>NC_066617.1:212114491-214614491 GCF_025201925.1 Gopherus flavomarginatus | reverse complement strand
TTCACTGTTATAAGATTTGTGTGTATGTTTACTGCATGGAAAGTTCTAGTCTGTGATTCAAATGCTGCCATCCAATTAGGCATAGACGTTTTCCTTTCAGTTTGGCAAAAACACTAGAATGATTTCCCAATGACACAGATGCTTTATCTGCACAGAAACCCTCCAGATGCTCACACTGTCACACAAGAAATTCTTGCATGGTCCAGGCTGTTGAAGGCTGTCCAGCAATGCTCCACTGATCCCAATAGCATTTACAAAATAAAGCTCAATCACATTCCCCAAAAGAAAAACAATATTTAAATAACATGAAAGTGGTGACACCAAGGGGGTACTGGTCGGGGCTGAGAACATCTGGACCTCAAATTCATGGACAATGAAGACTGGGGTTCCCAAGGGTGCCAGATGTTTTAGAGTTTTTGCTGCTTTGTACTTAATTTCTGACAAAAATAAAGATTTGTTTTGTTTTTGGAAGGAAAGGATTGTAAGAGCTTTCAGACCCTGATCCAAAGCCCATTGCAATCAAAGGGGGTGTTTTACTAACTGCACTGAGCTTTGGATCAGGCCCAGCGTAGGACAAAGTATCAGTGATGAAAAGTGTCTTTGGAAACACAGAAATTAAAGGGATGCTGTCAACTTAATTAAGACCCCAAATGTAATGTTGGGGGTGGGGGAATCTAAATCCTTACTTTCTACATTGGTTTTAACTCTGCTTGTAATCCTTTCTGTTTGCTTTGAGCATTTGTCACTGGTGTCCAAGACCCAAAGCTCATAGGATGGAATGTGTTCATGAGCATACATGTGTGTGCATGCATATGGACACAGCATGCAAGGAACAGCCACTACAGAAGTAGCTACCTGAACAGAGTTCTGAGCCTCTCAAGTGCTCAACAACCAGATGGCAGGCCCCTTCAGCAGCTGCCACCATGATGCCCCACAGTGAGATGAAGGGAAGAAGAAAATGCTGCCTGGACCCCTCCATGGTGACGTGAAGCAGCTGTTTCCAGGGCCTCTGCAGGGGAGGAGGAGAAAACCAGTGGAACCCCTTGCAGTGGCAGAGAAAGAACCCCACATCTGTTCCTCCAAAGTCACCTCTTCGTGGAGGGGCGGGTCAGCCAGCCACTCCACCAAAGACCTCTTCAGCTATAGCTGGGGGACAATTTCCCTTCCCTACTTGCTGCTACTGCCAAAGGAAATGATTTTGGAGTATCCCCAAAACTTAAGATGGGAATTGATCAGGGATGGTCACTTGCTGTGGGAAGGGAGCGAGCGTGTGTGGCAATTGGTCAAACCATGCAAGGAAAGCAGTAGAAAGGGACATCGGAAAATACAAGAGTTTTGTCTTAAGTTTATTTTCATTTTGGAGGGGTTGGGAAGGAAAAAGTTACTGACCGGGGCCCTGATTCAGCAAAGCACTTAAGCATGTGCTTAATTTAAAGCATGGTTCCATGGATTTCAATATATGCTTAAAGTTAAGCATGCACGCAAGTGCTGAATCAGGGCTCGAAGGGTAAATGGGAGTAGGGGTGAAATACTGGACCAAATCTAACACTGATGCAACTCCACTGCTTGTACCAAGGCTGAATTTGACCCACAGGGTATAAATGTGAGGATTTTTCATTTAAAAATATTTAATAGTGATATAACATTAAACAAATTTATTTACTAACATTCTCATTGCAGCATTTTATGCTTATGTACTACAATGATAAGTGCCGTATAAATGCTTAAATAGCTCTTTCTGCATATTCTTACTGCCATAAAACACTGTTCCTTCAAGAGATGGAAAGAAAAGTAGCTTCCAAACCAAGAGTAATAGAATTCTGCATTTGAAGATCGCATGGCTCCCAGGGCAATATATATGCGTTGATATGAACTGGCTGTGACCAGAATACTAACAATAACAATTTCACTTTAGACCAGGGATTCTCAGGACAAATTTTTCAGTGGCCTCAGAGTGCGGCCACCAACTTGTGCTCTCACACTTTTTCCTAAAATACTTAATTAGCTTTAGAAAACCAAATAAATATGCACATATACATGTCCAAATCATAATTTATTTATTGCTAGTTAGTAAGTCTGTTGTGAAAAGTGGTATTAACAAACATACAAGTTTCACTTTTAACAGCAGATTTATTCAGCCCTGGATGGAGGGCAAGGGGAGGAAGTAGGGGGCTAGAAGAGATGGGGGCGGGGCACTGGAGCCTGAAGCCCTGCAACCAGAGCTTGAGGCCTGCCACCGCGCAGCCAGAGCCCAGGGCTGGAGTCTGAAGCCCCGCAGCCAGATCCTGCCTCCCCGCCACCCAGGGCTGAAGCCCAAAGCCTGTCCCCGCCGTTGCTGGGAAGATGGGAAACCCACCGGCTGCCTGCTCCTCCACCTTTGTGCCCTGGGTGTCTCCAAAGGAGGGCAGGGCCCAACCTCTGCTGGTGGCCCCAGCAGCCAACATTAAGGTGGTGCATCCAGACATAAGAAGGAGGGGTCGCTGCTTTGCTTTCCCTCCTCCAATCACAGCCAAGAGGCTGTGGCCACAAGAAAAGCTCCTGGTGGTCACATTTGAGAAACACTGCTTTAGACCAAGCTCTCCTGGGCAGGATCTTTATGTTCTTGCATTTAGCAGTACAGCCCCACACACATATGTAATACTGTAGAAATAAAGAGTAATTCTCATTAGTATCAGCAAAAACTGTTGTAATGCTAATGAAAGACAAATTAGCGAACAGATTTTAGTTTAATTTTGCACTGATTTCTTTAGTTATAAAGTGAAACATAAAACAGTTATTTCAAATTATGGTTCTGAAGCTGACAGTGCCTCTTTATTTTACAAACACAGGGGTCATTCTGTTCCTTGTCTTGTTTCTGGAATGTATCATATGCAAACATATTCCTCTAATTAAGAAAGAGCATGATCTAATGAGAGAATTATCTAATGTACTGGGTTCGGGGATGAGAGCCAGGAATTTCTGATTTCTACTCCTTGATCTGACATGGTCAATGGCCAAACCTTCCCCGTCTTAGTTTCCTCATTTGCAAAATGGCAATAATAATACATACTCCACCTTCCTACCTGACAGGGGTGCTGTGTAGATCAGTTACTATTTGTTCAGTGCTTTGACCATGTGAAATGATACAAAAATGAAGTGTAATTATTTTATCAAATGATAGAAAAAAATCTTTAAATTTCCATGTAACTTTATATGAAAATTATTTGCTTCAGGGAAGTTGTGTATTGCACCCTATAGAATTTTTAGTACTTTCAAGAACTATATTGTGTGATAACTTCATGTTTTAACCTTGTCATTAACTGGTTTCTTAAGCCATGTCATTTGGTGTTAATGATGCAAGCAATATTGTTTAATACTTTGATGCTGCTTGACACATTATTGCTCTCGCCTGTGAAATGGGAGTGCTTTTTAATACTTCTTCCTCTTTCTAAAATATTATTATTTAATTTATTACAAAAGTTTTATAAAAACCAGCTCTTTCAGAACACATCACTTCTAGATAAAATAAAATTATAACAGTCTTTAAAAATCACTGCAGTGACCTAAACCTCTGAAGTAAGACTTTCCCGAGCTCTGGTATTTGGGAAAAGTACTGTTGTTTATTATACTACAATATCCCTCTGTAACAACTGTACATAGTACAGCTTGAAATAGTATAACTGACATGTCATCATAGTGGAATGTAGCATTTGTTTATAAGGGACTGTTCTAGGCAGAAGCTCTGCAGTGAATCAGGGGAAGAGACAGAGCAGTTTTAGACATAATATTGTTTTCCTTATTCAGATAAAGCCCTATGTTCAATGTGAGAAAAAAATGACCTCTGTGGTTCTTTACTTCTGTCATATGCCAACAGGAGCAGAGGCTGGAGCAGTATTTTGTTCAGAGGGGAGCCAGTGTCCGTTATGCTCTGAGAAGCACCAGTTGCACCCTGGCTATGGCACTCATCTGAGAGGTGGCAGATCCCC
Source organism: Gopherus flavomarginatus (assembly GCF_025201925.1). NCBI lineage: Eukaryota > Metazoa > Chordata > Testudines > Testudinidae > Gopherus > Gopherus flavomarginatus. The sequence continues at coordinate 214,610,526 of NC_066617.1, read as the reverse complement.
GTTCAAATCCCTTCACATAGAACACAGGGTAGACTTGAACCAGTGGTCTGCCACATCCTAGGTGAGTGCTCTAACCACCAGGCTAAAAAGAAAGCTGCCTTCTTCCCTCTCCCCTGGCTGTTCTGTGTGGAGTTAGGTGGTATTTGAGCTTCCCTACCAGACTGGGCCCTGCATGCAAGCTCAGCAGAGGCGCACCTATCTTTCACCACTTTGTGGCTCTCTAGCAGAGATAAGTGCCTCCTTGCAGCCTGGGCTTAGGCACTTATCTCTGTCAGAGGGGATGGGCTTAGCACACCCCTCTCATTGGCATCTTCTATTGGCCAGCTTAGGCAGCTCCCCACCTAGATTTCTGGCTTTTGTGGATCTCATTTTAACACTCCCCCCCACCCCACCCCCCGCCATTCACTGTAGAGGAACCTAGGGGTCTAAGTCAGGCTTTGTGGAGTACAGTGCTGTTCCTGTCATTTTCTAAGCACCTAAGTCCCTTTGTGGATCCAGGCTTTATCTTTTTGTTGTTGTTGTTGTTGTTGTTTTTGGAAAGGAGAAGCTTCGATGGATACAGGGTGCAAAGCAGGGAAACCATAAGGGAGTTAACGTTCATGGGTAATTAAAGTCTTCATAAAAACCTATGTAAGCCTCACAGAACCGCCGTCCTCCCTTGCTGAGAGAATATGGGCCCAGGCTAACAATAAGAAGAAAGAAGCTTCATTTCATCAATGACTGGCTGAGCCCACACACAGACTTTGGATCCAAAGAGCTGAAGTTCATAGATATTCTTAGCCAAGATTTGGGTTCAAGCTCATTTCTAATTTTCATATATCAAACAATGCTGGCCAGTACTTCATTTGCCAGCTATCTAAGCAGCTTCAATGAAATGCTGCAGCCCCTAGTCTTTTCTGAACAACACCAACTTTCTATTGCTAAGGAATGGCGGGACTCCACTCAGAGCCCATCACGCCTCTTTATAAGAGGGCCCCAATGTACACAGATCTGTATCTGTTGCCTCTATAGCATTCCTAATCCCAGCCACCATATTAGGGAGAGAGAGAAACTAGTACTAAGGCTAAACCCAGGACTCCAGCATGGCAGTGCAAAGCCATATCAGAGGTATAGGGCTAACCATGCATTGTCACATTTTAGTTTCTAGGCAGCCTTTTCTTGAAAACGCCACCACAATATGCTCCTGCAAAAGCTTGAGAAGGGTCTCAACTACTGTAGCTAATTATAAATCTTCTTTGGGAACAGAAAGGCTATTGTATCCTTCAGACCCATTGTTCTGACCTCATTTATTTCTTCAAGACAGGTGTCAATGGCACCACAGTCTGTCAGTGCTGATTTCACACTGCACCTGACATTTTTATCTTCTTTCTAATAGCTTGGCAGTTCTTTGGGTTTTATCTATGTTTTGAATGGACATAAGGAGCTAATGATTTTTATGAGAACATGCAGTAAAGTGATTCCAAGACAAAGACATTGTACTTAGCAATTGTCCTAAAAAGATGCTCTGTTACACAGTTAATTATACACAGCAATGAACATACAGTGCCTGTGGACAAGGGTCTTCTGAAAAGTACGTTATTTTTATTATGCTCATTTGTTTTAGATGTCTTGTTCTATATCTTCAATAATAGCACCATTATTATTAATCAATCCAAAATGTCAATTACCTAACTGATGAAGTAGATTGGTTATAAAAGTATCTTTTTTCCAGGTGTTGCAGATTACCAGCAACTTTTTCTTTACCTTCGCAAGTAGTTTCAGTAAATACTTGGGTTGTTTACTTCAAAACAACTGTTTGTGCATGAGCCTTAGTTTCTGTTAAGTCTTTATACAGATACATGTTTTTGTTTGAAGTTTCATATGTATTTTTAAAGACAGCAATAAGCTTCATGTCTAAAGCCTTAAACTTTAGAATAGTTTAAACCACTTAACTGTAGACCTTTTTAAAACTATCAGGGTCTACCCCACTTAAGGTCATGTGGCTCTTTCCATACCCACACTGACCCACGTCATCGCCTTTATGGCATTGTTCAGTGATAAAGATTGCTTTTCCCAGATGCCCTTGACTAGATACTATCTCTTCCTCCACTTCTGACTCAGTCTACTCCAAGATTAGAATTCAGTTTCTTTCACTTCAAAGTGCCTCAACACAGTTATCGAAATTTAACAATCTTCACATCTAATACAGAAGGAAAGCACAAAATGAAAGCAAGCTAATAAAACTATGTTTAGTGAGTCCCTAGGAAAAGTGCACTCAGCTGGCCCCAAAACTTAGTTATAGAGTATTGGTTACGTAGGATGAAATCCTTATATGGCAGAAAGACCTTTTAGTGGCTTGCAGCTGAATTCCTGTTTACGCTTCCAAAGGTTTGTGAGATACATGGGAGCAGTTCATACAGAGCTATGTTTTCAGGTGGCTTATGTATGGTTAGGGTGACCAGATGTCCAGATGTTTTTAAAGGGACAGTCCGATTTTTGGGGACTTTTTCTTATATAGGCACCTATTACCCCCCGTCCCGTTTTTTCACAGTTGCTATCTGGTCACTCTATGTATGGTTCATGTTTTGAAGGTAATCACTGAAACTGCAAGGGTAAGAGACGTCTATAAAGTCTTAAATTCTAGCACTTCACACATAAGAGGTGACTGTTCCAGGGTGGTTTGCTGTGATTTATTACAGGAAACACATTTTAATTGTCTTCCCCTCCAAAAAGCCCACAATTTGGTAACCTAAACTGATTAACTTCTTACATTGCCTTTCTCAAACCAGTTTGGTTTGACTTAAGCATGTTCTCCCAGTCCACAACAGGTATCAATAACAAGCAAGATTCAGTGCAGAATGTGATCATACGTAAATACAAGTGGGCTGATTTACAGAAGTGTTTAATACACACAATTTCCATCGAAAAACACGGGAATAGGAGTGCTCAACAACTTTGAAAATCAGACTACTTTTATTTAGGTGCCTAACTATGGATGTTAGAGCCTGATTTTAAGCACCCAAATTTAAAAATTTTGGCCTTAGTCTGGTCTACACTTAAGTGTTAGATTGACCCAGCTACATCACTCAGGGTGTGAAAAATTCACACTCCTGAGTGATGCAGTTAAACTGACCTAATCCTTGATGTAGACAGTGATAAGTCAACAGAAGAATTCTTCCATCTACCTAGCTACAGCCTCTTGGGGAAGTGGATTACCAGGTAGCAAATGTGAAAAATCAGGACGGGGTGGGGGGTAATAGGAGCCCATATAAGAAAAAGACCCCAAAATTGGGACTGTCCCTATAAAATCAGGACATCTAGTGACCCTACGACAGCAGAATTCCTCCCATTGGTGTAGGCAGAGTCTACACTGAAGCACTAAAGCTGTGTCGCTCAGCCCTGAAGCTGTGCTGCTGTAGCACTTCAGGTGTTGACAAGTCTCTCACCCTTGCAGTTGCAGTGATTGCGTTCAGAACATGCACCATTTTGTGAGATTTGGCAGATTTTCTATAAAATTTAGTCTAGCATCAATGTAGGCAGATTATAATAAAATAATAAACTGTTGTGAATAAGCTTTTACCTCTTATTAAAATATAAGAGCTGGGTCAGGTAGGATAGGAAACAAATTTATAACTCCCCACAGAAATTCTGTAGATTGGAGGGAGGGGAAACCCTGCAGATTTCTCCAAAATTACCTGCAAATGTCCATCTGCCTTAGCTCTGACTCAGCTTCAGTCATTATCTAGGCAGCTCTAGGCCAATATTTACTGTACACAATAGAAAAAGCTGTAATGGGACAGAGCTGGAACCGGACAGGGAAGGATAACTAATACAGTGAAATGCTGCTCTGGATTGTGTTGGTTTAATTTAACCTTTGTGGGGGACTGCAGAGGGGTGTGTCAATCTGCAGAGAATGCAGCTCTATTGCAGACCATAAGATGGCGCTAGAAGAGTGCTTTGTACATAGTGAAACCAATTTAAAATGTCTAATCAAGGAACGTGGAACTGTTTCTTGTCTCTGCCTTGTGACACCCTACACAAGCCATATTTGCTTTGCCTGTTCCTCAGGGCTTGTTTACTAAACTCATCAAAAATGTTTTGAAATGGTTTGTTCATTATATTTTAATTCAGCTAAGATTAGCATGCATCACATAGAAATCTGAATTACTTTCCAGGCAACGTTGGATGCAAACTTGTGGGTTGTGTACTCTATGATGTTTTAGTACTGTTTGTATTAATAGTTATGACAATTGTTCAATATTGGGGTTAAGTTATGTCCTCTTGGACATTTTCACACGCTTTGCCCTAAAGGCGGAAAAAGCTGACAGACTCTCGTGTGAAATTGAGTTCCAGCCGGAGTCACTGGGGAACTGTGGTGCCCTGGTGCTTGTAAAAAGGATTCCATGACTGTTAGCTGTCGCTGTCCATCTGAGAGGCAATCGAGTGCAGTTCCTTTGCATGGCAACAGACCGAGACCAGCATTGTCAAGGAGGGCAGCCATATACCATCTAATCGAACTTATCTGTCCAGTATCCTGCACAGCCAGAGTCACCAACTTACCTGGGTCCAGATCCAGTCTGATCCTGTGTTCTTCTTGCCTCGGTCCAAAATCGGTCATCAGGCAATTTGAGGTCCGGGGCCCTCTGAACACCAGCTATGAAAGAAACAGCATTTTCTCATCATCTGCCCAGAAGCCTCTGACAGAGCAGAGTATTGGAAAATTTTTGTTTCCTTTATTTTACTTTGTTACCAGGGGAGGGATATTTGGGGCCCGAGTTTAATACCCATGGGGCAACCACAACTGTTTGTTATCTTTTTATGGTTAATAGTTTTCCCCTTTTCTATCTTTGTTGCTATTCCCAAATAAACTGTTTGTGTTTTCAAAGAGCTTTGTTTCTCTCCTCTTCTTTCCCTGCATACACACCTACATAGGTGGGAGGAGTGGGCCAGATAGACACTTCACAGGTCACAGATGACAGACCCTTGGTGCAGGTGAAAAAGACCTGCCTACTGTAATTGGAGGTTTCTCCCTTTTATTTCACCATCTCTTTTATCCCTATTACAGCAGAAACACAGGAAAATGTATTTTTTTAAAATTTAATTCATTATCATCACTGCCTTCTACACACTCTACTTGTATGCCTTTAACTATACCAGCATAGTTAAAGGAAGTACAACTCCTCAGGTGTGGACACAGTTATAACAGTAGAACTTATTTCTGTGTGGGATCTGAGAACAGCCAGCATAACTGCCCACACTTGGGGTTGTACTGGTATGCTTATATCCTTTTTTTTTTTTAAATCAGACCTCTAACAACATAGTTATACTAGTACAAAAACTGAGTATAAACAGGTCTACTTCATTCAAAGATGGTAATTACTCTGGATTGGAACTTTCATGACTTTGAAGCTGTGAATCTTTAGCTAGATAAAATGGAGTTATTTCTTATACATACATAATAAATAAAAAAAATCCTATTTTTAATTGTTATTAATAACCACCAGGATGATGCACTACACCCCAGAATTATTAGAAGGTGGAAAAAAATTTAAAATACTTTTCTAAACTTCAAAGACAATCATTCAAGTGAGATTAATGAGGAAAAAGAAGCATGAGGTCTGGTGGCTAGGGGAGGGTCCTGGGGTTGGAGTCAAGATCCCAAGGTTCAAGTCCTGACTGCCACTGACTTCCTGTGTGATCTTGGGCAAGTCTCTGCCCCTTGCTGAGGCACCTCTCCTCAGTTTATCTGCCTTGCCTAGTTAGATTGTAAACCCTTGAAGGCAGGCACTGTAGCTTACTACTGGTATGCAAAGTGTTCAGACAATGGGGCTCTGATCTTAGTTGGGGCTTCTAGATTCTACCATAATATAAATAAATAATAAAACATTGTGTGGGGGATGGGTAATAAACATGGGGCACCAGTGGTCAGACTAAGATAATATTCCCGCCATTTCTATATTTGACTAATGTACAGAATCTTTATTAATGTCTATGTGTATAGCAGCTGATCCTGAAAATTAGAGACTTTTCCTGTATGAATGGTGGCTCTCAATGTAGTTCAGATGAGAAGGCTAGTAGTCTCCAAGATTCAAAAGCCACTTATGGGCTGGCTGGGAAAGGAGTAAAAGCACAGCGTGTACCTCCCTCCCTTCCTTCAAACGTGCTGAAAGCATCTGCCTGCTGTTTAAATAGGAGACCACCTGAGTTAACTTAACACACTGGTGTCCAAGGCACTAAGCTCTGAAGTAGTTGGTGCTAGCCCAGTAATATGTTTATCTGAGGCCTTTGGCAGTTATTTGAGCTGTCTTTTATTAGCTCAGTCTAGAAGCGCAGGTTTGCCGACAGAAATGAGACTGTTCCTGATCAGGGCCAGCTCCAGCTTTTTTGCAGCCCCCAAGCGGCAAAGCAGAAAAAAAAAAAAAAAAAGAAGATAAAGCTGTGATTGGCAGCACCTCTACCGCTCCGCTTCATTCTTCATTCTTCGGTGGCAATTTGGTGGCGGGTCCTTCCCTCTGAGAGGGGCTGAGGGATCCACCGCTGAATTGCTGCCAAAGACCCGGATGTGCCGTCCCTTTCCATTGGCCGCCCCAAGCACTTGCTTCCTTCACTGGTGCATGGAGCCGGCCCAGTCCCTGCTCACATAAAGAAGCTGCAAACAAGGACAGGATCCCTAGAAACACAGGCAGTTCAATGGCAGGGCTGACAACTTTTCATACTGGACCTGTCTGTCATATTGTAAATACTGTAAATCCCTAAAGCAGGCACACATGCCTCCAAATGATAGTCCTTCTGATGAGGCTCTCTGTATGTCAGCAGTCTGAAGGCTAATAATAGAGCAAGGCTCTGGAACTTGCCCAGTCTCTTGACACAGTAGGAAAGGAGTTGTCAGCCCTCACTAGTGGAAGCACACATTCCATTAGTGATTCAAAAATGTCAGGAACAACAGAGGAAGCAGCATAGAAATCCACACTGAGTGTTTCCTGTTTCATTTTAAAATTCCATATTTATTCTTTCTGCAGATTCTAGGTAAGTTCTCTATGTGCTGTAAGTCCTAATAGTATATCTCATTAAATGGACTTTTGGACTGGTGTTTACAATTAGGGTCTGGCAACAGGAAATCATTATTCCCTGTGTGGAATAGTTAATAGGGGTTGTTAAATAGGTGAAGTGTTGTCCAGTGGTTAGAGCAGGGAATTAGGAGTCGGGACTCCTTCTACTGTCCAACACTTTCACCACTGTGGCAGCAGAATAAGGCCCCTGGATTCTGTCACTAGCTGTGCTAAGTCTACTTTAGGAAATCTATCCACTTCTCACAACAGGCAAAGCTGATGCAGCGCTGAAAACAGATAAGTGCAAGTATAGATGGGACCCCACTATGTTCAGCACCATTTCAGAAACTGTGATTGAGCCTATAATGCTAAATACAGTTTAGGCCTATCTATACTTACAGTTGCACCACAGTTAGTAGCAGTACAGCTGCACCACTTGCTAACATGCTTGTCATCAATTGGCTAGTGGTTTTTAGCAAGTCACTTAAACTCCTGGGCCTCGTACACTAAGCTGTGGCCTACACTACAAATTTAGGTCCGTCTAAATATGTCACTCTGGGGTCCACACCCCTGATTAATACAGCTATACCTATCTAACTCCCGGTATAGCAAATGCTATGTCAAGGGGAGGGCTTCTGTTGTCATAGCTACTGCCTCTCAGGGATGTGGAGTACCTATGCTAGGAGGTAGCATCTTCACTAAGCGCTACAGTGGTGCAGCTGCACTGCTGCAGCACTTTCAGTGTAGACAAGCCCTAAGGTTTTTCTTATGAACCATCACTGCACTACCATCATTTTATCTTCACTGATGACAATGCTAGTGGAGACAGGGTTCCAGACAGCTGCGGCATTTTAAGCACCACATTACAGTAACTCCTCATTTAAAGTCATCCCTGTTAATGTTGTTTCTTTGTTATGTTGTTGATCAATTAGAGACAATGCTCATTTAAAGTTGCACAATGCTCCCTTATAACGTTGTTTGGCAGACACCTGCTTTGTCCACTGCTGGCAGAAAGAGCAGCCCGTTGCAGCTGGCTGGTGGGGATTTGGAACCAGGGTGGGCGAGCAGCCCCGCATCAGTTCCCTGTTCCTCTAATTTCCCTGTGCGGCAGTAGGGTGACCAGATGTCCCAATTTTATACGGACAGTCCTGATATTTGGGTCTTTTTCTTATATAGGCTCCTATTACCCCCCAACCCCCTGTCCCGATTTTTCATATTTGCTGTCTGGTCACCCTATGCGGCAGCTGCCCAGCAGGCTACCAATTGCCAGCTGTTCAGCTGTCCCTCCCCACACTGCCATGTGCTGCTCCTGCCCTCCGCCTTGGAGCTGTTCCCAGGAGCTTCCTGCTTGCTGTGCAAGGAGGGGCAAGGGGGGGGCTAATGTCAGGGTGTACCCTCCCCCTGTTCCCACAACCCACTTACCCCATCTCCACAGAGCAAGGGGGACACACGATGGAGGGAGCTTGCTGATAGCAGCTGCTGTCTCAACTTGCTGATCTACTTAAAAAGGCAATGTACTTAGAGTGGGGTCAGCGTACTTAAGGGGGCAATGCGCATCTCTCTCTCCCTCTCTTGGACACAGGGAGTGCATATCTGTCTGCCATGCTATCTCCCCTCCCTCCATTTGTGCTGCCTTGTAGAGTCTGAGGCTACATTAACAACCTGTTAACCCTTGAGGGCTCAGCCGAGTGCTAGTTCATCATTTAGCAGTAAGGCATTCCCTGGGAAATATCCCACCCTCTGACTTCACCACCTCAACCAAGCTTCATAGTCATCATTGCTGTGTACAGTATTAAATTATTTGTTTAAAACTTATACTGTGTGTGTGTGCACGCGTATATAAATAGTCTTTTGTTTGGTGAAAAAAATTTCCCTGGAACCTAACCCCCCCCATTTACATTAATTCTTATGGGGAAATTGGATTTGCTTAACATCATTTCACTTAAAGTCGCATTTTTTAGGAACATAACTACAACGTTAAGTGAGGAGTTACGGTATCTAATCCAGCTCAGGGCAAGTCTGCAGAACACAGTGCTTCAAATGCTGATGGTCACTAGTTCTCCTGCACTTACCAGAGGTGCTGACTTTCTGAGTTCTCAGGGGGTGCTCGACCCCAGCTCTGCCCCAGACTCCGCCCAAACTCCACCCCTTCCCCCAAGCTCTCACCCCTGCTCTGCCTCTTTCCCACCCCACCTCTTCCTGCCCCATTCCGCCCCCACCTCCTGCCCCCCGCTGAACAGCCAGTTGTGGCAAGTGGGATCTGGGACGCTGGGAGGGAAGGGGAGGAGCTGATTGGTGGGGCCCACTAGTGGACGTGGAGCACCCACTATATTTTCCCCATAGGTGCTCCAGCCCCACAGCACCTATGGAGTCGGCACCTATGGCTCTTACTACCAGTAGCAGAACTGAAACAGTAGTACAACGGCAGGAGATTTTAGAAAACAAATCCTTATAGAGACAATGTCCATGTTACCTCATTTTTGGCCTGCCCTAAGCAGCAAATTGCAGTATAGTCTGTTTCATCAGACAAATTTAAGACATGGAGGTTTTGCCACAAGAGACTGAATACAGGAGAAAAAATTCACTCTCATAGAAGCACAACTTGGATCTTAACCAAGATCCCAGAGAAAAGGGTCAGAGTTCTCCCACTCTGTACATTTATGGTATTACTCTCCTATATTGGGCTTCCCTGAGAAACAGACTCCCACAGGGCAGGGCAAAGTGGTGTAAAGGTTTAGCAAAAGTTCAATTTCATAGCAGAGTTTCTGCTATTTTCCCATGGAAGAAACAAATACAGATGAGAGCAAATGAGAACACAAGAGCAAGACACAGCGAGTGGGACAGAAAGCTCTTTTACAAACTATTTTCCTGTTGTGATTTGTGGAGGAAAACAAACCCAAACAACAAAACAGAACAAACAACATAAAAGAGGCCAGAACTGCCAGCTACAGGCCCTTGTTCTCTTTCTTGCTTCCAGAAGAAGGATAGCAAGTTACAGAATTGCCAAAGTTAACCACCGAAAACATCATTAACCAGGCCCCAAAAAATCAGGAAGGTGGAATAATAGTCATGAGATGTTTTAAAAACCAACAACTCTGGGGTTCTTTTTATTTTCCTGTTGGGTTTTAAGCTCCAGGGTTCACATTTTCAAGGTTTGCTCTGCAACCATAAGGGCCTGAAACCTTTTATTTTTTTTAAGTGAAAGCTGAGATTTGTTTGCCCTGTTGTGGTAGCCATGTTGGTCCCAGGCTGTAAGAGAGATAAGGTGGGTGAGGCAATATCTTTTATTGGACAACTTCTGTTGCTGAGAGAGGCAAACTTTTGAACCACACAGAGTTCTTCTTCAGGCTGAGATTTTTATGTATTAACATAACTTCAGGAGCTTGGGCTTTAAGAAAAACATCAAGTGTTGTGAGATGCCTAATAAAATTGAAAGCTGACAAGTTATGTAGATATACGACAAAGACAAAAGTGATAAAGTTACATGACAGTCTCATTCTGATCCTTGATGTAGGGGGACTGTTGCCCCCTTACTAACATTCAGTGGGGGTGTTTTAGTTGGCTAGCTCCCAGTACTAAAAGATTGGGGAGAGGCCAATGCTCCAGGTAAGCCTCGGCCTCTGAGCCTGATTGACAGGGCGGGCAGGCTAATCAGGGAGTCAGGAGGTCAAGGGGGTCCCATCTTCCATGGGAGCTGGAATTGCCTGACTCAGACAGAGTGGGGCTGAGCTAAGGAGAAAGCAGGGGCCCAAGCTGAGCTGGGGAGCAGAGCCATGCCAGATCCAGAGGGGCCAGAAAAGCAGCTCAGGAAGTAGGTCAGAGTTGGGAACAGAACCAGAGACACGGCCCAGGGAGACAACAGATCCTTTGCTGGGAGCAGAACTGCAGCCACAGAGCCAGGTGTGGTGAGCAACTGGGGCCAGCCAAGGGGGGACCTTGGGCAAAGGGCCCAGTGCGGAAAGATACCCCCAGCCAAGGGTCCTTGCAGGCGAGGCTGGGAGGGGAATCTTAACCCGATGCGGGGCTGATGCTGTGAAGAACGGTCCCACCATCCAAAGCCTGGAGGTGTGTGGCCACCGCTATTACAAGTGTCCAACCCGGAGCATCCCTGCAGTACAGCCAGGGCCTGAGGAGGAGACCTGGGACCTAAAAGGAACAGACTATGAAGTGCCCTGATGTCCAGAGACAGTTTGTAATGTTCCCTCCCACAGAGCAGGGTAATGTGTTTTCCTTTAACCTTTCTCATTTTTCCTTATTCTTTTTTTAAATTAATTTAAATTAAACAACTTGTATTTGCTTTGAACTGTATGTAATGATCAGCGGGTCAGGAAAGCATCCACTGCAGAGAGAGCATCCCGGAGTGGGGACACCTAGCCCCTGTCCCAGGTGACCACAGCAAGGTTGGGGGTTGAGCCCCCCAGGAATCCTGGGCCCAGCCTTGTTCGGGCAGCGAGGACTCTGCCAGACAGGAGAGTGCAAGGGGAGTCCTCGAGGGCAGGGAAGCCTCTGGGTAAAGGAAGTGGGAGCAAGGACTCAGATCATTTCGCTAGTCCACTTCACCGGGGTAGTGCAGAAGTCAGGAAAGTTCCCCACAATAGTGGGACCATTCCCCCGCTTACACTGAGACAACATTTCCCCCACCACCACACTCACATAACAGCAATGTAGGATCCTTGATTTAGATTAAATGCAAAAGTACTACTTTTTCCTAACATACCCCTGTCCCCTGATCACAACCTTATTTTACCTTGTGCTTCCTTCCACGTTGCCCCTTACACTTGGAACACCTATTCTCATCCCCCAAGCACCCTCTTGCTGATTTGTAGCACTCCTCAAAAGTCAGCTCATTAAGCCGTCCTTCCTACCCTATGCTCATTATCACCCCTTTCTTGAGCCATTGTCCTATGGTTGTCTAATTTATATTACAAGCGCCTCAGTGCAAGAAACATACTTTCTTATCCAGATAAAGTACTCTTATCATTCCTTTACACACCCCCACACTCCTATATTAAAAGAACATTACAGTTGCAAAGTCAAGCACTCAGAAATTAGAACATGCCAGAATTAAGGTTGCATATTCAACCCACTTATGCATATGTACTAGTATACAATTGTTAGTTACGTGATCATGTACTATTTTTTCCACCAGACTCTTTCCTCATTCAGTGCCCAAGATGGATGGGGCTCACTGAACAAGCTGTAATTCAATATTTTGTTTTATCCTCATTGTTCAATGGGTGGCCCCAGGGCATGTTTACTGCACACTGTTCAAATGCTGCTGTGAAGACAGAATTATTAACTTCCTTCTGGAAATGTCTATGGTGCTCATCACTGTGGTATATCAGGTCTTCAAGAACATCAATAATTTATTTTCACAACACCTCTGTGAAGTGATATTGTTATTCTGAGACACAGAGATTAACATCAGATGTCCACTAATTTGGGGTGTTTGAATTGAGGGCCTGACTTGTCAGAGCACTTAGCAATATGCAGCATTTAAATGTTCAAAGCACAGCTCCCATAGATTTCAATTGCAGCTGTGAGTGATCAACACTTTTGCAGATCCGGAACACACAATTAGTGGCCACCTATGAAAGGTCTGGTGTAAGTGACTTGCCTGGCATCACACAGCAACTCTGTGACACAGATAGGGATAGAATCCAGTTCTCCAGGGCAGTATTGAATTGCCTTAACCATGAGACCCTCCTTCTCTTCCTGTGATCCCATCTCACTCACTACGCACCTTCCAACTACTGCAACAAATGAGGCAAGAATCCTACAGACAACCAGCTTCCTTGACTACACAACTCTGATTCAAACCCAGGGCATGTCTCCTGTGGCAGCATGGTGCCTCATTGAAGTCACTAGAGCATCAATTAGGCACAGAAGCCTATTGCACAGCTATCACTGCAGAGCCAAAGCCTCAGTATGTCCTGGGTCCAGTGTTTTCCCCAGGTATTGAAGGTGGGGGGGAAGGCTGTTTGAATTTACAGGGGGCTGAGGGCCCAGGGTGAAACGGTGAGGGTGAAGGTAGGCTGTATGTCACCATAGAAAAAAACTGAAGAAAAAATGTTTGACAGAATACTCATGTTTTAAAATCATCACATAAATTAAAGTTGGCTACTCAAGTCTTGTATGAAGCCATACATCTACATCCTTCTTGGCTTCTTGTTGCAATTTTGCACAACTCTGTTTATGAACTTCTCAATGCAATGCATTCATCTTCAGTGGGTTCTCATATGTCCAGTCCTTCCAGTCCTTCAACTGATATGCTCTTTAGTTCAGTCACATGACCAAGCAATAGGCGACTTCTGTCAGAACATAAAATTCTATTCAATGAGAAAAAGAACACTCACCTGTAGCTGTTGGGAGTAGCAAGGAATGAATTCCTACTTCTTTCATCCCAGGAAACATAGCACAAAGAGCGGGTCAAGCCACTAGTTATGATAAAAAAGAAGTTGAAGTAAAATCTTCATTCATTTGTCATATGATATTCCACTCTGTGTTCAAATTCTCCACTCAACTGTCAGTGTTTTATAAGGCAGGCATCTGTAAAAGCTACGTACAGGTTGAGCAGAATCCAGAAGTCGCTGTTGTAGATTTGTAAGAATCAAGTCTGTGTACTTTTTCAGCTGGCTTAACAAATACTTCTTGTCCTCTTCACTTAAGGAGTCAATGTAAGTACTTTAATTAGTCAACTTTTGGACTGAAATCTTTGCTTCTTCCAGTATGTTCTTAACAGATATCTCTCTGATTGATCAAAGCGTAGATTCTATTGCTGGACAAAGATCTACTACTATTGTAGCAGATGCCTGGATGGCTTTATTTAACCACCCAAGTGATTTCAACAGTAGATTTACAAGAGAGAGAATGGCGATTATCTTCTCTGAATGTAGCAGCAAAAGTACCAGCCTCACTATTTAGACCCATCCCATCTCAGCAGATGCTTTCCAAAGCCAGTAATAATGGTTGCAATAATTTTAAGACAACAGCCAAGGATTGCTCATGAGAAAGCCGGCGGGTTTTCCCAGGTTGGACTAATTTGAACTTCAGTCCCACTGTATCTTCTATTTTTTTCCAAGACATCAGTCTTTTTGAACTCTTGCAAATAAATAAATAAATAAATAAATAAAATACAATGAAGACATTAAATAAACGGCTTTTTAAAATGTCTCATGAAGATTCTGCAGCTCGTAGTAGCAGTAGCTGGAGTAGATGGCCTCTGCAGTGTGTATAGGAGAGATTAGGGTTATCCTTTTCTCTGAGCAAAACTTGTACTCCACTATGTCTTCCAGAGAAGTTTGTAGCTCCATCAACTGTACAACCAGCCATCTCTTTGGGGTTCAATTTACAAGCATTTAAGTCTTCTAAGTTGTCACAGATGTAGCTTATGTGGCTTCTATAACCTGAACATCTAGAATGCATCTACTAGCCTACCACTGACATCAAGATAACATCCATAATGACTTAATACTTGATGCCTATTTGCATTGGTGCATTCATGAGTCATGTATGCACATTTTCTGAATGTGGTGAGAAAGTTCTTCGCTTTTTCCACTGCTGAGTCTTTCACTGTTGCACTGTGTGCTTCTAACCAGTCAGTTAAGTTTCTTGCAGAAGGATAGTGAGCATTTGCCAGTCTTGGTCAGAACCAGTGTCCAACTTCATGATTAACAAGTGGCAATGCACTTAACATTGGTCCCTAGTTTGTAGTGTGTTGAATCTCTTGCTTAAACAGAAAGAATGATGTGATAGCCATGTTTGTTCGCATAAACCAGGGGTGGCCAACCTGAGCCTGAGAAGGAGCCAGAATTTACCAATGTACATTGTCAAAGAGCCACAGTAATATGTCAGCAGCCCCCCATCAACCCCCCCCCCCGCTCCCAGCACTTCCCCCTCCCTCCCTGCACGTCCCATTCAGCTCTTTTGTGGCATGCAGGAGGCTCTGGGGGAGAGGGGGAGGAGCGAGAGCACGGCAGGCTCAGGGGAGGGGATGGGAAGGGGTGGAGTGGGGGCAGGGCCTGTGGCAGAGCCAGGGGTTGAGCAGTGAGCACCCCCAGGCAGATTGGAATTTGGTGCCTGTAGCTCCAGCCCCAGAGTTGGAGCCTATACAAGGAGACGCATATTAACTTCGGAAGAGCCGCATGTGGCTTCGGAGCCACTGGCTGGCCACTCTTGGCATAAGCTATGTTGTGTCTCCAGCATTCATAACAGCCTTATTAAGTGTTTTTAAGATTGGCTTTGACAGTGACTGGTTTATAAGGCTTTCTGCATGTTGATGCAATCCAGAGGCTTGGTATTTTGTATCCTTTTCATGTAGTTTGTCAGCATTAATTTGGTGATTGGTCTCGCAAACCAAGCTCCTCCTGTTTTATCAGTTGTAGCAGTGGGAAGCTTTTCTTCTTTATAAGCCTTTTTGCAAGAGGTGCACCAGTAATCATCTTCTGTAACTTCAATAAATGGGAAAACTTTGACTGACAAACATCGGGAACTGCCTTGAGGTTGTGGAGACATTGTTTCTTCAGTAAATAGCAGTATTTGTGCTTTCGGCTGTTCAGATGTAGTTACACCACTTGAAGATTCAGCTGACATATTGGTATAGTCTAGGTATGTTCTCCATATTGGTTAATTTTTGATGCCTTTGAATGGAAAAATTGTTTTTTTGTCTTTTTATCTTCACTTTGACCTGCAACTATGAAACAGATATGAACAAATTAAATGTTTTCTTAGGATACTGCAAATTTAACATAATGATAATTCAAATTATACCAAACCACATAAAAGATTTAGATTTCTAAAACAAAAAAAATCAACATTTTAAAAGATGTATTTAATTGAAATTGACTTTTGAAAAAATTATGACATAATAATAAAAATCTTTAGCACATAAATTCCCCAAGATAACAACCTCTCAAGATAGCAATGATGTGAGATAACGACCTTGGCAAATAACGCATTTTTAAGAACTTGGCCTACTAAGAAACATACATTTATATGTTTCCCAGTCACAAGTCTAGCATTTTGGAGGAAAGTCATTAAAACATAGTCCAACAGACAAATGTTCCTTTAATGTGCCCCTCCTCACTCATAGTTGTTGTCCTTGGTCAATGGAGACCCAGAGTTCAGAGATGCTTTCACATGAGTTCACCTCCCACTGGATGGGGGGCGGGGAAGGCACCTTGCTCATTTCCCTAACCGCTGTTGTTCTTCATGCCACTGTTCCATCATCTGCTCCATTGCTAATAGCCCTGCACCATCACCTTCTGCTGCCACCTGCCTCTCTATTGTGACCTCTGTGAGTTGGTCTCTTAAGGTTCCACTCAGCTCTCAATGATTTCAGCTCTCAGTGGGGGAACCTCACTGCTAGTGCAGGCTGGGCAGCATATTCCACAGAAACCTTATCTCAGAGCAGGCCTAAGCTGGTAGACCTGGTTAGCAGTAATTTCAGCTATAGTGGTCACTTAACAAAACAAAAGACTCTCAATAGAGCCTAATCAGCTCTATGTTTAAAACAGGAGAGTTGGGGAGGTCAAATAGTGCCTGTAACCAGTAGTGCCTTAGGCAGCACCCACACCACCAGGCATAACACTTATCCTCACTCTCAACTGGGATCTGGCATCCAAACCCCCTGCTTAGCGAGGTAGGTTCAGTTGAGGGTGACCCCCTCAATCAGGACAGGCTAAATACAATTTTGCTGCCCTTTACTCATACAATAAGGATAACCATATTTATTACCCCTGCATTCAATTTACTTTTTTTTATTAAAGATAATGCTAAAATTATCTAATGCACAGGTTAAAGAAAGAGTTTCATTCACCTGGGTATAACGCTTACATTATTCAAAAGTACAAACTTTGATTTAAAAAGTCATAAAATACATATAGTACATAATCTGCAATATCCCAAATTAAGGTTAATAAATTTAATAATGCAGTTTAAATATTAGCATCCAAATATTTGGCTAAATCACTAATAAAAAGTTATACTAAGTGTAACTTGTGGAAAGCAAAAAGTGATTTGTAACCCAACACCTGCCAAAACTGATCATTTGGGCAACACAACTCTGCTGGATACCTAGGCAGAGTAGGTGCATTCATGTAAATACAGGCTGGTCCTAAAGCCTTTTCTCCCCAGCTCATCACTAGTTGCAGGGGAGAGAGAGCTCATTCAGACCTTAATTTCAAATTATGATTTGTAAGCACTAGGTCAGCCAAAATGAATTTGCCTAGGGTTACCATTCGTCGGGATTCTCCCGGACATGTTCAGCTTTTTGGGTTAAAAATAGCGTGTGTGTGTGTGGGGGGGGGGGATTTGTAAATATCTAAAACTGTCCGGGACTTCCCCCCCATGCAGAACAGCGCAGCTGACAGGACAACTGGCCAGATCGTGCCACACGCATGGGTCTCCAGTAGCCAAAGCCTCTCCTCCGCTTCATCCCTGCAGCTTCAGATCACTGGCTGGGCGGACTCTGGCAACTCTCGAGCTCCTCCCTTCACCCCTTCTCCCCTGCTGCCCAGCGCGCTGCCCCGCAGCACTCTGTAGGGGCTGGGACTGGGCTGTGCGATCCACTGGGGAGTGCAGAGCCCAACACACTGCACAGTAAAGGGGGCCAGAGGGTTGGAGAAGGGGCAGGGAGGTTCTGGAGGGGGCAGTCAAGGGACAGGGAGTGGGGGGTGGGGGGTGGATGGATTGGGAGTTCTGGGGGTCCTGTCACGGGTGCGGAGTGGTTGGATGAGGTGTGGGAGTCCTGGGGGTCTGTTTGGAGGCAGGGTGTGGATAAGGGTTGGGGTAATCAGGGGACAGGTAGGGGGGTAGGGTCCTAGAGGGGCAGTTAGGGTGGAGGGGTCTCAAGAGGAGGCAGTCAGGTGACAAGGAGCCTTAGGTAGGGGGTGGGTTCCTGGGGGACATTTAGGGGCAGGGGTCCCAGGAGAGGGCAGTCAGGGGACAAGGAGTGGGGGGGATTCTGAAGGGGGCAGTCAGGGGGTGGGAAAGATTGGATGGGGCAGGGCTCCCCCATCCTCTTTTTTGATTGTTGAAATATGGTAACCCTAAATTTGCTGACATTGTCATAACAAACACAGCTGCATGAGGAAGCTAATCATTGTTCATACTTTTCAAACCTATATGCTTTTTCAGGTACAAGTATTTTCTCATATACAGTATATGCTTTTAAAGTGCGTATTAGGGTGACCATATTTCCCAAAGGGAAAACAGGACACCAGGTGGAGCTAGCCCAAGTGCCCCATGCCCAAGCTGCTTGCCCAAGCCCTGCCTGCCACCCGCATGAGGCTGGGGCTTTTGCACAGAGTTGGCATCACCACTCACCCCCACATGTTCCTCTGCACCCCACTTTTGCCAAAAAATTTGGATAGCCAGGACAGGGCTTAAAAAAGGGACTGTCCCAGGCAAAACAGGATGTATGGTCACCATAGTATTACTATTTCATTTTTCAATTTAAATTTCTAGTCAACTAAATGGAATTTTTCTCCCATTAGAAAAAAAATTAACAACTAGATCTAGTTGGAAACCAACTAAATTAGCAACACTGCAGATAACTAGTTGATGACTAGGGGGAAGGGAAATCCCTGCCTGGGCCACTATCTTTGAGAGCTTTTGCTACAGCTGTTATGAACAACACAGAGAAGCAGGACACACATACCCAACAGCACATTCCTGTTACCAACAAGAACCAGCACCAGCCTTGAGGACAGCAGCCAGAGCCACCAGCAAAGGCTGACAACACTCTGAAGGAGGCTGGGAGCCACTGGCAGGCTCCCACCCATCTTTGCTGCAGCCAGGCCAAGCACACCACACAGCAGCTACCCCGGGGACAGGGGGCAGAGCAGCAGCAAAGCAATTATCACCCACATCACTCTGGGGTGAACAGGGAGTCGCTGAGGTACACAGCTGGGCTGGAAAGCCCCTGCCCCCAGAGCAGGCTCCATAGCCAGGCGGGGGGGGGGGGGGGCTGCTATATTCTGCCAGTGGTGCTGGAACTAGGACTTCTGCCACACCCCCTGACTTGACATAGTAATGACAAACACCAAATACATTTCCACTATCAGCACTGCTGCACCAAAGGTGCCCAGCTCAGCTATGTTCACACAGAGCCACCAAGGTTGCTGGGCCTCTCTCCTCACATGTGTGTGGAAGAGGGAGGCGCAGCGATCCCGTATATTGTGAGTGGTCAATTTAACTGTCAATCCGAAATGTGCCAGGCCCCACCTCATACAAAGGCTGTCACGTGGGATAGAATTGAACACTGCGGGGTGGGGGGGGGGGTAGATCTCCCGCATTGTGAGTGGTTACATCAGTTGCCATTTATGAGTAGACTTCACTTGCTGCTGGAGAGACCCCGCCCCTTACCCGCTCTCAGACGGTAACGAGGCCGCAGTGCAAACAGCCCTCACCCTATGAGCGGCCAGGCTGAATATCACTCAAGAAAAAGCCCCGCCTCCTGCCCGGGCTCGGGACTGGCCGTCAATTCCGGAGGAGTGACGAGAAGAGGAAGAGAACTCTCACACTATGAGTGGTCAGTTCCCCTGTCACTCATAACATAGTCCCACCCCTTACCCCACGGACCTACCAGATGGGGCTCTGTGAGTGGCTGGCGGGACTGTCAGTCAGTACTCTCATGAGGGCGGGTTTGTGGGGCTGAGTGTGTACGGCCGGGGTGTCCCTCTGCTCCAGTCTCGCAGCTGTCTGGCCGTGGCGGTGCCGGGATGGGGCGGGCCGGGATGATGCTTTGGGCCCTGGCAGCGGCGTGCCTGGCTGGTAAGCGGCGGGGGGGCGTTCGCAGCTGGGCCCGGGGCAGAGGCCGTCAGCGACTCTAGGGATGAGCGCGGGGCGGTTGCGGTAACCGACTCTGACGAGCGGCTGAACGGCCGCCCGCTCCCTCGTGAGCGGCCTCCGGCGCCCGGGTTCCGGGGCGCTGCGTCCCGAGCGCGGGGGCGGCCGCGGTCCGGCGCGAGGCGGAGCCCGGGGGGGGCTCGTGCCGCTTTGCTGCCTGTGTCTCGTGACCCTCTGGCGCCGGCTCAGTCACTGCGCGGCTCCCGCTGGCTGACGGGGCCGGTGGGATCAGCCCGGGCCGCGCCCGTGACTTCCCCTCGGACTCCGCGGCTATTCCCGGCCGCTGCGGGAAGATCGGCCCTTCCCGGGGGGAGGCGGGCGGGCGTCTGGTCGCTGTCGCGGCCGAAGGGCAACTCCCCGCAGGTGACCCGCAGCGGACTCTGGTGCCGGGGGTGGCTGCGCCGCAGAGCTTGCCCGGAGCCTGGTTTGGCGCTGGGGTCTGGCGGTATCCCCAGGTTCCTAGTGCCTCACCCACCAGCCTCATCGGCTCAGGAATCGATGCCCATCGGTTCTCCGCAGCAGCTGCCGGGGACCTTCCCTGCTCTCCTCGGGGTGCTGTGGGGGAGGCAGGTCCCCTCCCTCTTTGGCGGACCAGTGGGCTTGGTTCAAAAAGTTGAACAGTTGTGGGACACAGACATTCTCCTTTCACACAGCTGCTCACGAAGGCCACAAGTTGGACATCAGTGTCCCAGGGTGTGATCCAAAGTGTCAGTTGTGGTTAATCTCAGAACTTTCTGGTCCTGCAGAGAGTTACCACCTGAGCCATAAAGTGGCTCCTTATGATTACATTACCCTTCTGTGTTTGGATAGGAATATGCTTGATGAATTGCAACTCAAAATTGTGTTCCAGGCGTCACAGAATATGTAGCTCCATGAGTCATTTTTGGTCAAATGATTATAGCATAGCTGGAAAAATGGTTGGCTTCCCAGTTCAAATGCAGTTTTGTTCACTGTGACCTTGAGTAAGTAACTTAACTATTTGTGCCTGTCAACCTAGCAAGGAAAATTGGGTTTAAAAAAGAAAAGGCTCTAAATCAGATACCATCTCTAAGCCAAACTGCCCAGAGCAAATTGCGTGAGTGTCTTGTAGCCTGTGAAATAGCAAAGAAACATGTTAAGGCTGACAGGCTACGATTAGTATTATTAGTCTATAAATTGCCCCCCCACATATTGATCCAGAAAAATAGTCTTTGGAAATGAGGGTCCTTACTCTATTAAAACTGCAGCTGTTCAGCAGGACGAGTTGCCATCAATGAAAAAGTGCTTGAATTTTTGGCAAACAACTGTAGGTTGACCTATTCCTCTATTCTTCTGCATGCCATTGTTTTGAGAGCAACAACATGAAATTCTTGAGGCACACTTTGTTCAGTTGCTATGAATATGTCATATCATGGCTTATATTTACTGTCAACACCTGCCTGGAATTTATGATCCAGAATCAGGTTTCGGAGCATAACCCTCTTCCCCCAAGGTCAAAATGGAATAACTAATTGAATAATTTACTAATAGAACCTCTTTCATATCTTTATTTTGTTTTAACACCTCAATTTGTCTATACATAACTCTGTACTGGAATTATCCATTGCATCCTACTACACTGAAATTAATGGCCCTCTTCGGCTGTATCTCTTAACTTGGTAGATCTGTGCACTGGAAGACTGAGAATCAAGAAGTGGTTGTTGCAATCCACGTCTGCTTCACAGGGTTTTAAGAAACTCGTGCTTTACCAAACTTGCCTGTCAATAATGTTTCTGTTTTAGGTGTCTCCGGTGATGAGTTTAGTATCTTACGATCACCCCAATCTGTCGTTTTCCGAGATGGAAGTTGGCCAATACCAGGGGACCGGATCCCAGACATAGCTGCATTATCCATGGGCTTTTCTGTTGAAGAAGTATGTTTCAGTTTTCATTTTAAAAAAGCTGTAAAATTCAGATTAGTTGTTTCTGAGAGCTTTGAATTATAGTTATGGTACATAGATTTTATAAAATATGCTGGAAATAAAGTAGGAACTAGTAAAACAGACCACTAAGAGGAAATTCAGAAAGCTTGGGAATCTAACTTGTGTTCTTCCTTCTCTACAGTGAAACTGTTATTAAAGGGCTAACTGTAATATACATGATTAATAATAAAATGTCTACAGGTCCTCTTGTGTCCTATCTTTTGCACTATGAAAATACCCTGTTAACAGGCTACTACACTTGCAGTCTTGAAACTAAGAGCAGAACTTCTTAAGAATAGTTGTAATGGTTTCTCCATTAAACAAAGCAGGACTGATTATGTACTACGTGCACTGAACGTCCGCTTGAGGCACAAGGTAAAATCAAATACTTTGTGGCCAACCAGGCAACTTGATTTTCACCATGCTGCTTTTCTTGGGGTATCTGTGATATGAAATGGAAAACTTATATTGTTCAGCAGTCCATTCCTTCTTCTAAGTTAGGTGGTCCCTGCTAAACTGTGAGGGCCCTTGGGACTGTCCAGAACTAGCACCCCCCATTCCCTCCCCCACCCCCAGAAAGAACAAAATGTCAGAAGAGTGTGGGGAAGGAGAACCCTCTAAATTTTGTTACAGCTAGCTGTTCCTCCACTCAAAACAACAAACACACAAAGTGAAAGTAGATATCAGTATCATGGTTAAGGCTTTGATCCCATAATGAACTCCATACAGGCAGACTCCTGCAGCTGTGGGGAGCTCATTGCAGGGTTGGAGCCTTAATTTTTGGTCTTGACATGACTCATAATCTAGGAGAATAGAAACTGTGCTGTAGGAGATTTTTAGGATTCTACCTTCAGACTCTCTGGCATTCAAACTTACATTTTTAAAAAAGCGATCACTCTGTGTATTAATGCATTGTTAAGTTATCGGGCAACCTAAAAGGTATGAACTTCCCCATTTGCTGAGCAGGCTGAAATGTTAAAATAGGGGTCTCCAAAACAAATCCTTCTGCAGTTCTCTACCTGTAAGGGAGGGTAAAACTAATAATCTTTTTTTTCCTCTTAATTGGGATCTCAGTCAATTTCTCTTTCACCTGTAAGGAATATATAGATCATAGCAAACATGGTTAATTTTAAAATGCATTTAGCTTGGTCTTGTAAAATTGCCATCTATATTGAGTAATATTTTTTTTTTTTTTTTTGTGGGTGGAAACTATCCCGATCAACGTTCATGTAAATTCTGCAGATATACAATTACATGCAAAATAGACTCAGCTCTTGCTCTTAATGAGCTGCCAAAGCATCTGTCTATTTTGCAGAACCCTTCCACTGCTTCAGAGCCTAATTACTTCTACTTTAATGTCAGAATCACTAGCATTTATTGTTTATAGTTGTACCAGAAACATCCTGGCGATGTATTTTTCCAGTGTGGCTAAATATTATTGGTCTATATCAAGCATATATTTGAATAAAAATATTCCTCCAACTAGCTACATACTAGAGAAGCTTGCTACTTCCCTCAAATCAGGGGAAGTTGCTTTTCATATCACTAGAAAATGGACTCTTAGTGAATATTTTGGAATGTAGCAGTCATGACTATGAAACTTGGTTCAGTAGCCACATAGGCAGTTTAATAAGCCAACATTGTACAGTATGTGAATGACATTTTTCTTACAATAATGTTATGGAGGACCTGCTGTTAATAGAGAATTAACAAAGAAATGGCGTGGGGGGGGGGATCCTTTCAAGCCTTTAGACTCCCTACTTAGTTTCCAGTAGGTTCTATAAAGATTTGATATCACTGCAAATTCTCTACATTAACTATTTGATATAGTTTGATCTGTTTTTTTTCCTTTGATTTCAAGCTAAGCAAAAGTTTTTGCTTTTAAATTTGTTACCAGGACCTTTCCTGGCCTGGACTTGCAGTGGGTGATATATTTCATCGTCCTCGAGCTACTGTTCTGGTGACTGTGAAGGGAGTGGACAAGCTGGCGATGCCTAAAGATGGAATTTCTTACCCTGTTGAGAATGTAAGTATCTGCAGTTTTTTGTGTTGTGTCTGTTACTCATACTTCTGTTAATACTGAAAGTATTGCATGGTGTTTGAAAAAAATCCCAAAAGCTAACCTTTCACCAATTGTGCTTTTTATACTTGACATAGCTTTTCATGTAGCCAGAGAATTAAGGCCAGAAAGGACCGTTAGATCGAGTCTGACCTGGAAATCACAGTATGGTAAACTTCACTAAGTTTCCCTTGCATTGATTCCAGTAACTTGTGTTTGGCTAAAGCATATCTTCCAGAAAGGCATCTAGTCTTCTTTTGATGACATCAAGAAGTAAAGGATCCATCACTTCCACTGTTAGTTTGTTCCAATGTTAAATTGCTGTCACTGTTAAAAAATTGTGCCTCACATCCGATTTGAATTTGCCCACCTACAGTTTCCAGCTATTGCTTCATGTTATGCTTTTCTCTGCTAGATTAGAACCCTTTAGTATACATGGTGTCTTCCCTCTGTGAAAATACTGACAGTGATGTTGTCATCTCTCAATCTCTTTTTGATACATTAAACAGATTCCCTTTAAGTCTTTCGCTGTAAAGCATTTTCTCCAACCCTCCAATCATTTTTGTGGGTTTCTGAACCCTCTACAATCTTTCAAAATTCTTTTTAAAGTATGGCCACCAGAACTGGATGCAGTTGTCCAGTTTGTCTCACCAATACTGTATGCAGAAGTAAAATCACCTCCTTATTCCTACTAACTCCTCCCCTGTTTATACATTCAAGAATCATATTAGCCCATTTTGCCACAGAATTGCACTGGGAGCTCATATTGTGTTGCTTGTCCACTAGGAATCCTAAATCATTTTCAGAGTCACTGCTTTCCAAGATGCAGTCCCCCATTCTGTAGATATTGCCCACATACGTTATTCCTACATCTATATCTTTGCATTTGACTGTATTAAAAGCCACTTGTTTGAATGGGCCCTGCATACAAAGCAATCTAAATTGCTCTCTATGACTACCCTATCCTCGTTGTTATTTACCACTCCAACAATCTGTCATCTTTTATCAGCAATGATTTTAATGTTTACTGTCAGATCATTGATGAAAATTTTGAATAGCATTGGGTCTAATACTGATCCTGCCACAATTAGTATCACTCCCATTCAGTAGTGATTTCCCCATTGACAACTACTTAGAGATCCATCAGTTAGCTCAGAGGTGGGCAAACTAAGGTCCGATGGGCCACGTCCAGCCGGGGGACTGTCCTTCCCGGCCCCTGAGCTCCGGGAGGCTGGGGAGGCTAGCCCCCGGCCTCTTCCTCACTGCCCCTCTTCCCTGCAGCCTCAATGCACTGCACTGCCAGAACTCTGGCCTGCCGCTCCTGCTGGGCAGCGTGTCGGCGGGGCTACAAGCTCCTGCTGCTCTGAGCAGGATGGTAAGGGGACAGTGGGGGAGGGGAGGTTGGATAAGGGATGGGGGTTCCGGGGGCAGTCGGGGACAGGGATCTGGGGGGGGCGGGGACTGTCAGGGGACAGGGGTGTGGATAGGGGTGGGGACAGGGAGCAGGGGGGTTTAGGAGGTGGGGATCCAGGGGAGCGGTTAGGGGTGGGGGTCCTGGGAGGGGGCTGTCAGGGGACAAGGAGCAGTGGGGGGTTGGATGGGTTGGACATTCTAAGGGTGGCAGTCAGGGTGGGAAGGGGCAGATAGGGGGCAGGGGCCAGGCTGTTTGGGTAGGCACAGCCTTCCCTACCCGGCCTGCCATATAGTTTCGCAACGCTGATGTGGCCCTCGGGCCAAAAAGTTTGCCCATGCCTGAGTTAGCTGGTTCTTAATCCATTTCACATGTACTTTTAAAAAATGACACTTTACAATATCAGTACCGAGAATGTTGTGTGGTACTAAGTCAAACACTTTGTACCAAAGTCTAAGTATATTACAAATGTGTAGTTAACTTTATCAGCCAAACTTGTAATGTCATTAAAGAATGAAATCAGGTTTGTTTGAGATCTATTTTCTATAAAATCAAGTTGACTGGCATTAATTATATTCCTAGTCTTTAATTCTTTATCAGTTGAATCTTGTATTGGCTTTTCCATTCTTTTCCCTAGGATTGATGTCAGGATAACTGTCATATAGTTATCCAGGTCATCCCACTTGCCCTTTTTGAATATTGACACATTATTAGTCCTCTTCCAATTTTCTGGAATTTCCCCAGTATTCCAAGATTTATTAAAAATTAACATTAGCAAACCAGAACTCCTCAGTGAACTCTTTCAGGCTTCTTGGAGGCATATAATCTAGGTTTGGAGGTTACAAATTGTTTATCCTTAGTAGATGATTGCTTAACATCCTCCTTGGTTATTAATGAACTGGAAAGTACTTCATCATCCTCATGTGATAAGAGTACATCATCCTGCTTCTTTCAAATAAAGAACAGAAATATTTATTTTACTTTACTATCATTAACAATTTAACCATCTGTCTAGTAATGGACTTAATCCGTTGCTAGAATTTATTTTGTTCCTAATAAGCTTTAACTTCTTATTGTTCTTAACCTCGCCAAACAGATTTTTCCCCCATGTCTCTACCTTCCCTCATAAATTTTCTATACTATATAACTTCTAATTTATATCTATTTCCTCCTTTTTCCACTTATGTATTGCTTTTAAATTTCTAATTGTTGTCATCACTGTGCCACTGAACCAAGATGGGCTTTTAGCCAAAGTTGTCTTCGTTTTTGATTGTAGAATCATGTCTTTTTGGCCATCTAATAATCTCTTCTTTAAGAACTCTCTATTTTCATTCACATTTCTCTGTCTAAACTTTTCCTCCCAATCAATTTCACTCATCTTTCCTCAGCTGTGGAAAGATTTTCCTTTTTGAAGATGAAAGAGAATCAACTCTGAATACCCCTAGAGACTCCTAAAAGAGCAGTCAACCTTTGCAAAATCATCCTGAAATGTTTTATTGTAGGTAGAAAACCTACTACTTCACATTATCATAATGATGAAGTAGTTAATATTTTACTCAGTCATCAAAAGTGAATAGGTGACTAAAACTTTGCAAAGTTGAGCTGTTTTTGAGAACAAAACTAATACTAATTTATTAAATTTGTTACCTCTCTCTTCATAAGCCATGTGCCCCTCCAAGATCCCTCAAGGAATGTCTTTATCTTGACACAACTAAACAGTTCATATTTTCACATTGTCTAGCATTGAACTGGTTGCTTTGGAAACCCTTACTCTGAATTTCCTAGTACCCCTTGTAGATATAACATGAGTGTACGAAGCTGGCATTTTCTTTTATAGAAAACATCTTTGCTGTAGGGTGGATAGTATGCATTCCTTTCCTTTTCGCATCTTCGTTTTTAATATGATTTAATAAGGTTAATTTTGTATTTAACAAGGGACTTTAAAATTGCTCCCCTTTTCTAAACTTCTAGGGAAAGTATTAAAATGCTGAGACCGTGCCCACAATGAATACAGCCACATCTGTTGCACTTTTATCAGTTAAGACTGGCTGCATGCAGGCTGTTGTATAAATGTGTCTGTTTGAGCATAAGTATGTAATCAATGCACAAAACGGAAAGTCACAGTTTTTGTCCCAAGGAATTTCCATCCTTGTCTACACGTTGCTTTAGCCAGAATTCCTTATTAGAGCTTTATTGTTTTTCAGGCTGTTCCTTTCAGTCTTGACAGTGTTGCAAATGCTATTCATACCTTGTTCTCTGAGGAAACCCCTGTAGTCTTGCAGTTGGCTCCCAGTGAGGAAGTGAGTATTGATTCATCTTCTAAACCATTTGAAATAAGAGTTAAACCACACAATTGGGAACTGATGTGCTTATACCTCTTGGCTGTATGAACATCTTGTATTACCAAAAAAAGAACAGGAGTACTTGTAGCACTTTAGAGATTAACACATTTATTTGAGCATAAGCTTTCGTGGGCTACAGGCCACTTCATCGGATGCATAGATTTCTTGCTGTATGTTCTAGTCTATGCATCCGATGAAGTGGCCTGTAGCCCACGAAAGCTTATGCTCAAATGAATGTATTAGTCTCAAAGGTGCCACAAGTACTCCTGTTCTTTTTGTGGATACAGACTAACACGGCTACTACTCTGAAACCTTGTATTACAAAAGCACCTGCATGTGTAATGGAATTAATCTAAGATGTTTGAAAAATCCAAAACTGAACTATTCTCATATTACACAACCTCTGTTCTTACAGAGAGTTTATATGGTGGGAAAGGCAAACTCTGTATTTGAAGACCTTTCTGTCACGCTGCGACAGCTACGGAACCGCCTTTTCCAGGATAACTCCATTCTCAGTTCAATTCCCCTCAACTCTCTCAGCAGAAACAATGAGGTAAGAAACAGTGGCCAATGAATACTGCTTTAATTAAACTGCCTCTGATCTACTTTTATGAGTTCAATTTAAGAAATATGCTCATTCATTTTTCATCTCCTTGTTGTCGTGAGGGGGAAGTTGCTCCCCAAGTTTCAATATTTAAGTACTAGAAAATGGTGATTAATTGATTTTGGGGCATTGTTTGACCCAGTAACAAACATTGCAGGGCCAAAAAAAGCTACTGCTTATAGCTGCAGTTTGCTGAGATGTGCAACAAAATTAGGCTGCCTCATCTTCAGTTTCTGTTCAGTAAATACTTGTTTCTCTCCCCTAGGTTGACCTGCTTTTTCTATCAGAACTACAAGTCCTGCATGATATCTCCAGCTTGGTGAGCACGACTTTTCAAACACACTCTATATCAGGGGTTCTCACACTGGGCGTCGGGACCCCTCAGGGGGTCACAAGGTTATTACATGGGGGGTCACGAGCTGTCAGCCTCACCGCAAACCCCGCTTTGCCTCCAGCATTTGTAATAGTGTTAAATATATAAAAAGTATTTTTAATTTATGGAGGGGAGCTGGCACTCAGAGGCTACCTATATGAAAGGGGTCACATATAAAAGTTTGAGAACCACTGCTCTATATGTCTCACATATGATTGAGGGAATTTTGAAAGACACTTCTTGTTAAAGTCTGACATTCTATGTGTGACGATCTCTAGGGCAGTGGTGTCCAAACTGAATTCCCAGGAGCCATTTGTAGCTCTTAAGTGATTTGAACCATGGCCTTCAAAAGTGACTTAAAATGTGTATTTAGAGATTGACAATGTGTTCCCTGAGATGCACCCTGTAGTTTCTGAACTGAAGTGTATGAATCAGCTCTGCCACTGAAATGGGTGGAGGTGGCATCATTTCTTGTCTCTTGCAACAGCCCTGGTGTGAGCTGGGGCACTCTGAGCTGCTGCTTTCCCTTCCAACATCGCTGGGGAATCCCCAGCAGGTGATTTGTGGGTGGTTCCTGTTTTCTTTATATGCTGCCTAAAGGTGCAGTAGGAGTAGAACAGGGTAGAGAATATGTACCTGATATTGGCTCCTTGACCTTCTTGAAATGAAATGATTGTTCTGCCCCCTAGATTAAGAGGTTGGACATGGCTGCTTTAGTGCATGTTTCCACAACAACTAGTCAAAAGCCATAGCTGGCTGTGTGGGTTAAATTTCAGTACAGAGTTGTTACAGAATCATAGGACTAGAAGGGACCTTGAGAGGTCATCTAATCAAAGCTGCAGAAGCTATCTGTGGCCAGCATCCCAGACAAAGGGAAAAAATTTGTAGGGAAGGATTTCAGACCAAGCTGGATGAGCAAGCATCTCAAGCAGGTGATTTTAAGAGAAAGCAGCAAGCCTACATGAAATGGAAGATGGGAGGCATCAGCAAGGAAAGCTACTTCTTGGAGGTCAGAAAGTGTAGGGATAAAGTGAGAACTGCCAAAAGCCAAGCAGCGTTGGACCTTGCAAATGGAATTAAAACCAATAGTAAAAGGTTCTATAGCCATATAAATGAAAAGAAAACAAGGAAAGAAGTGGGGCTGCTAAACACTGATGATGGAATGGAGATTAAAGGTAATCTAGGCATGGCTCAAAACCTAAACAAATACTTTGCCTCCGTTTTTAATAAAGCTAGTGAGAAGCTTAGGGATAGTAGGAGGGTGGCTAATGGAAATGAGGATATGGAAGTAGAAATTACCATATCTGAGGTGGAAGTCAAACTCAAACAGCTTAGTGGGACTAAATCTCAATCTAAACCTGGATAATCTCTGTCCAAGTATATTAAGGGAACTGGCACATGAAATTGCAAGCCCAATAGCAAGGATTTTTAATGAATCTGTAAACTTGGGGGTCATACCCTATTAGCAATTCTCCAGTCATATAGTACCTATTTTTAAGAAAGGAAAATGTGATCTGGAAAACTACAGGCCTATTAGTTTGACCTCAATTGTATGCATGGGCTTGGAATAAACTTTGAAAGAGAAAGTAGTTAAGGACATAGAGGTGAATAACTATGATAAAATACAAGGTGGTTTAACAAAAGGTAGATCATGCCAGACTAAAATGATCTTCTTTGAGAAGAGAACTGATTGTTTTTAAAAAAAAAAAAAAAAAAGAAAGAAATGCACTAGAGCTAATCTACTTCATTCTCAGTAAGGCATTTGATAGAATTCTACATGAGAAATTGTTAGTTAAATTGGAATATATGAGGATTAATATGAGAATTGAAAAGTGGATAAGGAACTGGTTAAAGAGGAGACTACAAATGGTCATACTGAAAGATGAACTGTCAGACTTTGAGGAAGATTAGTGGAGTTCCTCAGGGATTGGTCTTGAGACCAGTTGTATTTAAAATTTTTATTAATGATCTTGACATGCAAAGTGGGAATGTGCTAATAAAATTTGCAGATATCACAAAGTTGGGAGGTATTACCAATATGGAGGAGCATTGGAATATCATACAAGAGGATCTGGATGATCTTGAAAACTGGAGTAATAGAAATGGGATGGAAATTTAATAGTGCAAGGTCATGCGCTTAATGACTAAGACATCAAGAATTTTTTCACAAAACTGGGGATGTATCAGTTGGAAATGACAGAGGAGGAGAAAGACCTGGGTGTATTGATTGATGACAGGCTAACTACAAGCTGCCACTGTGAAGCAGCTGTGAAAATGGCTAATGCAGTCCTAGGATGCAGACAGGGCTACTAGGATGATCAGAGGAGTGGAGAACCTACCTTATAAGAGGAGACTCAAAGAGCATGGCTTGTTTAGCCTAACAAGAAGACGACTCTGGGAAATGCAATTGCTCTCTATAAATACATTAGAGGGATAAGTACCAAGGAGGCAGATGAGTTATTTAAGATAAGCACCAGTGTTGACACAGGAACAAATAGATATAAACTGGCAATCAGTAAGTTTAGGCTTGAAATTAGTTGAAGGTTTCTAACCATCAGAGTAGTGAAGTTCTGGAACAGCCTTCTAAGGAGAGCAGTGGGGGCAATAAACCTAACTGGGTTCAAGACTGAGCTTGATAAGTTTATGGAGGGGATGACATGATGAGACAGCCTACAATGGCGTTTGGCTGATCTGTGACTGCTAGCAGCAAATATCTCCAATGGATTGTGATGGAACACTAGATGGGGAGGGCTCTGAGTTGCTACAGAGAATGTTTTCCCAGGTATCTGGCTGGTAGGTCTTTCCAACATGGTCAGGGTCTAACTGATCACCATATTAGGGATTGGGAAGGAATTTTCTCCTGGGTCAGATTGGCAGACACCACGGGGGATGGGGAGGTTGCCTTCCTATGGGGCATGGGTCACTTGCAGGTTTAAACTAGTATAAGTGGTGGATTTTCTGTAACTTGAAGTCTTTAATGATTTGAGCTCTTCTGTAACTCAGCCAGAGGTTAGGGGTCTATTATAGTAATGGGTGTGTGAGGTTATGGCCTGCAGTGTGCAGGAGGTCAGACTAGATGATTGTGATGGTCCCTTTTGGCCTTAGTCTATGAGAACTTGCCAGTATACCAAAGACCAGAAACATAAGGTTAAAAAAATGCAGTGATGATAGAGGCAGGTTCAAGTTGCTGTTCTCCCACAGATTGTGTAACTTTGGGCAGATCACATAGTCTGTCTCTACTTCCCCGATGCAAAATAGGGGTAATAGCACTTCCCTAGCTCAAAAGGGTCACGAGGGTGCATTCATAAATGATTGTGAGGTGCTCGGATTCTGTGGTGATTGGGTGGCTCAGGCAAATACCTGAGATCTCACATCTTGAAGAAATATTGCTTATGTAGCTGGGCAGCAGAAAAAATAAACTTCCTTCAATAAAATTCACAGCAAAGGTCAGTTTAGTAGCACAGGAAACCATGGGCATCCATGGAATTTATGCATTTTCCTTCATGCTCTCTATCATTACAGCAATCCTAGAATCAGGATTTTGACATAAACTTAAGGAACACCTACAATATATGGATGAGAGACCCCTTTCAGTGGAACTGTAACTCTTGGTGCATGTGCCTCTTTAAAACGATCTCTGGCATAAACTTACCCAGGCACTTCTACCCTGCTTCCCTTTCGAAGACCATATAGCCAGCTGTAGACACTTCTCTGATCCAAGATGGCAAGTTCTGGCAAACTTCCAAGTCTGCATGGAATATGTCAGACAAAAATGAAGCTGACTCAGTCAGTGATTTAAATCTCATTGGACTGAGTATTTAAACTAACCCATTTTTTCCCTGTGGTTCACTTTTTCCCCCCTTAAGTTGTCTAGACATAAGCATCTGGCGAAGGATCACTCCCCAGACTTATATTCACTGGAACTGGCTGGCTTGGAAGAGATTGGGAAACGGTATGGAGAAGATTCTCAACAATTCAAGGATGCCTCTCAGATTCTTGCTGATTCCCTGCAAAAGGTAAAAGGAGATCTACCATAAATACTGTTCTGTAAAGTCTGTCTGAATAACAATTCTAATGTGAACAGTACTGGTTTTGTATTAACAGGACAGCTGAACACCAACATTCATTGGTCATGCAGCATTGTACTGTGAATTGCCATTCCTTTGTGTTGGCCTCTCCATCTCTTGGTTGGGTAAACTCTATGTCCCTCTGTCAAGTATCAAATCAAACTTCTGTAGTTTGGTCACCCCTGAGCAAGAAAGGTATTAGAGGGCCTTTTTGGCAGGTCAGATCTGTTTGTGAAGGAGTCAGAGGGTGATATTAACAAATGTGTAAATCAGTAAGTCCTGATAAATTGGTTTTAAAACAGATACTTTGTGTTTATAGGCATTTCTCACTTAAACTGGCTGAAAATGTGAAGGAAATAGCTCTAGCTTTAGCCCACCACAATGTGGTCAGGTGCTGTGTGTGTTTTTTTTTTTTCCACACCTTGAGCAGTTCTACCATTTTCAAGTCTCTCAAATATCCGCTCTTTCACTCCTTTCCTGAGCAGGCTGCCAGTTTTGGATTTTATCAAAATCCACAACTGGCAGCCTGCTCAGGAAAGGAGTGAAACTATCCATCAAGATCTAAGACAACTCCATCTTGCTAGTATCCAAAGTCTGATGCCAAAATATAGTGAGGCCAAATACTAGATACTTAATTCACTAAGTTAAACAGCTCTCTTCTGTAAAGTA
Organism: Gopherus flavomarginatus; assembly: GCF_025201925.1. NCBI lineage: Eukaryota > Metazoa > Chordata > Testudines > Testudinidae > Gopherus > Gopherus flavomarginatus. The sequence goes on along the minus strand of NC_066617.1, from coordinate 214,577,185 downwards.
TTGCATTCATATACAGCAATGCAGCGTGTGTCAAATGTTCACGTTTGATCAGAATTGCTCTCAAGTAGGAATCTTAGATTAAGTACAGAATAGGGAAATACATGGGCCAGAGCATATGTAATGGGATATTGCCGCTTTCATATCAGAGCACATGTATCTGTAGAAGGTCAGTAAGAAGCTCTTAGGATCCTGGACAACTGTCCAGTGGTCTGTAAAGAGATGGTCTAAACTAGCTCACAATTGGCATTCTTCTTAGCAGACTCAAATCACTGGAGACTTCCATTTCTCCAGATTGTTCAGATCTACTGCCTTGGTGCATCTTCTGTTACAGGAGTCAGATTTAGTAACTATTGCATATATCTGAAACTAAGCTATTGCTTTTTCAGTTTGCAGATGAGATGTATAATCTCTACGGTGGGAATGCTGTAGTAGAGGTGGTGACTGCAAAGACATTTGATGCTTCCCTTGTGAGGAAGAGTCGGTCCGTTCTCCAGACTGCAGAGGTAGTGAATGCACTTTAAACCCTTTTTCTGCAGATGAACTATTACAAATGTGAACATGTGCATCGCTCCATTTTGTAGAACTAGAATATTGACTTGATACTGTAGCAACCTTTTAAACTTTTAGTGGCTTAGACACTAGGCATGATGAATCATAGAATATCAGGGTTGGAAGGGACCTCAGGAGGTCATCTAGTCCAACCCCTACTCAAAGCAGGACCAATCCCCAACTAAATCATCCCATTCCAGTGCTTCCCCACCCTCCTAGTGAAAGTTTTTTCCTGATATCCAACCTAAACCTCCCCCACTGCAACTTGAGACCATTACTCCTTGTTCTGTCATCTGGTACCACTGAGAACAGTCTAGATCCATCCTCTTTGGAACCGCCATTTCAGGTACTTAAAAGCAGCTATCAAATGAACAAACATAGCAAGTGCAGTGACCTAGTCTCCATTTATGATGCCAGTCACATAGGTGCATTAGTATTTAGTGCAAGTAACTCCAGAATTGGCTGTGCAAAATATCCATCTCTTGGTATGTGCAGTCTGAATGTTTAGTATAATGAGAATATGTTCTGTGTGCAGGCTGACTTCAGAAGCATTGTGACTGCTGGCCTCCAGATGTCTCACTTCTTTAAACCATACTTTCCTTCTTTCACTGCAGAGTACCTCATATAACCTAGGATATTCATACAACTTCAACTATGCTGTGGTCTTCAACATAATTCTGTGGCTCATGATAGGCCTTGCATTAGCTGTGATTGTAATCTCCTACAACCTCTGGAACATGGATCCTGGCTATGACAGCATTATTTACAGGATGACAAATCAGAAGATAAGAATGGATTGAACTTCAGTCCAGGGAAAGGAGTATGGCCACTTCTGAAGTGTGTTTAAAATAATATTTTGGCATGGTTAAATGTGGACGTCTTTAAAGGTGCTTTTATTTCTCTAATGGTTCCTTGCGTTTTCTTTTTGTCTCTCTTTAGATGCGAATAGTACTACCAGAGTGGATTTACAAAGCTGAATCTACCACCTGCTATAAAACCATGCCCTAATTATTACTAAACTATATAACTTCATTCCATTTTGGTAACACAAAATGAATTTTAGAAACAATACCCTGTATTCCTTGTGATTAAATATGTGAAAAAATGCACTGAAATAATAGCAACTTTCTGATTTAAACTTTTTACACAGGAGGTTTAGAAACTATTGTTAAGCTGTGTTGTATATTATGAACCAGATGTAAATGTTTGTTTGATGTAAATATTTCTAATGGTATATGTAGTGTTCAGGGAAAAACAGATTATAGCCCTATTTATGTAAAGCCTGCACTATGGGAATAGTTCCACAAGAACAATTCTGGCTGAAACAGTATTTGGGTTTTTTTACATTCCAGCCACCACCATGAACCGTAGCCAAAATGAGGCTTGGTGTAGATCTTATCAGCTCACTGCTGCATTTAAAAGGACTGCAGAGAGATAATAGGTAAGAACACTGGTGTGGCTGGGGTATACAGTTAGGAAACTACAAATATAGAAACTAGTCTGGGTGCTTGAAGTTTAATGTAATATACTGTAGAGGCTTACATTATGATGCTTCTGATTCTTTTCATGTATGTTCAAACACCTGTTTTTGGTGGTAGAAGTGGACCAATAACTGGCTCTTAGCCACACTCCATTTTTATTACTTATGTGCTTCAAACATTAATAAACAGAACAGGTAACATTTGCTGTGGAGTTCATTTACTTTTCCTACAAAGTTCCATTAAGGGGTAGTCATACTCAGTTCAAAACTGAGTTAACTTAAGCTAAACCAAACAAACGCAGAAGGCTACATTTATCTAAATAGATTAGGCCCTCTTGGGGGGGGGGGGGAAATGTGCACACATGAACGCTGGCTTTTATGCCTGGCTCTGCCACTGGCCTACTGGGTGACCTTGGGTAAGTTGCTTCTATCGCTGTGCCTCAGTTTCCCCCATCTGTTTTTAAAAAAAAGGATGATACTGACCACCGTTTTGTAGCATGTTTTTTCATGCATAGATCTTAAAGTGCTTTGAAAGTTAATACCTAAAGGCTTTCACAAGCCAGTAGTGCTCTAACTATTCAAAGCTGCTCCCTGTTTTCTGTATTGTTTACACAAAACCTTTACCTGGATAACTAGTAGATGAAAGCCTATGCTGTTGAGCCACCTGATACACCTGTACAAGTAATCCACCATCTGTGCTCTGTATCTAGTTCATTTTTCCTTAGGCTTGCTGTGACCAGTGAGGGTAGCTTTCTTTCTTGGCATTGTGTGTGGTCAAAGCCTAGAGTGGTACTGGTAGTAATGCTCCCATATAGCGAGCGGTATGTATGGAAACTGTTCACTTATCTAATTCTTCGACCAGGTAACTTCAGGATTTGTGGTAGGCAGTGTGTCTGCACTGTTTTTCCCAAACATCACATGAGTAAACATGCTAACATAAAGCAGCATATACTAGTGAACAGGAAACCATATAGAACAGCAGTAAAACTGCATATGTAGGTAGTATTTTGGGGCTCTTGTTCTGTGCTGTAGTGAACCCTATTGCTGTTTGTACATGTTCCCCAAAGCCTGTGCACAGAGTTACCCCCACCTACTCTGATTAACTGTCGCATTCCAACTGCCACAGAATCTTTGGCCTCCAAAATTCCATCTGGCTCTTGCAGGGTGCAGTGATTGAACTTGCTGATATTCTAAAGAAAACACTCCCAATCATATTCATTGCTGTTTCCTTCCTTTCACACTGAGTCAGAGATCCTTGTTTTTTTCAGAGTGACACTCTCTCTGACAGTCCTGGAAGATCTGTGTTCATGTGTGTGGGTGGTGAATGAGTGGCTAAGTTCAGTTGCAGAGGTGGCTTTGAAGAACTATGGAGTTGGGCCAAGTAATCCACCAGCTGTGCAGTCTTCCTCATACAACCAACAAAATTTGCATGCAAATTAGCTATAAAGATAGTGTGGTAACTGGACTCTTAGCATGGCATAGATACATGCCTTAATGTAGGTGTGTACTGCAGGGATGTAAGTTTTAAGATCAAAAGGGGTGAGAATTCAAAAATTGAACAATAGCCAACTGTAAGAGCCAGTGATGATTCAACCTGGAGATATTCTAACCGAAAAGCCCTCAGCTGTGCTTGAAGCTGTTTTGATTGCCTCACCGTGCCTCTGCAGCCATTCTAGGCTTCAGAGTGACTCTCAGGGAATCTTATTACATAGAGGCTTGTGCTGAAAGCTCCTGTTAGCATACTGCAATTAAAGAGTTGAAACTCATGATTTAGTACAGTTTTATTTCACTAGGAAACTGACAGTTGCTGTCTGCAATACAGAAGCAGCTGTGTAGTCTCACTGTTTTATAACCTAGGATATTGATTCACTTTGCTTGTTTAACTCACTCCATCAGTAGTGGATCCTTTTCCCTCCCAAAACAGAAAGTAGCCAAACTAAGTTACATTCAGCAGCTTCCTGGAAGTTGAAAGTGTGTGTGTGTGTGTGGGGGGGGGGGGGGGCAGTTAGTCTGTCACATGTTCATGTGTTGTGCAAGCTTGACTGTGTCTTTAGTCTTAGTTGAGTAAGATGCTGCAGCTTAAGCTGGATGCCCTACCATCAGGCATAGCAGCAGCAGTGTATGTAACGGAATTCAGATTGACAGTTTACCTAGTATTAAAATCTTGAAATGGGTAAAAAAAAAATACTTGCTCTTTAATAACTGGTCTCCTAGAAGAGACAATGCATGTTCTTCTGAACAACTAACACCTCCTCTAACAATGAAAATATGCCCTGTCTAAACTACTGCCCATTACCTGTTTGAGCTTGAGTTCAGTTGTGATTAAGATATGTTTACCTATTAAGTATTCTACCATGATTTAAGTATAAAACCAGGAATTAGATATTACTATATACCATATCTCCAGTTTGTCATCAGTAGGATAGTGTCAAATAGATTTGACATTTCAAATTGCTAAGCAGTCTTGACTATAAAATAGTACTATAGATGTTGGTATTAACTTTCACTACCTTCTGTTTTTGGCTGATATGGAAAGAACCCATCACACTGCATTCCACCTCAAATGCAGCATCTTTGCTAGGAGGGAGGTAGTCATGTTAGCTCTATCACATATATAAAAACCTGTGCCTCTTCCGTCACCTGTATGTCAGGTTACCAATATGTCACCACCAAAGGAAAACTTGGTGGTTGGAAAAGGAGCAGTCAATAAGGGCCTGAAATTATAAACATTGAGATCAATGGAACCACTAGTTGATTTCAATGGGTATTGGGTCAGGCCCTTATTGACTACTCGTTTTGCAACCACCAAGGCTAACAATTACTACTCAACTATAAAGTACGTGCTCTAGATTTGGGGGGATGGGAAGAAGGGAAAGTTGTTGTTATACAGGGATCTTATCACCAAATGGACTAGCCTGCAAAACTAGAGTTCATTCAAAATGAAACACTAGCTTTTTGTTGTGGAAATAAGTGTGCAATGAGAGCTTCAAGTTATGGCAGTGCAAGACTACCAGTACCATAACCTGTAAAAAGCTTTTATCAGTGGTCACTAATACCTAAGAGGAGAGAAGGAATATTTGTAATGTTCCCCACCCCACAAGTAGTTACATCATTCTCTGCTGTACAGTTAAGTGAGCAGAATTCTCATTACAAAATAAAACCCAAGAAGTTGTTGCAGCAGGGAGGTTGGACTCTTTGGAACCAGTTCCTGCTGTTGATGTTTTGAGACCTAAGGTAATATAGCCTCGGTATTGATTTTGGCCTCCCATAGTTTGTCTACTTAACTAGACTATTGTCAGATATATTAAAAAAAACACACTTATCCCTTAAAGGGAAAAACATCAATTTAATGTTTAACTTATTTTTGGTATGCTAAGAAAAACTGAAATGAGCATATAGTCAAAGCCTGTTAGAAATATTAATTTTTTTCCCCAAGATATGAGAGACACTAATTATTAATTCTCAACTAACCAAAGAAAAGCCAGCACTCTCTAACTGTACATTTTTCTTCCAGCTAGTGAGGAGTCTTTGAAGGGGTGGAGAGGAGATCGTGCTGTCCAGTATATTGAGTTCAATACTTCTGCAATATTATCTGAGAAGTGAAATTCCAAATATGCTGGCCCTTTATAAACTTTAGTTAACATACATTTCTGTACTGATTATCTAGACCTAAAGAGCAAGTCATAAAACTGTCAAATCTAACAAAGGACTGACAGAGCTGTCATTTTAACAAAAGAGGGCTGAAAGAAGCAGCCTTTGCAATAAGGAATTGGAAATCAAAGTGTCTAGGCTGACAGCTACATTCTATTTATTTATTTATTTTTAAACAGAACGTGCAACTCCAACTTTCAGCTGTCCCATATCTGATAATCTGTTTACTCCAATAGGAGCCTTTCAGTGAAGTGTCACTCAAAGGGCAGCACCAGTAAGAGATAACAGGCCACTTGAGTGGAGATAGTGTTGCAGATTTTTCTAAACTTTTTAAAAGGTGGTAAGTATGTATTGAGTTCACAGTCACAGCATTTTCTTTTAACGCCTGCATATCTCATTTAAGATGATCATTGTACATCAGCATGCTCCTACTGATTCTGAAGCTTATGTCAGAGACCCTTAGTTTAAATCTCTAACTTTTGCCATTGAGGTAGCTTCCCTTCTCCAGTTCTGTTCTGTTATCTTGCCTCCTTCCTGTGATGCTTTAGGGCTCCAGAAGCATTAGCTCTCTTTTATTGCATGGCAGGTTGTGGAGCAGAGTCAGAATACTCACATTTCCCACCACCCATTTTTAAAGGTTCATTTCTACTCCCACCTCCTTTTCAAGCCTGCCTATACTCCAACCACCACCTTCTCTTAACACCTGAGTTCATGTGATGAGACAATACCAGCCTCCTTACATCCTAGAGACAAAAAGGATCTTGACACCATTCCTGACTGCAGGCCTCCCAGCAGCTTCTAAATCTAACTTCTGAAATACTGCAACTCATATCTGTTTTTATTTTACACTATTTCCTACATAACCACTGGCCCAAAATGCACCTTGTTTTGTTTGTATGCAGCAATCCACTACCATTGTAATACAAAACTGATGTGATATGGTTTGGGGAGGATGAGGGAAGGATATTAAATTACACAACAGCGCTGATCCTGAGCTCATGTGGCACTAATAGCCATTTCATATTAAGAAGATGACAATTAATTAAAATGAATATGCTGCCAAGATTGTTAGACCTGTTGCTGATCATCCTCCTGTAAATTACATCTGTTATGTTCAAGATCAATGTGGCAAGGCAGAAAAGCCAGAATCAGTATAGGCACAAATTGCCAGTAGGATGGAAATGTGGGTCTCTTTCCATTTTAGTTCTTTGTGGTATATTTTCTATTAAATATGCCTCATATCACACACATTGAAGATTAACTCCTTTGCACCACTGAATGGAAACTGTTGAGAATAGACCCTGATGTCCCATTCTTTTGGGGAAAGCAACATGATAGTTCCTTTGTAGAGAAAGTCCCATCAGTTAGAGTTCATAGAGGAGGATTTTTAGGATAAGGCAGCCATGGAACGAGCAGGGTCCCTGAAGAGCAAAGGGCCAGGAGAAACAATCACATGCCCGGTGGTAACCAGCTCCTTCATCCTGGTGCCAGATGGTGTGATAGACCACATATCTGCAGAGTTTAGCGTGCAGCACTCCAAAGGAGTGGAGGTTAGCTGGTAGTGGAGGTGAGCTGGGCTTCTTAGATAAGGAAATAGAAGGAGTGGAGCAGAGTGTCTTGGTGTTAAACTCCACAGCATCTGTAGAAATGAAGGTGTGAAATGAGAGACTGATTATGAGGCAAAGAAAGAGCCAGAGGCCCAAAGAGGCTTCTTTTTGTCACCCCAGTGACACAGGACAGGATGACCTCAAGCACTCCTTTCTCGTAGTAGCTTTTTCTAGATTCTCCACCCCAAAAGTGTGATCCTTTTAAGCAGGAGATCAGCTAGATTAAATTTTGCACCCACATCATTCCAGCCTTCAAATTAAATATGTCCATGGTCATACAGTGACAACCTCCATAGATCTTGAAGTGATCCTGGCACTTTTGCAGGCATGAGTAAGGAAGAGCCCTTGACAGAATCTGAAAGAATACTAGCTTTGTGGACAGGTTCAAGGAGAGGGGACACAAAGGAAGAGACCTTTTCTGTGGTCCACCTGCAGAACACAAATGTTGAGCAACTCTTGAGAGTAACTGCTGTGATTTTACAGGTCCAATGAAAAGCCAAGTCTTCTGCCAGTGGAATTAAAGGCGGAGGTGGGATCCCTGGTTGAGATTTGCATCCACCTCAGGGACTGGTAATATTTGGGTCCCCTGGGGAGACTGAATTCCACTTTGGCCTGAGACAGGAGTTGAGACCTTTTTTCCCACATGTTCCCACTCTACACACTACATGGAGAATGTCAAGGTGCAGGGGAAAGATGGTTCATGCCCTGCTAAGAAGAAGTCTTTAAAATGAGACGACCTGCTTTCAGCAGGGGTTTGATTACTGTCTTCCACTCCCCTAGGTTAATCTTCATCACAATGGGCCGTGAAGGAGGGGCAGAGGCTGGATCTTTTAGCCTTTTCATCTCTGTGCACCCTAGGAAAGAATTAGTCAAAGACAGCAAAAGAGATGGGAAGAGAAAGGGCAAACAGAGGGCTTATTTCCTGTCAGGTAGAGCCATAGTGCAAGCTGTCCCTGTACAGGCCTAGGAGAATGAGAAACTATAACAACCAGAATTATGTGAGAGTCATTTTCCTGTGAAGGGGCTTTGTGCCACTAACTCTGCAAAGAGGGTTTTGGAGGATGGGAAGAGATTAAATAAATAAAACCAGTATATGACCACAGCCCTCACATATAACTACAGAAACATAGAACTGACACAAAAGGAAATGAAAAATTAATCTCTCATCTGCTAGCAGCTACTGGTAGCCTCTATTTAGAAAAAGAAAAATAGCCCAAGAATGGTTAAAAAATATGGGAGGTCGCAAGTAGGGAAAAATTAACACACTGATTACGTATCCAGCAAAATAAACAGACGACAGATCATTGAGTACTGAATAAAAGGTATCTAAAGTACATTCACCTGCAAAAACAAAAAGGCATGCCTAATTTTTTTGAATATTAACATTTGAGACACATACCTGGTCTGTTAAACATTTGTATATTTATTAAATTGAATGAAATCAATATAATCACTAAAAATGACATAGGCATTGTAATGATGTTCACTCTGAAATATGGTAACGCTAGATACTAAACAGAAAGATCTGAGGACGATATTCCTGTATATCTCTTTAAACAAAAGCTAACTGCTGTAATGATTGTTTTGTTTTTGATATTTGCATGGCAAGGGTTTCTAAACATGTTACAACTTCCTAAATAAATTGTTTTAATAAAAAAGAACAAGCAAACTGTAGGACCGGAAAGGACCTTGTTAAGTTATCTAGTCCAGTTCCCTGCACTGAGATAGGACTGGACCAATGATTCCCAATGAAGGTTCCTCAGACCTCTGGAGGTCTAGTCTGCCATGAGTTATGTGGGGGTCTGTCCCTTGAGCCAGGACCAGAATGCTCTGGAACAACATTTTGGCACTTTTGCTGCATGGAGGATGCCATTTTATTCTCATAATGAAGTGCTCCACACAGCATGACCTTGCATGCACTGTGTGAGAGGAGTCACACGCTGGAAGAGACGGTCTCATGCAGGAAGGGACGTTCCAAGTAGTACTGAAAATGAAAAGGGTCTCAGGATACTTGGTAAGATGCCAAATGGGTTGTCAGAGAAAAAAGTTGGTAACCATTGATCAAGACCATCCCTGACAGGTTTTAGTCTAACCTGTGCTTATAACCCTCCAATGACAGAGATTCCACAACATCCCTAGGTAATCTATTCCAGTGCCTAACGACCCTGGCAGTTAGGAAGTTTTTCCTAACGTTTAACCTAAATCTCCCTTGCTCCAATTTAAGCCAATTACTTCTTATACTGTCCTAAATGGATAAGGACAACAATTTATCACCCTTCTCTTTATAAGAACCTTGAAGACTTATGTTCTCCTCCCCGCTCCTCAGTCTTCTGTTCTTCAGACTAACCAAACCCAAATTTTTCAAATCTTTCTTTTTAGGTCAAGTTTTCTAGATCTTTAATTATGTTTTACTGCTCTCTTCTGGACTTTCTTCAGTGTGTCCATATCTTTCCCAAAGTTTGGTGCCCAGAACTGGACACAGTACTCCAGATGAGGCCTTATCAGTGCTAAGTAGAATGGAAGAAATTACTTCTTGTGAATTGCTTTCAACATTCATGCTAATACATCCCAGAATGATGTTCACTTTTTTTGCAACCATATTACATTGTCAACTCATATTTATTTCATGACTCACTATGATCCCCAAATCCTTTTCTGTGGTACTCATTTCTAGGCAGTCATTTCTTATTTTGTATGTGTGCAATTGATTATTCCTACCTAAGTGTAGTACTTTATATTTGTCCTTTTTGAATTTCATCCAGACCATTTCTCCTATTTGTCAAGATAATTTTGAATTTTAGTCCTGTCCTCAAAACCGCTTGCAACCCCTCCCAACTTGGTATTGTCTGCAAACTTTATAAGCATACTCTCTATGCCATTATCTAAATCATTTATGAAGATATTGAATAGAACTGGACCCAGGACAGATCCCTGTGGGACCCCACTCAATATGCCCTTCCAGCTTGACTGAAAACCATAGCTAACTACTCTCTGAGTTCAGTTTTCCAATCAGTTATGCACCCACTTTACAGTAGGTTCATTGAGGCCACATTTCTCTAGTTTGCTTATGAAAAGGTCATGAGACAGCATCAAAAACATTACTAAAGTTGAGATATATCACATTTACTGCTTCCCCCCCATCTGCAAGTCTTGTTACCCTATCAAAGAAGGATATTAGGTTGGTTTAGTATATTTGATTTCTTCTTGACAAATCCATATTGATAGTTGATCACCACCTCATTATTTTCCAGGTGCTTAAAAATTGATGATTTGCTTTATTATCTTTCTAGGTACCAAAGTTAAGATGACTGGTCTATAATTCCCTGGGTTGTCCTTATTCCCCTTTTTATAGACAAGTACTATATTTGCTCTTTTATAGGCCTCTGGGTTCTCTCCCATCCTCCACAAGTTCTTAAAGATAATCACTAATGCCTCAGAGATCTCTCTATCCAGTTCCTTAAGTATTCTAGGATGTATTTTGTCAGACCCTGCTGACATGAAGACATCTAACTTATCTAAATAATTCTTAATTTGTTCTTTAGCCTCAGATCCTACCCCATTTACACTGATGTTCAGTATGTTAGTCATCCAACCACTGCTAACCTTTTTGTGAAAAACAAAAAAGGCATTTAACACTTCAGCCATTTTTGCAGTTTCTGTCATCACCTTTCCCTCCTCATTAATTAATGGGCTCACTCTGGGCCTTCCTCATGTATTTGTAAAATGTTTTATTGTTATACTTTACATCCCTAGCTAGTTTAATTTCATTTTGTGTCATAGCTTCTCAAATTTTGTCCCTACAGATCTCCTGGTTTACCATACATCCTGTCTTGCCTGCGCATTGAGATAGTTTGCTCTTGTGCCCTTAACGTCTCTAAAAAAAACCTGGCAACTCACCTACCTTCCACAGGATCCTACCTGCCAATTCTCTGAGTTTGCTGAAGTCTTCCTTCTTGAAGTCCATTGTTTTTATTCTGCTGTTTTCCCTCCTGCCATTTTGTAGAATCATGAACTTTATCATTCCATGATCACTGTCACCCAAACTGCCTTATACCTTCAAATTCTCAACCAGTTCCTCCCTATTTGTCAAAATCAAATCCAGAATAGCTCTTCCACTGTCTGCTTTCTCTATCTTTTGTAATAAAAACTTGTCCCCAGTGCATTCCAAGAACTTGTTGAATAATCTGTGTCCTGCTGTATTATTTTCCCAAAAGGGATCTGGGTAGTTGAAATCCCCCATCATCATCAAGTCCTGTGCTTTGAATGGTTTTGTTACTCATTTAAAAAAAGCCTCATCCATGTCTTCCTGCTTAGGTCATCTATAGTAGACCCTGCTATGACATCACCCTTGTTTTTTACCAATTTTCTTTACCCAGAGACTTTCAACAGGTCTGCCTACCACTTCTATCTTGACCTAAGTACATGTATACATCTCTGATATACAAGAAAACACCTCCTCCCTTTCTTCCCCTGCTTGTCCTTCCTGAATAAGTTGTACTCTTGTATACCAATATTCCAGTCATGTGGATTACCCCACTAAGTCTCAGATGCTAGTTATGTCATAATTGTGATTATTCACTAGTACTTCTAGTTTTCTGTTTATTCCCCCATACTTCTTGCATTAATAATACATTTAAGATGTTATTAGATTTCTCCTCTATATCCCCTCTTGTCTCTCCTTTGTCCCCTGCTACGATTGCCTATATTCCCCCCAAATTCCAGCTCTTCACCCTGGTCTCCATGCTCTGGACTTACTTTTGGGTTTTTGTCTCCTGCCAACATCAACCTACTTTAAAGCCCGCGTCACTAGGTGACCAGTCTGTATCTGAAGCTTTCCTTGACAGGTGGGCCCCATTTCTGCTCAGCAGTCCCCCTCAGAACAGCATCCCATGGTCAAGGAAGCCAAGGCCCTCCTGGCAACACCCTCCTCACAGCCAGGCATTCACCTCCAGGATGTATCTGTCTCTGCTTGGGGTCCCTAGCCTTGACCAGGATTGATGAGACCACCACCTGCTCCCCAATTCCTTCACCCTCACTCCCAGAGTCTTATAGTCACTTCTGATCTGCTCAGTGTCCTACCTCACAGTATTATTAGTGCCTACATAGATTAACAGTATGGAGTAATAGTCATATGGCTGGATGACCCTTGACAATCCTGTAATGTATTGGATACAGGCTCCTGGCAGGCAGCACACCTCCTGTGATGCCTATCAGTAGGCACCTCTCACACTGGATGGTCTCCCCAGCCTGGCTTTCTATGACGGGGAAATGAGTAGAGGCATCCATGGTTGGGTTCGCTGGCTGGACACAGGTGCAGGTGGAGGAGCCAGGAGCAGTGTTGGCACTGGTGATGTAGCCTTTCCAAACCATGACTTTTTTTTCTCTCTCGCCTATAAAATCCCTCTCAAACTTCCATGTTTGATGCTTCTTGTTATTTAGCAGCTGGCTTTTAAGCCCCTCTCTCCTAGTCAGCCCCACCCTCTCATTAACATACAGAGAAAAGGTGATCAAGGCTCAGAGGCCAGGAGGTGAGAACCTTGCTCATCCACACTCAGCTAAGCGCTGGTAGGCCTCTGGCCCCCACAACCACACAATTCCCAAAAGACCACACTGTAAAATTTAAGCAAAACCAGAAGAAAAACCAACCAGACAGACAAGCTCACTCACCCCAAGATTTAGCTCTCGCTTCTTCAGCAACATCCCTCCGCCTGCAGCTAGAACCCACCCTAGCATGCAATAGCCCCTAGGCACAAGTTTACGGTCACTGGATCTGCATAAGTGAAGACTCACTGGCATTCGCCAACCCACTATCTTCAGGCTTCCCCCTGGCACCTGCTCCAATGCCACACACCACTTCTGTAGTCGGCTTTCTCCATGGCACTTCCACTGATGATTTCACTTTAAGTGAATATAGCTAACGTGGCAATGGCAGATTTGCATCCATCAGCTGAAGATTTGGGGAAAGGCCCATGAGTGGGGCTCCACAGGACATTGATACTACACTGGGTTTCAAGGCATTCCTTTATGACTCCTGAAAATCGTTACATTTGTCATGCTGAGGAACAGCGTGGATTCTGTGAAGGATTCAGTTGTTAAATTACCTTGGCTACACAGATTTCTGTGTTGTGCTTCTCGCAAGACAGATGAGGGGATATATGGTGTGGAAGTTCTGTGCAACAATGCTCTCTTATTATAAAGAGAGCAGAGACACTGGCTGCTGCTATAGGCTCATTCCTTACCAGAATCAAGAGACTCACATAATGTTCCTGCAGACATTCCCCCATATCTTTTATAGACAGCCTCTGGTGAGATCAATCAATTTTTACAATGGCCCAGGGAGTGATTCTCTCCAGCGCATGCTCTCCACCTTATGCCTTAACTAGACACTGATAAACAGGGCTCTGAACCTGGCTTGGAAAAGCAGCTTAAGGAAGAAGAATCTTTTAGACCAATTTGAGATAAATCATCAGGAAAACTCTTCTGGGACAGATGGAGGAATAGTGGGGATGACACAGCTAGGGTACATCTATGCTCAAATGCTGGCTAATGACAACTTTCTGAACATCAGGACTCTCCTGATGATGATGACGACACATGGACATACATCAGCTACAAGACCAGAGGATAAAGGGAACCATCCTACTGGTTCAGAATCTCAAGATTCGGGCACAATGATGGATTCTAAAGCAACCAGCCTTGCCAGAGCTATCTTGTAACCTAGGATCACCAGGCTCAACACATCACTTACTTCCTGCTGATTTTCATGGTAATACTCCAGAACACTGCATAAGCACAGTCAAAGTGCACAGGGATGTCAAACTCAATCACAGGAGGCCATGTTTTATTTTTAATTATGGTTCATACATTTATGAAAAGATACTCAATTCATCCAGTGAGTAGGGTGTGTACAAAACCAAGGGTAGAATACAACCCTTATGTACTAAATAAATAAAAGTTTAGCTTAGTTATTCGTTTAGTATCTTATAGTCACATCCACGTCACACAGTAGGAAAATACACCCACCCACAGGAGCAGTGCTGTTTATGTCCTTCATTACTTTTCATTCTTCATCCTTCTCAGTTTTTCCTCCTCCGCCTCCTACGTCTGTCTCTCTTTTCTTCTCTCTTCACTTCCTTCCCTGCAGCATCAGTTCACACCTCTTGCCCATCCACTAAGCTCTTCAGATATGAAAGTGAACGATGATATCTAAATGTAATCAATTTGGTTTTAACCCCCAATGAGTTAAATGGGGAGTAGGAAGGTCACACGTCTGAGTCACTCTTTCAGGCTCTCTGCAGTCTTAAAAAAATACTGTAGCAGGTTACTCTATCACATGGATGTTCTTCATCACAACTATGAAGAAATATGAATCTTTTTGTTGTTGTTACATGAAATCTTAGCATCTATAAACTCTGAACACCCACACGGGCCCCATAATTCTATAAAGAAAGGTGGGTATTTGATGCCTTTGCATCAGACCCTAGGTTTAGGGATGGGGAATATCCTCTCCTTGGCTTTTCGGTAATTTAAGCAATAAACGGAATCTGAAAAGAATGAGAACTTTTTTGAATTCTCGCCACTGGATTTTGATGCGTCAGGATTTCTTCTTGTTAAAATACAATTCATCACAAGGATGGTTTTTCACTCCATTGAATGTCATGTTACTGGAAATGAATACATTTCTTGGTTAGTGCTCTGGCAAAACGTATTTTGTAAATGTTATATGCTTCATAAAAAAAGCAATTTAAGTACTGTATTTTGTTAAGAGGTTACTGCCTATTGAAAGGCCTCAGTGCCAATATATTTCTATTTACGTGGTAAGCCCCTCTCTGTTAGTAGTCACTTATAATGCTGGAGTCAAAGTCATTTGCGAGAATAACTGACAGAACAAAGGAGTCCATTACTATACTTGTATAATTTATTACAGTATTTAGACCACTGCTGAACTGACAGACAACTATTACTACATCATACCGGGAAGCAAGTAAGCCCAGGACATCGTCAATCAAAAACCTTGCTAATGGAGAACTTCAGCATTGAGCCTCAAAACCCTTTAAACTGCTCAGACAACTATCTCAAATCCTAGAAATCTATTTCTGTCATCCTTGTTCTCTGCAACAGTAAAAAAAAATAAAATGTGTCAATTGTTCTCAAACTTCGAACTGCAATTGGGAGCTAGATTCTTCTTCTATTTATCTCCATAGCTAAACTTCCATTGACTTTACTGGGGGCATGATCAGACCCTTTTCTAAAGTGAACACCTCTAATAATTGCTGTAGCCAATACTCAACACAGTGTCAGATTTTCAAAATATTAGTTATTATAGTGTAAACTATAGTAATAAGGAATATCACTGGCTTCTGGGAACCTCCAGGGAGGTGAAGCTAGGCCACCTCCTTAAGAGTAAATGCAAAAAAGTATCATCTGCTCACTTCCCATACACCTGTTCCACTATTCTAACAACAGGCAGGCTGGTGAATTCCAGCAACACCCAAAAGCAGTTGCCCAGTCAGAAACTTGAAAGAAAGAAGACTTTTCTAGGCCATGAAAAAGGGACAAATATATACATAAAAACAACAAAAACAATGAATCTGAGGAGAGGAGACACAAATATTAACATTATACATTCATAATATATGAATTTTATTCCTTTTATTGATTGCAAAGTCTTTATTAAAAAGAAATGGTAGATCTCAAGAGATTAAATACATTCATGTTGCTGTCAACCCTTTAGAGGGTACTGGAAAGCAAATGTACCTTAACATTCACATTTTGTAAAAATGAGGTTTTATAAAACTTAAGACTAATAGAAATGTTTCCATTAAAAAATGAAGTCTAATGAAAATAGTTGCCGGGAACATTTAAGTAAAAATAGTGTCTGAAAACAACAAACAACAACAATAATGTAGCACTAAGAAACTGAAATACTGTAATATGGACTGCACAAAATTGAAACTGACCTTGCTGATCTCCATTATGTTAAAGAGAAAAAAAAATAAAACTGAAAAAAGCAAACACAAAGGTTTAAGTGCCTGTGTTTTTTTTTAAATTACATCAGTTTCAGTATTCTGAAAGGTCACTGATTTTAAATGTTCTATGATAAATGTATGATTATTTTAGTTGACAGTGTCCCTCACTTGCAATGTTTTTGCTCTTAGTGGGAAAAACTGGGATTAATAATCTCAAATTATCTAACAAAACTATGCTTTGACAGTACTAAATGCACCATCTGTTGGCATAACTAAAAATTTATTTTTTTGAATGTTTTATTGTGCTTGCAAAAAATTCTTTACAAAAAAGGCACATAAAGCCAGGACTTTGTTCCATTAAAATTGGGACTACAGGATTCTGACAGCTGCAAATTTAGCAGAAATCCTGAATGCACTGTTCTCAGGGTTAAGCAACTACATAGGACTTGACCATGAAAAGCACTACTGAAAGAAACATGGATAATTAAAGCATTGGTGATAAGCATTTTCTCAAGAACTGTGCAGCAGTCTGCACGTGGTACTGAGAGATGTACGCAGTTTTGAATCACATGAGCAAACCTCTACGCTCATGTTGCAATGAGTGCTCATGAATGGGAAAAATGACCATGCCATGAGTCAAGACAGGACGTGGTCAGGGAACAGTGTAAATCTGTTGTACAGTGGGCATTTTAATTATTTTAAGATGGTTTTGCTGCCACCCTTAAGTATTGCTGCTTTACACCAAAGTGACTGAGAAGCCAATGTTAAACTGAGAACAGAGGGTATTATGAGGCCCAGACACAGAAACAAATTAAACTCTCTCTCTTACAGCCAGCTGCTCGAGGCCTCATGGCATATGCTAGGGACTGTATTTTTGCTGCCCAACATCCATTCCATTCAGTTTAATTGCCTTAATGGCTCAACAACAACAAAGCCCCAGTGGTTCAGTACTGCCTTCTCTCAGCCTTCCATACCCTTGCAAGATCAAGTCCTTCAAACCTACAGTTTATTTCCTGGCTCTAGCTATGTTTCTCCACATTCTTTAAATTGAAAAAGGAGGCGGTGGGGTGGGAGGAAGGGACGGACGGAGTACATGACATTCTTCCAAGAAACAAAATCATCAAACCGCAACAGGAAGTTTTGAAATTTTAGAAAGGCATCTCATGACAATTCACTCTTTAAGTTTGTTTTCCAAGCCACTGAAGAGGCTGGGCATACCCTCATGCAGTGAAAGACAGACTACTTGTCAATTACTTACAGGAACTTCTCTTCAAAATACAGTCACTGGCATTTTCACAAAAGTTGTTCTTTGGGAATACACTTCATTTTCTTTAACGAACAACCTATATTTAAACAAAAAAACAAAACAAAACATCAGTGAATCTTCCTCTAATCAAGTGTTGCACTTGTTTCTTACATCAGTATTTTTTATGCTTTTTAACCTGGTGGTTCCCAATCTGTGAAACAAATCCTCACGCAGATTATCTCTTTATTCCTTCTTTTAACCTGTATTTGATCATTTCTGTAAAGACAACTGAATCTTAACAATTCCACAACTGCTGAAATACTACAATTGATGGCCCTGACAAAACGTGTCTCTATTAAACAAAAGTTTCACTAACACTGTGCAGTAGTCACTGCCATTCATTATCATAGCCTAAATAGTTCCCTGGGAGATGCCCCACTAAAGCATGTGTGTCAAAGCAACACACCCTGATAAAGAGAATTATTCTACATGACAGTACTCTTTTCCTCAAACTCCTTTACCAATTTTTGCTTCTAACATCCAAGACAGCTTAAGAGAGAGGAAAAGCACATTTCCTAAATGAGTAAACTTGCCTTCATCTTCCTCCTGATCAGGATATTCTTTCATGGTCTCTTTCATAGATCTTCTTTGGTTGTACCCCTCTTTTTCAAGGCCTTCTAGCCTCTGCACATCTGCCTGAAGACTTATTTGGAGATCACCGCTGTCCTTTAAGAAGTTCTTTGTCATCTGTATCCTATTTAAGTTCTACAGCAGCAACAAAAAAACAAAAAACATCTCTTAATGGAGCCAAATCATTAAAATATAAGCTTCTTCAACTATCATACTTCCTCAATATTTGCTCTTGGGCATATAATTTCCACATCCTCTAATTATAAAAAGGCTTTTTTGTTGGCTTGTTTAGGATTGCTGCATTTTCTGGCCAGAAATATAGAGGCCTGCTATTAGACTCTCATTTATTTTAAATATGCAGTGTTGTAGCTGTGTCAATTCAAGGACATTAGAAAGACAAGGTGGGTGAGGTAATATCTTTTATTGGACCAACTTCTGTTGGTGAGAGACAAGCTTTTGAGCTTATACAGAGATGACCTGAAGAACTCCATGTAAGCTGGAAAGCTTGTGTCTCTCACTAATAGAAGATATTACCTCACCCATCTTGTCTCTATGTATTTTAAGAGCTAATTTGCTTTAATCTTCTTTTAGAGCAAAAGCTGATGAGTGGGAGTGTAGCTTCAGCAAAACGAGGACAGAGAGTGTGGGAAACACATGAAGCTGAGGGCAGGTTGCCAAATAATTCTCAGTGAGAAGAATTTAAACTCAGGTACGATAGATCATCTTTAAGATACTGGTCCATGTAAAGGGCTTGTTCGGACTAACCCTGTGGACGAAGGATTTTTATCACGTAAGCAGATAAAAATCTGACAAAGGCAGGTAATTGTTGATGGAAGATTGGACTGTAAACCTGCCTCTGAAGTCCAAACAGCTTCACAGCAAAACAAATCCACTGTACATCTTACCAAACCTGTTATGGCACATGCACCGTACATTTTACATTTAGATAATACTTAGCCCTGCCTTGAGTGCAGGGGACTGGACTAGATGACCTCTCGAGGTTCCTTCCAGTTCTATGATTCTATTGTCTCAGACTTTAAACTATAACAGAATATTAATCTACGATTAAAGTGCAGTGACTCTAACAAAGAGCAAGAAAGTTATAGCTTATGGTTGTTACAGTAACCTTAATTCATCCGGACTCATCTCTGTGTGTTCTAGCACATGCTACATGTATTTGAATGTATATTCCCAGTTCATTTCTCCTCTCCCCACAAGCAAGAAAATTCAATGCAAAGACTGAAGGCTATCTAAACTCTCTTTTTTAAAAGTGAGGGTGAAATGAGTTCGTTAAGTTTATTTGTAAGACATTGGCCGATTTGCAATTTCAATTGAAAAAAATATTCCCAATATTTGGCAGGTTCCCCCCCTTCATCGTCTGATGATGTGAGCGGAAAAGCCACTTGCAGTCTTCGGTAATCAAGTCTTCCCTGCTCTCAGATGGAGACTACAGGAGGCAGCTCATCCCCGAAGAGATCTTTTCAGATGGTACAAGCAACTGCAGCTCTGGGAAACTCTGAGCATGCAGCAAAAAGGGCCTGGGAAAAGCAATTCCCAACTCAGAGACCACACATGCAATGAAGCCAAATTACAGCACTGTGATGGCCACATCTTTGCACTGCATGCAACTTTAAAATATAACATCATGGTGAAGGATTTTTTTTTTAAATTTAGACTATTGTTTAGCATTTTTTATTTGAAAAGGTGAGGTTCTTGTAAAAATCCTCATCTTAACCCGACAAGAATGTTTTTAATCTGGCGTACACGAAGAGAACTAAATTTTTAAAAGTTAGAAGCAGCTGATTATTGGAGGAAAATGTTGACTAGGACAAAGGTTCTCAGACTATGTCTGTGGACCACCAATAGTGTCAAAATTTCAACCTGCGCAATCAAATATTTGGTGACTGGAGGAGGAGGGGAAGGTGGTGACCATGAAAGGATCTCTCTCAAAGTGGAAAGGAAAATGAGAGTTGGAAAACACCTAGACCAAAAAGAGATGAATTTGAAAATATGGCACCAGTATAGAAGGGATATTCTTGACTCAGCTTTGGGAGCACAGCAGAAGTGGGGAATAAATATGAAACGTGGGACATGGAAATGATCAGGAAAGGGCAAAAGTCTTTCCCTCTTTTTAAAATGTTTTCTTACAGATGCTAAGCATATCATGCATGCTTGTGGGGGTGAGAAGCACTCAATTTATACGAGAATTGTGCATGCTACATACTTTAGTAAACAATTTTGTTTTTTACCGAAACATAAAGGAAAGCCAACCTGAGGGCATTTTTCCAAGAGGAATACTCAACTGCAGAGAATATTTTCACTAGCAACAACAACAGTTCTTCAAAAACACTTGCAAAAGGTAAAATTGAGTTTGTTCAATAAAAGATGTCAATGAGAATGGAAGACTGAGGATAAAGAAATGCCAAGTTTGTTAAACATTTGTTTAACTTCCTAATTTACAGTGGAGGAAGAGAATGAGCCATGTACAGATTGATCACATTTCCCAGAATGAGGGGGAGGAATTGCTGTGTAAATAACAACTGAGACTGTTGAAAAGGGGTGGTATTTCCTACAACAGAAAAAGGAGATCCAGACAACATACTTTTCATGGAAGACACTGAAGAAAAAAAAAAAAAAAGATGCTAGAAATTACATACACATTGGACAGCGTCTAGATTTCAGGGCCAAAGTTTCACTTACTTTAAGAATGCTTTTTGCTCAAGGTTTCACTTTAGGTTCTTTCCAGGTTACTTGAAGATGCAAGAAGGATGTAGAGGTGCTTAGAAAAAAATTGAAAAGACACCCAACAAGTCTGGTTCTATCCCTAGAATAATCAAACCCGTTTATAGCTTTTGTCTTTATTGTGACAAGTCAGATTAAATTTGAGACAGTATCACAAGCTCTCACAGACCACCAGATGGGTTCAACCAGGTTTGTCCAGGCCGTAGGAAGTATTTTACTTGTTTATTTTAATACCTTCCCACAGAATTTAAACTGAGGGAAAAAAAAAATCCTTTCAGCCTGGGTTCAGAGCCTTGTAAAAAGTAAACAATCCTCCCTCCAGTCAAGGCTTACTTGGAGCTCAAAAAGGCTCTGTGCAGCCATGGTTTCAGTCTTGTTTTAAAACAAGAAAGGGCTTTTTAGATCGCATGTTCCTCTTCTCTTCGCCTCCAAGGAAGGTTTTGCTCCTGGTCCGTGGCACTCAACAGCACCTGGGAGTACCTCTTATCTTCCCAGGATACTCTTATTAGTATCCTGGGAAATTAATACATAGCAGCTGGCCCAGTCTGGTTACTCTGACAATTTCTAGGGTTAACAGCAAGCTCCTGTAGTCTTGACTAGAGTCAGTGTTAACCCTTTTTCTGCCAGTCCCCAGAGAGGATCTACAGACTTTGTCACAGCTTCGGCATGCTCGTGCAAAGCCTTATGTTGAGCTCAAGGTTACATATTTTAAATTTTCTTGTAACTTAAATAGAGGAGAGATTTAAAAATTCACAGAAATACTGTCAAGGTAAGACTTTAAAAAAATACTACAAAAAGTCTTCCCTTACCTCTGCTACTAACAAAAGGTCAAAGTATTAAAAGCAAAATAATTTGAACCTAGTTTACTTTTCTCCTTTTGTGGTGTTTGCTCTCTGATTTTTTACACGTACAACAAGGAAAACTGACTAGTCAGTTTCATTTTGTTTCTGTTAGCTAATACAATGCTCATGTTTGCAAACATGGGAGGGAGATGTTTCTATTTTAAAAAACTAATTTTCATTGGAATAAAAAAAATAAATTTTAGGTTCTGTAAAAATGTTGTTTTAAAACAAAAAACTTTTTTTAAATTAAAATTCCCAACAGTGTTTCCTTCAGCTACATATGCAGAAGCAGGTTTTAAGACAATTAGAAGTTTGTGCTAAAAACCTTCACAAGTTATTTTTTTAAAAATGCACCTTTAGAAATTCTGATAACTCAGACATACCACCATTAATTTTAGGACAAAGGTTTAAAGAAAAATAAAGAATGTGCAGGGGAAAATTCAGCAAAGATACCTTGCTTGCTTAAGGGAACTGTTCTAGTCTAGGTGCAAATATGTAACTACTATTAATGCTAAAGGGAGTTACATAACTATAGCAAAAGAGGACAAGAACATCTTGAAAAGCAGACTATATAAACACATGCATATCAGGGATCTTGTGCACAGATTATTGCCATGTTAAATCACAGAAATTCAATGTATGTTGTATACAATATTCACATTTTCAAGCATCTTCTGTACCTCAACTAGCCAGTCTTCAATGCTGAAGTTTAGGAGTGCCTGGAAAGGTGCTCTCAGCAGGCAGTCACATTCCATTCCATATCTCAGTGTCAAACTGCCTAGATGTAGTTAGTACTAAAGTGGGAGGTTTTTGGAACATCTCATGCTCCTGGAGGAATTTCAAGTTTACTATATGGTAAACTGTAAGTTTGCCTTCATTTGGCTAGGCCTTTTCCAGTAAATATTGGTTTAAATGCAAAAGAGGAATCCTGTTCATTACCCAGAATGAGCCATTAACTGCTTTCCTTTAAATATCTGACTAATACATTAAGTCTTCCTTTTTAAACTTTTAAAAGTACCTCTTTAGACAGCATCTCCTGCTCTTCTACCAGAAAATAGATCTCTTTCAGTCTTTCCTTTATTAATTCCATCTCTATTTCACTTATTTGGCTCCCACTCATGCAAACTTCTGTTTCTCCTTCCAATCCATCTGGCTGATCTTCTTCCCCTGGTATATAAACAGTCCAATCCGATGACAGAAGCTGTTTGGTTTATAAGAGGAAAATAAAATAAGTGATTAAATTTAAAAAGGCACTTTTTCTGGTATTACAGAGAGCTCCAGTTAATGCTACTGTAATAGAGCAGCCCTTCATTTTGTGGTTTCAGTAGCATAACAAAGTACTCAAGCTATGCAATGAGTTCAGATTAAATGAATCTAAATACTTTTCAATAATCTTTATCAGTGTTGCTCCTGAATACTTCTATCTCCTCATTTCTATAACTGTACAAAGTGAATTTTAGGCTAACTTTTACCTCCAGCACCACAAAGCAAGCACTTGTGGTGTCATGTCTTGATTGCGCTGGACACCAGGTTAAAGGTCTAGTGCTCTAAGCACATGAAACTGACCTATGGAACACTAGCTCCGTAATTTAGAACAGGGGTAGGCAACCTATGGCACGCGTGCCGAAGGCGGCAAGCAAGCTGATTTTCAGTGGCACTCACGTTGCCTGGGTCCTGGCTACTGGTCCGGGGGGCTCTGTGTTTTAATTTAATTTTAAATGAAGCTTCTTAAACATTTTTAAAACCTTATTCACTTTACATACAACAATAGTTTAGTTATATATTATAGACTTACAGAAAGAGATCTTCTAAAAATGTTAAAATGTATTACTGGCACGCAAAACCTTAAATTAGAGTGAATAGATGAAGACTTGGCACACCACTTCTGAAAGGTTGCCGACCCCTGATTTAGAATATATGGAGGTACATATAAAATGGTTATTTCAAGATTTCAGCTTATTTGTTCCAACACATGTAAGCAATCAAATTTAGGTGTTCTTAAACAGCTGTCTGTACAGAGCTGGCTGACCACATGGTGCTGGCTCTCATATTCCATCAAGAGAAACAGCACAGGGATGGGGAGGGGAGGACAAAAGGAGGAGTAAAAGAAACAGGCTAGATAAAAATCTATAATTTTGAAAAACATTATTTAAATCAGATTTTTTAAAATTTACATTAATTACAGATTTTAAAAAAATAAAAAGGTGCAGAGAATATTTTTTCATTTCAGATTATTCACCTAATTCAGTTCAATGATTAATTCATTCAAAGTTAGGAAAACAATGGGATGGGAGTTGAAAAAAGCATAAAAGCTAGTTTTCCTTTTTCAATCTATGAATAAAAGCTAGATGTGAGGATGGGATGTACTAGTTCTAAAATCTTGAAGGACATGGTGATCAGAAACAATCAGTTCAATTCAGTAACTACAGATAATACTTCCTTTGTTTAATAAATCAGTTCATTTTAAATGCAAACATATTTTGATAAACTTCTCATGTATCCAGCACAATTAAGTTTTATTTAACAAAAAAAAACCCTCAAAATGCTTTTTAATTGAATTTGTATCTAAATAATGCTTGACAGAAGTCAAGTAAAAAAATCAATGTAGTAAATAAGAAATGCACCATTCACCATTTTCTAATAAAAAATGTAAGTGTTAAGAATTTGAATAAATGTATGTTAAGCTCTTTAGTTGCTTAAATAAACGTGTATAAATATAGCATATGTTCTCGATTAGCAAAAAAGATGTACCACACTTAGTACAAAGGCTGCATTTAGTTGCAAATCAATATGTTTTAATGGTTTCCAATCAGTGAGGCTTAACCTTTCTTTAGGAAAATAACTAAAAGGTATATATGCAATGCAAAACAAAATTAAAATCAATTATTTAAATTGCTTTGAGTTAAATGAAGCAACCCTGAAAAGAAGAGAATGTGAGTAACTCTTTTTGAAAAGTACAAAGCATTTATCATTCCAAAGACAGAAACAAACACGTACTTCCATACACCTGTTGTTATTTTTCATGTAATAAATTGCTGTGGTTGCCTCATGGGTGTTATGCAGCAGAAAAAAGATGGGGAGGTGGTCCATGTGATGGAGAGTGGGAGAAGAAGAGATCCCTGAAATAATCTGTCCATCATGGTATTGTTCACACTATGAGAGGCTGAACTCCCTTGGTGTGATGGTCGTTATACCGTGCTCTTTAACCCCATTCATTCCCTTTTCTCTGCACCCTTTTTTTTTTTTTTCACAGAAAAGTGTCTTTTGGTAGAGATTGGTGATCATGTGTATAAAGTAAGCATCTATGAAAACTACACTGTATTGTGTAATTAAACAGCTCAGAACCATTCTCAGTCTATAGCCTCCGTTCGAAGACATAGGACAGACAAGGGCTGCATCTCTTGGACATTTAGGGGTACTGCCTACTGAGTGTCAGAAGTTATCAGCTTTCTGTGGTGATAGTTTTGGAGTTTACCTATAGCCCTTACAGGGAAGGGAAGAAAAATAATTTGTTCTCTCTAGTGTCTCTGCAAGAGCTTGTTTAGTGGGCTTTGTCACAGTTGAGGGCAACTGCACCTGTAGTTCCCTGTGTGGTCCAGCAACAGCACCCACATTTCAGGCTTACAGTTCCAGCTACTGCCTTTCGGGTGGAGCCAGATGTCTCACCCTGGTCAGAACGGAATATTTCTAGGCTGCACAGTTCCCTGTCTTCACCATGTTATTCCCAGCAGAGACAAGCTGCCCAAGCACAATTATTTGCCCTCTCTTCAGAGACTGATAAGAGTGATTGTCAACAGTTGTATGTTACCTCACAGCTCTTTTTATGCAAGTCTTCTTTATTCTTAAGGTAAAAGCACTGCCGAGAGAACATACTAAAAATAATAAAAGCAGCTACATGCATGCTAATAAGTCCTTTAACACTTCCCCAAAGGATTTCTTGCTGATTTCTTGTCCATTTGCTGGATCAGGAAGAAGAACGTGAGAGTTTAAAACCAGGCTATCAATCAAAAAATCTTTTCTTTGCCTATTGGTCCCTGGAGAATCTAGTTTGAATAGTATATTGCAACCTCTCCAAGGGGTAGCATCAAAGGTCTGATAAGGGAGGAGTTTCATTAGCATTCCCCTCCTGCCTGAGCAGGTGCATATAATTCCACAACAGCACATACACAACTGCATTTTAATACAGTGGACCCAAAGGTAATAAGCCTAATTCAGTAACATGTAGCTTAATTCTATAAAGTTCATGCAGGATACTGCAGAAAATTCTCAGGCGGTCGCAGGCTCAAAAGCCTATTTTAATATAACCACTCTATTCTGCCGATTAGTAACAGAAAACAAGCAATATCAACAGTGACTTAAGCCCAGAAAACCCTACCAACATTTCCACTTATCAGGCAGCACAATCAATTTCAGTTCTTTTCTGCACAGACCAATTGCTCAAATGAATACTCCCTTAAAACCAACTTCCCAACTGCTGCTTAAACCTGTTGGCAAATAGGTGACGTGGCACAGACAACCTTTCGTTTTATCCCCTCATCCCATCATATTGTGCAGCAGTCACATATAAAAGTAAATACAGGTCTATATAACCTCTTAAACACCTGAAAAGCAGCTGTAACATTTAATGTTGGAAGTAGTAATAAGTTGGACGGACATGCCAACTCCCCTAAGATCTCTAGATATAAACAGGTAGGACAAGAGCATGTGTAGAAGAATGAGATACTCTGGGGTGTGGAGCTCGTACTTGTGTAGAAGACAGAGTCAAGAGGGATATCTGCACTGCAAGTAGTGTGGTCTTGACCCAACATCAGGAGAAGGATTATAGATAAATTTCTTCTAGACTGGGTACAAGATAGATAGATGGGGCAGACTCAGCTCTCTTGCTTACAGTAGTAGATAAAGGATTGCATTCAAATGGCAAGTTAGGAAGATGCTGTCTCTTCAGTACAGAGGGGAGGGTGAGATAAGTCTCTGATCTGTATATGAATATGAAGAGACAAGCAGGTTAGTGTAGCTACCTCATAGAGGGAGGGTAAATTGGAGGAAGGAGCATGGATGGTTGCATTGGAGGAACAAATGGCCCAGCAGCCCAGGGACTGGGGAAGCTCAAAGGTGGCATACAGCTACCCATCAGGTTTTGCGCCAAACAGAGCTTGGATGGACAGTAGGATCAGGGCCAAAACATCTGGTAGAAAAGGGCTGTTTCTGAGAATTGGCCAGTTCCCGCTCAGCCTCGCAAATATTTAATTTACAGTGGTGAGTTACCATAGACCCAGAACCTGCAAACACTAAAGAGTAGTGCTTCCTATGATGAACAGTCCCATTGACGTAAGGTATCTGACTCTTTTTGTAATGTACAATGAGACTGGACATTTAAACAAACAGAGTAGAAAAATATAAACCCCTAGTGAAATTCCACAGACTTTTAAAAGTCTTTGCAAATTTCTAATGTACTGGATTATACTTACAATTTATAATAAAAAACTACAGACCAGAATTATTTCTTTTACCTTTTCTATCCTTGTACTAGCTGTCATAACTTCTGGAACATTCTGGAGTTCCTTTAATAAATTCTGAATCTTCTTTCCAAACTCTTCCAACCATAAAGAAGAAACTTTCATTTCTGAAGAATGCATTAACTCATTGCGGCACTTAATCACCTAAACAGGAGAATGAAGAAAAACAGCACTGCCACATTATAGTCATAACCATCCTATCACACAATTTACAGTATTTTACAGAATATATATTAATTAAAAATAGTTCTTGGAAATAGTCTGGGAGATTTTACCTCTCTGACTTTCTTCTGGTCAATACCACTGAAGTGATCACAAAAGTTGAGAAGGTTTAGAAGAGCAGCTGCATCACACTTTTCTGGTCCAGAAATATCCATCTGCCCACGAGGCATATAAGCCTACATAACAAAAGTGCACGATATCAATGTCATTTTTGGTTTCAGGAAGTACACAAATATGTGATTTCCTTATCTGCCTATAAGCGCTGTTAATGTTTCAAAATGATATTGCCTAAAGTAAATGCAATAAACTAGAACACAATCTCTACAACTCCACTTGCTACATCTGCCATTTAACAATGTGCTCAAGCAAATGGTTATTTCCTTCACAACCCTTAAATCTTTCCCTACTTGGTTATTTGATTCTGCAATGAAGTCACAATGCTAAATGAACACTGTAACATATTGTATAGTTATACACACTCGTGACTTCCCTGCATCACTAGGGAGTTGCACACTTTAAAGCAGTGGTTCTCAAACTTTTTTTTACTGGTGACCCCTTTTACATAGCAAGGCTCTGAGTGTGACCCCCCTTATAAATTAAAAACACTTTTAATTATATTTAATACCATTATAAATGCTGGAGGCAAAGTGGGGTTTGGGGTGGAGGCTGACAGCTCGTGACCGCCCCCGCCCCCCCCGTAATAACCCTGCGATCCCCTGAGGGGTCCCGACCCCCAGTTTGAGAACCCCTGCTTTAAAGCTTGTCCGCTCAGTTCTTCCCTCCATTCCCTGCATGAGTTCTTTTGTGCCCCCCTCCTATCCCCCTCTATTTCAGGGACACCCCGCACCTCAACTCTCTCCTTCATGCCAGGGGCTCTGTGTTCCCTCCCACCATCTATGCATCCAAATCTCCTGCTCCCCACCAGCTGCTCTGTGCCTCCCCTTCAGGGGCACCGGAACAGAGGGCGCCATGGCCCTCCAACTTTTGAACGTCTTCCACTTTTCACCACCGGTCTGGATCCCTGTCCCTCCTCTTCTCCCCGCCAGGCCCCATCCCCAGGTCAGGAGCTGGAGCCTGGCCCAGGGATCCTGGGCAGCTGTGAGAACCCACCCCTCCACCTGCCCTGTGTCAGAGGGCTTGAGAGCAGCCCCAACCCTATGTCCCCACCCCAGCCAGATGGAGGGGCCTGGGCCCCCTAACTCAGCTGCAGCTTGGCCAGGGGCCACGGAGGGGGCAGGGCCTTGCAGCTCCATCACTTTTAGGAAGAATCCATCGTTCCTGCCCCCACTCCTCCATGGGGTAGGAGACAAGTCATTCTGGATGTCAACATCTTAAACTGTATTGAGAGATTGGGCAGAACTGAGATGTGGGGGTATTGTTATAACAGAAGGGTTAATGGCTGCCATCAACCAGTTCTTTGATCTATGGTTCTCAACGAGGGGTAGGTGTACTCCTGGGGGTACACAGAGATCTTCCAGGGGGTACATAAACTGATCTAGATATTTGCCTAGTTTTACAACAGACTACATAAAAAGCACTAGTGAAGTCAGTACAAACTAAAATTTCATACGACTTGTTTATACTGCTCTATATACTGTATTTTATAATAATGTGATGTACAGATACGCAATGTATTAGACATGCATTTTTTGTCATTTACTGATGCGTACAAGAATGTTAATGAGGTTGAAGCTGTACTTTTTAAGTGAGGTGAAACTTGGGGTACGCAAGACAAATCAGACTGCTGAAAGAGGTACAATAGTTTGGAAAGGTTGAGAACCACAGCAATAGACCATAACAGATCTGGTTAAAGTTGCTAGGTCTGCTAACCAGATGCCAGGGCATCATGTGTCCCCCATTTCACCCTTCTGCTTTTGTGATTTTCACCAAAAAAACGGATATTCTCCCCACCAATGCCTAGAACATTCCTTGAAATTTTGCAATTGATCTGATGTGGCACTGAAAAGTTATCATCTTACAGACAAACAGACGTAGCCCATCAAGTGGAGCACAGAGCTGTGCAAGTTCAGACATTTGGGTGGGAGATTAGTGAGTGAAGGGAAAAAGATATTTTAAATACACATATCTGCAATAGCAGACAAAACCAGGAAGGGGTTTTTTTTTGGGGGGTGGGGGGGGGAGAATTATTACTTTTCACTTCAGATGCACTGTTGTTTACGCATACCAGCACATCATACCACCCCTGTTCCTGGAACACTACCCAGCTACAATATTCTCTAGAATGAAGCACCAGGATTATATGGGGACTTTACCCCGGGGTTAACTGCCTGCCTGCACAGACCACCACCACCAACACATTGGTTCAGACAGATGAAAGTAGCCTAGTTAGTATCAAAGTTTGTGCCTTATTTTGCGACTCTTAAGGGGTATTCTTTTTTTAATCAAATAAGTTAAATTGAACTTCATCTTTTCATGCACAAGCTTCACTTCTAAAGAGATCTGTGAGACTACAAGTATTTATTCCATTGAGAATTTAGATACATTACTGAATACTTTACAGACCATGTTTCAGTCAGTGGTTATTTTAGAGGATGTTCAGCAAATCAGGAAGCAGAGCAGAAATGCCAACAATTTTGCATGGTACCATTGAACTTTACAACCCTGTCAATATTACCAAATACTATTCCTAATACCTTTTCATTGTATTTCTTAGCTCAGCCCAAAGAAATATTGCTATACACTCGCTTGGATTTAAACCTAGTCAATGTGTTTTCAAATCCAGGATGAAATAAAAATGAAATCACGTTGGTTAAGCCCAAAAGGGTAGTGTCCTGGATACTCAGGTCATGGAAAAGCACAAGGTTAGCCCTTGAAACCTTTCCTTTTGTCCTTTAGCAAGAAAAAAGGACAATACATGTGCAAGTTTGTTCTCCAGGGATGAAACCCTGCCCCCACTGAAGACAATGGGAGTTTTGCCATTGTCTTCTACAGGGTCAGGTTTGCACCATAGGTCCAAATCCTGCCCTGACAGACTCCTATCCAGCCAAACTGAATTCATTATGGAACCAAACGTGGATGAAAGTGAGGACATGACCTGACCCCAAGCGTGATTCTTCTAAACAATGAATTTAATTATGTTACCTTTGCAAGTTCCCATGAGTTGGAAGGCCAAAGCCAAGGTTTACAGTTTCCCCAGTGAACTTCTCCATTCCTGTTGGTGTGATGATTCAAAATCTCCTTTTTCCACTCTGTGCACAGTGAACAGCTGGACTGAAACTAAAAAGAAAAAAAACAGGAAAGAAACCAAAGTAATTTACCTTAGTACTTGCACTCTTTAAATTACACTTTAAAAAGTGCACAGAATTACTACTACTACTACATTGTAGCAGACACTAGAAAAAGGATTCAAGGAACATTCATTCAGAAATTTGATCAAATGCACAGATTCTCATATGCAGTGTGCTGAACTGTTATGAAGAGACGTAATTGAGAATTTAGGTATAATAAATACAGTAGGTTAGGGCAGTAGCCTCTCACCTCTAGAGACCTGGATTCAATGAGAGTCCGGACTCAACTGGAAATGAGTTTGAAGCTTCTCCTAACCAGGGTTGAGGCCAATGCTAGCCAGATGTCTCAAATGAGGCTTGCGTGACAAGCCCCGTGGTGAAAGAGAAGAATGCTTTAGCAGCAGAATTTGAAGTTACACATTTTTTCCTTATAGTTTAAATTAGGGTTAATAAAAAAAAGACATATCTGAGCATGGTTGAATCCTTAGAGAATTTTCAACTGGGAAGGATGTCTTAACAGCTAAAGCATATAACAATTTATTCCAATTTAACTATTCTGATTGTTCATTCTCCATGTGCACGCACATACAAACGCTCCTCCACCTTTGTCATTAACTTTGTAGGGCAGAGGGATTAAATGTGTAGGTGAATTAGACTGTAAACTCCCTAGGGCAGAAACTTTCTTTTATTTGTAGGTCTAATATAGTACCCAGCACTCTTATAGGGCTGCACAAATAAATAATTGTGGGTGGCACTGAAGAACACCAAAGTGAATGTTTGTTATCTTGAATTACGTTACAGGGTTTGTTTGTTTTTTTAATGTACTCTAACAGAGAGGATCAGTGAACTGCCAGCTCTCAATGTTGTTTCTGGTATGTAACAATAGTGATTATTATTACTGGATATTATGGAGTCACAGGTCATGCTTCCACATGCTGAAGTTGAATTTAATTTTGCACTTAACGCAGAAATTTAACCACTCTGTTATGTATGAAAAACACAGTATATCCTCTACAAGACTATGAAATTTACTCTGAGCACAGAATGAGTTTTCTGAGAATGTACAAGTAAACTCATTCATTAGTTTCCATTAATTAAAATAGGTACACTTCTACCCCAATATAACGTGACCCGATATAACACGAATTCGGATATAACGCGGTAAAGCAGCGCTCCAGGGGGGCGGGGCTGCACACTCCGGCAGATCAAAGCAAGTTCGATATAACGTGGTAAGATTTTTTGGCTCCCGAGGACAGAGTTATATCGGGGTAGAGATGTACTTTAAAATATTCATCCTTAGTCCTTTTTGGCCCTATGAGCTTAATAATGGAGTATGCGGACACCATCATAAAAACAACAGAATCATGATTAAGGCATTTGAGAACGTAGTTCCAGATGAGACTAAACAGATTTTTAAAAGACATTTTATTTATTTAATTTCTTCAAGGTGTCACTATAGAGCAGTCAAGCTAGTTTGGGTGCCCTTACTGCATTTCTATACCTTAATTTTGTTGGACTTCTTTTTTATCTAAGCATAACTCTGAATTTCCTGGGTTGATAATGCTTGCTTTTAGATAATTACAATATCCACAAGTGGTATCTAACACAATGCTCATGCGTCTACGTTACCGTTACCATAAATTAACATGAGTGAAAGGTAGATGAGGAATCTCATTATGGTGCTTAAGGGAAGCTTTCTTCACAACATTAAACTACTCTACATAGATTGGCACAAGCATCAGTTTTCCCTCACAAGAGTACTAAAGAAGCCATGGGAGAAGCTTCCACTATGCCCAACCCTAGCCAGTACTATTAAACCTTCACTTTCGTGTGCACTAACACTTACTACAGTAGACCCTCTGAGTTACAGACACCTCAGGAATGGAGATTGTTCGTAACTCTGACATGTTCTGTAACTCTGAACAAAACATTATGGTGATTCTTTCAAAAGTTTACAACTGAACATTGACTTAACAGAGCTTTGAAACTTGACTGTGCAGAAGAAAAATGCTCCTCTCTCAATTTTTTTAGTAGTTTACATTTAACACAGTACTGTACTGTATTTGCTTTTTGGTGGGAGAGGTCTTCTCTGCTGCTGCCTGATTGTGTACTTCCACTTCCAAATGAGATGTGTAGTTGACTGGTCAGTTCATAACTCTGAAGTTCTAATGTATTTACCTTTCTCTTTCTCTTTCCTGGAAACTAAAAACAAAAATTTTATCACAACTAGGGCTGTCAAGTGATTAAAAAAATTAATCGTGATTAATAGCACTGTTAAACAATAATAGAATACAATTTATTTAAATATTTTTGGATGTTTTCTACATTTTCAAATATATTGGTTTGAATTACAACACAAAACAGTGTACAATGCTCACTTTATTTTTGATTACAAATATTTGCACAGTAAAAATAAAAGAAATAGTATTTTTCAATTAATCTAATACAAGTACAGTAATGAAATCTCTTCATCATGAAAGTTGAACTTACAAAACATAGAATTATGTACAAAAAAATAACTGCATTCAAAAACAGAACAATGTAAAAGTTTAGAGCAGGGGTCGGTAACCTATGGCAGGTGTGCCAAAGGCAGCATGCAAGCTGATTTATCGTTGCATGCTGCTGCCTGCCTGGGGTCTCCGCTGCCAGCCTGGATGGACGGAACCCTGGGCCAGCAGCAGGCTGAGTGGGGCTGGTGGTCAGGATCCTGGCCGGCAGGGGCTGGAACCCCAGACCGGCAGCAGGCTGAGCCACTCAGCCCGCTGTCAGCCTCAAGTCCCAGCTGCCGGCCTCGCTCAGCAGACTGCCAGTTTGAGATTCCATCCGCTGGCCCCTGTAAATCCAAAATGTATTACTGGCACGTGAAACCTTAAATTACAGCAAATAAATGAAGACTTAGCACACCACTTCTGAAAGGTTGCTGACCCCTGGTTTAGAGCCTACAGGTCCACTCAGTCCTACTTCTTGTTCAGCCAATCGCTCAGACAAACAAGTGCATTTACACGAGATAACGCTCCCTGCTTCTTTTTTACAATGTTACCTGAAAGTGAGAATTGGTGTTCACAGCATATTTACATGCCAGATATGCTAAACACTCACATGCCCCTTCATCTGTCAACCCCCATTCCAGAGGACGTGTCCATGCTGATGATGGGTTCTGCTAGATAAAAAAGCAGTGTAGACTGACACATGTTCATTTTTATCATCTGACTCTCATGCCACCAGCAGGTTGATTTTCTTTTTGGTAGTTTAGTTCTGTAGTTTCTGCATCGGAGTGTTGCTCTTTTAAGACTTCTGAAAGCATGCTCCACACCTCATCCCTCTCAGATTTTGGAAGGCACTTCAGATTCTTAAACTTTGGGTCAAGTGCTGTAGCTGTCTTTAGAAATCTCACATTGGTACCTTCTTTGCGTTTTGTCAAATCTGCAGTGAAAGTGTCCTTAAAATGAACATGTGCTGGGTCATCATCCGAGACTGCTATAACACGAAATATATGGCAGAACGGGGGTAAAACAGAGCAGGAGACATACAATTCCCTTCTAAGGACTTGAGTCATAAAAAAATAATGCATTAATTAAATTTAACAACCATCACCAGCATGGAAGCATGTCCTCTGGAACAATGGCCAAAGCATGAAGAGGCATATGAGTGTTTAGCATATCTGGCATGTAAATACCTTGCAATGCTGGCTACAAAAATGCAATGCAAACACATGTTCTCACTTTCAGGTGACATATATAAGAAGCGGGCAGCATTAGCTCCTGTAAATGTAAACCAACTTGTTTGTCTTAGCAATTGGCAGAACAAGAAGTAGGACTGAGTAGACTTGTAGGCTCCAAAGTTTTATATTGTTTTGTTTTTGAGTGCAGTTATGTAACAAAAACCCCTACATTTATAAATTGCACTTTCACAATAGAGATTGCACTACAGTACTTGTATGTTGTGAATTGAAAAATATTATTTCTTCTTTCATTTTTATAGTGAAAATATTTGTGATAAAAATATAAAGTGAACACTGGACACTTTGTATTCTGTGCTGTAATTGAAACCAATATATTTGAAAATGTAGAAAAATATCCAAAATATTTAATTAATTTCAATTGGTATTCTATTGTTTAACAGTGCAATTAAAACTGTGATTGATCGCAATAATTTTTATAGCGATTAATTTTTTTTGAGTTAATCACAAATTAACTGTAATTAATCAACAGCCCTAATCACAACTGATCTTCAAAACAACAACAAAAAGATATCTAGCTCTGTATAACGGCTATGTATGCCATGCAAAGAGACAGGAGTTTGAGAGCAAATACAAGGGTCAACAAGGCTTTAGGCAGTTAAGTGCCTAGTAGACTAGATAGAGCACAGTAAGCTGCAGAAGGAGCAGGGTAGAGAGATCCAGTTAGTCCCATAGCACCCTCTGCTGAGCCAGTATTGGACTCAGAAATTGAATGGCTAGGATAATAATGGACCATAAAACTGTGAATTCTAAAGCAAAGAAATTTCTCCATCTCTGAATTTCTTGTCTAACATCCCACCTAGAACTTCTTTTCTGGGCTAACAATCAGGAACCCCAATGTGAAGGAAGCAGGGAGGGCCCAATCCTGCAGCCTTTCTGGGACTGTAGTCGGTGATTTAAGTAAACAGAATTGTGCAGATAGAACTGCGAGGTCTCTCACGTACGTCGAGTTGCAGTTAGGGCTGAAAGAGAAGCAGCCCCCCTCCCCCTTTAAGAACTAAGCTACTCAAAAAAATGAGTGAAATAGACAAGGAGAAAAGGATAGTGGTCTAACACAACACAGTGCTCACAACTCTGTGCTCTGCTCCTAAACTCCAACACCTCCTTCCAAAATCAGTCCAGTTTCTCTATTTGTTGATGCTGATTTAAGCAGTAGTGCCATGCATAACACTGCTGATGCCACGTGTTCAAAATTCCCGAATCAGCCCTCTAAAAATCATTAGCATTTTAAAAAGTAACATGCTGGGCGGCGGAATAGTTGCCTGCTGGTGCTCGAGCCTTCAGGCTGCTCTCAGATCATGTTTTCAAGGTTTTCTCTGCAACAAGAGAGCTACAAGCTTCTGTCGAATGACAGTCCAGAATCTCTCATCATCCCCACACTGCAGGAACCGGAGCTTTTAAGAAAACTCTGTTATCACCAGACGCACAATGCCATCACCAGAGCAGGCCATGCTGACTAGTGCAAGGTTGGTGCTCTGCACGCGGCACAGGCTTGCCAACCTTGCAGGAGTGTCCTGGAGTCTCCAGGAATTCAAGATTAATCTTTAATGAAAGCCTGCCGTGTGAGGAAGTCTCCAGGACCGCATCCAACCGCAGCTGGGAGCCGGGGAAGGCTGGCTGCACACTGGGGTAACAAAGTGCACAGGCCGAGCCTAGCGCCCTTGAACGGCGGGGAGGGTCTGATGGGTTGTAAGGGACCCGCTCCCCGCCATGGATCCCCAGCTCTTGGGCGCTACCTGCAACCCAGCACGAGCAACCTCAACTCCCGAGCGCGCTGGGGGCCCCGGCTCTCACCTGCCTGCCCCGGGGAAGGCAGCGGCTGCGGCAGAGGCGGCCTGGGGGCGGCAGGCGGGCGAGCAGCTGGCGGTGGAAGGCGCGGAGCTGCTCCCCGGCGAAGCGCTGCAGGGCGTCCCGCAGCAGCAGCAGGCAGTGCCCGGCCTTCACCCAGTTCTTGTACTCGGCGCAGTTCAGCCGCGCGGCCAGCTCCGCCAGCGCCATGGCCCGCGCCGCCTTCCGGGGAGGTGGGGGCCCGGCTGGCCCTGCCCCCGGCTCCGCCCTGCAGCGCAGCCCGGCGGGGGGCCGCTCAGAGCCACGGGCACCCCAAGGAGCGGGGAGCTGGTGAGCATTGCAAGCTCCCTGAGCGCGGCCCGTCCTTGCCTTCCCCTGCAGCGAGGCGGAACAGCAGGGCCTGGCTTAAGTGGGCAAACAAGCATGCGTTTTATCTGAAATACGGGTGGTTAAGCTGGTCTTTCAGCACCTCTGGTTGGACCCTGGGCCTGAGCGTTGTCAAGCCCCTGCCTGCCTGGAAGGAGGGCGGCGCTGGCCTTGTATTTACCTCCCCCACTGTCCAGGTTCTCGTGTAACTGCATAATTCCGGCAGCTGGAGCTTTAAGAGAAACAACTCTTGCACTTAGCTTCTGAAATGACAAGATAAGCTTCAGAAGTTGTACTTGCAGGAGTCATGATTAGTCCGGTAAGGGTGAGATTTACAAGAATGGGCCCTTCTAGGGCAGCTCCAAATGCAAATCCCCTCTCCCAGCCTCAGTTGATGTAGTCTACACACAGATTACCCCACATTGTTAAGGGAGGAGGGAGACCACCACCTCAATGAACTATTCCTTCACTGCTCTGATAGCACAGCAAGAGATGGCAATTTAGACTATGATGCATGTATGTTAACAGTTGATTTAATGATATTGCTAGGTTGAAGGGAAGAGACTAGGGCAGTAAAGAACACAGCCCATGCATAAGGTGCCACATTCCCAAACAGTGCAAAGTCACAAAGCCATGACATAAAACCCTTAGCAGAACCTTGAACACTTAAGGCCACCAGAAATTAGGAAAAGCATAAGTAAAGCAGTACATCTTACACAAAGACAAAGGGTTCTCTTCTTCCATAAATGTCTAAGCCTGAGCTGTAAGTCCAGCCAAATTCATTTTGTCCAACTGGAGAAGTCTGTTAGCGTACCTCAAAGGTTCTATGCACAGATCCCTATGATGATTAAAAAATATCCTACTGAAATGTAAGTACAGGGGAATTCCTTTTAGCCACTCAGATTGCTGAATGGCTGAGACCATTCACTAACATATTGCAAAAACCCTTCACCCTGTCAGAAGCCAAGTTTATCCATCAGCGTGCAGTGCAGTTAAACATTTTCTGCTTTGACAGATGAGTTTATTGCTGACATACTTATTACATATGTTAGAAACTAAAAATTCCCTAAGCCAATCAGAATGCAGCATGTCACTACTACAGCGGAGAAGAGAGATCACTCTGATGCACATTTTTACCAAAATACATGTATCCTACCATCTGTCAGGTGGAACCTACACCATTCACATAGTATGAGGGAAATAAAAGTAAACAGAATTTGGACGTTTCACTCATCTGCTTTTGAAAATAAATATCCACACTTTGCATAATGGTCTTCCTTAGTATTTGTGCAATGATCTCAATGTAGTTTCCACTATAAGATACTGTTTTAAAGTTAAGTTAGACAATGTTATAAATATTTGGACTGAAATTTTCCATGCTAGATGTCTGCCTCAATTTTTAAAAATAAAAAAAAATTCAGCCAAAATGCTTCAGCACTGTCAAAAAAAAAAAAGGAGGGGTGGGGATAATGTATTGCCCATTTAAAAAAAAATGCTGGCAACCTTTTCTTTGAAAAACTTGGCAGAGGACGAGCCTTTGAGTCAGGGATGTGCCTTTTATCATCCCTGTGAAAACACGCCCAAATTTGCCCATTTTATAAGACTTGGGGAGTGGAGGGGGAAGAAGGTGTCTCACCCTGTGCAGTAACTGAGCTTCTTCGAGATGGCTGTCCCTGTGGGTGCTTCACTTCAGGTCAATCTGCACCCCTGCACTTATCAGATTTTTAACAGTGCCTGGTTGTGTCACACGTGTGCTGTCCCTATCTTGTGCCATCTCACATGGTTACATAGCACTGTGCAATCAACTCTCCCTCTGCTTCTTCTCTATTACAGTCTATGGTGCAAAAAAAAAACCTCTGAAGTAGAGGGGAAGAAGGAGGGTAGTGGAGCACCACATGGACAACTCTCCCAAAGAACCTCAGTTACTGCACAAGGCGAATAACCTTTTCTTCAAGGAGTGTCCCTGTGGGTGCTCCACTTTAGGTGACTGTAGAGCAGTGTCCTTCTATGGAAGAAAGGGGCTTCAGAGTTGCAGCCATGGCAGATAAAACCACAATTACCAGTAAAGAACCTGACGACAAGTGCTGCTCTATGGCATAATGCTGTGTGAACATATGGGCTGATGCCCAGATTGCTGCTTTGAAGATGTTCATAATTAGTACACTGTTGAGGAAGGCTATCAAAGCAGAGTGTGCTCAGGTCCCTGGTGGGGGCTGTAGCTGTTGATGGTGATAGCAAAGGTAAAAGCATCTGGAGATCCATTTAGACAGCCTCTGTTTGGATATGGCATCCCCTTTAGATCATTCTGTGATGGAAAGAAATAACTTTAGTGACTTTTTGAAAGACTTTGGCCTCTCAATGTAAAATGCTAGTGCTCTTCGGATGTCTAGAATGTGAAGCATTGCTTCATGTTTATTCCCGTAAGGTTTTGGAAAGAACAATAGGGAGATGGATGGGTTGATTCAAATGGAATGAGGAAACTACTTTAAGTAAGAATTCAGGATCTGGTCTTAGGGTAACTTTGTTTTTGAAAAATATTGTGTAGGGGGTGTGGCATGAGGCCCTGTTCTCCTACTTATTGGGCGGATGTGATAGTGATGAGAAAGGCCACCTTCAATCGAAAGGTGGAGAAATGAATGGATGGATTGTGTTGGATAGGTCCAGCAATAGAAAAAGTGGCAGGTGTCTCTGGTCCTTGACCAAACCCTCAACATTGTTGTTTAGATGTAAGTTATTGGGATGTCGAGGGCTGGGTAGGGAGTGGTCTCCATCTTGCAGGTCTCTGCCTCTGTGGGTCACATTGCCTCTGAGGGTGTGTGTAGGTCGCAGTTCTAGATCTTTGCGCCAAGTAATAATTGCCCGATTTTGTGTGTGTGTGTCTGTGTGTAGGTGTGTATATGCCCAAAGATTTGAGTGTCACTCAGGAGTCCTTCGAAGTGTGAAGTGACTTGTGTTTTGGCTGTGAACAGCTTGGGCCCTTCCAACAGGACACGGTTGTACCTTCGGAAAATCAGAGAGGTGGAGCCAAGAAGCTTGTTGCATTACTATGGGCATGGCACTGGAATGTGCCGCCATGACTGCAGAGTCCAATGAAGTTTGTAAAGTTGTGTGAACTAGGAGCTTATCCATGGATATAAATGCTTTAAATTGTTCCTTTTTGTCCTCAGGTATGTGTTCAATAAAGTCAGACATTGAGTAATCTGACTGTATTTGGCCATTAATGCTTCATAGTTTGCGATCCTAAACTTTAGGGCTGCTTAAGAGTAAGCTTTACGAAAAAAGTCCAACCTTTCCCAGTCCTTGTCATATGGGGTGGATCTGGAATGATGTTGTCTGCACCACTTGTTCACGCCCTCTACCATCAGAGAGTTTGATGTGGGGTGTAAAAATAGAAATTCCATCCCCTTGGAAGGTAGATAGTATTTTTTATCTGCTCTTTCGCAGGCAGGCAGAATTGTTGCTGGGATCTGCCAGATGGTCTTGGCTGGGTCTACAAGAGCCTCGTTTATTGGGAGTGCAATCTTGGAGGAGGTTGAAGTCTGGAGAATGTCCAACAACTTATGCCGGACCTCCGCAACTTCTTCCAACAGTATCTCCAGGGAATCTGCAATCCTCAAACTTTTCCTGGAACTGTTTAACGTCAACCCCTGTCATGGCTGGTGGGGGCATGATAGCTTCATCCAGAGAAGAGGATGAAAAATTGGCATCTGGCATGACTTCCTAATCTGAAGTCTCCTGCAGTTCCTCAACTGCCTTTTCCAGAGGTTCAGAGGGCCCAGGTACAGAGTGTGATGGAGAATGCCTTGTCCTCTCCCTGAGTGGACTGAGAGGCTTAGGGTAGTGTTGGCAGCATGCTGTTCATGGGTCCCAGTAAGGCCACTGTGGTGGAAATGGCATCCATGGGTGTCTTTATTATCCTTGAGTTTCAGGTCTGGTATTTATGGTGCTCTGGTGGACCTGGTCTTGTAGCTGTGAGTATAGGTGAGGAGTGATGGGAGGAGTAGATTTCCCCTTCATCCTCCTCCTCCTCCTTGCTAGACGAAGGAGGAGCTGATCTGGGTGGTGTGGTAAGATGGCACAATACCAAGCATGCTGGAGTAAAGTCGGAACCAAGGAGTGGAGATTCCGGTGCCAAGGAGACTAGAATATTGTAATGGAGAAAAAATCACTGCGGAACCGAGAGCATCAGTACCAAGGAGGCTGTTGTCAGCCATACCGATGCCTTTTCCACGGTTGTCAGTGACGAGGGTCATGCACTATGTGCTGTAGAGGCAGAAGGTGGCACCACAGACTGTAGCACTGCCAAGCTGCTCGGTGCTGCATGTTAGAGCAGCTCCGGCAGTACCAAGGCAGGGATGATCGTTTCCCTTTAGTGCCTTTTTCCCAGCCAGCCTGCTTAGGGTCTTTGCCTTGCATGGTACCCATTATACTGGAGAGTCCCGCTACCTCAGAGATGAACGGTGTTGGTGTGGTCAGTACCAATGGGGTCCGACAGGTTGGGGAACGTCTTTTTTTGGCCGTTTCCTGAGGACAGGTCGGAGCACGCTTATTTGTCGTCTTTTTAGCAGGGTGTTCCTCTGAGAGGGTGGTGGGGAACCTCTGTCAGATGCCACCATTGGTGCCCAGTGCCCTGGAGGGATCTGTGATTTCAGATGCCAGACACAGAGACTTCTCTATCATGAGGAGTTTTAGCTGTAGATCCCTAGCTTTCCTGGCACGAGCCTTAAGATTGTGGCAGCGTGAGCACTTCTATGGTATGTCTCGCTCCCCAAGGCAGCAGACACTTTGTGAGTGCCCATCAGACACCAGGATTGCGGACTGGCAAGTGAGGCAATTTAAAACCCAGAGAGCCAGGCGTGCAGGAGGCTAACTGTACTATACTAAGGTGTATCCTAATATCTGAAAACTTAAATTCCTAAGAATAAAAACAAAAAAAAGAAAGAATGAACGGGGAAGACATAGGGTAATAAACTAAACTATTAACTATTGGTTAACTAACTAGTATTCTAAAATTAAAGACAGACTAAGATTAGCTCAGAGGCGCTGCCAATTGTTACATCTCAAGCCCAGGGCGATGGAGAAGGAACTGAGGGAGGGTTAGTCACACAGCACTATGTAACCGCCTGAGACAGCACGAGACAGGGACAGAACATGTGCAGCTCAAGCAGGCACTGGAGAATTTTAGTAGCAATTACAAGTGTACGGGCGCAGATTCACGTAAA
The DNA here is from genome assembly GCF_025201925.1 of Gopherus flavomarginatus. Taxonomy (NCBI): domain Eukaryota; kingdom Metazoa; phylum Chordata; order Testudines; family Testudinidae; genus Gopherus; species Gopherus flavomarginatus. Next base: position 214,535,368 of record NC_066617.1, on the reverse strand, counting down.
GTGGAGCGCACACAGGAACACTGCTCAAAGAAGAGCAGCAGTTTGCATGTGCTTAGTGGAGACTTACTGGAGCTTAACAGAAACTCTATGAGCATGCTCCATCTTCTCACAGCTCTTAGACCTGCAACATCTCCACAGAGCAGCTAGGTTTGCTCCAGCCCCAGGCTACCGGAGCAAAGCCACGCTTTCACTATCATTGCTGCCTAAGGTTGGGGTAGGGTATCAGAACTGAGAGCAGGGAGCCCATCCTTCCTGTGCTCACAATGACCTCCTGCTGGCACCAAGGCATTATGGAGGATGAAGCTTCCTGATTCAAATGCAGACAACAAGATTCAGACCTAGGGTGTTGTGAGGGAGGGGCAGTGGAGGAGTAGATTGGGACAAGAAGCCTGGGCAATAGAGACTGGGACTTGAGGCTGACAGGACTATTGGTAACTAATGGAGCAAGAAGAGAGGTGACGAGCTGGGATGTGGGTGGAGAAAACTGAGCAGAGACTGGGACAAGGATCCAGGAGAAGTGAGGACACAGATTAGATGAGAAGCTGGAGGAGGAGACTGGGACCCAGAAGAGACAGGAAGAATGAGTGGAGAAGGGAGCAGGAGCACCGCCAGCTTTTTTGCCGCCCTAGGCAGCGGAAGGTCCCGCCCCCAAAATGCCACCCCCCAAATGTTAGTGCCCTAGGCGACCGCCTAATGGGTTGCGCCGGCCCTGGAAGGGAGAGAGAGACTGGGGGACTGGAGAGTGAACTGGCACAGGCTAGGCAAGGAGACTGGGACGAGAATTTGGAGGAGCAAGACTAGGATTTACTGGCAAGGAGATTGGACCAGGATCAGAAGCCTAAGGAGTAGAGACTGGGGACTTGGATGAGTGGCCAGTGGTGGGGCATAGAGAGGAGAAAAACAGATTGGAGAGGATGGGCCAGGAGTCAAGCCTGGGGTAAATGAGCAGAGTCTGTGCCTGTCAAACAGATAGCTAAGGGTTAATGTCTCTTTCGCCTATAAAAGGGTTAACAAACAGTGACCTGAAACACCTGACCAGAGGACCAATCAGGAAACAAGACTTTTTCAAATCTGGGTGGAGGGAAGTTTTGGGTGTGAGTCCTTTGTTCTTGCTCTGTTCTCTTTTTGGGCTCTGAGAGTGACCACAGGAATCTCCAGGCTTTCTAATCTTCTGTTTCCAAGTTGTAAGTACAAGGATAGTAAGACAATAGGTTTATATTGTTTTTTTGTATTAACATGTGTGTAGTTGCTGGAATGTTTTAAATTGTATTCTTTTTGGATAAGGCTGTTTATTCATTTTTTCTTTTAAGCAATTGACCCTGTATATTGTCACCTTGATACAGAGACCATTTTATGTCTTTTCCTTTCTTTTTATATAAAGCTTTCTTTTTAAGACCTGTTGGATTTTTTTTTTTTGTGGGAGCTCAAGGGGATTGAGTCTGCAGCTCACCAGGGAATTGGTGGGAGGAAGAAGACAGGGGGGAAGAGAGAATCTCTTTGTGTTAGATTTACTAAGCCTGACTTTGCATACCCTCTGGGTGAGGGGAGAGAGATTGATCTCTCAGTACTTGTGTTTCAAGGACTTGAAGCAGGGAATATCCTAGAGTACCCAGGGCACGGAAATCTGGGAGGAGGTAAAGAGGGGGAAGGGAAGTGGGTTATTTCTCTTTGTGGTGAGACTAAGGGCATCTGAGTCTTGGGGTTCCCCAGGGAAGGTTCTGGGGAGACCAGAGTGAGCCAGACACTGGAATTCTCTGGCTGGTGGCAGCGATATCAGATCCAAGCTGGTAATTAAGTTTGGAGGTTTCATGCTAACTTCTCATGTTCTGAACTCTAAGGTTCAGATCTGAGTAGGAAAGTTATGACAGTGCCCACTAGTGCACATTCCCCTCCAGAACATGGAATGGAAATCTGAATCTCATGATTCCTCTGCTGTCAGCAAATATCTGTGAAACCCACTGTTAAGATTGCCAAGCAAAACACTCAGAAGTTAGGAAATACCAGAATTAAGGTTGCCTGTGCAACCTTAATTCAGCCCCCTATGTTTCCATTGTCTGTCTATCTCATTCTTCTGTCAGTAGGCAGCTTTGTCTGAAACAGTCAGAAAGTACCAGAAAGTGCTGTGCTCCAAGGCAGTATTCTCAGTTACTCAAATGGACCGCCAAAACTTTCCATAACAATAATGCTCTGGGAATAATTCAGTGTGGCAAGTGGATGTAAGGGTCTTTCTAATGTGCTCAGCCCGTCCAAAGCCCTCTGTCTCACAGCACTTGTGTCCCTGAACATTAGTAACACAGTGATCACATCCCCTTCTCCAGAAGCTGGTTCCTTAGGGCAGGCAGCTAGTGAATATTGGAATTATCACACCATGAATAGTAACCCAGTGTAGTATCTGATGTAATACTTTTTCAGCTCTGTGAGTTCTGTTCTACTGCAGACATCTTTAGTGCATCCCCCAATCTAGTTTCTAATTTCAACCTGGATGTGAAGGCAGGAGTTGAATGAATAAACTAGGTTAAAAGTTTCAAGTGTAGAGAGTTTAACCATCTTTCACATAATAGATAAATACAAGAGAAAGGGACCAATATACACAGAAGAAAAAAAAGTAGCTGAAATTTGAATCAGAGACCAATGTGAAGGATGTTCCAGATAGCAGGAACTTCAGAGGAGATGGCTCTTCCACCAAAAAGGAGAGATGCATGTAGAAAGCCCAGGAAGCAGCTGCTAAAGAGAGAGGGACAGAAACACAAAAGTCCATAAAGCGGCAAATGTAAACCCATGGAGGATTTTTAAAATTAGTTTGGAACTGATTGTTAAGATGAATGGGTAGTCAATAGAACTATTTGAGAAACTTCATTAAGACTGACAAATTTTCATACCTTCCTTTTACTTGCCAATTTCCCAATGTAGTGTCCAAGTTGAGAAGTTAAACATGAAGTTATTTCTTCACTTTTCTTAGTCAACTTCGGCTCTCCTGAATCAGTTTGTCCAACTTCACTGAACACAATTTGAAAACAAGATTGCTTCGTAATTCTTCTACTTCTCTCTCCACCATCTGACCCCTATTCCAACATTATATGCAAAATTAAGGATTTCAATAGTAACAGCAGTATGGGGGGGGGGGAGTAGGTGGAGTCCTTAAAATGAAAGGCACAACAAGAATGCAGGAGCACTGAGAAAAAATGCCTACTCACACTAGATCACGTGGCCTTTGTTATGTATATATGGTGTCTTTTCACTTTGATGAAAACTAAATTTATATTTTAAATAGTGTTTATAAACTAGAATTGATACACTATGTAAGTACAGTTTCCTTAAGATTTAAAAATAATCAGAATTATTGGCAGAGTGAAGTAGTCATTGTTGGGGACCAAAATTATTTCTTCCACAGAGTTGGGGGCAGAGAAAGGATGGGGCCAAAAACGCAAACAGCCATGTAGGAGATAAGGCAAATGATCTGAAGTGGCTGAAAAAAACCCTGATAGTATTTTTAATTATAAAATGTGTCACATCTAAGACAATAACACCTATATCAAATTTTAGTCAAACATTTTACAACGATTTACTTCCTAAAGTTATATAATAGAGAGAGGGGGAGAAGTTCATGGAAATCATACAATCTTAGTTTAAGGTTTTTTATCTAGTTTATTAAATATTGCTTTTTTGGGTTCATGTTAACAACAAGCCCAAATAATTTGTTTAAAGATTCAAAGCAGTAATATTAAAATACAGTTTCAATATAAAGTTTGTCACAGTTTTACAGTATTCAAAATGACAGATCTGCCTTAAAAAAAAACAAACCAACCAATTCTATTACACCAAAACGTAAGAAAAAACAACAAACAAGTTTGGCATTTTCCATAATCTTAGTATAAAACAGAATATTAAATCTATTAGCGGCAAGCTGACACTTTAATCTATTACCTAGTCTGAAATGTATCCCTTAAAACACACTATACAAGAGCACTATATAAAAGTTATGGGTTGATGATCATTTGATGAAAGTGCATCCCTGAAAGTTTCCCAGTTTAATATATTTAGCTCTTTAAAAAAACATAACATGTCAAAATGTCCTTTTCTCCTTTTTTTAACTGAAGGCTTTACTTCAGAGATTGATATTTTTGCTGCTGAGTCTCTTGTTTTTCAGCCTTGTTTTAAAAGTGTCTATGGGCGCCCACCAGGGGTTAGGGCAAGATTAACCATTAAATCACGAACAGCTCCAAATATCGTGCATTCACCTGGAAAAGGAAAAAATACACGTTAGCATGACAGAGAAAAAAATGAATTAAACAATCAGGGGTTAAGTCAATTTAATTTGTAACAAGTGAAGGATGCTACTCAAGCTCGCTCCACCCTGGGCTCACATGGTGCTTTCTGATTTTTAAATACCGTGTAATACTTTAACATAGTCTAAACAACTATACTTTACCCACACTGGCTGGTTTACCAGCATTAAAGGATTGTTTAGACTATGGTTTTGGCCTTAGAAGGGAAAGAGGCTTAAAGACAGTGCTAATTAAGACGCAAATTCCACTGACCTCAGGGACTTAGCCTGCATGAATATGTCATTTCAGGAATGTTGTTTTTGTATCTCTGGTTCAAGTTTCCAAACCCATTCACTCTAACAGAGTTAGAATTCGTGAATATGTCAGGTAAAGTAATTTCAGCCTGAATTTCTCAGCACAGTGTCTGGTCAGCCATAAATCTGCCAGAAACTAGTGGCAGCTAGTATTAAGGCTTTAATACCTTTTGTGTGTCATAAATCCATGGGATGATTTATCATACAAGGAATTTCTAGTTCTTCTGTAACCTGTTCATAAAAAGCTTACGAGTGCTGCACCTTATCAGATTTGGTTTCAAGAAATTGACAGAAGTTTACATATAGTAGCTGATTATGAGCAGCAACTAAACTTTTAAAAGAAAAAACAAGAAGTTTGAAACTAGTGCCGGGTGGAAAATGGTTTCCTGTCCACAAGAATTTAAGATGTTAAAAAAATTCCCATCCTAAAAATCAGGATAAAAAGGCAAAATTGAAATGCAAAAAAGTTTTAGATGGGGTCAACTGGAACTTTTCTGTTAAAAAACACTTTTCACTTAAGTTAACTTGAAATGACGTTTCTCTTCAAAATTTAACACAAAACATGAAACTGTTGTTTCAAAAATGTCAAAGTGGGACATGGACAATTTCAAAATTTCTCAATTTTTTTGAAATGGGAAATTCTTCAAAATCAACCCCTTCTCATGAACAGTTTCAACAAACCAACATTTCCAGCAACAAGTTTCCCCAAAATTGTCCCTATTTGAAACCTCTTATGCAGATCAGTTTCAATGACACCCAACAGTTGTTTCAGAAGAATGACAAAAATATAAAAATATATAGCCACCACAAGACAAGGTCAAGAAATTTTCATTTTTATTCCAACAAGACTCCAGATCTCAGGCCACACAGTTCTCTAATTCCTTTCCATCAAGAAATGTACAGCAAAGGGTATGGTACAATTTAAAAAAATGAAGAGTTTAAAACAACAAGTTTTCGCTTAGTCAGGTTCTTTAGGATACATTCTTCCTCTCAACTTAACTTTGGGCTTCTTAAGCTGTGTCAATTAAGATCTGTTATGTTCTGCTGCTGAGGGACCACGGTGTGATCTAAGTGATTAGAGCAGAGTGCACTGGGAGCCATTAATCCCAACTGCTGAACCAAACAGTCCCAGCATGACTTTGGGCATGTCATCATCTCCTTGCACCGTACACCCAGCTGCAAAAATTGGCTAAATAAAATGAAATACCTCAGTGAAAATCAGATATTTAGAAAAGGTTAGCTCAGGTGAAGTGTAACAAAAAAAACTGAAGTGTTTGAAGGCCTTGGTCCTACAAGCTCCTCCCCATAGGCAAACCCTGGTATCCCCACAGCTTGTAGAGCAGCTTGCAGGACCGAGGCACAAGCTTAACCACACTGGTCCACAAAATACGGTTTCTCATGGGATTCTCTGCCTTTTTTCAATTTAAGGTTAATCTTTTATTGAACAATTGGTATTTGATTTCCTTTTGGGAAGGTGGGGGTGGAAGTCTTTCCTGGAAGAGATTCACCGCGAATTCACTAGGAGTTAACGTTTCAGGGAAACAAAGATTTAGGCAGTGTTTAACAATAGGTACCTGAAAATAAAACTCTGCCAAAAAAGTCACTTTTCAGTTACTAGTATTTTATTAAAAGGAAAATGAAGTTGAGTACAAAATACTCTCTCACAAAAAGAGAGAGCAAGGTAAAAGATACAGCCAAAATGAGGCAACACTGATTATAGTATACAATAAGTGTAAATAGTACCATAAGTGTTACTTCATGGATTTTTAATCAGTTCATCTCATTTGTCTCATCCTTTCTCAAATATTTCAGTTGTGAGCATAACACAGGTAAGTTAGTCTTGCCATTTCCTGTCACTGTTATTGCTGCAAATCACATTCCTACAGTGGGTATGTTTTTGTAACCACAACGATGGAACATTTATCATCTATAGTCACAATCATTCAGACAATAGGTATTTGTCTTTGTTGAAATTAAACAATTTGAGACATTTTCCTAAACCATATTTACAGATACATTCTTGCAACAACTATAGTTTTCTGATAATGGATCGGAAGTAGGTGTTAGAATACAGGGAGTGCAATTCTGTCCTTGGCTAAAACCAGGTAGGAAGCTCTCCCTCTTTTCCCTGACATGGGGAGTCCCCATTCCACTCTGGCTGGTGTGGTGAAAATTCACCAAGCAGGGGAATTTGAAGTGAGACCAGCAGAAGGAGCTAGTGCCTTGCTGGGAAGTTTCTGGGTCTCCGGATCCTTCCAACTAGTGGGTAGAGCTGCAATAGCATTTGTCAAAAGTCATGTCCCAGCAAGGAAACCCTTATTCACACCTCCTGTAAAAAAAAAAAAGAGATCTGTCCCCACCTAGCTATCCCTCTCCTTCACTGGGGACAGGTATAACCTTTCCTACCCCACCAAAGAGACAAAAGGAGAACGCTCTCCACCCACCTATACATCTTTCCAAAGGTCTTAAACCTTTAAAATGGCAGCAAACTGCATCAAGCATTTCAAAAGTTTCCAATAGAGGGACGCCCCCCCCCCCCCTTTTTTTTTTTTTTTTTTTAAACCACATCAATACAGACACTATATCCTGGTAGAAATGGGGCTGGAGTACACAGGGATGTCTCCTACCTACTCCATATATTTCTTTAACTGGCTAGGATCCTACTCGAGGACATGAGCTCCTTTCAGATACACTTTTTTCTTGTCCCCATTCTGTTCCATGGGCTGTGTCCCATCTCATTTCATCAAGATCTATGGGCATAGCTACAAAAACTGGTGAGCTCCACCTTCCTATCTTGATCAATTTACCAAAGAACAGATCTCAGTTTTGGACATTACAAGTAGCTTTGAAGATTGTTCCCTATGCTGTGGCATTCCTACGATATTTTACTGTGGATTTCATTTAATCATAACTTCAGGAACTGAGATACTACAGTTCGGCTCAGAGAAAGATCTATATTTTTCCCCACTAGTACTCAACAAGAGAACTTGCTCTTCTGATACATTCAGTAAACTTTGTTTTTTGAAGGAGTGCTATTTACCCAGCTGAGCATTCAAATCTATTGTGTACAGAAATCCTGTGGGTAAAACTCCTTGTTAAAAAAAAAAAAAAAATCACCACTGTGTAAGATGTTATTCCAAAACATCAAGATTATCACCTATTAATTTTAAACAAAACAATTATGTTTGGTTAGTTAAGTGGAACAAACATGTCCTGTTATATGTAACATCATGCTCAGTAATAAAGTGCCCAAACCTATTTATCTTTAAATCTACAAATGGGGAGGTGGCGTAGGACTGATCTCTCACACATGACCCTTGGAAAAATGAAATTGCAAGTTCAAAGTTATTTTTGAGAGTTCAATTGCCCTCTTCCTCATCCTGCTAGTTCTCAGAAAGTGTCTAACACAGGATAAGAGTCAAGCCTCAGAAGGAATTAAAGTAGAGGACCCTATGAGGTCTGGGAAGCCTTGCCCAAGCCTTGTTTGTTTCCCCCCCTACTCATCTACATTGCTAGTAAGTTTAATATGACAAAAGATGCAATATTAATGTGAACGTGGCATGATTACCATCAAAATAGGTACATCTCTACCGATTTACAATGTTAACATTCTAAAATTCTGTCACTTCAAATAAAGCATCAAGCATAACAAAAGTATTGTGAATTAGTTTAAGATATATAAATACTTAGAACAGAAGCAGAAATCACCCTTTGAGTTCACCATTTAAACCCTATCGGGGTGTGTTTTTAAAAAAGTGTGTTTTTTAAAAGTGGTTAAATAAAAATGTTGCAGCAAAAGTGAAACAATTTTCATTCTTAGAAACAACTTACATGCAAGAGCTTCACAGCACATTTGGTAGAAAGTGAAAGTTTTCACTGCACCCATTACAACACTGGCAGAGTGTACATTCAGCAAACAATCACTCAGATCATTTTTCATTCTTCATGATACATGGACAGTGTTTGATCAGTGCTTTAATATATCTTTATGTATTCTATTGAAATGGTTTATTAACCTATGGTAAACCATGAAATCAGATGTTTTACCACAGCATTGCAATTGTTATTTACACTGAGTCCACTCAGCTGTGACTGCAGTAGCATAAGCCATGTCAAAATACATGCATTCTACCTCCTAGACAAAACAGTAAACTAGCTTGTGCCATTAATACAACCCTCTGGCACAAATAACTGGTACGGTCTCAATAGTAATCAACACCACATAAATTAACCCTATCAGGACCTGCAGATCACCTTAAGAAAGGCTGATCGATCCTCTCTCCACAAAGACATGCATTACAAATCTCTAAAACTAAATCCCACTTATTCTTAAGTCTGAATACTTCTTGAGTTCTGTCTACTGGATATGTACAGTACCTGGTCGTGGAGAATTCAGTTCTGCAAACCTCTTTAGAATACTGCTAACCAACATGGGAGCAGCAATGGAAGAGTTCTGCTGCCTGGGAATGTCTGCCTGTTGCGTTGTACCTGAAGCCATATCATAAATGATTGGGACAATAATACTAACGGCTTCCTGTGGGACTGTAGTTTTCTGTGTTAACTGAAGCTGTGAGTAAAACAAAAAAGATAAAGAGTGCATTAAGATGAAACAGTATTTTTCAGATACACATAATGTTAGGATAGTTGCCTTGCTACTTCAAGCCCTAGCTTGTAGTCAGGTCCTTTTTAATTTCATTTCCTTTTACATTATCTCTATGTGGAGAACACCTTCAATACAGTAACACATAAAAACTAGGTGTCACAAAGATTCTACAGCTAAGAAAAGGTATTGAAGTAAAACTAATTGTGGCCATAGCTTTCCACATTGTCTTCATACACAATACGTTTGTCACATTTTATATGAGCCCTCTGTCCAAAACAGAACTGCTCACTGCAGCAAAACTTTTAAACATTTCTAGGCCTGTATTTTATACACATTTCAGGTTTCATAGATAACAGCTCAATAGTTAGGAATAACCTACATCCAGTCTCAAGACACTATAGTTGAGATAACCTCCTAAGGACCATTCGCACTGCCAGTTACAACTGATTTTGTAACTGGTTAAAGGTACCATCATCTAAACCTGACGATTAACACAGTTCAGTTTGTGTCCACACAATGGCTTTCCTGCTATCAGACCACATTTGTATCACAACGTTCTGGGAAAATGCAAGCAACTATCCCATAGTGTTTCAGCAAAGAACAGGAAGACCAGAGGGGACACATACAGAATGGCACCAGCGGTGCATGAAGCAATGAACTTTATGATACTTAATCACAGCATCGACAGAGCAAGAAGGAAGACTAGCCAAAAAAAGGTCCGCAGGAATAGTAATGGGGTCATAGTCACAGAAAGAAAAAAAAGTGTCAACGCATTATAGAAAAACAGTATGCAACTCTAGGCCTCTTGCAACAGCAACATTTTTAGCTACCATGGTTACTAGCCAAGAATAACCAATCCATGTGCAGACAGAAGCCAGGATTACAGAACTGACCCCTCTACTAGCTGGTTAGTAACACTGCTCTTCTTTCAGACCCTGTCCACGCTGCAGCTTTTAATAAAAAGACAGCTATTATACTTACAAAAAACAACATTTTGGATTTCAGCACAACAGCAGGTGTTCCTGGAGGTGCAATTGGTGGGGCACTGGGAGGAATCGTTAAACAAAACTGCACGTTCCATTTCAATTGGCTTGCTTGATCAGGGAACTGTTTTAAAAATATGCCACAGAGAACATAATAAAGCAAGGCACATTAAGGTAACATGTGTTTGACTATTGTAACATGCTGGTACTGTTAAATGACACTTAAGCTAGACTCTTCAAACTTTCAGATGATTTCACATTTAATATAAATATAATTAAGAGTTAACAAATCTCCTCTTGCTATGAGAATGGTTCTGTGAATCTACACTGAGATAGCAATGAAGGTACTATACAAACACACAGTTGTGTGATTTTCGTCAAATGTGTCAAGTCTAGGGAGAGGACAAGTTTTTGTTGACCTCTTAGTAAGAAGCACAGTGAACAAATCTTTCTTGAATTTACGTATTTAATATTATATTCTGTATCTTCATTTACACTACAGGGTGGAATTCATTCTGCAGTCACCACAAACAGATTTTTATTATTTCAAGTGCAGACTCTGGAGTTCAGCAGACTAAATGTTGTCAATAAAAGTTAAAAAAAAAAAAAGTAACTTACCAACTCCAGTTTCATGATGTGTACACAGTCCCTGAGGATATGCGTAGGAGCGCCTAGTAGTTTTGTAAAAGCTATTAGCGTGTTTGCTTTAAATGGTGGTCCTGCAACCTACAATAATATAATACCAATTAGTACTGTCCATCTAGATCAAAACTGGTCCATTTGCTATTTACATAGCACCACAACTGTGCATAGCTGTTAATCGCTACTCTTATCCTGCAGCCCTTACTCTCATCACTAGTTCCACTGATATCAAGAGAATTACTTATGGATAAGAGCTGCAGAATAGGCCAATATTAAGGTGACATACAAAACAAGACACTGAATGTTAGTAGTTTAAGTACATACTCTTGTTTCAAAGAATTTTTCCAAAACTTGTAGTTCCTCTGGCTTCCATTGTCCTGCATTTTCAGGTGTTACTTTTAGCTGCAAAGTCTGGTTGGTTTTCGGATTAAGGGCAACCCTGCACTTCAGTGCATCTGTCTTAAACATTATTACACCTGGTTCATTGGAGTTTATTAGCTGTAGCTGTATGAACAGAAACAATGCATCTAATTAGTACTTCATGGAACAGCAGAAGAACAAACTCACTTCTCAGGACCATCCCCCCCACCACCACCACCCAATTTTGAAGGCTGTTTCTTTTAACAAGAGCACCAATTAAGATTTGGCCATATAAAATCACCACCTTCAGGAATAATACAGTGCTAGATTCCAGCCCCAACTCTGCTCCTTTTGCATTGTTCTGGAAGCACAAAGGAGTAGAAACTGACCTCCTCTCCACAGCTGTTGATTACTTCAGCATGGAAGGAATCTTCAGCACTTCCTCCCCAACCCTAGGGGTGAGGGTATGGCTGGAGCACACTGCATTCTGGTCATTTCCAGCTGGGAGGTGACTCCTTAGAATGTACAGCCAGCTGGAAAAGTTTAGAGCAGCCTCAAGCCTGCTCCATGCACCACTTCGAGTACAACCATCCCCAAAATCCGGGATCCATAATCTGACACCATAATGGCTCTCCACCCCACCCTGCTACACCTAGGGGGGGAAATGGGGATCAGAGGATCTGGGCCCCCCTCATCATCTTTTATTTATTCATTTTTTTAAAAGAACAGCTATCACGTTATATGGCTGCAGTTTCCCTTTTTTTGGGGGTGGGGGAAGAGGGCAAGGGAAGGGAGGAGAAATCTCACAATATTTTGCATACAGCTAGGAAAGGTAATTTATCAAGAACTCAGATACTACTGTGATGGGGACACAAGTGCCTACACAGAGGGACCAGATATTTAATGTTGTCAGATAAGTAGGAGACTCCACATCTAGAAGTGTGGGTTTCCCTGAAGTTAAGGGCTTCAGAATATGGTCAGCCTAAATTTGGAGGGGATTAAATTGTGTTAAACTGTATTAATAGACTGATACAATATTGTTTCACTTTGCCAACAGCATGAAAAGCATATGCAAGAAAGTTAAAATGTAAGTTTTGAGATCCTCTATATTTATGGAGAGATTTACTAGCATTAATTAAGCCCTCACATCCCAGATGTGAGGGTTAGGCAAGTATTACACTCATCGTACTGATGAAAAGAACTGAGGCAAGGAGATTCAGTACTTTTTCTTAAGTTCATACTTGAGTTAGTGAGAGCCAGGAATAGAACACAAAGGAATTCTGACTCTTCAACCCCTACTCTAATCACTGGACTTCATTTATTCTAGATCTATTTTAAACAGTTCTTCAAAATAGATGTTGAAGGTGTATGGTGTTTCAACTAGAAAGTTGGAAACGTTTATCAGTGGCAACATTCTGGATATCTGTTCCTACTTTCTCTTTTTCTGAGATGCTGAAAGCAATTACAATTCAGACAGAATAGTTTGTGATTCATTATGAAGCAGACCTACAATGCAATCATGCGACAAACTACTGTTTAGAAAGTTACACTTGAAAGTCAATAGTTGGTGTTACAAATTAATCATTTAAGTACCGTTTCTTGCTGGATGATCCTCTGAAGGTGTCGCCTCATAATAACTGATCCTAGAAATCGCTCCAGAGGGGAGCAAAGATAGCTGCCGGCTAGTCCTGGTACAAGCCCAGGAGTAGGAGAGGGCAGCAGTAGAATATTCAAGGCACTGTGAGTGAGGATTGTGGGGATAGATGCAGCCCAGGAGCGCTGAGGTAGTTTACGAGGTGGAGGCATATTAGTTGGCATTGTTTGGGAACCTGATGGAAATAGAAAAATTCTCACTTATTGAAAGTGTACAGAGTTTGACTGCACGTTATGTTTTCAAATTTTTGGAAGACACTATACAAAAAAGTAACAAAGATGACAGTCCTTGCCCCAGAGAGTGCCCAGGGTGTCAGACAGGATGGAATTAATGGACAAAACCCAGAAATAAATGGGGATGGGTTTGGAGGAAGAGGTAACAACAAGACTAATAGTGTTACCACGAAAGTAGAAGTTTCATCCTGCCAATTTCATATATTTAAAGACTAATCTTTGCTTCATCTTATAGAATCATAGAATATTACCGTCAGGAGGTCATCTAGTTCAATCCCCTGCTCAACGCAGGACCAACACCAACTAAATCATCCCAGCCAGGGCTGTGTCAAGCCGGGCCTTCAAAACCTCTAAAGAAGGAAATTCCACCACTTCCCTACATAACCCATTCCAGTGCTTCACCACTCTCCTAGTGAAATAGTGTTTCCTAACATCCAACCTAGACCTCCCACACTGCAACTTGAGACCATTGCTCCTTGTTCTGTCATCTGCCACCACCGAGAACAGCCAAGCTCCATCCTCTTTGGAACCCCCTTTCAGGTAGTTGAAGGCTGCTATCAAATCCCCCCCTCACTTTTCTCTTCTGCAAACTAAATAACCCCAGTTCTCTCAGCCTCTCCTCATAAGTCATGTGCTCCAGCCCCCTAATCATTTTTGTTGCCCTCCGCTGGACTTTCTCCAATTTGTCCACATCCTTTCTGTAGTGGGGAGCCCAAAACTGGACACAAACTCCAATCTTCCCAGGTAGTTCCTCCTCAAGGGGATTTACAGCACTAGTTGCCATACAACTTAGGCCCAGCTATAGCAACAAAGTGAAGTAGTTACGACCACTATACTGAACTCCTGAAGAGAATCTCGTAATGTTAGCAAATAGTATATCGGCCCTTTTCTCTCTCCCAAGCATCAGAGGTTAGGGGTGAGCCAGCAGATGGCAACTTTGTTCTCAATCAGTTGGCAGAAGTGATCAAGAAGTATAGTTAAACCAATCTTGCCAAGACCATTTTACAGTGTTGAAGTGTGACATTTTACTATTCTTGTACTCATATGTACTTTCAGATTTTCTTCACACTACTGCTATTCATCTGGACTTCTCCCCACCTTGACGTATCAAAGGCTTAAACACAAATATTCAGTTTCAACAGCTCAGTAAATAAACAAAAAACCTTCAGAACCAGATAAAAATAGATCCAGTGCTAACCATGATTTGACTTGCTTTCCATTTTTATTAATTATTTAAGACTCACGCTGGGCCAGAATAAATGCATAAATGTAGCAGAGTATTATTTTACTACAAAAGGGTAGCAGATAAAAATAAGGAATGCTACAAAAGAGATGGCACTAAAAATATTAACTTTAAGTGCTTCATAATTATAATACTGTTAAATATAACTAACTTGTTCCAGCTCGTGGGGAATGAGAGGCATCTGGGACTGGAGAATGGAGAGAAGGATTGGCTGGTGACATTCCAGGCATGCGTGCAGCCGGTGAGGGACCAGACACTTGAGGAGATCCTGGCCAATTCCCTGCACGCTGACTGGGCGACATCATTGTGTAGGGTGAACTAGGGTCTATGGTACCTGTGAAATTCTCAAGGTTATTTTTTTAATTAAAGCTTTTCTTAAGTCATAGAAAATATGGATCACACACAATGATTTCAAACAAAGTATTCAAAAACTCAGTGAAAAATACCAATATGACACATAGCATCCACTTCCTTTTATCTCATACTCCATCTGTAGCTATATGTAAGATGTAAGCATTTTAAGGAATTCAATTTAAAAGCAAAATAATAAATGTGTAAACTTCTTCTATTTTAAATTCTAGTAGTTACAGACTAGATTCTGCAAAGGGATTCTTCCATGCAGAGTCCCACTGAGTACAGCAGGTCTCTACCTCCCACTAACTGTACGAAAGCTGGACACAGTGAAAGACAAAGGGTGTAGTTTATTCAGGAAAATGCCTCAGTCACTTCACTTCACTGTAGTAAAGTTCCATAATAAAATCCATTCGTGTATGTGCCTAAGAACATATCAGACTGTAGTGTCTACAACAGACTGTTTCTCAGTTACTTAACTGATATGCTGAAAAATAAATTCCACTCTTAAGTTTGGTGATTTAAGTAGTAGTGGTGCCATAGAGAGCAGAATCTAACATACTGTAATTATAGAGGAAGTAATTTGAATAGAGTTTTCCAAGTAACAGAAAGGGGTGGGGGGGAAGGATCAGTTGCACTTTTTTGTGCACTGGAAAACAAGACGACTTGGTCAACAATTTTCAAGTTTTAAGTTACTGAATCTCTTCAGCCTGTTCTCAATTACTTCCACTTTTGATTCAAGCTGCATGTGAAGGTAATTAACTGAAGCTGTTTTACATTTAAAGATACAGGGTAAAGTAATTAAATTCAGCTGAAACCATGGCCTCTTAGTGATACTGCATGATAGTCTACGTCAATTTTTCCCACATTAGTAAGGGGCAGTGAGTGATTGGTACAGTAACTGCTCACTTAACATTGTTCCGGTTAACGTTGTTTTGTTATGTTGTTATATTATTGATCTATTAGAGAACACGCTCAAGGAGGGAGGGATAGCTCAGTGGTTTGAGCATTGGCCTGCTAAACCCAGGGTTGAGTTCAATCCTTGAGGGGGCCACTTAGGGATCTGGGGCAAAAATTGGTCCTGCTAGTGGAGGCAGGGGGCTGGACTCGATGACCTTTCAAGGTCCCTTCCAGTTCTAGGAGTTGGTATATCTCCAATTATATCATTATTATTATTATTAATTAAAGTTGCACAATATTTGCTTACAACATTGTTTGGCCTTGGCGGCCTGGAACCAAGATAGGCCAGCAGCCTCCCATCAGCTCCCCTCCACCACTCCCCAGCACCTCCCCCCCCACCGACAGCCCCAGAGATCAGCAACTCCCCCTTTCCCTCCCCGCACCTCCTGCCTGCAGCAATCAGCTGATTCCCAGCATTCAAGAGGCTCTGAGGGGAGGAGTGAGGATTTAGTGCGCAGCCTTCCCTCCTGAACCTCCAAAACATCCCGAAACAGCTGACTGCAGTGGGTGGGAGGGGTTTTGCAGCATTCAGGAGGCTGGAGGGGAAGGGAGAGGACATAGAATGCTCGGGGGAGGGGTTGGAGCACCCCCCTACCCGGCACTTTGGAAAGAACAGCAAGAGGAGCAACTGGACGATCCATCCTCTTTCACGCTCTGACTCCACCACCTCAACCAAGCTTCATAAACATCATTGCTGATTACAGTATTAAACTGTTTGTTTAAAATTGTTTAAAACTTATGCTGTATATGTATATAATGTCTTTTGTCTGGCAAAAAAAATTCCCTGGAACCTAACTCTCCCCCCTTCCCCTTACATTAATTGTTATGGGGAAACTGAATTCTCTTCACATTGTTTCACTTAAAGTTGCATTTTTCAAGAACATCATTACAACATTAAGTGAGGAGTTACTGTACTTAATTTTCAATAGACTAGCAACACCACCTAAAAGTTGCTGAAAGCATTTGTATGGCTACAATTACCAAGAAAATCCACATCCGCACAAACTCCTAATTCAAGCCAATTGCTGAACACTCATTATTCCAAACAGTGTAAATCTCCAGACCTGAAGAAGAGCTCTGTGTAGCTCAAAAGCTGGTCTCTTCCACCAACAGAAGTTGGTCCAATAAAAGATATTACCTCACCTACCTAGTCCCTAAGTCTGCACAGACAGGGCTTAATTTTAAGAAACAGTTTACTCTTCATGTCAATATAGAGATGTACTAGTACAAGAACTCACCATGTGGGCTGGTAAAATTAGCTGTTTGTCCCATTGTTATTCCAAGGGAGGAAGGTGAAGGAGTTGGACCAAATGATGCTGGTGATGGAGCTCTCAAAGCACCACTAGGGGAGCTTGCAGCATGCAGATTTCCTAATAAAGACATCCAGACACAAACAGCAATTCATTATGTTTCCTACATTTCTTTCAAAAGCTTGAGTAAACCAATAGCAAAGAAAATCAGAAAAAAGTATTGTCTTTCTTAGAGACAGGTCATACTAGAGTTTTCAGAGTGACCTTTATCCCCAGAAGCTGCATCTTGGACATGAACCAGCAACCATGAACTCTTACTGAGCAGACAGGATACTAATTTATACAGTAACCAATCCTTCTTCAAAGGCAAATGTGAACTAGACATTTTTTGGTACACTCTACGGTACATTCTACGTGTGCAATGCGTGATATTGTTAGGTAATAGGTATAATGTTTTTCCTTGTTACAGCAGGCGCGTCAACATAACTACAGTTAAGATTGCATAACTATTTCCAGTTTAAGCTCTGTTCTCAGGTGCTCATAAAACTTCTTGAAGTTTACACTTAGTTTTGGTCTCCATCCAAGTGTAAATGTCTGGGAGTAGAAAGCGGAAACAGCCTTTTCAGAAAAGGACCTTTAAGTGAAGATGTTTGATTTGACCAATTTAGGAGCCTGTAAAAATATTACATGTTATGCAAGCACAGTAAATGCCAATTACAGAACCATGGCTGACATTCATGCAGAGCTCACATGCAGCACAGCTAAGACCATCCACACTGTGCATGTCTCATAAGTAACAGAAGGTCACTTTATGAGAGAAGTATGCCATAAATCATACTAGTCTTTAGAATATAAAAAAGTGTACATTCCATAACATCTATTGCCAATCTAGAATTGAGAGCCATCTTACCTGGTGACTGTGTATGCATCATGGAAGGAGATGGGGTCACTGTGTTGTGGTAAGATGTGGGTGGTGAAGTAAGAGGGTAAGCTCCTGATGCTCCTGCCTGTTTTGCAAATGGCTGAAAGTGTCAACACAGTAAAATGGAAGTCTTCAATGATTTCACGCTGAATCTACTAAGTACTAATATTAATAGATTTGGCAAAAAACTGATGGTAGTTTGATTATCAGATCTGTCTAATCAACTTAACACCATAGCATCCAAGTTTTCACACCTCCTTATTCAGGACTTGTTACTTTGTTCCACAGTTTTTGAAGAGGTCTTTACGCCCTTCCTTCAAACCACATAACCACCACCTTTACACATCTAACCCTCTTCTTCATTTCCACCCTCCAAAGACCAAAAATCCAATACAGGCCCTCAGGGTACCAAAAAAATCTTGTATTTTAGGACATTGTTTCCCCTCGATTACATGCTCCTTTTCTGTTTTAAATAAGACATATTGACTGCCACTCAGGAGAATCATTCAACATGCTATGTGCTATCTATGATGAAATCATAGAGTTTGCAATTCTAAGGAAGGGTAGAAGGGAGTACCGCAAAATACAGACAATGGATTTCAGGAAGGCGGATTTTGGTAAGCTCAGAGAGCTGATAGGTAAGGTCCCATGGGAATCAAGACTGAGGGGAAAAACAACTGAGGAGAGTTGGCAGTTTTTCAAAGGGACGCTATTAAGGGCCCAAAAGCAAGCTATTCCGATGGGTAGGAAAGATAGAAAATGTGGCAAAAGACCACCTTGGCTTAACCACGAGATCTTGCCTGACCTACAAAATAAAAAGGCGTTATATAAAAAATGGAAACTAGGTCAGATTACAAAGGATGAATATAGGCAAACAACACAGGAATGCAGGGGCAAGATTAGAAAGGCAAAGGCACAAAATGAGCTCAAACTAGCTATGGGAATAAAGGGAAACAAGAAGACTTTTTATCAATACATTAGAAGAGGAAGACCAAGGACAGGGCAGGCCCACTGCTCAGCGACGAGGGAGAAACAGTAACAGGAAACTTGGAAATGGCAGAGATGCTTAATGACTTCTTTGTTTCGGTCTTCACTAAGAAGTCTGAAGGAATGTCTACCATAGCAAATGCTTATGGGAAGAGGGTAGGTTTAGAAGATAAAATAAAAAAAGAGCAAGTTAAAAATCACTTAGAAAAGTTAGATGCCTGCAAGTCACCAGGGCCTGATGAAATGCATCCTAGAATACTCAAGGAGTTAATAGAGGAGGTATCTGAGCCTCTAGCTATTATCTTTGGAACGTCATGGGAGATGGGAGAGATTCCAGAAGACTGGAAAAGGGCAAATATAGTGCCCATCTATAAAAAGGGAAATAAAAACAACCCAGGAAACTACAGACCAGTTAGTTTAACTTCTGTGCCAGGGAAGATAATGGAGCAAGTAATTAAAGAAATCATCTGCAAACACTTGGAAGGTGGTAAGGTGATAGGGAATAGCCAGCATGGATTTGTAAAGAACAAATCCTGTCAAACCAATCTGATAGCTTTCTTTAATAGGATAACGAGTCATGTGGATAAGGGAGAAGCGGTGGATGTGGTATACCTAGACTTCAGTAAGGCATTTGATATGGTCTTGCATGATATCCTTATCGATAAACTAGGCAAATACAATTTAGATGGGGCTACTATAAGGTGGGTGCATAACTGGCTGGATAACCGTACTCAAAGAATAGTTATTAATGGCTCCCAATCCTGCTGGAAAGGTGTAACAAGCGGGGTTCCGCAGAGGTCTGTTTTGGGACCGGCTCTGTTCAATATCTTCATCAACGACTTAGATGTTGGCATAGAAAAGTACGCTTATTAAGTTTGCAGACGATACCAAACTGGGAGGGATTGCAACTGCTTTGGAGGACAGGGTCAAAATTCAAAATGATCTGGACAAATTGGAGAAATGGTCTGAGGTAAACTGGATGAAGCTCAATAAAGACAAATGCGAAGTACTCCACTTAGGAAGGAACAATCAGTTTCACACATACAGAATGGGAAGAGACTGTCTAGGAAGAAGTATGGCAGAAAGAGATCTAGGGGTCATAGTGGACCACAAGCTAAATATGAGTCAACAGTGTGATACTGTTGCAAAAAAAGCAAACGTGATTCTGGGATGCATTAACAGGTGTGTTGTAAACAAGACACGAGAAGTCATTCTTCCGCTCGACTCTGCGCTGGTTAGGCCTCAACTGGAGTATTGTGTCCAGTTCTGGGAACCACATTTCAAGAAAGATGTGGAGAAATTCGAGAGGGTCCAGAGAAGAGCAACAAGAATGATTAAAGGTCTTGAGAACATGACCTATGAAGGAAGGCTGAAAGAATTGGGTTTGTTTAGTCTGGAAAAGAGAAGACTGAGAGGGGACATGATAGCAGTTTTCAGGTATCTAAAAGGGTGTCATCAGGAGGAGGGAGAAAACTTGTTCACCTTAGCCTCTAACGATAAAACAAGAAGCAATGGGCTTAAACTGCAGCAAGGGAGATTTAGGTTGGACATTAGGAAAAAGTTCCTAACTGTCAGGGTAGTTAAACACTGGAATAAATTGCCTAGGGAGGTTGTGGAATCTCCATCTCTGGAGATATTTAAGAGTAGGTTAGATTTATGTCTATCAGGGATGGTCTAGACAGTATTTGGTCCTGCCATGAGGGCAAGGGACTGCACTCGATGACCTCTCGAGGTCCCTTCCAGTCCTAGAGTCTATGAATCTATGCTATCTCAAAGTAAACATACATTTTAAAACATGAATAAATCTTCCAAGGGCTATTCCAAAGCAGCATAGTTTATCCTCACCTCTCATCTGCTATTCCCACCCCTCTCGAGGAAGACACAACACATACATTTTTCTAAAAAGGTAGATATAATAATGGAGAACAATGGAGATACAGTGTAACTTGTAGTTTTATTATTTTGCCTACACTTTACCTGTTGCTGTGATTGTTGGGGTTGAAGCTGTGATATCAATGAATCCATCATGTCCCCCCCAATAGGAGAAGGTGGATTATCATCCTCATTTACAGATCGTCTTCGTGCGTCTTGATTGCTGTCAACAAACATGTTCAGGAATGTCTGTGGATATATTTGATTATTATAAATTTATTACACGCCTAACAGCAATTCTATACTTATAATTGATCTAAGTATCAATAGCAGTAGTGTATGTGTGCTATTTATAACTTATTATGTTATCCTTAGATTTAAATATAAATTCCATTACTTGAAATACAATTCAGAAGATCAGGAAGTCAAAAACCAATTTGGTTACTAAGAAACTGTTGCTGTTTGCCACTCTGGCAAGTTCACCCGCAAAATTCAGTAGCCTTTCGTACCAATCTCCTATTAAAAAGGTAGTAAATGTTTTAAGCAACTCCAGTTTTCTAGATCAGTACAAGTTCATTCACATAGAAGTTTTGGCAAAACAACCCTCTTCCTGTCAAGTTCTACTGGCTTGTGCCAAACTATTATCAAAAGATGGAAATCTAAGTGTCCAGCTATCAAATACAAAAAAACTGACTCAATGTTGGTTAAATCAAACTCAGGAAGATCTATAACATTTTCAAAGCCATATAGCTCTCAAAAAGGTTTAAAACTTAAATGTAACCATTAACCAAGAAATAAAATAAAGGACATAATAATTTGAAGTAAATGTATAGGAATCATCACATACTAGTCACTGAACAATAATTTTATAAAGATTCTGTATTTAGATAGGACTGTCAGTTAAGATGTAGTTGTATTTATAATTTTGCAAGTGTAAAATTTATCTTTACAACAATTCCCTTTTTCACCTCCTCAAATAGAAATGAACCTTTTACTTAGAAGGTATCCTCAAGAAGAAAGTCAAGTAAACTGGAAAGGCATATGCTTTCCCAGTGTCCCCTGACCAAAAGCCAATTTCCTAGAAGGCTTTGAAATTTTTGTTTTTTAGCCAATGGGCACAGGAAAGACAATGAATTTGACTACTAAGGATATCAAATATTTAGCTGAAAAGAGGTTTCTAGCACAACTAAAGGACATTTATGCACAGCACTAATTCCCAGAATCAATGGCTTATAAAAAACAGATATAAAAAAGGGTAAGAGCACAGCTAGTCACTGGAAGTTTCATTAAAAAATTAAAAACAGCAACAAAACCCCACCACCACACTTCTGGAAGATACAATTTACTTGGAGGAATTATGATAAATCAGCCAGTGTCATTTTAAGAGATTCTTCTCTTCTTTAAAAAAGACCCTATAACACCACTGAGTGCCCACAGAACCTTACTTAATTTGATCAAAAATAAATCCAAACTTGTTAGCCTACAGAAATGCAGGTATCCAGAGAACTTTAAACTCTGCCCTGCGGTGTCACTAAGCAATAATCATACGTTAAGGTATTTTAGTGTTATTGGTCCTGGATTATACTAAACTGATTTTTACAGTCTGATTTTTTTCCTCCCCCTGACCCCGTTTCTACCCCACACTTATGTCACTACATGGCACTCACACAATCTTAACTCTATGCAAACTGTTCAATACTTTACCATATTTGGGTTTATTTAAAATGGCAAAATCCTTGTGGTGTATTTTACTATTTATTGATATGTACTTTCAACCATAAAACCATCTTAACATAGCTTGCCTAAGAATTTCCCTTTCCCTTCCCCCTAAAAATTTACATGATCAGTATAAAAAATAAACCCAAAGAGAATGGTGCCATGAGAGCTTTCTAATGACATGAAGCATCAGCCTTAACATTAAAAACTTTAAATTGCCGTATTCACTTGTCTGCTCTAGCTGCTTTATGCTATTCTGGAGCAGAGCATGCTGACCAGTTAAACTACATTCTGAGCTGCTTCACATTGCCAGAGCAATAGAAAATACACGTCTACCCTGAAATAACGCGACCCAGTATAACAAAAATTCAGATATAATGCAGTAAAGCTGTGCTCACGGGGGCGGGAAGGGGGGAGAAGGAGAGAAGGGGGCTGCACACTCCAGTGGATCAAAGCAAGTTCTATATAACGTAGTTTCACCTATAACGCGGTAAGATTTTTTTTGGCTCCCAAGGACAGCGTGATATTGGGGTAGAGGTGTACTGGGAATTTATACTCCTAATTCCCCCATGCACCTCCCAGAATACCCTGCACACATCCCCAATTCCTCATTCCCTCCTGCACACCCATTTTCCCCTCTCTCTCTCTCCTGCACCTCTTACATTCCCCTATACACAAGCACACCAGTCTTTCCCCTCCTTCCTGTCCCCTTCCCCACTATAGACTCCCATTTCCTTTCCAACTGTCTGTGTAGATCTGGAGCAAGGGTCGATGCTGAAGAAAAATATTTATCACTAGTGTTGATTCTTTGCTATTAATTTTCCTAACTGAACGTTTCTGACAGAGGCTGGTGCATAAAAAAACCTTTCAGAAAATTCAGAAATTGCCCTCTTTAAAAATGGCTGCCATTCCCATTTCTCATTAGGACTGAAGCATACATGCCCTCTTTCACAAGGGCCACTGCCTCCTATTGTTTCCAGTGAGAGCCAAGTCAGCCATCATCTTTAAGAGCAGCCTCTGGCTTCAGTCCTACTGAGAATAATGGGAGACTACAGCCTTTTCAAAGAGCGCAGTTCTACATAGGCTTTTCTGAAATATAAAGTTATCAATCAGCCCTTGCTGAAGTGTTCAACTATGAAGAATGGGGGAAAACTACCATTAATCCTAAAAAAAAGTCTTTAAATGGAGCTTTGGCACAAGATTTCAGTGAGGTTTAACTATGAAAGAAGCCTGAAGTGTCTGCAGTATTTCATTACTGAAATCATTCAGGGGAGAGAGAAAAACAAACAAACAAAAAAAGTCTCACATTGAGAGTTAAGTTTCTTGTTGGACACATTCTGAGTTAAAATAAATTTATAGTAATTAACCAATTTACTTGTAAACCAGAAAATTCTGTGCTCAAAAAAAGAGTAAGTGCTATAATTTTGAGGCGATACAGCGTATACTTCACACATAAATTGGCTTTAAATCAAAAGCTCATCTCAACCTACACAATGGAACAATGAGTGATGATTCCACAAGATGCCAGAAAACACAAGACCAATTACCTTTAGTCCTGGTGCAGGGTAAAAACCTTCAACTATTTTACTATTGTCAAAAAGACTATATGCTCCATCACGTATTGCCACCACCCCACGGCTCCGGCAGTAGATGTCAATGCAGTACATATTCCTAAAAGCCAGTCTGATGTGCGTGGGTGACTGTGGCAGGATTGAGAAACACTGATAAGCAATGTTGATGCGTTGAGTCAGACCCAGCATTGGCACAGTTGGAAGTTTGTTGATGGCAACTAATGGAGCCTGAGTATCAAACAATATCTGCAAGAGAACAGATGTTGAGACATCAATTAGCTTCCACAATCAATCACAAACAGTGTTTATCTTTAAGGGAACCAGGCCTAGTCTACACTACAAAGTTAGGTCAAGGTAAGTTACCTGGCCTTGACCTAGCTGTGCATTTGTCTAACTTAAATTTGTCTCCAACTGACATAATTACCCTTTACAGCGACTCAGGCCATGTCTACATCTAAAGTTTTGCAGCGCTGGTTGTTACAGCTGTATTAGTACAGCTGTATAGGGCCAGCGCTGCAGAGTGGCCACACTTACAGCAACCAGCGCTGCAAGTGGTGTTAGATGTGGCCACACTGCAGCGCTGTTGGGCGGCTTCAAGGGGGGTTCCGGGAATGCGAGAGCAAACCGGGAAAGGAGACCCGCTTCGCCGCGGTTTGCTCTCTCGTTCCCGGAGCCACCCAGCAAACCGCAGGGAAGGAGACCTGCTTGCTCTGGGCTCCGGGAACGCGAGAGCAAACCGGGAAAGGAGACCCGCTTCGCCGCGGTTTGCTCTCTCGTTCCCGGAGCCACCCAGCAAACCGCAGGGAAGGAGACCTGCTTGCTCTGGGCTCCGGGAACGAGAGAGCAAACCGGGAAAGGAGACCCGCTTCGCCGCGGTTTGCTCTCTCGTTCCCGGAGCCACCCAGCAAACCGCAGGGAAGGAGACCTGCTTGCTCTGGGCTCCGGGAACGAGAGAGCAAACCGGGAAAGGAGACCCGCTTCGCCGCGGTTTGCTCTCTCGTTCCCGGAGCCACCCAGCAAACCGCAGGGAAGGAGACCTGCTTGCTCTGGGCTCCGGGAACGAGAGAGCAAACCGGGAAAGGAGACCCGCTTCGCCGCGGTTTGCTCTCTCGTTCCCGGAGCCACCCAGCAAACCGCAGGGAAGGAGACCTGCTTGCTCTGGGCTCCGGGAACGAGAGAGCAAACCGGGAAAGGAGACCCGCTTCGCCGCGGTTTGCTCTCGCGTTCCCGGAGCCACCCAGCAAACCGCAGGGAAGGAGACCTGCTTGCTCGGGGCTCCGGGAACGAGAGAGCAAACCGGGAAAGGAGACCCGCTTCGCCGCGGTTTGCTCTCGCGTTCCCGGAGCCACCCAGCAAACCGCAGGGAAGGATACCTGCTTGCTCTGGGCTCCGGGAACGAGAGAGCAAACCGGGAAAGGAGACCAGCTTGATTACCAGAGGCTTCCTCCTTCCACGGAGGTCAAGAAAAGCGCTGGTAAGTGTCTACATTGGATTACCAGCGCTGGATCACCAGCGCTGGATCCTCTACACCCGAGACAAAACGGGAGTACGGCCAGCGCTGCAAACAGGGAGTTGCAGCGCTGGTGGTGCCCTGCAGATGTGTACACCTTCAAAGTTGCAGCGCTGTAACTCCCTCACCAGCGCTGCAACTTTCTGATGTAGACAAGCCCACAGTAATACCACCTCCCCAAGTCACAGTCAATGTACTGAGATCAACACAGTGAGAATTTAGACACTGCATTATTTATGTTGACTCTAACAGTCCTCCAGCAGCTGTCCCACAATTCCTGACACTGACCACTCTCGTCACCATTGTGAACTCCACTGCCCAGGGGTCACAGAGGCCCCTCCCTTAAAGCCCTGAGAATTTTTGAAATGCTGTTTCCTGATTGTCCATCTTGGCACCTCTCTAGTTCTGTGCAACTGCATATCACCATGCCAGCTACACATTCCAGCCAAGCTCCAGCTTGGAGTTGACAGGAGATACTGGATTTCCCAGGCCTGTGGAGAGAAGAGACTGTGAAGGCATAGCTACAGACCATCAGCAGAAACATGGACATCTACAAGCAGATTGTACGGGGGATGCAGGAAAAGAGGTAAACAAGGACCAGCAGCAGGGCCGCACGAAAATGAAGGAACTGCGTCAAGCATATCAGAAGTCCAGGAAGGCCAACAGTCAATCCAGTGCTGAGCCACAGACCTGATGCTTTTACAAAGCCATACTTGGCAGATATTCCATCACCCCACACGCCACCATGGATACCTCTGAAGAGCCTGGGACACAGACCCCTGCTGTGAACAGGCAGGATGAAGAAGAAGCAGGTCATGAAACCAGGGGGATCAGTTATGCCATGAGCCAAGACCTGTTTGAGACTCCACCACACTCCAGTCAGTCCCACCAGTTAAGCATGGGTGAGCCCAATGAAGAGAAAGGATACTTGGGTAAGTCTGTAAATCTCCCATTATGGTCTTGGCAATCCCAACTTAGCAGGACACAGCTGTCAATTTTTCATTAATTTACTCATAGCAGAAGAGGTAGCAGCACAACTACAGAAGGTAGTGCTATCTGCTTTTCACTCCCCTGTAGGGTTAGGCAAAGGGGCCACGCAGAGCAGTTTATATATACAGGGATGTTCCTTGAATCCTCCTGAGTGAGCCTGATGAAGCTTTCATGGAGGTACTCTGCAATCCTCTCCCAAAGGTTTCTAGGGATGGCAGCCTTATTTCTTTCTCCACTGTAGGGCACTCTCTCACACTACTCTGCAGTAAATTCAGCCAGCACTGTTGCAGTAAACAGGCTTACAAATACAAGCCCCAGTGGCTTCAGACACCAGCAGCAGCTGTGCTCTCTGCGCTTGTTTCCCTCAGGAGTCAGATATCAGCCAAAACCACTGCCGCCTGTGGAAAACAGTGCCTTTGCCCTATACTCAGTTTCATGCAACCAAGCAATTCCCTCCTAATTCTGAATCTTAACTTTCACTTTCCGTTGTGACTATAATGAAAATGGTACCGCTGCGTGTTTTAACTATAGCCACTGCCATTCTGGTCTTGATGGGGTTCATCCTCTAGATTCACGGAATGCTTGAGCCAGATAAGGAGGACAAAAAGAATGACTTTGGATGACACGTTCAGTGAGATCCTGCAAGCCAGTGCTACATCAGACCCCAAACAAACAGATCGATCTAAGATGGTGGAACCGGAAACCACTCTCAATCCTCGGACTTCAGAAGAAGAGAAAACTGAAACAGCACCAGCTCAGGAGGTTGCCAGCCCTGAACAGGACATTAAGCATCCACTACAAAACAGGTGGGCACTCTGGTTCTTCAAAAAAGACAAAAGCAAAACCTAGCAAGCAAACCTTTGTCTGATCTCAAAGTTGGATACTGTTGAAGATTTTTGGGCTTTATACAATCATATCCAGCTCTCTAGTAATTTAATGCCTGGCTGTGACTACTCACTTTTTAAGGATAGGATTGAACCTCTGTGGGAAGATGAGAAAAATAAGCGAGGAGGCCGATGGCTAATTACACTAACTACACAGCAGAGACAAAATGATCTTGATTCCTTCTGGCTATAGACACTGCTGTGCCTTATTGGAGAGTCCTTTGATGACTACAGAGATGATGTATGTGGAGCTGTTAATGTTAGAGCTAAGGGCGATAAAAAGCAATATGGACAACTGAATGTGAAAACAGGGATCCTGTTACGCATATAGGGAGAGGATACAAGGAAAGATTAGGACTTCCTCCAAAGCTACTGCTTGGCTATCAGTCCCACGCAGACACAGCTACTAAGAGCGGCTCCACCACTAAAAATAGGTTTGTTGTTTAAGATGACACCTTCTGCGTATTCTTTCATAGGAGACTGCATCAAGCAATCAAGATTTGGGAGCTGAACCAAAGCCTCTTCAAAAGCAGAGTGGACTGCGTTTAAATTTGGATTTCCATCTAAACGTTGCTAAGATTTGTGAGAAGTCTCATTCGCCTTTGTCTTGTTCTTCTATGTTCATTTTTTCTTCTATTTTGGCTAAAGTAACCATTATTCAATCAAAGGATTTCAGGATACAGTACCCCCAGAATCCATAAAGGTTTTCCTGGCCCATTCTATAATAGCTTAGTAGGACATTACTAATACAATAGTTTATCCACAATATTCAGAAAAGAAAATGCATCTCTTTACCTTACAGAAAAAATTACTTGTTTTATATTTGCATTGTATGCAGTAACATTTTGCTGGTTTGGAAAAAAAGTATGGTGCGTAGAATTTTCTAGCAATTTTCTTAATACAGCATTGTCTTTGCTGTAACCTATGCTGATGGCTGCTAGACTTAATTTATTTGTTTCCCTAATTGATAACATTAGTGATACTCTGATTTCAGTTGTTCTTGCTCATGTAACATTGGTGAAGGACCTGGGAATATGACAAAGGTGGAATAAACATTAATTTTGTGCATTCTTTGGTAACTTTTTTTTGTAACATCAAAGCTCTGCTACAGACTTCTGCATTTCAGTCAAATCAGTGATCTATGTTTGTGTGATTTCCTAAACATAAATGTGGATTTTTTTAAAATGTAACACCATAATTTACATTCCTTACTAGAAATAGTATGTCTGTTTTTGTATCTTATGCTGTATTTTAACACTTTGTATTACTTAGGTTATATTCTTTGGTTAAAAGTGGCTCAAGTAGACAAGCAGTCCCATTCATATTAAGACAGTGTACAAACCTGTAAATAAAATGTGTACAGTGAATTGTCTTTTAGACTAAAAAAACGCCCAAACAGCCCAGAAAAGGAAAAACAGTGGACAGGCAAAAGACCCAGGACTCCCAGCAGGAAAAGAAGAGGGAGATGCACCAAGACATAATGGGGCTTCTCCAGTAGCAAACACAGATGCTGCAGATTCCTGTGGACCTACAGGTTCAACAATCACAGGCTCACTTCCCTTTGCAGTACATAAAGAACTCCATTACAGCACCTCCCTATACCCCTCCTCAACATTCTCATGTGGCATCAGGGGCTGCATCCCTACCCCTTATCACTCCATCTCAGGTGACATTAAGGACAACCACAACTACATGTTAAGCAACCTGTGAGATCCACAGTTGTCATATGCATAGGTAAAATGGCCATGAATTGTTCTTTCTTTGTTACATTTTATACCATTATTAAGTTCTTAATGTATTTACTTTTAAATTGCACAGAATATTTTTGCACTAGTTTTCTTACTGAATAGAACTATTTGGAAAATAATTCATCTTTATTATTAGTTCCCAATGTATGCTGCAGAGTGCCTAGCAGTTATGAAATCACCCATTTACTTTTTATTGTACAGTGTGACAACTCATAGGATCAGTGAGAAACAGTGTAATAATCATAAATGTACTAGCACTGCAAAATTAGTAAGTGCATTGACAGTATTATATTCATAGATGTGTACCACGCATCACACAATTCCTAACAAGCCCCAAAACAGCAGGCCTGGCAGAGTACAGTATACCACAATACATTACTGTGGCTCACTGTTAAAAGTGCACTTTCAAACCCTGTCTGCGAAGTATAGCTTCGCCCTTAGCGCTAACAGCCCTTGTGTCTGGCTGTTCAAACTCAACAGACAGCCACTTCACCTCTACCCACAACCCCGGCAGAAACATTCCCCTTTTGCTTCACAGTTATTACACAGGACACAGTAGGCAGCTATTACCAATAGGATGCTTTTCTCACTGAGATCCAACCTTGTGAAGAAACACCATCAGCATCCGTCCCTTCAATCTACCAAAAGTGCATTCAATCATCATTCTGCACCAGCTGAGCCAGAGCTGAATCTTTCCTTGGTGATGTCCAGGAAGAATGTACAGCTTCATGAGCCAAGGGAGCAAGGGGTAAGCTGGGCCTCCCAGGATCACTATTGGCATTTTAGCATCATCAACAGTAAACCACTCGTTGAGAAAGAAAAGTCCCTGCTCGCAGCTTTCTGAATGGTCCGCTTAAAAATGCAATCATCATGCACCTTCCCTGACCAGCCAACATTGATGTTGGTGAAGTGTCTCCAGTGACCCATCAGTGCTTGCATAACCATAAAAAAAAAAATAGGCCCTTCTGTTGATGTACTCTGTGGCAGTGGTCCGATGCCAAAATAGGGATGTGTGTGATGTCTATTGCTCCACCATAGTTCAGGAACTCCATTGCCGCAAATCCATTCATTATGTCCTGCAGATTCCCGAGAGTCACTGTCCTGCACAGCAGGAGACTATTAATAAACCTGCACACTTGCATGACAACAGCTTCCACAGCAGATTTTCCAACTTCAAAATGATTTCCCACTGATCAGTAGCAATCTGGCATTGCACATTACCACAATGCCATCACCACTCCCTTCTCCACTGTCGGTGCCACTCTCATTTTTGGTGTCTCTGCACTGGAAGGGTGGATGAGCTCGGCACACACAATCAGGAATGGGGCCTTACACATCTGAAAGTTCTGCAGCCGCTGCTCGTCATCCCAAACCTATAACAGTGTGATCCCACCAGTCAACACTCATTTCTCGGGCCCAAAAGCAGCACTACCATTTGCAGCCGTATCATGAACAGCACCACCAATGCTAAGTTGGTTCTTGCTATATCCCAGCACAATCTGTCAAGGCAATTGTCACATTCCCCGCTGATTCATTTCTTCCTGTGGCTCCTCAACTACCAGATTGCGTGTCCTGGGCTTGCAACCCTTATGGCAATAGTGCAGAGATGTACACACTCCATGCTTCTGTCAGAGAAGGCAGACAGCAAGGAGCACTGCATGGGTTCATAGGATTTTTTTTTTAAATGTGTGAATATTATGGGCTATAGATAACATTATGGGATGGAAACAGTTGCACGCTGGGAAGTTGACCTCTTGCTCCCAATCACCCTGCATAACTCATTTCTGCTCCACCAGGCATTGCCAAAACTATCCAAAAGAGTGTGTGCTGGACAGTGGCAGGTTGCACACTGGGATACTTGCCCATGGTGTTCCACACCGTGCATCGACACAAGCACTCTTGGTGAGTATGGGCAGCTTGGCTGCAAGGAGCCAAGAATGCATGTG
Source organism: Gopherus flavomarginatus (assembly GCF_025201925.1). Taxonomy (NCBI): domain Eukaryota; kingdom Metazoa; phylum Chordata; order Testudines; family Testudinidae; genus Gopherus; species Gopherus flavomarginatus. Next base: position 214,504,364 of record NC_066617.1, on the reverse strand, counting down.
CACAAGTAATATGCTAGCTGCGATGGCTTCATCCCAGTGTTACTTGCATTGATCCAAATTTATAATGTAGACACGGCCTCAAAAGAAAAATCAAGTCATGGAGGATAATGAGCCCCGACCATTACCTGCTCTCCCTTAATCAAAAAGAACCATCAATAATTTATTAAGGGCCAGATTCTGATACCCTTGCAGGAGAAAAAAAAAACAAACAACACACCTCAACCATCAGAATCTGGGCCTTAATTATCTTACACTTCTCTAAATTCTATCTTTTCATGAAGAGAAATAAAATAGTTACCTGTAATAACTGGACCACATTTGGTGTTTTATTGAACATCTCCTGGAGCTGGTGTAGGATAGTATTGTGACAGTTACTGCAACCTGAATTTGGGCCAACTGTTCCCAATGAAATGTGAAATTTTTGATGTATGGAATTCCACTGAATACTGATCTATAACACCAAGTAAGAAGACAAGAAGTCTTAGAAACTGATTAAAACAACCAGATCAGATTGCAAGTTGTGAACCAGAAAATGAAAATTAAACATACATAAATATGAAAGTAATTGAAGCTAAAACGCCATGTAGAAAGCTATGCTAACTTTCTACAAAAGTGTGGGCTTTTGTTGTTGTTGTTGTTGTTGTTAAGAAGTTTATCTAGGAAATCCCCATGAGGATAATTAGCAAGAGATTGGGGGCGGGGGGGAACTACAGATATAAATTAGGCTATTTCCTTAGTGTGTTACTCAGAAACCAGAAGCCTCATTTGACCAAAAAGGGATGAGATAAGGGAACTGGACTTGAACCATTGATTACTTCAATATCTACAAAACGGATGTATTGATGAGGCTGGATGCGTCTCAACTACAACACACTGGGATGCTATGATGGGGCAGGCCAATGTGTAGTGGCAATGTCATGCAAAATCCAGTGTGCTGTTCATGCCATTTATGGAAACTAACTAATCATTACAATACATGTTCTACATGTGCAAAAATGCTCCTAACAAACCCAGGTTAAAGAGAGCCATGATAATTCCACGTGGCATTGAAACAATCCACAGTAAAATGGGGAAATGTTTCCTGAGATTCCTTTTTAGATTAAAAGTTAAAAAAAAATGTTAAGTTTCAGCAGTTTTGTCAGAGCCTTCATTTATTTATTTATTTATTTATTTTAAAGACCGCATTCCATCCATAACTGGCATTTAACATATCAATTATGCAAATATCTAAGCATACAACAAGTTAATGATGGTCTAACATCTGATACTTATAGCTTCCCTGCTTTTGTTAATATGAATTTTTTACTGTTATTTTAATAAGGTGGAGAGCTTTTTGCTTAAATTCCAAAAGCTCTGAACCTGTATAGTTTCTGTTTTCAAATGTAGCTTTAGAAGTGTACTAAGAAAGTTACTTACTGAGCTTCCCTTGGTAGTTCCATAACAAAGGATAAGCTTGCGGTAGTTGTAGACACGAACCTCTGAGAAAACATTCAGGTGGTTGGGTATTTCTTTTGAAGAGGAAAAAATAAAAAAATGAGTGAGAAAGCTTATTATATAAGATGTACCAAAAATGTAAAAGAAAGGACAGGGGAATATTTTTGTACCTGGCAAAGATCGTGCAAACTCCAGCACACATTCATATAGTCGAGCAATACTGTTCCAATCATTGAGGAACATCTCAACAACTTTTCGACCTCCAACTGGTTCAGACAATTGGTTTTCGTAAGTCAGGTAGACATGACGTGTTGGTCCTGCAATGTCAATAATGATTAGCATTTGACAGAGAACATGGTAAAGAGAAAGGAGTTAAATCTGCAAAATATTTCTGCAAAACTAACCTTGCTCCCTGGAAGATGTGCTGTTAAGTGGACAGTTCGCAAATATCAGCTCAGCCACCCATGTGCGGTTATTTCTACCTTGCAATCGGAAAGTGCAATCAAGGAGAGACCGGTCCAGAGCCTTCTGGGTTTCCTCGCTTGTACCTTTACATGGAGGAATTCTGTCCATGAAGAAAAGAGTGCACAATTGTACACATTACAGCTCCACGAGTGCATAATACAGGTTAAAGTATTTTCCAGAATGACATTTAAATAACTTTACTTGAAAGAAAAGATGCTCTGCAGAATAATGAATGGAAGAGACCTGGGATTGGAGAAATGAAGCCTCGAGCACCAGCCCTGCACTCCCATTGGCCAAGAACCACGGCCAATGGGAGCTGCGGGGGCAGTGCCTGTGGGCAAGAGCAGTGTGCAGAACCTCATGGACCCCCCGCTTAGAAGCCAGACCTGCTGGCAGCTTCCGGGGTGCAGCGTAGAGCCAGGACAGGCAGGGAGCTTGCCTTAGCTCCACTGCACCACTGATTGGGAGCTGTCCAAGGTAAGCCCACGCCCCAACCCTGAGCCTCCCACACACACTCTGAACCCCTCATTTCTGGCCCCACCTCATAGCCTGCACTACAACTGCACCTCAACCCCCATGCCCCAGCCCAGTGAAAGTGAGTGAGGGTGGGGGACAGCGAGCCACCAAGGGAGGGGGAATGTACTGAGCGGGGGACAGGACCTCAGGGAAGGGGCAAGATAGGGGCCAGGGCCTGATGGTAAGGGGCAGGGCTAGAGTGTTCAGTTTTGTGCAATTAGAAAGTTGGCAACCCTAGGTGCGTGCAAGGTCACAATGCATAGAGGATGCCATTTTGTTCTACAAAATGGCTTCTTCTGCATAGCATGACCACACATGCACAATACTACTAGGTCACACTGTGCAGACAAAATCATTTTATAGAACAAAATGGCATTCTCCACCTAGCATTAACTCACACATATGGTGTACACAAGGTCACCCTGTGAAGGGGACACCATTTTGCTCTTCAAAATTATGTCCTCCATGCTCTTTGGGCTCCCAAGCTAAAAAGACTTCATTAAAATGGCATCATGCTGGCAAAAAGTTTGGGAACCCCTCTCCTAGAGGGACTCTAAGTTGATGCAATTTGCATTTTCTTTCCAACACCCTCAACTTGTTACAAGTTCACATTCCCTCTACAGACCTTCTTTCAGACTTGCTTAGACTTCATACATCACTTTGAAATATGGAGTGTAAAGGCTTGTATGCACAGTTGTGTACTGCTTTAACTATAGCTGTTTCTTAATCAATAGTTGAAGCAGCACAACTTTAGGGTAGACACAGTCATACCAGTATAAGAGTGCTTTATCAGTACAGTTTATTTTCATTACAGAAATATGAAAAGGTCACACAATATTATACAAGAAGGTTTTTTTTAGAATGGATATAAATCCTCTTGCTCCAGGGTATAAGCTAGCCAATAAATGAGGGGGCTTAGGAAGAAACTTCATCTACTAGCAGTTCCTCTCTTCAGGATTCCTTGCACTTTCCTCCAAAACAGCTGGTATTAGCCACTGTGGGAGACAGGACACTAAATACATGCACCACTGATGTGATCCAGCATGACAATTCCTACGTTCATGGCTTAAGCTGTGACTACATCAGAGAACTCTGCTCATGAGCCATCACTAGAGGTCACCTGGAGTTGCCAGAACTAGCTGTCTCTGGATATTAGGATCTGGGGCTACTGATGAGTATTCTCAGTGAAAAGCCCTCAGGTTAGGAATGAGTTTCTCTCCACTAGTCCATTAGAGCCCGTCTGTTGATCTTCAGGGCACAATACCAGGGACTCTTGTTAAAGCATTCAAGCTTTTGCTTGAGGACAAGTGATTTGAGATGTGGGGAAATAAAAATTGCTGGCTTCTACAGAACATCCCTTTTCTTTCACTTATTGAAAAAGGTAAAATTATGTTAATTTTGCATGTCCCAAGATACAAGAAAGGGAACACTGTTCAAACCTACAAAAACAAATGAAGAAGGAAGTATAGTTCAAGAGAACCATATACTGCTATATTAAAGACTTCACCTAGCAAATGGATGACACAGAAGCTGGTAAGAAAAGAGTTACCTTTTCTGTAACTCGTGTTCTTCAAGATGTGTTGCTCATGTCTATTCCACAATAGGTGTGCGTGCTCGCCACATGCACCGGGGCTGGAAGTTTTTCCCCTAGCAGTACCCATAGGGGAGCACCCCTAGCACCCCCTGGAGTGGCACCTCAGTTCCTTTTTGCCAGACAACTCCGACAAAGGGGAAGGAGGGCGAGATGTGGAATAGACATGAGCAGCACATCTCGAAGAACACGAGTTACGGAAAAGGTAACTGTCTTTTCTTCTTCGAGTGATTGCTCATGTATATTCCAAGCTATATCTGTTGGAGGTGGGTAGGAGTTCACAAACTCTCGAGACAGAGCACAACCCTGCCAAACCCGGAGTCTTCCCTACAATTGCATAATGTGAGGTGAATGTGTGAACTGAAGGCCATGTGGCAGCCCTTGCTTAGACTTCATACATCACTTTGAAATATGGAGTGTAAAGGCTTGTATGCACAGTTGTGTACTGCTTTAACTATAGCTGTTTCTTAATCAATAGTTGAAGCAGCACAACTTTAGGGTAGACAAATGTCCTGAATGGGATATGGGCTAAAAAGGCAGCCAATGAGGCTTTCGCCCTAGTTGAGCGCACCCTCACAATTGACAGGGGAGGGATTCCCACTAGGTTATAACAGGTACAGATGCACAAGGTGATCCATTTGGAGAGCCGCTGAGTGGAGATTGGCCAACCCCTCATGCATTTGGCCGAGGCGATGTACAGCTGCAAAGACTTCCTGAACGGCTTAGTCCGCTCCAGGTAAAAGGCCAGAGCCTGTTTCATATCCAGTGGGTGGAGGCGGCACTACTCACTTGACGCATGGGGAAGAGGACCGTCAGGAAAATGTCCTGACCCATATGGTAGGTGGAGACCACCTTCAGGAGGAACGAAGGATGTGGGCCGAGTTGGACCTTATCCTTACGGAACACCATGTAAGGGGGCTTGGAGGCCAGGGCCCTGAGTTCCGAGACCCGTATAGCAGACATGATCTTGTGGAAGGTGGACTTCCTGGTGGCAAAGTGCAACCAGGTGCATGTAGCTAACAACTCAAAACACCAAGTTCAAGTCCCACTCCGGGACTGGGGGCTTAATGTATGGGAAGAGATGATCCAATCCCTTAAGGAATCAGCCAGTCATAGCATGGGAGAATACCGTGTGCCCCTGCACCAGTGGGTGGAAGACTGAAATGGTGACCCCTGGAGGAGACAGTCTAAAATGAGCTCTAAGGAGAGAATCTAAAATTAGATGGATGAGGGCAGCCACAGGGGAAACGCCCTGCTCAGCCACTCAATCGGGAAAACCGAGACCACTTTTCCAAGTAGGCTTGATGCGTGGAGGGTCGCCTGCTTTCCAAGAGGACACACTGAACCCCTTCCAAGCATGTCCTTTCCTCCTAGCCTAACCATTGAGCAGCCATGCTGTGGAGTGGGGGTGAAGAAGGCACTACTGGTCCTGGGAGAGCAGGTCCGGGTGGGACGGCAACTGCCGGGTGACCACAAGACTCGTGAGGGTCCCGTACCAATATTGCCTGGGCCATGCCGGGGCAATCAGGAGGACCCGGGCCCTGTCCGTCTTTATCTTTTCCAAGACCTTGCCGATCAGCGGGATCGGGGGGAAGGCATAGAGAAGCTGGCCTGACCAGGACAGGAAGAAGGCATCAGAGATAGCGCCCATTTCCAGCCCCCTCCTCCCTGGGCAGAACCAGGGACACTGGTGGTTCTGCCAAGACACGAACAGGCCACCTGGGGAGTTCCCCACTCTTGGAAAAACCTGTGCACAACCTATGGGTGTAGAGACCACTAATGTTGAGAGGAGAAGTCTTGGTTCAGGCGACCTGCCCGCGAATTCTGGGCGCCAGTAGGTGATAGGCCTGTAGGCAAATGTCGTGGGCTATACAGAAGTCCCACAGCCTGACAGAGGAGCAGGCCTCACCTTGCCTGTTGATGTAAAACATCAAGGCCGTGTTGTCTGTGAGAACCCTGACCACTCCACTCCACACCACTCCAGGTGCAAGCGGAACGCCATGGACGCCAGCCGGACTGCCCTGAGTTCCTTGACATTTATATGCTGGGCAGGGTCCTGCACAGACCACAGTCCTTGGGTCTGAACGTCTCCCACATGGGCTCCCCATCCAACGTCTGAAGCGTCAGACACTAGCTCCACTGATGGAGGCCTGCCCCTGAACAGGACCCCACGGAGCACATTCGCCTCCCTATAATGGTGGTCCTCCCCTCGGATCACCGGCTCGGGCACAGTGAGGACCTTGACCATACTGTCTCTGGCCTGGGAGAACACTGAGGCCAACCAGAGCTGGAGGGGCCTCATCCTGAGTCTGGAGCGGCAAACTACGTATGTGCACACCGACATGTAACCCAGGAGCTGGAGACACGCTCTGGCTGTCATCACAGTAAACTGACTGTCGATGAGCCCTTTCAGGGTCTCGAACCTGTCCAGTGGGAGGGAGGCCCTGGCCAACATTGCATCCAGGACTGCCCGATAAACTCTATGCGCTGTACCAGGATTAACGTGAACTTGGTGTCATTTACCAACAGGCCCCGGGTGGCACACATGGACAGGAGGAGAGCCACGTGACCCCACATCTGCAACCGGAACTGCCCTTGACCAGCCAGTCATCCAAATAGGGGAAAATCTGGACCCCATGATGTCTGAGGTAGGACGCCGCCGCCACCACAGACATGCACTTTGTGAATATCCTGGGAGCAGTGGACAGGCCAAATGGGAGGACCATAAATTGGTAATGCTCCTGCCCAACCGCGAAACGGAGGAAGAGCCTGTGCCCCTCGAATACATGAATGTAGAATTACACGTCCTGCAGATCGAGGGCGGTGTACCAGTCCCTGGGATCTAGGGAGGGGATGACGGACGCCAGAGAGACCATTCGGAACTTGAGCAGAACATGTACTGGTTCAGGCCTCACAGGTCGAGAATGGGCCTGAGCCCCCCTTTGGCCTTCGGGATAAGGAAACAGCAGGAGTAGTACTCCTTGCCTTTGAACTCTGCTGGCACTATTTCCACTGCTCCTAAGCCAAGGAGCTGCCCCACCTCCTGCTTAAGCAGGGCCTCATGAGAGGGGTCCCCCAGGAGGGATGGGGGTGGGGGGTATTGGGAGGGGTAGAAGTAAACTGGAGGGTGTAGCCCCGGGAGATGGGGTTGAGGACCCATCGATCTGAGGTCAGCCGTGACCACTCTGGGAGAAAAACACACATCCGGTTGGAGATGGGTAGCTTTACTGCGTGTGGATCCCTGATGTGAACTAATAGGTCGCCCTCAGGCATACCATCAAAACTGCCATTTTCCACCTGTTCGCCCTTGGAGGATCCCGGTTGGGGGGGTAGACTGGGACTGCCTCTGCAAGCATTTCTTATAGTCTCGCAACTTTTTATAAGTGGACTCGTATTTAGAGTGGGTTGCCTGGGTGGGATCCTGCTGCAGCTTAAACTTAGGTATAGCTAGAGCCGGAACACAGAGGCCAAGTGTCTTAAGCGTAGTATGGTAATCTTTCAGGCCATGCAGCTTCAGGTCCGTCTGTTCTGCAAACAGAGCTTGCCATCAAAAGGGAGGTCCTGCAAAGAGCTTTGCACCTCACTGGACAGTCCAGACTGCAGGAGCCACTACTCTGCTCAACCTGAGCCAGAGGCTTGGAGGCCAATGGGGACTGAGGACTGCCCAACATAGGTCTAGCCTCTCCCCTGGTCTTGCTCCGAGGTCACAGTGGAGAAGGCCTCTTAGCCTTCTTGGTGTGCCCCACAGACGGGGAGCGGTGCCAACTGGTAGATGGCACTGAGGGGTTGCCGTGCACGGACACTGTGGTACCTAGTGCAGCATGCTGGAGTCAGGGTCAACGCGGACTCCATCAGGATAGCCCAGATCAAATGTCTCTTTCTCTCTTGTTTTGAGGCTTGAAAGATCTACACATTTTGCAGCAATTACTGACATGGGTTTCACCTAGACAGCGTAAACAGTCCATGTGCGGATCACTCACTGGCATCGGGTCACCTACAAGTGTCGCATGACTTAAAACCCGGGGCACGGGGCCTGCCCTGGCCTGGGCGCATTAAACTAAACTAAGTTACACTAACTACTTCAACTACAGGTACTATTATACTGAACAAACAAGAGTTCTGGAGGAAAGCTGCAGACAAAAATAAATAAATAGGTGTGTGCATATATATATCTATAGATATATAGATATATATTGGTAGTCCATCGATCCGATGACGACAAATCTGAGCAAATCATCTATTGTTGGTCTCATGGTGTGCCCTCTGATGGCTATACAAGCCAATTCTAGGGGCGCACATTTGCCTGCAGATGGTGCTTGGGAAGTTTGCAGCCAGTGGGTTGTTCGCTGCTGGTGCTCTGTGATGTCATTCACGTGCCTCTTGTAGACGCCGGCAGCGGTCTTCGTCAAAGGCGATGCAAGTATTCCTGACTGCTGCATGCCACTGTGTTCTGTCGCTGGCGGGATCCTGGATTTGATATTGCTATACTGCAGATTGGCTTTGATGGTGTCCTTGTAACGTTTTCGTGGACAACCTATATGCCGGATGCCCTGGGAGAGCTCACCATAGAGAAGCTGGCAGGGGATTTTGTTGGCATCCATGTGGCTGACATGACCGGTCCAATGTAGCTGTGACTTCATGATCATCATTTCGATGCTTGTCATCTGGGCTCTCGAGGACCTCAAGATTGGGCACTTCGTCTTGCAAGCGGATCTTCATGATGTTGCGGAGGCAATGCACATGGAATGCTTCGAGCTCCTTGATGTGATGCCTATATAGTGTCCATGTTTCACACCCGTACAAAAGAGATGAAAGAACAGCAGCTCTGTACAGAAGCAGTTTTGACGACATCTGGATGTTGTGGTGGTTTAAAACTTTGACATGCAGATAGCCAAGTGCCTGGCTTGCTTTGGATATTCGTGCGTTGATCTCATTATCCAGTGATGGATCACTGGATATGACATTACCCAGGTATTTAAAGTTATATATACATATACATACACATACACATATACATATATACACACACACACACCCCTATCTCATAGAACTGGAAGAGACCCTAAAAGGTCATTGACTCCAGCCCCCTGCCTTCACTAGCAGAACCAAGATCCCTAAGATCCTTAAGTGGCCCCCTCAAGGATTCAACTCACAACCCTGGGTTTCGCAAGCCAATGCTCAAACCACTGAGCTATCCCTCCCCCCAAACAAGCTGGAGCAGAGCAGTTCCAAAGCACCTTCGCTGGCAGCAAGAAGGAAATGAGGGTGGGCAGAGCGCGCAGCGCCCCTTATACCATGCCACAGAGATGCCACTCCATAGGTTACTAGGGGCACTCCCCTACAGGTACTGCTGGGGGGGGAGGGGACCAAAACAAAAACCACTTACGGCACTGGTGTACATGGCGAGCATGCACACCTACTGTGGAATACACAAGAGCAATCACTCAAAGAAGAACTATGGGCTGGATGCATTAGTATAATTCACATTCCTGGAGAGAGGTACTGTGACACCTCCCAAGCCAAGGTTCTAACCTCCTGATTGCTAAGAGATACACAGGGAACCTGAGACACAGGCTGCTAGCAGAATGGCAACTCCTGCCAAGGATGGTAGCAGGAGATGCTAGGTTAGCAAGCCATCTTTGGCTGGAACAAGGACGGACAGATCTTGGCTACAATTTTGTCAGAGGTCACGGAATCCTTGACTTCCAGAGACCTCCATGACTTGAACCTGCAGCGGCAGGGAGCTACAGGGTCCCTCTGATACCTGTGGTGGCTGGAAATTGAGGGGGTGCCCTGGAGCTCCAGGCCGCTGTGGAGGGCAGAGGTGCCCCAAGCTGAGAGCCACTGGAGGTGGAGGAACCCAACAGTTCTGAGCCAGGGCCTCTGGGGTGGTGTGGGGACCCTGTAGCTCCCCATTTTACTGTAAAAGTCAGGGATAGGTCACGGGCTTCTGTGAATTTTTCTTTATTGCCCATGACTTACTAAAAATATGCATGACAGAATCTTAGCTTTACTAACAGCTGCTGTGCATTTGTCATGTTTGGAAGAGACAAAGACCATGCCTCTCGGCTGGTCAATTCTCACCTATGAACAGACACCACGACTGGCTGTTCCAACAATAAAGGGTAATACATTATTTTCCTACTCTTTCCCTCCCCACCACAGGCCACATTACCTTAAATGACTGAGGTTGTAAAATAAGCCATTGTTTAAAACAAAAATGGTTTTCAAAGTTTAGTGTTGCAAGATGCCAAACTCTTCAAATGCTCCTTTTTCCTAATATTGTTCATGTACTTGATAAAATGAAGTGTATAACAATATCTTACTTTAATAAACGTATAGCATGGCTGAAGCCATCTCCTTCTACCTGTACTCCTTGGTGTGGAATCTCCATATTAGACAACTAAAGAAAAAGGAAGATTTCACTAAGTTATAACAAACAAACAAACTCACTCAAGGGGGGGGAAGTGTACACTTTCCCAAAGTGTGCGTCTTGCTACAAGTGACAGTTTCACATTCTGAGCATGGAAAATTGAGAACATGGGGGGGGGCACACTACAGACTCTTGTCTTCCCTTGACATCCCACTATCTCCCCTTTTCTCTCTTCACTTTCTCCTGTCCCCTACCCTGCCTTTCCCTCTCCCAAGCATCAGCCATGGCAGGGAGTCACAGCTCCAGCTGGAGTAGGAGGACCGAGCTCTAAAGCACTCAGTTGACCCATGCAAACAGATTCCTGACATTGGCCAGCCGCACATTTAGAATGGAAGGCAGAGAGGACTGGAGAAGGAGCAGTATGCAGGCATGTCTGAAGACATGTTAGCACGTGCCTCCTGTAGGGGGGTGGTTACCCCACTCCTGCCCTGAAGGGCTTAAAACAGCCCTGGGAGAGGGCTGTGGCAGGGGAAAAGCTGAGCTGATTGGGAAAGCAGCCACAGCTGTAGCCAGTTCAATCAAGGCCCAGCTGGCCCTTATAAGAGGGCAGTGGGCCAGAAGGATGAACAGACACAATCTAGCTTGCTTGAGAGAGAAGGACCTGGCTGCCTGGGAAGCTGAGAAGGGTATCTAGTGTGGAGCACTGCTGGGGAAGGGCAGAGGGAGCTGGGGAGCTCCAGCCTAGCAAAGGCCCAGGCTGCAGGCCGAGTTAAGGGTTGACAAAGGTGCTGGGGCTGCAGAAGGGCAGCCTAGATATAGGCAGAGGCAGCTGGTCCAACCACCCTTGCCAATGATGAGTGGTTTATAGACTGCAATCTGCCCCAGGGAGCGGGGGCTAGATGACTGGCAGTAGCCACTGAGGCACACTGGGGATGGGGAGACCCAGATTGTGGGTTGCTGCTAGGGGGCAAAACCCTGATGGTAAAGGGCACCGGGGTCCGGGAGGAATATGAGGGGCCAGCTGCAGGTGAGACATCAGCCAGCAGAGGGCGCTCCAGAGCTGGAAAAGAGCTAATTCCCTGGACAACCAGAAGGAGGCGCCACGCTGGTGAGTTGTCACCCCACCCCACTCCCAAATATAGATAAATCAGTTTATACAAAGAAATTTTAGGAAAACTTTCATCTCATAATAATTACCTCCATACGAAGTCCTATAAATGGCATATTTGTATCACACATTGCTACAAGATGAGCTAGGACTTTATTGAAGGCACACATTTCTCCAGATCGTTTTGGTTTCTTAGATTCTACAGAACAATGATCACCAGACAACTAGAATTCAAACAGAGAAAAGACGATATGTACTAGCCCATTTAGAATAAAAATGGTCACTCTTTAAAAAGGTCATGATGCAGAACAAAAGCTTGATCAGCTGTTATGTTTGAAATGAAATACTCTCTAGGCACATATGGTTACTCTTAAGGGTTAGAGGACTCAATATGGTTTATTTAATAGCATTCTCTAATTTTCTCATAAAGCAATTTAGTGTTTAACACACTTGCAAACCTTCTTTGCGTAAGCTAGTTTACGGAGTCCACACTCAGCACTCCTCCCAAAATATTATGGGTCTCCTGAAGCACCTTTCCACATAGTGACTAGACCAACTCCTCAAATAAGGGAGTTTGGGAAGTTGCAATCTACATTACCTTACAATCATTTAAATTCCCTCTGAATATTCACTTAAGCCACAAGACTTCAAGAAACCTATTACATCTTTTACATATTCATTGTATCACTGAAATATATTTGAAATACACTAGCTTTTGCTCAATAATCACAGCATCTGATTGATGTCTCATCCTTTCCCTTATCCTTTTTCACTCTCCAGTCAGCCTCCTCATTACAAACTAACTTCAGATATAATGCAAACTACCTCAGCAGATGACACGAGGGAACTGGAGCAAAAATGTAAAGAACACAATCCTATAAACAAGCACTTTCAAATATATAAAATAGCATATTTTTGTAAAACAGGACACCAATAATACATAAACATATTTAATATTTTGGAAACTAGAAAGGCTCCAGAACTGCCAAAATTATGTAGTGCAGACAAGGGTCTAGTTAAGAAAAAAAGAAAAAACCCTCCACACAAACAAGAGTTACTTAAACACAACTGAAATAACCAAGAATTATCACAATCATTCTGTTTATTTAATGAAATACAAAGTCACAGTTAAAACATACACCTTACACATCTTTAAACATTAGGTCCAAGAACACTGCACACTTACGGTTTGTCTACACTGCAATTAGACACCTGCAGCTGGTCCTTGCCAGCTGACTCAGACTAGCAGGCTCAAGCTAACTGAAGTGTAGATGTTCAGGCTAGAACCCAGGCTCTAGGACTCTGAGGTGGGAGGGTCCCAGAGCTCCAGCTGCAGCCCAAACATCTATATCACAATTAAACAGACCTACAGCCCGAGCCCAAGTCAGCTGGCACAGGCCAGCCACAGGTGTCTAATTGCAGTGTAGACATACCCATAGGACCGTGACCCTGCAGTGAGCACAACACAGACAGGCTCTTTGCAGGAGTCTCAGTAATGACTTAAGCAGGACTTTGTCATGCAGATCTCATTGAAGGATTAAAGTTTTAAAGTTTCCATACCAAGAGCCCTTTAAGTTTATTACCTTTCGTACATTCGTCACATTTTTAATTAGAAAATGTACACTATAACACTCCATCACATGAATTCGAAGTTATTTCCATCTATTCACCACTTCTTGTAAAATCCCTCCCTAAAAAACCACCTACATATATTCATTCCATGATAACACCAGGCAGCATAGGCAAAGATTACCCTATATACTCAATCATAAGCCAGTTCGTTTATAAGCCAACCCTCCCAAAGATGGATAAGTAAAAATTGAAATTTTTTATAACCTGTTCATAAGCTGACCCTATAATTCAGGAGTCAGCAAACTTTGGCTCCCGGGCCATCAAGAGTAAGCCGCTAGTGGCTGAGATGGTTTGTTTACCTTGAGTGTACACAGGCACGCAGGTAAACCTAAGTAAACAAAGGGTCCCAGCGTGCCAGCTGCTTACCCTGACAGGCTGGGACAGCAACTGGTGGGGAATTTTTTTTTTTTTGGGGGGGGGGGGAGGAAGCTGGGAGTCAGGGGAATAACTCCTGTGACCACCCCCCACAGGACCTCACCCCTAGCCTGGGACCCCCACACTCTTCCCATCCCATCCCTTCCCACCTTATCTGGGGAGGGCCAGCGGAGGATGTCTCTGGCCTGGTTGGAGCTGCTCCGGCAGGCTGGGCAGTGTGGCCACAGCCTGATTTGGCGAGCCAGACCAGGTGGTGCAGCTGCAACATGTTCCAGCAGGCTGGGCCAGGTGGCATGGACACAGCATGGCCAGATGCAGCTGGGGAAGAGGCTGGGGGGAGAGCAGCATGGCCAGAAGTGGAAAGATTCTGGCCCCGCCTTTTCCCTTCTGGCTGTGCTGCCACTCCTTGCTCCCTCTGTTGGACAGGAGGGGCTGTGTCCCACCTCTCCCTCTCTATACTCATTCATAAGCCAACCCCCTTCCCTGGTGCTTCCCTTTTTTACTAAAAAATTCAGCTTATGAACGAGTATATACAGTACTTAAAAAGGTCAATAGTTAAAATTGTATACATTTAAAAGCAAAAATTTCAGGGTTACTAGACTCCAGTGATTAAAAACAGATCAACTATTTAAGTATCAGCGTCAAGTTTAATTAAGTTACTATTACTATTCTAATATTAACTAATTAATGTTTCCTTTATCTAAAATATACTTGATTTAAAATAAATATGTAAGCCCAGCTTGTCAAAACTAGTAGTACACCTCTACCCCGATATAACGCGACCTGATATAACATGAATTTGGACATAATATGGTAAGGCAGTGCTGGGGGGCGGGGGGGGGGAGTGTCTGCACGCCTCCAGCAGATCAAAGCAAGTTTATTATAACGCGGTTTCACCTATAACAAGGTAAGATTTTTTGGCTCTCGAGGACAGCGTTATAAGGAGGCAGAGGTGTAATAAAGTCAGAATGACTCAAGCCCCCTAATTTGTTGGTATAGCTGCTAAAACAAGGGAAGACCATACACAGTGAAAGGGTATTTGACTAAGGTCTCAACTACAAATGGAACTTATTATGGAATAAGGCAGGGTGTTTGTTTAAAGCACAATAACTTTTCTGGAATAGCTATTGCAGAGTAGCTTATTACACAACAGCAATTCTGCTTCATTTCCCCATGTAGAAGAGATGTTGTGACATCTGATTAAAATAGGACCATATAGATCATTGTTGCAACTAGTTATATATTTGCAGCAAATCTTGTACAATGGTTGTCGAGTGAGGGGTCTATGAAAAGGTTATGATTTGCTATCTGCATGCATTTATCATTTTTGTATGTGAAGTTCTAAGTACTGGCTCTATATTTGGATTTCAAACATTTGCTCCTGGGCTAACGCCCACAAAGTAATTACCCAACACATCTTGGAGGGACTATTCAAATTGAGTAACCCATCAAAAGAACATTTAACTAACAATGGACCATGGGAGACACCCATCTACACAATGAAATTTCACGCTGTGACTAGACAAAATGCATGCACATGTGACTTGCCCATGTGACTCCAAACTCCATCTTGTTGCTATGATTTTCCACAGTAAGAACAATGGGATGTCTTTCACATGGCAAAAGCTATAAAAGGCCCTGGAAACAACTCCATTTGGTCTTCAGTCCTGCTTCTTACCCCTGGAGGAATTTTGCTACAAACAAGCTCTGAACAAAGGACTGAATGACCCATCTAAGCTGTGGATGTACTCCAGAGACTTGACTTAAGCCAGCAATTTATTCCATCACTACTACAAGACTGAACCAAGAACTCTGCCATTACTGTATGTACTTTAGTCCTTTAACCAATTTTAACTCTCACCTTTCTTTCTTTCTATGAATAAACCTTTAGATTTTAGATACTAAAGGACTGGCATCAGCGTGATTTTGGGGTAAGATCTAAGTTATATATTGACCTGGATGTGTGGCTGGTCCTTTGGGATCAGGAGAACCTATTATTTGATTAGACTGGTTGTAAAGAACCACTCATCTCTGAATCCAGTGTTCTTGGTGGTGATATAAGGACTGGAATGCCTGACGAGACTGCCTTTATGTTTTCTTGTTAGCCAGTGTGGTGAAATAGGAGTTTATTTTGTGGCTGTTCTGATATATCTTATAAAAGAATAACCACCAGTTTTGGGTTGTTTGCTTTATTTCTCAGGGGTTTGTCCTGAATTTGGCACTCTCAGTTATGACCTACTAAGACATTGTTACGGAGGTAAGCTACGCAACATTTCAAAATATGCCAATTATTAAAGCAGGCAGTTATCCCCACAAGCTGCATCAAGCTTTGAACTGGGACAAATTAGGTACTTATAATTCACCTACAACCAGATACTATTCACAATCTTAGGGCAAACACAGGTTTAATGTCTGCTTCCATATGGAAATACAAACCTTGCGCTTGGTACCGCCTTTTGCTTGTTTCCCACTTTTTGTGTCTAGTACCAACTCCTCGATGTTTGGTTTGAATTGCTGTAGTAAAAGTGCAGTAGCAGGGCTGTCATCTCCTTCAGGACAGCTCACAGACAAAAAATGATTCTTGTACTCCAGTTCTGTGGGGTTGCCAGGAACTTCAAACATCTCTACCACCTATGTTTGAAACAAAACACTCATTTTGAGAAGAACCTTGACAAAATAAAAAAAAACAAAACTTTTTTTCCTCTTCCAAAAACTATTTTGTCTCTTTCTAAAAACATTGTATTACAGTAGGGAAAAGAACTCAGGAAGAGAAGGGAGACCAGCCTTCTAGGAAATAAAAAAGCTAGAAGGCTCATGGGGTAACAAAACCAGATTACGTTCAGACAAACCATATTAATAGACAGACCCTAGGAGCTACAGAAATGGAGACTAGACATATAAAGCAATCATCACTGGTAGCCGATCTATCATACTGTATTTACTATTTAAAAAGGGGGGAAAAAAAAAGTGTTTGTTATGCTTTTGTCTCCAAGCACCAAGTTCAGAAAAGTGTTTTCCAATTACTTACAATGTAGTACTGTGGAAGGCGAGTGAGTTTGATAAACAGTTTGTGCTTGGAAAGGTTTCCAACAGGATGGCTAGCATAATTAGCTAGCTGCAATGTTTCACTGGTTACTGTAGGCAGATGTTTTATAGACTGTTTGCATCGCTGCTGTCCAAGCCAAAACCTTGCATTAAAAAAGAAAGAAAATTAGTGCTTTGAGTTTTTATGTATTAAAATGCTCCAAAACAGTAAGTCATACATGGTCACTATCAAATTAAAAGTTATATACAAAGTGAAGTTAATGTAAAGTTAATTACCCTAGACTAATAGAATTTTAAAAATTAGATTTACTTGTCACTATTTATATTTTGTCTCCATCAGCTTGGGTAATAATTCAATTTCATTTATTCATAGTCTATTTCACTTTTAGATTCTTACTGCTGCAATACTTGGATTTCAGAGACTACAGGGAAGTGTTCTTTCATTTAAGAACTATATTCAGTGAGATTTTAAAAGACATGGCTGGAAATATTTCTGCAAGATTACAGAATTAGAGAATACCTTAGAAAACCCTGCAGGTTTTAGTGAATTCACAATGTGGCACCTTCCAACTTTACCGTGACTCATTACAAAAATTTACTGGAGAAAAATTCTTCTTACTTCAGTGTTCTGGCAAGCCATGTCACAATTTTTTAAACAGATACTGACACTGCACTATTCTGTTACTTTCTGGATTTCTGCTATTTTCTATCATAACTATATGAACCCAAAATTTCCAAGATGAAAGGCCTGATCTATATAGAAGATATTACAGCACATTTATCCTAATATAAAACTGAATCAGAGTCAGCATATTTGAGATATTTACAACTGGATTCTGATCACACAGGCAAGACTACAAGTCACAGCTAGGTCTGAGAATGAGCCAGAGATATACAGTTTGATTTTCAGATGTACTGAGCATCCAGTTTTTGTGGTCTCCAGCTGGAGTTTTCGGTGCCTGGAACCTCTGCAAGTCAGGACAATAATGCCAAAAGGTAAGCCTGCCACGTCCTAATGGCTGTTACAGAATAGAGAATAGCTGCCTCAAGGTTTGCAATGCTATCTTGGCCTTCAGTTACAGACCACAATTTATAACACAGGAATGTTGATAATTTCCCAGGATGCCAGTAGAGTATGACTCTTACAAAAGTGTGCTGGGAGTTAGGGGAGCTGCACACACACGGGGGGAAAGGGGGAACGGACCGAACCCGGATGACAGAAGATGGTTTGTTTTCACATGGCTTTAAATTGTGTTTGTATTACTTGTTAGGTCAGGTTTGGGAGGCTCTAGGGACATAAGGACATATATTTTATTGAGTTAATACATTATTTGCTTAAAATTATTAGATGCCTCAATCTTAGGGCTTCAGAGGACATCTAAAATCTATAAGTTAGAATAGGGGTAGGAAACCTGCGGCACGCGAGCTGATTTTCAGTGGCACGCACACTGCCTGGGTCCTGGCCACCCATTTGGGGGGCTCTGCATTTTAATTTAATTTTAAATAAAGCTTCTTAAACATTTTAAAAACCTTACTTACTTTACATACAACAATATTTTAGTTATATATTATAGACTTGAAAGAGACCTTCTAAAAACATTAAAATGTACTACTGGTATGCAAAACCTTAAATTAGAGTGACTACATGAAGATTCGGCACACCACTTCTGAAAGGTTGCTGACCCCTGGGATAGAACATCTCTTAATGGTATAAATTGATCAAAATTGAAGTGCTAAAATAACCGGAAAAGAAGTGGAATGCATTATGCTGACAA
Source organism: Gopherus flavomarginatus (assembly GCF_025201925.1). Lineage (NCBI taxonomy): Eukaryota > Metazoa > Chordata > Testudines > Testudinidae > Gopherus > Gopherus flavomarginatus. Next base: position 214,486,050 of record NC_066617.1, on the reverse strand, counting down.
TGTGCAACTCCTGTTCCTTCCTCTGCTGCTACAAAGGGGAAGAGGGAAACAGGATTTGGGGAAGCTGCGCATGTGTGCATGCACGGTGAAATTTTGACCCTACTGAAGTCAATAGGAGTTGGCATGGACTTCAGTTGGGACAAGATTTCACCCACACGTTGCTGTGAACTACAAAGGAGCTCCCTGTGCGCACACACACGGGGAGGGATTTTCAGACAGAGTGGGATAAAGGTAGGCTAGGAAAGGGCTATAGAGTCTACTCCAGCAGAGGGCAGAGGAGATAGCCAGCACCTTAACTTACTTGGGATAGGGAAAGGATACGTCTCCCACAATGGTAAAGAAGTTATTCTTGTATGTTATAATACATAATATGTAAGTCAAATGAATAATTCCAATATCACTTACTTGAGCTGTTGAAGCCAAGGGATAATGCGTTTCATGTCATCATTGACCGACTTTTCTATGTCATCCAGTGTCAGCTGGTCTATAAAAATGTAATTATTTAAGTGAAAAAAAAGTTTAACATCTACTTTGTAAATAGTGCATCCGACGAAGTGGGTATTCACTTACGAAAGCTCATGCTCCAATATGTCTGTTAGTCTATAAGGTGCCACAGGACTCTTTGCTGCTTTTGTAAATAGTGAAATTCAGACCTCTGAGTAAGAAACAACTCCTTGTATTTCTGTCTAATTTGAGTCACATCACCACAGTTTTGTACAGATACTCAAAAGTGAGCAATAACTTTTGAAATACTAACCAAGCACAAAAAAATTATTATACTGTTCAGAAAAACTAATCTATTTTCTCATACAATTTGAAACCTAAGTCATCGAACTTGTTAGGCATACGGTGTTGAATACACACAAACAGGAGCAGAATCTTAAAACCTGTCTGGTCACACCAGGTGTTTACACAGAGCTCTAAACAAAATGTGCATTAAATCACTCCATTCAATAAAAGCACCACCAAATCATGATGAATCATACAAAACATGCAATTTAAACAAAGCCTAACTATTTAGTGTTAATCCTTCTATAATAAAGTATACAGAATATCTTAAAATAATTGCAAATCCAGTCACATTAAGGATTTGTAAATTTATATACTATTTTTAGACCAAGACTGCAACATTCACTCATGTAAGCCTTATTCATCTACACAGTTCCATGGAGTCAGTGGAATCACTCACATAAAGGAAGCAAGAGTAAAGCCTTTATAAAGTATTAAGTATGGCCTATTTCGCCTACTTACCAATTCCATAAAGCATTAGTTGGAACATTCCAGAATGAAGATCTACAAAAATGTGAAGACATTCTGATCGACCACAGGGCTCCAAAATTGGAACAACAAGAGTTGGAAGAGCCATCTCAATGAATGCTAAATAAAAATAAAAAATTACTACATTGCACATGACATTCTGATCCACTTAATTAAACAATGACCCATCACAGTCAACCAAAACTATGGTCCTAATCCTGCCAATCCATATGCAACATCAGTAATCCTCACTTGTAAGTAGGCTCATCAAATTCAGCAGGACTATTTACACATTACTACATTTCTCATGCAAGTAAGGAGTTGCAAGATAAAGGCCCCTATGTTGAAACAAAGTTAATGTTGGAATAACAGCCAGAAAAGCAATGTATAGTTAAGGGAGAATGATCAAATCCCTAACACCTACTAATAACAGGATGCACCAAGAACATTAAAGACCCTATCCAACTGCTATCAGTTTCAATAGGAGTCGGATCAGGCCTAAGTGCTCCATCCAAAGGCTACTCAAGTCAGTGAAAGGACTTGAATTTCTTTTTGACTGTAACAAATTTCAGACTAGAAGACTTCAGACCCCCCATCCAAAACATAATGCACTACAAACTTTAGCTTCTGTACTACATGTAAAATTAGATATCGGCTAGAAACACTAAGTACGTAAACTTTCCGAAGCAGTTATCAATGTATGATGACCAGGGCCGGTGCAAGGATGTTTCATACCCTAGGCAAAACTTCCACGTTGCACCCCTGCCCTGAGCCCCCCTCCCCCCACACAGCAGCTACCCTCCTCCGCCCTGAGGCACCCCCCTTGTGGCAGCTCCCCACCCTCCGACCTGAGGCACCATCCCCCAACCCAGCTCACCCTTGCTCCGAGCACGAGCACCCCGAGCACACTATGGCTACTTCACTTCTCCCGCCTTCCAGGCTTGCAGCGCCAATCAGCTTAGGCGCCGCAAGCCTACGAGGCGAGAGAAGTGAAGCAGCCACAGTGTACTCGGGGAGGAGGTGGGGCAGGGAGTTCCCCTGCGTGCTGCCCCTTCCCCGCTACACTTGCTGCAGGCAGCCCTCCCCGTGCTCCCCTGCCCCAGCTCCCTCCGCCTAAATGCCGGTGGAGACCAGGGCGGCCGAAGATCCGGACACCACGGTCACTGCCGAAGAAAATGGCGCTCCCCCAAATCCCAGCGCCCTAGGCGACCGCCTAGGTCACCTAAATGGTTGTACCAGCCCTGATGATGACTTCAAACCACATCTCGCAGCTTGTGAATACATTTTACTTTTTTTGAACTTGTCATTAAACTGCAAGACACACAGAGAAACAAGGAACTGAGAAGTGAGGTGGACAAAGATGACAAAACCATTTACATGCACAATAAAAGAAATACGATTAAATGTAAAAGTCATAACAAATACACATACAATTGTCATTAACATTGTAGCTCTTAAGGATGGTTTTCAGCTCCTGAAGTTTCTGATGAGATCTCGCATGCACGCTGTCTATTAACAGTTTTTCTATTGATAAGTGGTCAATCTGTAGAAACAAAATTACAAGAACAAGTTTAAAATAAAATCAAGGTACTATGAGAGGAGCACACAATACATTTGAGTAAGAATTCCTAACTTTACAAGTGAATATTTTAAATTGGTTCACTGTACAATTCTCAATATACCTCAATATATTCTTAATATACCATACATTTGTACCCGCAACTGAAATGTCTGGACATCATCAAAATAACCTTAGCTCTGCCCCTAGTGCAGCAACTTAACGCTGGAAGGATAACTGGGGGAGAAGCAACTAGAAGAATTTACGGCTTGTCTGCAGAGAAAAGATTCAGAAGTTATACTGGTATAACTGCTCATGTGGAAACACTTTATTTTGGAGTAACAGTGGCTCTTTTTGGCTTAGCTTAAACCATTTCCCAAGAGACAGAAGCTAACCTGAAAAATGCCCTCTTTATATCAGAATAAAAGTGTGTCTACTCAGGGTTACATCAATATAACTATAGTGGTTTAAATTCACACTTTTGCTAATACTATAGCATGTAAGACAAGCTCTCAGAAACAAATCTTACTCATCCATAACAAAGGGTTTCAACTCAGTGACCAATAGCAGTGGAACTACTTCCTCATAATCACATATTGGATGACTCCAGTATCTTCTATAACCATACAAAACCACAAATATTGTACAATAGCCTGCTTAGACAAACAGCTTACTTCAAGTCATCATTCTCCATTAAGACTTCATAGATTCATCTATTTTTATTTTTATGTTTTGTTTAGGCCCTTATTACTATGATGTCCTACTGTCAATCTACCCAATGTGATTATTATGCAATTAACAGTAAATACAGAGGGAGTGTGTAACTATGCATAAAAGCTCTCTAGGCTCAGATCACCAAGTTATAACAGTGAGATGAAGTGAGCTAGTGTGTGATAAGTCATACACTGAGAATGGCTCCACACATACCTCTACAAACTGCAGTCCTGTTTTAGGAAGGGTGCTCAAACACATGCCTGAGTTCCACTGACGTCAGTGGGACTTACACACGTGTTGAAAGTTAAGCATGTGCTTTTCTGACTTGGGGCCGGTATAACTACACTGTAAACTTCTTATATCTGTTATGAAGTAAGCCGGAAAGTGGGAGGAAGGTCATGGTACCGTTACTATATCAGTGGCTATCAGCCAACTATTGTACTATTGTCCGAGCTTCTTAAAACGCTGGGGGGTGCAGAGTCCTTCATCTTTACAATGAAAGGGTTGACAGGATTAAGCCTTAGGTATGAAGAGAACAAAGAATGGAAGATCTGGGCTAGTGTTAACTTCTAGTGTTACTCGAGGGACAGAGTTAAGGTTTGTTTTGTGCTGCAAAGATTTCCCACTGTAAGAATGTTCATGACGGTTTGAGAATCATAACTATCCTTAGTTAACTATTTCTATTGCTTACTTTTTACGGTAAGCACTGGTATCAGCATGTCATAAACGGACTTGACAAGGAAATTACAAAAGACTTAATTATTTAAAAATTCAGGGCAACAGAGGTTTGTTTTGCCAAACTTAACTAGTACCATGTCAATGGAAGTTACTAAAATAAAAAAATCACACCCAAATAGGAATGGGGGCTATAGTTCTTTATTTCAGACCACTCTGATTATCCCCACATATTTTCTTAATTTAAGATTGGGGCATTAGTAGATTAAAGAGTCAATAAAACAGACCAGTGAGATTATCTACAGTTACTGTGCAGAATTAAGTTTTACATTTCTACAAATTGAATATATATTAATCTTTTAATATAATACTTATACCTATGGGCCAAGGTTTTCAAACATGACTAGTAGTTTTGGGTGGACAACTTCAGACACACTGAAGAGGCCTATTTTCAGAGGGCGAGTAGGTGGAAACTTCTGAAAATTAGGCCTTTTAAGATGTCTCAAGCTGGCCACCCAAAATCACTAGATGCTTTTTAAACTCTTGGCCATAGTTTCGCACCACCCCTTTGTGATGCAGTAAGTGAGGCATTCAGAAATTTTATGGTCAACTTTGAAATATCCTCTAAATCAGCAATTTGTGGAGGTCACAAAAGAAATGGCACTTAACCTAAAATAGAATTTGATGCCAGACTAGAGTCTGAATTCTTCAAATAGAATCTAGTAGTGAGACTATATATCAACTCAATATAGTTATAACTGCTTGATTTAGAAAACTAAATGCCTGCTGCAGCTGGAGAGCCTTACCTTCATGGCTCTTTCCATTAATTTGGAGTCACAAGCTGGCAGAGGAGGTTCATGGGAAATTTGTAAGGGTTTTGAGACATCACTTTCATCAATTTTAATCGTGACCTTGTGAAGAGATGCAGTCCCGGTTTTTCTCCCAACCACCTGTTGGCTTAAAATAAAAAAAATGCAATACTAAATAACTTTATATTTTAAAACAATAGCTTAAAAGTTATTCTTGCTGAAGCACTCCCAGCCATGTGGTGATATTATAGCTAGTGTGATCATAGTAAGTCGAAGACGTTTCTTCAACAGTCAATATCTGATTGTGAAAGCACTGCACAGAAAATATTAAGCAAGTTGTGCTACATTAAAAGTGATTAGAAAAATACAGTGACAAAATGAAATATTTAAACTGGAGCACATAATTAGTTTACGAGGCTCACTATTTGCAGGATATCAAATAAAATGTCAGATTAAAGCATATTAGATATATGAATCAAAACAGCATCAACAGTTATGCTAACTAATATATGGCACCTAAATAAATGTGGTTCAATTTTCTGAGGTACTCACCACCCACCATCCCCACCTAAGTCAACATGATGTGAAGGTGCTCAGCATTTCTGAAATTTAGACCACATATTTAGGTGATTAAATACGGTAGTTGAGGAGACCTAGCTTTCAAAATTCAGGTTTGAAAATTCTGGCCTAAGTTTATTAATTACAAATACACCAATATTTAAGAGTCTTCTTCTTGCATGTCTCTCAATATAAATAAGTCCTTGGAAATTATTTAACTTACTTCCAAACAGAGAGTGAGAGACACTTCCCTGCATGATATCGTTCCACTTGCACAAGGTCACCCCAACGTTCCCGAATCAGCATTAGTGTTTGTGAATGCAAAACTTCTAGTTGAAGCGACAAGCAGAAAGAGTCTAAGGAATGGAGTTAAGCAAATACAAACAGCCTCTGTATGCTATATCAATTCACAGTAAGACAACAGAACATCATAAATCTTTTCTATGGTTCTTTATACATACCCACTGCTTCCCCAAAACAGATAAATACTTGATGGTAGTTTATTTTGTACAGTGTCAAGTATTTTTCAAGGCTGTCTTTAAACTTCTTGCACAGAATCCTCTCAAACTTCTAGGGTACTCTTTTCTAACTGCTTCAAATATTTGAAATCAGACTGCCTTTTGGTGAAAGGAGCACATTACAAGAAATGCAGTTCATAATGAAGTTGGTAGAAAAAAAACACACATTCTGGTACACTACAAGCTTAAGAATGTTTTTATTTTTGCATAGAATCACTTGTTTCATTGACAAGTATTTCACATTACCCAAATATTAACTGATCCCTTGTGTGCACAAAGTCAATTTAATGACTTGTGCATAAATTATTTTCCACTTTATTGACTAATAGAATGGCAGTGTTTGTAGACTTCTGTTGCATCTGTGGAGAGTAAAGATTGTTGGCTACTGCACCTTGAAAGTCAGCATTTTATTCTATATCATTTGTCACATGCAGCTACCGAAGTGTTGTAGGGGTAAACAGTTTTAGTACACAAAGCTACCCATCCAGTTTGCTTCCAGGTGACTTGAACAATTAAGTGAATGATGCAATCCAGGTAAGTATTGGACACTGCTTCTTGCAATGAATCTTTCCTGCTGGACCAAGAGAATAACCTCAAAGACCATTTCCACTATGCTAATGGGCATTATCCTTGTGCTTAATAGCATTTATGTTCTCTTTTAAACTCTAACCACTAGAATGCGAGGCTATTATGTCATTCTATTAACAAGCAATCTTTGGAAGGATACGTAGGCAGCTGTACATGTCCTGAAGTGGTTTCTCATCAGCAAAGAGTCGAGACTGGACCAACTGATGAATGAAGCTGATCTGCATACTATGAACCAAAGCTCGACCATCTTCCGTGAATTAAAAATAGTTCACATTAGAGATCTAGACATCAAGTCATTTTAAGAAAAAGACCCCCACACTGAATAGCTTCCAAAAGGTTAAAAGGTATTTAGCAACTTGGGTTCTATACAGTTCTCTCAGTATATTTGGGGAAATGCCATCGAGACTGTACCGCTAAAGGTACAAAGTACACAGAGCAAGGTGGTGAAAAACAGGACGTTAGGTATGATCTATCCATATCAAGTTGGTGGCATGCAAATTTAGGCTGTACAATTAGTTTTAATTCTGATTAATAAAACATTACCATTTTGAGAGCAGAATCCCAGATCAATATTAAGAACGTACAGATAAAAGACTTCTGATGTTACCTCCAGTCTCTTTGTCCTCAACCAGAATTTCCAGTTTGAGGAGGCGCCATGGAACGTCAGGGTCATCTCCCATCACTGTCAAGGTAGCTTCAAACTCCCCCTCAACTCGAAATTTCACACGGCCATTAGCTAGGAGAAATCAAACTTTTTTTTATGCTCAGCATGCTAAACAGGCACCTCAAACTTTAGAGTGCAAGAGGGCTCCCAATATAAAACAAAATTAATCTTGTATGATCCCTAGTCTGCTACATGCATTTCTACAGAATTTTAGTCAATTATTAATGTTTGTGAAAGAGGAAATACCAGCCAGCACAGTGTGGGCACATCCCATGTAAATTTCCTTAAACAGTCAGGACTTCTAACACATCTGCCAGTTCAGTACAGATTATCTCCTGAGCAGCTTGCAGACACTGAATCAAATGAAAAAATATTTAACTGGTAGTTTAACATTTCCAGAGATGAAAGACTAATGAACCTACTTCACCAATCACTAAGAGTGCATCTGCACTTACAGAGACTATACCAGCACAGCCCTCACCGGTAGATGCAGCCTACACTGACAGTGCAGGAACATCACTTCCCTGAACAACATAGCTGTGTCTGCACTGGTCGGAACAACTATGTCAGTCAGTGGTATGGTTTTTTCACACCCTGACTGACATAGCGATGCAAATATAATCTTTCACTGTATACCAAACCTGAAATGTCTGTCCTCATCTTTTTATTCTTTGATGCACACAAGTGTTCACAGTGCCCTGTGCGTGCACCCAAGTGACAGTCCAAGCATTTACAAATTTGTTAAGTACAAGTAATGCACCTTGATGAAGGCTACCTATACCAAGTTTGACCTTTATAGTTCCATCCTCAGGTGTGAGAGATTCTGATACACACAAGCAAGGCTATTTAGGCCATCCATCTATCTTAGATATTTATCTCAAGAACATCTTTGTGAGCAGTATTATCTCTACTTTAGATAGGGAAACAAGGCACAGAAGACTGACTTGTCCAAGGTCCAAAGTAAGCCCATGAAGGAACAGAGAATTGTTTATCTCAGGTTAGCACCACAGCCACTGGACAATCCTTCCACTCAAGGGCCACTGCAGTTATGTGACTAAGTATGCCATATGATTATATAACTTACCATTCTTTTACAAAGACCACGATGGGTAAAATTTTCACAAGTAACAGTCACTTAAGTACTTTTGATATTTTTACCCAATACTACACATTTAGACGGAGTAACTGACAAATCCTGAAAATTCAAAGATTAAAAGCCCAAGTCAGTTATCCTGCCTAGAGAAAAATGGATCCACTATTGAAGTTTTAATGACTTCGAATTTACCATTACATGCACTAATGGACAATTTTATATGCAATACCCTAGTTAATAAAAATCATGTTATTAATTAACACCAATGGGAAGATGAGCCACAGGAAATGAGGGTGGGGAGAAACAGAAAAGAGAGGCCATCTTGTCTGCCAAACATCAGTAGGGGAAGACATGGAGTAGGAGCAGTCCCCTGAGCAATCGAAACTGTGCGCAGAAATACAAGAAAAGACGGTTACTCACCTTTGTAACTGTTGTTCTTCGAGATGTGTTGCTCACATCCATTCCAGTTAGGTGTGCGCGCCGCGCGTGCACGTTCGTCGGAAACTTTTTACCCTAGCAACTCCAGTGGGCCGGCAGGTCGCCCCTGGAGTGGCGCCGCCATGGCGCTCGATATATACCCTTGCCGGCCCACCCGCTCCTCAGTTCCTTCTTGCCGGCTACTCCGACAGTGGGGAAGGAGGGCGGGTGTGGAATGGATGTGAGCAACACATCTCGAAGAACAACAGTTACAAAGGTGAGTAACCGTCTTTTCTTCTTCGAGTGATTGCTCACATCCATTCCAGTTAGGTGAATCCCAAGCCATACCTAGGCGGTGGGGTCGGAGCGAGAAGTCGCGGCATGGAGCACTGCAGATCCGAAGGCCGCATCCTCTCTAGACTGCTGGACCAGGGCGTAGTGGGAAGCAAAGGTGTGGACCGATGACCAGGTCGCTGCCCGACAGATTTCCTGGATGGGCACACGGGCGAGGAAAGCCAGCGACGACGCCTGCGCCCTGGTAGAATGCGCAGTCACACGGCCCGTAGGAACATGGGCCAGCTCATAGCAGGTCCTGATACAGGAAGTAACCCATGAGGATAACCTCTGCGAGGAGATAGGAAGCCCCTTCATGCGGTCCGCTACTGCCACGAAAAGTTGAGGGGATTTGCGGAACGGTTTGGTCCTCTCCACATAGAACGCGAGAGCCCTACGGACATCAAGCGAGTGGAGCTGCTGCTCCCTGCCTGAAGAGTGAGGTTTCGGGAAAAAAACCGGGAGGAATATCTCTTGGTTGATGTGGAAGGTCGAGACTACCTTGGGGAGAAAGGCAGGGTGTGGCCTCAGCTGCACCTTATCTTTGTGGAAGACTGTATACGGGGGGTCTACCACAAGAGCCCGGAGTTCCGACACCCGCCTAGCTGAGGTGATAGCTACTAAAAAGGCAGTCTTCCAAGAGAGATAGAGTAGGGAGCAAGTAGCTAACGGCTCAAAGGGGGGCCCCATGAGCCGAGACAACACCAGGTTAAGATCCCAGGTTGGAGCAGGGAGTCGGACGTTAGGGTATAAACGTTCCAGCCCCTTAAGGAATCTAGACACCGTCGGGTGAGAAAAAACGGAGCGGCCATCCCCACCCGGGTGAAAGGTGGAGATAGCTGCCAGGTGGACCCGCAACGACGATATCGCCAGACCCTGTTGTTTGAGGGACCAAACATAGTCTAAGATATTGGCCACCGAAACTTCCATAGGGCGGAGACCTTTCTCCACGCACCAACAGGAGAAACGATTCCACTTGGCCGAGTATGTCGCTCTCGTGGAAGGCTTCCTGCTGCGCAAAAGCACCTCCCGTACCGGTGTGGAGCAGCACAGTTCAGAACCGGTCAGCCACGCAGGAACCACACCGCTAGGTGCAGCGACTGCAGGTCCGGGTGACAGAGAGTCCCGTGCTCCTGGGTAATCAGGTCCGGGTGAAGGGGCAGGGGAACTGGGTCGGCTATGGCCAGGTCCAGCAGCATGGGGTACCAATGTTGCCTGGGCCACGCCGGGGCTACCATGATCACGCGAGCCCTGTCCCTGCGCACCTTCAGAAGGACCCTGTGGACCAGAGGGAACGGGGGAAACGCGTAGTACAAGTGGGTCGTCCACGGAATAAGGAAGGCATCCGCTATAGACCCGGGCTCCCTGCCCTGAAAGGAGCAGAACGCCTGGCACTTCTTGTTCCCCTCGGACGCGAAGAGGTCCACACGGGGATAACCCCACCTCTGGAAGATGGAGAGGGCGACGTCCGGGCTAAGGGACCACTCGTGTGATAGGAAGGATCTGCTCAGGCGATCCGCCAGCGTGTTCCGTACTCCGGGGAGGAAGGAAGCCGGGAGGTGAATGGAGTGGGCTACACAAAAGTCCCAGAGTTGCATCGCCTCGTGACATAGGGGAGAGGATCTGGTGCCGCCCTGCTTGTTGATATAGTACATGGTCGTCGTGTTGTCGGTAAACACCGTGACACAACGACCTTGAAGCTTGTGACAGAACGTTTGACAAGCAAGGCGGACCGCTCTCAACTCCCGCATGTTGATGTGCAACCTCACCTCCTGCGGGGACCACAGGCCCTGCGTTCTCAGGGTTCCCAGGTGGGTCCCCCAGCCGAGATCTGAGGCATCCGTTGTCAGGGACACCGAGGGCTGAGGTGGGTGGAAAGGGAGCCCCGCACACACTACGGACTGGTCTAGCCACCAGTCGAGAGAATCTAACACCCCCTGGGGGATTGTGATCAGCATGTCTAGCGGCTGCCTTGCCGGTCGGTAATGTTCGATGAGCCACAACTGGAGGGGCCTCATGCGGAGCCGAGCATAACCGGTCACAAACGTGCATGCTGCCATGTGGCCTAACAGGGTTAGACATGTCCGTACTGATGTCAAGGGGGCTGCCCGCAATCGCTGAACGATCGCCGACAATGCCTGGAACCTCGGCAACGGCAGAAGAGCCCTGGCCACGGTGGCGTCCAGGACGGCCCCGATGAACTCCACCCTCTGCGTGGGGATCAGGGTGGACTTGTCCATGTTGATTATGAGGCCCAAGGTAGCAAACAGGCCTGTGATCACGCGGACGTGGCTGCAAACTTGCAGTTCCGACATGCCCCGAATTAACCAATCGTCTAGGTAAGGGAACACGTGGATATGACTGCGCCGAAGATGTGCCACAACGACTGCCATGCATTTTGTAAATACCCTCGGGGCCGTAGAAAGGCCAAATGGGAGGACTGCAAATTGGTAGTGAAGGGGGCCCACCACGAAACGAAGGAAACGTCTGTGGTGTGGCCAAATGGCAATGTGAAAATAAGCGTCCTGCATGTTGAGGGCGGAGTACCAGTCTCCCGGATCCAGGGATGGGATAATGGTCCCCAGGGATACCATGCGGAACTTCAACTTCACCAGGTATTTGTTGAGCTCTCGCAGGTCGAGGATAGGCCTGAGGCCTCCCTTGGCCTTGGGGATCAGAAAGTAGCGGGAATAAAACCCCTTGCCTTTCTCGTTTTCTGGAACCGACTCTACAGCTCCTTTGTTGAGGAGCGTCTGTACCTCCTGTCGAAGGAATTGCTCGTGAGAGGGGTCCCTGAAGAGGGACGAGGAAGGGGGGCGGGAAGGAGGAAACGATGTAAACTGCAGGCGGTATCCCGTCTGCATCGTACGCAAGACCCAGCGGTCCGATGTTATTTGGGTCCACGCCGGAAGGAAAAACGAAAGGCGGTTGGAAAATGGGGGGGAAGGATCCGTGGGGGAAACTGTTACTGCGCCCTCGGGCGCACCTTCAAAATGAAGGCTTGGGTCCAGGCGGGGGCTTAGAGGAGCTTTGATTCTGCCCCCCTTGGTTCCCCGAATGCCTACGCCTTCCATTCCTGCCACGGCGCCTATTGAGGTCCTGCCGTTGGCGGAACTGGAGGTATGGCCTGAGCTGCTGTTGCTGCTGTGGCCGGAAGGGTCTGCGCTGCGTTCCCGGCGTGTGCATCCCTAGGGAGCGCATAATGACCCGATTGTCCTTGAGACTCTTAAGTCTGGGGTCTGTCTTTTCCGAAAACAGGCCCTGGCCTTCGAACGGGAGGTCCTGGATGGTATGTTGGAGCTCCGGTGGAAGGCCAAAGACCTGCAACCAGGAGATACGGCGCATCGTTACCCCCGAGGCGAGGGTGCGGGCAGCCGAGTCTGCAGCGTCTAAAGAAGCTTGCAACGATGTTCGTGCAACCTTCTTGCCCTCGTCTAGGATGGCCGCAAATTCTTGGCGGGCGTCTTGTGGCAGCAGCTCTTTAAATTTGTCCGCTGCCACCCACGAGTTAAACGCGTATCTACTGAGCAGGGCTTGTTGGTTCGAAACCCTGAGCTGCAGGGCCCCAGCCGAGTAGACTTTGCGTCCAAGGAGGTCCATACGCCTGGCCTCCCTGGATTTGGGGGCTGGAGCTTCCTGTCCATGACGCTCCCTGTCATTCACCGACTGCACCACCAGGGAACACAGTGTCGGGTGGACATGGAGGTACTCGTAGCCTTTGGAGGGGGCCATGTACTTCCTCTCGACGCCCCTCGCCGTAGGGGGGATGGAGGCCGGTGACTGCCAGATTGTATTGGCGTTGGCCTGGATCGTCCTAATGAAGGGTAGGGCGACCCTGGTGGGAGCATCCGACGAGAGGATGGTGACAATCAGATCCTCGATCTCAGAGACCTCCTCGGCTTGTAGGCTCAGATTCTGAGCTACTCGCCTAAGGAGGTCTTGGTGCGCCCTGAGATCCAGCGGGGGGGGGGCTACTGGAGGAGGTGCCAGCCACCACTTCATCAGGGGAGGAGGATGAGGAGACCCCTGGCAAGAAAGTGTCCAATGGGGGGTCTCCCTCGGCCCTCGCCTCTGTCTCAGGAGCCAGAGCAGAGTCGTGCTGCTTGGACCCTTCCTCTCCATTCGGGGAGGGAGGGGGGCGAGACAACGAGGCTTCCGGCACCCTGTGCTCCGCCGTCGCAGGCCTAGCAGGAAGCTGTTGGGGGCCCTGGGCTTGATGGTATGCCCAGGGGGTCCAAAACCTCCACTGCTGCGGGCCTTGGTCCTGTTGCAGCGGGTCTTGGAAAAGCGCCGCCTGCCGGTCGGTGCCCAGCGCATACCCGCTGTCTGTCTGTGAAGACACCGACGGCTGCCTAGAAGGCCATGGCGGGGCCGACCCTGGCTGGTAAGGGTCTGCGCGGGTCGGCACCGAAGATCTTCTCGGTGCCGGGGATCGGTACCGGGAGTCATAGCGGTGCCGGGATCGGGACCAGGTTCTGTCTCGGTGCCGGGATCTGGACCGGTACCGGCCGCCGCTTCGGTGCCGGGATCGGGACCGGGACCTGCCACCGACGCGGTGCCGGGAGGTCGACCGGGACAGGGACCTGCCACCAGCTCGGTGCCGGGAGGTCGACCGGTGCGGCGAGTGACGGCGGGACTGGCTCCTGGAGTCACGGTGCCGGTATCGGCGGCTGGAGTCAGACCGCGACCGTCTGGAGGTCGATCGGTGCCGCGAGTGCGATCGGTACCGCCGAGGGGAGCGGTGCCGGGACTGCGAGCGGCAGTGGGATCTTGATCGGCCGTGGCGTCGGGACCTGGATCGCGAGCGCGAGTCCCAAGACGGTGCCGACATCATGGGCTTGCCTCTAGATGCGACCCGCACCGGAGGTACCGGGGGTGGCAGCTGAGTAGACTCCGTTAAGGCAATAAGGTCCCGTGCCGAGGCGAAGGTCTCCAGCATGGATGGGACCAATAGCTCAACCCCAGATCTTATGGGGGAGCTTGGCGGCACCGGACTCGACGGACCCGCCGGGCCCGGAGTCGACGGTGCCGCGGCCGATGTCGATGCCGGGCGCTCCAGTCGGGTCTGCCTGGCTGGAGTAGCAGACGCTGATGGTCTTGGCTCTGCACCCGGTGCCGGAGAAGGTCAGTGCCGGGGAGTCTTCCCGGTGCCGGTGCGATCCGGTGCCGGCGCCGAGATCACGGCCTGCGAAGCCGCCGGGTCAAGTGCCGCCTCCATGAGGAGAGTCCTGAGTCTTTGGTCTCTCTCCTTTTTTGTCCTGGGCTTAAAAGCCTTGCACATGCGGCACTTGTCCGATCTGTGCGATTCCCCCAGGCACGCGTCGTGGGGGTCGCTGGTAGGCATAGGCTTCTTACAGGCCGCACACTGCTTAAAGCCCGGCGAACCAGGCATGAGCCCGGTGCCGGGTGCCGGGAAGGGCTACAGCCCCCGGCGAACAACTATCTACAACACTATTTACACCTAATTACTTAACTAACTACACTTAACGATCTAACTAACAACTATAACAATAACGAGAGTTAACAAGGAGAGCTAGGGACGTGGAGGACAGCTATGCCGCGCTCCACAGTTCCAACGACCGACACGGCGGTAAGAAGGAACTGAGGAGCGGGTGGGCCGGCAAGGGTATATATCGAGCGCCATGGCGGCGCCACTCTAGGGGGCGACCTGCCGGCCCACTGGAGTTGCTAGGGTAAAAAGTTTCCGACGAACGTGCACGCGCGGCGCGCACACCTAACTGGAATGGATGTGAGCAATCACTCGAAGAAGAAACCATGGTTCATGAAGACCAATGCTACAGTCAGAACAGAAGAGCAACCTTTTCTTCTGTTGTCAGAGTAATGTATTTCGGAGATTTTACAGTCGGTTTAAATAAGATTATACAACTCCCAGTTCTTTCAGGCTGTGGGAAGTATGTACACTAATGTCACATAAGAGCAGGGTTTCAATCTTTTTAGACGCTTAAACTTTTTCCCAGTTATGTTTTAGTTAAAAGTCTAAAATCACTATTTTAAATAACCTGAAACAATGGAGTCTTTAAAAATAACTTCAGGTCCTTACCAACTGTAAGATTCGCCAACTGTGGAGGAAGATCTGTAGTCACTAGTCGATGTCGAAGAATCTGGTTTAGCTGATGAAGTGTAGTTTGCTTTTCATTTTTTGTTATTGGGTCAGGAGGAATTATTTTATCCTGTTAAGGTAAGTATCAACATGTCTGTCTCTCTCACACTGAAGAAAACCACTACTAAATAAATTAACGTACATAAATGATACAGAAGACTAACACTGGAAGTCTGAAAGTAGAATAGGATGCAGTATTTATATTTAAGCAGGCAGTTTTAAAACATGCATTCTATAGCCTCTTGAATTTGCCTTCCAATGAACTGGATTGTGCCCTAGACAGACCACCTTATATTTAGGAAGAAATCACTAAACTCAGCCCACTTCAGACTATTCCAGACCTTGTACATCAAGTTGCCTTAGTATTTATTCTTAAGTGATATTGCTACAAAAATTAAGTTTGATAGCCAGATTTTTATATTTAAAAGAAAAATAATCTAGATTTCTACAATCTTACATGACTTTGGAAAAGCTTGCTTAACTAGAATGCAAGCTAAACAAGGAAATTACAAAGTAGTATTAAAGATAGCTGAAGGTGTTTCCATGGATCTCTAGATACAAAAAAGGCAGCTGTTTAATTCTGGAGGGATACTATAATAGCATGTATTAAGAGGATCATAGCACCAACCAGAGAGAGTGTGAACAGCGATTTCAATCTCATCTTAGGTTAGTTGTATATTTTTCTGAGGTTTTGGTTTAGTGTGTAAAAATACCAATAAATGACTAATAAAAAAGGAAAAAGGTTTGTTATTATGTTGGTCCTGGAGCAGAAGTAGTCTAGCAAGATAAAATCCTTGATGGGGAAAAGTTAGCTTGTTGATAAGAAATATTCTACATATAAACAAGTTAGAATTTTGCACATTTTGTAACTGGTTCTGTATTAGCATGCACTTTAAAGAGTAATGTGTACTTGATCTGCAGTCATTACAGGAGGAAAAAGATGTTTGACACTGTTAGTTTCACTAATATGTGTTTGTTACCTGATAAGATATTTTAGGAGGGATCTTTTTCAGCTATACTGTAAAGACATTTACCCTTATACATGTTGGGAGACGTGGATATGACCCAGTTGTCAACACATCAATAGCATATGGGATAGCAAAACTGGGCAGGCGAGCATGAACCAAAGCATCTCTAGCTAGTGATGCTAGACGATCAGCAGTGTCCACAAATAGGATAGCTTGTTGATCCAGAAAACTTGATATCATCTATAAAGGAGAAAAAAAAATACTGACCGCTGAAGTCAATCCCTTGCCCAAAGTATCTCTAAATAATATTTCCCCCTTTTCTCTCCCTCCATCCCACACAATCCAAGAAAGCCTATCTTTGGGGTGAGGTAGAAGGAATATTTTAGTAGTTTCTTAAATAAATAAATACCTACTCAAGGACATTTATACATTTTATTTCTCCCATCATCAAACCCTTCACAAATAAAATGCCAGAGTCCCACTCTTTAATCAAAAGTAAGTACCTCATTTCACTTCTACTACAGGGAGGTTCAAGTCTGAATTTAAGAAACTCCTGGGAGGAAGACAAGTTCAGGGAGCTTAGTAGGATCAGTCCTGGCTCCCTGCCTTTGCACTACAATTCAAAGTTCCCTGAGAACAGAGCTTCCATTAGTGGGTGGCAGCTCTCTTTACTTCTCTTCACAGAGCATGTGGAAAACATGAATGAGAGCTTGGGTTTATTTATTTATTAAGTAATTTCACAAATGCTTCATCTGTGGGGTATCCATCACCAGAATTATGTGAATAAGAGTATTTTGGAGGCGGTGTTGCTGTACCTGTGTCAGTTCCAGGATATTTTAGAGACAAGGTGGGTGAGGTAATCTCTTTTATTGAACCAACTTCCATTGGTGAGAGAGACAAGCTTTTGAGCTTACACAAAGATCTTCTTCATGTCTGGGAAATGTACTCATTGGTCCCATAAAAGATCTCTCTTCCACCTTATGTCTCTAATATTTTGGATAGAATGTTAAGGAGGATCATTCGGTTTCAGTTCGTACTCCACAGCAGAGGTTTCCACTCCTACATACTCTGGTATATTTGTGGCAGTTCATTTGCGGACTGTTACTGGATTACCACCATATTTATTTATATTTTGCCAATAAACTGACTTTTTGCAGCATCCTGGACTTTGAACTTATTTATCCAAGAGCAGGACTTAACTATCTCACAGTGCCTATATAATGCATTCAAGTGTAACAGTAAGAACTAGTGCTGAGATCAATGCCTCTGCCCTCCCCTCTACCCCATCTTCTAACCTCCTAATGTTCTCACTCCTGATAAAATAATATTGAAGACATTATGCAGTCATGCCTTTTGCTTTCCCTATTCATGAGTTTTTGGGGTTTACTGCAACAGTGTGACTGTCTCTTAAAGAGAGAAGAAGTGACGCATTACTACTATGCAAATTATAACTTACAATTATTGAACAGATGAGAAGAGCATATCATTTAATAATGTACAATTTCATGTACATCATCATATGGAATCTGGCTTTTTTAATGTGAGCATTTTAGAATCTATTCAGAGAGTACTAAAAAGCCCACCAACAAGTTTTAGCTCATTTTACACCAAGTTAAGTTGCTAACTTACAGCACATTTTTCCACTTTCCCAGCATTGTTAGCCCATTTGACTAAGGCTAATAATCGAACAAACAGTTGACGTGTGCGGCTTGCAAATTGCACTATTTCTATTTTTCTGTTAAGAAAAAAAAAAGTCAGTCAGTACTGAAACATCTCACAAAGGTGCAGTTCAGTTGCAGTGCAGTTTGCTAAAGACAATTACATAGAAAATGCCATGCATCAAGTAAAGTTAATACTTTGCATAATGTAGCATCAATTTCAGTTGTACAATTCTCCCCCCCCCAACATGCTTTAATCTTTTCATACATTAGGGCGTGGTGCTGAGAAGTGAAAATTCAGGATGTCTTCCTGAGATATTGGTTTTTTTCCTCTTTACTTGCAGAAATGCTACATATCCAGTCTTCCTCCCTCCCCCCACCCCACCACCATTTTTAACAATTACTCTATTTGCTACTGGTTGAATGCCCCAGCCTATATCCAAAGCCTCATGTGTACTCGTCACCACAGCAGAAGCCTGTCTATATCAGATAAGAAAGCCAGAGAGTCATGCTTGGATCTCAATTCACGCTTTCATTCCAGTCTCTGAGACACCATCTATGGTATGGGAAGCTTCTGATCTCAAATAATTCGGTCAGAACCTACGACTTCCAAGGAGTTACTTTGAACATACACAATTTATTGCTGTAAATGCTGCCGCAAGAACAAAGTTTAAGTTACATTAAACAATTTACAAAAACAATAAATTATGATTTGTAGTCAATAAAAGATTCATAAATTTAAGGTCAGAAGGGACCACTATGATAACCTAGTCTGGCCTCCTGCAAAACACAGGACACAGAATCTCATCCAATAATTTCTGCATCAAGCCAAAAAATTCTGTTGGTACTAAAGCATATGTTTTAGAAATATATCCTGTCTTGAAGACTTCAAGTGATGGAGAAACCACCACATCCATAGGCAAGTTGTTCTAACAGTTACATTTAAAAATTTCAGATTAAAAACAAGATGCAAGTTTTCTAGCTTCAGTTTCCAGCCACAGGTTCTCATTGTATCTTCCTGGTAGATTAAAGAGCCTTCTATTATAAGAAATCTCTGGCTCATGTAGGTATTTCTAGCTATGATCTAGACACCTCATAATCAATTTAGTCTATGCTAGAGAAGGTTGAGCCCCTTAAATCACAATACAGTGTTATTTTCCAGACTGCAAATCCTTTTTGTAGCTCTTTTCTGAACCTTCTCCAACATACTCTTTCAAGTATTAGCACCAGAACAGGACATAGTATTCTAATAATGGTCTCACTAATGTCCTATACATAAGCAATACCACCCTCCTGCTACTATTACTACTATTAGTAGTAGATAGTCCCCAGTTTATCACAGATCCCGTTAGCTAGAGCACTGAACAGTGAGCTCAAATTCAACTGGTTAACCATCACTATCCTTAAAAGGCTTTTATAGAGCCACTACATTCCACTACATTCCAGGATATAATCTCCCACCATATAAATGTGACCTACAGTCTTTGTTCTTAGATGTATGAGCTTGCATTTGGCTGTATCAAGAGACATATTGTTTGATAAAGATGGCGCTTCAAAAAGCTAGTGTACAGCCTGTATAAAACACGTAAATATAAATAAAGAGTACAACAGATTTTCTGATCACTACATAAGAGAGCACTAAAAAGCCTGCTCCTCTGTATTAATGAATATTTAGCAAGTATAAAAAAAAATTGTCCAGAAAGTAGATTAAGAGTGAAGTAGGAGTAAATAACTGTCTTGCCATTAGGAGAAAAAGTCAATCAATGTTTCAGAGCTATTACTTTAACTTAGTATTTATTTTTAATTATTAAAACCTTAAACAAATTCATAAGTCTGCTTTTTAATTAAAGTAGATTCTTTCAATCTTTCTGTGCAGACATGGCCCTTATTGCAAATTAAAAGGACATCTACTGTTGTTGAGACAACACCTCATTCACTGACTAAAAACACTGAGCGATTATTTTGGAAAACTGAAAGTTTATATAGCTATTCAAAGTATTTGAACAAGAGTTTTCTTTTAATACTTCCCAGCAGGAGCTCTTTGCTGATGTAAAGCAGAAATGAGAATTCATCTCCTACTTGTTTACATTGGAAAGCAGGACCCTTCGGAGCTGATGTAATGCAAGTTCTATTTAAAAATGTGTATAATATAATAGTCATTAATCCACTTAGATCAAAAATATATACTACTTTACATGTCACTAGAGAGCAAGGAAGGAAACAGGAATTATGAACAGTGAGAATGCACAAGTTACCTGTTATCAAAAGCCAAACCCATTGTCTCGCCGCCACGTTACAAATGAGTTCTCAGTACCACTGCACCATATTATCAAGGTAGTTTCCTGTCCAACTGCTATTTTGTATTATTGCATGTAATACTGAAAGTAATTTACTCTTATCTATGTGGAGCAGTTAGAATATAATATTAGTGGTGTCCTTTATATATAATAAAATTGCATATCATTCAAAAAGATCCTAAAACAATAGGAGCCATAATTTCCTACATGCTTTGCTTATTGACAGGTCCTCAAGAAGAATACTCTGGTAAGGAACTTAAGCTCTAATTAAAATCCATGTTAAGTTTAAGACTACCTCCATCACTGATGGGCGTATACTGCCTGTCACCAAGACAGCATCCTGCAAGCTTTAAGTGGTTCAGGAGTCTGGTGCTATTAAATTTCTCTGCATCATTACTGCTGCTATGGTAGCTCTCATATGCAGGAGCAACAAAGTAAGTTGATTAATTAAGCAACATCCCTTACAGCAATTGTAGGCAACCTTAAAAAGCTAGAGAACGACTTCACCAAATGGCGTCAGAAAATAACACATCCTAATATCACACTGCAGCTTACAAAATACTGATCCAAATATCACAATTCTATTACAGACACCATAGATTGCTTGTGCCTCTATGTAACCATTCAACATTGTCTTTCCTTTCTCCTACCTCTCTCCCACCTAGTGTAAGAGATCCAAGCTGATTCAGTCCATTGACCAGCTTGACCGTGTGAACCTCACAAAGAAAGTTCCTTACAAATGCCACAGCATGTCTTCAAGAGAAGAGGAGAAAAGAAGTCTCAAGAAAACATCCCAATTTTTGATTCTCCCAAACCATAATCTGGTAGTAGAAAAGTTTAAACCAGGCGTGGGCACACACTGGCCCGTGGGCTACTTTCGGCTCGTCAAATGTTTAGATCCAGCCCTTGAGCTCCCGCCAGGGAGAAAGGGCAGGGGCTTGCCCCACTCCACCCAGCGCTCCCCAGCCCCCTACTCACAATTCCCTTGATGAGCACCATCTTCTGGCACACAGAACCACACTGCTCAGGCACGACTTCACCACACTATTTCCAGGATCAGAGCCCCACCTCTATGCAGCAGCGTGCCCAATCCCCTCCTCGCCTCCTACAGCCTCACTCTCAAGAACCTCGAAAATGCCCAGGGGCCGCACCCATCTCAGCTAGGGTGTCTCCACCCATGGCAGTGCCAGGTATAGCCACCTTCATGTCACTGCCAGCAGGGCCCCTAAGAGTTCCCGGTACTGCCCCGTAGAGACCCGCCGCACCACACCCCATGAGTCCCCCCTCTCTCACATCCCTTATAGAGCCCCCCCAATGGTACACCCCATACAGTCCCCCTCACCCACTGGGCATTCAAGGTCTGCCATACAATTTCCATACCCATATGTGGCCCTCAGGCCAAAAAGTTTGCTCACCGCTGGATTAAACCCTGTTAAAAAATAATTTTGTACAATTGAAATCTATGCCATATTATGCAAAGTACATGTCTGACTTGATACATAGCATTTTCCATATAATTGTCATTAGAATTATTAGATTGTATTATCTGCATATATCTTCAGACTAAACTAGATCAACAAGAAAAAGTTAACACAGATAGCAAAGACGCCAACATTACATTTTCTGGCAGATTCTATAGAAGCTACTCAAACCTCCAAACTAAGCACATTAAGTACTTTGAGCTTAGTAAAAAGACGGATATATTTCTGAAGTCTAGAAAACTAGGAGGGGCAAATAAGAGGTTTTATTCTATGCACATTTTTAAGCTACTAGTCCTGTATTGGTAGAAATTCCTTCTCAACACATCTATATTTGTTTAGGTTCTTATTCTCTTTCCAACTAGATTAAACAACAGGTCAGGCACGCCCATCCTCCAAGTTTCAATGTTCTATCACTTCCCACACAAAAGGGAAATGCCCTAATATGAACTGCACTTCTTGCTGGGGAAAGAACTGTTCAGAAGCACATTAACAACAGAATCCAACAATCCTAGGCAGTTGCAAATTAACACTGCTATTCCTGTCACAAAAATGTTACTTCTGTATAGTAACACAAGGACAAGCCAATAAAGAAACCATTTTTAAAGGTTCTTTTATTCAGGCAAATCTTGAATTAAGAGAAAATATTTTATTTCAATGATCCCATACTCACCTCAACATTAAATGTTAAATTTAAGCATACATTAATAGCCCACTCTTGTTGTGACTCACCTTTCCATGTCAGTCTTTCTTGGCAGTCTATTAAAAACATAAAAGCATTATTTAATGTTATGTTATATTATTACATTTCAATCATTCAGATATTCAGCTATACATTCATTTGCATCCAGTGAGAAGATCTTATTATGTAATGATTACATTTAAGAGTTAGCACTACTCCAACATGAATACATCACACACTTCGGAAAGTGTGTTTCAAGAAATTGTGTAGTATTTCTCCGTTTTCATCAAACTAAATTTGACAAGTTTTACTGTTCAAAAAAGGTGCTGGTTTAATAGCTCTAGAAATAAGAGTTGTCTATTTATACACACAATAGGTGCAAAATAGGCAGCATCAGCATTAGATCCACCATTATGCCCTACGAGCCTGCCTAAAACTGGAATTAGAAGAATCAAAATGAAATATGAAAGACTTTAGCCTCTCCCCTGAGCTAGCCACTATCGATAACCATAAGTACTTATAAGGCCCCCAATCACTGTACCTCATTGATAACCCTCCAGAAGACAGGACAAAGACCAACTAGCTCATTTCATGTAGACTTAGACGACAGTTACAACTCTTGGCCCAAGTGATAACGTGGATTGCTGCCTGTAAATATCCACAAAGCTATCTCGTTATCCACCTCCAAATTCCTCCTCAAAACTCTTTTTTGTCATGATGCCTAGAAAAAGCTTTGCAATGGTTAAGCCACTAGTGTGCACAGACCACTGTCTATCATGCTAATGTTGTCTCTCTGTTGAACTCCCCCCATCTGTTTATAATAGTCTGCTGTGTCTTGTCATGCTTAGATTGTAAACTTCACAGGCAGAAAGCATTCTTTGTTCTATACTTGGAAGCTACATTTTTGGTCACAGATCTGGACACATCAGCACTTTGTCTGGACAATTAATTCTAAGCAAGGGACATCATCACACAAAAATAAGGATATTTTATAGAGATAAGGAGCCCCTCTCCTAGCCAAATGCACAGAACATGTGGCATGCACTGAAAATCTAGGACATTCACATTTGGTTGAGATCCTGGACAGTTTATAATTCAATAGTGGATCAATTGTCCAACATATTCTTCAAGTATTGGTAACCCTGACCGTTTTATTTTGTATGAAATACATGAGGTTGCAATGTTTGGTATCATATCATAGTACACAGTGTGCCTAATGCAAATATTTTTATAATACATAGAGCTAACAATGTGAGAATGGAAGAAGTCAGTATCACTTATTCAGCGCATTTTACTGTGAAAATCCTAAAACTCTAACACACACTAGATACTGAACCAAGATTGTTTTCTTTACAGATTACTTGTAAATAGGATTTATAAAATGTCAGTGCACCCATAAATGTGCATCTTCAAAACCTGCTGAAATTCTAAAGTGGCTGGGCATATCATCAGAGCAAGCTAGTCCATGGAAATACAGTTTGCATGATCAGATTCAGTAGTTCTTGTTCTGCACAGAACTATGGGTACTTTCCCATTGGCCCAATAAATTACTCCTTTCCCTGTACCCCCTACACTACCCTGTGAAGTTAATCAGAATAACTCAAGAGATGAGAAGTATTTTAGATGCTAAATTAAACCAATTGTTCGGATTTAAGTTCACTCCTTGTTTGTTTTCACATCAAGAATTGCAGCAACCAATAGCAGGAGGAAACAAGACAAAGATGGACTAGGTTAGTCTCATTATCCAAGTTATTTTTTTTATTTTAAAGCGCTTCAGTGTGAAACGTCAGAACTTCAAGAATCTCTCATAGTGTAACATATTACCTATGTAATTAATTTTAAAACTTGCAAGTTCCAGTGTCATTAAAATTAATTTAGAGGCAAACAAATGCTTTCCGAACAAAAACTACGTTCAAGCTTTTTCTCTGTTCTCCATCTTTTAGGCCATCTGACGGAGCCCCACAATTTAGCTGGGGATGGGATGAACCGGGAGCAGGTACAAAGCCGCACAAGGTCTAGTACCCCCGGGGTGCAGGCTTCGGGCAGGGGCAGCTCTGGGCACCCAGCTCCCTCCCACCTCCCCAGGAGCAGGGAACGGGGCGCCGAGCGCGGCACTCACAGGTCCGCCAGCACCGTCAGCTCCGCGTAGGTCCGGTGCAGCAGGAAATCGATGAGAGTGCTGAGCCGGTAGCCGGGGCTGGCCGCCGCCGTGGCGGTGCCCGGGGCCGGGGGGGCCGGGGCCGAGGCGGGACCGCCGCCAGCCGGGACCAGCTGGTTACTCTCCAGCTGTACCGGCGCCATGGGGGCGGCAGCGCGTCAGCCCAGGCAGGAAGCGCGCGGGACCCCAGCTCCCCCCGGGACCCGACCAGCTGCAAGGACCCCGCGGCGGCTCCCCGCTACCCGGCACGAGCGGCCGAGCTCCGGTAGCAGGGGACGGGGAAAGAAGGCGGCGCCAGGAGCCTCCGCGGAACTCAGAGCCCGCTGGGCCCAGGGGCCGCCGCCATGATGGGGGAGACCGAACCGGAAGAGAACCGCTGTGGCGGACCGGAAAGAGAACCCTTCCGGCAACCCACGGGCCCAGGGCAGCACCGCGGCTCCCTCAAGGCAGTGCGGGGGGCGGGGCTAAAGCGCAACGGTCCAAGCAAGGAGGGAGGAAGGGGGTGGGGAGGATTGTTGAGTGCGAACAGCTACTGCGAGAGGCGCGAGCCTGGGTGGGGGCGCGTCTGGAGAGCGAGTCGTAGGGGCGGGGCTGTCTAGTGAGAAGGGGCGGGGCAAGCAGCTGGGGGCGGAGCGACGGAACGCAACCCGGGAATGGCCCTGGCGCTGGGGCAGCGCGCGGCAGGGAGCCCGGCCCGCCGCTGCTAGGAGCGTGGCGGGCAAGTGGCCGGGAGGCGGCGGGAAGCTGGGGCTGCTCTAGTCGGGTGGCCAGGCTGTCACCGGCGGGCGGGGCTCGCGTCAGGGGCATCACGTGGAACTGCACCCTCCAGGGCAGGGTCCGTGCACGTTGTAGGGCCTGACTTTTGCAAAGTGCATAATCAGGTCGGGTGCCTCCGTTTCTGGGTGCCCAACATGAGCTACTTTAAAGGGGCCTGATTTTCAGACAGCGCCGAGCCTTCACCTCCTGCAAATCACACCCCGGAGAGGTGTCACAAGGTGGACACATACGCGTACCGGGTTTGTTGGTTTTTTAAATACTAATGCGGAAAAGATGGAATGTTGTGCAGAATGTTGCCCTGGCCTTACATCTTACAATCTAAACAGAGTCGGTCCTAGTCATTTCTTATTTGGATTTAATTATAGCCACCGACAGAAGCCATAGGCAAAAGAAAGGAAATATCTGCCTCAAATGTTGAAGTAAACTAGTGAAAATAAGGAATCAGTAAGTAACTGGTTTCATTTTCAACATGTACAATTATTAAATATTTGTGTTACCTTAGTGTCAGAATTTAATAAAAACATTTTAAAAGATAATTTGGAAAACTGAAACATAGATGAGTAATTATTTTTAATTTTAGAATTGTGCCTCTCTAATGTGATAGACTTCTTTGAGTACATGAACAGAATAATAGACGGAGAACCAGCTGACAATTTTATTTGGACTTTCCCAAAGTGCCTTTGACACAATTCCTAACAGACTATTAAAGAATCTGAGTAGCTAAGGCTACATCCTAGGACGAGGATTATTTAGTTAACATATGTTTAATGTTTTGAAAAATGTGAAATATTTGCAGGTGACACAAAATTATTCAGGATAGTGAACGCTACAGAAAGCTGCAAGGTAAAGTTCCTGTCAAAGATAGGTTAATGGGCAGCAAAATGGCAGATAAGATTCCGTGTTGACAAATTCAAGCTAATACACATCAGAAGAAATTATATGAACTCATACATATGCTTGGCATCTAAATTAACTACAATCACTGAGAAAAAAAGACCTGGGTGTCACTGTGGAGAGTTCAATAAAAAATTCTGCTCAATGTGAAGATAAGATAATATAAATATCACAGCTCTCTGTCTTATTTCAAAGTGTACTGCAATTTAATTCCATAGACAATGCATGTAGTATTAATGCAGGATATTCTATACATTGAAGATGCGAGACTGAAACATCTAAATGATATTGTTTCATACAATAGACCTCACTAAATTACACTAACTGGGACATTGATAGTGAATTACTGAATTTTGCAACTTAGTAAGAATAATACAACATAAATGTACTTTGTCTGTAAATGAAGCGTTTTGTAATTTTACTGTTATAACACTCTCCTATTAAATCTTTGCTGAGAAGCAGGGAGTGGATCACTGGGGGCAGTAGGGGGTTTCTAGGCTAGTTAAATTGAAATTAACAAATTTCTCCTGTACTTTTATTTGCATGCATTCACTTAGTTCAGCAATTCCCAGTCTTCTGCCTATTAAAGTTTTCTACAAATTCATCTATATCAGTAATGAGAAGAAAGCATGTTTCAGTGGACAGGGAACTACATTAGGAGTCAAAGGGTCTGGGTTCTGTTTCCATCTCTCCCACTAACCTGCTTTGTGATCTCCAACAAGTCATTTCTTCATTTCTGTGCCTCAGTTTCCCCACATGTAAAATGGGAATGATGATACTTGGCTTCCTTTCTGTAGCACTTTGAGAGCTACAGATGAAAAGTGCTAAATAAAGTACAACTAATAAAGCATAGTTTAGATATTTTAGATTGGCACTCAGATATTCATAACACTGGTCTACAATTTTTGAGAAGTCATCTGCTTCAGAGATAAAATGTGATATTTATTATCTATTTTGATGTGCTGAATTCAAATATGACAATTAAAACAACTGATTGGCTACTGTTTCTATTTAAGTTTTTACATTTTATGTCTATGTATAGTGTAGATAGTAGAGTTTTAATCATAAATGGTAAACCTAGGTCTTTTCATGTGTTTATGGTAGCTTTACATGATAATATTTCACCTTTCCTGTTTATGTAACACTTTAAAAATCAGCAAAAGGGTTATATAAATAAAATTTATTATGAAACAAAAGGCAAAAAACTATTATGTACATAGTTTAGTCCTATTCAGTGTCTGCTCGGCGCTTCTTGGCTTGTCTCTTGTATTCATTAAATGGAGCATCTCTTGTCACTGTCCAGCAATAGTCTGCAAGCATTGATGGGCTCCATTTGCCCTGATAGCCTGCCAGGAGATTCCACTGCTGTAGTCTGGAGCCCAACAGCTCTGCCTTACTCTTGGGTAGTTCCAAATCCCTGACAAGGTCATTCAGTTCACCTTGTGTTATGAGGTGTGGTTCAGAGGAGGAGGATGGGAGAAAATGTGGGTCCTGTGATATTGATGGTTCAGGACCAGAAGTTTCATCCTCTTCCTCTTCCTCTTCTGACTCAAGTGAGAATGATTCTGGTGCATCAGGAACCGGCAGTCCTTCTCCGTGGAGTACTGGGCTTATAGCTGATGGAATGTTTGGATAATGCACAGTCCACTTTTTCTTCTTTGACACACCTTTCCCAACTGGAGGCACCATGCAGAAGTAACAATTGCTGGTATGATCTGTTGGCTCTCTCCAAATCATTAGCACTGCAAAAGGCATAGATTTCCTTTTCCTGTTCAACCACTGGCCAAGATTTGTTGCACAAGTGTTGCAGCATATGTGTGGGGCCCACCTCTTGTCCTGATCTCCAATTTTGCAGCCAAAATAAAGGTGATCGGCTTTCTTAACCATAATGGTTATGCTGCGCTTTTGTGATGCAAAAGTCACTTCACCACAAACATAGCAGAAGTTATCTGCACTGTTCACACAAGTACGAGGCATCTCTGCTCACTTTGGCTAAACAGAAATGTGTCCCTTTGCAAAATCAAACACTGACAAATAAGAGAGCACGACACTGTATGATTTCTAGAGCTGATATAGGGCAATTTGTTCAGCAGAGTGATCTAAGCTTCGTTATGATTGCATCATCCATGACTTCTAGGAATAACATGATGCAATTCATATCGTGTATGACGCAATACCAGCTTCAGATTGGATCATTCATTGTTTTGCCTAAAAAGCAAGTACTGTCCAAACCCAGTCATAGATTTATTCACAGATCCAGTCAAAGATGTATTTTAGTCATTTCTGGTTTAAATTGATATCCCTTCCCTTTATAACTCACTTATCCTCCGCCATTCCCAAGTCAAGGGTCGTATATACTGACCCAATAGCATAGTTTGAAAACTAGAGCCAATCAACAATTTTAAGCATCATTTTCGTTCTCAGTGACCCAGAATTAGTAAAGTTGGACTACATTTATTTCAGATGCATTTTGGCTGTAGAGCAGTGTAACAGAACTTAGATGTTGGTGAATCAAAAGTATTTCTATTTAGCAGACTGACAAGGTTTTAGAATCAAAGGGGAAGGCAACTTGATAAATTTCTTTTTCTTGAGGAGGTTAAATATTTGTCTTCCCCTGGAGTCATCTTTTAAATGTTTTATCTGAGCCAGGAAGATGGACTGTACTCTTTATATGGGTGCTTTCTAACTATCCTGTCACAGTATATTTTAGAGCTTGGTCATTTGGTTCCCAAGTACAACAAATATAATGTCAATCTCTGCTGTCACACAGCACTGTTCAATGACACAAATACTTTCTTCACTTGATACTGAAGAGCTCTTCTAATAGTCATATGTAAATAACACAAAAATACACATTTCAGAGGTTTTGTTGAATGATCATTTGTTTTATTTACAGGCTTGCTATAGTGTTTAGCATTGTAATATCTGAGCGCCTACATAAATTATATGTGTAATAAAAGTTTTATATAAATAATACGTTTTATATAAATCTCATGCTTTTAAGTAGTAAGGCAGAAAATGTTTGTATAGTTCATCTTTCACATACAAAATCCATTACTGTAATGCTAAGTAAAGTGGACTAGTTTATGAAGCTTCAAACTGTTATTCAATAAAACTAAAATACACAGTAGTTACAAACATACATCAATGTGCATTATACAAATATCAATGTCAAAAATGTTTAGGTTTTTCCATTGTAACAATCTTATCAGTATCAAACTTTCATCTACATGGATATGAGGCAGTTCAACTGAAAATTATTGATGCTATTGTAATCACAAAGTAATATAATAGAACAAATTACTAGTTTATTGTAGCATTTGTTTTTATTATTGACTACTTTATCCTTTGAAAATTCAGTGTTCTGTAGCACAGACCATTGGTTTGTCAATTATGCAGGATTTTTATACCTACAGTAGAGCATTCTTTATACAACGGGGAGAGTATTAGCTATCTATTGCGTGTATGTACTACTTTTTGTGTTTATTAAAAGTCCAAGTTTATTTTTATAAATGTCTTTTTTTAATGTCATTTTCTTTACCTTTTGTTCATATGATCATATCTGGAAAACATTTGGTTTTTACATTTTTAAATTGTAGAAGAATTTACATTAACAGGTTGAAATTTTTGTGGTAATAACTGATGCCTTGTAAAACAGTGGTTACTGTGACAGAAAATTGCTTGTACAATTAAGTACATTACAGTTCTAATTATGTCTTGAACAACTTAAGAAAGAAACATTCTCCAAGTCAGAAAATAAAGTATTTTATTTTATCTGTGAATATACAAAAGTCCCTTGAAATACTGCAAATTGGATAGTTTTAGATTCTGACCATATTCACATTGCTCTGAACTTTACTAACGAAGTAGATATCTACTGTAAATTCTAAATCTGTCTGTAGGAGACAGGAACTAGAGATAGCAGTCCTTTCTATCCTCAAAAGACTGGTTGTCATCATTATTGTAATCCAATTAATTATAACTAAATTTACTGTCCCAACCACACACTGTATTTTTCATTGGTGAAGCAATGAAATGTCCAGTTTTACAAGTAATTCTGAAATAGGAGCAAAACAGTTATATCGTTTCTTGACCCCACATCTTGGAAAGGCTAACAAAGAAAAAGAAACCCTTGATCTAGCTCACGGCAGTAAAGAAATGAATTGCACTGTTCAGTTATTGCCTTAAGAAGCTGACAATATCAGTAAAGCCATGGTTCTCCCTGTCTACTGCTTAGTGCTAGTCACAGAATTTGAAAAAAAAATTATAGAAAGAAAATACAATGTGAGCAAATATTTCAACATGAAAGTATTTATGGAGAAATGACTTTATCTATAGAAGGTCCTCAGAAGATGGAGAAAATGGTAGGGAAAGCAGGCCTGATTAGTCATGCCCAGTGGGAGAAGGATTGCAGCAGTGAAGTGTTCTGTCTAGAGATCTTGGTTAAGTTACAAACAGACTGCTTGATCATAGTTAATTGCTGCTGGTTAATACAGTCATGTAGTGGGGTGGACACCCCCCCCCTGCACTAAAGGATTAAAAACAGCCCTGAGAGGGGGCTGGGGCTGGAGAAAGCAGCTTTTAGGCTGGGCTGATTGGGGGAAGTGTCTGCAGCTGGGGCCATGCCCTAAACAGACTCAGCTGGCCCTATAAAGGCAGAGAAGCTGGGGCAGATAGAAGTCAGTCTTTCTCTCCCTGAAAAGGGAGAAGGGCCTGGCTGTAGGGAGCTTGACATAAGGTACCTGACTAAAGCAAGGCTGGGGAGCTCCAGCCTGGAAAGACCCAGGCTGTGGCCTAGCATTGGGCTAAAAAGTACTGGGGGTTGCAGAGGGCAGCCCAGGGGTAGGCCAAGGCAGCAGGTCCAAACTCAACCTTGCTAGTGATGCATAGGCTGATACTGCAGTCTGCCTCAGGATTCAGGGGCTAGACAATGACTGGCAGTAGCCATATACTGAGGCAAGGTGGGGATATTGGGTGAGGGTTCCCTGGGAGGGGGAGACCCTAAGATTGAGGGGTTACTGCCAGGGGGCAGCACCCCAGCTAAAAGGGCACAGGGGCCAGAGGACAGGCAGATCACTGGCCTGCAGAGGGTGCTCTAGAGCTGGAACAAGCTAATTCCTGAGGACTACCAGTGGGAGGTGCTGCAGGGGTGAGTCTGCAGGTCTGCAATCCACATTGTGCAAGCTTCCAGTGAGGCCCATTCTAAGACAACTAAATTCTGGTTCCCACTCTTAATTGAATACCTTTTGTAAATCCATATTTATACTAAAATAAATTAGGGCTGTCAAGCAATTAAAAAATTCAGTGTAATTAATATTTAAATATTTTGTATGTTTTCTACATTTTCAAATATATTGATTTTAAATTACACAGAATACAAAGTGGTCAGTGCTCATTTTATATTTTTATTACAAGTATTTGCACTGTAAACAAAATGTTTTTTCAATTCACCTAATACAAATACTGTAATGTAATCTCTTTATCATGAAAGTTGCATTTACAAATATAGAATTATGTACAAAACCTGAATCCAAAAATAAAGCAATGTACAATTTTAGAGCCTGCAAATCCACTCAGTCCTACTTCATGTTCTGCAAATCACTCAGACAAACAAGTTTGTTTACATTTTCAGGAGATAATGCTGCCATATAGCATTACCTGAAAGAAAAGGTTTTCTGATGGCATTGTTGTAGCTGGCATCGCAGGATATTTACGTGCCAGATGCACTAAAGATTCATATGTCCCTTCATGCTTCAACTACCATTGCAGTGAACATGTGTCAATGCTGACGACGGGCTCTGCTCGATAACTATCCAAAGCAATGCGGACTAATGCATGCTCATTTTCATTATCTGAGTCAGATGCCACCAGCAGGTTGTTTTTCTTTTTTGGTGGTTCAGGTTCTCTAGCTTCTGCATCAGTGTTGCTTTAAGACTTCTGAAAGCATGCTCCACACCTCATCCCTCTCAGATTTTGGAAGGCACTTCAGATTCTTAAACCTTGGGTCAAGTGCTGTAGATATCTTTAGAAATCTCACATTGGTACCTTCTTCGTGTTTTGTCAAATCTGCAGTGAAAGTGTTCTTAAAATGAACAACGTGCTGGGTCATCATCTGAGACTGCTATAACATGAAATATATGGCAGAATGCAGGCAAAACAAAGCAGGAGACATACAATTCTCTCCCCATCCCCAAGGAGTTCAGTCACAACTTTAATTAACACATTCTTTTTTTTTTTTTAATGAGTGTCATTGGCATGGAAGCATGTCCTCTGGAATGGTGGCTGAAGTATGAAGGGACATATGAATGTTCAGTATATCTGGCAAGTAAATACCTTACAATGCTGGCTACAAAAATGCATGCAAATGCCTGTTCTCATTTTCTGGTGACACTGTAAATAAGAAGAGGGGCAGCATTATCTCTGTAAATGCAAACAAACTTGTTTGTCTTACAGCTTGGCTGAACAAGAAGTAGGACTGAGTGGACTTATAAGGGCTGGAGTTTTACATTGTGTTTGAATGCAGGTATGTAACAAATCTAAATTTGTAAATTGCACTTTCACAACAAAGACATTGCAATTCAGTACTTGTATGAGGTGAATTGAAAATTACTGTTTATCATTTTTACAGTGCAAATATTTGTAATAAAAATTATACAATTTGATTTCAATTACAACACAGAATACAATGTGAAAATGTAGAAAAACATCCAAAATATTTAATTTCAATTGGTATTCTACTGTTTAACAGTGCAATTAAAACTGCAATTTTAATCATTAATTTGAGTTAATTGCATGAGTTAACTGATTGACAGCCCTAAAATTTAAGACTGTGGCCTACACCAGTCAAAAGCAAGGACATTCAGAATTAAGCTTGGATCACCATTCTCAGCCCACACCAACGTTACCTAGGTAATTGTCCAAGTTTCCAATTCGAGATACTGAGTGCCTTTCTTGGACAATTTCCAGGACTGGCAACATTTTTGAAGGGGTAAATGCACAATCTCAAACAACATTTATGACCAGTAGGTGTAAATTACGTACACCATGCCTTCATGTAAAAGTAGATTATAAACAACATAGAACAAGTGATTCTAGAGTAAGGTAGGTCTCATATCTAACATATGGCTTCATGTTTAACTGAATGGCTGAAAACTTAGGTGAAAGTTTTGTTAAGCTCCTTGGACTCATTAATGACAGGCCTGGTAAAAAAGAGATCCAGTAAAGGAAGACTGTAGTATTAGCAGCCACTGCAGATACATTAGAGATGAGGGGCACTGCACAAGTGGCAGTATCCAGTAGCACTCTGCATATGGAGGATAGGCAAGCAGAATGCCACCAGGTTCACTAGGGAAAGGCAAGCACAGAGAGAGAGCAACTCCACCCAGTGCCACCTTGAAACAGCAGCTGAGGCAAAATGAGATCATGGCACCACCTCACTTTTAGGTTGTCTAGTTCAGTGGCTCTCAACCATCCCAGGCTACTGGACCCCTTTCAGGAGTCTGATTTGTCTTCTGTGCCCCAAGTTTCATCTCACTTATGTCTGATTGTGTAAGCAAGTAGTTCAAGACAAAGTGTCACAGCACACTATTGCTGAAAAATTGCTTGCTTTCTCATTTTTACCATATAATTATAAATCAATTGGAATACAAATATTGTACTTGTTTATGCTCTATATACCATACTCTGAAATACAAGTCGTGTATGAAATTTTAGTTAGTACTGACTTCACTAGTGCTTTTACGTACCCAGTTGTAAAACTAGGCAAATATCTAAAATAGTTGATGTACTGCCTGGAAGACTTCTGAGTACCCCCAGGGGTGCATGTACCTCTGGTGAAGAACCACAGGGTCTAGTTCTACTGGAGGCACTATGACCTTTCTGTGCACCAAGATTCTGGCTGCCCCTTGTGCAGGAGGCAGAGGGAGTGCTTCCTGGTCCTTCTCCACCCATGGCACACCCATGAAAGAGCAGTTAGAATCTGGCTGTAAAGAAACCCTAACTGATTAGGATTTGGTGTAGCTGTTTCACAATTGGATAGCATGAAAAAAATACATGGAATTTTGCTAAATTTTAACACTTTCCTTTAGGCTGAGAACAAGGCTAATCTTTAGTCCAAAGGGCAATTATTGTGTGGAGTGGATTACATTATGGAAAATTGAGTGCATCTGAAAATAGTTTTGTAGTGCAAATGTCTCCTGAAAAATAAATAAAACATATACTGTATATATCATATGGAGAAAATGATCTTCCTCTCCATACAGCTCTTATGAGTCTTATTCCTTTAGGCTTGAAAGCATGATTGAAAAACAGAGCAATAGAAAAGCTATCTCCCTTACTCTACCGCATATGGGTGCTAGACTTTCAGTTTAGTTCTGCAGGTGTAGCAGCTCAAAGCAAGACTGAAACACATGCAAAAAATGGTATCTTTCAGCGTATTTAGGACAAGCAAAAGAGCATTCACAGCTAATTTTAATCAGCCTTCAGAATGCAGTATAACACCTATGAACTCACTCATACTTAATTCACTTCAATCTGGTATTTTTGGAAATCATGCAATTCAGCAGTACTCCAGCCCATATCTTGTAATGGATGACTCAGCTCTAATTCCCTTTTTTGTTTATAATTAGCTTGTAGGCTTTGCCTACACACACAAGTTATATGAATAAAAAAATGGTTTAAAAAGCGAATTAAATAAGTGCAACCACCTTGTGCAGCCCTCTTAAATCAATTGATTTACTGGACTCCAACTATCTGACAATGGGTCACAGTTTAGTGGGCATGAGTTTAAGCAGTTTGCAGTGAAGTATGGGTTTAGACATATAGCTGCTAGTTACCGTTGTCCCCGATCCAATGAGTTGGTAAAAAATGGTGTTAAAATAAAGTGCTGAGCACTGTTAAATTACAGAATGCCAGCAAGGAAGCCTGTGTTGTCACTTGCTAATAATTTGTTCAATAGAAAACTCAAAGTGAGAATGTCATGGGGGATTTGCAGATGAATAAGGCAAATTATATAGTTTGGGACCCCGGGTGCCCCCACCACTTCATGAAAATGGTGCTGTGCATCTGTGTGATGGGAAACAGTGGTCACAAACAGCCGTGATTGCCCTGTGGTGATCTAAGATTGTCACCCCCAAAACTGGAGAAAGATGACTCCTTTTACCAGTCCCAGAAAGGAAGGAGATAAGTGCCAATGGCTCTGCCATTTTCACCAAGAGGGTCTCCAACAAGCACAAACCACAGCAAGCTGAGGCAGTGGAGCCCCAGAACATGGAACTACCAGAACAAGTGGGCATGCTGCCTTCTGATAGCAGTAGGGTTGAAGTACCATGGGAGCCCTATGCCGCTGTGCAGGGCACCGTAAAAAGTAATTGAACGTGGTAAGTACATTTAGTTATTACGTTGGTTAAAAGTATTTGTAATTGTGTGTTATATTAATGTTGGGTTTTAAGTGTTACTGTTATTAAGGTTTGACTTAAAAGGGAAGACAGAATTGGGGACTGTCTTTACAGCTGAGCTTCCCAATCAGAGAGTCTTGGTGGGGCACTGTGAAACTCTTGTAGTTATGCACAGCCAGTTGAAACCAGACACAGAACAAAACAGAGCTTTGGCAAACTCCTTAAGCACTGACTGATCTGTAAGCACCACAATTGTGAGGAGAATGTCGTATCACGGCTCTCCTGGAGCATATCTTCCACACACGGAGCATATGTTTTTCTCTCCTTTTCATTCAGCCTCAACCCAAGCATGTGACTTTTCTTTCATAATAGGCACCATAGAAGCACACCACTTCATTAATTCAGTAATACACCAGCCAACTCTATCCTATCCATTTATTTCTTCTCCTTGGGACCCCTGCCCTCCTGCATGCTGTACTAATGCAGTGGTTTTCAACCTGAGGTGTGCAGACTATGTCTAAAGGGGCCACAAAAGGTTGTCGTTACCATAGAACAGTGGTTTTCAACCTGTGGTCTGTGGAGCCCTGGGGGTCTGCAGACTATGTCTAAGATTTCTAAAGATATTTGCACCTCCATTTGAAATTTTTTAGGGGTCTGCAAATGAAAAAAGGTCAAAAACCACTGTGCTAGTGCATAATGCATGGCCTGATCTTTGTGTAGGATCTGTATTGGTTCTCCTGTAAGCAGGGATTTTTTGCCAAAAACTCTATTTCAGCTTCCTCAATGCATTTTATGAGGTCCATCTTAATGGCTGTGGTTTAGTCTAGAAGGCTACTTACAGTGGTCCACTAATGACAAAGGTGTCAAACACATCTGGCCTTCATTGCTAGTAAAGACTTTGAATTGAACCAGACAAATTATAGACTCATAGACTCCAGGACTGGAAGGGACCTCGAGAGGTCATCGAGTCCAGTCCCCTGCCCTCATGGTAGGACCAAATATTGTCTAGACCATCCCTAATAGACATTTATCTAACCTACTCTTAAATATCTCCAGAGATGAGATTCCACAACCTCCCTAGGCAATCTATTCCAGTGTTTAACTACCCTGACAGCTAGGAACTTTTTCCTAATGTCCAATCTAAATCTCCCTTGCTGCAGTTTAAGCCCGTTGCTTCTTGTTCTATCATTGGAGGCTAAGGTGAACAAGTTTTCTCCCTCCTCCTGATGACACCCTTTTAGATACCTGAAAACTGCTATCATGTCCCCTCTCAGTCTTCTCTTTTCCAAACTAAACAAACCCAATTCCTTCAGCCTTCCTCCATTGGTCATGTTCTCAAGACCTTTAATCATTCTTGTTGCTCTTCTCTGGACCCTCTCCAATTTCTCCACATCTTTCTTGAAATGCGGTGCCCAGAACTGGACACAATACTCCAGCTGAGGCCTGACCAGCGCAGAGTAAAGCGGAAGAATGACTTCTCGTGTCTTGTTTACAACACACCTGTTAATGCATCCCAGAATCACGTTTGCTTTTTTTGCAACAGTATCACACTGTTGACTCATATTAAGCTTGTGGTCCACTATGGCCCCTAGATCTCTTTCTGCCATACTCCTTCCTAGACAGTCTCTTCCCATTCTGTATGTGTGAAACTGATTGTTCCTTCCTAAGTGGAGCACTTTGCATTTATCTTTATTGAACTTCATCCGGTTTACCTCAGACCATTTCTCCAATTTGTCCAGATCATTTTGAATTTTGACCCTGTCCTCCAAAGCAGTTGCAATCCCTCCCAGTTTGGTATCGTCCGCAAACTTAATAAGCGTACTTTCTATGCCAACATCTAAGTCGTTGATGAAGATATTGAACAGAACTGGTCCCAAAACAGACCCCTGCGGAACCCCACTTGTTATACCTTTCCAGCAGGATTGGGAGCCATTAACAACTACTCTCTGAGTACGGTTATCCAGCCAATTATGCACCCACCTTATAGTAGCCCCATCTAAATTGTACTTTCCTAGTTTATCTATAAGAATATCATGCGAGACCGTATCAAATGCCTTACTAAAGTCTAGGTATATCACATCCACCGCTTCTCCCTTATCCACAAGGCTCGTTATCCTATCAAAGAATGCTATCAGATTAGTTTGACATGATTTGTTCTTTACAAATCCATGCTGGCTATTCCCTATCACCTTACCACCTTCCAAGTGTTTGCAGATGATTTCTTTAATTACCTGCTCCATTATCTGGCTTCCTGGGTTACTGAACGCTATCTTGGGCTGCTTCAGCTGGGAGTTAGACTCATCTGCTCAAAATCTCTTAAATTCAGTCATTTGTGCCACTGAATCACTTTTAAATGTAACAATATTGCAAATGTTTAGATTACATTCATGATCAAATACAAATGACCAGTTATTAAAGTGTGGTCCCTCAGCTGCACTGTCTGATTTTTAAAATGAAGAGTTTGAATAAGCTCTATCACTACAGTGAGGAGGAAGGGAACATAATCTTCCCAGTTGCTTCTGACTGTTTCGCTCCCAGCCCCAAGAGCAATTCTGCCTGAGCCTGGAGTGCTCTGACCAGCTGTTTTCCCTTCCCTGCTGCTGCTGCTCAGCAGCTCCCCCAGGGGCCAAGTGCTGCATCACAGGGGAAGGAGGAAACAGCAGCTGTGGATGAATGGTTCTCAACCTGCCACGCAAGCAGCACACAGCTGCAGCCCATGTGACATCCTCAGGGCCATACAGGTACTGTATGGTGGATGCATATGTATATGGTGTGGATGTAGTCCACATAACACACAGAGAGCAGCATATGCGGCCCACAATAGTATATAGGTTTAGAACTACTATCCATTTCTTGTTTCCCTACCAGGCTGTGAGAGATACAGGAAGAGCAGACCTATTTGGTCCCCATGTTTATGATGGATCTCCAAATGGGATCCAGCTGTTCAACCAAAAGGGCAGTCCCCTCTACAGAGCGGAAGGACCAGAAAAAAATAAGGGGATCAACTAATTCTGGGGGCTAACAAGTGAAAAAAATAGGAAGGGAATCAGGATAGGAATTTTACTGGCTCTACCAGAGCCTAGGGGAACACCTGCCAATTGATAGTGTCCCTCCCCTACACAGCTCCCCCAGGACAGCCTACAGGAGGGTAGAGTTGTCAACTTTGTAATATTTAAAAACCAGATATTCCAGCAGGAGTGCTGGAACCTCCCCTGCCCCACCTCTTCCCCATAGCCCTGCCCCCATTCAATCCACTTCCACCCTCCCCCCATTGCTTGCTGCTCTTCTCTCCCCTCCGCCCGGGTCGGGAGGGACTCTCCTGCAGAGCCGGAACTGGGAGCTGAAACTGCCCAATACAGGTAGGAGGCGGCCCTGGATGAGTAGGGGCTGGTCGCAGGTGATGACCCAGTGCCTCCCTGCCTCCACCACCCGCAGTAACCGAACTTTTGCTGTCAGATCTACTGACCAGACACAGTCAGGTTCCCTTTTCTTCTGGACTTCTTGGTTGAAAACCAGACACCTGGCTACCCAGGGGGGAAAGAAGAGAAGCTGAGAATCAACAGCCAGCTATCGCTCCTTGATTCTCTGCCCCAGCCCTGTCACAAGTTAGAGGGATCTGCTCTAACTTGTGCTGCTGGCAGGGACCATACACCAGCTGGGGATAGCCACTCCCTGTGTCTGACAGGCCGCTCCCCATCTCAACACTCCTCTGGCACCAGTCAGGGACTGCAGGCTGGGAGGCATAGGAATAAGACACACTGTCTCTGCACCCTGGATCCTTGTACTCTGAGGGAATCTCCAACAAGAGATTGTAGGTTGCTTTTGCTCCAAGGAAGTAGAACAGGAAAGAGAATCGGTCACAAAGGGCTTGGCTACACTTGAGAGTTACAGCGCTGGTGGTGGCTTTACAGCACTGTATCTTACTCCCCTTCCACACTGGCAAGGCACATACAGCGCTGTATCTCCCTGGCTACAGTGCTGGCTGTACTCCACCTCGGCCTGGGGAATAACAACTATAGCACTGCTCTTGCAGCGCTGGGGGGCCAGTGTAAACAGTGATTAATCTTACTATGCTGTAACTGACCTCCGGAACCTTCCCATAATGCTTTTTAAGTGAAGATAACACTTTTTGTTGCGATGCCTCTCTTGGTTTTGGTGTGAACTCAGGGCTCCCGAAGCTGCTTATCTAAAAAACAAACACAGCTACTGTTTGCTCCAGCAGAGGCAGGCAAGGGGATGAATGTCCAAAGCTAGTGTTTGCTTGAGGAGAGAAGCAGCCCCGAGCGGCGGGGAGGGTCCGTTTTGGAGCAGCTGCTTATCTGGTCTGAAGGCTATTTGCATTTAGTGAATGAGAGAGGGGTGGAGGAAGGGGTTGAAACTTTTAAAATGATTGAAGGTTGGTGCTGTGTATCTTCAAATCCTTAGAACTTGCAAGGCAGGGAGCTGACAGTGTCAGCTCCAAAAATCCACTTTCTTCTGTCTCTCCCACACTCCCTGTCACACTCCACCCCACCCACAGGGCCGTCCTTAGGATTTATGGTGCCCTAGGCAGGATTATTAAACTGATGCCCCTGTGCCTGTCTTGCTCTTAGTAACACAAACATAAGCTTACACTATTGGAAAACTTGCCACATGCATGTTATTAAAACCAGTTTAACTTAATGAAGCACACTGTAATGCTGATGGACTAACACTAAAGAAGTAGCACTATAGAAAAAATTCTGATTTGACAGAAGGATGCAAATAATACCATTTTTTTAATTTGTCAACATTTTATTGGAAATTTCTGTAAAGGGGTATTGAAACAAGGATTTGTTTTTAATTAAAAACAATCTTTCAGGCTTTTTTGGCTGCAAAGTCAGTAATGTCATCGTATGACAAAGACAAAGTGATGTCTTGTTTGATTGCAAGAATAGCAAGACCAGTCAAGTGTTCCTGACTCCTTGTAGAGCGGAGATAGTTAATGAGCTTTAGTTTTGAGAAACTCTGTTCTCCTGATGCTACTGTTACAGGAATTGTCAGTGGAATACGAGTGGCAATGTACACATTAGGATATATGTCAACAAGTTTGCTGGTATGAGTAAACTGTACAATGTCCATCATCGATTTTGCATGTGGCAACACTGATGACAGTGTACTCAATTCTTCATACAGTTCAAGTCCATTTAAATCAAAATGATCGCCGTGCTTCAGGAGGCTTTCTAGATCAGGTGTCCCCAACGCGGTGCCCAAGGGTGCCATGGCACCCACAGGGGCCTCTCAGTGCACCTGCGTACTGGCCGGTGGACGAGCATCCGCCGAAATGCCGCTGAAGTTCGGCAGCATTTCGGCAGTGACATCTCTGGATGACACTGCTTGCTGCTGATAAGCAGCGTCATCCAGAGGCGTCGCCACTGAAATGCTGCGGAATTTCGGCGGCATTTCAGCGGATGCTCGTCCACTGGCACGGTCCTTCGTTTGGTGACTGCCAGACGAAAAAGGTTGGGGACCACTGCTCTATGTTCTTGCACTTTGTCATTAATTGCTCTTGTTTTCCTATTTCATTGAATTTAGTCCTGCTCAGCCCGCTACCAGCTGAGTGAATGGAACCCCAGGCCGACAGCGGGTTGAGTGGCTCAGCCAGGGTATCAGCCGCCAGCCTGCTCAGCCCGCTGCCAGCCTGGGGTTCCTTGGGGGTCCCCAGACTAGCAGCGAGTCCTGAGGGGGGCTGGCGGCCGGGACCCCAGGTGGCAATGGGGCAGCAGCCGGAACCTCAGAGCAGCAGCGGGCTAAGCCGCTCAGCCCACCGCCGCATGCCATCAAAAATCAACTTGCGTGCCACCTTTGGCACATGTGTCGTAGGTTGCCGACCTCTGCTCTATACACTAGTAAGGAGATGAGCATATTACAGTTGTTGGAGGGCTCTATTTAGCAGTAACAGGGCTATAGGAAAGTCAGTCAACAGTTTTTGTTTCTCTGATGAAAACTGGCCCACTCTCTTCCCCATACCAAACTTGTCACAAATAATTGTCAACAATTTTCTGTTTTTTCTGTTTTTTCAAAAAAAAAATATTGAAATTGAATTCAAGATTGTTAGCAAGCATTTTTGGCGAACAAATTTGTTAAATGACAATCTAAATGGCAACA
Organism: Gopherus flavomarginatus; assembly: GCF_025201925.1. Taxonomy (NCBI): domain Eukaryota; kingdom Metazoa; phylum Chordata; order Testudines; family Testudinidae; genus Gopherus; species Gopherus flavomarginatus. The sequence goes on along the minus strand of NC_066617.1, from coordinate 214,444,312 downwards.
CAGTACTGCTTCCATGCTTGGCTCACCCCCTAGCCTGCTGGTCCAACAGCTGCAGTAGAGGAGGAGATAGGTGGAAAACTGCAGGACCCCAAAATCCACCTCTTGGGGTTCAGAGTGGCAACAGCAGCAGCAAACCCTCAGCTCCGATCATACGCCAATGGGCACCACCGCCAGCCCAATGGAAGTTAGCACAACAGCTGATCTCAGGGACGGGGCACCCATGGAGCCACAGCAGCTCATCCGGCCCTGTGCAGATCCCCCCGGATGAGATGGATCACTGCCAGTCCGGGGGAGAGACGTACTCCCCAGCTAGGGTGACCAGATCCAGATGTCCTGATTTTATAGGGCCAGTCCCGATATTTGGGGTTTTGTCTTATATAGGTACCAATTACTCCCACCTAGAATGACCAGACAGCAAGTGTGAAAAAATGGGACGGGGTGGGGGGGAATAGGAGCCTATATAAGAAAAAGACCCAAAAATCAGGACTGTCCCTATAAAATCGGGACATCTGGTCACCCTACAGGTGAGTTCCTTCCCCCACCCCTTCCCAGAGACCCCAGCAGCCAATCCCCCACCTCAGACTGTGCTGCATTCAGCTCTCTCTAGAACCCAGCAGCCCTGCTCTTACATGCTCCACTGCTTCCTGTCTGTCCGGGCTCCCGACAGAGCGGTGCCCCCAGACCTAGTGGTGCCCTAGGCGGCTGCCTATTCTGCCTATGGCTAAGGACGGCCCTGCCCACCCCCCTCTTTTGAAAAGCACGTTGCAGCCACTTGAATGCTGGGATAGCTGCCCATAATGCACCACTCCCAACACCGCTGCAAATGTGGCCACACTGCAGCGCTGGTAGCTGTCTGTGTGGCCACACTGCAGCGTTTTCCCTACACAGCTGTATGAAGACAGCTTTAACTCCTAGCACTGTACAGCTGCAAGTGAAGCCAAACCCAAAAAATATCGATTTCAGTTCCTTAAGACTTTTGAAATAATGTATTTGGCCCTCAGGCTGAAGAGGTTGATACCAATGAGATAGATATTAAAAACAAAACAACAGGAGCTTAAACAGAGGGCCTTGATTTTGATCTATTACACCAGCATACATCCAGATAATGCAGTTACTGTGGATCTACACCTGTGTAATATCAGAGTCAGGCCCAAAGTACAGTAATAAAACAATTACGGTTGAAACAAAACCCAAGACAAGTAACGAAATTCTAAATAAGGGCTAAGACATCACCCTGAACTGTGCCTTCATTTTCCCCCCAGACAAAACTTGTCAGAGAAGCTCACAACTTATTATTATTTGTATTATGGAAATACCTATAGGCCTGAATAAAGACTGAGAGGCGGTGGGGTGCTCCGTGCCACCGCCCAAGCTTTCTGAAGGCTGTCATCTGCTTCCTGCTCAGTCTGGAACTGTTCCCTTGAAGCTGGAGACACCAGTTCTCCCTTAGACTGTGGACTTGAGCTTGGTCGCTCTGGAAGCGATGTAGGTGATGGAGTTGTTTCCGTTGCTGGTGAACCGCTCTCCGCTGGTGCACCAGGGGGTATTTCAGGCTCTGGCTGAGCCTCTTGGATGTGGTTGTCTGCTGCTTCTGCCAGTTCAGGCTCGCTGGCGCCTTCTGGCGTTGGGGTTGAAGATGGATTTGCAAGCACTGTCGTCAGTGCTGGCACCGGTTCTGGTGCTGGCTGCTTTTCCAGTTCCTGGTCTGGGACTGGAAGCACTGTGGCTGTTTCCGTTGTTGGCATGGGATCCGGGTCCACTACCTCTGGGTCTCTTGTAACACAAATGGGGCCTCTGTGGACGGCTCAGGAACAGGAATGGGTCTGGAAGCTTGCCTGGTTTGGCTACGTGTAACCATTTCCACTCTCTTGGCCCACTTCACCTGGTTGGCCAAATCTTCCCCCAGTAGCATGGGGATGGAATAATTGTCATAGACTGCAAAAGGCCACATTCCTGACCAGCCTTTGTACTGGACAAGCAGTTCAGCTGTAGGCAAGTCTACAGCTTGTGACATGAAGGGGTAAATTGTCACTTGGGCCTTTGGGTTGACGAATTTAGGATCGACGAAAGATTGGTAGATAGCTGACACTTGTGCCCCCGTGTCTCTCCACGCAGTAACCTTCTTTCCACCCACTCTCAAAGTTTCCCTTCACTCCAAGGGTATTTGAGAGGCATCTGGGCCTGGGGATTGTTGGTGTGATGGTGGTGTAATGAACTGCACTCGGCTGGGGTTCTTTGGGCAGTTGGCCTTTATATGTCCCGGTTCATTACACTTAAAGCATCTTCTAGCTGACTGGTCACAGGGTCGAGGTGGGCTACTGGAGACTGGTGAGGTGGAAGAATAGGGCGTCTGTGGCTTTCCTTGGGTTGTCAGTGGGGTCTTGTGCTGCCCTCAGTTATAGGGTTTATTGTCGGTGTGACCCCTGGGGTATTTGCTCCCCTTGACAATAGCTTTTTTCTTTTCTGCCACTTCCATCCATTTGGCTCCAATCTCCCCCGCCTCGATTACCATTTTGGGCTTTCCATCTAGGATGTACCTTTCTATTTCCTCAGGAACACCATCTAAGAACTGCTCCATTTGTATCAGGAGGTGCAGCTCGTCTAGATTGTTAACCTTTGTTCCTGATATTCAGGCTTCATAATTCTTTGCAATGTGGTAGGCGTGTCGGGGGAATGACACATCTGGTTTCCATTTTAGGGCTCTGAACCGCCAATGGGCATGTTCAGGTGTTATCGCCATTCGGTATCTGGCCTTGGTTTGAAAAAGTTTATAATCGTTCATTTTCTCCTTAGGCATTTCAGCCGCCACCTCTGCTAAGGGTCCACTGAGCAGTGGTCTCAATTCTACCATGTACTGGTCTTCAGAGATGCTGTACCCAAGGCAGGCTCTTTCAAAATTTTCTAAGAAGGCCTCAGTGTCATCACCTGCCTTGTAGGTGGGAAATTTCTTGTTCTGCGGAACAATTATTGGCGAAGGGTTGTTAGGATTGGCTGGGTTCTGTTGCTTAGCCTTTTCTAATTCCAGGGCCTGCTGGTAGGTCTCCCTCTGGAGTTCCAGCTGTCTTTGGTGGTCTGCATCTTTGGCTGCTTGCTCTCTTTTGTAGGCTGCCTCTCTGTCTTCTTGTTCTCTTTTGTGGGCCGCCTCTCTTTCTCTTAGCTCCATCTCTTTTTGTTTTATTTCTAGTTCTTGTTTTTTTTTTCCTTATCTCGCTTGTGCTCTGCGTCTTTGATTTGTTCCTTTGCCTCCAGTCTCACTCGCTCCTGTTTCAGGGCATCCTTGGTAGTCATGGTTCCTGCTTTTTTTGGGTTGGGGTGCCCTCTGCTGGTTTACTTTCTGAATTACTGTTCCTCTGCTGCCTGCTCTGTTGCTAAGCAACAGAGTGTTTCTAACAAGCCTTCCCCAATAAAACTAGAACAAAAGGAAAACCTTCATTTGCATGTGTGTTCTGCTGGTGTAGTTGACTCACAGCTGGAGTTCTATTGTCTAACAAAAGACCCCTGTTAAACTTAATGGCCCTTGCCTGAGGCCATATCTATGCACAGCCAGACCGAAGCAAGGGAAAAAAAATTCTCTTGTTGCAGTTTAAAAAAATAAACCCCTTCCCTCTGCTTATAACCAGCTAGCAGAGAAGCAAATTAATAATCTTACTGGCTTTTGGATTCTTATCTTTCCCACACGCTGCCAACATGTCATAGTATAATTCCCAAATCTGGACCTTAGCGTCCAGGATATGGGTACTAGCATAAAGTCCTCTAAGCTTAATTACCAGCTTAGATTCTTTAGCGTTGCCACCAATCAGGAATTTTTAGGGCCTGATACCCTCTGGTCCCCCCAAAACCTTCCCAGGGGACCCCAAAACCCAGATTCCTTGAGTCTCACAACAAAGGGAAATAAACCATTCCCTCCCACCTCTTTACCTCCTCCCAGATCTTTCCTGCCTGGGTACACTAGGAGATACCGTGAATCAATTTCTTGAAACACAACACAGAGAGATCAAGTTTCTCTCTCCCCCTCACCCAGAGGCAATACAGATTCAAGCTGCCTGAATCTAACACAAAGAGGAAATTTACCTTTCCCTCCTTGCTTCCCACCCATTCCCTGGTATATACAGACTCACTTCCTTAGAGCCTTAACTAGGAGAGAAAAATCAAACAGGTTTTAAAAGCAAAACTTTTAATAAAAAAGAAAGAAAAAAAAGTAAAAGATTTATCTCTGCGCTTTAGATGGTAAACAGTTACAGGGTCTTTCAACTTATAAACAATAGAAAGAAACTTTCTCCAGCAGAAACACAGTTTAAGCTACTTCCAGCAAGTACACATATGCAAATAGAAAAAAAACAAATTAAAAGACTATGACCGCCTTTTCTTACTTACAATTCTGAATAGATAAAGAGACTGTAGCAGGAAGATTGGCAGAAACCTGGTTGCACCTCTAGCCCCATCCAGGACCCAGAGAGAACAAAGCCAAACCCAAAACCCACAAACAAAGGCTTCCCTCCACGAGATTTGAAAGTATCTTTTCTCCTGATTGGTCCTCTGGTCAGGTGTTTGCAGGTCACTGTTTGTTAACCCTTTATAGGTGAAAGAGACATTAACCCTTAGCTATCTGTTTATGACAGTCTTCATTTCCCCCCCAGACAAAACTTGTCAGAGAAGCTCACAACTTATTATTATTTGTATTATGGAAATACCTATAGGCCTGAATAAAGACTGGGACCCCATTGTGCTAGGCACTGTATACACACATGGCACTGATACACAGTTACTATGGAAATATGTCTCCAGTGTGGGATAAATGTATGAACAGCTAATATTATTTTGCACATCTCTTGAACTACAGTATTTTTGTATAAAGATACGCAAGAGTGAAGACCATGGGTCATGTGGCAACAGTAATAGAGAGAGCCTGAAGGTGCACAGGCCTGGCATAAATATATTTCTCACAGTTTCAGCTAGCACAGCATTTTGCTGCAGAAGATGTTTGGCGGGAATCTGGAAAAAGATGGTTTCATTTAAGATAATAAGGAAAGAAAACTAGTTAGGAACCAGCTAAAAGAATGAGAGCAGCAAGGTGGGTAACAGTGACATTTTGAGTAAGTGTAGCACATTAAGAACCTGTAGAAGCAGCAAAAAGTGAGCAAATGTTGGAGCTAATTTACTTGACAAGCAGCAAGAGAACCTTGTGATATGTTTATGATGGTCCATGCCTAGGAAGGATTGCTACAGACTGTGGCAAAGAAATCTTGACATAGGAAAACAGGCTTGTCATATGGAAAAAGGGAAAAAAAGTTGGAGAAATGAACAAGCTGTAGGCAGCAAGATGGGATATTTGGTATATCTAAATTGTGACAGAAAAATCACAATCCATGGCTGGTCATAATTCATGAGGTTAAAAAGACAAAATGAGAGTGAAAGCTACTTCGGAAACTAGAAGTTGGACTTCTGGAAGATTACAGTTTAAGGGAAATTTTTAAAAGGTGCAATTTATAAAATCTATCACCAAAGCCCGAGACCTAGTAACATTTGTATTTGTAATTCAGACATTGCATTTTCAAATGAAAATGTTAAAAAAAAAATCTGAATTTAAAGGGTTACAGCAAGGGAAACAATTGTTTATAACTTCTGGTCCTTGGTAATTCAAGGATGCAGTTCTCTGTCATTACTGCTTTGGCCCAAGAACAAAGGGGTCAAGAGTCAAATTTGAGAAAACATTTGTTAGTCAGGCTGAAGACTAAAATTGAAGAAATGCAAAAGTCGTCTTCTAGGGCCTGATCCTGCATTCCATGCACACCCAAAACTCCTATTTGCTTCAGTAGGTGCACAAAGAATATAGGACTGGGTCCTATGTTACTGCCAAGGTTGCTCTGCTGCCATGCAAGGGCAGAGGTGACAGAGCATTTCTAAAGCATTGGGATAGGAATTAAGGTGCTGCATATATGTTCAAAAATTATTCTAAACCAGTAGTTCTCAAACTATGGGGCAGGCCTCCCAAGGGAGGTGTGAGAATATGTCAAGGAAGGCACAAGCTGTGTGCTTTTTTTTGTATTGAGGGTTCTGGCTGTCAGCCCTGGGTGGCTGGGGCTTGTGCAGAAGGGCCATGCACACCTGGCAGGTGGGGATAAAGGGGACAGCCAGAGTGCTGCCACCCAGGCTCTGGCTCTCCTTCCCGCCACCCCCCCAATTCCTCACTGTGAGGCAGCCCGGGCTCAGAGTCTCCTTCCCTCTCCCCACGAGCCAATCCCTCACCTGGAGGTGGTGGGGCTCTGGCTGTTCCGCCCGGGAGTGGCAGCTGCAGTACATAAGTGCCCTATTGCCACCCTATGTCTGATGTGAAAAGAACTGTTCACATTGCACCCTTACTTCTGTGCTGTTGCAGCGCTGCCTTCGGAGCTGGAAGCCCAGCCAGCAGCCCAGTTGTATATGTACTGGAGGATGAGGGGTAAACAACTACAGACACAAAGAAGGGTCCGATCAAATAAATTTGAGAAACACTGTTCTAAACAAATGGGGATCCTGCAGTTTCCAGGACTGCTGGAAGATATTATTCACTTCCAGTGGTTTAAGTACATTAAAAGAGGAGGAGGAGTTCTAACTGCACCAGCCAAAAAAAGAAAGGGAGCAAACAGGGGAGCTCTGCTTATCTAAGCTAAGGAGAGAAAAGGGAGCTCCTCTCTGCTTTAGAAGAGGAATGGGAGTTGTACCCACTTCCATTTTGTTCAGCGCCCCCTTACTTTAACACCTGTATATTTCATTTGTGGATAGCTACTACAAATACTAGTGGGATATGCCACCTTTGATCCTTCATGGTTTACAGTGTTTCATCCATTCCTGTAACGTTCTTGAGGAGAAGAGTGCTCTTAGAGGCCTCCAGACCATATGCCCCAAAGGGGTCCCATACAGCCAGGAGTGAAAGTAACTTAAAGGATTTACCGGTACTCCAGAGTCCTGTGGAGGGGGAGGGGCCTCAACTGGAAGAGGCGTGGCCTCTATCAGAAGAGGTGGGGCCTTTAAATCCTGGGGCTTTTAAATCAGGATTTAAAGGGCTCAGGGATTCGGCTGAAGCTAGGAGCCAGGCCCTTTAAATTAACCCCAGAGCTACCAGCTGCAGAGGCGGCTGGGAGCCCTGGGGTTTGGGCAGGGGTGAAAGTAATTTACATTTCTTACCCATATGGTCCAATCGCAAGCAACCCACCCACCTGTCCTATGTACTTTATGGATCCCTCCCATTGCATGACATAGATAGAGAAAATAAAGCTACTGTTACTACTACCAGTACTGTCTGTAATAAAACTTTACTATTGGAATAAGCCTGAAAAAGTGAAAACTCACTGTCACATTTTTCTCTGTGTCTTCCCTCCTACTCCTCCAGCCAGGCTGCCGATGCTAGGCTATGTGCTTTCTCCCTGCCTGGCACTCAGCAGTTGCTGCAGAGGCTTCCCTCTAGCTTGCAGCAGGGAGACTGCCTCCTGCATAAGAACAGTTTAAACTCAGTTGTTCCCTGATGGTTCAGCCCCCAAGATTAAGAGAGGTTTCTGGCATCTTTGTTAATTTCACTCCCAGTTGTTGGGGGGAGGGGAAAGCTGTGTGTGACCATGGCAGGGGCAGTTCTTTTCTGCCCCCTGGATGAGGGGATCTCCAATACTACTAAAATACAATAGTAGGGGCCGGTGCTGGGGTTAGGGCAGTTGACGGCAGGCTGCAGCTGCATTGTTTGTGACACACACATTCATACATACACATACATACTGTATGTATGTGTCACAAACAATGCAGCTGCAGCCTGCCACCGACCAGCAGCAACCCCAGCAACCGGCCCCTGTGGGCTGCTGCCTGCAGGGAGCCAGCAGGTGCCGCTGGGCTGGGTCTGCCAAGGAGTAAGTAACCAAGGCAAAAACCACAGCCAGCCAGGGAGGGAGGGGGAGGAGGAGAGGAAGGGAAAGTCAGGGGTGAATGAAGAACAACTGGAATAGCCTTCATGAAATATACAAGATATTTAAAGAAAGTTTTATCAATTTCAGCCTCTGCACTCTGCAGGCAGGACAAAACAAAAAGAGATCTGAGATTGCACCTACTGTCCTAAGGACATTTCAGGTGTTTAAATCAATATAGAAAGAGGGTGGATTGGAATGAAAACTACTATTTCTTTCAAAGGAGGCACAATAATTTCCCTGAATATTCAGTTTTCCCCTCCAATCCCTTTGTGGTTTTGTCTATGGGGGCTATTTGCTTTCCCTGTAAATCTTTAGTTGCTTTAGCAAAATAAATAAACCCTAATCATCATGACACATCTTTCCACCCTGTTCTCCATGTTTTTTGTGTTTTCTTTTTTTTAAAACAGTAACATTTCAAAGAGGATCTGCAAGCAGTTTGGACATCACAACCATGATCCTCTGCTGGTGAGGGAATGGGATAGATTTGAACTTGGAAATGGATCCTGATTTTGACTGTGTTTAGGAGATCCCCTCATCCTGGGGGCAGAAAAGAACTGCGCCTGCCATGGTCACACACACCCAACAACAACTGGGAGTGAAATCAACAAGGATGCCAGAAATGGCTCCTAACTCTGGGCACTGAACTGCACAGGGAACAGCTGAGTTTAAACTGTTCTTTTGCAGGCAGCAATAGCAGGCATCTCAGCCAGTCTACTGCAAGCTAGAGCCTAGAGGAAAACTCCTGCTGGGGGGAATGGGGAGAAATTCAGAGCCTTGTCTGCAGCCTGGCTGGAAGAGGGGGAGGGAGGAGACAAGAAACCAATGTGACAGTGAGTTTTCCCCTTCCACCTGCTTTTATTAGCTCAGGATTTAAGCTGTGCAGCCAAATGCTTGTATTTGTTGTGTATATAGTAGGAGAGATCCCCTCATCCCCAGGGGCAGACAGGGACTGCCCCTGCCATGGTCAAACACACCCTCTCCTCAACCCCTTCCCCCCAGCTAATGTGAGTGAAATTAAGAAGGAGGCCAGAAACCTAGCCATGGGGCCTGAACCATCAGGGAACAGCTGAGTTTAAGCTACTCTTATGCAGGAAGCAGGCTTCTCTTTCCCGTCCTCAGTCTCCTTTTCTTACCGGTCCTCCGTACCAGCGCATACCAGCTTACTTTCACCTCTGCATACAGCACTCCTCTCATTCTCTGAAACTTCAGAGGTACTTATCAGGGTGAGTTGGGATAGATAGAGAAGAGGAAATACAGATTCAGTGGTGACTACCTGGAGACACATAGATCCATGTGGTATAAAGGATTTAAAAATACAACTAGGGTGAAATATCAAGAACACTGAAATAATGGTAACAAGATGCAGAGGCAGTGTCAAGTAGTTTGAGACATAACGGTGACCTGGTTTTACTTTAATATTCCCGCATTTAGGTTAGATCTGCTACTAATGCAGGCCAGGAGCGTTGTGTGCAGGGGTTCTCCCTTGCTTCCTCAGCCCACCCCACCACCTTGTAGGGTTACTGGTTACTCAGATCATGGAGCAGAAATGGCTTCCATCTTGACATTTGGAAAAAGAACATTGTAATCATAGCTGTCAGACAAGACATAGGAATGATGGGAATATGCTCACCCTACCACAGCTCTGGGATTACAGCTGGCCAGAGGGCAGGGCCTCAGGGGGAAGAGGAGGAGCAGAGCCGTAGGGCCTGGGGGTGGGGGGAGGAGGAGGACAAGCAGGGGGCAGGGACAGAGTTCCAGCCTGCAGGGCCCCCAAATTGGTCAGGATTCGCAGCCCATACAGTCCCCTCAGCCCAGGGTCCCCTTGGCCTATACAGTCATCCGCTACTGATTCTAAGGGACCATTCAAGATAGAGGAGCCTGTTAACACCTCTGCAGTCACATGCCAAAAAAGGGGCCTTTAGTGATTACAGATGGTTGTAATAAGCCATAAATCCAGTGGCTCTGTTCAGTCCATGATTTTTAGTGTCTAGCAAAGTTATGAATTTAAACTCGCAGACTTGTCTTTAGAAAGTGTTGTGCAGGATTCCTTTGAGGATGAGGACCGATCAATCCCACTCCATATCTGACCTCTTTGTGAAAAATGTTCACCCACAGGTGACAAGGTGTTTTTGTCTTTTATCATTGTCCTGTGAGAGTTTATTCAAGAGCATAGTGATTATCTGTTTTTACCCACGTAGTTGTTACTAGGGCTTTTAGTGCACGGAGTGAGGTACACCACATGTTGTGACAGGCATATGCAGGATCCATGGATCTTGAAAGGTGAAACCAGGCAGACAATCACTACAGTCTCAAATGAACTCACACAGGAAAATGATAAAAGCCAAAAACACCTTGTCACCTGTGGGTGAACACTTTTCACAAAGCGATCATTCTATATCTGACCTATCAGTCCACATCCTCAAAGGAAACCTGCACAACACTTTCTAAAGATGCGCCTGGGAGCTTAAATTCATAACTCTGCTAGACACTAAAAATCATGGATTGAACAGAGACCCTGGATTTATAGCTTATTACAACTCTATAACCCACTAACCAACTCATTTTGTCATATGACTGCAAAGGTGTTAACGGGCCATTCTACCTTGAAGGGTCCCTTAGAATATGTGCTAACTACTTATGCTAAATAATCTGTTCCACTTGCATGTAGCTGTGACACTGGCACAGTACCTTTCCCAGGCCTGAAGAAGAGCTGTGTAGGTCGAAAGCTTGTCTCTCTCACCAACAGAAGTTGGTCCAATAAAAGATATTGCCTCATTCTCCTGGTCTCTCTAATATCCTGGGACCTACAAGGCTGCAATTACACTGCATACATGAGAAAGAGAAACATTTTAAAATCGGTAACAGTTCCCTGATGTATTTTTGCTTATACTTGGGCTGAGTTTCTCTCTGCCATTAGCCAAGTCCCACTAAGCCTCTCCGTAATTTTGTAACTCATTTGTCCTTTTAACTTAGCTTTACAAATAATCAAGCACTACTAAAAATGACCTACATAAATAAATAAATTTAATGAATAAATTATGAGTGAGAGAAAGAGTAAGAGAATGAATGTGTGTGTGTGTGTAGGTGGATGACATAAAGGACCAGGCTGATAATACCAGCAGGAGCTATAATTTTATATGCTGTCATCACCACCGGAGCACCAGGGAAGAGCAAAGACAATTAGGGCACATCTACATAGCAAAAAAAAGAAGCCACAGCAGCGAGTTTCAGAGCCTGAGTCAACTGAGTTGGGCTCGCACTGTGGGGCTAAAAGTGACTCAGGCATTCAGGAGCCTAAGATTCACTTAAAGTAAATGCGACTTATACCCCTGAGTGCCTAACAGCCAGATTTTCAATGGTATTCAATCATACACACTGCCTTGGCCACAGGTGTTGTGAATTAGGATTACAATACATAATGGTGTGCAGGAACCTTTTAATCTCTACTTCTTCCATTCACATCAGCTCCACTTTATCAGTGCTCCAATTCAATATCTTGAGTACCCATTTGCATATAAATTTCCTTGTTGCTTATTGTGTTTAAATTCCTTTAAGACATTTATTTCCTTGGGTAGATTGGCAGATTTAGCACCAGCTAACATTATCTTTATATAGAATCATAGGACTGGAAGGGACCTCAGGAGGTCATCTAGTCTAGTCCCCTGTGCTCATGGCAGGACCAAGTATTATCTAGACCATCCCTGACAGGTGTTTTTCTAACCTGCTCTTACAAATCTCCAATGATGGTGTCATAAACAGATAAGTAAGAGTTAATAGAACAGAAGTTCTTCATATCTCTTTTGCCTGGAAAGGGTTAACAAGATCAGTGAGCCTGGCTGTCACCTGACCAGAGGACCAATCAGGGGACAGGATACTTTCAAATCTTGAGGGAGGGAAGTTTTTGTGTGTGCTGCTAGTTTTTGGTTGTTGTTCTCTCTCGGTTCTGAGAGTGACCAGACGTGCAACCAGGTTTCACTCCAATCTCTTTGATACAGTCTCTTATATGTCCAGAATAGTAAGTACTAGGTAGATAAAGCGAGTTAGGCTTATGTTTGTTTTCTTTATTTGCAAATGTGTATTTGGCTGAAGGATTTTAATTTGTACTTGTATACTTAGGCTGGGAGGGTATTCTCAGTGTCTATAGCTGAAAGACCCTGTAACATATTCCATCTTAAATTTACAAAGATAATTTTTACTGTTTTTTCTTTCTCTAATTAAAAGCTTTTCTTGTTTAAGAACCTGATTTTTTTTTTATTCTGGTGAGACCCCAGGGGACAGGGTCTGGATTCACCAGGGAATTGGTGGGGAGAAAGGAGGAAAGGGGGAGAGAGGTTAATTTTCTCTCTGTGTTAGGATTACTCTCTCTCTCAGGGAGAGTCTAGAGGGGGGAGAGAGAAGGAGGGGGGGAAGGTGAATTTTCCTCTCTGTGTTAAGATTCAAGGAGTTTGAATCACACAGTGATCTTCCAGGGTAACCCACGGAGGGGAAGTCTGGGAGAGGCAACAGTGAGGGAAAGGGTTTACTTTCCTTGTGTTAAGATCCAGAGGGACTGGGTCTTGGGGGTCCCCAGGCAAGGTTTTGGGGGGACCAGAGTGTACCAGGCGCTGGAATTCCTGGTTGGTGGCAGCGCTACAGGTTCTAAGCTGGTAATTGAGCTTAGAGGAATTCATGCTGGTACCCCATCTTTTGGACGCTAAGGTTCAGAGTGGGGAATTGTACCATGACAGATGGAGATTCCACCACCTCCCTAGGCAATTTATTACAGTGCTTAACCACCCTGACAGTTAGGAAGTTTTCCCTAATGTCCAGCTGTAAGCTGTGTGGCCATCCCGCCGTGTCACTCTCTGAGGGAGGCCATGCCACCTCACTATCACATATCTGTAAAAGTGAGCTCAAAAAGGGGGAGGGGGGGAGATTAGCTACACATACTGCTCCAGCCCTCGGTCAGTGCAGAGCAGCAAACAGTTAGTAGGCCCTGACCTGCAATCAAGGCAGAGCAGTTAAGCAGTCTAAACCCCAGGTAAGAGTAAGCACCAACAAAATCTAGACGAGGCTCAGATAAGGGTATAGTCTAGGGGCTCAGGCAGGCATGGACAGCAGGGTACCACAAGCCTCCTGGCCTAAGATGGGCATACTGCCACCCCAAGGGTGGGGTGGCAGCAGTAGGGGGACACAAGCCCACCCAGCCCAGGACCCTGATAGTGGCAGAGTGGTCCGCCACTGGATCCGCCTGCAACATGCTGACCTAGTATCAGGCCATCACTCAACCAGACTGTCATCTAGTTTCCCTGGGCTACTTCCTACATCCCCAGGATCTGGTACCTCTATGTTGTAGTTGTCCTCTGTCTCCCCAGGGTAGGTGGCCAGCAGCAGCCCCAGCAGTTTGTCAGTGTCTCGGTTGTCCAGTAGCCCTGGGATCTCTGGCCAGTCCTCAGGAGGCAAACCCAGCAGCTCCTCTGTAGGCTCCAGCAGCAGGCAAGATTCATCTGTCTCCCATGGCAGCTCCAGCCCAACTGAACTGCAGGGCCTGTCTTGTGTACTTCCACTTCCTGTCCTACCCTTCCACTTCCAGCGAGGAAGCCGTGGATTTCCTGGTTCGGCCCACCAGGGATGTGTGTTGTGGTTTCTCCCTATTACTCTTTGAAGGAAGCCACGCCTCCTCGCTACATCAACCTAAACTGCCCTTGCTACAATTTAAGCCCATTGCTTCTTGTACTATCCTCAGAAGTTAAGAACAATCTTTGATGTACTTGAAAACTATTATCATGCCCTCTCTCAATCTTCTCTTCTCCAGATTAAATAAACCCAATTTTTTCAATCTTCCCTCATAAATCATGTTTTCTAGACCTTTAATCATTTTTGTTGCTCTTCTCTGGACTTTCTCCAGTTTGTCCACATCATTCCTGAAATGTGGCATCCAGAACTGGACACAACACTCCAGTTGAGGCCTAATCAGTGCTGAGTACAGCATAAGAATGACTTCTTGTGTCTTGCTTACAACACTTCTGCTAATACATCCCAGAATGATATTTGCTTTTTTGCAACAGTGTTATACTGTTGACTCATATTTAACTTGTGGTCCACTATGATCCCTTTCCGCAGTGCTCCTTCCTAGGCAGTCATTTCCCATTTTGTATGTGTGCAACTGATTGTTCCTTGGTAAGTGGAGTACTTTGTCTTTGTCCTTATTGAATATCATCCTACAGAATTTCATTTGTCCAGTTTTTCCAGATAATTTTGAATTTTAATCCTATCCTCCAAAATACTTGCAACCCCTCCCAGATGGTATCATCTGCAAACATTATAAGTATACTCTCTGTGCCATTATCTAAATCATTGATGAAAATATTGAACAGAACTCGATCTCACCTTGATATGCACTTCCCAGAGAGTAGTTATCAAGTTCAAAGTAAAGTTGGTTCACAGTCAAGCTGGAATGATTTTCCAACCAGTTATGCACCCACTGTATAGTAGCTCCATCTAAATTGTATTTTTCTAGTTTGTTTATGAGAAGGTCATGCAAGACAGTATCAGATGCCTTATGTAAGGCAAATACTACTGTGTGCTGCTGCTCCATATTCTTTCCCCAAATAACTTGTTTCACTTTGTTATTTGCTTATCCTCTTTAGATATTTGAAAATGAAATAGTTCAACAGGTAGAAACTGTTCTAATTTATGTAGAATTTGAACACTATAGGACAGGTCCTCAGCTTGCTCAATACTTTTTTTCTGGATGCAGTATGACATTAGCCTCAGTAACTCAGAACGCTACAAAGCACTGAAATCACCCTTGCTGTCTGTCTGTGTGCAGATCTCATTAAAGTCAGTGGGAGACCAGCAGATGGAGGACTTGCAATGGTGAGCCCAGATGTTGGACATTGATATCAGTATCTTCTAGTGGGGCTTTATTATTTGTCTCACTGCATAATACAGACAGTGAAAAAGGAAGAAAAAAAGTTTTCATTCTCCAGAGTTATCATATAGACACACATGGAGAAACATACACCATGTGCCCACATATTCTGCCACCCATAGAATATAGGGTCAGAGGGAATAACAATACAATAAGCATATAACACTACCAGTGTTTAGGTCTGTTTTGGAGTATGTTTCTCATGGATCCATTACAGAAGAGTGAAAAGATGTTTAAATAATCCTTTCCATTTTCTTTAGCGTTTTAGTATCTTGGTATAAATTTGTCTTCTGCTCTTTAAAGCTCTAATATCATTAGGCCAGGGGTTCTCAAACTGCGGGTTGTGACCCCTTAGGAGGTCATGAGGTTATTACGTGGGAAGTCACGAGCTGTCAGGCTCCACCCTAAACTCTGCTTTATCTCCAGCATTTATAATAGTGTTAAATATATTTTAAAAGTGTTTTTAATTTATAAGGGGGGAGTCACACTTAGAGGCTTGCTGTGTGAAAGGGGTCACCAATTCAAAAGTTTGAGAACCACTGTATTAGGCAAATGCTGCCCCAATGGATCCTCTCATGCAACTCCCAGTTTACTGCAGATGTCTAGGTGTTACCAGAATTTCATTTGCTAGAATCTCTCAGACCACAAATGCATATTCTGAATGTGCTTATCTGGCTGCAGGAGTGGTGTGCTGAACCACTATGCACCTGCCCATGGGCACAATTCAAGTGACTAGCTCTCCCTAGCTGTGGTTGTACTCAAGTGGGTTCTGTGGAATGAAATAGCCTTTTCCTCACAATCTAGGTATTAACAATGTTCATCACTATACTTTCAGAGCACCTGTGCTGATTTACAAACACAAAACCAGACCCCAATCAGGTCAATTGTGTGTAACTTGGCCAGGTTCCTATACAAGTAGAAAATTAAGTAAACTAAGTTCAGAAAACTTGAGGTTGTTTAGAGAACATTAGAGTAGAAAGTCCACAGATGTTAAATGCTATAAACACTAGAGTGAGTTTTTCCTCAGGAAAAACTAAAACTTTGTAGAACTGTTTTTCAGTGCTAGTGGACAGATGGTAGGTGAGCCTGCATGATAAATGCAATTTACCATGTGAATATCACCACTTCATAAGTGGGGTATATAAATATATATTACCCCAGGACAACCACATTTAGTGACAGTTAATGTTGTGGCAGGACGCACTCCATCCACCCAAAATCTGAAAAACAGGACAGAAGGTAAAGGGACAGACTTGTGCATTCCTTTCCACCTTTATATTGCCTCCATCATTGCCAGTAATAAACACCATCGCTCTCTGAGGCTTTCAATTCCATCTTCAACAGATGCACCAAAGCAATATGTACCTTGACTTCAAACTACCACTCTAATGCAAAACTCTAACAGTGTCTTCATGTTTTTATATCAACTACATCTGACTTTCACACTCCATGCTTTTGGCAAGTTATTTTGCCTTAAAACTGCTGAAGTCATTGTTAAGAATTTGTGTTAGAGTGCCTGTGCTTATGGAGTGCATTATCAATAGCTTAATATTTGGTCTTACTCTCATGTAAGTGATGTTGTCCCCACCACAGCAGGTTCACCTTTGCACACACATTATGGCTAAAACATTTATTAAAAGTTCCATAAACAAACAATCCTGGTGTATCTCAGTATTTTACTATATCCATCTGGAAATTAGTACAGGGACAGAAATGGCAATTTCCTGCAATATCCTGGACAAACCTCATTTAATTAATCATATGTCTCACTGTGGCCCAAGTAGTGTATGCATTTTCATGGGGGAGGGAGAACACAACCTTCCAGGAGCTAAGAACAGGGGCGAAATGTGTAAGTAAATTCACTTGGCTTGTAACACCTCCAGAGAGACACCATCACCTGGAGTGACTCACATATACTGGTTCAAACTGGATTCTCTAGAGAACCAACAAACAAAGAAAGGACTTCTGGATAAATAGCCTGAGTTAAACTGATTCAGGGCCTGCTTTCTGATCAAGCAAACAAAAAGGACCTCCTATCCAAAGGAGGCCCCAATCCTTCCTGGGAAGGATTGGAAGGACTTGACCTATTCAAGTGTATTCCTGCTCTTAACAAGAGGGGTTTTGAATTTGAAGCTACAAACCCACCTAGAGGTTTTTCTGAAGGACTGATCACCTGCTAGAGCCCTTGTTGGAGTTGGGGTGATCTCTCATAAACTTATTAGCATGTGTGTAAGTTCTTTTATTGCTTTTAATAAGTTCTCTCTGCAATGCTTTCACCTTAAAAATGAATGTGTTTGTTTGGAAGGAGCTGTGTGATACTTATACTTGTGGTTATTTACGCTGTTTATAGCTTCTGAAAAGAAAGCAAAATATAGATGCAGGTCTGCTGAGGCAGTCTGACTCACTGGGGAATTCATCCTGTAGGCAGGGAACTGTAAAACCCCTGGTCAGGAGAGGGAGAGACAGGTCTCTCTCACGTAGGGTGACCAGATAGAAAGTATGAAAAAAATCAGAGCGGTGTTTGTGTAAAATAGACACCCATAAGAAAAAAGCCCCAAATATTAGGACTGTCTATATAAAATCGGGACATCTGGTCACCCTACTCCCAAGAGGTGACAGCTGAGGAGCTGGGAACCTGGAGTGCCCTTGCTGAATTGCCAGGGGAAAATACTGGTGAAAGTTGTTCTGAACTGTGACAACTTCCATTATCCATTTCACAGTTGAGAAGAAAGTGTAAGCCAGATCTTCTCACACACTGCAGATCTTGTCTGTGTGTATGTCTGGGTGTGGAACATTGAAATGAAGGTAAGTTAGGCAATCAATTATGAGAAGGTGCAATTCCATGCAATACACACGCATAATTAATATAGTCTTCCTCTCAGCCTCCTATTACACAATGAGTCACTTCACCTTGAAGTATGGTACTTTGCCTAAGCAAAGCTTAATTCTGTTTTCCATTTCTTAGAGGGAGTTTCAGTTAACACGTGTAGCAAAAGCAACTCATGAAAAGGTTTAACTTGTATAGTTTTATTTTATACATTTTATTAGAGTTACAACTAAAACATCCAGCAGAACTACATTCACATCATTTCAGAAATTTTCAGTATAATCTGTATGCATTTTGAGTGGTCCTCCCTCCTTGCACATAGACTCACCTCTCAAGCTCGTCTAGGGATCTCTCATTTTTTATTGTTTGCATTTAAAATGAAGGTTAGAGGAAATGATATTTATGCTAAAGAGATACATTTAATTGAATTAATACAATATCACCATCAGTAACAGCTGCTGAATAGCTCCATTCAGTCAAGTAAGAGGGGCATGCACCCTTCCTAGCTTTTCCCTAATCATTTGTGCTCTGACTCCATCTGATGGGCTTCGGAGGATAAGAGAGAAATCTCAGTGAATCAGTTTTTGTCAGAAGTGATGCTGTGTTGGTGTAGATGAAGAGAAGGCAATGCGTCACACATGTTAGCTTTTTGATAACTCCTTCCCTTCCAGTTCAAGCTCTCAACCACAGGGCCCACCTGCCACAGAATTTTCATGGCAGTCGGGAATGGTTAGAGGAGAGACTGATCCCATGTTTGACTTATTTCCTGACAAACTCTTGCTCCCATTTTGGTCTTGTCTTCACTGCAGTGGGAGGTGGTAAGATGTGTCCTTAACTGTAGTTAGATAAGACTCAGACTCTAGGACTGGAAGGGACCTCGAGAGGTCATCGAGTCTGGTCCCCTGCCCTCATGGCAGGACCAAATACTGTCTAGACCATCCCTGATAGACATTCATCTAACCTACTCTTAAATAACTCCAGATTCCACAACCTCCCTAGGCAATCTATTCCAGTGTTTAACCACCTTGACAGTTAGGAACTTTTCCCTAACGTCCAACCTAAATCTCTCTTGCTGCAGTTTAAGCCCATTGCTTCTTGTTCTATCGTTAGAGGCTAAGATGAACAAGTTCCCCCTCCTCCTTATGACACCTTTTTAGATATATGAAAACTGCTATCATGTCCCCTCTCAGTCTTCTCTTTTCCAAACTAAGCAATCCCAATTCTTTCAGCCTTCCTTCATAGGTCATGTTTTCTAGACCTTTAATCATTCTTGTTGCTCTTCTCTGGACCCTCTCCAATTTCTCCACATCTTTCTTAAAATGCGGTGCCCAGAACTGGACACAATACTCCAGCTGAGGCCTGACCAGTGCAGAGTATAGCAGAAAAATGACTTCTCATGTCTTGTTCACAACACGCCTGTTAATGCATCCCAGAATCACGTTTGCTTTTTTTGCAACAGCATCACACTGTTGACTCATATGTAGCTTGTGGTCCACTATAACCCCTAGATCCTTTTCTGCCATACTTCTTCCTAGACAGTCTCTTCCCATTCTGTATGTGTGAAACTGATTGTTCCTTCCTAAGCGGAGCACTTTGCATTTGTCTTTATTCAACTTCATCCAGTTTACCTCAGACTATTTCTTCAATTTGTCCAGATCATTTTGAATTTTGACCCTTGTAGTGGGGTAACCATCTGCTCCGGCCCTGGAATGATTGGAAAAGCCCTGCAGAGGGCTAGGGCTAGACAAGGTAAAACCTGGCTGATTGGGGAGAAGTGGCTGCAGCTGGGGCCATGCCCCAAACTGAGCAAAAGGGCCCTATAAGAAGGCCAGGGAAGCTAGAAGCAGCAGTCTCTCTCTGACTTGAGAGGAAGACAGGCCTGGCTGCTGGGAACTTAGCCAGGGGACCTAGAGGAAGGCAGGGCTGGGAAAGGCCTTAGGAGCTGGGAAGCCTTAGGCCAGCAACTCCCCAGGCTGCAGGGCCTAGTTTTAGGCCTCCTAGGTATTGGGCTTGCAGAGGGGCAGCCGGAGGATGGGTAAAGACAGCCAGTCCAAACCCCTTGTTGCCTGTGATGATCGGCTGATACACTTCAATCTGCCCCAGGGCACGGGGCTAAGCAGAGACTGGCAGTAGCATGACTGAGATGACATGGGGATAGGGAGTGGGGGTTCCCCTGGGGTAGGGAAACCCAGTAAGACTGTGGGGTACTGCAGGAGGCAGAACCCTGGCATAAGGGCACTGGGGTCCTGGGAGGGACACAGGGGCCAACTGCAAGCCAATCACTGGCCTACAGAGGGCACTCCTGGGTCAAAGAGCTAATTCCCGAGGACAACCAGCAGGAGGCGCTGCTGGGTGAGTCTGTGCCATGCTACAACCTTATCCTCCAAAGCAGTTGCAATCCCTCCCAGTTTGGTATCATCTGGGAACTTATTAAGCGTACTTTCTATGCCAATATCTAAGTCATTGAAGATATTGACCAGAGCCAGTCCCAAAACAGACCCCTGCGAAACCCCACTCATTATACCTTTCCAGCAGGATTGGGAACCATTAATAACTACTCTGAGTAGGGTTATCCAGCCAGTTATGCACCCACTTTATAGTAGCCCCATCTAAGTTGTATTTGCCTAGTTTATCGATAAGAATATGATGTGAGACTGTATCAAATGCCTTACTGAAGTCTAGGTATACCACATCCACTGCTTCTCCCTTATCCACAGGACTCGTTATCCTATCAAAGAAAGCTATCAGATTAGTTTGACATGATTTGTTCTTTACAAATCCATGCTGGCTATTCCCGATCACCTTACCACCTTCCAAGTGTTAACTTGTATTAACTGATGTTAAATAAAATCCTAGCAAAGACAAGGCAGCTTGTAATTTTCACATGAGGTAGCCGGTTAAGTTAAAGCCTGTGGGGGAAACTGTGCCCCTAACAACATCCCAAATTAAAAGACTCACTGGTGTCTGGTAGTGAGTTTCAGCTGGCCTAAACAGTTCAAAGTGCCCCAATAAATGAATGTCAAACTGTATCTGTATCATAACCTAGTCCCAAATTTGGACCTTAGCTTCCAAAATATGGGGGTTAGCATGAAAACCTCCAAGCTTAGTTACCAGCTTGGACCTGGTAAAGCTGCCACCACCCAAAAAATTAGAGTGTTTTGGGGCACTCTGGTCCCCCCAAACCTTCCCTGGGGACCCCAAGACCCAAATCTCTTGAGTCTCACAACAAAGGGAAATAAACCTTTTCCCTTCCCCCTCCAGGTGTTCCTGGAGAGATGCACAGAAGCAAGCTCCGTGAATCTAAACAGAGGGATTCCACCCTCCCCGTTTCCAGCCTTGGAAAACAGAAGTACCGAGAGCTAATCTCTCTTCCCCCCTCACCCAGAGGGAATGCAAAGTCAGGCTAGTAAATCTAACACACAGATTTCCCCCTGACTTCTTCCTCCCACCAATTCCCTGGTGAGCACAGACTCAATTCCCTGGAGTTCCCCACTAAAGAAAAACTCCAACAGGTCTTAAAAAAAAAGCTTTATAAGAAGAAAGAAAAATACATAAAAATGGTCTCTCTGTATTAAGGTGACAAATACAGGGTCAATTGCTTAAAAGAAATATGAATAAACAGCCTTATTCAAAAGAATACAATTTAACACATTCCAGCAACTATACCATGTAAATACAAAAGAAAAAAAACAATAACCCCTATTGTATTATGATCTCTATACTCACAACTTGGAAACAGAAGATTAGAAAGCAGGAAACAGAAATCCTCCCACAGCTGAGAGAGAGACAGGCAGAAGACCAAGAACAAAGGACTCACACACAAACTTCCCTCCACCCAGATCCAAAAAAGTCCCGTTTCCTGATTGGTCCTCTGGTCAGGTGTTTTAGGTTACTTCTTTCCAGGTGTAAGAGACATTAACTCTTAGCTATCTGTTTATGACACGCCCCCCAAATTGCAGACAGTGGGGAAGCTCACTGGTGGCGATTTCCTCCTAGAACTTTAAAATAAACAGATTAATACAACACATGCACCTTTACATATACCACTAAGTATATAACTAACAGACTTTTACATTTTAAGAACACTTTTTAACTACTGGATTTTGGGAAACTTTTATGGGAGAGTGCATCAGCTACTTTGTTAGAAGCTCCTGAGATGTGCTGAATTTTAAAATTAAAATCTTGGAGAGCTAAACTCCAACGAAGAAGTTTTTTGTTGTTCCCCTTGGCAGTATGAAGCCACTTTAGTGCAGCATGGTCAGTTTGTAGCTGGAACCGCCGTCCCCAAACATATGGGCGTAGCTTTTCCAGGACTACACAATGGCGTAGCATTTCTTTTCACTGACTGACCAGTGACTTTTCCTCTTAGACAGTTTTTTGCTGAGAAACACGACAGAATGGAAGTTGTGATCCATTGCTTCCTGCATGAGAACTGCTCCTATACCACGCTCAGATGCATCCGTGGTTACTAGGAATGGCTTGTCAAAGTCCGGGGCCCTGAGCACAGGGTCAGACATGAGCGTTGCCTTAAGTTGGGTAAAGGCCTTTTGACACTCATCAGTCCACTTAACTGCATTTGGCTGGGTCTTTTTGATCAGGTCGGTCAGTGGGGCAGTGATTTGGCTGTAGTGTGGTACAAATCGCCTGTAGTACCCGGCCAAGCCTAAGAAGGATTGGACCTGTTTTTTTTTTGACCTTGGGACAGGCCACTTTTGGATAGCATCCACCTTGGCCTGTAGGGGGTTTATGGTTCCTCGACCCACCTGGTGCCCCAGGTAAGTCACTCTGTTTTGGCCTATTTGACACTTTTTGGCCTTAACAGTTTGTTCGGCCTGCCTGATGCGCTCAAAGACCTTTTCCAGGTGTAGTAGGTGTTCGGGCCAGGAGTCTGAAAAAATGGCCACATCATCGAGGTAGGCAACTGCATATTCTCCCAGTCCTGCTAGTAGACCACTTACCAGCCTCTGGAAGGTGGCAGGTGCATTTCGAAGGCCAAAAGGAAGGACATTAAATTCATACACCCCTGCATGGGTGACGAATGCTGACCTCTCCTTGGCAGGTTTATCTAGCGGTACTTGCCAGTACCCCTTGGTTAAGTCTATTGTAGAGATGAACTGGGCACATCCTAACTTCTTTAATAGCTCATTGGTGCGTGGCATTGGATAGTTGTTCGGACGAGTTACTGCATTTAGCTTACGGTAGTCCACACAAAAGCGTATTTCCCCGTCTGGTTTGGGTACCAGAACCAATGGAGATGCCCATGCACTGGTAGATGAGCGGATTATACCCATCTGTAGCATGTTTTGGATCTTCCGTTTTATAGCAGCTTGGGCATGAGGAGACACCCGGTAGGGTGGGGTTCTGATTGGGTGAGCATTACCTGTGTCAATGGAGTGGTATGCCCGTTCAGTCCGTCCTGGGGTGGCTGAGAACAATGAGGCGAAGCTAGTGCACAGCTCCTTGATTTGTCGCCGCTGCAGACGTTCTAGGATGGTTGAGAGGTTCACCTCTTCCACGCCACCATCTTTTTTTCCGTCGTAGTAGACACCGTCAGGCCACTTAGCATTATTTCCCTGGACTGTAAACTGACAAACCTGTAAGTCTCTGGAATAGAAAGGCTTGAGAGAATTAACATGGTACACTCTGGGATTTAGTGAGGAATTGGGAAATGCTATGAGGTAGTTCACAGTTCCCAGGCGCTCTTGGACTGTGAATGGCCCTTCCCATGATGCTTCCATCTTATGGGCCTGTTGCGCCTCAAGACCATAACCTGGTCTCCTACCTTGAAGGAACGTTCTTTGGCATGTTTGTCATACCAGGCCTTTTGCTCTTCCTGAGCATCGTTTAGGTTCTCTTTAGCAAGGGCTAAAGAGTGTCGGAGGGTGCTTTGTAGGTTGCTTACAAAGTCCAGAATGTTAGTTCCTGGAGAAGACGTAAACCCCTCCCATTGCTGCTTCACCAACTGTAATGGCCCCTTAACCTCGTGACCATACACAAGTTCAAACGGTGAAAACCCTAAACTGGGATGTGGTACAGCCCTGTAGGCAAACAGCAACTGCTGCAACACGAGGTCCCAATTATTGGAGTATTCGTTGACGAATTTACGTATCATGGCCCCCAAAGTTCCATTAAACCTTTCCACCAGGCCATTGATTTGATGGTGGTACGGGGTGGCAACCAAGTTGTTCACCCCATGAGTTTCCCACAGTTTTTGCATGGTCCCTGCCAGGAAATTAGATCCTGAATCAGTAAGGATGTCTGAGGGCCAACCTACCCTGGCAAAAATGTCTGTTAGGGCCAGGCACACAGTGTTAGCCCTGGTGTTGCCTAGAGCTACTGCTTCCGGCCATCGGGTAGCAAAGTCCACGAAAGTCAGTACGTACTGCTTTCCTCTGGGCGTCTTTTTTGGGAAAGGACCCAGAATATCCACAGCTACTTGCTGAAATGGGACCTCAATTATGGGGAGTGGCTGGAGAGGGGCCTTGACCTGGTCTTGGGGTTTTCCCACTCTTTGGCATACCTCACAAGACCGGACATACTTGGCAACATCCTTGCCCATCCCCTCCCAGTGGAAGGACTTCCCCAACCGGTCCTTGGTTCTGTTCACCACAGCATGGCCACTGGGATGATCATGGGCTAAGCTTAAGAGCTTCCCCCGGTACTTAGTTGGAACCACCAACTGTTTTTGCGGCTGCCATTCTTCCCGGTGTCCACCAGAAAGAATCTCCTTGTATAAAAGTCCTTGGTCTATAACAAACCGGGATCGATTAGAAGAGCTGAGAGGCGGTGGGGTGCTCTGTGCCGCCGCCCAAGCTTTCTGAAGGCTGTCATCTGCTTCCTGCTCAGTCTGGAACTGTTCCCTTGAGGCTGGGGTCACCAGTTCTTCCTCAGACTGTGGACTTGGGCTTGGTCCCTCTGGAAGCGATGTAGGTGATGGGGTTGTTTCCGTTGCTGGTGAACCGCTCTCCGCTGGTGCACCTGAGGGTATTTCAGGCTCTGGCTGAGCCTTTTGAGTATGGCTGTCTGTTGCTTCTGCCAGTTCTGGCTCGCTGGTGCCCTCTGGCGTTGAGTTTGAAGATGTGGTTGCAATTGCTGGTGCTGGTTGCTGTTCCAGTTCCGGGCCTGGGACTGGAGGTGCTGTGGCTATTTCAGTGGTTGGCATGGTATCCGGGTCCACTACCTCTGTCTGGGTCTCTGGTAACACAGACGGGGCGTCTGTGGACGGCTCAGGAACAGGAACGGGTCTGGAAGCTTGCCTGGTTTGGCTACGTGTAACCATTCCCACTCTCTTGGCCCGCTTCACCTGGTTGGCCAAGTCTTCCCCCAGTAGCATGGGGATAGGATAATTGTCATAGACTGCAAAAGTCCACATTCCTGACCAGCCTTTGTACTGGACAGGCAGTTCAGCTGTAGGCAAGTCTACAGCTTGTGACATGAAGGGGTAAATTGTCACTTGGGCCTTTGGGTTGATGAATTTGGGGTCTATGAAGGATTGGTGGATAGTTGACACTTGTGCCCCCATGTCTCTCCACGCAGTAACCTTCTTTCCGCCCACTCTCAAATTTTCCCTTCGCTCCAAGGGTATTTGAGAGGCATCTGGGCCTGGGGATCTTTTGGGTGATGGTGGTGTAATGAACTGCACTCGGTTGGCGTTCTTTAGACAGTTGGCCTTGATATGTCCCAGTTCATTACACTTAAAGCATCTTCCATCTGATGGGTCACTGGGTCGAGGTGAGTTACTGGAGACTGGTGAGGTGGAAGAATAGGGCGTCTGTGGCTTTACTTGGGTTGTATGTGGGGTCTTTGGCTGTCCTCGGTTGTAGGGTTTATGGTCGGTGTGCCCTCTGGGGTATTCATTCCCCTTGACAGTAGCTTTCTTGCTTTCTGCCACTTCCATCTATCTGGCTCCAATCTCCCCCGCCTCAGCAAGATTTTTGGGTTTTCCATCTTGTATGTACCGTGTTATGTCCTCAGGAACACCATCCAAGAACTGCTCCATTTGTATGAGGAGGTGCAGTTCTTCCAAGGATTTAACATTGTGTCCTGATATCCAGGCCTCATAATTTTTCCCAACGTAGTAGGCGTGTTTGGGAAATGAAACATCTGGTTTCCACATTTGGGTTCTGAAACGCCGACAAGCATGATCTGGGGTTATCCCCATTCTGTATCTGGCCTTGGTTTGAAAAAGTTTATAGTCGTTCATTTGCTGCTTAGGCATTTCAGCTGCCACCTCTGCTAAAGGTCCACTGAGCTGTGGCCTCAATTCTACCATGTACTGGTCTTCAGGGATGCTGTACCCAAGACAGGCTCTTTCAAAATTTTCCAAGAAGGCCTCAGGGTCATCACCTGCCTTGTAGGTGGGAAATTTCCTGTGCTGTGGAACAATTATTGGCGCAGGGTTTTTAGGGTTGGCTGTGTTTTGCTTAGCCTTTTCTAATTCCATGGCCTGTCGGTGGGCTTCCCTCTGGAGTTCCAGCTGTTTTTGGTGGTCTGCATCTTTGGCTGCTTGTTCTCTTTTGTAGGCTGCCTCTCTGTCTTCTTGTTCTCTTTTGTAGGCCGCCTCTCTTTCTCTTTCTTTTAGTTCCATCTCTTTTTGTTTTATTTCCATTTGTCGCCTGTGTTCAGCTTCTTTGAATTGTGCTTCTGCCACCCTTTTTTCCTTGGAAGTCATGGTTCCTGTTTTCTTGTGTTGGGATGCCCTCTGGTGTTTGTTGTCTGAACTGCAGGTTCTCTGTTGCCTCCTGGGGTCTGCCTAGCAACAGTGCCTTTTTCCCTTTCTTCCTCTAGCTAATCTTTTCAATGTAAAGTAAACCAGAAAAACCACATTATTTGCATGTATATAGTGCTGGTATTTGACTCCTAATGGGAGTGCTCTTGTCGGACAAAAGACCTGTTTGTCACAGCTTAATGGTTCCTTGCTTAATATGCAAGCCAGAAACTGCAAGAGAGAGCAGAGAAAAAAAAATTCTCTCTGGTTCCCTTTTAAAACCAAACTGTTTCTCTCTGCTTAAAAGCCCCTAGCAGAGAAAAGAAAAATATAATATTCCTACTGGCTTCTGGATTCTATCTATCCCACCACTGCCACCATATCATAACCTAGTCCCAGATTTGGACCTTAGCGTCCATAATATGAGGGTTAGCATGAAAACCTCCAAGCTTAGTTACCAGCTTGGACCTGGTAAAGCTGTCACCACCCAAAAAATTAGAGTGTTTTGGGGCACTCTGGTTTCCCCAAACCTTCCTTGGGGACCCCAAGACCCAAATCCCTTGAGTCTCACAATAAAGGGAAATAAACCTTTTCCCTTCCCCCCTCCAGCTGTTCCTGGAGAGATGCACAGAAGCAAGCTCCGTGAATCTAAACAGAGGGATTCCACCCTCCCCGTTTCCAGCCTTGGAAAACAGAAGTACCGAGAGCTAATCTCTCTTCCCCCCTCACCCAGAGGGAATGCAAAGTCAGGCTAGTAAATCTAACACACACAGATTTCCCCCTGACTTCTTCCTCCCACCAATTCCCTGGTGAGCACAGACTCAATTCCCTGGAGTTCCCCACTAAAGAAAAACTCCAACAGGTCTTAAAAAAAAAGCTTTATAAGAAGAAAGAAAAATACATAAAAATGGTCTCTCTGTATTAAGGTGACAAATACAGGGTCAATTGCTTAAAAGAAATATGAATAAACAGCCTTATTCAAAAGAATACAATTTAACACATTCCAGCAACTATACCATGTAAATACAAAAGAAAAAAAAACAATAACCCCTATTGTATTGTGATCTCTGTACTCACAACTTGGAAACAGAAGATTAGAAAGCAGGAAACAGAAATCCTCCCACAGCTGAGAGAGAGACAGGCAGAAGACCAAGAACAAAGGACTCACACACAAACTTCCCTCCACCCAGATCCGAAAAAGTCCCGTTTCCTGATTGGTCCTCTGGTCAGGTGTTTTAGGTTACTTCTTTCCAGGTGTAAGAGACATTAACCCTTAGCTATCTGTTTATGACAATCTGATATGAGGGCAGCCAGAGGATCAGGAGGCTTGGGGCAAAGTGAGAGAGAGGACATAAAAAAAAAAAGGCACCAGCCGCTGTGGTGCTTGTATTCACCAGGCAGCGCTCCGCGTCTCCGGCAGCAGGGTCCTTCACTTGCTCCGCATCTTCAGTAGCGCTGAAAGACCCGTCACTGAAGTCCTGGAGCGAGTGAAGGGCCCGCCACCGAAGTCCCGGACCACCACTGGGTGAGTAGCCAGGGAAGGGATTCTTGGCCAGGGTTCGTGGGGCTTGGGAAAAATTACCCCATTTGCCTGCCCCCTCCCCCAGCAGCCCTCTCTGTCTCATGTAAGGGGTCATTGGAAAAATAACACTGATTAATATTCTTGCATATTGTACATATGATACAGCTAAGGGACCATAGAAATACAAAGGAAATACAGAACTAAAATATGTTTACCAGACAAGTCTGGGGAGCAGGTAAACAGGCTTCTCCCAGTCAAAGGACAGGTTGGGGGCCTCGTGCCAGGTGTTATCAGTGTAGATGAGCAATCACATGTTGTAACAGGTTGTGCTCACCACTGTCAGGCCTCCTGCTGGTTACTCCTGGAATTAGCTCTGTCTGTCAGCAGGGCACCCTTCTTTTGTGGTGTCTCACTCTCCATCACTGCTTCTTCACTGTCTCCGCTGTCCATGGGGACCCATGTCACTCAGGGACCATGGCAACCTCTTCAGGGCACAGCCCTTTGGCTGTGCCCCAACTCTGTTGTCTCCTCCTTTCCAGGGGAGGCAGCAGTCCATCACCCAGCCTCTCACTGCAGTGGCAAATTACAGCCCCTAGTCCAGCCCCTCAGTCAGAGGCAAACTGTAATCCTTTGGCTGGCCACTTCCTTTGGCTGGCAGTGGGGCAAAGGTGAGGGCCCAGGCCCACCCACTACTCTGGGCCCTAACCCAGGTATCCTATAGCTAGCAGCCACTCACTGCCTCTCCTTCCCTTCTGCCACTCTCTGCTTTCCCTGGGCCACTTCCCAAAAGCTCCAGAACCTACTCAGCCCTTGTATCAAGGCCTCAGTCCGGGAGCCAGCCAGGCTGGAGCTCCGCTTACTCCCCTAACCTGCCCAGTACTGCTCTATCCCAGGTACTTCTCCCTCAAGCTCCAAAGAGAAACTAAGCTCTTCTCTTCCCTGCAGCCCTTCTTATATGGCCTAGCCTGGCCCTAACTGGCTGCTTCTAAGCCTTCCTCTGATTGACTGGGTTCTATGGTGCCGCTCCAAGGGTTGCTATTAACCTTTTGACAGCTAGTGAGGGGCAGCTGCCACCGTATACATGTCAAGTGGCCACTGATTTGCCTTTTAGCAAACACCAGTGAGGTAAGAAACCAGCACAGAATTTCTTTCATCAACAAATTCCATGTCTCCTTCCTCACTGCTTGGATGAAATTTACTTTGGGGGGTAACCTTCAGAAAACTCCATTTCAAAGGTTCATTAGACTATGAAGAGGGGCAAAGAACCCCAAGGTATGTTTCACCTAAGATGCCTAAGAATTTTGGATTTTGTGGGAGATCCTGGCTAGAAAGGTAGTCAGCCATCATGCTGGAAGGTCATGTGGTAAAAATCTTACCTTGAACCAAGACTGTAGTTTTTCTAAGTCTTAGTCTCTAGAAAACATTTTTCACTTTTATTTCCCAGTAACCTTTTCATACATTTATTCTTTATACTTGAACTCACTTAAAATCCTATCATTTTTTTGCTAATAAGCTTGTTTTGCTTTTAATCTAACCCAGAGATGCTCAGACCTCAGTGGTTCAGGAGCCAAATTAACAATCAGCATTACCCAAAAGACCCACAGTAGCATGAATTAATTGTTTCATTTACTGTATATATGTGTGTGTGTGTGTGTGTGTGTGTGTGTGTATATAATTCTCACAGCAAAATGACTGACCAAGCATTATTATTTTATTAACTACAATTGGTTAATAACATAGTAAAAGCATCCTAACTGGTTAATAACTTAGATTGGTTAATAATTAAATCACACAGTGATTTCATAGCATGTGCTGCAAAGAGCCGCAGGAGACATATTAAAGAGCCACTTGTAGCTTGGGAGCCCCAGTCTGAGTAGCACTGATCTAAACTACCCAGTGCTGTGTTTGAACTGAAGTAATTGTTAACTCCAGTTAAAGGGGTAAGTTATGATATTTGTCTCTTCAGAGGAGCAAACAAACCTTATTATTCCTCTGAATGGTCCAGGAAAGGACTGGACTTTGCAGAACACACAGTTCTGGGGGGAAAATTTGGGACTGGGAGGTCTTGAGCCCATCTTGTTGGGGTAAAGAAGGCTTTTGGAGGCCAGAGTGTGACTGAGCTATAACAAGCAGGCTTCTGGAGTCAGAGCTGGTCCAGGGCAGCTTATCACACAGATGCTCAGTACACGCTTATATGCTGGCTGGGAGCATCCAGATAAGGGAACTACAGCAGCAGAGCATTTTAAGGCATTCAGGGTTATGGGGGAAATGATGACACAACCCTTTCTGGGTCTGTGTTGCACCCCAGAACATTGCAGAAAACTCGTCTGTAACCTGACCAGCTAACTTATGTGAAAACTACAAATTGCCTTGTCGTTATTAGGCTTGTACCTTGCATTAACTCAAGTTAGCTAGCTTGAGTTAAGAGCACACCTTTTTTTGCAGTGAAGTCATGGCCTTCAACCATTTTTGACAGTTTTGCTCTCCCTCTTTAGCAGGCAGTTCAGGGACCCTACAGTAGGGGAGTGTATAGATTTTATTTGCTTCTTTTCTGAACTAAAGGAAGATAATAAAACAGAGAGAGAGAGAATGTGGAAGAGAGATTCAGTCACAATTGTGATTGCTGCTATTTCCATGACGGCCAATTGAGTAAGTAGTGGAGAGGCTTTTAAAAGGTGTTACCAGATCCTAAACATAGGGTCATGTTCTTGATTGGGTTTTTTTAATCCACCTATTTCTGTACCATACAAGGCTGCACACATCCTGTAAAAGCAATTGAAGGGCTCCCACACTGTGAAACACTGGCACCTTTTTTTATTAATTGAACCTGTCTCAGAGCTATGCCTCTCTCCTACTGGCTCATCTGAATCTTTTCAAACTCCTATGCAACTCAGGATTCAGCAGCATTGAAATGTTGCTGGAAAAGTTTGTGCTGAGTCTATATTCAAATCTGACCAAACTCGGTGGAATGTAACTCCTTCTCTTCAAAGCCAGCCTGTATATAAAGTAATAATCCCATCTCCATGGGAAAAGTAGGTTATATATTTCATCTTTGTGAGTTGTAGCTTATAGCAAGAATATAAAAATACTTTGGCTCACTGGCCCACTCCTTTCAATACTGAACAAAGTTATTCACAATTGTACCAAGAGCAAGTTGGGAAAAAGCCTATCAAAATCACTATGCAAAAGTTGGATAGGAGCAGCATAATGCTCTGCCACAAGGGAGATTGATCTAGGTATTTATACCGCATGCATTGCCATGGTAACTGAATGCCTTACAAAATATAGATGTTATATACAGAAGGAGTTCTGCTATTCTCTCCCTCTGCCCTTCCACCTGGTGGTCAGATTTCTATAGATGCTTCTACACAGGTGCTGGAACTGGGGTGCTGCTGTACCTCCCAGCTTGAAGTGGTTTCCATTATATGTGGGATTTACAGTTTGGTTCAATGGCTCTCAGCACCCCCACTCTACAATTTGTTCCAGCCACCCTGTGCTTCTATTGTGAGAAAGCTAGGTGACTGTAGCGAGTGGTGCAGATCACTCTGAAATCAGTGAGGTTTGCTCTCATTCTGCTCAGATTTTTCCATTGACTTCACTGTGCATGGAATCAAACCTTTGCACTGAGTTCTACAATCATGGGTCAGATAATAATAAAACCCTGTCTCTAACAGTTGCAAGTGTGGCTGGCAA
The DNA here is from genome assembly GCF_025201925.1 of Gopherus flavomarginatus. Lineage (NCBI taxonomy): Eukaryota > Metazoa > Chordata > Testudines > Testudinidae > Gopherus > Gopherus flavomarginatus. The sequence goes on along the minus strand of NC_066617.1, from coordinate 214,412,719 downwards.
TTTTCATGGGCACCTTAGCAATACCCAAAACAGAGGAACATAGCTGTTATGAGAGGTCACCAAATTCTAGCTCATATGCTCATCTCTTGCTTCCCATATGAAGAATAGGCTCATTCCCTATGATGGAGATGAGCAACTCTGTTGCTCTCTTCTGCCAGATGTATTAAGCAGTAATCATAGAATATCAGGGTTAGAAGGGATGTCAGGAGGTCATCTAATCCAACCCCCTGCTCAAAACAGGACTCATCCCCAGACAGATTTTTACCCCAGTTCCCTAAATGGTCCCCCTCAAAGATTGAACTCTCAATCCTGGGTTTAGCAGGCCAATGCGCAAACCATTGAGCTATCCTTCCCTCCCTCCCCAATTCAAGGGAATCATTGGTGTGACACAAGGCTTGTGAGGGAGAGAAAGGAGTCAATGGCTGGGAGGGATACTCGGAGCTTTGAGAGGAGCTTGGAGGATCCTCTCACACACATACTGGGGAAATGAATATTCAGCTATGGACCTTTCTGTATGATACAAATATTTCCTGCTTCTTTACAGAAAACATGGCCTAGTGAAAGCACAGGAGTCTGAGGCAGGCGAGTGCTCTTGTCTAACACTGAGGGCAACAACACTAACCTCTCAAGAGCATTTTAAGGCCAGTTCATTAGTATATGCACAATGCTTGAGAGATTGCATCAGATACACACTTGTCACTGGGCTTGACTTCAATTGAACGTTAATACATGCTAGGCTTGGACCCAACAGGGTTTACCTAAGATGAGGTGACTCAGTATTAAACATAACTAGTCCCTGTCTACACTGAATACAAAGTTGTGGTTAATAGGACTCTTGAAGGTTATATTCTAACACAACCTAATTTTCTAGTGAAAACAACCCATTGTGGCTTTTCAGAGGCAAATGTCTGAAAATGCTACACCTATTTTTATGGCAATCTAATGCACTGACAGAAAAGATTTGGGGTCAAGCCTCTAGCATGCTAGGGTAGCGGTGGCCAGGAGAATTGTGGAAGCAAGGTACTCATTCTTAAGGAGCAGAAATATTATACTTTTCTCCCTTGAGATCTTCTTTTACCAAAGTAAGAAATTGCACTGACATACTCCAAAGAGCTGCACCTATTTCTAAGTGACAAATAGAGGATTAATGCAAGGCCAGAGAGGTAATATAGGGATAGGAAGTCTGGGAGAATTTGACCAAGGGGAAATTGGGTTACATTCACTGTATATTGTTGTTTATCTGAATTAGTTAGTATAATGGGTAGAATATGATGATATTATGAGCATAGTACTTTTTTGGCTGTAGCTCCACACTTAAGTAGGCACAACGAAGGACCAAACATTGCTGCCTAGAGATCTGATATTTTATACACAGTATGATTTCTAATTGCTTGAATAATACTGCACAGTAAGAGTTATTTCTCACTGCCTGAGATATAATAACCTCTTCGAATATCATGTAGCTGATGATCTATGGGGAGCATTTTTGCATGAGATATATTCCTGAAAAGCTAAGCATTCAGAAAAATGAATCCATAGAAAGTGGTAAAATAAGATCCAGCAGCTGAATGAGAGGACTCCTCAGAATTTATATATAGATCCTTTTTCTTAAAGACCCACAGTCCCCATGCTAACAACAGTGATTCAGAAAAACATCCAGCAGAGCCCTGAGGCAAACTATTGTGCATAATCTTTGCACAATTCATTTAAAAAGAAGCATTGTTTAAAAGAATGGAATGAACATTACAAGACACTTTCTCAATAAAGCTGTTTTGCAGTACACTATCTTTATTTGGACAGGAAGCTTCCTACTGTTGCTATTTTTAATACACCAGCTTAATTTATTTTGCATTATGGCATTAGTAAAAACAGATTTTCCTTTAGGAAAAAAAATGGAGCAATTCATCCAGAAACCACAAAGCTTAATGTTCAAAAGAATGGAGCGAGCCTGAAAAGTGTAATAGGCTCAGAATCAAATACCCATAGTCTGTGACAAAGTAGCTTGTACTTGAGCTAAGCCTTTTCAGATGTTTGCCATCTAAATCTACAACCACATTTTGCTTTCAGGTTCGTGTGGGGCCACTCCCATTGACTTCAGCCAACAGCAAGAGGTGAGGAGAGGAGAATTCAGCCCAGAGCATGCACACTTTGTCACTTGTCTTATCTTGCCTTACAGCCACAGCCTCTTTTCAACATTTCCCTTTGAGAGTCCATCCACACTAGGAAAAGGGGTTTAGCTTAGTTTTAACCACTTGTTAGCTAATAGATAGTAACTAATGTGCGATAAAATCCTAAGGCGGACAAGGCAGGTTGTAGCTTTCACACGTGTTAGTTATGTCAAGGTAAACACTTCTACACTGCATTTTAAAACTCTCAACAGTGAGTCGCAGAACCTGGGTTTACAGATTCGAACTTGCAGGACTCAAGCTCTGGTGTTAAACCAGCTGTACAGAACCGCAATATTCACCATTGTCATGTAATTAGGATATATTTTGTACACAGTATGCTTTGTGAAGTATCATTCTAAAAGTCTTGATCTGCTAGACAAGGGGCAGGCAACTATGGTCCAGGGGGCCACATCCAGTCCTTCAGACGTTTTAATCTGGCCATCGTGCTCCCGTCAGGGAGCAGGGTCCGGGGCTTGCCCTGCTCTGCGTGACTCCCGGAAGCAGCAGTATGTCCCCACTCTGACTCCTATGCGTAGGGGCAGCCAGGGGTTCTGCACACTGCCCCCACCCCAAGCACCACCCCTGCAGCTCCCATTGGCCGAGAACCGCGAGTCTCAGGGTATGTCTACACAGCACAGAGGTTTTAAAACACAGTGTAGATGTACCTTAAGAGGGAAGGTTGTACGTAGTAGTAGGTATCTGCCCTTCTGTTTACAGAGTAACCTATGAGCTGAGCTTGCACAGGGGTGAGGGGGGGAGAAAGGGAAAGTTGCAGAGAGACACTTCCCCAGCACCAGGGGTGGCTCTATGTATTTTGCCGCCCCAAGCACGGTAGTCAGGCAGTTTTCGGCGGCGCGCCTGCGGGAGGTCCGCTGGTCTCATGGATTCGGCGGCATGCCTGCAGGAGGTCCGCCAGTCCCACGCCTTCGGGGTACCTGCCACTGAATTACTGCCAGAACCGTGGGACCTCCTGCAGGCATGCTACTGAAGGCAGCCTGACTGCCACCCCAGGCATGCGCTTGGAGCGCTGGTGCCTGGAGCCGCCCCTGCCCAGCACCAATCCCCAGAGAAGTTCCAAGCACATTCCACTGCTGCAGCCCCACCACTACTTGAAAAGCAGCAGCATGTGCATCCTAGTGTGGCAGCCTTTCTAGTTATCTAGCGGTTAGACAAAGGGGCTGCATTAGGACTTCCTCTGTTCCCTTCTTTAAGACATCACATCATGGAATTTTTCCCTTGCTCTGGTCAGTTGCTGTTAGGGCTCAGCAGTTATCATACTACAGTAATTTAGTTCAAACAATCAGTGGAGGTTGCAGTTATTATTGAACAACTGGTCTGCTTGAATCTTGCAATCAAAGCTCTCACTTCTCCCAGAGACGTGAGCGGTGTCAACAACACTAAGGGCTTTACAAAAACAATCTCAGCCTCATCAACATTTTCAAACTCAGAAACTTTAAAAGCGCATAGCCCTTTAAAATGTATTAACTTGCACTTAGGGCTAGACTATGGCTAGTCCTGCATGAGTGAGTAAGTGGGGGGCCACAAAAAGCCCTTCGGTGCCTTGCACATGTGTGCAAGGAGCAGCCACCATCTCAGGTTACATACAGCCTATGTCAGCATAACTTATGGCGCACAAGGGTGTGAAAAAACCACTCGCCTGAGTGACTTACGTTACACCAACATCTACATAAGCCCTTGCGTGCACAGCACTATGTTGGAGGGAGAGCTTCTCCTGCCAACACAGCTTCTGCTGCTGGCAGCGGTAGTATTATTATACCAATGGGAGAGCTCTCTCCCAGCAGCATAGAGCATCTTCACCACATGAACTGCAGCGGCGGAGCTGTGTCAGTACGGCTGTGCCGCTGCAGGTCTGTACATATAGACATAGCCTCAGTCTTTGCACTGCTGGTACTGGACGTGGGTGCCTAGTACTAACAAGGCTACACACATGGGTGGGGCCACACCAGGCTGCTTGGGAGGCACAGCCTTTCCCAGCCTATAATACCCGTTGCTCACGGCCAAAGCCTTTCCTTCTGCTTTACTAGAGAAAAGCAGCAGCACAGCTGTAAGAAAGGTGCCACACAGCCAAGCACACACTGTTACAATAACAGAGGCTGGGCTAATCTACTGCTGTTGTACAAGCAGGTATTTCAGTTTTATGTGTCAGGTGCTGATGGCGTTGGGGCTGTCCATGTAGCTCAGGCATATAAGTGTATAGAATGCCAAATTACACCACCACCACCTCACCGCAAAAAAATAGCCCTAAAGTATTTTCCAGTGTATTAGGGTTACCAAGTCTGACCAAGCAACCAGTGTTATAGGACTTCCTCTAAATGCCTCGTCTCAAACGATGGTGAAGGAAGTTTCTAAAACACCAGGCAATGTACTCAGTATTAAGTGTGACCAATTGTTGGCTCATGTACATGGTGGAAACTGAATGGACTGCATGGAGCAAGAACTTTCCTGGGTGGAAACTGACAGTAACTCTCCTGCACTTCACAGAAACAACGGGTCTGATTTTTTTCCCCTTCTAGCATTAGTGAGGAGAATAAAAGGGTGTCTAGGAGAGTGGATGTAGCTAGTCAAAATAAAAGTCAGGTAAGGAGTCACAATACTTCTTTTTGGATGACAAATTGCAGGCTGTAGGGTGAGTGAGGAGGTCAGCCCTTGCTGAACATTAATATATAGGGAGAAATCCTGGTGAAGTCAATGGCAAAACTCTTGTTGACTTTAATGGAGCCCAGATGTCACTTAAAAACTTTGAAGACATTTGCAGCAGTTGCTTGTACCGAGACTAAGGCCTTTTTTGAACTTTGGATCTTGCTCTTTTCAAAATGAATCCCATGCCCAATAAATCTGCCATACTGAAGCTCTCCCTTTAGCTACAGAATATCTAAAGTGCATGCATTAGTAGAGCAAGCCTCTCTATACTGCTCCCTCAGTATAGTGTGCCTCATCTCTGATCTGGACCAGCTTTTGTGGCAAGAGGACAGCCTCTATACCCACTCAATCATTGTCTTCTATGCAGAAACTGCTAACAAATACAATGGTGTTTTTAGTGAGGTGACCAAGTAACCACTAGAAACTGAATTATGTTATCAGATGGTAATTTATGTGAAATAAATTCAGAGTGGTTTTCAGAAAGGTACAAGTCTGGGATGAATTCAAATTAGGGACATACAGTGCAGGTGAAAAGTTTTATTCCATTATCGGCCCCTTATGAATCAAAAACCCCTCGAGTGAATCCAGGAAGAATGGGAGTGTCAGTCTCAAGGGAGATCCATTGCTCGGTGAGGTGGAACTTCCAGTCACTCTCTCATATCTCAGGTCAGAGCTAACAAACCTCTGGTCAGTGTACCACAAGGCTATGGCTGACATCATGAGAGGCTTTAACACTGACTAGAGCAGGAAAGTACTTTTCTTCTCCAAAACCCCATGTGTGCCACAATTAGACACGTTAACGAGCTCCGAGTTGCAAGATGCATGGGGCCATAGCACTAGCAATCTGTCTTTGTGTTCACAAAACATAGAGGGCATTGGTTGTGCCCCATATATGTATCTGTTGTTATGGAGAAATGCATTTAAAATTACACTGAGTTTGACTGCAATTGCTGAATAGTATGGCACATTGTGTAGTGCTGCAAAATCATAATGAAAGGCCCTATTGTAATGCACACTACTTATGGGACACAAAAGACTTATATGCTTATGAGCTCACTTTTAACACTACATTCACAATTTTTGCAGCTATTTCTTTGGGCTTTGTTCCTATTAAAAGAGCTCTTGGGGAAAAAGTCCCAGTGAAAGCCATGTTTGTTCTTTAAAGGAAAGGCAGTAAAGGGAGTGGAGAGAAATAAGTATAATAGAACCCCCATCACAGTCTTCACTAAAGCATTGCTGCAACAGGTGGGTTATAGCTATTGAGCTGAATGTTTTTATTTATCATGATCTGCAGTTCGTACCACTTGTGTCCAGTAATTCAACAATTAGCAGTAAATATATAAAAAGTACTAATGCATAAATAGATTCTAAGGAAAAAAACAAAGTTTGTAAAACTTGATGTGAGCAGTGCAGAGGTAAAAAGGAAATCAGAGGAATAAACAGCAGAGATCAAGAACTGAGCAGGATTCAAAATAGATTTGACACGTATATGGATAATCAGAATATCTACAGTTACATTAGATAGGCATTTTGAAAAATTGGAAAGGACATAAATCCTCGTGCTTCAGGGCATAAGTCAATCACTAATGTCAGGTGTTAGGAAGAAATTTCCTCTGCAAGTAAGTTATTCCATAATTTCTCACTGCTGATTTTCTTTTACTTCTTCTGAAACATCTAATGGTGGCTGTGGTCAGAAACCCAATTTCAGTAAGGTCCTTAACACATGCCTAAGTTTATGCACAAGCCATTTCATTGACTTTGATGGAATGATTCGGGGGTTAAGATTAGACATATGCTTAAGGATCTTGTTAAAAATTGGGGCCAGAGACAGGCTACAGAACTAGTTGGACCACTGATCTGTTCCAGCATGGCATATTCCTAACCAGTGTTTCCCAAACTTTTTTCCATCAACGACCTCTTTGGCCAGGACTGACTCCAGGCACCAGCATAGGAAGCAGGTGCTTGGGGCGGCTAATTCAAAGGGGCAGCACATCCGTCCAGTATCAGGGCGGCATTTCCAGGTCTTTGGCAGGAATTTGGCGGCGGGTCCCTCATTCCCTCTCTTCCTCTTTGAGCTGCCACCGAATTGCCACCGAAGAGGAAGAGAGGGAGGACCCGCCGCCTAACTGCTGCAGAAGAAGCAGTGTGATTGAGCTGCTGCCGAAGTGCTGCCTCTCTCTTTCTCTCTCTCTTTTTTTTTTTTTGCTTGGGGTGGCAGAAAAGCTGGAGCCGGCCCTGCCTTTGGCATCTGAAAAAATGTCCTGGACCCCTTTCATTTCTGGCACTACCGGAATGCTCCCACGCCAACGTGATCTCTAACGCATGGCATGTGCAAGTTCACACTGTGCAGATGATGCCCTTTTAAGAACAAAATGGCATCCTCCATTCAGCAAGAGTGCTGGAATGCTGTTCTGGCACATTCCACCCTGGCTCATAACCCACAGCGGACCCCAAGGGATCCAGGGGCCCCACTTTGGGAACCACTGTTCGTAACAATTTATGCAAGAATCAATTTCAGTGGTGACTCTGGAAAACAGGCCCTTGCATCTAGAGTTAGTAGTGGGGCCACCTATTCTGTTATAGAAGATCCTGATTTTTCTGTTAACTGTAGTCCAACTTGAGGTCTATAATGAAAAGTTTCTGCCAAAGACTCCAAATCTAGAATGTAATAATGAACAGGTATTACCATCACAGAAGTAACAAAGATAGGCCACCTGGTATTCTCCCATCCAAACTTTAACCAGCCTGTAGCAGGGTGGCTACTCACTCCAGCCCAGACAGGGTTAAAACCAGCCCTGGGAGAGGGCTGGAGGGCTGGGAGAACAGCCCAGGCTGAGTGGGAAGCAGGCTCAGCTGGGGCCATGCCCCAATCAGGGTCTAGCTGGCCCTATAAAGGGTTAAGCCAGGAACTCAAGCAAACAGTCTCTCTCTGCATGCAGAGAGAAAAGGGCCTGGCTGCAGGGAGCTTAACCAAGTGCCTAGAATGGAGCAGGGCTGGGGAAAGGCCAAGGGAGCCAGGGAGCTCCAGCCTAGGAAAGCTGCAGGCCTAGGATAAGGCCAATGGGGCACTTGGGTTGCAGGAGGCAGCCCATGGGTAGGCAAGGCAGAGGCAGCAGGTCCAGACCCCACCCTTGCCTGTGATGAGTGGCTGCTATGCTGCAGTCTGCCCCAGTGAACAGGGGTTAAGTGGTGACAGGCAATAGCCAAGACTGAGGTGAGGTGGGGATAGGGGTTGGAGGTTCCCCTGGGAGGGGAGACCCTGAGATTAGGGGTTACTGCCAGAGGGGCAGGACCCCAGAGAAAGGGGGTCCTGGGAGGGACACAGGGCCAGCGGTAAGGTGGCTCACTGGCCTGCAGAGGGTGCTCTGACAGCTGGAGAGCTAATTCCTGACAGAGACCAGCAGGAGGCACTGCAGGGGTGAGTCCCGCATGCTTACACAGCCTCAGAACTGCTTAGCTTTAAAAATATTGTGGAGATGAGGGCTATTCAGACCACTATGGCTATATATATTTTTTGAAGTATCCAGGTACTGCTCTATCAGTTACATTTTACCATGACTTCCATAATTTATCCTGCTCAGGATGCACTCATACATCTGCAGAATTTTTTGAGTTTGCTTTCCCGCTAACTTTAAATTTTTATAAAATGCAGCATAGGTGCAGAGCAAAGATGTCTGAGCAGTGTTCACCTTGAATAAAAGATCCAGAGTAATTGGAGTATATAACTATTGAGTGATGTTTCCAAAGATCCCCTTTAATAGTCAGATATTCACTTATGGTTTCAAAACGATTTACATGTAATTGTGTCTTCTCATCTATCCACAGCTTCAAACACTGAGCATTATAGCCTGCTGGTTCTCTCTGAAGTTAAGGACAAGAATTTACTGTTCACTAAGTATACTTTTTTTTTTAAGCATCCATAATTCTGCAGTTCCATAACCAACTTTTTTCCCCCAAAACTGACAAAAGCACAAGACTGCAGAATGTACAAGCCAACAATTTTGCTATAAAACATCAAGCAACAGCATGTGAATTCTCAGATGAAACACACATCCCACCTTATACCTGACCAACATTATTTAAAATGAACAGAATGAAAAGTTTTAAAAAATCCAAACATTTTCACTTCTGGCTCAAGGTCACAGCAGAAGAAATTTCACCTCCAATGGTAATAAGCAACTGATCACAGGAGTTTAGAGGGGAAGTGCCATCTTAACCATTACTTTGGCATCTCTATCTTTTGACATTGCAATACTGGATGTAACCGGAGAGACTCAACTAGGTTTTGGTTGTATGTCTTCCAAAAGCTTATGCTGAAATAAATTTGTTAGTCTCTAAGGGTATGTCTACACTACGGGATTATTCCAATTTTACAGAAACCGGTTTTTTAAAACAGATTGTATAAAGTCGAGTGCACGCGGCCACACTAAGCACATTAATTTGGTGGTGTGCGTCCATGTACCGAGGCTAGCGTCGATTTCCAGAGTATTGCACTGTGAGTAGCTATCCCATAGTTCCCACAGTCTCCCTCACCCATTGGAATTCTGGGTTGAGATCCCAATGCATGATGGGGCCAAAACAGTGTCCCGGGTGATTCTGGGTAAATGTCATCACTCAATCCTTCCTCCGTGAAAGCAATGGCAGACAATCATTTCGCACCCTTTTTCCCTGGATTGCCCTGACAGACACCATAGCATGGAAACTATGGAGCCTGTTTAGCCTTTTGTCACTGTCACCATATGTGTACTGGAAACTGCTGACAGATGCAGTACTGCAGTGCTACACAGCGGCATTCATTTGCCTTTGCAAGGTAGCAGAGACGGTTACCAGCCCTATATCACTGTCTGCAATTGGCAATTGGCGATGACGGTTATCAATCCTTTTGTATCATCTGCTGCTGTCATGGGTGCTCCTGGCTGGCCTTGCTGGGCTCATGGACAAAAATGGGAATGACTCCCTGTCATAAACAGATAACTAAGGGTTAATGTCTCTTTCACCTGAAGCACCTAACCAGAGGACCAATCAGGAAACCGGATTTTTTCAACTTTGGGTGGAGGGAATTTTGTGTCTAAGGTCTTTGTTTTCTGTCTGCCTGCTTTCTCTGAGCTTTGGAGAAGTAGTTTCTGCTTTCTAGTCTTCTGTTTCTAAGTGTAAGGACAAAGAGATCAGATAGTAAGTTATATGGTTTCTTTTCTTTGGTATTTGCATGAATATAAGTGCTGGAGTGCTTTGATTTGTATTCTTTTGAATAAGGCTGTTTATTCAATATTTCTTTTAAGCAATTAACCCTGTATTTTGTCACCTTAATACAGAGAGACCATTTGTATGTATTTTTTCTTTCTTTTTTATATAAAGCTTTCTTTTAAGACCTGTTGGAGTTTTCTTTACTTCAGGGAAATTGAGTCTGTACTCACCAGGGAATTGGTGGGAGGAAGAAATCAAGGGAAGATCTATGTGTGTTGGATTTGCTAGCCTGATTTTGCATTCCCTCTGGGTGAAGAGGAAAGTTCTTTTTGTTTCCAGGATTGGGAACGGAGAGGGGGAGTCACTCTGTTTGGATTCACAGAGCTTGTGTCTGTGTATCTCTCCAGGAGCACCTGGAGGGGGGAAGGGAAAAAGGATTATTTCCCTTTGTTGTGAGACTCAAGGGATTTGGGTCTTGGGGTCCCCAGGGAAGGTTTTTCAGGGGGACCAGAGTGCCCCAAAACACTCTAATTTTTTGGGTGGTGGCAGCAAGTACCAGGTCCAAGCTGGTAACTAAGCTTGGAGGTTTTCATGCTAACCCCCATATTTTGGACGCTAAGGTCCAAATCTGGGACTAAGGTTATGATATGGTGGTAGCGGTGGGATATAGACAGAATCCAGAAGCCAGTAGGAATATTATATTTTTCTTTTCTCTGCTAAGGGCTTTTTAGCAGAGAGAAACAGTTTGGTTTTAAAAGGGAACCAGAGAGAATTTTTTTTTCTGCTCTCTCTGGCAGTTTGTAGCTTGCATCTTAAGCAAGAAACCATTAAGGTGCTATTAAGAGTCTTTTGTCATGCAATAGCTCTCCCATTAAGAGTCATTACCAGCACTATATACATGCAAATAAAGTGGTTTTTCAGGTTTACTTAACATTGAATATTAGCTAAAGGCACTGTTGCTAGGCAGACTTCAGGAGGCAACAGAGAACCTGCAGTTCAGAAGATAAACACCGGAGGGCACCCCAACACAAAAAAACAGGAATCATGACTTCTAAGGCAAAAATTGAGGCCGAAGAGCAATTCAAAGAAGCTGAACACAGGCGACAACTGGAGCTGAAAAAAAAGGAAAAAAGCATCAAACTGGCAGCCTACCAAAGAGAACAGGCAGCCAAAGAGGCAGCACACAAAAGAAAACTAGAAGAAGAAGAGGTGGCCTACCGAAGGAAACAAGCAAAAGAAAAGTTGGCCCACAGAAGGAAGCAAGAAGAAGAAGAGGCGGCCCACCGCCGAGACATGGAAAAACACCAAAAAGAAATGAAAAAACAACAAAAAGAAATGGAAAAACAACAAAAAGAGAATGAAAAAAAGGAAAAACAGAAAAAACATGAACTGGACTTGGCAAAAGCTGGGCTACATGTGCCAGCCAACCCTAACAACCCGGCGCCAATTATTGCTCCACAGCACAGGAAATTTCCCACCTACAAGGCAGGTGATGACACCGAGGCCTTCTTGGAAAATTTTGAAAGAGCCTGTCTTGGGTACAGCATCCCCGAAGACCAGTACATGGTAGAATTAAGGTCACAGCTCAGTGGACCTTTAGCAGAGGTGGCAGCTAAAATGCCTAAGCAGCAAATGAATGACTATAAACTTTTTCAAACCAAGGCCAGATACAGAATGGGGATAACCCCAGATCATGCCCGTCGGCGCTTCAGAACCCAAAAGTGTAAACCAGATGTGCCATTTCCCAAACACGCCTACTACGTTGCAAAAAATTATGAGCCCTCCATATCAGGACGCAATGTTAAAACCTTGGAAGAACTGCACCTCCTCATACAAATGGAGCAGTTCTTGGATGGTGTTCCTGAAGACATCACACGGTACATACAAGATGAAAAACCCAAAAATCTCGCTGAGGCGGGGAAAATTGAAGCCAAATGGATGGAAGTGGCAAAAAGCAAGAAAGCTACTGTCAAGGGGAACGATTACCCCAGGGGGCACACAGACCATAAACCCTACAACCGAGGACAGCCAAAGACCCCACATACCACCCAAGTAAAGCCACAGACACCCTACTCTTCCACCTCACCAGTCTCCAGTAACTCACCTCGGCCCAGTGACCCATCAGATGGAAGATGCTTTAAGTGTAATGAACTGGGACATATCAAGGCCAACTGTCCAAAGAACACCATGCCAGTGCAATTCATTGCCCCACCATCACACCAAAGATCCCCAGGCCCGGATGCCTCTCAAATACCCTTGGAGCGAAGGGAAAATTTGAGAGTGGGCGGAAAAAAGGTTACTGCGTGGAGAGACACGGGGGCACAAGTGTCAGCTATCCACCAATCCTTCGTTGACCCCAAATTCATCAACCCAAAGGCCAAAGTTACAATTTACCCCTTCATGTCACAAGCTGTAGACTTGCCTACAGCTCAACTGCCTGTCCAGTACAAAGGCTGGTCAGGAATGTGGACTTTTGCAGTCTATGACAATTATCCTATCCCCATGCTACTGGGGGAGACTTGGCCAACCAGGTGAGGCGGGCCAAGAGAGTGGGAATGGTTACACGTAGCCAAACCAGGCAAGCTTCCAGACCCATTCCTGTTCCTGAACCGTCCACAGACGCCCCGTCTGGGTTACCAGAGACCCAGACAGAGGTAGTGGACCCAGATTCCATGCCAACCACTGAAACAGCCACAGCACCTCCAGTCCCAGGCCCGGAACTGGAACAGCAACCAGCACCAGCGATTGCAACCCCATCTTCAAACTCAACTCCAGTGGGCGCCAGCGAGCCACAACTGGCAGAAGCAACAGACAGCCATACCCAAAAGGCTCAGCCAGAGCCTAAAATACCCTCAGGTGCACCAGCGGAAAGCGGTTCACCAGCAACGGAAACAACCCCATCACCTACATCGCTTCCAGAGGGACCAAGCCCAAGTCCACAGTCTGAGGAAGAACTGGTGACCCCAGCCTCAAGGGAACAGTTCCAGACTGAGCAGGAAGCAAATGACAGCCTTCAGAAAGCGTGGGCGGCGGCACGGAGCACCCCACCGCCTCTCAGCTCTTCTAATCGTTCCCGGTTTGTTATAGACCAAGGAATTTTATACAAGGAAATTCTTTCTGGTGGACACCGGGAAGAATGGCAGCCGCAAAAACAGTTGGTGGTTCCAACTAAGTACCGGGGGAGGCTCTTAAGCTTAGCCCATGATCATCCCAGTGGCCATGCTGGGGTGAACAGAACCAAGGACCGGTTGGGGAAGTCCTTCCACTGGGAGGGAATGGGCAAGGATGTTGCCAAGTATGTCCGGTCTTGTGAGGTATGCCAAAGAGTGGGAAAGCCTCAAGACCAGGTCAAGGCCCCTCTCCAGCCACTCCCCATAATTGAGGTCCCATTTCAGCGAGTAGCTGTGGATATTCTGGGCCCTTTCCCAAAAAAGACACCCAGAGGAAAGCAGTATGTACTGACTTTAGTGGACTTTGCTACCCGATGGCCAGAAGCAGTAGCTCTAGGCAACACCAGGGCTAACACTGTGTGCCTGGCCCTAACGGACATCTTTGCCAGGGTGGGTTGGCCCTCCGACATCCTTACAGATTCAGGGTCTAATTTCTTGGCAGGGACCATGGAAAAACTGTGGAAAACTCATGGGGTGAATCACTTGGTTGCCACCCCGTACCACCATCAAACCAATGGCCTGGTGGAAAGGTTCAATGGAACTTTGGGGGCCATGATACGAAAATTCATCAACGAATACTCCAATAATTGGGACCTCGTGTTGCAGCAGTTGCTGTTTGCCTACAGGGCTGTACCACATCCCAGTTTAGGGTTTTCACCATTTGAACTTGTGTATGGTCACGAGGTTAAGGGGCCATTACAGTTGGTGAAGCAGCAATGGGAGGGGTTTACGCCTTCTCCAGGAACTAACATTCTGGACTTTGTAAGCAACCTACAAAGCACCCTCCGACACTCTTTAGCCCTTGCTAGAGAGAACCTAAAGAATGCTCAGAAAGAGCAAAAGGCCTGGTATGACACACATGCCAAAGAACGTTCCTTCAAGGTAGGAGACCAGGTTATGGTCTTGAAGGCGCAACAGGCCCATAAGATGGAAGCATCATGGGAAGGGCCATTCACGGTCCAAGAGCGCCTGGGAACTGTGAATTACCTCATAGCATTTCCCAATTCCTCACTAAAACCTAGAGTTTACCATGTTAATTCTCTCAAGCCTTTCTATTCCAGAAACTTACAGGTTTGTCAGTTTACAGTCCAGGGAGATGATGCTGAGTGGCCTGACAGTGTCTACTACGACGGAAAAAAAGACGGTGGCGTGGAAGAGGTGAACCTCTCAACCACCCTGGAACGTCTGCAGTGGCGACAAATCAAGGAGCTGTGCACTAGCTTCGCCCCATTGTTCTCAGCCACCCCAGGACGTACTGAGCGGGCATACCACTCCATTGATACAGGTAATGCTCACCCAATCAGAACCCCACCCTACCGGGTGTCTCCTCATGCCCAAGCTGCTATAGAACGGGAGATCCAGAACATGCTACAGATGGGTATAATCCGCTCATCTACCAGTGCATGGGCATCTCCAGTGGTTCTGGTACCCAAACCAGATGGGGAAATACGCTTTTGCATGGACTACCGTAAGCTAAATGTGGTAACTCGTCCGTACAACTATCCAATGCCACGCACCGATGAGCTATTGGAGAGGTTATGATACTCCCCAGGTCATTCCCTTCTTTATGTTTTGTCTAAAAATAGAGTCAGTCCTGCCTAGAATATGGGGCAAGTCTACTAGAGAACCAGAGAGCACAGCCGCTCAGGGGCAGAGCCCCAGATATCCTGCAGAAATGATGAGCTGCATGCCATTCTAGAGGGTGCCCCTGCAACAACCCCACCCGTTGCTTCCCTCCTCCCACACTCCTCCTGACCAGGAGTCATTCCCATTTTTGCCCAGGCTCCCCCGGTCAACCTCACCAAGGCCAGCCAGGAGCACTCACGGGATGATGAGGACGGTTTCCAAGCCTTTTGTGCCATCTACCATCAGGAAAGGAAGGGGAGGGGATGCTGCTGTTCAGCACCGCAGCACTGCATCTACCAGAAGCATGCAGTAGACATACGGTGACATTGAAAAAAGGCAAGAAACGATTTGTTTCCCTTTTCTTTCACGGGGGGAGGGGTTAAATTGATGACATATACCCTGAACCACCCGGGACAATGCTTTTGACCCTTCAGTCATTGGGAGGTCAGCCAAGAATGTAAATGCGTTTCGGAGACTGCGGGGACTGTGGGATAGTTGGAGTTCTCAGCCCACCTCCGTCCCTCCATGAGAGTCCATTTGATTCCTTGGCTTTCCGTTACGCTTGGCACGCAGCAGTGTGTTGAGTCCCTGCTCTGGCCTCTGGAGATTTTTTCAAATGCTTTGGCATTTTGACTTCTTGAACGGAGCTCTGATAGAACAGATTTGTCTCCCCATAAAGCGATCAGATCCAGTATCTCCCGTACAGTCCATGCTGATCAGCGCACCATGCTGGGCAAACAAGAAATGAAATTCAAAAGTTCGTGGGGCTTTTCCTGTCTACCTGGCCAGTGCATCTGACTTCCGACTGCTGTCCAGAGCGGTCACAATGGTGCACTGTGGGATAGCTCCCGGAGGCCAATACCGTCAAATTGCAGCCACACTAACTCTAATCTGAAATGGCAATACCGATTTGAGCGCTACTCCCTCGTCAGGGAGGAGTACAGATATTGATATTAAGAGCTCTTTATATCAAAATAAAGGACTTCGTTGTGTGGACGGGTGCATGGTTAATTCAGTTTAACACTGCTAAATTTGGTATAAACATGTAATGTAGATCAGGCCTAAGGTGCCACAAGTACTCCTGTTCTTTTTGCAGATATAGACTAACACAGCTGCTACTCTGAAACCTGTCAGCTTTAGTCATCACTCTTTCAAGTGTCCACTCTTACCTTTACTAAGTGTTAAGAAGCACTGATCTTTAGTTATAGCTCCCTTTCAATGACTGTGAAGCTTTAGGAGACAGGGGATCTCTGTCATCCATGGAATCACCATGCAGTAAGTTGTTAATGTTTTTCTGTTTGCAGTAAAGCAACTTGTATTACTTCAACAAGGTTAAAACTCTTGCTTAATGGAGGCAGCATGGTCTAAAAGAATGAGCACAGGGTGGAGGTCAGGAACCCAGCCTAATTTTCCTCTATGCAATAGCATCCCCTGGTAAGCCATCTGTCTGAAGAGGGTGCTGAAAATCAGTTTGGTGTCCTCTTGGATTTCTTGTAGACAAATGGATCCACAGCACAGTTGCTGCAAAAAAGGCACTACTGTAGAGAGGCTTATGTAGCAGCTGCAGATGCGGTACATACATCTTGCCTCTTCCTCATCTGGAATTCTCAATGGAGCATTTGTAAAGTCTGGAGTGTGTAGAGGCAGAATAGAAGCTAGGGAAATGCCCTGTAAAGCCACTACTCCTCTTGAATTGACAAATAGATGGATGCACTGCCAAAGAATCCTAAGAGAATATCATAAGTTTCCTGGTCCCAAAAGGCATATGGAGGTGAACAGAAAGGTTACTGTCAGTATGAAAATAGCTAACCATATTAATGTGAGCTATGGAGAAACTGACAGTGACTATCTGGGAGGGAAATCTCCTGAAGAGCTTTTCCTTTTTTAATACAAATATAGTGAAAGGTTGCTTTGTCCAGATTCCAGGGAGCACATCAGTACAACATTGTCACAGGCTAACTGTCTCCTGCTGCTACATAAATACTATAATAAATATATATTATTTAATATACTTAAAAAATCTTTACAAACAGCTTCCAAAGACTCAAAAAATGTCCTTGAACTTTCAAGCATTTCATCTCTGAAGAAGGTTTTACTGAAATGTCCAGGCTCAAATAGAGACTTTTCTAGTTGCTACACAGTAAATTACCCACCTACCTTTTAGATTTGCACATTGGGCATCAAGGTGGCAGCCTGGAATCCTGTACTGCAGGTGTGTTGGACAGAGGAAACAGTCCATATGGTGGGAGCGGAGCAGAACAGTACAGTAAATGAAAATTACTACAGTGGGTGTAACACTATAGTACAGCAGAATCTCAGTTACGAACACCAGAGTTATGAAAGAACCAGTCAACCACACACTTCATTTAGAACTGGTCACTGGAAATACACAATCAGGCAGCAGCAGACACAAACAAAAGCAAATAGAGCACAGTACCGTGTTAAACACAAACTACTATAAAAAAAAGGAAAAGCAGCATTCTGATTCTGCACAGTAAAGTTTCAACGCTGTATTACGTCGATGTTCAGTTGTAAACTTTTGAAAGAACCGCCGTAACGTTTTGTTTAGAGTTACGAACAACCTCCATTCCCGAAGTGTTCATAACTCTGAGGTTCTGCTGTAGCATGATGATGAATCAAGCCCATTAGCTCCATGCTTGTTAACTATCTAAATGTATTTGAATGGTGTATGTGCCCCCTTAGGCATGCTCATAACATTCTTGTTTTTTTCTGGACTCCATCCAGTTTGTACCTTTCTAGCTAGTACAGAAATGTCCAAAACTGAATTCAGTGTTCCTAGATGTAGTCTCCAACTTTCTGCTTTAGTCCATGCTTTCACTTTACGTGTCAGTGACTTTATATGTCTACACATAGAGCCCCTTCCTTCACCTCCCCCCCAAAAAAAACTAGTTAGATTTACCTTTTTAGATGTAATGTGATCGATAAGCTATGTCTATAGTAATTTACTGTCCATTGTCACCTGTGGGTTTTCCCTCTATTACTGCTTTGTGGCTTTACCACTTCTATTGAATTATGTGCCTTGCAGAGAAGTAGTCAAATGATATGAGAAGCAATTCACAAATTTTTTTTAGAATAAGAGGTGAGTTCAGTTCACTGTTATTCATGGAGTCATATTAATTGCTTGTGAACATTCAGCCAGCTATTGGGTGCTAATGAATATGTTTGTGAATCACAAATTTTATCATGAATGATTATTCACCCCAACATTTAAAATAGAAGTGTGTTAATTATAATCTGACATTTTTTTATTTAAAAAGTTTGTCATCCTACCAGGGACCATACACAATATTATGTGACTAAGGCAACCGATCACAACACAAATAGGAAATAATTGTGGTAAGCAGTTTGAAAATAACCAATAGGCTGAAATTTGCTCACCTAAGAATAAGATATTCAGCAAATACAAATATTCAAAATATAAAAGCAGGCCAAAATCGTAATAAATTATTCACATTGAATATTCTGACCGCTAATTTTGGATTGTTTTCCCTTGATTTGTTAAGCTAGCATTTTGGTTTTTTTGGCTGAATATGAGCTGATTTGTTTATTTGTTGCACATTTCTAATCTCTATCTCCTTTTGTGTTATTTCTCTGGCCTCACTGATGTTGCAAATACCTTATTATTTACTATGGTATATAAGTTTCATTAACATAGTGTTTACTCCCATTTCCTGGTCAAAAATGAAAATATTAAGACTAGACCTAGGGCACCTCCCTCCCCCAACGCTGTACATTGCCCTTAATCACCACCCTTACTTTACAGTTCTTTAGCTACTTTTGAATCTATGTGACATAGTGCTCATACCAAATCCAAACGGAATCAATATTATAAGCAACACTTAGGAGACATTGTCTGTCTTTAATGGTTTACTTAAATTCAAGTATTGTGTTAACTTCAGGCCAGATTTACAAAGCTGTTTATGCACCTAAAGATGCAGATAGGTGTCTAGTGGGATTTACAAAAGCAAGCAACTGGGAGTTATTATAACGTTATGAGCCTAACTACCTGGCATGAGCTGTTCTTTATGGGCCTGATCGAACTTCCCTTGACTTCATTAAGCAGGATCAGGCCTTATAAACCTGTGGTGTTCAGTACTCATGCTTCCATTATCCAGCAGATGTAGAGATTCACAGATTCCAGAGCCAGAAGCAACCATTATGATCATCTCACTTCCTGTACAACACAGAAATTCCCCAGTATACGTCCTAGAGCGTATCTTTCAGAATAATATCCAGTCTTGATTTAAAACTTGTCAGTGATGGAGAATCCACCAGGATCCTCGGTAATTTGTTCCAGTGGGTAATTACCCTCACTATTAAAAATGTACATCTTATTTCCAGTCTGAGGTTTTTTACCTATAACTTCCAGCCACTGGGCCCATTTTTTAGGGGACTTTTGTTTGTTTTTCCTATTTTTTCCTAGAGTATTAATTGATATTTCCTTTAATAGACTCTATTTCCACAACCCTCTCCAGGATAATTTCTTTTAATTGTTTGGCTTGCTTTTCTTTCACCCAGTATCTGTCTCTTTTCTATGATTTTCCTTAGTTGTTTGAGGGTGGGGATGGGGGGGAGGAGTTGTTTTTCAGTGATCCATGTACAAGCATAACAATGCTAGAAATGTATTTCTGCTGTCCTCTCTTTACTTCCTCTTCACCATCTGTCTCTTTCCCCTTCATATTCATTTTTTCCTGACTTCCTGCCTCTTTCCCTGGTTTGATACTCTTCCCAAAAAAATGACAAAAAATTATAGTTTTGCAGCCACCTTGTCCATGTCCCTCTTCCCCCTCTATTTCCTGCATGCCTGTCTCCAGTGAATATTTTGAATGCCTCTTCTTGCCAATAGCACTGTAATTCACTGTCTGGAATTAGCTTTTCCCATAGCTGATTTCTCTCATTATCCTCATGTTTTTTCCCCCTTTCAGAAGCTTCTATTAAATTCAAATTAAGAGGTTTGTATATGATGTCTTTTCCTCACAAACACCCAAAGTATATACACAATAGCAGTTTTACTTCTGGCAGTAGATTATCTATAATTTGACAGTTATAAACTTCATAAAGTTTTTTTTTGTACAGAGAGATTCACCCTTAACCTATCCCAAGTGATTATTCACACACCTATAGATTTCTAAGCAGTCCGTGTAATGATAGCCAAGTGTTGTTCAAATGACTTGTTCACTGCAAACTTATACATCTGTCATACCTCTGCCACAAGTAACTCCATAACGATCCATTGAATTACCTGCTTCCAGAGGAATTGTTTATCATTCTTGATCTCCTAAAGTGTTTCTCGAAAACAGACTTATTTCTAGACCTGATCACAAAATTTTGGAGAACATTCCTGTTTATTTCTGCAGCAATTAAAGAAGAGGCAAAAAGACCAGCTCAAAAAATGATTTCCGGTTGCTCTGTGCTGGAGCTATATGATAGTTTATGTTTATGAGCTATATGAAAGTGGGTTTTTTGGAGTGGGAGAGGGTTACAAGAAAGTTAATTCACATATCAGTCTTGTTTCTGACAGACAGGAAGTGGGACTATTAAATGAGACCCTTTAAATTCTAGAGCATCAAATACTATCAGCATGGCCTAAATGGAAACACTTGTTTTGCATACGTTCACTACATAACTAGGGGGACCCACACTCCTGTCAGGAGCAACAAGTTCCTCAAACTTCACAGCTAGCCCATTTCAAAAATACACAGAAAATGTATTATTTCAGAAAACAGATATAAGGTGCCTCTCATCATGCCATGAGCAGGTCTGCCCCTGATCCCACATAACTAAACCCAGGTTAGGTCCACTTTCTACCCAAGGGAACTTGGGAAGGGAGAGGGAGAACATATATTTAAATATTTATATATACAAATACCTGAAAAGATAAGCATCTGGGACATATTAGGAGTATAGTTCATACAGAATGTGTTGGATGCTATTTACATAAGCTTGTTGTATGCTCTTAATACAACAGAGGTGTAAAATGCTATTTGATTAACTTACATTCTTTTAAGATTTCTACAATGCATATACTTCCATGAGTATGGCAATCAACCCCTCAGCCTGAAGGAAGGGGTGAATCAAAAGCAAAATTAAACAACTCCTTGCTAAAAAGATTAAAGTGTACAGTAGCCAAGCAACAAATTGAAGAAAGATTAGTACAACTTACACAGTACACAATATAAGGCTTCTTTTGAACTGCCTCTTCTGATGTTTACACAGCCTAGCCTAAAGTTCAAAAGTAAACTTGAGTAACATCTACCAGTACTTTAACAGGAGCCAAATAGCATGGTTTTTAATAATTCTAATCCTGAAGTACTAAGGGAAAAAACTTCCTTTGATTTCACTGGCAGTAGGGTTATCAGGATTTTACTTTACTGCATAGAGGTTGTTTATCTATCTCAACCTAGAACAAAGCTGGATCTATAGTAGTTCTCTTCTTCCTTCACAGGTCCCTTGTTTACCCATTCCTGATTCAGTGACAGGTTGCTATGTAGTGCAATGCTTACTGCTATCACTCTCCTTTCTCCCAGGGTTAAGTACAATATTTATTATCACTTTTTGATGAGAAGTCTTTTATGATTACTGATAATTTGAGGAAATATCTTTCTCACACTTCCTTACTTTCAGACATTGGAGTAGAAAATGTCTCTCTCTCAAGCTGTCTAGCTTATATGGTGCCCTCCGATCACCATAGTACCTCACAATCTTTAATGTATTTATCATCACAAAACCCCAGTTAGGTAAGGAAGTGCTGTTCTCCATTTCCCAGGTGGGAACTGAGTCACAGAGAGACTCAGCAATTTACCCTAGAACAGATCACACAGGAAGTCTGTGGCAGAGCAGAGAATTGAAGGTGGATCTCCCAAGTCCTCAGCTAGGATTCTAACCACTGGACCATCCTTCTTCTTATTACTGCACAGTCTCTAGGTTTAAACTATGCTTGGTGCTTCCCAAATTCCACTTCCAGTTTATGGTTACTTATTCAGTGTTTGGTGGGAGTCTGCATTAGGGTGGTCTGAACACAAAAGCTGCACCACTTTAACTGTATAGGTATAGTTAATCAGTACACCCCTACAAGTATACACAGTTATACTGGTATAACGGTGCTTTACACAAGTACAGATATTCCTAAATGGGAAGAAAGGAATAAGTTTTACTGGTATAAGGCACTTTTATAGTAGTATAAATGCATTCACACTAGGGGTTGTACTAGTATAAATGTTTCAGTATAAAAATCACACCCCAACTGGCACAGTTAGAACAATACATAACCAATCTGTATACTAAGCCTTACTTTTCCATATTTCACGATGAGAAGGTAGTCTGATCACACAATATAGTTCTGTGCAGGGATCGCAAACATTTTAGCTTGTTGCTGTTCATTGTTGTTCTTCCAAAGTGTCTCATATGTTGGTGTTGTAAGTGCTGGTCTAGGATTCTGATCATTTTTCAGCTGTGGGTGGGACTATTTACATCACAGGTCAGGATGCTGGAGTTGCTGAGCTCAGGGAGCAATGCTATACGTGAGTAGATCATGCTTTATTCGCATTTAATTTTTGATCATTTAATGTTTTGCAGTAGAAGGAGCATTTGCTATATTGGTTGCAATGGCACCAGAAGATTAATACGCTTTTCTGTATGTTGATGAGCAGGGGGAATCAGCACTCTACTACTCTGCAGCCATTGTTGCTGGAGTTCCTGTGCATATGAAATATTTGCTTTCAGAATTACTATGTAGGGTTGGTCACTATCAGTATAACCACTTGATAAAGTCGGGCCTCAGACTTCACTCCCTCATAGTATAATGGGTTGGATTATACTGTAAAATAACTTTAATAGTTTTATTGGAGAGTTATATCTAGTTAGTGGTTTCTTTAAAGTACAGAAAGACCATAAAGCTTTTACTTGTAACACACTATTTTCCTGCAACTGAGAATTTTATAGCACTTCCCACTAAAGGAACCAATGTTGTTCCTTAGTCAGCCAGAGGGGATGCCATTGAGCAGTGAGAGGTACTCCCTTCCTTTCAGGAACAGTGCCTTCTGTCTCTGCCACCCCACCCACCCCACCCCAGATTATGATTGCATTGAAAACAAGAGTCTGGGATTGGCAATTTAACCAAGGGCTCCTCTGTCACACTAAAGACCACTAGACTATTCCTCTACAGTATAGTATTTTCTTGAGTGACATCAGTACTCATCTATTCAATAATCCACTCGATAAAGTTAATGTCTTCCTTGCTTGTTTCGACATTAGCGTTGATTACACAGCATAGCTGTTTAATTAAATGGTTTCATATTAGTTTTTCCATTCAAGATGGAATGACTCTCAGATATTTTCTAATATCTATAATTATGAACCAAGTGGACTTGTTGAATTCATGGCAAAGGCACATTTGCTAAATAATTTTATCAAAGGACTAATAATGGGGTTTCAATTGGATTCAGTCTTCAACGTGCCAATGGTTTATTAAGGAAGTGTGCAAACATGAATGAGAGTACAGTTATTTTGAGTGGTACATGAGGGTGTTACTAGAAGTAATAGGATGAAATTAAGAGAAAAGTGTATGTTGAATAATAGAGGAAGGATTGAATGTGGGTATTCAGAGCACCTCTTACACACAGAAACTATTCCTAGTTTTTGGCAAATATTAATAATTTACTACACTCTCCTCCCCTGGGGGGAAAGAGCAGTATATTTTAATACTGTTAGGAGGTGTGCCCTGATTACCAGATCTGGTAATTTTACTAATTTTGGACAGTGTGGGGAGCCATAATGAAGAAAGGTAGGACAGTTACTGTATAATTAACAAACACAATGTATTAGAGTTTTCGTTTCAATTCTGCTTTGTGATGTTTGCAGTCCAGTCACTTCTAGTTATAGCCTTTGAACTTTTCCCAAGGGCTGCTGATGCTTGATCTAAAGCCTGACTAAGAAAGATGAACTGCAACTGCCACATTTAATTACATGAAAGAGATTTAAATATAGACTCTGGACTGATCTACACAAGAGTATTGTACAGATTTAATTAGATCTGTTTTGAAACTAATTTAATTAAATTGGTACAATTTTCTTGTGTAGACAAGGCCAGAGTTGGTCGGTTGGTGTGTTTGGGTTTTGTTGTTGTTGTTGCTGGGGTTTTTTTGTTATTGGTCTCCCATGTAGAGAGCCAAGCAGTCTTTGAACCTAGCCACCACCAGCACGCCTAGGGGAACTTTGTAGCTCTAGCCCTGGAGCCCTGCATGAAATTACTAGATGTGCAGTAGACAACTTTTATTCCAAGAAAAGAACTGCCATATGATGTCCATGTTTTCAATTAAATTGTCTCCACATACATAATACTTACACCCAGTTTAACTTTGATTGGTCGATGTTGTCTCATGCCTATAACTTTAAAACTAGTGAGGTTTTTTATTCTCAACTAGGATTGTATTCTTCCTTCATGACTACGGATCTGACAAGTTTGAAGTTTTTATATTTCAGAGGTGAAGCCATAGCTATAATGAAGTCAATAACAAAACCTTTATTCACTTCAGTGGCCAGAATTTTACCCTAGAGGTTTGAGTGGAATGCTAAAAGAAGTTTTAACATGAAGTTCTATAGACCAGCCACTGGATAGTGACTAAATAGGATTGTGTAGTTTCCTTGCTCATTAGCTACAAAAAACAAATGGCAAACTGCATAGTTTATGGCTCACACGTCACCAGTAACCTTGACCCAACTGAGGTGTATTCCAGGTGTAGTTAAAGTACAGATTGTCTTTACCTGTAGACAAAGTAAAGATTCTGCATTTGAACTGTTATAATTCTGTTGATGAGCAACTCAGAAAATAATCCATCTCAATCTCCCAGATCTGTATTAGCTCTGCAGCGGCAACAGGAGTAAAACAAAACAATTTATATAATATCAAAGTTAGCAGATATGACTGAACTTACTCACCAAGGAGATTTGTGAAACAAGGCACTATTTTTTTAAAACAGTAACTGCACTCTAAAACTTGCTCCACTGAAAATCCTCCCCGTCGCCGCTTATCACACATCTGAAACTCAAAAATGGCCAAATGACTTAGCCCAAATGTTAATTTGTTTGGTAAATTTGAGCTGAGGCAAATGGGTCACTTTTCAACAAAAGAGAAAAATGTAATAGAGTCAAAAGCAATTGAAAACAGGGGGTTCAAATGGAAACAACTGCTTAATCTTATCTCTAGGGCATTCGTTGCCACAAATGCAATCATGCACATTCACCTTACAGCAGCACAGCTTTACTGCTGCTAGCTGCACCACTGTAACATCTACTGTGTAGCGGCTCTATGCCAGTAGGAAAAAGATCTCTCACCGCATAATTAAACCACCCCCAACAAGCAGCGGTAGCTATGTCAGTGGGAGATGCTCTCCCACTGACATAGCACCCTGCACACCGGTGCTTTTGTCAGTGGAGGTGTTTTTTCTCACCCCTGACCGATAAAAGTTTTGCAGACAAAAGTGTTCGTGTAGACAAAGCCTTAGTTTCTTTACTTATGACACATTAAAATGCTTATAAGAAGATTACTCCAGTTAGAACTGCGTTTCGAGTGTAAACTCCTGAAGATGATGAACCAAAGAGGTTACCTTAATATGGAGGTTCCTGAGGAAAAATTGGGAAGTTCTAAATACATCAGCAGCTGTTAAAGAGGAAGTTTAGCCAAGATGTGGTCTTCCTCAGAGTTAAGTCCCAATACATATGATGGGCTTGCAATCTATCAAAGTAAATTCTGCATAGATTTAGTGTGAAAATATTTTTTGCATTTATTCTCTCTATGACAGAGTCTTATAATAATGCAGTTATATTAATGATTTCATTTTATGTTCTTTGAGTCATGTATCAAAGAAGAGACTCTCAGCAAGTCTATTTTTATTAACCCGTCAGTTTATACACTACTACTACATAACCTACCCAGCCCAGTAGTTTATAAAAATAACATTTTATAAGTTACTCTATTTAATTCTACAGGTTAGAACCATAGGGTTAGAAGGAATCGCAAGGGTCATCTAGCCTAACCTCCAGAGGCGGCTCTAGCTTTTTTGCCGCCCTAAGCACAGCAGTCAGTCAGCCAACTCACCGCTGAATTGCCACCGAATCCGTGGGACTGGCGGACCTCCCATAGGCAAGCTGCTGAAGGCTGCCTGACTGCTGCCTTCGCGGGGACCAGCAGAGTGCCCCCCACGGCTTGTCGCCCCAGGCACACGCTTGGGGCACTGGTGCCTGGAGCCCCCACCGCTAACCCCTTGCCAGGTTGCAGGATTTGTTGGGTCTAAACCATCCTAAACAGATGGCAATGCAGCATCCTTTTGAAAACTTCCAGTGAAGAAGCTTCCACAACCTCCCTATTCTAAACAAACCCATGACTCCTTTTAAAAGAAGCAAGTGATTCTGTTTTCGTCTGTGTTAACTCAAGAAGTGGACTGAATAGGGGTTTATTTTCCAAAATACAGTTTCCCCACATCTGACAGTTTTCAAGGTATTGTTTATATTTCTGCCCTTCATAGAGAAAGAAAAGATGTTCGTTTCCCCTAAAAGGCTGACTCTGCCACATTCCAAAGCATGCAAGTAAAAATATCCTTCTTTGTCATTGGTAACAAGAGATATGGCAGGAAGCAAGGGTCTCATACCTACCCTCATTTGAAAACCAAGCAGGATGCCAGATGTTGTGACTGAATACACCCCTGTATTTATACCTCCCCACTATTGTAATAATCTTTGTACAAACTATGCCTTGTGAGGTATCAATTGAAAACTAATAACTCCCTGGTCAGTCATATTCTGGTGAAACGTGTGTAGCTAAGTTGTGTGTAAAGTTATGAACATAAAGTGAAATTATGACTGAAATGTGTTTACCAGACAAGCCTGCAGAGGAAGTAAATCTATTTCTCAAAGACAAAGGACAAGCTGATGCCTCTAACCAGGTGTCATCAAAGTTGATTGTCAATCATCTGTCAAGTGGATGTCCTTTGGCAAGGAAGGGGGACAGCAATAGATGGAGCTGCATTTTAGAAAACAACAACATGGACTCTCTTTCACCACATGACTCCATGTCTCCATCCTCACAGCTGGAAGGAACTTAATCTAGGGGTAATCCTCAGGAAAATGCATTTTCCAAAGGTGACTATAAAATTGAAGGGGGAAACACCCTGGATCTCTCTCTCTCTCTCACACCCACATCTACACCCTCCAAGACAGCAAAGGCCTGAGACCTTTGACTTCGGGGGTGGTCCTGACCTGAGAAATTGGTCAGCTATGTTTCTTGGAACTAGTGGTAAACCAGGGGCAGCTCCAGGCACCAGCACGCCAAGCGCGTGCTTGGAGCAGCAAGCTGTGGAGGGCGCTCTGCTGGTCGCTGCGAGGGCGGCAGGCAGGTTGCCTTCGGCTGCATGCCTGCGGAGGGTCCGCTGGTCTCGCGCTTTGGCAGACCTCCTGCAGGCAAGCCGCCAAGAGCAGCCTGTCTGCCGTGCTTGGGGCAGCAAAACACCTAAAGCCACCCCTGCCTTAAACCAAATCTAGTTTAAGTCTTATCTACTACAGATAATTTTACCTTTGTTCTTCTTGTAACTATATCAGATTTTAATACTTTGTACTCAAAATCTCTTTGTAGTTAAATAAACTTGTTTTATATTTTATTCAAAACTAATACAGACTTGTGTTTAAAGTAGCAAGCTGTTGCAGATTGACCCCTTACAGGGGCAATGGACCTTTGATATCTGAACTGTCCAGGAGAGGGCTAGGCAGTGCAGAACACATGTTTTTTGGGAGAAGTCAGGCCTGGGAATGTGTTGGGGGCACCCTGCACATAGTAACCAAGGCTGATGGAAGCCAGAGGATGGCTGGTATGTTGCTGACAGGTTGCTGGGGTCAGAGTTGTTGGACCAGGGCTGCAGCTATACACAGACTCTCAGGGTGCAACCTACATTCTGGCAGGCTATTTGTGAGCAGCCCAGGCTGGGAGTACAACTGCAGATCATTGTGAGGCATCCAGTGGTGCTGGAACCCTTTTAAAACAGTAACTCCTCACTTAAAGTCATCCCATTTAATGTTTTGTTGCTGATCAATCAGAGAACATGCTCATTTAAAGTTGTACAATGCTCCCTTACAACGTTGTTTGGCAGCCGCCTGCTTTGTCCACTGCTTGCAGGAAGAGCAGCCCATTGGAGATAGTTGGTGGGAGCTTGGAACCAGGGTGGGCTGCTAGGCCCCCTAGGTTCCCTGTGCAGCAGCCACCCAGCAGGCTATCCAGTGCCAGGCAGTTCAGCTGTCCCTCCCCTCACTGCCTTGGAGCTGCTCCCGGGAGCCTCCTGCTTGCTGTGCAAAGGCAAGGGGAGAGAGAAGTGCTAATGTCAGGGCATAGGCACTGGGTCCATGGGTGCTCCGGGCCTGGAGCACCCACAGGGAAAAATTAGTGGGTGCTCTGCACCCACTGGCAGCCAAGCTCCCCTGCCCCGTCTCCTCCTTCTCCCTTGGGCATGCCACGTCCCCACTCCTCTGCCTACCTCCCAGCTTTTCCCACCCGGCTGCCGCCAAAGAGCTGTTTGGCAGCATTAACATGCTCCAGGAGTGGGGGAGGAGCAGAAATGCAGCAAGCTCAGGGGAGGAGGCAGGGCCAGAGCGGGGATTTGGGGAAAGAGTTGGAATATTGGCAGGGAGAGGGCAGAGTTGGGCGAGGACTTTGGGGAAGGGGTTGGCATGAGGGTGGGGCAAGGGTGGGAAGAGGTGGGGCAGGGGTGGGGCCTCTTGGAAGGGGTGGACTGGGGATGGGGATGGGGATGGGACGAGAGGGTCAAGCACCCATAGGAAAGAGGGGAAGTTGGCATCTATGTATCAGGTTGTCCCCCACCCCCCTGCTCCTGCCCCCCATCTCCACAGAGCAGGGTGAGGAAGTGACAGGGCTCAGGATGGAGGGAACTTGCTGGCAGCAGCTGCTGTCTCAACTTGCTGATCTACTTAAAAAGGGTTAGAGTCAGTGTATCTAAAGGGGAAATGCACGTCTCTCTCTCTCTCACACACATACAGGGTGTATGTCTCTCTCTCTCTCTCTGCCATGTTGGCTCCCCTTCCTGCATTCCTGCTGCCTTGTAGAGTTGGAGGCTACATTAACAATGTGATAACCTTTGTGGGCTCAGCAGTAAGGCATTCCCTGGGAAATATCCCACCCTCTGACTCCACCACCTTAACCAAGCTTCACAGTCATCATTGCTGTGTACAGTATTAAATTGTTTAAAACTTATACTGTGTATATGTGTGTGTGTCTCTCTCTATATAAAATATAGTCTTTTGTCTTGCGAACAAAATTTCCCTGGAACCTACCCCCTTCCCTCCCCCTTTACATTAATTCTTATGGGGAAATTGGATTTGCTTAACTTTGTTTCACTTAAAGTAGCATTTTTCAATGACATAATTACAGTGTTAAGTGAGGAGTTACTGTAGTGGGGGTGCTGAAAGCCAGCCCTCTTATCCTGTCCGTGCCCTCACCCAGCTGGGGCCTGGAGCAGTGCCATATCTCTGGGAGGGGGGACCAGGACAAGGGGGCAAATGATGGGGGTGGGCACAGGGCCAGGAGCACTGCCTCAGCCATGGAGTTAGTGGCCAGAACCCCAGGAGGAGAGCCCTAGGAGTGGGGGGCTGTCAGGGAGCAGGGCCCGTGCACCAAGAGCAGAGCCCAGGGCACGGGGACAGCAGTCAGGAAGCAGGGCCCCGGTGTGGAGCCAGCGGCCTGGGAGCAGGGCCGGAGGCTGAGACCCAAGCTCAAAAATATGGGTGCTGCAGCAAGCCCCACACCCCCAGTTCCCGACCTATGGAGGCACTAGGGTGACCAGACAGCAAATGTGAAAAATCAGGACAGGGAGTGGAGGGTAATAGAAGCCTATATAAGAAAAAGAGCCAAAAATCAGGACTGTCCCTATAAAATCGGGACATCTAGTCACCCTAGGAGGCACCCAAGGTTACAGGGCAGATGGTGACAGTCCCTCACTCGTCTGAACTGCACCCCAGCACACGTCAGATGCTCACTAAGATCTCCTTAGGAAGTGCACAATTCATAATAAACCTGAATATTACCCTCTCCCTTCACCAATGAAGCCTAAGGGGGGGAAAAAAGAGCCTAAAAGCATGACTATTAAAGATAGACTAACAGTAAACAAGGAAGCAGAGCACATATCTATGCAGAGCAGTGTTTATTTTTCTCTGCAATGGTATGTAAACTTAATGTTTCTGTGTAATTGTATGTAAACTGTTAAAATGTATGAACTGTAGTTTAGTATTTCAGGGACAGCTGTTATGTTATAGGTTTAAGAATGTCTTCTGTTATTGCACCAGTTTATCCAGTGATAGATTTGACTGGCTAATTTGCTATTTGCAAGGCTCCCTGGAGCACACAATTTGATTAATTGATTTTTGCTGTGTGAATGCTTTTGTAGCTACCTGTGGAGTAGTAGCAATACATACCTTAAGATTGCCTAATACTAGCCCTTTTTTCCTATTGTGCATGACTTTGGCAAACAAATCATTTGGGTTGAAATTTTCCATGCTTTGTCTCTGCACTGGATATGAATAAAAATTGAATCAGCCATTTTCCAAAAATGAGGTTGAATGGTCCCTTAGAATATATGCTAGCTACTTATGCTAAACTATCTGTTTGCTCCTGTATTTATCAGTGATACTGAGTACCTTTTCCAGATCTGAAGAAGAGCTCTGTGTAGCTCAAAAGCTTGTCTCTCTCACCAACAGAAGTTGGTCCACTAAAAGATGTTACCTCACCTACCTTGTCTCTCTAATATGCTGGGACAGACGCAGCTAGAACTACACTGCATAGTGCATTAATTTTGGCCTTTCCAAAGGTATGACTGCCTGACTTTGCAACCTTCATGTTCTTTTAACAGTGTTTTTGTACATAACATTAGAAGTGTTTAAACTCCTCAGACATAGGAATATACAGCTCTTACAGTGCTTTACCAGGATTTGCACAGCTTAATTTTTATCTCCACTCCCTGTCAAACAGGCAGAACATTTGAATGAGGTCCCTCCACCAAGAGAAAGGGCAGAACGCTGGAATCAGAAGAGTCTGTGACAATTGGAGAGAAAAGGGAAAAACTGAAGTGAGAACAGGGGAGCCTCCCTTGCCCCTCCCCCACCTCCCTGCTAAGAGGAGAGGGGAACAGACAAGGCAGGAAGAAGAGACAGGCAGTGAGGGAAAGCTAGTGGAATCTGGGTTAAGGGTGTGAGTACAGCTGTGTGGCACAAAGGCAGAAAGCAAAGAGGTGAGAGGGAAAAAAAATAATCAAAAACTGGGGGAAGAGACACAGACTGTGAAATTCCCCTGGAAGGATAAGTGCCAACCTGGGTATCATCTCACTGTACTGAGGGTAAAAGGTTTGATTTACAGCCCAAGCCTCATTGAAATATAATGGTTAAAACCTTCAATGAATAACTTGTGTTTCCAGGATGGTAACTAGTTCTGCTGACAGGTAAAAAGGCTCAGAAGCTGACACTACTAGTGCCAAAGAATTCATGATGTGGCTGCCAAATCCCAACACCGCACTGCTGTCATATCTTTATAAAGGCACCCATCACCATACTACCTAGGTACATAATAGCAACTTTCTGTTCATACCTGTCTCCAAGATGTTCACTATTCATTACTAAGAAATGTACAACTTCTTTAGGTAGCCCTTGCACTCATTATAGCACATAAAACATACCACAGGAAGACTTTTAGCCACCACATTTAGATGTTAGCTCTGCTAAGTGGTTGTAACTGAAGAATCAGGATTTGTCAGGATACCACAGAGTGGTATCTGAAATTTGTACTTC
The DNA here is from genome assembly GCF_025201925.1 of Gopherus flavomarginatus. Lineage (NCBI taxonomy): Eukaryota > Metazoa > Chordata > Testudines > Testudinidae > Gopherus > Gopherus flavomarginatus. The sequence continues at coordinate 214,381,056 of NC_066617.1, read as the reverse complement.
AGTCACACCTACTGTGTGCTAGATGCTGCCCAAACATATGAAGACAGTTTTCTCCTATAATTGAAATAGGAAATAATACTAATCAACAGGAAATAACTATTAGAAAGTTACTTTTAAAATGTTAGTTGCTTTGTGGTAACATGACTACTTTTTACTTAAGAGTTTCTCAAGTGTGTGTCAGCACTTCCATTATAAATTAACATTCAGAAATTGAGAGAACCAGAACTGCCCTAAGATTTTCTAAAAGGACTTTCAAATTCTCACTCATAGGAGTTTGGAGTCCAGATCATCCTTTCCACTGGAAACCAAGGACTGCTAAGGAATCTGGAAAGGCAAGCCTTGGAAAATGCAAACATTTTAAAACGTTAAATCAAAAAAGGAAAACAAAAAAAATTGCTACCCTGGAAGGAACTAACATTGCCACATTCTCCCTCCAAAAATGGAATTAAGGTATCCTGCAAAGGAAAAAAATGTTCCCTTTTTTCCTACTTTGTGTAGGGCTTGATGTTATTTATGGTTATGTTTGTTTGTTTTTAAATTTTTGAAAATGCCCCCTTCTCCCTTGGTTTTGTTGGAAAACACAGAGAAACAGACTGGGAGCTTTTCTTTCAGGGAGAGGAGTAGTCTAACAGCCTTTCTCTCTCAATTATTTGATAGTTAATCTGTAAGAGGCAAGAATAATTATCTGAAAGACAGCTAATGGAAGATTTATTAGATGTATTAACTATGGCACAAAAAGTAGGAATGTGCTAATAAAGTTTGCAGATGACACAAAGCTGGGAGGTATTGCCAATACAGAGAAGGACCAGGATATCTTACAGGAAGATCTAGATGACCTTGTAAACTGAAGTAATAGTAATAGGATGAAATTTAATAGTGAAAAGTGCAAGGTCATGCATTTAGGGATTGATAACAAGAACTATTATAATAAGCTGGGGAGGCATCAGTTGGAAGTAACAGAGGAAGAGAAGGACCTCAGAGTATTGGTTGATCACAGGATGACTATGAGCCACCAATGTGATACATCTGTGAAAAAAGCTAATGCATTCTTGGGATGCATCAGGCGAGATATTTCCAGTAGAGATAAGGAGGTGTTAGTACTGTTATACAAGGCACTGGTGAGGCCTCATGTGGAGTAGTGTGTGCAGTTCTGGTCTCCCATGTTTAAGAAGGATGAATTCAAACTGGAACAGGTTCAGAGAAGGGCTACTGGGATGATCTGAGGAATGAAAAACCTGGCATATGAAAGGAGACAAAGAGCTTGGCTTGTTTAGCCTAACCAAAAGAAGACTGAGGGGAGATACGATTTCTCTCTATAAAGATATCAGAAATAAATACTAGGGAGGGAGAGAAATTATTTAAGCTCAGTATCAATGTGGATACAAGAACAAATAGATATAAACTGTCCATCAGGAAGTTTAGACTTGAAATTAGATAAAGGTTTCTAATCATCAGGAGAGTGAAGTTCTGGAACAGCCTTCCAAGGGGAGCAGTGGGGGCAAAAGACATATCTGGCTTCAAGACTAAGCTTGATACGTTTATAGAGGGGATAGTATGATGAGAAAGCCTAATTTTGGCAATTAATTAGTGTTGGACTACTAGCGGTAAATATGCCCAATGGTTTGTGATGGGATGTTAGATGAGGTGGGATCTGAGTTACTACAGAGAATTCTTTCCTGGGTGTCTGCCCACATGCTCAGAGTTTAGCTGATCGCCATGTTTGGGGTCGGGTAGGAATTTTCCTCCAGGGCAGATTGACAGAAGCCTGGGGAGTTTTTCATCTTCCTCTGCAGCATGGGGCACAGATCACTTGCTCGAAGGTTCTCTGCACCTTGAAGTCTTTAAACCATGATTTGAGGACTTCAATGACTCAGACACAGGTTTGATGCAGGAGTGGGTGGGTGAGATTCTGAGGCCTGCATTGTGCAGGAGATCAGACTAGATCATAATAGTCCCTTCTGACCTTAAAGTCTATGAGTCTATGAATACAAAATATGTAACAAAACAGATCCCAAGAAATTCCTGCAAATTAGGACTGAAGAAAGGTGAACCCATATCCACTTCTTTATAGCTGTGGTTAATTTACATGAGGAGAAATATACATTAAGTACATCATACAAGCTCTACCACTCAGCTAGTCAATTTTAAGGTGTAAGCAGTCCCTCTTTTTGTTTACTGACTTGGTAACCTAGTGAAGAATCACAATTAAATTCTTTCCCTTTTAATGGACACCTTCCACCCAGGGCAGTCATCTGTTTTAAAGGCATTAAAATAATCCCTCATTAAATTCAACTCACAATTGACCACGTAATCTCTTATTCATTGTGTGGGTCATTTGAGAGACAGCCACTCATATTAGTAAAATAGTTTGTAGGGTGTATGTAGTTTCATGATTAACCAACATGAGCCAGTAGCTTTTCTTAAATCCTCTCTCAGTATAGGTTTAAGACTGATTGTGGGGCTGTTCACAGTTCTAGACCCTCAGATGAATTAGTTTTTATCTTCTACAGTTTCCTGCCATCATGTTGAAACGCATTTTATTTAACTGTTGCAGTATATGGGATCCCTCTCAATTTCTCAACCATCAGGTACATTGACAGCCACCTTCTCCATGAAGATTACAGAAAAAAATACCTAAAAAGTTGAATGGCTAAGTGATACAAATTAGAGTTCTATTCAAGCAGGGGAGAAAATAGGTCAAGGACAGGGAGAATTGTTAGGGTCTATGGCACGTACGTCTCACCTCCCCCCTTAAAGAAGAGAGCAGAGAAATATCATCAACAAAATAATTACTACAACAACAACAACAACGCTAACTTGTTTAAAAAACTTGAGTTGCCAACATCAGATCATTTACTTCTCTGTGTGTTGAAGAAAATTCTTCTAAACCTAGATTTCTAACAATCTTGCTGTCTATCAATATCTAAGCAGATCTTCAGGGTGCTTACATGCATTCCAGGTTCAGCTAGTATATCTAAAGAGAACAGGAATTCAGATTAAGAACCTAAACGCTGACCCACAAGAGTTTTTAAGCAGAATTTCAGATTTAGAATAAAAAAAAGTTCAAGAGGATTCCTAAATTGTCTCCATTAGCTCCTTTAATTAAACTTTGTATTTTAAGGTTACAATTCCTGGAAAGATTTTCAAGAGTCTTAATCTTCCTAGAGAGTAAAAGTTTGTGGAACAGCAGAGAATATTCAAACGCACCATTTTCAATGGCAGAATGCAAGCAGCATTAAATATTTTCCCTCAAAAACACATCTATTTGTATTATTTTAGACAAAAGAGTTAAACCATCTTTTTATTTTGTTTTATCTCAAGGGACTTAATTGACTAAATCAATATTTGCTGATGTGATTCAGTAGAGCCACTACATAAGGCTGTAGTAATAGAACCAAAATATCTTAATATTTTACTTCAAAAAAGTTACCTCTGAAATGAAGAATAAAGATTATCACCCATAGACAATATCCCTCTTTTTTTCCTGAACTGTACTACCTTTACTAATAAAAATAAATATTTCTACAGAGCATTAGTAGCACCTCAGCCTATTCACTATTGCCAACTCTCATGATTTTGTCATGAATCTCATGATAATTATTGTTTTCCTTAAAGCCCCAACTCCTAGAGTCAAATGAATGTGATGATTTCTACCTTCATTCTTAAAGAAAACTTGAGCCCTCATAGCTATGAAGAAAACTTCAAAAATATGACCACAGTGCACCCTAAAGTCTCAAAAAACAAAAAGCAAATTAAAAGAATACCATATCTATTATTTTTACATAATCTCATGATTTTAAAGCCAATCTATGTGTTTTAGTAAAACTAACTCATAACATTTGGGTTGGCAATATTGTTACTTTTAAGCCATCTTAACTATATAACAGTTTTAGAAACTTCCATCTCCTTTGGGAAGTTCTCTTCCTTTATATTGGAACTTTTCCCAGCATGCCCCAATTTTTGCAGCTGAACCTTTAAATTACAGATGAGGTTACAGCTGTAACCATATAGTAGCCATTTTAGAAACAATGAATGGATTACTGCAGGCTGGAACTTTTCCTTTCTCATGGTAATTTATGTATTTTGGGGCTCTGTTTGTTATAAAGTTGTTTTTAAAGATCATTCAGGTTTTTCTAACAATGACATATTCTTTATGGGGCTATAAAGCCTGAGTTTCCTTACTTCCCCCAATCTAATCCTAGTCTTCCTACCAAACTAGTTTCTTTATGGTGAGACAGCATCCTAGATCTTTTTCACATCTGAGTAATGATAAAAAGGACTCATAGGCCCCCAAGTGTCTGTTATCACTATACATATAGTCATGCAAGTAGGAGCTCTCAGAACTTATGCCCAAGTTATATTTTGTAACTATAATTAAGTCAGCAGAGGCGGCTATAAGATTTTCACCTAAGAAAAGAGAAAAGGAAGCTTTCACTTGTCCTTTTAGTAGAAACTTTTCTTCTTAAGAAGAAAAAAAAGTTTCTGCTCCAGAATTTCTTAACCAAATCATTTTTTTTGAGGAGAGTCTGATAACTTTTCTTTTTTTATGAGTGAGTCTCAAGGGGCTTGTGAAACACTTGGTACCTGGTCCTCTCATATTTCATATTGCCCCTCTCACTATTTAGCACATTGTATATTTTCTTTCATCCCAAAACAAATTTTTGAACACCCTAAAGATGACTTTTAATTTTGCTATATCAGTGCTTTCATTAATGAGAAATGGTATAACGTGACCCATTTCCTTTTGTGTTCTTGAAGTTAATTATTCAAGATGTGAAATGTATAGTTTATTATTGCACTTTTTTTCCCCCTGGCTGCTTTAAAAATCTCTATCCTTATCATTTGTCTAATTTTATAATTTGTTTTTGCTGCATTGTCTCACTTCTCATGAGAATTTCACAAATGTGTTCTATATCAAATACTTGTCTTCATCATTGTGTAGTAACTTTCATGGAAATATCTCTACAGGGTGTGCACCTGCAATTTCCAGAATTCTGACATTTTGGTCCATGTTTGGTTCCTTACTAAGCAAACTGCAAACCTTTGTTTTCTCTCGATATAGTCTTTTGTGTGCTACTGTTATCTTAGATGGAGTATATATAATTTGATGGCGTATAGTATGTCATCACATAATTAGACTATAGTAAACTTACACAGGGGCAACGTTTACATTGTGAATTATCTTCATTTTCACATTTCCTGATTTATGAGTGAGTGACTGTGTAGGCAATGATGTGCATGAAGTCAGTGAGTGTCTCTCACCTGTAGGGAGAGCAGCATACCAGAGCTGAGTAATGTCATGAGGATGAGGAGGAGAACTTTGCTCAGAGACTTTCAATGTTGCTCTTTTTGGTTTGCCTGACCAAGTGATGTCTGTTGCTCTGCCACAAGCTGCAAAGCTGGTCATGTGACTTATTTATTACTTGTAAAACACGGTTTTCTTATTCATAGCAGTAGTTTTGTAGCTAAATTGTATGTATAATAGGTATTTTTGAAGCAATTAATTTTGTTACAAATATAGATTATGCAATTTTTCCAATTCACAAGGAATTTGTATAAATATGTTGCATTTACAAAAGATTAATGTACAGAAGAACCAAACTCATTTTTATCTAGTCAGAGGTGTGCACAAATGGGGGGGGACAAGCAGGGGGCACAACCCCCCTCAATAATTGGCAGGGGGACAGAACTTCTCTGGCACCAGGGCAGGGGCAGGAAGAGTAGGAGAGAGTTCATTGGGAACTATAAGTTCCCCTGTATTTTTCTGAGGTCATCAAAATGTGCTGCTGTTGTATTTCTTACTATGCAGGAGACAGCTTTATACCCAGGTAAAAAGTTTAATATGTTCCAGTTCTTAGATAAGCTGAAACCTGCATTTTCCTATAATCAAAATAGAGAGAAGGGATTCAGAGAGAAAAGATGGCCCACCAGAGCTCAGTCTGCTAAATTTCCAGACATGTTGGAAGCAAATTCCAGAATCAAAGGGCCCTCACAGAGGATACCCTACTAGCCACTGCCTCACCTTTTTCTTATCACTTCAATCAATAAGATAGTAACAATGAATATGAAGAAATCAATTGTTTAAAAATAGTGCTGCTGGATCGATGCTTACATTGGAAAGATGAGTGAAGTGTTTCATGGAATCAATGCATCCTTGCTGTGGTATCTTTGCTTACCGTAGACACAACCTACAAGTGTCATAAATTTAACTCTACCTGTTTATGATGGGATTCCTCAGTTTCTGAGCCATATTTCTATCTTCAACTGGAAGATTACATAACTATCAAGGAATAATCACCCTCCAAAGACATTAAACACCATTATCTGAGAAAACTATTCTTAGTCTGGCCCTGAATGAATTTAGGGATAATCAGATAGGTAATAAGGTTGCACTAATATTGCCAAAAACACTTGGTGCCAAATTTTGCCATCAGAGTACCTACTTGACATTTATGCATGACCTTTGGTGACCTTTAAAGAAACCTAACAAATGGGGAAAAACACATGGATATTCAGTGAAGCTGAGAAAACTAGCATGCCTCTTTCTGACTTATTGAAATGTATGAAATGGGTATACTCTGCAGTGTAATGAATGTTTTGAGATATCAAAGCAGATAATTTCAGAAGACCTCTATGCCATGAAAAATGCCAACATTTCATATTTGTAAAAACTGTGGAATGTAACAAACCACCTGCCCTTTTAGTGAAATTTAATATTTGTGAATTAATCTGGGTTTCTGTGAAGAATGCTGTCACGGAGTCCCCAGGCGATGCTCTGGAACTGCTCCCCACCAAGCCAGTCAGGACTTTGGGGAGCCTCCTCTCCCTTGGAGCAGACTTGTTCAGGGCAAGAAGCTCACACGGCTTCACCTCCTGGGTCTCTCCTTGGAGCATTCAGCATCCTCTGCCCCTCCGTGCGCTTCCCACAGCGAGTCCACCCCAGCGGGGTCCTGGGGAAGCCTCCGGGTTCTGCACCCCCACTTTGCAGTCAGACGTGACTCTCAGCCAGCCAGTAAAACAGAGGTTTATTCGATGACAGGAACAGGGTCTAAAACAGAGCTTGTAGTTACAGCGAACCGGACCCCTCGGCTGGGTCCATTCTGGGGGGCAGTGAGCCAGACCCCCGGGTCTGCCCTCCACCCTTGACCCCAGCCAGCTCCAGACCAACAACCCCTCCCAGCCCCTCCTCTCTCCTCAGCCCCTTTCCCGGGCCAGGAGGTCACCTGATCCCTTTGTCTCCAACACCTTCAGCTGGCACCTTTGCAGAGGAGGGGCCCAGGCCATCAGTTGCTAGGAGACAGAGGGTCAGGCATTTAGGTGCACTGGCCCTTTGCTCTGCCAGATACTTAAGAACTGCCATGGGAACACTGAGGCACCAACACAGTACTCAGAGAAAACATTAAGAACTTTCCCAGTTCGTCACATCTCTCCCGCCTTCGAGACTGAACTGAGCGAGGTCACTCCTGCCAGTGACCTGGGGAAGTTCGAACCCACCAGCGTTCCCATGGATGCCCCAGCATCTCTCCCATTCCTCGGTGTGAGTTACACCAGGACAGTCCAGTCTCACGCCCTCCCTTAGGTCGGGCGTGCTTGATGGCACTTGCAGGCCGCATGTGGGAAGGTTTATGTGGCTTGAACCCTTTTGCTACCCCAATACCTCTGGGGTCCAAACTGGGATGGGGTCTTCTCCCAGCACTTAAGAGCCCCCATCTTGGCCTTGGCCAGCTCTGGGCTTGGGCAGCCGCTTCCCACTTTGTGGCCCAGACACAACACCTCTGCCGTCCCCCCTTACACTTTCCAGCTTTTAACGTCAGTCCCACCTCCTTGAGGCAGCCCAGCCCCCTCTTCACCTGGGACACCTGTTCCTCCCAGGTCTGGCTAAAGATGCACATGTTATCAGTGTCTGCCAGGGCCAAGTTCTCCATCTCCCTCTGCTTGTCTAGAATCTCCCCAGGCCTAGGCATGGAGTGGGCATCGGACACTGTGATGGCTTTAAGCTTCTGATAGCCCCCATAAAACCAGATCTTCCTGTCTCCCTTGGGGATCAGCCCCATGGGTGAGGCCCATGGGCTGTAAAACGGCTGGATCCCATCTAAAGCCAGCATGTTCCTGACCTCTCTCTCCAGGATCTGGGTTGCTTTCCCAATGACTCTGAATGGGGAACACCTGATGGGGAGATTGGCTCCCACCTCAGGGAAGAGATCCACCTGGGGGTCTTCCCCATTCTCCATCCAATCCTCCCTCTTCAGGTCCAGGGGTCCCCTCACTCTCCTCCCATCCAGCAGCTCAAATTGGAAGAGCCCTGTGGATTCCTGGAGCACCACCAGCTGCTTCCCGATTCCCCCCAGTTCTACTTCCCCTTGGGGAGCCCATTCCCGGTACAGGAATCCCTTCTCCTGCAGGACTCTTTCCCTGCACCCTTCCCCAAGGGGGTTTGCAGCGCTGTGGCCAGCAAGTTCCCTCAGCTTCTCCAAGGAGGGATCCCTCTGCAGCTCGGTCTGGGATTCAGCGGCTGGGGCAGGGAGTGGGACCTGCTCCCTCTCGCTGGCTGGGCCTGGGGTCACAGCCCCCCTGAGCCCTGTCCCTGGTAGCTCCCTCCCTGCTGTGTAATCACTTCCCAGCAGCACATCTGGACCAGGCAAACCTGGTTGGCAGCTGACCTGCCCTGCCTGGGTGTCCCCCCACTCAGCTGGGGTCTCAGCTCCCCCTGTGCTCAGTGCTGCCCTTGCTGTCCCAGTGGGGGCAGGCAGCGAGCTCTCCGCTCTGGTCACAGCATCAAAGCCAGCTTGAGCCCCCTCTCCGGTGTGCAGGGGGGCGGGGAGCATCTCTCCCTCCCACTCCTCCCCAGGGGGCTGGTTATAGGTAGGCAGGTATCCTGAGCCCAGCACCCCCTCCCCCCTGCCACCCAGGTCATTTGCATTTTCACTGACCATTTCCATCCTAGCCAATTGGTTCCCTGGATTTGAATTCAAACCCTCAGCCCTTACAGGAGCAGGGCCTGGATCCTGTCCCATGGGGAGACAGTCACCCCCCAACAGGGCCTCCCAGCCGATATCCTGGAGAACCCCAACTACCAGCCAGCCCGACCCCTCCTGGGTCTGCACAGGGATCTGGGCCATAGGCAGGGCGAGGGGCTTCACCCCAGGGAACTTCACCCAGGTTCCACAGTCCCTCAGCATCTGGGGCTGCACCACCACAGTTCTCTCTGTCCCAGGGTCTCGCCCCCGCAGGCGTGTTTTCCCACTGACCCCTGGACAGCCCCCTATGTCTCTCTGCTCCACCATCACCAGTCCACGCTGCTGCTGCTTCTCATGCAGCTTTTCCTCGGGCTCTTGCTTTCTCTCACGGTCCTCTCGCTTTCTCGGGCTCTGCTCCCATCCCATCCGTCTCCAATCTCCTGATGGGGAACCCAATCGTGAAGACCCTCGTCTGATTGGGGACCAGACTCCCGGGGATGCCTGGCTGATGCTCCAGCTGCTCTCAGATCCTCTTGTAGCCCCATCTGGGCCAGGAATCTGCTCCTCAGAGCGGTGCGTCTCCTCCAACTGCACGATTAACTGTGCCATGGTGAACGTCCCCATGCGTAACCCTCTCTTTGTGCACAGGATCACAATGTCCTTCTCAAGGAGATGGTGATAGGCCATCACTTCACCGTTCCCAAGTGGCTCTGGACTCACAGGCCTGTGTGCTCTTGGCTCCCCCATGGTTTCCAGGAAGAACCCCTGGTGTGCCAGCCCTTCTCGTGATCACCACCTCTTTGCCAGGGTCGAGCTGCAGACTCCTCTGCCCCTGGGACTGCTCCTGCAATCCCTAGGGGAACCCTGCTACTGCAAAAATCCTTCTGTCTCCCAGGGTCGAGCGGCAAGCTCCTCCACCCCTGAGACTACTCGCTGCAATCCTCAGGGGGACCCCGTTACTCCAACAGTCCTTCTCGCTGGTCACACACTCCCAGAGGTTAACTGCCCCCTGAAACGGTGCCTCTCTGAGCCTTCAGCACACCTGGTCCTCATTATCCCTCCTTTGTTTTACTGCTCCCCAGTCACTTACTGCAAGCAGCGCCATTCATGGGGTGCAGTATGTCCCACCGCTGCCACCAATTGTCACGGAGTCCCCGGGCGATGCTCTGGAACTGCTCCCCACCAAGCCAGTCAGGACTTTGGGGAGCCTCCTCTCCCTTGGAGCAGACTTGTTCAGGGCAAGAAGCTCACACGGCTTCACCTCCTGGGTCTCTCCTTGGAGCATTCAGCATCCTCTGCCCCTCCGTGCGCTTCCCACAGCGAGTCCACCCCAGCGGGGTCCTGGGGAAGCCTCCGGGTTCTGCACCCCCACTTTGCAGTCAGACGTGACTCTCAGCCAGCCAGTAAAACAGAGGTTTATTCGATGACAGGAACAGGGTCTAAAACAGAGCTTGTAGATACAGCGAACCGGACCCCTCGGCTGGGTCCATTCTGGGGGGCAGTGAGCCAGACCCCCGGGTCTGCCCTCCACCCTTGACCCCAGCCAGCTCCAGACCAACAACCCCTCCCAGCCCCTCCTCTCTCCTCAGCCCCTTTCCTGGGCCAGGAGGTCACCTGATCCCTTTGTCTCCAACACCTTCAGCTGGCACCTTTGCAGAGGAGGGGCCCAGGCCATCAGTTGCTAGGAGACAGAGGGTCAGGCATTTAGGTGCACTGGCCCTTTGCTCTGCCAGATACTTAAGAACTGCCATGGGGACACTGAGGCACCAACACAGTACTCAGAGAAAACATTAAGAACTTTCCCAGTTCGTCACAAATGCATTTGCTTGTAAATATTCAAGAACAGTTTGCACCAACATTTTTCAGCCTACAAGTTATTTGTGAACTGTTTGACTTTTTGTTGTTGTGATGTCTGACTAGTCAGCTAAATCACAAAATAATTTCTGATCCCTGATTGAAGGAGCAAAACCTTTCAAACAGGAGAATGAGGAATAGTGAATGATGAATGACAAATAATGAACACCATTGTTTGTATGCTCGGTGCAAATATTCATATGGAGAAGAGCCATATCCTAAACACTTGTAATCATACAAATGTTCATGAATAGTAAAGAAAGGGTCTGAACATGCTTGTGTCAGAGCTGTTTGATATCATAAGGAATGTTTTCAAATACTACTTACATAGTACTTAACCAGCTCTGTTATCCTGGTTTAGGTTGAAACAACTGTGTCCTTTTGGAAATAATTGTTTCATTCTCATTCCATCCTCTCTTTCTGTCTTGTTAATGGTTGCAACATCTCATCTCTGGTTTGGAAAACAAATAAGTAGTACCCTTTGATGCCCCTGCATGAATTAGTCCTAATAATGTGGCCTCTTAACAATTCTGTAAATCTTTCCTCCCCACCATCAACCTCAGCCTGGACCAATCTACACGGGAGGTCCACTTTCTTGACACCACGGTGCAAATAAGTGATGGTCACATTAACACCACCCTATATCGAAAACCTACCGACCGCTATGCCTACCTTCATGCCTCCAGCTTCCATCCCGGGCACATCACACGATCCATTGTCTACAGCCAAGCACTGAGGTACAACCGCATCTGCTCTAACCCCTCAGACAGAGACCAACACCTACAAAATCTCCACCAAGCATTCTCAAAACTACAATACCCACACGAGGAAATAAGGAAACAGATCAACAGAGCCAGACGTGTACCCAGAAGCCTCCTACTGCAAGACAAACCCAAGAAAGAAACCAACAGGACTCCACTGGCCATCACATACAGCCCCCAGCTAAAACCCCTCCAACGCATCATCAAGGATCTACAACCCATCCTGGACAATGATCCCACACTTTGGCAGGCCAGTCCTTGCCCACAGACAACCTGCCAACCTGAAACATATTCTCACTAGTAACTGCACACCGCACCATAATAACTCTAGCTCAGGAACCATTCCATGCAACAAACCTCGATGCCAACTCTGCCCACATATCTACACCAGCGACACCATCACAGGACCTAACCAGATCAGCCACACCATCACTGGTTCATTCACCTGCACATCCACCAATGTAATATACGCCATCATATGCCAGCAATGCCCCTCTGCTATGTACATCGGCCAAACTGGACAGTCTCTACAGAAAAGGATAAATGGACACAAATCAGACATTAGGAATGGCAATATACAAAAACCTGTAGGAGAGCACTTCAACCTCCCTGGCCACACTATAGCAGACCTTAAGGTGGCCATCCTGCAGCAAAAAAACTTCAGGACCAGACTTCAAAGAGAAACTGCTGAGCTTCAGTTCATCTGCAAATTTGACACCATCAGCTCAGGATTGAACAAAGACTGTGAATGGCTTGCCAATTACAGAACCAGTTTCTCCTCTCTTGGTTTTCACACCTCAACTGCTAGAACAGGGCCTCATCCTCCCTGATTGAACTGACCTCGTTATCTCTAGCTTGCTTGCTAGCATATATATACCTGCCCCTGGATATTTCCACCACATGCATCTGAAGAAGTGGGTATTCACCCACGATAGCTCATGCTCCAAAACGTCTGTTAGTCTATAAGGTGCCACAGGATTCTTTGCTCCTCCTGAGGTAAGTAGCATGGATATATTTGATGTCTGTTTCCCAACTCAGGGCTGGTCCACACTAGGGGGGGGGAAATCGATCTTAGATACGCAACTTCAGCTACGTGAATAACGTAGCTGAAGTCGAATATCTAAGATCGGATTACTCACCCGTCCACACCGCGCAGGATCGATGTTCGCGGCTCTCCCTGTCGATTCCGGAACTCCTTTGGGGTTGATGGAGTTCCGGAATCGATATAAGCGCGCTCAGGGATCGATATATCGCGTCTAGATTAGACGCGATATATCGATCCCCGAGCAATCGATTTTAACCCGCCGATATGGCGGGTAGTCTGGAAGTGGCCTCAGAGAAGGAAGAGTTATTACTCTGTTCTGGCAACTATCCCAAATCTTTTGCATGGCAGTATATTTCCTGAATACTTCAAGATTGGGAAATTCAATGGGAGTTGGCCACCTAATTCCCTAACACTACTTTAAAAATCCCAGTTTAAGTGACTGGTGCTCAAAACATACTGGGTCAAATTATTAATTTGAAATAATGGAGATACACTTGGGTTGAATTTAGCTCATGGTATAGAGGTTAGTTTTATGCTAAATTGCAATCACCTGAAAACTTTAGCCACAGTTTTTATATATTTCTAAATCTCATTGCAATAAGGGCAATTAGTTAGGAATTCTGAGAAGTCTACTGTTTCTGGGCCAAATTCAACCTATCAATGCAATAGCCACATGGACTTCTATAGGACTATTAGCTGAGTACAGTGAGCTGGAGTTGACCTTCCATTGTGATGACTGGATATCCACCAATTAAAATCATTAGTAACTGCTCAGATTTTAAGGTTAGTTTGTTGTAAAGCTTATTAAAACTAACTAAATAAATATACAGAGATATTTAGAGTTCTTCTGTCTTCTCAGAAGATGAGGAAACAGCTGGTTTATCTTCAACTAAATATCTACCTGAAACTTCCTGGACACCACAATCAGCTTCAACAATGTAACCCTACAGATAACTATATACAAGAAACCCAGGGATCTCCAAACCTATCTTCACAGATCCAATAACCATCCCAAACACACCAAGAAATCTGTTATCTACAATGAGGTAGTCAGATACCAAAGAATATGCTCTGAGGAGAAAATCTGGGATATACACCTTAACACACTCAGTACCTCCTTCACCAAACAAGGACATTCCACCAGAGAAATAGATTGCATCATGGAATGGGTCACGCAAATACTTGAGAGAACCTGCTTCAATACAGAAAAAAAACAACCCACCCTCTGACCCCACATCCCTAATTGTCACCTACCCACTCCCCACTGGAACCCATGTTTGGTGATACCCCATATCTACAACTCATACACAATAGAAACGTCATCCTGAAAGAAATCTTTCTTGAATCTCCACTTCCAGCCTTCAAATAAGGCCCCCCCGCCCTCCAAATCCTCTCCAAGCTCATAATCAGAAGCAAGCTCCCCACAGACCAGGACATATCAACTCAAAGCAGCACCAGACCCTGCCAGAACAATAGATGCAAAATCTGTATCTCTGCTACAATGATCAACCACACCCCTCACAACACAGCTTTCAAGATCTCTGGGTCCTACACATGCCTATTACAACATGTGGGGTACCGCATCCGGTACACTAAATGCCCCAATTACAACTATGTGGGTGAAACCAGACAATCACTACATTCCTGAATGAACTCTCACAGGAAAATGAAAAGATAAAAATACCAGATCTCCATCACTTGTGTGAGAACACTTTTCACATAGCAGTCACTCTCTATCAGTCCTTATCCTCAAAGGACACTTGCACAACCCTTCCAAAAGACAAGCTTGGGAACTTAAATTCATAACTTTGCTAGACACTAAAAATCATGGACTGAATAGAGACACTGGATTTATGGTTTATTACAACCATCTATAACCCACTAACAATGCCTCCCAGCTACTTTCTTCTTCTCACTCCATATTGCTTTTCCTTCCTATGACATGAGGGGTGTTAATGGGCCACTTCACCTTAAATAGTCCCTTGAAATATGTGTTAATTACTCTTGCTAAACAATCTATTCAACCTTGTGACACTGTGACATTCTGAGGCCTTATATACACTGGCACTTTACAGCACTGCAACTTTCTCCTCAGGAGTGAGAAAAAACACCCATCTGAGCACTGCAATTTTCAGTGCTCTAATGTGGCAGTGTAGACAGTGCACCAGTGCTAGTAGCTGCACTCCCAGCACTGGTAACTATTCCCCTCATAAAGCAGCAGAATGTCCTGTGGCACCTTATAGACTAACAGACGTATTGGAGCATGAGCTTTTGTGGGTGAATATCTACTTTGTCGGATGCATGTCACGGAGGTGATTCTTTTTATAGCTCTCTCCCAGTACTCTGCCATGACTACACAGCCATGTTAAAGTGCTGCTGTGGCACTGCTTTAACATTGCTAGTGAAAACACGCCCTGAGGCTGTTTCTACACTACATCACTGACAGCTGTGCAGCTGCACCGATGCCTAAGCTTCCAGGACAGAGCTCTCCTGTTGACTTAATAACTCATGCCTCTGCAAGAGTGGTAGCTTTGTTGGTGGGAGAGCTTTGCTAGCATAGCGCTACCTACACTGGCACTTGGGTCGGTATAACTTATGTCGCTCAGAGTGGATTATTCACACCCCTAAGCAACGTAAGTTATACCAAAGTAATTTGTGCTGTAGACATAGCCTGAGTAAAGCACGGCAGCACTTTAATGTGACTGTGTCGTTATGGCACCAGCGTTCTCCCAGCGCTATTAAAAAAAACCACCTCCACGAGGAGAGTAGCTACCAGCGCTGGGAGCACAGCTTCCAGCGCTGGTGCACTGTTTACACTGACACTTTACCGTGCTGAAACTTGCGGTGCTCAGGGGTGTATTTTTTCACACCCCTGAGCAAGAAAGTTGCAGCACTGTAAAGTGCCAGTGTAGACAAGCCTTAAGTTTCCCAGACCTGAAGAAGGCCTGTGTAAGGTTGAAAGCTTGTCTTTCTCACCAACAGCGGTTGGTCCAATAAAAAATACCACACCCTCCTTGTCTCTACCTGAAAATAAGTTATTTTTACTGAAGATTTTCAGGTAGAATATAGAAGCACATAAAACCTCATATTAGTACTGTATGCAAGTGTACAAGCAATGGAAACCAAAAGTTAGAGGGACACTGTCATCTTAACTTTGACCAAAATTTTAAACTTGGTAAACAAGCTTTAATAAGGACTAAGGGCAACAAAAACAATTCCACAATAAAAAAAAATCCAATGAATACCATTGTTTTTAAATAAAAATATTCCCTTATATTGTTTAAGACTGAAATATTGCAGCACTTAGGACCTCAAATTGAAAATGGCTACTGCAGGGATCTGCAACCTTTGGTAAGCACCCTGGCAGGCCAGACCAGTTTGTTTACATGCCATGTCTGCAGGTTTGGCCAATTGCGGCACCCACTGGCTGCAGTTTGCCGCTCCAGGCCAATGGGGGCTGCGGGAAGTGGCATGGGTAGATGGATGTGCTGACCGCCACTTACCGCCGCCCCCATTGACCTGGAGCGGCGAACTGCAGCCAATGGGAGCTGCGATTGGCCAAACCTGCGGACGTAGCAGGTAAACAAACCGGCCCAGCTCACTGGGGTGCTTACCCTGGCAGGCTGCGTGCCAAAGGTTGCTGATCCATAGACTACTGGTTTAAATTGTCCAAATGACAGCAATAAAAAAGGTAAACAATGAGTATAAATAGTGACAATTAAATAGGTTTTACAAATTTTTACTCAATCAAAGGTGTGAGCAATATAGGTAAACATGTTGTTAATAACATCATTTTAAAGTTTTTGTCCTTGTATTGTATCATATCCATACACTCCAGACTCACATTTACATCCATCTACCCAGAGGAAAGATAAGGGTATAGAAAGGAATCTCATGCAATGGGAAAAAGCAGCTTTTCGGTTTATGATGAAACTATATATAAAAAGATCCTCTGATAATTTGGATCGTAGTACAGTCAAACTAAGGTTATGTCTACACAGCCGAGGTTAAAGCACTGCCTCTTGGCTGTGTAGTCACTGCTCCAGCACTGGGAGAGCAATGTTTGGTAATAAAACCACCTCTGTGAGGGGAATAGCTACCAGCACTATCGACACTGCCACTTTACAGTGCCGAAACTTGCATCGCTCAGGGTGGTGTTTTTTCATACCCCTGAGCAAAGAATGTTTCAGTGTAGTAAGTGGCAGTGTAGACAAGGCCTAATATTCTTAACTTATATTTTCCCTCCGGAAGGCTAAGGCTGTATACAAACTCAACATGGTGTTAATTTGATCATTTGCCTCTGAAAAGAGCTGCAACAGTGAGATAATAGAATACTGTGATACAGTGGACTTCTGCAATTGCCAGCAAATTAGTCTTTTAGCTGTGACTATAGGTCAGAATATGAACTGTTAATGGGAAAAACATTGATGAAAGACAAAATCGGTAGTGCAAGATTAAGAAACCTTCTACAAATTATTTTATCATGAATTAAATAATGTTATAGCTGTGCAAAATTACAAACTTCGCTTTCTTTCTCATCTGTTATCAACCTATAACTTTCTGAGCAGGAGTTTCCACTCAATGCATTAACAAAACATACTGTAAAAATGACCACATGCTATGTGTGCAGAGGTATATGTAGAAAACATATTGAACAAGGGCTCTTCTCTGAGAGTGTGTGTGGCTTCAGGAAAGGATACAGGACCACAGATACGGTGTTTGGAGCTCGTCAACTTCAGGAGAAATGCCAGGAACAGACCTCCAACCTGCATGTGATTTTCATTGACCCGACAAAAGCATTTGATAGAGTCAGTTGGGAGGGCCATTGGACGATCATGGCAAAATTTGGTTGCCTGGAGAAATTCATTGCAATGTTTCGGCAATTCAGTGATGGCATGCTCACTCGCATTGTGGGTGCCATTGAGTCATCTGAACCATTCCCAGTCACAAATGGAATCAAGCAGGATTGTGTGTTGGCCCCAACCCTTTTCAGTATGATGATCTTTGCCTGCTTACAGATTGCTTTTGTAACTGTGATACCGGGATTGGCATCAGATGCCAGAGTGATGGTAAACTCTTCAATTTGAGGAGACCACAGGCAATGATGAAGGTATAGGAAGTGACTGTTTGCAATCTTCTGTTTGCTCAGGACTGTTCAGTGAATGACAAATCTGAGTCTTACATGCAGCGGACTATGGACTATTTCTCTTCAGCTTGTGACAACTTTGGTCTCACAATTAACATAAAAAAGAAGACAGAAGTGATTTACCAGTCTGCACCAGGAGAGCCTTACACAGAGCCTGCTATCACAGTGAATGGCAAAACCCTCCAGACAGTGGACAAGTTCACCTACCTTGGTGCTACACTGTCACCTGCAGTGCACATCGATGATGAAACCAATGCCAGAATTGCCAACACAAGTGTTGGCAGACTATGTACAAATATGTAGAGGCCTGAAGGTCTACAAAGCCATCGTGTTCCCAACTCTGATGTATGCATTTGAAACCTGGACAGTTTACAGACGCCATGCTATGAAGCTGAATCACTTTCACATGGGCTGTTTGAGGAAACTGCTGAGAATAAAATGGCAAGAAAGAATTTCAAATACTGAGATTCTCATATGGGCAGACATTTCAAGCATCTGTACTCTGTTGATGAAATCACAGATGAGATGGGCAGGCCATGTCACCAGAATGTCAGATGAGCAACTGCCAAAGATCTTTTATGGCAAGCTAAAGGAGGGAAAGTGCTCTCAGGGAGGCCAGAAGAAATGTTCCAAGGACTCCCTCAAGTTATCCTTGGGACATTTCAACATTGACCCAGAGTTTTGGGAAGACCTTGCTCATGATCATTCTACCTGGCAAAGCCTCATCCATACTGGAGCTACACTCTATGAGCAGAGAACTGCTGAGGCAGAGCAGAAGTGCCAGCGGCGTAAATCTCACAAGAGCAGCATGTCTGCAGTTAATCAAGTAATCCATAGTAGCAACTCTTGTTCAGTGTGCCACAGACAGTTCAAAGTTCGAATTGGCCTGATCAGCCACTCATGTGTTCACAGAAACCAAACCAACCTGTGATGATATGATCATCTTTGAACTCAAAGGGTGAACAACCAAACCAAATGTAGAAAAATAATGGAGAAAAATCAGTGCACTTAGCCCTTGGACATACAAAATTTTCCAAGGCCTGTTGACCAATGGTTCTCATCTGGCAGACTGAGGAATATCAGTGGCTAGGTTCAAGATGAGTTCTATCTGGGCTTTCTGAGTAGAGATTTAAAAGAAAAAAAGTCAGGACTCTTGAAAGTTCATATGGATGCAGGGGACCTTCTGGGTGTGGGAGTGAAATCGTTTTGGTGAACTCTGTTCACGTTCTATTAGATTGGAGTCTATTTCACAAAGACACCATGACGTTAAGGACTGAATAGACAGGGAGACTAGACTACTCTTTATCCCCTTCCCTCCAAAATAGGAATGTGGGGATTAATAAGTACAGTGGTGAGGCAGTAAAGGGAAGTTTGCATGACAATTTCTTGCAATGTACTCAGTGTGTGTGGCAGATAAACATAGGATTTCTCTTTGTTATGGTATTAATTTAACAGCTTTTCTGAGAGCTAAAATAATTATGCTGAAACAATATTTTACACCACTTTTTACACTCATCTTACCGTAAAACCTATTAATAACTAGACAGCATTCTCCAGCTTGAGTGGCCTGCTAGTGTCTAACACAACTAAGAATCAAAAGTGGCAGAACTGGAGAGGCTATGAATTAGAGGAAGAAGGAAATCTTCTAGGCATGTGGAGAGCAGTAATCACTCACAATAGCCATGTCAGCAAGAACAACAGGAAATGCCTGTGCTTGACCTTTATTCATAGGAGAAAGGAGATCCAGCATCACTTCAGAGCAGCTTTTGCAACGTAACAGTGTATAACTTTTATAGGAATAATAAATCACAATTCAGAATTAGAAACAAATATATAAATACAATATGCAGTAATGGGCTCTTAGGGGGCAAATGGTACATCTAAACATCGAAGAATGTTAAATATGGGTTAGGTTTTTCTTTTTTAAAATTCCTACACTCCTTTTAAGTATATATATGTCACTTTTAAAAGTTGCATTCCAAATACTGAGAATTTTGAGTATATATTGTGTATATATAAACCTGGTATACATAAGGATTTTAACAGGATTCTGATTATTGATGTTCAGAATACTTGAGTTTAGTTTCATGCTTAGTTATCAGAATATTAGTGGAAGGTATTCATATTTGTGCTTAGAAAACTGAGTTCTGATTATTTTTCTGTAGACCATGTTCATAAACCCCAATCTGCATATATCTGTAAATGACCAATCTTTTCACACAGAAGGAGGATGTATTTGTCCAGTAAGAGAACCAACTTATTGTAAAATAGATATTGTCCCACAACGTCTTGATATTTTGTGTCATAGGAATAATATGTTTAAAAGGTTGCTGAATTACTGAATTAAGAGACAGCACTACACAGTCTTTTGTCTGTGATGCAGTATTTTCCTCTGCTGAATACACTAATGATACCACTTTGTATACCCTTTTGAATTGCAAGAGAACTGTAAACATTTAGCCATAGGAAACAGCCTCATGTTGAGGGTCAACAAATACATATAGCCTAGAAAATTGTGCAAATCCCTGGAACCCTTCTCTATTCAGTCATCATCTTTTACATAGACAGAGTATAGGATATTTACACACATATAAAGAATATGTATATAGACAGCCTGAGTTTGAAAGTATCACATATTCACTATGACTGAAAGAATAAAAAAAAGTTTGAGCCTGATGATAATTCCCAAGATGATAACATTATTTCATAACTAAGAGATGTTCTATTACAAATAGGGTGACCACCTAAGTTTCAAAGGAAAAAAAAGGACAATTACAAAAAATAAAAGGCCCTTAATATTTAAGGCAGTGGTTTTCAGCCAGGATTCTGGGGGCCGCAAGCAGGTTTCAGGGGTCATCCAACCATGGCTGGTGTTAGACTCGCTAGGTCCCAGGGCAGAAAGCCAAAGCCCCACCATGCAGGACTGCCACCCATGGCCCTGAGCCCCATCACCTGGGGCTGAAGCTGAAGCCTGAGCAATTTAGCTTTGTGGGGCCCCCTATGGTATAGGGTTCCGGGGAATTGCCCTGCTTGCTACCCCTTAATGCTGGCCCTGGCTTTTATATGCAGAAAAACAGTTTTTGTGGCACAGTTGGGCCGTGGAGTTTTTATAATATGTTGGGGGGGGGGGGCGTTCTCAGACAGAAAAAGGTTGAGAACCTCTGATATAAGGAACAGTACCTTTCAATTGCATATATATTGTTCAAAATCAAATATATCCTTGTGCGATTATTGCTGAAATACTAGATAAAGTACATGCTATATTTACTTGAGATAAGACACAGGACATCAAGCACCAAACGTTCAGTCAGGCAATGTGCTGAGCACTCTTTTTCGTAGCCAACGCTTAAGTACAGGTTTGCCTGAGTGAATGTGCAGTCTTGTGAGTGAATGGGATGACACACATGCTTAAGTAACTTGCTGGATTGGGGCCAGAATGTTCAGCAACTTGCAGGCTTAAGCCCCAAAGAAGGGATGCCCTTTAAAATAAACCCTAATGCCAAAGGCAGTAATTCACATTTGCTTGAAAACCAGATATTTTTCATTAATTTTTTATTTTTTAAATAAATTTGTACATTTTATTTGTGTGCAAGATTGGCCATATTTTCTGAAAGATTTTTTGGGTCAGAAGACACAATGTTTGATAAATTGAACTTTAAAAAAGTATCCAAATATGATCATTTTTAGTTGTTTGCAAATGTAATAGTGTCCATATTTTCTGAAACTATGTAGTCCTGAATAGAATTAAATTATATATACTACAGCAGTAAATTACAAAAGGTAAATCCAAAGTTAGATAGATGAGCTATGAAAATGTGTTTGTATTTTATGGGTATGTTTTTCTTGAAGGTGTTTATCTGAAGAATGATACATCTGATTGAAAAACAATTTGTTAGAAATATTATTTGAGAATTCTTTTTTGTTTTTTTTGTGAAAGTATACAAGTAACTGCAAAAAAACAGAATATAGTAAAAGCTACAGTTAAGGTTGCAACTCCATTTTTATTATAGCCCCCTGTTTTCATTCACCCATAACTTTTTATAACATTTCTTCTGTTAAGCTGAAACTTCCTTTGCTTGGTCTAAATTCAAAGATAAATATCTCAATCTATCAATTTTTTAGATAAACAGGAAAAATACCTTAAAAAAAATTAAGATCTATAGTTTTAACAAAACTGACTCAACAGGCTTACCTTAAACTTCAAACTTGAACTGTGGCTAGTACAATATGATGAATAATTGTAAGAGAGAGGCCCCAATCCTGCAAGCAGTCTAATGTGGGTGAACACACACTGAAGTCAGTGGCACTCTTTGTGAATTCAGGATCTGCCCCATGAAGCAATTTGGAGGATTGGGGCCTATTTTTTAAACAAAATATAAAATAAAAAGTTTATAAATGATGAACATTTTGATTTTTGCATATGTGATAAATGTTCAGTTATAATCATCTACTACTATGTAATTGAAAGCTCCATGGTGTTGCACTGGGGAACTACAGAGTAGAACATCTATGATATGTTTTACTTTAATCTACTGAGTGGTGTAGTTTAAATCCTGTGTAGTTTTGGAAAACACACATTTGCATTATTCCATAGTTTAGGAAGTAGGGATTCTGTGTATCGTATTTCATCATAGATTAGGGTTGGAAGAGGCCTCAGGAGGTCATCTATTCCAACCCCTTGCTCAAAGCAGGACCAACCTCCAACTAAATCATCCCAGCCAGGGCTGTATCAAGCTGAGCCTTAAAAACCTTTAAGGATGGAGATTCCACCACCTCCCTACATAACCCATTCCAGTGCTTCACCACCCTCCTAATGAAATAGTTTTTCCTAATATCCAACCTAGACCACCCACCACTGCAACTTGAGACCATTCCTTCTTGTTCTGTCATCTGACACCACTGAGAACAGCCTAACTCCATCCTCTTTAGAACTTTCCTTCAGGTAGTTGAAGGCTGCTATCAAATCCCCTCTCACTCTTCTCTTTTGCAGACTAAATAAGCCCAGTTCCCTCAGCCTCTCCTCATAGGTCATGTGCCTCAGCCCTCTAATAATTTTTGTTGCCCTCCGCTGGACTCTCTCCAATTTTTCCACATCCTTTCTGTACCGGGGGGACCAAAATTGGACACAATTTTCTAGCTGTGGCTTCACCAGTGCGAATAGAGGGGGATAATCACTTCCCTCGATCTGCTGGTAATGCTCCTACTAATGCAGACCAATATGCCATTAGCCTTCCTGGCAACAAGGGCACACTGTTAACTCATATCCAGCTTCTCGTCCACTGTAATTCCCAGGTCCTTTTCTGCAGAACTGCCGCTTAGCCAGTAGGTCTCCAGCCTGTAGCAGTGCATGGGATTCTTCCATCCTAAGTGCAGGACTCTGCACTTGTCCTTGTTGAATCTCATCAGATTTCTTTTGGCCCAATCCTCCAATTTGTCTAGGTCACTCTGGACCCTGTCCCTATCCTCCAGCATATCTACCTTTCCCAGCAGCATAGTGTCATCCGTGAACTTGCTGAAGGTGCAATCCATCCCATCATCCAGATCATTAATGAAGATGTTGAACAAAACTGGCCCCAGGAGTGACCCCTGGGGCACTCCACTTGATACCGACTGCCAATTAGACATCGAGTCATTGAACACTATCTGTTGAGCCCAACGATCTAGCCAGCTTTCTATCCACTTTATAGTCCATTCATCCACTCCATACTTTTTTAATTTTAACTGGCAAGAATACTGTGGGATACTGTATCAAAAGATTTGCTAAAGTCAAGATATATCACATCCACTGCTTTCTCCATAACCACAGAGCCAGTTAGCTCATCACAGAAGGCAATCAGGTTGGTAAGGCATGACTTGCTCTTGGTGAATCCATGTTGACTATTTCTGATCACCTTCTTCTCCTCCAAGTGCTTCAAAATGGTTTCCTTGAGGACCTGCTCCATGATTTTTCCAGGGACTGAGATGAGGCTGACCAGTCCATAGTTCCCCAGATTCTCCTTCTTCCCTTTTTTAAAGATGGGCACTATACAGTATTTGCCTTTTTCCAATCATCTGGGGCCTCCCCTAATTGCCACAAGTTTTCAAAGATAATGGCCAATGGCTCTGCGATCAGATCCCCAACTCCCTCAGCATTAGATCTGGCCTCATGGACTTGTTCATGTCCAGCTTTTCTAAACAGTCCTTAACCTGTCCTTTCACCACTGAGGGCTGCTCATCTCCTCCCCATAGTGTGCTGCCCAGTGCAGCAGTCTGGAAACTGACCTTGTCCATGAAGACCGAGGCCAAAAAAAGCATTGAGTACTTCAGCTTTTTCCACATAATCTGTCATTAGGTTGCCTCTCCATTCAGTAAGGGTCCCACACTTTCCCTGACCACCTTCTTGTTGCTAACATACCTGTAGAAACCCTTCTTGTTACCCTTCACATCCCTTACTAGCTGCAACTCCAAGTGTGCTTTCGCCTTTGTGATTACATCCCTGCATGCTCCAGCAATATTTTTATACTCTTCCCTAGTCATCTGTCCAAGTTTCCACTTCTTATAAGCTTCCTTTTTGTGTTTGAGCTCACCGAATATTTCTCTGTTAAGCCAAGCTGGTCGCTTGCCATATTTATTATTCTTTCTGCACATTGGGATGATTTGTTCCTGCACCCTCAATAAGGCTTTTTTAAATACAGCCAGCTTTCCTGGACTTCTTTCCCCCTCATATTAGCCTCCTAGGGGATCCTGCCCATCAGTTTCCTGAAGGAGTCAAAGTCTGCTTTTCTGCAGTCCAGGGTCCGTATTCTGCTACTCTTTCTTCCTTTTGTCAGGATCCTGAACTCGACCATTTCATGGTCATTGCTGACCAGGTTGCCACCCACTTCTACTTCCTCTACCAATTCTTCCCTGTTTGTGAGCAGCAGGTCAAGAGGAGCATGGCCCCGAGTTGGTTTCTACAGCACTTGCACCAGGAAGTTGTCCACAACACTCTCCAAAAACTTCCTGGATTGTTTGTGCACTGCTATATTGCTCTCCCAGCAGATATTAGGGTGACTGAAGTTCCCCTTGAGAACCAGGGCCTGTGACCTGGAAACTTTTGTTAGATGTCCGAAGAAAGCCTTCTCTATCTCATCCTCCTGGTCTGATAGTCTATAGCAGACACCCACCATGACATCACCCTTTTGCTCTCGCCTCTAAACTTAATCCAACGACAGTCAACAGGCTTGTCTCCAGTTTCATACTGGAGCTCTAAGCAACCATATTGCTCTCTTACATACAGTGCAACTCCTTCACCTTTTCTCCCTGTCCTGTCCTTCCTGAATAGTTTATACCCATCCATGATGGTGCTCCAGTCATGTTAGTTACCCCACCAAGTCTCTGTTATTCCAATCACATCATAGTTCCTTGACTATGTTATTAGTTATTAGTTATTAATAGTTATTAGTTATTAATGGCTCCCAATCCTGCTGGAAAGGTATAACAAGTGGGGTTCCGCAGAGGTCTGTTTTGGGACCGGCTCTGTTCAGTATCTTCATCAACAATTTAGATGTTGGCCTAGAAAGTACGCTTATTAAGTTTGCAGGCGATACCAAACTGGGCGGGATTGCAACTGCTTTGGAGGACAGGGTCAAAATTCAAAATGATCTGGACAAATTGGAGAAATGGTCTGAGGTAAACCGGATGAAGTTCAATAAAGACAAATGCAAAATGCTCCACTTAGGAAGGAACAATCAGTTTCACACATACAGAATGGGAAGAGACTGTCTAGGAAGGAGTATGGCAGAAAGAGATCTGGGGGTCATAGTGGACCACAAGCTAAATATGAGTCAACAGTGTGATACTGTTGCAAAAAAAGCAGGCATGATTCTGGGATGCATTAACAGGTGTGTTGTAAACAAGACATGAGAAGTCATTCTTCCGCTCGACTCTGCGCTGGTTAGGCCTCAACTGGAGTATTGTGTCCAGTTCCGGGCACTGCATTTCAAGAAAGATGTGGAGAAACTGGAGAGGGTCCAGAGAAGAGCAACAAGAATGATTAAAGGTCTTGAGAACATGACCTATGAAGGAAGGCTGAAAGAATTGGGTTTATTTAGTTTGGAAAAGAGAAGACTGAGTGGGGACATGCTAGCAGTTTTCAGGTATCTAAAAGGGTGTCATCAGGAGGAGGGAGAAAACTTGTTCACCTTAGCCTCTAACGATAGAACAAGAAGCAATGGGCTTGAACTGCAGCAAGGAAGATTTAGGTTGGACATTAGGAAAAAGTTCCTAACTGTCAGGGTAGTTAAACACTGGAATAAATTGCCTAGGGAGGTTGTGGAATCTCCATCTCTGGAGATATTTAAGAGTAGGTTAGATAAGTGTCTATCAGGGATGGTCTAGACAGTATTTGGTCCTGCCATGAGGGCAGGGGACTGGACTCAATGACCTCTCGAGGTCCTTCCAGTCCTAGAGTCTATGAAACTGTGCCATGACTTCCAATTCTTCCTGCTTGTGTCCCAGGCTTCTTGTGTTCATGTACAGGCATCTATGATAACTAGCCAATTGCCCTGCTTTCTTAGTATCCATCAGGAGGTCACCTCTGTTGCTCCTTCCTTGTGTTTCTTCCTGGTATCCCATTTACCTACTTACTTCTGGGCTTAGGTCACCATCCCCCTGTGAACCTGGTTTAAAGCCTCCCTTACTAGGTTAGCAAGCCTGCCTGCGGGATGCTCTTCCCTCTGTAGGTAGGTAGATCCCATCTCTTCCTAGCAATCCTTCTTCCTTGAACATCTCATGGTCAAAGAATCCAAAGCCCTCTCTCCAACGCCACCTGCGTAACCACGCATTTACCTCCACAATTTGATGGTCCCTACCTGGGCCTTTTCCTGGGCTATTTCCCATCTACTCTACAGATTCTAAGATGTTTAAACACAGTGGCACAATCACCTTATATCTTTTGTGCAGATAGAAGAAACTGTCTTTATAATGCCTTTTAAGAACCCTCTTTAGCCCAGGTTCCAATATCTACCAAAGTTAAAACATGATACTTGAACATGGCGAAGCTATGCTAGTGGTGGAAACAATGTGCATTTTAGGGAAATGTCAAGTGTAGACTAAGTCTGAGTTTTAGTTTATGGAGCTGTGCAAAATATAACTGCACAACACAACTTTATTACAAATGCTTTGTTTTCTCTAAAATTACATTGCATTAATATTGTTTTTTCGTATTCTAAGTTAATTTAAAGTGTCAGGAAATGCAAAAGTTCGGAGGAATGTCAGCTCACATATAATTTCTGATTGCTAGCTACTATATAATTTCATATATGATTACATACAAAATCTACACTGAAAAAACTAAGGCTGAAAACTCAATCCCTCCAAAGTTAAGAAACACCAAAATTAAAGTTGTCTATTCTACCTTAATTCGGACTACTTCTGTGTATGCATTATGATAGTCTTCAGTTATATCATGATATACTATTTTTTTTCCACTGGGCCCCTGCTTTTCATAAGGATACGAAGGCAGGTAATGTGGTAAAACAGTCCTACCTTGTACAGTTATATTGAATACTTGCATTGTGTTGCAGCAAGATACATGTTCATGTAGAGACTTGGTCTTTATTGAGATCCCTCCGTTTACACTGCTAGTTTCGAGAAGTCATGTAGTAATAAAAATGTATAACTATTGAAAGGGATACTGCAAGAAAAAATCTAGCGTATGGAATATGTAATTAATTTAAATATCCTTGTTCATAATATATTAAACTGAACATTTTAAACATCTTAATCTTCACTGCAGTCAACTTTTTGCATTTATTTCAGGTTGGACAATTAAACTAGATTAGTCCGTTTCACATATTTATAGCTAGTTTCAGTTTGAGTTTGGTATGCTGACTAGAACAATGTTGCAGCTTAATGAGTTGGAAACCTTGCAGGGGAATGCCTAAATCCTACATTTTTTTTAAATTGAATTAAAAATGTCATGCAAGAATTTCTAATCAGATTAGGGCTAGTCTACAGGGGAAAACTGTCCTCCTATTTTGCAATATCTATCCTGGAATAGATGCCTGTGTGAACACTTTATTATGGAATAATAAGTGTGCTTTGTGAGCACTTGCTCACCAACTGCTGTCTTCCACCCACCATTCCTCTTTAATCAATAATTTATCTACTCCTTTATCTGTTCATCTTCTCTTCCATATTAATATTCCCATTTTGTGTGCAGCACTTATCTGCAGTGCCCAAAAGTGGTCCACAGACTTTTGCATCAGCTGCAACAAAGTTTCATAAAATGAGCTGAGGAAACCAACTCAAAGGATTCTGGGGCACATCTGGGAAGCCCAAATGAACATAAACAGAGGTCTTTTTTTGTTTGTTAGAGTGGAAGAATTTCACAGTCAGTCAAGACTGTTTTGGGATTTGCTTGTTGAATAACCACAACAGACCCATTGCTATTCCAGGGACCTCTTTTATTGATGCTATAAATACCTGTCTGCGTAAGCCTATTGTGATGTTTGATTAATACAGCTACAGGCAACTGTTGTCCTGGCAAAATATTTTGGAACACATCTTTTTAAAATGTTTGACAAAGGAGATAAAATATCAAAGTAACAGAACAAATATGAGCATAATTTCTTTAGCATAAATGCACAACCCCAATTTTGTTTCAATATTTTTGAGACTAGTAAATTACAATAATCAAAAATTGCATAACACTAGGTTTGTGCGTGATGTAAGTAAACTACAATCTAAAATGAGGAAAATACCACCAAAACAGCAAGGACACTGGAAAGTCACGGAGAATTCACATCTGTTGTATACCCCAAGTTGAAGCTTTCGGTTAAATGCAATGACATTTCTATTCCTTTTCTTTGTTAAAGCCTTCCTTACAAGTTAATGTAATTATCCTGTTTGCTAAAAGTTGCTTGGGGTTTAATAGGGCTATTAGTAGTATCTAATGATCTTTTGTTGAATTATGCGAATTGAGGTCTGCATCCATTTCTTAGTGGGCATTATAAAAACTACCAGTACAGCTATCAGTCTGTTTGATACCATTAGAGGTGCCAAAAACAGAAGGGCATATTCTTTATTTGAACCTAGGATAATACCTACACGTCAGGATAAAGTTATATTGTCAGGACAGCATAGGGAGGCTGCACTGCTATTACTTGTATTATTATTTGGGTACGTAGGGAACTTTAATTTCCAGTGCTGTCAACCTGGCATTTTTCATAAAAATTAAACTAATCCACTTAAAGATAAATAGGAAATAGACATGACTGTAATTAGACACTAAATGTTTTAAAGGGTTGGAGGCAGTTGAGAAGCGCACACAACTTGAAAATCCTGATCTATTCTGACAATGCACATATACCCCTGTAAGTAAGCTGAAACAGTCAGAGCCTAGAGGCTTCCTGCAAAACAGAGTATTGAGGCAAACAAGAAAGTGAAATGAAGTAGAATTGCAGACATTCTGGTCAATTTCACTTTACTGTCTGCCCAGGGGGGAAAGGAGAGGAAATGAGAGTGACAAAACAAAATCAAAATGGAATAGAAGGAAAGAATGAGTGATGGTGCAGAGAGGGAAAAGGGATAGGAAGGTATAACCAGGGGGTGAGATTGAGACATCAAAATCTCAGGAAGAGGTGTAGGAAGTCATCAAAACTGAAATAACTGAGCTGTGTTTGATGTCGTTCTTAAAAGCAAAGGTTGGTAGGCCTAAGCTTTTATTGATGTTTACAGTGACCATAGTTTGAAATTATTACCTTGTTTGATTAATTCCTTACATTTTTCATTGGTGGAAAAATATATTAAAAACTAGTCTGACAGTAAACAAACTATTGCATTTGTACTATAACAGGATAGCAGTATGTACTGGTTTGTTTACTGAGTGGTTAACACAAAGGCCTGGTCTACACTACAGGGTTAGGTCAGTGTAAGCATTCTTGCATTAACTTAGCTATAGATGCATCTTCTCTTAAATTGGTTTCCTGCCAAAGTGTGTCTCTACACCGATTTAGTAACACCACCTCATGGAGCAGCGTAGAGTCACTGGCTGATATAACTAATTTGACAGTGTCAGTGTAGACACTGGGTTACTTACGTCAACGTTACTGGCTTTCAGAAGGCATTCCACAATACTCCACACTGACAATACAATTGATAAAACCGCTCCTGGCGAGGATTTGCATTGCTAACACAAGGAGCCAAGTGTGCACACACACACAAGTGATTTAAAGTAACTGTGGCAGCTGTATATTGACAAATGTGGTTGATATTATTTTGTAGTGTAGACGGCCCTAAGATGTGCTTTTGTTGTCCTCTCCAAATGCTAAGGGTTGCAGAAAAACAAAAGTAAATCTGGAAATTGCACCATAATTTACCCTTCAGTCCCGTTTTAAAGACTGTTTACAGGAAAATCCCTGAGCCTAGTCATTATGAGTAGTTGTTGTTTTGGTCTGTACAGAATGCAAACACTGGAGATAAACATTTTTCACAAGTTAAGGTCTTTAGCCCTGGCCTCCTGCTCACATTCCAACTCCTTACCCCTGCACTTTTAATTGGATACTGTTTTCACTTCCTATCCTGAAACTGTTATCATATGGGCTAATACTGTATAACTAAACTGTCAACTTAAACTATGATTTTTTTTTAAAAGGTAAAAGTAGTTTCAGGTACTAGAATTGGTTGAGTTCCGTCTCCTTAGCAACTTCTGTGGTTTTAGACTATTTCCTATTTTTAAAATGTTTTCTGCCTCCTTTTGCTGTATAAAAAGTCCACACAAATGGAAAGATGTGACAATATTGAATTTACTATATTCTAAGTGCTATCAAGTAAATAACTGGAGGAAAAAATAGACAAAATAATGTTATAGTAACCTTGTTAGAAGAAAAAAATGGGGGGGAGGGGAGAAAGGAAAAGAGATGAGTTTTACATTGCTGACACCCTTACCCCCTCTTTAACTAATGATAGTGTCTAACTCCAGTGGTGGCTGTATGCAATGCAGGGTGAAGTAATTGCTCTGTGTATACAGTATTAGCTTGTATGTCAGTCTAGGGGCCCTGTTCTACGGTCTAGGCAAAACTCTAGTCTGACTCAACTGAAGCATTAGGTTCTAAATTAGTAACATGCGTTGGGGTGAAGGGTGCTGTATGCATGCAAAACTCTCACGAAAAACGAGTCCTGCAGCATGTCTGCACACATTGCGCCAGGCAGCCCCAGGAAACTGTTTCGCACTGAACTTTTCCCAGGCTTTTTGTAGAATCCGTGCCAGGGCGAGGTGCAGTGCCTCTTCGGGCTGTTACGCGTTACGCCCACTGCTTGTGACCTAAGCTACGGCCGGACCGGGGCGGCCGAACTGCCTCGAGTCGGCAATCAGCGCGGCCGCGTGCCGAGCCGTTGCTCCTCCTCTCCCCGGGCCCCACCCCCCCCCCCCCGGGCCGCTGCGCGGGGCCGGAAAGCGGCTCGCGGGGCTACTCAGCGTGAGGCGGGGCTCCCAGCCCCGCGGGGGAGGGGGACGTCAGCGGCTGCGCCAGGCCGCAGCGCGCCTGTTCCTGTTCCCCGTCCCCCTCCCCCAGCAGGAAGTGCTGACGTCATTATCCGGGCTCTCTGCGGCGGCGCTGTTCGCACAGCGGGTCACAATGGAACCCAAACGAGCCCAACTGACATGAAACGGCCGCGCAGCCGCCAGCCCCAGTGAGCGCGGCCAGGCCGCTCCGCCCCGCCGAGCCCCGCGCGCGCGCCCCGAGGGGGCGGTGACCGCCGCCAGGCCTGCCCCGCCGTCGGGCTGAGTGACACACGGCGAGGGGGGGTCACGCTGTTTGGGTGGCGGGGCCGCCGTCGCGCTGAGTCGGAGTCTGCGCCGCTGGCCCAGCGCTGCCGGAGCCGCCATATTGCCCAGGACGTAGCGAGACGCCAGCGCCGGGAACGAGAAACCGGCCGCGCCGCCCTGTCTGTTTTCTTCCGCCCCGTGCACGCAGCGAGCGGCCAGTGCCCGGCCCCTCCGTCTGCCGAGCCCAGGCCCCGGTGAGAGGCGCGGAGAGCGTGTGCGCCCCTCCCCCGGGTGTGTGTCTGAGCCCCGGACGGGGCGGAGCGTACAGGCCCCGGCCAAGCCCCGGGCTGCCGGGCAGGAGCTGGTGACGCAGGAGAGACGCCCCGGTGCCGCTGCCGGAGGGAGCCAAGTGGCCAGGCCGGGATCCGAGCGCGGACAACTCGGCACAGCGCCGCGGGGCCCGGGAACGGGCAGCCCCCTCCGCCTGCCGGCCTTACGCCGAGTATGACTCGCTGCCCCACTGGCTGCCTGGGATGAGACAGCCCCCGGCGGCGCATCGTCTGCAGCAGCACCCAGGGAGGGAGCGGGCCGCGGCAGCAGCGGGACAAGAGGACACCGTGCGGGGGTGAGCCTGGGCCGGGGCAGGGTGGCGGGGAGCGGTTCGTGTTGCCGCCGGTGGCCGCGCCGAGCGCAGGGAGGCGCAGGCTGAGCGGCCCGTGGCCCTGGGGGACGGGGCTCCCTGGGCGGAGTGAGGAGCCGGAGGCCGCTGTGTTATGGCTGCGGGGGGAGGGGAGGTGGCGGCGCCGCCGCCCCCGCAGCGTGTCCGTGCATCGCTGTGTTTTGGAGCGTGAGGGAAAATGGCTGACAGCGTCCTATCCTCTCCCCGTCCTGTGCGGGGCTGCGAGGCAGGCTGGAGGGAGCGTACCCGCCCTGGTCCCTCGGGGAGCGTGTCCTCCGGGCGGCCCCTCCCTGGACTGCTGGGGTGAGAGGGGCCCCACGCAGAGCTGCACTCGCTTTTACCTCTTCCGAGTCTAGTTTCATTTCACACCAAGCGCCATTACTGAAGTGGAGTGGTTGGAGCCGTGTAGGCCAGGGCTACGCCTGGAAATAAGGCCCTGCTCAGACTCTTCCCCCAAATGGGAGTGAAATCCAGCAGCACCAGCTCACTCCCGCCCGTTGTAAGCGTTATTAACACGGGTGCAGGCGAAGTGTGTAGCTCCCATTCCTAATAAAACTCTTTCTATGTGGAAAACGGCTTTCCCTCTTTATGCCCCTTTCTCTTTAGTTCACCCTGTTAGTTCTCCAAAATGACAACTTAAGACTTTCCAGTTGTTTCTTTTCACCAGTGTTAAAACGTTACTTTGAGATTAATATCTGAGGCTGGAGAATTGGGACATAATTTATAACATGTAGGCCATCATTTCAGGTAATTCAGGAGATGAGCACAGGAACCCCCCCCCCATGCACACACACTGGAGTTATCTAACTACTATTCTACCTCACTTTTGGCACCATTGTCTGCTTACAGTGAGGATGTATATGAAAAATCCATATGACCAGTCTTTTGTTATTGCCAGATAAACTTGTTTCTATATAAATGTCCTAGGTTGTAAGGTGCCATATTTAATTTGATTATTGTTGTCCAGGAATCAAGTTGTGTATTGACTGATCATGTAGCAAAAATTAATTTATCAATATAAAAATGTGTAATTCTAATTAGAATTTTGAAAGGACTAAAATCTTTATACGAATCAGATGTGTATTATGGTTCTCTCAGGCATGTTGATTTTGTTTGCAAATTGTTTTAAATGTTTGAACCTGATATGGGTTCAGTGTGGGTGGACCTTTGCATCTGAGCAAAGCCCCCTGAAGTCATTTTGGGTATGTGCAAGGATCTGCCCATCTGGACCTAACTGGAGGATTGAGGCCTAAATTTTTAAAACCTGGCTAATTTTTATATGTATATAGTGCTAAATATGCTAGTAACACTTGCTCTGGCAAACTGACTTGCAGGTTTGTTTGTCTCTGGGCTTCTTCTTATCCATTTGCTAGCTAACTACAGTTGTGCTGGGCTATGGGACTGGTGGTAAATTTTGAGAGGATTGGGTCTTTGCTGATTAGGTAGCTGTAGTGGCATGTCTACCTTGAGAGGTTATGGGTAACAGATTAGCAGTTATCTACAAATTTCCAACTGCTAGCTACATCTTGGATCTTTTGGGTGCTGCTTATGATAAAATGGTGAGGCTTCCTCTTTTAGTATTCCTGGTTGAGGAACTTGTAGGATGAAGCCAACTATTTCAGCAGAATCTTAAT
Source organism: Gopherus flavomarginatus (assembly GCF_025201925.1). NCBI lineage: Eukaryota > Metazoa > Chordata > Testudines > Testudinidae > Gopherus > Gopherus flavomarginatus. The sequence continues at coordinate 214,347,251 of NC_066617.1, read as the reverse complement.
CCTACTGTATACTGATTTTGAGGTTTTTGTTAAGCATGTAATGATTATTTTCAAGGCAGCAGCACCATTTGTTTTCTCAAACCAGAAGAACACAGCAGTTTTCTTGGTCATATTTCCCAAACATTAAAATTATTTCCCTCAGTTGCAGTATTTAGAGCAGGAGAGGAAAGTCCAGCTGCGCTGGATGTCGTAGATACTTAAAGATAGCTCTGAATAAAGACATAATCAGTATAATCTAGAGTAAACTGCAGTGGAAGAACCTTGAACATCTAGTTATGTGAAAAAAGGCTCTAGGTTAAAAATAAACCCATAGATTTGCATCACTTTTTCTTATACTTTTTCAGTTTTACCTTATCCCCTTTCTATCATCTTGCCTCTTCGTATAGTCTTTTTAAAACATTTCCTTTGAGCAACCTGTCATCTTACTGTTTCCAGCTTGCTGCTTCACGTCTTCATGAATTTACTCTTCCGGTGATACTATTTCCTACTGAACAGACAGGAAGGCCTGCTTCTGTACGTACCAATCAATAAGGGCAGTGGGAGCAGACCATGTGTGGCTTTTGCATCTTTAGACACCACTCCCTTTAAAAGTGTTTTGTTTCCTATATTAGTGCATTCATGGTTGAGGGTACCACACAGTGTAAAGCAACCCCTGTTTCTATTAGCATCATAGAATATTAGGGTTGGAATAGAGACATCAGAAGGTCATCTAGTCTAATCCCCTGCTCAGAGCAGGACCAACACCAGCTAAATCATCCCAGCCAGGGCTTTGTCAAGCCCTTATGTATCCAGTCTTATCAGTTATGTATTGTACTGAAAATACTGGAATTGTTTCAAAGAAAATGAGAAAAGATAAGTAAATAGCCACTTGAGGAACCAGAAATGTCTACAGTAAAGAAACCACAGTAGTATTCTCCTGCAGAGGTTCTCAAGTCTAACTATGCAATTCATTTAGGGCTTATCAAAATGTCAGATATCCTGAGTAAAACTGAGTAAGAATTTTGTTGTTGACTGTGTATCTAGAAGTTATTTTTAATCACATCTACTTTATTATTGAGGATTTTTCTTCAAGAGTCATAGGAACCTTTTTATTTTTTCCCAATATACTCAACTGTATTTAAAGTATTAATAGAATTTAACAGTAACATGGATTTCAGGCAGGATAGCTATTTTTTCTGAAAGTGTTTGTTAGCTGATAAATAGAATTAAAATGCAGCATAATTTTGAGAACATTTTTACTGATAAACATAAATCTAATTTAAAATTAAATTACTTCCTTCAGTTTATGATCATATTTTTAAGGAAGAAACAATGCTTTTATCCTTACTTGCATTCTAAGGAGCACTGAAATTGTTATGCTGATTCAGACCAGTGGTCTGTCTGATCCAGTATCCTGTCACCGACAGGAGTCAAAATCAGTGGTCTCTGATGAAGATGTTAGAAACCCTAATGAGGAATAATTTGCACAAGGGGAAAGTTTTCTCCTAATACCTAGTAGTTAGAGGTTATAAACATGAGGGTTTATATCTCTTCCAAAACTCTTTTTAGTGTTTACTTTATAATTTGGGATGCTACTGTTTAATATCCAAGTGCTTAAGTGAAAATTCTTTCCGCTGTTCAAGAATCACTATTTTTCTAGGAAAATCATGCTTTGGAAATATTGGCTCTTCTTAACCATTAACTTGATTATTGGGTGAATCCTTAAAAATGTAGTACATAATAGTTGTATTGCTCTTGTCATATTTGTTTTAAATTTAGGGGCTAAAGTTGTAGTTCAGGAGTATTATGTGAACTAAATTTGAGTAGTTGGACATTCTTTTAGTATCATAGAAGATGGTATATCTTTTGCAAAAAATAATCTTATGTACCTATGGTACTGGGTTGTAGTCTTTCTCCTTTGTATTTTACAGTGTGTCATCTAACATTATAATGTAATAATACACATAGACTTACTGAGGAGGAAGTAAGGGTTGCTACACACAATGTACCTTACACTAATCCAGACAAAGAAAAACTTAAGCTATCTGAAGCTGTGATTCTCAAACTTTTGTATTGGTGGCCCCTTTCACATAGTCTCTGAGTGTGACCCCCTTATAAACTAGAAACGCTTATTAATATATTTAACATCATTATAAATGCTGGAGGCCAAGCGGGGCTTGGGGTGGAGGCTGACAGTGCGATAAGAGGGAAGGTCCTCTCATGGATTGGTGACTGGTTAAAAGGAAACCAAGGGGAGGAATAAATGTTCAGTTTTCAGAATGGAGAGAGAGAAATAGTGGTGTCCCCTAGGGCACCCAGGGGTCTGTATTGAGACCAGTCCTATTCAACATATTCATAAATGATCTGGAAAAAGGGGTAAACAGTGAGGTGGCAAAATTTGCAGATGGTACAAAACTACTCAAGATAGTTAAATCCCAGGCAGATTGCAAATAGCCACAAAAGGATCTCTTAGAACTGGGCGACTGGGTAACAAAATGGCAGATGAAATTCAGTGTTGATAAATGCAAAGTAATGCACATTGGGAAAGCATAATTCCAACTGTACATACAAAATGATGGGATCTAAATTTTAGCTGTTACCACTCGAGATCTTGGAGTCATTGTGGATAGTTCTCTGAAAACATCCACTCAGTGTGCAGCGATGGTCAAAAAAGCGAACAGAATGTTGGGCATCATTAAGAAAGGGATAGATAATAAGAGAGATAATATCATATTGCCTCTGTATAAATCCATGGTACGCCCACATCTTGAATACTGCGTGCAGATGTGGTCGCCCCATCTCAAAAAAGATATATTGGAATTGGAAAAGGTTCAGAAAAGGGCAACAAAAATGATTAGTGGTATGGAATGGCCGCCATATGAGGAGAGATTAATAAGAGTGGGACTTCTCAGCTTGGAAAAGAGATGACTAAGGGGGAATATGATAGAGGTCTTTAAAATCATGACTGACGTGAAGAAAGTAAATAAGGAAATGTTATTTACTCCTTCTCATAACACAAACTACGTCACCAAATGAAATTAATAGGCAGCAGGTTTAAAACAAACAAAAGGAAAAATTTCTTCACACAACGCACAGTCAACCTGTGCAGCTCTTTGCCAGAGGATGTTGTGAAGACCAAAACTGTAACAGGGTTCAAAAAAGAACTAGATAAATTCATGGAGGATAGGTCCATCAATGGCTATTAGCCAGGATGGGCAGGGATGGGTATTCCTAGTCCATTTGCCCAAAGCCGGGAATGGATCACTTGATGGCCCCCGGGTAAAAACCTCATGATCCCTTGAGGAGTCCCAGTTTGAGAATCCCTGATCTAAAGGTATGTCTACTCTGTATCTGGGAGCAAGCCTACCAGCCTGGGTACAGAGATCCATGTTAATGGATCTTGCACTAGTGCTCTAAAAATAGCTGTGTAGATGGTGCTTTGACATTGCAGGTTGGCCTGGTATTTGAGCTCTGAAGCCCCCTTGGCCCCTAAGGCTTCAGAGCCTGAGCTCCAGCCAGAGGCACAACATCTACACAGCTATTTTTAGTGCCCTGTTTCGAGCCCCACTAATGCAAGTCTACGGGCCAAGCTAGGAGGTTTGCTCTCCTATGCAGTGTAGACATACGTTAACAGTACATACCTTCTAATCCTCCACCTGCAAGCACAATACCTTACTATTACCTCAGCTGCTATATGTCACAGACCATACACCCCTTGTATGCAAAGAGAGTGTGGCTACAAGGGTGATAGAATGCTGCCACCGTTCCTAGGTGGCAGAACTAAGATTATGGTGCATAGTCTGTGATATAAAGTATGTGCTTGTGTGTGATGATAACATTATGTGATTTGTATTAGATGAAAAGTTCACAGGTTGAGTTCTTTTGGATTCTGGAATTACCACCAGACTTCTCATATTTTAATCTTGTAATTTTTTTCTCCCATGGATATGGTGGCATTTAAAACTTTTTTAGCTTTGATATAATATTGTCATAATGGATATAACAGCCTTTTTAAAAACTGTACTTTTTGACCGTATTCCTGAACAGAGCCATGGTGATAGCTTTACTTGGGAATGCGATTAAAAAAGGGTTCTAGCTATGCTTGAATACAGAATCATGTTTTAACTTGGGTGGGACAATTTTGTTCTAACTAAGCCCTCTGACAGTTGTTGCTTAGTGTGGACAGGGTTTCTGAATTTGTCCATTTGTCTTAATTTTACCCTCTCAGAACTTTGCTTGTGGAATCCCTGGGAGACTTTAGGGATTCCCCCACACCACATGCTTACATCACGCGTTTCCTGTAAATAGAATAAATCTGACTTGGTGACCTGCTGAATGATTTGTCAAATTGGACATCAGTAAAGGTATAAGACAGCTCAGGTACGAGCATCTAACGTGGGGTGGGAGGAATAAATTAAGAAGATGGCAGCATTCCAAAGTGGAATTTTTTTAAAAAAAGGAAATTAATTCACCAAATTCCTGTTAAATTTTTCATTGTGAACTTTACTAATTTCTTCTTTGTTCAAAACAATTAATTTTATTCTCGTACTTCAGAAAGTTCAGTTCTGAGCTGTTGGATAGGACTTGCTATCTTGTCTTCTAGTTATTGACACGTGTTTGGGATGATAGTAGGAATTCAAACATTGATGGAATAAAACAAAGACCTTACATTTTCATACTTGCTTACTTTGGGGAAATTGCTTGATTGTATGGGCTTCTTTTTCACTAGGTTCTGAACTGTTTTTCCATGGTACCTGAAGTGTAACAGACAACTGCATTTCTTGTAGACAAATGGTATCTTTTGCAACTAGCTGAATATAAATATTGATTGACCTGGAAAACTGTATTTACAAGTTGATCTAATATGACTTCCTTTGATGCACAAGGCATATATAGTAAAACCTGTTTGAGAGAGACCAGCTGTTATGAGCAACTTCTTGCAGAAGCCATGGAATATGACCACTGTCTGCTGTGCAAATCTTTGAAGAGAGACCACGTCTTAGAAGTGACCACTTTTGCTAACTCAGATGAGTGGTCGCTCTTGGCAGGTTTTGCTGTACTTAGTATTATAGATCCCCTAGGCACTGCAATCTTTCTGACACTTAAGCAGATGCTTAACTTTATGCACATAGCTTCAGTAGGGCTGGAATAGAGTAAAGTACATGTATTCGCAGAATGGGAGCTTTAATATTCTAGGTCAGTGATTCTCAACCTTTTTGGGCTCAGGTCCCATTTGTAAATTCTTATGGTGACCCAGTAAATAGTCTGGAGGTGGAGGCCCTAGGGTAATTTCAGTCAGATCCTGCCCCTGGGGGTGAGAGGGTGGTCTTGCTAGCACTCACCCCGCAGTGATGGCTCCTGCAGCCCCTGTGCTGTGAGGCTGGTTGGACTGCACTTGGCTTGGCTCTCTACTCTGAGTGTTGCAACTTCTGGGGTTGCAGTGCCACTGAGGTTTGGCCCCGCCCACCTAACTGGATCAGTTTTGTGTGAGTGGCGTTGTGACCTGGCTCATGGGCTTGCAGTGCCACTCACTCAAATTTGGCCTACCTGGACTCCCATTGTCATGATGGCTGGACCAAACCTAAGTGGTGGTGAGATAAGAGGTTGCGGTCCCTGGAGCAGGGAGATGAGCCTGGCCAGCCCTGTGGGACAGGAGCCGCAGGAGCTGCCATGTGACCCTTTGAAATGTTCTGAATACCACATGGGTCTCGGTAACTGTAAAACTGCAAAAGGGGCTGGGGGGGGGGGGTGGAAAGCTGAATCTCATTAAACTTGCAGATTCTTTAGGAATGTGTAGAATTATATCGAAATATGCCTCTCACCAAAGACACAATTTTTTGAGGTGGGTTTCCCTCAACACTATGGCACAGAAGTTCTAGAAATATGGGTTTGCTTCTAGGTTATTGATCCTTTTGTACTAGAAATTAAACCATTTACAAGTCTGTGGAGGGGAAGCCTCTCTTAAAAATTTCTTTGTTGGTTTTCCATAATAGCGCTGTAAATTATACAATGAGAAATGTTACTATCAAACAATATTGGCATCTCAGTATATGTTTTTATATACTAGTGGTTATTTTTTCTAGTTTCTGTTGTACCAGTTAAAATATTTAGCACATTTTTAACAAGTTTCATCAAACTAAGTCCATCCATGATTTTTAACTTAATAAAAGAAAGAAAAAAAGGGATTATTGGAAGATTTAATTTAGTCTACCCTTTTACAGGGTTTCGGGAGTGAAAACACATTAGCCTAAAATTTTGGTAAAGCATGGAATCCTAGATTTAGGCTATTGATGTTTTGTCATTTGCAAGAGTAAAGGAAATGTTAGTCATTCATGATTTGAACCTTCCTTTTTATCCAGTTCTGGTAGGTGTTTGGTTGTGATAATATTCAGTCATTTAAAAACTGTGGCATAGTCCCAGAAAATATATAAAATCTGGAGCTTGGCTGGAAATACGATAGCTTTGTCCAGAAAAATCAGTGATTTGATCTGCTGTTTTAAGCTCAAATTCTGCACAGATCTCCATATTGGTGGACCCCTGTGGCACATGATTAACTTTAGTGGAACCTGAAACTTCACAATGCTAGTTCTTGCATTTTGACTTAATAAATTTAAAGAAAAATATCTTTTCTGACAGTAATGCTTTAATCTTTTTTCTGAGCAGGCTAAAGTGTTACTGTCAGTTTTCATTAATACCTCAGATGTCTCTTGTACTTTTTTTCCATGGTCCCTGCAGAGGTGGATTAAGATATAGTAGGATCCTGGACACACAGAACATTTGGGCTTCCCACATGGCCCCCCGCCACTCCTTCTGTTTCCCTCCCCTCAAACGCCCTGGAAGCTGGACCATGGTATGAGCTTCCCAGGGAGCCTGGGCCACTGTGGGGAACCCTGGACCCTCCACCTGCTCCTGGGTGCAGGGACAAGGTCTTGGGACACAAGAACAGCCCCCTGCCCAAGGTAGGTGCAGGGTCTGGGACTCCCTACAGCTGCTCGGGAAGTGGCTCTCAAACTGTGGGACATGCTCCCATAGGAAGGCATGGAGGAATGTTTGGTGGGATGCAGCAGGGCCCAGCCCTCCCCCCATCTCCACTCTGTCCCCACGCTAGCCCTGTCCCTAGGCCCAGCTCTGGCTCTGCTGCCACCCTGCCACTCTCAGCCACCAACCACAGGTCCCAGCCCTGGCTCCTGGGGATGAGGGGGGCAGACTGGAAAAGTTTGGGGACCTCTAGCCTAGGATGACCATACTTCTCATTTTGGTTCCAGATGTCCCAACTTTTGTTTGGCAAAACTGGACATTTGCTCTTGCCAACTGATCGCCAGTGTAACTAAGGCAGTTTTTTCTCATCATAGCTACCTAAGCTGTCAAACTGCCAAGGCCATGTTCCCTCCCCCCCAAGTCTCACACCATGTCCACTTTTCTTTTTCTTTCTACTCTACTCTATTTCCACCACTATTTTTGCTCCCTCTTTCTCTCTCTCCACTCCCCACATCTGATCAGAGCAGGGCTTAGCTGTGGTTTTCAAAATGGTGCAGAGCAAGGTTTGTACTTGCCTGTTTGCACTAAATTATGTTCAGCACCTGTTCAGCTGCCCCTGTTACTGACATTTGTTGTCATCAGTGAGTAATTTTCTTGGTGTAGACAAGGCTTATGAAGTTGACTCCTTCTGTGACATCAGGTAAACCATTAATTCCTTTGCCTTAGCTTTCCTGTCTGTAAAACTGGGAAAATAGGGCTTGGAATTTTGATCAGTATGAAAAATGGGAAGAGAGGGGCACCGGGGGAGGGGAGTGCAAAACAAGACCTTTGTTGAGAAGTCCCACCTGCAGTTGCTGAGATTCCTTCTAAGATGCTTTGACCTTGCTCAGAGGCTCCATCTTTAATAGCCTCTTGCTAGTAGATGTCTGAATTTGAAGATCTTCTTCCTTGTGTGTTGGAAGGGGGAATTTTTTTTTTCTCCATCTTTGCCAGCACTCCAGCCCCTGTGTCTTCTGACTTTGAGTGGCGGTCTTTACTAGCGTCCTCCTGCCCAAGAGTCTTGGCTGGTATTGCTTGATAGGAGGATGCAGAGATGTCTCCTAGTAGATCCCTGGCTTGGCCTCCACTTTTTTTTTCATTGTTGCCTCTTGGATAGTGCTTGCTTCTGCTGTTTCTTACAACTTCCCCCATAACAGCAAGTTTCATTGCGGCCCAGAGATAGCTGAAAAGCAGTAGTGAAAATGACCAAAAACTTAATTTCACTGTGTTCCTCTTTGACAATGCAGTGAGTAATAGCAGAGGCTGTCTGAATACTCAGACTGCATTGCTTCATCGTCAGTTCACACTTGGAAGGTTTTTACGTAACTGCATGGAGTGGGGACTTAATTTTTAAAACATGAAAGGTTAGATTCTACAGAAATTGAGCTTAGATCTCCTTTCACCACTTCCAGGTCACCAGGGAAAGCATCTCCCCAGAAGTGAATAATTTTTTTTTCTTTTCTCCCAACACTGAGCATAATACTTCTCACATGGGTGGCAAGGATTAATTAATATTTGTAAAGTGTTTTGAAGTTCACAATTGTATTTTATTCTTGATACACTTTTCTTCCAAAGCTTGCAGTTTGCATAGTTCAATTATCTCTGTTTCAGAGGTGGGAAAGCTGAGACGAAGAGATGCTGTTTAACAATAGACAAGTTACATAGCAAGTTATTGTCTGTTGGACCTAGAGAACTCTGGTCTCTTGACTCTTAGCCTGTGCTGTAGCCACTAGACTACAGTTCTTCTCTAGGTGGATATAAGACATCTTTCCCCGCCTCCCTTCCCCCGGTGAAGAGTGACTAAATCTCTCCTTGAGTTCAGTGGGATTTGCCAAGCACCTCTGAAAATCAGGCTAATATGAGCTGAATACTGGTGTGTGACGTGTATAGTCAGGAAAGGATCTCAACTTACGCTTCTCACTATGCCAGCTGACTTTAGGATAATTGCAATGATTTAAGTATTAAAAAAAAGACTTTACAGTTCTAAAATTGTTTAAATTCTAAACAAAAATTGCTGCTCAGAAATCAGAATTATTCCTCAGTCCAAATCTTTTCTTTGTTTAGTCTAATCGGTAGTAATGTGTTTGGTAACAGAACAGTAAGAACTAATATCTAGTTCAAAGTAATATGGTTCATTTGGGAAAATTCTTATTTGTTAATGTTGCTGTTTTGGCTTACTTTATAAAAAAAAAGTCACCTTTTACCTCAGAACTTTTAGTTCTTCAGTTTTATGGGTGTTAATTTTGTGGAGCAAACCAGATGTATAGCTGTTTTTTGTTTTTGTTTTCAACTTTGACTCTTAAGTAAAAAATGATTGTGTTGGAAGACACTGACTAGCTCAGTTTCTGTACAAGAGGAACAAATACCTAATAAATATACCTTTTTTTTCAATGTCATCTTAATTTTGGTGGGTAGGAGCTGCTCATGTTTACTTTTACAGTAACTCTTACAATCTAAATTAATCTCTCTCCAACCAGATTTAATATAAACTCTTCCTAAACTTCAGGTCTGCTCATCAAGACTGCACAACTTGGTGCTGAAGTTTAAGGATGTGTTCACTATGAAGATGCTTTTTCTTTATATGCATAGTCTAATACAGTAGTTCTTAAATTTTGGGCCACTTGCTGCAAAAATCAGCACACAGCTGTGGCCCATGTAACATACTTAGGGCCAGGTGTGTAGTGTGCATGCGTCCCACATAACACACACAGCTGCATGTGTGGCCCCCAATGGAAAATAGGTTGAGAACCACTGGTCTAATTTTACAGTTTTTGCTCACTTGTGAGGCTTGCAAAAAAAGATAATTGGAGTCCAATGAGTCCAGGGGTTCTCAAATTTTTGTATTGGTGACCCCTTTCACAGAACAACCTAAGAGTGCGACACTCCCCCCCATAAATTAAAAATACTTAAAAAAAAAAATAATAAACACTATTATAAATGCTGGAGGCAAAGCGGGGTTTAGCGGTGGAGGTTGAGAGCTCACAACCCCCGTGTAATAACCTCGCAACATCCAGTTTGAGAACACCTGTGTTAGTACAGTACAGACCTGTTTACGCGCGGATGTCAGTAGTCAAGCCATCATGACCGCATGTTAACGGACCATGGGTTAAGAGGGCCATGCTGAAAAAAGTGTCTGATTCGCTTTAAAAAGCCATTATTTTCTGCTCTTTCATGCTTGCATTTTTTCTTATGAAGTCTGTCTTTCGCCGCAGATGAATTATTTTGATATTTTCCGCATTTTGGTCCTCCATAAATCTTACAACAGTTTCTACACCACTAAGGGCTTCTGTGGGTGAAATTTTGACCTTTTCAGTGACATCCTCATCATTGTCATTTAGGCCTGCGTTATTAGAATTCTCACCATCGCTTTCGCAGTCCGACATAGCCTCGCAGCCTGTTAATATTTCTTCCGAGGACAGAAATTCTGAAGTTGGGCAATCTTCATCCCCAGCCACTTGGTTAAGATTTCCAGCGATATATCCAAACTAAAATCTTTCATCATTTGAAAGAGAAGTTTACCTTTATCCTGTTTTGTCTGTGTGTGTGTTTGTAGGACTACTTCTTTCAAAAATCCTTCAAAGTCTGGCTCTGAATCAGTGCCACTGTTGGAGTTTTCTGAGTGACAGAAAAGGCATCACCGAGATCCTTCATCCAGCTGTTTTCAATGGACTTTTGTTTTGCTCTGTCCCAAGCTTTTTTAACTAAATTAATTTCCTTCATGTTTAACTGTTTCAGAAATTCAGAAATGCCTGAAGATGTGCATGACCCGATTGCCGAAATCAGCTCTCATTGATGATTGTTTTTAAAATTCTGAATAATGGCTTGGTCTAAAAGTTCAATTTTTGATGTGTCGAATGGTAGGTATAGCACTTGAATTTTTCTATCGCTCAATAACAGTGATTTGGCTGGAGGATGGTCTGGACAATTTCCAAGCAGCAAAAGTGCTTTGGCTTCGAGTTTCTTCGACCGCAGATGCTTACGAACAGCTGGAACAAAGCTGTTGTGGAACCAGTCCTCAAAAATGTGTCTTGTCATCCAAGGATTTTTGCTGTTAGTGTATATTACTGGCAGTTTGGCTCTATTGAGGTGATTAAAGCAGCGAGGGTTATGAAAGCGGCCAACGAGAAGAGGGGTAAGCTTATTGCCGCCTGTCTTCTTACTACAAAAAAGAAGAGTCACACGATCTTTTATTTTTTTTAAATCCAGCTGGTTTCTGTGTCTTGTAATTAAAGGCTAAAGTCTTATCAGGTAGCAGTTTTGCAAATAAAGCAGTTTTATCACAATTATAAAGTTCTTCGAGGTAGTCTTCTTTTGTGAAATAGATTTTAACTTGGCGGGAAACGTGTTGGTGGCCGATTCATCGGCTGATCAGCTTTCTCTAGAAATCGATACCTGCGCTATACTATGACTCTTTTTAAAACTACTTATAAACCCCTTGCTGGCTTGGAATGATTCATCCCCCATTAAATTTCCAAATATTGTCGCTTGGGCTTGAGGAATTGGCCCACTTAGCGGCATTCCTTTCAGCCTTTCCTGAGCAAACCATGTGCGCATGGCTTTGTTGTGGGTTTTGTTGAATAGCGCACACGTTTTCATGTAAGCCCCACAGCAGAATGGATATTTTGTACAAAGCCATTCAGTTTAGATTAGTTTTTTAGCCATCTTCGGAGAGTAGATTTGGAAGTCCCAATATCTTTTGAAACTTTGGCCTGGGTTTCTCGGCTATTTACTTGATCTGTTGCAGCTAGCTTTTCTTCTACAGTGTAGGAACGCTGATGCTTGCTTTCTACCATTATATTAGGCCTATGGTTAAAATTTTCTAATATAGTGTATATATTACTATATAATATATATATCTCTAGTGTGACAAAGACTAAGCGGGCGTGATACTACTTTACCAATATTGGTAAAGACGTACAACATGTTTCCGCTCCACAGTTCTTGTCGATTTTCTGTCGATTTCTATGTCAGTGAGTTAGTGAGCAAGTCTGTAGTGCTACATAGCAAGTTCCTGTACCACATGTTAACAAGTCTCGCATGTTAAATAGGTAGAACTGGGAGGCATGGCGCTACTGTGCTTTAAGTGGATTCGCGTGTAAACAGGACTGTACTGTATGATTTTGAAAACACACAATAGCTACAAAAATTTTTATAAAACTGCTTCTTTGGCTTTCTTTTTTTTTAAACAAACCATGTCTTTTTTCTTTTTAGGTGCCTATAGAAGAACCAAGTTACTTTTTTATTTAATCAGATCTAAACTGTTTAGTTACGCTGTTAATTTTTTAAAGCTTTTAAGGAATAGTAAAAATTGAATTCTATATGGATCTGATACAATTACTGTCAGGTCTTTCACTTGAGAGACCAGGAGGGTGAGGTAGTATCTTTTATTGGATCAGCTTCTTTTGGTAAAAGAGAGGAGCTTTTGAGCTACACAGAGTGGTCCTCAGGTCTGAGAAACTTACTGAAAACATAGTCTTACAGTGGAAACTTACTGTGTCATAGCTAACTATCATTGTTCATTTTCTCCCTCACTACCTTTGAGTTTTTCCTTGTTCCATTTGGTCTATTGTATTTTTTTCTCCCTTTCTGTCACAGAAAATTGTGTTGGTTTCTATAACTAACCAAAGCATCAGACTTTTTTTCCTTTTCTCTTCCAATTTTGCCACTTTTAGCCTGGGGTCTTCCTTTGCTCTTATTCCCTTGTTTTTCTCTGTGCTGTCTCATCCTTGTATTTTCCTCATGGTTCTATTTTTACTCTTCTCCACCTATCTTGGCTGAGTTAGAGTGGAGTATGAAGTTTACAGTGGTGCCATGCCCACACTCATGCTGGGTTGGGCAGAGTGGGGCTGCCCCGGTGTGCTGTATCCCATTGCCTCTGACTGGCCCCTCATTCCATTTAGTTGATCTGGTAACTTTGCATGACATCAACTCCTGTCTTCTCTCTGCCAGCATTCCCAGTCTTAACCATGTATCAGCCAGTCTCTTTCCCTTTTATGTTCTCTCTCATGCTATCCTTACGCATGGGGAGAATTCCCTACTACAATAATCACTTCCTTATCCTAGGCTTTATTTGTTGCACACCATCCAAATTCAGCACTGAAAACAGAATTAATTTTTCATGAGCTTCTCATTGGCAATCTTACCTTAACATCTGTGTGCTTCATAAGCATTAATGAATTTATCTTCACAAGGTGAGGAGGCAGTGTTCTCACCATTTTACAGATGGGGAATTGAGTCACAAATAGTTCAAGGGCAAACTGTCAAGTGTTACTAATATTGGGTCCACAATTTGAGCTGCCTAGGGTCTGATTTTTCAGAGTATTTAGCATTTTTAGAGCCCTTCATGCATTTAAAACACAGCTCTCATTGACTTCACTTACAGTTGAGAGATTGCCCCTTGTGCAAATTAGGCGCTTGGTATCTCAAGATAGAGATTTAGAAAATGAGGAACATGCAGTTAGTTGCCACCCGTGGGGAATTTTAGTTTGTGACTTACCAAACAACACATAGAAACTTTGTTCTAGAGATAGGAATAGAATCCAATTCTCCAGAGTGACATTCAGCTCCCTTAACTACAAGACCTTCCTTTCTCTTCCTACAATCCCCTGTCTTGCTCAGTACACACCTTTCAGCTTCTTCAGTAGTTGAGGCAAGGGTCCTGCAGACATCAGCCTCATTCTCCAAACAGCCTTGAACCCTGTCTACCCTATGAACTGAATGAGGTAGTGGTCCTGTGGAAAAAAATGTGTGACTTTGTAATTACAGATTGTGTCAAAATGCGTACATAAGGGGGACAAAAGTAACTTTGCCCATACAACCTTAATCTTGCCACTTAATTTTTGAGTGCTTTATTTTGTAACGTTAATGTTCTTTTAATGTAGTTTTTGTAATTTGTAATTTCCTGATTTTTTTGAAAAGCCATTAAAGAAATCTGAAATTCATCATATGAAACTATATTGATCTCCACATTGGTCATCAGAAGAGAGAGACCTTTTTAAATCCACAGCATACCCCTTAACCGCATGAGCTAACAGAATAATTGCTAGCAATTGAAGGCTGCGGTCTTTTCTGTGGATTTGTCAGTTAGTGGGGAATGATGACACACTTTGCCCCTGAGTTTCACGTTCATTTAGTAGACAACAAAGGAATGTTGAGACTCAGGAATAATGGTTTCAGTTCCAGATTCTGGAGGGTAATGTGCTCTACTGGTTATCAACTCTTCTGGCCCTGCCCCCTCTGCTTTAATTCCTCAACTCCCCCCGGCCCCCCCACACTCCTCTCTGTCCCCTACTACTGCTCATCATCAGCTCTCTGCTTCTCACCTCTCTGCATTCAAGTCAGACTGCATCCTTCTCCATGCTGCCCTAGGTGCCAGCAGAAGGAACATTGAAAACATGGTGGGGAATGTACCTGTTCATCAGTTCCTGTGCCTGGAATAGCACTTGCTGGAAAAGTCGTCTTCAGCCATGGCTTGGAGCATGCTCAGTCACTTTTGGGGGTTGTGGTATGTTCAGACAGATCAGATCTTGAGTGATGTGGGGGTAGCGCAGTTTAGTGCAGACAAGATCTTCAAAGATTTTAGCTGTGAGCTAACAACTCTCTGTAGAGTTTGTGTGAAGTGATTCTCTCTCCCCCTCTCCCCCCCCCCCCCCCCCCCCCCCCCCCCGGAGAATCTAGAGCTTTTCAACAAAGTGGTTGTAAGAGTTTTTGGAATATGGACAACATTTTTCACTAACCTTTTTTTTTCTTAAAAACTATTTTAGCTGAAACATTACAAAAATCTTCAGGCTGAGGCAGATGCCCAGTGTGGAAAATTTCAGCACAAGTGGTTGAAGGTTTACAGTTAAAGCTACTGAAAATAGTGTTTTATAATGAAAAGTAAGGCAGCCTTACCTATATTCATAATTATCAGCTTTTTCTGTAATTGATGAGAGACTTCAAATTGTGCTTGATGATGAGCATCACTGAAGAGTAGAAGAGGAACAGAGTATTTGTTGAATTTAGAAAGCATTTAAAAGAAGATGTTGAGGATTTAACAAAATTGAACTATGTCAAGATTCAAGAATGAAATTAAAAAGTTGCCTCTATTTTTCCTGTTAGTATAAGAATGTTGCTGACCATCATAGCAGAGCATGTGGATCACTGCTATACAAGTTCTTTGCCACTTGCAGCTAACCTGCAGTGAGTTATTTGGTTACATAGTTTAGGGGGATAGCTTATAGTCCATAATTAATGAGAGAAATATAGTATAGAATTCTCACTTTGTTCAAAGTTTTTTTTTAAAATATACTTTTAAGGAAAACTTAAACGCTTCCCAGTATAACTTATTTAGAAGAAAAGTCTGAAGTGGGACACCATCATCTAGTGGTGTTCTAGTGCCATGGCAATGGTTTTAATGTTGCCCATCTCAAGCTATATCTTCACTTAAAATTCTACAGCACACAGCTGTAGCGCTTCAGTGCAGACACTTGTCATAGTGATGGGAAGGGTCCTCCATCACTGTAGTTAATGCACTTCCCCCAAGAGGCAGTAGCTAGGTTGACGGAAGAATTCTTCTGTTGGTTTAGTGCTGTCTACACTAGGAGTTAGGTTAGTGTAGGTATGTCTCTCAGGGTGTGGATTTTTCAGACCCTTCAGAGAGAGCTATGCTGATGGAAGTTCAGTGTAGCCTGGTCTTAACAGAAGTCATATAGAGTGGTAGGAGTGCACATGGTGCTAATGCTTAGGTGTAGTTTCACAGGGAATGGCATGAGTGACATTTACGGCTGGCAGTATATGAATATTTATTACTGATAGGTCACTTTAAAAAAAATTGGTGAATGTCTTTTAAATGAAGGCACCTTGAATGTGTACAATATATTGGACTTATTACAAATCTTTATCTGCACACTGTGCAGATGCACAATCAGCTGTGAGTGAGAACACATTTTAGTACCACCAGTGAGTGAGCTTGGGAAATACTGCGATGTTTTCCCTTCCCTCAATCAAGAAGAAGCCTAATGAGCCTAGAAGAGTCCACTGAGATGTGTGAGCCCTCTCAATGAGAAGCCAAGCTTAAGAAGCCCAGAAGACCATGTGAGCCTCTTTGAGAGGTAGCCAGACCCATAATGGATGTATTCATATGCCACTGAAGGGAAAGTGGGATTAAGGAGCCCAGATTGTGTACATGGTTACATTTTGCACATCTGCAAAATCTGTGGTGTCTAATGGGTGGAGCTCAGAATAATGCACCAGTACCATTTTTTGAATCTGATCCCTAACCAAAGTGTAGTTAATGTGTAACTTAAAAAGTTAGCTAACTTGTAAATTATTAACATGACTGTGAAATATAGACTCCTGCAGGCATAGTGTAAAACGTTAAACAGATCACTGAAGACCTCAGAGTGCTGCTGTAAAAAAAAAAAAAAAAAAAAAAAAAAATCTTTGCAAAGGCAGACCTCAAAATGTAATCCCATCTCTGGTCTTATCAGTTTGGGGTAGGGAATGCTGTAGCGTTGCCCCTTGTGCCAACTTCATTAAGTCCAAAGGACTAACAGTCTCCTCCTAAAGTCTACAGCTAAGAGGGAAATGGGGCTTGCAGGACCACGGTGTAGGGGAAGAACTTTCCTACATCTCCTAAGGATCACTGAGATTTTGACACCACTATCCTAAAACCAGACCTTATTAACATTGCTGGATTAGGCCTATCCCTTTTGTGGACATGCTAGAGTTTGAAGGAACAGGGTTTCTCTCCATTAGTCTCTAGGACTAGACTGGAAAAAGTCCAACCTCAAACTAAAGAATTTCCCACTCAAACTATGCAAATTCATGAAGTGAAGGTACCAGATGCATATCAGTAGTTTGATTGCACTTTACCTTAGAGGAACCTGAGATTATAAACAAACAAAAAAAATCCTTTAAACTCAAGATGTAGAATTATGGTTGCATTTCTTAAGGAAGGCATTCAAATAGCCTTAATTTGGGTCTGAGAATTAGGAACTAGTATTGTCTATCCATAAGTTTGTGATCACACAGATAGGATGTCTTACTCATAATTGAATAGTGATTGCACTGCTTAGTGTCTTCTTTTACAGTCATACATATCTCTCTCTGGGCTTGGCTATACTTTCGAGTTCGAGCGCAATAAAGCAGCCCCGTGTTCCCTAGCTGACTACCTGTCCACACTCGCAAGGCATGTAGAGCACTCTGACTCCAGGGCTAGAGCGCTGCTGGTACTCCACCTCAGCAAGAAGATTAACGCTTGGTGCGCATTGGCTGAAATGCCCAGTGTCAGTGTGAACGAGCTGTTGCATTACTGCGCTCTGATCAGCCTCCGGAAATGTCCCATAATCCCCTTAAGTCAAGTGACCATTCTTGTCATTGTTTTGGAATCACTGCAGGAATGCGGATATGCCCTTTGAAAGCTCTGTTTCTGACAGACAGCATCTGCTTCGAGACAAAGCAGTCGTTACTGTGGAATGCTCTGTGTGTGTGAGGGTGGGAGGGGAGTGTCTGCTGCTGTCCGAATTTACAAGACAGCATGCTGGCATGCTCTCAGCCCCCCAAAAACCCACTCCCCCCCATACACACAACACACTCCCTGTCACACTCCACCCCACCCCACCCCACCCACTTGAAAAGCATGTTGGTGGGATAGCTACTTCAATGCACTGCTCTCTGTGGCCGTTGGAAGAGCTTGTAATGTGGCCCTGTGAGTGCACTTGCAGCTGTCAGTGTGGACAGATTGCAGCAGTTCCCTACTGCGCTCTGCGAAGGCTAGTTTAACTCAAAGCGCTCTACATCTGCAAGTGTAGCCATGCTCTCTGTCTTGTGCTCTCTCACACACACAATTAAAAAAAATACTTAATAGAAGGATAGCAACATGAAGGCAATCATTCTTCATTGTTAAGGGTCCAATCCTGCCAGATGCTGAGGACACTCATCTTAGTAGGAAGTGATCAGCACCTTACAGGATTGAGCCCCATGAATCAATATGCCATCCGGTTGGCCAAGTGTCAGGCAGAGAGGTGGCGTGTCTCCACATCTAAACCTTGTATACCCAGATCATGAGGTTAGCTCCTACTAAAGAGAGCAAAAGTTAGTGTGGTAACAAAGCAGTACATCCAGTATCAGATGTGTGTATGAAATAAATGAGAAAATCAGTGTTCTGTGATACACAGTTTTGATAATCTACATGTAAAGAAGGGAAGGTGATAGGCTGACTTCTCGGGACAGAATTACAGTAGTTTGAGTGCCGCGCTTTTCAAAGCAAGGTACTATCTTTCTACAGCCATAAAAGGAGACTCCATGCTCTGTTAATGATCAGTGATATTACTGGTGTTGACTTAGTCCATGCTGGGTTGTCTCCATCCAGTGGGACAGTCGCTTTCTTGAAATGACAAATTAGTTTAGTTTACTTGCAAAAGGGATGTGTGGGGGAAATAAAACATAAAATTTGATGAAATTCCCTACTAATTATTAGGCGATTGTTTTGCTACTATAAACGGGTGGGGAGATGGATGTCTGTTTAAGGAATGTGATTATTGAAAAAGGTTTGGTATCTTCCCCTCCCCCCCACCCCCCTGCCCCACTGGGTCTGAGGTCCCTTCCAATTTATTCAGGAATGTTTAAATAAACTAACTTTTGTATTTCACCTCATCCAGCATTTTTATGGATTAATCAAAATAGGTTCATTCTTATTAATGTGTATAACTGTAGTGCCTAGGAGCTTTAGTCATGCACCAGAACCTGCTGTGGTAGATGCTGTACAAACACAAAACAAAAAGACACTCCCTGCCTCAAAGAATTTACAATCTAAAACAAAAGGCAACAGATTGACAGATGAGGGAATTCAAGGAAACAATGAAACAGTATTGGTCAGTATGATAGACTGCTTGTGTGTTGAGCATATTGCCTAACTGTTAAGCATTTTGTTTTTTGTAAGCATCACAGCAAAGTTTTGAGGGTTTTCAAGGTGAGTAATGAGGTAGCTATGTGGATGTTTACAAGGAGCTTCTCCCAAGTTTAAAAGGAAGCATGGGAGAAAACATGAAGTTGCTTGTGGGAAAATTTTAAGTGGGTGATGGAGGCTGGCATCATGGCCAAATGGATATAACAGTCAACATCTCAATAGAGAATGAGATGTTAGGGAGGGGTAGACCTTAAAGGGTCTCAAAAGTGAAGATAATCAGCTTATGTTTGAAGTGATAAAGAAGGGGGAACCGGCAGAGAGATTTGAAGAGGGACATCATTGCCAAAGTGATGGACTGAGAGATGGTCTTTGGAGCAGCATTCGAAAGGGTATGAGTGGAGCAAGATTGCGGTTGTCAAGGCCAGAGAGAAGGATGTTGCACTAATTGAGATGTGAGCTCTGATTTTTTTTTCAGCTGTGTGGATGGACAAGAAAGGTCATCTCTTAGAGATACTATGCAGAAAAGAATTGGCAAGACTTATGTTAGGTAATAAAGCAAGTCCTCACTCACCTCTCCAGCACCCGAGTTCGTGCGGAGTTGGTATGGGGCACACAATTCTGTCAGAGACCAGACACCAATGCGTTGATCAACGGGCTCACACTATCCTTAGCTCTAAAAAGCTTTAGATTAAGTGTGGCCCCTTTGTTAGGGGTGAGCATCAATATTTATACACAGAAGTAAACAAAGTGATTAACAAAAGATAATGGTCATGCATAATTAATCAAGATTTTACAGGAAAAGCAAGTTAACAAGTAAATGCATAGAGATAAAGGCTAATGGCTACTAGGGAAAGGGGGTGTCATGAGTAGTTTGCAGGTCAGTGCTTTGTTCAAAAGGGTTCAGGAAGGATTATGCAGAGACAGTCAGTCTGGGTGTGTTTTGGCTCCCCAAAGTTCACCAAAAGTTTAGACCCAACATTCCTCCATTTGTAGCTTTGAGATAACTATTAATTAAAAAGCTACACCCTATTTTAAGATCTCAAGGGCCGCTTGGCAATTTTAGCCTGGGCCAATTTGAAGAGAGTAAGGCTTTTAGCTGAAGTGGGAAAAGAATAAACTGACTTACATGAGTTTATGAGGGAGGGGACACACTGAATACAGCAACACAGTATTATAAGGACTACTATGGCCCCAACAACACCCACCAAGAGTTTTTTTTTTTTTTTTTAACCCACCCAAATTCGGGCAGCCAATTTCATAAGGCTCCCCACCAATCATAAGGTGGCTGGCCAGAGGAGTAGTTTTTAGCCATTTCCCTTAGGTGTTTGGTACGTTGAAAAGTGTTAGAGTAGGTGTCATTTACAAAAACACAGCATTCTTTATAAGCAGAAAATAAACTAAAAAAGCATTAAAAAAAACATACAGTTGTCAGAATAAAGGGTCCTCTCATTTTTTTCGAGTCAATTTAAGTCTAATGTCTGAGAGAGGTAAGCTGGTCCACTGGTCGAAGGCAGTGTCCTCAGTGGTGACAAGAGCTGCTGGTCCGTCACTGTGGTCCACTACGGCTGGCTTGACGTGGGAGTGGTGGATCCAAGATTTGCGTCCTTCCAGGAACACTGCAGTCTGGGTTGTTAAAAGAACCTGGTGGGGTCCAGTAAACCTTGGCTGGAGGGTGTCGTCACGAACGAACTTTTTGGCCCAGACGAAGTCCCCTGGTTGGAACGGGTGGATCTGTTCCTCCAGCGGCACGGTCTGGGAAAACTGCGAGGCTTTCCAAAGGGTACGGAGGCGAGCCTGTAGGGAGAGAAACTGACACGCGGTTAAATGATCCCCTCCCAATAGTGAAACATCAGCACGTGGTAGCGCCCCGCCTTTGAAAGGGGGGGTGTTCATAGAGCAGTTCAAAGGGGGATAATCCCAATGCGCGGGTTGGGCGAGTACGAAGGTGAAACAGGACCAAGGGAAGTACCTGAGGCCACTTTAATCCTGTTTTCTGACAGTATTTAGCCAATGTAAACTTAAGTTCCCTATTTATACGCTTAACTTTCCCGCTAGACTGGGGGTGGTAGGGTGTATGAAAGGAGTGTGAAATGCCCAGTCCTTGTTTTAAACGGCCAAGGACATGACCAGTAAAGTGAGGTCCGCGATCTGAGTCGAGCACAAGAGGGATGCCAAAACGGGGTACAATGTTTCTAAGGAGAATTTTTGCCACTGTGGCAGCAGTACAATTAGCAGTAGGAAAAGCTTCGACCCAGGAAGTCAGAGGGCAAACCAAAACAAGGAGGTGCTTTTTTCCAAAAGCCTTTGGCATATCTGCAAAGTTAATTTGAAGATGTTGAAATGGAGCAGCAGGCGGAGGTTTTCCACCCTTAATTTTGTTAAGAGGTGGAGCAGGTCCATTACGCTGACATGTGCTGCATGCTTTCACTATTGATAGGCAATAGGGTTGAATGCCTGGAGCATACCAAAAGCGAGCGATGGTGTTCACGAGGGCGTGCGTGCCGTAGTGACCCCCTTTATCATGGTGCCAGCGAACTGCCACGGGGTATGTGGAGCGAGGGAGGCAGGCTCGGCCATCTGGCATAAGCCAGGTCCCTTTGACCAGAGTGGCCCCGAGGCTTTCCCACGATTGTAGTTCAGCAGCGGGTACTGGTACGGGGTGCGGTGGAGTAAAGGAGGAGGCTGCAATAGCCAATGTGGGCATGGCTAAAGGTAAGGTGGCAGCCTTCTTAGCGGAGGCATCAGCCAGGGCATTCCCACGGGTAACGGGGCTACTATCTTTAGTATGGGCCCGGCAGTGAACTACAGCCAGGACAGA
Organism: Gopherus flavomarginatus; assembly: GCF_025201925.1. NCBI lineage: Eukaryota > Metazoa > Chordata > Testudines > Testudinidae > Gopherus > Gopherus flavomarginatus. The sequence continues at coordinate 214,325,547 of NC_066617.1, read as the reverse complement.
GGGTTTTTGGAGGGCGTCCAAAAGCTTGTGGATGAGGGGGAGGTGCTGAATGGGTTTACCGGCAGCTGTCTGGAAACCTCGAAACTTTCAGAGGTGGATATGACAATGCACAACTCCAAAAGCATATTTGCTATCAGTAAAAATGGTAACGGTTTTACCAGTGGCCAACTGGCAAGCTCGGGCCAGGGCATAGAGTTCAGCGGCTTGGGCTCCCCAGTTGCCTGGCAGTGAGGCGGCCTCTTGAATGTCCCATTCAGAGGTGACAGCATAACCAGTGAAACGCTTGCCATTAACATAGAAGGAGCTTCCGTCCGAGAAGAGGATGCAATCGGGGTTGTCCAGTGGCACGTCAAACAGGTTGTTTCTTATCTGTAAGATGCTGTAAACTACTTTCACACAGTCGTGCTGATCCTGGAGGACTGGCAGGTCAGGAAGCAAGGTAGCTGGATTAAGGGGTCCACACCTTTCAAAAATTAGGTTAGTGTCTTCTAAGAGTTCGGCCTCTAGCTGTTGCTGACGATGGGCCGAAAAGACTTGGGTTGTGCCCCTACGCAGAAGGGCTGACAAGGCATGAGAGGTCCAAACCGTGGTAAAATGACCCAGGGTTAGGCTCTTTGCCTTTGTGATCAGCAGGGCAGCTGCTGCCAGAGTTCGGGTGCAGGATGGGGTTCCCTGAGCGACAGGGTCGATTTGCTGAGAGTAAAAAGCAAGCGGGAAATGGTGGGGCCCGCTCAGCAGGGTAAGGACACCACTAGCAATTCCGCCCCTCTCGTGGACAAAAAGGTGAAAGGGTTTGCTGTAATTGGGGGGGCGGAGAGACATGGAGGAGGCCACACTGTCCTTGAGTAACTGAAAGGCTTGAATAGTGTCCGGGGACCACTGCAAAGGGTCAGGAGCAAGGTTAGCAGTGAGTCGGTGGAGCGGTTTGCTTAACTCCCCGCAGGACGGCAACCAGGGGCGACAGAAGCCAATTAATTTTAAGAAACCTCGAAGTTGTTTCTTGGTGTTCGGTAGAGGGCAGTTTTGAATAGTCTTTATGCGGGCTGGGTTCATCTGTCTTCCCTCTGGGGTTAACAGGAAGCCCAGATATCGGACCTTTTGTGAGACCCACTGAATCTTTTTAGGGTCTACCTTGTGGCCTCTGGTGTGTAGGTATAATAAAAGTGCCTTACCATCGATGCGGAGGGCAGCTTTTTCGCGATTACCTAATAGGATGTTATCTACGTATAGGACCAATGTGGATCCCTGCGGACTGGTGAAACCTTCCAAGTCGTGGCGGAGGCACTGGCTGAAAATCGTGGGGCTGTCTCTGTAGCCTTGAGGAAGTCGTTGCCAGACATAACTTTGTCCCTTCCAGGTGAAACCAAAGAGATACTGAGAGTCTGGGTGCACAGGAATGCTGAAAAAAGCTGATTTTAAGTCAATAACAGTGAACCACTCAGCATCCCAGGGGATTTGGCTGATGATAGTAGCTGGGTCAGGAACTACTGCATGAAGAGGGACCACATACTGATTAACAACTTGTAGATCCTGTACAAAGCGCCAACGAACAGGGTCTCCGTCCTTTTTAGGAGGCTTTTTGACAGGCAGTATAGGGGTGTTACAGGGAGTGCGCTGAGGGCGGACTAGCTTTTGTGCAATGAATCCCTCGATAATGGGGCGGATGCCCTCCCGGGCTTCCAGCGACAGGGGGTATTGAGGGACTGACGGGGGGGGGTTAAGGAAGGCTTCACCTGAATCCTTACGGGCTCTGCCGAAAGGAGCAGGCCAACATCAGTGTTAGAAATTCCCCAGAGGGTTGAAGGCAAGTCAGTGAGGTCAGGGGAGAGAGAGGGGGGTGTTTCCCAATTACCCTGAGTAGGGGCCGAATCTCCTAACACTGTCATCAATAATCCTACCCCTTCAGGAGTGCAGGTTAAAGTAGCCTCAAGCTTACAGAGTAAATCCCGGCCCATCAAAGGGATCGGACAAGCTGGGGAAAAAAGAAAACGGTGAGGAAAACATTTATCAGCATAAATAACATTCAAAGGCAAAGTGAGTCCCAGAGACTGTGGGTTGCCCTCCACCCCAGTCGCAGTTTTAACCTCAGAGGATAGCCAGGGAGAGGGGGCATGATTTAAAAGAGACAAAGTAGCCCCAGTATCAATGAGGAAAGAGACAGGCAGTCCCTGGACTGAAAGGGTTAAACGAGGCTCTTTGCTGGGAGGGGAGAAAGTGAGAAAGGAGCCGGCTAAAGACATTAAGGAAATAAGACCATCACATTGTTTGTCTTCGCCCCCGGGGTACCGTCATTGAGGAGGCTGAGTTTGCTGCGGCTGCTGCTGTTTCCCGTAGTTGATCCAGGCCTGGGGAATGGGCTGAGCTGGTGGTGCACCTGTAAAGGCATCTCTCTAACTATACTTTTATTACTCGCAAGAGATTTGACGGGGACATCCTCTGGGCTATTCTCAGGGGGGGGGGCATGCACCCTGCTGTATCTGTTTGGACATTAGCCTAGTAACTACTCCTCCCGAGGTTTGCCCCTCCATTTCCTCCTCATCCTTCTGCAGAAATTCCAATTTGGGATTCTGCAGATTCCCCTCTGCTACATGGAGAGAGTCCCCCTGCGGAGGAATAGGGGCAGGTGCAGAGGGGACCAGCTGACGAGTCAAAACACGCCGTGGTCTACACCCTTCATTGAAATAACCTGGAGGGGGTTCACTCTCGGGAGAGTACCTGACTGCCATAATTTTTAAAGATTTCCACAGCTCTGCTGCTGTGTTCCAACAAAGCCAGTAACATAACTGTCCCGGATGGTCTTTTTGATCTGGCTCTTTACTCCTCTTAAGGCAGCCTGTTCGAAAGAGCCATACGAAGGCCACCTCATCTCCGGGTCGGCCAATACCGCGGTATACCCAGTCCAATTTCTTACACATAGTGTGTACAACTTCTTTCTAGACATTCCTGTCTGTACTGGGAGTTTCCCTTTGTTCCATAACTTATTTACAATCCCCAACGGACTCTCAAGAGGCACGCTAGTCCCTTGACCCATGGTGTCTGACAGGAGCCCTCCAACTGGCGTTTACCCTGCTGTCCAATACACGACCCCTCAATATTGAATTGGCTGGGAGAAATCTCCTGTGGCGCCTTGCCAATTCATATATGAGTGGTCTGACCACTGGACAGAGGTACCGCACCAGAAGGAATCCCGGACGAGCCCCCAAATTGTTAGGTAATAAAGCAAGTCCTCACTCACCTCTCCAGCACCCGAGTTCGTGCGGAGTTGGTATGGGGCACACAATTCTGTCAGAGACCAGACACCAATGCGTTGATCAACGGGCTCACACTATCCTTAGCTCTAAAAAGCTTTAGATTAAGTGTGGCCCCTTTATTAGGGGTGAGCATCAATATTTATACACAGAAGTAAACAAAGTGATTAACAAAAGATAATGGTCATGCATAATTAATCAAGATTTTACAGGAAAAGCAAGTTAACAAGTAAATGCATAGAGATAAAGGCTAATGGCTACTAGGGAAAGGGGGTGTCATGAGTAGTTTGCAGGTCAGTGCTTTGTTCAAAAGGGTTCAGGAAGGATTATGCAGAGACAGTCAGTCTGGGTGTGTTTTGGCTCCCCAAAGTTCACCAAAAGTTTAGACCCAACACTTAGACATAGCCTGGATGTGAGGACATGGAGATGTTCAAGCTGAAGATGATGCCCAAGTTACAGACTTAAGTAACTGGCGAGTTCAGACCAATGGTCCATCTAGCTCAGTCTCCTGCCTTCCAACAGTGGCCAGTGCCAGATGCTTCAGAGGGAATGAACAGAACAGGGCATCATCAAGTCGCACCTCCTCTGTTGTCCAGTCCCAGCTTCTGGCAGTCAAAAGTTTACGAACACCCGTAGCATTAACCAAGATGCCATTCAGCATCCCTGAATGATCTTGGCTAATACCCATTGATGAACTTCTTCTCCATAAATTTATCTAAATCTTTTTTTGAACCCAGTTATACTTTTGGCCTTCACAGCATCCCCTGGCAATGAGTTCTACGAGTTGACTGTGTGTTGTGTAAAGAAGCACTTCCTCACTTGTTTTAAACCTGCTGCTTATTAATTTAATTGGGTGACCCTAGTTCCTGTTATGTGAAGGAGTAAATAACACTTCCCTATTCACTTTCTCCACACGGTTCATGAGTTTATAGACCTCTATCACATCCTCCCTTAGGTTTTTTTTATAAGATGAACTATCCCAGTGTTTTTAATCTCTTGTCACATGGAAGCTATGCCAACCCCCTACTAATTTTGTTGTCCTTTTCTATACCGTTTCCAATTTGATGTGGGGTGACCAGAACTGCAAGCAGTATTCAAAGTGTGGATGTACCATGGATTTATATAGCGGCATTATATTTTCTGTTTTCTTATCTATCCCTGTCATAAAGGTTGCTGAACATTGTTAGATTTTTTGACTGCTACTGCATGTTGAGTGTTTTTTTCCCAGAGAATATCCACAATGACTGCAAGATCTTTCTTTAGTAATGGCAGCTAATTTAGACCCTGTTATTTTGTATGTGTAATTGGGATTGTTTTCCAGTGTGCATTACTTTGCGCTTATCAGCATTGTATTTCATCTGCCATTTTATTGTCCAGTCACCTCTGTATGTTTTCATGGTGATCTTAACTATCTTGGACTTCACCATCTTGGCTAATGTAGTTACATTTGTTCACTTAAATTTGTTGCTGATTATGCGCTATATGTATCTTATGACTTTTAAAACAAACTTTGTATTTGTGGATAATCTAAGCACTATACCCATATTTACAGACACTTTTCTTAATCTGTGTATTATATAATGTTTTAGCATTAGCTTTAATACAGTTTATCTGCAAACTTTTCCACCTCACTGTTTACCACCTTTTCCATATAATTTATGAATATACTGAACAACACATTGCCAGTACAGATCTTTGGGGGACCCTGCCATTTACCTTTTTCCATTGTAAAAACTGAACCTTTATTTCCTGTCTTTTACCCAGTTACTGATCTATAAAAGACATTATATCCTATTCCGTATTTGCTTAGTTTGACAAGACCCCACACCGAAGACTCTTGAGCAAAGACTTTGACAGTTCAAGTACACTGTATCAAGTGGATCACCTTTATCCACGTGCTTGCTCACGCCCTCAAAGATTGGTGAAGCTTGATTTCCCTTTACAAAAGGAATGTTGACTCTTCCCCAGAATATCATGTTAATCTATGTTGCCTGTTAATTCTGTTCTGTACTATAGTTTCAACCAGTTTGCATATTATGGAAGTTAGGTTTACTGGCCTGTAATTCTCAGGATTGCCTCTGGGGCCTTTTTTAAAAAGTCAGCATTACATTGGCTATCCTCCAGTCATCTAGTACAGAGTCTGATTTATGCAATGGGTTACATACCACAGTTGGTAGTTCTGCAATTTCATGAGAGTTCCTTCAGAATTTTTGGGTGAGTACCATCTGGTCCTCATGATTTATTACTGTTTAATTTGTCAAATTGTTCCCAAACCATCTCTATTGACACAACAATCTTACACAGTTGTTCAGATTTGTCACCTAAAAAGAATGGCTCAGGTATGGGACTCTCCCTCACACTCTCTGCAGTGAAGACAGATGCAAAGAATTCATTTAGCTTCTCTGCAATGGCCTTGTCTTCCATGAGTGCTCCTAATCATCCTTTGGCTCCCTGATTTTGTGGCAGGCTTCCTGCTTTTGGTGCATTTCTGATGATGGTGGTATCCACTGTGTGTGTGTGTGCGTGAGAGAGAGAGAGGGGGGGGGGCGGGGGAAGGTAGTTGGGAGGTCTTGTGAAAGTTGTGGAAAACTAGGAGCATTCTTTTAACTATTTTTAGCTTTAGGAGTTGGCTAGACAAGGAGAGGTCAGATTAACTTTAGACCAGGGGTCGGCAACCTTTTGGAAGTGGTGTGCTGAGTCTTCATTTATTCACTCTATAAGTTAAGGTTTCGCGCGCTGGTAATACATTTTAACATTTTTAGAAGGGCTCTTTCTATAAGTTGATAATATATAACTAAACTATTGTTGTATATAAAGTAAATATGGTTTTTAAAATGTTTAAGCAGCTTCATTTAAAATTAAATTAAAATGCAGAGTCCCCCAGACGAGTGGCCAGGACCAGGCAGTGTGAGTGCCACTGAACATCAGCTCGCATGCCGCCTTCGGCACACGTGCCATAGGTTGCCTACCCCTGCTTTGGACAGAAGGAGACAGGTCTGGAGTAGAGAGGTAGCTCTGTAAGTTATCAGAATAAAGGTGGAAGTTTAATTTGTGTTTGTCGGTGAGATTACCCAGCCCAAAAAAAAGTGCATAGGGAGAAGAGCTAGGGACCAAAGACAGAGCCTTGTGGCAACTCTGAGATAGCATCCTGCTTTCTGTCTCTAAGGTGTTTGGCTGGCTGACTTTTGCTCATATGCTCAAGGTCTAACTGATCACAGTATGTGGGTTCAGGAAGGAGTTTTCCCTGAGGCCAGATTGGCATGACCTTGCTGGTGGAGTTTGCTTGTGGAGCAGGTCACTTGCTGGGAACATGTGGGTATATCTCACTTAATCATTCCTGGCCATATCAGGGCCTTCAGGCATTGGTGCACCACAGTCTCTGCCTGTAGCACAATATTAGTTTAGTCTCCTGTGAGCAGTAATATTTTTGTCTAATTTTGTTTGTTGTGGTTTAGTGTGCAGGTGCTGGGTGGTGTTGGCCTCTCATATCTGAGGATGTCAGATTAGATCATCTGATGGTCTCTTCTGGCCTTAAACTCTGATGACTTTCACAGAAAGTTGGAGGGTGGATGAAGAGGATACTGTGAAAGACACACTGAAGGAGCAATTAGAGCAGTAAGAAGAGAATCATGAAAGGACAGAGAAACCAAGGGAGGGCAAGATTTCAAGAAGACCATGGTTGAGTGTCAGCACGAGCTGACAGGTCAAGGAGGATGAGGATGGAGTACTGGTTCTGAGTTTAGTTAAGGACAGTGGTCTCAGAACTGTGGAGCGTACCCCCCCCAGGGGGATGTGGAGGAATGTTTGGGGAGCCGCAGCCAGGGTCAGCCCCCACGGGGGGTGAGGAGGGAGTGCTGCCGTGGCCCCAGCTGCGACCCTCTTACCCTTTCTATGCACCCCCCAGGAGCCACAGCCCCACTCTCATGTGGGGTGTGTGTGCTGCTGACAGGGATATGGGGGGGTAAAACTGGGAGAAGTTTGGGGACCGCTGAGCTAGGAAGAGGTCATTAGAGACTTTGGCGAGAACAAGTTCAGTGGAGTGCCAGAGGCAGAATCCAGAGTGGAGAGCATCTAGGATAGAACTAAAGAGGAGGAACTCCTGACAGCTATTGTAAAGAGCGTGTTCAGTGAGCTTAGATATGAAAGGAAGAAGGGCTATCTGAAGAGGCCAATAGGATAAGAGTGAGTTTTTTAAGATGGAAGCATGATTGTGTTGTGATGGGAAAGACCCAGAAGAATGTGATGTTAAGGAGAAGATTAAGGGAGGGAATGAGAGTAGGCATGAGGGAGATCAGGAGATGGAATGGGGGTACTGAGGCAAATGGAGGGGTTAGAGGAGGCGAGCAGAAAAGAAACTTTGTCATGGGGAAAGGGAAAGCAAGCTGAGGGGAGGGCAAAGGTTACGTTGTGTTCTGCCAATTTATTCTGAGAAAACTGGCAAGATGCTGTACAGAGAGAAGTGGAGACAGGAGGGTGAGGGCTGGTCCACACTGGGGGGGGGAAATCGATCTTAGATACGCAACTTCAGCTACGTGAATAACGTAGCTGAAGTCGAATATCTAAGATCGGATTACTCACCCATCCAGATGGCGCGGGATCGATGTTCGTGGCTCTCCGTGTCGATTCCGGAATTCCGTTGGGGTTGATGGAGTTCCGGAATCGATATAAGCGCGCTCGGGGATCGATATATCGCGTCTAGATTAGACGCGATATATCGATCCCCGAGCAATCGATTTTAACCCACCGATACGGCAGGTAGTCTGGACGTACCCTGAGAGGGGTTTAGGGAGTGAGTTAAAGGCATTAAATTTTAGTCAACTTTAAAATGAACAGTCTAAGGTTCTTGTTTTGCATTTTGTTCAAAACTGGTCACATTTGCAATAAAATAACATAATGACCAAGCAAAAGCATCAGTGATAACTTGGATGTACAGTAACTCCTCACTTGTCATTGTCCCGGTTAATGTTGGTTCGTCGTTACGTCGCTGATCTGTTAGAGAACATGCCTGTTTAAAGTTGCGCAATGCTCCCTTATAACTTGGCAGCTGCCTGCTTTGTCCACTGCTTGCAGGAAAAGCAGCCTGTTGGAGCTAGCTGGTGCGGGCTTGGAACTGGGGTGGGCTGGCAGCCCCACTACTGAGGGAGCTTGTTGGCACAGCAGCTGCTGTCTCAACTTGCTGATCTTTTTAAAAAGGCAGTGTACTTAGAGTGGGGTCTACGTACCTAAAGGGGCAATACATGTCACTCACACACGGTGTGTGTCTTTCTCACGCACACACACGCCCCCCTGGTACTTTGGGAAGTGGAGAGAATTTTGCGCTCCAGTGGGATAGCCTGGGTTCTTCATCACATTCAATTTCCACAGGTGGGATATTTCCCAGTTTGCTGCCACTGCCATGTCTATTGTGTCTCCGCCCGCCATTTGTGCTGCCTTGTAGAGTGAGGCTACGTTAACAGCATGTGTTAACTAACCCTTGAGGGCTCAGCCAAGTGCTAGTTCATCATTTCACAGCAAGGCATTCTCTGGGAAATATCGCACCCTCTAACTCCACCACTTCGACCAAGCTTCACAATCATTATTGCTGTGTACCATATTACATTGTTTGTTTAAAACTTATAGTGTATCTCTGTCTATTATATCTATATAGCTATCTAATGTCTTTTGTCTGGCAGAAAGATTTCCCTGGAACCTAACCCCTGCATGCCCCCATTTACATTATTATGGGGAAATTGGATTAGCTTAACATCATTTTGCTTAAAGTCACATTTTTCAGAAATATAAATATAACGTTGAGAGAGGAGTTACTGTAATTGTTGTTGACAGTTCTTATATTTATCTACCAAAGATGCAACAGAGAGACAATCAAAACTTGTTATAAAGTCTAAACATTTTTTGTCCTTGTTTGTCATGGGATGTTGTCTTAATGATTGAAATGCAAGTAGTGCCCAACAGAAGAAAGAAGATAGGTACAATACACTCACCTTTTTGTGTCTTTCTGGTATACCTGAAAGTTCACACTTCAGTGTTTTGTTAAGCAATACATACTAGAAGCCAGTATAGTAGGTAAACTGTTAATTGACTTTTTAGGCTATTTCCTCTATATGGATGTGATTTGACGCTGGGAAGGTACAAGACCCTAATCTATCTTGGATTGTCAAGTACAGCTGATTGGAAAGGCGGGAAAAGAGCAAAAAATGTCAGATTTTTTTCCCTGTTGTATCTTTGTCAGACTTCTGAACTTTTCAAAATTTCCCAACCAGTTATATTGCCAAGAGTACTTCTGTGGGAGGCTGTCCCTTAGTAGATCTGAAAAACACAAAATGAAAGCATGGTATTATATTGTTTATCAGGCATGTGATTACGTCTTATTCAGTCTAAAATGTATATGTGCAATACTCCTTTTTTTTTATTTGAGATTGCCGCTATAAATTTTGCCCCAGGTGAAGAGAAATACCTTTAATTTCTTTCCATTGACACACATTTGGTAATGAAAGTCTAGGATAGACAAGAAAGGGTTTTCATAGTAGGTAGAAAGCACAATCAAAAATTTCAAAAATCTTTTAAATATTTGAAGGCTATTCTAGTAGGAGTGATTGTGTTAGGAAGCTCACTATTTTTAAAAAAGAACAAGAGTACTTTTGGCACCTTAGAGACTAACAAATTTATTTCAGCATGAGCTTTCGTGAGCTCATTTCTTCGGATGCATAGAATGGAACACACAGACAGGAGATATTTATACATACAGAGAACATGAAAAGGTGGAAGTATGCATGCCAACAGGAAGAGTCTAATAAATTGAGATGAGCTATAAATATAAATATCTCCTGTCTGTGTGTTCCATTCTATGCATCCGAAGAAGTGAGCTGTAGCTCACAAAAGCTCATGCTGAAATAAATTTTAGTCTAAGGTGCCACAAGTACTTCAGTTCTTTTGCGGATAAAGACTGACACGGCTGCTACTCTGAAAACTATTTTTTAAGTTGTTGTACACATTTTCCCACTCGCTTGTTTCTTTGCCAAACTTGTCTAACATCAGTTGCTTTTTTCCAACTTGCAAACTTTAGTTTGTTTTACTCACAGATATATGACCAAGGTCTAATATTTCTCTTCTTTTACAATCTAAACACCGCAACTCTAACTTTTTTCAGTCTCAATTTTAGAACAACTGAATCTCTTGTTTTCACCCACGTTAGCCAATAAGTGCAAACTCAGAACAGGAATGGTCAGAGTGCGTAACCCCTTACTTACCATAGATTTCTACACAGGATCTGTAGTTTTGGATTCTTTCCTCTGTTTTGTGAGTTGGAAAAGCAATTTATTAATATATAATTTATGTACTTTTTGCAGTGTACTAAGGCATACTGATGTCACCATAATGTCACAATTATGGCATCTGTATAGTTGAGGATGCAGTTTTTCCCTTCTCCGTTAACCAGGATCTCAAGGATCATTAAGGCTATCTATTGCTTCAACAACCCCCTAGATCCTCCACTGTAATATATAGGTTTTGAAGGAAGTCTGTTCTTCCATTTGCCTGAGGACTTTCTATTTAAAGAGGTGAGGCACTTGTCCCTTCAATCTTTGAATGTGCTTCCTTTTCAGCCATTCTGTCCCATTGTCTGTCGTGTGAGCCAGACCCAGGAATGGGAATTGAAATCTGGTCTTCCACTTGACAATTTGGAGCACTACCTGGTCCACTTTTTCACACTGTGATTTCATGGAATGGAAAAAGAGCATCTTACCGTAGGATACTGAAAGCTGTGAAGGTAATGGCATGTTGTCTAACAGTTCTTAAATATAGCAATACCGTACAAGATTCAGATTTTTTAAATCAACAGTTCTGACTTGGAAATGTTAGCTAAAATAAGAATTTCAGACATAGATTGTACTGCGGTTCATGGGCTCCTCCATATCAGTTTGGTTTCAAGGATCCGAAACAGTTGTTTGGAGAGCTAAAAGTAGTTCTGTTGCTGACATAAGCAGCATCAAGCTTCTCTGGATCCGTCTAGATCAACTCATATTCAGTGCTGTAGTCCAGTGTCATCAGTCGTGAAACCACTTTCAAAGTGGTTCTATGTCTGGTTCTATGGAGCAGAGCTTGCCAAAGAGGCGATGGTTTCCAGATCTGTCTGCTTAGGGTTTCCGGCTCTGTTGTCCATGCTCAATTTAAGTGGTATGGAAATCTATAGGTCTATATTGGTTGACAGTCTGGTGTTTAGGATCAGTCTCTGCACAGAGCATCTCCTTAACGTGACTCTGGATGGACATTGAGATCTGTGTGGAGATTTCTTGGTTTTCTTATTCATTCTCTTGGGTTAGATTTCAGTTTGGTGTTATACTAGACCAGCATTCACTTCACTCATGTCCAGTGCCAAACATACTCCCGCTACCTCCTTTGTAGTCCTGTAGTAGATTCATGATGACCCTCTGGATTACTGACTAGCTTCTGCAGCTTGCTTCCAGTACTAAACCACGAAGAGCACTTTTTGGAGTCCAATCCTGGAGCCTCTCTGGTATGGAGTGGGCAGCTATAGTCCCTAGCACCCTCCCAGAGTATGGAATTGGTCATTGCTGTTCCTGTGATGCTGAGCCCCACCTCGGTGTTAGAAAGCACCTCTTTGGATCCAGTGGAGCAGTCATGCTTTGTATTAGAGCGAGTCACAGCAGCTCTAGCTTTGATTATTTACGACAACTTGTTGGCAGACAATCTGTATCAGTTCCTTGTGCGTTTTTAAATTCAGCCGAGTGTTGCCTTATGGGAAGAAACACTAGTTTAGGAACCAATGGATTTACAGTTAAGGATAAAGACTTTCATTACAGGGGCTTATTGGTGTGTAAGGTTTATTCCTTAGCTATCAAGCAGTGCTGACCATGATTTTTTCACATGTGGCTTGCTACTGCTCAGATGTGTTATCCCTCAGAGGATTGATACAAGAGAATGCCTTTCCCATTGAGGTTCCACAAACAGCGCTTACTGACTTCCACCCAGCGAGAAGTATTCCTTTTACCTATGGAGTCTTGCCCGTTCAGTTGCATTGCAATTTGGAAACTGCCATTTCAGTCTGCACACTTGATGGTACAGCTTTGAAAGATGCCTACTTTCATGTTTTGATCTCTCTCATTTAATATAGCTCTGGCTAGTTTAATGGAAGACATCTACCAAATAACAGTGGTCTGTACTTAGGCATTCTTCTAGCACTATCAGTTTTCATCAAATGCTTGGATATCATAACTTTTTTCTGGGATGTTAGGGCATTAATATCTGTGTCTAGATTTTGGCTTTCAGGAATATGTTCACCTTTCAGTTCTTGGAACTTTGTATAAACAAAACATGGTTAATTTTAATCCCTACATGAAGGGATTGGGGTCATTGGAGCTCTAATGGGGCCCAAACCAGAAAACTTTCTTGCTGGAGGACAGGTTCTTAGTGCACCTGGGTGCAACCTTTCATGATACTACATTTTAGGCCTCTGTGTGGCTGCTGCTATGGATGTACAACTCCTGTCTTCGACTATGAACACCTGTGACATTTCAGGCCCTGTGAAATCTGTTTTATTATGATGGGTTTTTAGATTATTTTCCGATTTCTTTTTTTCCATTTTTAAAAAAGTCTTGTTTTTAATCAAAATTGACAACAATTAAGTGGCCTTACTATAAATTCAAAAGTGTTCAGAATTGGATTGCAGTGGGGAAAAGCTGATTTAAAAAAAACCCTACAATTTAAATAAAATATCCTGCAGATATACAGTATATGTAAAAGTAACACATTTTAAATCTTTGCTTTTTTAAAGTAGCACTCGATTAGTAAGACCAAACTAGCATTGACAAACAGTAATACAAGAAGTCCACAGAAGTAAGTCTCTTACAGTGTCAATGTAAGTGAATTCATATTTGAATAATTAAAAAACAAAAAAATGCACTAAACATAAAATTCATTTTTGTAGCAGTCACTGTTGCCATTTTAAATTAAACTCTGTCAAGCTTCTTATATTCTGAAGGAATGTTTAAATCAGGGGTCAGCAACCTTTCAGAAGTGGTGTGCCGAGTCTTAATTTATTCACTCTTAATTTAAGGTTTCAAGTGCCAGTAATACATTGTCATGTTTTTAGAAGGTCTCTTTCTATAAGTCTGTTGTATATAAAGTAAATAAGGTTTTAAAAATGTTTGAGAAGCTTCATTTAAAATTAAATTAAAATGCAGAGCCCCCGAGACTGTTGGCTAGGACCTGGGCAATGTGAGTGCTGCTGAAAATCAGCTCGCTTGCCGCCTTCGGCACACGTGCCATTGGTTGCCTACCTCTGGTTTAAATTAATTTCAAATTTGATTAAATTTCAGACCATCAAACCAACAGTTTATTGTTGAATAGCATTACAGATTGACAAACTTAAATGTCATTATTTTTGCTGTCTATGGCATACATCTCCATTAGCCTTTTAGTGTTATCCTCAGAAAGTGATTCCCTCTTGTCTGTAAGTAGACTTTTATATTTACTAACGCTTTTCTTTGTGTCTGAAAATCTGACAGGAAAGAAGATGCAAAGTAGAGCAGTGTCTGCTACTTTAGGCACTCATCCCTTTATAATCTTCCAAAAAAGAACTAGATAAGTTTGGAGGATAGGTCCATAGGTCCATCAATGGCTATTAGCCAGGTTGTGCAGGGATGGTGTCCCTAGCCTCTGTTTGCCAGAACCTGGGAATGGGCAACAGGGGATGGATCACTTGATGATTATCTGTTCAGTTCGTTCCATTTGGGGCACCTGGCATTGACCACTGTCGGAAGACAGGATACTGGGGTAGATGGGCTTTTGGTTTGACCCAGTATGGCTATTCTTTTGTTCTCACATTCTTATCTTCCAGTAAATGCCAGAGATCCAGTGGATCTGGCTTGGGCTCATTCTGAGTGCTGCACAGAAATACCAGCCATTGTTCACACAATTCTGATGAGGGTTGGGCAAGAGATGGTATATTGCTGTATTGATCAATGTTTTGCGTGTCTAGCGATTGCCAGAGATCAGACAAACGGATCAGGCAATACATATCTTTTGCTGGATGGACATCCCAGTGTTTGGAGAATTTGGTAAAAGCAAGCTGATAGGTTTCATGTAGATTGTCCAGGATGTATGTCTCTCTGTGTGTCTCTTTTTTTGAAGAAGTCTTCCTCTTGGATGTGGGTTTGGTGAAGAAACAAGTTTTGACTGTTCCAGAAATCAAGACCAACCTCAGGTCTTCCATAATACTGCTAGCTAAGGTAGCTGTAGGGCAGTGGGTACCCTCAAAGATGGTCGGTGCTGTTGTCAGTTTGGGGAAAGCTGTCTTAAGGCTCCATAATACCCTATGAGAATGTGGAGTGGTTTCAGCTCTCCATGAATAGAGCATCAGTCAAATAGTACTGATCTTCAACTCCAGGGGTGAAAAAAACTGTCATAACTTTTCTAGTTGTTTGTTACTGGAGGATTTCATTACAGAAACTTAAAATTCAGTAATGGAAAAATATCCAGCTTCAAAATCATTATTTAATGTTAAAGGGATTTTTTATTATACAGGCATAATATTACAGGTGCATTGCAATACACAATTAAATTTCCCAATGCATATTAAATATGAAATGCTTGATAAAATTAACACTTTATAGAATAGCTCCAGAATCCCAGTGTGGTGGATATTTTTTGGCTAAGGTTATTTTTAAGTTATAGCATATTAAACATTTTTTCTTAAATTATTTGTACTTTACATCATATAAGTGGTTAGTCTTTTGTGAAACTTTTTTCCTAGAGGCCAGTGTACGTGTTATAAAAAATCTGCTTAGGGATCTGTCGTCATAGTGAAAGAAAAAAACTTAGCTATGACAATATTTAGCACACTGCAGTCTTGAATATCTGTTGTCTCATCGATCACCACTATAATCTTTTCCCCATAAATTTGGCTAGCATTCACTGCTACCATATGCTCCTGATAAACATGTTGCAGGTGAATCTGTTGAATGCTGCTTCATTTTCAGGCAAACCTCCCCTCACCTCCGCCTGCAGTGTTTTAAGAGGGAAAAGTCAACACTATTTCATTTTTTTCCAATGGGATAACAGCCTCAGCACAGACTGCAACAAAATCTTCAACAAACTGCTGTCTGGCCTCTGCAGGTTTCATATTGTCTGTCTGTAATTGTTCTCTGTAGTGAATGAGAACCTTGATGAGTCTCGTCTATTTGGAACAATTTTTCTGGTGAGCTTTTGACATTAGATGATAGTTGCAGGTATCATTTTGTGTCCACTGTATTGTGTGTTGGCAGCAGTTGCAGAATCTCATACTGCCCAATTCATAGATGTCATCAGGAAACTCACTAACTCTTAACTTTGGTGTCAGCAGTATGTCATTTCTTAGCTTTCTGGATGAGCATTTTCCAGTTGTAGAATGACTTTTAGACATGTTTAAATCATGTCCTGAACCGTGGGTGGGGAGCCACACTAGTAGTAGCAGGTCACGTCTCTAAGCAAATCTCAGTTAATCTATGGTGGTGGTGAAGGGCAAAAACGCATATACAGTACACTATATAACTATAACGCCCTTTGTAATACCGAACCTTGTGCTATAGCGAACCTTGTCCCTGGATCCCATCTCGAGTGGGTGAGGGCACAGAGCTCCTCCAGCCATGGATTTTTTATTTTTATTTTTTTTTTTTTTTTTTAAGATTCTACCTGTGTTCTCTTTAATGTGGATTTCATAGGGCCCTAGACACTGTGGCTCGGGACACTTGTGCTTTACTGTGGAAGAACAAAGGATGAACAGACATGCCTATCATGTAGTTCTGTTCTCCCCTCCATTGTCATGTGCAGTAACATTTTCAGTACTAGACTGAGAAACTCACCTTGATCATACCCTTTTCAAGGTTTGTGAACTCTTTAATGGATGATGCTCCACATTGATATACTGAAGCTGAGAGCTATTTGACCTCTAAGGCTTTCTCCTGCTGATGAAATTCAAATGTTCAGTTTCTGACATGACACCATAGTGTTTAATAACACGAATTGCCAAAGAGCTGTTTGATACAGGCAGCAGTGTTGGGGAGTTTTCATTACCCCTTTAAGTATACCCAACCATCCAGAGCTCTTGCTTGTTTTGTCAGTTCTGCTGACAAAACTTCTGTCCTCGTTCCCCTAGAATTCTTCAGTTCCCTTTCCTAAAGGTTGTATTGCTCGCTAAACTCCGACAAGTAATAATACGGAGAGGCTTCTCAAAAAAGATAAGGTGATTACTTTCCAATAATTGGAGTTACTTGAGATGAGCTTCTGCATAGTCACAGCCCTAATGAGATTTCCAACTTCTTTGGATTCTTAGGTTAGGAATTCCCAAATTAATGGCAGGAACTGAAGAGCAGTGGTGGTCACTTTTCTTTTTCATATCTTCAGAGCCCTTTGGTACTGGGAGAAGTGTGTGGGCTCAGCAGATGCTGGTCTCCAGAAGCAGTGCACAAGTGTCCGAAACTTGTGAACATACATAGACCACTGAAAAGTCCAGTTACTGAAAAGGAACCTTGATTTTTTTTCTTGTGAATGATTTGATTTGCGATTTTTCATATTATTCCCAACCTCTATCTTCACAGACCTTGAAAAGTACACTAGTAGTACTGTACTACATTCAAGTGCACTAGGGGATCTTTAGTGCACTATCAGGATCTACATGGACTATTATTAAATGTCAAATGTCAAAGTGTAATGTTAGTGGGCTTTAGAAATCACAGTCACGAAGAGCATGTTAACCTACCATGTAGGCAAGCCTATAGCTTCTCTGTGGCTTGGTATTGTGAACTATAAAATGGGAGTAATAGTTAGCTGTCACATAGGGGTATTTTAAAGCTTAATTTGTTAATGTTCGTAAAATCACTTTGAGAATGTGTCTGTGTTGCAGAAGATGGAAAGCAGTGCCATAACTATGCTGCCATAACCTCCTAGTGGGAAGACATAGCCTACGTTGATGGAGGATGCAGGAACACCACCTCCCAAAGCAGTGGTAGCTAGGCCAACAGAAACATTGTTCTATTGACAGAAATGTGTCTCTACTGGGGGTGAGGTTGGCATCATTTTCTTTCAAGGCTGTATTTTTTTCACGTTCCTGACTGACATAGCTATGTTGCCTAAAATTTAAGTATAAACCAGGCTTGAGAATCTCAGATGGAAGGTGCTCAAGAAATCCACAATTTTTTTTAAAAAAAGCATACTTTCCTTAACCTTAAACACATTGAAATATTATACTTTATGTATGTATCTCTTATATTAAAATAAACGCACTTGTTTCTCATACAACTTAATTTATCCAAAACTGTCTGGTAAAGGATTATGTCTCCATTGTCTCTTAAATTGAAGATTCCCTTAATTTTGTACAGAAAATCATGATCCTACCATGCTGTCATTCAGGTAGTCAAGGTTATGTTGTGGTTCTGTTAAGGCCAGAAAGCTAAGGAGAGGAAAGACAGTGAAGTTCCATTCCTTTTCAGAAGCGGAGTGTAAGGACAATGGAGCTCTGTTTCCTGTCTTCCAGCTGGAAAGAAAAAGGTGCTGTCCCTTGACTCTGTTAAGGAACCCATTTCTGGTAGAGTGTTTTGGATACTACACATGCTATCTGGTGTGGTCTGGAAAGCACAAGGGTGCAATTAGGAAAATTTAAAATTTAATTTATTTTAAATTTTAAAAGTACTATCCCATGGACTGTCCACCAAGTTCTGCCCATTTGCCATACCAAAACAGTATGCCAAAGTGGAACTCCACTCATAATTCGAGCTGGCTGGAAAACATTTGTTTTGTGAAAAATTGAATTTTCAACATTTTGTTTCCATTCTAGCGTGGAGCAAAACTGAGACTTATTAAAATTCTTTGTGAAAAAGAGAGTGAGATTCCCCCACCTCAGAATAGCTGATAGTTTGATGGAATTTTGAAGACACTGGTTCAAATCCCTGCACTGCCTGTTTCGGACCAGGGACTTGAATTGTTGTTTCCATCTCTTTCTGTTGGCACTGTTCTACTTTTATATAAATAGGTCATATTAGGCCAGAGTCACTCACAGAAAGTCTTTAGCCCAGTGATTAGGGCACTCACCTGGGATGTTGGAGGCCCAGACTCAAGTCCCTGGTCTGAATCAGGCAGCTCAGGGATTTGAACCTATGTCTTCCACATACTGGGGGAGTCCCTCACCACTGGGGCATTAGGTATTTGGGAGTGGTTTCTTTCTCCCTGAAACCAGCACTTTTCTGCCAAAAGCTTTAGTTCGACGAACCAGCAATTTCTGACACACAAATATATAGTTGACAAATGCTTGACCAGCTCTACTACTCATAGTTTGTGCCTATCTTCATGGTATGTTCATCCCTCTTTGCTATGAGCTTTGATAAACAGTGAAATATTTATATTTAGACAATCATATTTGACTTCATTTAACATGCTGTAGAGGTGAATATTTCCATTTTTAGTACTCTACAAAATGAGTGCCCATTCAGCGCTTTCGACATATTTGACAGTCTTTTAGTATAAATACACGAGTAAACAGAACCCAAAAGCAAAATAACTTGGTAACAACATAGCTCTATTAAAATGTTCCATGGCATCCATGTAGCATATGGGCAGTTCAGACCTCTCAGCTATTTCAGGGTATTTGCAGATTGAGAGAGCCATCCCTGCATCAGTTTACACTGGTTCAGATTTTGAAGACTCTCCAGTTGACCCAAGTCAACCCCTTTAGTAAGCTTTAACTGTGGAAATTCAGAATGAGTGCATATAGAATGAGTTAAATAAGATGGCTGGAATTCAGCGGTACAGCTAGATAATCAATAGTAGAAAGCTGGAAAGAATCTTAAAATACAGTTGTCAAGGCTACAATTAACTTTTTGCTACTGCGTAATAGATGGCTTATCAGAAAGGTAAAGAACAGTATAAAATAGTAAAAATGCAGAAATTGGAGGATTATTTGCATTTAAAAACAAGCATAAGTAAAAAGTATACAATGAGCATCAAATTACAGAAAATAACTTCAAATAAAAATATTCTCGTAACATATCAGCATATATGGAATAGGCAAGTAATAAAGAACTACTGGGTCCCTTACTGGTGGTTTGGAAGTTTTGATTGAAGTTACTTTTGTGTCCATTTTTTATGTAGGCGGAGGGTGATATTTGCTTTTCTTTTAGAATGCTCTTTTCACAATACACCCCCTCTTTAAAGGTGGGCAGCTACACTCTGAACAGATTTCAGTTTCTTGATAGTCTTGATGCTAATCCTCATAGCTTTACATGTAGCATACAGTCATTGTAGACTATTAGAAATGTTGTCTTCTGTCAAGAATGAGTAAATGTTAAGTTAGACTCACTGGCAAGGAGTATTACGCTATATGAAATAAGAGTAAGTTTTCTTACTTTATTAAAGTTGTATTTGACTTGATACTTTTGTTTCTTCATGGATGTGGATTTAAAATAAGTTTGTATGTATTCTAATATTTTTATTTGTTTCAGGTTATGCAATGGTCTCTGCAGGATGGCTTGTTCTTGAGTTGGAGCTTTTTAAGGCAGACATATGCTGGTACTTCAACTTTATTAAGTGGACTATAATTTCTTTTCTCACGACAACTACATAAGCAGACAAAATTGCAAAGATCTGCCCTGTGTCGAGTATGACAGCCACGACCCGTGGCTCTCCAGTAGGAGGGAATGATAGCCAGGGCCAGGCTCCTGATGGACAGTCTCAGCCTCCCCTCCAACAGAATCAGGTATGATGCTAATGCTGTTAGTAAAGCTGTCTAGAAAGACAGTAGTAGTTTTTCAGCATTACTTTTCCAGGTAATTCTTTCTTTCAGAATCTCCTTAGGGTATAATCATATGTCTCATTGCAGCAGTGTCAGGCCTAGTTTGTACTTTGTTGGAAGTCTGTTGGTGAGTCACTGCTGAACAACTGCCTCAGTATGGTGATAGGAGACCCTGTAACGCAGAAGGTGCTGCCTTTAGATAAAATACTATAGTGATGAAGTAACCTGCCCTTTCAAGTGTCTTTACTTTGAGCAAGAAGTCTGCTTACCAGGATGTCAGATTCTTCTTCAGAGCCATGTCTGATTCACCTACTTCAGATTTTGTGATGTCAGCTTGATACTCAGCGCTCTGAAACACCTTCCCCCCGAGGAAGAGAGACTTGTTTTTATTCACTAAAATTGATGCCTTAATGGCTGATACATCCACCAGAATGGCTTCAGAATTGAGGGCCCTCTGCATAGAAGAGCAGTGGTGTACCTTCTGTTTGGATAAAGTAACACGTAGGAGTGTCTTAAGCTTTATTCTGGAGATCAGCTTCATCTTTTGTAGTTCACAGGTAATAATCTTGCTTGGAGAAACTGTCTGAATGAAGAACTCTAGCATACCCTGGGTCTATTTATATTCCTTTCATTAAGCAGTTCTGCAAGTCCTGCACCCATTTTGTTAACTTAACTGTTGTCTTAAAACAGATTGAACACTTCAAGTATAATCTATCAGGAAGGTCCTTTTCCAAATGCTGTAAGTTGAAAAGCATTGGTAGTTCACACCTTCTGTAGGATTTACAAGCTGAGGGTCCAGATGCCTGCCAGAATTGCTTGTGGTAGGAGAGGGCTTCATGCTGTAGTCCTCTCATATCAGAGAATTGGGTTAAATCCAGTATATAGTTTAATGTAATTCTGCCCTCCCTGAATTTACACTGCTATAAAAATCCACACTGTCAGGAGACCTGTTGATCTTAAATTGGAGAATAGAAAAAATTGATCCCTGTTTACCTGAAAAAAACACTTTTTTTTTCAGAGTAGTAAGGGTCAATGATATAACTTTCCCCCTTTTCACAGTTTCAAACAACTTTAACAAATTTCAGAACTTTTTTCACTGGAATATTTAAAAACAGTGTGGAAACATCTGTTACTGGTGCATTAAAGCTTTTTTGGAAACATTAAATTTTGTTCCAAATTTAAGTTGACAATATTCCTTTAATGACTAATAATTTATGGAAAATGGGTCTTCAGCGATTCATGCATTGGTTAGTGGTGAGTATGGCCTTGTTTTCCTTGGATTTTTTTTCCCTTGGTGTTTCCCCACTGTTGTTTCTACCAGTAGAATTGATCTGGTAGTAAGAACCATAGGAAATTGTAAGAAAAGAGAGTCTGGAGTAAACAAGGCAAGAGAGAGTCTCTCCTAATTTGGTTTCAATCTGACCCATGTCAATAACGAGTAAAAATGATCTGATTGCAAAACAGCTGTGAATATGAAGTGTTCCTAGTGAAGAGAAATCCAGGTCAAAACCCATATTCATAATTGGCATCTTTGATGGTAGTCTCACCATACTGACCAAGGATTGCATCAAGTTTGAATTATCTTGTCACCTATAAATGTGGTCATCTGCAACTTGGTGCAAATGAATAGGTCAATGTATAGAAACATATGCTACTAACATACTTGTTAAACTTTTAATGCCCAATTGTGGGGAATAAAAATACCACAAATGTAAATGATACAGAATTTTTTTTTAGCAAAGATGAGAATTTAAATAGTTCAAATGAGAATTAGATTTGAGTGTGGTGGAGAAGATAAATCAGGGTCTAAAATTCAGGAATAGTGAAGAGTGCTTCCTGTGTTGTGGGTCAAGTGGATATAGGTGACAAAGTATTTTAAACTAAAATCTGTCGCCTTGTGTCAGAATTGAAGTTAACACACAGACTGACCTTTGGTATGCAAATTTCACCATACCAAATACTGAAGGGAATTGAAGGTTGCAATTTAACATGGCTAAGTACTGTAAGTTACGTAATAAAATGGGGTTTAGAATGACATTCAGAAAGTTTATGCCCAGACAAGTTAGGTTTTTGTGTAATGATTTTTTTCAAAACAAATAGAAATGTTAAAATTATTTTCATTTATATTTGTTGTTGGTTTGAAAAAATCCCTGAAGTATTTGCAACCCAAACATAGTAATATTGTTCTAGTGCATGAAAATCAGAGTGAATTATTCCACTGATTTGGCTCCACTTAGTGGAAATACAAAAAGTTAGAAACACATATTTAAAAAAACAAAAAATTGATCTTTGAAAATAAGTTTTTTGTTTGTTTTTGTTTTGTGGTCCAAGATGGTGCTAAGTTACACAGGAAAGCAAGATTGATTGTTCTTTCACCTCCTCTTTATGTTTCTGCACCTTCTGCTATATTGTCCTTTCTTTCGCTCTTTGGAGCAGGGACTGTCTCATTTTTATGTAGCGTGTTCAGTGCAGCAACTAGGGTTGCCAACCCTCCAGAATTGTCTTGGAATCTCTAGGAATTACAAATTGTCATATGATGAAACTCCCATGAATATGTCCAGTCAAAATTGGCAACCCTAATTTACAGGACCCTGATTCTGATGGAGGCCTATGGGTACTACAGCAATGCAAATATTTTGAATAAAGGACCACTGCTTAGTTCAAATTTGAAGTAATGAAATCTTTACCATATTTTTTGTTGATTGAATCAATTTTAAAATTAATTTGCTATTGGCATTATTGGAAGACTGAACTCTGATCTCAGCAAAGAGACTATATGAAACTGCATTCGTGCTATATTAACGTTGAAATTGTAATTGTGCAAGCGTTAAGAAACCCCGAGTTAAAGGAAAGCTGCAATGGAGTGTAAAAATATGCTAATTTTACTACATTTTAAGTTATTTATGCCTGAAATTAGGTTCTTCAGTCCATATTTAGGCATTTAATTGAGAGTGCAAGTGATAGAACCAAGAGCTAGTTTGAACAGGAATGAAGTTCTTGGGAAGGATATCAACCCAAGCCTGGTCTCTCAGGTATTTAATACTTTTTAGTGTCAGAAAAGCAGGGTGGATAAAAATCTGTTTTTAAAAATGAATTAACTTTCACTGGATTTTTTAAAAAATTAAATACATTTTTCTTTTACAATATGAACCTGAGTAAAATTAAATTTGAAATTGACAAAGTTCTAAACTTACTATAATCTATTAAAATTTAAATGGCAAAAAAATGCTGCATCACTGAGCCCTTCCCAATTTTAATAAGTTAAAAGGTACTGCTTTTTAAAGTGTGTGTGTGGGCGTGTCTATATATATGCAGTTTTGGGGAAAACATCTTAAATTTTGAGGTCAGCTCAAGCTATTTAAATGTTACAATATTATATGCTGCATTAAGTATATTATTTTCAGTCTTTACAGTGGAGCGAATGCTGGTATTTTTTTTCCAGATGTAAGTACTTCCTGTTTCTGTTGTGCAGAAAACCTTTCGCCTATATTACTTTTGGTTTCAGTTTAGGTAGCAGGTGGAGAGAATATTTTTCTCATTTCTTCATTCAAAGTTGAAAAACAGTAGAAGAAACAGGAAAACCATTCAGTCTATGAATAAAAAACAGATGGAAGAGGATGAGATCTAATTCTAAAACTCTGAAGATAGGGACAGATTTTCAAATGTCTTTAGACACTTAATGGTCTTTAGCATTAATGATCACAGTCCATCTACTTTACTCTTGGGGGAATTCTGCGCCACTGCACATGTGCAGTATTTATGTCCCCTGCAGGTTTCTTTGCTTCCCCACAGAAAAATAACTTTTTGACTGAGAAGCAAAGGGAAGCCACAAGAGCAGTCATGCAACCCCCCCCCCCCCCAGCAGTATGTTTGTTTCGGGTGCCTCCCGCCTCCTGCACCCATGGCTCCTCAGCTGCAGGGGGAGGGATCCCTGTACAGGGAGCTGCTCCCTCATCTGCACAACCCCAATGCAGCCAGACCTCCTCATACCCAGACTCTCCTGCTGAGCCTCACTCCCCCTGCACCTGGACCACCTTGAAAATCCACCTGGATCCCCACCGCACCAAACCCCAACCAGCTGTACCTGGATCCCCACCCCACTCCTCCAGCATCTGGACTCCCCACTGAGTTCTCCCCACCCAGACTCCTCTGCCAAGCTCTATCACAGTACAGCCAGATTCCCCCACCCCACACCTGGATCCCCCACTGAGCTGCCGGCACCCAGATTGTCCCACCCAGAACCGCCTCAACCTATCCCTGAGTCCCCCCACACTAAGGCCCTCCACACTTGGATCCTGCCTTGCTGAGCCTGTCTGCCCATACCTGGTGCAGAGGGGCAGGGTCCTGAGGGTTTTCTGGGGCAGGCTTCGTACTTGAGCTGTGTCAGCATCGAGTGAAGCCTTACTGCTGAGGCCATGTCCTGAGGGGAGCTGCACAGTGATCTCCTACCTCTGTGCAGCCAGTGGCTTCTGTTCCCCAGTGCCATGCTGGAGTCTCCACATTTATTTGACGAATAAAATTTGCAGAATTTTAAAGTATTGTCCAAAAATGTGTTTTATTTTTTGGTGCAGAATGCTCTCATAGACTCTAGGACTGGAAGGGACCTTGAGAGGTCATAGAGTCCAGTCCCCTGCCCTCATGGCAGGACCAGATACTGTCTAGACCATCTCTGATAGACATTTATCTAACCTACCCTTAAATATCTCCAGGGATGGAGATTCCACAACCTCCCTAGGCAATTCATTCCAGTGTTTAACTACCCTGACAGTTAGGAACTTTTTCCTAATGTCCAACCTAAATCTCCCTTGCTGCAGTTCAAGCCCATTGCTTCTTGTTCTATCATTAGAGGCTAAGGTGAACAAGTTTTCTCCCTCCTCCTGATGACATCCTTTTAGATACCTGAAAACTGCTAGCATGTCCCCTCTGTCTTCTCTTTTCCAAACTAAATAAACCCAATTCTTTCAGCCTTCCTTCATAGGTCATGTTCTCAAGACCTTTAATCATTCTTGTTGCTCTTCTCTTGACCCTCTCCAATTTCTCCACATCTTTCTTGAAATGCGGTGCCCAGAACTGGACACAATACTCCAGTTGAGGCCTAACCAGCGCAGAGTCGAGCGGAAGAATGACTTCTCCTGTCTTGTTTACAACACACCTGTTAGTGCATCCCAGAATCACGTTTACTTTTTTTGCAACAGTATTACACTGTTGACTCATATTTAGCTTGTGGTCCACTATGACCCCTAGATCTCTTTCTGCCATACTCTTTCTTAGACCGTCTCTTCCCATTCTGTATATGTGAAACTGATTGTTCCTTCCTAGGTGGAGCACTTTGCATTTGTCTTTATTGAACTTCATCCGGTTTACCTCAGACCATTTCTCCAATTTGTCCAGATCATTTTGAATTTTGACCCTGTCCTCCAAAGCAGTTGCAATCCCTCCTAGTTTGGTATCGTCCGCAAACTTAATAAGCATACTTTCTATGCCAACATCTAAGTCGTTGATGAAGATATTGAACAGAGCCCGTCCCAAAACAGACCCCTGCGGAACCCCACTTGTTATACCTTTCCAGCAGGATTGGGAGCCATTAATAACTACTCTCTGAGTACGGTTATCCAGCCAGTTATGCACCCACCTTATAGTAGCCCCATCTAAATTGTATTTGCCTAGTTTATCGATAAGGATATCATGCGAGACCGTATCAACTGCCTTACTAAAGTCTAGGTATACCACATCCACCGTTTCTCCCTTATTCACAAGGCTTGTTATCCTATCAAAGAAAGCTATCAGATTGGTTTGACACGATTTGTTCTTTACAAATCCATGCTGGCTATTCCCTATCACCTTACCACCTTCCAAGTGTTTGCAGACGATTTCTTTAATTATTTGCTCCATTATCTTCCCTGGTAAAGAAATTAAACTAACTGGTCTGTAGTTTCCTGGGTTGTTTTTATTTCCCTTTTTATAGATGGGCACTATATTTACCCTTTTCCAGTCTTCTGGAATCTCTCCTGTCTCCCATGACTTTTCAAAGATAATAGCTAGAGGCTCAGATACCTCCTCTATTAACTCCTTGAGTATTCTAGGATGCATTTCATCAGGCCCTGGTGACTTGCAGGCATCTAACGTTCCTAAGTGATTTTTAACTTGCTCTTTTTTTTTTTTTTATTTTATCTTATCTTCTAAACCTACCCTCTTCCCATAAGCATTCACTATGTTAGACATTCCTTCAGACTTCTCAGTGAAGACCGAAACAAAGACCTCATTAAGCATCTCTGCCATTTCCAAGTTTTCTGTTACTGTTTCTCCCTTCTCACTGAGCAGTGGGCCTACCCTGTCCTTGGTCTTCCTCTTGCTTCAAATGTATTGATAAAAAGTCGTCTTGTTTCCCTTTATTCCCATAGCTAGTTTGAGCTCATTTTGTGCCTTTGCCTTTCTAATCTTGCCCCTGCATTCCTGTGTTATTTGCCTGTATTCATCCTTTGTAATCTGACCTAGTTTCCATTTTTTATATGACTCCTTTTTATTTTGTAGATCATGCAAGATCTCGTGGGTAAGCCTAGGTGGTCTTTTGCCACATTTTCTATCTTTCCTACCCATCAGAATAGCTTGCTTTTGGGCCCTTAATAGCGTCCCTTTGAAAAACTGCCAACTCTCCTCAGTTGTTTTTCCCTCAGTCTTGATTCCCATGGGACCTTACCTATCAGCTCTCTGAGCTTATCAAAATCTGCCTTCCTGAAATCCATTCTCTATTTTGCTGTACTCCCTTCTACCCTTCCTTAGAATTGCAAACTCTATGATTTCATGATCACTTTCACCCAAGCTTCCTTCTACTTACAAATTCTCAACGAGTTCCTCCCTATTTGTTAAAATCAAGTCTCGAACAGCTTCCCCCCTAGTAGCTTTTTCAACCTTCTGAAATAAAAAGTTGTCTGCAATGCAGTCCAGGAACTTATTGGGTAGTCTGTGCCCCGCGGTGTTATTTTCCCAACATATATCTGGATAATTGAAGTCCCCCATCACCACCAAATCTTGGGCTTTGGATGATTTTGTTAGTTGTTTGAAAAAAAGCCTCATCCACCTGGTTAGGTGGCCTGTAGTAGATTCCTAGCATGACATCACCCTTGTTTTTTACCCCTTTTATCCTAACCCAGAGACTCTCAACACTTCCGTCTCCTATGTCCATCTCCACCTCAGTCCAAGTGTGTACATTTTTAATATATAAGGCAACACCACCTCCCTTTTTCCCCTGTCTATCCTTACTGAGCAAACTATACCCATCCACACCAACATTCCAATCATATGTATTATCCCACCAAGTTTCAGTGATGCCAACAATGTCATAGTTGTATTTATTTATTAGCACTTCCAGTTCTTCCTGCTTATTACCCATACTTCTCTGTGGAGAAATCAACTGACTAAGTACATTAATACTTTTTATTTAATAAATCAGTTTTAAATAAAACAAATGACTTGATATTTTCTTGTCAGCACATTTAAAGTAGTTTTATTTAAGTAATAAAAACAGTTTTTAAAGTGCTGTTTGTGTGCTTTTAATTGAATATCAGTTTACATCCAAATATATCTTGACATGATGAATTTGGAGTAAAAATGTTATCTAGTAAACAAGAAATGTGTCCATCATTTTCTAACATACTGAAAAAATACAAAAATTAAGACAATGAAAAAATATTTTGAGTGATATAGTTGCTTAAATATGTATAAACATAATATGTTATCCTGGTTAGCAAAAATAAGTGCCAAATTTAGTGTAAAGGCTTTGTTTAGTTGCAGATCAACATGTTTAAATGGTAGTACCAACCAATTAGGAATAATCTCTTTTTAGGAATATAACTAAAGTGCACACATAAAAACAAGATTAAAGTAGATTTAAATCAAGATTCCTTCTTGATTTAAATCATTAATATTGGTGGTTTGTACTTTATTGGCAACTGCTGCGAGAAGGAAGGGTGGGAATGTTAAGTTCATATGTGCTCCCTTCAGCGAATGAACATGTTGCTGCATTTTGGGCAAGTAAAGAAATTGTTCCCTGCAGCTGGCAAACTGTTAAGATGAAATAACGATAGTTATGTTAAAAGAAAATCAAGGCTTGGGTGGCAGTTAGTGGATTCCCACGAGAGTGAGCAGAGGTATAATCGATGCCAAACAATTATATAAATAGGAATCTTTAGTATGTGGTTCTTCATGATCAGAGGAAGAAGACCTGTGTACTGTGTGTAATTTCTTATCAACTATCTGTGATCCACACAACCAGGGCATAGAATTCATAGTAGCAGTGCTTACCGATCCTCACTGATTCAGTCTTGTTTCAGTACGAACCAGCTATCTTGGCTGGATTCAATACAATCTAGTTGCCACGCACCAAGTCAACATTCCCCTTCAGGGAGGCTCTTGACTAATGGAGCCCATGTGGAATATATCGAGCAAGGCTTATGTAGCTGAGTCTTCAGAATATGCATTGCTTTCAGTAATCTTACATTTGATAACTATAGGAGAAGTGGGGGAGCCTTTCAGAAAGCCACAAGATAAACTAGGGGGCAGATTTATATTGGACCATCAGAGTTTGTAATACAAACAGATTTTGTGTGTATTGGTGGTTGCCTTATTTTGTCATACATACACGAGGTGATTTATTGCCTCACAGCCTTGCAGTTTGCACTGTTCCTGCTAGCTGTTCTCTACACTTAACATGCATGCTCCTCGCTCCCAGTGACATCATCCATCTTGAATGGGACACCTGATCTCCCTACACTTCTGTCATTCTGAACAGACCACCTCCACTCTTTTGTGCATCCTTTGAAGCCCTTCTGCTTGCACAAAGAGCATCCTTCCTTTTCCTTAAGACACTCTTTCACACACAGAATTCCAAGAGCCCTCACTTTGACCTTTTCAATGAGAAATAGAAAGTTGGTCCACTAAGAACAAAATCCTGGGCCAACTTTGTTTCAATTGATACCTTTTTCCATCTTCCAGGAAACTAGCTTTGTTTTTAGAAAATATTTAATTGGACTAATAAATAATTCTAGTTCAGAAATTCTGAAAGCTTTAAATAGTCATATTTTGGGGGTTTTTTAAAGATTTTTTTTACATTTTATTGAAGTTCTCTGGCTTTCAAAATTCAAATGAAATTTAAAGGGAAAAAAGGAAGCCAAGAGTAAATGATGTATATCTACTACAGTATCCGAGAAATAGGATGAATATTGTGCATACAATATTTCATTTAAATCCTTGAAATGTTTTTAATTCAGACTTCTTCACCTGATTCTTCCAATGAGAATTCTCCAGCTACCCCTCCTGATGAGCAGGGTCAAGGGGATGCCCCACCCCAACTTGAAGATGAGGAGCCCGCATTTCCACACACAGATCTGGCAAAGTTGGATGACATGATCAACAGGTATTTTAAGATTGATTCATCCTTTCTTATCATGTGAGTTATAGGTAAAATCTCTTAACATTGCCATCAAAATTTCTGCGTCTTTCTTTGTGTTCATGTATTAGATTGCATGTTTGCGGATTGGGGGGAAAATAAGAAAAGAGATGGGGATTGACGATTTTTTCCTAAAGATGATCCCTCTTTAGTGGGTTAAAAATAGGATAAAAGTGTAAATCTAGCCTGAGGACATAATGAAGGGAAAGATATGTTTTAATTTCTTTTCAGAAACCTAATTAAAATTCAGTACTTTCTTTTAAAATTCAGACCTCGATGGGTTGTTCCTGTGTTGCCGAAAGGGGAGTTAGAAGTTCTTCTAGAAGCTGCTATTGATCTTAGTAAAAAAGGTAAGTTGAAAATATAATGAATGGTTGCTAGAGGAATGTGTAAATCTGGCTCCTTAAAGGTCCTTTGTATCCCTGTTGGAGCTTTATTTGTTTAATAAATTGAGATCCAAGCTTCCTAAAACCTGGACTAGCGTGAAAAGCTGCATAGATCTTTTGAAAACAGCATAGCTTGACACACACACTGGGGAACACTGAGCCCATAGCTATATAAGTCTTATTGGTCCTATCCCACTTGTTTTCTGTATTTTTACTTGCATATCAGACCCGATCAGATCTGTTTTCCTGACACATTCTTATATTTTAACTTTGAGGTTTAATTTTTTTTCTCAGAAAATTTTTGACAAATAACTTGCTAAAAACAGGTCTTTAAAATCTACGTTTAGACACTTTAGATAATACTAGAAAACAAGATTTGGAACAATTAGAAACTGTGACCCAAAACAATTAGAATGATATAGTTAGATGACTGTTTGTTTGTCTTATCTAGCTTACCTGGATTTAGGACAGTTCCCCTCAAGATTGTGTTCTTTGTGTTCAACATGTTGTTAGGTCAGAGTGACAAATGTCTCTTACATGCTTCTCCCAACCTCATCAAAGTAATCTTTCCAGGTCCTATAGATGAGAGATCTGTAAAGTCACAGAGAAAGTAGTTGGTGAATTAAGGTGCCTTAGAGGAAGAATAGTATTGTTTTAAATATATTTT
This sequence comes from Gopherus flavomarginatus, assembly GCF_025201925.1. Classification (NCBI taxonomy): domain Eukaryota; kingdom Metazoa; phylum Chordata; order Testudines; family Testudinidae; genus Gopherus; species Gopherus flavomarginatus. The sequence goes on along the minus strand of NC_066617.1, from coordinate 214,295,024 downwards.
TATTGAAATTTAAAATTGCCTGTTCTTTACCTCTGGATTGTTGGACTAGGAGGAACTGACCTCATTGATAAATATTTACTCCTAGAACTGCCAAGGAGTAAAGGTTGTTGTCAGCAGGCAGTTCTGGCCTGCAGGAATTATTTTGTATGAGTGTTAGTCATCTTTTTTGAAGCACCTGCTGGAGAAAAAATTGTATTAATCGAAATATCTAGAGTATGTCTACAATGTGATAAAAATCACTTGGCACTGAGTCTCAGAGCCTGGGTTAACTGATTTGGGCTTGGGTTGCAAGGCAAAAAATTGCGATGTACATGTCTGGGCTCAAGAACGGGCTCTGAGGCAATTCCAGTTCACAGGGTCTCAGAGCCTGGGTTGGAGCCTGAACCCAAACTTCTACATTGCAGTTTTATAACCCTGCAGCCTGACCCCCTGGGAGCTCGAATCAGCAGACCCAGGTCCAGCCATGGCCATGTGGTGAGTCTTTTATTGCAGTGTAGACCAAAGGTAGGATATGATGCACACGTCTTAGGGCTTGGCTACACTCGAAACTTCAGAGCGCTGCCGCGGCAGCGCTTTGAAGTGTGAGTGTGGTCACAGCGCAAGTGCTGGGAGAGAGCTCTCCCAACGCTGCACGTACTCCACCTCCTCGTGGGGATTAGCTTGCAGCGCTGGGAGCCGCACTCCCAGCGCTGCGGCACTGTTTACACTGGCGCTTTACGGCGCTGTATCTTGCAGTGCGCAGGGGGGTGTTTTTTTCACACCCCCGAGCAAGAAAGTTGCAGCGCTGTAAAGTGCCATTGTAGCCAAGGCCTTATTGTGCAGTTGATCTGTCATCTGGGACTGCCGTTGCCATTGACTTTTGGTAGATGTGTGTGCCTGGCTGAAATCTTCAGGTGAGCATAGAAGATCTCAAGAGGTCAAGTTTGTTCAATAGCAATACAAATGCCATCTTTAGAAAAATTTGAAAGATGCAGCTAGCTACGTCTTTGGGTCTGCTGCTGCAGCACACTGATAGGAAGAAATCCTTTGGTTTCGAGTTTGAGGAGAAGTTTTTTGGGTGTTGGCGGCAGCTATGTCTGCCTTTAAAAAATCACAGTACCATCAGTAGTGTAGCAAATAAACAAATAAATATAGACAGCTTCTTCAACTGCTCTACGGACCACACCTACACACTCCACCAAAGGCAACAAATTTAACTATCAATTTGGGAACTTTTTCACACATCTCCCTACCCTTATGAAGAAGATCTGCAAAGCTGCAATTTGGAGCTCCATTCATATAATATGTTCTAAGCAATACTATTGCTGAATTTAACATCTAGTTCTAATATCAATTTTAGGCATATGTTCTACAGTTGCTGTTCATTACCACTGGTCATTCCACCCTTGGGGTTTATGCTGCAAGTTACTTTCCCACAAGTGGAAAGAGAGGTTGCCAGAAACTGTTGTTAAGTGTGTTGCCTGTATGTGCATGCTTCCTATCTTCCCCCACTCGCTGAAGTAATGGAAGATGGCTGAGGCTTTTGTCCCTTTTATAACTCTGAACAGTCAGATTTATGAGTGAGGTGCGTGCCTGTTCTGAAGTGGGGCACCCTTTTGCTAAATGGTCCTGAACTTTGAAAGTGTGGAAATGCAAGGGCAATATATTCCAAAAATGATTATTATTACTATGTAACCTTTCTGTTAATCTGCGGGAAATGTACGTTGTTTTCAGTGAGATTATGTGAGTTTAGGTACCTTACCACCCATATGTAGATTTATTCTTTAAATCCAAATGGTATCTACTGGACTGGATACAGAGAGGATGAGGGCTGGTAGAAGAGATTGAAATTGAAAGATAACTGTGGTCCTAATATTGTCATTGATGTAATTTTGCGCTGAGATCTGTGGCTCGCCAGAAGTTTAGAGCAGAGGAACCAAATATCTTTTGGAAGTCCACTAGATTATTACACCACAAAGCTATTTATGTTGTTGCATGTTTTTTGAGAAACCATGTGTCCTAGTGGATGGAGCACTGGACTGGGATTCAAGACCCGAGTTCCATTTCTGACTCAGCCACTGTCCTGTTGTGCGACCATGGGCCAGTCACTTCACCCATCTGAGTCCTTTTCTATAAAGTGACTTTGAGAACTGCTGATGAAGAGTGCTATATAAATTGAGGTGGTTGTATTGGTATTATTATCTCCTGCTAATTTGAGGGAAACATAGGAGGAGGATGACTGGACTATTTAAATACTTTGTGGTACTGGCAGTCTGATGGTTGAGGCACTCTGGTGGTTGTCTGAGATTTTTCTGAGATTGGGGAAGCAACCTGTTGACAGAATGGTACCTATCAACTCACTATTAAATAATTATAAAATCACTAAAACCAGGGACAGTATTTTTTTTGAATAGTGGCAGTTACTCCACTATATATATGTGTGTGTGTGTGTGTATATGTATGTGTGTGTATATGTGTGTGTATATATATATATATATATATATATATATATATATATATATATATATATATATATACACACATATGTGTGTGTGTGTGTATATGTGTGTGTATATATATATATATATATATATACACGTGTGTGTGTGTGTGTGTGTGTGTATATATATATGTATGTATGTATACTGTGCTTCCCCAACAAAACCCCTGCTACAGCTGGTCTGACAGGTGTTCCCATTGTGGGGTGTGCTGTCTCTGCTCATGATTTTGTAGTAGGGGCCTAGTTCTTTATAATGTTCGTGTTCAGATATTTTTTCATGTTGCTAAAATTTTTCTGAGTAGTGCAAGTAAGAGGAAAGGAAATTTCAGGTTTTAACAACTTATAACTCAACCCTTTATTTCTGATGAATTTCAAATACCTGCTGCAGTGGAGGTGTTAGTTCCTCACAAAAGATCACAAGAATTAAAGAATATTTTATAATGGAAGGTATTAGGCAACTCAGATAGGAGTTACTGCCAGCTCCCTGAATTTAACTCTTTCTGGGTGGCTCTTTGAATTTCTGTTGAATTGTCGGGGGAGGGAAATTCCTGTTCCCACACTTGTATCTTCTTCTCTGTTACTCTTTTGAAGTCACATGTCTTGATCATTATTCATCTAGACTGAATAGAACAGGAATTATTTATTTTCTGGGTTCTCAGTATTGCCTGTGGTTGGTTGGTCATTGTTTCCTGAGGTTGGGCATGTCATATTGCATAAGGAGTGTGATTCCAGGACTGAAAATGAAATGTGTCCTGCACAATAACAGTGCAGGATACAACCACTAGGTTATTAATGTGATAGTTTATATTTGTGTAATTCCTCTTTTCATGGATTTGTAGATAAAGCCGTAAGGGACCATTGTGATCATCTAATCTGACCTCCTGTATAATACAGGCCATTGATTACCTTGAATGAAAATGTTTGAACTCGTTTTCTGCAGACTGTTGTATTCACTGTATGTGTGACTCAATATATTGAAAATGTATTTTCTGTCCCCAGAATTGTTATTTTCAAATGAAAAATGAACTTTAAAGGGATAGCGTCAACTTAAAAATCACATTTCTGTGTGAAAATCTGAGGCCTATTGTTTCAAGTAACCCTGAAAACTAATACAACTGAAAGAGCGCAGTATTTTTTTTATCTTGTATATGGCCAATTTCTCTGTTTTTGTTGATGGTCAGTTTCAGTTGATGGTCAGTTTCACTTTCTCCTTCATTAGCGTAGCTCTCAGGTACTGCTTTGGAGTGAGTTCAGTGCAGGAACAGCATTAGGCTTCTCCCCTCCTCTTGTTCCCTGGAGAGGCAGGGGCAGCCACAAGGGGGCCCTCTAGTATTTACCCCTGCAGGTGCTTGTATCTTTTTGGGTGAATGAGCAGGGCCAACTCTAGTTTTCCCTGCCACACAGAGTCTTCTGCTGGGATAGTGTTGGTGAGACCTACCAGAGGGGTGGGTCTTAGAATTAACACTGCTCTGAGATGTATGGGAAAGTCCACCTATCTCAGAGCCATTGTTTCAGGTTCTCGCAGACCTGAGCAAATCTCTATGCATTTGTTGCACTCTGATCATGTTTTCACAATTTTCCTTTGTAACTGTGAGGGCAGCTACACCCCCCACATTAAATCCAAAGTTTTGATACAGTTGCATGACTCAAGGATGTGGGGCCCTAGGGATGGGCATTTAGTGTCTATGTTGTAAATATGGCCCTGCTTATGTACCCTGCAAGCTGGTTTTTATCACTAACAGCAAACTGAAGAGACAAAAGGCAAGTGTGTACAAAACAAAAAAAGAAGTGGAAGGGGTGTGGTTTTGTATTCTTGATTTGACATGACCAAAAGACTGTTTAAGTCTCAAGGGAGCAGAAAATATTTACAATTTTTAAAGCAATTCAAATATAGGACCTACTATGTAAAAGGATGTTCTATTAAAAATAATGTTTTGGAATTAATCAGTTTCACCAAATTAAAGTTTACGTTGTAATTTAAAGAAAACTTTGAAGCTGAAATATTAAGTGAAATTTGCTGGGAGAAAGGAAAATTAATTGGCAATTTTAAAGTCTAGTTACTGAATTTTGACACTTTCAGACATTCAAATGATTTTTTTTTTAGTTTGCATGGCTATATTCCTTTTATTAGGAAATATCTACAACTGAGAAACCCTTCAATGTACATTGAAATTGTTTGAATATTAGGAGTTGAGATCTAAAAATAGGGAGAAAGCAGTCTAGTGGTTAAAGTAGGGGACTGGGAGTCAGAGCTGCTGTTTCATTCATAGTTTTGCTACTGATTCACTATCTATCCAGTAAGAAAATCAGCAAACTCCCCTTCCCCTCCCCCCATGCCTGTTTCAGTCTATAAAAGGAGCTTGGTAATAGCTACCCTACACAATGTTTTAAATCTTCATTTTTTGTAAAGCACTTTGAAGTTCTTGGATGTGAAAAGTGTAAGTCCAAAAATATGATTATTTTTAATGTTAAGTGAGCATTGTAGAGAACCAGTAAAATGGAGTATATTAACTGATCTTTCCCTTTTTCTCTTTTAAACAGGCCTTGATGTTAAAAGTGAAGCATGTCAGAGATTTTTTCGAGATGGGCTAACAATATCTTTCACAAAAATCCTTACAGATGAGGCAGTGAGCGGCTGGAAGTTTGAGATTCATGTAAGTTTGTACTGTATTTTATGAAAAGCAAGTAAGTTTAAACAGTGATGGAGCTGCAGAGGCCATCTGCTTATTTGCAGCCATGAACAATTTTTGAAAATCAGCTTCCTTCTGCCAGTTCTCCACAACTCCATGACTTATGAGAAATAAATTTCCTCCTTCCTTCCCTTCACTCCTCACAGTTTCATGGTCCAACCTGTAGGGCGAGTAGTGAACGGAGAGAGAGAGTGGTTTAGTAGGAGATCACATTTGAGCTAGGAGGAAGTTTGGGTTGAAAAGAAATCAAACTTAGGGCCTGGTATGATGGGGTATCAAGGTCCCCCTCCTGCGTTAATCAGTGCAACCGCTTGTTGGGCTCCTGGTTATGCTGGACACATATCTGTAGTCCTTTATACTCCCCAGAGTAATTATATAGTTCAGGGGCATGGAGCTTTGTCTTTATATTTTGGTAAATGCTTTAGAAACTTTGCTGATTTGTGCATGCTGATTAACAACTTCTTAAACACTAAAATTTTCCTCTCATTAAGGACTAGCCAAATTTGAGGTTGTGGAGTTTCTGGTGAGTAAATAAGTCTGGAAAAAAATTGAAGTAGAAAAAAATACATATTTCTCCTACCACTGATAACTCAGACACTGAGAAGATTAGCTCAGTTTTTTGTTTAACCCCTCCTCCCCAATTATGAAAATAGGCATGAAAGGTTCAGCTCAGATGACTTTTTTTGAAAAAGCGAAGGACAAAGGTTTATAAAGAAAGCAATTTTGTAACTTTACTTCTGTGAATGCAGTAATACAGTTTGTAATTTGTTACATTTCAGTCAACTGCCAAAACGGTTAAATATCTTTTTCTTAATAGAGGTGTATTATTAACAACACTCACCGTCTAGTAGAGCTATGTGTGGCCAAGCTGTCCCAAGATTGGTTTCCTCTTCTTGAACTTCTTGCAATGGCCTTAAATCCTCATTGCAAATTTCATCTCTACAATGGTACCCGTCCCTCTGAAACAGTTCCTGCGGGAGTTCAACTGGCTGAAGATGAACTTTATGCCCGTCCTCCTGACCCACGATCACCAAAGGTAAATTGATATTTTTTTCAAACTAAAATCCCAAAACCTTAAAACTAAAGTCCATATTAATATTTTTAATTAAATAAAATCATTCCGTATCCAATTAAAAAAATCGTTTAGGAGGAAAAAGCCACATAACACTTGCTGCTTTTTGTTTTGATAATTGATTAAATCTTGTGACTGTAAGAGCGTCTCCAGTATTTTTCCCTTCTTCCTCACGTATTTAATCTTTGCTCCACAGTCAGGGTTCCCATGGTGATGTACCCACCAGTGATCAGTGCTGACATAGCTGTATTTGGAATGTCCGTTCCACTGCTTTAGTTGGCCAGAAGTCATTGCTAGAGTGACGGGATTTCCTTTTTCATACCACTTTGATTTTGTAGGTGTAACATGGTTGTAAAGATGCATCATCTGCTTAAAAATCATATTGTCAAAAATAGAATTATTCTTTGAGTGACGTCTACACATTCATGTTCTTTGGATATGGTAATGGTGTACCTTGGACCCAGTGGCACCATCTAGTAGTAGTGCCCATTGGAATCCTCTCATGCCTCTACCCCAGGGGTGGGCAAACTTTTTTGCCTGAGGGCCACATTGGGTTTCTGAAATTGTATTGAGGGCTGGTTAGGGGAGGCTGTGCCTCCCCGAACAGCCAGGCATGGCCCGGACCCCGTCCCCATCCGACAACCCCCCCCCCCCCACTTCTCACCCCCTTACGGCCTCCCTGTGACTCCTTCCCCATACAGCCCCCCCTGTTCTGTCCCCTGATGCCCCCCAGACCCCTGCCCCATCTACGCCCCTCATCCCCATAGTGCCTCCAGACGCCCACCCCGACTGCCTCTCGCCGCCTCATCCAACCCCTCCTCTCATTCCTGATGGCCTTTCCAGGACCCATGCCCCATCCAATCACCCCTTCTCCCTGTCCCCTGACCGCTCCTGGAACCTCTGCCCCTGACTGCCCCCCACCGCCCCATCCAACTTCCCCTCTTTCATGACTGGTGCCCCCATTCTCCACCCTCTGAATCCCCAACCCCTATCCACACCCCCGCTCCCTGACCACCACCCCGAACTCCCCTGCCTTCTATCACCCCCCCAGCCCCCTTACCATGCTACCTGGAGCACCGGTGGCTGGCAGCACTACAGCCACGCTGCCCAGAGCACCAGGACAGGTAGCCATGCCACCAGCGGGAGCCAGCCATGCCACCGCGCAGCACAGAGCACTGAGCAGGCCGCAGCTCTGCAGCTGTGCTGCCCGGCAAGAGCTCACAGCTCTGCTGTCCAGAGCATTGCGCTGGTGGCGCAGTGAGCTGAAGCTGCAGGGGAGGGGGAACAGCGGAGGAGGGGCATCTTCTTCTCTAACAGTTATCCTGTTCAAGTCAACACTATCTCACCTGCCAATTCTTTTACCTGTCCTCTTCAGAGATTCTTCTCACAAGAACTTGCTAACATGTAGCTCATTCATTAGTAGTGTCAGGTGCCATAAAGGAAGTTCCTGAAGAGTTTCATGGGAAGGGATTTAATTTAATGTATTTGCTGATATCAGAGAATTATAAATGTCTCCCAACCCTTTTCAGACCTTTGGAAGCTAACTCTTCAGAAAGTTCAAATTATTATCCTTATCCTACCTGTGATCATCTTTTTCTTATCTGCCCATGCTTGGTTTGGGACCTCTTGATTTAGAGGGTACCTAGTCTCATATCTCAGATTTTCACATCAAAAATACCTAAGGTTGGGTATGGGAAAACATCACCTATACAAAGATGTTCTTTTGGCATGTCTATAGCACCTTGCGTGTTCACAAAGGACCTTTCAATGGAAGCAGCACATTTGCGATGTAGGGCATCCATGTCTGCTTGTTTAGATGATTGGCTCGTTAAGATATCCTCATAGAAGGACCTGGCAAAAGATATGACACAGTCATGACTCTGTTCCAAACACTGGGGTTCAAGGTAAAGTGGAAGGCACACAATTTCCAATCCAGATTATAGTTTTTATTAGCGATGTTATGGACTCTCAAAAATAGTTTTTTTTCCAGATGACAGATATTTAAAAATGTTTGTTTATAGCAATAGAAGTACTACAGGAAAACTCATTTCAAACAGTGTTCTCCCTTAGTTTGATGGACATTATGACTTCAGTGACATATGTAACTCTATAAGCTCATTTAAAGATGAGGCTTCTACAGCATTGGCTAGCAAGATGCTACATATGCCAATATAGGCAACATGTTTATGAATTTGACACTACCTAGGATGTGTCCCTAACCCTCATATGGTGGACTGCACATCACAATGTCCTCAAAGGAGTTGCATTCAACAACCCAGCTCTGTCTTTCATAGCCACCTCTGACTCTTTCAGTCTAGAGTGTGGAACTGGAGTTTATGGGAGAAAAAGCTCCATATAATTATATTTAGGAATTCAGAGCCTAACATGTTGCTCCTTTCTCACTGATCTGCTTCACAGAATAGTTCAAGTAGTTACTGACAGTAGTACAGTCATATTTCACATGAAGTAGCAGCGGGACCACATTCCAGCTAACTGTGCAAAGAGGCCAAAATTCTCTCTGAATGGTGCATAATGCACCAGATTTATCCTGTTGCTGTCCACCATACAGACAAGGACAATATACTGTCAGATCAACTCAGCAGAGACTTGCATAATTAGCATGAGTTGGTCACTCAGAAACACCATATCGTTGTGTGAAGCTATCCAGAGAGAGTCTTATTTACAACAAAATACAACTCCAAATATCCAATATTTGGTTTTGCTCCAGAGCAGGAGCAGACAATCAATCTATCTCAAATGTTTCTTCTGAACTAGAGTGGAGAATGCATTGTAGTTCTTCTCTCTGTTCCTCTTTTTCCAAATTCATCTAATTCTGACAGTTCTCAGGGAAATTGAAGAAAAACCAAGATTTTTGATTGTCCCATCCTGTGGAAGACAATAGTAGTTCTCAGATATACTTACTCCTGGGGGAATTTTGCACCAAAAAATTAAAAATTATGCACACAATTTTAAAATTCTGCAAAATTCTGCACATTTTGTCAAAATAACACAATATAATCACTCTGGTTTCAATTATTTCAGTAATTTTATTTAAAGTACAATACACTGGGTAGAGAATGGGAGTAGAGAGCAACCTCCCTTGCCTAATAGTAATGTAGCTAGGTTTCACCCTTTATTTCGACTTTAGTCAACAAACATATGCAGTCATATGCTGAGTGTTACAACAAAGGCAAATGAGGGCAGGTAAATTAAACACACAATTTATATTGGCATCTCCAGAAAGGTCAGCAGTAAACAGTTCATGGCAGGGCTTTGGAGCTGTGCTCTGGCTCCACTCCAGCTCCAGGCAAAAACCTACAGCTCCACTGCTCCGGAGCTGCTCCGTGCTCCAGCTCTGGGCTCTGCTCCAAAGCCCTGGTTCATGGAGTACATTTTGAGAGGAAATTTTTTCAGTCCAAAAGTGTAGACCAGTCCTAATCACAAAAGCACCAGAAGCATTTATAAGGCAATACTGTCTTTTATACCACTCTGGAAACGTAAAGGAGCCGTAAAACTTTTACACCTGTTTTATACTCATGGAGGAATTCACAGAGAGAGTGAAAATAATTCATTAAGCAGAGATGCTGCTATATTCTGCTCTGTGCCGGGGGACTGAGCCTGCCCCACACCTACCTCCTCAGAAACACCCCTAAGCCCTGCCCCTCCATCCCAAGTGTTCCGCAATAGCGAGTGGGAGGGACAGTCTGTCTCTCTCTCTCACATGGACCCCCCTTTCCGGTGGTGATTTACGTCTCTACTGGTTGCTCAGGGCTCCCAAACCAACCTGCCTGCACTACCAGGAAGGGGCACTTGACCACTCTTGCAACTTCCATTTCCTTCCCCACCAGAAGTAATTTTTCTGCGGAGAAGCAAAGAAATCTGCGGGGGACATGAATTCCCCCAGGAGTATACAACTTTAGGTAATGTTTTCACCCCCAGCCACAAGGCCGAGAAGCGATTACTACAACTATCACAGGACAATTTACTATTTCTTTCTGCAATTCCAGAATTACTGGCCCAGCAGAGAGGTCAGATTTGTCATCTGGATCCGCTTGACAGCATGGGCCATATGACTTTGACAGAGTTAGAACTGTCCTGTTAAGTAAAAGTACATGACTCTGTTAAACTTAGGAAGTCACTATCTCATCTGTTATGATAACAAGTGAAAAAGATTATTTTTGTGGGCAACCAGTAATACCATAAACCCAGCTTCAGTTAGTATTCAGATTATACATACTTGATTTGAAATCTTTGAGACTCAATAGGAAAGATGGTCCACTGATTAGAGCATTAGCTTGGGACCTGAGGGAGAGAGGTTCAGTTCCCTGTTCTTTTGCGAACTTTCTGTGTGACCTTGGGTGGGTCATTTAATATGTTATCAATCTGTGAAATGTAGATAGTAGTACTTCCTCACTTGACAGTGGTGGTGTAAAAATGAATACAGTAAACGATTGTGAGACTGTAAGGGTGCGTCTACATTGTGGGGTCTGTACTGGTATAGCTATTGCACTGTAATTATGCTATAATAACCCCATAATATAGATGCAGCCTATACTGATGGAAGGGGTTTTTCTGTTGTTATACGAATGCCACTTCCCCGAGTGACAGTTGTTAGGTTGAGGGAAGCATTCTTTTATTGACTTATCTGCACCTACACTGGGGGCTAGGTTGGCATAGCTATGGTGTGGTGTTCTTCAGACTCCTGATGGACATAGATATGTTGACCTAAATTTAAGTGTAGAGCAGGCCTTACATACTATGGTAATGGGGTCCATGTAAGTATGTTAAATAGAATGGAATCATGTTGTTGGTGAAAGTACATTTTGCAGCCATCGTGGCTCATCACTGCTCCATCAGGCAAGACTGTATTCACCTATGGTACAGTAAAGATTCTCGAAGGGGTTTAATGAAGTTTAGAGAACCTCCACCTACATGAGACCTCAATTTAGTACTTACTCAGCTCACAAAAGCCCCCTTGAGCCCGTGAGAGAATGTTCCTTGTTTAATTATTCAGTTAAGACTGCTTTTAGTGTATCTATCATGTCCGGTAAGAGAGAGAGCTCTCACGACTTCCCCCCCCCCCCTTTTTTTACAGCCTTTCACAAAGATAAAGTGGTTCTTCATCCACATCCAAAATTTGTCCCTACTGTAGCAACAATTTCATTTCAATCAGTCCCTAAATAAAAAATACTTACACAGCACTTTTCATCTGTAGATCTGTGTATTTTACAGATGGGGAAACTGAGGCAAAAAGGCACGTGGCAGAGCTGTGGCTAGAATCCTGGTCTCAAGAGTCCTAGTCCAGTGCTTTAGTCAGTAGGCCACATTGTCTGCCCATTAACTTGCCAGTGTTTTTCCTTAGGTCTAACTCAGAGGAAGTGAAGTCCTTACCTTGGATACTAAGGGAACATTATTAGCCTTCCATTTAATAGATCTAAGGAAAACAGGAAATCACCTGGACTATTTTTCTCTTATGAGGAGAGAATAAAAGCAATCACATCCCAATGCCTTTCTAAGTAGGTTAGACTCTATATTGAAGAATGTTATAAATGCACTGTTTTCGTTTTCCAGAAGGGCTGAGAGAGCACTCAACTAGAGCAAAGGCCTTTTCCAGGGCCTGCCTTAGACATATTCCCATATTAGAAATCTGTAGAGCTGCTCTTGGATCTGGAGTCATACTTTCACAAAACATTATTCCTTTGATTGTGCATCTGTTTCAGATGCACAATTTGGTAAATCAATATTACAATATTTATTTAACTGGGCCTCCTCATTCCATTAATCAAAGTACTGTCTGTCTAACTCCCAAGAGTTGGGAATGTGCAGAGGCCATTCAGAGAAGTGAAGGTTACTAATCTGTAACTATTGTTCTTCGAGATGAGCCTTTGCCCATTCATGCTCCTCACTCACCTTCCCCTCTATCTCAGAGTCCCAATTAAACTTCAGATCTGAGGAGGCACTAGAAGGAACTGGGGTAGTTGGCCTGCCCCCTTTATGGCCTCTTCTTTTGAACATTGGGAGGTGCAAGGGTGCTCTAAAGGGCACTGCTAATAGAAGTTTCCACTGGTCCAAGCTACACTATTGGCACATTGCAAGAATGTGACTCTGGAGAAGCATTTCAGAATTCTGGTTGCAGGTGTACAACCTTCATTTTTCCTTACCTTTGTTACTAGTAACACCATAGATGATAGGATTCAGAATGGTAGCCGTGTTAGTCTGTATCAGCAAAAAGAATGAGGAGTACTTGTGGCACCTTAGAGACTAACATTTATTTGAGCATAAGCTTTTGTTGGCTAAAACCCACTTCACTGGATGCATGCAGTGGAAAATACAGTAACAAGAGATACATACACAGAGGACATGACAAAATGGGTGTTGCCATACTAACTATAACAAGAGTAATCAGTTAAGGTTGGCTGTTATCAGCAGGAGAAAAGAAGACTTTTGTAGTGATAATCAGGATGGCCCATTTGTAGCAGTTGACAAGAAGGTGTGAGTAACAGTAGGGGGGGAAATGAGCGTGGGGAAATAGGTTTTTTTTTGTGTAATGACCCATCCACTCCCAGCAACCACACAACAAAAACACTAACCCAGGAAACCTATCCTTGCAACAAACCCAGTGGCCCACTCTGTCCACATATCTCTTCAGAGGACGCCGTCATAGGACCTAATCACATCAGCCACACTATCAGAGGGTATGTCTACACTACAGGTTTATTCCGATTTTACAGAAACCGGTTTTTAAAACAGATTGTATAAAGTCGAGTGCACGCGGCCACACTAAGCACATTAATTGGGTGGTATGTGTCCATGTACCGAGGCTAGCATCGATTTCCGGAGCGTTGCACTGTGGGTAGTTATCCCATAGCTATCCCATAGTTCCCGCAGTCTCCCCCGTCCATTGGAATTCTGGGTTGAGATCACAATGCATGATGGTGCAAAAACAGTATCGCGGATGATTCTGGGTAAATGTCGTCACTCAATCCTTCCTGCGTGAAAGCAACGGCAGACAATCATTTCGCGCCCTTTTTCTCTGGATTGCCCTGGCAGACGCCATAGCATGGCAACCATGCAGCCCGTTTAGCCTTTTGTCACTGTCACCGTATGTGTACTGGATACTGCTGACAGAGGCGGTACTGCAGTGCTACACAGCAGCATTCATTTGCCTTTGCAAGGTAGCAGAGACGGCAACCTATTGCACCGTCTGCTGCTTTGGAAATTGGCGATGACGGTTACCAGTCATATTGTACTGTCTACTGCTGTCATGAGTGCTCCTGGCTGGCCTTGCTGAGGTTGGCTGGAGGCGCATGGACAAAAATGGGAATGACTTCCCAGGTCATTCCCTTCTTTGTTTTGTCTAAAAATAGTCAGTCCTGCCTAGAATATGGGGCAGGTGTACTAGAGAACCCAGAGAGCACAGCTGCTCCGGGTCAGAGCCCCAGATATCCCGCAGAAATGATGAGCTGCATACCATTCTAGAGTGTGCCCCTGCAACAACCCCACCTGTTGCTTCCCTCCTCCCACACGCCTCCTGGGCTGCTATGGCAGTTATCCCCCCATTTGTGTGATGAAGTAATAAAGAATGCAGGAATAAGAAACACTGACTTTTTAGTGAGATAAAATGAGGGGGAGGCAGCCTCCAGCTGCTATGATATTCCAGGCAGGACATCTCCATTACTCATTAAAGAGTGAGGGGGAGAGGAGCACAGCCTCCTGCTACTATGATGAGGATGATTACCAGCCCTATTGCACCATCTGCCAGGACTGAATCTCCAGAACACAAAGCTTAAAGAAGGGAATGACTAGGAGTCATTCCCATTTTTGCCAGGCGCCCCCGGCTGACCTCACCGAGGCCAGCCAGGAGCACTCTCAGGATGATGACGAAGACGGCTGTCAGTCATATTGTACCGTACCGTCTGCCACCGGGGAAGGGGAGGGGAGAGGATGCTGCTGTTTAGCGCTGCAGCACCCCATCTACCAGTAGCATCCAGTAGACATACGGTGACGTTGAAAAGAGGCAAGAAACGATTTTTTTCCCTTTTCTTTGAGGAGGGGGTGGGGGGGTAAATTGATAACACATTCCCTGAACCACTGGCGACAATGTTTTTGACCCTTCAGGCACTGGGAGCTCAGCCAAGAATGCAAATGCTTTTCAGAGACTGCAGGAACTCTGGGATAGCTCGAGTCCTCAGTCACCCCTCCCTCCCTCCATGAGCGTCCATTTGATTCTTTGGCTTTTCGTTACGCTTGTGTCACAGCACTGTGTTGAGTCCCTGCTGTGGCCTCTGTCTATCATAGCCTGGAGATTTTTTCAAATGCTGTCATTTCGTCTTCTGGAACTGAGCTGTGATAGAATAGATTTGTCTCTCCATACAGCGATCAGATCCAGTATCTCCCGTACGGTCCATGCTGGAGCTCTTTTTGGATTTGGGACTGCATCACCACCCGTTCTGATCAGATTTCCACGCTGGGCAAACAGGAAATGAAATTCAAAAGTTCTCAAGGCTTTTCCTGTCTACTTGGCCAGTGCATCCGAGTTCAGATTGCTTTCCAGAGCGGTCACAGTGGTGCACTGTGGGATACCGCCCGGAGGCCAATACTATCGAATTGCGGCCACACTAACCCTAATCCGACATGGCAGTACCAATTTCAGCGCTATTCCCCTCGTCGGGGAGGAGTACAGAAATCGGTTTTAAGAGCCCTTTATAGTGATTTAAGAATTATAACATTCAAAAACCAGTCGGAGAACACTTCAACCTCCCTGGTCACTCGATTACAGACCTCATAGCGGCAATACTCCAACAAAAAAACTTAAAGAACGGACTCCAATGAGAAACTGCAGAATTGGAATTAATTTGCAAACTGAACACCATTAAATTAGGCTTGAATAAAGACTGGGAATGGATGGGTCATTACACAAAGTAAAACCTGTTTCCTCCTGCTAATTCCTCCTCCCCCTTTACTGTTACAGAAGAGCAGCCTGTTGAAGCTAGCTGGTGGGGTGTCGGAACCAGGGTGGACCAGCAGTCCCCCATCAGGCTATCAATTGCCAGGCAGTTCAGCTGTCCCTGCCCCCGCTACCATGTGTTGCTCCTGCCATCTGCCTTGGAGCTGCTCCCCGGAGTCTCCTGTCTGCTGGGCGGGAGAAAGGAGTCCAATGTCAGGGTGTCTCCCTCCCCCCTTCTCCTGCACCCCACTTACCCCATCTCCATAGAGCAGGAGTTGGACATGACTGGGCTCAGGACAGAGGTAGCAGCTGCTGTCTCAACTTCCTGATCTACTTAAAAAGCCAATGTACTTAGAGGGGGGAGGTCAGCGTACTTGAAGGGGCATTGCACATCTCTCTCACATGGTGTGTGTGTCTGTCTGCCATGCTGTCTCCCCTCCCTGCATTCGTGCTTATAGAGTGTGCGGCTACATTAACAACAATGGGCTAACCCTTTAGAGCTCAGCCAATTGCCAGTTCATCCTTTAGCAGTAAGGCATTCTCTGGGAAATATCCCATTCTCTGACTTCACCACCTCAACCAAGTTTTACAATCATCATTGCACTACATGCATCTGACGAAGTGGGTATTCACCCACGAAAGCTCATGCTCCAAAACGTCTGTTAGGGTCTATAACGTCTATAAGGTGCCACAGGATTCTTTGCTGATTTTACAATCATCATTGTTGTGTACCAATATTAAATTGTTTGTTTAAAACATACTTTGTGTGTGTGTGTGCGAGAGAGAGAGAAAAATAATCTTTTATCTGGTTAAAAAAAAAAAAAAAAAGTAGTCTCTGGAACCTAACCCCCACCCCATTTACATTAGTTCTTGTGGGGAAATTGGGTTCGGTTAACATTGTTTCACTTAGTCACATTTTTCAAGAACATAACTACAACGTTAGGTAAGGAGTTATTGTACTTTTAAATGTGTGAAAAAAGCCAGTTTCAAGAAGGAGCTTCTGTGGGAGGTAGGTAAAGCAACATTTAGAGTCAGTTGATAAGCAGCATCTTTTTTTTGTTTTTTAAACACAAACCTGAAAAATGGAACATGAGATGGAGATAGCAGCACATTCATATAGGCTTAAAATCATAAACTATTAGCTATAAAACTGAATTTCATGACCACAGACATCACTGAAAAAGCCCTCAAGTATACAAAGCAGAAATTTAAATGAAAAAGGAAATACATGCAGTAAGTTGTTGGCTGGAAAACCTGAGGATTAGAAACCTCGGGGCTTTCCCCCACCGTTTAAAAATGATCAGCAGCAGCTAGTTACTCTTAATGAAATATGTACAGCTTTTGATGCTTCGTAGAATAACCCCTATACGTCAGACCCTCCATAGTCTGAAGTTATTTGAAAATATCTGGAAGTAGTAGCTTTGCCACAGATCCATGAGTTTTGTAAGCAAACTTTGAATGCAGAAATTATATAGGAGGTGGTCACAGAGCCACTAGTCAGCAAGAAAAGGGGTAAACTTCATGGTCTTATGGCTGTCCATCTTAATTTTACAAGGTATAGAAGGAGGTGTTAGGAGATCCTTCAGGGGCTATGTTTAGTACCGTTTTGTTAGGGAAAGATCTCTTAGGGCTTGTCTACATGGTGCCGCAGTGCGTGTTGTGGGTGTGATTTCTAAAACACACTATGTTGTACACTAGCTGGCCAATGCAGTCCTTGCTAGTGTGCACAATTTACACAGGCTAGTTAGTGCTCGACTTTTGTGCACTTTAGAATTCTCACCCCATAGTGTGCATTGCTGCACTGTGTATATGAGCCCTCCATCTATAAAGGACACCACTGTTGTGGGTTCTTTCTAAGATTGGAAAAGATTGTACACATGCAGTTATCAAATCATGATACTAAAATCTTAACAAAAATACTGTCTCCATGTTTCCTATCCAGACTGTTAGTTTACATACATCTGGATCAAACTGGATTCATTAAGGGTAGGCAAGTATTAGATAATGCTCATACAATACTTGAGGTCAGACTAGATGATCACAAGGGCCTCTTCCTGCCTTGGAATCTGTTGAATCTATAAATCATTCATAGTGCCAGATCTTAAAACAGTAATTTTATTTGATCACTTGACTCAGAAGATGTTTGATAGGTTGGAGTGGAATATTTTATTTAAAAGTTTTGTTACCCATTGTCCCTTATTTTCTTAAGTGGATTACTGGTCTTATTTCCATGCTAAAAACTACTATGGGAATTAATAGGGTTGTTTTCTCTGATAGTTTATATAGTGAAACTCAGCAGGAGTGTCTGCGGTATCCTTAACTTTTTGCACTGGCCATGGAGCATTTTGCACAGAAGACAGTGGATAACTGATTTGTTACAGAAGTAAAACTGGAAGTGCCACAAAGTAGCGCATGGGACAGTATTATTTTTAATTAAACCAAACACTTCCTTAATATCATAAGAAATTCATCTTTTGGGAAAGTGTCTGGCTTAAACTATGCTGCTAGCTGTGTATTTGCCAGATTCAAAGAAGTTATTCCCTTAGAGAAGTATTGAGTGTAAATGAAACCACATTGTATAAGCTATCTGGGAATTCAAATTTCAACATAGAACATCTGTATGGTTTAAGTATCAAACTGTTACTTCATCAAACTGAAAATGATTTGAAATGCGAGAGAACTGTGCAAATTCTTGGCCAGGGAAAATAACCATGGTCTAATGAACATTTTGCCTAGTTTACTGCCCCCGCCCTCCAACCACCGCCAAACAGACACACATTTTCCTATAGTCATCCCAGATAGAAATAACAGGTATAGAGAGGATGATGGTATGATGTATACCACTGATTAACCAGAATGGGCTAGCTGTTTCAAGCGCTATGTTATTTTTCTCAAGCCAGCCAACTCAGATTGATTTTTTTGGTTTGGTGGAACTCTCATCTAGCCAAATGCTGGATCACCATTGAAGCAGAAAATAGCGATAGTGTGAAGATTTATAGATTACTTGGATTATTATTTACTTCCTCCATAAGTGTGTACTTATCTATAGAGAACTACCCTTTAAGTTTGAGGTAGAATTAGAGATAAGAGGTTTTTTTTGTTTTGTTTTTTCATTGCCAGTGGCACACATTGCAAATAATACAGACTTTAACTCAAATAGTGAACTTGAGTTTCAAAGACTGCAAGTGTCTTGGAATATATTTGTTTAGCCAGTTTACTAACAAGACATTTCTATCATTTTTAGAAATCAAAGCAAACTTTAATTGATCTGCTCTTCCAGTAACTTCGAAGTTAAACGTAATGTTTCTCATATTTTCAGAGAAAAGTGTTTGTTATATAGGAAGCTAATTTGAGTGGAACCAGTGGCTTCAGGATGAACAGGAAACAAACATTCCTCTGCCCCCCCCAATTTGTCAGTTTTTGGTGATCACACAAGGTGATCAGAAAAAGACTTGGAATATGATACATTTGAACTTTCATATGATCTGATGAGGAAAAAAAGGTTTGGTAGGCAAATGACCCTGGAAGAAAATGGGCTTTCATGTGGAAAGAGGCAGTTTTGATTTGCAGTGCACAATAAGAGAAAATGAATTTGATACTGTTTCAATGGTACCTTATACCAACAAGTAAAACTAGATTGGGTAGGAATAGATGTTGGAGGGGAAAGTGATTTTATGCATGTACATGGCCAAGTATTAAATAATGGGAATGTATGTTATCATGTGTTACAATTTTTGGACATTTATTATCAAATGATTAATTGATTATCCTTCTGGGGCTTCCTAGTGCAAATAGTCTCACTCATGGAAATAAGTAATGGCAAAATTCTTGCCATATTGAAGTCGGTGGGAGTTTTATTTAAGTGGGGCAGATTTCACCTGATGAATCTTTTGTCTTGCTTTTTCACTTTAGTCAGTATCTGCTAAATTAATTTGACCAAAATTAGAACAGAAATGTGTTGCTTACTGTTAATTTACTACTCAGAATACATGGATACACATTCAATTATATTTGAGAAAGTTCTTTGAATAATTAAAAGGTACAATACCTGCAATTTGGTTTATTAATGAATAAAGACAGAATTATCTTTCTGCTTAAAAAACAAACAGAACAACCCAGAAACAGCGTGTCCTGGATTGTGTAGGATCATATGTAACTTGTTACCCTTATAAATAGAAAAACATGATTATATTTGTTGCATAATGAGTCTCTAAACAAAAGTGATGTTTATTTTGTATTGACTAATATTATATTTCTGGCACTTTATAATGGTATCAGTTTTTAAAAATGAGGAAGTAACTAATTTATTGTGTTGCAGGGTTGGTTAGTAGATCTCATCAACAAGTTTGGCACATTAAATGGGTTTCAGATCCTGCATGATCGTTTTATGAGTGGCTCAGCATTGAATGTTCAGATAATTGCAGCTCTCATCAAGTAAGTTCCTTAGAAAGCAGAGTCCTTTTGGGATATGTTCACTGAAAATAAATGCAAATATTGAGCCAAGGATTTCAAGTATCCATTTATTTTTTGTCTTCTGAAAAGGGGTACTATGGTCTGCTATCAAGTATTATTTTCTTGAATGTCTGGAATCTGAATTACCTTTCATTATTTTGTTCACTTGTGTGTGTGTGTGTGTGTGTGTGTGTGTGTGTGTGTGTAAAAAAAAAAAAAAAAAGTTTCCTGAACAAAATATTCTAATATTTTAATAAAAGTAGATAAGTATTCACTTTACATCCGATGTTTTTTATTGTTTTTAGACCATTTGGACAATGCTATGAGTTTCTAACGCTACATACAGTGAAGAAATACTTCCTTCCAATTATAGAAATGGTTCCACAGTTTTTAGAAAATTTAACTGATGATGAACTGAAAAAAGAAGCAAAGAATGAAGCCAAAAATGATGCTCTGTCAATGATAATCAAATCTCTAAAGAACTTAGCTTCAAGAGTCCCAGGACAAGAAGAAACTGTAAAAAACTTAGAAATATTTAGGTTAAAAATGATACTTAGGTAAGGCACTCTTTCTGTTGGAATGGTAATTTTTTTTGTATTTTTTTGCAATTCTTACACTTAATATCTCTTACAGATTATTGCAAATTTCCTCTTTCAATGGTAAAATGAATGCACTAAATGAAGTTAACAAGGTGATATCTAGTGTGTCATATTATACCCATCGGCATGGTAATCCTGAAGAGGAAGAGTGGCTTACAGCAGAGAGAATGGCAGTAAGTTTTTGTTCTTCTTCCCTGAATTATGTTAAAAGACCTTTTTTTTTCTTTGGATGTAACAGTAATTCTTCAGAGGTAAAGTAATGTGTACATACTGTGAATCCTCATCTGGTTTTATCCAAAGTCTTGAAAATTAACTCTTTAATTACTCACAGTCATTACTAGTATGTCATAAGGGTTTTTATGGCTTTTCTGTTGACATTACTATATTTGTATCAGGATTGCTATTAAAATGTATTCAGAGATTTATAAGAGCTGCAGAAAATTATTTTCAAAGTGGATCTTGTGTAGCAAGCTGTAGCACAATTTAAAAAGAACTATTTTTTTAAATTGAATGTAAAAATAGATGTGTACTGAAGTTGACACTCTTGTACCACTATAATTAATATAACATTAATTTATACAAAATTTCATGAGTAATTTCTCAGAAATGTTGATAATTTAAAGAACTATTCAGATTCAATTTTGAAAGTGATTGCTCTACATGTGGGTCTTCAGTATGCGTCCTAATTGTTTGAAAAACTTTTCATAGAATAGTTTTGTGGTAGCAGACTCTTATAAATTTACCTAAAGATATATTTTTACAGGTAGAACAGCTCATTCTGATTTTATGTGTAAATAGATTCATAATCATTTTTAAATTTAATATATAGTCCATACGTTCAGATGCTTTGAGTGCTGGTTTGTCCCTGAGTATAGATTTGAGGAATCTCTGAAATAGAACCTTTATCAAGTTCCAACATGCAGCGTTTTAAGATGTAATTGCTTCAGCTGTTAGCGAGAGAGAGAGGGGTTAAAAAATTCACATGCTCTGAGTTTAGTGACTTTTTTTCCCTGCTGTGAAATTCATAATCTGTAGGAGGAATGCTATGGGGCAGGATTATGCAGCATTTGTGCTATATGTACTATACAAATGAATAAGGGCTCTTGACATAACTGTGGAAGTAGGTGTCTCAAGCAGGATTGACTCTTGTTAGAAATACTCAGTTTTTTGACAGAAATAATGTATTTATACTGGAAAATATGAAGTACAGATAATTGAAAAACATTATTTGTCCAAGTCTTATATGAGGTGCCAGATTGACTCTTTTAGTTATATAATCGAGTGTAGCAACTCTGAAGGGATGGTCACCTTCACTCCATTCCTTTTTGGTTCTGGCACTCAGCAGACATTCTGCTGATGCCTCGGTCTGAACAAAAGAGCTGGACTACATTGTGTTCCTTGCGCTATGTCAGTGCTACCTTTGAAATCATCTTAATTTTTATCTCCACTTCTTAAATCTTGCTTGAACTCTTTTCTCTAGTTCAAGTAGGAGTTGAGGCATTTAAAGAGGTGAAGCTGATTAAGGAGTACCTTTTTCAGAATATAGCTTATTCCCTGATGCTTTCCAGTGTTTAATCATCCTCTTGTTATGTAATATGCTATGCTATAAGTTTACCAATTGAGTTACAGAAATGTTAGACAGGAGTCACTAAAATGACTCTAAGCTACTGGGGAAAAAAGTGTATCCCTGGAAGAAGTAGATGCTCAGTCTTCCCCCTGTCCCCTTACACTGGAAGTTGTATGAGAATTTTTACGTTCAGAGTTTACTTTCACTTTGCTTGAAAAACATTTGTAGTGAAGTGTCATTTTCCACTGAAGCTACAAAGCATGGGAATTATTGCTGATATTGCTTTCAAAAGACAGCTGCAGGAAAAAAAAATCTTATGTATTACAATGGGTAGAGTATCAGAATTGTATCAAGTACTGACTTGCTCTGATTTGGGGGGAGGGAGGTGGTATTGCATTCTAGGACTTAAAAGTGAAGTATAAATTTCCTTTTGGTGTGTTAGTCTTACGTTTATAAGAGACAGAATGATTTCTGTTATATTTTCTAGTTAACTATAATCTACTTTTTGAAAAAACTTGAATATTTTAAAATTGTATTTTAATTAAAATTAGGAATGGATCCAGCAGAATAATATTTTATCGATTGTATTACGAGATAGTCTTCATCAGCCTCAGTATGTAGAAAAGTTAGAGAAGATTCTTCGTTTTGTCATCAAAGAAAAAGCCCTCACTTTACAAGATCTTGACAACATTTGGGCAGCTCAGGTAAGGAATTAAACTACTGCCTTGAGCAAGATTGATCTTACTTTATAGCACCTCTTGACAATTTTAAATCAACTTTCATGCCGTTTGTTATGTGGAATAAATGTTATCAAATAAGGAAGAAGGGTAATGGATTTCGTGTAGAGGGGAGGGTCCTTTGTGAGTTTGTGCTGCTGGTGGTGTGCATTGGTATGTACAAAAAGAAATGGAGGAGGAAATCTTGAAAGCTAAATTTAGACTGCTAGATGGACTCAAGTCCAGGATCTCAGGCTGCCTTTTCAAAAGTGCTACAAGTTCAATGGACAGGACTAACTAGGCAGGAAGTAATAAATTCTGAAAGCGCAGATGAAAAAATAGTACAGAGGAAGAATTAATATTTTTTTAAGCGGCGTGTGATTCTAGATTCTCTAGTTCACCAGTGGACAAGATGAGATAATTAAAGATAATGGTGAAGTAGTGTAAACCATTTAAAATGACTATTTTGGCCTAGTTTTACTGTAAAGGACAAGGGAAATTTCTTTTATGGACAGTGCTTTAATTTCCACTGAGAACACAGTACCATTTCCCATGAAGTCTCTAAGGCCTCATCGACACTGAAAAGTTAAGTTGACCCAGCTATGTTGCTCAAGGGTGTGAAAAATCCACACCACTGAGCAGTGTAGTTAGGCTGGCATAGCCCCCTGTGTAAACAACACTAGTTCAAAGGAAAAATTCCTTGAGGAGGTGGATTACCCACGCAGATGGGAGAACCTCTCTTACGGGCGTCGGTAGTGTCTACAGTGAAGTGCTATGATGGTGCAGTTGCAGCAATGCATTTGTGCCACTGTAGCGTTTAAGTGTAGACAAGAAGAAATTACTGGAGCAAATGAAGTGCAATAAATCTGAGAGCCAAATGAGTATTCTGAAGCTTCTGAAGGAAATAGTGTGAAACAGTGAATTCCAAACACCTGGTGTAGCCATAAAAGTAGTGACTGCTCTTGAAAGCCTGTAGTGTCAATAGTGTGCTCATCTTTATTTCTTAAAAAAAAAATAAAATAAAAAAGGACAAAAGAAAGAGTCTAACAGTTGCACAGTTTCCTTGGAACTGAGGTGAGGATTCAGATTGAGTGTCTCGTTACAGCACTAGAATAAAAATACAGTGATAAGATCAAACCAGCACATGTTGTGGGGAACGGGGGAAATCATGCTGCTTTAATCTTTTGGGAGATGTAAAATATTTAGCTTTTAGTATAACATTTTCAAGTATCTCATGAATTCCTGCAAACAAAAGTAGTTCATGTAGGTTTGGGAAGTAATACTGAAAGCAAATACTAGTGCTCAGTGGCAACAGATTGAGTTTCAGGCAAGTGTCATGAGGGGAGGGAATTGATGTTCGGACTCAATCTTATTTTCCTTCATTAATGATCTAGATGTGGGAATAAACAGCATATTACCTGGAACAGTGGTTCTCAAACTTTTGTACTGGCAACCCCTTTCACATACCAAGCCTCTGAGTGTGACCCCTCTCATAAATTAAAAACATTTTTTTTCATATATTTAACACCATACTAAATGCTGGAGGCAAAGTGGGGTTTAGGTTGGAGGCTGACAGCTTACGACCCCCACTCCCCCCAAGTAATAACCTCGCAGCCACCTGAGGAGTCCCAACCTCCAGTTTGAGAACCCCTTACCTAGAGGGTCACAGGGTTCATTGAGGTCTCCTTTCATTCCTTGATTCCCTCTCCCTCTTCTATTTCAGGGGCTCCCTGCACCACCACCACCACCCTCTTCCTCATGCAAAGGGCTCTGTTACCCTTCCTTCCCCTCCTTCTGCTGTGAGCCTGCCAATATCTCCTTTCTGCCACATGCCATGGGCTGTGTGCCCACATTCTTCTTCCCCATGCTAGGAGCACTGTGTGGGCCCCCATGCTCCCTCCTCCGCCATTCTTTCTTCATTTTTTTTTTGTCTGGAGATAAGTCATTCATGGTGTCAGTGTTTTAAACTGTATTGGGAGGATGGATTGGGGGTGGTGGTAGCATTGAAAGTGTTAATGACTACCATCAGCTGGTTCTTTGATCGACAGACAGACAGACAGATGTTGTCCAGTTTATTTGTGTAAGGGCTCACAAGCTTCCCCGCTGAAAATTCACAGATACTAAGTTGAGAGGTGTTGCAAACACCAGTGGAGACTGAGTAATCCCCTTTTCTGTGTTTGTGGTGTTTATACTATCCGTTGTGCTGTGACCTTCTGTTCATAGCTGTCCATAATGTGAAAAGCACACATCATAAATAGTAACAAAAAGAACGAATGAGTTCAGAAATGGGTGGAAAATAACAAATTGAGATTGACTTGGAAAATAATCATAAACAGATTCAGTGGGAGGGAAGAAGCTAAAAATCAGAAATGCCAAAAATAGGAGTTGGCATGATAGTGGATAAATTAGATATGAGTAGAAAAAAAGGCCAATGACACTTCGGACTGGTGATGATCACCTCTTTCTCCGTATGATGTTGGTTTAATGGCAATTAGAAGTTAGTATTTAAATGCATGTCACATTAATGCTGGAAAGACAACCAATTGGAGGGACTTCTTTGAAGTCTAGAGAAGAAACTGGAGGAATTGATTTAAAAAAATAGAAATTTAAATTGGTCAGCAGGGGGACACTAATTTCTAAAAAGATTGGAATGATTTAAATTTAAATTTTTTAATTTCAAGAGTGAAAAGTGTGTTTAGATTTACCGAATCAGGGAAATTAAAATTACTGAACATTTGAAGTATTCAGCAGTATGACTGCCACAGCCATTCCCTCTCTTTTAAAATATGGACCATAGTATGAAAGTAAAAGTCACTGCATAAAATTTAGAACAAATACAAAGTAGTAACACTGCACATCATATAATTTTAACATATTGAATTGAGTACTGCAAGGGGGGAAGTGAAATACTGATGCAGAGTTTGCAAAGTAATAAATTTCATTACTATTGATGCATTCATGTTTAATACTGAATGAGATTGATAGTATCTCTAAATTTTGTTTTCTAAGCTTTACAATTTACAATAATGGGTCAGTCTTGCAATTTTACATATTAATTATTTGAAATGTGTCTATTTAAAAAAATGCCATCTCAAATCATACTATTGGTTCATCTAGTCAGAAATCCTCATGTTTGATAGGCATAGAACCCAAATAAGGCATCTGTGTTAGCATTAAACCAGAAAAAAATTGATTTCTACCTTTCCCCCAAATCAAAATGTCAACAATTATCGGTTAAGCCTCTCTTCTCCCCCCCCTCAATTTTAAAAAGTCTTTGTATGACACGTTACCATGGCTGTTTTCTGATTTTGAACAGCTGATCAACAAGTAGGTTCACCTTTACAGTGCTGTCAGCCAATTTTTAAGGAAGGCCTTCAGTTAGCCATTAAATATTCTCCCCTACCATCTCAGGAAGAGTTCAAGACACACAGTATAGAAATATTGTATTTAAAATCCATTTAGACACAGAACAAAGCATCATGATGAAACATGCATTGATGTGCGGGACAGCTTGTTTGTTAGAAATATTTTAATTTTAGTTCTTTGCAGCAATCGTTATCTTCTACATAATTGTGAAAATCCTTGAAATTTTTGACCTACAGGTTATTTTAAAACTCGGTCCCTCCACTAAGAATTTCACCTGATTTTTTTAACTTAAACTAACAAAATAGAACCAGACAATCAGATGTCCTCAGTGTAAGATATCTAGTCAAAGTGGGTAATGCTCTGGTGGTGTAGTAGTAATCCTTCCTACCCATTTCAGGTAATCATCTGACAAATTTGAAGCATTATATCTTACTGTCTTTATCTTTGTATAGGTAGTTACAAATGTTAATTTTGTTTCTGACAGGCAGGAAAACATGAAGCCATTGTTAAGAATGTACATGATCTCCTTGCAAAGTTGGCTTGGGATTTCTCTCCTGAACAACTTGATCACCTGTTTGATTGCTTTAAGGTAACACTGCATTTTTTTCAGCTGTTCTATTACTGTAAATACTGAATACAGTTAACTTGCCTTTAATATACTGTATGTAATACGTTAGTATTTTGATTATGCATAATGTGCTAAAAGTATTTTTATATATTCAAATTACCATAGTTGGACTCTTTAAATTGTCTATCATACTCTTTAGATAAATTTTGTGCAGTCTCCACAGACAGGGCACTTCCCATTGCATGTAGGGATTAACATGGTTCTAACTTTTGTATACTGCTTTACAGTTTAGAGCACACTATGGGATATTTTCAGAATATTTCTTTTGAAATAAAACACATTTAGACTATGGCGTAGTCTACACTAGAAAATTAGGCTGGTTTAACTACATTGGTCAGAGGTGTGAAAAAAGAACCACCCCACCCCCCAGGTACATCGTTAAGTCAGCCGAAGTCCCCGTGTGGACAGCATTAGGTCAATAGAAGAATTCAGTTGATCTAGCTACTGCCTCTTGGGGAGGCAGATTACCTAGGCCGACAGGAGAACCTTTCCTGTTGGCGTAGATAGTGTCTACATTGAAGCTCTGCAGCAGTGCAGCTGAGCTGCTGTAGCATTTTAAGTGTACCCTACTTGTTTTATTGATAACTTGCTTATCTGGTTTTTTTCAGCTAATGCACCTTCATTGCAGCTTCAAGCTCAATATATTCAGTTATTCCTTGAGCACTATCATTTCATTCAGAAAGTAAATTTAAAAGTACAGCTATTTATAATTCCCTTTTTATAGTCCAAGGTCTTGTCCTCATTTGGGGGGAAAAAAGGTGTGTTCTTAACTCAGCTTAGTTAACTCTAGGTGATATCCTAGTGAAGATAAGGCAAGTTGTAGTTCTTCTTTGAGTGCTTGTTCATGTCCATTCCATATTAGTTATGTGTGCTCGCCACATGTACCAGCGCTGGAAGTTTTTCCCTTAGCAGTTTCTGTAGGAACCTCCTCTTGAATGGCACCTGCATGGTGCAGTATAAGGAGCGCCGCCGGCTCCCCCCACCCTCAGTTTCTTCTTGCTGCCAGTGATGGTGCTGAAACATCTGTAGGGCTGCCCAGAGGATGCAGGGGTCCTGGGGCAAAGCAATTTTGGGGGCCCCTTCCATTTAAAAAAAAGCTGCAATACTATAGAATACTAAATTCTCGTGGGGGCCTGAGGCAAATTGCCCCATTTGCGCCCCCCTTCTCCCCCCGGGCAGCCCTGAATATCTGCTTCGGCTTGTGTTGCATTTTTCTGTTCTTGTGAACTTTGAAACCCTATAATATAGTTGTATATAGTTAGCAGTTTCTTAGTTACACTAAGTAGTAGTTCTCAACTCTCTGTTAGTCCCAAATGGGATTCGGCCAGGGGATGCCTCAGTCCCCAGGCTTTAAGCCCTGCGATCGCTGCAAATGGCTTATGCCCATCAGCAATCCACATATCAACTGCCTAAGGTGCTTAGGCAAAGGTCACCCAAGTGACAAGTGCCGTATCTGCAAGTCCTGTAAAGCTAGGACGAAGAAGGAACATGATGGCCATCTGAGAGTGCTCCTAATAGTTGGCATTCACTTTGGCACCAGAGCAGTGGTCCGACTCTGTACTGAGCCCCGCGGCCTCCGTGCGCAGTGATCTGCCAGCGCCATCCACAAGCCAGCCACTGGTCCCCCTCCGTGGCTCCGGTCAAGAAGTCAAAGAGGACTGGGAGGAGGAGATCTCCTACTTCCCAGAGAGCAGTATTGACATCCAAAGCTCTTTGAGTGGTTCAAGAGATCCTGACGCTCTGGTGCAGCCCACACTGGCTTCTGTGGTACCCTGGTTTCAAGGAAAACCCACGATGGGACCTACGCATGTGTCCCCGCCTCAGTGGTACCGATTCCCATCGAGAGAGACGTCCTGCCAGCATTCGCCCACCCAAAGCCGCCATGCCTCAGGGTTAGAGAGGAAGGCTCAGTCTAGCCCTCTTTGGTACCCGCACCAGGGACACTGATTTCAGGGACTCAAGGTGTATCGCCGGTAAATTGATGCAGACCCTCTGAGGCACATGACACCTGGCAAGAACTCCGGGTCCGGCCCCAATAGTCTCCAAAGGCCTGGGACCGATCAGACACCAGAAACCACCGATCATTGGGCTGTCATCACCTGTCTCCAAGAAGAAGGTCGCCCTAATCAGGACAATCCTCCCAGCAGCTAGCCTGTAGTAGCTCTTGGTCCTGTTCAATGTCCCAATGCAGGTTGAGTAGTGTGAGGTGTGGATCACCGGGTATTTGATGCAGATCTGCCGAATGCCATTGGTCCTTGAGAGCTTGACCAAGACAGCCTTACTGCAGAGGGGGGCAGATAGGGAGTGCTACTCTGCTCCCAGCCCTTTTCTGGCTGCAGACCCACTCTCAGCCCCAGCTCTGCCCCCGGCCCCATACATGCCCTCAGTGGCCCCAGCCTTGGCCCCTTTACCCCTGTCTGCAATGGTCCCCAAGCCACAGTCCATCTCCCAGCCCCGTCTTCCCTGGATGATGTGAAAAGGGGAGCCCACTGCAGTAGAGGGATGCTCATTGCTATCACAACTGACCATTAAAAGATTCCTCAGGGGTATAGTAAATCTTTTCCCACAACACCAACTCCCTACCCCCATGTGAGACCTAAACCTGGTATTGAAAGGACTGAACATGTACCCCTTCGAACCCTTGGCTACCTATTCACTTACATGTATCTCAGTGAAAATGGCCTGTCTTGAACCCCAAAATTTCTTTTAATTCTCAAAAGAACTTTTTTGTACAACAGTTATCACTGAAATTTGTGCTCTCAATGTCTCTTCTTTTGTGATTGACAGTTTATTAAAAATAAACGAGGAGGTAGTTTTCACAGTATTCTTTTGTAAGTGGACATGTCATAATGTATAAGACCAAACTTAAATATCTGGTGGTTTTCCATTTTGAATGAAATTCTTTGTTTACCAGGCAAGCTGGACAAATGCAAGCAAAAAACAGCGGGAAAAATTACTTGAGTTAATCCGTCGTCTTGCTGAAGATGATAAAGATGGTGTGATGGCACACAAAGTATTGAATCTTCTGTGGAATTTGGCACATAGTGATGATGTACCTGTTGATATCATGGACCAGGCTCTTAGTGCCCACATTAAAATTTTAGATTACAGCTGTTCACAGGTAAGAAATTGATTGGGTTTTATTAGGACATAAGATCTACCATTCTGAGTCAGACTATGGTCTGTTTTGCCCAGTATCCTCTCTCTGACAATGGCCTGTACTGGAACTTGAGGTGGAGTGTACAGAATAGGGTAGTTGTGAAGTGATCCACCCGATCTTCCACTCCACCTTCTGGTAGCCAAAGGTTTAGGGTCACCTGGAGTACAGAGTTGTGTCCCAGACTGTCTTGGCTAATAGCCACTTAATGGACCTATCCTCCATGAACTTGTCCAGTGTTTTTTTTCATCCCAGTTATAATTTTGGTCATTAGAACATCCTGTGGCAATGAGTTCTGCAGGTTATTTGTATACTGTGTGGAAAAAGTAGTTCCTCATGTTTGTATTAAACCCTTTGCCTGTTAATTTTCATCCAGTGACCTCTGTTTTTCCTGTTGTGGGAAAAGGTAAATGACATTTCTTTATTCATTTTTCTATGCCATTCATAATTTTATAGACTCCTATCATGTTCCCTGCCTTAGTTGTCTCTTTTCTAAGCTGAACAGCCCTATTATTTTTAGTCTCACCTTGTATGAAAGCCATTTCATATCCTTAATCATCTTTGTTGCCCTCCTCTGAACCGTTTTAAGTTCTACTATATTCTTAGAGATGGGGCGACCAGAATTGTACACTGTATTCAAAGGGTGGGTGCACCACGAATTTATATAGTGGCATTATGATATTTTCTATTCCTAATAGTTCCTAACGTTGTTAGCCTTTTTGACCATTGCTGCTCATTGAGTGGAAGTTAACACAATGACTCTTAAGATCACTTTCTTGAATGCTAATGGCAAATTTAGAGTCCATCGTATATGTATAGTTGGGATTATTTTCTCCAATATACACTATTTTGTACTTGGCAGATGAAATTCAGTATTGCTATTTTGTTGCTCTGTCACACAGGTTTGTAAGATCCCTTTGTAACTCTGCAATCTGCTTTGGAATTAACTATGTTGAATAATTTTGTGTTGTCTGCAGACTTTGCCACTTCACTGTTCATCCCCCTTTCCAGATCCATAATGAATATGGTGAACTGCTTGCGTCCCAGTACAGATTCTTGGGGGACCTTGCTGTTCACCTCTCTATTGTGAAAACTAGCCTTTTTATTCCTACCCTTTGTTTCCTATATTTTAAACAGTTACTGATCCATGAGAGGAACTTGCCTCTTAACCCAGGGCTACTTAGTTTCCGTAGAAGCTTTTGGTGAGGCACCTTATCAAAGGCCTTCTGAAAATCCTAGTACAATGTATCAAATGGATCACTGTTATCCATATGCTTGTTGACTCCATCAAAGAATTTTAGTAGATTGCTGAAGCGTGACTTTCTCAACAAAATTTTGTTTATCGATGTGTCTGATTATTCTGTTCCTTACTGTAGTTTCTACCAATTTGTCTAGTACTGAAGTTAGGCTTATTGACCTTTAATTAGCAGGATCACCTCTGGAGCCTTTTTAAAAAAATTACATTAGCTACTTGCAGTTGTCTGGTACAGAGCCTGGTTTCAGCAATTACATAGTGTAGTTCATAGTTCTGGAATTTCATATTTGAGTTCTTTTAGAACTCTTGGTTGGGCGAATACCATCTGGTCGTGGTGACTTGATAAATTTAACAGTATTTATTTTGTTCTAAAACCTCTTTTACTGACACATCATTATGGGACAGTACTTCAGATGTGTTGTCCAGAAAGAATAGCTCTGATGTGAGTATCTCCCCCACATCCTGTGCAGTGAAGACCAGTGCAGAGTTCATTTAGTTTCTCTGCCATGGCTTTGTCTTCCTTGAGTGCTCTTCTAACACCTTTTGATGTCTAGTGGCCCCACTGCCTGTCTGACAGGCTTCCTGCTTCTGTTGTACAGTAAAATCTCAGAGTTACGACCCAGTCAACCACACACCTCATTTGGAACTGGAAGTACGCAATCAGCAGCACCAGACACACACAAAAAACCCCAAATACAGTACAGTGCTGTATTAAATGTAAACTGGTAAATAAATAAATAAATAAATAAATAAAATAAAGGGAAAGTTTAAAAAAAAAATTGTTTTTGACAAGATAGGGAAACTTTCTGTGCTTGTTTCATTTAAATTAAGATGGTTAAAAGCAGCGTTTTTCTCTGCATAATAAGGTTTCAAAACTGTATTAAATCAGTGTTCAGTTGCAAACTTGAAAAAACAACCATAAAGTTCTGTACAGAATTAAAAACAACCTCCATTCCCAAGGTGTTCATAATAGTTTCACTGTTTGTGTCTTCAGCAAGCTGCTTCTTGTATTCGTTCTTGGCTTGCCTTCTTGTACTTCTACATATTTCTTGCCAGAGTTTGACCCTTTCTACTTTCCTCATTAGGATTGGACGTCCAAATTTTGAAGGATGCCATTTTGTTTCTGATGATTTCAGTTACATTGCTGGTTAGCTGTGGTGGCATTCTTTTGGTCGTCCTGCTGCAGTATGTCTCAAACTGGGATCGCCACTTGTGTAGGGAAAGCCCCTGGCGGGCTAGGCCGGTTTGTTTACCTGCCCCATCCCGCAGGTCTGGCCGATTGTGGCTCCCACTGGCTGCAGTTCGCTGCTGCAGGCCAATGGGAGCTGCTGGAAGCAGCATGGTCCGAGGGACTTACTGGCATCCACTTCCTGCAGCCCCCATTGGTCTGCAGCAGCAAACGGCAGCCAGTGGGAGCCACGATTGGCTGGATCTGTGGACGGGGCAGGTAAACCAACTGGCCTGGCCCACCAGGGGCTTTTCCCTGTGCAAGCAGCAACCTCAGTTTGACAGATGCTGGCCTACTATCTTTTTGACTTGGGTATACATTTAATCTGAACCTCTCTTACCGTGTTTTTAAGTAGTCTCCATGGTGCTTGGAGGCATTGTACTCTTGTGACTGTTCTTTTAAATATCAGTCGTCCTCATTCTTACATAGTTCACCTTTTTAAAGTTAAATGTTATGGTGGTGGGTTTTTTTGATAGTCTCCCTCTCTCCCCTACTAGGATGTTAAATTTAATTACATTATGGTCACTATTACCAAGTGCTTCAGCATCTCTTGGACCAGATCCTGTGAACCACTTAGGACTAAATCAGGAATTGCCCCTCTCCTTGTGAGTTCCAAGATAGCTGCTTCAAGAAGCAGTCATTAATGGTGTCTAGAAATTCTATCTCTGCATAATACCTTGCAGTGACATTCACCCAGTCAATATGACGATAGTTGTAGTCATCCATTACTGTTGCGTTCATTGTTTTTGTTGCCTGTCTAACCTCCAATAGCATTTTACAGTTACTGTCACCATCCTGGTCAAGTGGTTGGTAGTATATTCCTACTGCTATACTTCATTATTCAAGGATGGAATGTCTATCCATAGAAATTCAGTGCTACAGTTTGATTCATGTAAGATTTTCACCTTATTTAACTCTGCTTTTTTAACCTATAAGTGCCATTAATATTGTAAAATTATCCATTTATATTCTTTTCATTAAAATTAAGAGGACATGGTGTGATAGCACAAAATGCTGTCATGCACAAGATCAATGTCCTGGTACATCCTCAAAGCACTCTTCAAGCAGATTGTAGTGTGACATTTTTTGAAGGTGACATGTTTTGGGGTTTAATAAGATGGTGTTGGTTGTATTGATTTGTCTCTACCTCAATGCAACAAATGGTGTCCAGAGGCATGGTGTAATGGCATGGGGGTGACCCACACCTACCCCCTGCAATCAAGCATGGTTCCACAATTTCCCTTCAACTGAGGTATGAACAAGTCCAAGTATGCCTTTTGTTATTAAAGGATATTAAAAAGCACCCTCTTCAGAGTCTCTCATTTATTTAATAGGAAAAAGACAATATGAATACATAAATGAAACTCATCTGCTCCACTGGGAACTCTACTCCTCTGGGGTAACCAGTCTTAAGTGCTCTGTAGCTAGACACAGTCAGGCTGAATACCCTCCCTGGAGCTTAGGCCTCTGCCAGGTGTTCAGTCAGATACTACTTTTTCCCCCAACAGTGAGTCACTCTTTGTTGAGCAAGTCTCTAGTAGCTCTCTGGGAAGGTCCATGCCCAGTTCATTCTCCGGGGCTGCTCAGGTCCCTTGTCTGGGAACTGTTTCTGTCTAGCTCTGCTCCTCTTTGAGCCTCTGCTCACCAGGGAGGCATCTCTGGAAGTAGCTTCCTAACCAGCTATCTTGAGGATTGTCTCTCCTCTGAGCTTTCTGTGTTCTGGGGCTCTTGACTGAGCTCTCATAAGCCTTTATTAGGCCCAAGTGTTCCTTAACTAATTAACTGCTTCACAGCCCTCTGGGTTGGTTCATTCTTTTTAAGGGAGCCTGTCACAAGTAGGCTGAGTGCCTGACCTCCTCAGAGCTCAGTTACCCTATGACACATGGTAACATGAGGGCTGTCACTTTGGGAGTAAGAGGTGGTCCCCAAGTGAATTGGGGGCGGGGTCATTTCCCCTGATCAATTTTAAATTTGTTCCCTTAGTTTCATGACTAATCCTTGACTCTTTATTGGAAGATACAGGAGATAAATGGGAAGCACCTAATTGACCATTTATTTTTAATGTTTTCTAAACTAAATAGTCTATTTTAATATCTATCAAGTTTTTTACATGCCTCTATAATTTCATTGCCTTTCTCTGGGTCTTCTGTATTGCTATATCATTTGTGAGATGAGTTAGTCAGAATTGAATATAATCCATTTAAAAGGGTAATATTAATTTGACACATTTTCAATATTATTCTCTATCCTTTTCTTAATATTACTTGTACCAAAGAATGTCATACTGTATAGTCAGTATTTGGAAGTCGCTAGTCCTTCCATGCGCAATGGCACTTAAGAATATTATTAGCACAGTCTTTGGTTTCTTCTCTTTTCAGGAAAAGATACTGAAACACTTGTTCTTTGGCCTAGTGAGGCCAAGCTTCTAAGCATGATTACCAAAATCAGCAGTAGTTCAGATGCATTATTAGCATCCGGTAGTTTTTCTAGTGTACTCAAATCCTGCCACTAGTTTGATTCAGGGCAGACTCCAGGCAGTTTTGGATGCAAAGGGGAAAAGACAAATTTTAAAATTTCATAGAACTAATATGTAGAATGAACAAATTGCAAATTATGCATCTTTTACACCATTGAAGTCTTCTGCTGATTCCATCAGCCACTTGGGCTTCCCCCTTGTGATTCTGAAATTTCAGAGCTCAATAAAATTATTCTGATAATTCAGTTACTTGTTTGTTCTATGTTTATGCATGCACATGGATGGAAAAATAAAAATGGATAAAGCAGCTTTAATTTGGATTTTTGATGTATACCAAACTCTGAAAACTTGCTTTTTAAGGATCGGGATACTCAGAAGATTCAGTGGATAGATCGTTTTATAGAAGAGCTTCGTACAAATGACAAATGGGTCATTCCTGCACTGAAACAAATTAGAGAAATTTGTAGTTTGTTTGGTGAAGCACCACAGAACTTGAGGTAAGGAAGTAATGTGAATGGGGTAGAATTGTGACAACGTTATAGTTTTTTATAAAACAGGATAGGTAATACATTTTATATTAAGTTGAAGCTTGGTTTTTTGCTCTTAAAATGCATATTAATGTGTGCGTGTGTGTGCCTGTATAAACCTTTTAAAAATTACTGGATTTAAGCATTCGGGCTCAAGAATAAATCATTGTTGACTACTTCGTTACTTCAGGTGTGTATAGACTGTTAAACTGAGATGTTATAATCTCTTAATTTCTCTCTCATTTAATATGATTGGAAGAAGGATGGTGTTATGGTTAAGTTGCAGGAAATTTCTACCTGTGACATGGGCTTCCTGTGTAACCTTGAACAAGTCAGTTCATATCTCTGAGTTTTCATTCTTTAGCTGTTACATGGGGATGATAATACTTCCCTTTCTCATGGTGGTAATGAAAGTATAAATTGATAGTTTTTTACCTTTCTGAGGATAGAGACTATATAATTACCTAATTTAGAAACACACAGCTCAATTACTTTAGGGATTTTTGTTTATGCAAAATGACGTATTTGGGGGAATTCTTGACTTCTTAATAAGTTGTCTAAGAAAAGCAAATTGGAGATTACCCAGAAATGTCCATTAGTTAAAATTCTCTAGTTGTAACAAATTGGTTCTTTGCTTTGCTTTTTTTCTATTTCATCGTGCTTTTC
This sequence comes from Gopherus flavomarginatus, assembly GCF_025201925.1. NCBI lineage: Eukaryota > Metazoa > Chordata > Testudines > Testudinidae > Gopherus > Gopherus flavomarginatus. The sequence goes on along the minus strand of NC_066617.1, from coordinate 214,259,199 downwards.
TGGAATAAAAGAAGGTGAAAGTTTAGCCAAAATTGTTTTTATATATTAACTGTTTATCTGTTGAAATTAACAAGCTTAGTTTCAGTTACTGCATGTCCCCTCATTACAAAAATCTGACCCCTCAAAACTGAAAATTTCAATACTTGTGCTGAAGTTTTTGCAAACTCCAAAGTTTGTGCTTGTGTATGCATGTTCCACTGTTGCTTTGTTTCTTTTACCTCAATAGTTCTGTGAGCAGGCAGAGTATTCAGTGTTTCAGTACCCTGTCTGCTTACAGGAATGGATAAGATGAAAAAATTGAGGGATGATGTACATATTTGTGACAGATGATAGCATTACTTTTTTTTGTTGATTGATTGTCATCTTATGGAATTGTGGTAATATTGCATTTCTGGTTTTGGAAAGTTACTCTTATCCTTCTGCATTGGGTAATGTTTTAAAACTTTATATGACAATTTAAACCTCAAAATTATCAATTTACATAATGTTTTACACATGTCCTAGCGTTTGGTTTTTTTTTTTTTTTTTGAAGGTCAAAAAGATGTCAGGTCTGAGATTTTTTTCCATGCTTTGAAGAGTTCAGTAAAATTTCATGTGGAATCATGTCCAATCAGGGAATACAACCAGTCTAGTTTGTTGGCATACTGTTTTAATTAGATGCTTTCTGTCAGATATTCAATTCTTTAAGTGAAGCTCACTCCTCCAGTTCCTTAGTTTTGAAGGAAATCTCAATATTGCAACATAAGATGATTCTTCTTTAAATTCCCAGTGTAGAATTTGAAGAAGTATAAGACACTCAAAGCAAGATTTCTCTTCATGGTACTGAGCACCTGGAGCCCACGAGTTAGAGGAGATTTCTTCTGTGTAGAGCAGGGGTCAGCAGCCTTTCAGAAGTGGTGTGCCGAGTCTTCATTTATTCACTCTGATTTAAGGTTTCGCGTGCCAGTAATACATGTTAATGTTTTTAGAAGGTCTCTTTCTATAAGTTTATAATATATAACTAAACTATTGTGGTATGTAAAGTAAATCATGTTTTTAAAATGTTTAAGAAGCTTCTTTTAAAATTTAAACTAAATTGCAGAGCCCCCAGACCAGTGGCCAGGACCTGGGCAGTGTGAGTGCCACTGAAAATCAGCTCGCGTGCTGCCTTCGGCACACGTGCCATAGGTTGCCTACCTCTGGTGTAGAGGAAGCTTTATTAGTCAGAATTAATTTATGAAACTTCTGTCTTTTGAGAAGTGACTGTCAGCTAATCTGCACAAACTGTTAAGGAACTTTTTTTAGCCCAGTACCAGTGCTGTTCAGTTAACTGGTTTCCCAATAAAAATCATTTTGAAATAGTGAGGGCTTTTTCAGTTCTTTAGGTTTTCTGGGTTCTGATAACTCTTGGCATTGAAGCTGTTGGAAGTTTGTAACCATGAATTTGTATTGACTAAAATGTTTGACTACACTCGTGGTTCAGTCTTCAAAATATTCAAGAGACCAAATAACTGAACTTAGCCACATTTACTGTCTAAAGACAAAGTAGTACAGATATATAGAGATATCTTAGATATAGATATATAAAATATCCTTTTGCGAAGCAATTCTGATCTCACGGCATGTTCATCTTGCACAGAAGTTGTTTCAAAAATAAGCATTTCAGCTAGTATATATAGTGATTTTACGAGTTAAAACTATTTACACATCGCTAAAATCCAGCCCACCAGTTTGTAACAAGTTCCTTAACTTGTTTTGTTCTATACTTCTAAAATTTCTATTTTGGATACTACATTCCAAACTAGTTGCTTATTAAGGTACCTATTGTAGGACATAAAACTAATCTGTTTTGCATTTTGACAGATTTTGTATTTGCTATTGCTAAAGCTGACTTCAGCTTTGCAAAGTACTGTGGGATATACTTAGCATGAGTGAACAAGAGTAAGCATAATACCATACACATACAACGCTTTGTGCTGACATTTATATAATATAATGTGTAATAGATATTAATATGATGTGCAATACATATAACATATTTACTCTAGCATTTGTGTATTTATTACAGCCAGACTCAGCGAAGTCCCCATGTGTTTTACCGCCATGACTTAATCAATCAACTTCAGCACAATCATGCCCTAGTTACTTTGGTTGCAGAAAATCTTTCTGCGTATATGGAAAGCATGAGACAGTATGCTAAAGGTAAGTTATACTTTTGCTTCTTAAGTCAAGTGTTTCGTAATTCCAATTGAAAATTGATGTTTAGAGCAAAGTATTGCGGAGGGGCGGGGAGTGTTTATTTCACTTTCACAGGTTGTTAGATGTTGGAGGCTTACATGTGTATATCTAGCCAAAACAAATAATAAAATTTAGATTTTAAGATTACTTTTCATAAATGTAAATATAAAAAACCCAAATGCGTTTTGTAGTGGAACTTGGAAAGTGGCAGTCCCATTGCTCGTATTTACTTTCAAGTTGAAGATAACCCTTTTACGCCCTGCTTAATTTGTGATAGTGATTTTTATGGAAAATGTTAAATTCTGTCCCACTTGTAGCTTTGTGTAAATCTCATAATTCATTATTACAGAGGGAGTTTGTAGTAACCCCTACATTTAGGTTGCATAACACTTTCCATTATAAAATATTCTTAGTCTTTTGTTTTGAGAAGCTCTAACACGCTTGCTGTGAACAACAGACATTTGAAATTTAGCAGGGAGAAAGCCCTGAGGCCAGAGAAGTGAAACTTATGAGTTACATGAAATTCTGTTCATATTTAGCTGTTAGAAACTTCTGAAAAAAACTCATTTTCTGTGTCAGTATGCCAAAATAATAATGAATATGAACATATTCCACTTTCAAGCCAATCCCCTGCAGATTATTCTGCATTGGGAATCCCCAAGAGCAGGCAACCTAGTCGCTGTTGTACAATTGTAGCAGGGATGAGAAGGTGAAGAAAGATAGGACAGGTCATCTCAACGCTCCCCAGCTTGCCCTGTATTCAACACATGGAACTGGGGCACATCCTCCACCTTTTTGGCACCACGTTGGACAGGAACTCTCCCTCCACAAACAGAGGGTGAAATGGGGAAGGAGATCTGAGCTAGGTGCCCCGCTTACCCAACATATGGGCCCAGTCACCCATTTCGACCCCAGGATTTAACAGCCTGTGAGCTTAATGTAACTAGCTGTGTTGCTCAAGTAGTAGATATCTGCTGCAGTGTTGAGTTCAGGATTCAAACTTTACTGATAGATGATGGGGGAAGGAGGTGGCTATTACAGCTGCACATCAGAAAATTGTTTCCTTTTATATAACCTCACCATCTGCCCCCCCATTGAGAAATTTACATTAAAAAAACTTAAAAGGTTACTCATGTTGCACAGACAGCCTAACCTAAAGAGCTTAGTAGCATAACTCCAAGAGCTATCCAAGATTTACTTCAGCTTATTTTCACAAGGTCTTGAGAGCAACCTTTATTTAAGAGACATGGAGCTTGCACAGTCAGTTTGCTTTTTCTTCTTCTGGTGTTGCCTATTTTAAGTGATCGCATTTATTATAGGGCTGCAGTAGTTAATGTAGAGATGGCACTTCCATTCTAATAGCTTATTTTCAATTGTTTATAACTTTATCAATTTACTGTATGTGCTGACATAACTCAGGTTTTGTCTTGTCTAGAAAAGTGGAGTGGGATATGTGCTAGTCTTTGCACATAAATCTTTGTAAAAGTGGGTGTGGCACTTTTAAAGTTACCTGAATATTCAGGTTGAGGAAAAGAAATGTGTGGCTTCTTCCCACCCAAAAAAATATATATATTGGATAACTGAAATTTAGGATAATATGTAATCCTGCATGAGGACAAACTATGTGAAATCCATTATTTTCTGGCAAGGAAAAGATAAGAATGTTGAAAAGATACCATTCTCAAGAGGTCCAATGTGTTAGTTTCTTAACTTCAAACTTCCACTAGAGGAATGTACTGAACCTTCACAAATGCAGATGTTTGACAGATTATACTTGTCTAGAACTAAGAGGAGCAATGGAGAAGAGTACCATTTCATTTATTTCACAGGAAGTTAATATTTTGTATGAATAGCTTAGCTCTCTTAAATGAATATTGTCCAAAGTTCTTGTCCTGGAAAAATAACACTTTTTTTCCTTTTCAGCTTATTGGTACAAAAGTTCACAGAATTATAATACTTACTGGGTAACAAATGTTCCAGATATGTAAATCTTGTATATGTTCATCCCAGGATACATAAATTTAAAGTAATAGTAAAAGTTGCAATTAATGAAACTGCTTGAAATTAGGGGTCAGACTATTCTGAATAGGGCTGATCTTGTCAGATTTTTTTTAAAAAGCCAAGTTGACCTCTTTCAGTAATTGGATAAGGAGACCTCCAAAGACTGTTGATGTTGTTGTTTTTTTTTCTTAGAACACATTCCATGCACCAAACTTAAGCCACCAATTTGTATTGAAGTTCTGTTTGAATTCCCCCCTCAATTTGTATTTGTTTTATATCATTGATGGTGCTAACAGCAATGCCTATAGTTAAGGTTGTCTAATACTTGCCCGTATAGGGCTGTTTCCAGTTCCATATAACTTTGCCAAACTTCAACTATTTAGGCTAAAAAATTTTTATGCCTGGTGTCTTCCTTGGGCTGAACATTTTTGGAAAGTTTCAGCAAAAACAGTTCAGCCATTTCTGAGAATGAAGTTGGGGAGCAATTGTTTTTCTTGTGTTAAGTGGGAAGCTCTAGGGCCTCCATGGTTTGGAGCAGGGACTTGGAATTTGGCAAGGATGTTCTTTTTTACTTTCCCTGTGAAAATCCACCCAAATTTGGCCAGGTTGCAAACCTATGAAAATCATTGTCTGCCCAAGCTCAGTGGAGGTTTGTTAGAGGAAGGGAGATTCTCTTCTGTGTTTTCAGAGTTCCCCTGCTGGCACCCAGTCGTCATGGAAGAAGTAACAACCTGGCTTGAAGTATCAGAGGGGTAGCCATGTTAGTCTGGATCTGTAAAAGCAGCAAAGAATCCTGTGGCACCGTATAGACTAACAGACGTTTTGGAGCATGAGCTTTCGTGGGTGAATTCAGGGTGGGGGAGGGAAGACGCTGGGTTAAATAGGAGGATGGGGGTTGAGCCAAACAGAGATATTCTATTGGCTATGCTGGGAAGAAGAATGAGGCATAAAGGTTTGTAACCACTGGAAGAACACTTCATTCCAGAATCTAGAATTTGTGTCTCAGCATTCCTCTGGTCTATCAAATTGGAGTTAATCTCCCTGGGGAAGTATTCAGGATGGGTACATGTTGCCTTTGGTAAAAGGAATGGGAGAAGCAGATGATAAAATTAAGGGTGTCTTATTTTTTTTAATGTTGAAATGGATATTAAAATCAGGATAATAGGTCAAACTGGAGGAAGCAAGTTGTGGTACTTTTAGGCTGTGTGCATTCAACTCCATGTCTAGTTGGCAGCCGGTTTCAAGTGGAGTACCCCAAGGGTCAGTCCTAGGGCTGGTGGTGTTCAATATCTTCATTAATGATCTGGAGCAGGGGTAGGCAACCGATAGCACATGTGCCAAAGGCGGCACGCAAGCTGATTTTCAGTGGCACTCACACTGCCTGGGTCCTGGCCACCGGTCTGGGGGGCTTTGCATTTTAATTTAATTTTAAATGAAGCTGCTTAAATGTTTTAAAAACCTTATTAACTTTACATACAACAATAGTTTAGTTATATATTACAGACTCATAGAAAGAGACCTTCTGAAAAGGTTAAAATGTATTACTGGCACGCGAAACCTTACATTAGAGTGAATAAATGAACACTTGGCACACCACGTCTGAAATGTTGCTGACCCCTGATCTGGAGGATGGCATGGACTGCACTCTCAGCAAGTTTGCAGATGACACTAAACTGGGAGGAGTGGTAGATATGCTAGAGGGTAGGGATAGGATACAGAGGGACCTGGACAAATTAGAGGATTGGGCCAAAAGAAACTTGATGAGATTCAACAAGGACAAGTGCAGAGTCCTGCACTTAGGACAGAAGAATCCCATTCACTCTTACAGACTAGGGACCGAATGGCTAGGAAGCAGTGTTTCAGTGGATGAGAAGCTAGATATGAGTCAACAGTGTACCCTTGTTGCCAAGAAGGCTAACGGCATTTGGGGCTGTATAAGTAGGGGCATTGGCAGCAGATCGAGGGACGTGATCATTCCCTTCTATTCGACATTGGTGAGGCCTCATCTGGAGTACTGTGTCCAGTTTTGGGCCCCACACTACAAGAAGGATGTGGAAAAATTGGAAAGAGTCCAGCGGAGGGCAACAAAAATGATTAAGGGGCTGGAACACGTGACTTATGAGAAGAGGCTGAGGGAACTGGGATTGTTTAGTCTGCAGAAGAGAAGAATGGGAGGGGATTTGATAGCTGCTTTCAACTACCTGAAAGGGGGTTCCAAAGAGGATGGTTCTAGACTGTTCTCAGTGGTAGTAGATGACAGAACAAGGAGTAATGATCTCAAGTTGCAGTGGGCGAGGTTTAGGTTGGATATCAGGAAAAACTTTTTCACTGGGAGGGTGGTGAATCATTGGAATGGGTTACGTAGGGAGGTGGTGGAATCTCCTTCCTTAGAGGTTTTTAAGGCCCAGCTTGACAAAGCCCTGATTGGGATGATTTAGTTGGGAATTGGTCCTGCCTTGAGCAGGAGGTTGGACTAGATGACCTCTTGAGGTCCCTTCCAACCCTGCCTGGGTAAGCCCATGTCCCTCCCTGATACAGTATCTGTCAGTTGTTTCTGTGGAGGGACAGACATTTTATGGGGATGGCTTGTGACTGGGGAGACACCCCTGTACATTGGCTTGAAGGTGGTAGGAAAACCCCTTTGTATGTGACTCTGGCCAGCTCCAGGTCCCCCCTCCATCCTGTTCTCCCCAGTTCCCCCTGCCTCTGAGAAAAAGGTTCCAAGAGACTCAGATAAATACAGGCAGAACAAATGAGGAGGGAGACCCAAGCACAAAAGGGAAAGTTTACCATCTAAGAAGAGACAGTAGTGCCTGTCCCATACTAAGTTGCAGGATTATCAGATATCAGTAAAGACCAATATGCGACTTCCTCAAAGGGCAAGGCCATACTATCTTCCAGTACTGGTAGTGGGGTAGAAGCAGGCTATCACCAGTACTTTCAATGAATAGAGGTAGATCATTGCTGCCTCCTCGGGTATTGGCAGTCTCCCCCCCGCATCCCCTCCTCCCCCATTGGACTCAGGCTCGCAGTCATTGGCATCAGAAGGAGGATATGGGGAAGACCTATCCCTATGCTACCCCCAAAAAATGGGAGAATGGAGACCCATTTTTCTCCTCAAGTGGAAACTCCGTCAGTTCTCCGAAGTTCAGAATGGCGACCCTGTTTTCAGTTATCCCCTCACTAGATCAGAAATTGTAAACAGCCCTTGATCTCATGGAGTTTCACATGGACATTCACCTAGCATACTTGAGGTTCATTTGAAATATGACCCAGGAACCTCTGTGCCAACTGGCAGAGGGCACAGAGGGGCACACGGTTTTTCAGGGAATCAAGTATATGGACAATAATTCACCAATGGGTGCCATTTGAGGTCTGAGAGCCAGTAGCCCACTGGTTGTCATCATTTTGAAATGAATGTATGGGTAATATTTAATGAGTTAGGGCCAGTCAAAGACAATTAATGAAATATATTATCAAAGCCTTGAAGTCAAGGCATGTAAACAGGAGGTGACATACCTCAGATGAGTTTTTTCTGGGCCAGGAGTAATAGACACTTATGTCCCTGGCTTGTCATAGTGTTTCATCCAGTTCACAATATAGGTCTATTTGCATACTGAACCAAAATGCTAATCAAGAGATCGTGAAATCTGTGAAAGAAGGTGTTTACAGGAAGAAATAAAACAGCAGGAGGGGAGTCTTTTACAAGTAAAGGCAATGGATTTGGGGGATATATTTGGGGAGGGGTGAGGTACAGGTATCCCTATCTGTTTCCACTAAGGAGGCCAGAGGATACAGCCCTAGATAACCTGGGAAGCAGCACATGAAAGTCAGCACTGCCAGTATTGGGTGCTCCCATTCGGACTCTTGACTGTGCCAAGAGTTTTCCCTCAAATAACGTCAATGATGGCAGCTCACTTTTGCTGACAGGTGGCAACCCTGTGTCCTTACTTGGATGATTGGCTCCTAAAAGGGTGATCTTACCAGGAAACTCAGAAAGCAACTGCTATGCTTCTGGACCTGTTTGAGAAACGGAGTCTCAGAGTGAACCTGGAGAAGTCTACCCTGGCACCAACACAGATCTAGTTCATTGGGGCAAAGCTGGATGCTGTGTCAGCTGGGTTGTACTTACTTAAACAACGGTTTTCTAGGCATTTGTGAACTCATGCAGCAAATCTGGATAAGCACCTGGATGTCTGTGAGATCTTGACTGGCCCTTTTGAGTCATGTGACCACAGGTACCTGTGAGTATGTCCATGGGCTATGTACACCAGGGGCACATGCAGTCTTGACTTGCCAGTCTTGGTTCTCCAAAAGGTTCTGGACTCCCTTGCCTGATGAGAGGACAAAGGAAAGGGGTGTGTGTGTGTGTCTGTGTGTATTCTATTCAGTTCCCTGCGGACAGGAAATACAGACTGCACATGCTGTCCTCATTGGTTGGGGGGCCCATATAGTGGGACAGGTAGCACAAGAGACATAGTTCACTCAGGAGTCTATGCTCCACATCATGCTGGACTTCCAAGCAGTCACACTGACCTGTGAACAGTTCCTCTCTCTCATTCACGTCCAGCCGGTCCAGGTATGATTAGACAAGAAGACGTGATGCGTTCCATTAACAAGCAGAGAGGGGCATGCTCTTCACAGCTCATGCATATCTTTGCAAATTGCTCTGACTGCCCTCCATCTTCCAGGAGTTCAGAACTTCCTAAGCAGTTATGTCTCCAGAGAGTACAGGTGGGAGCTTTGTGGCCAGACTCTACTTGGAAGTATTTCAGGTGTGGGATAGCCCGGTCACAGATTTCTTTGTGTCAGGCATGTACAAAAAGTGCAAGCAATTCTGCTCCAGAGTGGGTTGCGGTCTGGGCGTGCTGGGCAACACTTTCCTCATATGATGGTCAGAGGCTGTATGTGTTTCCCCTGATCCCTTTGTTACTGAAGGTACTAAGGAAAGTCGAGCAAGACAAGACACGGGCTGTTTTTCATAGCGCTGGGTTGGGCCCATATTGTTGCAACTACATCTACTCTATGTTCTCACACCATCATGATCCTATAGTCTGACAACCTGCAGGCCACAGAACCTCACCTGCAGATTCCTGTAATAGACCTGTAACTTCTATCTGAGTCACTGAGATCTTCAAATCGTTGTTTAAAGACTTCATAGGACTTTGGGCACCTACCTCTTTTAAGAGGGATGCTTCTTGTGAATCACCTGAAATGTACTACATGGAGGGACAAGTACTTGAGTAACCTTTCCTCCTTCATCTTGTAATTACTGGAGTTCTTCAAGATGTCCGTATGTGTTGGCACTACCTGCCCTCCAGCTTCACTGCCTCGGTTTCCTTATTGGGCCTATAAGTGGAGAAGGAACTAAAATGGCAGTAGTCTAGCAGCCCCCTTTATGCCCTTGGCGTGTCCCACAAGGAAAGTGGGAAGCGCGTCCATGGACCAAATGGACATTGCTAGGGAAAATTCCCTGATTCCATGCACATTGAGTGTAGCCCAGCCTGAAGGGCACTTACATGTAGGGACAACACATCTCAAAGAGCTCCACTTACTACAAGCTGAGTAATCTTTCTTCATTCGTTTTGAATTTGTTACCTTTACTTCCCATTGACAGTCTCTTGTTCTTTTGTTATGAAATGAAGAAGAGAAGCTCCTGTCCTACTGTCTTTTTTCATATCCCTTCTTATTTGTCTCCTTACTAAGGTGAACTAACCCCATCTTTTCAATCCCTCATCACATGAGTGTTTTCCATGCCCCTAATCCTTCTTATCCTTCTTGGAACCCCCTCTGCAATATCCTTTTTGAGGTGACGTAACCAATATTGCACGCTATCTTCTAGATAAGTCACCGTTGATTTACATACGGACATTGCAGTTTCCATATTACTCTGTTCCTTATACACAAACATATTTTTCACTGTATATTGAGTGAAGGTGGTTGTTCAGCTGTCCATGGTAACATCTAGATCCCTTTCTAGACTTGATAAAATTAATTTAGAGCCTTTTACTGTAACTGAATACTTTTCATTTTCCTTCCAATGTACATTACTTTGTATTTTTCAACATTGAACTTTACTTGCTGTTGTTTAGCCCATTCACTTAGCTTGATTAGGTCTCTCTGAAGTTCCTCAGTTTCCTCTGAATTTGACTAACTTTGTGTCATCTGTAGATTTTTTTATCTCACTGCTCACTTCCCCTTTCCCAGCCATTTAATATATTAATCAACAAGTGGACCTAACATGGACACTTGAGGCACCCTGCTATTCAATTTTTATAATGGCAAAAGGTTGACCATTTATTCCCACACTTTTGGTTTCCTGCTCTTGGCCAGTTTTTGATCCATGAGAAATACATGATGATTAGTTTCATTTGAGGAACCTTCTCAGGCCTTTTGAAAGTTGAAATAAATTATCCAGTTCTTCTTTGAGTGCTTGTTCATTTCAGTTCCATTCTAGGTCTGTGCCTGCGCACGTGCGCAGTCATTGGAGATTTTTGCCTTAGTGGTATCTGTAGGGTTGGCAGTGGCGTCCCCTTCAGTGCCGCACTCATGTGTCAGTGTATCAGGTGCCGCCAGCCCTGCGCACTCTGTTCTTTCTTAATGCCAGTAGTGATTTGTCGGAGTGCCTTTCCTTGCGTAGCAAGGGCTAGTGGTTTTTCGTCTTTACTGACTTCAAGCCTTAGGGCCTTGTAAATAGCTTGTTTATAGTAGTTAATGTTAAGTAGTTTAAGTGTAGTTATAGTTAGTTAGAAATTAGAGTCCCAGAGGGGCATGCCCCGGTCTCCTGGGTTTAAGCCCCACGTGGACTGTAACAGGCCTACGCTTGTAAGTGACCAAAGTAGTAGCTGCCTCAAGTGCTTGGGGGGAATCTCACATGAGAGAAGTGTTGTTGTATTTGTAAAAACTTCCAGCCTCTCACACAGAGCGGGATATACGTTTATGGTCTCTCCTCAAGGAGGCCACCCTTCATCCAGCTTCTGTGCCATCCTGCCAGGACTCTCGGAGTACCTCGGCCTTGATGTGCAGTGCGCCCCGGCACCAGTCTCTGCCCAGCACTGTTCCCTGTCATTGGTGCCCAAAAAGAAGGCGAGAAAGCACTGCTCTTTGGCACCAGGCAAGAAGGGCAATGGGCAAGGGATCCACTTTGGGCTGCCTGGTCACTCTGGAGATACAGGTTCGTGCCTCCCCAGTCAGGGCTCTTAGCCCCTTGGAAGTCCATGACTGACTCTTGGGAGCGACATGGGACCTAAACCCCTGACCCACTGACACCTTCAGAAGCTCCGCCGGCTCTAAGAGAGCTAAGGTCTCTACCCATAAGTACAATGCAGCACGTGCCACAGGAATTGCCAAAGGCTCCCCACGAGGGCAAACCAGCCACTAAGACCCTTCAGGGGGCAGTGGAGCGCCACCAATTTCCCTGAGATGAAATAGCGCTCTCCTTTCCGAGTTGCAGATTGCCAGAGTTGTAAGACAGATCCTCTTGGCTTGCTTTTGGTCACCGCCATCACGATTACAGTCCCCACCGTCTTGACACGGATCGCCTAGAGGGAAACGTTGGTCTCCATACTACTGGGACCGTTCACCCTGCTGCCAGTTGTCCTCTCAGTGCAGGTCCTGGTTGCCTATCCCGTGGGAGTGCTATACGTCATGTCTCCAGTCCCCCTGGCACCAGTTCCCTCGCTCTAGCATCATCTCAGATGGCGTCGGTCAGCAGGCACAGGTATTGACAGCCCCATCATGGTTGGGGGGTCTGATGTATGCCTTCTCACCAGTGCTGTTGATCCACAGAGTCCTCATGAAGATCAAACAGGACATGGCTAAGGTTATCTTGATAGTCCTTGAGTGGCCTCTCCAATACTGGTTCGGCACGCTGCTGGAAATTTCAGTAGCCGCTCTACTGCAGCTACCTCTCCGACTGGACCTGCTGTCCCAGGACTACCCTAACTTGGAGGTGTTGCACTTGTTGGCGTGGCTACTGCATGGCTGAATGTGGAATAGCAGGAGTGCTCGGCCTGGGTTCAGCAGGTCTTGGTGGGTAGCAGAAAGTCCTCCACCAGAGCAACTTACCTGGTCAAGTGGGAAAGGTTCATGTGGCTGGGCTTCGGAACGATGTGTTCAGGCTGAGCAGTTCTCGTTGCAGGTGATCATGGATTACCTTCTGCACCTCAAACTTCAGAGCTTGTCCCTGCCATCGATCAGGGTCCACCTGGCAGCTATTTCGGCTTTCCGCCCTCCGTTCCAAGGCAGGTCGGTCTTTGACGGCCCAGTTCTTGAGAAGTCTGGAGCATCTCTGCCCTCACATCCGGGAACCTGTTCCTCCCTGGGAGTTGAATCTTGTGCTGTCGAGACTCATGGGCCTCCCGCCTAAACTCCGGCTTCCTGTTTTCTTCTCTTCCTCTCCTGGAAGGTTTCGTTCCTAGTTGCAGTTACGTCTGCCCGCAGGGTGTCTGAGATCATGGCGTTTACTTCGGAACTACCCTATATGGTCCAGTTGTGGCTGCACCCGGCATTCCTGCTCAATGTGGTTTCCCAAATTCATACCGGCCAGAACATACACATATTGGTAGTCTTCCCAAACCCTCATAAAGCTGAAGAGGAATGCAGGTTGCATGCCCTGGCTGTTAGGATGGCGTTGGCATTATATAGTGACAGGACAAAGCTGTTTCGCAAGTCAGCACAGCTGATTGTTGCGGTGGCAGACAGGATGAAAGATTGCCCAGTTTCTGCTCAAAGGATTTTGTCCTGAACCACAGCCTGCATCCGATACTGCTACGAGCTGGTGAAAGTGTCTCAACTGGCGATAGTCGAGGTGTCCTCAACTAGAACACAAAAGTCATCAGCAGCCTTCTTGCTCAGGTGCCAATCTAAGAGATCTGTAGACCTGCTACCTGATCATCTGTCCACATGTTTGTCCCATTATGCACTTACTCAGCGGGTCTGGAATGATGCTGGCTTTTCCAGAGCAGTGCTGCAAGATGCAAGACTGAACTCTGAGCCCACCTCCATTGACATTGCTTGTGAGTCACCAGGACTGGAATCAACATGAGCAAGCACTCGAAGAAAAGACAGTTACCTACTTTTTAGTAATTGTTCCTCTTTGAGATGTGTTGTTCATGTCCAATCCATTATTTGCTCTGCTGCCCCTCTGTCGGAGTTGCCTGCCAAAAGGAACTGAGAGGGCATAGGGCTGGCAGTGCCTGATATACTGATGCATAAGCATGGGTCTCAAGGGAGCGCTACTGCCAACCCTGCGGATACTATGCAAAAATGCAAAAATCTCTGACAGCTGCGCACGTGGGTGCACGTACACCTAGAATGGAATGGACATGAGCAATGCATCCCAAACAACAAAAGTTATGAGAAGGTAAGTAACCGTTTTTCTCCTCTATTCACTGCTTTATTCTGATGTATAAAGAATTTTAATATTTGTGAAACATGATTTTCTGTTGTAGAAACCATGCTGGTGTCATGATCTTCTGGATGTTTTGTTAATGTATATTTATTCCTGGGGGAATTCTGCGCTAAGTCTCCCTGCAGATTCTCTTTACTTTCTGCAGAAAATGGTTTCTGTGGGGAAGCAAAGAGAAGCTGCACCAGTGTTCACTCACCCCCTCCCTGGGCTCCTGTGTTCGGGCAGCCTAGGGAGAGGCAAATCACTGGAGTGGAGGGTGTCAAAGTTAGACTCAGGACTGAGTTTGTCAGACCACTCTGTTCTATTAGCACAGCACTCTGCTAATATCACCCAGATAATGTGAGCACTATGCAAGACCCACACTACCTCAATTTATACAGATAAAAAGGGAGCGAACTTGACAAGATAACAAAAGGAGCAGAACTGACAAGTTTACTGGAGGCTAGACATGCATAGTTAATTTCCTTACTAACTTTTACCAGTCTCTGGCTAATGGTTTCACCATTAGCTTAAATGGATTCATTATTTATGCCTTAATGTTTCTTTTCCTGACACCTGTATTTTAACATTCCTTACTTTTGCTTAAAGGTACATACAGCATTTCTTTAATCCTTTCTATTTTTACAATATAATTCATTCTACTTTCACAAGGGGTGTGTGTGTCTGGGGATACCTTGGCCACCCACGGATATTGGTCTCAGCTGGGCGGGGAGAGGTGGGGTAGTAGGATGATGGTGACTTGTTGTTTAATTTATTAATATGTTCCAAAACCTCCTCTAATGATACCTCAATTGGGGGACAGTTCCTCAGATCTGTCACCTAAAAAGAATGCTTCAACTTTGGGAATCTCCCTCACATCCTCAGCCGTGAAGAATGATGCAAAGAATTCACTTACCTTTTCTGCAATGGCCTTATTGTCCTTGAATGCTCCTTTAGCACCTTGATCATCCAGTGGCCCCACTGGTTGTTTAGCAGGCTTCCTGCTTCTAATGTACTTTAAAAAAAAATAAATAAATAAAATTTGCTATTACTTTTTGACTCTTTGGTAAACCGTTCCTCAGATTCTTTTTTGGCCTTCCTAATTGTATTTTTACACTTCATTTGTCAGTGTTTATGCTCTTTTCTATTTTCCTCACTAGGATTTAACTTCCACTTTTTAAAGGATGCCTTTTTGCCTCACTGCTTTTTACTTTGTTTAGCCATGGTGACTCTGTTTTGGTTCTCTTATTTATTTATTTATTTTTAATTTGGAGGTATATATTTCAGTTGAGCCTCTATGGTGTTTTTAAAAAGTTTCCATGCAACTTGCAGAGATTTCACTGTTGGCACCATACCCTTTAATTTCTATTTAACTAACCTCTTCATTTTTGTGTAGTTCCCCTTTCTGAAATTAAATGCTATATTAAATGTGATTAAATGCAATAATATAATCACACCATTTTCAATTATTTTGGTAATTTATTTCAAAATACTCATCAGCAAATAATTGAAAATGATTATAATGTGTTATTTTCACAAATAAAATATGCAGAATTTTGAAGAGTTTTAAAATACTGTGCATAGAATTTTTGTATTTTTTCGCAGCATTTTTAATTTTTGGCATAGAAATCCCTTGAGAGTAACATATAATTATTTCTACATGTTTACCGTGCAAATATGTATTACCTACTAGTCAGTAAGTCCTCTGGCCACTCCTCAAGCCTTTATAAATATAGGTACAGCATTTGTGGTCATCCAGATCTCTGGTAAAGTATCTTTTTGCACATGTTTGGTAGTAGCTCAGCCATTTTATTCTTAATTTTCTTCTTTAGAACTCTTGGATGTATACTATCTGTGACTCATTGTCTTTTGAGACATTAGTATGTTCTAGCACGTCTCCTTCTGACACCTCAATCTCTGACAGTACCTTATCTTTGTTATTGGAAAAGGGTAAATCTATGGTAGGTATTTCCCCAATATTCTCTTTGGTGAAGGCTGAGTGAAAGAAATAATTTAGCTCCTCAGCAATGTCCTTGTCTTCCTTAATTGCTCCCTGGTGATCTAGTAGACTCTCAGATTCTTTTCCAGGTTTCCCACTTCTGATGTAGTTAAAGAATGTCTTCATTTTTGTATCTTTTAATTATATGACCTTCAATATTCATTTTAGTTCTCCTGATTTTCCCCTTAAATATTGCTTGCTGTATTTATACTTCTGTCTATAAGCTTCACTATGGTTAGATTTCTAAATTTCGAAGGATTTCTCTTTGACTTGAATAGTTTCTCTAAATTTATCTTTTAGCCATTTGAATTACTGCTACCTGCTTTCCTGGTTCCCTTTTTATTCATTGGTACACATGCCCTCTAAGACTTTACAACTAAGGATTTTACTTCCTTTTCTTGTGTTTTGTTTTTTATCTAAATTTTTCATGTTCCTTGGCATTTTCTTCTGTTATGTGCCTGATGTTTACCTGGCCTAGGGCCTTCAGTATTAGTTGGTAGCGATTCAGATAGATGGGTTTTTTACTCCCCAACAGAATGATTTACATTCCAGACACTTTTCATTTTTTTAAATTATCAGAGTGTAAAGTTTTGCCTGAGAACCTATTTATTCTTGGTTGGCTGGAAAATTAAACTTTCTAGCTGAGTTGAACTGCTGTATTAAACTGCTGAACTAAAATGCTGAGGCACAGAGGGACAAAGCAGAACTGGGTAGGGAAATCAAGAAAAGGAAACAAGAGAAATTAAGGGAGAATGAAACAGAAAATGGAAACCCGGGAAACTGAGAAGAATAAAATCTATACCTCAAAGAGATTATTCCTTTTGTCTGTCAGAAGAGCTTTCTCACGAATAGCCAGTGAGACAAGGGGAAGTGTGGGAGCAATAGTGAATGTCCAAATGACTGAGCCCAAGGTAGGAAAACTGACGGTTGAATTTCAGACATGGAAAAGTGTAAATGCTGAATAAATTCTACTTCCTAAAAGTAACATTTCACACACCTGTTCCCAGTGATAAATTTACTAGACTGTAAAAATCACACTTCTGTATAGATTTTTGTTTTTTAATCTGCTGCTGTTACAAATAACACCTGGAATTACTATAATGGAATGGGAAAACTAGTTTTCTTTTTTTAGTTTATTTTGTGTATTTGATAGTGCTCTTGTGTATATTCAGTTTCACCTGTTTGCATGGGTCTTTTACAAAGCAACAAGGTAGGGAAAGAATCCTTTTTTAAAAATAATGGAATGTGATTGTGAAACCACAGAAATTGGCAGGGACAGGTATAGTACCTGAAATTCTTGACTAAAATGACTAGTTTTTAAATTGATGTACCTTTTTTTCACACATTCATAGATGACTGTCTTTTCAGACAGTTCCTTTCTCCCAGCTCTGAACCATTTGCAGTATGCATTGACTGTTGGATCTATAAATTTGTTTTTTTCTCCTAGAAGCAAAAGGAAATTTATTTTGTATCTTTACAATTCAGTAGAATCCGTTTATATGTGTCTTCATTTTCTGGCTCTCCGTATTAACGAAACAGCCAGTGCACACAGGTCCAGAAGCAGCAATCTCTCCTAAGGCAGCTGGGTGGTGCTGCAGCCTTGCACTTACCCATTCTCTGGGTTATCCGAATTTTTGATTATCTGATGTGGCTTCCGTCCCAGTTAGATTGGATAAATGGGGTTCTGCTGTATGTGAATTGCATAGAGAGACTGGCTGTCGTGACCCAGTTTCCCATTCTTGTCACATTTGTCAAAAGTAATCCATGTTATTTGTTAGATTTAATCCAGTTATTTCTCTGGATTATAATGAAGTTGCTATGCATTTGTGGCTAACACATGTTTAATGGTAGCTTTTAGCTGCTCCATTCAAGGATCAGAGTCCCGTTATGGTAGGCACTGTACAGAAGCATAGTAAAAAGACAGTCCTTTCATCAAAGAGCTCTGCTGTAAATGTAATCTAATTTTATGACCACCGTACAGGCCCACACAAACACTCCTAGTTATTTACAAAGATAGGGGGTTCTTAGAAAACCTTATTTAAATAAAAATATTTCATTTTTTTAAGTTAAATCTTCAACAATACCACAAACCCAAACATTATGATGGAGAATATTTACTGGGAAGTGAAATAGACAAGAAATAGGTGATACAGAAAAGTTAATACTATGAGTATAATTAAAGTATTGTTGTCATCTATTGCTCTTTGGGGCAGGAACTGTCTGTCTGAGGTTTTTACGGTGTCTAAAATGATAGTGCATTAATTCCTGACAGGAGCATTTATATTCTAGCACAATAGAGTTAATAGCAACAGTACTATTAGAGGAGTGTCAGCAGGACCCACCAGAGATCGTGGCCCTGTTTATGTTTAGTGACCGCAGAAACCTGTGGTGAGAGATAGTCATTGCTATAAAGATCTTATAGTCTATAAAGAGAAAACATACAAAGGGTTGGAGATAGGGAGAATAATGCTTTCTATTTTACACATGACAAACCGAGTCACAGAGATTAAGTGACTTGCCTGCAGTCAGAGGAAATCTGTGGCAGAGCTGGCAATTGCATCCAATCTTCTAAGACCCAGGCTCATGCTTTAACCACAAGTCTATCCTCCATTACTTTAACCGTTTATACCTCTTATTTTTTTTCTACTGCAGCTTGGATAACTTTATGAAAAGCAGCAAATAATATCATAAATGGTAAAAAAATAAATTTAGTTTTTCTGATTTTACTTTGTGATCTTAAGTGATAGTAACTGAGGAAGTGGCATTATTTTCTTTAAATGTATATATAGACTTCCTTTTAATTTAATGATTTGTGAATTTACTACTTGGAGATTTATATCTATATACAGTAGCAGGTCAATGATGAGTTCTAGCCACCAGTACACTAATCATTAACAAGCACAATTAGTACTTCACATGCTGACTCTGACCGTTTTTTGAAGAAGAAGAGACTTAATGGAAGCGGAGCAACCAGAATCGCATTGACAGTTTTTTTTTTAGGAGATGGAACTAGATGCAGTCAATTACGCAAGCTGGGTTTCTTCGTGGAAGACTGCATTTTTAGAGTTTGTCTACATTGGGAAATAGTCCAGAATAGGTATTATGCAGTAGCTATTTCACACTAGCTTACCACGTGGACACTCTTATTCTGCAGTAGGAGACCCTATGTGCTATTTATCTTTAATCCATTTTGGAAGTGCAGCTGTAATACAGAGAAGTGGATTAAGTGGATAATACTTAGGAAATGGGTTGTTAAACTCAAAAAGGCAGTTTTAGTGTGGAATAGGTGTCCACGTGCTGAGTTAGTGTGGGTTATTGTGCTTTTAAATTAATACGCTAGCATATTTTACAGTAGTTTTCCTGCGTATATAGGCCCTTAGAAGGTCCAAGTTCCACTCTTGGTCATTATGGGATTTGACAGGGTCTGGCTGATAGTAGTATGGGTAGAGTGTTATTCTTTTTATTATTATTAATGGAGCACTTTATTCAGAGAAGGAATCAACCTCTGGTCATATATAACACTATAGATCACTTGGAATGGGGCACTAGTTGGGACAATCAGTGGAACTTACTTACAGGTAAACTCTAATATAATGGAATTTATCAATATTTGTCAGAGAAGCACCAGATATTATCCGGTCCTCTATTAAAGTACTAACTGGCTCATATGTACTACTTTTAAAAATCACATAACGTCATTAAAAAAAACGAGGAGTCTGTGGCACCTTAGAGACTAACAAATTTATTTGGGCGTAGTTACTTTTCCAAGAAAAAAATGAGTAGTGTTCATCTTGAGTGAAAATCTAAATGATTTGGAGCATAATTTACTGTCTGATACTTACAAAATGCTTTTATTTTTTCCGCGAGGTAATTCAAATAGAATGTTTTTAATGAAATTATGTGCAAGCACAAACACATGAATTCATTTCTGGGCTGAGATCAAGGATGAGAAAAATTTGAGCCCAAAAGTTATCTTTACTAGATTGGATTGAAATTAGGGATTTGAAATGCAAGTATTATTTCCACTTAAATGATTCACTATCATGCTATGAGATTGTAAACTATTAATGATTAGTATAATTAGTTTTTACTGTAAATCTTCCTGAAGTTTTCAGATATAACACTGCAGCTCAGATCTTTCTTCCTGGTTTTGTGTCACAATAAAACCATGTTGTATTGTAGCTGCACTTACAGCATATACATATGCAGAAATAAAACTTAGCGTATAAGGTATGACAAAGATATGAGAAGAACCAGTTTGCTAAATCTTGCAGGAGGAAAAACCCCAAAATATATAACTTGGCTTGATAAAAGATAGGTCGCCCTCTCTTTACACACACTCTTTGTAGCTTTGACTTTTGACTCATTACTAACAATAAAATTGAAAAAGCTTGCATCACAATAAAAGGGTTAGAAATACTAATTCTACATATAACAGCATCTTAACTGCTAATAAAAATTGTTCTGTCCTATCTTGAAATTACCAGTTTATGACTAAGTATCTACATTTGAGTAAAAAACTGTTTCATCAATATAAAGATTGCATTGGATGGCGGTCATGCGTCTTCCTCCCTCCCTACTTCCTAAACCCCTGATGTGACATCAAATGTTTATGGTAGCTTTAAAGAAATATTGTCATAGTTGGTATCTCCAATATATAACCCATCTTTAAAACAAACCACTTTTTAAAGTGATATAATTCTGGAAAAAAATCTTGCCACAATGAAGGCTGGTTACAGTATTGTTAAAATTTCAACATTGCTGGGTAACCTAACAACCATATATCCAGTATACAGGATTTCTTCTCTGCTTACTTTGTTTTTCCAAGAAATAAGAGTTTGAAAGATGGAGAAATCCAGCTGTCCGAGTAAGCAGAATGCAGTATTCTTCAATATTTTAATATTCTATTCATAGTAAAAGACAAGCCTACACATCTGCAAGCAAAAATACAGTTGGCAGATCTAATCGTAGGCCAAGCATCTTTGAAGGTGTCTATCTTAATTAAACCTTTAATTGATTCTGAGCAGGTCTCTGAAGATTGTTTGTTTGTTTTATTACAGATTTATGAATCACTTTTGTTAAAATTGGTTGGTTGCTGCAGAGCAACAAGACTTAAATATTCCTTAGAATCAGCATCTGTTTTCTGTATGTATTGCTTAATAAAACTTCTTAAATTTGCAGAGCATGGAGAGTATGATCCACAAACTGTAAGACCAGGAAGTAGATACAGTCATGTGCAAGAAGTACAGGAGCGACTTAACTTCCTACGGTTAGTTTCGAGTAACTTAAGTCATTTTCTCTAGAAGGCGAACAAATTCGTAACTTAAACTTCTGAAATGGAAAGAAACAATTATGTTGAACTTTGTTTCTTTTGTACAGTTCCAGCTTATTGTATGGCATTACCATTTAATTCCAGGACATCAAGATACCAAAATAAAGTAAAATGCTAGAGTTCCTGGATTTGAAAGCAGACATAGTATTAGAATATCCAAGAGAGTGTTGGGGGCTGTATACAATAAGACATAATCCCTCCCCCACAGAACTTACAATATAGGGCCTTGATTGTGCACTAAAATTTGTGCCAGCACACCACAGTGCTTGTTCCAAGTCCCACTGACTTAAAGAGGCTCTTTGTGGGTAGGCTGCACCTCTGTACATATCAGGTTAGGATCATGGCTTAATATTAGACATGTCACAACCACTGAAGGTAACAAACAGTGCAGCAATAAACTCTTGGATACTTAGCCATTAGCATATACATATGCCTAAAATAAACCTTTTAAAATGATTGACTTACTGGGAGCAACATGGAAAAAGTGAGTCTTCAGAAGGGATTTAAATAAAGAAAATGATGTTTGGATTTTATAACAACCATCTGATAGTTCTTGAATAAAGTAAGAAGACAAAGGATTTAGGAAGAGAATTAATTATTTGCCCCAGAATGATACTACTTGAAACTTATCAAGTTCTTAGTTTGGACATAACAGTATTCTTTCACAGTTTCTTCCTCAGTATATTTGTTATCCTTGTGGATGTATCATTCTTCTGTTTGTCTGGTCTTAAAATTTTTTAAACTCATTCTTTAATGCAGATTCATAGTACAACTTTGAATTTCACTCAGAACTGATTATAAATTAAACTAAATAGTACTTTGAGTAATGGTTCTTATTGTATTCCACTGAGGGTGCGTTTACACATGTGTGCCATGCATCCGGAGCCATCGAGTTTGGAAGTACTAGTGTCTGTTGGTCCATGCATGAGCCCTTGCTTCATCTCATGGTTTTGTCCAAGATTATAAAGGGCTGGGCAGACCAATTGCATCCCCAGTTCCGTCTCATCACTGCATGGTCTGAATCCAAGTTGGAGTTGCTAGTGTCCTCTCGCCTGACACACTTTAAAAAAAAAAAAAAAAATTTCAGAATTGTATATAGTTAGTTTACTTCTACCGTTTTGTTTTTTTTTAAACATAGTTTTTAGTAGTTTTAGTAGGACTGGGAATTCAGGGGAATCTGTTTACTGGTCCCACCAGCTTCCACACGCGGGTACTGGCTTATGCCAAAGATTTCAGGATTCAAGATCTGCGTTTCGTGTCCAGCAACTCGCCCCAATGCTGCCTCTATTGCTTGGGAGAAGCCCACATTTCATCCAGGTGCAGTATCTGCTGGTCCTTACTAAGCCATACTTGAGATGGCTGGGCTCTCCGCCTCAAGAAGCACCTCATGGAAATCGCCATGAGGTCTCAGTCGGACCTGGGTTAGGATTATGGACCCTGTGCTGGAGCCTAGTCGGGAGGTAAGCAAGTATGTGTATAAGCATGCAGTAAGTTTTCCTCCAAACAAAACAAAGAAGTTGCAACGAGAGAGGCTGCACGTTCCAAGGCATACAAGCATGACAAGAAATCACGCAGACTGGCAGACCTGCTGATACCGAGCACCGAGACCCGCATGCACTCAGTTTTGGCTATGGAATGAGTACCATTAGTGCTGGGGTGATAGGAGAAAGAACCAGAGCCACATGAGCAGCTTGTCCTAAGGGAACCGAGATCTCCATGCTTTCCTCTGCAAACTGCCCCTAGGGAAGTCCGATCTATGTAGGACTTGCTAAAGTCCGGTCATGCTTTGACTCACATTCTCCGGTGATTTACACATTTCTGCCGTCTCCAATGATACCACCAGTGGAACCAGGATCTGAGTTCTCATCATTGAAGGATTCTGATGGAGTATAAGGGCTGACAGTTCCCTACTGCCAATACGAGAATCTGAAAGGATCACCAGTGGTGTGGCAATACCCTCTTCTCCACCAACAAGGAAGTCGCTGGTTGCCCTCCCCATGGGGCCCTCTGCAACATATTCCGGATCTGTCTTTCTGGACCTATTGGGGATTCTAGCCCCAGTACCCACCCTGAGAACCTTGGTGAGGGAGGCTTTGCTCATCCCTGCTTTTGACGCCCTTGTCCAGGCACTTCAAACTGGTTATGGAGACAAACCACTCAGTCGTGTTCCACCGGAGCAAGAGTGTGTGTTTCTCATTGGCCTCTCCAGATGATGCAGCAACTTCAGCCTCCACCTTGCTTCCAGATGACTTTCAGCAATTCTAAGAGTTCTTGCAAGCAGTGGAAGACAGGCATCATATTCCACTGGAGGAAGTACAAGACAAGTAGCCTCAGCTCCTGAGTGTTCTTTATTTCTCACTACTCATTCTCCAACCAGCCCGAACGGTTTGGCAAACCCTGGCTACTTGCAGTCCTACCCCCAAAGGGACAGACCAGGAGATACTGTGCACCAGTGAAGGGGTCAGAGTTTCTTTTTTTATACCTCAACCCAATTCCCTCCTGGTACAAGCAGCAATGGAATGGTCCAGGCAGCAACATCTGTGCTCTACCCCAACAGATGAGGGTAAAAGCTTAGATCTTCTGGGAAGCAAGGTCTTCTCTTCAGCAAGCCTCCAGTTTTTTGTATTTCAAACTGCCAGGCCTTGTTGGTCAAATATGACTTCCTTAATGACGGTAAATTGGAGCAAAGCTTCTTCAGCAAGTTGGAGCATGTTTCCAGTCTGTCCTGGAGTAGGACAAGCTGCTGGCTAGAACAGCACTACTGTCAGGCGTGGATGCTGCAGATCTCATCACACTTGATAGCCATGGCCATAGTCATGCAGAGAGAGTCATGGTTGCACTCATCTGGTTTCCCCAGAGAGGTGCAGAATACCACTGAGGGCCTTCCTTTTGATGAGTCACACCTGTTTAATAAGACAGATGATTCCCTCCACTCCCTCAGGGCTGCCAGTGTTACACTTTTATCACTGGGTATCTATTCACCTGCCCCAAGTGGAAATTCTACCACCTGCCATCTACACAGTGATTCAGGAACCTTCGTTTCTTCCACCAGAGGCCATATGAACCGCCTCGTAAGTGCCAACCAGGCACTCCAGGCCTACCTTTGCAGTCTTCATCCTCATGTTCAAACTGATCAGAAACAATATTTTTTAGTGCCACTGGAGAGCTGTCAACCACCATGCCTACTACCATGCAGCCAACCCACCCTCTTTTGGCATCATCTAGCGCTCTTTTATTACTATCCTGGAGCTCAATAACATCTGACAAGTTGGTCCTGGATGTCATCCACTATGGCTATACAGTCCAGTTCACCATGCTGCATGCTGCCTCATCCACATCCCACACCCTGATCCCTTTCCAGGGACCACTCGCGACAGGATCCTGGCACTGGAAGTAGACACCTTACTGCAAAGAGGAGGGATAGAGTACATTCCTATGAACTATCAGGGCACGGAGTTCTGTTAGACATGAGGCTTGTCTTCACTACTGGGGTAAGTTGACCTAAGTTACTCTACTCCAACTATGCGAATAACATCGATAGAGTCGACATAGCTTATGTCGACTTACCCAGTGTCTTCATTGTGCTGCGTTAACGGGAGACGCTCTCCGGTCGACTTCCCTTACTCTTCTCTGAGAAGTGGAGTACCAGAGAGCGCTCTTCTATTGACCAGAGAACGTTCTGCCATCAATGTAGCAGGTCTTCAGTGGACCCACATCTCCCTATAGTGAAGACCAGCCCTTACTTTTTGGTAGATAAGAAGGGGAGGTGGAGGCCTATCCTGGATCTCCGTAACTTCAACCGCTTTATCCACAAGCCCAAGTTTTCACCTTAGTCATCATACCATTTCTAGGAAAAGGCAGGCAGTTTATGGCTCTCAGTATGCAGGATGGCTATTTTTACATAAACATCATCCAGCCCACAGAGATTCCTGAGGTTTATGGTGGGTCTTCAGCATTTTCAGTACAGGGTCCTTCCTTTTGGACTCACCACTGCTCCCTGAGTCTTCACCAAAGCTTTCTCTGTCACAGCAGCCCATCTCCTATGCTTGGGAGTTTTTTCCCCCCCTATTTTGACGATTGGCTGCTAGCAGCATGATACAGAGACAAAGCTTGAATCTGAACTTCCATGTTGCTCTGACTCTTTTCATGGAAGTCAGCATCAGCACTGAAAAATCAACTGAGATTCCCACACAGTCCTTAGACTTCATAAGGGCCTCTATCATCTTGGTCACAGCCTGATCTTACCTACCAAGGGACACATTCCAGACTCTGCAGGAACTTGTTCTCCGGGTAGTCAACAGTTCGTCTGTCCCAGTCAGAACTTGCTTATCCCTTCTTGGCCACATGGTGGTCTGCACGTACATCACTACTGTTGCAGTCTACAGATGTGGCCTCAGAGTCTACTTACCTATGCGAGATGCTGTGGACCTTTATGCTGGCAGTCTGTCTCTCTTCCTTCCAGTGGTGGACAGACCCACAGCAGGTTTGTACAGGGAGCCCCTTTCTCCCATCCTCCCTGGGCAGAAGGATCATCAGACACATCCTTCACAGGATGGGGAACACACGTTGAAGAACACATGACACAAGGTACGTGGAACCCTTGGGATACCAGGATGCACATCAACATTGTGGAACTCTGGGCGGTATGACAAGTGTGTCAAGCATTTCTGTTTTCCATTCGCTCTCATCATGAATTTAACAGCAACCCCATTGTTTATTATATCAATAAACAAGGAGGTAGAAGGTTGACTGCTATGTGTAGGGAAGTGGCCAATCTATGGAATTGGTGCATTACCCACAAGATCCTGTTGTCGGCAGCCTCTCTTCCAGGGACTCAGAATGTAATTGTAGACTCAGCTGAAGAGTCATTGCTGGTCACAAGTGGGAACTTCACAGCTCCCATAGTAAATGACATCTTCAGCCAATGGGGGATGCCGACCAGACCCTTTTGCCTCCCACATCAACAACTGATGCAGCACATATGCTCAAAGGGGGGTGTCGTTATCCACTCTCAAGGTGATGTTTTCATCCTCCGCTGGTCAGATCAGATCAATTACACGGTCTCTCCCATCCCCCTTCCACTCCTCCCACAAGTTCTCCACAGGATCAGGGAGGAGAGGGCCACTGTCATTCTGATCACCCTGTTCTGGCCATGGCGATTTTGGTTTCCTAATCTCCACACGTTGGACTGTCCTTCGCTTTCTCAGAAATGCTTACGCAACACAACAAGAGCAGGCATCCTGATACAAAGATGCATCACCTCAGAACTTCGTATTTGGATAGGCAACTTCTCTAGAACAGGAGTGTTGATTGGGAGTTCGTCATCCTTTCGAGCAATAGGAAAGAGTCCATGAGATGTTTTTATCGTGTCAAAAGGAAATGCTTCACCTCCTGTGCCCAGCAGAATGGGCTTTCCCTGGAGGAAGTGGACATTCCCCTTCTTTTGGACTACCTGCTGTCCTTGAAGATGTCAGGACTCACCCTCAATTCTGTCAAGCAGCTTTCAGCGCCTTTCACCCTCCCATGGAAGGACATTCATATTTACACATCTGTTGACTCTCAGGTTTTGGAAAGGTCTCATGAAGACTTTAGCACCCGTACAACCTATTGCCTCCCAGTTGGACCTCAACCTCGTTCTAGCTGAATTACTGAAACTGTTCTTTGAGCCATGAGCTTTGTGCTCTGTCCGTCCTTTCCATGAAAGTGACCTTCCTAGAGGCTGTTAGTTTGGTGGTAAGGGTAGGTGAACTTGGAGCTATGATGGCAGGACCCCCCTTTCACCACATTCCATAGGGACAAAGTCTCCCTGTGACTGCACCTCAAGTTTCTACCAAAGGTCGTATCCTGGTTTCATCTCAATCAACCCATACACTTACCTTCCTTGTTTCCAAAGCCTCACACCTCAGTAGAAGAGTGGCACCGTCACTCCCTCTGCGTTTGCAGTGCCATGACCATCCACCTGCAGAGCACAAGACCAATCAGGAAGTTCCCTAGACTCTCTATAGTTATAGCTGAGAGGATTACGGGCTGACAATCTCCACACAGAGGATTTCCATGTGGGTGGGATTTCAGAGTTATTACATTCTATCAGTTGTTGGGGACTGCCTCCACACCTTGGAGTGAGAGCCCATTCCAGAAGAGCCAAGGCGTTGACTATGGCCATCCTCCACAATGTGCCACTTCCAGACATATATAGGGCAGCCATGTCGCATTTGGAACATACCTTCAGAGCACACTACACCTTGATGCAGTACTCTGGACTCTGCAATGGATGTCTCATTCGACGTGACTGTCCTCTGTTCAACCCTTCCATCCTCATTCTTGCACCCTCTTCTGAATTAAGTACTGCTTGTTAATCACCCTCAGCGGAATATAACCGGGACTATCACTCGAAGAAGAGGCGGTTACTTACCTGTAACTGGAGGTTCTTTTAGATACGTGGTCCCTATCTGTATTCGACTTCTCACTCTCCTTCCCTGCTCTGCGGATCTATTTGATTTGTTGTGCAGAAGGACACTGTTGGTCCACATTACCTTTTATTGCCTCAGATGAAACCATGAGGCAAAGCAAGGCGCGTGTGCAGACTAACACTGTTTTCAAGTTCCCTGGCTCCATATACCCACCCTCACTGGAATACAGAGAGGGACCACTTCTCTCAGAAAACGTCCAGTTACAGGTAAGTAATCCCTTATTAAATAATTATTTTATCAAATATTGGGGGCTAACTCCTGGCCACCAATCTTTAAACAATTATCATTCTATCATATTCTAATAGTTACATTATATTTTTCCTTGAAATTTGGCAATGATTTTGTTATGTATATAATGGAATAATATTGTAAATTTTATAATTGCATGTCATAATATACTATAAACACAAGGTTTATGATTTGCACTAACGATTTTGTTACACTTTAGTCCTTTATTTCTTTCACATACAATCAGAGTATATTACTTTGATCCATATATAACTGTTTCTTGAAGAGTAAAATCTGTGTATTTTATTGGAATGTTCTTACAAGAATTAGGGTTATCTTTCACACAGATGTACTGTAAAGTTACAAACTTCTCCAAGACCTTTCTTGGAATTAAAGGATGCATTAAGAGTAATTCTGTCCTATTTTCTGGACTGTGAATGAAGTACTCTAGAATTCCACTACAGATTTCAGAAAGATTAATCACTTCATTGTAATATTAAAGTAAATTTAATACTTCAACAAGCCATTTCCCACTCTTTCACTTCCTACCTCCAATCTCATATCAATTACTCATTCCATTGTACTTTTTCATTTTACTGTGTTTCATCCTAAGAATTAAGAGGGCTAAGAATGTTTAAATAATCCAATAATATGGTCCTTTAATTGTAGTTTTGCTTAATATGGAAAGATAAACCTATTTTTTTGTCATGCATCATTTGTATAGTAATAACCTTAATTAAATGTATTTAAAGAGATAAAAGCATGTTCAGTACTTTATAGGTAATGCATATTTTTGTCTAATCTAGTTTCCTTACATAGTTAGAATTCTGGGGCCTGCTCCTGCAAACTTTTACTCTAATGAAGACAATGGAACTACTCATGTGGGTGAGGACTGGTCATGTGAGTAAAAGTTTTCAGAATCAGGCCTATAACACGTGTTATACATACCATATAAGAAAATAAAAAAAAATATACATATTGTTTACTAAAATTTTAGTGTCTCTAAAATTTTAAGATGTCACTGTTACTGATTGTCTTTGTTTTGCTCAAGATTTTTATTGAAGGATGGTCAGCTGTGGCTCTGCGCTCCTCAGGCGAAGCAAATATGGAAGTGTTTAGCTGAAAATGCAGTCTATCTTTGTGATCGTGAAGCCTGTTTTAAGTGGTATTCCAAACTAATGGGCGATGAACCAGATTTAGATCCTGACATTAATAAGGACTTCTTTGAAAATAATGTGCTTCAGTTGGATCCTTCCCTGTTAACAGAAAATGGAATGAAATGTTTTGAACGTTTCTTCAAAGCTGTGAACTGTCGAGAAGGGAAGTTAGTAGCGAAAAGACGAGCCTATATGATGGATGACTTGGAATTAATAGGATTAGACTACCTTTGGAGGGTATGTACAGAACCGGAAACATGCAAATGGCTTACTGCTCCATTTTTGTTTAAAAACAAAAATGATTTAAGACTGTAACTGAAACTGTGTAGACTTAAATTACAAAAACCTAGGTGTTTTTCAAACTAACTACATGAAAATTGGCTCTTCCATTTTCCCTTAATATTCTTAAGTTAATTATTTCCCAGAGGTGAACCTTGAACTCAGAATATGACAAAGAAAGAAAAAAAAGGAATTAAAGAATTGTGTATTTGTAATGTCTGTGCATGTGAGAATAAGGTTTTGCTTGTACCATAAAACCAAAATAATTTGTTTAATTTTTAAAATACCTTTGACTTGCATTGTTGATTTACCTTATGCACTCACTTACCAGTGATTTTACTTATGAAATCACCATTTCTCCTAATGGCCAGTAGCATCTGGGGGTTAGGGAAGAAGATTTATATGTTTCTAGTTGACAGGAAATGGAACCAAACTTTATTTTGAGCATCTGAGAAACTGGCTCATATAATTAATTGCAGTATTGTGTAAGTAACAAACAGGTATTGCGCTCTCATCTCTGAACAAGGTGATCATTGTTTTAGTCCTTTTACTAAATATGGGGCTTATCCTCACTACTGCAGATAGATGCAGTCTTTTTGATGAAAGATTAGACGTCTCTTAGTGTCCAAAGTTGGTGGTTTCTAGGTGCCAGTTGATGATCCCATGATAGTTATTAAATAGAGGACACTGGTGTTATCCACTCCAACTTTCAGCATTCCATTTCTCAAATACTCTTGAGGTCTAGTATATAATGGCTGCACTACAACATCAGCATTAATGTTTCATTTTGTAAAACACTTGAAGTACCTACAGTGTAATCCAAACAATTGAGAGATGCGCAGTGAAAAAGCAACAGGAGCGCTCTTCAGAGCTGTCAGTTGTGGGCAGTAACTTCCTTGGATCTGCCCCTTCTGCCTGGTGTTACTATCTTTCTACTTTGTGGGACCAATTTTTGACAACTTTTCAGCTTTAATTCTGGCCAGTGGCTAGCAGTGAGTTTTCAAATATTCAGATTAGGTTCAATACTCCTTTTTCTAGGTTCTGAAGTAAATTTTAAACCTCATCTTAAATGGTGGCAAAGATTATCCTGAGTTGAGAGAGGTCTTTAATGGTATTAAATTGTTCAATTGAAAAATTGTTAACTTCTTAATTGCCCAGAACTCCTAACTAACAAAGACACAAAACTTGTAAGTACCGGTAGACCATTGGAAGATTAAGATTTAATTGCAGCTAAATAAATGTTTTTGTGGGTCTCAAACTTTGTTGGTAATGATGCAACAGGCATGTATAGTCTTTAGAACTAGTGGCACTAGAAACATAGCATGGAGATATTTAAAGGAAATTTTATGCGCCATTCTGTCACTTTACAAAGCATACTGTATTTTTTGCAGACACTGGTGAATTCTTTTAAAGCAGTTAATTTGATTGAATCATAATCTTGATTGGGATCACATTAGACAGATAATTTACAGTGATTGTACTTTTAATTATATACTCTATTTAGTTTTTTGTTCTGATGAATGAAAAATATTTTATCCATGTTCATATGTAATCCTTTTGTTTTTTAAACTGGATACTAAAAAGAGTAAAAATGCATTAATACTTTTTTATTGCTTTAGGTTGTGATTCAGGGAAATGATGACATTGCCAGTAGAGCAATAGATCTGCTTAAAGAGATCTATACTAATCTTGGTCCAAGGTTACAAGTTAATCAGGTAAAAAAAAAAAATTGAGTGGAATGTAATATTGAATAAAGATTATTGTAAAATTTTACAACTGTGATATTTTGATAGCTTAAAATTTTGAAAATATGGCAGTTTCCATCCATGGAATGGCCTCTTGCAGAATGTGCTCTTGCCAATGTACAGATTTTAATGTTGGTGAACCTACCCTTTAGTTCCTTTTAGCCTTTTGCAGAGATTTAGGGATCTACTGAGAGTATTTAAAGATTAAAATTGCTGGCTTTTGAGAAATTGCCTAAGTTAGTTATGTCTATATTTCCATTAGCAAAACACTGGCTCGTGCCAAATAGTTTTGCATTCTGCTGGGATTTGAGGTATGTGATATTTTGTCCAATGTGTTCGCTGGCTGGGTCTAGGTCATGCCAATGGTGGCTAATACAACCCTTGAATTCATTTTACTTCTCACACAAGAGAGCGTTGCAAAGCTCTCG
This sequence comes from Gopherus flavomarginatus, assembly GCF_025201925.1. NCBI lineage: Eukaryota > Metazoa > Chordata > Testudines > Testudinidae > Gopherus > Gopherus flavomarginatus. Next base: position 214,227,952 of record NC_066617.1, on the reverse strand, counting down.
GAAACCAGCAATCGAAACCAAGCTCTGGAGAATCAAATCCTTTCTCTCAAGATTCCAACTTGCTGGTTAGTATGGTTCATTAGAAAGTGAGAGGGACTTGCAAGTTTCTAGAAAGATCAGGGAAAGGATAAACTATTGGGATTTCTGAAATCTCCTTTGTTATTATCAAGATAGTACTAGTGGGCAGTGTTATTATCAGCTTGCTCGTGGATATTGCAACCATGGAGCCAGGGAGGGCAGTGCAGTAATGGATAGCTTCTGTGCCTTCCTTGAATTCAGTAGTTTTAAATATAAACATTTTGAAAACATAATCCCAAAGCTTTGAGGACTTTTGTGCCCTCGGATCACCTCCAACAAGTTTCTTGTATCTAATGTTAGTTGTACTGCTTAACCCATAACCCCTTGCTACACTCCACTTTCCTTAGTTATTCTATTAAGGACACTTCTTTTTTTTAAGTCCTCCAAACCAGCAGTCTGCAAAATACAGTCTAAAGATATAGGTACTACCTCACAGATGGATATGTAAATATTCCATATTATAGTCTGTGGCGAGCAGCAACTAAATGAAAGAGTAGTCCAATTTAGTATCCTTCACAGAGCTACATTTTGCTTACATTGCAGCTCTTTGGTTCAAGTCGGTGGGATGAGGGGCAAGGTTTGTACCCTACACACGTTGTAGAGTTAGCACTGATAATTAAAAAAAAAAAAGTATACTATATTAGATTCAGTTATCAACTGTAATGTTAGTGTGGAGAAAACTAAAGTTGTGTATAGTCTTGAGTAAAGATTTGGTTTTCAATTAAGATTTTATAGCATGTTTGATTTGATTCTGCAGCTGAAAGGTGGCTATGTAATATTTTGTAATTTGGCCCAATTTCTCTTGTACGTTACATTAGGTAGTGATCCATGAAGACTTCATTCAATCCTGCTTTGATCGTTTGAAGGCCTCCTATGATACACTGTGTGTTTTGGACGGAGATAAAGACAGTATTAATTGTGCAAGGCAAGAAGCAATACGAATGGTGCGAGTATTGACTGTTTTAAGGGAGTATATAAATGAATGTGACAGTGATTACCATGAAGAGAGAACAATTCTACCTATGTCAAGGTTTGTGAAGAACTCAGAACTACTATGATTCATCTTCATTAAAGTGATCTTAGCAGTGGAAAATGTTTTTTAGTTTCAAAATTAATTTAACTTCCTTTACCAGTGTATTAAAAAAATCCTGTAGCAGTTATCCTAAGTGAATATTACAAACTGCTATTGAACAAATAACATTTAACTTCCTTCAAAAACACCTTTAAATTAATGTAATGCACTTCTAAGGCATTCTAAATAACTAACTTTCACAACTCCTTTGTGAGGTAGATAGGCATCCACATACAGGTAGGAGCTAATTGGTTAACAGAACTAGAATTAAATTTGAACTTCTGGCACTTGGTACTATAGTTGACATATAGTGTCATTAAAGTATATTTTTTTTACTGTATTTCCTTTTATTTCAAAAATATTCAATTTTTGTATTGAAGAAAAAAGAATTCTTGTTTTAAGTGTTGGCCTGTATGTGTATTCCACACAATACGCATGCACATCATGTGCTTCAGTCCGGAGATTTTAATAAGCAGTGTCCATTGGCCTGCATATGCACAGTAGATCTCCTCATGCTCCCAAACGAGGGTATGAGAAACAGTGTGAGTTGATGCCCTCTCGCTTGCTGTCACATGGTCTGAGTCAGAATCCAGTGTCCTCTCTTGTTTCAGCCTTTCAGAAAACCTGTAAATAAGATTGTAAATTGTTCTTTAGCTTAATTCAGTTAGTCTTAGTGTAGTTAGTGTAGTTTGTTTCCCCGGATTGGAGACTATGCCCAGACTCCTGGGCTTCAAAAACTGCATCTCCTGCCCTAGACCCTTCTCCATCAGTGATGAACACCAATGCTACTTCTGCTGTCTGAGTGAGACTGTTATTTCGGCAGTATTCGTTGCTCATTTCCACCAAGAACTTGCAAAGGTCATGAGGTTTGCCTGAGAAAACACTTAATGGGGAAGGCTATGAAGCCTCTCTCCTGTCTGGGCCAGGAAGACACGCATCCCATACATTGGCCTCACCAAACAAGCAGTGCCCGCCCTTCTGAGCAGGAGCAGAGCTGTGGGTGTCTCCGCCCAAAGAGTCTTCCACGAGGGCTTCCTATGAGAATAAGGGACATTTTCATGGGGTCAAAGACTGTCCATAAGAGAGAGACTCCTTCCCGAGCCTTTTGAGGTGTGTAGGAAGAAGGATCTTTGACCTCGGTCCTGGAAGGTCCTAGGGCGGAACCCATTGCAAATTCTGAACTTCTCCTTCTGATGGCTTTCCCCGAGGCACCACTGAGAGGAAGAGTGGTGGTCACTTAGGCAAAAATGTTCCACAGTCCTCACGGAGCTTGAACCCTGGCGACTATTAACTAGCTAAAACTAGAAGCTATAAACACAGAGTAGACACTGCCCAAACACAATTGCAAAGCAAGAGCAACAGTTTGTTCCAGCTAGCTGTCACTGGTGGTAAGAAGGAACTAAGGGGGTGGGGAGTCGGCAGGGCCCTATATTGAGTGCAAGGAAGGGGCAACTTCAGGGGGCACCCATGCCGACCCTACAGAAGTTGCTAAGGGAAGAATCTTCCGGCTGGCATGCACGTGGCGTGCATGCACCTGATTGGAATTGACATGAACAACACATCTGGAATAACAGTTACGAGAAGGCAAGTAACCGGTTTTTGTCAGTGATTCTGGCACTGAGGCACAATGGCTGTTATCCACCAATCCTGGCCACAAGTGCAGCTCCAGACTTTGTGCTACCGACATGTCCACCCAATGGGGACTAGCAATATGGTTGCACCATGCTATCCGTGTCAACCGTCAGAACTCCCTATGCGCCAGAGTGCACAGAAACCTATACAGCCCTGGAGGGTATATTCCTCTATTACCTGCAGTCTCCTCTGGACCAGTGCTCCTGAGGGATGTTACCACACCAGAAGACGATATTACTTTGGTGTCCGAGGAACCATCCCACTTACAACCATCAGGCAGGCTTGCCCTGGTGCTGATGGCTCTGTCATTACAGCAGGAGCAGTGTTTGGATTTGAACAAATCTAATGAACCAGTTCCTCCTTTGCAGTGAGAACCTAACCCAGACAGGTGATGCAGGACTTATGGTCACTACCTGTATGAAAATGAGCTCCCTAGGGACCAATGGTTCCACATGTTATGCCCCCCTCCCCCAAATTGTTGTCTCCTCTTTCTGGCCCTGTTGGGGATCATGGGATCTCTGTATGGATGTCTGGGACCCATACAGGAGTCTTTCCATTCCTCTCCCTTTCGCCAGCAACTGGCTCCGCTGGTGCATGAGGAGGAGGAAGATGTTGAACCAGAACCACAGATTGACAGGAATCTCCTCTTCTTCCCCAGATGAAGCAGTCTCTTCTTCTTCCTCATCCCTACTAAACTGCCACAGACAATACCAACACTTACTTTGAAGAATGGCTAGTGATGTCCAGATATCTCTGGAGGAAATCCAAGACCCACATCACCAACTATTGGACGTTCTGCGTCCAGTTAACAAGGTCATTGGAATTGGCAAGATAGGTGTGGGTGTATAGAACACGGGGGTGTGCCAGACCAAAAATGGCTCAGAAGTTTTGTTTTGTTCCAGCAAAGGGAGCTGAATTCCTGTTCTCCCACCTTGCTCCCAACTTCTTGGTGATACATTCCATAGCAGCCTGTAACATGTCTCAATACTGAAGGACCACCCCATCAGAAAATGGCTCCAAAAGATTGGACTTCCTGGAGAGAAAGGTATTCTCTCTGGGCTTCCAATTTCACATTGCCAATTACCATGCTGCTCCATTCCCAGTCTGTGTTTAGGACCTATTTTTGATATTTTGGTTAAGACCTGCTCACCGTCTCTGATGCCACCTCCCTCTCCTTCTGACACCTTTTGAGGCCATCTCATTCTGTTTACCCGCAACTGGGAGTTAATTGTGATTGACTGTTGGGTCTTGGAAATTATTCATCAGGGATAGTCCATAGAGTTCATCTCCTTCCGTTCCCTATTGCCCTTCATGGACCACTCTCATGAAGCAATTCTTCAACAGGAAGCAGAGTTACACTGAGGGGGAATAGATCCTTAGTATCAAGGAAGAGGGTTTTATTTTCTAGTCCCAAAAAAGACTGAGGATGAAGACCCATTCGGGATCTTTGGCAACTCCCCGTCTTCACTCGGAAGATGAAATTCAGGATGGTCAGGTTGACATCAATAACCTCCTCTCTTCAGGAAGGAATGTGATTTGTGGCTCTCTATATGTGAAGGGTTCATATTTTCATATAGACTTCCCACAGGGTCCTATGGTTTATCACTGGCTTAGGGTACTTCGAGTTCCAGGTCCTCATCTTTGGAGTAGCAACAGCACCCAGAGAGTTTACAGAAGAGTTCTCTGCCGGTGGCCTAGATGAGGAGAAGTCAGGGCCGCACAGTTTTTCCATATCTCGACAGCTAGCTCCTTGTAGGTCACTCTTGACAGGAGGTCAAGTTGGCTATTGAATACCTCATTCAAAGCCTCACACCCCTGAGGGTTTGGGTGAACAGAGAGAAGTCTAGTTCCCCCCGCCCCTCCCCCTCCCCCACCCGAGGACAAACTTTATCGGGGCAGTGTTGGGCTTTGTTTATGTAAGAACCTTCCTCCCTGCAAGGGTTTCAGATGATGCACGACTGAATTTCTTTGATTTCCCACAGAACAAGGACCACAGTGTGGATGTGCCTATTGCTGCTAGGTTGTATGGCAATGTATACTTATGTATCATCCTTTGCCAGGCTTCATCTATGTTGCCCGCAGGCCTAGCTCAGTTCGGTCTACTTTCCCAAGAAAGACCGCATCAACTCCAGGATGATTGTTTCCACTCGCTCCTAGTGCCACTGTTCTAACACTGCATAAGTCACATGGACCAGGCAAGAGGCCAGACTACATATCACATCCTGGAACAGCGGGCAGTTCACCTTGTGTGCAAGACCTTCCCTCCGCTCATTCGCTCCCTCCACATCCAAGTAGTGTCAGACAATTTCACCACTATGGTCTACATAAACAAGAAGTGAGATCTCTCTCTCTCTCTCTCTCTCTCTCTGTCTGGAGGTAGTCAGGTTTTAGAGCTTGTACATCAGGCACATCACCATCCAGGCCGCATACTTCTCTGGTATCCACAACTTCTTAGCAGATAACTTAACCCCAGGCATTTCCCAGCAGGCCACAAGTGGGAAGTCTGTGACTCTTTTCTGACAGACCTCTTCATGCTTTGGGGCACATCTATATGGGACCTTTCTGCGTATCAGACAAACAAGAAACTACCCCTATATTATTCCAGAGGAGCCATAGGTCATGACTCTCAAGGTGATGTGCTCTACTGTTGTGGATGAGCGATTTCAGATATGCCTTCCCTCCCATCCCTGTTTCCGCAAGTGCTGAGAAAGATATGTTACGTCAGGGCCAATATCCTTCTCCTGCTGCTCTACTGGCCCGAGCAGCTTTGGTTCCCAGAGCTTGTCAGTTTCTGCCATCAAGATCCACCCCTTCCCAGAATTCCTGCTGCAGGACAAAGGAAGGGTTAGACACCCCAACCAGGGTTGTCTCCACCTCACAGCTTCATGTTTGGGTGGATGTCAGAGGTAAATAACTCTTATTTGGCGGTCCAGGCTATTCTTACCCAGAGTTAGGAAAGAATAGAGCAGATCCTGTTATCTGGCTAAATGCAAACACTCGTCAACCTGGGTGCAGCACAGTCAGTCTCTCCCAGTCCCTTTAAGCTTTGTCCTGATAAGTTCTTGTCTCTTATTGTGTGTGGGGGGAGGGGGAAGTCTGGTCTCTCAGTCAGCTCATTATAGATCCACCTAACAGCTATTAGTAGCTTCTTCCCCCCAATAGACAGTCTGTCTTTACTTAACCAGCTACAACACGGTTCATGAAGGGCTTCATTGATGCCTCTCCGACAGTCACTAAACCCACACCTCTATAGGATCTGAACCTTGTGCTGTCAAAGCTTATTAGACCTCCATAGATAGGACATGGAACATATCGCTAAGGGTTCAAATGGAAGTGGCATTTCTAGTGGCCATGACTTCGCCCAGGAAGGTCAGCGAACTGAGAGCCATCATGGTGGACACCCCCCCCCCCCCGCCTTTCCCCTCCCATTATGATATTTCACAGGGACAGAGTGTCCCTTTGCCTTCACCCTAAACTTCTCCCCAAGATAGTTTCCAGATTCTACCTTAACCAGTGTATTCACTTAGCTGTCCTTTTTATGAAATACCACAATTCTCCTGAAGAGAAGAGACTTCACTTCCTTGACATCAGGAGTGCACTTGGTTTTTACCTGTAAAGAAACTACTCCATCAGAAAGTCTCCAAGACTATTTGTTGAGTTAACAGAGATCCTGTGGTCAGGATCCTCTTAAAGAATTGCTAAGTGTGTTTATGGCAGAATTATCAAATGCTGCAGACTAGCACGCATTCCACCTTCTGTCACTATAATGGCCCATTCCACAAGAGTACAGGCCGGCACGGTAGCATCCATGCAGGAGGTCCCACTGCATGACATGCAGAGCAGTCACCTAGAGCTCCATAGACTCATTTGCTAGACATTATGTGCTAGTCTAAGGGCTTGTCTACACTTACATTTTTATAGCACTCTAAACTGCTGGCTCGGGGATGAAAAATCACAGCACAGCAAGGCTGAGCACTTTAAAGCTGTAGTGTAAACAGGAGCTAATCCCCTCGTGGAGGTGGATTACCAGGAGTACTGGGAGAGCTCTCTCCCAGCGCTCGCGTGCTACCACACTTGCACTTCAAAGTGCTGCTGTGGGAGCATTCCTGCGACAGCGCTTCTAAGTTTCCAGTGTAGCCGTGCCCTAAGCCTCAGTTGCATGCATCTTTGTTGCAGACTTCCTCACACTTACTTATGATCTGATAATTGCTTGTGAATCTTCCACATGTGGAATACACATAGGGACCAGCACTCAAAGAAGTGGAGGTTGCTTAAACAGGAGGTTCTTCGAGATGTGTGGTTGGTATCAGCGTTCCAGTACACACCCTCTGTCCCTTATGCTGTAGATCTGATTAGATTTGTGGTAAGAGAAGGAATTTAGAGGGCATCAGCCTGCACTGCTTCTTATACCCTCTCGTGGGAGCAAGAGGATATGTGGGCCAAATCTCTGGATTCAGGTGCCTGATGCTCATTTGTGGGGTCCCTACCCATATACCGCACGTGATGCATCTTGAAGAACTTCCTTTTACTATAAGTATCCTCCACTTCAAATCCTTTATACAGTTCATAGAGGAAAGCCAGTCCTCTGCTTGACATGACCACTATTGCTGCAATAACCACTGTGGTTAGTGATGTCATCAGTGCCGCCTTCTACTTCAAGAGATGTTTACAGGGATACTGTAAAATACTTGCATTCCACATTTTGGATTACCTTAAAGTGAATGTTTTATACTGGAGCAAAAATTAAAAAAAACAAATAAAACAAAACCAACCCCCCTCCCCCAACACACAAAATAATGAATGAAAGGACATATCAAGTGGGGTCCAGCAGGGATCAGTTCTGGGTCCAGTTCTGTTCAATATCTTCATCAATGATTTAATGGCGCAGAGAGTACACTTACAAAAGTTGTGGACAATACCAAGATGAGAGGCGTTGCAAGTACTTTGGAGGATAGGATTAAAATTCAGAATGATCTGGACAAACTGTAGAAATGGTCTGAAGAAAATGGGAAATTCAGTAAGGACAAAGGCGAAGTACTTCACTTATGAAGTAACAATCGGTTACACACATACAAAATGAGAACTGACTACTTATGAAGGAGTACTGCAGAAAGGGATCTGCGAATCATAGTGGATCACAAGTTAAGTATGAAACAACATTGTAACACTGTTGCAAAAAACCCAAACATTTTTCTGTGATGTATCATCAGGAGTGTCATAAGCAAGACACGAGAAGTAGTTCTTCCGCTCTTCTCCATGCTGATTAGGCCTCAACTGGAGTGTTGTCCAATTCTGGATGCCACATTTCAGAAAAGATGTAGACAAATTGGAGAAAGTCCAGAGAAGAGGAACAAAAATGATTAAAGGTCTAGAAAACATGACCTATGAGGAAAGATTAGAAAAAAATGGGTTTGTTTAGTCTGGAGAAGAGAAGACTGAGAGGGGACATAAGTTTCTAGTACATCAAAGGTTGCTATGAGGAGGGAGAAAAATTGTTCTCTTTGACCTTTGAGGATAAGACAAGAAGCAGTGGGCTTAAATTACAGCAAGTGCAGTTTAGATTAGACATTAGGAAAAACTTCCGAACTGTCAGAGTAGTTATGCAATGGTATGTATTGCCTAGGGAGGCTGTGGAATCTGTGTCACTGGAGATTTTTTTTAAAGAGCAGGTTAGACAAACACCTGTCAGGGTGGTCTAGATCAGCAGCCCCCAAACTGTAGGGCACATTGCCCTAGAGGGGCGCACAGGAACATTTTGGGGAGTGTGGCAGGGCCTGGGCCAGCCCCCAAGGGGTGGGAGTGGGAGTGCCCACCCAGCCCCACTCTGCCCCCAGCTCTGGCCCAAGCATCACATTCCCCAGCTTCCAGCTGCAGTCCTGCTCCCTGAACTTACTGCAGCTCTGGTCCCGGCTCTTGACTGCAGCGCCAGCCATGCCTTCTGACTACGATTTCTGGTGAGGGTGCAGACAGATTCCCTCATGGGTAAGACTTGGGGAATGATGGGAAAAGTTTGCGGACCACTGGTCTAGATAATACTTCGTCCTGCCTTGAGTGCAGGGGACTGGACTAGAAGACCTCTCACGGTCCCTTCCACTTCTGTGAGCAACCATTTTCCATGTCCACTTTGATATTATTTTAGACGTTTGTGCTTGGGTAAAAGGTTTTCTCAAATCCTAATTTTTCTAGTTCTATCGTATAGTCAGTAGTCTTGTGGTGGTGCATTCAATCTGTTGCTGTTGAAATAATTGTCACAAGCAGAGCAAAGTAGGAGGGACGACTACTAACCACTCCAGTTTTATTTAAATAATTAACAAATTAGGCAAGAAATTCTGAGAAAATAGTAAAGGATAAATTGAGGTTCCTAAAGATAATACACTATGAGAATCCTTCTTAATTATCTGGTGAGAATGTTCTGAGTTTACTAAAAAAAAAAAATTTCTATTCACCATTTCTGCCAAGAAACTTTAAAACCTCATGACCTTGCCATACGTTTGAAATGCTGCTACAGTAGTGGGAGCAAAAGTTAGTTAATATACTAATAGCATTCAGTAATTACAACAAAAAATTAAACAAGGCAAATTCATGTTGACTTTTATGTTGCAGAAACAATAAAAAATAAGTGCTAAACTGGATAGAATAAGCCAATAGGACTGAAATTTTATTTCCAAGATTTGAACAGAGAATTGCAAACAGTGAAGAGAGAACCAAAATTTGAACTACGCAATTATTTTAGGTTTACTTCAAATTCTGTGTGTTCAGAGCGCAAGTGTAGAACTGATTATTCAGTAAGTTTGTGGGTGTGCACTTTCCACTCTGACTTGTAGCTGTACAGATATTCAATTTACATGCAACAATGCATGTGCAAAATAGTCATATGGTTGCACATTCCAACACTTACAGAAGATCATTCTGTAATAGTTGAAATACAAATGCCTGCACGAAAGAGAACCACTTTTGTTGTACTTGTTTTATGCCGGCAATGATGACTTTATTTAGAATGTACTCTCCATTTGTTTTGCAGAGCTTTTCGTGGTAAGCATATCACACTAGTGGTTCGTTTTCCAAACCAAGGTCGGCAGGTAGAAGACTTGGATATTTGGTCTCACACAAATGACACAATTGGTTCTGTACGGCGTTGTATTCTGAATCGTATTAAAGCCAACAGTGCACATACAAAAGTAGAACTGTTTATTGGTGGTGAGCTGGTAGATCCTGCAGATGATAGGAAGTTAATTGGACAATTAAATCTAAAAGATAAAACGGTAAGTGCTTTTACTTTAGTCAATTAGTTAATATTACTCCACTTCTATAATTACTGGCGGGGGGGAATGAGAGCAGGAGTATCATTATTAGAAATGTGAGAGGCAAGTAATATCTTCAATTGGACCAACTTCTGTTGTTAAGAGACAAGTTTTCTAGCTTCCACAGAGCTCTTCTTCAGATCTGGGAAAAGTGCTTAAGAATTAAGGCTTATTACAATTATAATTATAAACCATAATGTTGTTATGGATTACTACAACAATCTATAACCCACTGTTCCCTCAAAGTTCCCCAGCTTCTCGCACACCAATGACTGGAGAGGTATTAATGGGCCACTTCACTTTGAGTGGTCTCTTGAAATGTGTAGCTACATATACTAAACAATGTGTTCCACATTGTATTTTTAGCTATGAGAGTCTTGAGTACGTTTCCAAAACCTGAAGAATAGCTCTGTGTAAGCTTGAAAGCTTGTCTCTCTCACCAACAGAAGACACAACAAATATTGTCTCTCTAATATCCTGGGACAAACACTATTACTGCAATACTGCATACTTTATTTCAAATGATCCATTCTAACTTAGTGAAATATTGTATTAGTAGCTCATTTAGTATAAGAAGTTCTAAAGTTTACAGTTTTCATATCTAATACTTAATCTTCTACAAATTTATTTTTCAGCTAATTACAGCCAAGCTTACACAAATAAGTTCCAATATGCCTTCAAGCCCTGATAGTTCTTCTGACTCTTCAACTGGCTCTCCGGGCAACCATGGCAATCACTACAGTGATGGTCCAAACCCAGAAGTTGAAAGCTGTTTGCCTGGAGTGGTAAGTATATGTATTGGTCCAAAAATCTTATGAAGTTAAAAAATGACACATTGTAAATGTTAGCACAAATTGTTTCAGTTGCTGAAATAGCATGACAAGTTTTTATTTTTGTTTTAGATCATGTCACTGCATCCTAGATACATCTCATTTCTTTGGCAAGTTGCAGACTTAGGCAGCAGCCTAAATATGCCACCTCTTAGGGATGGAGCACGTGTCCTTATGAAACTTATGCCACCAGGTCAGAATATAATTTTAATCTTTTTATATTTTGAGGTTCTGTCTCATCTGTTTTCTGGAAATGGAATCCTTCCTGAAATCCTTCCTCCTACTAATTTAATGTATGGTAGTCTTGAGAGTACATTCATTTATTTCCTGTATTGCTATATCTTGTCCATAATATAAAGTTAAATATTTTTTAAAGTTTTTTAGATGTCAGTGCCTGTTTAGCTTTGAAAATGGGGAAAGGTGTTAAATTATTTTGCAACACTTACTACTGTATAGGAGTATCAGAGGAGTAGCCGTGTTAGTCTGGATCTGTAAAAGCAGCAAAGAGTCCTGTGGCACCTTATAGACTAACAGATGTATTGGAGCATGAGTTTTCGTGGGTGAATACCCACTTCGTCGGATGCATGTAGTGGAAATTTCCAGGGGCAGGTGTGTATATATATGCAAGCAAGAAGCAGGCTGGAGATAACTGTTAGTTCAGTCAGGGAGGATGAGGCCTTCTTCTAGCAGTTGAGTTGTGAAAACCCAGGGAGGAGAAACTGCTTTTGTAGTTGGCTAGGCCTTCACAGTCTTTGTTTAATCCTGAGCTGTTGGTGTCAAATTTGTAGATGAACTGGAGCTCAGCATTTTCTCTTTGAAGTCTGGTCCTGAAGTTTTTTTGCTGCAGGATGGCTACCTTTAAATCTGCTATTGTGTGTCCAGGGAGGTGGAAGTGTTCTACAGGTTTTTGTATATTGCCATTCCTAATATCTGATTTGTGTCCGTTTATCCTTTTATACTGTATAGGAGGAGTTTCTAAGTGCTGTCGGTAATGAATATAACACAGTACCTCTGAAGAGTCTAAATTTGTGTCAGTTACAATTCCTGCATCTTTTCGTATCTGATGTCCTTTGAAATTTCTCAAGTTGATGGGTATTAATTATTAATTGCAGTGACTTGTTTTTTAGGTAACTATGGCAGTAATGTTTAGAGATTGTGTTTTTATTGCAGATAACACTACAGTAGAGAAACTAAGAGCTATTTGCTTAGACCATGCAAAACTTGGTGAAAGCAGCCTTAGTCCATCCCTTGACTCTCTTTTCTTTGGCCCTTCTGCCTCACAAGTGCTATATCTAACAGAGGTTTGTAATGCTTTTCTTTAAAAATAAATTTAAAAAAAAACTTTTGTTATATTTTAAAACTTTTTTTGGCATTAAGGTTACATTTTCTATGGTGGAGTTGAAGAACAGGATCAAATTCTGGTGTAAAACTAAAAAGGTTCAAAATGTCTGTCAAAGCAGCAAAGTGTGGGAGGCGTGCATGGGGAGAAATATCAAAGCATTGTATAAAATGTACTTCTGTGTACTTCCATTTTTTGGTGTATGTGTTTAGAAAAAGTTTATCTAGTGTGTTTGCTAACGTGTTTTATTTCCTTCTTGCAGGTAGTCTATGCCTTGTTAATGCCTGCCAGTGCACCTCTGGGAGAAGATGCCAGTGACTTCCAATATAACTTCTTAAAAAGTGGAGGTTTGCCTCTTGTATTGAGCATGTTGACGAGAAATAATTTCCTGCCAAATGCAGATATGGAAACTCGAAGGGGAGCCTACCTTAATGCTCTAAAAATAGCCAAATTGTTACTAACAGCAATTGGCTTTGGCCATGTTCGAGCTGTGGCAGAAGCTTGTCAGCCAGTTGTAGAGGGCACAAGTCCAATCTCACCGGTAATGTACTTTGACTTTTTTTAACACCCCCTGCAGCCCCCCAAAAATGTTTTTTTCATAGAAATACTAATATGCAGTAATTTACATTCAGGTCTGCAAAGCTGCCTTCCTATAATAATACCACTTTTACTTATTCTTCTGTCTATATTTCAACTGTATGATTCATAAGGAACTCATAATACTGCGCCAGTGTAGCCAAGGCCTCATTTTTTTTAAATGTCTGAGATAGTAAAAGGTTCTGCCTCACCAATTCCTAGCACTTCCATTGTAGCAAGTTCAGTTCCTTTCTGACTCTGGAAAGTAACAGAATTCCTGCAAGAACAGCACTTCCAATACTGTTCCAGCTTGTCTCAGTAGGTATTTGCTGCAGTGATCCTTCATTTATGTGTATTTGTGAGTTCAAATGACTCTCTGCATGAATTCCACTCTTGGTGCATATGCATCGTCTGCATGCAAGATCAGATTCTTCTGGCAAGATGTGCCCGATGGGGCTACACCTGCACCCTGATGTCCTTCATGCACCTAGGGTAACCAGATAGGAACTGTGAAAAAACAGGACGGGGGTGGGGGGTAATGGAAGCCTATATAAGAAAAAGTGCCAAGAAACGGGACTGTCTATTTAAAAATGGGACATCTAGTCATCCTCCATGCACCCCACCTGAGGGCTTAAAGGGCACGGTGAGCTTACCACCACTCAGTTCCTTCTTACCACCTTTGACAGCAGGATTGAACCCCAGTCTCTGCTTACGCTGCACATTGATGTCTTGTTAAGCTGGTTAATAGTAGTTAGTATAACTAATGTAGATAATATAGAGTTTTTTGGGCAAATAAGTTTTTTGTCATATATATTGTGTGTGTTTACAAGGATCCTTGCCTCTATGGCTGGGATTATATAATTGGATTGTCTACAGTAGCAGATAAGGCTAAGTGATCCTGGAGGTCCCTTCCAGTCCTCTTGTTAGGTTGATGGAGGAACTCACTTCATGTGTGAAGTACCTTTTGCTGCATTGCTGCCTATTAAGACATTGGTGATGCGTTGCATACGGGTGGGGAGCTCATCTTTGCTACTTTCAAACCCAAGGGTGTTGGGTACCCCAGGAAGCTCGACTTCACATTATGTCTTGGAGCTCAGAGCCATATGTCTTTATGCACAGTGTTTCTACTCTTGTGATCCACGTGATAATGGACAACACCACAGCCATACACTATGTCAAGATAGGGAGGAGCATAATCATCTCTGGTCTGCAGAAAAGTTATTTGTGTCTAGAGTGGAGCTTTTGTCATCAAATCATACCATCTTCCAGTGGTTCTGCATCTTCCCGGCTTGCAAAATGCCCTGGCAAATTGAGACAGCAGATAATTCTGAGACAGACATGAGTGGGCTGTAAGGATATTTCTACACAGCATTTTGGACTGAGCAGGAGAGAGCCTCCCAGCCCAAGTCAGCAGGGTTGACATTGGTGCTCTGAAATTAGCTGCATAAACAGTGTTTTGATGATGCAGTTTGGACTGAAGCTTGGGCTTTGAGATCTAGGTTGATCCTCTGTGCATGGTAGCCACAGCTTAACCCAGACAATTCTGGTACTTGGATCTGGTGAACCTGTCAACTCATCCTTCAGTCATGCTACCCGTTCTACCTGACATGGTTTAGCAAACAGAGGTCATGTCTTATTCAGAGCCGGCATCATTACATCTGAATTTGTCACTGGTGTCACCACTGCTGGAATGCTGTATCTGTTTCTGGTGTCCACAATTCAAGAAGGATGTTAATTTGGAGAGAGCTCAGGAAAGAGCCAGGAGAACGGAGAACAAATATTTGATGATGGGTTTTTCAGTCTAGTAGACAAAGGTTTAACAGGATCCACTGGCTGGAAGTTGAAACTAAACAAATTTAGACTGGAAATAAGGTGCCAATTTTTAACAATGACAGTTATTGACCATTGGACCAACTTACTAAGAGTTGTGGTGGATTCTCTACCACTGGCAATTTTTGATTCAAGATTAGATGATTTTCTAAAATAAATATATGCTGTAGTTCAAACAGGAAGTATTTTGGGTCAGTTCTATATCCTGTGTTAAATAGGAGTTCAGGCTAGATGAATACAATGGTCCCTTTTGACCTTATAGTCTATGAATGCAGGAGCATAATGTTTTGAGACAGAGTTACTCTCAGGACTCCTTCCAAATTCCTCTTTTTAAGAATTTTGTGTGAACCAGTTTATTCATATCTCTGTTTTTCTCCAAGCCTCACTCCCCCACAGGGGAAGACAAATGTCACACAGTTGATGTAGTTAGGGCACTATTTTTTTACGTTTACAGGACAAAACCCTTTGGAACATACCTAAACTTTATGGCCTTTGCAGAGAGATGTCAGGCCGTATCCTCTCTGAACTTATCTTAAGTCTTCAACCATATAAGGACATGTTATTAGTTAGGTTAGATCTACCTAGTTGTAGTAGAGCTCAGGCAGCCTTTGGTGCTTGTTTGAAGAATTTTCTTATTTCTGAAATCTGTAGGGCAGCTATGTTGAGCTTGATCAACACTTTTACAATACATGTTCTTTGACAGTGGATTCCAGATAGGATGCCTTCTTTGGTGTGATTGTCTTGACGTCATTGTTTAAGTAAGACTCTTATTTCCAATCTCCAAGCAAATGTGTATCTACTTGTGCACTGCAACGGGGTAGACTAGGTCCAGAGGTCCCCTGCCGGAAGCCACGTGGCTGTGCCTGCCCCAGAAAAGAGCAGGGGAGAAGTCCTCTAGGTGGCCTAGAGTGGCTGCAGAGAAGCAACCAGAGGGGCCTGCTGGAGCAGACAATAAGGGGCCAGAAGGGCCCTATAAAAGGGAGGAGCAGAGGCAGAGTAGTCAGTTGCTGCCCAGATCTTGAAGAGGGAGGACTGGGTGCCTGGCTGGCTGGAAGAGCAGCAGGACCTTGGACGACAGGTCAGTGCAGGCAGTCTGATTCCAGGGGACTGAGCCCAGAACTTAGTCAGACTAGGCAAGGGTACTGTGGTGGGCCCTCCTGATTTGGTTGAAGTCTAAGCCCAGGCAAGGGCTACCAAAAGGACACCAACTGAGGGTACTAAGATGGGTCCCTGTTAGTCTGTTAAAGAAGGCAGTGCCTCTGGGGAGGAATCCTTGGTGCTACAGCCCCATACCAGGACGTGAGAAAGAACTAGAGACTGTATTCCACAGAAGAGGGAGACAGTGTGTGAGACTCAGCTGGAGGGCTGAGTTGCTGGAGACCTGTCAAATAGCCATCAGCCAGGGGATGCTTGCAAGAGGCAGGTGCCACCTGTTGTAAGAACTGAAAGAAAAGCAGGCTCACATCTGACCAGAAAGGGAGTGCCTGTGAGAGGTGGATGCTGCCCTGTGGGAAAAAACTGAGTGATTGCAGGCACACATCAGCCAGAGATGAGCGCTTAGGAGAGGTGAATGCTGATGCTGTTACTTTACCAACCCTTACATGCACCAACAGTGTAATTCAAATGGACAATTACTTTAAGAGAGAATGTTTACAGTAACTGTTCTTCAAAATGTGCTGTCCGCATGGATTCTATGTCCCATCCTCCTTCCCTGCTTCTATGTAGTCTTACTCCTCTGGGACTTAGTTTTGGCAAAGGAACAGAGAGGTGGTTGGCCCACTCTTCCCTTTATGATGATAGGTGTAGGTGCTGCCCCAACAGATTCTGCCAGCGAGAAAAATCTGATCTCCCAATCATGAGGCACATGCACACCAAAAGTGAAATCCCTGTGGTTTCAAAGAACCACAATTATTATAAGATACGTAATCATTCTTTCCCCTTAGTCTTTGAAGTTCTTTTAAAAGTAATTCATGTGTTTTTCATGCATTCACTGGGAATACTTTAAGTAACATATTGAAAACATGGGTTTTTTGCTTAGGCTTGGGCAATATCTTTAACACTGTTTGGGGTGTGAGAGGGCTTCAATCCTTTGGCACTGTGCCATTTGTCTTTGGGTCTCTGGTACATCTGTACTGCTTTAGTGCAGAACACTCTACACATTTTGAAGCTTCAGCTTGCCAACTCATAGTATCAGTAGTGTTTCAAGGCTCTCTCTCTTGATATGAAACAGTTCTTTGGAGGAATTGTTTAATGTTTCTCTTTGCTTGACTTTGCCAGCTATTCTTTGTTGGAGTTTGAGGGGAGTCTTCCCTATACTTGTCTGGGACAAACAGCTCATTAGTTTTAAATGTATGAAGTATGATCATACTATGTCTGACAGATAACCCATAATCTATGCCTGGGAGAAGAGAGGCTCTCTGTGCTAAGATGCCATTCAGATTGAGAAAGAAGTACCTGAACTCTTTTCCGGCCTCCATTAGAGGCTGTAAGTGTTTCAGATCTTTCAAGCTCAAAGTATAAAACATCAGCATCCCCACATCAGGCGCTGAGTTTGTGAGGTACTGTTTGCTTAGGTACAGGTGTGGAGAGGGATAGCTGTAACAGCACCACTTCCTTACTTACTCTGAAGCTGCTTCCTCTTGATCCTTTTGAGTGCGTATCATTGTGTCATCTTGGTTAGATGATACTTCTCTTAACAAAGCATCGTCATACCTTTCAGAACACTGTGTTCTTCGAGGAGTGTCCTTGTGGGGGCTCCATTTTAGGTGTCTTGGTTCCTTGCGCTGTAATAGGAGATTTGTGGTAGCAGTGCCTGGTTGGGTAGTGCATGCGCTGTCGCCATCTCTCACCGCTCCACACAGTTACATAACACTGTGTGACCAACTGCCCCTCAGTTCCTTCTCTGCCGCCTTTGGCTTCAATTGGAATGATCAGTATCCACCCTCTCTTAGATTTGTAAAGGCTAATCTTATCTATACTTTATAGTTAGTACTATAAGCAGTAGTTAGATATTTCCCCTTTATAGTTATTTTATTTACTTTAGACAAATTTTTCCCTTTATCTACCCTTATTCCCCTCAGTAGGCAGAGAAGTTAGACTCCCGTAGGTTTATTTTCCTCCTCCTTGTTTTGTTTCTGTTTTTTGTTTTGTGGCAGATTTTCTCCTGCATGCCCAGATCATCGGACTTCAAACGCTGTCTAACTTTCAAACTGTCAATTCTGGTCTCTGACGGACATGCACAGTGCGTCCGCTGTCTCGGCAAAACACACATTGCTCATAAGTGTCCACATTGCTAGAACCTCACAGCCAGAGCAAGAAAAGCTAGGGTTCTCCAACTTAAACTCCTTATGATGGAGAAACCCCTCAGACCAACTTCAGACCCTGAGTCCAGGACACCTCCAGGCCAGTGGTCGCCATTGGCAGCCTCTGACAGAGGTCCTACCCCTGCCGAGCCTATGAAAGAGCCCTTACTGAAGATTGCTACTGAAAAGCGGTGCCAGACTTTTCTGCACCATGAATCGGCCAAGTAAAAGTGATCCTCGACCACAAAATGTACCTCAGTACCGACAGCACCGAGCATGTTGGACCATGATGCACCAAGATCTTCTGGAACCGAGAGTTCCCAGAAAGTGGAAGACCATATGCGGGCAAGCTCGAACGGAGGCTCACAGAGCAAAGTGAAACCCTCCACCTCAGTACCCATTGAGCTGAAAAGGACCTCTGCACAAGCGGTGCAATGGTGCCACCTGCAGTATCTATGCTGCACAGCTCAAAACCCTCAGCACTGGTGTCTGCAACTCTCACTCCTGTGCTGCCAGCGATGCTGACCTCTGTACCGAAGCTGACGGTTCCGCAACTGTTCCTGAGACATGCAGACCCGCTAGTCTCCTCAACACCAGACTCTTAGCTGATCAGAAACACCACATTGGAAGGGATCCAAGGATCAGTCCATGCCACTTATAGTGTGTAGTAATCAATAGCTTCATGTTCCAGGACACAATCCAGGATGCTGTAGATGTAGTGGAAAGGATTTGCCAGAGCCAGCGGAGACCATAAAATAGAGGAAGTCTTATGACCACAGCAGTTTTCGTAGTACCATACCAGAACTTAGTGGTCACAAGGCAGTCTCCAGTGCAGTTTTCTGTCTTTCTACAGAAGGTTTGCAAAACTCTTTTCTCCATGTATTTTACAAATCATTGTTAGTTTTAGTATCAAGAGAAGAATCCATGTTTTCTGTACTTCTTTTCCTACCTCCATGTAAGGGGTACCTAGACTCATCTTTTATAATTTTGTGTTTGGGATGCCCACCTTTTGAATACTTTTGCCTTAATTTTCACGTTTGATGTAATTGAGTTTCTTCTGGAGAGTTCTCTGTCTAGATAAAACTTCCTCTCCCCTCTCCCCTCTCCCCAAATTTTCTTCATGTTTTTTAAGTATGTTATTGTTCGCTATAAACACTGCTTCTAGATGCTGCAGTTTTTATAACATTTTTCTTTTAGAAATGCCACTCAAGTTTTCCAACCTTAGCAGAAATCTCAAAGAGAAAATTACATGCTTGTAATGCTTGTTCCTTGATTATGTCTGACAAGATTCTCACTTTTGCACCTACCACCCCTCAAAGGTCGAGAAGCTACATCTGTTTTTTTACCATTCTGTGGAATGTTTTTATTTTTGTTTTTTGACTGTTAAGTTCTTATGCAGAAACAAACTTACTTTGGGGCATTGGAGAGTGTACACCAGATCCTGTCAACTGGAATGTGTTTGTGAAGAACATCTACTAAAGCCTAAGAGGATCAAAAACTTCTGAGGAAGTTTTTCCTAAGTCACATGTTTAAAGAATGGACCCAGGAATTGGAAAACAGTATAGAGAATTCAGAGAACTAGTACAGACAATTCTCTTGTACTTCTGACTCAAGTTTTACATCAGTTTTAATAATGTCCAAACAATGATTTTATGTTTTTAAAAGAAAATTAATTAAGGGATACTTTTCTGGGCACTTTCTGGAGGGCTTGAAGAATGACACAATTAAGGGTGCCAGCTATTTACAGTCCATTGACATCCCATAAACCTGTTCCTTTCCTGTCTCAAAAGATGGATGTTGGAAGTTCCCCTAACTGTCCGTTTAAAATTTTATTCAAATGTCAAAAAAAAAGAATTAAAAGTAGTTTCAGGTATTCTATACCTACTTATGATTCTCTCTGCCAGTATGTTTATAGTTTTACAGTTACATTTTCCCATTTTTGTAATGTTTTAAGAAGCTATTTACTTTATCCAGAACTTGTGTGTGGAATACCAGTTTTAACAAAAAAAAATCAAATACATCAATGTGTCTATATTGAAATGTTGGTTAGTATTTGAAATAACAAAAATGTCTTTTTTTGCATGTGTATTATATTCTTCTTCCACTTGTGTCTTCTCCGCACACCTACCAGATAATTTCTAGTTTCATATTTTAGGGTTTTCTATACTTCTTTTTTTTTCATGTAAATAATGAAAATAACTTATTCCAGATAAACCAGGCTACCCATGACCAGGCAGTGGTGCTCCAGACTGCCCTACAGAACATTCCCAATCCAACTTCAGAGTGCATGCTACGAAATGTAGCAATACGTCTTGCCCAGCAAATATCTGATGAGGTTAGTATATTTTCCTGTAAAACCTAAGTTTTCTGTACTAGATTTTCCTTTTATTTCATCATATTTCTTAGATTTCCTTTCATATAGGAAAAAGATAGATTTCCTTAAATTCAAAATACATTTAGGATATTTTGCATACTTATGTTTTTTAACACTTAAAAGCATTAAATGAATTATTTCTTTACAAAATTATTTACATGTTTTTCATGTGTTTACTTGGGAAAACCAATATGTATAATGGAGTTCAGAGAGTATTAGCTAAGTGAACTATGTAAGAGTTCTGCACATCTATATTAATGGGTTCTGATACTGTGAGACCAGAACTCAGTTGGTATGGTGGTGTTACAGATTTTAGAAGTAAACTTAGCATCATTTTTCTTGAGGTAATTGATATACTTGAAGAATAACCAGAGATTTTTAACAAGAAAATATTGTTACTAATATTAGTCTTTTTTTACTCTTATGTTTGTCTTTGGTAACATGCTTTTTTAGAGAGTAATAGGAAAAATGGTGACCTGAAATGCCTTTTAATACAAAAAATTCCACTGTTGAAGTCTCAAATTATTAACAGAATATATATAAAAATATTTTAACTACACATAATTGAAAATTGGATCACCTGGGTGGAGGAAAAGTGAACGGCTTTGCTCACAAATGGATCATCCATCTAAATGGTGTGACTTGCCCTTATTAAATTTATGCGATGTTGGGTGAGATAATATCTTAAGAAGAATACTGTATATGCTGGAAAGTTGTCTCTGTCACCAACAGAAGATGGTCTAGTAAAAGATGGTATCTCACTCATCTTGTCTCAGTTATTAGATTTGGAATTTTTAGTACATTGTGGCTTGTGAAGGGTGGCCAAAGGAAAAATTACAACTTCCTTTCAAGATGATTGGTGCTGCATCAGCTTCCAAAGTCAAAGCAATGCTGACTTGGACTTCAGGACCTGTATAGGAAATAATCTCCTCATACAACCTCAGAGCGTTGCTAAGATATCCAAAAGTGTAGAAACCCTCCATGACCATTTTAACAATATGAAATGTACACCGTCTGCCACAAGCTAAAAAAGACACAGGCTTGAGGAAAAAAGAAGTTGATGGAACTGGACACCAAAACAGGATCCCTAGTTTTCATCATTGCTACCATTGATGGAGCTGCATCAGTTGTGAATTTTGTATATGAAGTTGCCCGTGTAGAGATGCTGCTTTAGTCATAGCTTTTTCCATAGAAGAAATAGGTCATGGAGGGAGGGAGGGCAGGCAGGATGTGAATTGATTTTTTTACATGCTCTGTGTGAATGAAGTTTTAAAAAAAAGTATTAAAAGCAGAACATTAGCAATACAGATCAAAGGAATGAGACTCAGATTCCACAGTATCAGTGCTAAAATACCATCTATATATTTGCAACAATGAAGAAAACTGCTGCAGAGCTAAATCTGAAGTATAATTTGGTTTATCCTGCATGATTTTTCTTGTACATCTTGATGGCCAATGATTAGTTTTTCCTCAGCAGATTTTGTGGGTTTTTTTTGTTTTTATTTAATTTTGAGAAATTTGATGCAGCCTGTGAGGGAAGAATAGAATAAGAGTTGAAGGGCATTGAAAAATCTACATATTTTTTAATGATCATACTTTAAAAACTTGAAGTAACTTTTCTCCAGACTAAATTAACAAACCTATTTTTGTTTTCTTAATGTGTGAAAGTTCTCATTGCGGTGCTTCTGATGCAAAGTGAATCTGTTCGTGGAGAAACTGGTGAAGAGCCAACGTTCTGTTCTAGCTATTCCCATTTCCATAGCTGTAGTGTAGGTTCATCTAGGATTAAAAGCTCATGATGGAACCAATTTGTTTGTTAAGCTTTTTGTGTTCTCAGTGTTTAATAAATCTGAGTATTGGAAGATTTACATTAACAGAAAAAAAAGTGACTAGATACCTGCCTCAAAGGATTTTGAAAGTTTTCCCCTGTCAGAGGGACGTATGCTTCCTGAACAATGTTACCTTGAATATGAACTCCTGAAATTTTGATGAAAGCTTGTTCCAAACTGGGAGAAGTTAACGATTGTGGTATTTAAATTTTGTGTAATGATTTGGGTGTTTGTACTACCAAATATTTGAAATATATGAATCAATATAGTGCTTTATTTAAAACAGTTGCTAAAAGTAAAGCCACAGAAAACTTATAGCTTATCTTTACCAAATATGTGTTTACAGGAATTAATTTGAAATACACATTCTGTTAACTACTTGGGATCTTGCAGATGGTTTTATGTATTAAGTTTTCCCCTCTAGCTTTGGATTTTACTGTTCCAAACAGCCCTGTTGGAATTATTTTATGTTTTTATTGCTCCCATCAACAAAATATAATATTAAGGGCTCCCAAAGGTACGTGTAACTCAACTAATCATAGATTTGGCTTTAGTGTGAGAACTACTGTTTTGTTGTTTAAAGTGCTATAAAAATTAGGAACTTAATTGACTGTCATATTTCATGCTTACATCACTGTAGAGAGAAATGTCTTATTATACCATAGCTGAAATGCATGACTTTTCCTTAGATCTGTTGTTGGATTTTATCCTTATCTGCTTCTTCTTGTAAAATATATAAATTGGGTGGGGAGAGTCAGATTTTGGACCTACAAACCTTGACATTGTCACTTTAAGACTGACTTTTTTCAGTTACTTAAAATACAAAATTGCAAGAATTCTGACTTTCATGTTTGAGAGTATGATTGCTTCTTCCTCTTCATTATGTAAAGTGAGTACAGTTAATGTTATATGGAATACTTTTTTTAGTATCGAAAAAGAGGCAGAGACCAGGATTTTAAAAAATGTCTCTCAAGTTAGCTTCAGAACTTCTGTGCACTCAACACTTTGGAAAGCCAGGCCACTTACTTAGATGCCAGCATCTGGACCTGCAAGCCTGTCTTGAGGCATAGGGTTTTTATAATTTTTTTTGTTTGTTTTTGTTTAAAGGTTGGCCTATATAATTTGCTATCAATATTCTCAAATACCATATCCTCCATCTTAAAAAAAATTATATTAGGTGTTCCTATAAGGAGATTATGGCATATAAAAACCAAGTTTACATTCTATGACACAAATGTGGTCAAGGGGAGGAGGAAGGAGATGCAGTACTCCTCGAAACTAAAACTTGGTTCTTAACTCGTACCTTTTGCTAGTTTTCCATTCTGAAGGAGAGTTTTAAGGATTTATATTTGTGTATGAGGATGAGGTTGGAGGGGAGTGAAGGCAGGAAAGATGTAATATTTCACTCTGCGTGTATTAAATGAATGACACCTTTTATAAAGCGTGTTGGAAAACGAACAACTCTTTTGCAGCAATTAGTCACTGATAAAAACATGATGCTACAGCTTCAAAAATTTAGTACAGTAACTCATCACTTAACGTTGTAGTTATGTTCCTGAAAAATGCGACTTTATGCGAAATGATGTTAAGTGAATCCAATTTCCCCATAAGAATTAATGTAAATTGGGGAGGGTTGGGTTCCAGGGAAACTTTTTTCACCAGACAAAAGACATTATGTACATATACAGTATAAGTTTTAAACAAACATTTTAATATTGTGCACAGCAATGAATGATTGTGAAGCTTGGTTGAGGTCCTGGAGTGAAAAGGTGGAATATTTCCCAGGGATTGCCTTGCTGCTAAATGAACTACTGCTCGGCTGAGCCCTTAAGGGTTAATATGCTATTGTTAATTTAGCCTCACATTCTACAAGGCAGCATGGACTTGAGGCAAGAGGGAGGAAACACAATAGATGGAGGGCAGTAGCTGCAAAAACTGACACTAGACATCCTGATACTAGCACCCTTCTCCCCCAGCAAGCAGGAAGCTCCAGGGAGCAGCTTCAAGGCTGAGGGCAGGGCAGAAGTAGCACGGCAGTGGGGGGGAGAGACAGCTGAACTGCTGCTGGGCAGCTGCTGAGCCACATACCTTACAGGGAATTTAGGGGAGCTGATGGGGGCCGGGGCTACTGGCCCCCGTGGTTCTAATCCCCACAAGGAGGGGCTGCTCTTCCAGAGAATCCTGCAAGCAGTGGACAAAGCAGTCAGCTGCCAAACGATGTTAGAATGGAGCATTGCACAACTTTAAATGAGCATGTTCCCTAACTGATCAGCAATGAAACAACGTTAACTGGGACAACTTTAAGTGAGGAGTTACTGTATA
Source organism: Gopherus flavomarginatus (assembly GCF_025201925.1). Classification (NCBI taxonomy): domain Eukaryota; kingdom Metazoa; phylum Chordata; order Testudines; family Testudinidae; genus Gopherus; species Gopherus flavomarginatus. The sequence continues at coordinate 214,203,467 of NC_066617.1, read as the reverse complement.
TAAACTAGGAACTATGCCCCAAAACTAGTAATTCGTTCATAAAACAAGACTCAGGTTACCTTTGCAGGTGTTCGGATCTATGATAAACTTTGTATGGCCTATGTGTAGCAAAATTCCTTTTGAAAATTAATTAGGGGTTTGGATGAACTCTTCTGTGCTTGGATAGTAGCTAACATGCAATATCCTGGTTATTTTTCTTAATATCAAAATTAGTTATGCCATTTCGTAGGCTGATTGCTTTCCAAATCACAGCTGTTCTGGAGTTGAGAGCTAAGCAGACAAATCCAGTTAATGTATATTTTGTGTATACTTCTCTAATGAAAAATGGCTGAGCAGATTATTTTCAATATTGTTTTTAAAAAAACTAATTTCAATCTGTTTTGCTAAATTTTGGCCAGGGTCAAATATTTTTATCACTTACCTAATATCAATTTATAATACTTATATCTTAGTAACTATAGTGGCATGAAAGAAGATCCTGAGACACTACCTAATACACACATTTGGCTTTCATGAGCATTGCTAAGATGAAAGTGAAGTGTAAAATGCTAAATGAAGATGCAAGCGTTTCTAAGTTATAGCATCATCTATTTTTGTTTCAATATAAAATGTCTTAAAGTAGTGTAAAGATTCTATTTTTACTAGGTTAGTTGCCGTAATGGTGTAGAGTCCATTTTAATATTACTAGCAACTGTATTTTAATGTTGCCGTGGTTTGTTTATTTCTTTGTCTCCAGGCTTCAAAATACATCCCTGATATCTGTGTTATTAGAGCAGTACAAAAAATTGTCTGGGCATCAGGGTGTGGGTCAGTACAGCTGGTGTTCAGCTCAAATGAGGAAATTAGTAAAATTTATGAAAAGGTAAGAATTCTTAAGCAACTTCTTTTTCTATTTAATTATTTGGTCAGCTATAAAAAGGACAGTGTCAAGTAATTTAGGCTCAAAATGTGACCTATCTTCAAGTAGTTATATTATTGTTGGTAATATACGTTGGATTCTAATGTAGGGTCACAGTTGTGATACTGTAGTTAAGATTGAGATGGTACTTCCATGCTATGTGCCTATTTTCAATTATTTTGGGGCTGAAATTTCTTAAACTTGGAAGTTAAATTTTTTTCTATTGTATCCAAATGTGAAATAAGCATTTGTTACATACTAAAATTTTCAGATGTACTTTTGTAATTCAGATAATTCAACTGCTTTAGTTTTTAAAGCTCAGACTAGGCATATATGTAATGAAAAATGTTGTTGGCCTCCCTTTTTTGGAAGAAATTTGATTTTGAAATTGACACTGATGCATTAGTAAAACTGAGTGATAGCATGTATAGCAGTTTATTTTCCTTAATTGCTTATGTACATGGAGTTAAAATATCAGATCTTTGCATACACAGGATTTAAGGGGTGGATTAGACCAATCATATTTAGAGAGATTTCTGGGTATCATATAAAATGTTTATACTGTCTCAAGCTTTTGGATCTTTCTTCCCCTTGGTGTACACTGCTCAGAACCTTGTTCATATAAAAATAACCTTCAATTTATCAACGTTGGCTTATAAAATTTTAAAACTAATGATATAACCGATTCCTAGAATTGTATTGCAAATACATGTGTATCGTGGGGTGATGTAGTTGAGGAAGTTGCTGAATTCTGAAAAGAGCAAGTTCTATTTGCCTCACATGTCTCTTCACTATCTTCTCTGAATTTTTAAAGTTAATCTGGCACTGCTTCGCTCTTAGCTAAGTAAAGGAAGAAGGAATTTGGTGGGATGCTTTTATTCTTTGTATACTAGATGTTTTGCTTACATTTTTGGTTTACAGAAAAGTAGCTTTACTTGCAGAAAAAGCAGCTTCTCATTTAGCTAGCTTAGTAGCCGTAGCACTCTTGATTGCCTAGGTATCCTGTTCAGTTTATCACAAAATGAGTTCCTCACTAAGAAGAATAATCCTCCCTTTATTTGAAGTTTACTAATAGGGCTAAATTCTGGTTAAGCTGGTGTGGTAGTAGAGAAGCAGAAGATGCTCCCATAAGTTTCTGCACTTGCTGCACAGATCATAAAAAAGGAGTGTGGGAGGGGAAGCAGGATCCACATCCAGGTTTGTGGAAGGGGGCAGGCTGCGGCAGTACTACTTGAAGTCTTGGGTCCTTGTCCCCTTTTCTACCAGCACTCTAGCCAATACTGCTGCTCTGGCATACTGGAGAGCCTCTGCTGTGCTGTGCTGTGCTATAGACCTGGCACAGTTTACCCCCCTCTTAGAATAACAAGAAAACCAGGTGGGGAGTATAGCAGTGCAACAATGTGCTGCTGTTTACTGTGGCTTTGTGGCAAAGTTGCAATTGAACCTTGACTCTGTCTGTTTCAGGCTTTACAATTTGTATTTGTAAACTATATATTTAAAGATTGAATTGAAAACATTAGGCAGTGAGTATGTATCTTAAATAGGAATGGATATGGCCACAGAAATAACTAGAGAGGAACTACAGTTGGATGGATGCTGTTGAGAATTATACACAAGTTGAGGAGAATCTTTCCTATACATTAATTTTAAATGCCATTTCACTTTGCTTTAGGAATTTCTCACATTTGTTTTAGATTCTCACCCAGTTTCACCTTGAGGTGAAATCACCCCATTGAGAAGGCTAACACAAGACCTGTGCAACACTTTAAAACCAGTTTAAACCCTGAAAATAAGACTTAGATGAAACTTAAACTGTGCAAGGCCTTGTGCTAGTTCTATGCACAGGGAGAATTTCACCCTCTTTGTACACAAACATCAACCCTCAACCATTCTCTGTGGTGTTTGTGCCACTGATACTGATGCATGTATTAAACAAGAGGGCTTGTCTGCACAAACAGTTTGTAGCAAGTGGAGGTGTAAATCTGCCCCATGCTAGCTTGCTGTGCAGTGACTGTCCTCATGGACCCTGCTACTGTGCACAAGAAGTTCCTTGGTGTGCTTTGCTCTACCCCAGCTATGAAAAGAGTAGATTAAAGCACAATAGGAGACTTTTAAGGAGTGTCAGCAGAGTCCACATGAACACTTAGTGCATGGCAGGTTAGTGCGGAGTAGATCAGTGTGTCACGCAGAGAAGCCCAGAGCTATGTAAGCATGAAATGTGATATGAGGTGACACTGGAAATGAAGAAAAAACACTTGGGAACAAACTATAAAAAGAAAGGAGAAATAGCAGAAGCAGAGTGAAGGAGGGATAAAAGCAAAAGTGGGACAGGAGGAAACAAAGTAAAATGGAAGAAGGGGAGAAATAGCAGAATTGGGGTGTATGGTGGAGGAGAAAACTGCACAAAATCTAAGTTTTAAGTGATAGAGGCAACAGGGTAGGAACACAGACCACAAGAAATTACTGTAGAATAGTTAGTTTGTAATACTCAAGGCACGTCTACACTTAAAACACTGCAGTGGTGCAGCTGCAGCACTTCAGTGAAGATACTACTATGCCAATGGGAGAGGTTCTTCCATCAGCGTAGTTAAAATCCACCTCTGCTAGAGAGGGTAGCTGTCAATGGGAGAAGCCCTCCCATTGTTGTAGTGCTGGCTACAAAAGGGGATAGGTAAATATAACTCGGTTGCTAATGGGTGTGCATTTTTCACACCCCTGAGCGAAGTAGTTATACTGATGTAAGTTTCTTTGTAGACCTGTTCTGAAGTATCACAAAAACATACCTGTGACTATTTCGGGTGTTTAACAATTTCACAGCCGGGAGCTAGTTGACTAATCTGCTTTTCTCCAAAGCATTACACTTGTGGAAAAAAAACGATGATTTTTTTTTAAAGCTGGCATACCAATTAGATTCTAACTGCTGAAGCATGGAGACATTTCACAAAGGCTTCTTCTGATCCTAATAGTTCAATGGACTCTGCTTCATTTTTGACAATTTTGATTTTTCAGTGGAACTTGGAGAGAGAGCTCTCTTCAGAGTTGTCAGAATCCTCAAAATTAGAGTCTAGAAATTAAAGTTCAAAACTCACTTATTAAATCATCATCTGGTGAATTTATTTTTCTTGTATATTAAAAATTAAAACGTATTTTAGAAGGTGGGTCCAAGTTCTTCTGTAATTCTTCCTTACCACCCCAATAAGTCTTAGGTTACAGCAGCCCTTCTGGTCAGGGGGGACTGCTTTTGGTTTTCCACAAAACCAGATCAGCACCATCTTAAGCCATGGCACAGAGACTTTTGAAGTGCTCCCTACCCAGAGGTTCTGAGTGATAATTCCACAGCCCAGCCAGTTCTTGCGCTAAACAAAGAGATAAGCTTGGACCGCTACAGGACTGTGTGTCACACTGCTTCTAGATCACAGGACTCCTTCCTGGCCTCCTCCCCCAGTCCCTCCCCCCCTCCCCCCCCAAAAAAAAATGGAAAAAAAAAACAAACCACTTTTGTAGAAGGGGATGGATTGTGCAGCATAGTTGCTCTTCTTGAGTTGTTGGGATTCTGTCTGCATCCTTAAATCACTTAATATGCCAAAGATGTCAGATTATCTAATGCAGTGATCATAAATCTTTTGTTTCTTGATTGCCACCCAAAAGAAGAAAAATTAGCATAGCCTCAGTTACCAGTGCACAGATGTGTTGCACATTAGTTTGTGTAGACCCTTCTGGTGTACACTAAAAGTTCGTTAGCATGAATGCAAGATCTACATGGACCAACTAATGTGCAACGCATTAGAGTGCTTTAGAAATCACACCCTGTAGTCTGTTACTGCTCTGTGTAGATGAGCTCTAAGGCACTCTTTCTTTGCTTTGTCCCCTCCTTCTACCACTTTCCCTCATTATCTCCCTTTCACACCCTTCTCTTCTTCCCACATACTTAACCCTGTGATCTTTCTATCTGTCATCTAAAATGCATATGTATATACCCCTCTATAATACTATCATATAATAATCACTGTTGGTGATGGGTAAGGTTGACATTTGGTATACGTCCTATTGGCTCAAAGCTTTTTCAAATAAATTAATTTTGGATTTTATATTGTGTGCCTACCTTTTTTTTTTTTTTTTTTTTCTTTAATCAGCTTGCAGAAGCTTTGGCAAAATCAGTTCAGCCATTTTTTAGTTATGCTAGAAGGGGCACCTATATTCCAGTCAGAAAAATTATGTGTTATCTCACAAATGGCCCAAATATAACAATCCAAATTTGGCTTATTTGAGCTGAAGAAAATTCTTTTCTGATTTTTGGAAAGGAGTGCTAAGAACTACTTCCTGAGCACCTGAGAAGCATAGAGCAACTCCTTAGGGCTTTCTAAAGCAATGCAGGGTGACAACTCTGCTGTGTTTGAAGTACAGCTCTGCTTGCAAAATTTTAAACTCCACATTTGCACTGCATTAGAAACTTTCCTTTTTATTGGGGAAAAAAAGGTGAGCAGCTAGGAGTAACATACAGAGATAGTAACTTCTATCCACTAGCTCCTCCATTTTTGCACCTCAGTTCTTCCACAAAACTGCTATCCGTGCTTCCTTGGTCTTCCCCCAAGCTCCCAACCAATATTCATCCCTCCTCCTTCTGCAGTTTGCAAAGTAATGGCTCTCCTGGGGCATATAAAAACATGGTGGTGTTGCCCAGTGGTGCATAAGACTTTGCAGGGATCTTGGCCCTCCATGCACACCCTGAAATGTGCTGCTGAGTATCCTGTCCCATCGGCCTGGGTTCATATTATCTTGTTCCTGGGATGACCCTGCAGTTGTCTGGCTTGGGGATGCAGTGGGATGGCCATGCAGCCTATGTTGCCACAGCTGAATTTGTCTCTATTGCCTGCTGAGGATCTGATCCCTTACCTGAGGGGAATTAGTGAAGCGTGTGTCTGAGGTGTCTAACAGGTATAGCTGCTAGAGGTTTTTGTGCCCTTTAGTAACTTTTCTGGGTCCTTGAGCGCTTAATTTCTCAGTCTTAACATTAAATTAGTAGTATTTTTAATACATGTACATATACAGTATGTGTGCATATGCTTACTCTAAATGAGGGTCTGCTTATTCATAAGATTTTTGAAGAAGACTGAATATGCTTTTTAGTTTTTGTAAGTGGCTGGCTGAGCTTCTCTGAATTAATCATTTTATTGCTTCTGAGATTTGTATTGTATTGTATTGTATTTGTATTGTATTGTATTGTATTGTAGTTGTGTGTTAGCGTGCCTAGAGCCTTAAGCAGTTTTTAAGTCCCCACCCTCCCCCAATAGAAACAAAAACTTTTCTAAGCTGTGTTGCTTTCTTAACTCCTTAGAGGGAATGACTATTGTGTTGGAGTGGGTGAACTGTCTTTTGCTGGGGAGGATTTCAGTTGTGTACCAAAAGGATATGCATCCTGTTTCACATCTTTTTTCTGAGCTTTGCCTTTCTAATCTGGCGTAACTCCTCACTTAACATTGCAGTTATATTCCTGAAAAATGTGACTTCAAGCGAAACAATGTTAATCGAATCCAATTTCCCGATGATAAATCACGTAAATTGGGGGAGATTAGGTTCCAAGGAAATTTTTTTCATTAGACAAGACTTACATATATATACACAGTATAATTTTTAAACAATTCAATACTATACACAGCAATGATGATTGTGAAGCTTGGCTGAGGTGGTGGAGTCAGAGGGGGGGAATATTCCCCAGGGAATGCCTTACTGCTAAATGATAAACTAGCAATCGGCTGAGCCCTCAAGGGTTAACAAATTGTTATTAATGTAGCCTCACACTCTACAAGGCAGCAGAAATGGAGAGAGGGGAGACAGTATGACAGACAAAGAGAGACACACTGTTTGTGTGTGTGTGAGAGAGAGAGATGTGCATTGCCCCTTAAGTACCCCACTCGAAGTAGGTTGCCTTTTTAAGTAGATAAACAAATTGAGACAGCAGCTGCTGCTGGCAAGCTCCTTCCAGCCTGAGCCCTGTCGTGTCTCTCCCGCCCCCCCCCCCCCACACTCTATGGAGATGGGGTAAGGTGGGGGCAGGAGGAGGGGACACCCTGACATTAGCCCTCCTTGCCTGTCTCCCTCCGTCGGTCCTCCATCCCCCTGCCCAGCGCACAGCAAGCAGAAGGATCCTGGGAGCAGCTGGAAAGTAGGAGCAGCCCATGGCAATGGGAGGCGGAACAGCTGAACTGCTGGCAATTGATAGCCTACTGGGCAGCTGCTGCACAGGGAACTTAGGGGAGTGGAGAACTGATAAGGGGGCTGCTGGTCCACACTGGTTCCAAGCCCCCACCAGCCAGCTGCAACGGTCTACTCTTTCTGCAAGCAGTGGACAAAGCAGGCGGCTGCCAAACAATGTTATAAGGGACCATTGCACATCTTTAAATGAGCATGTTCTCTAATTGATCAGCAACGTAACAATGACCCTCTCGAGGTCCCTTCCAGTCCTAGAGTCTATGAATCTATGAAATAACACTAACTGGGATGACTTTAAGTGAGGAGTTACTGTACACATCTTATTATGTGGTGGTTTATACCATCCATGTCCTCATCTGTTAGTTGAACAAGTAGTATTGAGAAGCTTTAACTGGATGATGGGAGGGTGAAATAATATTAAGGCATACTAATATGAAAAGTACGGGGGGGAGAAATTGGTTAATATTGTATTTAAGAAGCTACCAATGTTAAAGGTGGAAATAAAAGTAACTAAACAAGTATAACTAAGATCCAAGTGCTTGTTACTCAAGTATAAAAAGGTGTCTCTTCTGCATATATACCTCTACCTCAGTGTAATGCGACCCGATATAACACAAATTCGGATATAACGCGGTAAAGCAGTGCTCCGGGGAGGGCTCCGCACTCCGGTGGATCAAAGCAAGTTCGATATAATGTGGTTTCACCTATAACACAGTAAGATTTTTTTGGGCTCCTGAGGACAGCGTTATATCGAGGTAGAGGTGTATTACGCTAACACCTGCAGGACGCAAACAGGTCAGCACCTCACTTTGCTAGGTACTGTGCAGATTGATAGTAAGACAGTTCCTATCCCAGAGAACCTATCATTTAAGACAAGGTACAGCACGTGAGCGAAAAGCGTATAGGGGAGAGAGGACTGAATCAATGTATGTGATAACTTGCATTATAGATTTAGCTGGGCAATGGGACGCAAACTCTCGGTATCCCCTTGTGTTTTAAGTGTACAGCTAGATGCCAGACAGATTTGTTGCACTTTTCCATATTAATTCATGCTGCTCATTTGATTCACTTTACAGACAAATGCAGGCAATGAGCCAGACATGGAAGATGAACAAGTTTGCTGTGAAGCTTTGGAAGTGATGACCTTGTGTTTTGCTTTGATTCCAACAGCATTGGATGCACTTAGTAAAGAAAAGGCATGGCAGACATTTATCATTGACTTGCTATTGCACTGTCACAGCAAGTAAGTGGTTTAAAATAACTAACACTTGTGTAGCATTTTACCTCTCAAAACACTGTACAAACTAATCTAAAACAGAAGGTAGATGTTCCAGCTTATTTATCTTCTTTTTAACTACAAGGAGTTCTTTGTACAGAAATACTAAAGACTTTCAATGTTGGTTTGCTTTGTATTAATTTTTTGACAACATATGGTAAGCTCAAAATACGTTTTTGTCTTTTTGATTGGTTAGTCATGTACAAATATGTATTAGTATTCTGCATAGCAATATAACTTTGTAACTAGGTTCTGTGTCTCACCAACTCTCACTGAAATCAGAGTTACAGGTGTTCAGCACCACTCAGAATTGTGCTGTTTGAGTTTTTTCTGAGATTTAACTGACTTTTGAAACACTCATGTTTGAGACCTCCTGAAAAGGGTATTTGGCCATTCTGACTTTTGTTCATAATGTGATGCATGCATTAGTAACACTAATGTTGTTACTTTTTCACTTGTACTCATTTGTTCAAAAACTCTAATTCTTTTCTTTTACTGGTAAGACTGAGAAGACTTAATGTATTATAAATGTCCAACTAACTTGGCAGAGTGCTTATTAAGCTTCCAAAAAGCCCAGTAAATGTTATATTTAATGCCTTTTAAAAAAAGTTAAATATGATAGCTATAAAATACTTAAGTAATGTCAGCAGGATAGAACTTTGTCACAGGTTAATTTTCTCCTGTTACATGAATGCAGAGGCAAAGCTTCATCATTTATAGAAAGGTTTTAAGCTAGCATTGAATCGTAAGGTCCTCTTACACTGAATTGTGACTCCCATGAAAAATCATATTTTATTCAATGTTCAGTGTTTTTAAATATTAATCAGATTATGAAATGTGTGTCTGTGGTACATGGATTGTTAATACACATAAGTAATGTTAACCAGTTTACCTGCACAATCATTGTTTCATCTGAAAATCTGTAAGTTTGTCTAGCTAGTGAATCGGGAGGTGGGGGTCTTTACCAAGTATAAAACTCTGAATGCAGATAGAAAAGTTAGTAACATTGTGCTTCTCGGGTAAACTTCAATTGTTCAAAATTTTTTCACAAGCAGCAAATGTGACTGGTAATGTCAAATGTAAATGTGTAGTTTTTGCTGGTTTTGGAAGGCTTCCAGGTGGCAGCACTTTGATTGTCATTAAATGTTGAGGGTTACTAAAACATTATCTACAAAACTGTTATTTTTATTAAAGACTTCGTAGTTCTGTTGTTCTGTCAGTGCTTTCCATGACTGTGACATTAGATAGTTTATATCAATTTATAAAAGATCAGCAATAGGTAAAAGTGAATTAAGTCATGGTTGTCCAAACTGTTGAATGTTAGTTATCTGGGTTAAATCCTAGCCCCATTGAAGTCAATATAGGTTTTGAAATGGACTTGTATGGAGTCAGGATTTCACCCATAGTGTTTGATTTCTTTTCCTTCTAGATGTGACAAACTGTAAAGATTTCTACACTACTCTGCATGAATTTCTGTGATTAACTTCCCAGACATTTTTTTTAACATATAACACACCTAATACACTAGTGTTGAAAAAACATTTTTTCTGTGTAGGTCTTCTAACAAATTCTTTATCTGTTGAGAAAGTTTGTGAAGTGATTGCCTCTTAACATTCACTCTGGCTGACGTGGATTGCTATATTATCTAAGACTGAACCACTGGCACCAGGATAACTGAACTTAGTTATATATGAGCTGAGGATATCCCCAAGAAACATGAACTTCAGGTGTCGAGTTTTTTATGGGGAGGCTTAATACTGGAAAATAAGCATAATTACTTAGAATGTGTCCTTGCTTCAGGTTGATTTCATCTGTTGGTTTGCTTGAAAGCCTTCAGAAGGCCAGACTTTGGGTGTGAAAGCAACTGACACAATGTGTTTCAAGATGCTGTTTTTTCAACTTCTGAGATCAGTTACTGCAAATGAATTCTATGAATCCTAAACATAACAGTAAAATGTGACATGAAGAACAGTAATAGCCCATTCCCCACAGTATTTTGTTCAGGAATATTTTGAGAATCAATCACAACCAAATGGTAAATTATCATTCCTCAGTACTGTGTTGTGGTTTACGGTAGTGTTGTTTAGCCATACAGTTAAGTATCCCTGCATTATCATAGGCTGCAGTTAACAAGGCTGCTATTACTTTGTGATATTGAATGTTGCCTTAGCAGCTTTACAAAAGTTTGAGATCCACACCTAATTAATTTACATATTAGTTTTCATAGCTTGTAGTAAAAAGAAATGCAAACAAACACAATGTGCTTAACTTTATTTTTAATCCCCTTAACAGATATTAAATAGACTTCTATTTCACCAGTCTTTTGTATTTTTAAAGCTTCCTTTCTATAATATAAAATCAAGGGGTTTTTTGGTTCCAAGTATATGTACATTACACATCAAACCTGGAGGGTGGTTGCAGAAGAGATATATATAAAGGTGTTTGTTCATCTCTTCTTGAACTTCAGATGCAGTGATGGAAGACTTTTTTTTTTTGTAAAAAGCTGTGCAGTCCTGATTGTGCAAGCTTGAATAATGCCTGACATCTCTGGGACAGTTTAGTATAGGGTTATTCAAGAATCTAGCATCTGCATTTGATTTAATAGTAACATTTTCCTTTACAAGAATTTTCCTTTATAAGTCCCTAATATGATCTGAATTCCAGGAAGTAGATCTCATACTCCATGTGTAAATGATCTAGAAGTATGTTGCATTTATTGGGAAATGAAACACTGCATAGATCCATCAAGATTTTCTCATCAGACTTTGTGTGTACAGAAATTTCAGTTTTCCTTTAGAGGCAGAAAGGTAATCAAATGTAGATGAGGCAAAATATCCATTCCCCTGCAATTTTTAATTGATGTAGGTGAGGTACCCACTATTCATGATGAGGTCGTCCATGTCCAGTTATATCTAATATGTGCCATGCTTTGTGCAGTAAACCAGCACTGTTGAGAGAGAGTTCCCTTTAGGGATTTGCATCTGCAGTGTGTGTAATACTGTTCGTATGTTCTCCATTACTAAATGGTTTGATGCTTGGTTAACGCTCATAACTTTTAAATTTGAAGTAGTTTATTTTAAAATAAAGACCATTATACTGTAACATCTTCTGCATGGAATGTCAGTCTAGATCTTCTGTTTTTTTCCAACAACATAACTGTAGTATTTGATTTATTGTGACTTTTCCAGCAGTGTACTCTTTTTGTCATAGCAGCTATAGGTGGCATCTCAAGCAAATAGATTTCTACATCCTCTTTCAACTGGTTTTTTTGACAAGGCAAGGAATTTGTGATTTGTAGTTACATACTTTTTGGATCTTTTTTTTATGTGAGAACTGGCTGTCTGTCATGGATCACGCTCTACTATTGAATTTTTTTCTACATGAGCATTCAACAGACCACTTTGCATTAGGTTTCCTTTGCTATATGATTTAATCCAGAAGTGGCCAAACTTGCTGAGCCTTATACAACAGTCTTCAGAAGTTGAAGAGTCGGGGCACACTGGCCAAGGGTCAGAGCTTCAGCTGAGGCTCTGAGTTTCAGCCCTGCTCCTGCTGAAACCCCAAGCCTCAGTAGGCGCATGCCACAGGGCTGAAGCCCCAAACCCATCTCGTTGCTGGGACAGAAGCCCTTATACCACCATCCACTGCAAGGCAGAGGTTCCAAGCTCTCCCTCCTCCTCCCCCGGTCCCCCAAGCCTCACTTTAAAGTGAGCTGCACTTTAACTGTAAAAGAGCCACATGCTGCTCATGAGCCATGGTTTGGCCACCCTCGAACTAATCCTACTAGTGTGGCTAGTATTTTGACATTGAAAGGAGCAACCAAAAGAACTATCCTAAATATTTAGTCTCCTATTACTATGAATGACATCTGTTATTTTGTAAAGACAAATCATGTCTTAATGATGATTAGCAACTCCTTGTATTGCTGCAAGAACTGACTCATGAGTCTTAACATTTAACTACATTTGGCATTCACATAAACATCTGGTGCTAGTATATTTCTCAGTGCTGATAAATCACAGAATTAACTTAGTTGATCTGAACATCTTACAAGTTTCATTTAGGATGAATTTTAAATATTAAAGTAAATTTACTTATGAATGGTATTGGATTGACTGCACTAGAAAGTGAAGTAACCTGTTTACAGAACACACACAGTAGAAGCTTAACAACCCCACCTCAAAGCTAAGTATCGAGACCCCTTCAGTCATAGGAGACTACTAAAACTGGTCAGCAAAGATGCCATTTGTAATGAGGAGTTTTCTGTTCTGGGCATTTATGCATCAGTAACTGGACTACAGAATTCAAATTTAAGTATACATAAATTTGAAGGCCAGAAAAGGGACCATTTTATCTAACCTCAGCTGCTGCTTAACACAGGTCATAGAATTTCTCTCTGAATCTTGCATTTTGGCACAATTTGTGGCCTAACTGGAGCATTTTAGAAAGACGTCTAGTCTTGATTTGAAGACTCGAAATGATGGAGAATTTGAGATCCTTTTGGTAATCTATTCCAGTAGTTAATTACCTTGCTGTTAAAACTGTCTTATTACCAATCAGAACTTTGGTTACTTAAGCTTTCAGCCATTACATTATGCCTTTCATTCCTAGGTTAGAGACCACTAGTGAACAGTTAAGAGACAGTGTTTACTTTTGATTGCTGCTAACTGGGACCAAATTTGAAGAGGTCCTTTAGTTTTGAGACATTTTGTTCTGTTTCTGTATCCTGACCTCTTTCCCAGTGTATGAGACAATTGTATTGTCTTTCTTCCTGCAAACGCTAGAGGCAGTTCAAACCTATCTGCATTCTGGGGCTTGACCCACACCTCTTTTTTTCCCTCGCATCTTAATTCTGTGTCCAGCTTGCTAAACAGAGCAGCACTTCAGCTCTCCTGACTCATCCATTACCATCCCAGCCTTTAAAGATGATATGGTGCCATTAGCCAACAATTTTTCTCACTCTCTCGCATGCACTAAAATTTAAGGGACTCTTCCCCTTATATGCGGCCACCCACTGAGCTCCTTATCTCTATTTTTCCCTTCTCCACCATCATGGTGAAGCAAACCAGATTTAGCATAATGAAGGATGTCAGCCTAGTCAACTGACCAAAGGGTAACTACTTGTACTGTCTACCTTCTCAAGTGTTTGTAAAACTACTAGTAGTGGTGATAATCCAGCTAAGAACTCTAGGAACTTCTCTATACCCATTTTTAGAGGACCTGCTCATCCAAATAGCCTTCCCCTGGAACCACTAGAAGCAACCCAGAGGGTCCTCTCCATTCTTTGGCAGTATGCATTTATGATACATTTAAAGAACATCCAGAACATAGGTCTTCTGATCTTATGCAAAGAGTTTTAAAAACAGGCAAGTTCACATAAGAGAGAGCTTCCAGATTTATTTTTAGGGGCCTGGAATATAATGGTAATCTCCTCTCCTCATTTCCCTCTAATCTTAGCCACGTTTGCTAGGCTTTGGAACTGGGGAGCATATCCGAAGAACCATAATACACAGGGCACATGGTCAAGCTCAGATCTTCATAGTATCATATCTTCAGAATTATCACTTCCTAGAGGAAAGTAGTTGGATTGGCTCTTAAGGACTTCCCAGATTTCCTGAGAGCAATGTCATGTGCTGTTTCAGTCAAGTAACATAGTGCTCCTGGCATACGTAAATGAACAGCAGGGTACAAGAAACTCAAATCTAAATGTCAAAGCATTTCAGATTCTTTTGTGGGCAAAATGTCACCTACCTTCTGTTATGGCAGTCAAATGTAAGGGACTACCCTGAAAACAAGAGGAGACTGGCTAAGCAATTTACAGATAAACACCTCAGAATGGTCCTTAATTTGTCCCTGCAACAGAAGTGTTTCTGCTCATATTTCAAAGCTACACCACTAGAGATGCCATAGAGCTATCTAGATGTAACTCAAAGGCCAGGCTCTCCTTCACCAGGAAACAGGCTCACAAATTTGCAGATTGGCTTTTCTACCTTTCCTCCACTCTTCCACTACTAGGCCGAGTATGTTGAAAGATGAAAGAGAGTAAGACATCTGTTGTTTTCATCCCCCGAAACAGGTATTGAAGGTGTGGTACTCAGACCAAGTAGAGATCTCATGTCTCCACTCTATCAACCTACTAACAGGCTGGAGCACTTATCCCAGGACTGTTGAACTCCTAAACATTGCAATATCCCTTCATAGTAACAGGTGCTGCAAGCCTTCCATCCATCCCACTTGTGTTCACAATAGATCAATCCTAGGAAATATGAAGTGTTTCAGCTCTTTTGTGTGTCCTACACGTTGGAACTAAACCTCATCATGTACCAACCACCATTGCATCCCATGTCTTAGTATAAACCAATCTCAGACTCAGGCTTATCCAAGTCTGATGTAGATCAGCCTCCAAGTTTGTTAGAGCAGCATCTCTAACCAAACCAGCAGTTATCTCTTATCTTTTGTGTCTGGGATCTCTCTTAACCCATCTATTCAAAATCTACTATATAGAATTACTTTGTATTTCTGTTCCATAAAGGCATAGTGGTCACCAAATCTCTGCTGTTAAGATACAAGACTTACTGCATTTTTCAAGAGGAAAAAGACAGTGGCTCTGTGGACTCTAAAATCTTTTGTAACCAATGTTAACTTTTCATACGTTGCAGGAAATATTTTTCCCTCATTTTGCTCAAATACTCCACGTCAGAAGGAAAAAGCATGGCACATGCTACTGTGAGGGAAGCAATTAAAATATACTTGTAAAAGAATTTATCAGTTCAGGAAAACATCATCCCAGTTCAGTTCCTTCCACCTTTAAATGCATGGATCTGCAATGCATCCATATTTTGTGTATCTAGTGAACCAAGTGCTATATCACTGGAGCCTATTCAGCCACTATTCCAAAAGGGATAGATCCCTTTCATTGTATTCCACAGTAGTCTCCTGGGCAGAAGATATGTCAGCCATAATAGAGGAAATCATAAAATTGCCACCTTGTCAACATCAAGACTTTTTCATAAAACACTATAAGCTTTATTTTTCACTCTCAAGCAGAAGTGTCTTTTTAGCAGGAAGATGTTCCAAGAGGTGATCCCAAAATTACTAATCTCTCTTACTGTAGAGAAGGGGAAATGATTCTCTTCTGTTTTCTCCCTTCATACTAAATTTTTCTTACTGCCCTTTCTCCTGGTCGCCCAAGATATTTGGAACAATTCAAGAATGGGAAAAATGTACCAGATTTCTTTTCTGTAACTGATTTGTCTTCAGTTCCACCCCCCTTTGAGTTAATTTTTTTCTGGATATATGTATGATGGCCAATTCAAGGTTCATGTGTATATTCACCTCTACCCTGATATAATGCTGTCTTCAGGAGCCAAAAAATATTACTGTATTATGGTGAAACAGCATTATAGTAACTTGCTTTGATCCACTGGAGCGTGCAGCCCTGCCTCCCCGGAGCACTGCTTTACCACGTTATATCCAAATTTTTGTTATATCGGGTCATGTTGTATCGGGATAGAGGTGTATATTTAGCACAATTAAAGAAGGTATTAGAAGATTATAACATATATATAAACAAAACTTTTTAATGATTCCATACATTGTGAAAGTATTCATCGAGCATGAAAGTGGGAGAGGAATAGCTAACTCTGGAACTTTTTGGATGATTCTGAACTGCCACTAGTATTTTCAAAAAGAGAAGCACTGCCCATGTCCAGAAAAAGATTCTGTTCTATAAAATTACTTCATTTAATCATTTTATCTGATAGTTCTTAGTGTAATGACAGTTGTTCACAGTGACAGACGAGTGTGTGTGTGTGTGTGTGTGTGTGTGTGTGTGTGTGTGTGTTGGTTTGGAGAACTCTGCCTGTTATATGTTTGTCCTGTTGTGTGTTTGCCAAATAAATATCTTGTGCTTAAAAATATCTTTTAAATAGGACTTTTTTGCATGTTCTGGTTTCTAGTATTTTATTTTAAATGGTGAAGATATTAAGTCTCATCAAATTCCAACCATTTGTGAACATACAGTATTGTTTTCTTTTTTACATGTATACATTGCTGCATGTTGTGTTGCATGTTACTCTCAATTTTTAATGAAAGAAACCATGATCGTCTCAATTCTCCATCCTTTCCAGCCACTTGAATACTCAGAGAGCTTCTCTTCTTATCTGTGTTCTGATTACATCTTTGTCTTCCTCCCCTACTTTGCAGTATATGAATTTAATTTTAAACTTTGATAACTTAAGGGAATTCTCAGTAAGTCATACTACACACTTGACTGGAAGAACCTTCTTAACAAGATGTAAAATTTATAGTTAGGTACATCGTGTTCATAAATTTTCAACTGATTTTTTTTTTTAAATATGACCTGCAATTAGGATGCCAGAAGTCCAGTAACTTGAGAATTATATGCTGAATGTTACAAATAGCAAAGGTAAAGGGCATTCAGGATATAATTTGTTTTAAACTTTGCATTCTCATGTCTCACTAAAGTCCAGGTCATCAGTTTTGACTTAATTTGATGTCCAGTACATACATAGTATGCAAGTGAAGTTACATCTACCATGGAATAAGGAGACAGTCTAGGAAGTAAACTGTTCTTAAGCTATATTGCATAGTTTTGCAAAGATTCTTTTAATGTAGTTTACATCCTATGGAGTACAAGATATTTAAAAAGAAACTGCAGTCTTCAAACGTGTTGAGGCCTTTTGTTTTTGTAAGTGCTTAATGGACCACCCCACTCTCTAGTGGATTCTAGTGTGGGGTTAATGTCACCATGTTGGTATTGGACCATGGAACAAGGGCTGGCAGACGTACAGAATTGCTGGGTGTTTGTTCAGTCTGTTTGCAGGTCACTTTCACTTATACTGAAAGATAACAACAGAGATTTTTTGCTCATCTTGTTTTAAAGAGCAAGATGAGATATTTAAAAGTTTGTATTAATTATTCTTTTTATAGTTTTTGGTTTATAAATGAGTAATTCTCTTGAAAGAAAAAACAAATGAGGGGCAATAACTAAACTGAAGGTATTGCTGTTTCTTAAATTTTGCCAAAAATAATTATATTGTGCAGTTTGATTATATAATTTACAGTTTTATGTGTGTTTTCTCTTTCTAGCAATTTTTACTGATTTCAAGAGGTATTTTTTTAGCCCACATTATAATTGTGTGTATCCTTTTATGGGAAAAATTAAATGTTTTTTCACTATTTTCAGAACTGTTCGTCAGATGGCACAGGAACAATTCTTTTTAATGGCTACCAGGTGTTGTATGGGACAGAGACCTCTGCTTTTCTTCATTACACTGCTGTTTACTGTGTTGGGGGTAAGGCATTTGAAATTAACACTTTCATTATTCTAGTACAGTTTGATAGGATAAAAATTATTTCAGTAAAAAGTACATTACTACCATGTATAATACACTGGAATTTACATGTTTTGAACATTTTTTCTTTGATTATGCTGCTATGGCTGTTATATTGCAGTGTGTTATAGGATAATTCCAATTTGATAGGGGTAAAAATGGTCTCTTATGCAAATACTACAAATATATTTTTAAAATGTAACTATTTTAAAAGTAAATGGCAACTTTTTTTAGAAGGTTTATTCCTTAAATTAGATAAATATGCATAAATTATGGAATACATTTGTTTTTAAGCTACATATTTGTGAAGCAGTTCTTCCTTCATTTCCTGTGCCTGTCAGGACTCTCAAATTCAGTGTACTTCTGGCTCTGTACTAAATGTTTTCATCTCCTCAGTTGATCTTTGCAAGTTAGTGAAAAAAGCTGCTTTTCAAATATTTAGGTTAAAAAAAAAAGTCATTTTTAAGTTTACACACAACTTCTTAAAAACTTAAACATTTCTTAATGTTTCTTAAAATTTCTTAAAATCTTAAACATTTTCATTTTATTTTTCCATTAAAATTCTTTTCAGTTTAGGACAAAATTGGGTTTAGTGGCTCCAAATAAAAAAGGCATTTATCAATTATACATTTGTGTTATAGAGTACTGCAAGAGAAAGAGCTAAGCATTCAGGAGACTACTTCACCCTATTAAGACACCTTCTTAACTACGCTTACAACAGTAATATTAATGTGCCCAATGCTGAAGTTCTTCTTAATAATGAAATAGACTGGCTTAAAAGGATTAGGGTAAGTTGTAATATGAGGTGAATTGTAGAAATTGGTTTTCCAAAAATTCATATTAAAATCTAGTTGTAAATTTTACAAAAAATCTATAATTTCAAGCCTTCTAACATTTTTTTTTAAATGTTAGGATGAAGTGAAAAGAACAGGAGAAACAGGTGTTGAAGAGACAATCTTAGAAGGCCACCTTGGCGTAACAAAAGAGTTATTGGCATTCCAAACCCCTGAAAAGAAATATCATATTGGTTGTGAAAAGGGAGGTGCTAATCTCATCAAAGTAAGTTACAGTTTGTATTATATGTTAATTTTTAATATAATTACTTTGAAACCAATTAAAAAAACATTTGGAGAAACTTTTTATTTTACATAATGAAACCACAAAAGTGCCTCATTCCATGAAACATTTCTTGTTTGTAAAACAAATGGTTCTACTTGGAATTTATTAAACTTTTCAAAGTATAATGGACATGTTAGTCTGTTAAGAATACTTAGCATTTACATTTCCTTTTACATCTTCAGACCACTGTTCGTTGGTTTGTTACAACTTAGCGAGAAAACTTTATACCTAAAGCCCCACTTAACTTGCAGAAATTGTGGATTCCACAACATTAGGCTTCCACCACAATTTTGATAGCCCCCACTGTCAGCACTGGGCAGCCAACAGCAGAAGCCCTCACTCTCAACCCCATGTTCCTGCTCTCAGCCCCATGTTCCCACTCTCAGCCCTGGGTGGCCAACAGCGGAAAATCGCAGAAAAAGTAATAACGGACTTTATTACCACAAATAATTTCCACTATTACTTTTCTGCAATTTTCTATGTCTTGTTCAGAACTCAGCCACAATTTTTTGACTATCTTCCCACAATTCAAGTAGGGTCTTTTATTTATATCCTTTTGTTGCTTCAGTTTCCTCAGCTGCGAGTTAGATTGACAAACAATGCATAGTGAGACAAATATAGAGCACAGAAATTCTTTCCTTCCATGTCCTAAATTCAGTCTATTAGCTCTTGCTAATTAATTTATTATTCTTTTGTGTTCAAGTTTATACGCAACACCATCGTGTTGTCTGAATAGCTGGTGAATCAAGTGTTTCCTGTGCATCAGTAGGGTGATAGCTCTGAGCTTTGAAGCTCTCTTGTTGAGAACACAAAGCAGCAGCTAGAATAGTACTTTCCAAAGGCGATACACTAATTTAGCAGGATTTGTCACTGATCCAGATTGATTAGAGATTTACAATTACATTCTAAAAAGAGAATTGACTTGAAGATAGAATATTTTCAAAAAAAATAAGACTACCACTTTATCTTTTTTTAGGCTCCTCTTTATTATAGAATGAAATACATTTTAGTTTATCTATATTCTTTTCAATCATCTCTCTAATAAATGTTATACATCTCTACCCCGATATAACACCACCCTATATAACACAAATTCGGATATAATGTGGTAAAGCAGCACTCCGGGGGTGCAGGGCTGCACATTCTGGCGGATCAAAGCAAGTTTAATATAACGCAGTTTCACCTATAATGCGGTAAGATTTTTTTGGCTCCCGAGGACAGCGTTATATTGGGGTGGAGGTGTAACGCTTTCCAGTCTGTTGAAAAATGTTTGTTTTTTAGTAGTAACGGGTAACAACTTCTCTGTTTTTCAGGAATTGATAGATGACTTCATCTTTCCAGCTTCCAATGTATATTTACAATACATGAGAAATGGAGAACTGCCTGCTGAGCAAGCCATACCAGTCTGTAGTTCACCAGCTACCATTAATGCTGGTTTTGAGTTGCTAGTAGCACTAGCAGTGGGGTGTGTCCGAAACCTCAAACAAATAGTAGACACCTTGACTGAAATGTATTACATAGGTACAGCAATCACTAGTATGTAGCATTTTTAACCATCTATTTTTCATTGTTTAATTTATGCATTGTATATGTGTTTCCTCCCACTTACAGCTTGTGTTGTCAGATGATTCTGATGCGAATTACACACACGCATCTCCCAATTGAAAGAATCTTTTACTTTACAAACTAAAAGTTAATCACTCCAAAGTTAGGGAATGCCAGAGTTAAGGTTGCTTCTGCAACCTTACTTTGGCTCCATGGTATGTATGCATTATGACAGTCTTTAATAACTTGATCATGTCCCAGTCTCCTTGCCCAGACTCTCCCAGTTTATTTTTCACCCCCATACTCCATGTCTCTCCCACTTAATCTCCCTCCCTGAGCTCCTTGCCCTATCTGTGTCCCTCATCTCCTGTCTACTTGTCCCAGTCAGCCCCAGTTCTTCCATTGCACTCCAGCTCCTTATCAGATTTGTCTCCCAGCACCTTTTTCTACTCCTTAGTCCACTCCCCCGCAGATCCACTTCTTATTTCTTTTGCATTTGAATCTGACAGCTTCCTCCTCTATGCTGCCTGGGCCCACAGGAGGGTCACTGAGGGTGTACACTGCAATGTAAGCCCAATATAAAATACATTGTATTTTAACCTAAGTTAAGAATTTTTTGACCCATGCTCAAACCAAGGGCTCTGGCTTCCATGATGCAGTGTGCAAACCTGAGTCAAAGTAACCATATCCTAGAGTCCCTAGGCTGCCCATGGCATGCCCACACCCCCTCCATGTGGCTGCTCTGGCCCTAGGACCGTAGTGCGCTGTGGGAAAACTTTACTGCCCACCCTGAACACTACCAGGAAGCAGCTCGCTTTGCAAAAGGCTTGATCTGTTTTCTCTGCATTGCAAACCCAGAAGGCTCTCTGATAGAGTGCTTGCAGATAGGTGATCAGACCAGAATGGGTTAACACTGACCTGAATTTCTGCAGTTTGCAGAGGGAGTGTAGTGTCCATTTTCAATAGATTGGATTCCAGATTGTTGGGATAGAGAGGACTAAGGAAGTTGTCCCATGGAATTGTAGGATACTTCCGGCTTACTCCTGGGACCTGAGTCAAGTGGGGCTGCATCTACACTACAAAGCAGTAGGGCTTGAAACTTGGGTCCCAGCTTGACTCAAATCCAGCCCTGCAGATCCTGGGACCATGCATTTGAGCCTTGAGTTAGCACAGTTGGAGTATAGATGCAAGGGGGGCTAGCCAAGCAAGGGCTTACGTTACAGTGTAGACATATCCCGAGAGCACGGGAGACCATCTCCCCTCTCTCAGTTCTGGTGCCCAGACCCAGCAGAGTCTGGAGCAGTCCAGCAGGGAGTTGCAGGGAAAGTCTTGAAGAGCCTTGGGCTGGAGCATGCCCCATGCAGACAGAATCTTCAGGGAATTTAGTTGCTACTGTCTAAAGTCTGAGCATATGCAAACTATGATTTTTCAAAGGCTTATAACTTTTCTCCAAATTTGGATGGATTTTCATAGGTTTGGCAAAGGCATGGGAGCCTATATATACACAATGGTTCACTAGCTTGTGGGGAAAAAAATTATAGGTCACTTTGAAATCAGAGTTGCTTGCGTTAGTGTTGCTGGGACATCACTAGGTTGGCCTGTTGATCACTGATTTTAGCTTTCTTGGTAACAGTAAAATACGAGT
Source organism: Gopherus flavomarginatus (assembly GCF_025201925.1). Taxonomy (NCBI): domain Eukaryota; kingdom Metazoa; phylum Chordata; order Testudines; family Testudinidae; genus Gopherus; species Gopherus flavomarginatus. The sequence continues at coordinate 214,181,418 of NC_066617.1, read as the reverse complement.
TGAGAGTCTGGGGGGTGGATTAAAGGAATAGTTCAAGTGCTGGTTCCTATGTGTATTCCACATGTGGCCATTCATGCACTTCATGCACCTGAGATTGAAGACTTCTAGCAAGTATTGTCTGGCCTGGGCCTCTGCACAGTTGCTTCCCTCGTGCTCTTTACTGAGAGGATAAGGGATGATGTAGACCAGCACCTCTCAAGTTCCTTCTTATTGCCTCATGGTTTGAGTCAGAATCCTGTGTCCAAAGCTATCTTTGCATCATCTTTCAAAACCTGTAACTATAATTGTATATAGTTTTAGTATTCATAGCATTTTAGTGTTTTTATAGTCGTTAGTTTAGTTTCTCTTCATCTCGGGGATCCTGTGGAGAAGGACTATGCTTAAAGTACTGGGATTTAAGAACTGTCTCCTCCTCGGTCAGTGATGAACACTAGTGTTTTCTTTACAGTCTTGGAGAGGCCATTGTCTCTGCTAATTTCAACAGCTTCCACTCTTTCCTTCCCCAAACCTGTGAGGGACAAGAGCTCTGACGGAGGAAGTATATCAAGGAGAAAGCCATGGGACCCCACGTGGATCCAGGCCAGGAAGACCCACTTGTTTTACAACAAGCTCAAGCTCAAAAGCAGAGGCCAGAGCTGCCAAGCCCAGGGAATCGCTAGATCTGGGCTTTTGACGAGACTAAAGGGCTCACTCGTATACTCAAGGACAGATCCCCTTCCAGGTGTTCTCCTAAAAGAAAGGATCCCTCCCCTACTCTGTCCAAATTGGGCAAGTCCTCATGCATGGGTCCTAAAGACCTATGACCATCTAAACCTCCAGATTATGAGGATAATGTGCAAAGGAGAAAGGATCCATTGGTACCAACTCCAGCTCTTAAACCTAAGGATCAATACATGCTGACACCAACTAGGAACTCCAGTTAGGACTCCTCTTACATGGTATCATCTTGTCCCCAGAAGGACCCACTGACCTCCATGACCATGGATGTGCTGGATCTAACCACTGTGACACTTCACTCTCCAGGATGGACTGAAACCTATACCTTTCCGGAAGATATTTTCACCCTTCCTTATCCTCAGTTGCCTCTCCCTTCGGGTCTGGTTCTTCTGAGTGACATATCCACACTGGGGGAGGAAACCACCTCAAGGAGAAAAGGATACTCCATATCCTGTTCACAAGTTGGAGCATTCATCCACTGGTACCAACAGCATTGCTGTTGGAACCGGAACTTACCTTCTAGTTGGCCAGCTCAGATGTTCTAGACAAGCCATTGCTTCCACAGAAGACGACTAGTCTGGACGGAGACTCTAGGAGGTCTTGGATCCATCCTCCATTCAGATATGACTACCCATGGGACCAGTGGTACCTGTTGTCTTGGGATCCCCCCCAGTGGGTTGACCCTTCAAACTGGCCATATTGGTGCCCATAAGATCCCTAATTAGGCACCTTGGATCTGTACATGGGTACCGCTGGCCTTCCTCCTCTAGCCAATGCCAGCTGGCTTTGTTGGCATGCAAGGGGGAAGAAATCGAACCAGATTCACTGGTAACAATGGTTCTGGCGGTGTCACCTGATGAGGCAATTGCCCCATGCTTGCCATCCCCACCTGACTACCACAGGCGGCAACAAAAGCTCCTGCAGAGGGTGGAGGGTGAGATACAGATTCCACTTGACCGTTTGCAGCCCTCTGAATCCCGGTCAAGTGATCCACCCAGAAAATAAGGCCATTGTGAAACCAGCCAGGGTAGTTTAGCATACTCCTGCTTCCTACGTTCCCACCTTGAAAATGGCTGAGGGGCAATATTTTGTACAAGTTAAAGGGGCAGAGTTTCTGTTTATTGTCACTGCCCACAACTCCCTAGTAGTACAAGCAACCACTAAGACATCCAGGCTTATAGCACTGCAAGGCAATTCTTGCAGACAAGGGCACTTAAAAGCCTTGACCTTCTGAGAGAGGAGGTATTTTTATCCACCCCAGCTTTCTGTTCAAAATTGCTAACTGTGAGTCTTTATTAGCAAAAAATGTTTTCACAAACACTTGAAGTTCAAAGACCAGCTCTATCAGGAGGACAGAGCCCAATTGCAAGTAAACTTTCTTCAAGCTGCAGTGGGCATGACTGATACTTCATTAGAGGTATAGCTACAGCTGTAGTGATGAGGTGTGAATCTTGGCTCCACTTCTTGGGGTTCCATAGGGAAGTCCAGAAATACCATTGAGGACTTGCCCTTTGAGGACCCTAATCTAGTCAATGAAAAGACTAATATTTATGCTTGCTGAGGACTCCAGGACAACTCTCGATTCCTTGGGGATTTATACCCTGGCCCCAAATTGAAAATACCATAAACCAAGTGTACAAGCCAAGACCTTTCCCTCAGCTATTGTGCCACCAGTTCCTTTCAAACTGCTTCTGTGCAAATGTCAGAGACCATAAAAACCTAGATATGCAGCTTCCTCCACCACAGCTATATCCATTCAACCCCCATCCACCAATCAGGTTACTTTTGATGGGATGCTTGAGAACCATGTATCTTTATTGATACCACTTCCTACTGCCTCCCAAACCTCTGGTTGCCTCACCCTTTTCACCCACAGCTGGGGGGGAATAACAACTGACAGATGGGTACTAGAGATCATTCCATCCAACTACAATATCGAGTGTCTTCCCCCTCTTCAGGGACCATGCTCACAAGGAAATCCTCTGTTAGGAGGTGGACTGTCTTCTACAGTGCAGGGCTGTAGAGCAATATATCTGCAAAGAAAGAAATTAGGAGAACACGTAGACTGTTTGTCACGATAGCAGAGCAATCATGGGGACAAGCATTATTGGGTCAGAGACTCTCCAAGTAGATGTCCGTCTGTATCATTCTTTATCATCTGTGTGCAATTTTTCCCAGGAAAGGGTGAGGGCTAGAGCACAGGCAGCCCCTGTAGCATCTCTTTAAATGTTTGTAAGGCTGCAACTTGGAGTTGCATCCATTATGCCTTAGTCCAGGCCTCTTCTACAGAACCACCTGTTGGGACAGCAGTATTACAGATGTGTACCAATTGCATCCTTGCTTCCTGCTCCTGTTTGAGTACTGCGTACCAATTACCCACATATGAAAATACACATGGAAACCAGCACTCGAAGAAATGGAGGTCACCTACTTGTAACCGGATCTGCTTAGAGATGTTTGGTCCTTACCTATATTCCACTGCCCACTCTTCTTCTCCGCAGCTTTGAATCCTATATGATTCACAGTGAGAGAGAGAACTAGAGAGGCATCGGTCCGCACCATCCCATATACCTTTTGGTGCAGAGCATGAGGGGAGCAACTGTTCAGGGGCGGACCAATGCACTCTACTTTCTAGAAATCTCCAGTCTCGGGCATGTGGAGTGAACCCACATCTTGAAGAATCTCCAGTTATATGTAACAAACATCCATTTTCAGAGAAAAACCCAACTGTAAGCCATATTGATATCTTTATGTGAAATTGCATACAACTGTGAAGTAAAATGTGTGGCATAAACAAACATGACGTAGAATAAGATATTTAAGAGGACTGTAGTCTGACTAGAGAAGTATTCTTTTACACATTTCTTTACTTTGATAAGGAAACAAGTTACAGAGCCAAACTGATGCAGTATTCTGAACTCTGATTCCTTGTCACTTCTAATGGATTTTGAATTCTTCAACCTTTAAAAGGTGAATCACTGGTCTCAAGTGAAGTATTTCTGCTGCTAATTTGGCACTAGCTATGTTTATTTTTAAATTGGTTATATAAGATACTTTTACTTTAAGATTTCACTTAAACTGTCATTGTCGACAAATGAGGTCATTAATTTTAGAGATTTTTAACTATTTTCTGTTTGAAGGTTTGGTAAGTTAAACTTTGTTTATGACATTGTGAACAAATAGTAATTTCAGTTTTATGGAATTGCCTTGATTATCATAATAGATATTGTTTTGTAATAAAATAATTTTTTAATCAATTTTGGTTATTCTCTTGTAGCTTGTGAAGCCCTTACAGAATGGGAATATTTGCCGCCTGTTGGGCCTCGGCCATCAAAGGGATTTGTAGGATTAAAAAATGCTGGTGCTACTTGTTACATGAATTCTGTCATTCAGCAGCTATACATGATTCCAGCGATCAGAAATGGTATTCTTGCAATTGAAGGCACAGGCAGTGATGTAGACGATGATATGTCTGGGGATGAGAAGCAGGACAATGAGGTAATTATACAGATGACCTGCTGGTCATCTGTTTTAATACTTTCAAGTCCTCATAACTTTTTTCATCAGATAGAATTTTATTTTAATGGGGTTTCCTTACATTTCTAGCAACAAAACTATAATATAATATTTCTTATTTGAAAATGCTAGCAACTAGAGTAGAAGATCCAAAAGATCAGGCTTGCTTTTCCCCTTCATTTTTTTTTCCCTTCATCTGGAATCCGTGATTGTTAAATCTACATTGTAGATGACATTTTCAGTCTACATGTAGCATGTATAACTTAAAATAGAGATACAATACGTAAATTACTATTTTCCTCCAATAATTGTTCTGTAAACTTAGGGTGCACCATACTGTACATGGTTACCTTGTTGCTAGTTTTAGTTCTCCTATATTCTGCTTATATTCATTATGTTAATGAAGATTACTTGACTGTGTTTTTGATAGAGCAATGTTGATCCTCGGGATGATGTGTTTGGTTATCCACATCAGTATGAAGATAAACCAACATTAAGTAAAACAGAAGATAGAAAAGAATACAATATTGGAGTTCTGAGACATCTCCAAGTCATCTTTGGTCATTTAGCAGCTTCCAGACTACAGTACTATGTACCAAGAGGTTTTTGGAAACAATTTAGGTAAATATAAAATTGGTTTTTAATATTGATTTCCATTCACTGAGACTATTCAAATATAATAGAGGTCAGTTATATGAAAAAAGTAATAGACATAAGCAGTTTGTATAAATTTTAAGATTTATGTGGCTTTATATGTATGAGCTATTTAGAATGGTGGAAAGGTAAGCTGAATTAAGCAGAAGTAACAGGGACATCTTTGAACTCTAGCAATTTTTGAGACTTAGCAGCCAGATATTTGGTTATATGTGAAAGGGAATGTTTAGTTTTTGTACCAGTTGATTCACAACAGCATAAGCAGTCAGTTACCTATGCTCAGGAAAAGTGAATAGAGGTGGTATTATTTCAGTGTATTTTTCTGTCCTCCAAAAATACCCCAAAAACATTTTTTCTTTTTTTTCTTTTTAGACTTTGGGGTGAACCTGTTAATCTCCGGGAACAACATGATGCTTTAGAATTTTTTAATTCCTTGGTGGACAGTCTAGATGAAGCTTTAAAAGCTTTGGGGCATCCAGCCATGTTAAGTAAGGTTTTGGGAGGTTCCTTCGCTGATCAAAAGATTTGTCAAGGGTGCCCACATAGGTAAGTGTTTCGTTTCACCTTTTTCACACTAAAACAGTCTACATTTATGTGAGAAGATGGTTACCAAAGTGGTGTTAAGCAAATAAACTGCCTTATAAAAATCTTCCTGTTAGAAGAAGGATCAATTGGAAAATAAAACATTAATATTGAGGATATATTTCGCCTTTAATGGAATTTGCTATCTTATGTGGGTAAAGCCTTAACATTATGTACAGTGCACTAGTGTTTCTGTTCATCTTATTGCTCCCACTATCAGCGCCTCTGGATAACATCACTTGTCAGCGGCATTGAGGCAGATGCTTGTCCGCCGTCACGGTCCTCTGTAGCTTGTTGTCTGGCGCCTGCCAGATGAAAAAGGTTAGGGACCACTGCATTAATGTATATTTTGATCATTGGAATGCATCATTTTCATGCTTTATATAACTCAAAAATAGATCCTTTTTTGATGTTTTCTTGAAGCTTTGATTTGAGACTAAGCATTAAGAATTTCATTCCAAAAAGATTTTGTGTGACTAGAACAGCTCTTTCAGCCTGTATTTATGGTAGGTACAACATCACACTCCCTCTCTGGAAGAAGAAACAGAAGTCTGCTGCTCGCTTTCCTCAAGGTCTCCTCATTGTCTCAGATTTTGTTAAAACAGTGTCTGACATGTTTAAAGAGATACATATTTTTGCTGCTTTTAGGACTAAATAAAACAAAACTGCTGCTAGCCAGGGTATTCACTGATGTAAATAGATCTGTTAAAATAAGTGGGACTATTCAAAGAAGTAAATGTCTCACCTAATAGTGTGTTTACAGTACTGAGTCTGTAGGATTGTACAATTATTTAAAGCTTTGCAGCTCACAAATTAAATGATCACAGTTCTATTCTTACTAAAAAAGGGGATTTTAAAAATTTTTTATCCTTAACTTAGCAAGAGACAGTTATATGTAATTTTTCTTTCTTTGTTTCTTACCTATAATTAAAGGGATATCAACTTTAAATGTATGCATAGGCTTGACAGAATTTCTATTTAATTTTTTATAGTTTTGACAGATATCAATGTTCTTAATATTTTTATTTTTATCTATCTAAAATTTTCACAGTTATAGGAAATTATGGTGGAGGGTCAGGTAATAATTTAGTAAGAGTAGATGTGATTCAAAAAGTTAAAATTTTATACCAGTTAAAACACAAATTGTTAATATCACATCAAAATATACAAAGTAAATATCTTTAAATCATATCTTAAGTTCTCAAGCAGCATTTTTCTTTCTTTGCCTATCCAGTTTGGTGCTTATTGGTGGAAATATTTTACCTCTGTTTATGTGTGCACAGCAAAATAGACATTTACCAACATTTACCAATAAAAATCCAATTCTTCTTAGCCTGTGTATGCACTTTGAAACACATGAGCTAAAAGTAGTTTCAGGTACTATACCTGTCTCTGAATGCCCCTACCAATTTGTGGTTTTACAGTTGCATTTTCCTCTCTCCAGAATATTTTTCTGTTCTGTTGCTGTGCCAAAGTCCTACTCAACAGGAGAAACTGAGTGACTGTACGAAGAAACCAGTGGGACTGACTAGACATTGTGTTGTCAAACACTCTGTACAGAAAAGTATAATCTGATGTGTTACTTATAAAAAGAAATGCACCTATTGCTATAACTGAGCAGCTATTAAGATTGAGACCAACTGTTTTAACAGATTTTAGAGCACTTAGAAAAATCATCTATGTACGTACTTGGTTTGTTTTGAAATTTGCAATGCCTCATGACTGTCCAGGGTAGGATTAGTGGTTGAAATTTGCGCAAGAGGTTCATAGTAACGCATCTGCTAATCTGCTCCAACTAATCCTGCCACCATTCAATACAACTACCCTTAACACATTGAACACTGCTGGAGTGCAGCAGATAAGTGGTGCGATTCAGATCTGCAGTGCAACATAAACTGTAGCATATGCTTTTAGTCATTCTTCATGTCTGCTTACTTTGGTACCATCTTTATTGATTCACTTGAAGTGGCTGTTAGCTTCAGGGGATGGAGTTGAGTTTTCTGTGGTAAATATTTATTTTTGTAAACCCTTTAATCCTTTTTTTTTTTTTTGGAGTATCAATCACCTGGTGGAGGGGTGCGGTTTGAGAAGGAGCTCATGTTGAAGCTTAATACAAACCTATTGTACTTTGAACACATTAGACTGTGTTTTAAAAATGATCTACCATTTTGAATTAGCACTTAAGAGGAAGTAGTTTCAACTGTTACCTTCGATAGTCAAAGCAGTGACTTCAAATACATAGGTTTATATAATAAAGAATGGCTTCTTATTTTAGAGTGTCAAACTGTTGTAATCAAATGTCTAACAAAACTTTTTATGCTAGAATGTTTTGCAAACCATGTAAAATTGCTGGACAAACACATTTGTATCTCTCTCTCCTCCCTCTCTCTCTCTCCCCCCCCCCCATCATATCTGTAGGTACGAGTGCGAGGAATCCTTTACAACTCTGAATGTAGATATTAGAAATCACCAAAACCTGCTTGACTCTTTGGAACAATATGTCAAAGGAGACTTATTGGAAGGTGCAAATGCATATCATTGTGAAAAATGTAACAAAAAGGTAATGATCCTTTTTGTGATTTATTTTTGTGCAAGTTTGTTACTGGTTGAACAGAGTTTAAGCTTGTTTTTAGCATAATATATTTAAATTAGATGATTTTTTAGCACACAGATAACTTATCAGTCCGTGGTTGGGTGGGGCAGTTTCACTGTGAATATTTCTGAGAAACAATCATTTATTTAAATAAAAGACTTTAGAATTTGTGCCAGGAATCCAGATCTCAAATGACCAACCTGCTTCTCTCCTATACCTAAAGTTACTGCAGCCCTGTTTTTTAGTAGTGAATCTGCTTATGGAAAAGTGGATTGGTAAGCAAACTTTTCAGAAGTAACTTGGAAATTTGTTTGAAATGTATAACAGATCAGATGATCTCATGGTGATGTAGGCTATAGAGAACTGCTGCTGTTTTAATAGTTAGCAATAATTCAGTGAGATGTTAAGGATGATATTTTACTTCCAAGGCCATTGCATGCTCATTTTATTACATTTGAGATGCTGTTTACATTATGTTGTTTGCAGCCAAGATTATATTGATGCTGAAGTTTCTCAGTATATTATTGATAAACATTTACAGTATTTATTAAATGGGTTTTTCATCATTAGACCTTAGATTGTGTTGAGTGATAATGAAAATTTAAGAATCAATATCTGTTAATATACTGTTATTTTTTTTTAGGTTGATACAGTGAAACGCTTGTTGATTAAGAAGTTGCCTCCCGTTCTTGCTATCCAGTTAAAACGATTTGACTATGACTGGGAAAGGGAATGTGCAATCAAGTTCAATGATTATTTTGAATTTCCACGGGAGCTGGACATGGAGCCTTATACGGTGGCAGGTGTAGCTAAATTGGAAGGAGATGATGTAAATCCTGAAAATCAGTTGATACAAAATGAACAGCCAGAAAATGAGCACTCTGGGAGCACTAAATACAGGCTCGTTGGTGTGCTAGTACACAGTGGTCAGGCCAGTGGTGGACATTATTACTCTTACATTATCCAGAGAAATGGTGGAGATGGTGAGAAAAATCGATGGTATAAATTTGATGATGGAGATGTAACAGAGTGTAAAATGGATGATGATGAAGAAATGAAAAATCAGTGTTTTGGTGGAGAGTACATGGGGGAGGTGTTTGATCATATGATGAAGCGCATGTCCTATAGACGCCAGAAGAGGTGGTGGAATGCTTACATTCTTTTTTATGAACGTATGGACACAATGGATAAAGACAATGAACTGATAAAATATATTTCAGAACTAGCTATGACCACTAAACCCCACCAGATTAAAATGCCATCAGCCATTGAGCGAAGTGTACGGAAACAGAATGTGCAATTCATGCATAACCGTATGCAGTACAGTCTAGAATATTTCCAGTTTATAAAGAAATTGCTTACTTGTAATAGCATCTACTTAAATCCTCCCCCAGGTTAGTATTTGAAAACTTCTTCTAATATATTGTTCTTGTAAAAAATTAGTCTCTGTTGCCAGGAAATATTTTTTGATCATTGTCTAGAATTCTTGAGTCCTAGCAAAAGTTAGTTTATTGCATTTTGGTTTGAACATCTTTTTTTCCCTAATGGGTACTGCTTTTCTTTAAGGTTACCTGCACCATTAGAATAATTTTTCTGATTTTCATTTTTAAAAGGATTTATTAAGTTATTCTTTATCTATTATGTTAAACTGTTTTTAAAAAATTACTAAACTTAAATAATTCTTATGGATACCAGATTTATTAAATTTCTAGAATACTGTTCCATTTTTTTCCTACCGTCCATTTCTTGAAGTCTGTCTTGTTTGTTGAAGTTATGTACCTTTCGTTTAAGTGTTTGTTAGTAAAGGCAGAAGTAATTAGCAACTGATTTGGTTGATTAACTCCATCACTCAGCTGTTACCTAACCAAATTTTCAAGGTTTGGTCTAATTTTTCAGAAGTGACTAGTATCTCAAGTTGGGCACATAGAATTACCTGAAAGCAGCTTATTGTTTTTCAGAGAGTGGAACCTGAGCACTTGCTTTTTAAGGTATCTCAAGTTAACCCATAATTACTGTTTGCTTTTGAAAGATAAGACCTTAATCAGTAATAAGAGGCCCTGGGCATTATGTTAGATTCTGTTTTGACCACGTTTATGCTACCAAACAGAACATTAGTTAGTCATTTTGCTTATTGTAGGTAAAATTGTTTATTTTGTCTACACTTGAGTTTTTTCATTTTTCTTTAGGACAAGATCACCTGTTGCCTGAAGCAGAAGAAATAACTATGATTAGTATTCAGCTAGCTGCTAGATTTCTCTTCACCACTGGATTTCACACAAAGAAAATAGTCCGTGGCCCTGCTAGTGATTGGTATATTTGTCTTTAACAATGACTCTACCATTTTGACAGTTTGGTTTCCTTTAATGAAATTCAAGTTGTGTAAAAATAGTGTTAAAACTGTTTGAGGTGTTCATTCCATGTCTCTTTCAAATGTGTATGTGGAGATGAGAGCTAAATCTGGATGGGAAATTACAGGGGAGATACTGAGCCCTAAATAGATGAAAGCTAGCTTCTTTTTGATGTGTATGATGATTGTGCAGGAATAAGCTATACCATAGTAAAGATTGTGTTAGAGTTCAGGTTTAACCCAAAACACAGAATATAATCTCTGAGCACTTTTTGAATTTCTCATGGTGGTTTGATGAAAAGTGACCTGGTGCAGAGAATTGCAAGTTTACAGTCATCACTTCTGGCAGTTTTTCGCTGGATTGTCTGTTTTCTTTGTTATCCCTTTTGCAAGAAATCTAATACACACATCACTCCCCAATTTAAAAATACATTAGCTGAGAGTTTATGCAACTGCACTGCCTAAACCAGGGGTCGGCAACCTGTGGCACGCATGCCAAAGACAGCATGCGAGCCAATTTTTAATGGCACGCTGGAGCCTGTGGGGACTCCAGCATGCCACTAAAAATCCGGCCCAGCCTGGCTCGCTCTCCTCTGCCCTCCGCTTCCCCTGTGGGGGCAGGGAGCAGAAGAATAGGCGTGCGCACGGTGTGGGCAAATAACCCCACTCTCTCGGCACGGCAAGCCGCGGGATCCGCGCTTCCGGGACTGAGCACCAGCCAAGCGCAGCAAGCTGACGGCCTCTTCCTCGCCTTCTCCCCTCCCCTGGAGCCCTGCTGCCACACGCAATGCTCTCGGGGTTGGGGCTGTGCGCTCCCAAGGGCAGCATTTGGCTCTGCGGGGAGCAGACATGCTCCCCACTCAACCGGCGGGGCGGGGCAGGGCACTCCCGCAGAGTAGGGTATCTAGCTCTGGGTGGAGCCTCATGGTAAGGGGCCCAGGACTGAGGGGGTTGGATAAGGGGTGGGGACAGTCGGGACAGGGAGCAGGGTGAGTTAGATGGGGGGGCTTCCCAGGGGGGCGGTTAGGGGCAGGGAGGGGTTGGATGGGGCATGGGAGTCCCGGGGTTTGTGAGGTGGCAGGGAGTGAACAGGGGTCAGGGCAGTCAGGGGACCGGGAGCAAGGAGGGTCTTGGGGGGGGGGAGTTAGTGTAGGGGGTTTCTGAAGGGGGTGGGCAAGGGACAAGGAGCTGGGGGGGGTTGGATGAATTGGGAGTTCTAGGGGTCCTGTCAGGAGGCAGGGGTGTGGAAAGGGGTTAGGGCAGGCAGGGAGTTGGGGGGGGGGGGGCTTGGATGGGTCAGGAGTTCTGGGGGTCCTGTCGGGATGGGGAGTAGTTGGATAGGCCTGGGAGTCCCGGGGGTCTGGCTGGGGATGGGGGTGTGGATAAGGGTTGGGGCAATCAGGGGACCGACAGGAGGTAGAGTCCAGTCTGGGGACAAGGAACAGGGAGGCTTAGATGGTGGTGGGGTCCTGGGCGGCAGGAATCCCAGGAGGGGGTAGTTGGGGAAAAGGAGCAGCGGGGTTGAGAGTTTTTAGGGGGGCAGTCACCCAGCACTCTCCCCTGAGCCCTGACCCCCCACCACACCCTCTTCCCTGAGCACTGCACCCCCCCCCCCAGACCCCTGCCCTGAGCCCTGTACCTCCCTCATACATACCCAGCCCTCTGCTTGACTCCTTCATTCCCCGCCCACCCACAACCCTAGCCCTGACTCTGGCACCCCCACCCATACCCAGCCCCCCCTCTGCCCTGACACCTACACCCCCCTCCACATACCCAGCCCTGACTCCAACCCTCTGCCGCCAGCCTTTTGGGTCCTGGCTGCCAGCCCCGCACAGCCCGCTGCTGGTCTGGGGTTCTGGCTGATGGACCCTTGCCAGCTGGGGTCCCGGCCGCAGGCCCCGCTCAGCCCGCTGCCGGCCTAGGTGAACAGAACCTCAGACCAGCAGCGGGCTGAGCGGGCCGGCAGCGTAAGACCAACATTTTAATTTCATTTTAAATGAAACTTTTTAAACATTTTGAAAACCCTGTTTAATTTTACAGTACAACACTAGTTTAGTTATATAATATATAGACATAGAGAGAGACCTTCTAAAAAATGTTAAAATGTATTACCGGCACGCGAAACCTTAAATTAGAGTGAATAAATGAAGACTCGACACACTGCTTCTGAAAGGTTGCCGATCCCTGGCCTAAACCAAGAGCTGAGATCTGAAACATGAGAAACCCATCTGAGGCTCTGTACCGTACTGCCTTTCAGAAAGGCTAACCCACACTGGTTTAGTCAATCTCTAACCACCATAAATCAAACTCTTATTCCAGATCTGGGAATAGAATTCCAGTGCTAAGTTGCTGGCTAGTAAATACATCTCTACCCCAATATAAAGCTGTCCTTGGGAGCCAAAAAATCTTACTGCATTATAGGTGAAACCACGTTATATCGAACTTGCTTTGATCCACTGGAGTGTGCAGCCCCGCCTCCTCAGAGCACTGCTTTACCGTGTTATCTCCGAATTTGTGTTATATTGGGTCACATTATATCGAGGTAGAGGTATAGTTGTTTAACACACGGGGAAGGTGTGAAACCCGCCTCCAGTGACTGGTCTAGAAAGGAACTAGTATTTACTCCTGTAGCTCAAGTAGTAAGGGTCTAAGCTAGGAATCTGATGATCAAAAAGTTCTCATAACCTGCTGCTGATCTGTGTGTGGGGATAGTACAACTGCATGTGATTCACACAATCAGAAGACCTTTCTAAAGCAGGTTTTGTACTTAGAAACTACAATAAACTGTAAATTATGGTGTGAATCACCAAAATACACATTTCATATTTGTCTTGACCCACCTGGTGCTTGTGTAATCCAATGTTCAGTTATGCTTCCCCCTCTGTGCCTGATCCACAGAGGAGTTGAGTCTGTGATGACTCTCAGCTTGGGAGCCTACATTAGAGTGCAAATTTGATGAAGTTGGGGTACATATTGCTTTTTGGCATGTGTTGGAGATGGAAATGAAAGCCTTCTGGCTTAATATTTAACTCTAATTGCGGTACTTTCGTTTAAAATAATTTGTATGAAAGAAAACTACAGTATGTTCCTTTTTACTGTTTAGTAAACAAAACAGTTAAGACAGCTCTAGTCAGAGTAAGTAATCACATTCTCTGTGGAGATGTGAACAGATGATCAAAAAGACCTGTGTTTGAGGAAAAAGCAGATTTCTGTACAATTTCTAAAGGAATGGGTGGTTCAGGACAGCAAATGGAAGACATTTATGCTATAGAAAATGAGGGTTGCATCTTGTAAATATCTGTTAAAGTTATTATTTTAATGCTGATGTTACATTACAACTGTGATAGTATCTTCTCTGTTTCAGGTATGATGCATTATGCATCCTCCTTCGTCACAGCAAGAATGTACGCTTTTGGTTTGCACACAATGTCCTTTTTAATGTTTCAAACCGCTTCTCTGAGTATCTTTTGGAATGCCCTAGTGCAGAAGTGAGGGGTGCATTTGCAAAGCTTATAGTATTTATTGCACATTTTTCATTGCAAGATGGACCATGTCCTTCACCTTTTGCCTCTCCTGGACCGTCTAGTCAGGTATTTACACAGTTTTCAGTCTAAACACCTACTTATTTGTTTTGCATCTTGTTTAAATGTTCATTTGGAACAAGTGTCAGCATCAAAGCTGCAAACTCTGCACAATTATTTATAAACAAATTTTTTTTATATTTTCTTAGAAATCTCCTGGTTTTAATAGAGATGAGCCTCTGGTTTTTCATTCAGACTCCTGCAACACTAGAGGCAGCAAAAATTACGATTTCAATATAGTTCAAAAGAAAAAAGTTCACTACTTTTTTATCTGATCAGTCTGGACGCATAAAATTAATGTAGTAATTACAATTCCAAAAACAGGCCTTCACTCCATCAGATTAATAACTACAGAATTAAGTATCAAAGCAGTGACAGAAGTAAGTCAGGAAGTACGGGTTGTAGATCTTTCTGGAAATCGTTGCAGACATGCTTTGTGTGTCCATATCATTAATGTGGGAATGTCCTCTGATTCTGAATTCCGCTACCAGATACTGAGTGCAGAACCATTCTCCAGAACCACTTACAGTTCTTCACTTAGTGGTCTCCTGCTCTTAGTTTTGAGAACTGCTGTATGTGGCCCCCCCACTATGAGATGTCAGCCAGAGTCTGAAGCCAGGACCTTCAGAATCAAAAGCACAGGCTTGGCTCTTTTCTGTAGCCCAGTGTCTCCCACAATTCAGATATGGGATATTCCCCTCTGGTCTGCAGTTTCTGGAGGCATTTCAAAGCTGTAGCACAGCCTGTGCTAGCCATGCCTCCTTCTCTGGCCTTCTGTGTGCTGCCAGAACGTCTGCCTCCACTTCAGCAGTCATGTGGTGGTTCACTTTGCTCCTGACTTTTGTCAGCTTATTTTTGTATCTGTTTTTTTCATGTATTAGGGAACAAGGTTTCTGTTTTCTCCCTTTCCTAGATCAGCTATTTAGCTGGCTTTTAGTCAACCACTCAAAGCCAGCACAGTAGTGTCCCTTGGTGCCTGGTGCCCCTGCATGGCAGAGGTACCAAGCTAAATCCAAGCAATGTGCTATTTGTGAGACTGATTTTATGGGCTCTTTGGAGGGTCTGTTATGCCCTGCTTTTTCTCAACCAACCAAACTTTGCACTGCTAGGGCATGGGTCTCTGAATTGGACGCACACGTTAGGTCCTTTTGCCCCAAGAAGCTACAATTCTAGCATAGAAAAGTCTGATCTGGCAACACAGAGAGGGAGAGATTCCAAGGTTGAGGAGAACTATATCTGGCCAACCCAGGGGGTAAATCCTGGGGCAGAACAGGACTGGAAGGAGAAAACCCTTAAGGATCTACAGATTTGCACTCCCCCTGGACCCAAAATGAGGTATAAGTTCTCTGTTCCTCTTCTTCCCAGTTTGAATTGGAGAACTCCAGCGTTGAAATCCCATCCCCTTGGCAGAGGGAGTGGGACTCCACAGGGGAGGACACCAAGGGAGACACATCTAGAGAGCTCAGGGCACTGCATATAAAGCTAGCTACAGAAAGGTGGCAGTGCTTGCAAAGCAGGCCAGAAACGCTACAAAATCCAAAAAGGTGTTTTTTTAATACCTTTTCTTTTCCTGAGAGAGATTTATTCTCTAACTCAGACAGCTGCTCCACTGCTGAGGAAGGGGACCTCTCAGATTCATGCTCTGAGCAGAATAGAGAAAAAAAAATGCAACAAAGGGTCTTTCTCCCCGCCTTCCACCCAGGGGTTGAAACCATGTGCAAAAAGTTGCATCCACAATTGAGATCCATCCTGAACAGGCAGAAGGACAAGCCTAAAAGTAAATAACCTGCCTTCTAAATCCTTTCCTGAGACACTAGTCCCATTACATCCATTTTTTGAGGATGTAATCAGAGAGGAGTGGAAAACCCCTGATAAGGGTAAATGCATAAGCAGACATGTACTTCGGTATTACAAATTGCAATAACCAAAAAATATTACAGACATACCAAAGATTGATGCTCTCTAGCAAAGATATGGTAATCTCATCTGAAGGAGATTTCTTTACCAAAAATCTAGCTAATAGAGAGGTGAATGCCATCTACAGAAGGGGCTTTATCCGCCACCCTTAGAGCATCCTTAGCGGCTACATACTTTCCAGGAGCCACAACATTTTAGCTGATTGACCTTAAGGACATGAAAGACAGACCATCCTGACTTTTGGTCTACACGTAAGAAAATTTTCACTAGCAACAGCCTTTATGGCAAATGCCTCAATGGATACAATGAGATTTTCAGTCAGGCCCATGGTATCCACCTCAGCAGCCTGATGTCACATCCGGCTTTGTCCGTGGAAGGTTGATGCTCACTCTAAACAAATTATATGTTTATCTAAATTCCCAGGCTCTCTCCTTTTTGGGAAAACTAGTGGCAGAAGGCACAACCAAACCAAAACACTTTCGTCCCTCCCCACCCAGTAGTCTGAGAGACTACAAAACCCAGCAACAGACAAAAATGCTGCCTTTGTCCATCCTCCTCACAAAGGAATCAAACAAAAGACAATGGGTATATCAGGGCAGAAACCCTGCATGGGGGTGAAAAATCCAGAAGTGGATCCACCCCTTTTGAGTCCACTATGAGAACAAGCAAATGTTCCTCCACCCAAACCTGAATCTAGGTGGCAATATTTCCCACCTCTCAGAGAGTGGCCTTGATTGACCACAGACAAGTGTGTGAGAGAGGTGGCAGATACTTCCTGGAACTAAGGGCCCCACATCATCCCTTCTTAATCCAATCCCCATCTTGAGCAACCCCCTCAAACGCAAGACAGTGTTAATATCTTGCTGCTGCTTTGAGTAGTGTCTGTATGGGTGCTCCACTCAAGGTGTGTCTGAGTCCCGATGCTGCTGTTTCGAGAACTTTGGTAGTAGTGTCCGTTTAGCCCACACGTGTGCTGGCAAACCCTCCTCAGTTTCTTAACTGCCCTGGCTAGTGATGGAACTATAGTTGTCTGTCCGCAGATCATTAGCTCTCTTAAAATTGCTAATCTGCAGTTTGTCTTGAAGTCTTTTTTCTTTACTTCATTTACATTTTATTTTGGCTGTTGCCTTTAAAAAAAAAAATGGGGGGCGGGGGCAGGAGAAAAGGATCTTGTCTTCCGACAGCCCCTGTAGGGGAGGAGAGGAAGGGAACTACCTCGCAACAAGGGTATGCCCGGCTCTCCAGGCTTCAAGAAGTTCTTCAGTTGTAAGGAATCTGTACCAGTGACCGATGGACAATCGCTGTGTGTTCTCTGCCTACAAGAGAAACACATTCCACAGAAATGTGGCTTGTGTCAACAACTGAAGCCCAGATCCAGGAAAGTCAGAGAATTGAGGCTGTAACTCCTACTCATGGAGTCAGCCCTTCAATGTCCAGAGTCCCAATGTCCACAACCGTCTGCTTTGAAGAAAGTTGAGCCCAGGCAGACACCCATGAGCCACTCACCTAAAGCCTTTAAGAAAAGGTATGTGAGTCCCCATAGCGAGCCACAACCAAGCCATAAGTGATCTCCGGCTCAGTCATTATTAGCAGTACCAACGCTGAAGCCGTCTAAATCTGGTACCCAGGGCACAGGCAGTACCAAATGGAGAGAGCAAGTCAGGCTGCCTAAAGAAAGACCCAGTGGGAGCAGGCAAAGAAGCACTGGTACCACAGAGGCATGAGAAACATCTTTCCACCCTGGAGAAGGTTCCATCGGTACAGACATCAAGATTGGTGCTGCCGGTGACGCGCCAGGCACAGATGGACCTTGCTGTCAGGTCCACGTCTTCAGCTCAGTCGGTACAAGTCTCTCAGCACCGACACCTGGCTCCCCTCCACTCTTCTTACCTGCCATCAGGCATACCCGCCCCTCAGATCCACAGCCTCCCTGGTTTTGGGCAGTTGTGGTACTGACCACTGGGCCCCTTCCCATCAGAGTGGCTGTACTGGGATCCTTGGCAGGTCCAAAGGTAACAGGCCTCCATCTCTACTGTGGCCTACCAGTAGCCAAGGAAGTACCCTCCTTCAACTGCTGCTTCAAGGGCCTCTGAACCCCTTGAGCAGGCAAGGGAGGAACTAGAGGCCCAAGTTGAGGAGGAAATCACTTCTCAAGCCCACTTATCATTGTTCTCATCTGATATGAGATGATGATGCCACCTCCACTGTCCATGGCTGATAACTTTAAACTACTCCAAGATTTGGCACAGAGGGTGGCAGGAGCACTATAAATACTTCTGCAAGGGGTGACTGAATCACACCAGAAGCTGGTGGACATTTTAAATTCTTCCACCTTTTCCAGAGTGGCCCTCCCTATTAACAAGACTCTATTGGACCCTGCCCAGATAATATGGCAGACTCTCGCATCTATCCCACCAACTTGCAAGTGGGCAGGCAAGAAATATTATGTGCCAGCGAAAGACACAGGAATTTGTTTTCACACCCACCTCCCAATTCAATCATTGTGGATGCTGTTATTTCTAAGGGATGCCAAAATCAGTTTAAGTCCACCCCTTATGATGGTAACTGAAAGTGCCTGGACCTTTTTTGGAGGAACTCCTCGGCCATCTTCCAGTTCCCAGTAGTGAACTGTCATGCCTTGTTGGCTAACTATGACCATCAAAACTATGCCAAGCTTAGTTTGATCTCTACTGCTATTGTGGTGAGACAGTCTTTGTGGCTTCATCTGCCTGGCTTCCCAAATGAGGTCCAATTGACTGTGGAGGACCATGATTTTGAAAGAATGAAGCTATTTGCAGAGATGACCCATGCCTCCCTTAACACATTAAAAGATTCCAGGGCCACCCTTCGATCGCTCAGGATCTATACTCTTGGATACAAAATAAAATGTAGTCCTCAGCCTCCATTCAAGCTCCGCTCATCACAATATTCGGCTCAATATTCACAGAGATCACATGACCCCGAAAACAAGAAGCCCAGGTTCCCTAGACAGAAGATGTCAAGATCTCAGCAAACTTCCTCTCAACCCTCCACCTTGAAAAAAAAAGACAGTTTTGATGGGTTGGTTGAGGTGTTTATAGAACACTCTTCTCACCGCTCCATCACTCTGGAAAATTCCACCATCCCTTCAGGGAACATCTCCCTCCATTCTGCAGCACCTCGGGATGGATAACCTCCGACCAGTTGGTACTGGAGATCTGGGATGTATAATCCATCCATTTCTTCTTCCTCCCCCCTTCCAAACACCCTTTGCTGTCCCTCTTCGGTGAGCTAGTGCCCATACATCTAAGGGGTAAAGGTTTCTATTCTCATTACTTTCTGATACTGAAGAAAAAAGAGAGTTGGAGATCCATACTGGACCTCTGAGCCCTCAACAAATTTATCAAGGCTCAGAAGTTCAGGATGTTCACGTTATCAAAGATCTTTCCAACGTTAGAAAAAGGAGATTGGTTCTTGGCCCTCAACCTCCAAGATGCTTACTTCCACATTTCGATCATACCTAACCACCTATCGCAGAAGAGGAGACAGACTCTCCATTCCATCCTGTGGATTTTGCGGCTCAAAGCATGGCTCCTTCATGGTTCCAGCACATAGATATCTTGCTCTGAGGAGACACGGGAGGAAAGGAACTGCTCATTGTACCCATCTACAAAAATAGAAGAGATTTCTGATCTGATGCTAGTCCAAAGGTGAGACTTGTAATACAGCCACCTTACCGGTAATCCTGGACTTACCTGTTGACTCTCAAGAAATACAGACTCTCTATTAGTTTGCAAAAGGTTCATCTAGTAGCAATTGCAACTTTCCACCAGCAGATAGAAGGATACTCAGTCTTCTCCCATCTGACTACAAAGAGGTTTCTCAGAGGCAAACTTCTTCCCACAATCCAGACTTCCCAGTCCTCAGTGGGATCTCAACCTAGTGCTAGAAGGACTGACTAGATTGCCATTTGAACCTATGGCCATTTGTTCATTGACTCACCTTTCCATCTAGACGACATTTCTGATCGCCATCAACTCTGCAGGAAGAATAGGGGAGATAACGACTCTGACGGCGCATACCCCTTTCACGGTGTTCTTCCCTGACAGTCGTGCTGAGATCGTATCCAGAGTTCACTCCCAAGGTAACTTCCGCATTTCGCATGAATCAGCTTATTCAGCTTCCAGCCTTTTATTCCAAACATCATCAGGATAAAAGGGAAGCCATCTT
Source organism: Gopherus flavomarginatus (assembly GCF_025201925.1). Classification (NCBI taxonomy): domain Eukaryota; kingdom Metazoa; phylum Chordata; order Testudines; family Testudinidae; genus Gopherus; species Gopherus flavomarginatus. The sequence goes on along the minus strand of NC_066617.1, from coordinate 214,161,302 downwards.
CCATGCGCTTGACATGAGGAGAGCCTTGGCTTTCTATTTGGACAGACAAGAGTTTTCAGAAAATCTGACTCTCTCTCCATTACAGATAAGTCAAAAGGTACAATGATTTCAGCTCAAGGACTCTAAGTGGGTCCCAAGCTGTATTAAACTCTGTTACAGTTGTGTAATGTAACAACACAACTTCAGTACGCAGGTACTCTACAAGGTCAGTCTCCTCTTCCGTCGTTTTATCCCTATATCCGAAAACTGCAGAGTAGCTACATAGGCATCTGCACACACCTTGGAAGAACATTATGCTATCCTGGAGGATTCAGCTCCAGCTACCAAATTTGGTGCCCCACAGCTATATCATCTATATCAAACTCAGCTCTGAAGTCCCAGCCTCTAGTGGTGGGCACTGCTCAGGAATCACCATGGATTACCCATAAAGACACTACTCAAAGACGACATTACTCACCTTGTGCAGTAATGATGGTTCTACGAGATGTGTGTCTCTGGGTACTCCACGACCCATCCTCCTCCCCTCTACTTAGGAGTTCTAGTAGTTGACTAGACTCTGTGATAGAGAAGGAACTGAGGGGTGGGTTCACCTATGCATGCTAACTAGCCCCATGGCAGGTGGGAAGCAGTGCATGTGCTGGCTCAACTGACACTGCTACCAAAGTTCTCTGATCAGCTGCTCAGGGACACAAACACACTGACAGCGTAGCACCCATAGCGGGACACGTTTCAAAGAACTATCATTACTGCATAAGGTGAGTAACTTCATCTCCTGGACATAGGATCAATAGAAACTGTTCCCTTAGAAAAAAAATGCTTAGAACTGTGCTCCCTTTTCTTCATTGCCCAGAAGCGAACAGGGTCAGCCATTCTAGATCTCAAGCAGCTTAACAGATGAAGAAAACGAGATTCCAGGTGGAGACTATAGATTCAGTGGTAACATCTGTCTCAAGGGGACTTCTGTGGACCTGGTAAATGCATATCTCCATATTCCTATATGACATGCACTGTAGTCTACTGAGATTTGCTTAGTCCTTGCCTTGAAGAGTTTTCAGTCTTTTTGTTCTTTTTGTACAGTGCCTAGTACAATTGGTCCTGATATGTGACTGTGATCCATACATGCTACAGTTCTACAGATAACTAAGTTAGTCTTAGTGCATCAGTTGTTGTTGTCTTTTTAGCTGGAAGTTTGCGAAGCTGCTAAATACTTGACCTTTTTTGAGGGCAGATTTCCATCAGTTGAATATCAAGTGATTCAGACTCTGTTGAGGAAAGATGTCCTCAAATCTAGATGTCTGCCAGAGATTAGCTCGTAGGGGTATCTCATTCTGTCTCCTCATTTATGCCATGTTAGATACCAAGGCACCTGAACCATTATGATTGCTGTAGTGCTTATTTAAGACTCTAGTCCTGCAGCACTTACCCATGTATGTAATTTTAAGCATATGAGTCATTCCATTAAACTCATTGGGGCTATTCACAAGTGTTTCCAGGATTGGAACCCAAGTGTCAATCTGTCTGTCAATGTGTATGTTCTATTCCAGGGGTGGCCAACCTGTGGTTCCAGAGCTACATGCGGCTCTTCAGAAGTTAATATGTGGCTCCTTGCATAAGCATCAGTTCCAGGGCTGGAGCTATAGGTGCCAACTTTCAATATGCTTGGGGCAGGGGGCGAGGAATGCTCACTGCTCAACCCCTGGCTCTGCCACATACCCTGCCCCTACTTCATCCCTTTCCCCCAAGGCCCTCGCTCCTTCCTACTCCCTTTCGTGAACCTGCTATGCCCTGGCTCCTCCCCATTCCCCCAGAGCCTCCTGCAGGAGGCATGAGGAAAAATCAGCAGGGCTGCTGGCAGGCATGGGGGAGCTGATGCAGGGCTGCTGATGTATTACTTTGGTTCTTCGGCAATGTATATAGGTAAATTCTGGCCCCTTCTCAGGCGCAGGTTGGCCACCCCTGGACTATTCCAAATCAGTTTGTGGTTTCAGAACCTTTTACGTTTACTTGACTAATTTCCTTAACCATAAGCATGGACAAATTTTAAAGAAGTCTTTTTTCCAGGCTAGCAATGGCCACTCATCTATTTCACTTGGCACTTAAGGTACTTCATTCTGTCTTTTGCCGTTTATTTTACCTGTGCTCTGCAGGCTTTTGGTAATCTCAAGGTCTTCAGTAAAGCAGACATCTAATGTCACCTACACTTTTCTGCAGCTTTCTCTCAGGAATCTGTTTAAAGGAAAACTGGAAAGACTCACTTAGATCTCTTTTGACTCTGCTCCACATAATGCCAGAATGCTTCAAGAGTTATTCTTTTGTCTGACTAGAACAATGGATGTCATCTTCTGAGTCCGAGATTTTGACACCTAGCTCTTGGGTTTGTTGATGTGATTATGGAGCAAGATTCTTGAAGTTTAAGGCCAGAAGGGACCATTAGATGATCTAATTAGGCTTCCTGTATATCACAAGCTGTTAAATTTCACCCAGATACCCTTGTATTGAGCCCACTGACTTGTTTGACTAAAGCATAATTTGTGTTTGGCTAAAACATACCTTCCAAAAAGGCATCCAGTTTTGATCTGAAGCTACCAAGCGATGTCAGCACTTCCCTTGGTCTTTTGTTGCAATGGATGATGATTGTCTACTCTCACTGGTAAATTAAATTTAGAAATTAGGCACTAATTTTTATCTGGTTTCAGCTTCCAGACATTGTTTTGTTATACCTTTCTCCACCAGATTTAAGAATCTGTTCAGTACTCAATATTTTCTCCGTGTGAAGGTGTTTATACACTGTAATGAAGTCAACCCTCGTTCTTCTTTAGATACACTGAAAGACAAAGGGCTCAAGTGTTTATCTTAGGGCATTTTCTCCAATTTTTCAACATCCTTTTTAGAATGTAGACACCAGAACTGGATGCAGTATATCAGTATTAGTTTCATCAATGTTGTATATGTTTCAAGTTGTTGCAGGTCATCAACTAGATCAGAGGTAGGCAACCTATGGCACAGGTGCCAAGTCGGCACGCGAGCTGATTTTCAGTGTCACTCACACTACCCGGGTCCTGGCCACCAGTCTGGAGGGCTCTGCATTTTAATGTAATTTAATTTTAAATGAAGCTTCTTAAACATTTTAAAAGCCTTATTTATTTTACATGCAACAATAGTTTAGTTATATATTATAGACTTACAGAAAGAGACCTTCTAAAAATGTTAAAATGTATTACTGGCATGCGAAACCTTAAATTAGAGTGAATTTATGAAGATTCGGCACACCACTTCTGAAAGGTTGCTGACCCCTGAACTAGATATTGTAGTGACTCGTAATGTATCAATAACTGAGAGACATTTTAGACACTCCTGTGCCTTCTTTTTATGCCTCAAATTCAATTGCAAAATTAGATTAGTAGCCACCAAAGTCACTCTTGGCTCCACAGATCAGAGGTTATTTCTAACGTGCTAGGTCTCTACTTGACAGAACCTCCAGTCTTTAATCCAAGATGCTGACCAAGATTACGGTGGTCAGAGCCACATCTGAATTGTTAGGAGTTAACTTTTTTTTATTTTAGTCATGGCTTGCCACAGAATAACACTTTTTAGAAGTGCTGAGAGTGCTGCTTCAGCTTTGGGCCTTTTCCCTTGCTTGTTCTGACCATGAGTCACAAGCACAGTGAATAATGCAGTTATGACCAGAGGAGCACTCAATAGAGTCTAGGGAACATTTCATAAAACTGTAATCAATGCAAATATAAATGGTTTTTAATTACTGACTGGAGCTGTTGTTCTGGTGAAGTCTAGTTAATTGGTGTCTCAAGAAGTCTCATTGTTCAGTTTGTCTCAGTGTAGACAGACCATTGTCCAAGTGAGAAGGCATGAATACATCCACTGCATTTATTTGGTAGAGTCTTATCTCACAGTGTCTGGAGAATACATTATGGATTTTAAGCCTGTGGGTAGAAATCCTAGCTGATGATGGCTAGTGAAAGTCAACACTGAGTTAGTAACAGGTTGGATAGATTTATTAATTCCTTAGTGTAGGGTACAGAGCTGACTTCATGAAATATGCTGAGGTACAGCTACTGCTTAGGGAAGCTATCACTTGACACTGAAGTCATAGAAGGAAGCAGAAGACCATGTTTTCCGGCTGTTTGAGCTCAGAATTGGGAGTGTGAAACTTGTTTTTTTTGTTTTGTTTTTTGCAACTTGAGGCTTTGCCACCCACTTGGATTTTGGACAAGTCACTTTTCTCTTACTTCACTTCCTCTCTTCAAAATATGAGTACCATTTACTTATAATTCATGACAGAGACGCTGAGGATTGATAGTGTTTGTGAAGTGACTTGAAGATGTATAACACAATATATAAAGGCTAAACATTCATCCAACTGTCATCCAGTCTTGCAACTCACCGTTATAGGAAAATTAATCAAGAAGGTGGTGGATGGGAACTGTTTGAACCAATCCCTAGATGAAGACTAGAACATTTCAGGACTGCCCTGAATGATCTTGAGGCTTGCTCTTTTGTCATGATACAGAAAGAACCACAAACTCTGAGGACTTACTATTGGCAGTTCTTTGCAATGAAGCAAGGTTTGGCCTTTCAGTACTATACAATAAAGTCCTATCTTCTGGATTGAATGACCAACTGTTTCCACCATCTGTTTAATTTTGTATATTAGGCAAGGTGGGTGAGAGAATATCTTTTGGTGATCAACTTCTGTTGGTGAGAGAGGCAAGCTTTTGAGTTACACAGAGCTCTTTCTCAGGTAGATTTGAAAGCTTCTCTCTCTCACATACCTGAAGAAGAGTTCAGTATAGCTCTAAATCTTCTCTCACCAGCAGAAGTTGGTCTAATGAAAGCTATTACCTCGCCTACCTTGTCTTCCTCATATCCTGGGACCAGCACGGTTACAACACTGCATACAACAATGAAAAATATCTAATTTTGTGTAGGTACACACACACACAATTCATTAAAGGGGTGAGAAGCTTTGGGGTCCTTTTTAGCTCATCATTGAGCCTGCATAATCAGATTGCATTACTGACAAACACCATGTTCTACCTCCAGCTTTCTAGGAAAATTCACCTCTTCCTTCAAGATGAGGATGTGGCCACAGTGATGCAGAGATTTGTCATCTCCAGGTTGAATTATTCACTGTCAGAAGCTGACTATGTAAACAATTCAAAGGCTCCAATTTGCACAGAATGCAGTTGCTCTCTCCTCCATAAGACAGGTTGCCATAAGTACAGCACTCCTGTACTTTACTCCCTCCACTGGCTCCTGCTCCTTCTCATGCCAGTTCAGGGCCTTGGTCCTGATTGGGAATGCCACTAAGGGATCATATCCCAGCTATATTAGAGACCATGTCACTCGTTTCTGACCTGCCAAGACAGATAAACTCTTGGACATTGAAAATCTCAAAGCCTAGAAGGAAGCATATCGGAGCTGGAGTTAAGCTGTTGGTGGTTGAGGTGACCCAGCCAGTGAACAAACTTATATAGAAGATGGGTCTAATCAGTAGTGTGACTACGTGTAAGGAATGCTGCAAATCCTTTGATAAATCTTTTCTGCCACAGTCAGGACCGGCTCTAGGCACCAGCAAAGCAAGCACGTGCTAGGGGCAGCATTCCGGTCATGCTTTTTTTTTTGCTTGGGCACTGGCATTCTCGGAGCTTGGGCTGGCAAATTTTTTGCCTGGGGCTGCAAAAAACCTAGAGCCGGCCCTGGCCACAGTCAAATCCTGTTCACCCTATCCCCCTCCTCCCCGCAAAAAGTCGTCAGTAAAATTGGGGGAGGGGGGAGGAAACGTTTGCAGATTTGACACCATCAGCTCAGGATTAAACAAAGACTGAATGGCTAGCCTACTGCAAAAGCAATTTCTCCTCCCTTGGTGTTCACACCTCAACTGCTAGAAGAGGGCCTCATCCTCCCTGATTGAACTAACCTCTTTATCTCCAGACTGCTTATTTATACCTGCCCCTGGAAATTTCCATTACACGCGTCTGACGAAGTGGGTATTCACCCACGAAAGCTTATGCTCCAGTACATCTGTTAGTCCATAAAATGCCATAGGACTCTCTGTTGCTTTTTACACACTCAGATAGTGCTTCCCATAACCAGAGAAAGGGAGAAGAGCCAAAGACTTAATGAAGTTCACAAGGGTACCTCACTTTTACCAGCTATGATCGTGTGATGTGTTCAAGTAGTATAGTGATGAGTACCAGTGCTAAATCTGGAGAGGTTTTTCAGTATGTTGGTATATGAACTTTTACTTAATATTATTAAAATTGTTAACTCTTAATTTTTTCTCCAGGGAATTAACAGTGATGATATTTAATTCTTTACTTTATTGGAGGCTGTTTACTCTTGTTAAGGAACATCGATTATTTTTATTGCATTATTTATGATGATTGGTCACATTCCAAATATACAGATCATTTATTTTAAATACATACCTGGATTTATTCTCTGATAGTTCAGCTCTGTCTTACGTTCTTAACGTCTGTAGAAGATCAAAATACATGCAAGCAGTTGTTTTTCCCTTAAGTCTGTTTATCGTAGAATATCGCTTGGCCATCCTCCTTCCTCACTAGTTATGAATGGGTTTTTCTTATAATTATACATTTTTGATTTAAAAAAAATTAACTATTTGGGCACTTGTCTTTCCTAATGTATGTACTGCATCTGAAGAGGAAAGCAGTGAATATTTTTCTTTTGTCGAGTACTGTGGAGCATTCTTATTTCTCTCACTTGGGACCCAGTAATTGAAGCTGTCTTAGAATTTCATAGGCCTGGTTTTTTTTACTATTCCACTTTAAAGGGGCTTCATCTTATACTAGTTTGCTGCATGAAAAATGACACCTAAATAGGCTGACAGTGTAATCAGGTATTGAGCTCCTATGTATGGATTTACTGAATAGAAACTGTTCAGGAACTGCCATTAATATTAAAACTTTTTTGTTTTGCAGGCCTATGATAACTTAAGTTTGAGTGATCACTTGCTGAGAGCAGTACTAAACCTTCTTAGAAGGGAAGTGTCTGAGCACGGGCGCCATTTGCAACAGTATTTCAACCTGTTTGTGATGTATGCCAACCTAGGTAAGCAGTTCATGAAATGTCCTTAATGGTATTGCTGTAAGGCACTCTGTTTTTCCATATAAGAAACTAATCATGTTGACTCAAGTAATGAGATGACCAGGATCAGTAAAAAATTGCAGGCCAATTGTGGGGGTGGTAATACTTTTAAGAATATTAGGTACTTATGTAGCACTTCCAACTGAATATTTCAAAACATTTCTGAGAATGAGTGTATGAAACTTCACACTACTTTTGTGAAATAATGTCCCATTTTACAGTTGAGTAAAATGAGGCATAGAGAGGCTAAATGGTTTGCCCAAAGACTCACTGAACTGTGCATGATCAGTGTGGTCTGGTAGTCAAAGATTGGGACTATAAACTTCTAATACCAGGTCAGCAGAAGACTTGCTAACCTTGAGTAAGTCAGTTAACCTCTGATTCCTCTGTCCTAAAATGGTGATAGTAATGTTGTTTTTATAAATAGCCCCCTGCCAAATTGCTCCAGGTGCTAAACATCAGATCACAATTTTAAATTACATTAAAAACTTTAGTACATACCGTCAAGAGGTGGGGGAGAGAAGTTAAAGTTTGTACAGTGTTTAGACAGTGTTAAGTGTTTTATATAAAGACGAAGCATTGTGATGAGTCTCACAATATGTTGCTGTGGTCTTGTTATAATGAGGCCATGTCTACATCTAAAATTTTGCAGCGCTGGTTGTTACAGCTGTATTAGTACAGCTGTATAGGGCCAGCGCTGCAGAGTGGCCACACTTACAGCAACCAGCGCTGCAAGTGGTGTTAGATGTGGCCACACTGCAGCGCTGTTGGGCGGCTTCAAGGGGTTTCGGGGAACGCGAGAGCAAACCGGGGAAGGAGACCAGCTTCGCCGCGGTTTGCTCTCGCGTTCCGCGAACCACCCTGCAAACCGCAGGGAAGGAGACCTGCTTGCTTGGGTTCGGGGAACGCGAGAGCAAACTGGGAAAGGAGACCAGCTTCGCCGCGGTTTGCTCTCGCGTTCTGCGAACCACCCTGCAAACCGCAGGGAAGGAGACCTGCTTGCTCGGGTTCGGGGAACGCGAGAGCAAACCGGGAAAGGAGACCAGCTTCGCCGCGGTTTGCTCTCGCGTTCCGCGAACCACCCTGCAAACCGCAGGGAAGGAGACCTGCTTGCTCGGGTTCGGGGAACGCGAGAGCAAACCGCGGCGAAGCTGGTCTCCTTCCCCGGTTTGCTCTCGCGTTCCCGGAACCACCCTGCAAACCACAGGGACGGAGACCTGCTTGCTCGGGGTTCGGGGAACGCGAGAGCAAGCCGGGGAAGGAGACCAGCTTGATTACCAGAGGCTTCCTCAGGTATGCTGGGATACCTGCTTATTCCACGGAGGTCAAGAAAAGCGCTGGTAAGTGTATATACTTGATTACCAGCGCTGGATCACCAGCGCTGGATCCTCTACACCCGAGACAAAACGGGAGTACGGCCAGCGCTGCAAACAGGGAGTTGCAGCGCTGGTGGTGCCCTGCAGATGTGTACACCTCCTAAGTTGCAGCGCTGTAACTCCCTCACCAGCGCTGCAACTTTCTGATGTAGACAAGCCCTCAGATAAGCAGTTATGCTCAGGCAAAAATCAGCTTAGCAAATCAGTTACTTGGAGGGGTTTTCTAACTACATCATGTAATCAATTCAGAGAGCCAAGTTTAAGAATTGGACTTAATCTTCTGTTTCCCAAGACTGCAAGGCTTGTTTATTTTCAAATCTAGCTATTGATTTTTGTGGCAATGTTTGCCTACAGTGGCTTTTTTATTTTTACTGTACTGAATATGTGGTGGCTGTTTACTCATTAAATAATGTAAGTTTAATCATTTTCTAATGACTAACGTTGATGCTGTATGGTGCTATTCATTATTATTCTTGACATGCTGTTTTCTGATTGGCTTGAGTGCTTACCTATTTTGTGCTTCAGTCAGCACAGTTTATCCATTGGTGACATTTTTAGTTGTTTACTGTGATTGATTAAGCTTGTCCACAACTGGATAATTTTTTTCATTTAAAATGTCAGGTTTTTGTGGTCAGCAATCTGAATGACTGATAGTTTTATATGTTATCATGAAGCATAAAGGTACTGTAAGGCATGTTTTTGCTGCAGTAATGATCTACAACTTAGATCACTTTGTATTCTGATTCTCTCCCAGTCTGATACAAGTGGGCTTTACCTTTCTTCCTGCAAAGTATTGGAGACAGTTGAGACTCATGATAAACAGACAACTTGTGGAACTCATTGCCAGGGGATGTTGTGAAGGCCAAAAGTATTTACCAGAAAAACAAAAAATGTTCATGTAGGATATGTCCATCAATGGCTATTAGCCAAGATAGGGATGTAATCCCATGCTCTGGGTGTCCCTGAGCCTCTGACTTCCAGATGCTGGGACTGGACAATTAGAATGGTTCACTTGATAATATCCTATTTTATTCATTCCCTTTGAAGCATGAGGCATGGGCCTCTATTGGAAGACAGGATAGTGTGCTGGATGGATAATTGGTCTGAAGCTGTATGGCCATTCTTATGTTCTTAGCAACTGATCTCTAGTTACGTGAGCACTAATGAGCACCATTGTGGAAATGTTTTGTTCACAATTCTGATGATATATGCAGTTTTCAGCTAAACCCTAGTAAGAATCTAGTCCAACCTCTTCCCCTTGCCCCCATCTCCCTCCCAGAAGGCATGTATAACTGAGAGCATGAATAAGAACCAGCAATGGAAAAATGATTTTCAAATTTTTCAGAATTTTTTTACCAAAAAATCCAACTATATAAGAACAGTAACAATTAAGCTTATAAAAACATATTGTTGTCAATACTATCCATGAGATGTAATTTTTTTTGTTCCTCTGAAGGTGTAGCAGAAAAGACACAACTTCTGAAACTAAGTGTACCTGCAACATTCATGCTTGTGGCTCTGGATGAAGGCCCAGGTCCTCCAATCAAATATCAGTATGCTGAACTGGGAAAATTGTACACTGTAGTGTCACAGCTAATCCGTTGTTGCAATGTGTCATCACGTATGCAGTCTTCTATCAATGGTATAGTGAATTTTCCAAAAAAAATTTTAAATGAATTGAAAACATTGGTTATAAGTTAGTAAATTATTAGTATATGTGGTGTTTCACTATTAAATGTACTTATTGGAGCAATAGTCTTAGAGGGTTTATGATGTTATATTTAGCAGTTTCTTACATTTTGCAATAAAGATTTTCCTGATTCTGCAGTGGCCAAATCCTATGTTGATATACGTATCCCACTAAAACTACAAATCATTCTCCATTAAGCCTATTTAGGCCTTTTAAAAGAATACAGTTAGGAAGGTGTAGAGGACCTCTTAATATCAAACCTGTTCCAATTAGATGTTTTAGTTTTATAAAGACTGGGCTAAATTCTTCTCATTAAAATGAATGAAGTTGAACTGACATACCTGATGAAAATTTAACTAAAACTTAACCCTGCTGAGCCAGTGCTCCAGGAAAAGCCCAAGTTCTTCTTCGAGTGATTGCTCATATCCATTCCAGTTAGGTGTGCGCTCTTGTCGGAAGATTCTTACCCTAGCAACTCCGGTGGGTCGGCAGGTCGCCCCCTGGAGTGGCGCCGCCATGGCGCTGGATATATACCCCTGCCGACTCTTCCGCTCCTCAGTTCCTTCTTACCACCCGTGTCGGTCGTTGGAACAGTGGAGCGCGGCTTAGCTGTCCTCCACTTCCCTAGTTTCTCTCTGTTCATCTAATCTCTAGTTGTGAATAGTTGACTTACTTTTATAGTTTACAGTCGTTAACAGTTAGTTGTTGTACATAGGTTAGTGGTTTGGGCTTGAACCCTTCCCCGCACCCGGTGCTGGGGCTCATGCCCAGTTCACCAGGGTTTAAACCGTGCTCGGCCTGTAAAAAGCCGATGCCCACAAGCGATCCCCACGACTCTTGCTTAAAGTGCCTCGGGGAATCGCATATCTCCGACAAGTGCCGCATTTGCAAGGCCTTTAAGCCGCGGACTGAAAAGGAGAAGGACTTTCGGTTAAAGACTCTCCTTATGGAGGCAGCCCTTAATCCTCCATCCTCGGCACCGAGCGCTGACAGCGCTTCTCCGGCACCAGATCGCGCCGGCCCGCCAAGACACCTCGGCACCAGCTTTCTCCGGTGCAGGGACCTGACCGAAGGCCTTCAATCTCTTCCATGCCTTGGTGCAGACTCGCCTGGATCGTCCGGCACCTACCCATGCCGCAACACCGATGCCTGTGGTACTGTCAACTCCGGTCCTGAGAGGGCCGTCAACTCTGGTCCAGGAGAGCTCCCCAGTGAGACCCGTGGTCGAGCTGACGGTCCCCTCCACGCCGGAGACATTCTCCTCGGCCAGGGACCTTATTGCCATGACTGATTCGGCCCTGCCTCAACCCCCGGCACCGCCGGTGCGGGTTCTCCAGTCCAGAGGCAAACCTGCCGCTATGAGGCCTCCTTTGATGGAGTCAACGAGCCGGCACCAATCCCAATCTAGGTCTCGGCACCATGCCAGGTCTCGCTGCCGGTCCCGATCTCGACGCCGCTCGCAGTCCCAGCACCGCTCACCCAGGCGGCACTGGTCGTATTCGCGGCGCAGATCCACCTCTCGTCCCGGTCGGTACTCTCGGTACCACTCCGGCTCCAGGCACCTCTCCTGGCACCGAGACTCTCGCAGCCGGTCCCATCGTAGACGATCGAGATCCAGGTCGACCTCCCGCCACCGCCCTGGTTGCAGGTCCCGGTCTTGGTCTCGTCACCGATACGATTCCTGGTACCGATCCCCGGCACCGAGGAGGTCTCCAACAACGGGAGCGAGGGAGTCATACCAGCCTCGCTCAGCTCCTCCATGGCCGTCCCGTCAGCCGTCCCTGTCCTCTCAGGCAGACAGCGTATACGCCCCGGACACTGACGTGCCTGCTCCCTTGTTCAGCGAGCCCCAGCCTCAGGAACATGGTCCACAGCAGTGGGGGTTCTGGATACCTTGGGCGTACCATCAAGCCCAAGGCCCTCCCCCAGGTCCTCCGCGTTCGACGGCCTCGGAACACAGGGCACCAGAGGCCACGATTACCCGTCCTCCCCCACCTGCTATGAAGGAAGGAGTGACCCACCCACAGGACTCCGAGCTCCCCAGAGAGACGGACACCTTGCTTCAGACGGAACCCTCTTCAGACCCGCTCGTTCCAGGTCTTTCATCTTCGTCCTCTCCTGACGAGGCAGTAGCTGGAACCTCGTCGACCAGCCCTCCTCCAATTGACCTCAGGGCCCACCAGGACCTCCTCAGGCGTGTTGCGCAGAACATGAATTTACAAGCCGAGGAGGTCCCAGAGGTCCAAGATCCAGTGGTGGACATACTGTCATCTGATGCCCCCACTAGAGTGGCTCTCCCATTTTAAAAACCATACAGGCCAATGCCACTACTATATGGCAGTCTCTGGCCTCTGTTCCGCCCGCTGCACGAGGAGTAGAGCGCAAGTACATGGTGCCCTCAAAGGGCTATGAATACCTACATGTACATCTTCCTCCTTGCTCCCTCGTTGTCCAGTCGGTTAACGAGAAGGAGCGCTGTGGCCAGCAGGCTCCAGCACCTAAATCGAAGGATGCGAGACGTATGGACTTGCTTGGGCGTAAAGTTTACTCTGCGGGAGCTCTCCAGCTCCAGGTGTCCAACCAGCAAGCCCTCCTTAGCCGCTATAGCTACAGTACCTGGGCAGCGGCGGACAAATATAAGGAGCTGCTTCCACAGGATGCACAGCAGGAGTTCTCAGTGATCCTCGATGAGGGGAAAAAGGTCTCGAGAACTTCCCTCTAAGCTTCCCTGGATGCCGCGGACTCAGCCACCCGGACTCTGGCCTCTGGCATGACTATGCGCCGTATCTCGTGGCTGCAGGTCTCTGGCCTCCCCCCGGAGCTTCAGCACACGATTCAGGACCTTCCATTCGAGGGTCAAGGGCTATTTTCGGACAAAACTGACCCTAGGCTGCAAAGCCTAAAAGACAACAGGGTCATTATGCGTTTGTTAGGGATGCACACGCCCGTAACTCAGTGCAGGCCCTTCCGACCCCAACAGCACCGCCCTTACCCTCAACCCCAGCAGAGACAGGACTTTGCCAGACGCCGAGGCAGAAACGGCCGCCGGAGACAACCAGGCAACCAAGGGGGCCAGAACCAAAGCTCCTCCAAGCTTCCCCCGGCCAAAACCTTCCTTTTGAAGGTGTGCCCGAGGGCGTTGTACCAGTTTCTTTAAAGGATCCGTCCCTGCCCTTTTCCAACCGCCTTTCCTTCTTCCTCCCTGCGTGATCCCAGATAACGTCAGATCATTGGGTCCTACGCACATTGGAACTTGGATACCATCTGCAATTTATTTCAAACCCCCCCTTCCACCCTCCTCCCTTGTCCCTCTTCAGGGACCCCTCTCACAAGCAACTCCTCCTACAGGAGGTGCAAGCGCTCCTCGCCAAAGGAGCCATAGGGGAGGTACCAGAGCACGAACAGGGCAAGGGGTTTTATTTCCGCTACTTCCTGATCCCCAAGGCGAAGGGAGGTCTCAGACCAATCCTCGATCTGCGGGAACTCAACAGATACATGGTAAAGTTGAAGTTCCGTACGGTATCCCTGGGGACCATTATCCCATTCCTGGAGACTGGTATGCTGCCCTCGACATGCAAGATGCCTACTTCCACATAGCCATCTTTCCACCTCACAGGAGGTTCCTCCAGTTCGTGGTCAACCGGCAGCATTTTCAGTTCGCGGTCCTCCCGTTCGGCCTCTCTACATTCACCAAATGTATGGCTGTAGTCGCCGTCGCAGTCGGATACATGTCTTTCCGTATCTAGACAACTGGCTTATCCGCGGGACCTCCGAGACGCGAGTTCTCAGTCACGTCCTCATTGTCAAGAACCTTTTCCTACATCTAGGTCTAATGATCAATGTGGAAAAATCGACTCTAATCCCCACTCAGAGGATAGAGTTTATCGGGGCCACCTTGGACTCAACTCTTGCCAAAGCCTGCCTACCACTGTCGTGGTTCCAGGCTCTCATGGCCATCATCTGGAGGCTGCAAGCGGCGCCGCTAACTTCAGTACGCACTTGCCTCGCTCTCTTGGGCCACATGGCGGCCTGCACGTTCGTAACGAACTACGCAAGACTGCGCCTACGGCCCCTCCAATCCTGGCTCAACACGCAATACCATCCAGCCAGGGATCCTATGGACATGGTCATCACCATTCCCTTGACCGTGCTGGGCTCCTTCCAGTGGTGGCTGGATCCCTCCATGGTGTTTGCGGGGCTCCCGTTCCACCCGCCCCAGCCCTCGGCGTCCCTGGCAACGGATGCATCGTCCCTCGGTTGGGGGGCTCACCTCAGGCACCTACGCACCCAAGGCCGTTGGTCACCTCACGAACTGGATCTCCACATCAACGTCCGAGAGCTGAGAGCGATCCGCCTCGCTTGTCAGACGTTCTGACAACACTTTCAGGGCCGTGTGTGTCGGTATTCACGGACAACACAACAGCCATGTACTATATAAACAAACAGGGCAGCACGAGATCTTCACCCCTGTGCCAGGAAACCTTACAACTATGGGACTTCTGCATAGCCCATTCTATACACCTCATCAAGTCCTTTCTCCCAGGAGTTCGGAGCACGCTGGCGGATCGCCTCAGCAGATCCTTCCTGTCCCACAAATGGTCGCTTCGCCCGGATGTTGCCTTTTCACTCTTCCGGAAGTGAGGGTTTCCCCGGATAGACCTCTTTGCATCCCGAGGGAACAGGAAATGCCAGACGTTCTGTTCCTTTCAAGGCCTCTCACCGGGTTCAGTGGCGGACGCCTTCCTTGTGCTGTAGACGATGCACCTGCTCTATGCCTTTCCACTGTTTCCACTCGTCCACAGGGTCCTACTGAAAGCACGCAGGGACAAAGCCCACTTGATCATGATAGCTCCAGCGTGGCCTCGGCAGCACTGATACACCATGCTGCTAGACCTGTCCGTAGCCCACACTGTTCCCCTGCCTCTTCACCTGGACCTGATTACCCGGGACCATGGCAAGCTCCGTCACCTGGACCTTCAGTCGCTCCATCTCACGGCGTGGCTCCTGCGTGGCTGACTCACTCTGAGCTGCATTGCTCCACCCCGGTGCAGCAGGTACTCCTAGGTAGCAGAAAGCCTTCCACTAGAGCTACATATTTGGCCAAGTGGAAGCTCTTTGCTTGCTGGTGTGTGAAGCGGAACTTCCTTCCCGCCGAGCTATCCATATCTAACATCTTGGATTACCTCTGGTCCCTCAAACAACAGGGCTTAGCGGTATCATCTCTAAGGGTTCACTTGGCGGCCATCTCTACATTCTACCCAGGAGAGGATGGCCGCTCGGTGTTTTCCCATCCGATGGTGTCTAGGTTCCTTAAGGGCCTAGAGCGCCTCTACCCTCAGGTACGCCGCCCTACCCCAACATGGGATCTTAACCTGGTTCTTGCCAGACTCATGTCCCCTCCGTTTGAACTGTTAGCAACGTGCTCCCTTCTCTACCTCTCCAGGAAAACCGCTTTCCTGGTGGCCATCACGTCTGCGAGAAGAGTTTCGGAACTTCGGGCCCTCACGGTGGACCCCCTGTATACGGTGTTCCACAGGGACAAGGTTCAGATGCAGCCACATCCGGCCTTTCTCCCCAAGGTGGTATCGGCCTTCCACATTAACCAGGAGATCTTCCTCCCTGTTTTCTTCCCCAAACCACATGCGTCTTGCAGGGTGCAGCAGCTACACTCCCTAGACGTTCGTAGAGTGCTTGCGTTTTATATAGAACAAACTAAGCCATTCCGCAGAACCCCCCAACTATTTGTCACTGTGGCTGAGCGGATTAAAGGGCTTCCTGTCTCCTCGCAGCGGATTTCCTCCTGGGTAACATCGCGCATCCGCTCCTATTACGACTTGGCTCACGTCCCATCGGGCCACGTGACTGCGCACTCCACCAGGGCTCAGGCATCATCAGCTGCTTTCCTCGCTCACGTGCCCATTCATGAAATCTGCCGTGCAGCGACCTGGTCCTCGGTCCACACTTTCGCCTCCCACTATGCCCTGGTTCAGCAGTCTAGGGATGACGCAGCCTTCAGCTCCACCGTATTGCACTCTGCGACATCTCACTCCGACCCCACCGCCTAGGTAAGGCTTGGGAATCACCCAACTGGAATGGATATGAGCAATCACTCGAAGAAGAAAAGATGGTTACTCACCTTTGTAACTGTTGTTCTTCGAGATGTGTTGCTCATATCCATTCCACACCCGCCCTCCTTCCCCAACTGTCGGAGTAGCTGGCAAGAAGGAACTGAGGAGCGGACAGGTCGGCAGGGGTATATATCCAGCGCCATGGTGGCGCCACTCCAGGGGGCGACCTGTCAACCCACCGGAGTTGCTAGGGTAAAAATCTTCCGAGGAGCTTGCACGCGCGGTGCGCACACCTAACTGGAATGGATATGAACAACACATCTCGAAGAACAACAGTTACAAAGGCGAGTAACCGTCTTATCCTGCAGCTTGGGGCACTGGCCAGCAGGAGGAGAGCCAAGCCCTGCATGTGCTAAAGCCTCGCACGGAGCTGGCACGGGGAAGCCTCTGCACCTCTCAGCTAAGCTCTGGAGTGGTGGGAGGGAAGTGATTTCCATCCTGTTCCCACGCCAAACCTGCCCGCTCCACAGCATCACCCTTAGCAGGGGCTTAGCACCCTCTTCATTCCCTTCCTCTCCACGTCCTGGGTCCTGCCCCATGGAGTGTGGGGCAGCTCCGTCCCCTAGGCACCCTACCCTGGTGAGTCACCTCTCTAGCCAGGTTCCATGAAGCCCCTGCAGTCAGGTTCCGTGGGCCCTGATGCACAATTCATCCTTGGGGCTTAACCCTTTCCTGCCCACGCTGTAGCCAGGGGACAGGTTGCAGCTGTTAGCTGCCTTTTACACTCTACAGGCAGGGACGGGACAAGCTGCTTCCAGCAGTGGTGGGGGGTAAGAGATGAGCTCTGCAAATACTCTGGCCAAGTCACACACCTGTGGCTGGAAGCAGCTCCTGTCCCTTCCCTCTCACACAGTGCCGAAAGGCGGCTGCTGGCCACATTCTGGTGTAAATCCTGGCAGAAATCAGGGAGGGGGCATGTGACCCTGCATGCCCACCTCTCCCCCTCCCCCACCCCAAGTTTCCTTGGGAAGGTGCAGTGCCAGGTACTGAGAGAGGCAGGTTCGTCCTGGGAGCCCAGCCAGGCATGGAGGGCAGAGTGTGCTGGGCAGGGTGGGTCAGTCACACACACACACACACACACACACACACACACACTCTCTCTCTCTCTCTCTCTCTCTCTCTCTCTCTCTCTCTCTCTCTCTCTCTCTCTCTCTCTCTCTCTCTCTCTCTCTCTCTCTCTCTCTCTCTCTCTCTCTCTCTCTCTCTCTCTCTCTCTCTCTCTCTCTCTCACACACACACACACACACACACACACACACACACACACACACACGACGTGTACAGGTGTGTGTGTGTGAGAGACCTCTCCCCATGTGAATCCTAAATCCTTAAAGATAAGAACGTATTATGCAGGATTTCTTTTTAACAGGGGCTCAGTCAACTTGATGTTAATTTGAATGTGCACTGCATAGCTCTGATTGCCATTGAACTCGCTTGAATACGAGTAATTTTACCAGATGTCCCTTACTCAGCATAGGGAAATATGGTCACCCTAAGTATAATCCAACTACAACTAAAATCAAAACACCAGGAGCAAAGAAACATTTTTCTCTGTACAAAACAAGTCCACAGAACTAAATCCCCTAACCTCAGTTCCTGCACCGCCTCTTATCTTCCTCACCAATGACCACCTCCCTTCAGAAAAATCTGTATGCATCTGAACCACCGCATACATCCTTATCTCAATTGTCATTTGGATTTTACAGCATGCTCTAAAATTAAACAGATTTGGGTTTATTTTAGACAAGTGGGGCAATGAGTATATTCCAAAGTTGAAGGGCCCTCACTGAGGATACTCTGCAAACAAGTCATTCCCTTATATACCAGAGAAGCTCCAATGCTTTCAGTGACCTCAACTGTGGTAATGCCCCACAAAACAAGTAGTAGTTCACTCGGGTCACACAACTCCCCTGCCTCAGTGTTAGAGAATCTAGCTCTTTATACCAGAGAACTTTTCACAGAGGGGATAGTTTATTATAAGTTCAGTATCTTATTTTAAGTCTTTCCATTGACTATACCATGTGTCTTTCATTTGTTAGTCCCAGAGTTTAAATATGTATTTGTTCTATATTAAAAAGTACTTAAGTACTGTTTTATCAGTATTAATTTTGTTCCAGGTAATCCCCCGCTTTCAAACCCTTATGGTGATCCTAATTTATCGCAACCTATAATGGCACTTCAGCAGAATGTGGCAGACATTTTGTTTGTACGAACTAGCTATGTGAAGAAAATTATTGAAGACTGCAGCAACTCAGAAGAGACCATCAAATTGCTTCGTTTCTGTTGTTGGGAAAATCCTCAGTTCTCTTCCACCGTCCTAAGTGAACTTCTCTGGCAGGTAAAATAAAATAAAAATCAGGGAAGCAGATGGGATAAGTTTGGGCATATGTAAGTGTAAAAATGTGCCATATAGGGAGAGGTGATATCCATGTGAGAAACTATATTGATATGTGATAAATAAACTTCTCTTTGTATACCTTCTGCTAGGATTTTCTCTTAGGGTTTAATATTGAAGTACTGTAGAATTTCTCCAGATCCTAAGAATTAGGAGCCCCAAGGGCAATTATAAGAGGATATAGCACAACCAGATCAAACTAGCTTTTGTGTGTCACCATCCACAAACTGACTAGTTCCCTCCTAGCCACAGTCAGCGAAGGAGCTGCAGTTTCATTGATTCGTGTCTTCAAGTATCCTTTTTTTGTCTCCAGTCAGTATGTTGCAAAACTTCAGTGTATCTGCTAGGTCTTCTGCTCAGAAGGTTACATTTTCCCACCCCAGCAGAAGTTTTGTTTTACTTTTGGATGTCCCTTATTTTAAGTTGGACTAGTTTTATTCCCTGTAACATTTATGTTCATATAAGTTGGAGTCTCCAGTGGTATCTTAAAAAATAACATTGACATTAATATTACTGCTTTTTGCAGCTATTTGCAGTTTACTTTTTCTTTTGAGATAACCTTTATGTGGCTTATTCTCCAGAAACAAGAATTGTAATAAAGTATTTTCTTGTTGTTCTGCTTCTCTAAAGCTATATTTTCCACACAGGATTTTCATTCACTCATTTTCCTCCCCTCAGAGTTTGGGGGTGTCATTTTTTGAGGGTTTTTTCCCTTAGTTTCATTTTTAGTCAGTTTCTTTCCTTTTTAAATCTCACTGCTGGTCTTGTCTTCTCAGAACATTCACGTGCACATACAACTGAGGTGACTGGCGGGAATGCTGAAATGTCACTATTTCTATCTTGTGATAGAGGGGAGGTTATGTGCAACATATTGTAAGGGTCCTGGTTCATGTTCTATGCAGTGCTTGCTATCACCACCCCAAGGAATCAAAATTCCCAAGGGCTGAGGGAATTTTGCCAAACTCAGCCTAGGGAAGCGAAGGCCCCAATGTGACAATAGTGTCTGAGAGAGATCACCAGAGAAGCAGAGTTGAGTATTCAGAACATGGATATTGCAACCATTTCAGACTCATGCCCCAGTTACCTTTATTACAACATCTTGTATTAAGAAACCTTTTTTTCTGAGACATAATTTTCACTTCATTTTCACTTCTTTTAAGGTTGCATATTCATACACCTATGAACTTCGACCTTATTTGGATCTGCTTTTGCAAATTCTATTAATTGAGGACTCTTGGCAGACCCACAGGTTAGTATTCTTTTTTTCCATTTTAAAGTAGAAATCTATCTTTTCATAATTTGGGACTCCCCTGTTGAACAGTTTTTCTTCCCAACTAAATAGTTCTGCTGATTAAGAGAAATGGACTTAAAAAATCTGAAAAGACTTAAACTCTACTAATCAAAACACAATAACAAAACTTATATTCAGCTTACTTCATTTTTAGCCCTACTTTTAAAATTAGGTAACTTGTGTATTTAAAACTTGAGCTTAGAATTTCACTTTTTTCACAACTGGCAGAAAGCTGTTTAGCCACTTAACACCAATTGAATGCATCCCTCTGAAAGCGGAACCTTTACTAATATTCCAGTTAAGCAGCAGTCATTGGTACTCAGTGTCATTAGGCTAGACTGCTTCTTTGGAAATATTCTAGTAAAGTGGCTGTTCCATTTAAGAAGAGTATATACTGTGGTAATAGTGGTGTTATTGGTCATGGCACATTCCTATGTGGATAGGACTATTACCTTTGACACGTATGAAGTTGGGAGAGTTGCAGTTTTCAAAGACAGTAAACATTCTACATTAGTTCACATTTTAATAGACTGTTGTCTCTTTTGAGAGTGTCAGGTGTTCATACCTGTTTGAAACACAATTCTCACCAATTGAGAGAATAAGTACTTTTTTAAATGACCATTAAAATGCTCCATTATTTTTCTTTGCAACTTTATAAATATTGACTTTTTTTTTCTGGTAGCCTCAATCAAAAGCACTGTACAAACCTAAAAGAAGGGACTGTCTATGCCTCAGAGAGCTTTTGGTCTGAAACAAAACACACATACACAGTTTCATGGAAGAGGTGTACAACTTGCAATAAATGTGGTCTAGGTGGTAGCTGGCCATGTTTTGAAATACAGCAACTGCTTGATAGCTTGTGTGTGGAAATATATTAGTAGTTAGATTTTAGTAAATCATTTGAAACAATGTTACAATGAAAACTGACTGCAGTGGTGAAAATATGTGAGGGGACCCTTAAGTCATTCCCTTTAGAGTTGGATTGGGCTTTTTAGTTCAGCTGCTACCTGGACATATCCCTGAAGACCTTCTCTGAGAAGACAGTGGTGTAGCTTGCTGTTTTAAATTTATTTATTTATAAGTCTTGATTTACATGTTGAGAGGAAGTTGTTCCCAACAAACCTTCCAGGATATGTCTACAATACAGAGGGGAGCCTGGCTCCCAGCCCAGGTAGACAGAGTTTTGCTAGCTCAGTTCGAGCTAGTGCACTAAACATAAGCATGAACATTTTGACACCAATGCAGGCCTGGGCTAGCCACCTGAGCTTGGACTCAGAGTGTAGCATGGGCTTGAGAGCCTGAGCTGTCACCCAGTCACATCCTCCATGTTGCTATTTTTAGTGTGCTAGCTTGAGCCAGGCTATTATGTATCTGTCTACCCAGACTAGGAGGCTTGCTCCCAGCTTCAGTGTAAACATTCCCTAGATACTGAACCCTTATATAGTGTGTCAACACTTGCGTATCCAACTCAGCTAGATGTATAAAGTTCACATAGTCTTTAGCTTAAGAAACACTCTTGGAGATGGAAACAATTTAATAAGACACAACATGAGACCTGTGCAAAAGTGCTGGGTAGGTTTGGGATTCTGAATAGTGTTACTGCTTTTCATAATGTCCAACTGCTGGATTTTCAGCATTTGAAATAAGAGTTTAACTAGGATTTTTCAAGTATGCACACTGTGGATCTCACTGTACATGTGCATGCACCTCAAGCATGTTATATCAGAGTGTTTTGAGTAGCAGTGTCCACTGGGTCTGTGCCACCTCATGCTCCCTTATGAGGGTATATAGGGTGGAGTGATCACAGCCATCTCCCAGTTCCTTCTTATCACTCATGGGCACCCCACTACTTATTAGTGTTTGCTGCCATTCAGTTTCACTGATCTACCTGAAGAATGTATTTTTCTTTCTCTCCACTAATAAGTGGACTGCTTTCAATTGAACTGCTTCAAAAAAACAAGACAGCCTTCCTGTACAGAGAGTTTGGGCACTTTGCACCAACTGCCACACCTCAAGGCAAACTAAAAATCCCCCAGCTTTCTGCCTGTCCTGTGACGGTCTTATTCCACTCACCACTGGGCACAGCCACTACCAGTTTTGCCTTGAGGAAAGCCACATACCATACCAGTGCTTTGCTACTGTGGGGGCTAGGGATTAAAGCTCAGCCACTAGCATGGCTCAGGCATATTACCAGCCAGAACATTCTCAGTCTTGCAGGTGCTGTCATGGGCACTGTTGGTAGAATCCTGAGGTATATACTGGCAAGAGTCTACATCTCCACCCAAGATGTCCTCTGTGTAGAGATTGGCACTGGCACCTCTGCTACCAAGATCACTCCATTTTTCAGCACTGCCACTTGAAGAGATGTGCTCCTTATCACCTTCACCTCATTTTTTCTGAGTGTTCAGCAGAGATCTATCTATCCTGGTTGCAAGCATTAGGCATTCCTAAGGAGGTGCAATGCACAACAGAGGAGCTGTCTATCGAGGGAGTAGAGCTCTTTGGTAGTCAAACAGATGAGGGGTTCCACTCACTAAAGGACTGTTGGGCCACATTGCAGTCTTTAGGGATATACACAAGCCCGATCACAACTGAGAGAACACCCTCTTGCTCCTAAAGTAGGCATCCTGAAAACACACTCAGAAAAATGCCCCGGTACTCCAGGGGCATTTACACTATCCTCCTCTGCAATGCATGCTGCACCTGCTCTGAGGTAGCAAGTTTGACGGAAGTGTTGAGAGCCACTCCAAAGCCTGTCTAGAGCCAATCATTACCTCAGCAAGCCAACTTTGCCTCATTCCAATAGGCCTGGTCTGCAATTACAATAGACAGATGGGTGCTAGACATCACTGCCCGCTGTCCCGTCCATTTCCAGTTCTTTCCCCCTGCCTACCCACTTCCCCATCCCTCTTCAGGGACGCTTCTCACAAGAGCCTTCTGCAAACAGAATTAGCCTTGTTGCTTCTTCTAAAAGCCACAGAAGAGGTCTCTCAAGAATACAGGGGAAGAGGCATCTAGTCCTGATATATCCTCATTCTAGAAAAGACAGGGTGTCTTCATCGTATCCTAGACCTGAGAATTCTGGAGTTTTATTTGCGCGTGCACACACACACACACACACACACACACACACACACACACACACACACACACACACACACACACACACACACACACACACACACACACACACACACACACACACACACACACACACACACCCCCCTCTCTCTCAGATTCAGAATGGTAACTATTGCCTCCGTCATTCCATCCCTTCAGACTCAAGACTGATTCATGGTTTTCAGCTTACAGGATGTGTACTTCCACATAGGTACTTTGTGGGATAGGTGGATGGCTAAGCCTCACAGTGGAGCCCATTCATTATCAGTATAAAGTATTGCTGTTTGGATTCTCCATAGCGCACACAATATTCACAGCATGTCTGCTGTTGTGGCATCCTATATGAGAAGAAGGTACATTCATATCTACCCTTACCTGGAATGATTGTCTGACCAAAGATGGAAGAGCAGAAGAATATCGGGCCTGAAAACTACTTTCTCCCTTTTCACCCAGCTAGACCTCCTGGTGAACTAAAATTGTTCCTTACTCCATCACAAGTGAGCAGTCATAGGAGCTGAGAGAGCCTCCTCACATCACTCCAAGGACAAGATCCTCTCTTTGCAATGACTACTGAATGGAATAAAATCAAATCAGGCCATGACGACAGTGCAGACCTGTCTGACTATTAAGCCAAATGTCAGCATGGCAATTATCTGACACTATTTGCTAGACTTCACCTGCGACCCTTAAAACTCTGAGGTCAGTCTATTGCACAGTAAGACACCAGATGTTCCACCTCGAGTCATCTCAGAGCGGAATTGATAGCTACACCCCAAAAACATGTGGAATAGCCTTTTCTGCTTTCCCTCCAACAGTGACACTAATCTCAAATGTGTCAGAGACAGGTTAGGGTAATCACCTGGACCATCTGAGATGCAGGGCACCTGGTCCTAGGGTGACATGAAATTCTGCAAAAGACAACACATCTGCAGTGGTCTTCATAAACACACCAGTGTGTGCTTGTTACCCCCATCCCACAGAGTGATCATGTTATGAATGTTGTCAGCAGCACAGGATAACCCCAATGGCTCTTCACCTCCCAGGAGCCAGCAACAGCTTAGAGGACTTCTTAAGCAGACAATCACTCACCAGTTATGAGTGGTCACTGCAGAGCTCCATCATCCAGCAGATATCTCGAAGTGGGAGTGTCCCACAAAAGACCTGTTCACCACTAGGGAAAACACCAAATGTCCAACTTTTGCTCTTTGGGGATCTGTGGAACTGAAACCTCACTTAAGCCTTTTCCCCAATTTTCCTAAAGTAATATGTAAGATCAGACGGGTCAAGGCCACAGTTATCCTCATGGCATCTTACTGGCTAAGGCAGTTTTGGGTGAGAAACCTGCAACAGATGTCCATTCAACCTCCCATCTCTCTGCCAGACAGCTCAGAACAATGACCATACTCTGCATTTAGCCCCAAAGTGACCACATATGACAGCCTGGATATTGGCTGGTTGAGAACTATGGACAGAGACTGCTCCTTTGAGATGCAGGAAATCTTTATACATAGTTGTAAGCAACATACAAGAAGGACCAGTTCCACAAAATAGAAGAGGTTCTCCATATGGGTGGCCCAGCACCAAGCCAGTCTCAGTAGAAACTTAGGTACCAAAGATCTTATCACATACTGCATTTAAAACATTCTGGCCTTTCATTTAGCTCTATCATGGTCCACCTGGCACCTGTACACTTGTCTTTGATCTTCTCACAACCAACTGTATTGAAGATCCTTAAAGACCTCTTATATATTTAGACCCAACTAAAGAACTAACTCTTGTGTGAGAGCATAATATCCTCTTCCTAAATCTTACTGTGCTTCCCTTTTGGCTACTTTCGGGATGCACCCTGTACTATCTTACTTTAAAGATGGTCTTTCTGGTTTCCATCATCTTGGCTAGGAGAATCTGTGAGCTCTAGGTCTTTGTGGCTGAATCTCTCTACATGACATTTCACGAAGTCATGGTTGTACTGAGACCTCATCCTATGTTCATCCTTAAGGTGGTCTCAGAATTCCACTCAAAACAAGTTAGTTTATTTTCCAAAAACCCATTCTACCTTCTTCAAGGTGAAGAACTAAACCTTCTTCCAGGTGATGTCAGTGTGGATCCCACAACCTCTCCTCCATACTGACTTTTTCGGAGCCCTCAGCATATGGGATTCTGAATTGATGAGGGAACTGAGGGACGGTTGTGGACCCTCTGCCCTTTACGGCATTGTACAGGAATGTGAAGAAGCACAAGGTGCATGCACAGCCCCAGCAAAAGACTCCTATCTCACATGCATGAGGCGTACGTGCATCTATAGCGGGATCCACACTGATGACATCTCCAGCAACATTTACTATAAGGTAAGCAACCTTTCTGAGATGTAACTATATTCTAGCATTACAATGGGTGGTAGATATTTATGGAAAGAATTTGTTTAACTCTGTTGATTGAGAACTAATGATTAATGGGTTACACTTTATTGTTACAGCTGTAATTGTCGTTATACTGTTTTGATATCTGATTACTCTGATTTCATATATCCTGGAGGTCAAGCATATAATTGAATTGTTACTTAACCCTTTTAGTCATAATTAATACATTACATTGTAATTACTCTGTTATACTTTTTAATGAACACACCTACTACAAAATCCTGTAATCAGAATATTAACTTCTATAATTAGTGTCATTGAAGTGTAATTCCAGTCACTGTTTTATAATGTGTAACAATGAACAAATTTGAGGACTAAAATTTGACCGTTTGGTGGATGTTTTTTGGTTTGTTTGTTTTGTTTGCAGGATTCACAATGCACTTAAAGGAATCCCAGATGACAGGGATGGGCTATTTGACACCATTCAGCGTTCTAAGAACCATTATCAGAAAAGAGCTTACCAGTGTATAAAGTGCATGGTAGCTCTTTTCAGCAACTGTCCTGTAGCCTACCAAATCTTACAGGTGATACCTTCCATTCTGACTTCATGGTTGTTTTAGAATTTTAGACAGAAAGTAAGTCAAGCAAATTACAACAGAGTAAATTGCCCTCTTCCTCTAAGTAAAACTCATTTGAATATTTCTTTGTCAAAAGATCAGAAGAAGGAAGTGGGAGGGAGGGATTCAGCTAAACTTGACAATAATATACAGATTGTATTAATGCTTGTGTGGCAGCTGCTCCAAACCCACCAATGCTTCCTGTCACGTTACCCTTCTGGAAAAAAATGTATGTACTCAGTAAAAAGAACTTTTGTTTAAACCAGGGGTGGGCAAACTTTTTTTGGCCTGAGGGCCAGGGCCACATCAGGTTTCTAAAAATGTATGGAGAGCTGGTTAGGAGAGGCTGTGCCTCCCCAAACAGCCAGGCCTGGCCTGGCTCCTACCCCATATCTGACACCCACACACACACCCCACTTCTTGCCCCCTCATGCCCCCCCAGGAACCCTGTCCCCTGATGGCCCCCAGACTCTCTGCCCCTGACCCCCCCCCGCCCCTCTCCTCTCATTCCTGACTGGCTCCCTGGGATCCTTACCCCATAACAACCACCTCTTCTCCCTGACTGCCCCCCACCGCCCCATCCAGCCCCCCTCCTTCCTGACTGCACCCCCAGGACCTCTGCACCTATCAACCTCCCTGTTCCCTGCCCTCTATCCAAACCCCCCTGCCCCATGACCACCGCCTTGAACTTCCCTGCCCTCTATCCAAACCCCCGTGCTCCCTTACCACATTGCCTGGAGCACTGGTGGCTGGCAGTGGTACAGCCATACTGCTCAGAACACCAGGACAGGCAGCCACACCACCTGGCTAGAGCCAGCCATGCCACCGCGCAGCACAGAGCACCAAGTCAGGCCGTGGCTCTGCAGCTGTGCTGGCCAGCAAGAGCTCACCACCCAGAGCATTGCGCCAGCAGTGCAGTGAGCTGAGGCTGTGGGGGAGGGGGAACAGTAGGGAAGGGGCCAGGGGCTGGCTAGCCTCCTGGGCCAGGAGCTCAATAGTTGGGCAGGAGGGTGTCGTGGGCCGGATGTGGCCCACGGGCTACAATTTGCCCACCTCTGGTTTAAACAGTGAGCTAATGTGAAGGTGGTAACCTGTTTCCCAATAGGTGGATGTTGTGGCAATAGAAAAGTATTGGTGTTTGAAGAATAAAAAGGGGATTCTGAACTGTCAGTTTTCTATCTCTGCAGAGCAATGGAGATTTGAAGAGAAAATGGACCTGGGCAGTAGAATGGCTTGGAGATGAACTTGAACGTAGGCCATATACTGGAAATCCACAATACACATATAATAATTGGTCTCCCCCAGTGCAGAGTAATGAAACATCAAATGGTTACTTCTTGGAAAGATCTCACAGTGCTAGAATGACCCTTGCAAAAGCTTGTGAACTCTGCCCAGAAGAGGTAAAGAGTTAGACTTCAGAAAATTAAATAAAATTACTGCTTTAAATGCTCAAATTTCTTTGTACCTTATCCAGTAGTAGCAACAGTGAGTTGGGCAGCAGATTGTTCCCAGTTTCTGCTGGTTTTAGAAATTTAAAGTTCTGTAATTTCATTTGCTAGTATGAAACTGCCTAAAATTAACAATCATTTCCACTGACTGCCAGTTGTATAGTGCTGATGGTTTGTAGTAATCTTCTCTCATGTTACTTACTGTTTGTATTGGCATTAACTGATTCCAAAGTTGGAATACCCCTAATGGAACTAAAATGGTGAAATTCAGTTCTATGAAGAGATAAGGTGGTATCTGATAACTTATATCAAAAGTAAGACTTTTCTCTATGATATTGAGCAAGTTGCCACTTAATGTTGCTTGTTTAAAATGAGGGGAGGGAGGGGAGGAGCATCTTGGTCTCCCAAGAACAGTGAGATTACAGGTTAAGGATGGGATTGGATTGGATTTGAAAAGTAATATTTTACTGTATGTTAATTTTAGGAACCCGATGACCCAGATGCCCCAGATGAACATGAATCCTCCCCACCAGAAGATGCCCCGTTGTATCCTCATTCACCCAGTTCCCAGTATCAACAGGTAAACAGTGTAGAGTTGCACTTTCCACTGAAGGATGTAAAGTCTAACTTTTTGTTTTAGCTTTCATGCTAACTCACACTGTAATAAATATTTAACTAGAAACACATTATAGTTCAAATCTCACTCTAAGTGATCATAAAGATGAACATTCAGCACCATTTACTAGAAGCAGTTTCTCCATCAGAATTTCACATGAAACCCAACATTTTACCATAACATACTTATCATTTATACTAAAAGCGCACATGCTGACTGCCATCCCCTAGCGAATGCATACTGGTTTGATTCAGCTGTGCTTCTTCCGGGTTTATCACCTTACTCTGTGAATTGCACCATTGACTTAAATGATAGAATCTAGCCTTACATTAGTAAATTGCTTTAGACTTTAGTAATTACCAGTATTTAAAAATGACTTTGTCCCATATATAATTTGTTCTGTGAACACTGATATCCAAGTTTAAAGTGCATATAAAATTTAAATCTGTTTCCGGGTTAAGTGACTATTTTGTTAGCATCTATTTAAACAGAAAGCTAGATTTGAAAGAAATCATACCTAGATTTATTGAGCTGGTAATAACTAAATTAGTAGGTCCCAGAGTTAACTACAGTTTTTATTTTCTTTCTTTTCTCCAAATCACTTATATATTGTCAGTCTGCTAATTTAATTTCCTGTTAAGGGAGCAGTGCACTAGCCAGGATGAAAGTGATGTAGACTTCTCCATCCCCTTGGAGTTAAGGCACAGCTTATCACAAAGACTGATTAATCCTTTACTTGTGTAATGTGTTCACTTTCTCACAACAGCTAGCATTTCTCACCTTGTAACACACACAACCCTTTTTTCTTAGTATTGCAATAATAGGTTTATTGTAAGGTCAAATCTTGCAGTTCCCTGAAGTATCGTGGACAGACAACGTTTTACAATTGACAGTTGTATAGGTGTGTTTTTAATCAAAAAGTGTACTTGTTAGTATCAGAAGAAAATAACTGTTCAGATTTTATTTACTTCTGTTAAAATTATTTTTAGCGTTGTGACAAAGTTCCTCCTCTACGTTGGTGGGTCCTGCACTTATTGGCAGATTTGCTCACCTCAGTGATCTTCCCCACAGTCTGGGTCAACTCCTCCTGTGTCTGATCAGGAGTTGAGATGTTTGGGGGGAACCTGGGCCTGCCCTCTACTCCGGGTTCCAGCCCAGGGCCCTGTGGATCGCAGCTGTCTATAGTGCCTCCTGTAACAGCTGCATGACAGCTACAACTCCCTAGGCTGCTTCCCCGTGGCCTCCTCCAAACACCTTCTTTATCCTCACCATAGGATCTTCCTCCTGGTGTCTGATGATGCTTGTACTCCGTAGTCCTCCAGCAGCACACCCTCTCACTCTCAACTCCTTGTGCCTGTTGCTCCCAGCTCCTCACACGCACTTCCTCTCCTCTGGCTCCCCCCTCCCTGACTGGAGTGAGCTCCTTTTTAAACCCAGGTGCCCTGATTAGCCTGCCTTGATTGGCTGCAGGTGTTCTAATCAGCTTGTCTGCCTGAATTGGTTCTAGCAGGTTCCTGATTACTCTAGTGCAGCCCCTGCTCTGGTCAGTCAGGGAACAGAAAACTACTCAGCTAGTGACCAGTATATTGCCCTCTACCAGACTCCTGTGCCCCAATGGCCTGGGTCTGTCACAGCGGGCAAAACCTAATATATGTTTGCACAATTATAGCTGATTTCTTTTATTGTGTGTTTATTTTTTAAATTTTTCTCCCATACAGTTTTATCTTTTGCTAGAACTATATATACATTTTAATGAAAACTGTACACATCACATAGGCAGCATTCCATTCATCCTCTCTTTTTTGCTTTGTTTTGCATGTAATTGTCTACAACTTAAAATCTGTATTTACTAATTTTTCACTATAGCTTAATCTTTGCAATTTCAATTCAGAATTTTTTTATCTTCAGCATAATTTCGTTTAAAAAGTAAGGGCAGGACACTTCACAGTAATGAATAAACATCCTGAAATATGTATTAGTAATTAACCAGTTCACTATGCTTTGGGGTATTTTTTTTCAGTGATATATGTTTGAAGGAGAGGGGGAATCACTATAATTGCTTAGAAAAAATTTCACAAGCATAACGTCTCCTTAAAATGTTCTGTTCTATTTTACAGAATAACCATGTGCATGGACAGCCATATACAGGCCCAGCAGCACATCATATGAACAACCCTCAACGAACTGGCCAACGAGCACAAGAAAATTATGAAGGCAGTGAAGAAGTTTCCCCGCCTCAGACGAAAGATTAGTTAAATGCACATAATCAATTAACTTGCTCCATCAAGACTGTGCACCCAGGCCTTACAGTCCAACCTTTCTCTGTGCCTGGCTAATATTTAAAACTAGAAAAACTATTCCTAATCAACATGGAGTGGAGAGTCTATTCACTGTCTTATCTGCAGAAAATTGCTGTCAATATATAACCTGCCTGCAGTGGAAAGTGTATAGTGTTTTGTAATAAATGGCCTGATGCTAATGTGTAAATGGCAAAGGTGTATATAGTATATTAATGTTTGACTGTTAATTCTTAAGCAAGAAACATTTTTTTTGTCTTGATGAGACTCACAGATCTACGAAAACAAAAAGTAACTTCTTGATATATCCTCTGCGCTCTGCAACCAGTGTTGCCTGCCTAATGGCAGGTGGATCAACTCCTTTATGAAAAAGCCTATCCATGTCAACCATAAAAATAGTTTCATGTTAATTCTTTGCCACTGGAGTCAATTTTACTATGAGCAACGTAGTGGCTGGTAACCTTTTAATTATTTGGTTGATGTGGAAAATTGGTGATGTAACATTGTTTCTAGATCTTTTTTCATTCTGGTATTAGGTTAATCACTTTGAAGCTATAGTTATGCTGTAACATTTAGCATGGCTTCACACCAGGTTAGTGTAGCCAGTCGGGGAGGGGAAAAACCAACCATGACAGTAGTTGTCCCAAAGTGACAACTGTATTGCTCAGAGCTTTTTCTTCTTACACCTAGACTACAAAATGGGAGAGGGAGGGAAATGTGACAAACAAGTGGTTTTCAGTTGCACATATGTTCCTCACATCTAATGTTGGACAGTTCTGTCTCTGGGTGGGATAAAAACACTTAGTTTTCAGTAATAGGAATTTAAAAGATTTAAAACAAATATGCAAAAATTTTGCTATGCCAGGATGCCTGGAGCATAATAGACTGTATTTGGTGTGCTTGTTTTGTTTCTTTGGTAGAGCTTATTAGATAAACTACTAACACTTTCCTTCTACTGCATCCCAGTGAAGTGGAAGTCAACAAAATCACACAGTACTTGTTAGTGCCACTGCACCAAGTTAACTTGCTGGTTTTCCGCTCATTCACAGTTCTACTTGAAAGCAAGAATTGTCTTAGCTCTTTAACCATTATACAAGAAATCTTAACTTTAGACGCAGGGTTTAATTATAAAAGAAACTACTGGTTAGTCACATACAATTCTAAGGTATCTCTAGTCTGGAATAAACATTTGTTTAAAGACTTCAAGAAACGCATCAGTAAATACTGTATTTAAATGAAAATTGGTAACTTGAATGTGTGTAATTTTTTGCAACCTGTCTAAAAACCAAATACCCCTGCAAAACAGATACAGCCCACCCTATACTATTTAAATATTTTGCTGTTTTATTTTATAGAAATTATTTTGCTGAATTCACAAATAGAATTTGATTTAAGAAGAATATTTTGTCCTGTGGTGTGTGGTTTTTTTCTTTTATTTTTTAATTGACTGCACAGAAAGTTTAATTCTGTGCAATGGCACTATGCTGAATTCTGGAACTACAGTCATATTGAGATTTTTGTGCACAGAAAAATTTGGCCCTTGTCTAAGAATAAAAAATTAGGACACTTACCCTGTAAAAGTTTCTTAATGTGATTTATCTTGTACTTTTTGTATGTTTTATATATATACATGTATATATTTAATGAGCACAAGCTTGATGGTGTTTTTTTATAATTAAGTTAATAGAAACAAAGCTGCTTAATCAAACAGAAGGTCTGTAGTGTTGAAATGAACAAAAAAAAATAATCACAAATGCATTCTTATGCATTTAGTGTAATATAAGGGAGGGGGATATAGAGATGAATTCATTTGATTTTCTTTTTTTTTAAGTATTCTATGTAGCAATCATCACTTTTGTGCTTCCATGTGTTCTTTAGTGGTCAACAACTTAATTCAGTTTTTCATGGTTTTTTTAATAATACCATTTTACCTGAACTTGTTAAATTTGGGGAAAGTTTTCCCACATATGTTTGGGGATACTTACTGGAAGTTATAACTCAAAATATTAGCCTTCTTATTAGAGCTGAAATAGTTCATATTTATTTGGACCAGTAATTATTGTTAAACATGCTATCTCAGAGATGATTGTGTATTTTTTCTATTTAGATAAAAACATTTAATGTGCTAGTTCAGCCTTGCCAAATGTGATTAATTTTAACAGTGCAATGATTGTAGAGATATGTAAAAACTTGAGATTTTTGAAGGTTGTGATTTTTCCCCTCTCCCCTGAATTGGGGAATCGTGACTGGTAGCAGGTAATTTTCAGATGGCAAGTTGAGGTTATCCTGCATTTGCCACTTTGAAGAAAGCTAGCCTAATTTGTTGTTTTGCTTTTCAAAATAGATAGCTACAGCAAAAAGTTTGATGGGAAGAAAATCTTTTCTTCACTCTGGGCAAAATAGTTTTAAATTATATTAATTTAAGTAACAAATGTTGTACTTGCAAAAAATTTAATATGTGTGTTACTGTTGCAGCAATATGGCAGTGGTCATTTCAGGCTATATCCAATACCTCAGTATTGATATGGCACACATCCTCAAAGTGCCTAAAAGTTTAATTTCCCCTTCACTAATTTCTGGATGATGTTTTCTGTTTAGAATAGTTAGTGGGGAATCTCTGGTCTTCCATAAAATAAGAGCCAATAAATAATAAAACAATTTCTTTTTCCTGACAATTTAACATTAAAATGCATACAAATTGAACATTCATAGGTAATGTTATGTGGTGCTAATGTGTGGTTAAAGTGTATGTATAAAAAGCTGCATTTTACCCAACAGAAGTTCTCCCTCTGTGTATTTAGATTAATTCCTGCTACCATTAGTGACTAAATTAATTTTTTACTTTTGTTACTGCAGGGTCAACCCAGATGTGTGTGACTGGAAGGCCATTCCTCCTTATGCATCAACAAGAGTATTAAATTCTAATTACAGAGCTTATTAAGTACCCCTGTGTAAACCCATTGAAGAAAACGAGGTTTCACAGAGGCCAGTGAGGGCATAATTTGACCTGCAGGATTTGTATTACTGATGGTGATGCACAAGAAGGAAAGCCACCCAGCTTGACTTTGAGATTCTTAAATAGCTTGCAGGACTGGCAGTTAGGAGGGGAAATAAATACTTTTGTTCATAAGCTAGTATGTTTTGATGTGGAAACTGAGACACAAACATGCAGTCCCACAATGCCTTTTTGTGGGGTCACTTATCAAAGTGAAACTGAACATTTAAGAGACAAACCAATTAAGGAAAGTGAGTTGAGGTTTCTGCTGTATGCTTTTTCAATCATTCTCTTGTGCCTAGTGTACACGGTTTCAGCATATATGCTGAGGAAGAGCAGTTACTCTTCCAAAACCCTCCTAATAACACTTTGCACTCATAGCAAATCAGATTTTCTACTCTGCCAAAGCTAAATTGGCTGAAACTAGCCCACTGTAGCAACTTAAATTTATTTAGGTTTTGCTTTGGTTTTTATATGCTTGTTAATTGGTTTTCCTAGCTCTCAAAATCCTTGGCCAGCAATAAGCATGCTGGTAAAATGATTCTAAATATATGGGTGTGTTTTCTTTTTTTATATAATTCCTATTAAAATAATTTTTAACACCTAAGTGTTGCTGTAAAGTTTGCAATGCTGGCATTGCATTATTGGAAACAAATTAGAAAAATGTTATGATTTAAAGTTTTGTAAATGTATAAATAAAGGGAGAAGTGTGATATTAGGAAAGGATCAGAAAAGTAGTTGGGTAGCTATGTATTTTTGATTGCAGTAAAACCTTGCTAGCCCACACTTTGGTAAACTGCAAACCCACATTGAAAGTATATTTTCTTTATTGCTATTTACCAAGTCTGCTGGAGATGGAGTCACTATCTTAGACCTCGCATTTCCCTTGTGGCAATGTGGGAGTTCCATGTCAGCACTGTGTAGTGCCCTGAAACAGAGCGCCCATGTAACTGTGCTTTTCATCCTCCCAGCTCCCCTTTTCTCAGGCTCTCGCTGTGCCCACAGTCACAGAAATGACCAGCCTTTTATCTGGAGCAAGACGCAGAGGTCTTTAGAAAAATCACCACCTTGTGAATACTCTATGCTTCACTAATATCTGTGTAGAAAGAACGTGAAAGTAAATGAGACTCTTGCAAGTTCTGAGCTTGGGGGAGAGAGAGACCCCAATTCTCTCTTCCCCTCCCCCCCCCCCCCAGCTTCTTTTTGTTGTCACAAGTAATCTGAATGCTTCAGGGAAGCAAAGAGATGGCAGCAGAGATGGCCTCCTAAAGGTCTCCATTCCTTACTGCAAATGGGTATCTCTATTCCACTTCCAACAAAAATCATCAGGGGTATGGAACAGCTGCCGTATGAGGAGAGATTAATAAGACTGGGACTTTTCAGCTTGGAAAAGATATGACTAAGGAGGGATATGATAGAGGTCTATAAAATCATCACTGGTGTGGAGAAAGTAAATAAGTGTTACTTACTCCTTCTCATAACACAAGAACTAGGGGTCATCAAATGAAATTAATAGGTAGCAGGTTTAAAACAAAAAGGAAATATTTTTTCATACAACACGCAGTCAACCTGTGGAACTCCTTGCCAGAAGATGTTCCAAAGGCCAGGATCATAATGGCATTCACAAAAGAACTAGGTAAATTCATGGAGGATAGGTCCATCAATGGCTGTTAGCCAGGATGGGCAGGGATGATGTCCCTAGCCTCTGTTTGCCAGAAGTTGGGAATGGGCAATGGGATGGATCACTTATGTTCTCTTTGTGCAGACAAAGTGGGACCAGTATGTAGCTGCTGCAGCAGCTTTACTAGTGGCAAGGAGGAGCACAACAAATGCCCTAGCCCTGCTTCAGGACATTTCTGGCCCTCTCCCCAAGGCTGGTGGGGACTGCTGTGACTAAATTTCACTAATCTTCACTGAGCCTCCACGTTAATAAGGACTAGCAAAATTATCTGCTGTGCAATAAGGGCTTTAATCCACTGTAATTGGCACTTTCTGTTTTTATACAATCTTAACTTCAAAAAAAGTTAGTACCCAAAATGTCAGGTGTCTTTGTTTCTAACTATTAAAGTGTCTTCCTGACTCTCACATTTAAAACATCAAGTAGCCATTATTTTTCTTTCCTATAAGAGACATTGTTCAGTACTGGCTCTGCAGCAGCAGTTTATAGGTGATACTTAGAATTGTGCTGACATAAATGCTAGTGCTTAAAATATGTATGGTGTGCTGTGAAGGACCTGTGGGTGACCTAGTTCCTGTCCCAAGGACACTAAAGTCAAGGGTCTCGATCTTGCCCTCTGATCTGCCTGGGTGGACCCTTGTGCCCATTAGATCCCTATATACTTTATCTGGACTTGCATAAATTCCTCTGTGAGGAGTCCTGTTTAAATCCGTTGGGCTCTTCAGGGATGTGCCCACATGAATTAGATTGCTGGATTTGTGGCCTAAACCAAAATCCACATCCAGAGCAACTGTATTTAAATGTAGGTGGGGGAATAGTATCAAAAGAAAAACAGAGTTAACTCAGGAAGAAAAACTTTCCTGAATAAGGGCTAATTTTCTGCCAAATTTTAAGTATCCAAATTATATTTTCAACTTTAGAATTCAAACTGCTTAGTAACTATAAGCCACTTTTTGATAGAAACTAAATGAACTTCTAGACTAACTAGTGATAAGTAGAGCTTTAGCATAGAAAATCACTGTCACAATTGAACAAAATATCTCAAAATACTGTGCTAACTAAATCCATTTTTTAGTCTCTGAATGAATGGTGAGTCATGAAAATGGAAATAGAGCTAAGTAGATAAGTCTTAAATCTTACCCAAAATCTCCATGTCATAGAACAATAAAATTTGATGAAAGAAAATTAGGTCATTCAGTCCATCTCCCTGTTGATGTAGGATTGTTCCTTATTGCATATCTGTTAATGATTTGTCCAGTCTAGTTTTAAAAGTCCCAAGCAATGGGGCTTCCATCACTTCCCTTGGAAGACAGAAATCTTTGTGATTATTGTAATTTTTCCCTTTCGTAAAGTAATTCTGTTACTCCTAGTAACATCCTTTGTACTGTGATAAATATCTGTCCTCATATTTGCACCTTTAGAACATTTTGTACACTTGTATCCCCTTTAGTCACCAGTTAAGTTGTATGTATTTAATGCATTTAATCTTTCCTTGTAAATCAGATCCTTCAGCCTCCATGACCATTTTTGTTGGTCTTCTCTGGACTCTGTGATGGTTTTCTGGTAACGAAGAGTCTAGAACTGAATTTGTACTTCCAGGTATGGTTACACTTGAGCCATGTAGAGTTTTCTTTTTCTGTGATGCCTCTGTGTATGCAGCACAAAATTGTCTTCGTCTTTTTTGCTGTTTTATTCCATTGAAAGAAATCATGTTAAATTTTTGTCCATCTCTTCTAAATCTCTTTAGCATTACTGCTTGCTAGATTTATTCTCTTCTTATTTTGAAGACAAATACATTTGCTCATGTCAAATCATCTGGTTTCCTAGTTTCCCATGATTTTCCAGTAGTATTTTTCAGGTATATAGTACATTTATTTAGGTATTTTCATATCCTGGAATACATGTCTGGACTGACTGATTTGTAGAGTTATAAATTCGTAATTATTTGTTTATCTGCTGTTTATCAGTAGCTATTTTAGGTGATCTGGAAAATGGTCGTTTTTCTAATTCTTAGGATTTGTCTCATTTACAGTGAACTAGCCACGTCTTACACTGATGATTATAACAATCTCTTCTTATTGGATCTCACTGTATTTTTTTAATATCTCAAAAATTGCTTGTTTGGAATCTAATATCTTAGTGCTGCTACATGCTATGTTAAATTTAAGTAGTTCGTGGATCCAAGCTTCCTTTTTTCATTCTTAAGCAATTCCTGTCTCTTGGAAAGTAGATCCATGATGGCTTCTCTAGTTCTCCACTTTTTTTGAATCATAAAACTTGTCTGTAACTTAGGATCCTCTTGCTGTGTTTGGCTGTATTTAAAAAATTTGAGGGAAGCTTCAGAGTCCTTACCTTTTTTAAAGCAAATTCCAAAGTCTGGGATTATCCACGCTAACTGCAAAGGCAGGAGCAGAACCTATTTCATTAAGTGATCATAAAAAATCTAACTTTCAGCCAATTAACTGGGGAGGGAGGGACAGAAGTTGGACATATGTAAAGAGACAGGGAAAAGTGGTGGTACTCTTCCACACATGCTTA
Organism: Gopherus flavomarginatus; assembly: GCF_025201925.1. NCBI lineage: Eukaryota > Metazoa > Chordata > Testudines > Testudinidae > Gopherus > Gopherus flavomarginatus. The sequence continues at coordinate 214,123,625 of NC_066617.1, read as the reverse complement.
TGTTACCAGTTCCCAAGAGACCATTCTCACCTCACTGAACCTGTGTCTGACACCTCCTCTCTTGTTAACCCTGTGTCCTCAAAGCTCTCTCAGCCACCATTTTCCCATCTAAGCAGGAATTCCTATGTATCCCATAAGCTTCTCCTAAACTGATAGGAAAAAGCTCCACTGAATGGTGTGTTAGTCATTCTCTTCTCCCCAGGTCTTCATAGAGGTATCCTCAAGCCACCACACAGCTGCTTGATATGGCTTCCTCCTGTGATTTGCACCCCACAGTTGAACCTGTTATGGAAACAGCGTTTTAGTACTTGGCCATAGGTGGGTGAGAGGCTTTAACCATGGGCATTTGACACTTTCTACCACTTACATCCTGAAACCCCTACTGAGATTCACTACTACTTGAAACATGGCAGTGATCTGAAAGTCAGCTGAGCTTCTTTCCTCTTTCAACACCCATGCAGATGCAGAATTTTCTAGGCAAAGACGTTATGCCTTCCACCTATGGGCCACTATAGTAGTATCTGCCTCCCATTTGCCCATGAAGCAAAGGTCTTGGATCATTTGAAATCTGATTCCAGGCATAATACACCTGTGAGTCACAGGGTGTGGGTTGTCAAACATTCATAGCTGGGACCTTCACTTAATAGACTGTCTCATGGACTCTCTTCTTCCCATTTACAATCTTGCATGCTCCTGCCTTTGCCATCTGATCTCAAGGAAGCATGCAAGATTGTAAAGATCACATAACATCCCTGTGGCAACCATAGTTGTTGTTGACATGAATAAATATGAAGTATGTATTTTCAGTTGTCCAAGCAATTGAATAGCTGGAAATAAGGAAAGGAGGGTTAGTACCATGTGAAAAACCTATGTTCCACAGATCACAGTTTGAGCATTTTTAAATTCCTACATTGATTATGCATGCAATGTAACTATAATCACTGTATTTCAAGCAAAGTGTAGCAGTGGTTTCCTGAACATTTCTGCGGTTTGAACCAAAGGATTACTGTCAGTGTAGGTTGTAATGTCCATAGAATAACCTAGAACAGATTTGTATCATGGTATTATTTACTGTCTTCAGAGTCGTTTGGTAATGTTCTTTAGATAGGTTTCAAATGATGTGTAGGGAATTTGACCCTACAGGCCGAAGTAGCACCAGCAAAGCATAAAGAAAAATGTGGACTTGGCTGAAGAACAGGCTAGTTGAGAGGTTCTGTTGTGGATGTATTGAACTGCAAAGGAAATATAGTCGCATCAGCTTTAAGCATCTTGGAGACAGCAGTAAAGCTGAGTTGCTTTGTGTGAGAAGCAAAATAACTCCGCCTTGCATCCACTGTAATGATTTGGGGTCAGATTCTCTGTGCTCAGTGCAAAACAGGGATGGGAAAGGTAGCTTCAAGTTTCTGTGGTCCCTGGATCCTGAGGCCAGCTGGGGGCCAGACTGGACCCCAGTCTCCCTTAGAACAGCCCAAAGGTTGGTCTAATTTATATTTGCCTGCCCACAGCTGCAAGAGGCTGTTTCAGCCGCTGCGATCAGAGAGAATGTAGATACTCCAGCCATGCCCACTTCCCTTCAGGACTGCCCCCTATGCCAGGACCTGAGGGGGAGTGCTAAAGAGTCACTGATGGCTACATGCCTCCTGTAGATTCTTCTTACAAACCAGCTATCTGACTGCTTTGCACCATCATAGCTAGAGCCAGAATCTGGAATGGACTGTGAAAAGTACTGTGTCCTATGACTGAAGAATTCTGATTTAGTAGCATTTTACATTCACTTTGCACAGAGGGGGCCCAGTAAATGATTACATTGGTTTATGGTGGTGTTGTACCAAAAAAAAAAAATCTCACACACGATGAAACAAGCCGCCCTTAGAAGTGCATGAACTCTAGCAAGAATAAGAATGTGCTCTGGTTATCTATATTTTTATGAAGTCACCCTCCGCCATGGTGTCTGAGTACATGTTGCAGCACCAGCCATTAGTATTACAATGAAAAACGGGCACAATTATGAAAATTAAACTCTTTCAGATGCCCCAATGTATGTACATTTACAGTTACCACTCAGTTTTATGTGCTAAACAGAAAAGGGAAAGTTTTTGATCCAGGCAACTCAAAACTTTAAAAATCCCACAACTGTTTCCCATTCACCAGTAGTCAGTGTCCCCAGGAGTGATCTCTAGCGCTAAAGGGGATCAGATTTTTAAACTGAACTTCCTTTTACTTGTGAAAAAGATAAATGTGTAGTGATTTATCCATGAGTTGCTTGAAACCTGTCAAGTATTCACATCCTGTTCTTATGTTCTTATCCTGCCATTTTACACCAGTTGAACATATGGCCCAAATCACTTTTCATGCTTAGTTTTTTCATATTCACTTGTGTAATAGGTATAGATACCATTATAATCTCTATAGTGTGTACTTTTGAAGATAAGGCCTTTTACTTTCTCAGGCCTCTCTAGATCAGTGGTTCTCAACCTTTCCAGACTACTGCGCCCCTTTCAGGAGTCTAATTTGTCTTGCGTACGTCAAGTTTTACATCACTTAAAAACTATTTGCTTACAAAATCAGACCTAAAAACACAAGTGTTTCAGGACACTAGTACTGACAATTTGCTTCCTTTTTCATTTTTACCATATAATTATAAAACACATCAGTTGGAATATAGATATTGTACTTGCATTTCCGTGTAAGTATATAGAGTAGTGTAAACAAATCAGTGTATGACTTGTTTTGTACCGATGTCACTAGTGCTTTTTATGTAGCCTATTGTAAAACACGGCAAATATCTGATGAGTTGGTGTACCGCTGGAAGACCTCTGTGTACCCTCAGGAGTACACATACATCTGGTTGAGAACCACAGCCCTGGATCATTTAGCTCTGATTTCTCTCCCTTGAACACATATTTCCTACCTTTAACTCAAGAGACATTGTTTCACCGCTACTGGATGAGATGGGGAATGCTCAGAAGTGCGTGGACACTTCTGAATCACTGCAGAGAGTGTGTTCAGTTATGCTTGGACTGAGGAGACAATGCTAATGAAGTAGTATACTTCACATATCTGTTAGTAAGATCTTCTATCTGTTGTGGGGGGGGGGGGGTACAAATTAGCATCCCCCACAGTGTTTGTGACCATCTTAAGACTAATTAATAAGATAGTGCAGAAAAAAATTGTAATAGGGCAGTTCCTTTTCATACTATTAGGTATACTTTCAAAGAATGCCATACTTTATGGCACAGTGTCCCCGCCTCAAATGTGGTGATTCACAGCGTGCCCTTATGAAGGCGTAAAGAAAATGCAATTCATCTCTTTAGAGCTCTACTGTTAAAGCTTCCAATTTTAAATGGAAGCCTCTTGGTATTCAACTTGCATGTATCCCTCCTAGCAAGCAAAGCCTTGTACTAGAACTGAGCAGTTGAAACTCCTGTAGGAACGTTCACATTTTAGTACCTTGCTTCTGAAACATGATCTACTTTCTGTCTGTCTTCAGTATGGCTAGATCTTTGGAGATCTTAACTGAAGATAATATTTCACAATTCTCTTGTCATTTTTTAATGACCAATGCTGTAGTTCTTATAATCGCGTCTATTGTGTTGCATTAACACTGGACTTGCTTTGAACTAATTTTGACGCTATATTAACCATGTGATACAAATTTTGATCTTTCCTTTGTTTGTAATTTATGTGAGCAAATAAATTGTATAATCTGTGTCTCCTTCTCAATAACCAGCAAGAACTGGTTTGAACAGGTCAGTGGGTATAGTATGCATTTGTTACACATTAATACTTGCTGTCCAGATGAACACAAGTATGTGCTCTTGAGTGGTAGGGGTGGGAGAACCACAGCCTATCACGTAGGTCACAAATAAGATGTTAATGCAAGGCACCCTTGAGGACGCACACATTTATTCTACATTATTCATATTTATTTTGCTCTCTTAGATGGTTTACATGGGTTTTTTATAAAGCTGCTGAAGGAAAGTTACAGAAGAAAGAAGATGAACTGTCTTACCACTGGGATTGCATTTCCACCCCACCCCCACCAGTGCGCTGAGAACTGCATGATTCCATCCTCTTAGCAACATTGGAGCATTTCAAAATGGAAATGGGAGGTGCCCTGGGTGCCAGCTGGTGACTAATAAACAAAGGGGGATTTGAATAGTTTAACTTTCATTATATAAATCTGATTCCAGCTTTGAAAATACAGCAACCTATTCAACACTAAAATCAAATAGACATTTATGGACTGCAACAATACCGAACAAAAAGGCAACAGCATGAATGTGGGTATTTTGTGTGAGGTGTCATCCATTTAGGAACATAGGAATTGACATACTGCCTCACACCAGTGGTCCATCTAATCTGGTATCTTGTCTGTGACAGTTGCCACTGGTAGATGCTTCAGAGGAGGTTGCAAGAAATCACATTGTGGGCTATAGAAAATGAGTCTTTCTTAACCCCCTCAATTAGTGGCTGGTTCCTATGGTGGAAAAAAGCAGGAGGCTCGTGCTTTTTATCTGTTGTTTTGTTGCCCTGCTCAAAATATTCTAGTAGATTGAAAAGGACCAGTTTTCCTTTACAGAAACCACTAGGTCATCCCTGTTGTATCATGCGCAGCTCTACTTACCATACGTTTCTACAGACAGATATTCTATTGTTAAACATTTCAATCCATTTGGCATTGCAGTGAATCTCAGGGCTCTGTAATTCTCAGGATCATCCGTACCACCTTTTTTTAAAGATAGGTAGTAAATTTGCTACTGTTCCAGCCTATGGCACAGCAAGTGATTCATTAAAGTTTGCATATTTTTCTCAGCAGCTCAGCCAATTAATTTTTAATTTCTTTCAGAATTCTTGGGCGAATAACATCAGATCCTGGTGACCAGTTGCTCTCTAATGCAGCTATTTGCTCTAGCACCATTTGTTTCAACACTGCAGTCTAACAGTGCTTCATCTTTTTTACCTGAAAGGGGTAGGTCTGGGCTGAGTATCAGCCCAGCATCCAGTGTGGGGGAGAATGGTGTATTGCTTTTCTGTGAAGTCCTTATCCTATTTAAATTCTCCCTTTACTCCCTAGTAGACCAGTGAACTCACTAATTCTCATGTAGGCTTCTTCTGAAATACTTAAAAGAATTTATTTGTACATCTTTGGATATTTGGATTTCCAATTCCTTCTTAGCCCTCCTAATTTCCACTTACATTTTAACTGCCATAATTTAAGCTCTTTTCTGTCATCACTTGGGCTGAATTTCCATTTTTGAATGATAACTGGTTGGTTTAAAAGGAACCCTTAACCCAGGCTGTATAACTTGACTCCCCCACCCAGCCATCCACCTTCCTGCTTCCATGTTTATTTTGTGGTGTCAGACTGCTCAATCAAAGATTTTAATGTTCTTTCTTTAGGGCCTTTTGTCTTAGCTTCCTTATTTTTAATTTAAACCTCTCATTCCAAGTTTACAGTTGTTCTGCTAGTTTTTGGTATGATTCCGCCACGAGAATGTTGAACTTAGCTATGCATTGGTCACTTAGTAGCTGACTTATTCTTGATCTAAATAGTGTTTTACTTAAGACTATATTGAACCCTTCCTCTTGTGTGCTTTAGAATTAGTTTTTCCCAGAAGGGTTTGTGTAAGTTGTCCTGTTGTGCCATTTGATCAGTTTATGTGCAGTAGTTGAAATCACCCATATTACTGTTTTGCTAGACTGACTTGCCCTTTTGATCTCCCTCTATATTGTATACTCTTGTCATGATCCAAAGTTGAATGAAGTCAATGGGAATGAAGTACCACTGAGTTCATTCAGCTTTGGATTAGAATCTCAGTGTCCTTTTCATGACCTGGAGGCTGCTGGTATGACCCTACTAGTATATTTGTATTCCTGTGACCTGGAATTTGCATCCATACAGATTCTACAGTATGATCTTCCCCATCATTACCCTGTTGAAGTCTACGGAATTTTCTAACCATAGCACTGCTCCTCCAGCTCTATAATTTAGTCTGTATTTCCTCTGCAATTGTCTGCAGATATTAGTGTCCCACTGATCTTGTCCTTCCACCATGTTGCAAGAATGCCTGTTATGCCAGGAACCATTTTCCTATTTTTCTGTTGGTACATAGCCATGTCTAGTTCTTATTTTTGTCCCTAGGTCTCTTTTTATTAAATTCTATCACGTCATTATCTTTCTGGAATCTCAACCTGTCCCTCTTCTAGTTCATCTGTAATAAGTGGTTGGTCCTTTACTACCACACATGAAGTTACTTTTGAAATCTGTGTCCAACTTGACTTAAAGGATTTATATATATATATATATATATATATATATATATATATATATATATAAAAGGTCTTTCCAAAAGTGTTTAAAACTTGCTCTTTATATTCAAGGATGCTTTACATAAACTAAAGGAAGGTATGTTTACTTAGACTGGAAGTTGCATCAGTTACTACACTACAGCCTTTAGTTTAGTTCTGTATTAAAAGGATGTTTGTTCCTGATTAGTTTGGTGCAGAGTGAGCGGACTCGTCTTCAAAAATCCTCTTCTGGATGTGTGAATTTAGAATGAAATGTGGCATTGCATCCTGTATATTCACATGGAATAGGTTTGCAGCTGCCTTCAACAATATAGTGTGGTACTGTTTTTTGCTGCGGTTGTCCTGAGCCTGTAGGTTAGTGGATCTTTACAATACAGTTAATGCAAATTGGTTTTGATGTTCTTTTGCATCATCTAGCCTTAAAGAGTAACTTTCATGCATAACAAAAGTTTCAAATGGCTTAACTGAACGTGTAATTATACTTACTTGGTTCTTCTCTTTGTTAGGAATTTAAGCTCAAACATTTGAATCATCTTTCCTCTTCCTGTTCTAGGTTTGATGCCATAATGCTGGATTTATATCCAGAGCAAGAGAATGTAATGGATTCTGATTTCATGGCAGAAGTGGCTGGCATGTGAGATGAAAAACTGTCACACCACCCAGCTGCAATAATAATGGACCATACACAAGAAGACTGGCCAATTAAATTGTTTGGTACATAGTTTTCCAAAAAAATTTGTTCTACAACTTAAGCCAAAGTTGTTTTAGATAGGTCAAACCTGAGGCTGTTATCAAAGGGCACTTCCATTATAAATGCATCTTTCAGGCACTTACAACCCGAGCTCACCTTAACTTCTAGGTAAACCTATAAAACAGCATTTCTTTCCTTTCTTCCTTCCTCATCTCTGCAAATGTAACAGAGTTCTGTCTAGGTCAGGGGTTCTCAGACTGGGGATTGGGACCCCTCGGGGCCATGAGGTTATTACGGGGGGGGTCGTGAGCTGTCAGCCTCCACTCTAAACCCCACTTTGCCTCCAGCATTAATGTTTAATATATAAACAAGTGTTCTTAATTTATAAGGGGGGGGTCACCAGTACAAAAGTTTGAGAACTGCTGGTCTAGTGTGATTGCACCACTGTGCAGTAAGCTGCCTTTGGCAGTTGAGGGAGATGATTTTTAATGGGAATTTAATCTAAAGGACAGACAGGAGTGGTAGAGCCTTGTTTGTGCTCTTAGTGATCGTTTGACTGTGGGGAGGATTCAGATTCTGTAAGGCACAGACTCCCTGTACTGCGGCTGCTTAAAACAAAAGGTCTAGGTCAGATCACTGCGATACTTTATATTGATCAGTTTACATTTCTAAGGGAGTGGGCTAGAAATTTACCTCCTCCCCTTTAATCCCTTAATGGAAGCTAACATTTTCTTCCTATTTAAGTTGCACCAAGTTAGAGGTACTCACCATAGGGGTGGGGGGAAGGCTAGCTCTTATAACTGAGATTATGACCATTTGGTCTGAAACTCGTACCTGTTTGCTCAGTGGTAGCTGGGGGAGGGGTGATTAGGTTTTTATTGTGTTTTGCCCTTTCTGAGTCAGAGTAAAATGTGAATGGACCATTTTTGATATTTTAAACTTTGCATTAGTACTCAAAAGAAAGTGCCTTTCCCATATTTGAAGCTGTGTGGTTTAGACATTCTTAAAGTGAGTTATTGTGGAAGTTACTCTGATTTTATTAACACTCCACTGGTGTTTCAGCACATTGAATTCTGGTATAAAGTGGATTAAACTATAATAAATGTAGATGGGCCTTAAATAACAGTGGTTATTACGATCCTTAACCTGCTTTTCCTCTTGAAGAGTTATATTTCAAAGTGTATAGTGCTAAATAATTCAATGTGTGTTTGAATTCATGTGGGGTTTGATAACAGCACCTCTTGTTACATCACCAAAAATGGTACAGGTAGCATCACTCAATTGTTTGAAATGAGTTTAGTTCTTACAAACCATACTGCTGATTTTCTTTGGGTCTCTAGCCCCAGCATAGCTGTATTGTTACTGTTTAAAAAAAAAATAAACCAGCATACACAACCATGTGCATGTTGTATAACTCATCGGGTGTGAAAGTGAGGTCAGAACTCCTCTTTGAATGCTGTGCCAGTAATGGACTTTAATACAACTGGCAAGCTTGTGCCCCAGCCCATACAGAAAAATGGGGCTGATTTGTCAATTGTGTTCAGCTGACAAAGGACTTTTCTTGCCTTGTACCAGCTGAGGTGAATTCAGGGACACACTCCTCCTGAAGACTGTTAACTTTGTATATAATATATCCAATTCTGATTGTATCTCCTCATAACTTAAGCCATTAAGAGGCATTTAACCTTGCAGCTGGCTATAGATTCAAGGCCTTATGCCCTGCCAATGCACTGTGGAGTGAAAGTTGCATATCAGTTGATTGAGAGCCCTCCTTCAGTTCTTCACACCCCAGGCTTGCTTGATGGAAAAGAGGGGGATTCAGGTAGTGCTAAGCAGAGGTGCTGCCTGCAGAGTACTTTTTTTCCAGCAGCTCCTTGGCTAATGTTGGAAGGCATAGGACTTGTTCACAAGTATTTGAAATTTTTTCCAACTAAATAGTATGTGCATGATTCATGCAATAGCTTATACATTCACAGAGAGCGCAATCATCTTACTGCCTTTGTCCTACCCACCCAAAGATCAAGCATGGCTCCTAGCCCACTGCCTTTCTCTTTACAGGAAGGCATGAGGGAAGTGTAAGATATTCTTAGGCAGAACATCATGCCGGCTGCCTTCCCAAAAAACTATAATGATGTATAATGCTGAGTGTATGAGGGAAGCTCTGCTGTAGCTTGACAGGCAGGTACTCACCTGTGCGGAGTTAATATATTAACACACAATTATGGGGTAGTGCTTGGTCACTAAACTTCCCCAACAAAAGGCTTTATTATTACAGCTTTCTTACTATGTACTAGCACTAAATATAACTGTAGTCAAGACATTGTTTTGTAGATGCTGTTTTTATAAGCTGGTGGTAAGATTTCAAAATGGATTTTCCTGACCTTCCCCTTTTACAAAGTTTATTTCAAATTGTCTAATGCATAAGCTATCCTTGAATACACTTCTCAGTTGGAACATAGTGCCTGAAGACTCCTCTCCACACTTTATTCATGTCTTCCTCTAGAGGCCACCCATTCATCTCTCAGGGCTTCACTTGGTCACCCACCATACTGTTAACACTAGGTGATAGCATCAATCTCATCTTCAATCTTTAGTGAATCTGATCTGAACAGTTTCTAAAACCTATTCCCAGTCTCAGGCTGATTGTGACTAAAGGCCCATTTATGCCTTCAATGAAGGCAAGAGTTCCACGATCCTTCCTCACTAATAGAGTCCTGAGAAGCTATCACTCCTTCACAAAGTTTACACAAGACAGGTGTGGGGGTTTTTTTAAGCCTTTTATTGTGCAAACTTTACTGAGCGACATTAGTTCTCCTTCTCCTGCACGGTCTTGGTTCCACGCAGTCTACCAGTACGACGGGCAGCAATGAGACCAACCTTGCGACCAGCTGGAGCATCTCTTCTGATGGTTGAGGGCTTGCCAATATGCTGATGGTTGCCACCACCAAAGGGATGTTCTACAGGCTATAAGGAAAGTCACCAATGTAAAAAATGTAGACAAAAGTATGTTCCAAGTTCCAAGTTAAATAAATTTAACTTGAACACTCAAACCAAGGTAAGTGCAAAAGAACTTACTTTATACCTTCTCGCATTACTTAATACAAAGGAATAATTTTACTTACCACACATGCACTACAGTATTGTTTACAACTGCAGAGCAATGTGCGCATTTTCTAGGCAGTTTAGTTAGTCTAAACTCAACCGTTCTTGCCAAAAGTACCCTGAATCGTGAATGACAATTGTTAAGCCCTTACATGAACTATGGAAGGACAGACATTTGAAAGCTGAGACACTTACATTCATAGCCACACCACGGACACGTGGCCAGCAATTTCGCTTTGCCTTGTATTTGTGATAGGCACGCCCTGCCTTTAGGATAGGCTTGTCAATACGACCTCCACCAGCAACAATACCTGAAATTCAATTAAAAATACAAAATAATTTATTGGGAGTTAAGCTTTTATAGTCATCACATATGTTTTGAAAGCTTTGACTCATGCAGCGAAGTCTGTGGCTAAAATGACTAGCAAATGGCTGTTAGTGATGGGATATTTAAGGGGAAGTACCAGTTCCTAAGGAGGAAAGGAAAAAATGGACTATTCAGATTTTAAACTGTTTTAGAAACCTTGTCTAGCTAGTTAATCTATGAAAGTGAGTCACAAATGTACAACTGTCCACACATGCATTTCACAGCCAGGACAAAAGCGAGTATGAATTGCTTCATGAAGGTTAGATATTGTGAAACTACATTCCTGCAAAGAGGTATTCAAATCTGTATACATTGAAGGTGGGCCACAAAGGAAGAGTTCTTAATTTCAATTTCTATTTAATTGCTAACTCTTCTCCTTTTAATAGTGAGCCTAGATCATTAAGTATACTTCCAACACAGCTGAGGGGAGCAATGAGATGTGACAACTTTTCAGTTAGAACAGGTGGTATCATATTGGAAGATCAGAAGAAACAGTTAGGGGCTACTGGGTTTTAGCTTCAACACTCTCATCATAACTTGGACTTGGCACTCTGGCAACAGCTTCGTAAGATATGTAATTAACTATGAAAATTATAGTAGCCTGTATAATTTGCGTATTCTTTTTATATTGCTTCCCCCCCCCTTATTCTGTACCACAAGTTTGTGTGTTAACAAATGCAACAGTTGTCAAAGCTCACTGTGCACCAGATGGAGTGTTACCAACACTCCAGGATTCTACTAGAGTCTCCAGAAATTAAAGATTATGTGATAAAGCCTCCAGGACTATGTCCAATCAAAATTAGCAACCCTACCCAGCTGTGGCAAAGAGGAAATGTACAGGGAAGTAACTAGTTTGCTACTGAAGTCCAAAAACTGGCTGTTGGTAAGATAGCATCTGTCATCCTAAACCATCAAAAAGTTTTAAACAATTTTCTCCTAGCTTCACACAGCACCAGCCACTGAAGTTGAGTAGCCCTATAATAGTTTAGGACAAGTAATACTGTCTCCTCCTGCAACTTCAAGAAAGCTGTTCCTCAACTTTCTTGTACTGGACTTTAAGCTGAAGCCAGAGCCCTGCCACCCAGGGCTTAAGCATGTAATGCAGCTTTGCAGGACCCCAGGCAATTGTCCTGCTCCCCACTCCCTAAACCCATCCCATGACCCCCCAGGTTAAGAAACAGTGCTTTAACTCAATTCAGCTTTTAGACTGGACACCCAAGCAGCCATCCCAACTTCTGCAAGTAGTACACCTCTACCCTGGTATACCACCACCCGATAAAACAAATTTGGATATAATGCAGTAAAGCAGTGCTCCGGGGGGGCAGGCTCCAGCAAATCAAATCAAGTTCAACAGAACGCAGTTTCGCCTATCACATGGTAAGATTTTTGGCTCCCGAGGACAGCATTATATCGAGGTAGAGGTGTACCATAAGATACAGTAATCATATGATCAGAATCTGTTGTGTATGTCATCTAATACGGAGCACTGCAACAGCAGTGCCTCCACCCCCTGATGGGGCTCTGGCTTTAGACTGACTCAAAAGGAAGCATGCCATCTCTTGAACACAAATACTGTTTCCTACAAAACAGAAGTTTTCTGTGTAAATCTGCCAAGCAAGGGTAGCAGAATTGCATCCTTTGATCAGCTCTCTGCACGTGTTATGATATCTCTGTGGAACTGGAGTTTATAACCATCTACTTTTGAACTCTAATTATAAGCCTACACACATCAGTAAAACTACTTAAATCCAACACAATCGATTCCCACTACCTCAACATGTTATCCCATATACCTTATCAGTAAGTTCTTTGGGGGTAATGTCTTTTGTATAATGCCTAGCATGGTGGAGATTCTAGGCTTTGATACTACAAATAACTTGTACAGTAAGACCCACATTAAAGTATGTTAAACTCCCACGTACACACTGAATTTAGTCACATACACCTATATCGCATTAGGTGATTTTGGGTTCCAGTGTGTAAAGTTAGCCTTCAAAGACACAAAGCTCAAGTTTTAAGTCCACAAAGCACACCACAACCTAGATCACCAGTGTTTGAGGTATTAAGCACTGAGCCTATTTGCTACCACATCTTTCACTAGAGTTTGGACACCATTAAGATACAATACACAAATTGACCTGTCACTTGTGACTTACCAACAACAGCTCTGTTTGCAGAAGAGATCACCTTCTTGGAACCAGAAGGCAGCTTCACTCTGGTTTTCTTGGTTTCAGGATTGTGGGAGATAACTGTGGCATAGTTTCCAGAAGCACGGGCCAATTTACCACGGTCACCAGGCTTCTCTTCAAGGCAACAGACTATGGTTCCTTCTGGCATAGTGCCAACAGGTAGGACATTTCCAATGTTAAGCTGAGCTGAAAAAGCAGATCAATTTAGTTATCTGTAGATACACATCATAAGAATGGCCATAGTGGGTCAGACCAAAGGTCCATCTAGCCCAGTATTCTGTCTTCTGAGAGTGGCCAATGCGAGGTGCCCCAGAGGGAGTTTTTGAACCATAACTAATCTTCAAAAATCCAGAAATATGTCTAACCATCTTCATGTACAATATACAGACTCGAAGCAGAAATAAAGAAGAACTTAAAACTATTTCACATCACTAGAAGCATTTATACGGCAACTAATATGGTGCTATCTGGGTACACTTCCCATCAACAGTGACTTTAGAGCAACTAGTCAGTCAAATGGTTTCTAAGGAAGTTTGTCAAAGGCCTGGACCAAAAAACAAAATTCATTTTGTATTGGCTTATTATAAATTTTAATTAGTTACACAATCCAAAATTTGTTGGATGGTGAAATGTTTCCAGCTCCATATAAAAACGGTAGTGCAAACAGTTAGTGAAGGCCAGTGCATTAAACATTACTTTTAGAAAACTCAGGGTTCATAAGGACATGCGGTAAAGTTCTCAGGAAGACAGACATGCAGTGGTTCTAAACCTTCCCAGACTATTGTACCCTATTCAGAAGTCTGATTTGTCTTTTATACCCCTAAGTTACCCCTCACTTAAACTACTCGCTTAGACAATCAGACATAAAAATACAACCATCACTGAAAAATTGCTCACTTTCTCATTTTTACTATATAATTATGATCACCAATTGGAGTATAAATATTGTACTTCTATTTCAGTGTATAGTACAGGGGTAGGTAACCTATGGCACACATCCTAAAGGCAGCACGTGAGCTGATTTTCAGTGGCACTCACACTGCCCAGGTCTTGGCCACTGATCTGGGGGGCTCTGCATTTTAATTTAATTTTAAATGAATCATCTTAAACATTTGTAAAACCTCTTTACTTTACATACAACAATAGTTTAGTTATATATTATAGACTTATAGAAAGAGACCTTCTAAAAAAGTTAATGTATGACTGGCACGTGAAACCTTAAATTAGAGTGAATAAATGAAGACTCGGCACACCACTTCTGAAAAGTTGCCGACCCCTGGTATAGTACATAGAGCAATATAAAAAAAATCACTGTCTATATGAAATGTTAGTATTAACTTTGCTGGAGCTTTTTTATGTAGCCTGTTGTAAAACTAGGCAAATATCGAAATAAGTAGAGATGTACTCCTTGGAAGACCTCTGCATACCCCTGGTGGAGCACCACTGGTCTGAACTACAAGCCTCTGGAGGCCACTTAAACATGACTAGCTGCAGTCTTAACTCACCTTTCTTGCCACAGTAAACAAATTGGCCAGTATGAATACCTTCAGCTGCAATGAACAACTCCGTTCTTTTCTTAAACCTATATGGATCACGAAACGCAACCTTGGCAAGGGGAGCACCTCGGCCAGGATCATGAATGATATCCTGATGTGATAAAAAGCATATTTAGAAACATCCCTGTCATCATTTATTCAGATTAGTGATAAATGCATAAGCTTGAAGCAAACATACCTCTACCCTGATATAATGCGACCCGATATAATGCAGTAAAGCAGCGCTCCAAGGGGGCGGGGCAGCACACTCCGGTGGATCATAGCGAGTTTGATATAACGTATAAGATTTTTTGGCAGCTGAGGACAGCGTTATATCAAGGTAGATGTGTATTTATAAACCTAACAAGCTCTTGAGACAAGTAGTTTAAACATTATTCTAACTCCTCCAAAAAGTTAGTATGGTACCAATCTTTACTCAAATGCGCTCCCAGTCTTTCACTCAACCCTCACTCTAAGTTAAGGTCAAGTTCACTTCTGCAAGATGGCCAGATCAAGAAGTTAGCTCTAACTGTTCTCAGTTAAATATACTATTTCATGCTAATCGCACTTAGCGCACTTATTTAATCCCTGAAGACCTTCCAAATTTAGGCATTTGGCTTTCACTAACACTAATTTAATAAGATGCTTATGCATATTAATTGCAACCTACCAAAAAGCTATTCTGAGAACCATTTAAAAAGAGAGGAACTTCTCCAACTGCTCTCCAAGTAACTCCTCACAACCCACTTCTATCAGGGTTTCAGAACTACCAAATTCCAAATTTATTTAGCTTTTGTAGATGCATGTTTGGTACTGTAAGACTGCCCCTCCTTTCCTCCAACAGTATCACATTGATTTGTTGCACCCATTCTGAAATTAGATTGATGTTTAGACAGATCCTCTGAGCAATAATCAGTGTCACTTAAGTTCTATTCCTCTAAAAGGCTTTCAAATTGATTTCAGACTAACTCCCTTCTAGCCTGACAACCATCTGAAGTGTCAAACTAAAAGTGGTATTTTTTTTTTAAGAAGCTTAAGGGAATGAATTGTTAAGAAAAATTCAGCTAATGTGTGGGAGGCAGCATGACTATGCTGGCATACACTAAAAAATTAGATTGACCCAGCTACATCACTTGGGGTGTGAAAAAATCCATATCCCATAAGCAATGTCATTAAAAGTAACCAAACTAACTCCTTGTGTAGGCTGCACCAGGTCAATGGAAGTATTCTTTCATCCACCTACCTGCCCCCTTGAATCCTCCTATCACTGTAGTGTCTACACTGAAGCACTATACCAGCATAAGTGTAGATTTTCCCTTAGCCATCTGGGACTCAGCTGTGGGTTCTACTTCCAGCTCTGGCAGCAGCCTACTGGGAGACCCTGGGCCAGTAGAGATTTAAAAAATGTGCAAGTGTTGCATTGATGAACCCTCAAATTTGAGCAATAAAGAGTACTGCTTTAATTATACAGAACAGGGACAAAATCATCTTTAACTTCGATATCAACTTAAGTTTTATAAGTAGGTCAACATCAGGTACTACATTAAATATCTATATATTCATTCTTTTACAAAGGAGTGGATTTTAGTATTTACATAAGTCAATCTGCAAGTACTTTGTTGTGTATTCAAGTTTTTCCCTTAATTGCTTTTGGTCTGCTTAGTTAGCAGATGAAGAAAACATTGTCCATTTGCCACTAGTTCAGGGATGAGACTGGCAATTGAAAAAGTATGAAAACTTTATTTTCCTCCTCTAGTTTATCAAAAACAGAACTAAATGACACAATTGTGTTCTTAAAAATTAGAGTTTGTGAAGCTAGAGTTTCAAAGCCTGGGAAAAGGCAAGTACCTACAGCCATGAGAAGGGCTCCTAGAAAGGTTTGGCCTTAACTTCCATGGAAATCACATTTATGGGAAAGGTTGTTTAGTTGCACATCCTGTTTTAATGGTTCTCAACCGATGTGACTAAAGGTCTTTCCAAACAGAACAAACCCCAACCCAACACAAGACTAAAAGAAGGGCCCGAGGCTGCAATTTGCGGACTCGAATAGCGATTAAAACCGAGTTTCAATCAATCCACCTCGAGCAATTCGCTGGTCCCGCTCCAGCCGTGGGGCTGAGCCCCCGACGCACCTTTACGATGCCCTTGATGTACCCGTGTCTCTCGGCGAAGTCGATCGCCCTCAGCTTAGCGGGGCCCTTCCGGTGCTTCACGTGGGCTCGGAACACAGACCCGGCGCCCTTCCGCTGGCCCCTGATCACGCGCCCCATGGTGCTGAGGGGAGAACGGACCCGGCTCGTGACAAACCAGAGACTCCGCGCGCGCGGGACCCGCCCGAACCCAACCGCCGCCGCCTCGCGCCCGCTGCTCCTTCCCGCCACGGGGGCCCGGCCGAGGCGAGGAGGCCCCAGGCGCCGGCCGCGATTGGGACCTATGGCCCCCGCCCGGGACCCCGCGACCCGCTCACACCCCACCCCGAGGGCGCAGGGAATGGCCGAGTTAAGGCTCGGGGCGGCCGGGGCCGGGGTTCCCCGGATGGGGGCGGATGGACCCAGCTCCCGCGGCGTCACCCCGCGCCTACCTCCGCCGGTGCCTACTTCGCAAAGGAAGAAGGAAGGAGGGGGGTGGTCACGGCAGCACTAAACCCTTCCGGGGCAAGTGCGCGGTGACGTCATGCCGCGTGGCTTCCCGGGTAACGTAGTCCCATCGCCTTCATTTCCAGTAGAACTCCAAGCCCGGGGGCGGGGGGCGAGACTAGGCCGGGCTCGTGCTCGGGCCCAGTGACGCTGACGGAAGGGGCGTGTCTGTGAGTGCCGCCCTCCCGGGAGCCAGGACTCTGCAGCGTGGCGCGTCTCCGCAAATCAGCGGCCGCCCCAGTGACGTTCTAGAGTGTACCCGCCCTGGCCTCGTGCCTAGGCTCCACTCCAGTCTCGGGCCCTTCCAGAGCCCCAGGGCCTGTCTACACGTGGGGTTGCGCCGGTTTAATTTCATTTTGAAACCTGTAAAAGCAGCAAAGAATCTTGTGGCACCTCATAGACTAACAGACGTTTTGGAGCATGAGCTTTCGTGGGTGAATACCCACTTCCTCAGATGCAATGTGACTAAGGCCTTGTCTACACTACAAAGTTGCAGCGCTGGTGAGGGGGTTACAGCGCTGCAACTTAGGACGTGTACACACCTGCAGGGCATTACCAGCGCTGCAACTCCCTGTTTGCAGCGCTGGCCGCACACCCAGTCGTGCCTCGGGTGTAGAGGATCCAGCGCTGGATCACCAGCGCTGGTCATCAGGTGTAGACACTCACCAGCGTTTTTGTTGACCTCCCTGGAATAAGCAGGTATCCCCGTGGTTTGCTCTGGCGTTCCCGAACCCCCGCTCCAAGCAGGTCTCCTTCCCCGTGGTTTGCTCTGGCGTTCCCCGACCCCCCGTCCAAGCAGGTCTCCTTCCCCATGGTTTGCTCTGGCGTTCCCTGACCCCCCCTCCAAGCAGGTATCCAGCCCCGCGGTTTGCTCTGGCGTTCCCCGACCCCCCGTCCAAGCAGGTCTCCTTCCCCGCGGTTTGCGCTGGCGTTCCCCGACCCCCCCTCCAAGCAGGTCTCCTTCCCCGCGGTTTGCTCTGGCGTTCCCCGACCCCCCCTCCAAGCAGGTCTCCTTCCCCGCGGTTTGCTCTGGCGTTCCCCGACCCCCCCTCCAAGCAGGTATCCAGCCCCGCGGTTTGCTCTGGCGTTCCCCGACCCCCCCTCCAAGCAGGTCTCCTTCCCCACGGTGTGCTCTGGCGTTCCCCGACCCCCCCTCCAAGCAGGTATCCAGCCCCGCGGTGTGCTCTGGCGTTCCCCGACCCCCCCTCCAAGCAGGTCTCCTTCCCCGCGGTGTGCTCTGGCGTTCCCCGACCCCCCCTCCAAGCAGGTCTCCTTCCCCGCGGTTTGCTCTGGCGTTCCCCGACCCCCCCTCCAAGCAGGTCTCCTTCCCCGCGGTGTGCTCTGGCGTTCCCCGACCCCCCCTCCCAGCAGGTCTCCTTCCCCGCGGTTTGCTCTGGCGTTCCCCGACCCCCCCTCCAAGCAGGTCTCCATCCCCGCGGTTTGCTCTGGCGTTCCCCGACCCCCCCTCCAAGCAGGTATCCAGCCCCGCGGTTTGCTCTGGCGTTCCCCGACCCCCCCTCCAAGCAGGTCTCCTTCCCCACGGTGTGCTCTGGCGTTCCCCGACCCCCCCCTCCAAGCAGGTATCCAGCCCCGCGGTGTGCTCTGGCGTTCCCCGACCCCCCCTCCAAGCAGGTCTCCTTCCCCGCGGTGTGCTCTGGCGTTCCCCGACCCCCCCTCCAAGCAGGTCTCCTTCCCCGCGGTTTGCTCTGGCGTTCCCCGACCCCCCCTCCAAGCAGGTCTCCTTCCCCGCGGTGTGCTCTGGCGTTCCCCGACCCCCCCCTCCAAGCAGGTCTCCTTCCCCGCGGTGTGCTCTGGTGTTCCCCGACCCCCCCTCCAAGCAGGTATCCAGCCCCGCGGTGTGCTCTGGCGTTCCCCGACCCCCCCTCCAAGCAGGTCTCCTTCCCCGCGGTTTGCTCTGGCGTTCCCCGACCCCCCCTCCAAGCAGGTATCCAGCCCCGCGGTGTGCTCTGGCGTTCCCCGACCCCCCCTCCAAGCAGGTCTCCTTCCCCGCGGTGTGCTCTGGTGTTCCCCGACCCCCCCTCCAAGCAGGTCTCCTTCCCCGCGGTTTGCTCTGGCGTTCCCCGACCCCCCCCTCCAAGCAGGTCTCCTTCCCCGCGGTGTGCTCTGGCGTTCCCCGACCCCCCCTCCAAGCAGGTCTCCTTCCCCGCGGTTTGCTCTGGCGTTCCCCGATCCCCCCTCCAAGCAGGTCTCCTTCCCCGCGGTGTGCAACAGCGCTGCAGCGTGGCCACATCTAACACCACTTGCAGCGCTGGTTGCTGTAAGTGTGGCCACTCTGCAGCGCTGGCCCTATACAGCTGTACTAATACAGCTGTAACAACCAGCACTGCAAAATTGTAGATGTAGACATACCCTAAAGGTTTTTACAAACAGAATACCAAAAGAAGACTAAAATAACTGCACTAGGTTGCAATTTGCTGACTTGAATAGCGATTAAAACCAAGTTTCAAGCAATCCACCTCGAGCAATTCACTGCCCCGCTGATGCTGGTCCCACCGCAGCCGTGGGGCTGACCGACGAAGTGAGTATTCACCCACGAAAGCTCATGCTCCAAAACGGCTGTTAGTCCATAACGGTGGTCCCCAACCTTTTTGTGGCCAGTAGCACATTCATGTTTTCAGAAGAGTTTGGCAGGCGCCAACAATTTTTCAAGGCTTATTTTGTATTTGTACATTAAATAATACGAAAAACGTCATATTTAATATTCTTCCTACTCTGGGTTGAAATAATACGTACATTGTCTCTTATTTGAACCACTCTTGGAGCAAAATGTTAAAAAACCAATAAATTCCAAAGCACAAGAAAACAGCAGTATCAGTGCTGGAAGAATACTCAGATACAGGGCTGGCTCCAGGCACCAGGGTAGCAAGCAGGTGTTTGTGTTAGCACATTCTATGGGGCAGCATTCGGTCCGTTCTGCAGAGGCAGAGCATTTTTTGTTGTTGTTGTTTGTTGGGGGGGGTTTTGGCAGCAGTTCTGGGCAGTGCAGGGAGAAGCCTGAGAGAAGCTGCGCAGCCTGCAACCCTGGGAGGCTGGCATCTCTCCCCTGCTTGGCACTAGGCGGGCCCGGTGCCTGCTGGGGACAGAGAACACCAGTGCCTGCAGCCCCAGAGGTCTCTGTGCCTGGCAGTTCCAGAGTTCTCTGTGCCCGGCAGGCACAGGGCCGCGGCTTCTCTTCTTGAAGCTGTAAAGAAGCTGCAGCCCCCCGCCTGCCGGGGACAAAGCGCACCGGTGCTCGCAGCCCTGGAGTTCTCTGTCCCAGGCAACCACAGACTTCTTTCCCCTGCTGAGCACGAGGTGGGCACACATAAATGCCCCGGCTGGTGCCATGGTGCGTGCGGGCACCACGTTGGGGACCATTTGTCTATAAGGTGCCACAGGACTCTTTGCTGGTTTTGCAGATCCAGACTAACACAGCTACCCCTCTGATTTTGAAACCTGTTACTTGAATAGCCGCAGAAGGCCACAGGCGTCCCTCGAGTGTTTCACATAGGGACCACACCGGACTCACGCTTCACTGGTGAACTTGCAGCAAAACCCCCTGTTGTTTGGCTCCCTGGGGCTGCACTTGTACCTGGGCTTAAGGCTGTTGCTGAGCAAGTCCTGTAGGCTTAGAGTGACCAGACAGCAAGTGTGAAAAATCGGGACAGAGGGTGAGGGGTAATAGGAGCCTATATAAGAAAAAGCCCCAAAAATCGGGACTGTCCCTATAAAATCAGGACATCTGGTCACCCTATGTAGGCTGCTGTAGGGGGCCCCATGGTGGCCACCCCACTGTCCACTCAAGTATGGACCTCTGGTCCCTCTGTCTTGATGGGGAAGGTCAAAATAGAGTGAGTGGCCTTGAGACCTGCTGCATGGGTGTCACAGTGCGGCTGGGGTTTGGCCCTGTGACCTCTTCATCGTGATGGGGTAGCTGGATCAAAATAGAGTGTCCTTGTGAGGTGGTTCACAGGATTCGCAGCGCGGCTCAAGTTTGGAAGCAGCTGGGGGCTGGGCCAATCAGAGGGTTCCCAGGAGGGCCATTTGGACTGGGCCTTAAGCTGAAAGGGGGCCTCAAATTTAGACACTCGTTAATTTTTTGGCATTTGATAAGTTTTGCAACTTGTTTTTATGCGCATCCCTATCAGACCAAAATGTGACACACTCTCTCAGCTTAGAGCTGCAAATTTAAGCAAATCAGAGAGGTGATTTGGTAAAAGACGCTTTTTTGTTTGTTTGTTTTGTTCACTGATATAGATTTTGTCATATTAAAGCATTTAAAATGTCCATAAATATTAATAAAAATATATTGGTTCTGATGGCACAAGATTAGACCATGATGAACATGTCCTCTCAGATCATCTGATTATATAAACAAACCACTACTAGTGGCTGGTGCTGTATCAAGTGCGTGTTGAAAGGTAGAGAATTCTTACATTTTAGTGTCTTTATAGTTTTACGTCTAGTTGGCTAAGGAATTATTTATGTATGAGGATTCCTCATTATTATCTTCATATACTGTAGAAGCTAAAAGAGGTGACTGGTTGGTTGGTTGAGCTCTAGCTTGGTAGCTTGGCCATCATCATAGGGTTTTGTAGTCTATAGGCCCAGATTCAAGGTGAAAATTTGTGGGGACAATCTTGTACAGTGATTTTCGTGAGGACACACATTTGAAATTTTTGGACATTATCCCTCTGTCTGTATCTGTGTCTCTGTTTACTAAATATATGTCATCTCTTTGTCTTCAGCTCAGCCTGTTGTATTATACCTTGCATGCTTGAATTTTGATTCAGTGATAAGGATAATAACCTGACTGTTTCATTTTGTGTTCTTAATTAGTATTTGTAGCAAGGTGCTGCTGCAAGGGCACCTAATTAGTCCCTGCTCCGCCAGCTCCAATCAGGGGAAATAGATTGGGGCTGGGGAGAAGTCTGGTGCCTGGCCTCTGGAACTGGCTGCACCTGTGGGCCTGTAGGTTGAAGGGCCATAAAGGCTGGCTGACAGCCAGAGGAAGGGGGGAATGGTCAGAGAAAGGGCAGTCTCCAGGCTGGGGTAGATGCCCTGTAAAAGAGGAGACAGTAAGACCTGTAAAGCTCTGTAAATAGTATCACTGCTGGTGGGAACTTTGTGTGAATAAAAGCCACAGGTGCTGCATTAAGAAGAGGCTCGTAGTGCTTTATTGGAACAGCAAAGAGCTTCAGCAAGGAGGGGCCGAGGAAAGGACCCGGTTACACGTGGGGGCTTGTCCGGGATCCGGTGCCATAGATGCAGTGTGGCAGCCTGGGCATGGAGAGCACCCGGCAATGGCTCGCTGAACAACAGACTGAAGTGCAAAGGATGCTACAGTCCTTCCAGGAGTCCCACCAGGTGGAGCGGCAGGCTCTCCTCATTTGGCAGACAGAGCAGCAGAAAGCCCTCCAGGACTTCATCAAAGAGCAGTTGACTGTACAGCAACAGCTCCTGCAGAAATTGGTGAGTCCTGCTGTGGGGGATGGTACCCGGACCCCAGGCCTCAGCTTTTGTAAAATGGCCCCCGCCGATGACCCCGATGCCTTTTTGGGTACCTTTGAGTGGGTGGCCCCGGGCGCCGGTTGGGACCGGACCACCTCGGCCCTGCAACTGGGCCCTTATCTCACCAGGGAGGCGCAGGCCATGTATATGGCCCTGACAGAGACCCAAGCCAGGGATTACGATGCGGAGAAGGCGGCGATTTTGGACCGCCTCGGGCTGTCGGCCGAGAAATATCACCAGAAGTTTCGGGCAGCCTGTTGGGCAGGGCGCGTGCGACCCCGGGCTTTTACGCAAAAGTTAATGGGCTGGGCAACCAGGTGGTTGAGGCCTGATGCCCACACGGTGGGCCAGATAATGGACCTGGTGGTCCTTGAACAGTTTTTACAGGGCCTCCCTGACAGTGTGCGGGTTTGGGTGCGGCGACATCAGCCGGCCACTTTGGAAGCAGCCGTGCAAAGGACCGAGGAGTATGCGGAGGCTGACTTCCCAGTGAGGGAGCATCGAGTCCTTAAGGACCCAGAGGGGGGCAGGAAACCCCGTGAGCACAGTGGGGTGAAGCTGCCGGATAAGCAACGGGAGGAGCCCAAGGGGGCCCCTAGCCGCCCGGGGCAGCTCATGTGTTGGCGGTGTGGACAGATGGGACACATAAGTCAGGACTGCCCGGTGATGGAGTGTGGGGCGGCGGACTTTTGTGGATGGACTAGGAGTGGGGCGTGGGAAAGGAGGCGTGACTTGGCCACCATCCCAGTGCGGGTAGGAAAAAGGCCCCAGAGGGGTCTGGTGGACACGGCCTCCGCCCACTCCTTTGTACAGCGGCGCTTGGTGAAGCCACACTGGCTTATCCCTGGGGGACGGATGTGGGTGGAATGCATCCATGGGGATAGGGAATATTGTCCTATGGCCCAGGTACCTCTCGAAGTGGACGGGTGGTTTACCTGGAAGCGGGTGGGGTAATTGAAGGGTTAGCTTACCCTGTGGTCATAGGGCAGGACTGGTGCTTTCCCTTGAGGGGAAAGGTGGCCTGGGGGAAGCGACCGTTAAAGAGGGGAAAGAGAACCCTGGAAAGGGAGGGCAAGACCCTGGGGGAGGCGGACCCGGAGCAAGGGAAGGCCCCACAACCTCCAGGGAGGAAATTAGAACAGCCTAGGCAACGGAGCCAAAATAGCAAACAGGAGGGAACAACTGAGAAGCCCAGGGAGCTTCCGGGGCCGGACCACCTGGGGAAGAGAGCCCTGGGGGAGGTAGAAGACGCCCAACAGGGGGAGGCCTCGCAGCACAGGGACGGAGGGCCTGGACCGGAGACGGGGGGCCAACTCAGGGCAGCGGACTCTGAGTCAACACCCCCAGTGGAGCAGGAGGAGGAGCCTCTGGAGCAGCCGGCCCAGCCGTGTGAATGGTGTGAGGACCTCTGGGTGAGCGTGGACCGGTGGGGTGCCCATCCCCTACCCAATGCACCTTTTGTGGGTGGGTGTGCCAAAGCCCTAGAGAGTTGTTCTTGGGGGTCCCTCAGCTGGGCAGGGGGCCCCACCACATAGTAATATCCCGGGCCGAGGGAAGCGAGGCCGAGGGAGACCGGGCCTGGCACCAGCTTAAGGGGGGAGGTATGTAGCAGGGTGCTGCTGCAAGGGCACCTAATTAGCCCCTGGTCAGCCAGCCCCAATCAGGGGAAATAGATTGGGGCTGGGAGAAGTCTGGTGCCTGGCCTCTGGAACTGGCTGCACCTGTGGGCCTGCAGGTTGAAGGGCCATAAAGGCTGGCTGACAGCCAGAGGAAGGGGGGAATGGCCAGAGAAAGGGAGTCTCCAGGCTGGGGTAGACTCCCTGTAAAAGAGGAGACAGTAAGACCTGTAAAGCTCTGTAAATAGTATCACTGCTGGTGGGAACTTTGTGTGAATAAAAGCCACGGGTGCTGCATTAAGAAGAGGCTCGTAGTGCTTTATTGGAACAGCAAAGAGCTTCAGCAAGGGGGGGCCGAGGAAAGGACCCGGTTACAATTCCTTCGTTTTAAGTCTTTTCAGCATTTGTGTACCATTCAGCATTTATGTAGATATTTACAGTATAAGATTACAAGTGTGGATAAGCTACCCATTCATAACAGAATATTTCAAGTGTGGATAGGCTACATATTGACCAGATAGATCACTATGAAGAGGAGATTTGAACATGGTGGAAGCAAGAGACGGCAAAAACAACTGAGTGAACCAGCAGCTAAGAGCTCAAAGCCAGTAACTTCATTTCTCAAACTACTGTGACTGGAAAACACCCTTTACCCAACAAACAATGTTATAGATAATGAAAATTCCGCAACTGCAACAGGTGATATGTCAATGCCAATACCTGAAAATTAGGACAGTCGTCAAAAAGGAGATGTGCCAACAGTAACAGATGCAGCAGAAGATCCTGTGTATGATCAAGAAACTCAACAGCAACAGGAAGATGTAGATCTTACGCAGCAAAAGCAATTAATGAGTACTAGTTGTTTTGAAATTCCAAGTAACATTCCATGAGATGCTGATAATCATGCTTTTCCTATTCATCTGCTGACAAAAACTCTTTCAAATGGTGAGACCTACACAAGAGACTGGTTATGCTGGAGTACGGAAAATCAATCTCTGTACTGTGCACCCTGCTTCATTTTGAACAAAAGTGCTGCAAATGCATCAGTTCTCTCTGCCTAATCAGCAGAGGTTGGAGGAAGTTGAAAGACTGAGTACCATTACATGAGAGTTCAACGTCACACACAGGAAACTATGTTTGCGTGGAAATCAGCCAGTAGGGCAGCATCAGCTGAAAGTTCAGTTAAGAATTTACTCTCAACTGAACTCTCTACAGAAACTAATAACTGGAAAAAATGTCTTGAGCGCATCCTGAATGTCATCCTTTTTCTTTCTGAGTTGGGATTAGCTTTCTTTGGTTCCAGTCAACATATTGGTGATTGTGCAAATGGAAACTTTCTAGGCATAGTTGAGGTCCTCAGCAAATATGATGACCCACTTTTATCAGAGCATGTTAACCATGTTCAAGAATCACAAGAGTATCAAAAGTGCATACAAGTCAATTATCACTCCACACACATACAAAATGAGTTTATTGAGCTATGTGGGTCATTCGTACAAACAACAATTCTTGATGAGATTCTAAATGCCAAGTATTTTTCAATCATTGTTGATGCCACTCCAGATTGTTCTCACAAGGAACGGACTAATATGGTTATTCGATACGTTAAGATTGTAGACGGCTCAACATTTTCAATTGAAGAAGGGTTTATTTTGTTTGATAATTTCACGAGAAAAACTGGAAAAGAAATTGCTGCTCGAGTACCAGCAATTTTAGAAAGTTGTAAGTTAAATTTTCAAGTCTGCATTGGTCAAGCCTAGGACAATTGATCTAATATGGCTGGGAAGTACAAAGATGTACAAGCAGTTCTGTCTGAGCATAATTCAAACTGTATTTTCTCCAGCTGTGGAAATCACACACTAAACCTTGTAGGTGTTGATTGTGCTGATTCACGCCAGGAGGCAATTACTTACCGTATGCACTAGTTCATAAGCCGAATTTTTTTAGTTAAAAAGGCGAGCACCAGAGAAGGGGGTTGGCTTATGAACGGGTATAGAGATGGAGAAGTAGGACACAGCCCCTCCCGCCCAACAGAGGGAGCAAGGAGAGGCAGCACAGCCAGAAGGGAAGAGGTGGGTCCAGAGTCTCTCCGCTTTTGGCCATGCTGCTCTCCCGCCAGCCTCCGAAGCAGCTGCATTTGAATTCAGTGAGAAAGGCTTTAAATGAGCTTGAATCTCTCAATCTCACTGCACAGGCTCAAACTGAACTTCAGTCTCTTCAGAAGCACATGCCCAAATTTGAATGCACTCTGATGTCATCTTTGTGGATGAAGCTACTTAGAATAATCCACCAAATTAATCTGGTAATTGAAGCACACAATGCTACACTTGATGTTGAGAGGGATAACATTGAAAGTCTTATCAGTGATAATCAACAGATTCATGAACAATGGGATGCGATCTTGTCTCAGTCCAAATTAGTAACACAGAATATTGGCATTTCATCTGAGTTCTCCACCAATCCCAATTTACCTACTGAATCCAATGCCAAGCAGCATTATAGGGTCAATGTCTTCCTTGTCGTCATTGACTTTATTCAATCAGATCCTACATGTTGCTTTGAGTCACTGTGACTAATTTATACCCTTTTTGGATTTCTTTGGCAGTTCAACAATTTCAGCAACAGTGCAACAAATACATCTTAAAAGATCTCAATGACGAGGTCATCTTCCTCAAATGAATACATTCCACAAACTTTAAATTGGATTGCAAGCCAAAGGAATTGCTTCAAGAAATACTCAAACTTGGACTTTCTGGAGTGTTTCCTAATATCACCATTGCATTGCGTATTTTTGTCAGTGGGTTCAGGTGAATGCACCTTCAACATGTTGAAGCAGGTGGAGAACTATCACTGTTCAACTATGGGACAATAGCATTTGAATAGGCTCGTCATGCTTAATATCAACCGTGACATTTCACGAAAGCTAGATTTTTTTTTTCTCAACAACAGCATTTGCACAGAAAAAGGCTAGAAAAGTATTTTGTTAAATAAAAAAATACTCAAATTATGTCTCACACTTTTTTTGGTGCCTTATTTTGTTTTCATGTGTCGTTATTTTTATTATGGCTAGTGGCCTCAAAAGCTGGAAGTGGCCCGGGCCACTCTGGACCTCTGAGAGGGCCTGGCTGAAGGGCAAACCAGAATGGACAATGATGTGGCCAATGGCATGCTATGTATGTGTGTAAGGCTGTAGGTGCCACTGCAAAAGTCTGTGTGGAGGCTCTTATGGTGGGGTAAGCCAGTGTTATTTCATAGGTCAGTTAGGAACAGAAACAAACCAAAATAAACCAGTTGTCAACTGAAATGAGAGTGTCTGCACAAGGTCTAGTTCAAATTTGTATGTAGAAAACATCACACTCTAAAAATGTTTTGTTACCTAAAGCCCATGTTCACTGCTGACTCTCAGCTGTGCTGCTACAGTTTCCTGGTTTAATGATGGCTTTTGCTAGCAGGGCTCTGACATGGTTTGCCTATCCAGTGTGGACAGGGAGTGTTTTCTTAGAACTATGTTACCTGAGCCTTGCTAAGGTTGCCCCTCTCTCAGTATATAGCACTATTTCAGAACACCATTCTAAAGGTTTAAGTTTGTTTGTCTTTTAAAAATTTGTACACTTTGATCAAAGTAATAATGATCTATACCTCTATATCTCATTTTTTGAGCCAACTACCTTTTCAGATATCTAGGGGTTAATGTAATTTCTAACCTTGGAGACCCCGTATAAAGCCACTTTCCCTGAGCTAGCAGTCTCATTCCAAAGGTAGGCTACCACTTGGCAACCCCAGTTACTGGCCTGATAGACAATGCTGTTTGTAGGAAGTGGCTGCCTACACTGACTTTAAAAAAAAATAAAAAAGACTTCTACATCATTTAGTTTAGGTTCAATAGTCTTTGTTTGGGCTGAGAAGTGAATCTGGATCTTGATGAAAGCTCTTCATCAGCCATTTTTAGGTGCCTTTGTCAGATTTTAATCTATATTAATTAGGAGCTAAACTGCAGTTATTGCAAACTGGAGATAATCCCCTTGGTGGCTGTAATCAGCTGCTGCCCCTCTATGAAAAGGGGAAGTGAAGAGTGTCTAAACTGCTGTTACAGCCTGTGCTTTCAGCATGGAAGAGGTCCCGCTCCCTCCTTATGGGATCACCAGTACTATCACAACTTACCTTCTTTCGGCACAGTGAGTCTATTGTTATTTTCAGTTTGGGTCACTGGGAAATTAGAATGAACACAGCAGGTGTAGGCTCACATGTACAGTTGTTTGTAGGCGAGAGTTTCCTCTCACTGAACTGAGCTAAATGTGAATGTCCAGAATTTCCTTTGTGCTAAACCTTCTGCTTCATGGTTTCCCTAGGACAAAAGGGAGTTAAAAACCTTCCCTCTTTATGGGCAAACCATCCTGACACTAAGGCATTGTATGAATCTCCAGATGTTAGCCGTATAAATAGCACATTACACTGGTCACTCCTATTCTGTGTCCTCTACAGCAAATTAGCAATTAGGTAAGGATAAATATAGTTATATAACATTGTAGTATATTCTGTCACATTTTATTATTATTTATTTGTATTCCCATAGCAAAAATACGGGCAGTCATTTTGGCCTCAAGTGGCAATACAAATTACAATGTTATAAATAACTGGGTAGGTTCTCCACCTGTCCTGTGTGACATGGACAGAGATGGTTATATTTCTGTATGCCAGTATATCGGCCTTTTAAGTAAGCTAGCGGTATGGACTGAAGATGGAGTGCTTTAAAGGCCATTCGTAGTGTGTCTGAGACACAAACTGTCTCAATATCTAGCATACCCAGGAGACCTTTTAACAAGGGGGGAACTAAGGTAACATAGTTGAAAGAGAAAAAACTGCCATGTCCAGTTGCTTATGAATATTCTCTATTCTTGATTTAGGATTTCACATTTTTGAATGTAAATCTACTCATTTCTAATTCTAAGAAGCCTACAGAATGCAAAGAATTTTGAATATGCTCTAACCAAGGGAATTTCTGTGAGAAAGGCTTGCTGAGTTGTTCCTCTAAGCATAACCTTGGCAAATGCTGTGGGTGAATACTATGAATATGAATCCAAAAATTAGTATTATGCTGTTGCACTTTGAACAGAAGAGAACTGATACCTCAGCAGCTCTTAGAGCCAAGACAAGTATTATTTGGGAGACCAAGAATGTTCCTAAGAAATTTGTTTTGAATCATTTCCAGTCGCTTGGGATCATTCCATCCTCACATTTCTGCATCATATAAAATTTGAGCGTGTACCTTAGCCTCAAATACACTAAGGACTGATGCAATTAAATTGCCCCCATATGTCCAGGTAAAAGGTAACAGAGCTTGCATTGAATTTGAGCCCTTCTCTTTTGTTACCTGAATATGCTTATCCCACAAACCATTTTGTGAGAATGAATTACCTCTGGGAGTAATGGTTTCTGTATCTCAAGCATGATCAAGATTAAGACCCAGTCCCACAAACCAATCCCAGTGGGTGCACTCTTACTGTTGTGCTGAGCCCCATTGGTTTCAGTAGAGCTTTGAATGGGATTAAGGTTCCAGCCACAAGGATCAGATTGCAGGATCAAAGCCTGAGTATGTTTAAAAACAAAAAACATTCCCACTAATCTCCTATAAAAATGTCAAAGGAGAGATTTACGAATACATGGGGCAAACACATTAATACATGTTGCAGTTCACATAGGCAAGATACAAAAGATGGATGCAACCTCCTATCACCAGAGGAAGGAGGAGAAAAGCAAAAAGGCTCATGAATTACAATGTTTCATGTAAAAGGAAAAATGTAATTGCTGAACAGACTGTAGAAGTGACATCTGTTCACTTACTGTAGTGTCCAAAAGAACTCTCAAGCCATTGCCAAAGCTGAGAAAATACTGGGGGGGACAGTTTGTCCCCGGCCACACAAGGGCACTACAGGGAAGGAAATTGCTCAGGATTCTCTCACAGAGTTTCTCCTGTTCTTCTACTGGGGTAGGGTTTGACCCTCCTGCAATAGGCTGTGGTTCTGCATTCAGATTCCATGGATCTCCAAGAATTCACAGAAGCCCAGTGTTTCCTCCAGCCATGGACCCCAACACACACATCTTTGCTCACAGGCAGCTACTACCTGGGATTTCCCTTAGAGGAGTTTCGTCACTATGAAGAGAGACTATCTTGTTTAATCCTTTGTGCAGACAGGTATGATGCACATCACTGCTGTAGCTATGCCCTACTCACTCCTCACTCAGCCTGCTTACTCCCCAAACCATGAAGAGCCCTCCATGAGGCCTGGGGGAGCCGCTTTTGATTCTACATGGGGCAGGGAAGGTCTTGGGCAGATCTTATGGGCACAATTTAATCTATGGTGATCATTCTTAAAGGTATTTACAGTGCAGCTGTATGTTGAACAGCGACTATAAATGTGGCATTGTCGGGCCCTATGTTTGAATCTCACTAGTTCCAGATCAAATGCAGTTAGTTTACAAGTAAAAGAATGTGTTTTTTTTACTATTTGCCAGCCCAGCAAACTCAGCCAACCTAGATTCTTTTCTTTCATGCATCATGACTAGCAAAACAACTTTGCATGCCAAATTATTCCCGTACTAACACTTATGTAGCCCTCTTGCCTTCAGTGGGTCTGCAGAGGTGTGATTGGAGCTTCGTGAAGAATGCTGTTGATACATGAGTGGGAGCAGACTCAGCTGTGTTGGCTGTGCACCACTGTCAGGGATAGAAAGCAGTAAAAACATTTTTGTCACTGAAGTCAGTGAAAGTGATTCTCAATAGGCATATGGAGCAGCCTGTTTTGTCAGTAAGAAGGTGCCATTTTTCGTTACTTTTCAGAACAACACTTTAAACAAAAGGGACTCAGATTTGCTACATTTTTAAGCCTTCTTAGGAATTATAGTGTCATAGGCATTTTATGTATCTCACAGCTGAATAAAACCTGGATAAATTGGAAGATGAGAGCTTCAAAGTTCCAAAAGAGAGATGGAAATACAAACAAAACTGAGGGTACATCTACACTACGGGATTATTCCGATTTTACATAAACCAGTTTTGTAAACCAGATTGTATAAAGTTGAGTGCATGCGGCCACATTAAGCACATTAATTCGGCGGTGTGCGTCCATGGTCCGAGGCTAGCATCGATTTCTGGAGCGTTGCACTGTGGGTAGCTATTCCGTAGCTATCCCATAGTTCCCGCAGTCTCCCCCACTCACCTGAGGCCAGCCAGGAGCACTCACGGGCTCATGACCAGGACGGGCTATCAATCCTACTGCACTGTACCGTCTGCCACTGGGGAGGGGAGGAGAGAGGATGCTACTGTTTACTGCTGCAGCACCATGTCTACCAGCAGCATGCAGTATACATAGAGTGACATATAAAAAAGTCAAGAAACGATTTTTCCCCCTTTTCTATCACGGAGGGGGAGGGGTGGTAAATTGACAAGATAGACCCTGAACCACCCCGGACAATTTGTTTGACCCTACAGGCATTGGGAGCTCAGCCAAGAATGCAAATGATTTTCGGGGACTGTGGGATAGCTGGAGTCCTTGGTACCCCCTCCCTTCCTCCATGAGCATCCATTTGATTCTTTGGCTTTCCATTACGCTTGTCACGCAGCACTGTGCTGTGGACTCTGTATCATAGCCGGGAAATTTTTTTCAAATGCTTTGGCATTTCGTCTTCTGTAACAGAGCTCTGATAGAACAGATTTGTCTCCCCATACAACAATCAGATCCAGTATCTCCCGTACAGTCCATGCTGGAGCTCTTTTTGGATTTGGGACTGCATCGCCACCCGTGCTGATCAGAGCTCCACGCTGGGCAAACAGGAAATGCAATTCAGAAGTTCGCAGGGCTTTTCCTGTCTACCTGGCCACTGCATCCGAGTTCAGATTGCTGTCCAGAGCGGTCACAATGGAGCACTGTGGGATACCGCCCAGAGGCCAATACCGTCGATTTGCGGCCACACTAACCCTAATCCGATATGGTAATACCGATTTTAGCGCTACTCCTCTCGTTGGGGAGGAGTACAGAAACCGGTTTAAAGAGCCCTTTATATCGATATAAAGGGCCTCGTTGTCTGGATGGGTACAGTGTTAAATCGGTTTAACACTGCTAAAATCGGTTTAAATGCATAGTGTAGACCAGGCCTGAGCTGCCTGCTGTTCCTTCCTAACTGCCTAGTACTTTCTCATTCATAAGGCTATGGGGACCTCTAGAGGACTAACACAAAACTTATTTATAAAGATCAAACAAACTCACTCTCTGGCCTTTTACTGCCCTGGAACAATGGGAATCAAATGATCCTTGGAGCTTTGAGGTATTTTAGTTTCAAACCAATGTTTACACCAGTCCTAACAGCACATTTACTAGTGGAAGGTAGTTTGTATCAACTCATCCCCTTCCACATGCCATAATAATATAATTATAATACATTAATAACGATCTTCTTCTTATTCCACGTGCCACAGCCGCAAGCTTAACATGACAGACTCTCTGTTGATTTTCACATACTGCAGAAATCCACCTCATGCATTCAGGACCGTCCCTAGGGGGGTGTGGGGCTCAGGGCAGAAGTGATGTCACTTCCGGGACCTACCACACAGGGGTTGGATATGGGAAGCTGGGGTGGGTGGTGCCTTCCCAAACAGTCAGGCATGACCCTTCCCACACTCCTTTCCCCCCTCCCCAGGGTCCTGCTTCGGCTGCTGTGCTGCTGGGCTCCAGGGACTGGAGCCACGCCACCCGCCTTCCCAGGGCTGGGGAGGCCACGTGCTCTCCCTTGGGTGAGCAGCACGCTCTCCCTCGGGTGGAAGAGATGGGGCTAGGGGTAGCCTCGCCCAGCCAGTGGTTCACCCACTGCCAATGCAGCGCCAGTCGTGGAGCCCCCCAAAGCGCAGGACCTGGAGTGGTTGCCCTGATTCACCATCCACTAGGGATGGCCTTGCATGCATATTCCCACTGAAACCTGGTCTACACTTAAATTAGATCAACCCAGCTACATTGCTCAGAGCTGTGAAAAACTTGGCCCCCCTGAGAATTGTAGTTAGGTCGACCTAATTTCCGGCATAGAGGCAGCTAGGTAGACGGAATTCTTTCATCGACCTAGGTACTGTCTCTCGGGTGGATTAACTACACTGATGTAAAAACCCCTTCCGTCAGTGTAGGAGACATCTACGCTGTGGTGCAACTGCATGTCTATACAACAGCCACTGAAGTGGCACAGTTATGGCACTGTAGTGCCATCGCATAGACGCTTCCTACATGAATGGAAGGGGTTTTCCCATCAATGTGGTTAATCCACCTTTCCAAAAGGCAGTAGCTAGGTCAACAGAAGAATTCTTCCATCAACCTAGCTGCATTTACCCTGGGGGGGTTGATTGACCTCTTTGCTGTGCTCAAAGCACAAAATGTTTCACAGCCAGGACTTGCGACACAGCTAGATCCATCTAATTTTTAAGTGTAGACCAAACCTTAGTGTATATGTAGGGCCCATCATTTTTGATTTTTATTTTATTTAATTTTTCCAGGAATTTATTGGTGTTTATTACAACAACAACAAAAACAGGTGAAAATCAGTGCCAAAAAACCTATTAATTTTTCTGGGTAAATATTAGGGTTTATTTTGAGGGATGGAAGGATGGGAAAAAGTATTCAGTAGATTAATGCTTTGATGAATGGAATTCAATGTGGTTTGCTGCAGAACTAAAACAGAACTCAAAACACAATACCACTTCTGAGTTTAAGAAAACAATACATCTCTAATCCCCAAATAAAACTTTTCATTTGAATAAACAGTTTACTTTTGTGGACTTAGAACTATTCGCCGATAAATATTTACATTTAATAATTGGGCCACACCATTTGCAGTGCATACAGTCAACTTCATCCTTTTCTCCTGTTTTTGTTTTTTTAAAACTTTTGAATACCTCCCTGTGTTCTGAAATGTATTCTGATACGGATTTTTGTTTTCTTGCCTTTTTAGTGTGTCAAATCTTTAAACCATTATCTGCTGACAGTTTGAAGTGTGTATGTAGTGGGAGTGAGATTCATCAGTATGTTCAGATGTGCGCGCACTTCAGAGCATGCGTATGTGCATGCCTGTTTGTTTACTGTGTATATCTTCTAGACTAATACATAGCCTTACTTGAACAGGCAGGTTTGCATATATGGACAGACTTGTGTATTAGCGTAATACATGTATCTCATATATTGTATTTTCCTAATAAAATAAGTTTTTTAATATATATTTGAATGCTATAAAAGTAAGGTGAAAATCAGAAAAAAACAAATAACACTTTTTGTAAAACCTGGGATTTTTTCGGTAAAAATTGGTTTAAAATGAAAACGAAAGAGCTCATGTATATGCAGCTACACTGGCAAAAAACTGCTTTTGCCTGTATGGCTTATTTCATTCATGGAAGCAGTATAAGCTATATCAGCAAAAGCACTACTGTCAGTATATTAATAAATAAGTGCAAGGGTAGCTCAGGGAGCAGAGAGAAAGTGTTTGGGTGATTGTTGCTGAGAAAGAAATCTTTGAGTGGATAGCTGAACGAGAGACATTAAGCTAATTTTCTTTTCTTTGGAGTAGCTGAGACGTAGGATTGAAACAGCATTGGAGGGGCTGAGAGAATTGGAGCTGGAAGAGAAGAAAGAGTTGAGGGAGAGGCCCGAAGAGGCACAGGGGAGTTAGTTGACAGAGAGCTTTAGAGCCATGGAGAAGCTTAGCAAGACAAGCGCAGAAAAGCTGGAAGAGAATACATAATGCTACAGTAACCTCACAGACATCTTTGCAAATGTGCCTAGTTTAATGTTGCTTGATTCTATCACTGAATTCATTTTCACTTGCCTTGTTTTTCCCTTCTGCATTTCCTACTGGACCTCCTAACAACCAATTAATGACAACGTTTGTTTGGTGGCAGTATCCCTGGAGGTTAGTCAGGGCAGCCTAGTGGGATTATTGACTCACAGGAGACTGAAACCTGAGCGGCTGAAAAGGGAATGGATTTTTAATCAAACCCTATAAAAGTCTTTGGTTTTGTTTGATTTTGTTAGCACCTAAACACCAGACAAATACATAGGAAAAAAGCTCTGTTTATTAAAGATTCAGACTCCCCTATCCCTTTCAGCTCAGGGTCCAGAAACTCCCACCTCAGTTCTTTGGTCCTCTAAGAAGTCCTCCAGCAAACACAATGTAGATAAAACTTTATATTCCTGATATTTGAAATTGGTAAATTAATGAGAGGGAAAGAGGCTTTTCTTTTCAGGATACCTTTAAATGCTTAGCATATACACGTTTTTAAAACATGCAGATTGGCTGGATATTTTTATCTGAAGTATAAGTTGGTTGGAAAATGGTAACTATATTTCATGAGAAAAATTGATAATTTTGAATTTTGTTGGGAAACCTTTTGAAATTTTCTTTCTTTCAAATTTGGTTCTATATGCTTCGACCTTGTTGAAAGTCTGTTTGCTCAATATTCAAGATGTTCTCCACCTCTGATGTTATTTGCGATAATATTAAGCACTCTAGTACCTTAAGACACACAGAAAGCAGTGATATTGGGCTATAGCTTGATGCCTGGTTTGGGTCTTTACCAGGTTTTGGAAGGCCAATGATTTTTGACATGCACCAGATTTTCTGCAATCTTTCTTCATTGATGACCCTTGTGCTCAACTGAACCAGTCAAGAGTGGGCACGTAGGCCAAGATGTTTCAGGAACTCTGGAAGGACATTGTCATAGCCAACAGCAGTGCCAGATTTGATCTTATATAACAGTCCAATTCTGGAACTGTGAAAGGTTCAAGGCAAGCTCTGGATTACGGTAACTACATTAATCAAAAATGGTTTTCAAATAAACCTGAAAACAGGCACTATTTTGCTTGACCTCACTCAGCATATGATACAGTATGGCACATGGGTCAACTTGTTAAAATATCAAGAATCCTCCCACCATGGGTTACTGATGCCATTGAACTGTTATTCAGGGTGCCTGTGGGTGAGAAAACAAGCACTTAGAAAAAACAGATGAATGTGTTGCCCAGGGGTCTGTTTTAGCCCCCACCCCCCAACCTTGTTAAACCTATACATCAGTGACTTCCTATCAACTCAGTCATGAAAGTTCATCTATGCAGACAACATCTGCTATGGGCTACAGGCTCCAACTTTCTCTGAGCTGAAGAAGACCCTGAGTGATGCCACTCCAAAGCTGTTTGACTGCTGCAAGACATGGCACTTTCAGCCCAGCACCAGCAAGACATTCCACCTCCACCAAGCCAACGCTAAGAGACAACTAAGCATGATAATGAATGGCCAGTGGCTGAAGCATGAAGCATACCCAGTTTACTTCGGCATGACCCTCGACTGAATGTTGACATACAAAAGCCACCTGAGCATGATAGCAGTGAAGGTCAAGACATGCAACAACTTTCTCAGCAAACTGGCAGGTTCTTCATGGGGAGCAGATGCTCCAACCCTAAGGGCCTCAGTCCTTGCCACCTTATACTCAATAGCAGAGTACTGTACGCCAGTACGGAGTCGGTCGGCATACACCAAATTTGTTGACATGCAACTCAACAATATGCATCATCATAGGAACTCTCCAACTGACTCATCTTTCATGGCTTCCAGTTTTGAGCCACATTGCTCCCCCTTACATCAGGAGGGAGATTGCAGCTGGCAAACTGTTTGAATAGCTAGGTGCCAACCCAAGCTTGCCCTTGTTCAATGACCTTTTTAGCCCACCAGCTACAGGTCTTTCTCACGACACCCACTGTTGTCGAGACTGCCACACTAGGATGTTAGGATATAGATATTCGGGCCTGTCTGCAAAGGCCTATACTTTAAAAATTTAGGTGTATTCTTATCACTTAGCTAGTTACAGAGGTACAAAAGAAAGAATCAAAATCACTGTCTGCCAGTGTAAGGGCCTTCTCTTACTGTGACAGTCTGAGGCCTGGTTCTTAAGCTAAGGCTTTCAGCTAAGCAGCAGAGGCAGCCATAAACTGGGAAGTGTATGGTCACATCCTCACATTCCAAACTAGTCACATTGAAATAAGGTGCTATTGGGCTGTTAGGAATACAATCCTGTCCTGATATTCCTATCACCTCCAGAGAAAGGGAGGAGCCTAGAAGATGTGAAAGGAAACTTAGTTTGATAGCATCCTGTCTGGCAAGAACTCACTTAACAATAGCTGTGATGTGAAATTCTCATTTCTGTATTGTTCTATCCCTGTAGTCTCCACTTCTCTATTGTTTGTCTGTATAATCTGTGTCTGGTTCTGTGATTGTTTCTGTCTGCTGTATAATTAATTTTGTTGGATGTAAACCAATTAAGGTGATGGGATATAATCGGTGAAATAACCATGTTACAGTATGTTAGGTTTGTATCAGAGGGGTAGCCGTGTTAGTCTGGATCTGTAAAAGCAGCAAAGAGTCCTGTGGCTCCTTATAGACTAACAGACATATTGGAGCATGAGCTTTCGTGGGTGAATACCCACTTCATCAGATGCATGTTAGGACTGGTTAGTTAAATTTCAGTAAAATGATTGGTTAAGGTATAGCTAAGCAAAACTCAAGTTTTACTATATAGTTTGTAATCAATCAGGAAGTAAGGGCGGGAATGGGAACAAGGGATGGGAACAGGAACAGGGACACAGGCAAGGCTCTGTGATGCCAAAGCTGGGAAGCGGGACACTAAGGAAGGAAATTGGAATCATGCTTGCTGGAAGCTCACCCCAATAAACATCGAATTGTTTGCACCTTCAGACTTTGGGCATTGTTGCTCTCTGTTCATGCAAAAAGGACCAGGGAAGTAAGAGGGTGAAGGAATAAGCCCCCTAACATAGGACATGACAGCAGAGTCCCTGTGGCGGGAAGACTGATGCTTACCAGCAACCACCAATCAGTTCCTTGTCACAGACCCTACTACTTGCCCACCACTTCGACATGCCACGTCCGTGGTCTCTTCTTAACTGATTCTGAACTGGGCAAGGCCTATGTGCAGCCATCCAACACCATTGGCGTCTTTGAGACAATCCACGCTGCAGCTGCGGCACAGATCAAACAATAATACATATTGTCGAGGAGTGCCCATTAACCAAATTCTGCAGTGAGAGCTCCACTTTGGCCACTAAGAATGCTATTGCTTGGCTCGGCAAATATGCAAATGCTTAATAAATAAATAAAAGACCCTAAAATAAAAAAAATATTTTTTATTTTTTCTTCATTTTTCAGAGGCAAAATGGAAAAAGGGGAGAAGAGGAGGAGGAAAAGGAACAGGGGGAGAGAAAAGGGGGGAAATGACCCCCAAACAGTTTTTGTTTTGAAATTTAAAAAAACATAAATTGTAGAAAAATTAAAAGTTAAATTAAAAAAAGTTTTGAACAAAAAAATGTGGACCAGCTCTAAGTACAAGAACCATAAAAATCCCTGTTTAAGAATGGTGGGTCTAAAAGGAGCAATAAACCATAGCGGAAAAATTAGTACTTGGGAAACAGATAGTGATTAGAACAGAAATTATCTTATTTTCTTGTTCTACATACTGTATAAAATAAACACAGCTGCACAAAAAACCACCCTCAGGGCTGCTCTATGATTACACAAGAGAGAAAGATCCTGATGTGAAGTTAGATTTAATTCCACCAATCCTACTTCAGAATGTGTGTTCTGTAACTAGCTTCAGGATCAAAACATCTAAGAGCATCAAAGCAGAAGATGCAATTGAAGTTCAGGGCTCTATCCAGCAAGAAGTAGGCTTTGTGGCTGCTGGCCAATAAGAAGTTCTGCATACCAATCTCTACACATAGAGTGCTTTCCCTTTGGCAGTCTTACACAGCAGCCCAAAATTGCTGCCGTTTTTGTGACAGAGTCAAAGCTCTGACAGATGCACTAAAGTTTTGCCGTTGCAGGCAGGACCGGCGCTAGGGTTTCTCCTGCCCTAGGCACACGGCCATTTCGCCGCCCCCCACACTGATCCCGCGGCTCCAGTAGAGCTAACGCAGTCATTCCTGTGGAGGGTCCGCTGGTCCGCGGCTCCGGTGGAGCTGCTGCAGTGGTGCCTTCAGGCGGTCTACCAGAGCCGCGCGAGCAGCTGACTGTCCGCAGGCATGACTGCGGCAGCTCCACCAGAGCCGCACACCAGCAGACCCTCCACAGGCATGCCTGTGGCAGGTCAACCGGAGCCGCCTGCCGCCCCCCCTGGCAAAATGCTGCCCCCCGAATAATCCTGGCGCCCTAGGCGATTGCCTAGGCGCCTAAATGGTAGCGTCAGCCCTGGTTGAAGGGGTGTATAATTGCCAGAGAGCAGATCTTCCTCCAGTCCTGTCCTGGAACACACCCTGCTCCTAGGACTCCTGGGGAGGTGATGCAGAGGCTCCTTGCATGGGGAGAGTGAGTTCTGGTGGTGGGGTGTTGGCAGGGGCGGCTCTAGGCATTTTGCCGCCCCAAGCACAGCAAGCAGGCTGCCTTCGGCATGCCTGCGGGAGGTCTGCTGAAGCCGCAGGACCAGCAGACCCTCTGCAGGCAAGCCTCCAAAGGCAGCCTGCCTTCCACCCTTGTGGCGACCGGCAAAGCGCCCCCAGTGGCTTGCCGCCCCAAGCACTCACTTGGCGTGCTGGTGCCTGGAGCCACCCCTAGGTGTTGGCACACAAGGTTGCATTTTTCCCTTTGGGGCCCTCTGCAACAGGCAAACTTATCTCCTGCATGAATCAGACTGCAGTGGAACTAGCAACTACAGGGTTTGCGCTGCTTGAAGATGTGTTTGTTTTTTCTTTTTTTGACTGGATCAGCTTCATGCCTAGCACCTAAAACAAATAGGAAGGATTGTCCCCTTGAAACCTCCATATGGATCTCTCCCTTCTTGCTCAGAAGGAAGGTCAGTCGTCTCTGTTCTACAATCCATCTCCAGGCGTCCACAGAGATCCATCTTTGGGGCTAGGATCCACATGGGGCTGGGAATGGGCTATGTTTAATGACACACTTCATTCCCCCGCTGGTCCTGAGGCCTTTCCAAGTTAAGAATAATATAACCTGGAGTGGATCCCCTGGGATCTGCATGATTTCTGAGTGGGCCCCTTGGCCTGGTTTGCAGTGGGGCAAATTCACCCCCCTGACAGGGCAATGCAAGGAGAGACGCATGGTGGAATGTTTGTAGAGATTTCCTCCCCCAGCACCCCTCCTATGAGTAGTATCATGACAGGGATGATCTGGCCCAATAGTTTCCTATTTAAACCAATTCAATAGCCACCTTCTTGATAGGGAGATCGTAGAGTTTAGGGCCAGAAGGAACCACCAGATCATCCAGTCTGACCTCCTGCATATCTTAGACCACTAAACACTACTCAGCCATCCGTATACCACCGCCAACAACTGAAATTAGACCACAGTATTACAACCCATGAGAATCTATGATGTTGTGTGCCATAGCGAATAGGAGAGATTGAGGTGCACCAATGCCTGAGGCCCCTGCAATGGCAGGGAACTGATTAAGTGAGACATATCCTGACGATTCTGGCTAGTGACCTGCACCACATGCTGCAGAGGAAGGTGAACCTCCACCCTCTCCCCACCCCAAGGTCACTGCCAATGTGACCTGGGGGGAAATTCCTTCCTGACCCCAATATGGTGATCAGTTAGACTCTGTGCATGTCAGCAAGAACCAGCCAAGCCAAGTCCCCATGGGAGAGAGAATTCTTAGTATCATCTTAGAGCAAAGGCCAGTCCAGTGTTCCATCCGTAGTCATGGCCATTTCTGATGCTTCAAAGGAATGAGACAAAAAAAAAACCCAAAACAACCCAGCACCAGAATACATTAGGGGAGAGAAGGAAGCCCTCCCTCACCCCACAGGTGACTGGCTTAGGCCCTGAAGCATGAGATCTTAGGAACATAAGGCATAAACCAGAAGGGACCTCCGGTACCACTAAGGAGGCAGTCAGGAACACATTTCATAAAAATGTAAGGACTTTGATAAATACTCTTAACGTACATGGCATTTTTTCTTTTTGGAATTCATTACCAGTGTGTACTGAGATCTAAATACACTACATCTCAGATCTAGTAGATTAAAAAATTAACTAACCGTGTAAAATATGATTTAATCTTCTGCATGAAAACTATCCTATCTTGTTTTGACCATTGGTTAAATATATGAAGAATTTGTATTACCTCACAGTCTGGACTATTCTAAGCAGGGCATTTATTTATGTGCTATAGACATACAACTTCAGTATTTCAATATTTTGTTTTTTGTTTATTATTATGCAGCTGACATCCTGAAATAGAATTAATTGTAATTCTACTTTGCACATATGACAGCAGGAGGAGGTTTATTCTTGCTTTTGTTTCTGTTTCTTTAAATATTATAATAAAGCAGCAGGTCTGCTGCAGTTAAGGTTGAGTGCCACTTTGTGTGTAAAGGTGGACTTTTCTAAGTGTTCTAAAATCTCTGTGCTGACTTGGATTGTCATGAAATTGGCTGTGCCTCATAGGGGTACTGGCTAGTGCTAGTGACCAAGTTTGGAGTCATCTGAGCAAAGGATTACCAAGTTACAGCCCCACAAAAACAGCATTTAAAAAATCATCTCCTTTTGTTCACATACCTAGGGGTCAAACTGTGGTTCTAATCTTCCTCAAACTGATCTCAGTCACTTGGGATTTATCTCAGCTAGTGCCTGGCACCCACTGGCCCTTTGGGGAAGCAATATTGAAGAAGTTATGAAGACTAAAATTTGTAATTCCAGGTTGGTGTATGTCAGACTGAAGCTCCTAATAGAAATGCAGATATGTAACAAACCTGGGGCTTTGTCGAAACAAGAATGTTTCCAGGCAGTATATCATCACTGGGTGGTTCCTGATTACACAGTGTGGTCACTGAACCTGAGCTGTATTGTGAGTTTGAGCTCTACCCATGGCAGTTTTCAGAGAATGTGTGTTGTGCATGTTTCCTGCTTTCTGCAGGGGCTCCCCTTGGAAGTTTTGCCCTGAGGCCAAAATTTCTGATAAAGAGTGATATTTTAAAGTTCTCTAAAATCCACATGCAGACTCCAATTTAATTTAGAAGTACTGACAAGGAAATTGGCATTAATTAAGTAGAGGGAATGTGAAAGATTCTAGGAAGCAGTTAGGATAATGTAGGATAATATAGTCATGTTTCCTGAACATTGGGACTGAGTGTGATCAAAGGAAACAAGTTTCTTGGTCATTTGGTCCAGGTGTTCCTAATACACAGCACCCCCTAATGTGAGCTGTTCATAACATTTTCAGATTACTATAACATTTTTGGTACAAACATAGGGAATATGGTGGGGGAGGCGGCTGTCAGAGCAATGAGGGGGAGTGTGTGTGTGTGTGTGTGGGAGTTGGACCAATGCATGACTGTGAGGGAATGGTGCAGGTAAGGGAGGGGAGAGGAAGGGGTGAAGGAGTGGGGAGAATATGGGAAGAGGTGTTTGGGGCTATGGCAAAGGTAGGGAGGTTTCAGAGGAGGGGGGTAAATGGGGATGGGTGGTAGGGGAGG
Organism: Gopherus flavomarginatus; assembly: GCF_025201925.1. Lineage (NCBI taxonomy): Eukaryota > Metazoa > Chordata > Testudines > Testudinidae > Gopherus > Gopherus flavomarginatus. The sequence goes on along the minus strand of NC_066617.1, from coordinate 214,081,145 downwards.
GATTAGTAGAGGGGAGCAGGTTTGGGAGTTGGACCAAGGGGGATAGGAGTAGTAGGATGGACAGTTGGGAGAGGGAGCATTGGGGTGGATGGTGGACAGAATGTGGAAGAGATTAGATGCAAGGGGGGCTGTCAGCCCCATCTTTTCCCCTTCTGTTTGAAGTCATTGCCCCCTCCTCTGCACCCTTTTACCTGGCCAGATCATGCAATGGGGGGGAGGCAATGTCTCCCATTCACAGCCCTGTCTCTCAGAGCAATGATCACTGGCCATTATCTTTGAAAACTCGTTGTGATCAGGGGAGGTCCCAGATGATTGGAAAAAGGCAAATATAGTGTCCATCTTTAAAGAAGGGAAGAAGGAGAATCCAGGGAACTACAGACCAGTCAGCCTCATCTCAGTCCCCAGAAAAATCATGGAGCAGGTCCTCAAGGACTCCATTTTGAAGCACTTGGAGGAGTGGAAGGTGATCTGGAACAGTCAACATGGATTCACCGAGGGCAAGTCATGCCTGACCAACCTGCTTGCCTTCTATGATGAGATAAATGGCTCTGTGAATGAGGGAAGAGCAGTGGACGTGATATACCTTGGCTTTAGCAAAACTTTTGATAAGGTATCCCACAATATTCTTGCCAGAAAGTTAAAGAAGTAAGGATTGGATTAATGGACTATACGGTGGATAGAAAGCATGCTAGATCGTTGGGCTCAACAGGTAGTGATGAATGGCTCAATGTCTAGTTGGCAGTCAATATTAAGTAAGTGAAATGCCCCAGGGGTCGGTCCTGGGGCCAGTTTTATTCAACATCTTCATTAATGATCTGGATGATGGGATGAAGTGCCCCCTCAGCAAGTTCACAGTTGACACTAAGCAGGAGGCAGAGATGGATATACTGGAGGTTAGGGATAGGGTCCAGAGTGACCTAGACAAATTAGAAGATTGAGCCAAAAGAAATCTGGTAAGGTTCAACAAGGACAAGTGCAGAGCCCTTCACTTAGGACAGAAGAATCCCATACACTGCTACAGGCTGGGGCTGACTCAGTTTTGCAGAAAAGGACCTAGGGATTACAGTGGACAAGAAGCTGGGTATGAGTCAACAGTGTGCCTTTGTTGCTAAGAAGACTAAAGGCATATTGGTCTGCATTTGTAGGAGTACTGCAAGCAGATTGAGGGAAGTAATTATTCCCCTCTATTCGGCACTAGAGGCCACATCTGGAATATTGCATCTAGTTTTGGGCCCCCCCACTACAGAAAGGATGTGGATAAATTGGAGAGAGTCCAGTGCAGGGCAATGAAAATTATTAGGGGGCTGGGGCACATGACTTAGGAGGAGAGGTTGAGGGAACTGGGTTTGTTTAGTCTGCAGAAGAGTGAGGGTGGATTTAATAGCAGCCTTCAGCTGCCTAAAGGGGGGTTCCAAAGAAGATGGAACTCGGCTGTTCTCAGTGGTGGCAGATGACAAAACAAGAAGCAATGGTCTCAAGTTGCAATGGGGGAGGTCTAGGTTGGATATTAGGAAACACTATTTCACTATGAGGGTGGTGAAGCACTGGAATGGGTTACCTCGGAAGGTGGTGGAATCTCCTCCCTTAGAGGTTTTTAAGTCCTGGCTTGACAAAGCCCTGGCTGGGATGACTTAGTTGGGGTTGGTCCTGCTTTGAGCAGGGACTTGGACTAAATGACCTCCTGAGGTCTTTTCCAAACCTAATCTATGATTCTATGACCAGGATTTGGAAGGTAATGCACATAAAAAGAGAAGGGACAATGGGGCAGGAGAGAACCCCAGCCAGTCTCTCAGAGGGCAGAAACCCCCCACATGTGAGCCAGGATCTAGGTGCATTGCCCCTCTGATGGGCCCTAACACCCCATATGGTGCCTGGGGACGCCTGCCCCCCTATGGACGCTTTTAAGTACCTCTCCTTGCCCCCATATGCATGCAGAAATCTGAGGAGCTCTGCCACTCTGGAGGGTTCTTTGCCCTTCTTTTCACCCCCATCCCATGTGACCTGGGATCTGAGGGTCCCTGTTTGTCTAGGGGGCTCTGAACCACTCTCCCCCTCATGTGTGAGCCTGGATATTATACACCCAAGGAAGAGGAGATGACCACACGAATGAGTTGGATGGATCTATTTGATTTAAAGTTTAGTCATCTCCAAGGGGTGTGCTCATTTAGCTGAGAACATCTAATTGAGATAATGGTCCACGTCACACCTCTCAGAATCTCCTATGCTGCAGATGGATGTGTAGAGTCCCTTCTCCATACACTAGGCCCAGATCTGGGATGGGGACTGTGTATCTCCATTCTCCTTTCCCTTCCTGCCTCTAACTCGTACATACACTCCTCATAGTCCCACCACCCTTGTGTTCCTTCCCCCAGTGGGTCCCCACCAAGCTTATGAGGGGCATGAACTGGCAAGGAGTATGGTGCTGGTGTGCATGTGTGGTGCTTAGAGCAGGAAAGGCATGGGAGGTGGTCAGAGCATTGGGAATGATGGAGGACTTGGAACAGTAGTGGGAGAGTCTGAGCAGTGAGGTGGAAATGTGTGGGGGGGTATCTGAACAGTGCAGGGAAGTGTGGGCTGGGAAGAAGGGGGTCAGAGATGTATAGTGAGGAATGTTGGCATGGCTTCATCTGGTCCCCCAAAACACCCACATCCATGTCATCCCATGTCTGTCCCTCCATCTTCAAAACTGTCCCGATATAATCCTTCTAGTCTCTAAAGTGTTCCTGCGTCCTCTCCTCAGCTCTTCAGGCTGTGGGCTCTTGGCTTACACCTATCTCTCTGTGAGAGTGAGGGCTAAGAAGGGAGATTCAGGTTGTTCTGGAAAGGCAGAAAGATGGGGGATGAGATGATGGGACACGGTAATCATTGCCAAGGAGCCAGAGGCAGCGGAGGGGAGAATTGGACTGCGGTACATGGAGGTACTGAGAAAAAAAAATTTAAACCAAGGAAATCAAATTACCAAAAATGTTGTTAACACAAAGATAAGGTTACCTAGTGGTGCCTTGTGCCATTCCAGAATGTGTGTGTATCATCAGAGAAATGAGTTGCAGCTCCCTGATTTGGGGGCATGTTCTTTACTGACCATGGTTCACTTAAGTAGCCTGTGGTCTGCTCTATACTACATCAGTTGGATGCAAAGGAGCATCCACCAGTGGAGAACACCTGAAATGCAGACATGCCTCTTCCCATTCCCAATATGCCCCTTATGCCAGAGATTGTGGGGATGGAGGAGTGGCAAGGGAATTGGTTGTGTAGTCTCTATGGCCTTATCTAGACTAGAATAAAAGGTGTGATGTTAACACATGTTCGCTAACATGTTCTAGTTAATACACTTTAAAAGTCTAATATAAACAAGGTACACTGCCTTTAATACATGCTAAACTGGTCTACTTAAAGCTTAGGGGAGAGCCTAGGGATTTAACTCAACCAGCTTGATGTGCTCTACACTGCCTTGTTTACCCTAGCCTTTTCAAATGTGTTCGTCTAACATCAAATATTTTTTTCTGAGTGTAGACAAGGCCTGGGTCAGATGAGTGCTCTACTCCACCAGGGAACCCCTGATCTACAATAGCTCTCCTGCCCCTTTGCACTGCTAGAGCTGAGCTAAGAGACTGCAGCAGGGGAAAGAATCTGGGCTTGAATTTTTGTGCATGTTGTGTAAATACTGTACTGAATGCACTTGCTACTCTGTTTCTCTACCTTGTTTATATATTGTGACATAGTTCCTCCTCTACCTTGGTGGGTCCTGCACTTATTGGCAGATTTGCTCACCTCAGTGATCTTCCCCTCTTGTGGAACCCACAGTCTGGGTCAGCTCCTCCTGTGTCTGATCAGGAGTTGGGAGGTTTGGGGCGGGAACCCGGGTCTGCCTTCTACTCCGGGTTCCAGCCCAGGGCCCTGTGGATCGCAGCTGTCTATAGTGCCTCCTGTAACAGCTGCATGACAGCTACAACTCCCTGGGCTACATCCCCATGGCCTCCTCCAAACACCTGCTTTATCCTCACCACAGGACCTTCCTCCTGGTGTCTGATAATGCTTGTCCTCCTCAATCCTCCAGCAGTACACTCTCTCACTCTCAGCTCCTTGCCCTCTTGCTCCCAGCTCCTCACACACACTCCTTCTCTGGCTCCTCTCTGCCTGACTGGAGTGAGCTCCTTTTTAAACCCAGGTGCTCTGATTAGCCTGCCTTGATTGGCTGCAGGTGTTCTAATTAAAGTAGCTATCTCCACTGCCTTCTAGAAAGATCCAGGTGTCTTGATTAACCTGGAGCAACTGCCATTTGGTTACCAGGGTCCTAGGGATTTGTTTAGCCTGGGGCTAACATACCTGTTTCTCAGTACTTTACTGTAGCCATCTGGCCTTGCTTCATCACAATATATAAAACTATTTGTATCTTTTCATAAATAGGAGTTATTGGCATGCCCCAGAAATTTAGGCCATAGCCTCTAGCTGTGGAGTTACGTTGTGGATTTGGAGATCTTCTTTAGCTAATGAGTTGTCTTTATCCCTGCCAAATATCTAAACGGCCAGATTAACGTCAGTGCTATATCCAGTTTCACCCACACGAGGTTGTTGAGCAGAGTTCAGAAGATTTGTATCCAAGGAGAGCATGAACATTATTTTTACTAATTGTTAATAGTAACCAAGTCTGATTTATTATTATTTAGTGAGTGCTGTCAGAGTGTTTAGTGTTCTACAAACATTCCCTGCTTTGAGTTAATACCACTGGACAGGAACAGGCACTAGATGGAAATACATTACATGAAATATTTCTAGATGAAAAACTTTAAGGCAGAGTTAAGGTTGAGATTACATGGCATAAATTTACAGAAAACTGTTACTGAAACGTCATAGTTAAAAATAACTAAATGATTAAAAGTGAAGTAATTCTCATTTGAGGTTATTCTATTTCTCCACCTATCTTCACCCAACCTCCACGTACTGGCCAGAGAATATTATATTTTGCTATATTAAATTTAACTCTGCTTTTTTGAGTATATGAATGACACCATTATAGTCTTTTGTTGTATGATGCCAACTCACATCCTCCCTGCCAACTTCTACATGGAGTACGACCAGGTCTTCAGATCACATAGGTTGCATGGGATAGTGGTTATCACAGCAAATGTGTTTAAGATTAACAAGTTACATGAAGTTCTCTGGTTTTTATCTGGAAGCTGGGCCTCTGACTCATACTGGAAATAGAAAAGCTACACCTGGATCCCCCGCCCTATTGTGAGTGTGAAGAGAGTACAGTGGGGTCTCCAGCCCATAGTGGGTTTGTGGGGAGTGTTAAAGAAGTGTTAATGCTGCTGTCTTTGGCATGGCTATACTTGTGAATTAGAGCACATTAAAGCAGCTCCAGGTGCCCTAACTCATGACCCGTCCACCCTGGCAAGGCTCTTAGAGTGCCTGGACTCTACAGCTGGAGCGCTCCTGGTAATCCACCTCCATGAGAAGATTAACGCTTGGTGCGCCTTGGCTGAAACACCCCGGCATCAGTGTGAACAAGATGTTGAATTACTGTGCTCTGATCAGCCTCCAGAAATGTCCCATAATCCCATTACGTCAAGTGGCCACTCTTGCCATTGTTTTGGAATCACTGCAGGAATGCGGATATGCCCTTTTAAAGCTCCGTTTCTGACAGCCGGTATCTGCTCCAAGACAAAACAAGCCATTACTGTGGAATGCTGTGTGTGAGAGACAGAGGCGGAGGGTAGGAAGGTCTGAATTTACAAGACAACATGCTGACATGCTCTCAGCCCCCCCAAAACCCACTCTCTCTCCCCCCACATACACACAACACACTCCCTGTCACACTCCACCCCACCTCCCCCATTTGAAAATTATGTTGCAGCCACTTGCTTGCTGGGATAGCTCCACAATGCACTGCTCTCTTTGGCCGCTGCAAGAGCTGCTAATGTGGCCGCGCCAGTGTGCTTGCACGTGTCAGTGTGGACTGACTGCATCACTTTCCCTACTTTGCTCTTCGAAGGCTCGTTTAACTCAAAGCGCTCTACATCTGTAAGTATAGCCATGCCCTTTGGCTCCTACACGTAGAGTACAAACCAAGCTCTTTTGGACCATCTCCACACTAGGAAAATTAGGTGCTTTTTATAACGAAATAGCTAAATCTTGGTTTCAGAGTAGTAGCCGTGTTAGTCTGTATCCGCAAAAAGAACAGGAGTACTTGTGGCACCTTAGAGACTAACATATTTATTGTTGCATAAGCTTTCGTGGGCTACGGCTCACTTCATTGGAAGCATCCGATGAAGTGAGCTGTAGCCCACGAAAGCTTATGCTACAATAAATGTGTTAGTCTCTAAGGTCTCACAAGTACTCCTATTCTTTTTGCTAAATCTTAGTGTAGACAGGGTAAGTTGTAGTTTGTCCTAAATGTAGCTTATTGAAGTAAATCCTAAGGGAGCGAGAATTCTTTAATGAAGATCTTAATGAGTATAAAAATATATGACAGCACAGCTAGGCCAGTGAAGATTATAACTTTTGAGATACATCTTAAAAGTCAGAGATCACACAGAAATTACAATCTCTGCTGCCCTATTAATATATATATTTCATAGCTGTGTTGGTGGAACTCATAATGTTTACAGTACTGTATTAAAAAGAGGCCTACAGAAGTTAAAAGCTCTACTGGCACAGACAACAATCTTCATAGATCTAAACGAAGAGTCTAACAAAAATGGTAACCCCTGCCCGCATTTTATGCAGTCTAGGACTTGCTGGAGAGTCCAATATTAGCTATTTTGTCTTTAAAATGTTTTCCATTTCAAAACAGAAATTTGTCAAACCAGTTCATGCTGTAGTTCTCAGCAAGGATTAGCCCATAGGACTAGTTGGAACTCTTTTATTGTAAGTTATTTTTAGAGGGGCACTGTCAACTTGAAACCCCTCGAATTTTTAAAATGAGTTAGAAGGAGGGAACACACCTGCCCCTTAGTTCCCTGGCCAATGGGTGTAGTTTTGTGATCACCTTTTCCAGTTTTTTTCAGTGCTTTTCTTTCCCCTGTTACTGTGTGAAAGGATACACATAAACAATATGGAAACTGACTGTACTTGGGAAATGCTGAAACTGACTGTTTGAAAAATGCTGCCAAATGCTGAAAATAAACTAATTTAAAAAATCCAGAAAATATTTGTTCTCTAAATTCATTCAGTTCTAGTAATTCTAGGATGTGTTAACAAAAGTAGGTTAAAAAATTCAGACTGAGGAATGATTTTACGGGTGATGTCCCCATAAATTAGTATTTAATTTGAACAAATTCATAACTCACAAAAAGAAATCTTTTCTGAGCTTAAAATAAGAATAAGACATTTAAATCAAAAAGGAATTTTTACATAATTAAAAACAAGGTCAAAGCCAGGATTTAGCATGTTGTAGGAGGGTTGCATGATGTAATCTCTGTCCTCTTTGTGTAGTCATGATTAAGGGCCTGACCCAGTACCCTGAAATCTCTGGAGATAGTCCCATTGACTCCAGTAGGTATTGGATAATGGCTAAATGAGAAAAGGAGTTTTCACACCATTTCATACTAGAGATTATAATACATATTACACATGATGTACTGTTTCACTGCACTTATTAGAGCTGCAATATAAGTCTCTAAGCTTGCATTCATATAATCATTGAAGATTAGGGTTGGAAGAGACCTCAGGAGGTCATCTAGTCCAACCCCCTGCTCAGAGCAGGACCAACTAAATCATCCCAGACAGGGCTTTGTCAAGCCAGACCTTAAAAACATCTAAGGATGGAGATTCCACCACCTCCCTAGGTAACCCATTCCAGTGCTTCACCACCCTCCTAGCAAAAGTGTTTCCTAATATCCAACCTAGATCTCCCTCATTGCAACTTGAGACCATTGCTTCTTGTTCTGTCATCTGCCACCACCGAGAACGGCCTAGCTCCATCCTCTTTGGAACGCCCCTTCAGGTAGTTGAAGGCTGCTATCAAATCCCACCTCACTCTTCTCTTCTGAAGACTAAACAAGCCCAATTCTCTCAGCCTCTCCTCGTAAGTCATGTGACACAGCCCCCTGATCATTTTCGTTGCCCTCCATTGGACTCTCTTCAATTTATCCACATCCCTTCTGTAGTGGGGGGACCAAAACTGGATGCAATACTCCAGATGTGGCCTCACCAGTGCCAAACAGAGGGGAATAAACACTTCCCTCAATCTGCTGGCAATGCTCCTACTAATGCAGCCTAATATACCATTAGCCTTCTTGGCAACAAGGGCACACTGCTGACTCATATCCAGTTTCTCATCCACTGTAACCCCAGGTCCTTTTCTGCAGCACTGCTCCTTAGCCAGTTGATCCCCAGCCTGTAGCACTGCATGGGATTCTTCCGTCCTAAGTGCAGGACTCTGCAGTTGTCCTTGTTGAATCTCATCAGATTTCTTTTGGCCCAATCCTCCAATTTGTCTAGGTCACTCTGAACACTATCCCTACCCTCCAGTGTATCTACCTCGCCCCTCAGCTTAGTGTTATCTGTGAACTTGCTGAGGGTGCAATCCATCCCATCATCCAGATAATGAATAAAGATATTGAACAAAACTATTCCCAGGACCGACCCCTGGGGTACTCCGCTTGATATCAGCTGCCAACTAGACACAGGGCTGTTGATCACTATCCACTGAGCCCAACAATCTAGCCAGTTTAGTCCACCCTCCTGGCTTTCCTATCCCTGTTCTGACCCTTCATGCAGGCGCCCACAACTGGCTGCTGCAGCCTGGTGACTCTTAGACCTGGGCTACACTAGCAGGGGGGGTTCAAACTAAGATCCACAACTTCAGCTACGCTATTGGTGTAGCTGAAGTTGAAGTATCTTAGTTCGACTTACCTGGCCGTCCTCATGGCAGCGAGTCGACTGCTGTGGCTCCCGTCGACTCCACTTACTCCTCCTGACAAGGTGGAGTACGGGCGTCGATTTGGGGATCGATTTATCACGTCCAGATCAGATGCAATAAATCGATCTCCGATACGTCGATCCGAGGGGTAGTATAGATGTTACTCTGCAGGGGATCTCGTAAGTTAAGAGTGAAAATACCTTCAACCTGCCAACCCAATTAGCACAGCACTGAACTGTTAAAGAGCCATTCAAGGGATAATGAAGCCATTCAACAGGCATTTGCCAACCCCCGGATATATACTGTCAGTTTCTGAATTTACTGACAAAAACAGTTGTGCATGACTGTAATATTTACTCAGAACATGTTAGTCTACACAGGACCTTAGTTTAAAATTTGCTTTAAAAATATTTTAGTAGTGAGTTGGTGAAGATTATAAAATCACATCTGTAAAAAATCCCTGCATAGATTTTTAGATGGACAATCATCTTTAGCCTTAAATGCTTGGATCTTCCGACACATAGTTTTTAAAATAAATCCTTCAAAAGACCACCCTTATCTAAAATACACATTTTAATTTTAATTAGTATAGTAGAAAAATCTTGCTTCCAAACAGGGCCAGCTCCAGGCACCAGCATTCCAAGCAGGTGCTTGGGGCAGCAGTCTGCAAGGGGCAGCAGTCTGTGTATTTTTGCCCCCAAGCAGCACGCCGAATTGCCGCCGTGGATGGCTGGGGCAGTCCGTGTGCCGTTAGGGCGGCACGGGCATTTCCACGGTGGCGGCAATTCGGTGACAGCTTCTATGTTCAGCTGTCTGTGGTGGCACACCTTCTGTCTTCTGGCTGAAGACAAGCTGCCACCGAATTGCTGCCGCTGTGGAAATGCGCATGCCTTCTATGTTCAGCTGTCTGCAGTGGCGCAGCTTCTGTCTTCCGGTATCTTAGTAAGATATAAAATCCTTTGTTATGCTTCAAATCTTTAGAAACATATTTTTTAAAGTTGGTGAAATGTCATAAACATGTCTAGTGTTATGGAGATCACACACAGTAAATTAGTGTTCCCTTTTTCTAAAAGCAATGAACATTGTTATGAACATACTAAACCTCTGTGACTGATTAATTTAAAATAATGTCTCTGTTTCAGTGAGGTAAATATGTAGTAATCTGGGATTATTACTTTATGAAGGCTTAAAAGTACATTTAAAATATAAAATCAGCTTAGAAATACTGATTAAGAAAGTGTAAAACAGAGAAGAGCTGCATCATGTATTCCATAATGTTTAATGTTGTATTCAGCAAGACAGCTGACTCGCCCTTACTACAAAGTTTTTGCAAATAAATGTCTGACAAACTTCAGGGCATATATAAAACCCTGTGACTGACATTTTTTATTCCCAAATTTAGTGCTTTTAATTAGGTACCTTCTGAATGTCCATTTTGAGGAAGAGGGTACGGGGGTTTCTGTGGGGAACTGTGACTCTCCGCCACCGTGAGGCAGGCCGGGTGTCTCGCTATCCTTTGCTGCCTCGTCCCTTCCCTCCGCACCCGGGCTGCCCGAGCGTAGGGGCACCAATTTAATATTACTGCGTAGGGCCCCATAAATCCTAAGGATGGCCCTGTGTGGTGTAGTGCCCTCCCTACTTTCTGACAAACTACTGGTTGGAATAGCAGCACCAGTGAGGGGGTGTCTTGAACACCAGATCTGCATGCGCATGGTTCCTCTGTGGTTCTTCACCTGGCTGTCATCTTTCATGGCCTTCTGTGTCTACTGGAGCTGAACCAGCAGAGAGGTCCTCTCTACAGTAAATGGGGGAGTGCAGAAACTCTGCTGCCGGCCCCCTGTACATCCTCTATGCAGGGCTTACACAGTGTGGAGGCCTTGCACTGGCCTCTGCACAATGGGTGAATTTCACAGATAAGGCACATGAGCCCCTGAGCCTGCAGCTCACAACACATGGGTAGGCCCTACTCATGTATTGTAAATTGCAGGGTTGAGACTGAAGTTTTCACAAAAATGGTGTTCTCCACTGACCACTTTAGAAACACCTCCCACCACCTCCAGCTTCCCTGACACATGCTTTATAAATGAGACTGTTTCTTGAAAGGATATCCTAAGATTAAACCTGTGACACTGATCCTCTCCTGTCTCCTCTTTTCCCAGTTCCTCTCACTCTTGTCCAATTTTTGGGGGGTTACTGAATAAAGCATTGACTATAGTGCCTAATGGTTTTTTAAAAAAAGAAATCAAAAAACTTTCCCAGTATTTTGTAGTGGATTTATTTATGCAGAGTGAAGCTTTCCACCATGTATTTTGTAATGAATCTCTGACCCTTAATAGTATACTATTCTGCAGCAATAAAAATCAAATTAACAAACAGAGTTTAGAATGGAAACTATATTTCAGCTTTGATGGTGCACTAGACTTTTTTTGCTTTCACATTTTATTCTTGTATTATGTATAAAGACCATGTAATTAAAAAAGAGACTGAGGGATTCTACTGATTTTTAACCTTAAAAATAGCAGCAATATCAATGACGTCACTGTTTTTTGATGGAGAACTCTCTTGAGGACTAGAGAAAGAGAGTAGGAAAATGACATCACAATAGCCTGAAAACTAATCTGCAGCTTTTCCAGCCCTCTGCTGTGGGAGGGGATATGGACTTCTTCACAGAGACCCTGTCCACACTAAGACTTTCTAAATATCTCCCAGCATTGTTAACAATGCTTCAGCTCCACTGGTGCTAGTAACGTTGAAAGCACTAATGTGATGGGCTCTTGGCTGACACAAGCATTAACACTATGTCAATTAGTTCTGCTTAAAGCAGGACCAGATGGCACAGTGGTGAAAGCACCTAAGCTCTGTCTGTACAAGGTCACACAGCATTGCTTTTATTAGTAGACCTGCATTGGTGGTAGGGCACTAGTGGGAGATATCCTGGAAAAATGCAAGTGCAGGCAAAATCCAAGTGTGGAACTGAAGAGGATTTTCATTCTTGTAGAATTTAAAAGCTCTGCAAGGACTTAGCTTCAGGCTCCAGCCCTCTACAGCTCCTAAGTGAAGCTATAAACATTCCTATTGTCCCTGCTCACAAGGACCAAATCGGTTTCTTGCTATGTAATTCTTGCAGTAGTGCAGACAGGTTCACAGATTGATAGTTGTAATGTGGCAAAAGAAACTCTTGACCTGGTAGTTTTGCAACATCTCTTCCCGCAGGAAGAATCTTTAACAGGGCAGTGTGTAGTATTCTCTATAAAGAAGGTTTTATGGATAACTCCCTGATGACAAGGGTTCCAAATGGTCATATATCAGAGACCTTTAGGCTATTAAAAGACGACAATAGATTATTGTCAAATCTTCCCTTATGAAACCTTAACTATATCTCAAATCTGCAAAGGGACAAACCAACTATTATATCAATACAGATGCCTCCATTCACAGCATAATGGGTCTAAAGAAGTTATAGATGTGCTGTGGTGTCAAAATAAGTCTTTTTTAAGTATCACTGACATCAAATTTTCTTGGAGATGACTAAGCACCTCTTGATAAAAAGATTCAGACTATTAAGAGCGACATTTTCAAAAGATGGAAATTCTGTGAGCTGAAACCCATGGAGCTACAGGATTTCATTATCCTTAACTGTTAAAACAAATGGGTTTGAAATTGAGTTTTTGAAGACTGGTGACTTATGTGTGTCATAAACAGATAGTTAAGGGTTAATGTCTCTTTTACCTGTAAAGGATTAACGAACAGTGAACCTGCAACACCTGACCAGAGGACCAATCAGGAGACAAAATACTTTAAAATCTTGGTGGAGGGAAGCCTTTGTTTGTGTTTTTTGGGTTTTGCTTTGTTCTCTCTGGGTCCTGAAAGGGACCAGACGTGTAACCAGGTTTCTTGCCAGTCTCCCTGCTACAGTCTCTTATATATTCAAAATAGTGAGTATTAAGTAGAAAAGGCGGTTATAGTCTTTTGATTGTTTTCTGTATTTGCAAATGTGTATTTTGCTGGAAGTATTTTAAATTGTAATTTTGCTGGGGGGAGGCTTCTCTCTAGTGTCTATAAGCTGAAAGATCCTGTAACTTTTACCATCTAAATTACAGAGACAACTGTTACTTTTTTTCTTTCTTTTTATTAAAAGTTTTGCTTTTTAAGACCTGTTTGATTTTTTCCCCTTGTTGAGGCTCAAGGGAATTGAGTCTGTACTTACCAGGGAATTGGTGGGAGACAGGGAGAGAGAAGGAAGGGGGGAAAGATGGAATCCCTTTGTTTCAGATTCACGGAGCTTGAATCTGTCTCTCTCTGTCCAGGATAGCCCAGGGAGGGAAAGCCTGGGAGGGGGAGAGAAGGGGGAGAAAAATCCTGATTTCTCTGTGTTGTGATTCAAGGAGTTTGAATCACGGTGATCTCCTAGTGTACCCAGGGCGGGAAAGATCTTGGAGGAAGAAAGGAGGGGGAGGGGAAATGGTTTATTCCCCTTTGTTGTGAGACTCAAGGAATTTGGGTCTTGGGGTCCCCAGGGAAGGTTTTTGGGGGGACCAGAGTGCCCCAAAACACTATATTTTTGGGTGGTGGCAGCTTATCAGATCTAAGCTGGTAATTAAGCTTAGAGGAATCCATGCTGGTACCCCATCTTTTGGACTCTAAGGTTCAGATTGGGGAATTATACCATGACAATGTGAAATAAATTATTTGTCTCAGTTCTGTTGCTACTGCTCAGCTGTTCACATCACAAAACACCATCCCAGCTGCCACCACCTAGAATCCTCCATGCCAGGAGTTCTGTGTGTTCCCCCGATTCCCAGGATTCTATATTGCATCCTTTCCCTTTGTAACAATATGCAAGTGCCAGCAGACACTTTCAGCAGCATGCTGTTTCCTGGGGGAAACTGTTTGGAAGCAACACCTCCTAGGAAACTGTCTGAGAAGCCATGAGGCAGAAGAAGCCATGATGTAAGCAGCCACAATAAAGCTGGAGTTTGTAAATGAACCTTGTGTCAGAGTGAGATCTTAAAATGCAAATGATCGAGCATAACACATGGTGGCAGTGGTAATTAAATCTGAAACAGCAGGAGAGAACATTCAGTGCTTCACTGCAGAGGGCAGAATAGTTCTGTGAGTACACGGTTTGTCTTATGAGAAAAGGCTAATAACAGAAAATGGAGAGTCCGAACACTCCAGGGACATTAAATCTGCAAGCTAAGAATTTAGTTCAGCCAGGGAAGATCTGAAAAGAGGAATTTAACCTCTATGTAGTTATAGCTCTGGCAGATAGAGGATGCTGTGATAATAGAACTGCTTTATCACCGTATTGGAGAAAAAGGAAGAAAGATAAGTGAGACTTTGTGCATGGAAATTCCAGAACCTCAATGCACCTTAGAAGGAAAACAGGCTGTTTTGATATTCACTGAAACCCCAAGAAGCAGTTGCAGAGAGTATAGATGCGTACAGCATTGATTTAGAAGTGCTAGCAGCCAGTTCTAATATTGGAATTCTTAAAGATTCATTGATAAGAGACTGGACAGCATGTTGGATGAAACTTGCAAGTCTGAGAGCAGTTGCTGAGGGAAACTGACTTGATTTTGGGGAGAAGCTTAGAAATATGTAGGGCTGCAGAGCTATACAAAAGAGGATTAGAAGCCTGGAAAGGCAGGCAGCAGAAACTGCCCACACAGTGCATAAGAAAAATAAAAACCAGATACAACATCAGTAGATGACAACAGTACAGACAGATGCAAATGCTGTGGGAGAAAACATGTGAGATAGAACAAAAAGTGTCTGACTTATGAGAAAAAATGTCACATCTATGACAAATTTAATCATTTTGCAGCCATGTGTATGTCCTGAGGGGAAAAAAAACAAATCCAAGGCACGCAGAGTAACTGAAGAGAGCAACATTGAGTATGAAGACTGTAATGGGGCAACTACCCCACTGCAAAGTAAAAGGGATTAAGAGCAGCTGAGGGAGGCTGGCGAGGTAGTTGGCCCCAGTTGTGGCTGGTTTAATCAGGCCACAGCTGGCCTGGATAAAAGGGCTGTGGAGACAGGAGACAGAAGAGTCTCATTCTAGCCCTGGAGTGGGAAGGGTTAGCTACCTGAAAACAAGATATCTGAGGCTATGTCTTCACTACCGGCCGTATCGGTGGGTAGCAATCGATTTCTCGTGGATCAATATATCGCGTCTCATCTAGAAGCGATATATCGATCCTCGAACGAGCTCCTGTCGACTCCGGAAGTCCACCAACGCGAACGGCGGTAGCGGAGTCGACAGGGGGAGCCACGGACGTCGATCCCGCGCCGTGAGGACGGTAGGTAACTCGATCTAAGATACTTTGACTTCAGCTAGGCTATTCACGTAGCTGAAGTTGCGTATCTTAGATCCATTTCCCCCCCCTAGTGTAGACCAGCCCTGAGACAGAGCAGTGTTGGGGATGGGTAAGAGGAGTTGGGGAGCTCCAGCCTGGTAAAAGCCCAGGCTGCAGGCCTTGTTGAAGGCCTACAAAGGTACTGGGGCTGCAGAGATACACCCTGGGAATAGGCAAAGGCAGCAGGTCCTAACCCCCTTGCCGATGATGAGTGGCCATTACAGACTGCAGTCTGCCCCAGTGAGCAGGGGCTAGATAATGACTGGCAGTAGCCACTGAGACAAGATGGGTTTATAGGGTTGAGGGTTCCCCTGGGAGGGGAAACCCAGAATAATGGGGTACTGCTGGGGGCAGAACCCTGAGTAAAGGGGCACCGGGATCCGGGATGGACATGGGGACCTGAGGCTAGTGAGCCACTGGCCTGCAGAGGGTGCTCTGAGCTGCAATCAAGCTAATTCCCAGGACAACCAGCAGGAGGTGCTGCACCAGTGGGTCTCGCTTCGCTACAAGGACATTATGTGGGTGACTGAACAGTGAGTAAACACCGTGAAAGGAGACCCTAGTAAGCACCAGACACAGTTGTATGCTGCCATGTTACTTGGAAAGAAAGTGATATGATTTCAATTAGATTGTAGTGCAAATTGTAACATTATCCCAGTCAATCTGGTGAACGCAGACATATGATTGGAGGAGACTAACCAGCTGTTAACAATGTACAATCATACCACACTAAAGCCCATGGGAAAATGTAAAATTTAATTAGGAAATCCAAGGAACAAAAAGAAATACAGACTGGATTTTGTGGTCATAGATGATGAGACAGCAGTACCACTTCTGGGCTGCAAGGATGCTCAAGCCATGAACCTGATAAAAGTATAGTTCCAGAACATAATGAAAGTGGATAGCAGGGTGACTGAAGATTCCTTGGATGGTATTACCTGGGCCCAGAAGATGATATAGAGGGAGCAGACAAGTGTGTTTCAGGGAGATGGACAGTTAGATGCTTGTTATAAAGTAGAGACTGACACCAGTGTGAAGCCATTTAAATTGCCAAAAAGAAAAAAGTGCCCAGTGCATTACTACAGCCACTAAACGAGGAACTGCTGAGCCTATGAAGTCATACAGCCTGTAGAGAAGAACACAGACTGGATAAGCAGTCTCATGGTGGTAAGAAAACCATTTGGAAAACTGAAAATATGCAGAGACCCAAAGCCTTTAAATGAAGCTTTGAAATGGAACCGTTTTCCTCTGCTGACAATTGAGGATATATTACCAGTTCTGTCTAAAGTGAGACTTTTTACAGTACGCAATATAAAAAAGAGATTCTGGCATGTTGAACTGGATGAAGAATCACATTATTTACAGCCAACTCCATTTGGGAGATACCAATCAATGGTTAAAGATGCTAGTGGGAATCAGTCTGAGAGAGGGGTATTCCAGAACAGACTGACCCAAGCATTGGAGGACTTGATGGGAATCCAGACAATAGCAGACGATGTGCTGATAGTGGGAGAGGGTGACAATCCATAACAAACGCAATGAGTTCATGACTACAAATTACTACAATTTTTCCAGCGAAACATAGAAAAGAATATTAAATTGAACTTAGTAAGCTCAGGTTGATCATAACCAAGATGCCACAGACTGGACATATGTTGACCTCCTAAGGCCTGAAAGTAGACCCAGAGAAAGTGAGGGCATGTAGTGAGGCGGTGTGGCTCCCCTCCTCCTCAGGGAGGGTCGAGCCCCGTCAGACACCTAAGGGGGTGGGGCCACAGAGCAGTGAGCCCGCCCCTCAGAGGGTTAGGAGGCAACCCGGAAGTATAAAAGCCAGCCGTCAGCGCTCAGTTGAAGCCCAGCCGCCGTCGGGAGCAGACCTGCCAGAGGGTGCTCGTGACTTGAAAGCTGCTGAGGCCCAGGGCCATTGCCCTGACTGGCCGGAGCTTCCCTGCGCCTGCTACGACGAGGAGCTGCCGGAGCCGCCCCCGTCCCTGCTGTTACCCCGAGGAACCCCCGGAGCAGGCCTGGCTGGACTTCCCAGAGGTACTGCCGGACATACCGCCCAGCCCTGGCCGGGAGGGGCCCATGCTACTAGACTTCCCAGGGGCTGACGCCACAGATCAGGTAGACCCAGAGGGGGAGACTGGAAGTAGCCCAGGGGCAGCCGACTCCAGTCAGGCTGCAAGTGTACCTGAACCCATGTCAGTGTGTTGCAGTCAGGAACGCCACTGACCGTTAGCGGTGATAGCCGCTACTAGGGCACCGGGCTGGAACGCAGTGGAGTGGGTAGGCCTGCATTCGGTTGGCAAAATCCCCCTCTCCCCGGCCTAAGGAGGCCATCAAGTCCAGCGACTGACTGCTCGACCCTGAGCCACGAGGGTCTCAGCCTTTGTAACTGTGTGTTTGGTGCCCCGCCCGAACCAAGGGCTGGGCCCCCTTTAACTCTGCCGCTGCTCGGTCCTGCCCCAAAGGCCCCGAGCTGCCTGAACTACTGACTGCTCAACCCTGAGCCACGAGGGTCTGAGCCTCTTGTAACTGTGTGTTTGGTGCCCTGCCCGAACCAAGGGCCAGGGCCCCCTTTAACTGTGCCACTGCTCGGTCCTGCCCCAGAGGGCTCGAGCTGCCTGAACTGTTGACTGCTCGACCCTGAGCCACAAGGGTCTGAGCCTTTATAACTTTGTGTTTGTTGCCCCGCCCTATAGCAGAAGGCCGGGGCCCCAAGTGATTGTGCTGCGTCGCTCAGCCCTGAAGAAAGGGGCTGACATAGACGACGTGTATCGAGGCCGGTGTGGCTCCCCTCCTCCTCAGGGAGGGTCGAGCCCCGGCCGTGTGCCTTTACAGGGCCTTAGAGAAATACCAAAACCTAGCAGTGTTAGAAGAGTCAAAAATTTCCTGGCAATGCCAATTATTTAGTAAAGCTTTGCAACTATCTGTCTGAGAGCTGCAAAATCCTGAGACAGCTGACACATGAAGACACCTTATGGGAATGGACAGACCAATACAAGCAAGCATTCCAGAAAGTAAAAGAGATGAATGGGAAGGCTCTCATTTTGAAATATTACAATACAGAGAAACCCCTGATGCTGCAATGTGATACATCTGAGTTGGGTGTCAGGCTACCATGTTATAAGGAGGACAAACTGTTGTGATTACAAGCACAGCATTGTCTGTGACAGAGAAGGGCTATGCTCAAATTGAAAGAGAGTTGTTAGCCATACTCTTTGGAATGGAAAAAAAATCACCAACATACTTACAGTTGCACCATGGATATATGATCTGACCATACACCTCTCAAAAGCATTTGGAGAAAGCCATTACTCAGTGTAGCAAAGTGCTTACAGTAGATGATCTGTATGTTGTACATCTGCAGTTCTATCATCAAGTATTGCTCAGGCAGAGACTTGGTTTTGGTGCACATCTTAGGCCCACGCATACTTGCCAGAACCCAGTAAGAAAGGATCTGTAGAGACTGAGAGGGAGAAAATAAATATGGTACAGTACCTACCTATCTTGGAAGAACGGCTGAGAGATATAGAGAGAGGTACAGAGCAAGAGAGAATGCTGCAGACATTGAAACTCATGATCCCACAAGAATGGCCAGGGACAAAAGACCAAGTACTTAAAGAGGTAACACCATTCTTTCAGTAGAGAGACAAAATGTGTGTACAGATGATGTTATATTTCAGGGGAAAAGAGCAGTTATTTCAGCAGCTCTTAAGAATGAGACTGTGCACAAAGTTCATTCATCACAATCTGGGAATTGAAGGTTGCTTAAAGTGAGCCAGAGAGACTTTATACAGTAACTCCTCACGTAAAGTCGTCCCGGTTACCATTGTTTCGTTGCTGATCAATTAGAGAACATGCTTGTTTAAAATTGTGCAGTGCTCCCTTCTAACGTCGTTTGGCATCCGCATGCTTTGTCCAGTGCTTGCAGGAAGAGCAGCCCATTGCAGCTGCCTGGTCGGGACTTGGAACCAGGGTGGACCAGCAGCCCCCTTATCAGCTCCCTGCTCCCCTAAGTTCCCTGTGCAGCAGCTGCCCAGCAGGCTATCAATTGCAGCTGTCCCTCCCCCAACTGCCATGTGCTGCTCCTGCCCTCTGGCTTGGAGCTGCTCCCCGAGACTCCTGCTTGCTGTGCAGCGGGGGAGGGTAGGATGGGGGGGCTAATGTCAGGGTGTCCCCCCTGCTCCTGCACCCCGCTTACCCCATCTTCCATAGAGCAGGGGGGGACACACGACAGAGACAGCTTCCAGACAGCAGCAGTCTGGTCTCAGCTTCCTGATCTAATTAACAAGTGTACTTCTGACCCCACTCTCTCTCTCTCTCTCTCTCTCTCTCACACACACACACACACACACACACACACACACACACAGTGTGTATCTCTGTCTGCCCTCCCTCCTTTCCTGCTGCCTTATAGAGTGTGAGAGTTAAACCTCGAGGGCTCAGCCAATTGCTAGTTCATCATTTAGCAGTAAGGCATTCCCTGGTAAATATCCCACCCTCTGACTCCTCTACCTCAACCAAAGCAGCAAAGAATCCTGTGGCACCTTATAGACGTTTTGGAGCATGAGCTTTCGTGGGTGAATACCCACTTAGTCAGATGCATACATGTTAGTCTATAAGGTGCCACAGGATTCTTTGCTGCTTTTACAGATCCACACTAACACGGCTACCCCTCTGATACTTGATACCTCAACCAAGAGGGGTGGGGGGTGTGTGTGTGTGTGTGTGTGTGTGTGTGTGTGTGTGTGTGTGTGTGTGTGTGTGTGTGTGTGTGTGTGTGTGTGTGTGTGTGTGTGTGTGTGTGTGTGTGTGTGTGTGTGTGTGTGTGTGTGTGTGTGAGAGATAGTCTTTTGTCCGGTGAAAAAAGTGTCCCTGGAACCTAACCCTCTCATTTACATTAATTCTTATGGGGAAATTGGATTCGCTTAACATCATTTTGCTTAAAGTCGCATTTTTCAGGAACATAACTACAATGTTAAGTGAGGAGTTACTGTACTGGCCAGGAATGAATGAGCAATTACGGATATTCGTGAAAAAGTGTTATGTATACAGATCCTGGAAAGACTGTCAACCAAAAGAGATACTGTGGCAACAAAAAGTTCCAGAAAGACCACTGGTGAAGATGGGAGTGGATTTGTTTTACCTGTGGGAACAAAGAACATGATCATTGTAGACTATTTTTTCCAGTTTCTGGGAGATAGTCTATTTACCAAACACAGGATCCAGAACAGTCATACGGAAAAGAAAAGCACACTTTGCATGGAGTGGGATACCAGGTATTGTGTTTTCTGATAACAGACCACAGTTTATTTCAGAAGAGTTCCAGAAGTTCAGTAAGGACTGGAATTTTGATCACATAACATCTTCACCGGGGTATCCTCAAAGCAACAGCAAAGTAGATTCAGCAGTAAAAACTGCTAAAGTAACTGTTGGGAAAAGCAAAAACTGCAGATGCTGACCCATACTTAGCACTGCTAGATCAAAGGAATACTCCCTCACAAGGCCTAAATTGTAGCCGGCCCAAAGACTGATGAGCCAGAGAATGAAGATATTCTTGCTGACATGCAGAAGGTTGTTAGAGCTTAGGTACTGCGGTGCTTCCCTTGGCGACTATGGAGAAACCAACAGAAAAAAACAAGTGTTTTACTACAACAGATCTGGAGTCAGGTGACAAAGTGCATATACAACCATTAACAAAACAGGATAAGTTCTGGCACAAAGCTACAGTGGTGCAAGTAGGAAAACAGAGATTTCATCAAGTCCACATGGACAATGGAGAGAGAGTGAGGTGAAACTGTAGGCACCTTAAGAAAACAAAAGAAATCTCTAAGGACAATACAGACAACACCATAGTGTTCTACTGCAGGAGAATCCCGAGCCAGAGTTGTAGAAGAGGACAGTGTCAGGGACCTACCAAAGGAAAAACAGGAACTTTTGATAGAGACTCCAGCAACATCAAGTCTAGAGACTGTGGTTGACCAGATAGGAGGAAGGCAGCACCAGGGCAGTACCCGTGAATCACACTGTACTAGAGGAGGGCAGATTGTTAAAAGACCTGCTCATCTGAGGGATTTTGTGTGATGGATTTCTAAGTTGTACAGGTATATAGACAGACAAACTTGTAAGATGATGAATGCAGTAACTGCAAGAACAATCAGCATCAGAAATGAATATATTAGATTAGGTTATCCGTTATTGCTGGGGTGCTAGACGGTTTTCTTTTAAAGAGAAGAGATGTAACAATATGAAACTGCTAGCAGCCCCTTTCAGGCAGCATATTGTTTTCTGTGGGAAAATGTTTGGAAGCGACACCTCCTGGGGAACTGTCTGAGGGCTTGGCTATACTTGCAAGTTAGAGCGCATTAAAACAGCCCTGGGCACCCTAACTCCCGAGGTGTCCACACTAGGGGCACGCAGAGTGCCTGGACACTGCAGCTGGAGCACTCCTGGTAATACACCTCCACAAGAAGTATAAAGCTTGCTGCGCCCCAGCTGAAACACTCAGGCATCAGTGTGGACGAGGTGTTGCATTACTGTGCTGTGACTGGCATCTGGAAATGTCCCATAATCCCTTGAAATCAAGAGGCCACTCTTATTGTTTTGAAACTGGCTGCAGGCATGTGATTATCCCCCTTCAAAGCTCCGTTTCTGACAGCGAGCATGCTTATCTGCTCCAGGACAAAGCAAACCATTAGTGTGGAATGCTGCTTGTGTGGATGTGGGGGGGGACAGGGGTCTGCTGCTGTGTGAACTTATAAAGCATACTGACACACTCTCTGCCCCCCCAAAACACACTGTCTCTCCTCCCACATACACACAACACACTCCCTGTCACACTCCAACCCCTCCCATTTGAAAAGCACATTGCAGTCACTTGCACACTGGGATAACTACCACAATGCACTGCTCTTTGTGGCATTGCAAGAGCTGCTAATGTGGCCATGCCCGTGCGCTTATAGCTGGCAGTGTAAACACACGGCAGCGTTTTCCCTGCTGTGATCTCCGAAGGTTGGTTTAACTCCCAGTGCTCTATGTCTGCAAGTGTAGTGAAGCTATGAGGCTGAAGAAGCCATGTTATAAGCAGCCACAATAAAGCTGGAGTTTGTTAATTAAATTTGTGTCAGAGTGAGATCTCATATGGCAGATGATCCAGACATAACAAAGCATAAAATCACATCAGGAACTCTATATACTCCCTTCCATTGTTCCCCTCCCACTACAGCAGAGGCTTTGTGTGTCCCTGTGAAGGGGTCCACTCACTTCTGGTGCTTCCTTTTGGCCAGGCATGACATAGCAGCTCTCTCTCCACTGCAGATTTCCTGCTAGTTACTGCAGAAGTGAGGCAGCCACATGTCTCTTCCTGTGACCTGGCCCTCTGACCAGGTCACTTAAAAGTCTCTTCCGTTCCAGGGTTGTCTGAATAAAAAGCAGGGGGAATTAATGTAAATAAACCGAATTAATAAGAGACAAAGGGGAATTAATCCTGCTCAGGGTTGAGTCTGACCCTCACTTCCCTAAGGGAGGGCTTCAGGCAGTGGTTGTCTGGGAAGTTCCTGCCTTCAGTCAGTACTTTGCTCAGGGGCTGAGGGTTGACAGTCTGTCCTCTTCCCAGGTATGCCCACAAGTGAGCTGCTCTGCTCCCTTTTTAATCTTCTCCTCCAACCTGTGCATGCCTTGCAGGTCTGGCAGGCTGAGCCCAGAGCAGCTCCTTAACCTCTGGTTGTCGGGAGTTTGTATATCTGATCACACCACACTGTTATTTCTTGTTTCTGGCTCTGAGATAAGTCATTCAGGGTGTCAATATTTGAGATGGGGGTATTGTTACTGTAGAAGGTGGTAATGGCTGCCTCAGCTGGATTCTGTGATCAGCCTAGTTGAGGCTGATAGCTCTAACCAGCTGTCAGGGGCTCTCTGTGCCCCCAGTTCTTCCCATTTTCCTGATTTTCACCTAAATCAATAAAATTCTGCCCAATGATGCCTTGAATATTCCCTGAAATTTTGCAGTTGATTGGACATGGCATTCAAATGTTATCATGATTCAGATAAACAGAGAAATGCCTTTGAATTTAGTTTAAGGCCCCATAAGCTCAACCAATTATTCACACTGGAAGAACTTTAAAAAATAATGTTAATAATTCATGCTATTTATTTACTTTTTACATTGCACTTAAAACTATCAATTAAATCGAGTCAATTAAAAACCAAAATCAAATGTAGCTTCATGAACTACCCCTTCTTCTGACCATCTCTCCCCCCCTCCCCCCGGCTACTTTCTGTGGCTGGAAAATCATATTATCTTATTTTATTTTTTCCCTGTTGCTGTGTGAAAATCCCATAAAAATAACAGAGGAAACTGATGCTTATAATGCTGTGGACAGTTCCACATGGGTAGACCCCACGCACAGAGCAGCTTGCAGGACTGCAGCCTGAGCGACTGGCTATACATAAAGGGCTAGATTCACAAAGGTTCTTAAGTGTTGCAATATCTAACCCCGTAGGTGCTCTGCTGCCTGGTGGAATTCTCAGCCCTGACTGAGGCACCCAGGTTCTCCTTGCATTGTATGGCCACAGTTAGGCATCCAAGAAAGGAAGTCTCAGAAGCCAACAAACTTAGGCTATGTTAACCAGGAATTAAATGCAGAAGACAGGAGCAGGGCATAGGACCAAATCCTCAAAGACATTTAGATTCTTGACCAATAGACTGGAGAGAGGTTCCTTGTTCTGCTTGGGATTCTGAGCTGTGAATGCTCTCCTAGAGTAGAGAACCTAAACCTCCCCTTTCTTGTGAAAAAACAGCAAGACCAACAACAGCCCAGTGGCTAGGGTGCTCACCTGGAATGTGGGAGACACAGATTGAAATCCCAACACTGCTTGTTTGGAGCAGACACTTGAGCCCTGGTCTCTCACAGCTCAGGTGAAATGTCCAAACCAGCAGGCTACTAGGTATTCTGGGTGGGCTTCTCTCACTCGCTCCTATTGGAAATGTTCCATTTTGTATTTAATAAAAAATGATTACCTACCTTTCTGTAACTGTTGCTCTTTGAGTTGTGTTGCATGTGTCCATACCACTGTAGTTGCAAGCCTCATGCTCAGCTGTCAGATAATTCTTTTCCTCAACTGTACCCATCAGCATGGCTCAAGCACCCTCTGTCACCACACCCCTGTGTGTGGGTATAAAAGGGCAGAGCTGACCAGAACCCTTCTCACTTCCTTTGTACTGGATAGACTCCAACAGAGAGAGGAAAGAGGATGGATCATGGAATGGACATGTGCAACACATCTCAAAGAACAACAGTTATAGGAAGGTAGGTAACCAGTTTTTCTTGAGTCTTTGCATATGTCCATTGTACTGTTGGTGATTACAAGCAGACAAACATGGAGGTGGGCTCAGCGCTTACCTGAACACTAGGACAACCTGCCTGAAATTGGCATCGTCCCTAGACTGATGGGAACTGATATAATGAGAAGTAAAAGTGTGGACCGATGATCAAGTTGCTACTTCACAAATGTCTATGAGCAGTACGTGCACTAAGAAAGCTGTTGAAGATACCTGGACACAAGTAGAATTTGCTAGTACTCTAGCTGGCGGGATTATATTAGCCAATTAGTAGCATAAACAAATGCATGAAGAGATCCAGATAATCCAGATGAGATTATCTGAGTGGAAACCGGATGGCCCTTAGCTCTGTCCACAACAAACAACTGCATGGAGGATCTAAGTGACTTAGTATGCTCCAGGCAGAAACGTAAAGCTCTTTTCACATCCAGTGAATGAAGTCTCTCCGCATCTCCATATGCATGGAAGCCCAGTTAACAAGAAAATTAGAGATTACCATCATATGAAATTTTGTGTGAGGGCGAAAATAAACTTTATCCTTATGGAAGACTGTATAAGGAGATGCTAGGGCTCTCAACTCGCCCACCCTTCTGATTGAGGTAATGGCAAATAAAAATGCTACCTTCATAGAGGGGTGGAGCAGAGAACAAGTTGCAAGGGGTTCAAATGTGGTCCCATCAACTTTGCTAGAACCAAGTTCAGATTCCCAAGGAGGTATAGGATCTTGCACATGTGGGTACAATCTGACCAATCTATTTAGGAATCTGGTAATGACAGGTTTGGGGAAAAGGGAGCTATTATCCACTGAGGTATGGCAGGCTGAACTAGCTGCCAGATGTATTCTTAGAGTTAATTGCCAAACTCTGATGTTTCACACATAGGAGATAGTCCAATATGAGGTTCAAGGGTGCAGGGTGTAAGGATACACCTTTCTGACAGGACCAAATGGAGAAGCACTTCCATTTAGCCAGGATAGTGCCCCAGTTGAGGGTTTTCTACTATTCAGAAATACATTCTGAACATCCTTAGAACAGGATTTCTCCAAAGGTGTTAACCATGAAGCATCCATACTGTCAGGTTGAGGGCTCACAAGTTGGGATGGAGCAGGCAGCCGTGATTCTCAGAAATCATGTCTGGCTCCAGTGAGAGAGACAGCGGAGGTTTGACTGAGACGATCAGTAGGGTCAAATGCCAGTGTTCTTGGGGCCATGTCGGTGCTGTAAGGATGAGACGCACATGGTTTTGTTCGACTTTGAACAACACTCTGAGCAGACAGGGAATTGGATGGAAGCCTGGGGTGATACCCCCTGGGAACAAAGATGATGGCATTTTTGTTGGATTTTGTTGAAAACAGGTACACTCGGGAAGTTCCCCAAAGTTGGAAGATGGGTCTGGCAATGTCTGTGAGTAAAGACCACTGGTGGTATTCAGGAAAAGATCCTGGTCAGTTGATCCACCACCATGTTCTGCTTCCTTGGAAGGTAAGCAGCAATGCAAATTGCCTCCTGGTATAACTGGGCCAACTGTGCTCCTCCCTGTCTATGTAAAACATCGTCGCAGAGTTGTCTGTTAGAAATAACAAGTTCTTTCCTACTGTATGTGGGAGGAAAGCTGAATAGGCTAGTCATAAACCATTAGATCCTGAGACGACCAGAGACCTTGAGTCTGCAGGGACCCCATATGAGCCCCCAGTCCATGGCTGATGCATCTGTGACTAGAGTGAGGGTTGGTAGCAGGGGGATAAAGGGGATCCCCACACAGACTTTCAGAGGGTGCATCCACCAATCCATAGATGACAAAATGGACAAGGGAACCTAAACCACTTTGTCCAAATGATGACGACTTGGGACATACACCAACACTAGCCATGCATGCATATTAATAAGATGCAGCCTGGTGTGTTGAACCACATAGGTACAGTGCTGCCATGTGACCCAACAGACTGAAGCAGCTGCATGCCATGTTGAGATGATATGCTTTCAGTCGCAGCACCAAGCCTTGTAGTGTTTTGAATCTGGATTGTGGTAGCAAAGTCTTGGCCTTGGTGTTGGCCTTTGTGGAGGGAGTCTAAGACTGCTCCAATGAACTCTATCCTCTGTACCAGTTTTAGGACTGACTTGCTCCAATTTACTAGAAGATCCAGGATGTTGAATGTGGACAGGATGGTGGGTACACTGGATAACATCTGAACATCAGGCCAGTCTCTCATCAACCAGTAGTCCAGGGACAGGAACACACAAACTCCTGATTTTTGTAGATGTGCTGCCACCACTGCCAGGCACTTTGTGAACACCCGAGGAGCAGCTGAGAGACCGAATGTGAACTGATAGTGGACTAATCTGCCACAAATCTGAGAAACTTCAGAAGGTTGTGTTGTATTGTGACATGGAAGTAAGCATCTTTTAAGTTGAGGGCAGCATACCAGTCCCACTGTCAGGACCGGCGGTAGGGGTTTTAGCGCCCTAGGCGCACGGCAATTTTGCCGCCCCGTGTGCTGGTCCCGCGGCTCCGGTCGAGCTGCCGCAGTCGTGGCTGTGGACGGTCGGCTGCTCCGCGGCTCTGGTGGAGCTGCCGCAGTTGTGCCTGCGGGAGGTCCACCGGAGCCACGTGAGCAACCGACCGTCTGCAGGCATGACTGCGGCAGCTCCACCAGAGCCGCGGACCAGCAGACCCTCCACAGGCACGACTGCGGTAGGTCCACCGGAGCCGCCTGCCGCCCCCTCTGGCAAAACGCAGCCCACCAATAATCCTGGCGCCCTAGGCGATTGCCTAGGCCGCCTAAATAGAAGCGCCGGCCCTGCCCACTGTTCAAGAGTGGCAAAAACGAAAGCTAGGATAATCATGCAGAATTTTATTTTCTTCAGGAATTTGTTCAGCTCTCTTAGATCTAAAATAGGCCTGAGACCTCCTTTTGCTTTGGGGATAAGGAACTAGTGAGAATAGAAGCCTTTCTCCCAAGGCCCAGTGGGACTTCCTCTATGGCTTTATGGAGGAATAAAGCAGAAGAATGGTAAATACGTTGCTTAAAAAACAGAGAATGCTCCTTAAATAGTTGGTTATATGTCTGTGAAAGGGACTATGTACAATTCATTTAGGGGGTTGTTTGCTTGTACCCAAATCTGCTAGTTTAATCCTAGGAGAGGACTTCAAACTGTAGGGTTTCAACTTTAGGGAAAATTGAGGGAAGCCTGTTTATGAATTTGGAGGTAGGAGGTGGTTGCAAATCACATCTGAATAGGAGAGAAAGGATTTTGATGCACAGGTGTTATAGGAGAGTACAAATAACAGTAGTAGTCAACCTATGTTTATGGGTGATGTGGGAATCCTCTCCTGTGTTTGTAGAAGGGCCCCTGTGAAGTGGGTGATGTGGAGCTATGTGCCACGCCCCCTCCCTGCTCCAATGGCATCTGTAGGTAAGGGTGTATCTACATTGTGAAAGAACCTAGGTCAAGTTAGAGCACTTACTTGGGATGGAGGAGACCCAGGTTCATTTTCCCCTCTGCTTACTGGGATGAAAGGATTTGAAGAGGGGATCTCCAGTCCCTCCTCTTCGGAGTGTCCTAACCATAGGGCTATGACATATTCTGATGGGTCTCTGTGTGTGTCTTTCAGTCTCTCCTGTTGAAGCTGTTATGATACTTCTCAAGAGGTCAGAGACCCCAGCTCAAATCCCTTTTGTCCATCAGACAGAGAGGGGCTTTGAACCCAGGTCTCTGAGGCTGAGAGCTATAACCACTACCTAGACAAAAGGTTACAGGGGAGGCATCAACTGTTCTGGAGTCTTATATGGCCTAATGATCCAGTACATGTGCTCAGAGCTCACCTACCAGGTCAAGTCCTGCAGGCAAGATAGGGAGGGTAATACCTATTTTCACCTGGCTTGAGGTGCTTGCTGGGGCTTAAATGTGAGATAGGTGTTGCACACATGCCCAGCAGCAGAAACATAGTTGCCATGGGGACCTCAACACAGGGGTTCTCAAACTTATTTGATCACCCACCCGCGCTTCTTTGTCTGTAGTAGATTATGCCCTCCTCCTCCCCCGGGCACCCAACCAGCAGTTGCCACTCTCTGACCACCCAGCTCTAAAGGCAGAGCAGGGAGTGGTGGCTGCTGGCCAGATGTCTAGCTCCGAAGGTGCCGCCAGCACTGCCAGCAGCAGTGCAGAAATAAGGCTGGCAATCCCGTCCCACCCTTATTTCTCTGCTGCTGTTAGTGAGGGTGCTACCTTCAGAGCTGGGTGCCTGGGCAGCAGCCACTGCTCTCCAGCCACCTAACTCTGAACATGTGCAATTTTCCCTCCATAAAGCTTCTGATGTCCCCTTTCCCCCCATACATTCTGTGCCACCCAGTGTGAGGACCTCTTCTTTACAGCAAAAAGTTAGGGGCCATGGGATGTTACGCAGCAGCTGAGCAGCTTTTGAGGAACTTGGTAGTGCCAAACTTTTGGACTTAAGCGCCTAATTCCTTTTGTGGATCTGAGCCCTAGAGGCCATGATCAGTGCCCAGTTGTGTTAAGTCCTATACAAGTATGTAGTAAAAGTGCAATTCCTGGCCCAGATAACTTATAACTGAGAGCTCTGACCTACACGTGAGTAGTCTAACTGACCTTGATGGGACTACTCAAGTGACTGACATTACTAATATCTACAGGACCAGATCCAAGGTTTGTAATGATACAGCAGGTGGATGAAACATAAGTTTGTTTTACTGTTACTGCACTTTCTGCACACAATCATGCTCTTGCATAATAAACAAGAGGTAGTTGCTTGCCTGCCCAGCCAACAGTGTGTTGCAAACATCACAACACAGCTGAATCTTGAGAATAAGGTGGTAGCATTATGGATTTTGATGGGATCTGTGAGAACACTGCTTATTGCAGAATCTCAGGGTTGGAAGGAACCTCATGAGGTCATCTAGTCTAAACCCCTGTCAAAGCAGGACCAATCCCCTGGCAGATTTTTACCCCTGTTCCCTAAATAGCCCTTCAAAGATTGAACTCACAACCCTGGATTTAGCAGGCTGATGCTCAACCCACTGAGCTCTTCGCCCTTTGTGGCAGAATCAGGTGAGACAAGGCTACCATCACTGCCAAACCAAAATTCATAGCTGATATTGCTGCAAAGCAATAGATCCGACGGGTAGAGTGCTGTCTCAAAAAACAAATGGCGCATTTCAGTGTAGACCGTCAGTCTTGGTACCTGCTGGCACAGACTGGCTGGGGTAGGTGCGCCTGGAGCTGCAGCCGCTCTGGGACGCTAAAGGGGGAAATGGAGGCAACAAGAGCTGCCAGGTTCAGTGCCACGTGCTAGGCAGACGATGGCGGCAGCAGCAAAGAGGCAGGATACACAGCCAAGGCCGGAGCAGAGGCGGCTGCCCGGATCCCGCCGAGCCCAGGTGATTTGGGGACGGGGGGGGGGGGCCCAACGCTGGATCTTCCGGAACGGGAAGGAACAGTGACACTGGGGGCGGGAAGGGCAGGCCAGCCTGCGCCGTGCGGGGAGCGCCCACGAGGCACCAACCCGCGGGGAGGGGTCACCCCCCCGTTGCCTGGGCTCCCGCTCTAGGTCACACTCGGTCCGGGCGGATCACGCCGCGCCCCGGGTACACCAGCAGTTTCTCGCCCGCACCCACCGCTGCTCGCAGCGCTCGAGCCGGGGTCGGGCCGCGCCCCGCTAGACTCTGCGCAGCGCCGGCGGCGAAGCTCATAACATGGCGGCGGCCCGCGCAGGCCGCCCACGTGACCTAGATTCCGGCTCTTTCTGGAGAGAACGTTCCGTACCCGCGCGAAACAAAGACTGACTGATCGTTCTCGCGAGCTCTGAGTCGAGCGGAGGGGAGAGAGCAACAATATCTCGCGAGACTTCGGGAGCTTTTTCTCCTAGAATCCGGAGGTGGCTGGAGGCAACCAGGAGGAGATCTCGCGGTATCCTCCAGGAAAGCCGAGCGGCTTCACTTGCAGTCATAGAAGCCCATGGTAGGAGATCTCGCGCGACGCCTCTGGAGCCTCACCCGTCGAAAACCGAGGGGACGAGCCCACGGAGATCTCGCGATAGTCCTGGATTCCTCCCCTCCCTTAATACACAACTGCCGGTTCTCTCGCGAGATCCTTGCTGCACGGGTGGGGGAAGGGATCGAGCCGGGAGGGGGCGTAGTTTGCGTGCTGAAGTCAGCGCGCTGGCAGGGAGGGGGCGGGGATATATAAGGGCCGGGCCGAGCCGGGGGGGTTTCAGTTAGAGAAGCGAAACGATTCGAGGAGAACAAGCGGCAGCAGCGGCGAGTTCGAGACCCGGCGAATCCGACTCTCTAGACGCGGAGCGCGACCTCCCGAGACGATCTCTCGTTATGAGTCATGTGGCGGTGGAAAATGCCCTCAGTCTAGACCAGCAGGTGAGGGACCGCCGGGGCCGCGAGATAATCGATAGTGGCGGGGGGGGGGCAGCATCGCGTCACGATTGCCGTGAATCCGGCGGGCTGGATCAGTTCTCAATGAGGGTGCCGCGATTTTTTCCCCCGTGTAACCCCCTCGCCCGCCGGCTTTTTGCGCATTTAATTGTTGCGCAGTTTCCGTTGTTTTGCGACTAATCGCCGCGTTGGTCTCGATCGCAGGCCCCGGGCGAGGGGTGGATGTTTCTCCTGGCCGCCGGGCTGCGCGTGTCGCTGCGGCCTGGCGAGCAGGCCCCGAGCCCGGCTTTTGTGCGAGGCCCGGGACCCCTGGCGGCGGCTGCGAGGAACGGCTGCGGGGACAATGGCGGCCATTGTGCGTGTGACGGAGGCAGGCGGCGGGCTGGGCCGGGCCTTTGTCTCGCGCGCTCCGGGACGGGCGGGGGGAGACTCCTTTGTTCTCGCGCTCGCTCCTGCCTGCCCGGGCCGCAGTGACGCAGCTGAGCCGGAACGTAGCTTACACGCTGCCGGCGAGTGTCGCGGGCGGACCCGGCTTCGCGCTGCCTCGTGCCGGGCGGAGCCTCTGGCCGCCGCATCTAACGAGGCGCTAGGGGGAAGCCCGGTGTCCCGTATCCGTGGGGTGCGGTGGGCTGGGGACTCTGGCCACGTGCCTGAGCGGGGCAAGTAGCCTGGGGAGCTGAGTCCTGCCTCTTCGCGCCGCGCGCTCGCCCATTACCCCGAGCCTGGCCCTCGCTGGGCGTCGCTGTGACGGGGAACCCGCTCCCCTCCCCCCGGCATTTACCACTGCGGCAGCCATCTCAGTGCGGCGCTGCAGCAGGCGCTGCGGGCTGAGATTTCAGATGCTGTAGGGAGCAGCCGCTCCGCTAATCCAGCGGCCGGTCACGTGTTTCCTCGGAGCGGGGACCGGCTGTCTGACCTACTTCGATCGAGAGGAAATGCCAGGACAGCGGCTGCAGCGACTCCCCTCTCCCTGTCAATAATTATTAGCCTAAAATGGCAGGCTGTGTTAAGGATACAATTGAAACTTCGAATCGGACAGAAATCTGCGCTTGGTCACCTTCTCCCCCGACCCGTTCCCCAGAATTGGAATGACACTTGCTTGGCACAACAGTGGTGTCAGTAGGCAGCAAGTCTAAACACCATGCCTCTGAAACTAACAGCGCATATGCTGTGTACTTTGTTTTCATAGGAATGCAAAAATTAGCAAATTTTGTTTAAGTTGAGAGTTGAGCATTTGTTACCTAAATAGAAACATCCGCCCACCCCCTTATACAAGTTAGTGTTGACAGCAAGAACAGTGTGCACACGGAAGGTTTCTTCCGCTTAGGTTTTTGTATTTAAGTGTTGATGGCACACTGCCAAAAACCATCATCTTACACAATCATAGTTTCAGAGACCACTTGTAGACATGTTTGTGAGGCACTTCAGCCTTTACAAGAAAATCTTAGTCCTGTAATTCCCTAGAATTTTTTATAAATGGTAGTTGGTTTGTACAACTAGTAGGCTACCTAACCCCACTCCAAGTTGAATCTGGAGTTGTGCCAACTATTGGCAAGTGACAGCCTGCCTTGTAATCATAACAAGGTTTTGTTGTCTCTGTGTTAATATAGGTGAAATTGAAGCTACAAATACTGGCAGATTAATATCTAAATTAACATATGTAATGATGTACCATTATCGAAAGCTGCATACTCACTGAATATATTTGAATCTTTCAATTCAACTTACTGGCTTTTTATCATAAGAAAAACACCTTAAGGCCTAGATTTTTATGCCTTATAGTCACTTAGCAAGTGTTACTAAAGCAGTGGGTTCCTACCCCCATACTGCTTTTTTAGTAAAAGGAAGACAGGCGTCTTATGTGACTATACAAAAATCAAACTTTATTTGTCTGAAGACTGTTCTATACTCTTTCCACTTCTGGAACAATCATGCTTTTTAAAATTGTGTATTGGGAACCTTGATCATACTGCTTATAGGAAGCATCCTTGCACCATTTTTCTAAAGTGTTTCTATGGTCCAAAAGAAGATTTAGTAGCATAAGAGGGAAATGACTAGAGTTCTTGATTTGATTATCTTAACTATTGAAGTGCAAGTGCTGAGAGAGAGGTTCTGGTTACCAAGCAGCCATTGAATGTGGTGCACTTTCATTTGAGCATAAAAGCATTCAAAAATTGAATTGTCACTGGGCTGTGTCTAAGGCCATGCGTAATATGAGTCGATGGCAATGTGTTAATACAAACTACATGAATGCTATATTTTTTTTGTAGTTTGCTGGTCTAGACCTGAATTCCTCAGACTCTCAGAGTGGTGGAAGCACAGCAAGTAAGTGTATAATTTGATATACCTGTTCTCTTTTGGCTATATCCAGATATATAGCTGTTGCTTGTTTTGTACAGCTTTGGAAAAACACCACTCACTTCTGGGCCTTAATTTAAAAATGACTTAATGTAAGGGGGGGAAACTAAAGGGGTTGACTATTGGACGGGGTGGGGGGATGTATTGAATCAATGAGTAGAGTAGTATGGGTTAATACTCCTTCCCTGTTTAAAGGGAAAACTTATTCAGATCCTTCAGGATTTAACCTGATAGAAGCTGGTCTCCAAGTTTGAGACTAGTTCTGGTCTTCCCCACCAGGTAAGTCTTTGAAGCAGGCATTTAGTTAGAAGCTAAGCTGCATGAGGGGGCCCCTTCAACTCAGATTTAGTTGCCTATGCAAGACAAGAAACCGTCCCAGTAGGCATCTTTTCACAGTGGTTGAAGACATGAATTGCTTCTTCCGGCATATGGAAATCACATTTCTGGGAGGCTCTTTACTGCAGCACAGGACTGAGGCCCTCATATAGGTAGTGTCAGTTGGGGAATCTTCCTTTTGATTGTATGAATTTCAAATTTGATTCTTTTGTAAGATTTTCACTTGAAGCAAGGGTATCTTGGTGTAGTCTTCTGCTAGTGCTCTGAAAGGGGATAGTGGATTGTCTTCAGATATTTAGAGAGCTCAGCATCTCCTGAAAGTATCTGTATGGGACTGATGTTGCTCAAGTAGTGTTATAGGCAGTGCCGAAGCTGTGTGGCATCAATTTCTTTGCTCCTTAAAACTAGGAGTGCTATATAGAGAGCATCCTCGGGTGGTAAGTAGAGTATCTTACTATACTATACTGAAGCCCACCAAATAAACAATATTCCCTAAAGAGATGGAACAAGATGTCATTTCTGAAAGGTCACTATTGGGGAGGCCCAGCAAGAAGCATTTCAATGGATTTACTACGGAAAGTCCTCTAAAATGTTATTGTGTAAGGTCAGGACTTCCTGAAGTGTCGACATGCTAAAACTGAGCTCTACCCTTGGACTCAGAAGTTGAAAGTCAGAGGGTTTGGGTCAAATCTAGCTGGCCAAAATGGTGCTAAACTCCACTGATCAAGGAAAACTGGAGAACCAACCAGTTCTCTGCTATGGAGGCATAAAGCACATAGATGACTGAGGCCAAACAGCACTTTTGTGTTGAATAGAAGAGGTGGACAAACACTTTCTTGTGAAACAGTGTACAGCACGCATGTCTGTGTCCTAACTGCACTGTCTTGGGCTGCTCTTGAAGCCTCTAGAATTGAGGCAGGTTCTGTGGGCCTTAATTGGGATGGTGTATTTGCATGAAGAGTCCCTTAAGAGGCAGGTAGTTGAACCAGATCTTGCTCAGAATAAAGACACTTTTGGTGGAGAAGACAGATTTTTAACAGATGTTGCTACTTATACATTTGTATGTGGTTCTGTAACAAAACTAACTAGTGTTTTCTTTTTCTTTTTAGAAGGTCGATACATTCCTCCTCATTTACGAAATAGAGAACCTTCAAAACAGGGTATGTTTTTTGTTTTGTTAATGTGTTGGCATTACTTCATGCTAATATACAGTAAAGGACAACTGCAAGCACCAATCATGCTTGAATTATCTCATAGTAAGAGATGCATTTCAGATTTTTGACATTTTACACTACTTCAGAGTGTAAATGAGACTATACATACTGCTAGATTGTTCTTTACATAGTCATAAAAGTCCTTGGCTTTCATTGGCTGTTTAAGCTAGTGATACACTAAATTTGTCTTTGGCTGTAGTTGAACTGTCACTTGATTATATTGTGCAGGATGTGTCTACCAAGCCTGAGACTGTATCGGCTTCCAGGTTGCATAGGTCATAATCAAATGACAGTGTTGAAGCAAGATGGACTCTTAACCTTAAAAATAAATGATTGTTTTGTTGTGATCTGGGGTCAGCCATATCTGTTCTAATCACTCATTGGTGCTAGTGTGAGGATATCTTGAGTGCAGTGTGATAAACTAATTTTTGGAGATAACTTCACTCCTGTCACTTCTGAGGAAGTATACAGTCTGGATCCATTTTCCTATGGATAGGAGGCATGCCTCAATACCCTATACTGGAGATTGATAACATTCATACTGTTGCTGGCTGGCATTGAGTAGTAAAAATGATTCTGGTACACTTCAGTTAAGATTCTGTGTAATGTCTTTTTTTATAAAAAGAATAATCCATAGGCAGTAGCAGCAGTGCAATATAACCAGTACCCGTGTCCTTTTCCTATGGCCCAAAACTGCAAATGTGTTTCCTGCTGCTGTAGGGAAACATGTAATATATGAGAAACTGTGGTTTATATATGGGTTATGAGGGGGCTGCTTACTTTAGAATAAAATCATGAGTCTTACATCAGATAAAATGGAGCTGTCTGATCTTTACCTGGTCTATGAACAGTTCAGTTTGGGAGGGAGGGTAGAAATTACATCCCTGTCAATGTAATACATAGTAGGGGGAATCCTTAATTCCTTCCTTTTCCCTCTTAGTGAGTCTGAAAGAGGTAAGGCCTTCAGATAGCTCAGTGAGTGGTATTAGCACACTGTTGCAGGAGTGTGCGGACATGATATGCACTGAATGGGTGGAACAAACATGGCACAATCCCTTGTCAAAAATGACAGCCCAATAGTTAGAATTGGGCAGCTAAAACTACAGTACATGGCAATGGGTATTACTGAAAAGTGTCAATCAGCTGTTGCATTAATTAATTAATGCAACTTGCTAGTGGAAAGAAGACTGACTAGCTTGAATCAAATATTTTTCTAAATTTAGCATAACCACCACTGTAATCCAAGAAACTGCTTCTGTGTATTCGGTTACTCTTTAATTTTAAGAGTATGCCTTAAAATAGATTTTATTAAATCTTGACTAGTTAAAGCACATAAAGCATCTTAGAATTAATGTAACTTTAGCAATTTTTATCTACTTAATGAACTCTTAATTGAGATCCCTGTATTAATTCACTTAACATAAGATCTAGTCTAAAACACTAGTATTCCTGGGATAATGGCACCAGTTGATATTTGGAGATACTGAAATGGAAACTAATTTGACCTTTTCAACCTAGTACTTCTGGAGCCATTTAGCACAAACCATAAACTTTTATTCTGCTTGCAGGCACTTCTAAAAATTCAATATTAAAACTGTTGAGCAAAGCACTTGCTCATCTCCAGGTTTGTGGCTGTTGAAGCATACCCCTCCATACTATAACTAGCCTTATCTTAACATGAAAATACACCTTTTTTCCTTAGGTAGGTATTGCCTAAAGCAGCACAATGTCAGCCTGTTTTAGTTGAACATGCTGGAATGTATAGAGCCTTTGCAGCTTAAGAAGGGTCTGGGAAAAAAATTTAGTTCATGTTTAAATTGAAAATGTTGCATACAAATAATGGAATAATAAGTGATAGAATGGGCCAGACCTGTAGAGTGAAGTTCCAAACCTCACTGACTGCTCATCTACAGGAATGTGGAGCCAAAGTGCTGCTGCTATTTCCCCTTTCAATGCATGGTAACTCATTCTAAATCGCATTGGCATTGTTTATGGATGTTTTTCCTTTAGCCCACAACTTTCCAAATTTACCTATGGCATAGCCCTGAGATTATGGGGATGCCACTGCTTTAGCTTATTACAGATGGCGGGAAATGCTCTAGTCTGCCTCCAAGATTATTATAAAAAAAAAGTAGCTTCTATACCATATTTCTTTGGAGGAAGACTCTTCAGGATGCAGTTACTGATGGGAGAAGCCTGGTGCTGTGGATCCAAGGCCATGTTGTGGGGTAGAAGAGAGCTGCTTCTCTATTTCCCTTATTTCTAATGTGGGTATATATTTAATCCTTTTCTGAACTGCCTATGGAGACCATCTTGCTTCACTTGCAGTAGAACCCTTTGATTTACCCATTCCTTGAAAGGTAGAGTAGGCAGAGTGTTCAAGTAATTCTGAAGTGGAAGTGATTCAAATGCTTGCTGGCCCAAGATGATGATACTTAAGGACCAATGGTAAATCTTCCTTTAATAGGGTTTACATTTCACTAACTGGCTAAATCATTGTTCAGTCTTACTGGATGAAATGAGATGCTGTACTGTTCAGCTGACTCATGAATGTGCCAACCATTTTCTATATGGCATGATTGGGAGAAAACAAAATCCTTTAACTTGTAGAATTTTGTCTGTCCTCTAGGGAAATCTTTTTTCCCATTCTTTTGTAGCTATACTAGGCACTTAAATTTCATCTCTGTACATTTAGCTTCTCTATAATGCCTCTTTGATCATCAGGTTGATGGAACTGTGCCTGATTAGAGAGAGCATAGAATAC
Source organism: Gopherus flavomarginatus (assembly GCF_025201925.1). NCBI lineage: Eukaryota > Metazoa > Chordata > Testudines > Testudinidae > Gopherus > Gopherus flavomarginatus. Next base: position 214,043,499 of record NC_066617.1, on the reverse strand, counting down.
ATTTGGTCTTGAACTTTCTTTAAGCCTTTTGGTTTTGACTCTGCTATATCCCTGGAGTTTTCATGGCTCTCTTTATGACAGGAAATATCTGTAGCTACATGAAAAACTACTATTCCAATTCAGGGCCACCATCAAGAAGCTGTAAGTCAATATCAGTGCGCTGATGTATAACTATGCTATTCTATAGCATGAGTTGAAACTGGCTATACAGCAGTGACTCAATGAACTAACAAGCGATGTTTGAGTTTGCAATTTTTTCCGTTTTAAATTGGCAATTATCCTTTCTGACTGCATTTCAGCTGTTCTGGAGATATGTATACTAGCTGCTGCTTGGCTTAAAATGTTTTTATGTAACACTTTAAGGTAGTCAAATATAGCTTAGGTCTGTAGAATCTTATAGTGAGCTTATATTAAGAAAGTACATGTATCTGATATCCAAGCAAGCTTCCAAAACACAGCATTTCAATGCTGGCCATTTGTTCATGGGCTATAGTTAATAGTAAGTAACCTTTTATACCAACTCTAAAGCAGTAGAAAGACATGAGTATGGATGAATTCTTGCTTTTCAGTAGTACCATAGGGCTACACTGGTAAGAAATTGCACCCTTAGACTTATCCTTAGGGTAGTTGTGCTCTTAGCCAAATCAGCTGAGCCAGTAGCATTCTGCATTTAATCACCATGGATGGTGTAATCACCCCAGATGGATGAAGAATTGGTTTGAAAACAAGGTTGGTTGGGGTTTGTTGTCTTCCCCCTGCCCCCGCCTGGCCTGGCCTTTGACCACTATACCCTATTACAACTTCTAGCATAGCTTTCTCTAGAACTTTACTGCCAGACCACATTGCCTCAATAGACATGAGGGGATGAAAGGCTGCCCTTCCGCTTATGGTGAAAGCCTAGTAAAATGACTTTGGCAAAGATTACCAGTAAATGGCTATAAAGCCAAGGTCTTGACAAACACTTGCAGGATAAGTCAACTCGCATCATACTTTTATTTTAACAAACATTGCAGTTCTATTTGCACCATGGTTTAAGAGTTCTCCATATTTGGAAACAGATAAAAATGATCATGCATAATGAGTCTCAGTTAAAATTGACTTCCACTGGCTTATTTGAGTTGCACTTGCTCATGCAGAGGAAAGTGTGTGCAGTCTAACTTGAACACTTGCATGGGTATAAATGACACTTGGTAAAATCTTGTATGTTGCTTGCCATGTTTTATTTCATCAGTAGTGCAGTTCACAGTTAAAAATACTGTCTCCTAGTTGTTGCTAGTTAATGGCACAGTTTGTTCCTTAAGCTTGTAATCTGTTCTGTTTGCCTTCACAAATTTAAGATTACAGTTCACTCAGACTGAAGACTCACTCTAAATACTACTTTCTCTACTATGGTGTTGACTGCCTTGGTATAAATGTTTGTCTTTGAGTGGCTGCGTGCCTCCTTTACTAAGGCCTGGTTGAAACAAAGCTGTGCTACTTTAACTGAAAGCTGGACTGACTTTTAAAACGGGCACAGCTTTGTGTGCTGACACTAGATCTAAACCTTGCTGAAACTAATTCACTGTGCCTGTATCTTGCTGGGTCATTCACTATATGAAATGAGGATATCAATCTTCACCTCTTGGGATCTGTTCCTTTCTGTACCAGTGAAATCTTAACATAGCAATTGAGACCTCTCCAGAAATGCAGCCATTAACTCTCTGGACCCAGTCATTGATTCATTGCTAACCACATCTCTTCTGCTTTCTTAAAACCAGTTCTTACTATGACTTGTCTTCCAATACTGCATTGCTAGTAAGGCTTGCCTGACTAACAGGCTTTGCTTATGTGGCACAGTATACTACACAATAGTCCAAAATTCTTAGTTCATCCTGTGTAACTGTCTTCAAGTGAAAAACATACTAAAATCTGGCTTTCCTGACTCTTAAAGGAAGCCTGATGGCTTGGTTTATTCTAACCTGTTAACTAAGGAGCAGATAAAAGGTTGGAGAGGAGAATCTTAAATCTCCCTCAATTGCTATTTCAGTTACCTTCATATGAAGTACTAGAGCTATTCTCAACTACCCAGAGTTCTTGCAGTAGGCTCCATCAACTTATAGTATGGCAATAACCATAGCGCACAGGATACTCTTGATGTTTCAGTAACACTATCTGACCTATCTAACTAAACTAGCTTTCAGAGGAATCTTTTCAACAAACTCAGATTTGGTTTTGGCTGAGTTTGGAGTCTCTTCTCCATAAGAGTTAACAGTTTGTTCACAATGTTTATTTAGTAAACTAGAGAAACTGTTCTTGCCATGGATCCTTCCCAATAAAGTGGTCTGTAGCTCCAGTTAAGGATAGGGACCTAAAAGGATCCCCTGCCTTTGGAAGGATTCTGTATTGCTGCAGCTTTTTGCATTCTGGCACTAAAGGTTACACCACCTCTGGATTGGTGCTATGGAGCTTGCAAACTGCTCACTGGCATGAGTTACTTTTTTCCTTAATTGTTTCACTTTTTATTCTCTGCCAAAGATTCCCCCAACTGGGACTCTGGTCGCGGAGGTAATGGCTATATGAATGGCTATGACCGAGACAGCCGGATGAATGGCTATGATCGTGATCGCAATGGGTTTGGATCTAGAGGAGGATCTGGACATGACAACAGAGGTGGGCGAGGGGACTGTTAAACTCGTTCCTTTCAGCCAACAGCACTCCAGCAATTTGGTGTGGAGAGAAGACAACTACTCTATTGTAACAACTAGAGAACAGTTTTTCCTCCAGAAAGTTTCAGTTTGGTTTAAATTTGTAGCCTGTGAAACTGAGATAGCACATGAATGCTAGTGGCTTATGAAGTTGGACTTATTAGTGCACATGGTACTGGTTTAGTGCTGAGTTGCCCGTCTTCACCTACCAGGATTCAAGAAATGGGGCTTACAGGCCTTAACTGAAATTGGGGTGCCATTATGTTTGCTGCTATATTATACATGGATAGAAGGTCTGTTTTTGAAGAGTTTACACTGTAAACGGAGAATACGAAAGGTGGGAGTCTGCTACAGTCTAAAACGAGTAATGCAACCAAAGTGACTCGTCCAAGGTCATACAGGAAGTCTATACTTTAAGGAATAAAACGGATTTCCTGGTTCCCAGTCCAGTGCTGTAACTACAAACAAGTCTTCTTGCTCAGTTTGAGTAATCAAAACATCAGATTCTGAACTTTTGCCCTTGGAAAGCACCCACAAAATGAGTACTCTACCACTTTTTTTAGAGTTGCTTGTGTGTAAGGGATGCCTTAAAACAGGCACTCCCTTGCTAATAAAGGATTTTCATGTTAGACTGCAGGTTGGGTTGCCAAAATGCAAATATGGTCCTAAAACTTTTCCCAAATCAAAACCAATTCAAGTGTCAGTAAGTGCTTTTAGTCACTCTAAATTACATATAACTAAGGACAGAGTTAAAGTTTTTGTGATAACGACTCCATACATATGTAAATCTGTCTTTAGCATTTGTGGTCCCATCTTAGGTATCTCATTTTGAACCCTCCTGGTGTGGTTGTAGGAAAGGGGAGTTGTTTGGCTTAGTATTTCATTTCCCATCTCAAAACAGGTAAGCAAAGAAGGATAGGGACAGTCTATATTATGCAACATGTAGGGTCTCTTTTGAATGAGCCTTCGAGAGCAGGATAATCAATTTCAGAACTTCTGGATGCAAAAATACAATCTTACACAGATGTAGTGACCCTTCAGTTTTGGGTGGGAGCTGGGGAGCTTTGCCTGCTTTTCTTGTAGGGGTTGGAGAAACTTGTTCTTCTGTTCAGCAGCCAAAGGAGGCTGGAGCTCAGATTTATGAAGGGGGAGGGGGAGCAGCTTGATTCTCCAGCTTGAAAGTTAGACTTTTCACGGGTAGCAGTTTGCTATAGTTTCAGTTTTTAACCATGTAGGCTAACATAGCAATTGAGCCAGTCATTGGTGTCTTGTCATTATTTGGAGTACTATGAAATTCTAAGAAACAAGATACTATGGCTGGGGTATGGTGAAAAGTGGCTTCATTAAGTGCCCATGGACATTCCTTCCCAGAATATGATTAGACTAGTAAATTAGAGCTCAGTGTGCTTTAGATTGGGTTTTTTAATTGCAGCAGTTTGGGTGCAATTCAGGTTATGAGCACAACATGCTGAGACTATTTTATACTAAGTTGAGGTAGCCACATTTACTGACCCTCCAAGCCGCATATGACAGTCTCAGAAGTTAAAGAGCCAAGGATGCACCTGACAGGGCTCAGGGCTTCAGCCCTGCTCCTGCTACAGCCCCAAGCCTTGGCAGGTGCACCCCACAGGGCTGAAGCTCCAAGACCCACCCCCCCAATGGACAGAAGTCCCAATCCCCCCCACCCTGCTGCAAGGCAGAGGTCCTAAGCTTCCTCTCCCCCAGGTCTGGTAGGTGGAGAATTTGTGGGGGGGCGGGGGGGGGGGAGAAGGGGAAGTGTTCAAAGCTGCACTTTAATGGTAAGAGCCACATGTGGCTCACAAGCCAGTTTGGCTATCCTTGTACGAAGTCCTTGTTTTATGTAGTTAAGTAGTGTAGATTTAAATAACTGCATAGTTGGACTCTAAAATGTGAATCTATTGCTTGACCTGTCATTTCATAGAATATTGGAAAGTTGTACAGTACTAACTGCATGAGTATAGCTAGCCACGTGTCTGAAATCCATCTCCTGTTCTAATCACTCTAATAATAAAGTGTGGGGGTAGGGAGAATGCACTCTGTTGGAGTTTACCTTTTGGCTAGCTCCTAACCCATGTGCACCTTCATGGTGGCTTTAGATTGAACTGAGTCTTTTGCTTGTTAAAATTGGTTTGTTACCCTGAACAGAGACTTACTGACTCTTATGACTAGAAAAGTAACCCTTTTCTTTCCATGTCTAGGATTTGACAGTGGGTGGAATTCTGGTAGAGACAAGGATGCATACAGCAGCTTTGGTGCTCGGAGTGACCGTGGGGGAAAATCGAGCTTCTTTAGTGAACGTGGGAATGGGTCAAGAGGAGGAAGGTTAGTATCTTCTTGCTCCATGCAGTGCAAAACTAACTGTTACATCAGCACTAAAGTTTTATGGTAGAACTATGATCTTGCTTCACTCTAGCGTCAGTTCTCCATATGACGTGGAAACAGGGCTATTTAGTAATTTGGGGCAGCAGAATGAGAACCCTGCTTGGAAAACTAGTCTTTCAGAATAGGCAGTATTGTAAATAACTTAAAGCAGTGTTTCTCAACCTAGGGGTCATAAGCAGGGCTGGTATTAGTGGGTAAGAAGCAGGGCAGTTGCCTAGGGCCCCACAAAACTAAATTATGTGGTTTCAACCCCGTGAGGCATCTGATTCTGGGAGCCCCATGCTGCAGGGCAGCTGAAACACCAAGTTTAAGGTAGGGGGTTGCCGGCACAAAGGTTGAGAAACACTGAGTGAATTGGTTTGAGTCTTTGGACTAGCTAATGACCTTGGAGTTCTGTGGAATGGCAATAGGATGCTTGCATCACAGGTGAACACTTACTAGTTTATTGGGAGCAAGTGATTAATGTAAAATGACAAAATTGAAGATAGAATGCTCTCAACATTTTTTCCTCATCAAAAGTGTACTTGAGAACAAAATCTGAGTGAATTTAATAAAACAATTGGGTAAGACTCTTGCAGGTTCTCTCCCTTTATTTGGTCAGTTCTAAACACCTCATGTTTGTATGCACAAGTGTGGTGAGAATGACCTTTTTCGCCTCGTTAGTCCTGTATCCTGAATTTTCTCAAACATGGTTTACCAGGCCTAAAACTAAACACAACCCAGGTAAGGACTCTTTTCTACCTTTTATCCAAAGCCCATTTTACAAAGGGGGAGCATGCCTGTATAATGCAGTCATTGACATGACAAAGGGCCAAGTGTACTTGTTCAGAAAATTTCCATTTGTATTAACAATAAAATATAGGAGCAAGTAAAACTTGCCAGTTGTGAATTTTTACTATAAAGTAGTCAATGAATTAACATTGCTGCATGTGCCTCCCCTTTGTACAAAACTGTCACCTTTCTAGAATGGGTGTCCACTAAAACCTGTAATTCAAACACATGTAAAAGGGAGAATTCTGAATTGCCATTCTACAGGTAAATGTCAGTTTCTCTCAACTTAAAACTTCCTAAGTAACAGAATTTTTTTAAAATACTGTTAACTCCTATAACTAGTTAGCTTCCTATTTGGATTATTAGGCTTATCCATGCTCTAGTTTACAATTGAGCAGTTAATGTATGAAGCAGCACTGTTTTTCCCCTAAAACATTAGTCACTAACCGAACAAAGTATATGTAATGTACACCAGCTCAATGGGCAGGGCCCTGCTTTGTTGAATTTGATTCCAGATTTGGAATAAACACTTTATATTTTACCTAATGTGTGGAATTAATATGCAGTTAAACATAATGGGCCTCAGTTTGCATGTCAGACAACCACCCTTGTTGAGCTAGATTTTAAAATAGGTTTTTTGTTTAGATTTGAGGATCGTGGAAGAGGCGGTGACTATGATAGTATTGGCAGTCGTGGTGATAGGGGTGGCTTTGGCAGATTTGACCGTGGTGGAAATAGTCGCTGGTCTGAAAAGTCAGATGAAGATGACTGGTCAAAACCACTTCCACCAAGTGATCGTATGGAACAGTGAGTAACTTAACTTCATTTAGATATCTGCATGCTAATCAAATCTAGGTTAACTACTAGAATACGGATGTCTTCTATCATCTTCTTTCAGAGAGCTCTTCTCCGGAGGCAATACAGGCATTAACTTTGAGAAATATGATGACATTCCCGTTGAGGCAACAGGCAGCAACTGTCCTCCACATATTGAAAGTGTAAGCTTATTCATTTTTAATAACGAATCTAGATTTTCAGTTGCTGTATACCAAGTAAACTTACAAGAGAAACCTGATGAATCTGAGATTTGGTGCCTCTAATGCTTAAACTATGTCCAGCAACTTTTTTCTTCCTGATTATATAATGGATCCACCATACTTTAGTGAATCAGAAAGCATGACAGAACAGTTGGTAAGCAAACTATGAATGGTGAGATTCACTTGTTTGACAGCTTCCCTTATGTTACTTCAATAGCTACATCATAGGTGTGCAGCTGAAAAGATTTTACCCAGAGAGAAGCATATGTGTTGAACTGTCTTGTAAATTTTTGGTTTTTTTGTGTTAAACCTTTTGCAATGTGCTTATAGTAGATAAGGTTAAAGAAATGCACCTTGCACTTGGAGTAGAAGGTGGTGAGGTTTATGGCCCTCAGTTCCTCAGACTTCATTCTAATGTCTCTTCACCCATGGAGAAGACCTTGTTTCTTATGCAGACTTTTTTCTCATTGAGAATTCCATTGTGTACTCCTGAAGGAAATCTGCACTCAAATTCTATACACAATATTTTAAAATTATGCAAATTTTATTTGTCAAATAAAATGTGGAGGCTCCAGCAGGGCAGTGGGAGCACTTTGCAACTGTTCCTCCTTCCCCTCCCAACTCAGCGGTGGGGCTGCACCCAAACCTGACACAACACAAGGGCCTGCCCCTCCACACCAGGTATGGGCAAACAAGCTCAGCTCAGCAGGATCCTAGTGTGGGTGAGAGGGTTCTGGGTGTGGGCAGCTCAGTGGGGGATATGGATGCACAGGCTTATTGGGGGAGGTTCTGGATGCAGGGGCAATGGGATGCTGCACAGGGGGTGTCCAGGTGCTGGGGGTTGGTTGGGTGGCGGTATAGGTTCAGCTGTTTTGGGGATCTGGGTGTGGGATGCTTATTGGGGCAGTGCAGGGGGTGGTTTGGTGGGTGTGGAGCAGTGCTTCGTGCTGCTGGGTTGCTTTCTGAGGGCGTCTGACCCAGGGAAGTCTTGTCCTGGCCAACTGGGACAGAGCCTGGTGTAGGGTAGGAGCCACTGGCTGGAGTCTCTCTTCTCCCTCACACACCCACCACCCCCAGTTGATGATTTACCTTTCTGCTGCTGCTCCAGGTGCCCAAACAAATACCTGTGCTGCTTTGGAGGAGCACATGACTGATCTTGGGGCTTCCCTGTGCTTCCCAGTCAGTCTCTTTTCTGTGAGGATGTGAATTCTGTCAGTGAGCAGTGGTGCAGAACTCCACCAGGAGTACATTAACAACTTTGCTCCTCAGGCACAGTCTTAGTTGTAACTTTAGACTGTCTTTAGGTATCCTGGGCCTACACCAGGTGTTCTCAAACTTCATTGCACTGCAGTCTCCTTCTGACAACAGTTACTACATGACTGGGGAGGGGGTCAGAGCCTGAGTCCCAGCCAAGTCTAATGCTGGCCCTGGTTACCCTATTAAAATGCAGTGCAGACATTTTGGGCTCTTGACCCCCACCTTTTGCAAACTGCTGGCCCAGACCAAAGAGTGCTATGAGGATAAGGACAGACCTAGAACTTGATCCAAAATTTTATGGGAAGCCAACTTAGAGTGGACAGGTGTGATGTGCTCATAGTAGCGTGTGTTGCTGAGGTGATGAGCTGCTGTGTTTATACTAGCCAGAGTTTACAAAGTGAAGTGTTTTCATGCCCAGGTATAGTATATTGCTGTAGTCCAGCTGAGAGGTGACAAAGGCATGAATGACTGAGGCCAGGTCTTCACTGTGATGGGATAGTCTCTTGGCCAGCTGGAGATTATAAAAGCATTACTTGTGGCTATTGTGATGTGAAACAGTGTCCAAAGGAATCCAAGTGCACTCCTCAGACTGAACTGACCAGTTGTGAATGTGAACTTGAAATCTGTACCATGGTTGTGAACTCAATAGTTCTCTGCCCACCAGCATCACCTGTTTTACCAAGGTCAGCTTCATCCGAGCACTGGGCCATCTTGGTGGTGCTTGTGTTGTGTGCTGAAGGATAGGTAGTTGAGTCCATGTGATCTTACAGTTAACCTGTTAACTGTTGATACTGAAAACCAGAGAATTCGTCTTTGTGGAGCCCTGCAAGCAAAGGTTCTAGTGGTGCAGGTGCAGTTTCCATCACTTCTCTTTAGCTGGATGCCTCCAGAAAGGACTCAGGCCACTTTAGTGCATTACCCTGGACTCTTGCCACCTCTAGTTAGACAGCTGTATTGAATGCTACAAAGAGACCCATGAGAATGGGTGTCTGTCCTGTATCTGACTGAAAGTGGCACTAATTCTCTAAAGCTGTTTCAGTTCCATGTCCTGGCCTGAATCCAGATTGTGCTGGGTCTAGTGTCTTCAGTTGGATGAGCTTGTAGTTGACCTGTTGCTCATTTCTCTGAGCTTGCTCTGGAATGAGGGTTTTGACAGTAGGCAGTAGCTGGCTAGAATTGAAATATGCAGGTTGGGTTACTTTGTTGGTCAGAATATTGTATGTTTTTTGAAGGAGGAACAGAAGGTTCCTCCTCTGAATCAGCTGTTCATGACCCATTCACAAGCCAGGAAGGGCATGGGTTGGATTCATGAGTCTTTCCTTAGAACTCCTTTAGGGGATGTCCAGAAGTTACTGCTTGGGAGACTACTACAGTGAAGCAGCCATTGCGACACCTCAGGTTACTTATCTCTAGTAGCTCCTGTTACTGTACAGGTGCCATATTGAGCTTTGTGGCTGAGAAGGAATTGAAGTGGTGGCAGATCTGCTCCTCTCTAGATGCCTTTTGCATCAGGGCACAAGTATGTAAAGGTCACAGGTCTGGACCTGTGGGTACTGCTGACTGCACTCTCTGATCAAGAGTGCATGGGTGCAGGCATCCTGTAATGGACCACCCATAGGGACAAAACATCTCTAACTTCAGTTACTGTACAGATAAATTCTGCTCTGAAATAGGGCAGCAACAGGTGAACACTGCTTTCTGGATACTGCTTAAACACAGCTTTCTGGGTTTTTTGTCAGGCAACCTGCAGTGTAAATGCTTTGTCATAACAGATGACTTTGGTTGTTCTCAGCACGTGATGGCCTGCCATATGCCGTGATCAGGAGACCTGCTATGTAGTCAGTCCACAAGTGCTTTGAGACCACTAATACATTTTTTCTGTATCTGATTAGTGACTGTGTTTCTGGCATCTCTCTTTATGATGAACTGATTATGACTTGCAGGTTTCTCAGTTTAACACACTGGTTTATTGTGCAAGATTAAACTGAATTAAGGACCACTGCAGTACTTTAAAGACAGATTTCATGGGAAAGGAGTAGAGAAGGAACCTAGTGATGCTCTTCTGCTACTGGCTAATGGTTTTTTGGCAACTTGAAAGCCTGAAATGTTTTATTGGAGGATATCTTGGTCTATAGAATTGGTGCAAGAGCTTGCTCTTGCTTCAGTTGTAGGGATGAGGGGTGCATGCATGGGTGGGTTTTTTATAGGAGAGAATTTTTAGATGGGATGTCACATACGGAGACCACTAGTTCTGTGGTTTTATGCATAGGTCTCATTTGCTTGGAAGCCTGACTTCTGATATGAGCCTTCTACTTGGTATTAAACTTTTTATGCTGCTTATACATAAACAAAGAAGAACCAAATACATGGGGTTTTTTAATATTCAGGTTTAAAATCTGTTAAATTTTTTTGTGTACATGTACTGAGCAGATTAATCCTATGGATACATGAGTCACTTGAGCTGAGCTATATTTTTTTTTTCAGTGAGAAGGTTCTGAAGTCAATCCCCCACTAACTTCTCCCCTCCACCCCCTAATGTCTGTTACAGTTCAGTGACCTTGACATGGGAGAAATTATCATGGGCAACATTGAGCTCACTCGCTACACCCGTCCTACTCCCGTTCAGAAACATGCTATACCTATCATCAAGGACAAGAGAGATTTGATGGCCTGTGCCCAGACAGGTAGGTTTTTGACCTTGCACCTATAACAATACTGACTTTCCAGTTCAGCTTGAAATGGAGATGGGAATTGATCAAATCCTCAAGCTGCAGATGATAACTAATAGGAAAGGAAGCAACTGCTCATGACAGACAAACTTAGTGCTCCTGCGTTTCCTTCATACTGGGAACTATAGCTTGCTATCCTTAGAGCAAGAACAACACACTAGCACAAAATCTGGATTGACCAGTTATAGAGGTGAGGGTAACTTACTTGTCATGCCTCCTCTGTGGATGCTAGGTGCTTCTTAGGACTTAGAATACAGCATTTTTAGGGCTTTAGTACATACCTTAAGGCAGAATATGGTTGCTTCTGCCATTTCAGACAATTGCTGTATTTTTATAGTGTTCCTTTGGCCCAAGTGAGATCAATATTAACTCAATGTAGGGAAAGATGTGGGGATGGGGGTAAAATTGTCTGCCTTGACTCAGCCTTGAGTTCCTGGTTCTTCAAGTGTTTGCTCATGTTGTCCATTGTAGGTGTATGTGTGCTTGCCACAGGCACTTGTGCAAGAAGTTTTTTTTTCTCCCCCCCCTCAGTGGTATCCATAGGGGACCCGGCTCTGATGCCCGCTGGAGTGGCATGCATATGCATCGGTATAAGGCACATCACCTGCTCCCTCCACCTTCTATTCCTTCTTATTGCCAGTGACCATGCTGGAACATCTCCTTGCCTCTCTAAGCTTACTTGTCACAGCTAGGCACAGCTGAGAACTTCCTGTATATAGTTAGAAATTTTCATTGCCTTACTGTGGATTTAGTGTTTTACTCCCAATGATACTTAGCCTAAGGACAGAGCATGCCCTGGTCCCTGGGCTTCAAATGTGCCTGTTGCAAGAAACCCTTGCTAGTCAGTGATTACCATAGAAGCTGTTTGAAACGCTTAGGGGAAACCAACATTAGTGATGAGTGTCACACATGCAAGAACTTCAGACCACAGAACAAAAAGGAGTGAGATATTTGTCTCAGAGCACTCATTAGAGTCGGCCCTTACTCCAGCCTCAGAGCCAACCAGATTGGGTTCTGCTCCTAGCATTGCAGCTTCGTTGCAGAGCACACTGCTGACACCAGGCTCAGACCAGCACTAAGCCCCATCCCCTGCTACTGGCTAAAAAGCAAAGAGGCTGGGAGGGGATGTTCTCCTGTGTCCCATAAAGGGAAGGAGAAGGCTGGAGAAGAGCAAAGACCCATGAGGGCTGAGTTGTTAAGCCCACTTCAAGATCCGCCTTCCACCCCGGGGAGCCACAGAGGCACTCACACCTGACGCTGGTGTCCACACTGGAGGCCTTTCAGGCCATTAAGGCTATGGATGTGCCCTGTTTGAGCGGTAAACCGGCTTTGGGACCCTTCCAACAGTCCCCATCAGTGCTGCACCACTCCTTGCCACAGGGGCTGTCCCATCAGCGCTTGCTTGAGTGGCACCATCAGCTCACAGACACGAGTTGGCTTGCCTGTCAGAGTTCCTGGTCTGTTCCTGGGCTCAAGGCAATGATCGCCAGTGGTCTGGCATAGACCCACAAAGGCATGATACAATCCCCAGAGCCCTGGTGCCAGGAGCACCCAAGACACTCTCCCAGCACATGGCACCAATCCAGAGGATTGAGACACTGGTCCCCAGAGCTCTGTTGCTGGACCAACAGTACAGTTCATCACCAGCATGTCAGCAGTCTCCAGCAGGTCAGTCTACTCGCTCACATTCCCACTCCTACTCAACAGAAAAGCATCGCTCGCTAAACATCAGGCATCAATTGTCAGGGTACCAGCACCAAGATCACAGCACTGAGAGCCATTGCCCTCGTACAGGTCCTCTGCAGAGGTTTGGGACTAGAACTGTCAGGATTGGGGCAGACAGTTGGCCATGGCACTATCCTGGTCCCCAGACATGTATCCCCCTCCTCAGACTCCAACAGCAAAGAGATCCTGCCCATGGGCTTGGATCACCCATCAAGAGCACCTGCCTTCCCCTCTGGGGGCCATGCTGTCACTGGTGGCCAGGACCAGTGGCAAGCCCCCTGGCAACTCTGGAACCCCTAAGGATTCCATTGCAGGGGCATAGGCCAGCCTTGGGTATCAGACAAACTGTTAGCGATAGCTTGTCACCTGCCTCTGTTTCAGACATGCGAGTCAGAGCAGGCTCCTTGGGCTCAGCAGGGTTGGCAGACCTGTACCTGCCTCCTCCTCTTCACCTGATGAGGCAATAGCAGAGCCCTTTCACCCACTTTCCCCAGGACAATGCCAGGGCTCACTAGGAGCTCTTGAAGAGGGTCACCTTGAACATGGGGCTGGAAGTCAAGGAGTTGGCAGAGCCCTTGGACTCCTTGTTTGATGTACTGAATACAGCAGCTCCTGCCAGGGTGGTATTGCTGGTGCACAAGGGAGTGATGAAAATCACTAGGACCCTGTGGTAGACACCTTCCTTCCTGCCCCCACCTCCAAGTGAGCAGAGTAAAAATACCCTTAACAGGGACATAGTATCTTTATACCCACCCTGCCCCAAACTCACTGATTGTCAGCAGCTCATAGTGCAACAGACAGGGCCAACTGGGATCAGTGCCTAAGAACAAGGAGGTAAAGAGGCTCAATCTCCTTGGTAGAAAAACTTTTATGCTACATAGACTCCAGCTGAGTGGCCAACTACCAGGTCTTGCTTGGCTGCAGTGATCTAATAGCTGGCAATCCATGGCCAAGTTCTGACTCACTGCCAGAAGAACCCAGGAAGGGTTTCCTGGCTATCAGAGATGAGGGCAGTGGCCAGAGCAGCCCTACAAGTGGCCTCGGATGCAACACTCTCTGCCTAAAACATGTCCTCAGCTATTTCAATGAGGTGGTTGTCCTAGTTGCAGTCATTGGGCCTTTTAACACAGGTTCAACAGTTGATCCAGGACTTCCCGTTCAATGGTCTGGCACTGTTTTCAGAACAGACAAACAGTAAATTGCACAGCCTGAAAGACTTGAGGGTTACTTTGTGCACCATGGACCTATACATGCCTGTGCTGGTAAGGAAGTGGCTTAAGCAACAACTGACCGAGGTTGGCTTCCAAGCCTATGGGTCTGAGCCTTTCTGTAAAAAGGTCAAGAGCAATAAGCACCAGCAAGGCCGCCAGTCAGCATCCTATACGCACTTGAGCTCCATCCATGACCAACTGGGTGGTAAGCAGGCATTTTGAGGATGTGCTTCCAAGGTGACCTTCCAGCCTGTGGTGTGGATCCTGCTCCCCTGTTTTTCAACTGTCTCATGGAACTGGCAGTGGTCTTCTGCCCAGCTGCCAGACCTACTGTCACAGGATCATTGTTGGCATGCAGGAGCCAGTCTTATCTCTTTCCACCTCACAGCTTGGATGCCGCATGCACTCTAGTCAGGTACAGCAGGTTCTCTTGGAAAGCAGCCCTCCACCAGAGCAACTTACCTGGCAAAGTGGAAACACTTCTCTTGCTGGGCATCTGAGTGCAACATCTCCCTGACCCAGTCATTTCTACAGTTCATCTTGGATTTCTTGCTCCATTTAAAGCATGTGGGCCTTGCCTTTTCAGTCAAGGTGCACCTGGCAGCCATATTGGCTTTCCATCCTCGTGTCCAGGGTAAATCCTGTATTCTTGCATAAGATGTCAGTCAGGTTCCTGAAGGGCCCTTAATAGCTCTTTCCACCAATCCGTGACCCGGTCCCATCCCTTATGCTGATGCATATGTGCACCACACCAGAGCCAGTCATCTTACAGATACCATAGATGGATTGGTGGGGGACTTCCAGCACCAGTGCATGTGGTAAGCGCACACCTACAATGGAATGGACATGAGCAACACCTCTCAAACACATAACTCTTATCTCTTGCCTTGTTAACATCAGGAGCACAGTCTAGTTCAGCTAGGTTGCTTGGAATACTGTGTAAGGTGTTGCAGCTGATAGCATCAATACTTCCATCAAGTTTTTATTGTCACAATTAACCTTCCTATTTCTTAATAGGATCTGGGAAAACGGCTGCATTTCTTCTACCAATATTGAGTCAGATCTATACAGATGGTCCCGGTGATGCTCTGAGGGCTATGAAGGCAAGTTCTTAGATGTGCAGTCCCAGAAATGTTAAAACTAGCTCAGTCCGCGTGCAGGATTCTTTTCTTGCCTGCAATTCTTCTGTTAATATTTATTCTTTCTAGAGATGTCTGATTATAGTATTCATACTAACACGCAGTCTATTTCAGAGGCCTGTGCCCAATTTCTTACCCCCAGTAATTTAGAGGGCCGTTTCAGAGAGCCGCTCATTTGTTGCTTGTCTGCTCATTTACAGGCATCGTGGTTCTCTTGTGTGTGGTTTTTTTCTTTTGGCTCAGATATTACCATCTAATTAACAAATCCTGTCTTCAGACATTCATAACAAAAGAGGAAGACCTTAAAACAAAACTGCGTGAAGCCAAATTTCAATTCCGTTTAGGCCAGTGGAGGACCACAGAGCTGTTCTTGATGGTCTAGGGACTAAACTCTTCAGGACTAGTCAGATAATAGAAATGTGAAAGGATCTCTTGCAGTGTGGCTTCCAGAATGAAGGCTGAAAAACTATACTGGTAATAAGCATGTCTTGTAGCCACTGAAAAGTGGCTATTTCTAAGTAAAGTTGTTGTTGCACCATGGAGTAAGAAATTTTGTTTTCCTCCAATAAATGTCAGTATTGAATCCCTTCTGTAAGATTTAAAAATAAGTAATGTTTACAGGGAGTCTTGAAAATCTCTGTAGTTCTGTTCCCTAAAGACATATTGGCTTTGTGTTACCTAGCATACCTGATGATAGTGTAGCTGGGACACAAGTCTTCAGAACCAATGCCTAAAGCATGATTGAGACTTTCTGTAGTGGAAGACTTCCTGTACTTTTTAACAACTCATAGCAACAGGTCTTTTGGAATATAAATAGCCTTGATTGCAGGTAGTTGTCCAATTTAGAGCAAAGAAAGCTGTGGATGCTTTACTTGGTCTGTGATCCATGCTCAGCCACGAGTGCTGTGCTGGTGGCAAGAAAGTTTCAGAATTGTGGGAAAAGGATGTGCCCGGGGTTTGAAATGGCTTTAGTTTCAACTCTTCAAATTAGTATGTATGTATTATTCTAAATGTTCTGTCCTTCAGGAAAATGGAAGGTATGGACGCCGTAAGCAATACCCAATCTCTCTAGTCCTGGCTCCAACTAGAGAACTGGCAGTGCAGATCTATGAAGAAGCCAGAAAGGTATCTTTTTGGCAACTTGTCTGTATAATATCCTGAGCTTTTTAAAAAAACAGAAAATTAACTAGTTCTGTTCTTACAGTTTGCATATCGTTCCAAAGTTCGTCCTTGTGTTGTCTATGGTGGTGCTGACATTGGTCAACAGATACGTGACTTGGAACGTGGATGTCACTTGCTTGTGGCAACTCCAGGACGTCTGGTTGACATGATGGAGAGGGGGAAGATTGGATTGGACTTCTGCAAGTACGTGAAATAACTTTGGAATTTGACAATCTAACACGTCTATAGAATTTCTGACAAGATCCTGGGACTTAGCTGTTGGTTTTTAAACTGAAAAAACATATATATAAATGTAAACAGTAGTGATCCATATTATTTTCTCATATTGGACAGTCATTTAGGCAAGGCTTACCAGTTGAAAGTTGAATTTCACAATACAAATTCCATGTGCTTCTCAGGTTCTAAAACATGACAGTATTTGCATAACACCGTTCTCTTCCTTCTTCTCCCCCCCCCCCCCCCCCCCCCCCCCCCCAGTTTTCCTCTGGTCTGACACTCACATAATGGCTCTCAAGCAGCCTGCACCTATTTAGCAGTCTCCTACAAACTTGCTTCTTGTACTAATCTAGCATGCTGTGGATGAGACATTCTAAGCCAGTGTTTCTCAAATGTGGCCACCAGGGCCTTCTCTTGGGTCCACCACCTCCTCGGTAGTGATTGAGGGGATGGTTGCCTGGGGCTGCCAGGAGTTGGGTCCTACCCCTTTCTGCAGCCAGAAATGCTGTCGAAGCAGGCAGCTGGTGAGTTCTCCACCTTCCTGGAGGCTGTGGGGCTTGGGCTTCTGACTCCAGCCACGTGGTGGTGGGCAGCAGGTCCCAGGCTCACCACTCTTTCTTTCCTCTTCACCCTGGCTCCTGCTGCCTCCTTCAGCCACAGGGCAGCAAGCTCTGGCCCCAGCTGTACAGTGGCTGTGGGCACTGGCTCCAGGCTCACCACCTGCTGCCTAGCCCCTGCTGCCACCTCCATCCCTGGGCTCTGACCATGTAGCAGTGGAGACTATCGCTGGGCCCTAGCCACGGGGCTCTGGCCCCAGGCTCACCCATCACCCTTGGCCCCAGCTGCATCTTTTGGCTGTGTGACAGTGGGCTTCAGTCCTTGGCCAGAGGGTTTCAGGGTCTCCCCCACCCCCCTTTCCAAATTACAACTGGTCCCCACTGCCTTCCTACCCGCCTCTATCCACAGCTTAATTTTCCCCTAGCTTGCAAGGGTTGAGTAAATCTGCTGTGATAAATGTAAGTTCAATACTGTTTTTCATTGCTTCCTAGCTAGCTAGCAAGTCTGTTAATATTTCACAGCAGCAAACTTACAAATTTCAATATTTCACAGCAGCAGGCTTACTAGCTAGCAAATTTTTATTAAAAAGAAAAAGCCAGCAAAAGAAACAAAAGGTGAGAACATGCAAAGCACCTTATTCTTGGTTCTCGTCTCTTTAGGTCAGGTTAAAAAAAGACCACTGTACATTTTTATTACTGTTTGCAAAAAAAAAAAAAAACCCAAATCATTGTAATTTATGAAAGGTTTGGACATTTATGTGCATGTTTTTCCTCCTAAATTAGTATTTTTAGGAAAAATTGTCAGCGAGGAAGAGTTAGTTGGTGGCCGCACTCTAAGGCCACCAGAAAATTTGTTGAGAACCCTTGCTCTAAGCTGAAGTTCCTGTGGGAGTGATCATACTGTGTGCTCTGAGAATTTTGTTGTCAAACATTTGTAAAAGCGTGCCTTAATTTGTTAAATCTACTAGTTCTGTCATCTAAAACTACATATAGCTCATAAGTACTTCCCAACTAATGTCAGGTCATACAAGAGGTCATTGACTAATCTTGGCATACTTCATTAAATTGCCAATTTTTTTTAAAAAAGCCTGGTTTGTGTGTGGGGATTAAACTACCATATGTATTTGTTCGTTAGCCTGTTCATTTATAAGCCAACCCCCCCAAAATGAATAGGTAAAAATAGCAAAAACTGCATGATCCTTTCATAAGTGGACCCTGTATTTCAGGGGTTGGAAATCTTTGGCTCCTGGCCTGTTGCTCCTGGCAAGTTGGGACGTTTTGTTCTTTGCAGCATCTTCAGCACAGCCCTTCAGCTCCCAGTGGCTGTGGTTTGCCACTCCAGGCCAATGGGTAGTGGCGGCCAGCACATACCTCGGCCCATGCCACTTCCTGCTGCCCCCATTGACCTAGAGCTGCGAACCGTGGCCAGTGGGAGTTGCAATCAGCCAAACTTGCAGACATGACAGGTAAACAAACTGGCCCTGCCTGCCAGGGTACTTACCTTTGCAGGCTGCATGCCAAGGGTTCCTGATCCCTGTATTAGATATTCAATTCAATGATTCTGTAGAGTTTTTTTTTAAATCATCAAATTTTGGTGTAGACCCATTTATAAGCTGACCCCTGATCTTTGATGCTGTTTTTACCAGTATTATTCAGCCTATGAATGAGTATATATGGTAATTGAAAGGAAAAAATTTCCTCACTGTAAGCAATTTTGATCCTATTAATCTAATCCCAGATACCTGGTACTGGATGAAGCTGATCGCATGCTTGATATGGGGTTTGAGCCTCAAATTCGCCGTATTGTTGAACAAGATACTATGCCACCAAAGGGAGTTCGTCATACCATGATGTTCAGTGCTACTTTTCCCAAGGAAATCCAGGTATTGTCTAGCTTGATGCTTTTTTGACCTACAAGCTTAATGTAAGTACTTTTTGAACTCCCCCAGTCTTTGTGGGGGATAACAGTGGGGAATTTTTTTTGTCTACTGCCTAGATGCTTGCCCGTGACTTCCTGGATGAATATATCTTTCTGGCTGTTGGCAGAGTTGGCTCTACATCTGAGAACATCACACAGAAAGTAGTGTGGGTGGAAGAGTCAGACAAACGGTCATTTCTGCTTGACCTGCTAAATGCCACAGGTAAAGACTGTTTGGGAGAATTTCAACACAGCTCTAATGGCTCAGGTAATGAGAATCTATGTTAGGTGGAGGAAAAGCTGTTAGTCTTTTCCTCCGTTTTTCATATGTTGTGAATGTTTTGGCTTTGACTTAAAACAGTATGCATGCAAATAAACTACTTGGGTAATATAAACATCATGGGAGGGGGAATGGCCTTGGTACTCATCTCTCATTCAATGAAGTAATATAATAAATACACAGTTAAACTGGAGCAGAAGATAAGAAACTGCCTTTTACTGCTGTGGGGGGAGGGGAGGGCGCTAAATATTTTCAGATGTAGCATTGCTGGTGGCAAATCTGTGGTTTAACTTCTTGCATTAGGTAAAGATTCACTGACTCTGGTGTTCGTGGAGACTAAAAAGGGAGCTGACTCTCTGGAGGACTTTCTCTACCACGAAGGGTACGCTTGTACAAGCATTCATGGAGATCGCTCTCAGAGAGACCGAGAGGAAGCTCTACACCAGTTCCGTTCAGGCAGAAGCCCAATTCTGGTTGCCACAGCAGTAAGTCCCTAACTTCTTTTTTTCTTCCTATAAGATGTTTAGTTTATTTCACTTCATTCTTGTGAAGCTTTGCTAAGAGCTGACAGTTGAACTTCTTCACCATTAGGTTGCAGCAAGAGGATTGGACATTTCAAATGTGAAACATGTCATAAACTTTGACTTGCCAAGTGACATAGAAGAATATGTACATCGCATTGGTCGTACAGGCCGTGTGGGAAACCTTGGTAAGACTCTTCAGTGCATTGTCTACTAGAAGATGCTCTTCAAACGTAGTATTCCATTGGGTTATAAGTAACACTATATACCTTCTCTAACAGAGAGGAAACTTGAACTACAAAACAAAGCTAGCTTACTTCTAGTTTTGCAGCAGTAATCTTCATTTCAGTTTAATAAAACTGAGCAAAATTCCATGCAAGTCTTATTGCTTCAGTCTCTCTTCCATTGGTACCTTCACTGCCTATTTGACAAAACAGTGTGTTTAAAATAAACAAGTGCTGGGTCGTCATATATTTGTTATAGCAGTCTCAGATGTGGCAGAATGTGGGTAAAATGGAGTAGGAGACCTAATCTCCCCCAAGGAGTTCAGTCAGAAATTTAATTAACAAATTTTTTAACAAGCATCAGCGTGGAAGCACGTCCTCTGGAATGGTGGCCAAAGCATGAAGGAGCATACAAATGTTTAGCATATCTGGCATGTAAATACCTTGCAATGCTGGCTACAAAAGTGCCATGCAAATGCCTGTTACTTTCTGATGCCATTGTAAATAAGAGGGCAGCATTATCTCCTGTAAACGTAAGCAAACTTGTTCAGCCAATCAAGAGAAACAAGAAGTAGGACTGAGTGGACTTCTAGGCTCTAAAGTTTTACATTGTTTTGTTGGAGTGCAGTTGTGCAACAAAAAAACAATATGTAAATAGCACTTTCACAACAAATTACACTACAATACTTGTCTGTGGTGAATTGAAAAACTTTTGTTTTTACTGTGCAAATGTTTGTTTGTAGTAATATCAAGTGAGCACTGTACACTTATGCAGAATACAAACTGAAATCAATATATTTGTTGAAAAACCAATTTTTTAATTACACATTTAGATTGGTATTGTGTTAAATCAGTTTTAGTCGCACTGTTAACTTCAATTACATTTTAGTTAATTGCATATGTTAACTGATAAATTGACAGCCCTAGAAACCAGTATAGCAGAGTTCCAGTTGGCTTTTTTTTAGGGGAAAAAACGCTGCTAAATTCTTGCATGCAAGTGCTCATGGACCAACTGACATTTATGCATGTTCTGTTAAAACACAAACTAATACAAATGAGAAATAAGTGTCTGGAATGCAGTCAGGTTGTTGCTGCAAGGGCTAGTATAACACCATAATCTGGATTAAAAGTATACCAAATCCTGTAGGCTGGTTACCTAACATCAGGTTAATAAAGCAACTTGCCACAAGAGAAGGCTCACAGAGAGAGAGACACAGACACACCTTCATAGAGAGCAAAGTCCCAGGGAAGGAACAAACATTTGGATGTTTGCTGACTTAAGTCTGAGTAAATTCCGCATCTGCTAGGCATCTTCCTACCTGATAGCTCAATTACATAGTATTCTAAAGTGGTTTTTTGTATTGCCTGAGATGTCAATCCTCAAAGAGAAACTAGTAAGCTGGCATGCACTCTAAGCCTAGTGGTGTCTGAGAGATACTTACTTACTTACTTTTTATTAGGCAACTTCCTGTCCTAAGACTAATTTCAAGTATCTTTAAAGTTCAGTACAGGCCTGGCCTGTTCAATATAAAACCCACCAACTAACTTTCTTTTTGTTCTCCTGTTAAGACCCTTTCTGTGTAGCTCAGATGAACTTGGACTTGAAGCATCATACCAAGTTACCTAATGTTGAGAATCAATTTTTTTTTTAAGGCCTTGCCACCTCATTCTTCAATGAGAGGAACATAAACATCACCAAGGACTTGCTAGATCTCCTTGTTGAAGCTAAACAGGAAGTACCATCATGGTTGGAAAACATGGCTTATGAGCAGATTCATAAGGGTGGCAGCAGTCGTGGGCGTTCAAAGAGGTAACTTGACTAGGACTCTGACTACTTAAGGGCATAATCCTATTTTATGCCAGTTCCATGGTTGCAGATTCAGGTTCCTATTGTCTAAAACTTTGCTTTAATTGCACTTCAGATTAGAGAGTTAGCTAAATCTGTCTTCCATGTTGATATATTTTAGTACTGCTATCTCTGATTGCACTGTGGCACCTCTAAACTGCTCCAAGTTGTTCTTAACACTTGCCTTCCTTCATAGTAGAGTTGGAAATACAAATGAACTTTGAGAATTTGCTTTTCCATTAGAAATATTAAAGTTTTTCTTTAGTTTGCTTCAAACTGAGCCCCTCATAGGAAGCCACATCTTGTCATGTAAGTCCCCTCTATGCTAAAAGGTCCTATTCTGAAAGTCTCCCAAATCCAGTTAAAAGAGGATTGTTCCTAATCAGTTTAAGAGCTGGATGATTTTGGGATGAGGAACAAGTAAGACCAACTAGAAACAGTTGGAAAAGACTTACAAGATTTACTGTAAAGTGGGTTCTGACATTAAGCTGCTAAGCAGCTGAATTTTGTTTAGCAAGCTAGCCCCATTCACTAAATCAAAGTATTGTACTGAATCTTTAGTGTTCACCTATAAATTGCTTTTGCTTTATTTACATGTTAAAGGGAGCAGGATTATTTGTTTTGGAAAGGCAACAAAAGTGTGCTTTTCCACTTTGAATAGAACAGATGTGCTTTTATTTTTTTTTAAGCTGCCGTTATGCAGTATAAAGCAAAGTCTCAATCATATTGCATCAGCTGAGACTTTTTACTGCTGTATGTGATTTATTCTGTCCTATTAACCAATAAATTGCTGCTATGTGGACAAAAATATTTCTCATTGCAGTGCTATACTGTGGTTTCCAAGCCAGTAAACGGGCTGAAGATACTGTAGCCATCTTTGTAGATGGCTATAGATTAAGAGGGAGTGAACTCCTTCTTCATATAGGAAAAACAACTCTAGATGATGCAGCAGAATACATCAGCAGCATAATTAGTTTCTTCATATTACTTTAATACAAAACCAGTGACATTTCATAAGCAATGATATATAGGTATCAGTTTGTGGAGTGAATTATAATGGTATGTGTCACTAGTTCCTTAAATAGCTAGTACTGCTCTTCAGCTGTTTCCTCTACCCCAGTTGTGCAGGGATGGGTTGTACTGCATTGGACCTACAACTGAACTTGAGAAAAGCAACTCTTAATTATTGTAGGATTCTGCATTCTTGCAATTGGTTATGGTTTATTCAACTGAAAAGTAAGCCATGTAGACTGAACAGTAGCACCTCTTTCCTCAGCTTATTTCAAATGGAATGTTAACAGACTTGTGCTGTCCAACTAGCAATGAGGCTTGCAAGGAACAAACACTGGTGCTGAAACTAAGCAATAAGGGTACTGCTATATTCTGCAAATATTCATTTCAAACAGCTTTACAGAACTCTACCCTAGCTTTCAAAGCTGCATCTTAATTGCATTCTACTAGAATGCAGTAAGAACACACTGTGAATAATGCTTTTTTCTGTATAGCCGCTTCAGTGGAGGATTTGGTGCCAGAGATTATCGAACAAGTAGCGGTGGCAGCAGTAGTAGCTTTAGCAGTAGTCGACCAGGCAGCAGCCGCAGTGGTGGTGGCAGTAGCAGCAGCGGCCATGGAGGCAGCAGAGGATTTGGAGGTAATTATCTGTCTTGTAATCAAATACAAAGGAGGGAGCTGGTGGCAGCTTGAAAACAAGCTCTGAATCTTTTTAAGGAAAACTAGGTCTTATCGTAAAACAAATAAAGTAGCCAACTCTTAAATTGGTCTGTAAGGGCTGTGAATTGACTAATAGTCTGTTACACTGAACCAAACCGAACAATGCAAAGGAGGATTTAGCTGGCACAGTATCAGTTGTGGTACCCAAAATTATGGTAAGCAGGACATGCGTGCACACACACACACCAAAGCTTTCCTAATCTTATAATTGTAGCTTTACAATACCATGTATAATCAATGTCTTTTCTCCTCCTCCTCAAGATTTTCTCTCCTCCCCTCACACACACACTCTCTCTCCCTCTCAACAGAAAGAAAGATTCTGTCCAGGGAAGAAGAAAAAAAGGGGGTAGACTAGTGATTCTCAAACTGTTTTATACTGGTGAACCCTTTCACATTGCAAGCCTGAGTGCAACCCCCCCTTATAAATTAAACACTTTTTTTTAATAGCATTACAAATGTTTGATGCAAAGCTGGGTCTGGGTTGGGGGCCAACAGCTTGCAACCCCCAGAGGGGTCCCGAACCCCCTGGCATAGACTGTGGATGTAAGGGTTTTAGTAAGTTGATGTGGTTTTGTTTTTCTCTAATAGGTGGTGGCTATGGAGGCGGCTTCTACAATAGTGATGGATATGGAGGAAACTATAACTCCCAGGGGGTTGACTGGTGGGGCAACTGAATCTGCTTGCAGCAGATATCCTACCAAACAAGCTAATATGGAAACCACATGTAACTTAGCCAGACTATACCTTGTGTAGCTTCAAGAACTCGCAGTACATTACCAGCTGTGATTCTCCACTGAAATTTTTTTTAAGGGAGCTCAAGGTCACAGAAGAAACAAAAGGAACAAGCAGCCCTATTTTGAAGGTGAAGATTCCATTGCTGTAGTCAGGATTAACTCCCCTCCCAGCCATCCCCAACCCCAAACTGCATTTCTAATTTTGTGACTGAGGATCATTTGTTTGTTAATGTACTGTGCCTTTAACTTTAGACAACTTTTATTTTGATGTCCTGTTGGCTCAGTAATGCTCAAGATATCAATTGTTGACAAAATCCAAAATTACTGAACTTGAGCTAAAATCAAACCTTGGCACGCAGGTGTGATACAACTTAAACAGGAATCATCGATTCATCCATAATATTACAAAAACTTATACGGTAGCCTGCATTAGGGCTTTTGATACTTGCAGATTTGGAGAAAAAAAAACAAACAAACATCTTGAAGCATATCAATGGAATTCGTTTCTAATGTGGCAAAACTGTACTAAGTTAAAGTTCTGATTTGCTCACTCTATCCTGGATAGGTACTTAGAACCTGATAGTCTTTAATAAGCCATTCCAGTCATGATGAGATGATGTATGGGTACATGCATACATTAAAAGCACTGTTTTTGAAGTTAATGCAAGTAAATACAGCAATTCCTTTTTCAATGTTTAGGCAGATCATTAATGTGAGCTAGCCAAATGTGGGCAGAATATTACAGGGAACGTTTAAAGGTCTGATAACTTGAAATAGTTTTTAGGAGAATTCATCTATTTAGACTTTTTAAAAATGCCTGCCATATGAAATTGAAATGGTAGAATGGCTGACCACGACAGTGATCGGTCCTCCTCAAGGGCCTGACTGATTTTGGTCTAATAACGCATGCTAGTGTTGATGTTTTTTGGTCAAGAGGGTATGAACAGGAAGAATTATGCAGCAGGCTTTATTTTAATGCAGATTCACATTACTCTGTTCAAGCTGCGTTGAGATGTTAAACTGGCTTACTGTAGACTTTGTAAAATGGCTCCAGAAAAGTAACAAACAAACCTTGAGATCACAGAGGTTGGAAATGTACGTAACTGCACAAGGTTTCAATTCTGCTATTAAAGTGCAGTTTTAGTCAGTTTTAGTTGCATAGGTTTCCATTGTATTTATAGTCTGTTTATGCTAAATCTGGCCAAAGATAAGTATTGTCCACAAGTAAAATGCCTCTGCCACTTGGAATTTCTGTGCTAACTTTTGTGGCCAGAGCCATTATCAACTCTTAATCTACAGTGGCATAGGAAAATGGCAAAAATCTCCTAAAGTGCAATAGATTTTTTCAAGTGTATTGTGCCTTGTTCTAAAACTTTTATTAAGTAGGTGCACTTGACAGTATTGAGGTCATTTGTTATGGTGCTATTTCAATTAGTCTAGGTTTAGGCCCTTGTACATTTTGCCCATAACTTTTTACACAAAATACTTCTTTTATTGCACATTCAGAGAATTTTATATATGTCTTGTGTGCGTGTCCTTAACTTCCAATCTTATTTTGTCTCTTGGAGATTGAACGCAGCTTGTCTAAGGAGAAGGAACTAGATTCTAAAATTTATTTGGGACCATGGGAATGATAGCTGGGAAGAAAACTATTTGCACACGAGATTTCTAGATACTTTTTGCTGCTAGTTTTGTGTAATATTTATTGAACATTTTTGACAAATATTTATTTTTGTAAGCCTAAAAGTGATTCTTTGAAAGTTTAAAGAAACTTGACCAAAAGACAGTACAAAAACACTGGCACTTGAATGTTGAATGTCACCGTATGCGTGAAATTATATATTTCGGGGTAGTGTGAGCTTTTAATGTTTAAGTCATATTAAACTCTTAAGTCAAATTAAGCAGACCCGGCATTGGCAGTGTAGCCATAACTTTCTGATAGTAAAACAAAAATTGGCAACTTAAAATTAAACATGCCAAGGTTTTGATACACTTGTCTTAAGATATTAATGAAACACTTCTAAACACTGATGTGAAGTGTCCAGATTCTCAGATGTTTGTTTGCGTGAGTTTTGTTTAGTTGTGTGTGGTTTTTGTTTTTTATTTTTCAGTGAATGTCTGGCACATTGCAATCCTCAAACATGTGGTTATCTTTGTTGTATTGGCATAATCAGTGACTTGTGCATTTTAGCAAGTTTTATCAGCCAGCAATATTTTCAGTTCAGAAATAAGGATTAAAAATCATATGCGAAGAATGGGTTTAAACTTGCTGAATGTAAAAATTCAACTTCAAGTCACTGTAGGTTTAGTAATTGCTTATTGTATTAGTTTAGATGCTAGCACTGCATGTGCTGTGCATTACTCTTGATTTTATTAAAATAAAAAGTTGAACTGCACGGAGTCCACTCATTTTAAGCATCACTGTTTCATGTATCATGCCTGTAAACTGAATAATTTGGTGCAGTCTCTGATTTTGCAGCTTTGTAGCACATTAGAGGGCTGGCTGAGATCATGAACAGTCTGGCACCTGATGACACATTTATGCCAGTACATAATACAGTGACAGTTGTCCTGTATAGCTTCAGTTGAGATGGGCAGGTGCTGCCTCAGTTGTAATGAGATCTGTATTCTGCAGTAAGTAGCCATAGAAGGTGGGGTGTCGTTTTTGTGTCTCTTCTCCCCCCAATCCCTTACTTCACCCCCTGCATGCCAGGTGAAAGGGCTCTAAAAGTTTCTGATCTGGCCAGGGGACACACCTTGTGGCAATCTTCCTCAGTTTCAGTAAGTTGTCTTTTTTGAGGACCCCATCACAAACGAGTTTATGGTATGCAGTGGGTAGGAGAGGGGGTGGAACAGCAGAGTGGCTGGCTACTGACAGTAGTAGCTATTAAACTTTTAGAGTAGCCTAGAACTCAGAGGTGTGAAGAACGTTAGTCACATTAGGCTTCACCTCCCTGGGATTGCAAATTCCAAGCCTGGAGAGACTAGAGCATAGCAAAAAGTTAGGCTATTTTTCATGGTATTAAAAGTGTTGATTGATAAAAATCCAGGGCCTGAGTGTTCTTGGTAAATTGACTCTCAAATTTTCTGTAGTAAAAGGTACACTATGGAAATAGCCTGAATTTTCATTTTCAGAATGATTACACTAGCCAGATCCTGATGTATGAAAATATAAAGACCTCTTACACATGCAAAACTGGTGGGTTGAAAAGGAGAGAGCCTGAAGTGCACAGCTACTGTTCCTGTAGTAGCAATTACAGTGAAAAGTAAAAATTAAAATTAAAGCAGGAAAGTGAGTCTCATAGTAGAAATGTCTCAATGCATTGTGATAACAGCCACCTTATCCCTGCTCCCAAGAAGTCAGTGTGGCTTTTGCCTCTGACTTGAATGGGAGTAGAATCTGCTGCTGATTAGCCCACTAAGATTTGTAGTCATAATTTCTTAATGAACTTTACGGGGCAAAGCTGGTAAAATAGTGGAAAGTAATCCTAAGAATAAAAATCAAAGCTTACCAAAAGAGGCAAATATCTAAAGGGAATACTGGTGTGATGTAGAAGTTATTTTCAAAAGACCTCTCACAAATGTTTGAAGAATTAAGCACTAATCTCTAAAAATTGGCCATGACAATTGAGTGTCTAAGCTGGATTCATGGCACTCGTGCCAGCAAACCTGGCACTACCACTTCCAACAATGAGTAGAACAAGTACTGACACATTACACCATAAGCATAAGACTGAAAGGAGGGGATGAATGACAGAAAAGATTGATGCAAGAAACCTGGCTGGCAAAGCTCATTAGGCTCCCTCTGGTTCTGTTCTGAAAGCCTTTGTCATAGTCTACCTACATGCTTATGAAAAGCACTGTGAGGTGTTTGGTGCACACACAAACATGTTAGTTAAGTGTGTAGTTAAAAGCAGGTAATACCTCAAGCATGTCTTGAGACCCTCCTCCAGAGAGGGTGAGAGCCACTTACTGCCAGGGGAACCACTGTGTATGTATGTTCTACAATTGGGAGGGGCGCCTGCCAACTGAATGAAAAGCTGGCAGAGACAGAACAGGAACACAAGTGTTAAACACTGGGGCAGGACCCTATCTTGAAGTGCACATCAAGGGTCTGTGCTGGTATATTTAGGAGTGCAAAGAGACTGGCATCCTTCATCTTGGGAAGTGGTCCTCAAACTACCAGACGTCCCCCTTCCCCACCTCAGGGGAACCTGGACAAATGGGCAGCCTCCCCCTGCATGATGGGGGAGTGCTACCCAGTCCCACTCTGCCTACAGCTCTGCTCTTACTGTGGCTCAGCTGCCCAGCCCTGACTCCACTCCTCCCCTGAGGGGGCTATGGCCAGCATCCATTAGTGGGGGTGGGGGTCCAAGGAAAAATTAGTGTGCTGCTTATCTAGGATATTTAACAGCCAGCAGGTTTACTTCATGGAAAAGAAATCGCAGCCATTTCAACTGTTTCGGTTGAAAACAGTAATGAGAACTTTGGAAGAGATTAGACAGGAGCAAAACTAGTTTAGTGTCTAGTTTTTATATGTAACCACTTGCTTCTGATATGCACTAAACTTGAAGCTCTGTTCTTTTATAATAAACTCACTATAAATACAAGCAGTGGGGGGACAAAGGCGGTGTTCAACCAAGCTGTGTTCCAAGGAATAACTAATAAGCTGCAGTTACTCCTGGGGGAACCCAGACATCCAGGACCTGCTTAGCTCTCCATACCCAAACACCATGCTCTTGAGCCTCAACCCCTGCATCTGGAGCCCTCCTTTCCCCCCAAACCTCCTGACTCCATCCCCCCCACATCCCTGTACTCAGACCCCCCCCAACTAGCTGCACCCAGACCCATGCCCCACTGAGACTCCCACACCGAGAGCCCTCTGCTGAGCCCAACCACTTTCACCTAGAACCCCCCTGCAACAACCCTTTGTGCATCCAGATCCCCCCCACTGAGCTGCCTGTACTCAGACTGTCCCACACCTGGATTCCCCCCCGCCCCCCAAGCCCTTCCAGTAAAAAATATCTTCCTTCAAGTGCTTGCTCACTGCCGACCCACCGTGTGTTGCTAGGGTAAAAATTCTCCAAGGATCGTGCACACCTAATTGGAGTGGATATGAGCAACACATCTCGAAGAACAACAGTTACAAAGGTGAGTCACCATCTTTTACCTCACTTGTCCTGTATCTCTCTCATATAACTAACCTGGCCAGAGAGGCAGAGGGCTGGAAGCCAGTGCTTGTGTTGCCACAAGCCAGTGGTTTTGAAGGAGCTGATCCGCAGCTGGAACCAACAAGACTCCCCTCCACACCATCCATACACACTAAGGGCAGGTGGTGGTGAGGTGCCACGGAACCCTGGCTCCCCTGGGAAGTGGCACAGGGCATGTCAACCAGGGCTTGCTCCTGCCAGCCCACTCAGGCTTGGGGGGCTCTGCCTATGAGACTTTTTCATTACTATGTAGACTTCTGGGCTTGGCCTGGAGCCTGAGCTCTGGGACGTGCCTACTTCACAGGGTCCAGCCACTAAGCCTGACCCTCCATGTCTCAGTTTCTGACACCCTTCCAGTGCCACCAAGCTCTTCATTGCCCTTATTAAAACCTGAGGCAAAGTATTCATTTAGGTGTTGGGGCATACCTAGATTGTCTTTAATCACCACTCTGTCCTCAGTATTTAGCAATCCCACTTCTCTCCTTGTTTTCTTTTTATTTTTATGTCTAAAGAACTTTTTACTATTGGTTTTAATTCCATTTGCAAGGTCCAGCTCTGTCTGGCTTTCGGCAGTTATCTTTTTCCCTACAATTTCTGACATCTGGGAGGTAGCTTTCCTTGTTGATCCATCCCTTCTTCCATTCCTTGTAGATTTTCTGCTTTCTGTAATAGCCTGTTTGAAATGCTTGCTCATCTAGTGTGGGCTGCAATCCTTCCCCTTTGCTGGAGGGAGGCTTCCGATAGTGGCTGCCACTTAGACTTAAAGTAATTCCATGCCTCCTCCACATTCAGATCCTTGAGGTCTTCAGTCCAGTCGGTTTCTCTAATTCTCTTAATTTTTTTAAAGTTTGCCTTTTTGAAATCAAGGCAAATTTCAATAATCACAGATCTATTTTTCTTTATCCTTCCATTTAGTTTAAACTGAATTAACTCATGATCACTTGAACCAAAGAGTTTTTCTATAAGGTCCTCGCTACTTACAAATACTAAATACAAAATGGCACCCTCTCTTTGGTTTGGTGACTATTTGGTGAAGAAATCTGTTGGCTATCACATCCAGGAATATCTGGGCCCTACCATTATAAGTAGCATTTGTCCTCCAATCTGGATCTGGGAAAATTAAAGTCTCTCCTAATCACACAATTCCCAGTAGTATTTATTTCATTAAAAATATTAGAGGATCCCAATGGATCCTGGGGGTCTGTATCAGACCCCCAGCATTATCCCAGTGGAGCCTCTGCTGTCATCTTCTCCAAAGTGATTTTGACCCCAAACAGATTCCGTTTTATCCATTCTAATTTCTTTACCATCTACTTCATCATTAATATACAATGCTACTCCACCACCTTCACTATTATTTCTGTCTTTTCTGAACAGCACATACACTTCTTTACTTGTATTTCGGTCATCGCAACTATTCTACCATGTTTCTGTTATCCCTATAATATCCGGTTACACTTTCTGCACTGGTAGTTCTAGTTCCTCCACTTCATTACCCAAACTCCTTGCACTGCTGTATAGACATCATAGTAGTTCCTGCTTGGCATCACCCAGATTCCTTGCCAGATTAGGTAAGGTCATTTTACAGCCAGTATCACCTACCTGGCTGTTACCTTCAGTGGTACTGGCACAATCTTTCCTCTTGTTGTCCTTTCTCCTACCCTCTGTTGTTTCTTTCTCCATTGCTGTATCCTCTTTCATTTGATTTTTCTCCCACTCAGTGTTAGAATCAGGCAAGGAGTTTGCATGAACATCTGCCAACCATCTCCCCTAAATTCCTACTGTAAAGCTCTTTTAAGTAGTTCTGCCAATCTTCATCCCAGAAGTTTATTTCCTTCCCTCCTGAGGTGGAGTCCGTCCCATGAGAACTGTCCTCAAATACCTCCCAGTGATCGAACATCCCCAAACTCTCCTTACAGCACCACTGCATAATCCTCATAATCCTGTCTCTTCTCTCACCTTTGTTCTCCTCTAGGGACAAGCTGAATCCCACTGAAAAGCATATGGACCTCCATTTCTTTAAGCATCGTTCCCAGCCTGGCATAGTTTTCCTTGGTGCATCCCAGCAAGAATCTAGCAATATAATTTGTTCCCCCAAAAGGACAATCAAGTCATTTTATCACATTTGGCTGATGGTTCAGGAACTGCTCCTTCTTTTCAATCCTTTTTAAATAGTTTTACAATAGAATTACATAAGTCTTTTATATGTTTTAAAGTCTTAGGTATAAGATCATCTTCAGTTCTGGGATGGGACATCCTCAAACCAAGCAGCCAGGTTTTAATCACTGTGTCTCCTGCCTTTCGGTCTTCTTGGAGTCCACCAGGACTACAAGGCCGTAACATGTTGAAGGACACAGTCCATCGAGATGCTTGATTAGTTCAACCTTCATGCTGAAAGCTTCCAAAAAGAGCAAACAATATTGTTGTGGGAAACATTGGCAGCCAAGCCAGCAAGGTCTGAGCCTCTTAAAGGAGCTGAAAGAGTGCATAGACTCTCCTCTGCCCCTAATTCATCTAGCAATAAAAGCCAACATAATCTTTGAAAATCATGTCAACCATAGTTCTGGACTCCAAGAAAACCCCAGTTCTGAAGGAAGATCCAAACCCAGCAGATCCCAAACACAGAAGCAGAGGTGTCAATCCATTAGGCAGACATTCAGCTCAAGAGAAAACTGAGGAACCAACCATAGGGCCAGAAAGCATTGCTTAGATATGTCAGATCCCATTACATTGGATCCAAGCCTGCTGGATCAAAAGCAGTGATTTCCCTACACCATCGCCCCTTTGAATTTCCCCAACCCCCTCCCCGCAAGTTTTGTGAACTAGTTACATGCCAAATCTGGTGGCTGAACTTTGCGACTTTGTCCTCAACCACAACTATTTCACATTTGGGGACAATATATACCTTCAAGTCAGCGGTACTGCTATGGGTACCCACATGGCCCCACAGAATGCTAACATTTTTATGGCTGACTTAGAACAATACTTCCTTAGCTCTTGTCCCCTAGCGCCCCTACTCTACTTGCGCTACATTGATGACATCATCACCTGGACCCATGGAAAAGAAGCCCTTGAGGAATTCCACCATGATTTCAACAATTTCTATCCCACCATCAGCCTCAGCCTAGACCAATCCACACAAGCAGTCCATTTCCTTGACACTACTGTGCTAATAAGCAATGGTCACATAAACACCACCCTATACCGGAAACCTAGTGACCACTGTACTTACCTGCATGCCTCCAGCTTCCATCCAGGCCACACCACACGATCCATTGTCTACAGCCAAGCTCTAAGATACAACTGCATTTGCTCCAATCCCTCAGACAGAGAAACACCTACAAGATCTCTATCAAGCATTCTTAAAACTACAATACCCACCTGCTGAAGTGAAGAAACAGATTGACAGAGCCAGAAAAGTACCCAGAAGTCACCTACTACAAGACAGGTCCAACGTAGAAAATAACAGAATGCCACTAACCGTTACCTTCAGCCCCCAACTAAAACCTCTCCAGCGCATCATCAAAGATCTACAACCTATCCTGAAAGATGATCCCTCACTCTTACAGATCTTGGGAGACAGACCTGTCCTAGCTTACAGACAGCCCCTCAACCTCAAGCAAATACTCACCAGCAACCACAGACCAAAAACACTAACCCAGGAACAACAAAGCCTAACACTAACCTTTGCAACAAAGCCCGATGCCAACTCTGTCCACATATCTATTCATGTGACACCATACTAGGACCTAATCACATCAGTCACACCATCAGGGGCTCGTTCACCTGCACATCTACCAATGTGATATATGCCATCATGTGCCAGCAATGCTCCTCTGCCATATACATTGGCCAAACTGGACAGTCTATGCAAAAGAATAAATGGACACAAATCTCACATCAGGAATCATAACATTCAAAAGCCAGTAGGAGAACACTGGCCATTCAGTAAGCAGATTTAATGGTAGCAATTTTGCAACAGAAAAGCTTCAAAAACAGACTCCAACGATAAACTGCTGAACTTAAATTAATATGCAAACTAGATACAATCAATTTAGGCTTAAATAGAGTCTGGGAATGGTTGAGCCATTACACACATTTAATCTATTGCCCCATGTTAAGTATCCTTACACCTTGTTGTCAAACTGTCTGAAATGGGCCATCTTGATTATCACTACAAAAGTTTTTTTCTCCTGCTGACAATAGCTCATTTTAATTAATTAGCCTCTTAGAGTTGGTTGGGCAACTCCCACCTTTTCATGTTCTCTGTATGTGTGTGTGTGTGTGTGTGTGTGTGTGTGTGTGTGTGTGTGTGTGTATATATATATATATATATACACACACATCTTTTCACTGTATGTTCCATTCTATGCATCCCATGAAGTGGGCTGTAGCCCATGAAAGTTTATGCTCAAATAAATTTGTTAGTCTCTAAGATGCCACAAGTACTCCTGTTCTTTTTGTGGCTACAGACTAACATGGCTACTACTCTGAAACATGCCAATTTAGTGACTGTTTGGAAATTTGAATTGAAATTGAAACATTAATACACACTTTAAAAGCATCTATAGTGTATGATAAAATATGTATATCTGAAAAAGTATAATAGATTTGAAAAGTATGAACATAGACTAGCTTCCTTATACAGCTGTTGTTTTTTATGACAATGTCAATCCACTCATTTCAGTGATGTTGGCCAACCTAATAATTTCAAATGATGATTTGTAAGCTAGTGATGAGCTGGGGCTGGGGGGAAAGGCTTTAGGACCAGATTGTATTTACATTCACATCTAAGTTACCTAGGTATCCAGAAAACAGTGGTATTGCCCCAGTGATAGATTTTGGCTGTGGTTGGGTTGCAAATCACTTGAATGTGGGAGTGGGGGAGGGGAATGAAATGTTGTTGTTCTTATTGTATGAGTAAAGGGCAGTAGAACTGTACCTAGCCTGTGCAGATTGAGGGCATCGAGAGAGGGTGGGGACCTGACCCTCTCCACTGTTTAAAGACAGAGCTGATTAGGCTCCATAGACAGTCTTTTGGTCTAAGTGACCACTGCAGCTGAAATCACTGATAATCAGCTCTAAGTGCTTAGTCCTACTGTGGGGACAGTGTCCCTGTGGATACAGCATTTTTGTGTAAGAGACAGCCCAGACTGCACTAGCAGCGAGGTTCTCCCACTGAGAGCTCAGCTGAAATCACTGAGAGCTGGGTGGAACCTCAAGAGATCAACTTGCAGAGGTCACAGTGGCAGGTGGCAGCAGAAGGTGACTGTGCAGGGCCATTGGC
This sequence comes from Gopherus flavomarginatus, assembly GCF_025201925.1. Classification (NCBI taxonomy): domain Eukaryota; kingdom Metazoa; phylum Chordata; order Testudines; family Testudinidae; genus Gopherus; species Gopherus flavomarginatus. The sequence continues at coordinate 214,008,837 of NC_066617.1, read as the reverse complement.
AACAGAGTGGTGGAGTGAACGGTGGCACAACGAACAGCAGTGGCCAGAGCGAACAGTGAGCAGCTGGAGGAACGAGCAAGGTGCCTTCTTGCCCCCCACCTGGGAGGTGTACTCACATGAAAGCACCTCTGACCAAGGACAACACCACTGAGTGGTGTGCGGTGGAGGGAAAAGTGAGGGGCATGTTAAATAAACATTTGTTTGTTGGATTATGTTTTAGTGACTTTGCTCCAGAATGCTAGATTTGTGACTGGGAAGGGAAGCTTATATAAATGTTTCCTACTAGGCCAAGATTTTTAAAATGTGTTATTTGCCAAGGTTGTTATCTCACATCATTGCTATCTTGAGAGGTCATTATGTTGGGGAGTTTCTGTACTAAATATTTTTTTATTATTATAATTAATTTTTACATAAGAATGGTCATACTGGGTCAGACCAATGGTCCATATAGCCCAGTATCCTGTCTTCCAACAGTGGTCAAGGCCAGGTGCTTCAGAGGGAATGAACAGAACAGGTAATCATCAAGTGATCCATCCCCTGTTGCCCATTTCCAACTTCTGGCAAACAAGCTAGGGACATTCAGAGCATGGTGTTGCATCCCGCCTCATCCTGGCTCATAGCCACGGATGAACCCATTCTCCAGGAATTTATCTAGTTCTTTTTTTAATACTGTTATAGTTTTGGTCGTCACAGTATCCCCTGGCAAAGAGTTCCATGGGTTGACTTTATGTTGTGTGAAAAAGTACTTATAGACCTCTAGCATATCCTCCCTTAGTCGTCTCTTTTCTAAGCTGAAAATTTCCACTCATTTTAATTTCTCCTGGTTCATACCCCTAATCATTTTAGTTGCCCATCTCTGTACCTTTTCCATTTCCAATTAGCCCAACTTTCATGAGTCTTGTGCTCTTCCCATCCCAAAATTATTTATGATTTGTATTACTATAGCCTCTTGGTGCCCCAGTCATAGACCTTTGTGCTCAGTGCTGTACAGACACAAAATAAAAAGACGGTCCCTGCCCTAAAGAACTCACACCTATGTTGCTATTGCAGCCTGTATCTGGCTAACAGCTGCGCTGGTTCATTTGCCATCCATGGGCCACCATTCTAAATCCTTCCCGAATCACCTTTTAGCTGCCTGTCTTGCCATGGCGCCAGCCAACTGCCACATCCTTTTCTTATGCCAAATGACATTTTCTATCTCCTCACTTTGATGATTCAGCATTTCAGATGTAAACAGTTCACAGCACTCAAATGGAAATAATGCCAGATTTGTGTGGGCTGCACTGCAGGTAAATTTAGGTCCAGAGAGAGGAATGTCCCTTGTAATACGGGCTTCTTGAGAAGGATGCCTAGAAGTGTTATGTTAGTCTGCTATTTCTTTTTATACAATGCCAGCTTCCTCTAAATATCCCCTAAATAACCCTGGTTGACAAGCTGTAGTCTGACACTCTAGCATTCGATTGCTGAATTTCATGGATGGGGAAAAATAAATGAATGTTGCTTCATGATTCTTCTTGGTACTGCAGTATTAAGCTCCCTTAGGGAACCTGCACATTGGAAATTCAGAGATTAATTACATCTCCATTTTAATCCTTCCCTATAAATGGAATCATATCTGTGAGCTCCAGCTGGGACTGGTCTTAGCTCTCTACTCTCTTACCTAATGTGCGCCCAGACGTAAGCTTGCAAGATTGTTCACTGAGGGCACTTTGCCTTGGATCCATCTCCTAGTTTCTGAATGTGTTTGGAATTGGAGAAAGCAACTCTAAAATATTCCAAGTGACAGCTGTGAAATTGCACTCAGTTCTGGGGACCAGGTGAAAGAATACACAACAATTGCTCTTTCTAGGATGCTGGAGTCAACATTGGAAGGAGGAGGGGGCAGAAACTCAAGTCCTGTCACCTCTACTGTAACTGCATCCCTTTGCATATTCATATCAGAGCAAGGAAAGTGCAGCCCTTCCTTAGTCAAAGAACTGTGTGCTGCACATGAAATAAAATGACAGCATGACTGAAAAATGTTACCCTCTATGTACAGTGCTAAAATGGAACATTCTGCGTTTATGTAAAACAGCACAGTGATATTTCTAGGTTGTAAATCTTAGATTGGGTGGGACTCTCAATTCTCAAGAGCCAAACAGGGATAGGCCCCAAATATAACCTCCTTTTTATACCTGTTTGCAAAAAATCTATGCCATTCCCATGTATCTCAAAACAAATGTTTATTCATTCCTCTTAATAAAAATCAGTGCCAACTGACCAAACATACTTATGATAAACCCTACAGCTACTAATGAGTGGCTGTGCATGTTGTAAAGAGAAATGAAAGTTAAGAAGCAGATTCCAAAGAACTTCCAGGCAGTTATAAATAAAGAGATGCTGAGGTCAAAGCTGTGCTAAACTATTTAACCATTTATAGCAAAATAGATTTCATTCTAGGGTAGTTGAGACCTAAAGTTGCATCTAGTCTCCTTTTGAGATCTTTGGTGGTAACTTTCAGTTATTCTATCAGATGGGAACTGTGCACCAATGAGAGTACAAAGTATTCCAGGCTTGCTGAGACATTAAAGATGACAAGGAAGGGGGAACATTTGGTTCTCGCCTTTTTGCTTTGTTTATGATGTATACAGAAGGCACAAAAAGTTTTCTTTCACCCCCACCCTCAAATAAGGCAAGTCAAATCTGCTCTCCCCTGACTTTGCTGAGGTAGCCTTTGGAGACATCGATTTAGCATGGGAGAGGTCTCAGATGTGAGCATAAAATTTCTTGGCATTAATCAAAGAGACAGGAGTGTTGGATTCTTAAAGATGTATTTTCTCCTGTTTTTCTTAGACATTTGCATTAAGTAGGTTTTAACAACAACAAAAGTGTTTTAAATGGCCTGAAGAAAAATAATTTATCTCCATTAAGCAGGTTGCACACTCACAGTATCCTTGATTGCCAGCAGCCTCATGGTTCTCCACAGATGCTTTCAGGAAAAACAGGGTCAAGAGGACCTGAATTTCTCAGGTAAAAATGAACAGGAAAAATGCTTTGAAAAAGGAAATTTTTCCAGACATCATCTCACCTCATAAAGAAGCAAAAAAAGCACACATCCAATTTTTTTTCTTTATGCATCACCTTTAAATTACATTCAGTACAAGTCACCAATGGTAACAGAAAAACCAAGTGCAGATCTGCACTACAGTTTAAGTCAAGCTAATTTGTTTTGCTCTGAGGTGTGAAACAGACACTCCATTTCCCCAAGCAACACAAGCTACAGCGACCTAAGTGCTGTCCACACTGGTGCTATGTCATCATGAGGCGCTTTCTTGCCAACGCAGTTTCTGCCTCTCATGGAAGTGGAGTAATTATGCTAATGGCCGAGCACCCTCCCATTGGCAGAGAGCATCTTCATCAGATGTGCTGCAGCCGAGCAGTGCTTCTAGTGTAGACCTGCCCAGAGACTCACTATGGTGAGAGGAAGGAGCAACAGTAAATGTGTCTGACAGGCATGCTATGAAGGTATCCATGAGTTAGCTGAAGCTGCAATACAAGGAGGTGTGAATTAAAAGAATGGGCCAGGGCCCACCTCATGTGCGCGCGTGCACGCACGCACACACACACAAAGGAGTCCTGTGGCACCTTAAAGACTAAGATTAATTTGGGCATAAGCTTTTGTCAGGAAAAACCCCACTTCTTCAGATGCATGGCTTATATAACGATACATGAAGAGAAGGGAGTACCTCACAAGTGGAGAACCAGTGTTGACAGGGCCAATTCAATCAGGGTGGATCAGACTGGACTCCTTGTCGTTTTTGTGGATACAGACTAACACGGCTACCCCCTGACACTTGACACACACACACTAATCCAGCATAGGACAAGTCTTTGTTTTGTTATGTTAATGGCTCCAGCACCCTTACACTCATCATCAGGCAGTTTCAACATTTCCTTTTTGTTTGTTTGTTCAGTAAACGTGTTACTCATACATGTAACTCGGTGCTGTACACATTGCTGATTCACCTGACGGGGCTTTCCTTTCCAATGCCAGAGCTATTTCATAGGGATCTAGTTTCTGAACAAGGCCACAGGGATATGTTGCTGTTATTAATCAGCAAGGACACAAATAGCTCTTACTTGCTTTGCAGCTAAATCAAGCATATGGTACATTAACATGCACCTACAATCTTCATTTCCAGCATATTCACTTATCCTTGGTGCATTCCTAACTGATTTAGCCTCTGTCAATCAGGAAAAAGAAAAAACCAAGAAAACAAAGTAGCTGCAACAGAAAGCTCATGCAGACTGCGGGTGCAGCTTATTTAGTACATACCATAAAAACGAAACAAGCCCCCCCAACCTAATTAAAAGAACATTATTGAAGTCAAGCACTCAAAAATTATGTGCATGCATTATGATGATGGGTCAGATTCTCAGCTGGTGTAAATTGCCATAGTGCTGTTGATGTAAATGGCACTTCTCCAGTTCACATCCGTCAAAGATCTGGTGCAGACATTTTAATTACATAATCATATACTGTTGTTTCCCTAGACCCTCTAAGTGCACAAGCTGGAGGATACTCAGGGAATGAATGAGGGCTGTGCAATGAAACTAAAAATAAAGGAGTACTGGGCAGTTTTAACATAGAGATCGTTGTGATGTATTGCAGTTATAAGATGCCCATCTCTGCTGTAGCTGGGTGGCAGTGAAACCTCAGTGAAAACAAATGTACACACAGTTTTCTTTTACAGCCTGAGGAGATCTCTGCCAGTTTCCCGAGTAACTAGAGAAAAGATACAGTAAAATTTAAAAAAAAACACACAAAAAAACCCAAACAAACCAATTTTTACTTTGAACCTAGTGCATTCTGGGACCAGACTCAGGCTGTTTACAGAAATGACCCCTTCTAGGTTATGGGACTGAATGATGGGGAATAAAGCGGTTGAAAATTACAGCGAGGTTGGAGGTTTAGTACAGGAAGACAACAATAATAATTCAGTTTAAGAAGCTGGGACTAGGGAACATCATGGGCTGAGCTGTGGCCTTATTTGGCTTTAAAGAATTACGAGTTGATCTTTCTCTGTGATTCGGCATTATTGTTACTGCATGTGTGTCTACTAACAGAATTCTAGCCGCATACGACCCAGTGCATTCCAAGGGAGAAGAGCTTGCTCTGTAACTGGAACTCTACAACTCAAACTGACGTTCAGCTGTTTTTCAGTTACCGCTAAGTATAAGGTGCAGAGTTCCTTGTGGATCATGGGTTTTGATAAAGCTTAGCTGAGCCTTGCCAGGAAAATGATAAGCTCTGAAATAGGTTACAAATGAGCAGCAGTGAGTTTAATTAATTAAAAAATGATTAAAGCTCTGTTTTTTTAGTTTGGTTTCCTTAGCGCCCATCCCAGTTTAAATAGAAGCAGTTTGCTCATTAACTTGGTACAGGTGTGACTGCACCATTCAGCCCCACCCATATCTGACGCACTTTAGTTCACTTTCAGAGCCACACCCAGTACAGGTGCAACAAATTAGTCACTACCCTGAAATGCAAATACTTTTTGTTTGTGGTTTTCCATTCAAGGATCTTGCTTTGGGTGTTCTTTGCACTTGTAATGGCAAAAGAAAACAAACCTGTATCAGAATTGCAGGAGGTCAGCTCAGGCTCCCATTCAGCTCAAATGGAACTGACAAACAGGCTTAAATGGAACTGGAATCCAAAGCTAAATAAGACTGTTGTCTGGTTCCAAAAAACTAAATCCAAAGGCCTAATGTGGAGGGTGGATTAGCCCACATCTACTTACTGTGGGGCCATCTGGTGCTAGCCACTGTCAGAGACTGCAGAGACCCTGGATCTGAGCAAGTATGGCAACTCCTGCGTGCTACTAAACAAGGACAGAAGGAGGGCCTTTTAATTAGGCTGTGACACCATTCGTGCTTAGGAAACTTCTTTACACAGCTTGTTATTTCCTGTTCTACCAGATTTTTGTTGATTACATTTTATTGCAGCTCTTTTTTTTTTTTAATTGTTTTTTTTTTTTGGTCAGGGGTAACAAACATGCGGGAAGAGTGAAGTATGCAGATCTCAGACTACAGCCTCTGGGGAGAGAAACCACCACCATAAGCTACTATTAACTGGCTCTTCCTCTTTTGCTTCCAAAGGAGAAGAAAATAAATCAGCATGTTAATGTGGACAGAAGAAAATGTCTGGGATTTTCTTACTGAGAACACATGTCCCACCATTTCAGTAACAGCCTCTATTGACACCTATCATTCTCCGATAGTTAATTGAACCAAATCCCATTGGAGTCAGTCACTTTTCCAAATTCTTGACAGTTTAATTTATCCCCTCTAATTACTGAAAGCAATTAGTGCACATGAGAGACTAATTGCTCACAATTTTCCATTTTGTAATAACCAATAACCACATTTTAAGTCTCTAGTTAAGCTTTATTGACTTAATCTCACTTTTGTACAAATGTAAAAAACCCTAAGAATACAGCCATGACTGAGGATTTCTTTTTGTATGGATAGCAGAGAGTTTAACGCTGCACTTCATGCACAGAGATCAGAATGGAGTGGCATTCAGGAGAGCTGGGTTTAGTTCCTGGTTCTATCACAGACTTCCTATGTGATCTCAATACCCTCACGCCTTTCAGGGAATTGTGGGAGTTTGGAGCCAAATTCCCATAAATCCCTTGGTTCCTTCTCTATTTTTCATGCCATTTTCAAGCTTACTGCCAAAAACATGGAAGCAGCACAGAGCAGCAATGCTCTCTTGTTTATTTGAAGGACAGGGCAGGTGACTCTTTGAGCCTAGCATTCAGACACAGGGTACCGAGGATCAGAGGCAGATTACCAATTTGTGGGGCCCTGGGCCAGAACAAATGGGGGCCCCTCCCCACTCCTTCCACCTGCAGTCTCTTCCCACCCCTGCTCCTGCTAGGGAAATGGGGTCGGGGCACTGGGACTTGCCCCACTCCACCCGCCTGGCATTCCTGCAAGGGAGCAGGGAAGCCCCCGCACCCTGACCCTACTACCCTCCGGGAACGCCAGGTGGGTGGAGCGGGTTGGGGCCCCTGGACACAGGCTGCATTGGCCCAGTGGCTTATCTGCCGCTGCTGCGGATGGACGGACAGTGAATAAAGTGACCAGGCAGCTACTTCAGGTATTCATTGACTGGTTGCATGTGGTTGTTTTGGGCCTGCACCCAACCAAGCACCAAGTGGTGGGGCTAGATCATGATGCAAAGCTGGGATGGCCTAGCAGTGTCTTCAAAGCCCTCAATGGGAGGGCACGTTCCTCAAGTCTTGTGCTGAGCTGTCCACCCAGCCCTGCAGCACACAGGCCCCAGCATGATGAGAATTGCCCTCCCGGGTGGTGACTGCCATCTGAAAGCTTGCAACCCCAGTTTGCTATTGCATGGCGGGCATTTAGTGTGGTGTGTTGGGAAATCTCCAGTGAGGGCAGTGTCAGCTCGCCCCACTTACCACACACTGGGACGGTCCCGGTTTCCCACAGTGGCTTAAAGTATGCTAAAATCAAACAAGTTGAAACATGCTCGTTGCTAAAGCATAGCTGGTGCTAGTATTTTCCTAACTACTGTAGAGAGGGAGATTTTTCTCTCCAGACCGTGCTAACCAAACTGTGCAATAGAAAACCATGTAACAGATGTTGCAACAGCATGCCCTATCTTTAGGGACCATTGTATTAAATTTATGAATGTTTTACGTAAGACTGTGTTTTACCTCATGGGAGAGGGTTACCATAGCTTCTCCAAGAACTGAAAACAGTAGGGGGGGATCTGATTAAGATGAGTTGCTAAGACTGTAAACAACTCCAGAGATACATCACCCCTGCTGGTTTGCATCTACTCTTTCAAACTAGATTTTCCAGAGACCAAAAGACAAAGAAAGAACTTGGGGTAGATAAAGGCTGCAGTAGTTAATGGTGTCTAGAATTTTAGCTGTGTATCCGTTCCTGAGGTGACATGTACCCAGTCAATATGAGGATAGACCTGACTGGGCACTCCTGGAGTGGACCACAGGTGACAACTCCCACCACATGGACTAAAACATAGTTTATTAATATGGTTATAGCATGGTTTGCAAGGAACCAGACCAGAACCATGCCGCTGATAATGTGGTTTTAATCACTCAAACTAGCTGCTGCTAGGCTTGGAAACCAGTCCAGCTCTTATGCAAGAGGGTAAACATTAACTGTCATCAGATGGAGGTCTTGTTTCTTCTGGAGGTTGTTAAATAAAATGGCACAAACAATTGTTGCTCCTGGACTAATATGGCCTCCCATGTGTGGCAGGAAATGTAAGGTCTTGTCTACATTCAAAAGTTGTACAACTTCAGCTGGACGAGCATAATTAAACCAGTACGCTCCCCACTCATTATGGCAGCAGTTTAAATGGGCTTATGCCAGTATAGGTTATATACCCATATAAAGAGGGGAATAAGCTCGATCAGTGGTTCCCAAACTGGAGTTTGCAAAACGGGGGGTTCTTGAGAAAAAATTCCCTAATGGCAGACAGAGCTGTCCCTAGGGACTCTGGGCAGCACGGGGCCAGCAGCCTGGAGCTAGGGTGACTAGATGTCCCAATTTTATAGGGACAGTCCCAATATTTGGGGCTTTCTCTTATATAGGTGCCTATTACCCCGCACCTCCTGTCCTGATTTTTCACACTTGCTGTCTGGTCAACCTACCTGGAGCCCCTGGACTTCCAAGAACTAAGCAGATCAAAGCAAGCAATCTGTCACACTGAGGAGATTCAAACTTCAAGCCTCCTTATAAGAAATGGAAAGGGAGGTAGATATTTTTTGCTGCTTTTTAAATTAAATAGGCAGCTAGTCTTGTTTTTTAAATTATTATGAAGAACAAATTTAAGCTTTGTTGTAACGTGCATTGTCTGCCTGGACTGCTCAAGACCTGAATTCTTGTGTAGGAGGAACTCTTTGAGTTGGCTTCTTAAACACCTTCCTGCTGTTTCCCATCTGATACTCCTTGATGAAACATAGAAGCCTTGTCTTATAACAGGCTTATTCAAAGTGATACAAGCTATGAAAGTGAGATCTTGGAATAGTGTTGCCATTTTCATAATGTAATAATGTAATGTAATGATAAATAATAATTATTAATAAATAGTGTGTAATAAGCATATCACAAAAACAAATTTTATATTTCCAAGATCACTGCTTTTATAATTTATTACTCAGGTAAAGGAGAAAATCCCTGGAAATCATTTTTAAGAGGGAGTTTGCGAGACTTGATATTTTAGTGAAAGAGGATGAGGCCCTCTTCTAGCAGTTTCTCCTCCCTTGGTGTTCACACCTCAACAGCTAGAAGAGGGCCTCATCCTCTCTGATTGAACTAACCTCGTTATCTCCAGACTGATTCTGGCCTGCATATTTATACCTGCCTCTGGAAATTTCCATTACATGCGTCCGACGAAGTGGGTATTCACCCACGAAAGGTTATGCTCCAATACGTCTGTTAGTCTATAAGGTGCCACAGGACTCTTTGTCGCTTTTTACAGATCCAGACTAACACAGCCACCCCTCTGATACTATTACTTATAGAGCACTGTTTTATACCATGAAATTTTTCCAGTACAGTATTTCTTATTTATTTTTTAATGCTCAATAGCGCACAGAAGCGCCAATCAAGACTGGAGCCCCATGTACAGACATATATGAACACACAGCCCCAAACTGGCTTTACAGAGGTCAGTGGGATAAGAATGGCATGATCCCCATTTTCTGGATATACAGGGCGACACCAAGAAGTTAAGGTCTAGTCTACAAATTAGATCTACCTATCTCCATTGCTCAGGGCTGTGAGAAAGTTTGCAGCCTGAGCGCTGTAGTTAGGTTGAATTAACCCCTATGTAGATGCTACCAGGTTGATAGAACATTTTTTCCATCAACCTAGCTACCCCCTTTTAGAGAGGAGGATTAACTACATCGACAGAACTCCCCCCTACTCCATCTATGTAGGAAGTATCTGTACTCCGGCGCTATGGTACCATAGCTGTGCCACTCTAGTTTAAACGTACCCTTAGTATTTTGCCCACTGCAAAGGAGCAAGAGAATGGCAGTGAAGGGAATAAAGCAAACGTCTCTTGATTACACACGCAGTACAGGTCAGCCAGGAGCAGTGAAAGCTTCCTAAACGTGGGGGGGGCACCAGCGCTTGAACTGTGGCCCTGCCCCAACATCAACCCTTGTCCCCGGGCCCCTGCCCCCATGCCACACCTTTTTCCCAAGCCCCCACCCTCACAGCACCCCATCCCCTGAGCCCCTGTCCCCGGCTCACTCCTCTCTGTCCCCTCTCCCCCCGCCCCAGTCTCAGCACTTTAAAAAGTGGTGGGGCCATGGCCCCGACCCAGGGGTGAAAGAAACTCCAGTCACTTACTGGTACGGGGCTGAGACAGGATCTGGCCCCGGAAGGGGCGGGGCCTCAAGCAGAAGGGGTGGGGCTGGGAGGGGTCAGCACCCCCAGCCAGTCCTTCCAGGCCACCTGGCCCTCGCCGCCCGGGGCTCCAGTGAGGCCCTTTTAAATCACTGGCCCCGGGGCAGCTGTTCCCTTTGCCCCCCTGCTCCCATCAGTGGCTGGGGACAGGGGCAAAAGGGGCAGGGATGTTAAAGTGCTGCAGGATCCTTTGCTGCAGCAGCGTTTTAACGTTGCTTCCCCCTCTGCCAGTATGGACCCTACCAGCAGGGCCACCAATGGGAGAGGCAAAAGGGGCAGGGACATTAAAGCGCTGCCGTGGCAGCTGTGGGCTGCATACGGGCTGGTGTGGGTTCTTACCGGTATGCCGTACCAGCACGTACCAGCTCACTTTCACCCCTACCTCGACCTCTCCTGTTCCAGCACCCTTGAGGACAACTTCTAGCAGAACCATGCCTTGGAACATACACATTTAACATAGCAGGGATTTTTCAACAGAAGCTTCCCAGTGATTTGTCTGATTTCATTATAAATTGCCTGTGTACAATTATTACAGCAGCTTTACAAGGATTAATAGCCTCAGTACCAACTAAGCTAGGAAATGCCTAGTCGTTGTGAAGTGTTGCTGAATGTGTTTGCATATTGCTAGATAATAAATTAAACATAACCATTTTGTCCCAAACAAGAAGGCCTAAGAATGCAGAATATGGAGAGTAATTAGGCAAAAAGCCACTCTGCCTATTACACAGGAATTTAAGAATGTCCCTGAAGACTCCAAAGGAGGCCTGGACAAAGTAACTTTATCCAGCAAGTTGAGTATTGTTTCTAATAAAGCTTTCTTGAACTCATCAGGAATTGGGACCCTCAGCACCAACATTGCCTCTTTCTCAGAAGGCTCCAACATTTCCTCCATCTTGAAGATGGAGCCGTAGTGCTGAAGCACTGTGCTGCAAGCGGCGAGCATTCTAGGCTACTTCTTTCCCAGAATGCTCTCTGCTTTCCTGAAAAGAATAGTTCAGAGAATATTTCAGCCAGGGAACAGCTGTTTTAAAAATATGACATACAGAGTCTACATAGGGTGACCAGGTTGTTGACTGTCGGGTTAGATGCGCCACGCAGCGGGGCTGACAGGCTCCCTACTAGCCTCCACACCATGCGGCTCCTGGGAAGCAGCGGCATGTCCCCCCTCCGGCTCCTATGCATAGGGGTAGTTAGGAGGCTCTGCACGCTAACCCCTCCCCAAGCTCCACCCCTGCAGCTCCCATTGGCTGGGAGTCACGGCCAAAGGGAGCTGCGGGGGTGCCTGCAGACAGGGTAGCGTGCAGAGACGCCTGGCTGTGCCTCCATGTAGGTGCTAGAGTGGGGACATGCCGCTATTTCCCGGGAGCTGCTTGAGGTAAGCATGGCCTGGAGTCTGCACCCCAACCTCCTCCCTGGCCCCAAACCCAGCCCCAATCTCCCTCCCGCCCTCCAAATCCCTTGATTCCAGCCCAGAGCACTCTCCTGCACCCAAACCCCCTCATCCCCAGCCCCACTCTAGAGCCTGCACCCCCAGCCGGAGCCCTCACACCCCCTGCACCTAACCCCCTGTCCTAGCCTGGAGTCCCCTCCTGCACCCCAAACCCTTCATCCCCAGCCTCACCCCAGAGCCTGCACCCCCAGCTGGAGCCCTCGTGCCCCCCCTTCACCCCAACCCCCAGCCCAGTGAAAGTGAGTGAGGGTGGGGGAGAGTGAGCGACAGAGGGAGAGAGGCGGGAGCGAACAGTGGGTGGGGCCTCAGAGAACGGGCAGGGGTGTTTGATTTTGTGCTATTAGAAAGTTGGCGACCCTCAGACTACACTGGCTGGCTATCAAGGGGTTCTGAGGATGGATGGAGATGCTGATTCTTTTAGATCTGTTGGGTGCCTTTGACACAATGGAGGATAAAGAGGTGCTGGCCAACTTGGCCAGCCTAGGGAGGTAGATGGAGTTGTTATGGAGTGAGCCCATTCCTTTCTTTCTCATACATCCTAGAAGACAGCAGCAGCTAATTACTCATCTGCAGGGTGCACCAGGGTTCCATTCTATGACTGTGGATAGTGGGGCTGTTGAAGTCGGGGGTTGCACTGCTTTCATTATACAGATAAACCCATCTCTATGGGTCAGCTCTTCAACTGCATCATAGCAGCTTTAAGCTGCCTATACACCCTCCCTCAACCCTGTTGAGCCAAGTACACAAGCCCTGATCTCTGGCATAAAGTAAAACAGCTGCCCACTGTTCCTCAGGGGCTGGGCTGGCAGTCAAGGGTCACTCAAGCAAAGAGATGCTTTGGCAACATCTGCTTTCCCCAGCCACACACTTCTTTGCTGAGGCCACTGGGGGGGTGTCAGGGGAGCCACTATGGTAATTCTGTGCTCCTGTATGATTTCCTTATATAGAGGGAATCATTCCCTGGCCAGCTGAGTCAGGTTTTAGGCAGCTTTGCATCTAGGGTGACCAGACGTCCTGATTTTAGAGGGACAGTCCTGATTTTTGTGTCTTTTTCTTATATAGGCTGCTATTACCCCCCACCCCCGTCTCGATTTTTCACATTTGCTGTCTGGTCACCCTATTTGCATCACCAGAGTCTTGCAGCTGCCTTTACTGGGCTCAGGGTCTGGCCCTCTATTTCTAGCGCATCCAACACGGCTGGTGCAGGAAATGTTCTCTGACTAGTTACTTTCAATTTTACATTGATACAAAAACAATAGACTAAAGCTTGCCCAGTGTCCAGCAGAGGCTGAGGCCTGAGTGAGAACTAGCCCATGGAGACCCGTTCCGAATAAGACTGAGGTGGGGCTTTGAAGCTGGGGGAGAAGTTTTGAAGAAATGCCAGAGATGAGATCAGTTTCCTTGACGGGGGTTGGCTGAGTAACTTGTTACTCACATGAGGCCTGGTGTGTTCTCCAGCTGCTTCTGCATGTCCTGTTAGCAGCAGCTGCTAAGAGTCTGTTTGTGATTTTCTTTTGGGGGCACCCCAGGCCTTTTCCTCTTGGAGGTTAGATTAGTTGTGTGAACCACAGAGGGATACACCTTAAATCTATTTGGAAATTGCAACTGAATGCACTTACTTTTTGTACCAAGGGCCATTTCAAATTGGGAGCCTATTACCCCTATGCAGCATGCTCTGCATTAGCTACAAATTGATTTCCAGGTGAAATTTAAGGTTAGTTTGGCCTAAATGATTTGAGTCCTTACAACTTTGAGATACCAGGGCAGCTATAATCAGTTGAGCCGCCAAGCTAACAGCTAATGGCTTTTAAATGGGAGGGGCTTGGTGTGACATTTCCCCCTCGCCCCCCTTTCATCTGACAAAATTGGTGACCTTCAATGAAAGATGCAGGCCTCACTTATTTTCCCAGATTTTCCTGGGGGGGAACCGGGTTGGGTGCTAAATTGGAGTTTGGAAGGCAGATGTTTATTTGGAGTGTATGTGTGGTGCATGTGCAGTACTGTACATAATGTCCTGGGTAGGTCATTTCCTGGCTTTAAATAAATAGTTTAATAGCTCAACATGCCAAATAAACTTCATACATGCATTTTTGAAACATCTCCTTTAGGTTTGTAAAAACATTGCCCAAGGTTGCAGCCGCCATCTGTTCTGCTCATTTGAAACTTTGCAGTTCCCAAGCAAGAGCTCCCAAAAAGTGTGTCTTTCTCTCAATCCGAATTGCATACCAGCCTCTGTACCGCAGCGCTATTGTCCACATAAATGCAGGTGTGGACCCAGGCCACGATGCACTGAACCACATCCAGGTGCCCAGATAAGGGTTAGCAAGATGGCTGTGTCATATTTCCTTTGAACAGCACACCACAGGGGTTATATGCACAGCAACAAGTCAGATGAAGTTTACAAAAATACCTCTCCAGATACCTCTGTCTAATAGAAACTAAGAGTCAAAATATATTAGCTCTAGTTGCTGACAGGAAGGGCTATGAAACTGAACACTTTCCAAGTGGGCAGTAAGAGGCTTAGGCCTCATTTACATTTAAAAATTAGATTGACTGAGCTACATTGCTCAGGGCTGTGAAAAAATTCCACACATTGCATGCCGTAATTAGGTCAACCTATCCCTGGTGTGGATGCAGATAGGCTGATGGAAGAATTCTTCCATCCACCTACTGACTGCTTCTTGGAGAGGCGGATTAACTACATCTATGGGAACAAACCTTCTATCAACATTACAGTGCTACATAGGAACAGTTCCACTGCAGTAACTACACTGCTGTAATGTAGATAGACTGTCAGATAATCTTAGTGCACAGCTGCATGGTCTCTGGGTACCACAAACCTTATGAATGCTATTACTTGTAAAGAGACAAGGTGGGTGAGGTAATAGCTTTATTGGACCAACTTCTACACTGCTACAGCAACACTGCATACAGTGCTTGTAAAGGGCAGCAGGGCCAAATTCTGCTCTCAAGAGTCTGGGTGTAAAATTTAAACCAACTGAAGTCAGTGGAGTTACTCTGCATTTTCATGGCTTCAACAGAGAACAGAATTTGGCTGAAGGTGTCTTAGGGTACATCCACACTACCTGCTGGATTGGCAGGTAGCGATCAATCCCTGATAGATCGATCGCTACCCACTGATCCGGCAGATAGCGATCGATCTATCAGGGATCGATATATTGCGTCTCATCTAGACACAATAAATCGATCCCCACCGCACTTCCTGTTGACTCCGGAACTCCACCAGGGCGAGAGGCGGAAGTGGAGTGGACAGGGGAGTCGTGGCCATCGATCCAGCGCCGTGAGTACGGGAGGTAAGTCAAAATAAGATACGTCGACTTCAGCTATGCTATTCTCTTAGGGTATTAAATTCCATTAAAGTAATTCCATTATTTTCAAAGGTAGGTTTAAAATAAATTGAAAGAGGTTTTTAACTGCAGCAATTAGTGCTGTCAAGTGACAACTTAAAATCCATTCTGCCCCTACTGACAGACATAATGATATGCAAAGAAACCCATAACTGTCATGGGACTCATTGCTAATCAGAACACCCACACAAGAAAGAGCCATATTTAGAAGCAATCTTGATGTGGATTCTGGTGGGGCTTGAGCTGGAAGTATCACTTTCCCATCGTCAGCTTTTGAGCAATATCAATAGTTCTTCTTCGAGTGATTGCTCACATCCATTCCAGTTAGGTGTGTGCGCGCCGCGCGTGCACGCTCGTCGGAAACTTTTTACTCTAGCAACTCCAGTGGGCCGGCAGGTCGCCCCTAGAGTGGCGCCGCCATGGCACCCGATATATACCCCTGCCGGCCCACCCGCTCCTCAGTTCCTTCTTACCGCCGTGTCGGTCGTTGGAACTGTGGAGCGCGGCATTGCTGTCCTCCACGTCCCTAGCTCTCCTTGTTCTACCGTTGTTAGTTAGTGGTTAAGTATAGTTAGTTATATAGTTTATAGTGTAAATAATATTGTACATAGTTGTTAGCCGGTTTGGGCCGTAGCCCTTCCCGGCACCCGGCACCGGGCTCATGCCTGGTTCGCCGGGCTTTAAGCAATGTGCGGCCTGTAAGAAGCCTATGCCGACCAGCGACCCTCACGACGCGTGTCTAAAGTGCCTGGGGGAATCGCACAGGTCGGACAAGTGCCGCATTTGCAAGGCTTTTAAGCCCAGAACAAAGAAGGAGAGAGACCAGAGACTTAGGACTCTCCTAATGGAAGCGGCACTTGACCCAGCAGCTTCGCAGACCGTGATCTCTACACTGGAACCGGATCGCACCGGCACCGGAAAGACTCCCCGGCACCGACCTTCCCCGGCACCGGGTGCAGAAACAAGACCATCGAAGTCTGCAACTCCAGCCAGGCAGACTCGAGTGGAGCGCCCGGCATCGACATCTGCCGCGGCGCTACCGGCACCGTCGACTCCGGGCCCGGTGGGTCCGTCGAGTCCGGTCCCACCGAGCTCCCCCATAAGATCTGGGGTTGAGCTATTGGTCCCATCCACTCCAGAGACCTTCGCCTCGGCACGGGACCTCATTGCCCTGACTGAGTCAACTCAGTCGCCACCCCCGGTACCTCCGGTGCGGGTAGCGTCCAGGGGCAAACCCATGATGACGGCGCCGTCTCGGGACTCACGCTCGCGATCGAGGTCCCGACACCACGGTCGCTCGAGATCCCGCCGCCGCTCGCAGTCCCGGCACCGCTCCCCTCGGCGGTACCGGTCGTACTCGCAGCACCGATCGGCCTCCAGACGGTCATGGTCTGGTTCCAGCAGCCGATACCGACACTGGGACTCTAGGAGCCAGTCTCGCCGTCGTTCAGCGCACCGGTCGACCTCCCGGCACCGAGCTGGTGGCAGGTCCCGGTCCCGGTCGACCTCCCGGCACCGCGTCGGTGGCAGGTCCCGGTCCCGATCCCGGCACCGAAACAGCGGCCGGTACCGGTCCAGATCCCGGCACCGAGACAGAACCCGGTCCCGGTGCCGGTATGACTCCCGGTACCGGTCCCCGGCACCGAGAACATCTTCGGTGCCGGACCGCGGAGACTCTTACCAGCCGCGGTCGGCCCCTCTATGGCCTTCCAGACAGCCGTCGGTGTCATCACAGGCGGACAGCGTATATGCGCTGGGCACCGACAGACAAGCGGCTCTCTTCCAGGACTCTCCGCAACAGGACCAGGGTCCGCAGCAGTGGGGGTTCTGGACACTCTGGGCGTACCATCAAGCCCAGGGCCCCCAACAGCTTCCTCCTAGGCCTGCAACGGCAGAGCACAGGGTGCCGGAGGCGTCGTTGTCCCGCCCCCCTCCCTCCCCGGACGGGGAGGAAGGATCGAAGCAACAAGACCCTGGTCTTCCTCCTGAGCCAGAGGCGAGGGCTGAGGCGGACCCCCCGCTGGACACTTTCTTGCCAGGGGTCTCCTCATCCTCCTCTCCTGACGAAGCGGTGGCTGGCACTTCCTCCAATAGCCCTCCTCCGCTAGATCTCAGGGCACATCAGGACCTCCTCAGGCGCGTAGCACAGAATCTGAGCCTGCAAGCCGAGGAGGTCTCTGAGATCGAGGACCCCGTCGTCAGCATCCTCTCCTCCAATGCTCCCACCAGGGTCGCCCTCCCCTTCATTAGGACGATCCAGGCCAACGCCAATACAATCTGGCAGTCACCGGCCTCCATCCCCCCTACGGCGAGGGGCGTCGAAAGGAAGTACATGGCCCCCTCCAAGGGCTATGAGTACCTCCACATTCACCCGACACCATGTTCCCTGGTGGTGCAGTCGGTGAACGAGAGGGAGCGTCACAGACAGGAAGCCCCAGCCCCCAAATCCAAGGAGGCCAGGCGTATGGACCTCCTCGGCCGCAAGGTCTATTCGGCTGGGGCCCTTCAGCTCAGGGTTTCCAATCAGCAAGCCCTTCTTAGCCGCTACGCTTTTAACTCGTGGGTGGCAGCGGACAAGTTTAAAGAGCTGCTGCCACAAGAGGCTCGTCAAGAATTCGCGGCGATTCTTGACGAGGGCAAGAAGGTTGCACGAACCTCGTTGCAGGCCTCCTTGGACGCTGCAGACTCGGCTGCCCGTACCCTCGCCTCGGGGGTAACGATGCGCCTCATCTCCTGGCTTCAGGTTTCTGGCCTTCCACCGGAGCTCCAATACACCATCCAGGACCTCCCGTTCGAAAGCCAGGGCCTGTTCTCAGAAAAGACAGACCCCAGACTGAAAAGTCTTAAGGACAATCGGGTCATTATGCGCTCCCTTGGGATGCACACGCCTGGGACGCAGCGCAGACCCTTCCAGCAGCAACAACAGCAGCAGCGTCGGCCATACCCCCAGTTCCGCCAGCGGCAGGACCTTAATAGGCGCCGCGGCAGGAATGGAAGGCGCAGACAGTCGGGGAACCAAGGGGGGCAGAATCAAAGCTCCTCCAAGCCCCCGCCTGGGCCCAAACCTTCGTTTTGAAGGTGCGCCCGAGGGCGCAGTACCAGTTTCCCCCACGGATCCTTCCCCCCCGTTTTCCAACCGCCTTTCGTTTTTCCTCCAGGCGTGGACCCAAATAACATCCGATCGCTGGGTCTTACGCACGGTGCAGACGGGATACCGCCTGCAGTTTGTATCATTTCCTCCCTCCCGCCCCCCTTCCTCGTCCCTCTTCAGGGACCCCTCTCACGAGCAATTCCTTCGGCAGGAGGTACAGACGCTCCTCAACAAAGGAGCTATAGAGGCGGTTCCGGAAAACGAGAAAGGCAAGGGGTTTTATTCCCGCTAC
Organism: Gopherus flavomarginatus; assembly: GCF_025201925.1. NCBI lineage: Eukaryota > Metazoa > Chordata > Testudines > Testudinidae > Gopherus > Gopherus flavomarginatus. The sequence continues at coordinate 213,990,181 of NC_066617.1, read as the reverse complement.
TTTCTGATCCCCAAGGCCAAGGGAGGCCTCAGGCCTATCCTCGACCTGCGAGAGCTCAACAAGTACCTAGCGAAGTTGAAGTTCCGCATGGTATCCCTGGGGACCATTGTTCCATCCCTGGATCCTGGAGACTGGTATGCCGCCCTCGACATGCAGGACGCTTATTTTCATATTGCCATATGGCCACACCACAGACGATTCCTTTGATTCGTGGTGGGCCGCCTTCACTACCAATTTGCAGTCCTCCCATTTGGCCTTTCTACAGCTCCGAGGGTATTCACAAAATGCATGGCCGCCGTTGTGGCACATCTTCGGCACAGTCGTATCCACGTGTTCCCTTACCTAGACGATTGGTTATTTTGGGGCACGTCGGAGCTACAGGTTTGCAGCCACGTCCGCAGGATCACCGGCCTGTTTGCTACCTTGGGCCTCATGATCAACGTGGACAAGTCCACCCTGCTCCCCTCGCAGAGGGTGGAGTTCATTGGGGCTGTCCTGGACTCCACCGTGGCCAGGGCCCTTCTGCCGTTGCCAAGGTTCCAGGCGTTGTCGGCGATCGTTCAGCGCTTGCGGGCAGCCCCCTTGACATCGATATGGACATGTCTAACCCTGTTAGGCCATATGGCAGCATGCACATTTGTGACCGGATACGCTCGGCTCCGCATGAGGCCCCTCCAGTCGTGGCTCATCGCACATTACCGGCCGGCAAGGCAACCACTAGACATGCTGATCACAATCCCCCAGGGGGTGTTGGATTCTCTCAGCTGGTGGCTAGACCAGTCCGTAGTGTGTGCGGGGCTCCCATTCCACCCGCCCCAGCCCTCGGTGTCCCTAACGACGGATGCCTCAGATCTCGGCTGGGGGGCCCACCTGGGAACCCTGAGAACGCAGGGCCTGTGGTCCCCACAGGAGGTGAAGCTGCACATCAACATGCGGGAGTTGAGAGCGGTCCGCCTTGCTTGTCAAACGTTCTGTCACCAGCTTCAGGGTTGTTGTGTCGCGGTATTTACCGACAACACGATGACCATGTACTATATCAACAAGCAGGGCGGCACCAGATCCTCTCCCCTATGTCACGAGGCGATGCGACTCTGGGACTTTTGTATAGCCCACTCCATTGACCTCACGGCTTCCTTCCTCCCCGGAGTACGGAACACGCTGGCGGACCGCCTGAGCAGATCCTTCCTCTCGCACGAGTGGTCCCTTCGCCCGGACGTCGCCCTCTCGATCTTCCAGAGGTGGGGTTGTCCCCGTGTGGACCTCTTCGCGTCCAGGGGGAACAGGAAATGCCAGGCGTTCTGCTCCTTTCAGGGCCGGGAACCCAGGTCTATAGCGGACGCCTTCCTTATTCCGTGGACGACCCACTTGTTCTACGCGTTCCCCCTGTTCCCGCTGGTCCACAGGGTCCTTCTGAAGGTGCGCAGGGACAGGGCCCGCGTGATCATGATAGCCCCGGCGTGGCCCAGACAGCATTGGTACCCCATGTTGCTGGACCTGGCCATAGCCGACCCAGTTCCCCTGCCCCTTCACCCGGACCTGATCACCCAGGACCACGGAACTCTCTGTCACCCGGACCTCCAGTCGCTGCACCTAGCAGCGTGGCTCCTGCGTGGCTGAGCAGTTCTGAGTTGCGCTGCTCCACCCCGGTACGTGAGGTACTCTTGGGCAGCAGGAAGCCTTCCACTAGAGCGACATACTCGGCCAAGTGGAAGTGTTTCTCCTGTTGGTGCGTGGAGAAAGGTCTCCTCCCGATGGAAGTTTCGGTGGCCAATATTTTGGATTATATTTGGTCCCTCAAACAACAGGGCCTGGCGATATCGTCCCTGCGGGTCCACCTGGCGGTTATCTCCACCTTTCACCCAGGTGGGGATGGCCGCTCCGTTTTCTCTCACCCGACGGTGACTAGATTCCTGAAGGGGCTGAAAAGTCTATACCCTAACGTCCGACTCCCTGCCCCGACCTGGGATCTTAACCTGGTGTTGTCTCGGCTCATGGGGCCCCCCTTCGAGCCGTTAGCTACTTGCTCCCTACTCTATCTTTCTTGGAAGACTGCCTTTCTAGTAGCTGTTACCTCAGCTAGACGGGTGTCGGAACTCCGGGCTCTCACGGTAGACCCCCCGTATACAGTCTTCCATAAAGATAAGGTGCAGCTGAGGCCACACCCTGCCTTTCTCCCCAAGGTGGTCTCAGCCTTCCACGTCAACCAAGAGATATTCCTCCCGGTTTTTTTCCCGAAACCTCATTCTTCAGGCAGGGAGCAACAACTCCACTCGCTTGATGTCCGTAGGGCTCTCGCGTTCTATGTGGAGAGGACCAAACCGTTCCGCAAATCCCCCCAGCTTTTCGTGGCAGTAGCGGACCGCATGAAGGGGCTTCCCATTTCCTCGCAGAGGTTATCCTCATTGGTAACATCCTGTATCAGGACCTGCTATGAGCTGGCCCACGTTCCTACGGGCCGTGTGACTGCGCATTCTACCAGGGCGCAGGCGTCGTCGCTGGCTTTCCTCGCCCGTGTGCCCATCCAGGAAATCTGTCGGGCAGCGACCTGGTCATCGGTCCACACCTTTGCTTCCCACTATGCCCTGGTCCAGCAGTCAAGAGAGGACGCGGCCTTCGGATCTGCAGTGCTCCATGCCGCGACTTCTCACTCCGACCCCACCGCCTAGGTATGGCTTGGGATTCACCTAACTGGAATGGATGTGAGCAATCACTCGAAGAAGAAAAGACGGTTACTCACCTTTGTAACTGTTGTTCTTCGAGATGTGTTGCTCACATCCATTCCACACCTGCCCTCCTTCCCCACTGTCGGAGTAGCCGGCAAGAAGGAACTGAGGAGCGGGTGGGCCGGCAGGGGTATATATCGGGTGCCATGGCGGCGCCACTCTAGGGGGCGACCTGCCGGCCCACTGGAGTTGCTAGGGTAAAAAGTTTCCGACGAGCGTGCACGCACGGTGCGCACACACCTAACTGGAATGGATGTGAGCAACACATCTCGAAGAACAACAGTTACAAAGGTGAGTAACCGTCTTTTACTTCACCAATGCTGCACTGAAGGAGTTAAACAGATTCCTCACCCGATTGAGTAACCTACTAAATTCTCTAGATTCTTGCTGAGAGGATCACAAATACTGAAGTAAGCAGATTTTTTTTCAATAGAGAAACCAGGCCAAATTCTGACCTTAGCTGCACCCAGGCATCAGACTTCAGTGGACTTTCAGGAGGTAAAACGAGGCAGCAGGACGATTCCTGGCAAAGGGACCTGGTGGCCAAAAATGCACTCACTCAGCACAGCGATAATTTGTGTAAGGCTAAGCACATGTTCAGCTCAACAGCAGCCACAATGGACCTTCCCACACCTACTCTAGCAATATTGCCAACCCCAAACACTACTAAATCGTGAGTCAGAACCCGCCCCCCCATCATGGGATTGCCTTAAAAATCATGAGCTTATACAAATAATTTTTTTAATTGCTTTCTGGTTTTGAACCTTTAGAGTTCACATTTTCCAGCTTTTCTTTTCTTTGCAGCCATGAGCGCTAGGCACTTCCACTAAAAAATAAAATTAAAAAAATATATATATCTGAGATTCTCACATAGTCCTATGATTCCAGGAGCTGGGACAACCAGAAAACCCCTAAATATCACACAAGTTGGCAACCTGGTATGTGAACCACAAAACTACAGCAATTGGTTTGGCCACAGAGCTTGATGCTCACAAATGGGCAGACTGGCCCAGTAACATCACAGCTAGCTCCAGTGATGAGCTGCTAAAATCTTAACAACTGGTTCCCTATAAAAAGTTCTGATTTAAGGGATGTGCCACAGTATGTATTTTTTGTACCAATAGGGTTACTGTACGTCCGTATTTTCCCGGGAGGAATTTTTAAATTTTAAAAATTCTGCCCAGACAGCAATTTAAGAACCAAAAAGCCTGACATCTCTGGGAAAATACAGATGTATGTTAACCCTACCTAAAGTTCTTTTTTAAAAAGATGGGCCTGAACTAGAAATGAGCTCCATTTCACATGTGTGGGTCCCCGCCACTCCCGTGGGGTGTGCTAGGGTGACCAGATGTCCCAATTTTATAGGGACAGTCTTGATTTTGGGGTCTTTTTTTTATATAGGCTCCTATTACTCCCCCACCCTCTGTCCTGATTTTTCACACTTGCTGTCTGGTCAACCTAGGGTGTGCACATGTGGGTCCCAGCTGCTCCCTGTCCCCCCTCATTGAAGCAAGTGTGCAGGGTTACTGCCCTGGGAACTGCAGGGCACCAGTGGACATGGGACTGGCTGCAGATAGGGGCGTAGGGCAGGGCTAGCTGGAGGCAGGGAGTGTGGCATGGGCTGGCTGCGACAGGGGCTGCCTGTGGGCAGGGGGTGCAGACAGCTGCTGGCTGTGGGCAGGGGGCGTGGGCAGGGGGCGCTGGCAGGGGCTGTGGGAAGGGGGTGCGGGCAGGGGGTGCAGGCGGGGGGGGCGCGGGCAGGGGGCGCGGGCGGGGGTTGAGGAGAGCGGCTGGGAGCAGCCCAGGACCAGCAGAGCAGCCAGGAACCCACCAGGCAGCAGCCGGAGCCCCAGGGCCAGAGGTCCGAGGAGCAGCAGCAACAGGGCCAGGAGGCAGCCCACATGGCTCCCGCAGCGCAGCGCCCCCGGTGGCCGGGAGGAGGAATTACACGCTTCCCAGCCGAAACCCATCAAAGCTTCCCTCGCAGGGAAGCCAGTTAACAAGCGGTTCTAAAACCGCTTCTGAACTGAACAACCGGTTCGTGCGAACTGGTGTGAACGGCTCCAGCTCACCCCTGGCTAGCTCCATGCAGAGGAACGTGGCCTGGTCATTTGGAAGTTGCTCACTTCACAGTCAGTCCAGTGCACGCCACAGGAAGGTACCAAGCCACATGTGTTGTAATAGAGTCAGATGGGCTTCACGGTGTGAACTAATAACTTTGTGCTTAGCCAAACCGTCAAAACCAGGGGTGGCCAACCTGAGCCTGAGAAGGAGCCAGAATTTACCAATGTACATTGCCAAAGAGCCACAGTAATATATCAGCAACCCCATATTAGCCCCCCTACTCCCAGCGCCTGCCACCCACTGGCAGCCTGGCTGATCAGCACCTCCACCTCTCTCCCTGTACCTCCCAATCAGCTGTTTTGTGGCGTGCAGGGGACTCTGGGGGAGCAAGGGCAAAGCAGACTCAGAGGAGGGGGCAGGAAGGAATAGAGCCGGGGCAGGGCCTGTGGCCGAGCCAGGAGTTGGGCAGTGAGCATCCCCCGGCACATTGGAAAGTTGGAGTCTGTAGCTCCAGCCCCGGAGTCAGAGCCACATATTAACTTCTGAAGAACCACATGTGGCTCCGGAGCCACAGGTTGGCCACTCTGATTGAAACAATGTGTTTACTCTGAAGCCTAATGCCCCATTAGAGGTCAGCACTGTTAACTATGTCACTGCTGATTGTTTTAGTAGAAACATGCAGCTTAAATGCTCATCTAGTGTGGTTGGACGCTGGGGTGTATACTAGAATATTCCCTACCAGTTTAAAGAATAACCCTCTGATGCCAGTAGTGATGCTTCCAGTGCCAACCTTTCTCTCTCTGACTCTCACTGCCTGAGCTGACTGAATTACTCACCCCTTGTCTAAGAAAGTGCAGGGAGGGGCAAGAAACCTGTGGCTGTTTGTCTACCCTATTCCTTCTAGAGGAAAAGGGAAGTGGGGCCAAATGTCACCTGAGTGCCTCCTCTAGAAGTGTATTACCAGCTTTCCTGATTTCACTTGAATTTTAGCCCTGAGTCACAGGCCTCACTGATACACCTTTGTCTGGGGGACCCGGAGCCGCTCTTTTGGCTTTTCTGCAGAACACAGAAACTGCCCCTCCTCCTCCCAGCTCTCACTGCCCCGTCCCTGTTCCCTTATCCTGTACTTCCTTACAGCAGCTGCAGCACACAGGGAACAGCAGCAAATGAGACAGGCTGCAGGCCCCTACCATCAACAGCAGTGGGTGCTGCCATGAAAGGAGGAGGGTGCAGGGAAGTCATAGCACAGTGGCTCTCAGACTTTATCACTGGCGACCCCTTTCACATAGCAAGTCTGAATGCGACCCCTTCCCCTTATAAATTAAACCCACTTTTTAATATATTTAATACCATTATAAATGCTGGAGGCAAACCAAGGTTTGGGGTGGAGGCTGACAGTTCGCAACCCCCCATGTAATAACCTCGTGACCCCCTGAGGGACCCCCAGTGTGAGAACCCCTGTCGTAGCATCTGGAAGAGAGAGCAAACTCAAAGGGAGGGCTTGGTGTAGATCAGGGGTCTCAAGCTCAAATGACCATGAGGGCCACATGAGGACTAGTACATTGGCCCGAGGGCCACATCAGTGATACCTCCCCCTGCCGCCCTTGGCCCCATCCCTACTCCACCCCTTCCATGAGGACCCACCCCTGCCCTGCCCCTTCCCACTCCTTCTCCTTCCCCAAATCCCTGCCTCTGCCCCACTCTTCTCTGCCTCCTCCCCTGAGTGTGTGTCTCCTCGCTCCTCCCCCCTCCCTCCTGGAAAGTGCTAAGCACCACCAAACAGCTGTTTGGCAGCGGGGAGCACCTGGAGGTAGGCAGAGGTGCGAGGATGCGGTATGCTGGCAGGAGATGGGGCAGAGGGTGAGGGGAGCTTGGCAGGCCGCAGCAAATAACTCCGCAGGCCGCATGCAGCCCATGGGCCGCATGTTTTGAGACCCCTGGTCTAGAGACAGAGGAAGAAAGTACAGTGCAGTGAGCAAGGAGTTGAGACAGATGGAAGATATGGCGGGGTGGGCACAAAAAGGAGAAAATGGCAGGGAAGTTAGGCCAGGATCTCAGTGTAAGGAGGGTTGAGGAGAGGAGATGCCAACTGAAGATACCAGGGGACATGCTGGCTTTTCTCCTCCACCCCCCAGCCAACAATCGCTCGTGAACCACTGGGCCATTCCCTGTGTTAAAAGGAAGTGGGAGACAGCATGTACAGGAGGAGGACTGATGGGAGCAGTGTTATGCTTAAGTTCAGATGAAACCTCATTGCATCTGGTAGGCGTAACAGCCACCCTTCATTCAGGATAAATGTAACAAGTAATAAGATAGCGGAAACAATAGGAGCCACCGTCCAAAGCCCAGGCCACACGAAAGGCTGGTTAGGACTCTGAGCTATAGGTGCAGAGGGGTTTCAGTGTGGGCTGACGGCAAATGCAAGTGGGTGGCTATTGTCTGATGGAGCTATTGTCTCTGTGTGAGAGAGAGGCAGCAGCAGACAGGGAAGCACTTGAGAGTGTGACCTTGAAAAAGCCAAGAGTAGGGGAGCTTTTGGGTAGAGTGTTGGCTGAAAAGGGGCTTGGATCTGTGAGCAAGCAACCTGTCTGCTGCTGTTTGATTTATCCGGCATTCAGGGGAGCAAGACTTTGTACCTTCTTTGTTAATACACAGTATTGCACCAAAGAGATATCTGACTCTATCGTCACCTCCTCCTCCTAACAGAAACAACCCACAAGTCCCTGAATGTTGGCTAACTGCTCAAGCCAAAAGGGGTCATGGCAGCATAGGTATGTGCTGCTATATTGGGTCAGCAAAAGGATAGCAAGAATATTCTGACCACACGCTCTGTTCAGAGGCCCCTGAGTTTTGTTATTCATATAAATGTAACAATGTTAACCATTGTATACACACAGGCCTGTGGAGTTTGTGGGACTAGCAGCTCCCCAGTCCCAGTAAACCTGGGGATTTGTCCCACAGGGGGAAAAAATCAAACTTGGCAAGTGGGAATTTGTTGCATGGGCTTCTGGGGTGGTGGCTGTGCCAGCTTATCAAATCTCACTGGGGCCGTCCGTCCATATAATGCAAGACCAAGGCAGCTGCGGGACTTTCAGAGGTTCTTTCGGTGCCCCTTTCTGAGTGGCCAGGCCATTGAAACTCCTCTAAACCACCTGAGTATCAGGAGCTCTTGTGACATCACTAACTCAGCTCTTAAGAGACTTCCCAGCCCCAGAAAAGGGAAAAAAACGTTCAAAACCAAGGGTAGAAAATACTTGTACATTTTGTTTTTAATTAAAACTTGAAAATATTGGATTGTCTCTGAAAGTCTTGTAAAAAATTGGTTGGTTTGCTTCAAGACAGCATGTATTATTCTCCTTTGAGGCTGACATTTTCATACCAACCGATTTGCAAACCAAGTCACATCTACAACCTCTGTACACACCCTACACCTGAGTTGAAGACAACCAGAGTTGTATTCCTGTGTGTTCAGACCAAGTTGCAGCTGGACTGTTTCATTCTGTGCCTAATCTCTGGGGAGTAGAAGAACATGGTTATCACTTTTGGTGAAATCCTGGTTGGTTTCCCCAGGACTTGATCCCTTTAATCATCTCACTCCTCTGTCCACACAGCTGGCCAAAGGCTTCAGTAACTCACCCCACACCACAGAAAGTCATATATCAAATTGTAACTGACCCCTCCACCCTCCAGGGATCTCAGTGTCATGAGACACAGCACCCTTATGGATCTCATATATGTCAGCTAGGAGACAAACAGGATAGCTGCTTCAGCTTCAGTGTTAGGCCCAACATACAGTATTGCCAACTCCAAGTGTTCAGACATCATGAGTGAGGCTCAAAATATCATGAGATTGTCTTAGCAACCCCAAGGCTTTAAAAATAATAGAATGTGGGTTCTTTTTACTTGCCTTCTGGTTTGGGGCCGTTAGTGGCCATGTTTTCAAGCTTTTCTCCAGACCCATGGGTGCAAGACCCTTCTCTTTAAAATGAAAGCTGAGAGTCTCCCATATTCATGTGACTTCAGGATTTCAGGCTTTAAGAAAAGCACCAACTATGGGGAGAGCTGGCAACACTGGTAGGCCCTGCCACAATGTGTACAGCAATTGTGGATGCTGAACACCTGAAAATTTAGCTCTGTGCTCTTTTTAAAATCTGAACCCAAAAGGTTTTCACTCACCTAGTCTCACTGGCCAGGAGCGTATGTGGGTGTTTGTCTGCTCCCTGCCAACCCACAATGCTCAGGGTTGCCTCCTGCTCAGCAGATTCATCACAAGATGGATGATCACATCCTTTCCTTCTTCAGCATCACCCACAAGAGAGCTCCCTGCAGTGCCCCGAGTTCAGACCGAGTTAGGCTGAGAACAGTTTGCTAGCTCTGTGTTGTGTGGATTAAAAATATCCAGCAATTTTTAATTAAGTCTTTGACACAGGAATTTCCTACCATGATGTTCAAAATGCTACTGTGGGCTCTTCTAAGCTTGAGGGGGCCATCAAAATGAAAAAAAAAATTACACACTGTTGCTTGAGTATGATTGAGGCAACATGGGACAGGTTACCATTTCAATCTTTCAGTTGCCCTGATATATAAAGGAACCAAACTCAAATTAACTGGCTCCAGTTGCAGTTCATTTATTGAAAAGTGAAATTAACTAACTGGAAAAGAAGGCAAAGGGTTTCCCCTCCCACCCCCCAGGCATTGTTAACAAGTGATTCCAGCCTCTCTCATTTTACTCTAACACACCCTAAAGAAACCATCATTATTCTGTCAAAAGAGGCTTTAAATATTGCCTCACGTCCTGCACAAGACAGTATTGCCACGTACAGATCCTGCCCTGGCAATTCCACACACAAACATCAGCCTGGCAAGCAGAACACATTCTTAGATGAAAGGGGCTGTTTTCTCCCAGGAGTAATATATACTATGCATCTCCGCTGGGTCCTCTTTCCCTCTCCTCCAGGTTTCATTGGAGCCTTTGTTATCAGTGCAAAATATACATGAGGCTTGAATGAGATTCTCATTCATGCCTATGTAATTTAGAGGCAACTTCCATTCAGGTCAGTGGAGCTGTACTTTTGAACAAGTGATGAGAAATCAGAATTGGGCCTGTGGTTTGGACTGGAGCATATCATTGGGAGGCTTTTAAGCTGAGGGTTCTGTGTTGGTCCGGTTAGTTCAGCCATTGCTATTTCGATTAGTTGAAATCATAGGCCTATGCTTGCCCAAAAATATAATTACATTTCCCTCCCTCCCTCTCCCGTTATGTAATAGGCACCAGCATAATGGCTTTGTTCTAGATTCCTAGTAATGCTATTTTGATGGCAGAGAGCCAGTTCTTTTTTTGTGGGATGGTGGTGGTGGGGAGAATGCAGCAGATTGGTTTGTCAGCAATCCGTTTTTTGCTTTGGAGTTTTAAAGGACAGACACATTCTTCCAACTCCACTAATCCTCCTCTGATACAGAGGATTTTCCTACCATTAAATGATAGCTTTGGAGGGGAAAAAATGCCAACTCTTCAGAGATGGACCAGTAGAACTAATGACAGGGTCCAGAGAAGGATGAAGCCATTGCTCCGTTAGGTAAGTGATGTAACTATGAATAAATGAATTCTTTTGTTAGGGGTTCATTATGGCAGTTCATTGCTGGTTCAATAACACTGCTGTGTAAAAGCATCTGTAGATTTGATTAAGTGATCATTCTCTAGCAGCCTAATGCTTTTTCCTTATTCCCATCCATCTAGGCACATTTCAGTCGTTCACCTCATGTTAAAAACTTGGTCAAGCCCTTGCTGAAAAGCCCTGTGAAGAATAGTACAAAACTGAAATGTGCACTGAAAAGGTCAGTGGCAAAAATAAATAAAAGGAAGAAATCAATGTGTTGATTTGAAGCTTAGGGGAAAGAGTCAGTTTAGAAAAACCTTTCCCTATGAATTTCATTCTTCCTTTCTAGACGCAGACACTATAATGGGATGATGATATGTGTAAATGACTGTGGACAGAAACTATCTCGGATCCTTCCATCTACTTTTAGATCACAGAATTTTACTTGCCAGATCTGAAATGCCACAAGTGAATAATCAAGGTGATGTTTGTCATCATTTTAAATGGTGAGTAGTATTTTTATTTTGTGAAAGCCAATTGTAGTTTCTAAGATTAGACCAATCACATTGTATGTTTTAGGCTAACTCTATATCATTTCAAACATTGTCTGCTTGTGCTGCTGAAAATCCAATGCAGATATCTTGTAGGTCTTCTCATTCATTTGTGCAAATATTGAAGTCATTTAAAAAAATGCAGCAGTTGAATTGAGAAAAAAATACCACTTCCCCCCCCCAGTCTCAATCACAGAGCCATTTTGCTGATATTCTGAAACTGGCAATATTTTTTCATTCTTTTATATTACACATATTTAATTAAACCAATATTACCACAAATTCTCTGTCTGAATTGACAGATGGTAAAAGTTCCAGCCAGTATAGCTGCCTGAACTGTACTGAACGTAGCCCAAGAAGCAAATGTGCTTTTTTGGGGAAAAAAATGTTTTGAACAAACAGAGTTTTTTCTGTTTCCAGCTGAGATTTTAAACACATTCATCATTTTTTTAATGATTTGTGTAATGGCAGCATAAATGTGTCAGTGCTTTGAATACGGATCTGCTGTCAAAAGATACTAGAAATGGGATCAAGGTGCAAATTCAGAATGGCAAGTCGGTTTGGATTTTGAACCCTCAGGATTTGGTGGTGTTCAGATGAAGGATTTTAGCAGGACCTTAACGCTAAAAAAAATACTGTAAATATTCTGATACTGAGGGGTTCTGCATTTTTTATTTCTATTTTTTTTGCTTGGAGGACATTGTTTTCTAAGGTGGGATTAATGGATTCAGTATTTTATGCAGACTAGAGAGATTTATTTGTAAATAGACAACCTAGGTGTTTGTGTTGTGAAAATCTGCTAGCGGTAGATCCATATTCAGCAGAGCAACAAAAAAAATTGCTCATTACTAGAATCTCATCAGACTAGGATATGACTTGGCTTGACCTGAACTCAGCTGTTTTCTTCAGCAAGTCAAGGAATTAGAAAGTAAATTGGGAGTCAGGAGAGCTGGGTTCTGCACTGAACTTGGCCGCTGACTTATTGCATGATTTTGGACATGTCACTTAGTCTCTCTCTGCCTAAATTTACACATCTTTGTATGGAAATAATTAATTTAAAATGGCTGCTGTGTAACTGTGACTGAAATTTGTAAATCTTCCATCAGCCTTTACAATGACTTGCATAGGAAAGTTTTCTCTAGGTTTGGACTTTTTTTCCTCTTCATAACTTACAAAGAATCTGAAAAATGTTTTTTTAAACAATATTATGCTTGTTTTTTACCTTGGAATTATCAGAAAAATCAAATCAGGTCTTGTCTTGTTTCACTGGAGGAACTGTAATGGAAGGGATTTGGGTGCTGAATTAGGAAAGGACTTCCTTTATCTAAAATGTTAATTAGTTATTGCAGTTAAATGCATGTTAAGAAAAAAAAACAAATTTTTTTTTAAACAATCTGAATAAAATCCCTCCTCCCTTTCAATTGTTCTACATTCATTGACTTGATTCTTGTAGTGTCACCATTTTGCTAGTTCTCCAGTCACCACACAGCCTCCAGGGTAATTTCTACAGTAAAAAACAATCAGATTTTTTTTGGGGGGAGGGAGATGCACCCTGCTCCCATGTTCAGGCCTTCTTTATACAACATAAGGCTCCAGTCCTCCAGAGACCCATGTGGGCAGACCCCTATGCCTTTATGGAATCCCATTGACTTTAAAGGGTTCTGTCAGACAGTTTGCTTTGCAGGATCGGGCCGGCCTGAAGGAGGATTAAAAAAAGGCACAAACCCAATTTTAAAAAATTTCTGCGCAGGTCACCTTGAAAAGGGATGGAAATGCTCAGAACACTCAGAAAAGCTTCAAACAACAATTTGATTTGTATATGAAAGCCAAAGAGGCTAGTCACGTAGAAGATAGAGAGCTGCTGAAGCTTAACCTTTCACAGCAAAATCACCACAAACAAGTGGTTGCACCATTAGTCCCTGGGGAGAGCAAATCTGGCCAGGCACCATTTAGTCTTGCAGCTTGCCTTTGAGGAACAGGCGGTCTCACCAGTGAATGCCCCTTCTGCTACACAAGGGCCCAGCGTGAAACTCGTGAGGCTGGCAGTGCGGTGAGAGAGTTTGTTAGCAATGAGGAGGACACCTGGTTATTTTTTTTTTAAAGTAGCAGTGATATGAGAACTGATAAACTGCAACAGAAAAATCACTCAGCAGGTGATGCCTTGCCAATGACAATGTCACGGGCTTGTGGATGCTCTTTTTCATTCCCGTTGAACAGGAGGTGGGACACACCTTAGGAGAGCAAGTACAAAATGAGATCTGTTTTCAGTTCTCTCCCTAAAGATTGTATTTCTCAGACCTCCAGCTGTGTAGGCTTTCCCTTCACACACAGCCCCATGTGTCACTGCTTACACTGCCTCAGGTTCCTGTTCCTCTTGTTTGAGTGGAACCAGGAAGTTTTTATCTTCCTCATCACTGTACATCCATTTGCTTGATCCTAACTACACAGCCAGAAAGCCATGGCAGCCACACATTTGCAAGGCAGCCAGGGTGTTAGGAAATAGTAACCAATGGGTAGAGCAAAGCAGGTGCGTTATTGGAGGCTTAGAGCATCACCTTTAATATGAAACATCCAGACTGAGGAAAAAAGTGTTTCAAAGATATTCCTTGAACCTCCCTTTCCCTCATGCTTCTCCACCAAATCCAGAGCAGGAATGGCTTTTTAAATACTACACTTTAGAATAAGGAGAACTATTAGCAGTTAAAAGTAAAGCACCTACCCGGGCCACTAGTGGAATAAATATCAAAACGAATGGGCTTATCACAGGAAAAAGAGGCAAAACCCATAGACACTGCAATGCCTCAGACAACTAAGCACTTTCTCTAGCTGGCAAACCTGCTTGCAATGCTCCCAAACAAACAAGCAGGGGTGGCTCCAGGCCCAGGATGCCATGCGCGTACTTGGGGCGGCAAGCCGCGAGGTGCACTCTGCCGGTCGCTGGTGGAGCCGTGGGACCAGCGGACCCTTCGCAGGCACGCCTGCGGGAGGTCCACCGGAGCCGCGGGACTGGCGACCGGCAGAGCGCCCCCCGCGGCATGCTGCCGTGCTTGGGGTGGCGAAATGTCTAGAGCTGCCCCTGCAAACAAGCCAATCCTCCGCTCAGCTGATAGACCTGCTAACCCCCAGAGCATCCCAGGCTCAGTCCCAGAGGGAGAACCTACACATTAATTATGGTGGGAGAACCTACACATTAATTCACTGAGAAGGAAGTGACAGAAGGTGGAAACATTCCTAAAATAATTTAGTAGAGATAAATTCAACAGGATTATATAGAAACTGACAGAATTTGAGAGAGATTAAATCCATTATAGAATTCCACAGGAATACATTAGAAGCAAGAGGAAGACTAAGGACAGGGTAGGCCCACTGCTCAATGAGGAGAGGGAAACAGTAACGGGAGACTTGGAAATGGCAGAGATGCTTAATGACTTCTTTGTTTCAGTCTTCACTGAGAAGTCTGAAGGAATGTCTAGTATAGTGAACGCTTACGGGAAGAGGGTAGGTTTAGAAGAGAAAATAAGAAAAGAGCAAGTAAAAAATCACTTAGAAAAGTTAGATGCCTGCAAGTCACCAGGGCCTGATGAAATGCATCCTAGAATACTCAAGGAGTTAATAGAAGAGGTATCTGAGCCTCTAGCTATTATCTTTGGGAAATCATGGGAGACGAGGGAGATTCCAGAAGACTGGAAGGGGGCAAATATAGTGCCCATCTATAAAAAGGGAAATAAAAACAACCCAGGAAACTACAGACCAGTTAGTTTAACTTCTGTGCCAGGGAAGATAATGGAGCAGGTAATCAAAGAAATCATCTGCAAACACTTGGAAGGTGGTAAGGTGATAGGGAATAGCCAGCATGGATTTGTAAAGAACAAATCGTGTCAAACTAATCTGATAGCGTTCTTTGATAGGATAACGAGCCTTGTGGATAAGGGAGAAGCGGTGGATGTGATATACCTAGACTTTAGTAAGGCATTTGATACAGTCTTGCATGATATTCTTATAGATAAACTAGGAAAGTACAATTTAGATGGGGCTACTATAAGGTGGGTGCATAACTGGCTGGATAACCGTACTCAGAGAGTAGTTGTTAATGGCTCCCAATCCTGCTGGAAAGGTATAACAAGTGGGGTTCCGCAGGGGTCTGTTTTGGGACCGGTTCTGTTCAATATCTTCATCAACGATTTAGATGTTGGCATAGAAAGTACGCTTATTAAGTTTGCGGACGATACCAAACTGGGAGGGATTGCAACTGCTTTGGAGGACAGGGTCAAAATTCAAAATGATCTGGACAAATTGGAGAAATGGTCTGAGGTAAACAGGATGAAGTTCAATAAAGATAAATGCCAAGTGCTCCACCTAGGAAGGAACAATCAGTTTCACACATACAGAATGGGAAGAGACTGTCTAGGAAGGAGTATGGCAGAAAGAGATCTAGGGGTCATAGTAGACCACAAGCTTAATATGAGTCAACAGTGTGATACTGTTGCAAAAAAAGCAAACGTGATTCTGGGATGCATTAACAGGTGTGTTGTAAACAAGACACGAGAAGTCATTCTTCCGCTTTACTCTGCGCTGGTTAGGCCTCAACTGGAGTAGTGTGTCCAGTTCTGGGCACCGCATTACAAGAAAGATGTGGAGAAATTGGAGAGGGTCCAGAGAAGAGCAACAAGAATGATTAAAGGTCTTGAGAACATGACCTATGAAGGAAGGCTGAAGGAATTGGGTTTGTTTAGTCTGGAAAAAAGAAAACTGAGAGGGGATATGATAGCAGTTTTCAGGTATCTAAAAGGGTGTCATCAGGAGGAGGGAGAAAACTTGTTCACCTTAGCCTCCAATGATAGAACAAGAAGCAATGGGCTTAAACTGCAGCAAGGGAGATTTAGGTTGGACATTAGGAAAAAATTCCTAACTGTCAGGGTAGTTAAACACTGGAATAGATTGCCTAGGGAAGTTGTGGAATCTCCATCTCTGGAGATATTTAAGAGTAGGTTAGATAAATGTCTATTAGGGATGGTCTAGACAGTATTTGGTCCTGCCATGAGGGCAGGGGACTGGACTCGATGACCTCTTGAGGTCCCTTCCAGTCCTAGAGTCTATGAGTCTATGAGGAGGGTTTCAAAACCCAAGGGTAAAATAACCCTTCTCGAGTCAATTCTGGAGGATTCTTCCATGAGAGTTCCTGGCTCTCCTTTAGTGAAACTGTATTTTAATGGGTTATTGTTAGCAATCTGGCTAGATCTGTGGCATAAATAAGTCTTCTGGTCATAACTAACATTTACTAACTGCTCCTGTTTTTCTCTCTCTCCTCCACCTCGTTATCTGTGTGGCAATTGTACTGTTCCCACCACCAGTCATTCTTTGTATCCCCCACATCCATGCTGTGTGGGCCTGCGTACGTTCCTGCCCTGCCAACTGCGTGTGCACGCAGGAGCGGAGCTGTTCCGTCCTGTGTGACCGTGCTGGCCTTCTGCAGATCCCCAGCAACTTCCCCTGTGAAGCCTCTTCTATCAACCTGGATAAAAACAGTATTAAATTCGTTTCAGAGAGGGCCTTTGGGACCCTGCCTTCCCTCAAATCTCTCTCACTCCAGCACAACAACATCTCCTTCATCACTCCCGGGGCTTTCAAAGGGCTACCCAGGTTGACTGAGCTTAAAATGGCTCACAACGAATACATCCGCTACCTGCACACTCGCACTTTTACTGCCCTCAAAAGGCTTGTCAGACTAGACCTAGCTGACTGCAACCTTTTCAATATCCCAGACAGGATTTTCATAGAGCTCCCTGCCCTTCAGGAGCTCTTCTGCTTCCAGAACAATTTCCGAAGGATCCCTGGGGCCATACGAGGTATGGAGAATTTGACCCATGTTTACTTGGAGCGAAACAAGATAGAAGCTGTAGCCTATAATTCTCTGCAGGGCCTGACCAGGCTGAAGTATCTTAACCTCCAAGACAACAGAATAAATGTCATTCATGACCAAGCCTTTCAAGATTGTCAGAAAATGGAGTATCTCTACTTGAATGACAACTTACTCAATGACCTCCCAGAAAACTCCTTTGACGGGCTGAGGCACCTGAAAATGCTCAATCTTGGTGGGAACTTTCTCAGGAACGTGTCCAACACCTGGTTCCGGGACCTAGTTGAATTGGAGGTTCTGTACTTGGACCGAAACAGGGTCAACTACATTGAAGAAGGCGCATTTGAAAACCTAACCAGCCTAGTCTCTTTGCATTTGAACAGTAACAACCTAACCACCCTACCTTTTTCTGTCTTCCAGCCAGTCTATTTCCTGGGAAGGCTCTATCTTTTCCGGAACCCCTGGGAGTGTGACTGCAGGCTCGAATGGCTGAAAGAGTGGATGGAGAATTACAGACTTGTCAGGGATATTCTTTGTGTCTCCCCCTCCTCAGTAGCCGGTATTGACTTGGCGGATGTGCTGTTCGACAGATCACCTGAAGGTTATTGTCTTGACCCAGTGGAGTTAAATGTCACATCCTACAGCCCAACCCTGTCTGAAGAGCCTCACTCCACCACAGAGAGCAAGTTTAGCAGCCTTATCTCCAAGCTCTTGCTCCAAGAGGGCCTTCCCGAGGAGGTGGCAAACACCACTGAAGCATTAACCAACACCACCCTGTTGGACAGGCTAGGTGATGAGGTTTCCTCAGGGGTGGGGGAATATGCTATCTCCTGCTCTTTCCACCTTCTGGCACTCATTACAGCTCAAGCAGTGATGGTTCTGCAGAGTAAATAACCCAAGGGCTGCCTCAAGCACGTTGCTATGTAAGAATTGAGTTTCTGTAGAAATGTAATCATTAGAGAGGAGCTGATATTGCAGAGTTCAGATACTGATCTGGCTCCGAATTTCCCGGCAATACAGGGGGTGTTTGGGTCCAGGAGTTTGGAATGGGCACATCTTTGGAAGTAACTAATCACCCGGAGGCAGGGATTTTATCTTTTTTGTGTTCATGAAACTCCATGTACATTGACAGAGCATTATGAGACAGCAGCAATAATAAGGAGAATGAGCAAACAATTGTCTCTGGGATGGCAGCTTTCCTCTGCTAGATGTGAACTGAAAGGGCTCCTTATTGAAGACAGCGCTGCAGCATTTATTCATTTAGGGCCAATTTTGATTCCCTGGACGTCTCTGGAAAAACTCCCATTGATTTTCATGGGCGCAGAGATTGGGCTCTAAAAGATGAGCCTCACCCATAGATCCTGAGACACATAATGAACCTGAGCTTCTGCTCATGATGTTTTATGCTGATTTAACTCCATTTACTTCAGTGGAGTTACTTCTGATTTACACCAAGGCGGAAGGAGAATCAGATCTATTATATTCAACCTGCACGCCTGCTGCACTATGTAGTGTGCACAATGCCAAGAGGAGCGGGGAAAAGTGAGCAGGTCGGTAGCCCTGTGTTAAGGTCTGTGGCTTATCAGTCACATTGGAAATTGCATTTGGGAAGAGCAAGCCATTTTGACTGTGCCTACATTTTTCTCATTCTCCCACTGCTGCTCTAAATATGACCCGTCTATGGACTGGTGCCAAACCCTGCGATCGCCCTGACACAGTTTAGGAAGGCAGCAAGACGGTTCCTGGTATCAAAAAGGTTGAGAAATTGATCTAGCACCTGTATGGCTTCAGTGGTGCTAGGAAGAGTGAGCACGCTCATGTAGAGAGAGCAGCAATATTTTTACTTGTTATCTAACCCTCCTCAGAGCAGATTTAGATGACACAGTGGCAAACCCACCAGTGGCCTGTCTATATTAGCCCTCCCACCTAGTACCAGTGCAGCTGTGCTGGTGATAGACCAACAGAGGGGCACCTGAAGAAATGTGTGTTTAGAGCAGGCTTCCCTGACTTGGTAATTTCTTTGGGGCCTGTATGTGGGTATACAAACACAAAGCAACCTCCTCACTTGCTGGGAAGGAAAAAACTAAAAGGAAAATAGACAAGAGACTTTGGGGAATAAATGGCTGAATGATGGTGGGTAATACAGGACTTCACCACACAAAGGCTAATTTTAGCAGTTTCTCTGTGCTTAAATCTGTGACTGGCTATTACCGGGAAGAACTGGGGAAACAAAGTTTTAAAAAGGGCTTAAAAATATGACTGATTCTGCATGTAAGTCACACAGGCCAACCACAATAGCTTCCACTAGGCCATTATTTAACATGGCAGGAGTTGTTAGTGGTGGTATCCTCAAGGAATGTGACCAGTCACCATTCTGAGTTAAACAATTCCACTCCTCGTTTCTGCCTAGCCCCTCACAACAGAAAGGAGGCAGCAATGGATGTGGTTTAATTAGACCACAATTTTATTCACTTAAAATATCTGGCAGTAAATTGTACAGTGCAGGTCACCATGCTTTCCTTAATCATTTCAAAATAATCTCCCACCCGGTCCCAGCTATCCCAGTGCTGGACCCTGCTGCCATCTCCTTGTATAAGGTAAAAGAGGACTCAGCAAAGTGGGGTTGGTTCCCTGCTGTTCCAGACACAGGAGCCCAGTACTGTCCTTCCTCAGCTCCCTTAAAGAGAGCTAGAGAAAGGAAGTGTGCGTGTGAGGGGGGACAGGGTGGGTCAGCTCTCTGCTGTACCAGACATAGGAGCTCCAACCCCCAGCCCCTTCCTCAGAATCCTTAAGGGGTCCTTTCTTTCAGATCTTTTTTCAATCTGTTTTAGCAGGTGACTGTACCCTTCCATAACACGTATGCGCACTGGACACCTGCCACAAGTTTTACTTATTAAAGTTTGATATTATGACTTAACCCTCCTACCCCACCATACTGGGTCCCAGACCTGCTGTAGGAAAGGTGGGAAAAAAACCACCCTGCCTTGGCCACTCTGGCAATAAGGGAAAGATTCCTGCCCAGCCCCTGGTGAAGAAAGGGGACTAGCATTATGCCCACAACAGGCCATGAGGAAACCCAGTCCTTTGCAAGTTTCATGGGAGGGGAGATGGGAGAAATCATGGCCATTTAGCTCATGCAAAATGACTGTTCAGCTCATGAACTTCCAGGACAGTTGGTTTCTAAAAGCAGAAGGATCCTCCTCCGTAAAGCATACCAGCCAAAACAGGAGTCTCTCATGGCTTAATCATAAACTCTATTGGTTCTGGTATTACTTATCCCACCTTTTCAAAGAAAAACAACTGCATGACAATTAACAGCTAGCAATTTCTGGGGGAGTGGTAAATATTCCCAAATTAAATCATGTTAGTGGAGGTAAACTCCGGATCTGTCTGTAGTTGTATTAAATTTTTTCCCAGGGAGCATGCCAGATGGTTTCATAAATGCCTGTTTGACCTGTTTGGTGCACTAAATTCAATGACTTTGGCTTTCCAGGCTATTTATGAATGCATTAATCTTCTTAAATGCTAAATTCATCTGTGGATTATAAATGGTTGTTTTTCAAAACAGTACCAGCCAAATGCTGTAGATTAAGTTGAAGATTTCTTTAAGGGAGCATTATTTCACCAAGTCACTGAAGGTTTATCAATAGAAATTTCACACAAGTTGCTAGTGCAGTGGGCACAGTGGTTATTTTTCATTTCCTACAGATAGATATTTGTTGTATGAACTGAATATTTTTATTTTCTGCTCCAAGATACACAAAAACTGAAGGGCATCTTATTGTGCAATTGTTACAGGGAAGCAGAATGTGGATTTCAAGTTAACTCTTGCTTCAAAGGTCTTTCTTTTTAATTCTGAAGAGGCCGGCTCAGCTCTGAAATTGAATCAACTCGAAGTTTATGATTCAGCTGTGACACCTGAAAGACAGTAATGCGGGATGAGGAACAAGCCACCGCATATGACATTTTACTGCTTGATGATAACATCTAGAAATTCAGAGTGCTGGGGCAGTGGTCTTAGTTCCTTACAGATTAAATGTCTCATATAGCCAAATAGTCTTACCATTCCCAGAAAGCTTTTTTTCTGCAATATTATAATAAATCTGTGGCTGCCTAAGAACTTTACAGCTGTCAATATGCCGTACCACATAACCACCCAACTTCACTGCACCACAGGGGCCAGAGCTTATCTTCTCCTGATTGAAAAGCCTACCTAAGCTAAGAGGCAATTGGCATGTTATTACCAGTATAGAGCATATGACAGTTGAGTTGTTCTCATTCTATTGAGAAGAGGCCATCGTATGTATATGTACACACACAGGCAAATTCATTAGCATGAAACAGTTTGATTCACACTGTTAATACACTTCCTTAATTCTGGCTGACTGACTTGGTGACTCCTCCCCAGCAAAGAAGTCTGGAAAACAAAGGGCTATGTTTTAATTAACCAATAGTTGCAACTGAAAGCCTGGAAGGAGATTTCTGTGCACCGTGGGAATTTTAAAGCATGTGTTGCACTATACATGACCTGTCTGTCTGTCTATCTTTCACCAAACTTCTTTCTAAGGCCCTATGATCTTAAATACAGAGTATTACACTGAGGCACCTAGTAACAGTAAGACTGTTTTTCAAATGATAACTTCTGTTGAGTAGGAGGCAAATTAAAAATAGAGTTTTGTCTTTGGTTTGAATAGTTTGACTGTGTTCTAGGGATGGGCTCAAGCTGCAAAATTTGGCTCTAGATGCATAGGTGCTGACGCACCCACTGGCTTGAAGTGGTTTCCATCATAAACAGGGTTTGCAGTTCAGTTCAATGGCTCTCAGCACCCCCGCTATACAAATTGTTCCAGCGTCCCTGGTTAGATGGCAAATGACCCCAGTGTTGGGTGTTGATGAGATCTGGGATGTTGGCTTGGGCCACTATAATGATAGATGCCATTTGCAAAATCTGGTTCTGGATTTCAGACATGTCCAACGTCAATATGGACATTGGGATCAAGCCCAGCTCTACTTTATTCTATACATTTCTGGAGAAAACTTCTCCAAGGAGATCCTTTCAAGGCCTCCACTGAGCCCAGATGTTCCTCTTCCTTGGTGCACATAGTCAAGGTGTACTGCTATCCTTAAAGCTGGCTACAAGAGGTATTTACATTCATGTCAGCTGAAAAGCATCAGACTCTCACAGTGAGGTATGCAGGCTCCTGCAAGATTTTTGGCAGCACAAGTGAGTGGCAAATTCAGTTTAATAAGTGAATAAATACTACTATATATTTTTTTGCTGATGTTCCTCTTTGTCTTTAATAGTAGCAGCCATTAAACTATGTGAGAGAAGGGGCTGAGTAGGGAAGAAAAGAGGAACTATGTTGATTATGGACACGAACCTTTGACCCCAGATTTCTATGGCATCTGGCCATGTCATTGTAACTTCCAGAAGCCTTCAGGAGACTTACACTAGAGAACCAGCTTGGCACATGTCAACCCCAGGATCAAGGGAGCACAAAAGCCACCTTGGCTTTTCACTTCCTAAGCTGTGTGGTGAACCTCTTGTTTATAAATGAGGACCCGTGCTGCAATATGTAGCTAAATCTAATCAGCTAACTAACTGTAGTGAAGTATTTGGATCCAATCTAAATGGCTAACATCATTCAAATTCTCACTGAGGTAAACAATGCAGCAGACCAATGCCTGTTCCTAGCCAGGGTTTTCTTCTTGTCTGTAGCAATTATATTTATTAGGTGCATGTAACTGTATGAAATACAGACTTATTAAAGAGTTGATACTAAGCTCCAACGCCAGCCTTACGTAAAGACTTTGCAATAACACAAACATTCCCATGAAGAAAAGTTTTAAACAAATAACCATGAAATCAGACTTGTGCAAATTTTCAAGCCCCAGTCTGAGAAAGAAGGAAGAGAGACAAAACTTGTATTTACAGTCCAACGTCATATAGAGGAGATGTCAGAGGGCATTACTTAAACCTTTTCCACTGCTTAAAAAATCCTGTTTCAGGAAGAATTCAGCAAGTGCTTTGCACCAGTCAGTGGTGATGGCTGTAATTTGTTTTCATGGCCTATGACTGGGGACTGAAATTTCCCTCCATGTAGCTCTTAAATCCCACTGAAACTTTATCTTGAATGCTTAATGCATATGTCCTGTGCAAGTCCTCTGGCAGACGGGAGAATTTAACTCCAAACACCCTGGCCACAGGGTAAGGACCAAACAGCAAAAATATTCTTTACTAGGCTTTGCCTTACCTTTCAGATTTACAGGGTTTCTCCATGCTTATTATTCTTGGGGTACCTGATAGTTTAAAATACTAGGGTTTTCTTTTCTTTTGGTATTTTATTCATTCATTTCTCCTTTACCTTACACACTTTACTTCTTCTTCTCCTTAATAGCCTAAAAATGACCACTCCATTACGTCTGACCTGTTGGCTTACATCTGACTGGATCACTAGACTGCTGAGAATATGCAGTAGGACACCACAGACACTTGCCCACATAATAGCATGCTGCTCAGTACTGACGGCCATGTTATAGTCTAGATGAGTTGACATTTTCATTATAAACCACAATTTGGGGGGTTTAATAGGTTGGCCTTTTGAAAAAGGGTCTTTCAGAAATTAGGTACTAATCTTACATGCTATAAACTCTTTTGGACAAAGACCACATCTACTATTGTGGCTGAACTGGTCAACATAGCCTTGATCCTGGATCAAGACCTCTGGGCACCATTAAATAAATAGCAATTAAGTGCTCAGTTTGGATATGATGCAACCAAAATGATTTCAGTAGATGCCCCCCCTTCTATTTTTTTTCTGTTTTAAGCAGTAAAAGCAGAGCTGATATAAGGCTTTAGATGCGTTTACACCCCACTAGCACTAGCGCACTAAGCTTTAAAAACAAATGTTGCAAGGATGTGATGTTAGAGCAGCAAGCATTTTCATATTCATGGACAAAAATCAAACAAGAGCCAACGGGATGTTTTCAAGACAGCAAGTGCAGAGCTTTGCTTTTTTGTGATGAAAAAATAATTTTCACAGGCACTAAAATGGGGCCCAGCCTTTGTCAGAAACGTCTCATGAGTAACCAGTTGTGACAGACCCAGACCAGTGAGGTACAGGAATCTGGTAGAGGGCAAATATACTGGCCACTGGATGAATAGTTTTTTGTTCCCTGAGTCTGAGTGACCAGAGCGGGGGCTGCACTAGAGCAATTAGGAACCTGCTAGAACCAATTAAGACAGGCAGGCTAATTAAGACACCTGGAGCCAATTAAGAACATACTAGAATCAATTATGGCAGGCAGACTAATCAGGAGCAGGTACAAGAGGTAATTATAACAGGACCACTTGGAAATAGTGACCATAATATAACAACATTTAACATCCCTGTGGTGGGAAGAACATCTCAACAGCCCAACACTGTGGCATTTAATTTCAAAAAGGAGAATTATGCAAAAATGAGGGAGTTAGTTAAACAGAAATTAAAAGGTACAGTGACTAAATGACTAAAGTGAAATCCCTGTAAGCTGCCTGAACGCTTTTTAAAGACACCATAATGGAGGCCCAACTTAAATGTACACCCCAAATAAAAAACACAGTAAAAGAACTAAAAAAGAGCCACCGTGGCTTAACAACCATGTAAAAGAAGCAGTGAGAGTTAAAAGGGCATCTTTTAAAAAGTTCTGAAAGAACTCAAATGTGAAGTTGCGGAACTATTAACTATGGTTTGTAAACTGTCCTTTAAATTGGCTTCTGTACTCAATGATTGGAAGATAGCTAATGTAACGCCAATATTTAAAAAGGGATCTAGAGGTGATCCCGGCAATTACAGACCAGTAAGTCTAATGTCAGTACCAGATAAATTAGCTGAAACAATAGTAAAGAATAAAATTGTCATACACATAGAAGAACATAAATTGTTGGGCAAAAGTCAAATTGTGTCTTACTAATAATCTATTAGAGCTCTTTGAAGGGGTCAACAAACGTGGACAAGGGGGATCCAGTGGACGTAGTGTACTTAGATTTCCAGAAAGCCTTTGACAAGGTCCCTCACCGAAGGCTCTTATGTAAATTAAGTTGTCATGGGATAAAAGGGAAGATCCTTTCATGGACTGAGAACTGGTTAAAAGACAGTGAACAAAGGATAGGAATAAATGTAAATTCTCCGAATGGAGAGGGTAACTAGTGCTGTTCCCTAAGGGTCAGTCCTAGGACCAATCCTATTCAACTTATTCATACATGATCTGGAGAAAGGGGTAAAAAGTGAGGTGGCAAAGTTTGCAGATGATATTAAACTGCTCAAGATAGTTAAGACCAAAGCAGACTGTGAAGAACTTAAAAAAGATCTCACAAAACTAAGTGATTGGGCAACAAAATGGCAAATTAAATTGAATGTGGATAAATGTAAAGTAATGCACATTGGGAAAAATAACCCCAACTATACATACAGTATGATGGGGGCTAATTTAGTTACAATGAATCAGGAAAGAGATCTTGGAGTCATCATGATAGTTTTCTGAAGACGTCCATGCAGTGTGCAGCGGCGATCAAAAAAGCAAACAGGATGTTAGGAATCATTAAAAAGGGTATAGAGAATAAGACGGAGAGTATCTTATTGCCCTTGTATAAATCCATGGTACGCCCACATCTTGAATACTGCGTACAGATGCGGTCTCCTCATCTCAAAAAAGCTATACTGGCATTAGAAAAGGTTCAGAGAAGGGCAACTAAAATGATTAGGGGTTTGGAACGGGTCCCATATGAGGAGAGATTAAAGAGGCTAGGACTTTTCAGCTTGGACAACAGGAGACTAAGGGGGGATATGATAGAGGTATATAAAATTATGAGTGATGTGGAGCAAGTAAATAAGGAAAAGTGATTTACTTGTTCCCACAATACAAGAACTAGGGGCCACCAAATGAAATTAATGGGCAGCAGGTTTATAACAAATAAAAGGAAGCTCTTCACATAGAGCACAGACAACTTGTGGAACTCCTTGCCTGAGGAGGTTGTGAAGGCTAGGACTATAACAGGGTTTAAAAGAGAACTGGATAAATTCATGGAGGTTAAGTCCATTAATGGCTGTTAGCCAGGATGAGTAAGGAATAGTGTCCCTAGCCTCTGTTTGTCAGAGGGTGGAGATGGATGGCAGGAGAGAGATCACTTGATCATTACCTGTTAGGTTCACTCCCTCTGTGACACCTGGCATTGGCCACTGTCAGAAGACAGGATACTGGGCTAGATGGACCTTTGGTCTGACCCAGTACGGCCGTTCTTATGTTCTTTTGATACCTGGTTTAAAAAGGACCTCTCATCACTTAGCGGAGGGCGAGCAAGGAGCAGAGAGCGAGAAGGCATGCTGCTGGAAGACTGAGGAGTACAAGCATGATCAGGCTTCAGGGGGAAGATCCTGTGGTGAGGATAAAGAAGGTGCTGGGGGGAGGACATGGGGAAGTAGCCCAGGCAGTTGTAGCTGTCACGCAGCTGACACATAGAAAGCTGCTATCCACATGGCCCTGGGCTGGAACTCAGTGTAGAGGGCGGGCCTGGGTTCCTCCCATCCCCCCAACTCCTGATCAGACACAGGAGGAGTTGACCTGGTCTGTGAGAAACACCAGAAGGGAAGGTCTAATTTGTAAATGGATCTGGCCTGTCCTCAACCCACTAGGTGGGACACAGAGACTGTGGGGATTGTTCTCTGTTCCCGCCATGCTGACCAGTGATGAGGTTAGCTGAGTGAACAGCAGGTTTGAGTCTCTAGCAGAAGTGGCCAAACTGAGGGCTGCCGTGAACCTCTGGGGTGAGCAAATTCGCCAAAAAGCGCAGGCCCACCAAGGCAGAGGAGGAACTTTGTCACACAATGTATTGGAAGGAGGATTATGCAGTTAATATGAAGACAAGTCTGAAAAGAGAACACTAGCAATACTAGAAAGAAAAACTCTGAAGTCGTTGTTACAACACGAGGAAGGCAAAATTGTTTTAAAAAACCTCAAAATTTATATCAATTCAAATTGAGACACACACCGATTATTGCAAGCAGACTGGTGTAGTGTTCCACACTTCCTTTAGACTGCTAGCTCTTCCGGGCAGGGACCATGTCTCCCTCTGTGTTTGTGCAGCACCTAATTCAATCCTGATCAGAGCCTCAAGATGTTACTGTTAGAGAAATAATATATAATATTCCCTATATCACCTCCCACCCTTCAGAATTTCACCCGGAGGCCAATCTTCAGGGTCATTCAGCTTAGCGGGCAATTTTAATCAGCAGAAGTATTATTTGTATTCCTGTAGCATCTAGTGGTCCCAATTGTGATCAGGGCCCCATTGTGCTAGGAGATGTACAAACACATAGTGAGGGACAGACCGTGACCCAAAAAGCTTAGATTTAAATAGACAAGACAGACAATAGATGAGAGAGGAAACAGCGGCACAGAAGGGTGATGTGACTTACCCAGGTTCACCACAGCAGGTCAGTGGGAGAGCCAAGTACAGAGCCCAGGTCTCCTGACCAGTGCTTTGTCAGCAGAACCACTGCACACTTTCTGTTCTCCACAGGCAGCCCAAGTTTCTGTTGTTTGGATTAATACCAATATATCAGACACACTTTATCAGTCCAACTCTGGCAGGGAGTGAATGTGAGACATCTCCACCAGACACTGCAGACTGTTTACGTAAGGTTCAGGGACTGTCAAACCATTAAAGGCAAGGAAATTCAGAGTTAAAGCAGGAGCCTAAACACTCCCTGGCTCTCTGGGTTGAGTCACAGAACACAACTATAATCACTAAGGTTGTGCCTTACCTAGGCAGATGCTTAATTTTATTTTAACTAATTTTTTTTTGGTGCAGTAATACCTTTACTTTTTTGCCAGGCCATTACACAATATTTGACAGATTATTACATATTTAGGGCCAGATCCTGAAAATCCTCACCTGCATTAATAGTCTTTACTTATGCAAGTAGTTCCTTCAATAGGGCTGCTCACATGAACCTGGATTTTCAGAAGCAGGCCATAAGATTGTAATTTCCTTGGGATAAGGACTTAATTCTTCTGTGTTTTGAGCAGAGCTAAGCATGATTTTGACATATAACAAATCACAACTAGTACACTTAGCTTCATTTGCTGGGATTGTCAGCAGCAAGAATAGAATGCATGGTGGCATGTGGAATATCTTCATTTATTACCATGTAACACTCTAATAAGTAGTGACGCCATGCACTAAATCCTTCAGGCCTGACTCATATCTGGAGTCCCACTGCAGCTTGTGTGTATCTGGTGAGAAGGATTTGATCCACTTGACAATTCTGAAAGATCCCGCCTGAGGTAAATCTAAGTACGCAAATTCCATGCAATGTCAAGATTTGTAAAGCACTCAAACTATGGCAAAAATGGGATGCACAGCTGGAATAAAAAACTATGAAAGGTGAATTACTGCACTTCCACAGAAGCCATTTTTCAAACTAGCAGCCTGAGCAATCAGAAAAATAAGTAAATAAAAATGTGAATAGGCACCAATACAAACACAGGATTAAGGGCCTGATCCAAAGCCTATTGAAGACAATGGGAGTCTTTCCATTTGCTTCAGTGGGTTAAGACCAGGCTGCCGTAGGTGTCTGCAAAAACAACATTAAAAAAAAAAATCACTGAGTTCACTGTGTAGCATACAATAATGTACAGGAGAGCTGGAACACTGCTGTTGTCCTTCAGAAATCAGCATAATTAAGGCTACATTAGTTTATATATTGTAAAAATAAAATTAACTATTCCAGAACAGAGGAACCCCCAGATTGTCACATCAGGTTGTGATTTGGCAGATGTATTAAAACCCTGCAGAAACGGAACTCAGCACTAAAAGGGTGACAGACACTCTTCTACAGCGGTAATGAACAAGGAACTATGATTTGGCAGCAGGAGAGGTAATGAGGATGATATCTCTCCTTTCTTCCTCCAGGTGAGTCCTAGGAAATACCCAGTGTGCTTGAATTAGACATCAGCTTACATCTGGAGTGGAAAGAGAAAAAAACAAAACAAAACAAAACAAAACAAAAACAAAACCACAACTTATTTACATACCATTTTAAGGATCATCTCATAACTGAATTATCTGTGAGCTAGCCGATTAGACAAACGCCCTTTCCATCTTTTATGCACTGTATTTATGAATTATTTTCTCCAACTCTGAAATGACAAAAGCCCATTTCTAAGGTTTCCAACAGCACAGAATCCTATGTTCAGTCTATAAATAATATAGAGTTTCTCTAATCTCCTCCATGCAAGGATAATTTCACAGAGTGCTTCATCGACTCATTTACTTATGCTTCACACACTTAGTCCTTACATCAGTTTTATACTTATTCTGGCAAGCGGGCAGAGGAACAGCCACAAGCTCAGGTATTCAAAGGCACATAAATAGATACACATTTAGGAGAAAAAGTTTACGAAGAATCTGAAGCTTTCAAAATCCTCCATAGTTCTGGTGGTAAAGGACAACCTCCACACACCAGTGTCATTGCACACTAACACACTGCTCTACTTCTTAAAGTGGATATGGTGCAATTTACAATATCCCCAACTCTCCCTCTTATCATGGAGACAATACTTCCAAAACCCTTTTTTTATAAAAAGGCAGTAATAGAGGGGGAAAAAGGATGGCAGCATTTTATGAAAAACAAATCCCAGAATCAGGTTTGCAACTGTGATGTTTCCACACCACAATTAGACAAACAGGATGTCCTGGTATTAGCATCAGGTAATTGTGCTACTTCAGTATGTCAATTTTTCCCCTCCCACACCCAAAAAACAAT
This sequence comes from Gopherus flavomarginatus, assembly GCF_025201925.1. Taxonomy (NCBI): domain Eukaryota; kingdom Metazoa; phylum Chordata; order Testudines; family Testudinidae; genus Gopherus; species Gopherus flavomarginatus. The sequence continues at coordinate 213,960,583 of NC_066617.1, read as the reverse complement.
CCACACCTGTCTTAGTCACAGGTGAACTTTTAGAAGATAATTTAAAACACAAATCCCTAAAATTGTGTATCTTTTAAAAAAGTGTGGGCACTCCCTGTGGTGGCACCCCTGGCTCTAAGGGTGCATCTTCACTGCAAAAAACAAACAAAAAAAAAGGTGTGTTCTTAACTTGGGTTAAATAGCCTGTGGTGGCTAAAGTATTAAAATAGCAGTGAAGACACAGCAACTCAGCTTTTAGTTTGGGTTAACAGCTCAGGTTCAACCCCAGTCTCCCCTGTAAGCTTTAACTTGATCGGCTAACTAGAGTTAACAGCCGAGTTGCCGCATCTTCACTATTTTAACTTGAGTTAGTAAACATGGTTTAGCTCTCTTAAGAACACACCTTTTTTTTTTTCCAGTGCAGACATACTCAATTAGCTCCTGCCACACAGAGAACATGTCTTCCCCTCCCGCTTAAGAGACTCTCACCTCACTATCCTGGACTATTTAATTAAAAGCAGTACAAGTGAAGGCTACTTCAGTCTGAAGTTAAGTGAGTTAGACTTAAACACAAACCAGCTCCTTCATTTCCTTTGGCTTATCTCCTCTGCACAGGTGAGAAAATGAGTGATGGTTACTTGCCAGGGACATGTTAACTTTGCAACTGCCATACTTTGCTAATACCAAACACAAACCATTATGACAATGTTCCATGAGATGATGCACCTAGATCAATCTCTTGAACAATACTAACCATTGGTTCAAGGTGAATACACCCTCTGGACTCAGCTAGCGTATCTGGTGGATCTCATCTGACAAAGAACTTTTCATTCTATCTCATCTCCAAAAGAAAGACAACTTTAAAGAAAGAGGACATCACATTTAAGGGGTGCTGAGCACCTACACTCCCAGTGACTGCAGTTGGAATTGTGGCAGCTGAGCACTCATGGGGCCTGGAACAGTTTGTATAGTGGGGATGCTGAGACCCACCAAACCAAACTGTAAACCCTGAATATGATGGAAACCACTTCAAGCCAAGGGGTGCGACAGCACCTATATCAGCACTGCCAAAATACAGACCCTTACTGCCATGGCATTGGTTTCCCTATATCAGTGGCCAGTAATAGATATGGACAGGGAACAAAAATCTTATTTCTGTCTGCAACTAGAGGATTAAGAAAACTACATTTCATAAAACCAAGAAAAGGCTATTTGCGATTAATGCTAGTAACTCCCCAGCATGCCTGGCTGAGGTTACTGCTAAAAGAAACATCTTTCCACAGTAAGAACTAAAATTCTCTGTAATGTACAGGCTTGGGAAATGAGCTAGAAAAGCCTTTAACACCAAAGCTAGGTCATCAGAATTTACAAACTTCTTTCCTTGTCTCAGCACTCTACTCCTCTTACAAAGGATTGGAGTAGATGGCTGTATCCAATTCTTGTAAGAACAGAAAGCAAACATTGTTGCCAGGTGTACTAATAGTACTTAACTGAAGGCCAGAAGAAAAAATAGCAAGAATTATGTTTGTAACCTGCTTGGAATATTTCTATATAATATTGGGAAAAATATGCTCTCCCTTAGTTAATCTAATGTGCCCACTATCCTGGGGTCCTGGTGCTATTATGTGAAGCAACCCTCAGGGTATGTCTACACTACATGTCCCCATATCCTGGCTCACGCTCACTCATTAGCCAAGCCCACTACCGATTCCACACTGCAGAACCACACACATACAAGACCCATTATGCCTGCTTGGCTGGACCGAAGAAAATATTTTGTGAGCAGCAGAGTTGCAGTATATTTTACTTCAAATTCATCTTAATTCATTAGAAAGGTTTTGTAAGTTTCCTGCATCCTCTAGAAAAACTTGTATATCAGACATGTTACTACTTAGATCCAGGTTTTAACAGCCTTAAATAAGGGCATCTGGGCCTACTCTTAGTAGAGTAGAACAAGACCACAAAGTACTTGGACTGGATATTTTTATTACATTTTGAAAGGTCAACTTTATGTTCAGCAGCTTTTCCTAATATTCAGCTTCCAGTAAGGTGGTTTTCAGTTTTCTTTGAGCAAACAATGAAAAATAAATAAGTTATAGCCTGCATATTTAAGTATTTTTCCTCTTGTGATTTTTAGTAGCCATATTCAAGGTGAAAGTTGAGGACACGCCTTTCATTTTTAATAATGACAAAATATATCTGAGAAGCATTAAAATGGAGCAAATCTTTAAAATCACCTAGGTTAAAATATACTGCTAAATGTGCAAGGTCGCTACTGATCTCTGAAGTTAAGAGAATATGACAATGAATATTTCTTGACCAAAAAAACCAACCAATGTCCAAGGACTTAATCTAGAAGGAAAGGGAACAGGAGACGTCCTTCTGCTATTAAAAAGCTGCATGCGTATAGTTGCCACAACTTCCTAACTGGCTACTGCTACAATTCAATAATCTTTTCACCTTGAAACATAAAACAACAAGGGTTCTTTTTATGAAGGAAATGGAAATGTTAAAAAAAATTTAATAGAGAATCCTACAATTTCTAAGTCCACAGGCATGAGGCAGATGGAAGTTGCAGCATACTGGAAGGATCAAATTTACTTAACAAACTGTCTAATGCTAAGAACCCCAGTGCACAAGCGACTTAAAAAATTATAAAGACCTGGAGCGAAAGGAAGACTGGTACAACTCTCTTATTCCAGGGCCACGTCTGAGTCAGTCCCAGCATAATTTAGAGCAGCCTAATTTCTGCTTTAAGTTATGGTGCCTGGCTACATCCTCTAAGGGTATGTCTACTTTGCAAAAAAACCTGTGGGGCAGTGAAATTCAGGCTCATGCTACAGCCCTAAAAATAGCCACGTAGACATTCCTGCTAGGGCTGGGGCTCTGAGACTAGGGGGGAAGGGGTGGATTTCTTTCTCTGAATCCACCGCCACCCAGAGTTTTAGAGCTCAAGTGGGAACATTTACTTGGCTATTTTTAGTGTTGTAGCAGGAGCCCAAGTCTGTAAACTTCAGGCTCTGAGACTCACTGCTGCAGTTCCCTCCTGCCAACTGCCAGTGTAGACATAATGTCAGGGGCCATCCTCCAGCTGCGGATAGCTGAAACACAATGAGCTGGATCCCCTCACCATTAGTTCTATACCTGTTAGTCTTCCCCATACCAGGGAAACCCTCAGCTGGGGAGCTATGGCAGCCTTCTGCTCTGTCTGCCATGGGAGTGGCATAAATGGAGTAGACAAGGCATCTAGATCTGGCCCAGAATTCCTTAGAGGCAGGCTGATCTTGGTTAGACATATAGCATCAAGAAACAAATCTATCCAAAAGATCTGTTTACTGAGACAGAGACTACTGTATAGCATTACCTAAATGAGGGACTCCACTTTCCCCCCAAGTCAATTACATTAAATCACTGCTTATTAATAATATGTAAGGTAGCAGACATCTCTGTTTAGGAGGCTGGTTGTTCAGAATCTCCAAGTAATTCAAATTGACAGAATCAGAATGCCCTGCATAGTCAAATTTTCTTTCTGGTGGATTATGGACTAAGTAGCATCCAAGTTACCTTACAAAGACTTGTTTAACTTTACAAAAATTTAAGATTAAGTAGGTGTCAATGAAGTCAGAGATATAGATGCTTACCACAGATGACAGCTGTGTTTCTAAGAACAGGAATTCTTCCTTGCTGCATTTTGTTTAGTCTGCTCATCTTTGTGCTTGATCAGGAAAAGAGGTAGTTTGAGAGTGTACTGACCTAGCACTGAGCTGAGCTGTGGCTAGTGCCCCATATGACGAGCTGGTCTGCAAGAATGCCTGCTCAAATGCAACCATAATTACAATAGTACAGTACTAGTGGATGCTGACAATTGTTTCTGGATTTTCACTTATTACCAGGGTTACAGTCATTTTTTTCAACATTCTGGAAATGCTAAGGCCAGAGTGGATGAACAAGTTCCAACAATTTAATACACTTTTTGCTATCCCGTGTTAAACAATCGATGTCACGCTTTTGTTGGGGCTATACAGGTGAGGGTCCGTAAGAACCTTTTTATTAGCAGATTTCCAACAGCCTGTATACGAACATTACAAATATAACTAAGTCAAAGGACTCAATTACAAGATGTTTGTTTTGTGACCTGGTCATAACACAATTCTAGTGTATATTGTAGATGGGTCCTTTAACTGAGGTAAAGCCTTGGATCAAGTTTCCATCTACATTACAGACTGGAACTGTGTTGTGACTGGTTCACAGAATAGCCATGTTGCAACCTGGCTGATCTGGCTGTATCTCAAGTGTTGGTGGGTCCTAAGATACTCTGTGGCTGTCTAAGGACTTTACAAGGAGAAAAGAGCAGAAAGAGCATGGTCTGTGTTGCAGGGGGCAGGAGGAAGGACAATATCGACCTATGTGCTTTAAAAGCTTTTAGTCTCTTGAGAAGAGGTTTTACAGTCAGAACATACTGTGATTATACCCAGTGTTCCCAAGCAGTTGAAACAATCTGCACGTCAATCACATTTTAACTTTGAGGATAACTCTTTCATTGCCATGTTATAATTTAGCACACAAGCTAAAGTTCATGTTATACAATAAAACAGACAACTGAGTTCTTAAGAGAAATCAGACTCTGGATCATCATACGTCTGTCAGCTGTGACCAGGTAGATTATTATGTCATGAATTGTGGTGATGATGCTCAATTTAGCTCAGCTGCATTAAGAGGAAATGTAAATCACCTGTGCCAAGGGGCATGAGATGAGGAAACAGAAATCAGAGAGCTCTGAAGTGAATACATGGCCAAATTTGCTTTCTTGGGCTTTGCTCTAGTTCAGGAGTTGGCAACCTTTCAGAAGTGGTGTGCCGAGTTTTCATTTATTAACTCTAATTTAAGGTTTCGCATGCCAGCAATACAGTTTAACGTTTTTAGACGGTCTCTATAAGTCTATAAACTATTGTTGTATGTAAACAAGTTTTTTAAAATGTTTAAGAAACTTCATTTAAAATTAAATTAAAATGTAGAACTTATCAGTTTAGTGCTGTGGTTCTTAACCTGGGGTGCACGCACTCCCTGGGGCAGGGCCGGTGCAAGAATATTTTGTGCCCCAGGTGACCCTTCCATCTTGTGCCCCCCCGACACTTGCACATCGGTTCATTGAAGGGAAAATCCCAAAGAGCCTTTATAGATCCCAGGGGCCAGCCTACCCAGAGGCCAGCCGTGCCCAGGGGCTGCTCCTCAGACCAGGTTCCCCCCTCCCTGAACTCCCCTGGAGGGTGCACAGCCCCACTGCGAGTCCTCCCCTCCCCACCCAGGTGGCCCCTGCCCCAAGTCGACTCACTGGCTTTGCTGGGCTTAGGCTGCTGCAGCAGCCTGCCAGGGAGGAGCTGCCTTCCGGAGGCTCCGGAGAGCCGGAGCGTCCCGCTTGCAGTAGCAGTGAGCCCCAGCCATGGAGGAGCCGGTGTGGTGCGGGGGGAAGCAGCCCTGCAAAGGCGGCGGTGCTGCTAGCGGGGAGCAGCCACACCCCCGCGCCCCCCTCCTGCCCAGGCTGTGGCCCGGCGCCCCCCTGGGGGCTCCTGCAGGCTGCAGTGGATGTATGTGGGCACCAGTCCCATGCACCCCCCGGCTCCCCCCTCGCCTAGGATTACCATATTTCAACCATCAAAAAAGAGGGGACAGCTCTGCCCTAGCCCTGCCCCCATCCACTCCTTCCCACTTCCGCCAAACCCCGCGCTCCTTGTCCCGACTACCCCCTCCTGAGACCCCCCCCACCCTAACTGCCCCCCTAGGACCCTACCCCCTACCTGTCCCGACTGCCCCACCCTTATCCACACCCTGCCCCCTGACAGGACCCTGGAACTCCTGACCCATCCAACCCTCCCCCTGCTCCCTGCCTGCCCCCTGGGACTCCCCTTACCAGGCCCAGGCTGGTCAGACGCTGGCTCCACGTGGAAGCAAAACACGCTGCTGGGCTGCTGCGCGCACAGCCCCTCTCCCGCAGACTGCTGAGGCAGCGGGAGTAGGGGAGCTGCGGGAGGGGCAGCAGCGGCGGCTCACACTTCCAGGAGCCGCAGAACCCGAGCAAGGTGAGGGAGGAGCCTCCGGTTTGGGGTCCCAGATGCTGGCCCCGCTCAGCCTTCTGCTGGCCTGGGGTGCTGTTCACTCAGCCGGCAGCAGGCTGAGCGGGGCTGGCAGCTGCGTGCCAGGCAAACTTGGCTCACTTGGCACCTTTGGCACATGTGCCGTAGGTCACCGACCCAGCTTTAGTTCAGAAGTTGGTCAAGCTGTGTTTATGTACTCAGCAAAACCCCATGATAGACTTGTATTCACATCAGAGCCTTTGAGTAACAAACATGGTCACGAAAGGTTTCTTAAAAATCTGAGTGAGCTGACTGTTTTCAGAATAACTTGAAGAAATCTATGATGAAATGAAGGACCCAAAGGCATTTAATTGTTGAACACATAAAAGGAAGTATATTTAAAATAAAAAAAATTGGTCAGACTGTAGAGTCAGTTACCATTTTTAAGGAATTTACAGGGCTGTTGTAGATGAGTCTTTTGGAATAGCCAGTTTATCGCATTGCCTAAACTGGTTTCTTCATTGCACAGTATTTTCTCTTAAAATGTGTGCAGTTTTTAAACAATTACATACATATTAAAAATCAGCATTTCTTTGCTTAAACTTAATTAAAACGTTAATACTCTCAGACAACACAGATCTGAAATGGTGAAACCAGTAATTTCCCCCACCCACCTTACAACAAATTAAATTGAGACAAAATTACAAACACGTTTCACTACATGATTATTATTAATAAAAATCAGGTTTTTTTTATAAAGTTGCCCAAAATGCAAGGGATGTGCATAGGTTTACAACTTAGTCATAATAATATTTTATTTTATCCCCTTGGGTATGTTTTCCCATGAACGGAATGTATTTTGCTGTAGATTACAGGTTTTTTTTCAACACAGATACACCAACGGCATGAACGCTTGCGACTGTCCACATGCATTAAGAGTCAAGACCCAATTTCAAATCTCTAAAAGGTTTACAGAGTTCTTCAAAGAGACAGTATCACATTATCTGGATGTTACATAAAAGTACTTAAAAATACTAGTCTAGGGGAAAAAAAGCAAAGAAAGGCCTTTAAAATTCATGAATTTGTTTTGTAATCACTAGACTAATTATTTAAAATAAATAAAGGAAAGCAAGGTATCCCAATCCATAAAATCAGACTCTAAATAGTATGTAGTGTTCCACCCCCAAGTTAAGGTAACAGAATCATTTATTATTATTATTAAAATAGATTATAGAAAGCAGCATCTATTTTGTGCAGTTTTTAGGGGCCTTTGAAATAATAAGCTATGATTTCCAAAAATATAACATTCCAAAGGATTGAATAATACATATATTGAAACATACATTTTATTAAAGTTTAGGAGAACAGATTAAAAAAAGATACTGTCTCTTTAAATTAGTGTTTAATTTTTTTTCTCCTCCTATCTATTAGGACATGACAATAATTATAAATTTAGGTCACACTACATCTAGGTAGTCTCTAGGGGCCGAGATCTGTTGACACAAGGTCAGTAACAAAGAGGTTTTCCATGTATGATGTGGTTCCCAGTATTGATAAAATTCTTCAGTTATCTGGTGAAAGGTCTAATAGACCCAGGAGACTGGAACCCACTGTGATGCTGTACAAACAAGCTCAATGGCTTCCTCCAGATGCCTGATTGTTTCATCAATCTCATTGTTGATAATTGTTAGATCAAAGTAGTGTGCATATGTTCTCTGTAAGATTTCAGATTCCTTTTGCAGGCGCTGAAGAGATTCATCCTGCACAATGATTGGAAAAGAAAGCAAGAGAGATAAATTGGATTCTTTTGTTCAGTTTTCTGTTTGTTGATTACAGAGAAGGAAACAGCAAAAATAAAACCTAATCTAAGGATTCATGAATGACTTATGCCCCCTACATAATGTCAAATTCCATGCATGTTACAAGGAAGAAACTGTAACTTGCTTCTCCCTTGTAACTTTACACAAAATCACAATTCTCAACAGAGGTTACTCAAGACACATCAGGACACTTATCTAATTTGTGGGAAGGGTTAAACAGACAGGGGATAAGCATGAGGATTAAAAAAATAGAAGAAAGAACCAGTACAAACATGGAAAGAGTGCCAGTTCATGAATGAAAACATACCCAGTTCACAAATACAAGCTGTTTGGCATCTATCCAGACATCGATACTGGAAACACGAGAGGATGTGTTTTCAAGTATCATCTGTTTTCAGGCAATTTCTGTAATATCTATTACTACTCAGCATCAGTCTTCAAGTTTCACTTCCTTTTATTTTAATAAATATTTACTGTGGACAGTCTAAGGAAATTCTCACTCTATTGCTTTCTAATTTCTCTTTTACTATAACCCTCTTCTAACATCTTATGGTGTATCTGAGACTATTCTAATTCCAAACTCTACTGGTGCAATTCAAGCCCACCAAAAATAGCTGCACCAGTTTTACCACCGCCACCTCTTCTGGGAGTTGTGTCGGGAACCTGCCCTAAATTGAGACCAGGTTATCATATATGGCCTTTAGAATCATATTTTGTGGGTGCTCCTGCCATGCTCCTCCAAGGCCAGCACCGCTCACATTCTGGGATTCACTGATTGAGTCTGGGCTTCCAAATGGAGCAGGGTTGCAGGAGGCTTGTAGTATGGACGACTCACGCCCCGCCTCAACCTGGGGGGCCTGTTGCCTCGGTTCTGTGGTGAGAATGAACTATGGGAGTTTAATCTCTCTTCTCACAATCTCCTCAGGATACCAGAAGAACACCTGAAATGTCCCACAAGCCATTGCTTCTAGGAACTGTGGGATAGGTACCCAGGAGGCAGTGCAAATGAAATGTCATTGCACAGTGCAATATGGAAATGGGGCAAAACTACTCCCAAAACACTATGGCCAGTGTGGGCACACTGCATTGTTAATACCTACCCTGGTGTGATCCCACCAGTTCAGTTCTCTAGTGTACCAATAGATGCAGCCCAGCACTCCAGTGCTATAAAGCACAGAGCAGCGTTGAGTGGTTTTATTACTTGAAATTATTTGGGCCGCGATTTGATTTCCATAGTCTTCATATGAAGAGGTCAACTGGGTTCCCTTTCCTCAACTGACCAAGTATCTGGGATTGCACTGAATAAAAAAAAGATGTGGAAGCTGCACCTTTTGGGGCATGTGAAAAATCAGCATTCACTGGCAGGAAACTGGGATGAGGCACTTTTCCTTTCCTATACCATGAAACTAACCATTTCCTTGAGTACAGCTCTAAATCCTGACTGAATCGCTTCAGAAAAGCAGCAGCTTCCAACAACTGTACAATCCCCACTAGTCAACAGAAGGTGACACTCTCTCTCCATATTTGAACACTACATTCAAACATAAATATAGCCAAGTGCTCCACACACAAACGTGTACAGGGAATGTCCTTTTAAGGAGTATTATGCAGCCAAACAAGCACATGTGAAAAACAATATGTGCAGATTTGTCCTATGCTATTCTCAAGTCAATTACTGATAAAGAGAGACTTTAGATTGTGCTAAATACACCACTGGGACATCTACAATAATGCAGCAACCACAGCAAACTCCTCAGCTATCGTAAATTATCATAGCTCAGCTGACTTCAACAGAGCTTCAATGATTTCTACCAGCAGAGGATTTGATCTCTTTGTGTTTAAATTAATCTACAAAGTGAAAAATTATATTTGTATAAGTGCTACATTTTTAGCACTTTCAAGATATCTAATTAAAAAGGTACATTTTATGTCTGTAACCCCAATGTTTTAAAAACACACAGTACTGAACACTGTATATTTCAAATGAGTATAAACCTGAAGCCACTGCATTAATACTGTATGTTATAATATAAAAGGTTTTAGAACTTGGGACGTAAATGTAGGTTTTCACAATCAGTTTCATGCCTGTATCAGTAATACTCAGTAAATGTATGGATACAAACTTTTTAATCTACACTATTTTATAATGGTAAATTAGCAGAGAAAATAGAAATCTGCAGGGAATCTGTAAAACATGTGGGTATTTCCTTTCAAAAAAGGAAGACAGGAAAAGAACGAGAAGAGCAGTTCTCAAATCTTTACTTCTACTTGGCTCTCGTCCTAGATTTTGCAAAAACAAAGAGGGTATTTAGAAAATGTCTTTTAGATTATAGCCTTTAACTGTCACTGTTGCTCCTATATAATATTTTATAGACAACTAAGGAGATTGCATTTTGGGGGACCTACACTATTTACCCCCATGGAAATGCAAAATGTTACTTTTACCTACTACTAGGGGAATTTTGCACCAAAAAAAAAAAATTCTGCAGCAAATAATTAAAAATTTTACACGATATAAAATTCTGTAAAATGCTGCATATTTCATTTGTCAAAATAATGCAATATAATCACTTTGGCTTCAATTATTTTGGTAATTTATTTCAACTACAATATAATGGATGGAGAATTGGAGTGGAGAGCATTGGAGGAAATCCCCAAACCCCCATGCCTAACAGTAATGTAACTAGGTTTGACCCTTTATTTCTAGTTACAAGTCAACAGTTACATCATAGGCAACTGAACAGCAAATGAAGGCTGGGGAATCAAACTCACAATTTATATTGACTACTGACCATCTCCAGAAAGGTCAGTAGCAAACAGTTCATGGAGCACATTCTGATAGGAATTTCTTTCAGTCCAAAAATTTAGACCAGTTTTAATCACTGACGCACCAGAAGCATTTATAAGCCCATACTGTCCTTTACACCACTCTGGCAACGTAAAGGAGCTTTAAAACATTTACACCTGTTTTATACTCCTGAGGGAATTCACAAAGAGAATGGGAACAATTCACTAAGTAGGCAGGCTGCTACATTCTGCTCTGCCTGAGAGGACAGAGCCTGTCCCACACTTATCTCCTCAGAAACACCCCAAAACCCTGCCCCTCCATGCCAAGCGTGCTGCAATAGCAAGTGAGAGGGACAGAGTGTCTCTCTCCCTCTCACATGCACGACTCTACAGCCCCCACCCTCCCTTGGGTGGTGATTTACATCTCTACTGGCTGCTCTGGGTGCCTGAACCAACCTGCCTGCACTGTTGGAGAGGGGTGGATGACTGCTTTTGTGGCTTCCCTTTGCTTCCCCATCAGAAGTAATTTTTCTGTGGGGAAGCAAAGAAATCTGCAGGGAACATGAATTCTGCGCATGTGCACTGATGCAGAATTGCCAGAGTAGTACTTTTACTATTGTCCTTAAGAATGTAAGGTAAGTCTTTTACTTTACTGAATTAAGGATTGGCCTGAGCTGCAAAGTTCTGAAGTGGGTCCAAACTTCCTCAAAGTTTGGAGAGGAGGAGCCAGATCAAGGTTTTTTGTTTGGTCCCACCTCTAATTTGAATATACGACAGAATTATCACCTATCTGCATATTCCAGATTTACAGCATTATTTGTGCACGTCCTTTAAAAAAAACTGAATATCAGAATGCAAGATATATATCTAGCCACACTGGATAACAGCTTTGGCTAAATGTTTCTGATAAGGTGATTAGCAGTTAAAGGATTTATGTCACTTAGCATGTAAGTGACCATAATCAGGCTTCAAAGCTAACATCCCATTAAGACCTCTCTTTACATTGTGAAGATTAGCTTGGCAACCAGAAGGGATATCATTTTTTGTTTTAAAATTAAAATGTTAAAACTAGAGATCTGCTAGGACATTTGAAATCTCTAAATTTTGTATTTTCAATTGTGCCAGGCAGTAAGACATTTCAGGCCATGCATTTCTGGGGATTATTACATGTTTTGTGGTTGAAGATATCAAGCACTTGGTTTTGTGCCTCAAAAAACCAGGAGAACCATGCAATATTTACCCAGAAAGGCACTGTATTTTGTGTCTTTACTCAGTTACAGTGGGATCCCTGTAAACTGGAGATATTGTACATGCATTCTACTGTTGGTTAAAATGGCTCAACTGTGCATTGCAGGATAAGGCTGTTTGAAACGTGTCAGCCACCACGTCATAATGTGCATTTCCTAGAGTAGGAATAAAAGTCTCTGGGTTCACTTGGTTTTGAAGCGATCCTTTTTCTTTTTGCAAGTGAATGAGCTTCCGTTTGAATGAGCTTTAGCATATATGTTTGAGGTCTTTATTACTTCATACTTTTATTCTAATGGCAAAAGTAATGTTGAGTGAGAACAAGGATGTCTACGTTCTAAATCTAATTAAAATAATCAGGATTGCATCTTATCAGGTCCTAGCGGGTACTTACAGGCAATTTTCTGCACCATTTTGGCAGCTATATAAAATGAATACGAGTGCAGGAAAATGAAAAGAAAAGCAAAGATGACAATTCAAGAAAAAACATGAGGAAAAAAGACAGTTATTTACAGATGTTTGTGCATCAGGTGTTTGTAAAAATGAAACAAAGCAGGATAAAAAGGTCAAAAGGGCTATTCTTTATGCAAATAAATCTTTTGTAAAAGAAAAAATGAATGGGAAATATGAAGTATGCACATGAAAACCTAGGCTGCTAAGACACATCATACCACAATTTCTGTATATATTCCCTTCCCTCTCATGCAGCACAATAGATCCAGGTGAGTAGGACCCTACATTGCATTAATGTCCACTGTTATTACTTGTTTTTTAGAGTGAGTGTTAGCAGGACCAGTGCTAGTGTTTTTAGCGCCCTAGGCGCACGGGCATTTCGCCGCCCCGCACGCTGGTCCCGCGGCTCCGGTGGAGCTGCCGCAGCCGTGCCTGCGTGAGGTCCACCGGAGCTGCGGGAGCAGCGGACCGTCCGCAGGAATGCCTGCGGCAGCTCCACTGGAGCCACAGGACCAGGGGGCCCTCCACAGGAATGACTGCGGCAGGTCCACCGGAGCTGCCTGCCGCCCCCCTGACAAAATGCCGCCCCAATAATCCTGGTGCCCTAGGCGATTGCCTAGGCCGCCTAAATGGAAGTGCCAGCGCTGAGTGTTAGTGGCTCACAGACAGTGACAGTTTTAGCAAGTATTCAAAACATTAACGCATGACTCTGACTTTGCAATGGAGTCCACCTGGATGAATTATGCCACACAGATCGAATTGCAGGATCTGGGCCATAAAAAGTAAACAAAACTTAAAAGGAAATACAGCACAAGAGCATAATAATGAGACTAAATATCTGAACCCTAACCTTTCTTGGTTTAACTCCCCTATGTCTTCCATCTCAATGAGGAAAAACAAGCCCAATCTTGCACATGCCCACACTGTTGCTCAGTACATCTCAAACCAGCAATTTGCTTTCTCATATTAACCCTCCCAGTTCTCCCCCATCTCACATTCTGCAACATGAACTTCTGAATGGTCAAAAGAAAAGTACCACTGGTATTTCAGAGTGGGAGATTTGAAACAACACACTAGAGCAATCAGATAATTCTGTAATAACTTTGGATTTTTTTTAAATGCAAAAATAGTACTGAAGATCTTCAGGGGCTTTTGTGCATTTATAATGAGTTGCACGATAGTTCCAGCTAAAATAATCAGAAAAGTTGCATAACAATCCAGGACCGATTCTCACACTCTTGAGCCTTATTTATTTATTTATTTGTTTAAACAATTATGCACTCTGCTGTGCAAAAGAATATCTACCATTACAGGCGATGCAGCATTTTAATATTTGCTCACATAAATTTACAGTAAATGTTAACATCAGCAACATTTCAGAGAAATGATCACTACATCATTTTAACATAGCTAAAATCAGAATGTTCTGAGACATCTTCATCTCTGTGTTTGGGAAACTTAACAGTTAAAACAAAGTATCAGAGGGGTAGCCATGTTAGTCTGTATCCACAAAAACAATGAGGAGTCCAGTGGCACCTTAAAGACTAACATTTATTTGGGCATAAATCTGTTAGTCTTTAAGGTGCCACCAGACTCCTCATTACTTGAAACAAAGCCATTTGTCTTTCACTTTCCCCCCATAATTTTCTTGCCATTTTACTAATTATTTATGGTATTTGTGTTTGAACATCTTTATCCTTTCTGGCCCATCATTTATCTGCAAGAATCTGTAGTGAAGTCCTAATTCTATATTTGTGTTATCACACACATTATGTCTGGGGAAGCAGACTGTTGCTACAAACACAGAATTATCACTTCCCTGCAGGATCAAAGAGATGGAAGAGGGATTTGCTAAGAGAGAAAGTTCTTATTAAGATATAAATACAATTAACACCTTACTAGAAGAAAAAAAGGAAGGAGTTGGTTATAAATGTTTTGTTTGAGCTAAATCCTGAGGTCTTTATTTACATAAGCTCTCTTTGAAGATGAACACTTAACAATTTCTCACAAGCAGGTATCCCTTCCAGTTTCACAATTCCAAGTATCACAATGTTATTTGAATGTAATAGCCAGTTTCTGGTATATTGCTTTGGGATTTCTTTTCTCAAAGATGAAACTTAGCAACTTCCTCCTTCTACTTGGGGAGGAAAGAGTAAAGTAGTTTGAATGACTCAGAAACTGGAAATTCTTGGACAGCTGACCAATTAGCTGGCTCAATGGCCACAGCAAGGATTTTGGAAACAATTCTTTTAGGTAGGGAGGAAATAAAACTGAACAATACATTTTAAAAGGATATCAAATGATCAATACTAATCTATATATCAGCTGATGTTAAAGTTGTCACGTGAAGAGTTAAGAGTACTATGAAGTGCTTCCCTAGTAGTGACAGTGCATGGATCCTTGCAGCTCAAGTTTATATTTAAACGTAGGAAAAATCATCTGTTATTCAGTAAGATCATCTCAATCTTAACTTCAGTGGTGTTCGGACCCCACTATAAAATACAATTGGTCAGTTAAAATGTTGATCTTATTCACATACTGAATCACCCATTTAATTGTCTCCTGATAAAAACATTTACCTGTAATAAGCCTTACCTCATTAATGCCTGGGGTAATCGTAGGTGCAGCAATAAAAACAACAAAAGGGGCAAACTCTGCAGTTCTCAGGACCTTCAGTGCCTATGTAAAAAACATTAAATCCTTGAGAAGAGGAACAAATCAATCAACAGGATACAAGTTTAAATACACAAACAGAGGGAAGAACTAACAAGACTCTAGATCAGTTTTAAAATATAATCAAGAAATATTAAGAATTAAACACCCTGACTTACAGGTGTGCTTAAGTCTACAGTCACATTTACTCCACTAAGTCTTTGCAAGATTGGGGCCCAACCTGTAAGTTTACCATCCTAAAGAACTGCCAGGTTAAGTAGCCAAGATTTCAGATGCAGGGTATTTTTCCAACAGAAAAAACTAAAGATCAGTCTATATTTAAGCTGAAGAATTTGCATTAGCCAGAAAAACTTTTGCTCTGGTTATTCTCAATGGGTCAAAATGTAAATTGTACTTTATAGTAAATGCTGACTAAAATATACGAAAACATTTTCTGGTTGAGAATATTGTTCAACCTACAGATAAACATTTTTATTTTTGCTGAAGCAAAAATGTTCTGTTGTAGAAACTGTGAAGCTTTCAAAGCGTGAGGGTACTGAACATACTAATAATTCAATAACCATAAACTGAGACCAATGGCTCTGCTAGAGAGACCAAAAGCTACCTCTATGCAGAAAGATAATTGTAAAGACAATGGTTATGATTAACCTGACTCAAACAGTAATGATTTATAGGTGACATAGGTAGTTCCACAAATGAGGCCCTACTGCAGGGAGTCCCTCCTCCTGGCCTCTTCCAGACTGAAACTTGAGGTAGGTAGCAAGCAAACATAACCTAACTGATCTCAACTGTCGGGGCAGAATGTAGAGCGAAAGACACTTCTATTCCACTCCACAGCAGTATGAAGAGGCCCTTTGTTTTTTAACAAACAGCCAGCTGAGTTGATGTCCCTCTCTGCTGCTTGAAATCCACCTTCAGATATAATCAGTTGTGCATTGTTTCTACAGAAAAGAGGTCAACCTGCAAACATGGTTACATGAGTCAGGGAAGCTCACAGAACAGAGGATGCCTGAATTTGGAACACAGAAACAGGGTAATTAACTAGAACTGGGCTCATGGACAAGTACTACTATGACGCTAATGAATTAGGTGAGCTGCATTATACAATGTAGTCAGATATAGGGCCGGCTCCAGGCACCAGCGCAGGAAGCAAGTGCTTGGCACAGCCAACAGAAAGGGGCAGCACGTCCGGGTCTTCAGCAGCAATTCGGCGGCGGGTCCCTCCGTCCCTCTCGGAGGGAAGGACTGGCCGCCGAATTGCCACCGAAGAATGAAGCAGAGTGGTAGAGCTGCAGCCGATCACAGCTTTTTTTTTTTGGTTTCTTTTCGCCGCTTGGAGCGGCAAAAAAGCTGGAGCAGACCCTGGTCAGATATCTTATTTTTGTTCTGAAAGTCTCCACTTAGGTGAAACAAAATCCATCAACTGAACTGTCCAGAACCAAATCTATGATCTCCTGAATCCAGTCACAAAAGAAGAGAAGAGCCAACGTAGAGAAAACAGATAATATTGGTCACAACTTGTTAATTTTGCTCACAGGGGGATGAGCCCTGCAAACCAAAGCAGTGACTGGTGAAAAAGAATGCAGACAGTTCATAACCCAGGAAAAATAACTGTCAGGTTTGTTGTCTTCTGGGCTCAACTGCTCATATTTTTAATTGGTTTCTGCAAGTTATTTCAGGACTGGTCTCTTGTTTCCCTGTGTCCTTTAACCTGCTTGAATATGAATTCAAAGGCACCACAGCTAAAAGTAAAACATATAAATTCCTGGCCATCAACCGAAATTCATATCAATGTGGGGAGTTCCAAAGGAAATTAGTCAAAATGTTTCACTTAGGATTTTATATCCAGATTGCAACACTATGAATAAAGTACTCATATTCTTTGAGTTTGTGAATTTACCTACTCACTGATGCTATTATAACACACACAAAGACATTAATAAATATAGCTGTAGCCATTCTATAGGAAACACCTTCCTATGGTATCAGTGATTGACAGAGAATGCTATTTCTGGGATTGCTGACTCAGTAACAGCAGGAAAGTTGGGGGCAGTCAGGACAATGCAGAAAAAAATTCCCTCCTGTGTGTGGTATCAAAATGAAATCTAGGGCTGAGCATATTAATACATTACAGCTGGCCAGCAGACAATCAGCTGCTTCAGCGGACAGCTAAGTGCAGTGAGCAACCATGTAACAATAATTTCTCTTATTATATTAAAGTGTGCAGTAAGCAGATTTTCACAGCAGTACTGGTCCCTTGCGAAGCCAAATGGTGAGCTCATTTCTACTTATTACTTTTACCCTAATAATCAGTAGAAGATGATTTCATACACTGAAGTTCCTGTGTGGAACCATTGCTCCACATACTAAAAACTTTTCACATTAAATGTATGATGAATTATATGTCTTAAATTCTATGGTCAAAAAATGACCAGTGACAGAATGTAACAAAATAAAATTCAGGTGTCTCTGACAAGCTTTGCATTTTTATATATTTCCAATAAGTACCTGAGGCTCTACATCAAGTATTGCAATTAGTCCCTGCTCATGGATCTTCCGTATTGTTTCCAGTTTTGTCCCATACATTGCATCCTCATGGCTGCCATATTCCAAATATTCATTGTTGGATATATCCTGCATCATTTGGTCATGCGATACAAAGTAATAATTCTTTCCATTTTCTTCATCTTTCTTGGGAGGTCTGGTTGTGTCTGAAATGTCAAGGAATGCAAAAGGATACAATTTAAATGTGGATTTTTTGTTGTTCTATTAATAGTTATTCATGTAACAATCCATTCCCAAACTCTTCTAAATCTTGATTATTTCTGCATATTGTCAAAATTTTATTCACTTGCTCGACAAAGGCTTATGTTAACCATCAATTATTATTTTAAATGATTCTTTTAAACTTCAAAGGTGCAGGGAGAAGGGCATAAGGGGTGTGTGTGTGTGTGTGTGTGTGTGTGTGTGTGTGTCCCGTTTCTGTATAATTGCTACACAGAATGGTGTTTAGTTTGGTGGAAGACACTAGTAACTCAATTGACTTTGGAGCTTGTATCATGACTATGCGTAGGCTTCAGCCACAGGAAAGAGAAAGGGGTTTTGAAATCCTCCAAGTCTTCCTTGGTGAACAACCCCTCCTGATAGACACTTGCATATTCAACCCTCAGTGACTCTTGTCTGCCTTTAACTCCCTCCTAAAACCTTGATAAATTCTGCAAGAGGTCTACAGTGCACTCCTTCCTGCCTCTCCTGTCTCAATCTAATCTTGGGCTTCAAGGCATCATTCCGACTCTCCCCTTCTAAGGCCTTGGCCCCATCCTCCCAAAATTCCCTCATCACCTCTCATCCTCCCCCTCTTCCTCTCTCCTCTAATTCCCTTTCCTCAACCTTGTATCCTCTGGTACTATAGGTGGAGCTGATAGTACCAATGATAGTTAAGGCTGCCCAATATTTCCCATTATAACACTGTTTTCAATTGCTTATAACTTGTTGTTGCTGTTGTTGTTTTGTTTTTTTTAAACAAACACAACCATTTAGATCAGAAGCTCTCATATCTCCATGCTCTGGAACAGGGACATGAAATTTGGCGGGGTGGGGTCACCCTAATGTCAAGGATGTGTCTTTTGGTGTATTCAAGACAATTCACCCAAATATGGTTAAGTTAAAAGCATCACAGTTTCTTCCGAGCCTGTGTGAAGAGTTTGGTAGCTAGATTCTCCACTGAGCTTGCTCTAGCACAGGGCTGTAGAGTCTGTGCAGAACTTTCACTGTAATTGCTTCTCCCTGCTGCCAGGGGCTGTTGGGCAAAGGAATGTGGGAAGAGGAGAGTGATGCTGGTAAACTAGGTGCCAGCATTGCAAAGACTGTAGGTGTCAACCGAGCACTGAAATTCACAATTGGAAACCAGATCAGCTCACTCATATTTCAATATTGTTCAAAGTAGGTGTTAGACTTGTAAAGATGTCCGTAAGATGCTAAATACATTAATCTAACTTATAATGGCTGTATCCCATGCTATAAAGTAATATGCAAGTTTTGCTTTATAATTGTAAAAATGCCCGCTCTGAATTTGTGAACCTAGGCAGGAAGAGTGGTTCCTCTGCCCATCAGGAAGGACTATCAAAACTAAATGGGACAATATAGGACAAAAACTTTGTTGATTGCCCAATCCACCCATGAAGTTACATGCAGGAGCGATCACACTAATGGTCTGAGCTCTGGGGGGGAGGGCCTATAAACAACACCCTTACAAGAACTAGCTCTCTTTCTGCTGTTTGGACTTTCACAACGGCTGGAGCTAAGAAGTAAAAGCAGAGATCCCCAGGGTCAACCTGGGTTCACCCTAAAAGACATTCAGTGGAAAGATGAGAACATCTCTGTCACCTTTCAGAACCACAGACTGTAACTCATTTGTGCTTATATGTTGCCTGCCAGTGTTGTCTTTGGTGCGAGATCTAAGGTGCAAATTGATCTGGGGGTAAGTGACTGGTCTCTTGGGACTGGGAACAACCTGAATATGTTGTGATTTTTGATGTAAGTGACCATTTATCACTAACTTCAGTTTGCCTGGGTGGCAAGACAGACTGGAGTGTCCAAGAGTGACCCAATTGTAATACTTTTACAGTGATCCACAAGCTCACATTTGTTACTGGGTTGGTGAAATCTAATTACAGAACATACCACCAGTTGGGGTGCATCCAAGGAAGTGGGCTGTAGCCTAAGAAAGCTTATGCTGAAATAAATGTGTTAGTCTCTAAGACGCCACAAGTACTTCTGTTCTTTTTGCGGATACAGACTAACACGGCTGCTACTCTGAAACTTGTCCCGCTTTTTGACAGTGTGCCCTGAGGATGGCACTCATGGTTGTGAACCACTCGAGACAGCATGACAGAGGGATTTTTAGGAGTCATAAGCATATATATAGTAGTTTAAACCATGACCATGGATCAATTTGCCAGAGAGAGAGAGAGTGTGTGTGTGTATATATAGAAAAGGAAGGGACCTGGGATAGAGTCCTGAATGACATCAGGATGACTGCAGTGCAGAGAAAGAGGAGCTGCCCAGGGAGAGGCTTATTGAATAGTCAGAGAATTACAAGCACAAACAAAATCCCAAAAGCCACAGGTGGAGAGTGAGTGGTGGGAGAAGAATTAATTGACTGCTGAAAACAGCAGGGAGAGAGAGAAGCCCTGTAAAATTGGCAATGAGAGGGTCAGTCATTGGTGACCTTAGTAAAAATGGCTTCAGTGAAAAGGAGAGGGTGGAAGCCACAATGAAGGGGTTCTAAGAGGGAGTTTAGTGGGAAGCTGTTAAAGCAGTGGGAGTAACCAGCACAACCAAGGCGTTTGTGTGCAAGGAAGAACTCTTCTAAAACCCCTATGATTTTTCTGCATCCGCCAGCACAGACTGGTTCTAAAAATTAACACCCAGGGCTACATTAACTGTAAAAACAACGAACTCCCCATAACTACAACTCATCTAACCTTAATTATAAAACAAAAAGCTCACACGCTATAAATCTGTCTAGGTTCTTATGCCATAACCATCACTGTTGTGTCTGAGCACCCATGAAGGGGATCTGCTGGGTTCTGTGAGTGGAACCAGGGACAGTTAGCTGGTGAAAGTGTTTATGCCCCTGGTCTCACAATGCTAATTTGAGGCATAAATGTGTGCTCCCCACTTGTTAACTACACTGCAGAGGGTTCTGTGGCTCCTGCGGCAGGGCATGCAAATCCCATAGTGAGGATCTGTGGCAGCAAGGTCATGAAAGAGAATCAGGGATTTTGGTAACAATTTATTTGCAAACAGTAAAATGAATTGCACTTTGCTCTTATCCTCATCTCTGCATAATTCTACGGGAACTTAAAGTAACAGTCCTCAAGGGTGTACGTAGAGTAATGTGAAACTGAAATAAGGTAAATGTATAAAATCTTTAGTCAAAATCCAATTTACATTTCTTTTCATGGGAATTTTGTGACCTTAAGACCTTCTCCTGTCTTGACTGATCCAGACACATAAAACTAAAATACTTAAAAGATAATATATGTGAATAAAGTGACTGTTAGGTTTAAACCTTAAAATGCCAAACATTTGGGGGAAGGATCCCTCAATAAAATAGTATGAAAATGTTCCAAATGAAAGGGATGCT
This sequence comes from Gopherus flavomarginatus, assembly GCF_025201925.1. Lineage (NCBI taxonomy): Eukaryota > Metazoa > Chordata > Testudines > Testudinidae > Gopherus > Gopherus flavomarginatus. Next base: position 213,939,404 of record NC_066617.1, on the reverse strand, counting down.
GTATATATTTAGGTGCAAGAAATGATGGTATTTTTCCATATCACACCCTCCTTCTGCCTCGCAGTATTATGATTCAACCACCCTTAACGTATTCTTAAGCTTTAACAGAGTACAATTACACATGCAATAATGAACTGGGCATATCATCATATAGATAATGCATATAATTTTGTGCCACATTTAACATTGCTACTTACGTGGAATAGGGTATGCAAATCTGTCTGGGTGTTTTGTGATGAGTGTATTTTTTATGTGTCTTCTTCCAACACCATGTGCACCTAATTCACAACACAAAGAGGAAATTTATATTCACCACCATTAAGAGATTCAAAACATACTGTTAAAATTACTGTTCTGTTTAGAATGATAAGGTATACTCAAAATTACCTAGTAAGACTAGTGTTTTCCTTTTGAATGCTGGCAGTTTTACTACTTCTTCATATGTGACGAGATCTAATTGATCAAATACTAAAACATAATATAAAATAGAAAGGTAAGAGAAAAACATGTATTAAGTGAGTTAAGAAATAGATTTTCATTTATGCCAAACTGTAATTTTAGTAACTCTATTAAATGTGCATTCCAAAACCACATTTCTAAAATATGTAAACTGACAATACTGAAATATATTTTAATTAGACATTTTATGGCTGCAAGTTTAATAAAAACATTCATTTTTAAGTCCACAAAAATGGTTAAAACATAACATTCAAAGCTATTGAAAGGCTCAGAACAGCTTACATGTCATTTCATACAGTATTCAGCAAATCATAAAAATTAGCTAAAATGGCATGCGATCACATTTTTTGCATGCCTAGGAAATTAGCAGTAGTAAATAAAGTATACAGACAGTGACCAACATGAATACAATATGAGAACATCTATTTACACTAAAGGTAGAGGCTACTTTTAGTAATCATGTTTTATCAGAGAATTATGAGCAATACACAAGCAAGTAGCTTGAATTCATGTTTTATGGTTTTCTCTTTAAATAACTACCATGTTACTTATAAGTAGAGTTCTCTTCAAACACATGCTACTTGTATTCACATGCTTTTGAAACTTTTGACACTGAATGAAGATTTGCAACAAAAAGTGTTGACATTTCTGCACAAGAAAGAACCTCCTCCATATTGAGGGCATATTTATTAAAAAAAAAATCTCATTTTAGTAAAATCTTAATTTAACTGCAATATATTTTCTGCAGTGCCTATCTGATCATTGTCAATTGCCAAGGTACAGTATGTGCATCAAATCAAGTTTTCCCCATTAAAATAAGCCTGTTCCTCCTTATAGCCAATAACAGAATATTTGTGGTAACACAATCATTTCAGTAAAATTCTAATAAAGGAATGAGGCAGGAGGCTGCTAATTATAAAGAAGAATGCTTTAATTTAGAGATTACTGATTGGCACAATCTTTATTATGAAAAAGAAGGGGGATCCATTCTAACAAGAATTACCATTATTACAATCCTGGGCTAAAAAAGGAAGGAAGGAAAGAAGTCTACTATATTATGGCTTTAATTAATCCCAGTAGTCATTGCAGTAATGTAGTTTGCAATTCAGATCCATTTAATGCACTTAGAAACCTCTGTACAACTACTTCAATACACTGTTGGTCACACTATAAACTGGTCAGTTTAGTTAGTTAAGACTTCTTAATTTAGAAAATATATGGATTTGCAAATTTGTTAGTCTGTCAGAAAACAGTCTGAATTCAATTCAAAGAAAAATATCTCCCTCAACGTTTCTCCAAATATTAAAATGTTCTTTTAGAGAAGGTTCTGACTATATTTTTCTTCACTCCAAGAACCTACAAAGATGGAATATACCTCTGCTGTAACTTGAATTCATTTAAATTAACTAACGAGTTTATTCAAGATTAGAAAGAGCTGTGTGTCTAATTTGTGCTTACCAGCTCTGCCACTTTAACTACCTAACCCTCAAATAACTCATCTCATTGGAAAAAATAATCTAGCCTTTATTCTTCCTGAACTGAAATACATATCAGCGACAAACACCACAAACTAATAACAAAAATGGTGCATATTAATGTTTTAACCACAAACTAGTAGCATGGAGAAGATATGCTTTAGTCTAAATGGGATTACCTAATGACTGTAGGGTTTCCATACACAAGTGGAAAATGATTTTTTGTATACAAGATATGAGGAATACAAGGACACATTTAAAAACAACTTTTCATGTTTCTGTGTAACTAGCTAATAAAGAAAAGGAGTTATTGAAAGGAAACAGTAAGAAGCAAATAAAGAGGCATTGTCACTTGACAGGTTACTTACATGCACAGAGGCCATTGGGAGTAAGACAGCATGAAAAATGTACAGGGGTCATTGAGATATGGCTTGTAATATATTAGTAAAATTAAAAGTATATGCACAAAATAAACTTTCCCATGCAATATTCTAAACACAAGGCAAATAAATAACATTAAGAAATGATAAACGCATTTTATAAAAGCTTGGCAGTATTCTCATAGTCATTATTTTATGCATACTGTGAAGCGTAATTTAAATTTGAGGAATGATATTTTACAAAGTCCTGCAATAGCATTTCTTTAAAAAAAAAAAATTCAAATACATTTAAATATCACTACAACGTATCTTCCAACACACCTGAAAATGGTAAGCGAATCTAAAAGACATACTATCAAGTAATGTTAACTTTGGTTAATTTAAAACAGACTTTTGAAAGATCTGGCATTCTACTGTACACTGTTTGAGGACTTGGCCCAAGACTTAAGAACTGATTAGGGACAAAAGTGAGTTGTGACAGCAATTATCTTTGCTGTGAAGGAGAAAATTCTGTCTTTTTGACTATAATAGGCAATTATACTATTTTCTACATGGCTTCACAAATTGTTTGATCTGCAAAGCAATCTAGTGAAAAGCACCACTGATATCCTGACAAATCACACCAAAATCTAAGCTATTTCTCTAAAATATTTAGCAAACCACACATTTTTAGTTGCATATAAGGCTGTTTTACCAACTACATTCCAGCACCTCCATAAAATAGTAGCACGGGAAAATACTCGGAATGGGTTGTTTAACTATTGATTAAGACTTAAAAAAAGGTGTATGTTAAAAATTTCCTGTGAATGCTCCTATAATAAAGAGGAGCAAATTCTACCTTTGGATGCTCTTGTGTGACTCCCTCTATGGAGTTTGAATTAGATTCCTCAGATTCAAACTAACTCTGCTGTTTTTTGTTCCTTGTAAGATCCAAAACAAGAAAGGGCCTATTTTCCAGTTCTGGGGCAGATGTTGCTAAAATCTTGTGAGAACAGCCAGTTTGTGACATCATGACTCAAAATGGTGGAAATCTCCAAACAACAGATGATCTTGTAAAATTTCTACCTTTTGAGATGAGAAATCTCACAGGATCATGACTGCCATTTGGGGCCCAAATCTTATAAGAACTGCTCATAAGATTCTGGCAACCACACATCCAAACCCTAATTTTTCACACACTATAACCTTATCTTGTTATGAAGATGAACAATGTATCCTTGGCCTATTGATACTAAGAGAATATGAGCTGGAACATAGGTTAAATACAAACTATTATAGCTCTACTCATTTTCACAAGGTTATATAAGCTCAGGAAATCAATCTAATTATGTACAAGAAAAAGAACACTGTAATATTTGAGAATAGCTCTATTCAGTACCACATTTACCAAACTTAATTATGTCTTATAGGTGTAGTATTATTTTAGTTAACCTCTTGCTGCCCTGCTATCTCCTGCATTAGACAATTAATTCCTCTAAATCAAAGACACGAAGATTGAATTAAGATTTTCCAAACAGACCCTAATTAGAACCCCCTAGTCCAATTACCCTGTTGCTTCTGAGCATATGTACCAAATGGTACTATGTCAAGGATACCATTTTTTCCCCTATGTTTGTTATGATGATCTTCTATTTTTATTTATAAATTTTGTGAGAAATATAGTGCTCTTGGAGGTGAGAGGCTAACAGCATTGGCCGTAGGTAGGAGTAATACAGGCAAGCAATATGCACGCCAGCACACCTCAATCGTAACCTGAAATATCCTTGCTATATCAAGTCACCGGGAAAGTCTGGCATGTATTCCTCATTCTCTCTAGTTTTCTTATTAATTTCTGTAAGATGGCTGCAACACTATTTTAATTAAATACAAATATTAAAACAGTAAGAGTAACTCAAACCAATAAGAGATGAAATTAAAAGATTTTCAACCTGTATTCTTCTCGTCTTTTAATGCTTAGATACAGTACAGCAAGAGTTTTGGAGCAAGTGAGCGATTTTATATTTAGTACCATATGTTCTACTGGAGGGCCAGTAGGACATCAGCTGTACTGACATGGCAATTGACATTACACTGTTACTAATCTTTTGAGAAAACTAAAAGCTTCCACTGACACCATAATGGGTTTTTTCTGCTTTGGACACCAGAGGGTCACAACTAGAAAAGCTGCAGTTAATGCAATACATAAAGACACTTCATTATAAAATGTTGGATATATGTATCCTGTGGTTCTGATATAATCCTTATAGCTCAAGTGACAAGAGTATCATAATGTATTACCATCATAGCTTTCAACATAAATAAAAATACAGTAAAAACAGATTAAACATATTGACTATTTTAATTTATTTTTTAATAGCAAAGTACGTCAAATCCACATAAAGAACTATTGGCTCTATCCAACTCCCACTGAAGTTAATGAGAGACTTGCTGGATCAGGCCCTATGAGTCTGCCAAATTTCCAGTTTTCAAAATTTTTCAGAGTCTACCAAAGACTTCATTCTTTTTATCATTCTAGATAGAATACAGTCCTCAGAACTCAGCAAACTGCAGGCATTAGGGGAATAACTTCAAAAGTTTGTCTAATTTCATCCAAATGCAATCATAGAATCATAGGGTGGAAGGGACTTCAGGAGGTCATCTAGTCCAATCCCCTGCTCAAAGCAGGACTAATCCCCAAGGTTATATATGTTTAAAGCTGAATCTACAGTATAACTTGAGAACACAGCAGAAGTTTTATGTTATTCTACTGTGAAACCACACTTTTTAACTTCATAGTGCCATTTATTCTTCTTTCAGCTGTAAAGCTTCAAGAAAACACCCTTTTGCAAACCATGTTTTAATCTACATAATCTATATTGACAAGAATGTCTGGATGCTGCTGCAGAGTCCTCTGTAGGCAGGAAGTATAGTATGGTATAAAACACTTTATACAGACTACTAAAGTTTTATCTTGTTGGCTTCCACAGTTCCTTGAAATAGTGAAACCAGAGCAGTACAATACTACTGTGGGATATGTTATGGTGAATTTATCTTGTTGCAGATTGCTTGGATTCAATCTTATTGGTTGAACTATAAGTTTAAATCCTGGACAGAGAATCAGTACAGAACTGCTGGTATAGCTACAGCTTTACTTAACTTTTCCTATATAACTCACTAGGTTCATGGCAGTGCCAGCTGGCCAACAACAAACGAGGTTTGGCTGGCAAAGCAATTTTTAACCCAGTCTCAAAGACCCTTGCTTCTCATACCTGCATTGTGCTTTGCCAAGTATTTGTCTTTGTACTGCTTCTTTTTCTTTCCAAACCAAGTACAGCTGGCCTGCTGCTCCTGTTTGGTCTTCTCCATGGCAATACAAGCTACTCGCCTGGCATGTGAAGGGGATGAAATAACTAATTAGCTCGTTGTTACGGACAACCTAGTACAGTATCCATTGATCACTGAAGTATTAACTCTGCTATTATAAATATGTATTTAAAAAGACATGTGATACTTCAAAAAGGCGGCTGTTTTAATTTACAGGTGTACAACAAGACTTCTCAAAACTTTCTTTTAATAAATTGAAGATGTTCAGTTGGAGATATTAATATTAATACATGTATTTTACAGGTGCATTGCTATAAGGACTGTTCTTAGAGCTCACAGCCCCTGAGAAAGAGCAGACTAAGATGGCTTTAAACCACATTTGTGTTCCCTGAAGCTAGGCTGCTTTAGGGTCTGGAGAGGCCCCTGGCATAATTCAGACAGGAGTGAAGACCTGGGTAAGTTACAGCAGTGTCCTGAAGCTGCTCTATAGACTCCAAAATCTCCACATTGATGCATGTTGCACCACCACTGATACATACCCCTCCCAACCCAGCATGCCTTCTATACCAGTGGTTCTCAACCAGGGGTACATGTATCCCTGGGGTATGCAAAGGCCTTCCCAGGGGTACATCAATTCAGCTAGATATTTGCCTAGTTTTACACCAGGCTACATAAAAAGCACTAGTGAGGTCAGTACAAACTAAAATTTCATACAGACAATGGATTGTTTACACTGCTCTATGTACCATCCACTGACATGTAAGTACAATATTTATATTTCAACTGATTTATTTTATAAGTATATGGTAAAAATATGAGACTAAGCAATTTGTCAGTAACTGTGTGCTGTGACACTTTTGTGTTTTATGTCTGATTTTGTAAGCACGTAGTTTTTAAGTGAAGTGATACTTGGGGTACGCAAGATAAATCAGACTTCTGAAAGGGGAACAGTAGTCTGGAAAGGTTGAGAACACTGCTCTATACCAAGATAAATATGAAAAGGATAAATTCATTTTTATAGAAAACCAAAAAAAATACCATTCTTGAAGCTCAGGAGAAGGAATGAGACCTGCAGTACCATTTTTGGAGTTCTCTAGTTTACCCTGCCACCAGTTGTGATCATCTTTGCTAATGATCTGGATAATGTCTCCAACTCTAAATCTGATGCCAGCTTCTTTGCAGGGAATGAGGTCGTCCTTTGCTGGATCATATTCAAATTGTGCTCTTACATATATCTATAAAACAGGAGTTCGTAAAAGACATTGCCATATTACCACTCACTGGTATTTAGTAGGTGAAAATTTGATCTGCACATCTAGCTACCACACACTGTATGCTTACAAGCAGAGGAAGAAACAATGATGAAAGCATAAGTGACAGTTGAAAACAATGGAGACAATGTGATGTTACCTGTAATACTTGTGACTTCTACATATTATAAAGTCTAGGAGTAACATCAAATGTTCTCATTCCGTGTGGACTCTTATCTACAAATCTTTAATACAGATGTTGGAATTGCTGAAAATTTAAAACTGAAATCTAAATCTGCATATTATTAGCAGTCATCTAAAATGACAGGTTGAAGGTTAGTACCACATTTCATGGCTTGAACTGTACTTCACCTTCAACAAAAGCTACGTACTACATTTTCAAGTTGGATGATATTTTAATGATTTTGATGGTAAGAAGTATTACTATATAATTATCAGTACTCCTTTAGACTAAACCAAATTCTCACTAGACATAATAAAAAACCCAGTGTAGTACCTATTAAATATATTTGCTTGGGTGGAATCTAGGTAATCTCTGTATAGTTTAAATTAGTGCAAATCCATTCTCAGTTGTATATACACTCATAGGTGCCAATGATAAGCAACTGCAGTTCTTTCAATACCAGTTTCTTATTTTGTGTGTCATCTTAGAACAATGGTACACCTCTACCTTTATATAACGCTGTCCTTGGGAGCCAAAAAATCTTACCGCGTTATAGGTGAAACCGCGTTATATTGAACTTGCTTCGATCCACCGAAGCGTGCAACCCCCACCCCCCCGGAGCACTGCTTTACCGCGTTATATCCGAATTCGTGTTATATCAGGTCGCATTATATCGAGGTAGAGGTATATTAAAATGAATAGTCTGAAAAGGGTATGCTTTCAGGAGCACAAATAGCAGAAATGAAGTTTTTAACTGTTCTGTTTTAAATAATATAATAAGGCTTTGCATTTATTGAGTGCCATGAATCAGAGGATCTCAAAGGTGTTAAATGTCCTGACCAAGGTCACATAAAACATCTGTGACAGAACTGACAATAGAAAACAGATATCCTAACTTCCAGAGTTACGTTAGTGTTAAAAGATCAGATGTGATGGTTTGGGAAATCGGTCAACGTACTTTAGGAATTCTGATTGATTTTATGAACTCTATGTATAACTAACCCTCAACATGTATTGAATCAGCTACTTGTTGACAGGAACCATGTCAAATACCATGCACTCTGACAAGAAGGACAATGAATATGCTAAAGAGACTGGCCAAGCAAAGGAAACTGGTGATCTCACGTTGTCTGCAGTGGGGGGCTGAAGCAATGGAATCCCCAGGAGAAAGGCAGAACAAAAGAAGAGGTATTAGAAGCGGCTGTTAAAAAGACACGTGCTCTCTCAGCTAGGGAGAACCTTTTGACTGTCATGAGTAATTGTCATAAGACAAAGAAAAAAAACCTGAAGGCTGAGCAGGGGGAAAGGAGCATCTTAAGACCCTGAAAGGATTGACCAAAACCCAAAAGAGTTCTTGGAGTAGTGAGGAAACTGGAGAGAGTGCTTTTGCATGCAAGGTTTGCTGTGGTTTGAAAGAAATGGATCCTCATATAACAGCAGTCGCTGCCACATTCCAGGTCTTTTATCAGTGGTCTCTGTGGAGAAGCTGGATATCAAGCTTATTATGAAGCTGTAGATCTACAGGATTATGATTATGCCAATTGTACCATATGGCAGTGAAACATGGGCACTGAGGAAGGCTGAAGAGTGATGATTGATGTTTTCACATCTGGTCGGCTTCAACAGCTGGTCCGTATTAAATGACAGGGCAGTCTTAGCAATGAGGATATTCGTGGCTGAACCCCGCAACCACCTCCATCAGCACTGGTTTAATTTTGGCAGATTTCTTGGTATGGACATATTATTGGGATGGAAGACCAATGAATTATCAAGTGTGTTTACTCAGGAATGCTGCTACATGGCTGACAATTATGTGGTCATTAAACATTTCAATGGCATGACAAGATTGCCAGTGATGGACACAGATGCACCATCAAGCTGGATCATCTTAAGGACCTAGCTAGAGATCAGTCTGGTTGACACTCAATGTGTAAGGAGGCTATGTCCCTTTGGGATTTGTAATGGTGGTGATGATGATTTGTTATGTGTGTATGGATCTGTAAATCTCTATGCTTTCCTTTGGAATAAAACACGTGTTTTTAAGAAGTTGCCCTCAAAAGCCTCTGGGTTGCTTGCTGAAACTGCCACATGTTCCTGAAGGGTTAAACTAAACCAGAGTACCTACGATGGTAGGGCTCTGGAAAAGATAATGGGGGGACCTGGGAAGGAAAGCAAAAGTCAGGTGAATACAGAGTCTTAAAGGGTGTTTCACAGAGCATCTGTACGACTGGACTCAGACTGCCTGGGACCTCTAGAGACAAAAGGAAACTGCAGGACTTCAAAAACAGGAAACAAAAGGAGAGTAACCCATTGCTCGAACAGGTCACCCTGCTGATTGAGCCTGATAAAAAAGACCTTTACATAATCTGTTCATCCTGGAACTCCTTGAATTTCATGGTTGTAATGATATTCCCATACAAATTATTCCCAAGTCTTTGCATCGCTAGAGTGAGGGGCTGAATCTCTAGTTCAGCCTCAGTGGAAGTTTTCCCTTCTTCAGAGGCAGACTGTGGAAAGCTTGGGCCTGCAAGAAGTCACTGATGAAGATGGAACTGGGGCCCCTTGTGCTATATGATTGTACAGCAGCTGAAACAAAGAAAAGTTCCTTGAAACTGCAGAGGAGAATCACTAGGAAGCATCTGCAGAACCCTTAACGGGGTTTCTTTGAATCTTCTAAGGAGGGAAAAGTCCTGCTTTGGCCTGTGAAACTATGCAAGATTGTTTTAGTTCAGGCCAAGATCATAAGGCTAAGAAGGGACTGAAAAATCCCTTGAGCTCCTTATGTTAAAAAAAATAATTAAATAATGGAGAGCCCCCTGGCTCTTCCGACCCAAGATGCACTTCTGAGGGAGAACCTGCACCAACGGGTGAGCGCCTTTTCCCTCTCTCCTGATGGTGAAGGATGGTTTCACATGTCACCTGTCTCCAATGCAGCCAGTGCCCTCTGCTCCCTCTACCTGTGCAAAAGCAAGGGCTGCTCTTAGTAGGCTAGATTCTGCCATACTTACTCACTCAGAGTACTGCCTTGCTCCATAAATAGCCAAGAAAGGTCCTATCCAAAGAGCCCAAAAGCAGAATCTGGCCTAAAGAAGACACCTGTCACTGAGGATAAAGTGCTGCTGGAGCCAAGCAAACATTGCAGTGTGTATTTCAAATAGAGGCATGCACATAATACACAAATTCAGGTATATAATTACCTGTGTTTGGATATTTACACACCGTCAAATATTTAACTAAACCAAGCTGCTTTGTAAGCACTACAGGAAAAATGAAGATGGACTGTAATTCAGTTTACAGAGATATGAGCTAAACATTATAAAAATCTTTGAAAAGAGATCAGAAACAAAAATAATCTCTTTCCCTTAAATTTCTTGTGAAATTTGCTCAACGTTTTCCAGAAGAAATCTGCACTCTGGAATGAAATGTAGTGCATGAAATTTTCAGTGTGCTGATTTTGGTAAAGCTAAAGTATGGGGTTGTAAATTAGCCTTATAAATGGGATGATAACTTCAGATTTAGTGGCTCTTCATAAAAGTAATCCTTAACATGTAGTAAACATTAATAACTAGTTATGAACTAATTAAAATACTAAACTTTTAAAGTTTTCTCAGAATGTTTTAAGTTATTTTAAGCTTCCTTTATTTGCCTTAGTTTGATCTAAATTCCTGGCACAGAATACAGCTGTACTTTATTCCGAAGTGAAAACCTGTGCAGGTTTCAAATTTGAACAGTGCTGTACATGTCTATTAATGTGTTCTTAATAATTAAAACAACCACACAGTCTGAAATTACAATGAACTTCCCAGTCTCTCTCACACATATAAATGGATGGAAAAAACATTACTGTGAATTAGACATAAATAATGAGTTAAAAACAAAACGGGATGCATTCTTCAAGCTTAAATGTTATAGTCCAGCACATACAGAATACAGAACGGAAAAAGGTAAGAAGGGGTTGGCTACTAGCAGCTAAGTTTAGAAAAGCTCCCATGGAGGATATCTATTCACCTGTCGTCCTTTTGGTTGTGTTGTTGATGGCAAGTCCTGCAGAACAAAGCCAACCCAGGAGAAGAAATTTTCATTTTACTTTTTTAGAGTATACAACACAATTTGTTAGTATAATTTGTTACATTACAGCAAAATGTTACATTGTACATAGGTATAAAACATAAACTCATTTCTTAGAAGTTCTTATTTCTTAAGGAATATCAAACCCAGGCTGTTTAGCAGCAAGCTGAAGAAAGCAGGTAAAAGTTTAAGCAGATAGAAAATGTGCTTTTTCTTAAATAAATGATTCAGCATCTTCAACACAAAAGCACCTGCAAGTGAAAGAGGCTTTCTATAAGAATGCCTTTTTCAACTTAATAAATACTTAAATTAGATGTGTTTCTAGAAAATAAGAAATAGTTACAATAAATATTACTAAATTTTATCTTAGAAAGATATTACATGTTAAATGGTGACCAATACTAAATTTATGAGTGTGTCTATTATGTTGCAAGTTCAGTATTTTTCACAGAAATGTATTGAAGTTCTCCAGCCACATAATTATCTTTCATTGTTATAATTAAAATACTTTACTTTTAAGCTAATCATTTCTAAACTGTAATTTACTTTTAATAGTTGATGGAATAGTTGCCCTGCTCTGGATTTTTCAGTTGATACACAATCCCATGAAGTAATGGCATTGTTGAAGTTATCCGAGTGTGCAGAACTGTGAGCGTCAGCAGCACTCTTACAGAAATCTTACATAAGGAACTTGCAGATACAGATGCTTTGTAATGTTTTGCCATATAAATCACAACAACGACAAATAATAAACAATACAAATTTCAACATCTATTTAGAAATATCTGAAATCAAGAAGACCTTTCTACCTGAATACATGCTGAACTGGAAGTACTTTGTGTTAAAGATGTGATGATACCAGCTTGGTTTGTAGTGCAGTTTAAAGCCACTTCCTTTTGCTTTCCATACCCAGGCAAGGCTCATATTTCACAAAGTATGTGCACGTACCACAACAGCAGAGGGCACACCAATTCCTTAACTCAGATAGCGGAAACAAATACACATTCCAGAGGTCTCTCAAAACTCCAAGGTTGGAAAAGCCCTGAAATACCTGCTGTGCAATTCTTCTTCTTTGAAACACTGCTTCAAAAGTTTAGAATGGAAATAATGCTTCCACTTTAAATCCTTGTTTAGTTTTGAGGAAACTAGGACCAGGGGATTGCTAAGAACATTTTAAGGAGGAGGGAACTGCCACGTTACACTTATTAATATTTCATTAATTTAATGTTAATGAGAAGAATATGTTGTTGAAAAAAAAACACCTTAAAAGGAGAAAATGGGGAGTTATATTTGTAGTAGCCTTGATTATATCAGCAGAACACAATTTTTCCACTGAACACATGTAACTAGAACAGTAATGGTAGATGAGCACCAACAAAATTTGTACACTTTCTCTGTCTGGAACTGGAGGTCTTACCGAAACAGAATTGTTAGTGCTGCTATGACCATTAGCTGGGGACTGTCTGGATGTAGAGGGGGAATCTCTCTGAAATAAGACACAAGGTTCATTAACACACAATACTATTAAATATATCTGTGTTCCTGTAAAAGAAGAGTTATAGCCACAGCTTTATAATAATTTCTTCAGCTGTTTCTTTGGAGAAAGTTTCCACACTATAAACTGCACAAATATCCTAAAATACTGAATAGTTTTTTTACAATTTGATATTTGGATTCATTTGCTTATTTATCCTATAAATTAAATATTACTACTACCTCAGGAGTCAGTTTTCTGAATTTCCCAATATTTGGGACCACCTCTTAAGCGTTGTCTCATCTGGCAATCAAAATGATCTGGCGCATCAGTAGCGATTTTTCACAAAAAAAATTTAATTATATGTTGAACAACAGCAGTCTTCAACATATAACTGATTTTGAACAAACTTTCTAGTTATTCAAGTGTGCTGATGTTGGGAATGATTTTTCCTGCTCCATGAAATGTCCTTATGCACACTGCATTCTGGAGGACCCCAGCTGGAGCCCAGAGCTGGCTGGTCCAGTGAGGTAACTGACTTTTTTTGTTTTGTTTTAAACTTTAGCATTTTTTTGTTTTTCTTTTGCATCTTATGCCATAGCTTTGTGAAGTTTCAAGTTATTTTTAATTTTATACTCTAATTGGTATAAAAATAAAAATTTGCCAAAATAAAAACATTTCTAATAAATAAATACATTCAGAATAAAATTCTGCCAAACTGCAGCTTTTAACACAGTCCCATATGACGTTCTCATAAGCAAACTAGGGAAATGTGGTCTAGATGAAATTACTATAAGGTGAGTGCATAACTAGTTGAAAGACCATACTCAAAGAGTAGTTATCAATGGTTTGCTGATAAAATGGGAGGATGCATTCAGAGGAGCCCCACAGGGGTCAGTCACAGGTCCAATACTATTCAATATTTTTATTAATGATTTGGATAATGGAGTGAGAGTATGCTAATAAAATTTTCAAATGACACCACACTGGAAGAGATTGCAAGTATTTTGGAGGGTGGAATTAGAATTCAAAACAACTTTGACAAATTGGAGAATTGGATTGAAATCAACAAGATGAATTTCAATAAAGACAAATGTGAAGTACTACATTTATGAAGAAAAAAACAAATGCACAACTAGAAAATGGGGAATAACTGGCTAGGTGGTAATACTACTGAAAAGGATCTGGAAGTGATAGAGGATCACAAATTAAATATCAGTCAACAATGTGATGCCATTGAGAAAAAAGCTAATATTTTGAGATGCATTAAAAGGTGTGTCATATGTAAGACACAGAGGTAACTGTCCTGTTCTACTCAGCACTGGGGAGGCCTCAGCTGGTGTAATGTGTCCAGTTCTGAGCAGACATATTAAGAAAGATGTGGACAAACTGGAGGGAATCTAGAGGAAAGCAACAACAGTGACAAAAGATTTAGAAAACTTGACCATGGGCATGTTTAGTCTTGGGAAAAAAAAAAAAAAAGACTGAAGGAGAACTGACAATATCTTCAAATATATTAAAGGATGTTATAAAGAGGACAGCTATCAATTGCTCTCCATGTCCACTGAAGGCAGGACAAGAAGTAATGGGCTTAATCTGAAGCAAGGGAGATTTAAGTTAGATACTGGGAAAAACTTTCTAACTATAGGGATAGTTAAGCTCTGGAACAGGATTTCAAGGGATGTTGTGGAACCCCCATCACTGGAGGTTTTTAAAGAACAAGTTAGATAAATACCTGCCAGGGATAGTCTAGGTTTACCTGGTTCTGTCTCAGCACAGGGAGCTGGATTAGATGACCTCTCAAGGTCCCTTCCAGCCCTGCATTTCTATTATTCTGTGATTCTATATAACAACAAAGCCACCACTTGCCTGAGCCTTGCAGGGTGGCTCTATGCTCCAGGGGAGTTCCATAGTGGTTGAGACATTATCTGCAAAGCGCATGTTGGGACATATTATGGAATGGGAAATGGGGATTTGTGATGATTTTGGGTGTTGAATGGGGGAAAAAAAGGGATAATTGCCAAACCTCCTGTTTACCCTTGCTATTTGGAACGCACAGTACTTTACAATATGAGCTCATCATCAAAGAAATCTCAAGTGCTAATTGGATACTTATTCAGTAAACAAAACAATTAATTCACACATTGTATAAAAAGCAAGAGTGCTGAATTGTAATGTTCCATGTCTAAAATTCTTTTAGGTATCTTCAGTTGTTAGCATCGTAATGTTACGGACAACAAAATGAGAAAAAACAGATTAATTTTTTTTTCAAATCCTTTGTGTATAGCTTATCAAATGACAGTGCATTTAACAAGTATATTAGAAGCCAGGACCCCACCTACACTGCTCATGAGACAACATTTTTCTGATTAGACTTCACCATTAACAACGTATTGACATATACAAGAAAGTTATATAACAGCACTCATAACTATCCCAAAATGCCAATGAATAGTTCAAATAACAGGCACTATTTATTGTTGTTGCCTGTACTATTTGATGTGCTGTATAAACTCAACATAGCATTCAGGACTTAGCTTTGACTCATTGGGTATGGTTTAAAATGAAATTCCATGAGTAGCCACCTAGAGGAGCTCCAGATCTGAAATAGCAGAGCCACAAGTTTGCTAGTCTTATCACTTTTAAGATCTTTTTATCTCAATAAAATCCACCATAAAACCCAAACAGCTCTGTATATTTCCATTAGATGGGTTTAGAGAAAATACATAGTCATTTGGCTGCCTTAGTCATTTACAGTACTTAATAGATTGGCAGAAACACGTCTATTGTTTTTTGCAAAAATCTTCAAGCGCAACAATTATCCAAGTGAGGCCAAATAAGCTACTTTGTCGATGTTTCAAGGAATTTTCTTCATTTTGCTTAATTTGGGTTTATTTTATTTATCTGCCTCTAAGTAACATTAGATAGTGCGTAAAAGATGCTTCTCCTTCCAAAAAGTTGCAATTTCCTTCCCCTACATACACAGCTTCCTTCCACTTACAGCAGATTTTTTCAGGTAGCAATAGATTATGACAATCACATGGAGGAGTCATTCATCCCCTCAGATGTGGTCATCTCCTGTTGGCTCTGCCTACCTCTCTGACTGTCTAGAATAGATGGAATATGGCTTAACTTGGGTACCTTTGATTTGGTTTGCTTGTCAAATGACTATTGGGCAAGGGGCAAACTTTTAGGAAGTGCTGGAAGCAGACACAGTCTATTTGTCTAACCTGGGCAAGAAAAAGTTCAGATGGAGGCAGAAGGCACCACATAGCTGCACAGGCTCTTGACGACTACTCCTCCCCAAGGAAGATTTCTTGGCCTACTGCAAAGGCCTGTGGACCTGAGGATATTCTGAGATCAGTCTCAGTGTAATGCTCCACTGACCAGCTTTTACTTCTGAGGAGCTTCAGAAGATCATGTCTTATCCTGACTTTCCTAGTAGCATTAGGCAGTCAACATTTCATGGGCTACGTCTGATTCCACGAAATCTATACAGTGCCCCCATAACAGCTTAATGGTTGGAAACTATCACAAACCCAAGCAAAATTTTAAAAAGAATGCCTTGAGTAAGTTTGGTACCCCTTTGAAAAGTGCCCTGCTCCCTAACATTGGGAACCAAGAATCACAATTAAGAACTAGTGTGATCTGCTTTTAGGCTCCTGATTGACAATTCCACAAATCAGAGAAGCCAAATAACAAAAATGCATCTGTAAACTCAGAGGTCATATCCTATGACTGGAGAATTGGTAATATACTTTCCATTTTTAAAAAAGGGAAAAAAACGTGATCTGGGAAACTACAGACCTGTTAGTTTGAACTCAATTGTAAGCAAGGTCTTGGAACAAACTTTGGAAGATAAATTAGTTAAGGACATAGAAATAAATGGGTAATTGGGATAAAATCCAACATGGTTTTATAAAAGGTAGATTGTGCCAGACCAACCTGATCTCCTTCTTTGAGAAGGAAACCAATTTGTTAACAAAGGAAATACACTAGATCTAATCTACCTGGATTTCAGTAAGGCATTTGATTCAGTTCTACATGAGAAATTACTAGTTAAATTGGAGAAGTTGGGGATTAATATAAGAATTGAAAGATGGATAAGGAATTGGTTAAGGGGGAGCCTGCAATGGGTCGTATTGAAAGGTGAACTGTCAGGCTGGAAGGAGGTTACTAGTGGAGTTCCTCAGGGATCGGTTTTGGGACCAATCTTATTTAATCTTTTTATTACTGACTTCAGCACAAAAAGTAGGAATGTGCTAATAAAGTTTGCGGATGACACAAAGCTGCTAACACAGAGAAGGACTGGGATATCATACAGGAAGATCTGGATGACCTTGTAAATTGGAGTAATAGTCAATAGAATGAAATTTAATAGTGAAAAGTGCAAAGTCATGCATTTAGGGATTAATAACAAGAATTTTGGTTATAAATTGGGGAAACATCAGTTGGAAGTAACAGAGGAGGAGAAGGACCTTGGAGTACTGATTGATCACAGGATGACTATGAGCTGCCAATGTGATAAAAAAAAAAAAAAAAGGCTAATGCGGTTTTAGGATGCACCAGGAAGTTTAGACTTGAAATTAGACGAAGGTTTCTAAACACTAGAGGAGTGAAGTTCTGGAACAGCCTTCCAAGGGGAGTAGTGGGGGCAAAAGACATATCTGGCTTCAAGACTAAGCTTGATAAGTTTATGGAGGGGAGGGTACGATGGGATAGCCTAATTTTGGCAATTAATTGATCTTTGATTATTAGCAGGTAAATAGGCCCAATGGTCTGTGATGGATGTCAAATGGGGTGAGATTTGAGTTACTACAGAGAATTCTTTCCTGGGTGCTGGCTGGTGAGTCTTGCCCACATGCTCAGGGTTTAACTGATCGCCATATTTGCGGTCGGGAAGGAATTTTCCCCCAGGGCAGATTGGCGAGGCCCTGGGGATTTTTCGCCTTCCTCTGTAGCATGGGGCACAGGGTTGCTGGAGGATTCTCTCTGCACCTTGAAGTCTTTAAACCACGATTTGAGGACTTCAATAACTTAGACATGGGTTAGGGGTTTGTTACAGGAGTGGGTGGGTGAGATTCTGTGGCCTGCATTGTGCAGGAGGTCAGACTAGATGACCATAGTGGTCCCTTCTGACCTTAAGTCTATGAATCTATGATTCATCTGGCTGCCATATTTGGGGTCAGGAAGAAATTTCCCCACAATCAGATTGGCAGAGACCCTCGATGTTTTTTGCCTTTCTCTGCTGCATGGGGCACAGGTCACTTGCAGATTTAAACTGGTGTAAATGGTAAAGCCTCTGTAACTTAAATCATGATTTGCGGACTCAGTAATTAAGGGTCTATTGCAGGAGTGGGGGGAGGAGATTCTGTAGCCTGCAACATGCAGGAGATCAGGCTAGATGATCATGTGGTCCCTTCTGGACTTAAAATCTATGAATCTAAGAAAAAGCTAAAGGGAATGATGGAAACTATGAACTTAGGGCTATCTTGATTTGCCCAACTACCAGGGGCATGCATCCAATTTTTAATGTCTAGGAAGTTTCTTCTGAAAGAAAAGATTCCAAACTAGGACAGCAAAATTGTGTATTGCATACAGCCTACTGGAAGCTACCAAACACAATGGACATCATCTTAGAATACCAGGACTGCTTAGAACTAGAAAAATTCAGATTCTGCCTGGTGATTAGCTCAAGGGGAGAATTATTTCTCATAGAAAGTGTTCAAGAATGTCAATCCTCTTGGGGGAGAGGAGGTAAACACAGGATGGAGCAGGTGTTCCAAGGAGGCCAGAATTAATGCATGTTTGGACTAGGTGCTTTCCACAGCCAAAATTAAGGCAGTACTACCTGAACCCGAGGACTTCCCAAACTTGTCCTGCTTAGGCCACCTAAACAAACACTACATTAAAGAGAGAAAGAAGTGAAGTGACACTTCTATGTCACCCCTAAGCCAAGCAAGAACAAACAAAAGGGCACATTGCTCCTGGATTTTGACTGACTCTTCAGCTCTACCTTCATCATTAGCTGAGACAATCCCACCACTTCCAAGTGTTGGCAGAGTTAAGGTGCTGGTTAGTGACTTATAAGCGAAGTGATCCTTCGGCAGCCACTATTAGTGCTATTTAATCAATTTCTTGTCACATCAGACCCTAGCAACAGCAGCCAGGTGATGGTTCTATTTTCACATCTGATAAGGCTAAACCCCACAATGTATGTTGAGATGAGTGTCTGAATCTACAAACATACTTCAATTCCAATCTGGTGCAAGGTGTCCTGTTTTCATGGATAAACCTAGAAAGATTTTTCTGTAACTGTAAAGGAAGGACTCCGGGAAGGCCTAGAGTTGCATGCATTAGAATGGCACCAAAAGGAAACACTTTCCAGAGGGAAGAAATGCTTCCTATTTAGTGTTTCTGAGTCCACTAAAAAGATTACCACACCATTCAATTTTTTTTAACGATTGCTTGTGTCTCACATAGACAGTTTCAAAGACTTAGAAGTTGCTCTTTTCAGAGAACATTTACTTGCAAATATATACTCTGTCAGCACTCTCTTGCATCTTAAACTGAAAATTATTCTTAAGGGTCTTGTATCAATGGAAAGTAAGAGTGTTTGACCAGGATATTGCTACAAATGTATAGTTCAAAGTAGTACTCTAGTCTAGGTGGCAAGTACAAGAAGTCTGACTAATAATTGTTTTCTCAATCCTTGTCCAGGTTGTTGCACTTCTAAAAATAATATTTGTTTGTTGATTTTTCAGGAGAAAATAAGAGATGTCTTTACTGAGGGACGATTTGTGTAATGAAGTGAGTCTTGCACTGTGTCCTGAAAAAGGCATGACTCAAACTCAGACTGATCTTTTGTCTTAAAATTTCCACAACACAAGTACTACTACCAAAAATGTTTCAATCAGCTGTCAGTCAATGTCCTTCCTTGGGGATGTGCGAGTGAAAGACCTCACTGAGAGGCTTAACTATTTGGACCAGGATCTTGAAGTAGATAAAGAATTAGACAGGGAGCCAAGACAGAAATGGAATGCCAATATGATATGCTCTCTTCTTGTCTTATTTTGGATGGGATACTACATACTGCATGAGCTGAAACTTCTGCATGGTATTCACAATCAACCATTGGCAGAGTGTGTTGCAGTAATCACTGTGGCTAGAGTCTGTGACCAAGAGGGAAGGGTGCAATTTCTTGGCTAGTGAAAGGAGGACAAAAAAATGTTTCTGGACACTGCACTAAATGAGTATCTGGGGGAGTCAGACTGTGTACCCACCTTGATAACTGGATGGCAGATGCCCTCAACAGATGATTAATAATTTACACAACAGTGATTATAGGAACAGTATAATATCAGCAAATGCTAAGCCAAGAAATAAAAATTCAATTTTTGAAGTTGTCTCTAATCCTCAAATACATGCCCAGCAAGATGGCAGATTGCCAGCCTACTGTTACTCTTGAAACCAATGTCTTTGCATTGGCTTCTATTTTCCCTGGAGTAATTAGAAGTAGGGAATCTGGCATGTTAGTCAGAGCTGCCTCGCAACCTAATCCAGTAACGTTAAATATGATTTCTCTGTCTTTGATTTTTCTTCAGTGTCTATTACCATAGTGAAAGAATGGAAATATCCCAAAATATCCTTCTGGGATATTAATGTCTCACTAAATAGTTTAGCCTTAATTGGTAACTCCTGTTGTAGGCATCAGGGATTTGACTTGTCTGTTAGTCCTGTTTTGGTCCTTCTAGGGCACCTCAACTAGTTCTTCTAAAAATTAATGAACCTTGGGTGAAGAAAAGTCTGAAGGAGTATGACAGCCTTCTGCCCAAGTAAAATAAAACCCAGATTCCAAACCTACTTCACTTTACCTTACCATGGATGAGCAAGCTTCAGGAGCCTGTGTCCCTCATGCCATGAGAAATGCATGAAGAGAGCTGCTAAGATTGGTGAAGCATATGCACTATGCGACACTCAGAGATCTGAACAAGCTTGGAATAAATCTCAGGTTGAGATTTTCAAAGCTGACCCACTGAAACTAACGTGACTTGTGAAGCTAAATCCCCTACCTACCTTTGAAAATCTCAACCAAATATAACAACATCCTGGATTAAATCTCATTATGAGTAACCACTGATTCAGAAGTGATTAACTATGGAGACTCTACACAATAAGAGGGTCAAACATATCAAAGGGATATGATATCTCTACAGATTGCTGATGGCTTAATGTTCAGGTAACAAGAACTCCATTAAACATTACTAAGGAGCCACAAATTAGGACAGATATAACTGGACAGATGCAAGTCTCAGGTACTCAAAGGTGGTACCTTCCAAATGTAGAAAAATAATGTGCCTTTATATCTAAAGTAATAGTAGCATATTATGTTTGATTTTAAGAACAGTTAATTCTGTTTGAGGATAATTAATGTGTAGAGAAAAATCTCACTCATATAATCAATGGTTTCGAGTTTTAAAAAATTTCAGCAGCACTAATTTTGTATTCCTCTAGCTGTAAAGCTAGACTACAGTACTGTGATGACTTTAATTGTCCATGCCTTGGAAGAAGAAAAACAGCAAATCTTAGAAACCGCCACAAAAATTACTAAAATAGCTTTTCTGTATATGACGTTACTATTTTAAGACCAGATTGTGACCGAACGGACCACTGTATTCACACCCTGTACACCACTGTAATAATCTTTATACAGAATAGGCATTGTGAGGTATTATTTAAAACTAATAGCTTGCTGGTCAATGATATCGTGGTGAAATATATGTAGTAACATTATATGTAAAGCGATGAACATAAATGGAGGTTACCTGCTGTAATTGGAGGTTCTTTGAGATATGTGGTCCCTATCTTTTTCCACATGTGGGTACACATGGTTGCCATGTGCTAGAGTTCAGAAATTCTTCCAAGCAGTGTCCGTTGACTTGCACACCTACAGTATCTTCCTGCATGCTTCTGTCCAGAGGTATAAGGGGCAGTGCAGGTTGACCCTCTTCCAGTTCCCCCTCTTACTGTAATGTAGTAGGGTCTGAAGCAGAGGTGAAGGAGGGCACGTGGTGGAAAACAGATAGGGGACCACGCATCTCGAAGAACCTCCAGCTACAGTAAGGAAACTCCAGGTCTTCTTCATGTGGGTGACTCACAAGCAGTATTCAGTCTGGAGGAGGGTGTGAGGAAGTGGACATCAGCCGTGCTTGCAGTACTACTGTTCCTATTGTTGCATCCACAGCTTCCACTTGAATCAGGGCGTAGTGTGCCATAAACGTGTGGACAGAATCTGATTCCTGATACACCAGTTCCATGGCCCAAATGCCTCCATGAAGAGAGGACGAGATCTCACTTCTCCCTGTTTGGTATGTAGACCACTGTGGTGATATTATCTGATAGTACCTGTACATGAAGTGAGTATATGAGATAGAGGAAGCCCTTGCAGACTAGGCAGACTGATCTGAGCTCCAGCAGGTTTATATGGAGACAGGCCTCCTGTGGGGTCTATGTACCCTGGGCTGTATGGCAGTCTAAATGAACACCTCATCCTGTGAGGAAGGCAGCCATCAAGATGGTGGCCCTTGTGGGAGGGCAGAAAGGAGTCCCCAACATGACTCTGTTTGGATTGGACCACCAAGCAAGGGAGCTGAGAACTGCAGAGGGAACAGTGATTCTGTGGTCAAGTGGAGCCAGGCTTGTAGGCACCGTAAGTGGAGCCTGGTGACGTGTGTCATGCAGGTACATGCAGCCATATGGTCTTAACAGCAAGAGGCACTAATGCACTGTAGTTTGAGGCTTGTGGATAATGCAAGAGAACGGGTGCTCATTGTGTAAAAGCTGTCTTCAGGGAGCAAAGCTCGTGCAGAGACAGAATCCAGCTGTGCCCCTATCAAATTTCTTGTCTTTGTGGGTGACAAAACAGACTAGTCTTCATTTACACACATACCTAAGGTTGCAAGGAGGTGCTGAAGAGATTGTATTGCTGAGATAGCTTCTTGGTGAGACTGTCCTACCAGGAACCAGTTGACCAGGTATGGGAGCACCATAAACCTCTGGCATCTCATCTGGGGTGCTACTGCTGTGAATACTTTTGTAAACACACTGGGTGCCATCACAAGCCTAAAGAGGACGTGGAACTGGTAGTGCTTCTGGCCAACTACGAACCACAAGAACTTCCTTTATGATATGTGAATATCCACATGGAAATACAAGTCCTTCATGCTGAAGGCTGTGAACCACACTCCCTCCTGCAGGGAGGAGATTACAGATGCTAGTGAAATCATCCTGAATTTCAATTTCCTGATAAAGACGTTGAGCTGTTGAAGGTCCAGGACAAGTCTTCACCTTCCCTGCCCTTTTTGGGGATTTGGAAGTATGGGGAGTAGAACCTGCTCCCTTAGAACTGAGATGGAATGCTCTCTATTGCACCCTTGTGTAATACCGAGTCTGCCTCCTGTTGAAGAATCAAGCCTGCCCCATGGAAAGAACAGCATTGCTTACACAGTGCTTATGCCAATCTGTAAGCCCAAATAGGAAGAATATCCTTCCCTAATAGCCATTTTCAATGTTTTAATTCCTTTCAGTTACACATGGAAAATAGCTTTGTGTGCAAAGAAGAGTTATATAAACTTGCAAAACCACAGCATCACCTTGCTAATTCAAAGAGTACTGAATTCCAATCCTGTTCTTCTTGAATAATGATACATTACCAATTCTGCACAGAAACATAATATTTAGCCACATGTTACTGTTACAGACATTTAATTATCACAAATTTACCTGAACAGATTTATACAGAAACAGGATCTTCAATTAACCCTTAACAGCCCAAATCAATCAATCCATACATTTTTCATGTTAAAACAGAGCAGAAATATTTATTCTAGCTCCTTAACTTCGGAACTCAAATAGACTTCCTGGAGAAAGTATTTTAAATCATGAATTTTAAAACAGGAGACCCCGTACTTCCATGTTAACTGAAGAGACACTCAAGAGGTTTTCCTTTTTCTTTTAACATCATAGGCTGTAAAGGGTTAGTTAAGGTGCTGATAAGATGAATATGAAGGCAGGGCTGAGTAGGTGGGTGGGACCTACTCCTGTTCCGTTATCTTTGTTGTAAAATTGGTGTGCGTGATCTAACAGCACAGGCAGAAACAATTTCCCAGAAAGCAATAACATTCAGCCATCAGCAGGCAGTTAGTTACAGGACTGCGAAAGGATGGGAATGGTTCATTAAATTCATTACCTCACAGGATGAAGACTGAGTCCGATAACTTGGCACAATCTTGAACGTGATGCTCCCCCGCATTTCCCTCTGGAGAAAGAAAATCATTTCTTTAAAAAACGAAATGTTGCAGCTAAAACACAAGAAACCACTCTAATATCTATCTGTAGGGAAACCAGCACAACCTTTCTGAGAGCAGCAGCAGTTCTTCCTAAAATAAACATTCAGAAATAAACTGGAAAGCTTTTAAAATATGTGGTTTCACTTAGAAACAAACACATTCAGACTGTCTCTTATTAACATAAAACCAAACATACGCCATTAGTGAATTAGCATGGTAGATCTTCAGAAGGCTAGAGATTACAGTTGTATTTTTAGATGAGAATTGAGTACACATCAGCAAGTTTTTTTTCATTTCCATTTCCCTCATCTTTTTTTTTGTGATTTACATTGTGCCTTTGTTGTAAAACAAATTAATTTTTCTTCCCATTCAATTTACATGTTACATACAGGAAAGGTTACTTACCTTTCAATAACTTGAGTTGTTCAAGACGTTTTGTCCCTATGGGTGCTCTATCGTAGGTGGAACGCATGCCTGTAAGCTCTTGTCCAGAGATTTGAATTATCAGTGTCCAAAGTTCTGCACATGCGCATTACATGACCTCCTGCTTGTAATGAGCAGGTGTAGACCTGTGGACCCACTGCAGCACCAGTCTACGGGGACCATGAAGGGTCCAGACAGAAGGCTAGTGTCCTCCGAATGTCTAAGGTGAGAAGGCTTGCCTCTTCTCGAGGAGTGAGGTTTGGGGAAGAATAGTGGCAGATGAATATTCTGATATGGAAGTCTGACAAATCTGCATGACTCTGTCACAGAAGATAGCGTAAAATGGGTCAGCTGAAAGCACTCCAACTTCTTCAACGTTTCTAGCTAAGGTGATGGCTACCAGGAAGGGGGTCTTACAGGAACAAACATGTGCCCAGAGATTTGAATGCAGAGTTTCTTCAGACATTGAGGACCAAGTTAAGGTTTCACAGAGGTGTGGTGTTCCAGATATGTGGGAACAGATTAGCTAAACCCTTGAGGAATGTAGCTGAGAGGCTCTGGATAGGTGAATTAAAGGCCATAATAGCTGCTAGGTGTCACCTTGACAAATCTCATAGATAGTTCTTGTTTTTTTAATTCAAACAAATAATCAAGGGTCCTTACAGGAAGAGCTTCAGAAATAGATATAGAGTGACAAGAACACCAGAAAAGGAAATGTTTCCAATTCTGCAAGTAAGTTTTACGAGTGAAGGATTTCCTACTATTCAGGAGTACAGATTGTGTATCTGCTGAACAGACTGACTCTAAAGCTGAGAAACACAGAGGAGCCAAGCCATAAGGTTCAGGGACAGAAGGCTGGTGGTGTCTCATGGTGCCAGAGTTCTGCATCAGGTGGTCTGATCTGAGAGGGAGGCATCAGGGTCTCTCTCTAGAAAGGTGATGTAGATTTGAATACCTCACTTGTCTGGACCAAGAAGGTGCAACCAAGATAATTCTCAAGACACTGATCAAACTACAACAGCAGCAGGCAAGAATCAATAGCACTGGAGGTAAGAACAGATGGAGAGAGTGAGGCCCTGGGACTAGTAGGACACCCGTGAAGGACTGTGGGTCTCAAATGTGGGCCCACGGGTCCCCAAGCAGTTCATAGACCATGATAGTCACCGGACAGCTCTGCAGAACCAGCCTGGGAGGGGTTTAGTGGAACTCTGGCCCACCAGCTCTGACCATTAGGCTTGACCACTCCTGTCCCAGTCCCTACAGGATCTACCAAAGAGTCACAGCTGAGTTTCCCCTTGCAAAGAGATCCACTAAGGAAAGGCCCCATACTTTCCAGATGTTCTGAAAGATTACACTGTTGAGCTCCCACCTGTGGTCCTGATGGAAATTTCTACTTAGAGCCTTTGGTACCATGTTCTGGAGGTCTGGTAGGAAAATCACAGAGATCTCTATGTGACAGGCAATGCACCAGTTCCACAATTTTAGGGATTCTGTGCATAAAGACTGGGATCTTGTCAATTTATATAGGACATTGCAGCTCTATTATCTACCATTACTCTGATATGATGACCCTAAATGTGTGGAGAAAGATGTTGCAGGCATAACAAACTGCCCTTAGCTCTAAAGCAACATTGCTTATGGACACCATTTGCCTTGTTTGTGGAACCTTGTAAGTAGCTCCCCAGCCTAGAGGGGAGATATCGATTGTGATGATTCATGTTGGTAGCCCGAACGAGAATGGGGTTCCCACACAGACCTTCATCGGGGGGTCTTTTCACCATCTGTGGGAGTCCAGCACCCAGGGTGGGGGTACAGAAACCCATTAGGTAAGGCTATAGTTGTTTGGTGCATATGAGATTTTGAGCCAGGCCCAAAGGCATCGAAGATGTAGTCCTGCGTGTGGTGTAGCGAATGACAGGACCAACATATGAGCTAGGAGCTGAAGTTGGCCAGGGACTTAGCTGTAGGGTAGTGACCAGATGGGATATAATGGAGATAGGTAGATAGACCCTAGCAATTTGAGAGTCCAGGGAAACTCCAATTAATTCTATCCTCTGGATGGGAGACAGTGCGGATTTTTCTAGGCTGATACAAAGACTCAGGGCATAAAGCAAGGTTAGAACCTTGTTCGTTGCCAATTGGACATCCAGAGTGGAGCACCCCTAGAGAAGCCAATCACCTAAATAGGGAAAGGCTGAAATACTGTCTTGATGTAGGTGAGCTGCACCTACTGAACCTTTGTAAAAATCCGTGAGAGCTGTGGAAAGTCAAAGGGAAAGACATGATATTGACAATGTTCTAAGCTAATGATGAAATGTAGAAAACGTCTGTGGAAAGAGTGCATTACAATGTGAAAAATGTGTGTCTTGAGGTTGAGGGCAGGAAACTAAACCCGTTGACTCAAAGAAGGATTATGATAACCATAGTCACCATCCAGAAGTGTTGTGAGAGAATATGGGTGTTCTTGACCTCAGGAGCCTGAATTGGCCTCCAATGCTATTTCTTTTGGGAACCAGAAAATATTTGGACTAGGATCCTCTTTCCACAAATTCTGGGGGGAGTGGCTCTATCGTTCTCATACTGAGGAGGGATTGGGCCTCCTGTTTTAAGAGATCGTAATGAGAGAGGTCCCTGAAGAGAGAGGAAGAAGGGATAGAGTATCCCATAGCCATAACCTGTAAAGTCAATTTGTCTGTGGTGATAAGTTCCCAGTTAGGTAGAAATTGTGATAGGCGGTCCCCAAAGGGGGGTGGAGTGGAGGACAGGCTTGCACAGTGGCTTCAGGGAAGGGCACTGTTCGTGTCCCATGACGAGGTTGCCATAATGGTCATTTGGAGGGTGTTGCAGGTAGGGAGATGGTCACCCTTTCTTGTGAGGCCCAGGCCTCCTTCTAGGAGATTCAGTAGGTCTGGAACAGGCCTGGTACTGTTGACGTTGGAATAGTTGGGATTGTTGTGCAGTCTGATTTGCTGAAACATCTCTTTGTTCCAGGTACATAGATCCCGAGATACCTCAGGGTTGCTCTCGCATCCTTGGGGGAACGCAATGAAGGGCTAGTATTGTTATTGAACAGCTTCAGCCCTTTGAAAGGGAGGTCTTCCACTTCTATTCTGGACTGGCCAGATGATTGGAGCCAGTATCCTTATCACATAACAACAGCTAAAGATGGTGAAACTGTAACAGCAGCAGCAAAGGCAGCTTGTAAAGAGATCTTGGCTATCAGTTGTCTTTCAGAAGTGAGGGCCTAGAATTGCTTCCTCTTGTCCTGTGGCAAATTGTTAATAAAATTAGTGAATTTCGCATAGAATAGTAAAATCATATTTGCCATCATGGCTTGATAATTTGCTTCTTGGAACTGAAGAGCAGCAGAAGAATAACTCTTCCTACCAAAGAAGCCTCTGTCAGAAGATGTGGATCTTGATCTAGTCTGGCATTTTCTCTCATTAACTGCATCCACCACCAGGGAGTCAGGATGGGAGAAGAAATATTCCAGCCCCTTGGCTGGTATACAATTTTTTTGGTCCATCCACTTACACGTAGGTTCAAAAGCAGCAGGTATATGCCATAAATTGTGGGCTGGAGATAAGAGCGCCTCACGAACAGGCAGTGCTATTGTGTTCTGTCGGGTGGTTTGAAGAATAACCACCATAGTGCTGGGACTCTTGTACCTCCTCTGTCGAGATCTGAAGAGCCCCTGTACATCTCTTCATTATGTCCTGAAATAACCTAATATTATCCACATACAAGAAAGGTGTTGGCACCACTGCCTTGTTAGGGGCAGAGGAGGATTTATGAGAAGAAGGTATCTCCTCCTCTGGAGGTGGCTGCAGTTCCTCCTCCTGATCTTCCTTCCGTACCAGAGAAGCACGCAGTATTGGTGACTGCAGCTGTGGTGTTGGTGGTTGTTGAGGCCTGTGGAACTTCCAGCCGTTCTCTTGTGGGCAGGAACCCTATAGAATTTGTCCACATAGGTAGTCCAGAGATTCCAGTAGATGCACTGGGGTTGTGGGTACGGAAGGGTTATACGTGTTTGGAGGGTTTGGGGTACCTTCTCGACTCTGGTGTGTCCTTGTCTAGGTACACCGCCTGAGGTGTCAAATAGTAAACCGAGTAGCCCTGTACTGAGATTTCAGAGTTGGAGATGTTATCCCAGAATACAAAGGAGGGGCTCTGGGCACTGGTGCTGGAGACATCAAAGGGTGAGGCATTACCAGAGGTGCTGGTGGACAGGTATCGGGTGACCTGCTGGGAGGGGAGGAGAGGAGCCTGGCTGGCATGGTAGTACTGGTATTAATGGGGAACTTCTCTTTGTACTTGCAAGAGGGGGGACTCCAGTCCCTCTGATGCAGATAAGCCCTTTTGTGACAAGAACCTTGAAGGTGACAGAGGGCTGTAGAAATGTACAGGGGTGGTACTGGGGCCCTCGCAGGAGATGCAAAATGATGCATCTATGAGGATGGTGCTGAAGTGGTTGTTGAGGTGATGTCTCTATGCTCTGGGTGCACACTATCTGAAGACGGCACTGGAGAAGATGGTGCTGGTGCCTTGGATTTCCTCAAGTCTTTAGGCTTCTAGCAGTCTTGATGCCTAGACGGTGCTGGAATAATTGGCTCTCTATGGTGCTTATTAGGAGACTTATCTTTCTGAGTTATCTGGTTTTGATGGTATCACAGCTCTGGTGCTGGTGCCTGTAGGATCCTTGGTGGTACTCATCCAGGAACATGGCATCTCCTCAGGTTCAGTTCCAAGAGGTAATTTACCTCTTTTCCTGGAGGTTTTGTTAGGAGAAGGAAGCTTTCTTTTCTTCAATCCTTTGTCTCTGAAGCAACCTCGATCGCCACTAAAGTAATGGGGGAGGAGAGGGGCACTCAGACCCTGGTTTTCAAGAGTGTTCCATAAGGAGAAGCTTCAATCTCATCTCTCCTTTAAATCCTGTGCAAACTTTGCACTTCAATGGGATATGAAAGTCTCTGAGACACTGAAGACAGATAGAAAGCCTGGTGTTCTGAGGGAAATACCTACTGCAGGTCTGGAAGGCTATGAATTCTGGGGCTTTTGTCATACTTCCAGAATAAGGCTGGTGCAAAGCCAAGGTTCTGAAATGGGAAGGGGGTGTTGTCTTGAACCCTTCTAAAATGTAATAAATTTGTGGAAATAAGGGGAAAAATAAACAAAATTTAAACTAAATATTAGAGAAAATAAAGAAGAAAAGAATAAAGTAAACAAGTAAAAGAACCAGTAATATCAGCTATGAAGCAGCAGTCATGCAGTTGCTCCATTTCAAATCGCAGCCAGTTGAGAAGGAACTGTAGTAGCAGCAGGTCCACTCCTTTCTATATGCCTTTGCTCTAAAGCACAAGGCTCTGTAATGTGTAGGCATGGACTCACGAACACTTCTAATTCAAATCTTCTGTCAAAAGGGTACATGGGTGTGTGCATCCTATGGTGAAGTACCCATATGAACATATGCTTGCAAAAGAAGAAATATTCCCAATTATTATAACAGATGCCTTTCACTCTGTTAAAGGTAGAAATAATAAGAAATACATCTTCAACAGGAACAAGATAAACGATATACTGAAAACTATGAAAAGCATAGTGAAAGTGTGTCAATCCCTTTTTTTTTACCTTGCCCAGTAATGAGACCAAAGAGTCACTTGATTAAATCAATGGGCAGGACAGATTAAAATATTATTTTACACTAATTAGCATCAAGCCTGTGAAGTTCACTATTGGAAAAGGTGTTGGGAGGCAAATACTGTGGCGAGATTTTAAAAAGTTTGGACAACTAATTACATCTGTACTTATGAAGACAAAGATAACAATAAAGATAACGAAATCTTATGTTTTACTGTATGCTGCTTACAACAGGGTTTTGAAATGATCATAATATAAATAATAAAGTCACACAAAGGAAGATTGTCATTGTCTTTGGCACTGTATGGAGGTAGACATGATTCCTGCTCCTGAAGAATTTGTAATCTTAGCTGACAGGTAACATATATGTGGTAGGTACTGAAAGAGATGGAGACAATCTAATAGACACAATTTTAAAATATGCCCTTTTCTTTGTGTTATATGGATTGTCTCCAGTAAGTATGTATGGATCTATGTCAAGTGCCTTTCAGCCACCTGCACCAGGGCCTATTTATTCAAACACTTGGGGATTACTTGGAGGCATCACAAAAGAGGATTTGAAGGAGAGGATAGTGGTCTGATGGATTAGTTCAGGGAGGGGGTTCCATGCACAAAGGACAGAGTGGAAGAAACCCTGGAGAAGTCTGTGGTTAATTGCTTAATTGATTAGATGATTTTTTTGGGGGGGGCAAGGGAGTTAGGATGGAGAAAGGGGTTGTGTTGGGGGATCAGGTAAGCTCCCAAGAAAGAAAGGACAAAGAAGAACACTGTGATTTAGAGAGGCTTTGTTAAAAGAAAAAAGGATTAATTTTGCTGTTTATTTAAAAAATATTAAACTAATGTCAACAAACTTTTAGGGACTTACAAGCATTTTTTGTAGTTGTTCCACTGTTTGGTTTGCTACACTGATTCCATTTATTTCTCGGATTTCATCCCCTACATGGAGTGTACCTGCAGAATTAACAAAACAAATAGTTAATGTGTACTTTATAATATAACTGTGAAACAATACCAAAACTCAAACAGAGATTGGCAGTACAAAGACATTAAAATAAAATGCTAAAATAAGAGTTTAGTGTCTAGCTGAAACCCACAAAGCGGTGGAACTCAGAGTGAACAATTCCACACTAGAAACCGTGATTTTTTAAATTGTTATTAAATATATTTTTCCCTTTTTTTACAGAGCATAACTGTACACATTTTTTACCATACAAAGTCTCATTGAAATCAATGGTGTGAATGTGCCGTCCATTCCAATGCAGCTTTGGATGCTAAGAAAAATGTGCATATTGTGAAAGATTATATAGTAAAATAATGTGGTTGCTAGTGGTTCTTATGTAACAAGGCCATCATTCTACCTGGGTAGTTCATTCACTATACATTTACTATATTACTTTTTGTTTTGTGAATTAACTAAATTCATTTGCCAAGTATCCTTTTCCAAATACTTTACCAAACACAATCAATTTTACTTGAAGAACCAACAGCTGGCAATCTATTTTTCAAAAAGAAGCCACTGTGGAAACAGATGTTGGCAATAAATCACCTAAACTACGAATGGTGTTTTTGTGGATTGCTAAATCTAAAATGACCATATTGATTGAAGAAAAAAATACATTCATCCTAATGATCTGAGTTTTAAATTTCATTTCATTTGAAATGGCAGAAATACTGAATTCCAAAACCATACACTTTATAACAGAAAGAGAGCCTGACTTAACTAGAGCTGTCCTAACAGGCACTATCATGAACTACAATGCCTGATTACCCTTTGGACTCTAGTCTGTGACACTGCTACACAGCCCTGTGGACCACTAAAGCTCCCAGAAGGCTACAGAACAGGATTACTCAAACTTTTAATCTGTTCAGGAGAAAGTCCTCCATCCCCCAGAAAATGTTTTAATCAATTCCACAGGAGCTTCCTATTGACAGCCAAAAAGGAGTAGGGACTCCAGTGCAATTCCGCTGTCCTGCCTTGTGGAACGTTAATCAGGATTCATCACAGTTAGCAGTTTACTGTATGTGAATGCAGCAGCTCTGTATTTGAATTTCAAATGAAAACAGCTCACAGTTGGCGTATCGATGACCTAACTCTGTAACAAAAAGTTATACAAGTTCAGCACTGGCAAACTTTCTCAGCCCTTCACACCTTCTACAAAAATATATTTGATTCCAAAATAATTAGAGCTTAGTACCATGCTGGAACTAAACTCTGCTTGCAGAGGCCTTCATTGTTATGGCACAATAATACACAATATCCCCTGGCATGCTATACTTTCTGAAACATCCAAACACAAATTATGATTGAATGAAAAATTGAAATAAATACAATAAATATGCTCATGAGGTTAGTCATTTTGAGAATACAGTTAAATACAATCCCTTCTTTTGAATGTTTTCCATTTATTTTACTCTGTGGCAGAAGCTAGTACTGACAATCCATAACTGGATGGTAGCAGCTGGTGTGTGTAGGAGGTGGGCAGCTGAGAGGGGATTTAAAGACTTCTGTCCTTTTGTCTTGGTGGAGAGTTGGGCTGGCTAATAGCTGGGAGAAAGGGGTCAGACTGGGTCACTGGAGAGAGATGGAGGTTTGAGCCTTTTATCATTTTGGGACAGCCTCTCCCCATTTTTCTGTTGGGAGGTGATATTCTTGGCATCTCCATGCGGTGCCTTCTCCCCAGCCTAATGACTCCCATACCATGGTGTACATCTGATCAACACTCCCTGTTCTGACTCCTCGTCTATTATCTGTATTGTATTTATTCAGACTTTGGAGTGTAGGCTCTTTTGGGTAGGGGCTTTTCTGTATTTTGTATTTTCTACTTTACCAATTGTATTTTATATTTTTCTGTATCTATGGCAATATATAAATAAATCTATGATAATAAAGAACAGGGTGCCCATGGGTTGGCAATCTCCTTCCTCTGCCTTCACCTGGCCCAAATTAGCACAGCATCAGCCAGTATGCGCTCTTGCTATGTATAGAAGTCTGAGACACCCCTCACCCTGCTGGACAGAACAGGGAACAGGTTCCTCTGAGGAAGCAAATTCTGCAGCTGGAGGAGAGTTCTGCAGCTGGCAAAGCTGGAGGCAGTCCATGTACATTACGGTAGTCTCTTTTCACCATGTAATCATATTCATGCTGTTATAACAGCATCATCTTTGCTCACAAAATGCTCTGTTAGTTGTCCTAGGGCATAGGTGTTTACAGATGTATGGTTTAACTATTTGTGGGAGCTCCAAATTAAGTCATTTTCTTACAGATACGAATAGGCAATCTGCAGTGACATGTCTTCTGCAGGAAGTCTGTGTCCTGGGGCAGCAGTAGCATAGGTGCCTAATTCCGATTTAAAATTAATACACCTGTTGACACAAATGTGCCAAAACAAAAACTTTAACGGCAGAAAACCTAGACATTTGGGTTTTGGATGCTTGAAGCTGCCAGGAAGTCTATCTGTAGCACAGCAGATGCAAGAAAAATGCAGTAACACCATTTGGAGTCTAAACATATTCTCCAGATGAGTAAAATCCACAAGTACTCGGCGCTAAAGCACTGATACGAAGGCAAAAGCTCAAACATAAATAAGCCTCTGTGCCAGAATTTAAAATACAATCTGTGCACTTATCCCAAAAGTGAACAATTCTTAAAGATTGAAACTGGGGTATTACCACCAGTTCACATGGAGCAAGGATGAAAGAGTCTTTGCACAGGTTGACCTTGCTTGGGAGAAACTGATTATGAAGGATCAAGAAAAAGGTGAGAGCACAAAAATTAGCTCACCTGCCACATTGCCAACTCATGAAGAAAAGAAAAACAGCATGCAGCCATTGAGTGCTACAGCAGGGAAATTAAGAGTGTATTGAATATATAAATTTTAGCATTTGGATGAATATTGAATATATGGAATGACATCCAGTTGAAGCTAATAAGCCACATAGGGGACAGAACATTAAGTGATACAATGACATGCATTATATTTGATCACTGATTGCAGGAGACTATTAGAAATAAAAACTACTTCGAATGTTTAGTCAGGCTCATAAAACAGAACAAAGAAGTTAGATTTTTTTTTGTTATATTTGGTTAACAATTTGCTATTGCTGTAATGCAAAATGAAAAATCTCCACTTTGAGATTACGTTTACTTTTAATTAAAAGCAGTTCTATGGGAACTACAGAACCAAATACCTAAATATAAGTTGTTCCTGAGAGGACAAAAGACTTTTTGGCAATTAAATTGTTTCTATGAAGAATTACACCTTTTATTTTAGAACCACCCATTAGTAAGCACTTGTATAATTTTTTTTTGTTCAAAGCACTGTAGACATTGCAAATCCCTTTAGAGGTGGGTAAACATTGTTTGTAATCTCTTTGATGTCTAGTAATCTTAAAAGTTTCTTGTAAGAATAGTAGGTAAGTAAAAGTTCAAAGGTGCTGTCCCTTTAAGAGAATACACAAGTCTATACAAATTCATACAGCATTTCAAAGATGCTATTTAACTTTTTTATTCTCCTTGAATTTTTGGGATCTGAATCCAACATATTAATTATTTCAGTGATTAATTTATGATTAATTAAAATGCCTCATACTGAGAAACACGGAGAGTCAGGAAGTCTTGAGTTCTAACTCCAGCTCTGCCACTTACTCATTTTGAGTAAGACACTTCAGCTTCCAACCTCTGCTTCCCCATCTTTAAAATGGGGGTAATTATACTTTGCTATTTTTCCAGTTTGTTTACTCTGACTTTTTGACAGTCCTCCGTATATTGTCAGTTTCCCTGTTTAGTTAGGAAGCTCTCTGTTCTTCCTCACATTAATAGAAGAAAAGAAACAATTTTTAAAAATAAGAAAATGTGATGGTAAACCCACAAAAACTGGTAAGGGGATTCAGGTGCTGGTGTATCATCTGAAACTACTGCCAACTTACATTTTAGTTGCTAAACTGGAAAACTCAAAGAAATTTTGAATAACTTAATAAAAAGTCAGCAGACCCCTGGAATACCAACCGAGGAAGCAACAAATATCTACAGTGGTAATCAGATTAAAACACTAATAGACAATTAAGAAAAATGAACGAGTAATGAAAATGCTAAAGCATTTGCTGCATTTTGCCTAAACTTATATGCAGAAAACTCAGAAAAGAGTAATAACATTTCAAGACTTCTGAATATACTCAGAAGCATTCCAAAGTTAAATAAATCACAAACAGAAAAGCTTAAATACTACCTGCAAATTCTAGATTCTGTACAATAATTTAAAAATATCAAGGCATCATCGTCTGATGGGTAGAGTGGCAAATTCTATAATACGTTAAAAAGAATCTATCCCTCCGATTTTGGAAGCAGCTGTAGCTATTATACAAAGTAATAACCATCTACTACATGGAGGATGACTACCATCTAAGTGATCCCAAAGGAAGTCAATGACAAAACAGCAACTGTGACTCTTATATGCCAAATCTCCTTTTCTACTCATTTTAAAAAGCTGACTAGATTCAAGCTGATGGTGTCCCATTAAGCAAATATACAAGTTCACACAAATTCAAATCTGCCACTTTTAAGAAAAGTTTGATCAGTGTCACAAAATGACAGTTTTCAAATTGCGAACTTCCCTAGAGACACAATTCATATCTGCAGGCTGCCAGAGTTAGTTCACTACTGAGTAGGTAACTCTTGGCTCAGTCATTAATTACTTTTGACATATATCTGGGCACACAGGATGGGAGTGGAACAGAGGAACAGGCACAGGTCTAAAGGTTTGGCAACAGCTCAGAGCAGTGAAAGCCAAACATAAAGGTACAAGCTGCACGGCTGAGAAAAGTTTTGGTTCCAGATTCACATTCCGAGACCTCAGCAGTCAAACTGCCAAGAGTCTCAGAAGCTCTGTGAAAATACATGGAGAAATGTGGAATTTCTGCTGAACAGAGAGAGACTTTTGATATACACCTCTATCTCAATATAACGTGACCTGATGTAACACGAATTTGGACATAATGCAGTAAAGCAGCGCTCGGGGCCGGGGGGGCACACTCTGGTGGCTCAAAGCAAGTTTGCTATAACGCGGTAAGATTTTTTGGCTCCCGAGGACAGTGTTGTATCGGGGTAGAGGTGTATGAAGAAAAAAATATTGTACTTACTCTGAGAATTTTAGAAAAGAATTAGATAAATACACTTTCCAAAATTACATACACTTTAGAACTGATATTCTGTAGAAGCAATTTGAGACGACCTGCATCATTACCTATCAAAGCAAAAATTAAACACTCATGGCCCCTTCCTGAAACTTGTTCCAGGTGAGCAGACCCTTGCACCTGAGTGGTGACCCAGTGAAGTTAATGGGACTCCATGCATATACAGGGATTCACTGGTGTGGAACAGTAAGTTTTAGGATCAGGGTCTCACTTGTTACACAAAATATATTTGATTATGGGAGTAATCCAATTTGAGAATAAAACCATTTACGTCCTAAGATTACCTTGCCTGTGAATCATTCCTCCATGCATAATTCTTGCAACAATGCAATGGTTCAGCTCATTCATTTTTAAAGTGATTCCCTAGTAAAAGAAATTGTTAAATCATTAAGAAAAAACATTCAGCAACCTGCTCCTTCAACTACTAAGAATGGACACTTCTGCTGCAAGCTTGAGATGAAGCTATGTTTTAGAGGGAAATCCTGGCCCTATCGAAATCAATGGGAGTTTTGCCATTGACTTCAAAGAGGCTAGAATTTCACCTTTAGTTTTGAATTTATACACTGTTGCTCTTCTGAGATCAAGTAACCACCATAAAACTTATTATGGAAACACTCCACATGCTGAACATACATACTGTTTCCTCTTTTGCTATTTTTCAAACCCCATCAAAAATCAAAGTATACCATTTGTTTTCCAGAGAGCTAATATTCTTTTTACAGGTCTTTCCATTTACTGTTTGAACTAATTTCAAAAACTGATCAAATTTGGTTATAACACAGATGCATTTTTAGCTATCAGTAAAGACAATGATTCTTTATAAGATGAATACATAGTCATTTAGTATGCAGGCTATTGCATAAAAGAATTGCATGGCCTGCTAAACCCAGGGTTGAGAGTTCAATCCTTGAGGGGGCCATTTAGGGATCTGGGGCAAAAATCTGTCTGGGAATTGGTCCTGCCTTGAGCAGGGGGTTGGACTATATGACCTCCTGAAGTCCCTTCCAACCCTGATATTCTATGATTCTATGATTTCAGTTAGAGGTGTGATTTGTTTTTATCAGAATACATATACCAGTACAGCATCTAACGTTTATGTAACTACACCAATACAGTTTATTTCATTTTCCATACGGGAATAAGCTATACTGGCATAAGCACTTTTCAACTGGTTTTACCGTGTCCACATAATGTTGGTTGTACCACACTTCAACTATACTCAGACAGTTAAAGCAGAACAACTTTTGTGTATAAAGGCTGTGGTTTGAAACTACTAAGATAGTTTGTCACCTCTTTCTCTTTACAGAGTTAAGAGAACAGTACTGTTGCCTACATACCATTGGTTCATCTGTGTTCTTCTGGAACTGTACCAGTCGGACTCTTGTTACGTTCTCCATATCCATGTCACCGTTGGCGCTCTCTGGAGAATCTCCGTTTAAGTATGGAGAGGTGGGTGGAGGCGTAACTCTCAAAGCTTCGTCACTGTAAACTTCATGTGCCACTACATCATGAGTTTGAAGTAAGGCCTACAGGAGGTTACAGAAGTAATCAGATTTCCATAATCTCTGGTGCGTTTTCTCATTCCTGACAGAAGGTTTAATATTTCCCCCAGAAGCTAGAGCATGCCCATGATATTACTTTCTTACATTTATATAAGGCCTTTTACCTTGAAGGATTCCTAAACACAATATTCATTTTATAAAACTACAATATGTGTGTGTAAATTTGGGTGCTTAAATTAGGCTCTTCACTCATCTACCTAAAGGTAAATGACTTCATTTTCAGAAGTCCTCAGCATCCAAAAGTCTCACTGAAATCGGTAGGAAGTGCAGGTGTTCAGCAAATTTTGAAATCAGCCTACTTTTATTTGGGCTTTTAGTTCCATGTGTGGGCACCTTACTTTAGGCACACAGTTCTGAAAAGCTTAGCCATACACATGTACAGGTATCACTTCTTCCAACACTGAAATGAAAGTGAGTTTTGGGATGGAAATAGGCAACTCTTGACTACAAACAGTAACACTATAAGACAATTACAATAGAAAGTGAATATGACCAATATATTCATTTGAAACTGAAAGAGAAAAATGCAAGGTATTTAGGATAATACTTCAAGATAGAATTTGGCCAAGACCCTTGAGTTTAGCACCTTGACTCCAAGTTTTTTCCATCTCTATTTTACATATATTCTGAGAACAACCCCTCCAACGTCTGGCACAGTGTCCTTTAACACTATGCTGAGAAACTAGTTCTATATTGACTCAGAGGGCAAGATGCATGGCCTTACTCAATTGCTAACATGACTACTTTCTTAAACACCATGTTTTTTTATTCCTCTCCCACAGAGAACTGGTGCAGCACAATCCCGTTTGGTTTGTGACATCTGATAAAAATCACCTTCAAGTACTAATTCATCAGTTTTTCTCTACATTTCCTGATATATTGTACAGTATCACATACAGTTGATTAAATTTATCAAAATGTACTTGATAAGCATATCAATTACCCTTCTAGTTATTTATAAAGGCAGCATCAAAGACAGTTAGAATATCTAACTGTGAAAAGTGTAATATGTTACCAGGAGATATAATCTAGATAAAATATAAAAATTTCTCAAGTACTTGAAGAACATTCAGTATCAGGTTTTTACATGCACGACATCCCTCTTCTCTCTCTTTTTCCCGTGGGGATCTCTCAGGGCAGTGGTCCTCAACCTTTTCCGGGTGGTGGGCGCCGGACAACGAGCCACTGAGGATTGTGCCTGGCGGACAAGCATCCGCTGAAATGCCCCGAGAAGCGACAACGTCAAGAGGTGTCGCTGCTGAAATGCCGCTGAAAATCAGCGGCATTTCAGCAGCGACGCCTCTTAGTGACATCACTTTTCAGTGGCATTTCGGCAGCGAAGCCTCTTGATGACGCTGCTCATCGGCGGCATTCAGTGGATGCTTGTCTGCTGGCCAGTATGCGGGCGTACATAGGTGCCCCGGCAGGCGCCATGGCGCCTACGGGCACCACGTTGGGGACCCTGGTTTCAGGGCCTCGAAGAGTCCCTCTATTTCACGTTTGCTTTTTTGACCTTACCAGTCTTTAAGAACCTGTATTATAAACAACCTTCTGTCAAAAGCCTGGACAGGATTTACAACTGAACCAATCAATGCTGCTCCTATATCATCCCAAAGGTTGTCGAAGATTGGAGAGAAGGATTACTTTCCCACAGGGCTTGTGCTGCCGGAATCAGGGTTGAAAAAGCAAGCCTGCTCCTTACAGTGTCTGGTACTCTATAGAACTCTGCATCAGACTGGCCACACTACTCTGTAGGTAAGCATGTAGTGCTACCACTGTAAAAATGTAGAGACCCATGACTTGCATGTTGAAAGACCTATGAATCACACAGCTTGAGTTTAGCATGTCTGATTTATTTTAAACAGATGAATGAGTCCCTGTGGCTGTTTAATTTTTGATTACAAAAGTTCATTTGAATATTCTGTATTTAAATAGGTTTTAGAAAGGGCATCCATGCGAAACTTGTTTCTCAGGAGTGACTCCAAGATTATAGATGGGATTTTATGGTTACCTACAAAATTCTGCACTTGTTTCTGAAAGGCCACACCACTTTTAACATGCACTATATACTATAAAAGAGGATTTATAAACTTTTAAGGCACCTTCCTTAATTTTAAAACTAATTTGGGGAATTTGGCTTTCTATGGAGCTGATGCTGTCCTGTTTAGAGTATCTCGAGAGATGGGGGTATGTAGCTCCTATCGCTCAAGATACTCAAAACAGGAAGATCCTAATTCTCAGATTTTTCTAACATTTCAAACCTACTGCCAGTCCAAACACTATTTTTAATTAAATATTTAATGGCATCTGTTTCTGTTATTAACTTTTTAAACTCTAACAATGGGCTCATACTTCCAGATATTTCGTCAGTGTCCATACCTGACGTGACTGTTCATTTTATCTAGATTTACAGAGATCTTGACTATACACAGAAGTTGAATCAATTTAACTAAAATTGGTTTTTAAATTGATTTAGTTAAACTGGTGCAAAGAGGGGTGTGGTTACTCTTAAGCTGCCTTGTATGTGACATATCTAGTTAGCTTAATTTGGTAACTGACAAGACCAGATTCTCTTTTTCATTTTTATCCCCACAAACTCCTTGACTGTGTGTCACAAGCAGCCCTGAATAGGAGCCAAAACGTATCTTATGTGCAAGTTGGCATTTGTTTTGTCTTTCTAGAGAGTGTTTTTGGGTGTATTCTTGACTTTGTGCATAGATGATCTTTAACAGAACAGTCTGCTATGGTTTCCTGAACCCAATTAGTAAAGGATTGCTTTCTATCCTCTGTTCTAAGGGTGAAATATTTGTTCAGGCATATCAACAAGTAGAGTCATCTCTCATCACATCTGATTGTGTCCGTTATATGCCCTGCCCCTAACAATGCCTTTTCTTAACAAGATTCCCAGTGATATATTTCTGTTTTATAAAGCAACATTAAACCAAAACATCATAACATAATTGTATCTGATTTGAACAATTAGCTTTTAATGACTGGATTAATACAACACTTGTGTGTAGGCAAAATAAATGATGATAAATATTTGCAAGGTTTGTTACTATATTTGATGATTTACATCTGTGCCTCCATAAACATACACAGATAATACAATTGTGAGAACACCTATTTCTGTATTGCACTAAACTGAATTTCACCGAAATATTTAATCTAAAGCATAGTTTCCCTTTAAACTACACAATTTCCTCTGTTATCGTTTATTGTTACAGTATGGTCATGTTTTCCTGGCTCTTTTCCCTTTGTGGACCATATGGGTCCCGAAAGAATTCTAAGTACTGTGGCAGAAGTTATAAATGCTGTTTCCCACTACATTTCTGTATCATTCACTGCAAGGAACAATGAAGGAAGATACATAGGATGCACTATAAATACCTAAATATATAAAATGCAAAACCCCCCTGTGCGAGAAAACATTTCAAATGTTGCCACATGAATAGATGCAAAAGAACAGTCCAGTTTGCAGATATCACCGCTGTTCACATTTACTGTTATAGTGGCACAAAGAAAATAATCTTTTTGAAATGACTCTCCAGCAGAACAGACACTTGCTAATCCCTGAAATGATTCCTAAACTAATCACTTCCTAGAAAGCATACATTTAAAACCAACATTTATCTGGTTATATTTTAAAAAATTTATATCCACATTTTAAGAAAATTCAAACAGGCTCCAATTATGCAGTAGCTGAATTATCTCATTTGTAATCATTGGGCAGGCAATGGTTAAACAAACATTTTAAAAACTCCCAGAATGAGAAATATGAAAGGCTAACTTTGAGCCTGAACTTCCTGCAAGTAATAATGTACCATACTTAAAAACACACTAATGCATATACAGTAAAAAATACAACCAGATAAATGTAAGCATTCTAGGAAGTGATTAGTTTAGGAACCATTTCAGAGATTAGCAAGTGTCTGTCCTGCTGGAGAGCCATTTCAAAGAAATTATTTTTGAGCAGACCCACAAGAGTCCCTTGGCAATGAACGTGGAAATGTATTTGAATGAGTTTTAGACAATTTTTTTGTTAACTTTTGACAAAAGTTGTATAAAGTAGCCATCTACAGCCAGCTGCCTCTGTATTAAGTACATGAAATGATTTTGCTTTCTTAGAAAAACAAAGAGAAAGTGATGTTCTGAAGTGCAGCAACTTCTGCCTGGGGACTTTTACTCTGCAGCAGTGGCTCTTGGTTGAAATAAAAGATTCTTTAAAATGAATGACCCACACAGAATGCTCAGTGTTAATAGTTAAGCATGAACATAAGTCTTTTCAGGATTGGGCCTTATTGAGCATTAAGTAAAAAAACTTTACTGCGTGACTGATTGCCAGAAGTTAGAAAAATATTTGGTTTAACCAGGGGCACTCATGTTCAGCACCATCTATGCTGTTTTCACTTGCCTCTGCTATCTTAGTTTTTGGTCTCTGTTAAAAATTATGGATTCTGGTATCACATTCCTCAGATAATGAAGCTTACAAGCCTAAACCTTACAACCTAAGTACACACTAGCTTAAGACATGTGATCCTACTGACTAAACCATGTGTCCTAACTCTCAGTGCATTAGACTGCAATGATATAGCAACTAGAATATATTTTATTTTACTAAGCTTTCTAACGGCATGCTGAAAATAGGCTGTCAGTATAACACATTGTACTGTTTTTTCTACTTACATTGCTTGCATACAGTGTTAATAATTAATATGTTGGCAAATATTTTGTTCTCTCACTCCACCATTACATAATGGAGTTTTCAAGTGTCAGTGAAGCATGGCAGGGTGTCAATTATACGTCAAATGATTTCCTTTATAAGGTCATTAGCCCCAAAATGATTCACTGGATTGTATTTTTTAGGATTAATAACTTGTCTCTGTTAATGTGTTTTAATATCATTAGTCAGAGAGTATACCATATTTGTTTACAGTAACTCTTTAAAATTCTCAGGAAATAGAGAATTATCTATAAATTAAAACCAAAAGGCAGGTACAAAAGCATAAAGCAGAGACTAAAATTACAGATTCTGGCTATCTAATTAATGAATTACATCTAGTTCAAACAATTTCTGCTCAGTACCCTGTGAGGTCTACTGACTAATGTCCACTGGGACACAGATGAGGTGCCTACGTGTTTAGCTCATTTATCTTGATGTCCTAAACTGCGGGAGAAGGATTCACATTTTTCACAAATAAAGAGTAAGTATTTCATTTTTGCAATGAAGATTTTTTACAGCTTCTTTTTGCTTAGAAATAACCACCCATCAATATAATTTAAACACTTTAAAAGGGAAATCAGTCTTTTATTCCACATCAAAAACATATTAAAAAGAATTGTTGCAAGAGTTTTCTGACAGCTGGTCTTAAAAAATGTCTATGAGCACTTTAGCTTAATTATTTTTTATATAAAAGTAGTTTTCTGATGCATAACACTTTGCCTGTCATTTGACTCAATATGAAAATCTTTAATAGATTATTATTTGGGGATTACTTTGAAAACGGTGTGCACATAAAAGCAGATCAGCTAGCCTTTCAAACTGCCATCTAATCACATACATTATTGACTTCTGTCTGCTTTTACTTCTGATGTCTTTGCAGTAAATCCAAGATACGTATTACATGGGGGAAAAAAAAGTTGAATCAGGATAAGCCACTTAGCAGAGAAGCTGGGCAATAGTCAGTACCATTCTTATTTTTACTGCTTCCTTCCCTTCCCACAATAAGCATGGCAGTCATAATGTCTCATTTTTTCTATTGTAAACAACCGTCTCTACTAAAGCAGAGCTGGTTTTGCTACCATTATCAGAGTGGGTATCGCCATCAGGCAAATGGCACACCAAGCAGCTGAGGTACAGAACTACTCTGATCTTCAAAGAATCCAGCTGGAATGCTACATGCTGTAACCTGTAGCCTTTGCAGGCTTCATCTGCCTATTAAATTAAGGTGGTTGCAATTTGCTTTATTTTATGAAAATCTGGTACTGTTTTCTGGTTGGCTTTGTGGTGGTGGTTTTTTTTGCAAAA
Organism: Gopherus flavomarginatus; assembly: GCF_025201925.1. NCBI lineage: Eukaryota > Metazoa > Chordata > Testudines > Testudinidae > Gopherus > Gopherus flavomarginatus. Next base: position 213,895,624 of record NC_066617.1, on the reverse strand, counting down.
TGCCAATTCAGCCCTCAGCTGGGCAAAATCTTGGGAATGCCTTATATTCATTCTTTGAGTTAGAGACTTACACAGTGATTTCAGAGAGAGGTTTGGGTGCTCAGACCACTGAACGTAAGGCCATCACTGCCCCCAAAATAAAAACATGTGAAATATACCAGATAGTTTATCTTAGGTACAAAATGCCACATTTAGTGAACTGTACCACCCGTCTGACTCACCTCAATCTAGATTTAAATATAGGAAACATTCTAAAAGTGAATAAACACATTTTTGCCCAACACCGGTTTGGAAGAAAGGAGGATCCTCACCATGTCTTCCTGGGATCCACAGGTTCCTTTCTCCATTTTATATCCCAGTCAGCTCCCAAAACAAGTTCCTGGAACTGGGAATCTAACCTAGATTACTCACGTGGTAGTATGAAGGACAAACCACAGAGCTACTAGGCTGGGTGAAATAGTTTTAACAGGCTATTGAGCCAAAGAAAGTAACTGTTAATAACATTAACTGATTTTGTTTAAAAAAGGATTCCATCCTACCCTATTTTTGTAAGATTTCGTAATGAACAGTTCCATTGCTTTGTGACTGTGTCACAAAAGGTTCACTCAATGCTACTGATGTCTGTTAGATTTGAGTTACCTTTATTGTCAGTCTCTTTAGATTTTTCTTACTAGTTTCTCTTATATTTTCTTTTAAAAAACAAACATTTTAAGGAATAACACCCTTATCTGATGAGCTCAAACCTGCAAAATAGCTCTGTGTGCAAGCTGCAATTCTCATGACAAGCAGCAAACAAACAATGGTCCCTCAGTGTAGCAAGCATTATGCATCAGCCCCATAACAATATCAGCTGCTGTGCTAGCTTAGCATATTAGAAATGCTGATTAAATATATATCTGTGTGCAGTTAACTATACTTTTGTTTTGTTGCTTATAGGCTTTAGGTAGTATATTCTTGGCTGATGTTCCATGAGGAATGTGTTTAAGAACAGCCAAAGCAGTATTTGCTTACCATGAAATGAGGTTGTGTTAAAATACGTTTTAGCTCTTTTGCATCATTGTTCTCTGGGTAACATGAAATTTCTTCCAATACCTGCAAAACAAACAGCACAAATGTCAGTAAAGCTAACTGCTCTCTATTCTGTCACAAAAGTGTAAAAAGCATACTTTACTCAGGTTGGCCATAATCCCTGTAGCACCAACACAATCAATGGGTTATGACAGTAAAGGGTCTTTGAGAATGGGAACTTTTTTAAAAAAGAATAAAATATCACATATTGATGTCTCTCTTTGCTAATGAAAGAACAGATTTCAAGAAAGCAGTGTCTCTTCTCAAACTGAAAATATTCTTTAAAAGGTTATTATTGCAACTGCAAAAGTAAAGTGTTAACCAGCAACTATATAAGTCGCTCGTATCAACCTCTGTTTCCATGCCTGAATAGGGGCTAAGAAATATTAAAATAGAATTAAAAACATGTACAAAATCTTGAATTATCCAGATTAAAACACTGTTTCTGCAAATTAAATGGTTAAAAATATGAACCGTAGATGGTCCATCTGTTATACCACCACAAAACTCATGATTCTATAAAAAGAAAAGAGCATTTCATCTCATGACTAGGGCAAAAAAGGAAATGTATTTTTACTCAGTCCCTTACAGTCTGATATTTTTAATTTTATTCTCAACAGTCAGCTGTTTGGATGGCGGAAACAGAGCACTCTGCTTCTGGCAGCGGCTCCAGAGATTAATTGGTAGGAAATTCTGCAGAGCAATGTGGTTGGCACAAATACTCCCTCCCACCACTCAGGATAGGATCTCCTCCTCAAATCACTCTCTCTCATCTTTCCACAGAAAGGTAAACAGGGTGCATTTTTAAACTCCAGCATTCTGCTAAAGCTGCATTTTAGGTCTCATGGTTGAACGTGCAAGATATACAACTCAATTTTGTCACACGGGCATGAGCCAGTATACTTATTGTGGGCTGAATAAGTTATTCTGACTATTTGCACATTTTTACATGTGCTTTCACTTACTGGTGGATTGTAGGTTGCAGGGCTGTCTGTAGGAAAATGGCGCCCTGAGTGAACTCGTATTTTGGCACCCTTTGTTTCAGTTTGAGACCAGCAGCGTGGGGTGCACGGTGCAGCCCCAGAACCCAGCCGTGTGGGATGCAGCTCCTGGACCCAGAGCCCAGCCGGGCTGCACAGGGAGGAGTTTCTGAGCCTTGGGGCTCCCCTGGCCATGCCCCCACAACTGTCTAACAGGAGGAGAGCCTGAGGAAAGGGGAGACCCAAGGGCTGGCCTACTGGGTCTGCAGGGGCAAGCCCAGCTGCCTGTGCCTCTCCGCCAGGCTGGTGGCAATAGGTAGCCCTGCCCGCTCTCCTGGCCTGGCTGGCCAGGGGTTCCAGTCCCCTGGCTCGTCTGCACTCAAACCAGGCCGGACAGCTTGTGGCACTTGGACAGCAGCCCTGACCAATCGATTGCCCATGTTGCATATCCATAAGGCCGGCCCTGGTAGGTTGTAGTTACATGTATAAACCACACAGGACTTAAAAGGAGAATAGATTCCATACTCTCTAGAACCTTCTGAAATGCACATTTAAGTCTTATTTCCACACTTGAGTTGCTGCCTTAACTCTCTCAGTATGTTTATTTTTCTGTGCTAAAAACAGACGTGCGAACCATCCTGGAATTAACAATATTAAAGGAATTCAGACACTGATAAGCTTCCCATTCTTTTTTCTAAGTAATTGCAAAATGATTAATTTGGTGCCTGCAAAGGTTCTTTTAGTGCCTGATGAGGGATAATTTGCTTGTTTTTAAGGTATATAAGATCAAAATTGGTAAAACATATAATTTGGGAAAGAAATACTGAATTGTTTTCATGTGATATATTTTAAATTGCACAGAAGCCTTCATCCTGTGGTAATTATCTATTTAAAACATTAATATTGGGCTAAACTTTCAGCCTCAACTTTACAGCGTCTGCAAAATTGCAAGCGCAAATAAGTGCATGCAAAAGTTTACTCCTATAGTTATCTGTGTATGCCAGGGTTTCTCAAACAGGGGTCGCCGCTTGCTGGCGAGCCAGGCCAGGCCAAGTGTGTTTACCTGCCCCATCCGCAGGTCCGTCGGATCACAGATCCTACTGGCCATGGATTGCTGCTCCGGGCCAATGGAAGCTGCAGGAAGCTGCAGGCAGTAAGTCCCTTGGCCTGTGCCACTTCCAGAAGCTCCCTTTGGCCCGGAGCAGCGATCCGTGGCCAGTGGGAGCCGCGATCGGCTGGACCTGCGGACGGGGCAGGTAAACACACTGGCTTGGCCCGCCAGGGGCTTTCCCTACACAAGTGGCGACCTCTGTTTGAGAAATCCTGGTGTATGCAATTTAGAATACTTGACCATCTAAGAACTTAATTACACTTGCAGGTCAGTTATTTAAATATCCAGCTGACTGTAATTCTGCGCCAAAAAATAATTCACATAAAACTGCAGCAACAAACTGTACCAGAAAAAGGGAAGCCACCTTTTGAAAGTCTGTCCCTTTACAGTAAAATAGATCTGCCTTAATTCCTCCAATATCAATTATACTAACACTACAAAATCAAAAACCTAACACTTTATCTGGTATGGTATTTTATACGTACAATAATTTTTATAGTACTCATGAGTTATTTGACAGTTTCGATATTTAATATCAGCTATCATTACTACCTACCAGTTGATTCTTTAATCCTCATTCTAATCTAGACCTGGGTCAAAACACTTCTACTTTTTGTGCCTCAATTTCAATAGTGGAAACCTGCTGTATTATCAATCTATCTATACTGAGGTATGTGTTTGGATCCCACCAACATAGAATCTGAGCACCTCACAAACATTAATGGATTCATTCTCACAATACCCTTGTGAGTTAGGGAAATTATTATCCCCATTTTATAGACGGGGAACTGAGGCACAGAAAGATTAATTGGTTTGTCCAAAGTCATACAGGAAGTCTGTGGCAAAGCCAGGAACCGAATGCAGATCTCTTGAATCCCAGTCTAGCACCTTAACCCCAAGACTATTCTTCCTCCCTTAAGAAAGCAAGATGGGACACAGACCCTATGGGGAGTTGTCTGCTTCTTGGTATCTGAGAAAGCAAGAAAAGACCCTCTCTTCTTGCTCACAGAGGGACTGAAAAGGGAAAAGAAAACCATCGTTCTCAGCAACTAGAAGGAAAGAGCACTCTTCCTCCTGGCAGCTGGTGAAAGGAAGAGATTCGGTTTGGTAACAGAGAATGCAAGTAGACATTCTCCTACCCAGCAGATGGTGGATAGGGTGCAGTGGGCTGTAGGGGAGAGGAGATTCTCCTTGTTAGTAATTAGGAAAGATGATGATGGAAGACTTCCTCAGTCAAAAAAGCTAACAGAATGTTGGGAATCTTTACGAAAAGGATAGACAATAAGACAGAAAATATCATACTGTCTTTATATAAATCCATGGTATGCTCACATCTTGAATATTGTATGCAGATGTAGTCGCCCCATCTCAAAAAAAACATATACTAGAATTGGACAAGGTACAGAAAAGGACAACAAAAATGATTAGGGGTATGGAATAGCTTCCATATGAGGAGAGATTAATAAGACTGGGACTTTTCAGCTTGGAAAAGAGATGACTAAGGGGGGATATGATAGAGATTTATAAAATCATGACTGGTGTGGAGAAAATAAATAAGGACGTGTTATTTACTCCTTCTCATAACACACGAACTAAGGGTCATCACATGAAATTAATAAGCAGCAAGTTTAAAACAAACAAAAGGAAGTATTTCTTCACACATCTACCTTTGTGCAACTACTAGTAATTTCCCAACCCAGTCTGATTTTTGCACAGCATACTTTATTGCCCTCATGTATTGTTTGTGTAGGGGCATTTTTGCCAACCTGTATTGGTTTTGTAGGGAAATACTGAGAACCCAAAATGTGATCACTAAAGGTATTTGAAAGCTTTGAGACATGGCTAGAAAGGGCTAAACAGCTTGCAGATTCCACCTTTAAAGACATATTAGAAAAGTATATAAATGGTAATTAGGACTATTCCTTAGAAATAGTTAACCTAGTTATGTTAACTAGACTAGAGTTTTGAAATGCAATCCTGTATTGTTAGAGAATTGGAGGTAATACTAATTATATGCGTTTACTTGTATCTTGTTAGATGTTAACCACGTAAATAGACAGTTCCTGTGTATTATTTTAGCTATTGATTCAGAGGTCAAAAGGAAATATTAACATTTAGATGAAACTTAAGTGTGATAATATCATTGTCTATATTTCATTTTAAGGTTTGTGGTTAACTGTTTATAAACTGCTTAATGGATAATTACCTTATGCTGATGAATGCAACTACACCTCTACCCCAATATAACACTGTCCTTGGGAGCCAAAAAATCATACTGTGTTATAGGTGAAACCATGTTATATCGAACTTGCTTTGATCCGCCGGAATGCGCAACCCCCACACCCCCCGAGCGCTGCTTTATTGCGTTTTATCCGAATTCATGTTATATTGGGTAGCGTTATATCGGAGTAGAGGTGTAGTTACTTGAGTATGCATAAAGACCAGGTAGTTCTACTTCAAAGATGCTATTCTTCACCCAAGGAACACCTGCTGTGAAGAGGCTATCATAACCTAGCAGAAAACTGTATAAAGGACTCTTGGGACCTGATCCTTTCATCTTGGATCTGCCTGAGCTTTATTTCAGGGGAAGTTTGAGTCATAAGACTGAGATCTCCAGTCCCATCTGGATTGCCTTGGATATGAAACACTGGACTGAAACTATGGACTAATTCTAAGATCTCTTTGCAACTTCAAAGCTCACCATCTCTACTATGAAACTGATCTCAGAATTGTACTCATGTCTGTATGTATAATGATCTTTTGACCAATACTCTCACACTCATTTTTTTTAAAATAAATTTTATTTTAGTTAATAAGAATTTGATGTAAGTCTGTATTTGGGTAAGATCTGACATATTTATTACCCTGAGAGATAATGTGTCCGATCCTTTGGGATTGGTAGAACTTTTACATTTGACTTGGCTGTCTGGGAGGAAGCTCAAAGGATGGGTTGCTTTTAAGGGAACTGCGTTTTGGTTTCTCTGTAACCAGTAAGGTACTGCAGAAGCTGTTTAGTGCTGGCTTGGTAAATCTAAGTATTGGAACACTCACCAGTTTTGGGGATTGTCTTTCCCATTCTTTGCAGTTTTCCCTAATTGAGCAACCGCAGTGTGGCCCGCACCCCGGTCACAAAGGCATTCAGGTATAAAATGTGCTACAAGGCTCATAGACATTTGTTAGTGGACCGGTCTGCTCTCTCTAACAAAGGGAGAACCCCTGCGCCTGCACTGTACTGTATGGCCAGCACCCCCTACACAGGTGCACTCTGTCTGAACCCCTGCAGGAAACACGCTCACCACTTCTTCACTGCTGTAGGGAGGTTGAGTAATGCTCTCTACAGAGTTGGTAGGGGTGCCTCTTTGTGGGCCCTCTACCTCCTTTTCTCTACCTGTAGCTGCAAGCACAGTCTCCTCTGAGAGGCTCCTGGCCCGTAGTGGCTCTAGGAGCAGGTAACCTTCCAGACTCGGCTGTGCCACACTGATATTTCTTGGGGCAAGGAACCAGCAGCCTCCAATCTACTCCATAGGGTTCCAGAGAAGCACGAGTGTGGCTGGATAAGAGTGATTTGATGGAAGGTATATAAGACGGATGTGGGGAAGTGGGAGAAGGGATAGATTTAGATGGACAAAGACATAAAAGACCGGGTAAAATTGTGAGGGCTGCTCAGAAGGTTCGCTTGGGCTGTTAAAGTTTGCCAATCTGGTACAAAGACATGTTTCAATAAAAAGTAGTTAGGGAATCAGGAGAGAAACTTTCCGGGGAAATGTCAGTGTGACTTCAGTTATTACATATTGTGAGTCAAAATGTCTTTTCTCATTTGAATTTTAGCATTACTGTAAGCAATGTTTTTCAGCCATCATATGCTAAACAACTAAATGCTTATTTTTGACTGGCACTACAGATCACAATTCTGAATTTAGAATTTGCCCTAAGTTTAACAGGCATAAAAGTGAAGTAACTGTTTTTATTGGTTTTGGCCATTTTGAGTCATATGTCCTACTGCTCTGATCTGACTTCCCTCCTCCCCCCTTTTTGGCATTAAACTAACTTTCTCTTGCAGATGGATGCAGTAAAAAGCAAGCAAATCTGGATTAGATTAATAGACATTTCTAAAGAAAAGTGTTATTTGAGAAATTATAGAAGCTTCAAACTTTTGCTGCATTCAAACCCATCAAATATAAAATATATGCAAATAAGCACACTTGTCCAAGGACAAAGCTCCTCTTTTTTATATCCCTACTGACAAGTCAGAGATTATATGATGAGGCTTCATAATGAAAACATTCCTTACAGTCTGGGAAATGATACATTTACAAAGTATGCCATATAACCAAGGGTAAAAACATTTTCAGTCAGTCAACTTTAGGAGCCAGAGTAGAGCATCGGCACTGTATGATGATGAAAGAATTTTACATTAAACAAACAAAATAAAAGTCTGAAAGTCTAAAATGCATTTCAAAATCACTTACCTCTTTGGCTCTCTGTACAGCATCACTTGGAGGATTCCTGATTTGCGGTGAAGATTTTGTGTTAATTTTGTCATAAAGCTGAAATCAAAAGGAAATAGAATACTGCAATTGTGTGCTACTTTGTTAGTGTTCAACATAATTGAATCCAACAGCCTATATTCAATAACATGGTTAAAATATCTGTGCTAAACTACAAGCCCCTCAGTGTTTTATGTACAAGTTTAGCAAACAAACTATTTAAAAAAAAAAAAAATTTCCTGAAGACAGTGCCATCCATTCAAAATGTACAGGATATCATGGGAAAGTTTAGAGAGGTTGTGGGATTTTCTGTGCTTCTCATGCATTTTCAACAGGAGACTTTGGGAACCACAACACTTGTGCAAATATTTCTGTGAACTTTGAATAAGTGGCACTATAACTCATGATAAATCATACATTCTGTTAAATATTTTAAATTAATCCAGAATTCTCACTTTTTCCAACAAATCAAATGTCAAGTACTCCAAATATTATACAAATTTTAACTAAAGTTCATAGCATGAGACAATGCAACTTCAGACAGAAAAGCTTTTCAAATTAATTGCTACAGAAACCTAAGTCTTGGGAAAAGTGGAAAATTACTCCTTCCAGAAAGGAATGTTCACACAAAGGATTATCCTCTCTTTACCAGGATTTTCTATCAACAGCATCAATACCAGCATGTTTAAATATGAAATCAAAGGCCTTCACTTCTCATCTATTTTAGAAAATATTTTTGAAAAACATAAATAAATAAAATACAAAGACAAGAAAGAGCTGACTACCTATGTTCAGCCCTCCCAAAGTGTGCCTGGTTTAAGGGAATAATCATATATTTCAGAAATGAATAAGCCGTATATTTAATTCCTTCAACCTGAAGCATTCAGTATATTGTATTTGCTTTAAACATAGGTCCAGAGATCTTTTCTGAAAAATCCCCAGATCCATCAGATTACTACTATAGAATGTGACTTTGTAAATAGAAACAATCCAGCATATTTTAAATAGATTTTTAATGAAAGGTACCTTCTTATAAATATAGGAAAGTACTTTAATTTACAAACCTACAAAATACATGAAGTTGTGGTATTAGGCACAGGTGCTGGCTTCCTTCTTGCCCCAGGGGGTGTTCAATCACAGTTTCGCCCCAAGCCCTAACTCCACCCTACCTCTTCCCACCCCTGCTTTGCCCCCACCACCTCTCTTCCTGCCTAGTTCCACCCCCGCCCCCAAGCGTGCCCTGTTCCCACTCCTCTCCCTCCCCCACAGCACCTCCTGCATAGCTGATCTTATAGCCGTGGTATCTGGCTGCTCAAAATTAGCAGCCTCCCTCCTGTGGAAACTTTGCCTCACAGATATTACTGAGCACACAGCAAGGAGCTAGAACCCTGGGGATATTACTTTCAATGAGGTCTAGTGAGCAAATTGTGCCAGCAACTCTTTAAAGGCCAAAGACACATTCAACCACCATTCTGCACTTGTTGAGCCAATTGCTGAGCGATCCTTGCTGCTGTCCAGGTGTCTGACTTCATGAACCATGGGAGTAAGTGGTAGGCAGGGTCTCCCAGGATCACTATTGGCATTTCAACGTCACCAATGGTTATTTTGTGTTCCAGAAAGAAAGTCCCTGCTTGCAGCTTTCTGAACAGACAAGTGTTCTTAAAGATGTGTGTGTGCATGCCCCTTCCCGGACCATCCCACCTTGATGTTGGTAACACACCCCAATGATCCACCAGTGCTTGCAGCACCATTGAAAAGAATCCCTTTTTGTTTATGTATTCTTTGGCAAGGTGGTCTGGTGCCAAGATAGGGATATGTGTGCCATCTATCGCCCCACCGCAGTTAGGGAACCCCATTACGGCCAAACCATCCAGTATTTCCTGCACATTGCTCAGAGTCACTACCCTTCTGAGCAAAAGGCAATTAATGGCCCTGCTTGGATTGACCAGCTCCACATTGATTCCCCCACTGATCAGTAGCAATCTGGCACTGCAAGCTTCTCCACAGAGTTCACCACTCGCTTTTCCAGTGTCAGAGCAGGTCTCCTTTTAGTGCAGAGCCGGGGAGAGCTCCGCATACAGTTTCTGGCAAGCAGCCTTGAACATACAAAAGTTCTGCAGCCACTGGTCGTTGTCCCATAACTGGATAACAATGCGATCGCATCAGTCAGTGCCTGGTTCCTAGGACCAGAAATGGCACTGCACTGCATTCAGCTGCTGCACGACTGCCAACAGCAACTGGGAATTGTTTTGTTCTATGGTTTCCAGCAGGGCTGCTTGAAGGACATTGCCATGTTCCGTGCAGCAATTCCCCTCCTAGCTCTGGAAATACTGCAGGATAAGGCATGTGATATTTGTAATGCTCACAATAGTGCACAGCAGAGCAGGGGTCAACCTTCTTGGGATATGGCATATGTGTGGCTATGCTAGCCTTTCGAAAAAAAGGCGCAAAATATTATGGGTCCCAGCTGAAATCGGGGAGTGAGGGAGAAAACTGCACCATCGGACATTGAAACCATGTTCCCAGCCCCCCCGGGAGGCATTGCACGCCCTTCCCAAAGACTCCTGCGGCGAGTTGCACTGTGGTATAGCTGCTCACAGTGCACTGGTGTGGACAGGCACTACTGACTTAATTACTGTGGCGGCTGGATGTTGACTTAACTGATGTTGACTTAAGTTTGTAGTATAGACATGCCTCTAGTCTTTGCAGCCAAATAACATTCTTTGATCATAGTTTGTGTAATTCTATGCCTGTCACATACTTAACAGAAAATATATTTGAAAAAAGTTTTTAGAGTGTTAAAAAAATGTCTGGGTGCTATTTTGCCCATACTTTTTCCCTTTGTTTTTCAAGTGTGGCTCCCTTAATACCATGAGTTTGCTCTACAGACAGCTGAGTCAGAGAAAAAAGGTAAGCAATTTTTAGAGGTTTTAAAACCTAATATAGCTTTTTTAATGAATAAAAATGTCATGACTTAAAATTCTATTATCGGAAGGTTTTCCAGGTCTAGAACCAAGTGCTGTGCGCTCCACTGAAAAGCTGCAAAAACTCCCTTTGCCAGACTAATTTGATCAATATCTTTCTTTGATAATGTAAATAATTCTCTAGACAAGGGAAATGTTGTAGACTGAATATATCTGGACTTCAGTAAAGCATTTGATATAGTGCTACATGGGAAATTATTAGCAAGACTAGTTTCAGAGTAGCAGCCGTGTTAGTCTGTATCCGCAAAAAGAACAGAAGTACTTGTGGCACCTTAGAGACTAACAAATTTATTTGAGCATAAGCTTTCGTGGGCTGCAGCCCACTTCTATGGATGCATGGAATGGAACATATATTGAGGAGATATATATATACACATACAGAGAGCACGAAAAGGTGGGAGTTGTCTTACCAACTCTGAGAGGCCAATTAAGTAAGGAAAAAAAAACTTTTGAAGTGATAATCAAGATAGCCCAGTACAGACAGTTTGATAAGAAGTGTAAGATTAATTTATTCTCACACTTCTTATCAAACTGTCTGTACTGGGCTATCTTGATTATCACTTCAAAAGTTTTTTTTTCCTTACTTAATTGGCCTCTCAGAGTTAGTAAGACAACTCCCACCTTTTCGTGCTCTCTGTATGTGTATATATATCTCCTCAATATATGTTCCATTCCATGCATCTGAAAAAGTGGGCTGCAGCCCACGAAAGCTTATGCTCAAACAAATTTACTAGTAAGACTGCGAGTCTGTCATGGAGGTCACGGATTCTGTGATTTTCCGTGACCTTCGTGACTTCTGCAGCAGCCGGTGCTGGTTCAGGGGCTGCTCGAGCCCGTTTGGATGTGTGGGAGGGGGCTCAGGGATAGGGGCAGGGAGTGAGCACTTACCTCGGGGGCGGGAGGGAGGAGACTCCCCAGCTCCAATTGGCATAGGTGGAAAAGGGGCCACGGGGCTCGCACCCGCAGGCCCTGCTCCCACAGCTCCCATTGGCTGCGGTTCCCAGCCAATGGGAGCTGCGCCTACCAAGCCTGTGCTTCTGTCAGGAACAGTGGGAGCCTCCCTGGCTGGAACTGTGGGAACACATGGAACCTAGTAGGGAGCCTGTGAGCCCCACCAACTCCCCCCTCACCCCAGCACCAGCAACATGCCCCTTCCTCCTCCAAGCACCAGACAGGGTCCTGGGCCATGCCACCCCATGACTCCTCCCAAGTTTTAGTTAGGGGTATATAGTGAAAGTCATGGACAGGTCACAGAGACTTTTTGCTTACTGCAAGTGACCTGTCCTTGACTTTTACTAAAAATACCCATGACTAAAACATAGCCTTAATTATTAGTTACGATGGAGAATATGGGGATTAGTACAAGAATTGTAAGGTGGGTAAGGAACTGGCCAGATGGGAGAGGACAATGAGTAGTGCTGAAAGGGGAGCCATTGGGCTGGAGGGAGGTTACTAGTGGAGTTCCTCAGGAACTGATCTTATTTACTATTTTCAACAGTGACTCTGACACAAAAGAGTGTGCTAATTAAATTTGCTGATGACTGAAAGTTGGGAAGCACTGTCAACTTGGAGGAGGATCAGAATATCTTACAGGAAGAATTGGATGACCTTGAGTACTAGAGTAATAGAAATGGGATGAAATTTAATACACCTCTACCGCAATATAACACAAATTAAGATATAACGCGGAAAAGCAGCGCTCCGGGGGGGACGGGACTGCGCGCTCCAGTGGATCAAATCAAATTCGATACAACGTGGTTTCACCTAGAATGCGATAAGATTTTTTGGCTCCCGAGAACAGCGTTATATCAGGGTAGAGGTGTAGTACAAAGTGTAAAGTCATGCGTTTAGGGATTAATAAGAATTTCTGCTGTAAGATGGGGGGCTCTTTAGTTGGAAACAACAGCAGAGGAGAAAAACCTTGTGTATTAGCTGATCACAGGGTGAGTGAGTATGAAACACAACAATGCGGTATAGCTGCAAAAAAGACAAATGCAGTGCTAGGATGTATCAGGTATTTCCACTAGAGATAGGGAAGTATTAATGCCATTGTCCAAGACACCGGTAAGACCATTCCTGGATTACTGTGTCTGATTCTGGTCACCCATGTTCAAGAAAGATCAATTCAAATTTGGAACAGAGGCACAGAAGGGCTACTAAGATGATCAAGAGACTGGAGGGCCTAGCTTATGAGAAGAAAGTGAAAGAGATTGGTTTGTTTAGCCTAGCAAAATGAAAGCCGAGAGCAGGTATGACTGCTTTCTATAAATACATCACAGGGGCAAACTTCAGGGAAGGAGAAGAGATAGTTAAGCTAAATGACAATGTTGAAACAAGAACAAATGGGTATACACTGACCAGGAGTAAATTTAGATTAGAAATTAGAAGACTAAGTTTCTAACCATTAGAGGAGTGAGGATCAATAGGAGTAGCGTGGGCAAGAAACTTAACTGGTTTTAAGATGGTGCTTGATAAGTTTATAAGAGATCATATGACCTGGTTGCCTGTGATAGCAAAGAACTGGATTCAGTGAACCAGGAAGTCCCTCTGAGTCTATAAAAGCAGCAAAGAGTCCTGTGGCACCTTATAGGCTAACAGACGTTTTGAAGCATGAGCTTTTGTGGGTTAATATCCACTTCGTCGGATGCACTACATGCACGAAAGCTCATGCTCCAAAAAGTCTGTTAGTTTATAAGGTGCCACAGGACTCTTTGCTGCTTTTACAGATCCAGACTAACACAGCTACCCCTCTGATCTTTGAGTTTATGTTCTTAGTTACAAAGTTATAAAGATTTGCACAACTGTGTATATTTACATTTTGAGGGTAAAATAACTTGATAAGACCTGGTTGTTTTTCAGTTTTATTTAAATATATATTAACATATGTATAACATAATTTATATTTAACAGTGTAAGACAAACACCCACCCATCACCTAACTTCAGCTGTCCTTACTTATACATTTTAGATTTATCTCCAACAAAGATTAAACTAACGATTAGATATTTATGCAAGAGATTAGTAGTGGATGTGTTCCTGTTTTAGATGCACTAAAAGATTTGATGATAAAGCCACCGCTAAAATAAGGGCAAATAATGATATACATCTTTAAAAATATGAAATGAAGCAGCATTGGGAAAGGATGCTATTTTATTCCACAATAACCCTAACAGAAGAAGGCATCTGCTTCCTTTTTCTGCTTTTTAATTAGTAATTTGTTGGGGATGAAATCCACTCCATCTACATAAAGCGTGACCAATGGGATGTTATAAGGGTGGAGTACAAGAGTGTGTGAGATTTCTCAAATTCACAACAAACCATGGCTAGGGTGACAGGCTGCAACAAAGCCACAGCAGCTAATATTCCATCCACCTTATCATCTGGAACAAGATCTGCAGCACCTTCATGATATTTGCATGTGCTGTTGGATCAAGTGGATCAGTATGTACGATTTCATGGCTCTTGCTCTGGCCTACCCCTACCATGACCACTACAGCCTGGCCAATATCGGCTGGTGTGGTGATACATTCCATGGTGTGCAGTGTGCAATGATGCAGATAGCCTAGTGCTTTCACTCTGGATATACACAGACATTTAGATATGCTTCACTGCATTTCATTGTTACAGGTTTATTAATATTATTTTTGAAAATTAAAACTATAATAGTTTAATCAAAATGTAAGCATCACTGCTAGTTATTTTTATTCCTTAATTTTTAAATACCTTAATTTTTTTTAACATACGCTCTTCCCTTTTACATATCATATTACACACACAAAAGCATATACATGTAGACACTTCTACTTTCAGCTGTTATTTTTAGGACATGAAAAAAAGTAAGAGTGGTTCTGAAGGTGGTCTCTAAATTTTCACGTGGCAATGCACACTCAGATATTTGGAGGGTGGAATCAAATCCTTTATTTGTTTCAGATCTCTGACTTTCAACTCTAATAGCCAGACCACTAGATTTGGGCAGAAATTTGTTGCATTTATGAAATTACATGTGGTCAGAAAAACACATTAAGCCCCATCAACAATAACTATTTCATACTGGCCACAGAAATGGCTGAGAAGCTTTCAACCAGATAAGAACACGAGTCTGCAAGAGACAGCAGGGTCTACAGTATGCAGTAAAGCAGCAGGAGCCTGAGCCAGAGAGCATTAAAGTATTGCCCCATCCATATCTGAAAATATTTTCCAAGAAGCTTCCCACTACTGCATAAGGAAATGAGTAGACTAGCTACCCCTTTTATGAAGAGCTAATCAGAGTAATGCATTGCAGTAGCTTCTGCTTTACAGTCCATTATTATCTAGCACTCACAAGTTTAGGAAGTATTTGCCGAAATATCATTAAAAGTTAACCTGCAATAATATTTCAGTAATGGTGAGCACCGAGTATTACAATGCAGATTAACTTCTTATGATACTTTTCAAATATGTTTACTGTGAATCAGTGTGTTCCAGCATCCACTTCAATTGTGGATGTTCCCTAACTAGCTCTTCACAGAAACACTGGCTGGCCACCTACAACCCACCTTATACTTTAGAAATGTATGGTCAAATAATCTGCCTTCAAAAGGTACGTGGGCTAATGGTCATGAACAAGGATATTGCTTCCTTGATTTAAATATAAAGAAATTACCCTTACGTGAAGAGTTTTATAATTTGCAAACTGTACAGGAAAATCTCTGTAGACTACTTTTGTAACACACCTTATAGATGAACATTAATAAACTACTTCTTGACTTACTCACACTGGCACAGAAAAGACTGTTTGCAGCTGTGCTACAGGGGATTCATCCACAGGGGAAGGCAGGTGTTTCCACCACCACCTTCTCTTGGGGGTTCTGCAATGGTTCAAACTGTGCCACAGGCTCCATAGAAATATCACCACTGGAGGCTCCCCAGGGAATGTACTGAACCAGTGCATTCTTAGCTGCCTGATCATGACCCCTTCTTCAGCCAATGCCACCCACGTTTGAGGTGTGCTAATCACAGGTCTGGGCTCCCAGCAAAGGAGGAGTTACGGGTGCCCTTCCAGTGTGCTTTCCATCACTGGAACCTTTTGTTTTGGAATCTGCCAGGGAGCTTTTATATTACGTTTCACTAATTTTGCCTAGCTCTAGGGATGATATTTAACAAAACCCATGTATTCTAAACACTTCAAGACCTAATTGCATACAACATTTCAGCATTAGGCTTTTAAAACACGTTCAAGACTTAAAACCTAATGTTATTTAAAGAAGGTGGGTCCGGCACTGCATTTCTAGATTACTGCCATGTCTCATGGATGACTTCTCAGTTTGTTGAAGCACCTTTTTGGCAATGTTCACTTTAACAAACTCTCTCTAGCCTTGATTCTTCCCTGTTAAGTTTCTGATTTAGATAATTATCAGTTATTGACTAACAAACATTTTCCTTAAGAGTATCTATTCCCACCCCCCTATCTACTATAAAACTCTTTTTCTTCCAAGTTTGTAATAAATGTGATTATATTAACTGTGTCAGATTTTTAAAGAACATTTCTGTATGTACATACATATACACACTTTCAAAACACATCCCACTCATTCAGAATGGTGCACTCATTTTATACACATTACTCAATTCCTGCTACACACTATCTTCTTGCTCCTATTCTATATATCATATGCTGACAACAAAACATCTTGAAGTTGCAAAGAACTCCTTTTTCTCTTGGCAACAGAGTATGAACTCTTCCCACCTCTCAACTCTAGCTAATCTAAGTGGTCATGAATATGCAACTGAACTGGAGGTAGTTCTCTCTTATGGCAGCAACAGAGCTACCTGTCCTTGCGATGACAATCCCATTTACCCAATTTTTAAAACTTAGCCAAAAATATACAGTATCTATTTTGTCTTATTTTTATTTGTCCTTGTATAAAAATCAGGATCACAGAAGATCATAAAACAAATTGCACTAAAAACTGTTAAATTCTGCTAAAGCAGTAGCAAACCCTCTTTCACTGGATCATATTAATGTCAGTTACTTAGTGATCATAGCCACTAATGCAAAGGAATAGTACTGTTCTCTAACAGAGTAAGATCTTAAAGTTAACATTCAAGTAAGTAGAGGGCACAGTAAATTTCAAAGTACAGGGTACCTGTTAATACCTGGAGCATGCTACAAATCCTGAACGCCCCAATTGGGATTAACATTTAATTCTGAGAAATCCTAAGAGAATACAAAGGCATAAATAAATCAAACTATTCTGTATGCAAAATGTGGTTGAAGTGATACTGTCTGATCAAATTTAGCCCCAAATTTAGGTTCCGTAAAAATTATTATTTATTATTTGTATTGTGTGGCTGGCCTAAAGGCTCCACAGGTTGGGGGCTCATTTTGTTCTAGGTCCTTTATAAAACGTAACAGGCTTTCATAAAATTCAACACAACTAGAAAATGTTTCCATGAAATTATTGTTTATTAGAATTTAAACAGAGATATTTGCTTAAAAATGGAATAAATAAATAACTACACTATTTTGATAGTGCACGAGAACCTGACCATAAACAAAAGCCTTATTCATGATTACTGAGGGAAATTCAAAAAGCAAACATTGTAGTTGTATGAAAATTAGTTTAAAATAATATTACAACCAGAGAGGGGAGATACACAGCATCATCCTATTTCTGCCCACATTCCTCTCTCACTCTTGTTCCCCTGGATAGACCCAGACCACAAGGAGAGGCCTCTGCAGAGTGAAGGGGAAGAATGTGCCATGAAGGCATGCAAACCCCCTCCCCTCTGTTTCACACAAAAGTGAGGAGATTCACAGGCAGGTCCTTTTGAGGGTGGATCTTGGGGCATGATCTGGTCCATGATTTTGTTAATGTTCCTGAAACAAAATCCGACTGTGCACTTCCCCAATTTCCTTCAAAGGCTGTTGCAAGAGAAAAATCATATAAACCCAGAAGATTCTGGAAAAATAATAAGATTGACACTTTTTTCTGAAAGGCTGTGTAAAACCCCTTCAGCTGTTTTGGAGTTTACTAAAGATGATTCTTCCCTGCTCACCCCACACATACCAATGCCAATTTTGCTATTTTAAAAACTCAACTGCATGTTTATTTAAACAGGGCTACAGCAAAAATGACTGAAGACTGACATTTCATATAGGCACAGTCCCCACTGAGGAATTTTGCCTTTAATTGGTTGGAAAAAAAATCTGTTTTAATTTAGCAATAGATACTGGTTTGATAATTTGAAAACTGCCTACCGATCACAGGCAGTAGATGTTCTTATCACACAATTTACTAGGGGATGAGGTTTTGCTACTCTTTACATTAGTACTTTACTGCATGTACTACTCAATGTGAGTAAGGGTGATGGACGTGTTCCCTAAATTTATTCTTGGTTCAAAGGACTTACAAGCTCCATCGAAGTCAGTGGAGACTGAAAGGTGCACTAGTTGATTACCTTACTTTTTTCTCCATACAACCTATAATTTAACCTAGAGGTCAGCAACCTTTCAGAATTGGTGTGCCGAGTCTTCATTTATTCACTCTAATTTAAGGTTTCGTGTGCCAGGAATACATTTTAACGTTTTTAGAAGGTCTTTTTCTATAAGTCTATAATATATAATTAAACTATTGTTGTATGTAAAATAAAGAAGGTTTTTTAAAATGTTTAAGAAGCTTAATTTAAAATTAAACTAAAATGCAGAGGCCCCTGGACCGGTGGCCAGGATCCAGGCAGTGAGAGTGCCACTGGAAATTAGCTTGCATGCCGCCTTCGGCACCTGTGCCATAGGTTGCCTACCCCAATTTACCAATAATTAAAAGTCATAGGAAATTAAGTGAAAAAAACCTAGCAATAATGTAATATGACCAAGAATTAGTAAGTCAGGAAATTTTGAAAATAAAGGCAAAGTTAACTCAACCAAGTTGCACTTTTCCTATTCTTTTTTCCCTGGTTAAATGTTAAGAATACATTACTCTGTTATAAAATGTTCTGTCTACAACATATAGTGCACAATGCACAATATGGTTGTTTTAAAATGCCATGACAATTGCAATCTTAGGAATTCCCTAGATTTGAGTTCCTGACCTTACAATCCTAACGTTTAATATTGGGCTTCTGTATTTACCGTACAGAAAATCAAAATTTACAGGATTAATGAGTAGGCTCCCAAAAGGCTAGCAGTTGCAATCCATGCATTAGCAAAAAGCAGATATTTAAGGTAAACACAAAATAGTCATTATAGCAAGTTAACTGAAGGGTTAAGTTTCTTAAAAACGCAAGAATTATTTTAACAAATTGTGCCTCTTGGTGCACACAAATATAGTGAAGAAGGTACCCACAACAAATTAATCTGTCCATGTCTGATGACTAACTCTGTCTCCCAGAAGTTAAAGCTTCTGACGCTTGTCTGCATAAAAGGAGCTTGCTTCTGGGGGACAAGGACACAGTTCACTTTCCACTTTCAAGCTAACAGTCTGAAATGGGAAGTTTGAACCTATCACTTCAAATTTTCAAGGATTCCTTTTAACTAGTAAAAAAATTCCTTGCTCTACATAAAAGTTGTCATGTCATCTGGAGAAAACAAACAAACATTTTAGTATCTTGAAAAAATGAATATATGAATTTAGATTCACTGGCTGATCTAATCTATAATGGAGTCATTAACAAGGGCAGAACCAGCTATCCTATCTCTAATCTGTCCAGTCTGGTTATTGGAGGGATAATTAATGAGAAATATGAAATGAGATTCTGACAGAACTGTGGTGGACAGTTCTCATAGGGGCAGTTTTGGACAATGAAATGCTACCACTTCTAGAACTAGAAGGCTAAAGTTGAAGTGGTAATCTTGGCATTTTTTTTTCCCTTGTGACATTATAAAGCACATAAAACTGCAGAAACATATGACTGCAGAAGAATTACAGATATTGGACAAATTCCATTTTCTGTTATACCTGTGTAACTCTGCAGTTACATAGGTGAAATTAAGAGCATAATTTAACCATATACTCATATAAAATTGGTTATGTTTGTTGTTTGATCCAGACTGGGTGCAGCGTCCCACCCATATCTGTGCATGCTCCAATAAGGTACATATTAACCATAGATAAAAACTAAATGTTTATAAATTATATGTAGCGACAGACTAAATATTAAAACAGTAATACACAATATTACTCGGAAGGCCATTTCACAGTTTAGGACTTGGACAACAAGGCTTCTGCCAATTCGGAAGAATTATTTTAATAAAAAGATATGAAAAGGCCAACTCAAACCGAAACCATTCTTTAGGCCACAAATATCCCTGTGAAAACAGTTTGAAGTAGAAGAAAGACATGAGAAAGTAATCAACTGGAGGAGAACTTCATAGTAAAGCCAATTCTCTAGGCAGCATTTAAATTAAGTAACCAAAATGGAGAACAGGCCATTTTCTTTTAAAATTATTAGGGAACTGAAATTACTTCCACATGAACAACTTGTTTTCTCATGTTTTTTGAGCTTTAAGCTAGTAAGGATAGTTTAATACATTGTTTACAAATTGCTAGAACTTTCACAACTATGCTAGTCCTACAGTACAACAATATTATAAGAATTTTAACTTCATTCATAGAAGCAGAATTTTTAACAGTATTCCTTTACAACTGTCTGTCTTCTTGTAAGTTTTTGTTCTGTATTCATTCTTCAAAATAATATGAAAAAGAAAAAAAAATTAAACAATTTCTTTATGTAGGAATGAGGAAAAACTTTTTTCCCCCCAAGGCCCAGTGAAAGTTTTTAACTCGCAGACTTTGGTGTATCAAGATGACAGCAGACAGTATCTTTTAATTAGCAGCATCACAAACTTCTCTCAAGATGATCCATCCAGGAAGAACAGTGAGAAATCTCTTTAAGATGAACTTGGATCGCATTCTGAAATCAATATTACATTTCTGCAACATCCTAACTTATAAAAATCTTCCAGGACCTATTTCCTGATGCCAAATACCTGAGATCACATGGGGCTACAAAAAATACTTATCTAATTTACGTAGGAAAAAGTAGAAAATGACTGATTCTACTCTCTTCGGTTGGAGAAGAAGTTAATGTAAAAGCAGAAAAAAACACCTAAAGGCACATCTTATATATAACAGTGGGGACTGATTAAAACTACCCGCTACTCCCATACTGTCCCGCCATGCTGGAGGAAAGACAGGAGACAGTGAATGTGGTTTAATTAGGCCACAATTTTATTAACTTAAAAAATGTGGGGAAATCTGCCAATAAATTGTACAATGGAGGTCATGATCATTCTCTTATTTCACATAATCCCCAACCTGATCCCAGCTATCCTGTTGCTGGGATCTTGCTACCCACCCCACCTATAAGGTTTAAGAAGATTTAAAAGGATGGGGGTTGGCTCTCCCTGTACCAGGCGCAGAAGCTCTGAACCCTCTTCCCTTCTGAAACTCCCTTAAGGGATGGTTTCCTTTAAAACCTTTTCCAGTACATTT
Source organism: Gopherus flavomarginatus (assembly GCF_025201925.1). Taxonomy (NCBI): domain Eukaryota; kingdom Metazoa; phylum Chordata; order Testudines; family Testudinidae; genus Gopherus; species Gopherus flavomarginatus. The sequence goes on along the minus strand of NC_066617.1, from coordinate 213,874,522 downwards.
TATCCAATGACTGTACCCTTCCATAACAAGTAGATACACTTCTTTTTTCATATTGCTGATGTTGAGAAGCAAATACAATTTCACCTGAAGTTGATTGAGCCAGATGGCTACATCAAGAGTAGCAGAATTTATTTTACCGATGCCTCCTCCTTCATATTTATAAATTGGGCAGTAGGTGGTGATATGTTTGATGGCCTGTCGTGGGGATCCACGCTCGAATGCTGGGGAGTCATTGATTTTCTATTTGTGCTTTAGATGTCCATATCTACCATGGTTGGTTTGGATTCGGTTCAGAGTTGACCAAGATGTCCGTGGAAGATTGAACCCAGGAACTTTCTGTGTGGGATCTGGCACAAGGTGCTTATTTTTAAAGTCTTGTTAAGCCCAGTCTGCTTTCCAAGCCTCCTTCTGATCATTTAGCTTCATGCAATCAGGCTATGAATGTTCCCAGAAAGGCACACGGGGCTTACGATGTTGGCGGAGTGTGTGTGTGGGGGAGTGCTGTCGAGGTCTTGGTGGATAGGAAGACATCTGTTTACCTGGATTCGCTGAGCTTCGCAGAGTGTTGTGGCAGTTTGGTGAATCAGCGGGGGAATGATGTTGAACAGGTAACCACGGTGTTGGAGCTGACTTAAGGGGTCCAGTGATGCACTGCATCACTGTATTCAGCTGGGGGAGGGACAGCTCAGTGGCTTGAGCATTGGCCTGCTAAACCCAGGGTTGTGAGTTCAGTGCTTGAGGGCGTAATTTGGGAAACTGGGGTAAAGATCTGTCTGGGGATTGGTCCTGCTTTGAGCAGAGGGTTGGACTAGATGACCTCCTGAGGTGCCTTCCAACCCTGATATTCTATGACTAAGTTGTGTGTGGCTGCATCTGCTCCATACCAGTGCACAATATTCACACAGTAAAAATCTACTACTAATTTTACATACTAAGTTGTGATATTGTAATTTAATCACCCTGTGGGGAAAGTGAAAAAAACCCACATCATTTCAGCCAATCTTCCAGTGAAGGAAAAAGGGGCGACTAGAGTAATGCCCACAGTGGACGATGAAGGAACCCAGTCTTTTTTTCAGATTTCATAGGTGGGCAGGGGGGTGCTGCCAGCTTGATACTGGTTAAAGAGGGCTTCTTCAGGAGTGCATGAGATATAAATACCCCACTCATTCTTCCCATCAGTGGGAGGGGCCAACCTGGTCCAGCTAACCATTTCCTACTCCTACCTGTTTTGTTCGGGTAAACTTATCTCTTCCTCCCCCTCTACTAGTAGTTGCCCAGGGAGCCCTTAGAGAGGAGACAATCTCTCTTCTTCTGGCCAGCTGGACAATGATGAGCAGCATACAGTTGCGGTGAGCACACAGTAATGGAGTATGGTACAGGAGAAGTTTCAGATATAATATGTTTGTGGGTGGATGGTGATTTCCATCAGTTCTCTTTGTTCATCTCCACAACACAACCTGCCAGCTGAAGGCTCCTTATTGTTTTCAGATTTAGCAGAATGCTGATATGATAGTGAGGACTGCTATCACGATATCTGACCCAGTTGCAGTACCTGTTCACTCACTGTAAGAGGATTCTGCCTGGCTGCATTAAAACTACCAAAATTTAAAAAAATAAACGAAAAAGAAAAGGGAAATCTAGAGGGAAGTGCAAAAGATGAATTCTGTATCATGTTTTAATTAACCCAAACAAACTATTATGCTGAACTTAGGTTCTAAGCTATAGAACATGCTTCTGCAGTTTGAGACCTGGAATGAATTACTTATTATTTGACCATTTCCCTCTTTTGGTCAAGAACTCTGATCTTCAGCCCCCTGGCCGCTTCCTTGGAGATTACTTCTGTGAAGGCATCACTTTCCCCTTCTAATCCTGAGGTTGGAGCACTAATTGTGCGTCACAGTAACTGACAGCTGGCTCTTTATTCTCTTTATTTCTGTAAAAAGCAATTACTCCCTTTAAACCAGCCTTTTGTCTCACTGAGCAGTGCTCCTGCTTAGTCTATCATTTCAGCAGCCATGCTCTCATACTCCCATCCTGGTATGACTGTGCTGCATACTATAGCCGCACCATCGATTAGAGTCCCAGGCTTATTTTTTAGAACTCTACCTTCTGCTCCTCTATACAGATGGTAGGGGCCAATGCAGCTGATCAAAGCCTCCCAAGGAGTTTTGCGCTTTTTCGCTATGGTACATGTGTCAATTTGGGAGGGAGAGCATACCTTATATTCACATCTCTTGCACAGTGAAGTACTGTGTTCTTGCTACACCACAAAGCTGGTCATAAGCAAGGGATTTAATAGACAGAAGATACTCTGACTGAAATTTTTTTTTTTAAGTTAAAACATACATTTTACCCAACATAGGTGAAATTTTCTGCAAGAGACTCAACTCACAGTTAAAAAACATTGTTGGCTCTTGAAATAAGCTGAAGGTTATTAAGCCCTGCCCCAAAGCATCACAGTCATCTCCCAGATGATCTATCCAGGACGAGTAGTGAGAAATCTCTTTTAGCTGCACTTGAATTACATTCTGAAATCAGTATTACATTGTAAATTCATATGAAGGCTTTTTCAACTGTGTGAGAGAAGGTAAACAAGTTTTCATTTTGAAAACAGGTGGAAAAAGAATGGTTTAAAACAATTTATCAGAGACCACATACATCAACGGTGGCAGCAGATTTACAAATAATGTGTGCAACTTAAAATGCATACGCTATTTGCAAATGTACTGGAGCTTTTTCTGTACAAGACTTGGGAATATAAATTTGACATACATTTTAAATATAATTAATTGTTAAAGTGTTATACAATATATAAGAGTTGCAAAGAATAAAAACCAACAAATATGACCATCATAACACATTTAAAAAAAACAAGATTTCTACATAATTCCACCACAACATGCCTCTAGTGATTTCACGTAACTGTTTACACATCTACATTATCTTTTATGTAAGAAAAACTCCTCCGCTAGCATACACATTTCCACAAATTCATCATTAATCTTGTAAATTAGATGCTCATATGATGGAATTCTTGTTATTTTAAAGTACTTACATTTTATAGCTGGAGTGCATATACTCTCATACTTTTACAGGATTTTCTCTATGCACAGACAAGACCAGCTACAATTTATTTTTAGAAACCATTTGTACTCCCAAATATTTGAAATGTGTTATTTTTTAAACAGAACAATACAAGTGTTAAATGAATTCTTAGCTCAGAAATAGCAGAGGCAGAAGTACTGTTTATGTATTCAACAACCACTATTTGTGTACGAGAAAATGGCACACTGTTAATTAAATGAACTCTAAGGAGTTTCAACTTCCATTTTATACCTCTCCCTTTTTTCAGTTGTTCATAATCTTTTCACACACATTCCTTTGGAGCTGAAACCTGAAACGTTCCATAGGTTGGTCGCAGTCCAAAGGTGAACTTTTCTGGGGAGAGGAAGTTTAAGCAAACTGACTAAAAATTGATTTTCTTATTACAAACCACCCAAAACCAAACAAACAAAACAGAAACAGCTGCTCTGGCCTCTCTCTCTCGACCAGGTTACACACATGTAGTATTTTCTATTCCTTTCTCTCAAGTTTAATGTATTAATGTGTTGTCAGCGTATATCCTTGAATATATATATAGGATATGCAGTTTAGCCAAGTTTCCAAAACTACCCTAACATTTGAAACTTTCTGACTTGCAGTCTTGCTCTTATATCCTTAACTTGTATTCATGCCACATTTGTACATCAAAACACCCCACAAATACACTTATTTCTCTCAATTTCCTTCTATGTAGGTGTGATGGGGTATCTGAGCCTCACACTGGTGCCCTAAAGGTTAAAAAACAGCTCTGGGCCCAGCTGGCCTCACCTGCTAGGCTATCATAAACAGATTGTTAAGGGTTAATGTCTCTTCTACCTGTAAAGGGTTACAAGCAGGGAACTGGACACCTGACCAGAAGACCAATCAGAAGACAAGATACTTTTAAATTTGAGTGGAGGGAAGCTTTGTGTGTGTTCTTTGTCCGTTGTGTGTTCTTCTCTCGGAAGGTCTGAGAGAGACCAGACATTACTACAGGCTCTCTAAGTTTCTTTTCAAATAGTAAGTAAAAACAGGCGGTTTAGGCTTTTTGATTGTTTTACTCTATTTGCAATTGTGGACCTGGCTGGTTAACGTTTATATGTGTAGTTGCTGGGAATATTTTGATTTGTATTGGTACTGGGGGGAAAGTCTCTTTCTGGTGTCTGTAAGCTATAGGACCTTGTAATATTTACATCTTGACGTTACAGAGATAATTCTTTACTTTTTCCTTTCTTTTATTAAAAGATTTCTTTTTCTTAGAGAACCTGATTGATTTTTTTTTTCTGTTTCCCTTGTTTTATTCCAGGGTATTGGGATAACTCACCAGGGCGGGTGGGGGAGACGGGAGGGGGGAGAGATAGAATCTCTCTCTGTTTTCCTTGAATCGGTTTGCCTCTTTGTGGAAGGGAAGGGAGATGCTTCTCTGTATGGTGATTTAAGAGGTTGGATCAGTATCTCTCAGGATAGCCCAGGGAGGGAAATTCTGGGAGGGGGAAAGGTGGGTGAATGGTTTATTTCTCCTTGTTTTAAGAACCCAAGGGATCTGGGTTCTTGGGGTCCCCAGGGAAGGTTGGGGAGGTCAGAGTGCCCCAAAATACTATATTTTTGGGTGGTGGCAGTGCTATCAGATCTAAGCTGGTAATTAAGCTTAGAGGATTCAGGTGCTAGTATCTCATTTTCCGAACTCTAAGGTTCAGATCTGAGAGGGAATGCTGTGACATAGGCATGCTCACATTGGAGGCTGGGCTCAAAAGGGAGAAGCTCACCTCAGTCTAGGAGAACAGCCTAGGGAAACAGATGCGAGCTGCAAGCTCCTGCAGAGGAACTGACAGGACTCCATAAGGCTAAGACCAGGCCCCACTGGCAAATCACCATACAACCTTCACTCCTCAGATGCTAGGAATAATGGGCTGTGGCTGACAGATAGGGCCCTACCAAATTCATGGTTCATTTTGGTCAATTTCATGGTCAGAGGATTTAAAAAATCATACATTTCATGATTTCAGCTATTTAAATCTGAAATTTCACAGTGTTGTAATTGTAGGAATTCTGACCCAAAAAGGAGCTGTGTGTGTTTGTGTGTGGGGGTTGCAAGATTATCGTAGTGGGGGTTGTGGTACTGCTACCCTTACTTCTGCGCTGCTGACGGTGGTGGCGCTGCCTTCAGAGCTAGGCAGCTAGAGAGCAGCGGCTGCTGGCTGGGAGCCCAGCTCTGAAGGCGGCGCCACTGCCGGCAGCAGCAGCGCAGAAGTAAGGATGGCCTGGTATGGCATTGCCACCCTTACTTCTGCGCTGCTGCCTTCAGTCAACAGCCGCAACTCTCCGGACACCCAACTCTGAAGGCAGCAGCATAGAAGTAGGGATAGCATGGTATGGTATTGCTAACCTTACTTCTGCACTGCTGCTTGTGGGGCGCTCCCTTCAGAGCTGGGCACCTGGCCAACAGCCGCCATTCCCTGGCCGCCTAGCTCTGAAGGCAGCGCAGAAGTAAGGGTGGCAATGCCACAACCCCACTAAAATAACCTTGCAATCCCCCTTTAACTCTCTTTTGGGTCAGGACTCCCAATTTCAGAAACACTAGTCTCCCCCATGAAATATGTATAGCATAGGGTAAAAGCACACAAAAGACCAGATTTCACAGGATTTCATGGTCTGTGATGTGTTTGCCATGGCTGTGAATTTTGTAAGGCCCTACTGACAGAGGAAGACGCTCTGGAGCATGATCAGAAAGGACTCCTGGGGGAATGCAGAAGGAGACCAGTGGTGTGGATGGAGGAATCGAAGCTGGAGTAAGAATTGGCCATGGAACAGGCATAAGGGAACTGGCCCCTAGGCCACATATTTGAACTATTATACAAGGGTTCCTGGGTTGGAACATAGTGGAGCAGAGAGGGCCCAGGTTCCCCTACACCCAACTACTAACTCTCACCACTACATGTTACAGACAAAATCACTGCCACTACGCGATGCTGCCAGATTTGGACTTCAACTTCCCGAAAGTAGGACAAAAGTCATTGGTAGAGAGGAAGAGGTAGCAAGCCAGCTTATAAAATTCATTATTTTCTATTTCCTTTCTACTGTGAACTTACAACTTAATGAAAGGATACCTTAAAGAAGTGTGTGTGTGTGCGTGCGTGCGCACTCCAGATGGGGTTTAGCAAGTGCCATTAATACAAATGCTCTTGTGCCTCCAATTACACAAAAAGAGTGTATTAATGACTCACTTAAAACATGCCCTGTTTATGACATCTAACACAAACAACATTCAAAGTAGTGAAAGCAAATGCTGAACAAATGACTTTGAACCACACAAAGTGATTACATGGAGAATAAGAGTGTGGTTCCAATACAGAACATATAAGTTAATGTCAAGTTAATGAGAACAGATTCAAACATTGCCATTCAAGGTTAATCAGAATATACCAGTTTCTATTTTCTGTATTGTTTAGGAAATCCATTAGTAAAATGGTATTGAGGGATAGTCTCTCTCTGTTTCTTTTAAACTCAGGGATGAACATTAAAAACTCCTCTCTGGAAACAGAACTGATTGCCACCACTGTTTTCTACCAAAATGCACAATTTGGTAATAAGTATGCTCTGTTCAGAAAGTGTAATAATGTTGGTGATAAACGTAAGCAGTGTTAAAAGCATTTTTAAATGCATAAATAGATTATAAAGTAAGAATGATGAACGCTAAATGACTGCTGTTTTTGGAAGAGACTTTCAAATTTATTAGTGCTAACATCAGGCTGTGATTAGGGAAAAATAAACAAACAAAAAAACCTAACAGTAAAAGACCAAACATAGTCTTCAAAAGTATACATTTATCAAAGGAACTCTGTAAATGTGTGGTGTTAGTTTTCCTTTGAAATATTACCATTAACTACATAGAAGAAGAGATACAGGAGCAAGAACCCTTAAAATCAATGTACTTTATATATGTAATATTTATGCATAAAAATGAAAAAACTCTGAAAGCAATAAAATGGCTACAACTTACAGACCAACATCAAGTACACACAGATACTCAGTAACACTACAGTATATACATCAAGGCTATTCAATCTCTCACAAACTAATTTTTTATGTGATATACTAGCAAATAGGTTAATAAAGTTCCATTGAAGTTTATAGCATTTTTTTCTATCACAGATATAAGTACAGAAACATAACAACACTTACCTTAAAGTTTGCAGATATAACACAAACTTCTTAGGTAGGTAAGTAATAAACTTGCCTAGAACTATCTGGCTTAGGACAGACAGAAAGACACACATACACAGACAAAGCTAGCAGCACAGACTGGCCCCAGACACACAAAAGCTGGTATTGTTCTCTTGCTGAGTGAAAATTTCACTTGTAAATCGAACGACATCTGTATTCAGAATCACCCACAAAAGCTGTCCCTGAGAGGTGACCAAACTGCTTGACTCAACAACAGACAGATTTTACTGGTAGCCTTCTGTGCAGGCAGCTGTGTAATGGCAGCTTCTGGTTTTACCTTCTAGCAAACCTGCCTTCCTTTCAGCTAGCCATATAGATGGAACATGTTCTGCTAAGATCCTCCTCTAGGCAAAGCAATCATGCTCAAAGTATTCTTTAAAACAACTAATCATAGGGTAAAATCTGTGTCACACTGACGTAAAAAATAGCCATTCACGGATGTCTCCAAAATCAGTAACTAAATTCATGCTGTGCCAATACTGCTGACATACATAATGCGCAATGCTTTGTGGTATCTACCTCATGAAAGTCAATATAATACTTTAATCAAAGTATTTGATAAGGTATCTAAAATCTGCTGGTAGAAATAAAAACCTGTTCCACTACGTTAAATTGTGCCATGCTTTTTCATTAAATAACTTGTATTCTTTACTTATCTGTGTTATTTTTTTTTTTATTAATAATGCTACATTCATTATGACCTAAACTGGACATCAGAACCAGTCCATAAAGCTTTATATAGGCATAAAAATAGGAATATCTGCTTGAATTGGATGCAGGAATGTGCTGCATGATTCATTAGAATTTTTAACATCACATTTCCAAAAGAGAGGAAAGGACATGTTTCCCCGTGTAATACAAGTGACACTGTCCAATCTAAAACCACTCTTATTCTTTAAAAAAAAAAAATCAAGTATTAAATGTGATTGTATTTTTGTATGTTTCCCAAAATGGTTGTTTCCCTCTCTTTATTATAAACACATCTAATACTTTTGTAATGAATCATTTGGGTTTTTTGGAATTATCAAACTATTTCTGAAGAAATTAGTTTTGATTCTGTATGATTACTGACAACCATAAAAGAGGAACTATTTTGAAAGACCCTTCCAGGAGATGCTCTGCAGAACTGGGCCCAAAATGAGTGCAGGATCCTGATCTTTACATAAAGAGAACTGTTCCCTAGCAGGGACAAAAACTACATTAAAAAATACATCCAGTAGCTTTCCTGTTTTACACTTGTCATTTACTATCTGCAGGAAACAAGAGCTGAATTAGACACTTTGTCACATGCATCTAAATTGGTCACTACCAAGAACATCAATTTAAGAATTTTTTCCCTCTGAACTGTACACAAAAGTTTAGACACAAAAACTTAACTGGAATAGATCTATGTTGCTGTGGCACAGCAAATGTTGCACACACTGTTTAAATTTGTATTTGATATTTTAGCTCACAAATGATATATACATGTCAGAGTTCCACAGATATTTACTTTGCAATGAAAAAAAAGTTGGATTTCCACTCTCCACATTAGTGCTTCTGTTTATATCATAACATACCAGTCTATAGTTTATGTTCTGAACTTATAAAACTATTGGAGAAAAAGTAATAATATTAAAAATACACACAAGTATGCTACCATAATTAGACTTGTTGGTGATCTTTAAAGAGTAGGTGATCCAACAAAGAGTATGTACAGTATACAGTTTAGGTTCTAGGAAAAAATGACCATAATCAAAAGGCTACAGTTACAGTTCAGACATCTCAGTTCTTAGATACATATTTTATGTTGCACAGATTATCCTGTAAATTAAAAGGAATAAAAAGGCATTTTTGTTTTTGAACTCCTTCACCACTGGAATAAGCTGAAACAGATGAGTTTCTCAACACTGCAAGAAAAGCTTTTTCTTAATATAGCTTTTAAAATAGACATATATAAATGAACTCAAAACAGTGAAATAACAGAACATACACTTTTTCGCTGTCCTGCCCATGAGTAACTTTATAAAGAAAGAATCCCGCTTGATGTGTAAACTAAACTAGGAAAACTAAACGGGAAGGGATAATTTTCATCCCTTTGTATAGAGATCCTTCCTCCCTTTTGCCTTTAGAGAAGATTTGGTTTAGAAGTCAGGAAAGAGATTCCAATAGATAAATCACATGCTTAGTCTAAAAATAAGAACAACTCTTGAGAAAGAGGAGGAACATGTGAACAAATTTAACATATGGAAAAAGGCCAAGAAGTGGGAAGCACAGTTTTTCATGCAACTGACATTTTGATTTGACAGTAAAAACTCCAAGATAATGGGTCAGAGAGTTTGTTCTGGTAGTCTCACTGACCCAAACTGTTCCAAGGAGAACAAACTCTTCGTCACAGACTGTCACTGAAACATAGAACATGACGTTCCCAGAGGCAAAATGACATCATATCAATGTGTATAAACTGCCTAACCTGCCTTACTGAAATAAAAATCTTACTTAATTGTTTAAAAAAGATTTTGTTCTGTGTTGCATCAAGATTTTAAACTTTAATTAAAACTTTTGTTTTGTATGACTTGTATCACCATGTCTCCCCAAGATTCAGTAATGGGCGAGGGCATTTTCTCCTGTATTCAACATATTCTAATAAAATATTAAACATCCTTTGGCCCGCGCTGCTTCCCGTAGCCCCCATTGGCCTGGGATGGCAAACCGTGGCCAGTGGGAGCCATGATCAGCCGAATCTGCCGACGCGGCAGGTAAACAAACTGGCCTGGCCCATCAGGGTGCTTATCCTGGCGAGCTGCATGCCAGAGGTTGCCGAGCCCTGTTTTAATGTATCCTTCATACGTCAGAGAAAAGTGGTTCATGAAAAAGCATGTTTTCACCAGAAAAATCAAGAACCAGGGGGAAATGTTGAATGTTTTGTAAGTGCTTTGCATACAATGGCTGAAAACTGTGATTACGGGAATGCAAAACACGAAAATATCAGAGATAGAGTGGTTATTGGGTTAACAGATAAAAGCCTTTCACAGCAACTACTAATGAAAAGAGATGTTACCCTAGCCGCCATAGCTTTACAGGTAGCAAAGCTGTCATAATTAGTCGAACCACAGAACAAAAGACAGGAGCAACTTGAAAAACCTGAAGCTACCCTAGAAGCTATAAACAGACACTTGAGTATTAAAAGTTGGGGACAAACTCCAGCCTACATGCACAAGTTTTGGAAAAAGTCATATCTATAGAGATGATGCACATCCAGCCAGAGGTGCATGGTGTAATAAATGCTTGAAATATGGATGTTTCGTGGCTGTTCACGGCACAAAAACAGTCAGGGAGTTGAATAATACTACAAAGAATCCAGAACCATTGTTTCTCTGATCTATCACTTGCAATGACATAGAGCCTGCCTGGAGAGTGAAACTGAATATTCATGGCAAGACTACTGACTTTAAAATTGACTCAGGAGCTGACATTTCACAGTCATGCCAGAAGAGACTTTCAATCACTTTCAACCCCTCCCAGAGTTAAAGTCACCTGACACAGGTCTGACTAGCCCTGGAGGTATTCTGAACTGCACAGACCAGTTCACCACAGAAATAGCTTACAAAGATTAAAACTATGCATTCAGAGTGCATGTGTTCAAAGGATCAACGACCAACAATCTTTTCAGCCACAGTGTGGCAACCATGATGGGCCTAATGAGAAAGGAGAAAGAACCTGAAGGAGGATTTGATTATACTGAACTTTTGAAAGGAGATCCAGTATAGATCAACTTAAAAGACAATGGCTGATCATGACATGTACAAGCACTTCTATCAGACACACACTGGAAAAGATAGTTGCAAATGTATATGAATACAGAGGACATCACTACCTGGTCATTGTGGACTATTTTTCCAAGTATACAGAAACAACATACTTTAAAGACATAATATGTTGCCCACTTTGATATTCCAGAACAATTAATGATGGACAATGAACCACAATTCACTGCAGCAAAATTTAACTCATTCCGAATGTTACCCATCAGTGAATGGAGAGGCTGAGAGAGCTGTACAGACAGCCAAGGAAATCCTACAGCAGGAAGATGCATTCCTTGCTCTTCTGACGTAAAAATCAACACCAATAGCAGCTACTTGATATAGTTCAGCATAGTCCCTGATGAGAAGACAACTGAGAACTACTGTTTCAACTTTTAAACAGAATCTATCTCCAAAGTGGCCCAATGTGAAGAGAGTAGTCAAATCAGATAAAAAGGCAAAAAGAGCCTATAAACACTATTGCAACAGATAACACTCAATCAGAGAACTGCCAGCTCTTGACACTGGTGACCATGTTCATGTCAAACTGGATGGAGAAAAAGGAGGGACAACTTCAGCTGTTGTAAAGAAAAAGACTTCGCTGCCCAGATCATATGTGATCGAGACCAACAGTGGAGAGTTCAACAGAAACTGCTGACATTTACAATTTGTTCCTCAGAAAAAACAATCAGCAGAAAAAAAATCTACAGATGGTGGTTGCAGAACAAGACAATGACCCAGAGATTCCAAACTGACCACAGCTAGTTGTTGCAACTAATGGATAGCCAGGTGACCCAAGTTGCTACATGTTAGAGTTGTGTAATTAGAAAGCCAGTATGATTCAGAGACCTTTGAGAGACTGATTCATATTGAACCTCAAAGACAGCGTGATAGCATAAATATTGTAAATGGTAGGAATGTAGAGCTTAAAGGAGGAGGTGTAATGGAACGCTAAACTGTATTACCTTGTTCAGCCACTACATGGCACTGTATAAAATATCTTAGTTAAACGAACCTCAGCCATACCAGGCAGAGCATTAAAGGATCTTATGATGAACACACCTGGCATGTATAAGCAAGTCCGTATCTGGTACAGAAGAACATGAGACCTGACATCCAATGACCTGCAGAAGTTTCATTTAAAGTATTGAGGCTACCACCTGGCTTGTGCAAGCAATTCTGATCTTCTTATGCATGAAAAGGTTTTTGCTCCACTTCCTCATCTGTTAGGGAATCATTGTCCTAAGCAAATATTGAGACTCTGGTAAAAAGGTCTCAGAATACATCACTTTAAAAAGGAGTATAAATCTGCATAATTCAAATTTTGAATACAAAACGGAAGTCAGATATCAACAAAAGAGCCACATTCTGTGAATCAGAATATTTGTAACACTATACCCATTTATTCAATGTGTAAACTCACAAACCAAGTCATTAATCACGCATGCAAAAATCGCATTTTTAAAACTCACACTATGCAGTATGATAAACTATATTAGTTGTATTTTAATATCAAGCTTTCCTTGAGTGATTGCTTACATTTACCACTCACTAAATTCATATATTTTCTTATTTGTAACAAAGTCAAAAGTAAGTAGGATACACAAAAAAGCAAATACTACACAGTGAATTTAAAATTCTATAAAAAATGAAGAGAAATATTTAGCTATTAAAGAATAAAACATATTCAAATTTCTACTGTAAAAATACTTACATCTAGTAGTGTGTGAAGATGCTGATCCTGAAAAACACTGTGTAGAAAATCTAAATCTTTTTCACTGCAGTCTGTAAGTGCGTGAATTTCCTCCAGGCTGTCCAGCACCTGTGAGACTGCTCCTGCAGGCAAACAAGCAGAAAATAAACCAATAGAGCAAAGACTCATGGCAAACTGACCTTTGGAACAGGAATCTTTCACTTCATTCACTGTGACTATCTAAAATAGGATTTTAAAAAGGCTAGAACCTTTATTGAAGAACACACTGAATGAACTAAATGTTATTTAACAGTAGAGTATACATCTTCATTTATTCACAAGCAACAGTTTAAGAGAGCTTTAAGAATGTCTTTGTATTTTTAAAAATCAGATAACAATAGGGATGGATGTTTAGGTGAATTACCAGAATGCTCACACTGCATTTGCTTCGTCTTATAATCTACAGTTTGTCTTGAATTTTTCTATAATTAGCTGAAAATATCTTAAGATTTGACACTTTATCCAGCTGTTCATCTAGAAAAAAAGTGTATGAACATAAACTGTGAACCAGGAAATAGGAACAGCTGAATAATCACTGGTAAATTTCTAAATCCCAATCACTTGCATTCTCATTCTATATATGCTGCTTGCTTTTATCGTCTTATTTGCCAACGTACAGTAGTGAACATAGAGAATATGTAAAAAGTCTGAATTTTTAATATGTATATTCAATTAAAAAAGGGTCGTCTTAAAAATTTCTCTTCTTCAGTAATGTTAAAAATAAATTAGTCCAGCTTTTTTTCCCTAAAAATATCCTTGAAAAACTGGGATCATTCATAGTAGTCTTTTGCATGTTCTAATATCAGAATTTCTGGCTCAATGGACAAAGAGTGGCAAAAGTAAAGGTATAAGGAACCTCATATATCACAGTAAGTGCAATTCTTAACATAAGATTTTTCCTTACAGTTTTCCATGCAAGAGAATAGTGAGAGGATTACACTGTTCACTTTTTTAAATAAATGGAAGATATTACTTTGTAGGGTTTCCAGTAATGGCTTATCAACAATCTCTTGGATGTCTGAAAGTTCCAGACCTCCTTACCCTGTCCAACAATACTTGCATCCTCCATCCATCCATCTTTCTGAACAACTGGTTTTTTGCTTCTTTATTTATATTTATTTATTTTGGGGGGAGAAGGGGGAAATCCACAACCCCCAAGGATTTCTCCCCCACAATAAATCTGGAAAGTGAGTGATTAAAGATGTGCAGATGGCTTCTCTGACACCTCGAATCACTGCATGTGTTCTATTCTACTTAGGCTTTTAAACTATGCCATGCTACTGAATATGTGCTCCCCCCACACTTGCCTGCAAAAGAGTTGAGGCAGTAGAGCAGCATGGTTGCAGGCATCAAAAAACTATTTCTGCATCTTCTACATCAGAGAAAATGGTGGGTTTACCACAAAAAGATGTATCTATAAACATGGCTAAATCTCTATATAGTTTGGAAATTGGGGCTCAATCTCTTTATAGTTTGGAAATTGGGTCAGAAGTCTTATGACATTCAAGATCTCTCATTAGAATACCTGGTTTCACAAGAGCCAGAAATACTGTGAAAGCAGCACCTCTCATAATATTTCCACTTTTCCCCAAAACTAGAAAATGGCGAGATGAACAAAAATTAGAAGCATACAAAGTTAACTCGGCTTTATCAGACCCTAAAAAATGATTGAGGTTTGAGAGAGTTATTGAGGAACTGTAACGGGGTCTACAAATCCCATACTGAGCATAGACAGTCTCCTGTTCACAAGCAAGCAGCTTGATCACACCCCTATGCAGCTGCTACAGCTGCCAATCACAGAGCTGCAGCCAACAGAAGAAACAAGGCCTGCTATAAAGGGGAGAGTACAGATAAGGAAAGGGAGACAGAAGGGCCTGGGATAACAAGGTTGTGACAGCCTTATACTATGCTGCCTCCAGGAGACCAAAGGGTGACTACAAGCCCAAAAAGTGAAGGGCTGATAGGGTTAATTAGAGATGAGAGTCCAGGAACTGACTTGACAGAGCAAACTAAGGAGGGCCAGTCAGGAGAAACTGAGGCCCATCAAGAGACCACCCCAAAAGGCGGTGAAAGGAAGGTTCAGATGGATTTTTATTTTATCTGAATTAGTTCACCCATCCTTAGAGTCAGTCTGTCGTTTTACCATATGGAAAGCACCCTTAAACATTTTAAAACAATTGTTATCAAGGTGGTGAAGCAGGACCCAGCACATGTATCCCAAGGCCTATTTACACTAGGAAAATAAGGACTCTTACCACTCCACTAGCGCAGCTCCACCGGTAGTAGAAACAGCACAGGGGTAGTGCAGACAGGGTTCAGGTATTTTCACCATCATTTTATCTAACCAGTTATATCTGGCTTTTTGGAGAAGGTTAAGATTATGTTCCTGGAGATAATGAGTGGAAAGGAACTTTCTGTAGTTGATTCACTGGGAGGCTGAGTTGAGTTAATTTTAGTTTGTGTTTGAATGTTTATTTTTTTTAACCCTGCTGGCTTATTATGCTATTGTAAGATGTAATTATCAGGGGACCTAAATCTTTTTATAGATCTGTTTTTACTATTACTTAAATTTAAAGGAATAAATAAAACAGATAAATATCGCTTGAACCTGAATCCTATTTACAATACAATTTCCATAATTACTACATCCAGTGGAGTTACACTAGTGAAGTACAGGGTCCAGTTTTCCTAGTGTAGATGTAACCTGAGTGCTACAGCTATCCTCCATCAACAACCTTGGATCTACACTGTCACTAGAGCGCTGTAGGAACAGGAATTTCTGTCATGTGGAAAATGTCTCATGTCTGAAATTCTTGTCATTCAGAATAAGAACAAAAGTTGGACATGTGCAATTTTCCATGGAAGGGTCTGTAATGGGGCATACAAGCCTCTACCCAAGGCAGGATGGGGTTAATGGGCTACAGAAGGCCAGTTAGCCCCAATTAAAACACCCGTAGCAGGAAGCAGGCCTCCAGGAAGGAGCTTAAAAAGAAAAGCCCTGCTCATTTGGAAGGGGCAAGCAAAGAGAGCAGATGGAAAGTGCTGTGGAAGAAAAGGCAAGGTAGACCCAGGGACTGGGGAAGACTTATGCTAGCAGAGCTACCAAAGGAATTTAGTTTACGTTGCTTTACACTCATATTGGACTTTGAACGCCCTGGAAAGGGTAGAACTGTCAGAGACCTAGCCTGAAGGCTGAGTCTTTGTAATCCAGAAGGCAGAGGGTAGGCAGAGCAGGACCAGCTGGGAAACTGCAGCAAGTGCTTGCTGTACCACACAATGCCAGAACGGGGTGCTCTGGTAAAGACATGCAGTAACACATGGTGGCGAATGCAAGTAGTTCATCAGCCCCTGAAATTGAGGGGGAATTAAAGCTTGCGAGTACTGACTGACACTCTTCCCAACCTGGGTAACTGGGAAAGATGTAGGAGGTGGTACCACTGGTAACTGCAGCAGCAACAGACAGCCAGGCTACAGTGGCTGCAGGAACAGCACAAAAAGACACAGATGCTGCTCCTGCAACTGATGGAGAGCCTGCAGAAACAACAAGAGGTACAATTTACCACTCAACAGCCGTTGCAGGAGGCCCACTTCCAGCAACAAGAGTGGTTGCAGAAGCAGCTTGGCCAAATTGCTCCGGGGGCTTTGGCTGGTACTGGAGAGAGTAGCTTGGGCAAAGTGGTCCCTCGCCTGTCAACAATGGTGGGGCCAGAGCCTGACCAGGAGGATCTTTCTCTGTACCTTTGAACAAGTGGCCAGGGCAGTGGGCTGGGGAACGTCTACCTGGAAGGCCCCAAGAGCACCATTTTGGATGTGTGAGATGCAAGCAGCCTACTGCATGGTGACTGACAAACAGGCAGGCTCCTATCCTGTGGTAAAGGCTGTTCTCTTGGATAGATGGAGACTGACAATGGAAGTGTACCAACTTGTTTCTGGGTTGAACCATTCCTGCAGAGAGCACAACCAAGGGTGCTGGCTCAGAGGTCATGGGCATAATCATCATGCAGCGAAATCCCAGAGACCTGTTCCACAGGGAAAATTGTGGACCAAGTGGTCCTAGGACAGTTCTTGAAGGTTCTATCCATGGGAACCCAAACTAGGTAAGGAAATTCTAGCTTCCCTCAGCAGGTGTGGCCCCCAAGTGTGAAGAAATCTCTTTTGAGTCTAAAGGAATCAAGTGGCCTGAACAGTATGGAAGACTAGGAGTGGCCCCTGGGGGAAATCAGAAGAGGAGATATCCCAATCTGGGGAATTGCAGGGTAGACCTCAATGGGAGAAGATCCCTGAGTAGCCCAAAATGGGTAGATGCATAGGAGCTACCAAGGCCTCAGTCACTCCTACAATCTAGCAGAAGCACATCTGGGTGTAGTCAAGGAAGTCGAGTGGTGTGCTTCAGATGCTCATGCATAGGAATATCAGACAAGAATGTGATTACCTGGGATGTTTTTACAGGCATGTTTGTGCCCTTAGGTCCTCGCTGAAGGGCAATGGGACTCAGCAATATGTGGTACCAGTTTGGTTGCAGGCATGTCTGTGGAATATCTCATGAACTCAGCCACATTCTTGTTTGCGGAAAATGGAGTTTTGGTAAAGAGGATGGACTAGCATCTGCTCACACATGTTGCTTGTGGCACATTGTGAGACAAATGTCTACTACCACCCATGGCAGAGGTTGAGCTTGCAGTACAGGGCTGGAGAGGTTAGCTATGTATCGGGGTAGAAAAGGATCTTCCCTGGCTTGTGAGCTTTGGAAGTGACTGGCAAGGTTTCCCAACCCTGATGTAGAGAAAAGTAGCACCCAATCTGGCAAAGGGGGAAGGTGACATGAATCTAGAGCAACAGCTTAGAAAATCAGTGGCCCATCGGAAGAGGAGTGGAGGAAGTGGGAAGTACAAGTTGAGACAGCTGATACGGGTAGAGAGAAAACCGTTCATCATCTTAAAAATGTACAGAAACAGGTGAAAGATTATCAACATGAGCTGGTGTACACAAGCACCTCCCAGTAGAAGATCACTACACAGATGACAAAACTGAAACAAGAGTTAGCACAATCTAGAGTCTAGACCGGGGTGGGCAAACTACGGCCCGCAAACTCCCATTGGGGAGCAGGGTTGGGGGTGAGAACATAAGGCTCAGCCCCGCTCCAGCCGGGGCGCTGGGTCGGGGCCGGACCACAAGGCTCATCCCTGCTTCCGCTCTCCAAACCCTTCGATCCCAGCCCAAAGCACCCTCCTGCAGCCCAAACCTCTCATCCCCAGCCCCACCTCAGAGCCCACAACCCCAGCCAGAACCTGCACTCCTTCCCGCACACCTGTCCCAGCCCTGATCCCTCTCCTGCCCTCTGAACCCCTCAGTCCCAGGCTACAGCACCCTCCTACACCCCAAACTCCTCATCCTCAGTCCCACCCCAGATCCCACACCTCCAACTAGAGCCCTCACCCCCTCCTGCATCCCGACCCCAATTTTGTGAGCACTCAGACTCATAGACTTTAAGGTCAAAAGGGACCAATATGGTCATCTAGTCTGACCTCCTGCACAATGTAGGCCACAGAATCTCACCCATCCACTCCTGTAACAAACCCCTAACCTACGTCTGAGTTACTGAAGTCCTCAACTTGTGGTTTGAAGACCTCAAGCTGCAGAAAATCCTCCAGCAAGTGACCCCTGCCCCATGCTGCTTAGGAAGGCAAAAAACCTCCAGGGCCTCTGCCAATCTGCCCTGGAGGAAAATTCCTTCCCAACCCCAAATATGGCAATCAGTTAAATCCTGAGCATGTGGGCAAGACTCACCAGCCAGCACCCAAGAAAGAATTCTTTGTAGTTAACTCAGATCCCATCTAACATTCCATCACAGACTACTGGGCATACTTACCTGCTGATAATCAAAGATCAATTGCCAAATTAATTGCCAAAATTAGGCTATCCCATCATACCCTCCCCTCCATAAATTTATCAAGCTTAGTCTTAAAGCTAGATATGTCTTTTGCCCCCACTACTCCCCTTGGAAGGCTGTTCCAGAACTTCACTCCCCTAATGGTTAGAAACCGTCTTCTAATTTCAAGTCTAAACTTCCTAGTGTCCAGTTTATATCCATTTGTTCTTGTGTCCACATTGGTACTAAGCTTAAATAATTCCTCTCCCTCCCTAATATTTATCCCTCTGATATATTTATAAAGAGCATTCATATCCCCCATCAATCTTCTTTTGGTTAGGCTAAACAAGCCAAGCTCTTTGAGTCTCCTTTCATAAGGCAGGTTTTCCATTCCTTGGATCATCCTAGCAGCCCGTCTCTGAACCTGTTCCAATTTGAATTCATCCTTCTTAAACATAGGAGACCAGAACTGCACACAGTATTCCAGATGAGGTCTCGCCAGTGCCTTGCATAACTGTACTAACACCTCCTTATCTTTGCTGGAAATACCTCGCCTGACGCATCCTAAAACTGCATTAGCTTTTTTAAACGGCCATATCGCATTGGCGGCACATAGTCATCCTGTGATCAACCAATACTCTGAGGTCCTTCTCCTCCTCTGTTACTTCCAGCTGATGTGTCCCCAATCTATGGCCCACCATACAATTTCTATTCCCCAATGTGGCCCTCCAGCCAAAAAGTTTGCCCATCCCTGGTCTAGGCGGAGCATGGGAAACAGTACTGCCTGATGCTGGAGCAAGAATTAGCCAGGCTCCTGGCAGGGAAGAATGCCAAAGAGTGGAATCTTATGACAGAGACTGAACAGTGTACAGTACCTCACGCAGAAGCAGGAGCAATGTGGGTCACTACAGCCCCTCATAACCAGGCAAGAGCCTATGTGGGTGGCCAGGGTGAAAGTAGTGTTCCCTTTTGGAAGGAGAGTCAGCGGACAGACCCTCTGCAAGAACAACTCATGGCCACAGAACACGCTCTACAAGCAACCCTGAGAGAAAAAAAACAGCTGACTGTGGAACATCAGACAACTCACGGAGTGGTCATCTGCCCATGATGGTTAATTAACCTGACGGAGATTTGGAGACTGAGCGTGGAAATCTCAGAACCCCAGGGAAAGAAACCTATACAGCCTGTTAGGTACACTCTTAAGAGGGTGGGTGTGGAACAGGGCACACAAGCCTCCATGGAAGCAAGAAGGGGTTAATGGACTACTGAAGGCCCTATTAGCTCAACTTAAGGTTGGGGAGGAACAGGGAGGAGCTTAAAAAGCAAAGCCCTGCTCAGCTGAAGAAAGCAGCAAGTGAGAGTACACGTGGAGCACTCATTGTGGGAGACACGGTTGGCTAGGGCCAGGTGCTGAGGAAGACTGGTGTCCAGCAGATCTTCCAGAAGATTTTATGTTGCTCGATACTTGTTTTGGACTTTGAATGCCATGGAAGAAGTAGAACTGTAAGAGACCTAGCCCTCAGGCCAAGTCTCTATAACCCAGAAGATGTTGGAGCATGGACAGAGCAGCACAAGACTGTCGCAGCCCTAGGCCTCTATTCTAACATGGTGTCTGTATGGGCAATTGTCGGTCATCCAGAGGTCACACTGGTACCGCGTGCAACACCGTGGTGCTGTGTGCTATCTTAAGGTGCTGCGTGCAACATTATAGTGCCATGTGTATTTTCCTGCTCTTTTTGCCTGGTCACCTAGGGGTCAGACTAGTTCTGTGTGCATAATACCGGCGTGCCGTGAGCAAAGGGATCCAATCTGACCAATCGTAGTTCAGTTCAAACGGTCAGATTAGGGTTGTGTGCAAAATAATGCTAGTGTGCCATGTGCAGATTCTATCTATGTAAAGGGCACCAGCTCGGGACCTGGAAGGTGAAGGAGCTAGGGACCAATCAGATTTTGACAAGTGTAAAAGAGCCTCTGAATAAAACTATGCCTCGTGCCAGAATCTGCAGGAGTATCCACATACTGACTGAAGGACCTGATCAACCCTTCAGCCAGGGGACTCCTCTGGATATAGCCAGCTCGGGACGTGACATTTATTTTTCAAAGTTATCTTCTATGGATTCGATATGCTTCTGGTGTCTGTACTGCTGGTCAGCTGCGCCTGGAATACAGTACTTGCTTTCTAATTTTTCTGTGAATACTCTGTGCTTTGCTTAGTTTCTTCTGCAGAACTGTATATATATTGTTGTTATTTGGTGTAAAATTGTTCATACGCAGTATATGAGAGCTAAATTGTTGTAATAATTGCTATTAGAGTAAGTTGGTATATTTTGTAGTGTTTGGTTAATGTGCACAGTTCATTTAATTTAGTGTATTAATTTTATTTTTTAAAAGAGCAGATAATTTTGAAGTATTTAGTTCCTTGTTAATGAATGTAAATAGATTGCTTCAAGGGGGTGGGATAGCTCAGTGGTTTGAGCATTGGCCTGCTAAACCCAGGGTTGTGAGTTCAATCCTTGAGGGGGTCATTTAGGGATCTGGGGCAAAAACATGTCTGGGGATTGGTCCTGCTTTGAGCAGGGAGTTGGACTAGATGACCTCCTGAGGTCTCTTCCAACCCTGATATTCTGTGGTCAAGCAGACTAGGCAATGCCAATTTGTCTGAGGGTGTCACCCAGATGCACAGCACAAGTTTTAAAAGTTGTGTGAATGTTTTGTTCTAATAGTACTGTTAGTTGCTAAAAGTGCTCCTCCCCAGCCCAAGTTGTGATTTTCTCCCTGTTAATAAACGGCCACGTGGTGTTTTGAAGTTTCAATTTGTCTGGTTTTAATTTTCCTCTCTCAATTAAAAAATTCACCAAACCCGCATTAGGGACGGACAAAGACCTTGTGGAAAATTAATGCAAGTGGTTGCTGCACCAGACAGGGAATGAAGGGGTGCTTTGGTAAGGACATGTAGCAACATGGACCTTTTCAAAAAACATCTGTTGGGAATTTTTTGAAAATTTCTGTCTCAGCTCCCTGGCAGCCTACAGGTGGCTGTCCAGGAGCCTAAGGAGATGGGTGGGCAAGCTGGCAGGAAAGGAGGTAGGCAGGCTAGGAATTAGGTCTCTAATAAGTGAGCAAGTATTCAGAAGGCCCTTGAGGAATCCCAATACTGACTAATGCCATTCTTGCCACAAGGGTGGCAGAGTCATATGGGGAGGGTTGGCAGGCCTTTCAGCCATGTCAACCTTGGTCCCAGGAAGAAAGGTTTTTTGCTTGAAGATGATGAGAACGTACAGCCTGGTGATGGAGAGGCTAGACCTCCCCATAGGCAGTGCTGAGGAACACCATACTCTCGGTAGCAGGATCTGTATCAGTACTGACAGCTGTCTTGTTACCGGTGGTCATGTTTTCCTGGTGGCTTATCTTCAGTTATAGGTATCGATGCCAAGGAGTGCATCGCCGGAGTCAATGAAGGCTCACCAGCCCTCAATGTCATGGGGGGCTTGGTGGCTCGGTCCCCTGTGGCTTTAGGTGGTCTGTCTTTATGGGTAGGGTACTGAAATGTGCCTGGTGTGTCTGCCTCTTTGTTTGGAGCAGGCCATTTGGTGTCAGACTTCAATGTCAGAGGTGTCTGGTGGCATTGGTATGGTCTGATTTGGTGCCGGGGTATCAGTGCTGATGTTCGTGTTTGTGCCAGGTCTTTCCTTGGCATCATCTTCTCTGCACTTGTCTTCAGAATTGCTTGTCTGTGAGATGATGTGCTGGATGAGCCTGGCTTTTCTGCTACCTGGACCATGGAGCTCGTCTCCACAGGATCTGAAGGTATCTTTACAGATTGATCCAAGAAATGAAGATTCCACTATGTGTCTTGCAATTTGTGGGTTCTCATGGAGAATGAAAGGCACACTTAACATCTACTCAGTATGTGGGATTCTCCTAAGTAGAAGAGCTGTGCTGTATCCATCTTTCAATGGAATTAGCCCATTGCAGGACAGGCAGGGCTTGAAACCCAAAGGTTTTGAAGCTGCCATTTTGAGAAATCCCGTGTGTGCGCGCACGCTGTACTGGGGGTCTCAGTGTCAATCTTCAGTACAGATGCATTGATATTGTTCACGGTAGGTGCATGTCCAAGAACCAGAAGACTTCTGAGGGTTTAAAGAAATTTAGCCAAAGCTAAGACCTAGTGCGTCAGACGTGCCAGCTTGTGCCCCCTCTGCCCTTTATGCCCTCGTACAGGAGCATGAGTTGGCACAGAATTCATGAGTGGCCCCAACAGTCATGGCTATTAAAAAAAATTTGATCTCATACACAAGATGCACATGCACCTAAAGTAGGATCCACATTGATGCATACTTGAAGAAAAAATGATTAACATTTATTTGAATTATTTGATTAACATTTATTTTACCAACTTTTCTGTTAAATAGCGAGAGGATAAACATTTTACTATAGAAAAGTGAGTAGTGTTTTCTTCATTAACCCATTTATTTATTTCACCTTTTACATCCAGTTCAGCAATATATTTAAGCACATGCTTAAGTCAATCCCTACTTAGTAAAACACTTAAACACATGCTTAACGTTAAATAAAAAAAAACAAACCATGGGCAGGAGTTGTAGGCCAAGCTGGATGAGCAAGCAACTCAGAGAGGGAATTAGAAAAAAGCAGAAAGCTTACAGGGAGTGGAAGAAAGGCGGGATTAGCAAGGGAAGCTACCTTGATGAGGTCAGAACATGTAGGGATAAAGTGAGGAAGGCTAAAAGCTGCATTGAACTGGACCTTGCAAAGGGAATCAAAACCAATAGTAAAAGGTTCTACAGCCACATAAATAAGAAGAAAACAAAGAAAGAAGAAGTGGGGCCGCTATACACTGAGGATGGAATGGAGGTTAAGGATAACCTACGCATGGCCCAATATCTAAATAAGTACTTTGCCTCAGTTTTTAATAAAACTAGTAAGGAGTTTAGTGATGATGGAGGGATGATAAACGGGAATGTGGATATAGAGGTGGATATCACCGCAACTGAGGTAGAGGCCAGACTTGAACAGCTTAATGGGACAAAATCGGAGGGCCCGGACAATCTCCATCCGAGGATATTAAAGGAACTGGCGTTTGAAATTGCGAGCCCGTTAGCGAGAATTTTTAAGCAATCGATAAACTCGGGGGTTGTGCCGTATGACTGGAGGATTGCTAACATAGTTCCTATTTTTAAGAAAGGGAATAAAAGTGATCCGAGTAATTATAGGCCTGTTAGCTTGACGTCTGTAGTATGTAAGGTCTTGGAAAAAATTTTAAGGGAGAAAGTAGTTAAGGACATAGAGGTCAATGGTAATTGGGACGAATTGCAACATGGATTTACTAAAGGTAGATCGTGCCAAACCAATCTGATCTCCTTCTTTGAGAAGGTGACGGATTACTTAGATAAAGGAAATGCGGTAGATCTAATTTACCTCGATTTCAGTAAGGCGTTTGACACGGTTCCACATGGGGAACTGTTAGTTAAATTGGAAAAGATGGGGATGAATATGAAAGTTGTAAGGTGGATAAGGAACTGGTTAAAGGGGAGACTCCAGCGGGTCGTATTGAAGGGTGAACTGTCAGGCTGGAAGGAGGTCACTAGTGGAGTCCCTCAAGGATCGGTTTTGGGACCGATCTTATTTAACCTTTTTATTACTGACCTTGGCACAAAGAGCGGGAATGTGCTAATAAAGTTTGCGGATGACACAAAGCTGGGGGGTATTGCTAACACGGAGAAGGACAGGGATACTATTCAGGAAGATCTGGACCACCTTGTAAACTGGAGTAATAGTAATAGGATGAAAGACAATAGTGAAAAGTGCAAGGTCATGCACTTAGGGATTAATAATAAGAATTTTAGATATACGTTGGGGACGCATCAGTTGGAAGCGACAGAGGAGGAGAAGGACCTTGGGGTATTGGTTGATAGCAGGATGACTATGAGCCGCCAATGTGATACGGCTGTTAAAAAAGCAAATGCGATTTTAGGATGTATCAGGCGAGGTATTTCCAGCAAGGATAAGGAGGTGTTAGTACCGTTATATAAGGCGCTGGTGAGACCCCATCTGGAATATTGTGTGCAGTTCTGGTGTCCCATGTTCAAGAAGGATGAATTCAAACTGGAACAGATCCAGAGACGGGCTACTAGGATGATCTGAGGAATGGAAAACCTGCCTTATGAAAGGAGACTCAAAGAGCTTGGCTTGTTTAGCCTGGCCAAAAGAAGGCTGCGGGGGGATATGCTTGCTCTATATAAATATATCAGGGGGGTTAATGTTAGGGAGGGAGAGGAATTATTTAAGTTTAGTACTAATGTAGGCACGAGGACGAATGGATATAAACTGGACACTAGGAAGTTTAGACTTGAAATTAGACGAAGGTTTCTAACCATTAGGGGAGTGAAGTTCTGGAACAGCCTTCCGAGGGAAGTAGTGGGGGCAAAAGACTTTTCTGGCTTTAAGACTAAGCTTGATAAGTATATGGAGGGGATGTTATGATAGGATAGTTTAATCTGGGCAATTGATCTTGGATTATCACCAGATAAGTCTGCTCAATGGTCTGTGGGGAGATGTTGGATGGGATGGGAACTGAGTTACTGCAGAGAATTCCTTCTTGGGTGCTGGCTGGTGAGTTTTGCCCACATGCTCAGGGTTTAGCTGATCGCCATATTTGGGGTCGGGAAGGAATTTTCCTCCAGGGCGGATTGGCAGGGGCCCTGGAGGTTTTTCGCCTTCCCCTGCAGCGTGGGGCATGGGTCGCTTGCTGGTGGATTCTCTGCAGCTTGAGGTCTTCAAACCAATTTTGAGGATTTCAATAACTCAGTCCTGGGTTAGGGGTTGTTATAAAAGTGGATGGGTAGGGTTCTGTGGCCTGCCTTGTGCAGGAGGTCAGACTAGATGATCATATTGGTCCCTTCTGACCTATGAGTCTATGAGTCTACTCTATGAGTCTATAAGTTTAATTGAATTCCACATTCTTAAGTGATTTGCTGGATTTGGGCCTGAATGGGGTAGGCAGAGAAGGATATGCCATACTTGTACTTCTGCTGCTAGAAGAGGATATAAATATTTTAATAAAGAGGGTGATAACGAGAACATTGATTTCTATTCATCCAGGTCAGGAACTCTACTTCCAACAATTTTATTTAAAAAAGTAGACCCTTCCAACCATGCACTTGGGTGGTATCCTTATGATAACTGTGACACTCTGCCCCATATTCATCATAGTGGTATGATATGATTATGACATAATTATGATGCATTTTGTGCAAATGTGTCACGTGAAATGTCTATGGAAAAGTTATGATTTGTGAATATGATTATCCTATTTGTATGAATGTATCATTGGTGTATTTGGAGTTATGAATATTGACTAAGTATTTCTATATCTAATGCATTTACTCCCTGGTAACACTCAAAGATTCATTTGCATTCAGGCTAGTTGGCACATCAGGAATGGCCTACTCAAGTAGAATGACCAATCAGCAAAGGCAGTGGGCCATGGAAGACTTGTCCTCACTTGGCAACGCTTCAGCCAGCCTATGAATAATGGCTGCTATGACTCAGCGACGCATGCAAGGGCATGTGAAAAGACCACATGATACTGAACTTCCTTTTGGTACCTGTATTTTTCCACAAACTGGGCTGGGAACCCAGCTTAGAACAAAGGGGTTCCCGCCATATGGAAAAACTATAAAAGAAGGAAGTGATATCACCAAGGGCCTCACTTTCTCCACAACTCAATACCTGAAGATACCTTGGAGGAATAAAGACTTTGAACTGGGGAACTGCTGGTCCCAGGCAGGAAAGAAGGAAACCCTGCCTGTATATGAAACATCAACAAACTGCTTGCACTATCTAACTGGGTGCAACACTGATTCAAATCCTGTGTGGTATATTAGGCTTAGATTGCATTTTTGTTTATTTGCTAAATAATCTACACCTCTACCTCGATATAACGCTGTCCTCGGGAGCCAAAAAATCTGACCGCGTTGTAGGTGAAACCGTCTTATATTGAACTTGCTTTGATCGACTGGAGTGCGCAGCCCTGCCCGCCTGGAGCACTGCTTTACCATGTTATATCCAAATTCATGTTATATCTGGTCGCATTACATTGGGGTAGAGGTGTACTTTGTTCTGTTTACTATCACTTAAAATCATTTAAATCTATCTTTCTGTAGTTAATAAACTTGTTTTATGTTTTATCTTAACCAGTGTGTTTTTGAGTGAAGTGTTAGGAAATCTTATCTCTGTTAACACAGGTGAATTCATACTTCCCCATATCGGGTGGGGGGGAGGGAGGGAGTGGATTAATTGAGCTTGCGTTGTACAGATCCCTGTGCAGTGCAAGACAGTATAATTCTGGGTTTATACTCCAGTCGGGGTGCAAGGCTGGAGAGCTGGGAAATTGGCTGGTGCCTCCATTGTTGGTTCATGAGTAGCTTAAATAAAGCATTCAGATGACTCAGCTGGGTGTGTGGAGCCACCTGCTGTCATACTGGGTGATAATAGGGCCCAGAGGGGCTGGTTATGTGTCATGTGTCACCAGCAGAGCAGAGGGAGAAGCCAATCCACCTGAATAGCTGGGGGCACAGCAGTTCCAACAGCTTCCAGGCTTCACCTCGGGGTACAGCCTGTCACATTAACCTGTAAAGTCTTGATCCTACCAATGGAACTTGATGGGCAAAACCTAGCACCTGTATGGAGCACGACTGACTTCAAAATCTTCAGTGGGGTTGTGAGCGCAGGGGTAAGCCAATACAATTCCCTTGCAGGACTGGAGACACAAAATGTCTTTTGCAGTCAGAATGCTGCACCAATGTTCCACCTTAAAACAGCCTTCTATATTTGTTGGTCATCAAGTTTATTGTTTTACACTGCTCTATTAAAGTACTTTTCTCATTTACTAGTTTACGCACTTAAAAGCATCTAAATTGAGTTGCAATTCTTTACTATTTGAAGAAATCCAAATTTGGTATTAGCAGAGGAAATTTGACATTTTCTATTGTTCAAATAATTCACTTATTTCTGAATATAAGGGGTTTCAAAACCTAATGCTTGCACTAACCCACTGCTAATTGTTACTAGTTGGAATATTTTTTTCTTTGAAAAAGAAAAAAGTACTTTTTGCCTCTTTTGTTATAATTCTATCCTGATTCTACCTATGGATAGTAAGTCTACAAAAACTTAACTTCCTATAAGTTTGATTTTTCAAAAGCTTTCAGCTATTTCTCCCATCACTTTTACAGCTTATTCACATGGTATCGTTTGTCCTTTACCCTACTTGTGAAAAGGAATTTCAATTGTAACTTGGTCATTGATTTCTTCATAGTTGTTTCTGTGTATTTCCTACATATTACATAATTATATACAAAAAGCTAATGGAATGAGAAATATTTAAAGTACAGAAACAATCACACACGGGTAACTTAGGCTCCCACAACCATAACTCTGTCCCCTTGCATTACAATGGGTACTTTCATTATTCATTTATGTAACATATATGAATATAGTGCTACAAAATAATATATATAAAAGCCTCGAATTATGGAAAAGCATGTAGTTTAAATATACACAAATACACATATCCTAGACCCCAGCATGCAGCCCGAGTGCCTGGGCTGTACATCATAGGCAGAAGAAAAAGTCCTTCAAACTTAACAATGAAGTCATAGTGGAAATACTGACCCTAACGCTGCCTCTAAAGAGTCACTTTTCTTAAAGCCAATACTTTTCTGTTGCTCTGGCAAGTCTCAACCCTTGCGTATTTCAGATTTAATGATATTGTGACCAAATACAAGGCCTGAAAGAAGCAATACAAATCCCAGAGGGAAGCTAATCCCAGAGTCCTCAGGTAGGGGAAGCAGGGGAGAAACTTGGTGGTGAACTGGGGTGGGGAGTAAAGAGGGAGGCAGACATAGGAGTCTAACCTAGAGTTCACACCAGAACTGGAGGAGAAGACTGTCCAAGTAACTTTTGGCCTAAGAATCTTTTTGGCCATTTAAAAATACAAGCGCTTCCAGGGGCTTAGAGGACCCTGGACCGCTGCTGAAAGTTGCTCTCACTCCCACACTGAAATCTGAAATAGCACCTGTGTGCTGCTGTGGAGTGAGCCCAGGGCAGGCTTTGCAAAAACCACACAGGGCCTCCCTCCTACCACTGGAAGGCAGGGTCCCGACTTCCCCACCCTTCTGGGTCTATTTACTGGATCACAACATGTCATCAAAGTTTAAAAATTGGTTCTGAGTCAAAAAGGTTTGGGACTTTTGGACTGGACTAAACGATTTATCTAATGGTCCCTTCTGGCCTTAAAATTGACGGAAAAAAATCAGTTCTACTGATGCACAAGCAGGAACAGAATCCAGCTCTTTGTCTCTTACCTATGCTGACTCTGCAGGGCTAACAAATAAAAAGCAGTATCAACATACTCTTCTAATTAAAGGCAGTCGATAGATTGGCAAGTGCTAAGAGGATCCATCCCCAATCCACTTACACTGCTACACCCCTTTGAACTAAGAGAAAGCTAGCTGGGGGACAGCTGAGTCCTCATCTGGATTTTCAGCATCACTATCTTCTCCTCTTCTTCATTGTAAGCCTGGCCCCTGAAATTCACAGGAGTTCAGAAAGACAGTGTGGAGCATCAGCTCACTATGTGGCACTATGAGGGATCTTCATTCTACAGCAGCTGTGTGTGTAAGTGTACAGAGTGACTCTACGGTAGGCACATTGTGGCCAGGGGATGAGGTATCATGAATGTGTATTACACAGCACATAGTTGTGCAGATGCTGTTGAGATGGTGTCACAGAATGAAATGACAAGTTCAGCGTGGGGAGAGACCTAAAGGGGTAGACAGAGGGCGAATGTATGTGAAGAATATTACATGGGGAGTGTAGACAAAAAGTTGAAAAGGTGGAGAGGTGAGAAATAAGGGGTGTTGAGAAGCAGCATGGGGTTGAAATTAAGAAAGGGGATGAAAAATAATGATGACAGGTGGAAACAAGGGGAGCAGCAGGCAGAGAGGGAAAAGTGAATGAGGAAGAGAAAACACATGTTGGGGAA
The DNA here is from genome assembly GCF_025201925.1 of Gopherus flavomarginatus. Lineage (NCBI taxonomy): Eukaryota > Metazoa > Chordata > Testudines > Testudinidae > Gopherus > Gopherus flavomarginatus. The sequence goes on along the minus strand of NC_066617.1, from coordinate 213,844,751 downwards.
GATGGAGAGAACTCAGGAAGGGAAAGAGAAAGATGAGCATGGACAATTTAAGGAAAGAGATGAGGGAGGAAATGAAGGAAAAGGAGAAGAAAATAGGTAGCAGTAGGAATACAGGAAGAGCTGAGTATAAAAATAGAAAGGAGGAGAAAGAAATTTAATGATCATAGGAACACAGAAATGAGAGAGGAGAAGGGAGAAAAGAAATGGATAAAGAAACATGAAGAAAGTAATTAAAGCAACAAAAAGAAAAAAAATTATCTTAAAGATATAAAAATATATTAATTTAAAAAAATCTTTGGCTCTCCTCCGCTCTGTGAGACCCATGCAGGGCCTCTCCACTAAGTCTTGCTAGCCTTTTTTTTTTTTAAACTTAAATCTGCCCCTAGATGATGACTCACCCACGGATAGCATGAGACACAGAGGAAGTCAATATGTTGGGTAAGAAGGTGCAACATTTTACACAATTACTTTTCACAGCAGAGCCACACATGAACAAGCAGCACAGCCACAAGCAGCAAAGTTATTTATAAAATGTTAATTTAACTATTTTAACCAAGTCCCTCCTACCACATCCCCTGTATGAAGCCATGCCTCTTTCCTCCTGTTGCAACCACAAATGAGCAACCCCATTCTGGCTGCTGGGAGGGCAGCCTTGCTCTCACTCCTGTTAGCTTGCTAGAGGGAAGGCCACTCTCCCAGCTGTTTGGCTGCTGGGGGAGGGATCTCTACCAGCCTTCCCACTCAAAATATGTGGTGATGGTGAGGTACCAAGAGATTTCTTCTCTTCCTTCCTGCATTGTGTGTGGGTGGTGCTTGGAAGCTAACAGAGGTCTGGGAACTCTGAAGTAGTGTGACAGGTCAGTTCAGGGGGAAAAAAATCCACAATGAGAGTGGGCTTCGAGAAACTGGAACATAAGACCATGATCTAAATCTGGTTAGGTGGCAAAAATAATTGATGACCCCAAAATTATAATACTGTGCCAACATTTTTAACTGCAATTTGAGATTTGGAATTGGTTCTCTCTGAATTTGCTGCGGTTTGGGTTGAAACCACTCTCTCAGTGACTCAGAGGAACTAGAACTTCACTCCCTCATCCTTGCTAAACTTATTTGTTCTGACCAGTATCATCTATTTTCAGGTTCTGGAGGCACTTGGGTTTCAGCCTCTCTCAAAGCATGCAGTTAATTCCTAACACAAAAAACCCTCCCTGTTGTTTGATATGATTTTTTAAACATATATGGCATATAGCCAGATTAGTTTTATACATATACACAAATGTATCTACATATACTACATAACACACCAACATAAAACAAAACAAAAAATTCTATCATGCAAAGTTAGTAAAAAATGTCATTTAAAAATATATGTCCAGTACTATAAAAAAATAACTGCTATTCAGGGAAAAATCCAGTATTCCCTGATAATTTGGGAATCAAGCTACAAAAGTTAGTCCTTTTCTTAACAACACTCGCCGGCATTTTTATTTAGGTTGTAAACTAGAGTTTAGATTTTATAATATTATAAATACTAAAAACAAAGAATACTAACAATTTTTAATACTGCCTCTAAATTAGTATATCACATTTTACTGAAATAAATTTTAATATTGATTGCTCAGCTTTGAAAAGTTATGGACAGAGTTACTACCATATGCATGGGCTGTTCTAATTTTCTTCTGCAGGCAGTATTAAAACTGAAGCATGACTAGCTAAGGAGAAAAAACCTGAGTTTTAAACATGCACAGCCACACACAATGTGATAAGAATAAACAGAATGATAAGCCTTAGAGGAAAAAAAAGGGATACCTACTTTCTGCTGCTAGAAGTCCTAGTAGGAAGGCAGCATTTGGACAAACAACAACAGTATGAAGATTTCAGAACAAGCAAGTTATAAAGCTGCAACTAGGCACACTAATTTAGCCACAAATAGTATGAACAAACTCAAGACTTTTTTTTTTTTTTAAACTTTGTATGTGAGACAAATGGCACTTGAAAAAAAAACATTTGGGATTGGGGCAGATAGCACATTTGCACACTGTCAAGCATCTGAAACTCCTATATTCGGATACTGGCTGAAAATGAAAATCCTAACCGACATTTATACTGTATGGGACATCAGAAAAAAGATCAAGTAAAATTCTCAATGAGTGGAGAACTGTTACACTTTCTCCTTCAATTTCTAGGATTTCCTTCCTCTTTCAAAACTTTTTATGGTACACAGAAGCAAGTAACGCAAGAAAAGACAGTCAGACTTTGTAATTGTATTAATATTATATTTACTACTATCACTTGAATTTTTCAAACATTGATGATTAAAAAATTGTTAACTAAAGAATCTGAAGAATTGGTTATGATGATTTAGCATTGCTAACTATATTATACTGTACCTGGTAATGACGGAGACACTAGTATTTGAGCTGCAGACTAAGACCTTAGTCTAGAAACACTTATGCAATGAATAGTTCCATAGAGGTCCATGGGACTACTCAAGTGCATAAAATTACTCACATGCATGTTTGCAGCACTGGAGCCTAAATTTAACCATTTATCCTTCTCTCTCACAGAGACAGGCTGGAAGGTTTGTCTTTCTTTCTTTTTTCCTTTCAGTTTTAATTATCAAGAATTTAATCATTAGGAGTTAATATTGCTAAATTTCTATAATTTACTATGACATAATAGATTCTAAAAGAACAAATATTTACCCACAATAATCTTGAGGCAAAAGTCATTTTCAAATTGCATTTATAAATAGAAGCCTACATGAAGCCATTGTCATGCCATTTACCCGAAGGATCCAAAAACACTGATGTGGTGTTAAAATGTCAGCTTTTATGTTCTGTGAGAAACTGCTGCTTGTATTAAGTTAAACATTTACCACAGACCTCAGAAAGCAAATAGATACTCAGGAAATACTGTGATAAGCTGTACAGTGCAAGCTGAACATGTACACGTGGTCAATCACCCTTTTAGATACATGCTGCTGTACCTTCTTTGTGGTTTAAAAGCAACATTTGTAAATTGTCTTGCAAGAAAATCCAGAACTATTTGAAATGGACAAAAAGCTAATAATGAAATGTGAAGTCATTAGCGTCTCTCTCTCACCAACAGAAGTTAGTTCAATTAAAGATATTACCTCACCTGCCCTGTCTCTCTAATATCCTGGGGCCAACACAACTGCAAACAGAGTATGAAGTCACTGTGAAATGACAAATGACCCTCACAATGCATGAGCACTACAACTGAATAGCTCAAATGTGTATTTATAAATCCTCCACAATAAGAGATAAAGTATGCTTTTCTTTAAAAATCAATTACCTGATTTTCAAAGTTGGTGAGCACCCATTGATTTCAGTGGGTTTTGCAGTTGCTCAACAGTTCTGAAAGTCAGGCTATAAAAAGGTGTTTGGAAGTGAAAAAGTTACAGTTGACAATGTTAATCTTTATGGGTTTTTCTATTTATTGGCTAAGCACATGGGCTTATTGTGGGACATAAACCCTGAAATTTTGAATTCAGGTAAAAAACTTAAGTATCCAGCATCAGCAAAATCTCTTTCCAGTTCAGCTTCCAAAGCTAACAGTTATTCAAGCAATTCCATGACCTTTCTATGGTCTGCCACCTAGTAGATGACTGAGGAAGTTAACTCAGCAGAAATGAACTGCTTCTTTTGACAGCAACATTATGTGAAAAGAAAAACAAGGTTTTAATGTTTGTTAGTGCAAGAGTCTTTTATTTTTGGAACACAGACTCTCACATAACATCTTGTAGGTGCCAAGTATTTGAAATATATGTGATCTTTAACTTTGAATAAGAAATAGTCATAAAATGTCTTATTTTAAAACTTGCTTTATTTCTAGTAGGACTTACCGAATGTAAATATTCACTGTTAAGGAGGCATTTTAATTTAACATGTATCCCAGAAAAATCCATAAAGCCACTATTTTATTATTCGCCTTCAAATTCGTCAAGACTCACTTCTGCAGTTTTATCTACAGAACACTATAAGCTGATAACAGCTAGGCAAGTGGCAAGCTGCAGATAACCTACAAAGCTGCATGACTTTTGTATTGTTGTTTCATGCTCTCTCTTCTGCACCTCCTCCCTGTATGTTTGGTTCATCCACCTGTTGCATCTTGTCATTAGAGGAGACATGCTGATGAAGGAGATAACAAGTCATCCCAAACAGGACAGGACATTAGGGAAATGATTATGTATTGACCAGTGGGCTGGCTGGACCAAGACCCAGTGCAACTTCCAGTAAGCAGGAAAGAAAGGGAGATTTAAAGTGGGGGGAAATAAGCCATATAAAATTATCAGCGTCTCCCTTTTCATTTCTGTTTGATTCACTTACATGTTTTGCCGCTGATCACTGGACAGCACCCAGGATATCTAGCATCTACTGGAGAATTGCCTATTTGCTGAATACAGTGCCCTAAACTCTGAGGCTGTTACTCCATCAGGATAGGCTGGAGGTTCAAAGTGCTCCCCCACCTGTGTAGTAGGGCCCACCTTTCACGGAAGGGAGAGCAGTGTGACAGATTGACGTGGATGAAGAATGGAGCTGAAATAGGGTGATCAATTTTTCAAACAGCAAAAGTGGGACACATGCAGGGGCCCTGCTCCCTGGCTCCACCTCTTCACTCTGAGGCCCTGGCCAGGCCAGAAGCCAGAGCCCCCCAAGGTCACTGTGGGGAGCCCCAGACCCTTCACCTGCTCTGGATGGGGTGCTGGGGTGCCTGAGAGAAGCCCCAAGCCCGTGTCCCCACCCCCGAGGGTACACTGCCCCAGGCAGATGGAGGGACAGGAGCTCCCCATAGTGGCCCAGTCTCCCCAGAGAGCTCTTACTACTGCCCAGCTCCAGTCCCCTGCCCCTTCTGGCAGAACAGGCTGGCACTGCTCCTAAGCCTCGGGAAAGCGTGGAATGGTACCACAGGGAATCCAAGACAAATGCCGTCCCAGAATCATTCAGCCTACTCCATCATTTATTTTTAACGACAAACTTCTCAAATCGTGGGATTTTATCAAAGAGGTAAACAAACAGGCAAATGGCATTTTAAATACTAAATCTTCAACTTGGAGTTTCTTATCTGAAATCCCATTATTGCAAAATGCAAAGGCATAACCATTTAGGCTGGGAATTACAGAGGAGCCCAAGGGAGTTAGATGTTCAGCAGGGCTGGCTTTAGGCACTGTGGGGCCTGATTCGAAAGAGCTGCCTCTGAAGACAGCAGCGGGACTTTGGTGGTAGCTCAACTGGCTGCCGGTGCCTTCGGCAGCACGTTGGCAGAGGGTCCTTAAGGACGTTGTGGGGCCCTCTTAGGGGCATGGGGCCCGATTCGGGGGAATCGGAGGAATCGCCCTAAAGCCAGCCCTGATGTCCACCTCCCACTGAAATTCAGTGGAAGTTGGGTGCTGTCATAGAGAAGCCCTGCTTGGAACACCCTCAGGATACACATGACAGACATGCCTGCTCAGTTTCCTTCCTTCAGAGTGCCCAGAAGTAGTTCAACTAGTTGTGGGGCTCATTTATTGCAAGAGTTCCACACACGGAAAACAAAAGTCCCACAACCATAGTCCAGATTCCCCCCATCATAGTCCAGAGAGTACATGCAACATACCACCCCAGCATCTATCACCAGGTCCTGGCTCTTCAGCACAGTCCTCTCTTGCCTTTGTACCAGGACAGCCTCCCCAGCACTTCCAAGCGGAATGCAGCCTTGCTGTTCCCAGCAGGAACTCCACAGCCTCTCTACTAGGAGCATCCTTGCCAGGGGAGCATCCCTTATTCCCCAAAGGCCCTCTCAGTTCCTGTGGGTCCAGCTCTCGGAACCCGGAGACGTCAGTGGGTAAAAGCTCCTCCACTGCTCCCATGCCTTCAGAACTCTCCAGCCCTCAGCTCTGGCTCTCCAGGTTCGAGCTGGAAGGCAATTTCCCCTGCTTCTCCTGCCTTCAGCCCTGGCTCTCTGGCTTGCGGATGAGAAGTCAGCAAATCGATCTTTGCTGCTCTCCTGCCTTCAAGTCTTCTCCTAGGAACCACTTTCTACTTCTTTCTGGGACTCTTCCAATCCCCTGGTCTCAGGCAACTCTCACCTGCCCCTGACTAACCCAGTCTGCTCATCGGGTTGCTCACACCCTCTTAAAAACAGGAGCACCTGCTTTGGCCTTCGGGAGCTAGACCTACTTCATTTACTGGGGCTAGCCACCCTGTGACAGGTGCTTAATTCCTTTAGGATCTTTTGAAAAATCCCATCTTTAAGAACTGGTGTAGTCTTTACAAGCAGGCTTCAAAGATTTGACAACACAGCAAATATATAATTGAAGCACCTTTTTGAAGGAAGAGAGGGAGATCAAGTTCTTTATCTGGCCGAGTTATTTCAGAAAGCTGAAAGTTGCACTATGGTTCTTTTCCTGAAAGCCTCAGGATTTTTTTCTAAGTTAATTATCTGAGTGAGAAGCTCTCTGAACTAAAGCATTTAAATTAGTCTGTCAGGCATCAATACAAATATCCCCTGGGAGCAGTTTCTCAACCTTTGGGTTGCAACCTCCAAGGAGATCAACAACTGTTGTCTTGGAGCAGGAGCCTGTTCCAGCTTCCTCCCAGAGGAACTCCAACTACTGCACCAGTTACTCCAGAAATTAATAAGAGGTTCCAAAGGATCCAGCACAAAAGGCTGAGCACATATGTAACTATCTGGCTGCATGGTTCCTGGAAGAAAAAAAGTTGAGAACCTGTGCTTATTACATTATTTGCAACCCCAAACCCAAATGAGGAAGACACACATCCTGTTGATGCAAGCCTGAATCTGAAATGAGGAACCTTGCTATTGCTGTAACAGAAAAATTGCAGACGTGTGTGACCTACTTCTGTGACCATGACTGAGGAAGCAAAAAGTATCTTTTAAAACACTCCAAATAATCCTAACTGATGTTCAATCAAACACACTGGAAAGATCTCTCTATAAAATGGTACATCAGATCCCCTTTTGTACAATACATAAAATGTTCAAATCTGAGTACCTAGAGTGCCCACGTCCATATTTAGGCAGCTAAATAAGTGGTGTGAAGTTCCTACTGACTTCACTGAAAGCTGTGAGTGGTAAAAACATCTGACAATCAACCTTTTTATTTGAGCATGTACATCTGAATATTCCAACTCTATGTAAATAAAATTAAATAATATTTAAAAAATTTACTTTTCCACTATTTTTTCTCTGCCATAGTTAACATTTGCAAGCCCCTTCCACCTCCTTCCTTATAGAAATATTAGGACAGAGAGAGAATGAGAACTTACCCTTCCCCAGCAATCCAAAATACATAATTAATTCCCTGAGACATTTTCTAGTATAGTAAGTTTCAGGCTGTCACATTGACACATGCTGCAATGTTTGAATTGCAACCATTATTTATTTCTTAAGAAAACTTGTTCAGATGATAATTTACAAAAAGCAGAAGTAATTCTATTGGTCTCATGTTTTCTACAGCGTATTTATACAAAACCTAAATTCTGGAACATCTTTGACATGTCAATAACCCTGTAACAGGAGATTTAAAAAAAAAATTCAGTTCCAGAAAAGGAGACCAACAAGCTCCTAATATACAAAGATACAATGAAAAACATTCGCAGGGAAGAAGAACCCTAATCCCACTAAGGGTACAGGGCATAATTTGAAAAAACTCTCAGACTCAAGTCATGTAAATAGACAGATATGATGTTATGCCAGCCTTTGTAACGAAACACTGTCAGGTTGAATACAGATCCAGGAAGATCTATATCATTCTGAAGAAGCATTCTCTGGACACTCCCTTGTAGAAGCACTATAAAAGAACAGCACTAAAATGCTCACACAAACTCTAATGTACATGCTGCTCTATGACAGTATGGGAAATCAGCAAACAATATAGGACTAAAGCCCGTAAAGGTTTAAAACTCAATGTGAAAGGTAAATATGCTTTCAGTGAAATTACCTGAGGAGGTAGGGTCTTCAGAGAAGTCTGGCAGCTCTTCAGGGGGATCCCCATAGAAGGAATTGAATTTGTGGCTAGATACTGCTGCTAGTACTGCCCCCTAAATAAACAACACAAAGTCTCAGTCATAAGCAGTAGGTCAACAAAACATGTTTACAAACACTGTGGCTCAGTCAGGCCTGAAGGTCCCAAGCCCTTCCAGACTATTCTTCTTGTTGGAGTTATGAGAGACTTCATGCACTCCATCTATGACCTGACTGCTGCAGTGAAACAAATCTCATAGGACAGCCAGCTATGCACTATTCCAAAGGACTGGATATGGCAACCTGCCTCTCTGTGATGGATATGGCACAAGTGCAGCATTTATTTTTAAATTATTGGGCTGCTGCTGCTTCCCCATAGTCCTCAGATTGAAGAGCAGTGGAGAAAAAGACAAAATGCCCGAAAGCACAGCTTTCACTAGTGCACAAGTAGAGAACAATGAAAACCAAAGCCCCCCGATGTAACAAGAACTGCAAGCCCTAGTTGACAAAGATAATGTCACCCTCCAATGGAGCTGGTTTACATTTTTTTTTTTTTAAAGAGCCTGAATGGACAGATCTAGTCTTGAAGGATCAGAAGAGAAGAAAGGATGTTCAGAAAAACAGTACATTGGATGAGTTGATGAGGAAAGCAGGCAAGCCTGCCGGCAAGGCAATGACAGTCACCCTCAGGAACTCATTCACTTTACATGGGCAAAAAGGAACTGGCAGCTAGAGCATTAAGAGTCAACTATATTCCACCGCAGAAGCAGGTTTAGAACTTTGAGAAGTTTCTGCCTTCATCATAAGCAGGAGAACAAACCTTAAGACTAGGCTCTTCCACAACTGTATCTTTGGAATGTGTTAAATGCTCTCTCTCAGTTTCATCTTATTCACCCCACACAATCAATAGTTATTTGGGTATGCTACTGTCTAGCAATGGAGGACCCTTTTCAGCCAACTCTACTTTTAATCTACAAATTAGCAGGCAAGGAGTATAGTCTAGCATACAGTGGGCTGCATCATTCCTTCTGATACTACATGTGTGTTCTTCACCAGGAAATTTTTTTTACTGACACTGACTAGCCTCCACCCACAAACTTTAAAAAAGCTTATCACTTAAGTATGTCAGAACATTATACAGAAATACTGTACACACTGGCCTTAAAATAACAGTCAGCACCAGAGAGAATGAGCTATGATGATGATAAAATAGCCCTTGTTTATTTTCTACTCCCTAAAATGCCTTGCCGTGTTTAGACTGAAATAAATTAGGCACCTTACTGTCTTATTTGGAAAAAGAAAACATTTAATAGTTTTTGGAGTGTTCCACTCAAATCACATGGTAACCTACTGCTCATGTGTCACTGAGGTTACCAGTATGTTTCTTAATTATGTGAGATCTCTCTCTCTCTCTCTCTCTCACACACACACACACACACACACACTAATTTCAGTAAACAAATTACTTTAATATAATTGTGGTCCAGATATATGTAGTTTACTGCTCAAAGTAGCAGTCATATTTAAATGTATAGGCATTTATTTTTTGGACTCCTTACACTACTTAGAAATGCTGGTACACATGAAATAAAAATCAGGCTTTTAAAATAGGTTGACCTCATTATGTGGACATGTTAACAACTAACAGAATTATTAATATCAAGGGATGACCAATGAAGAATCAACACATAACACATTATTAACACATAACATAGAACTGTGAAGTTGTACACTGCGAGAAAGAGAAAAAGGATGCATTCCTGCTTCTTTTATCTTTTTTGGTTTGCAATTGTGATTCACAGGTATTGCTCAAGAAAGCAAAGCCAGCTGACAGTTTTCTTAAATTGGTGGCATTTTGCATTATGCGTTTAGAAACCTTCCAACAGCTTAAGAAAACATGAGGCCTTTTATGTAGTTATTACTTGAAATATTACTGATAAAAATATTGCTTCATCTAAGACAGTTATAGTGGAAAATTTAAAAACAGTTTAAAGTGAATTAAGCAGGAAACCTGTGGTTTGTAGTTCTGTATGTTTATGAAAGTTAAAGATCTGATCCTTAACTAAATCAAGGAAGCAGGGCAGAGCTTGGCTGTGGAAATGAGAAACATTAGTTTACCCTATTTATTTTTGGAACGCCCACTGTGTCAAAGGAGAATTGCAATATTCTTGGACTTCAGCTCTAAAATGCCAAAAGGTAACATTAAAGATTCACAGACAGCGAAGACTCATTTTTGTTTAAAGTGGATCTCGTGCAGTAACAAGTATGAACATAGCTGTCGTCCCAAAACCACATCGATACCACAGTTTTTTACTTACTGTCAAGTGATACTAATGAAGGACTAATTTTTGTTTTAAGTCATGTTTTTAGTGTCTGATTGGTTTCAGTGGTGCTAAATGACTCTGATCAACTAACCTCTGATATAAAAAAAATCCCAGAAGCTCTCATAGAATGCAGAAGATATTTTAATTTATGCAATGAGGCCTAAAACTGTACAACCTAAACTTGTAAAAAAACTAAAATACAGTCATTGTCCCAGAAGAAGGGCCAGATACTGCCTTTAAAGCACAAGGTGTGCTGAGGAAAGAGCTGAACTCCAGCATCCCAGGTAGCGCTCTCAGTGGCAATGTGCCTCAGGGAGCAACCTGGTATATATGAGGGAATTTGTTGCTGTTTTACCCATTAAGAGACTGTAGTGTACATTCCTCTTTGAGGTTAGTCAGCTGTAGTGATCGCTACTCCCATTTGGAGTGGCTTGGAGGTCATAAAAGGGAGAAGTCTCTGTGCTCAGGAGAGCTTAGGGCCTGCAACTGTGACTGGTGTCTGCATGGGGGAAAGGGAAGGTATTTTTAAGCTTCCATACGTTCTTGCGCACCTGCACATAGGCAGTCATAGAATGACCCTATGTATAAAGCATTAAAAAAAAACCAAAACAAAAAACACCACACCTGGGGGGAATTACGTAGGTGAAGGGAATTTGGCAGATTTTCTATTCAGATAGATGGTTAAGACAGGTAAAGACTTTGGAGTATATACAGATTTGGAACAATATACCAGAACAATTTTATTTGAAATAAGTGCAGAAGAAGAGACAAAGAATAAATTCCTGAGCTCTTTGGTTGGCAAGGTAGTTCTGATAAAAATGATAATTCTAAGATGCAGACATGCTCTATATGTTTGCGAGTCTCGCATAATGTCCCCAATAGTCTGGACAAAAGATCAAATACCATGGTATATAAACCAGTATATAAGGAAAAAATAACCAGGGATAGACAGTGGTATTAAGCCACATCAATGATAGTACGGAAAAGTGCCACCCTAATACACATCTCCCAAATGCATCAAGTTGAGACAAGTACAGTGGCTCTGTGAGCACAGAGTAAACAAAGCAGCTGCTATCATAGCCTCTTTTCTCCTTACTCTGTTTGGGCAGGCAAGCATCTCTAGAGATCGCAGCCTGAAGCATTCTTTACATTGAGCACACGGATTGCTGCTGTGCTGCTCTGAACAGGGGTGCAGGGAGTGGGAAAGAAACCTCTGAATTCTCCCACTTGTGCAGGGTTGGGCACGATCTGGTCCCTAGAGAGAAAATTAACACTTTAATGGATCAATACAGGAAGACAGTACAGCTGTCCCAGTTTTTTTTAACAACTCCTTGAATTCTGAAATAAGCAGTGGTTCCAATTATTGTTTCTGCTTACAAAGGTTACAGTACATTATATAGTAACCAAATAACTGTAAAACTAACATTTTCAGTTAGATGTGCTGAAATTCTGACGAAATTCAGAAAACAACACTCGAATCTCTCTGGTAGTTGACTCAGACATATCGATATGAAGATATGATAATCTCAGACCCCCCCCCCCCCGGTAGTCGTTATGTGAGGAATTTCAAAGTTAGAAAAAATAATGAAATACTAAGAGTATCTGATCCAGTGTTAGAAGGACAATTTTTTGTTTGCTCATTACAGGAAAATAGGGTCCAACATACAAGTTTTACAGTGTTTCAGGTGTGGGGTGCATTGCAATGAACAATTAGTACTTTCAGAACACCACCTGAAGAACAGTAGCATGGATAAAGTAAAGTGGCAGGGAAAAGGTTGGTATAGTATAATATGGTATTGAATGTACATAAACACAAGATGTTAAGAGTGGAGAATTGCTTATAAAGTAAAGATTGAAGTCTTTGTGTAGACCATAAAAATAGATTGTTTTAAAAAATCTTACCTAAATTCTTTAACTAATGCAATTTTAAATAGGACTTTGTACCTCATGTAGGCAAGTTGTATTAAATAATGTGTTATCTGACCATAGTTAAACATAGGGGGAAGCTGCTAACTTGTTCAGAAGCATGAGGATTATTCCAATCCTACATGTTAAACATGGTTAGAATTATGCAAAACTTCCATGAGGCAATCTGATTTTGCATTTTGTTACAAACCCTACAATTGGCAAAGATTTGCCAAAAGCATGCCCGAATCTTTTGATGAACCTAGACCAAGTTTCAGGTAAAATCCCTCCAGAGAGGCCATGAATTTATGATTCTGAGTGGAAACCACACAATGTTTCAGCTGGATCTCAACATTCTTTTCCCTATAGTTGGAAACTGCTCCTATATATATACACATATAACTAAAGGCTGATGGAACATTCTTAAGAATACCCCTTTGCAAAGAGCTATAACCTACTCCACCCCCGAAAAGCAAATAAAATCATAATTGTCCTTTATGAACATCTTACGATGGCCCTTCATATATGATGAGTGGTGAAGCCAGTGGAATGTTTATCCTTTGTTGATATAACTGATTACAATATAGATGATACTAAGCAGTAGGAATTAAATTATGCTGCAGCACAGGAGTGACTCAAAAACGTACAAACTGGCCATTCTTTAAAGAAGCAAAAACAGGCTGCAAGAATATTTTTCACATTTTAGAAATTATATTTAGAACCCGTTAAGAAAAAACCAGTAGTCTCCCTCCCACCAAGTCACACAAAAGACACACTTTCTCCAATTGCGAAGAATAAAGAACAGATAGTTGCAGACTTTGGCTCAGTAAATAAGTGCTCCACTCCAAATGCTTATAGTCAAAACCTCAAAGGATGTATTCTAGAAATGTCTGCAGTATGCTAGTCTGATGCCAAGTGTATGCACCACAGGAACAGCAATTATAGTGGGGATCTAATATAGACAGCAGTATTAGGGGCGATGGAGGGGGAATGTTGCTAGGTTACCATAACCACACAGAGTGGAAACAATGCAATCTTCTAGCAATAAAAAAGACAGTTACCTGTTCCGTAACTGGTGTTCTTCGAGATGCGTTGCTCATGTCTATTCCACAGTAGGTGTGCATACTCGCCACATGCACTGGTGCCAGAAGTTTTTCCATTAGCAGTACCCGTGGGGTGAAGCACCGCTGCAACCCCTGGTGTGGTGCCTCTATATCGTGCTATAAGGGGGAGCCGCACGCTCCCCCCAGCCTTGGTTCCTTCTTGCCAGATAACTCCGAGAGAGGGGAAGAAGGGCAGGATGTGGAATAGACACGAGCAACACATTTCGAAGAACACGAGTTATGGAAAAGGTAACTGTCTTTTCTTCTTGAGTGCTTGCTCGTGTATTCCACAAGTGATTTCAAGCAATATCTGTTGGAGATGGGTAGGAGTTCATGAGTTCCTGGGACGCAGCACCGCTCTGCCGAACCTGGCATCATCCCTACTTTGGGAGATGATCACATAATGCGCAGTAAACGTGTGAACTGAAGACCAAGTGGCAGCCCTACAGATGTCCTGGATAGGGACATGGGCTACATAGGCAGCTGACGAGGCCTGAGCTCTCGTTGAGTGCGCCTCGATGATCGGTGGTGGGGGAACCCCTGCTAGATCATAGCATGTGCGTATGCACGCAGTGATCCAGCAAGAAAGGCACTGGGTGGAAATAGGCTGCCCCTTTATACGACTGGCCAAGGCAATGAAGAGTTGCGAGGATTTCCAGAACGGTTTAGTCTGAATCAGGTAGAAGGCCAGAGCCCTATGCACATCGAGTCTGTGGAGACAGCGTTCCTCATTGGAGGAATGGGGCCTGGGACAGAGAACAGGAAGAAAGATGTCCTGTTCCATATGGAAGGTGGAGACCACCTTCGGGAGGAATGCAGGGTGTCGGCGAAGTTGGACCTTATCCTTGTGGAAGACTGTATATGGAGGTTCCGAGGTCAAGGCGCTGAGCTCGGAGACGTGTCGGGCCCACATGATTGCTACAAGGAAGGCTACCTTCCATGAGAGGTGAGACAAGGAACATGTGGCCAAGGGTTCAAAGGGAGGCCCCGTGAAGCAGGATGACACCAGGTTTAGGTCCCATTGTGGTACAGGGGATCTAGCATACGGGAATGAACGGTCAAGGCCTCTAAGGAAGTGGGAGGTCATAGTATGGGAGAAGACAGAATGCCCTTGCATGGGTGGGTGGAAGACTGATATAGCCGCCAAGTGCACCCTGACAGAGGTGGGTGCCAGCCCTTGGGTCCTAAGGGACAGGAGGTACTCGAGGATAAGTTGGAGCGGTGCGGACGATTCGGAGACTCCCTGCTCACCTGGAAAATCGAGACCACTTTGCCAGGTACGTCCGGCGTGTGGAAGGCTTCCTACTTTCCAGGATGACCTGCCTGACTTCCTCAGAACACTTCCTCATTTAGCCACTGAGCAGCCATGCTGTCAGGTGCAGAGCAGACAGATTGGGACGGAGGAGGTGGCCCCCGTCCTGGGAGAGGAGGTCTGGGTGTAGTGGCAACCTCCTCGGAGGGGCTGCCAGTAGGCCCGGAAGGATCCCGTAACAGTGTTGACGGGGCCAGGCTGGGGCGATAAGGATGATATGTGCTTTGCCTGTTTTCACTTTTTCTAGGACTTTGCCTATAAGGGGAAATGGTGGAAAAGCACAGAATAGCTGGTCCGACCACTACAGGAGGAAGGCATCTGAGATCACGTCCTTCCCCCCCGGAACAAAACCAGGGGCAACGCTGGTTCTGGCAGGTTGCGAACAGGTCCCCCTGGGGAATTCCCCACTCTTGGAAGAACCGTTGAGTGTCCTCCGAGTGACCACTCGTAATGGGGGGAGAAAACCCTGCGGAGGCAATTGGCCTGTGTATTGCGGGCTCACAGTAGGTGGAAAGCCCTTAGGGAGATGTTGTGGGCTATTCAGAATTCCCACAGGCTCAGGGGTCCTGGAAGAGGGCCGAGGATTGTGCCCCACCTTGCCTGTTGATGTACAACATCATGGCGCTGTTGTCCATAAGGACTCTGACCACCTTGCTGCAAAGCTGCATGATGAAATCTACACACGGCAACCGTATCGCCCAGAGCTCCCTGACATTTATATGGAGGTACAGGTCTGAGGCTGACCACATCCCTTGGGTTTGCATGTTCCCTATGTGGGCTCCCCAGCCCAAGTTCGATGCATCGGATACCAGGTCTATTGACGGGACCAGGTCCCGGAAAAGAACCCCTTGGAGCATATTGTCCAGGGAGGACCACCATTGTAGGGAGGCGATTAACGGGGTCGGTACCGTGACGACCTTGTCCAGGCCGTCCCGGGCCTGGGAGAACTGGGAGTCTAGCCATAGCTGGCGGGGCTTCATTTGGAGCCTGGCATGGCGGACCACATACGTGCACGCTGCCATGTGTCCTAGGATCTGAAGGCACACCCTTGCTGTTGTCACTGGAAAAGTGGTGACCAAGGCGATGAGACCTTTGAGGGTTTCGAACCTGCCCATACGGAGAGAGGCTTGGCACCTTAAGGGAGTCCAGTAGTGCCCCTATGAATTCTATGCGCTGCACGGAAACTAGCATTGATTTGGTCTCGTTTACCAACATGTGGAGATTGGCACATGTGGACAGGAACAGGTCCACATGGGCCCTCACCTGAGACTGTGTGTTGCCCTTGATAAGCCAATAGTATAGATTCGGGAACATCTGGACCCCTTCTTGTCTGAGCCAAGCCACCGCCACCACCACCATACACTTTGTGAATACCCTGGGCGCTGTGGATAGGCCAAATGGGAGAACCGTAAACTGGCAGTGGTCGGGCCCCATGAGGAAATGGAGGAAGTGCCATATGTATGTGGAAATACGCATCCTGAAGGTCCAGGGCTGCATACCAGTCCCCAGGATCCAGGGAGGAGATAATAGAAGCCAGGGACATTATGCGGAACTTGGAGCGGACCATAAACCGATTGAGATTCCGCAGATGTAGGATGGGCCTGAAACCCCCTTTTGCTTTTGGGACCAGGAAATATCAGGAGTAGAAGCCCCTGCCCTGGAATTCTACTGGCATTCTCTCCACTGCCCCCAGGTGTAGTAGTCACTCCACCTCCTGATCTAGGAGGTGAACGTGCTCCGGGTCCCCCGAGCCCAACAGAGACAGGAGGTGGTTGGGCAGGGGTGAACTGAACTGCAACATGTAGCCCTTGGAAATGGTGTTGAGGACCCAGCGGTCCGAGGTTATTTGCGACCATTTCCCGCGGAAGGCAGACAAAATGGTTGCCAAACACAAACTTTATTAGCAGGGGGGTTTCCATGGCAATTGCCTTGGTGCCCCTCTGCAAATAGTCAAAACTGCCTCTTTCCCTGCCTCTTGCCCTTAGAGGGCCTAGGCTGTGGGGCAGAGTGGGACAGTCATTGAGGCTGCTGCTTTTGGTCTCTCGGCCTCTTGTAAGGGGGCTCATATCTGCTCTGTGCACGGTGAGCTGACGTCTGTGGTTTGGCCTTGTCTTTGGCTAGAGGGACATAGAGGCCCAAAGTTTGCAGGGTGGTACAAGAGCCTTTCATCCCGTGCAGCCTGGCATCCATCTGCTCGGTGAACAGGGCCTTCCCGTTGAACGGCAGGTCCTGCATGAGGGACTGGACCGCCACCGAAAGCCATGACAGGAGGAGCCACGACGCCTGGCGCATGGAGATCATGGAGGCCATCGACCGAGCCGCTGTATCTGCCACGCCCAATGCTGCCTGCAGGGCTGCTTTGGCTGCCCTCATACACCAATGTCAAAGTCCTTCCTATCTGGCTCTGGGGGGTGACAGACCGAGGGCTGCCCAACATGGGACCAGCCTCTTCCCCCGTCTTCTCTCGGCACCATTGCGAAGTCGAAGTCGTACTCTTCCTTTGCTTCTTGGAAGGGGTGCGGTGCCGACTAGGGGAAGGCGGCTTTGCTGCGCACTGACGATGCGGTGTCTTGCACTGAGTCTGCTCAGCGTACTGAGGTTGGAGCCAATGTCGATTCCATGAGGAGAGTGCAAAGTCTGATATCTCTCTCCTTCTTATTTCACAGCTTAAAAGACCTGTAGATCTTGCAGCGTTCACTCACGTGAGTTTCGCCCAAGCAGCGGAGACACTCAGCATGTGGATCACTCTTGGGCATGGAATGGCGATAGGAGTAGCTCAACTTGAAGCCTGGGGCATGCCCCGGGCCCACTCTAACAACTGAAAAACTACTTCCTATAAGCTACTAACAACTAGCTAAAGGTGCCACTAAGATCAACTGGAAAGGCTGCAGCAGAGCTGGAGCAAGAAGTTCTGACGCACCTTCACTGGCGGCAAGAAGGAACTGAGGGTGTGGGGAGTATGCGGCTCCCCTTATAGCACAATATAGAGGGGCCACTCCAGGGGTCGCAGTGGTGTTCCCCCTCTACGGGTACTGCTAAGGGGAAAACTTCCGGCACCAGTGCATATGGTGCACACGCACGACTACTGTGGAATACACATGAGCAAGCACCTGAAGAAGACGACTTTCATAAAGAAACCTTATTTCTGCGGCTTGAGATATTTGTCTCATATTTCAACTAATTTGAGGCAAACATTTAGTTTGAGTTTGTCCCAAAATCCCATTTAGGTCAATGCATGACAAGACAATCTAAATAAGACATCTCATATTCAAGATAATTAATCAATGATCATTAGATTAATTAAGATTCCTGATCTCATAATTCTAGATATTTCAGAGTATAAACACACAATTTTTAAATGAAACCAAGAGACTAAAATGGAGAGGACTAGTGTCTGCAGCATGACACAGCAGTAAACTAATCCATTCTAAATATCTATTTCAACTTTAAATCTTAAATATTTTAAAAAATACACAGAACTCTTGACTCGTATTAAAAGAAGTCTATACAGCAATGCAGACCAGAAGGGTGTAAACAGTATAGAACTCTATAGTGTGGTGCTCTAACTGCCCTGCGCAGATCCCACTGATGTGCTCTGAAAGGTTCCTAGTGCACATGTTTGGGACTAGGTACCTTGTAGACCATGTCAGCAGAGTCTATAAGTGGCAGTTAGTAGAGTGCTCTAAAGTGTTGCGCTCTATTTACACCTCCTTGGTGTGCCCTGTTGCACCATATAAACAAGCCCTATGACACTTTAATATTAAAGTTCTTTCATATAGAATTAAGTACTAAAGAAAACCATACAAAATTTAAGGTAATGCAATTATATCTGTCTAAATGTCAGATTCCTTTTACCTTTAGTTTCCTTCTTGCATTGAATTTCCTCAGTTGCTCTACTGTTTCTGGAAGATGAATCTTGTATGCATAGCGATCCCTCTCCTACAATTAAAAAAAAACACTCAAACTTCGCTCTGACAAAAAAACATTAAAAATTGGCCAAGATATGCAATAGATACTAAATTATCACACAGCAAGTTAGGATTTGATTACATTCATGTAAACCAGGGGTCGGCAACCTTCGGCACGCGGCCCATCAGGGTAATCTGCTGGTGGGCTGCGAGACATTTTGTTTACGCCTGTGCCGCTTCCCGCAGCTCCCATTGGCCGGGAACGGCGAAGTGCGGCCACTGGGAGCTGCACAGTGCCGTGCCTGCAAATGATCAACGTAAACAAAATGTCTTGCGGCCTGCCTGCGGATTACCCTGATGGGCCATGTGCCAAAGGTTGCGGACCCCTGATATAAACATTAAGGAAATTTCTTATAGAAATCAAGATGGTTGGATTCCAGAATGGGAGAAAGACAGGTGATGTGTTGTCACTTCCTGTGGCTGAAATCTTTTGTCAGTTGGTAGAACATTAATGAAACAGATTCTGTAAATTGCTGGGTAAGAGTTTTTCCTAAATTGGCAAATTACAAAAGAATTCGAGTTAAATAACATGGAACCCCCAATGTGAGCTGCTTCACTTAAGCTGCAACAAAGAGAAAACACACAATATGAAAAAATTATGCAATCTATTCAATACTGGAGATTATAACTCCTAAAAAGCAGTGTCTTAAAAAAACATATCTGATGCAAAGTCAGAAATAATGCAAGTATTGCAGGTATGTTTGCTGCTTCCCATTCTTGTTAACAACATTCTTAAACACATATCACAATTTGAATACTTGAGTATCTAGTCAATTTAAAGCCATTAAATTGTATGTATTACTGATAGGAGTGGAGAGATAATCTTATTGATCTCTTTCAGTTTTAAGATTAATTGGTTAAAATTTTAGTACACTACAGTAGCTTTAAGATGTTGGTCATTTCAACATCTAAATACACAAATAATTAAATCAGTATTAACTGATCATATTTAAAATAGCTTGTGTAACTGCAGACTCTTTTCTTCATTACTATTAAGTTATCAAAGAATATCTGAATATATCACCATATAATATTACACTTCAGCTTTAATATAGGGAAAACAGATGTAGTGGCTCTGTAAAACATTAATTAAAAAATATACTCTGGAGAGCCATATGATAGACAGCATCGTCTACCACAAATGACATTCCCCACCACATTCATATTAATAATCTGCGTATATCGCATGCTGTCAATGACTCATGGCTGTGTGGGGTTAATGAAATTTTGACTCAGGAAAGGAAGGCTGAGTTTAGCTTATTAAGGCAGATATATGAGAAGACCGAATTAGGGAATGTCAATAGCCACTTCAGGATTATGCTGGCAAGTATCGATTACAAACTCAATTTTGCTTCTTCTCGCCTGGCCAACCCTCTCACCCGACTTTAAGAACACAAAATAAAGTTATATCAGCCTCAAAATGCACAGGTTAGCATTCGTTAGGGCCAAGGATACATTTTTCTGCCAAATTTGCAGGGATCTGGACAATAAAGCTCCTCAGTTATGACACCCTAGTGACAGAGGCATTCACTAGAGTTAAAAAAGTCTAGCTTTCCTTTGGCCACATTACAGAAAACAAAACACAAAATAGAAAGCAAGAGAAAAATATAACTTTGTTAACCAGATTCTAAATAATATCAATGCCCAGAACCAGCATTTCTTAACTTCTGAATGTGGAATACCACTATGGACCTCCAGCTCTGGTAGGTTTAACATAGGACATCCTAGGGACTACTGGAGAGCTTTGCTTACATTCTCCCCAAGCTCCCACCTTCCTTTGTAGAAATAGGCTTCAAAATGTAACTCCTATCACTAGCAAGGTTTCTCAGTAGAAAAACATCTATTTTTATATCAGAAGGTTGATAAAAGCAGCTGCTGAGCCTTCTCAGGTCACCTGCAGGGGAAGGAGGAAGAGATGGAAGATAAAGCTTCTAAAATTCACATGGGATTCTATCATCTGGACTCCAGGAGGGCCATAGGAAGTAGTTGGAATGCTCCCCAAATCATCTTCTACACAGCACTACTCTATATTCTACAGTCCTGTTGAGGCACATTTGGGGCTCAATCCTGCAAGGTGTCGAGCACTCAGGCCCCAATCCAGTAAAGCACTTAAGCACATCTAAATATTTTTGTAATTTGATGGCTAATCTAAGGAGCAAAAAACCAACTTCCAGTTTTTAAGGATATGAACTTTTGAGATGTTATGTTGTTGGCCTTATTTACCTTCAGCCAAGGATGATTCAGGGCCTCATAAACGGTTATCCTTTCAGCTGGGTCCAGCATAAGCATGCGGCGTACCAGATCTTTGGCACTTTCAGAGATATGGCTCCATTGCCTGGGATTCATCTGATTGTAGGCGAAGAAAAAAAATTAAAGCAAGTGACAGAGTACAACAATTATAGGATAGTTATTCTGTATAATGAGCAACTAAGGTATAAGGACAGGTGACATTGGCACTACTGTCAATATTTTATTACTATGAATGTACACATAAGACTTGTGCACCATTAAAAAATATAGATATATTTTAGTATGTGAAAACTAAAACAATACGTACAGTGCTTGATGATTATACAACTGGTAATATGGTACCCATTTTTCCACCTACTTTTTTGCATGTAATGTTCCCTACAGATCAAATTCACCGTTCCCTGCACAAAGCAAAAGTAATCAGGCTTTGTCTGTGGAAATGAAATGGATGAAGGGACAAGTTTATGAGCTGCAGTGCAGCCACTCTACACAGTGAAATGTTGAGCTGCTGGATCTGAATAAGAGGGAAAACAATGGAGTTCCATGACTCCTCCCACACTGTGGATCTTAGGAATGCAAAGGACCTTGTGGACAACTGCTTCTTCCACAAGGCCAGTGTAAGGTTTAAAGGTTTCAGGAAACCTTTCTATATTACATTGCAAAGGTAGAATTTCATCCAGAACCACTGAGACAAACAAATGTACACTTCGATGCCAATTTTAGAATCAGTTTCAGAGTAGAACCACACTAAGCAAGCAACAATATACAAGGCGATGTATAGTTTAATCACATATTTCAAGTGTGATCAGTTTTGTGCCTTCAGCTGTTCAAGGAGATGATTACCAATAAAGGCACACTCAATTAAGCATCTTACTGTTGTTCTAAAGCACTTTTTTCCCCTGAGGCTCTCAGCTGCAGAGTAGACATACCCTGGTTAATTAATACAAAGAATACTACATATTATAGGACTATCAAACTTTAGCAAGATTTTGGGCAATATTCTTACCACTTCGCTAATGTACTAAAGGTGTGATTTTGATGTATGCAAAGAAGAAATGAAATGAAAGGGCTTTAGCTCCTTCCTCATAATGACTCCATGATGTCGGAAAGTGTTATGAAACAAGTTTGTCCTCATACACTGTAGTTTATCATCAATTACAAGTAGCTCCTTAGTAAGTAATCACTTATTTTATAAATTACTATACAGTGTAATACAACGAAAGTATGATATCATTTGTATACTAAGATAATCACAAATATTTTTACTAAATTAATGAGATCATTCTTTAGCTATCACATTTAGCATTTAGAACGTGAGAAATTTTATAAAATGGAGGAATACATATAAGAGTTTATGTATATATCACAGTCATACAGATAACACAGAACATCTAGTACATACTGAGGCCCTAATCTCAGAAACATTTTTGCATGGAAATAGTCTCCCTGAACTCATTGTAAGATCAGGATCCAATTTTGATGTTACTTTAGCTGCTTAATCCAGATAAATGATATGGTAATCTAAATGCCAGAGACTGTTAAACACATACACCACAGAAAAATGGATCAATAATGATATAGGTATCTCTATTCGCACATAGAGAGCTGTTTGTCTTGTGGAATTTTGCAAATTTCAGTCAGGCTAATTAGCAGCCAAAATATAGAAAGCAACTTCCAGATTTTTTTACAGCAGCGTTTTACCTCAGTGAAAAAGTAATCATGCACACTGTCATTTACCTTATATTTTCCTTTAATAATGCCTTCAAATAATCTTTCCTTGGTTCCATAAAAAGGCAAACAACCACTTAGTAGAATAAAAAGGATCACTCCACAACCCCAAACATCTACAGGTTTCCCATAGGGTTCTCTTTTTACTACTTCTGGGGCCATAAAATGAGGTGTTCCTACACGTCCTAAATGGAAATACAAACAAAACTGAGTAAAGTGATGTGTTTCAAACATGAAAATAAAAGTGAATAGGAAAGAAATTAATCTGCATTAAACTGAAACAAACAGTTTTAATGGAAAGTTTTATTCACGGATTAAACTTTTTTTTAAGACAATATTTTCATTTTCTATATTCAGTATTTGAGAAATGTGTCAGGATGGAGTAATCACTAATTTCTCCACTCCTTGGTTTACCCATCAATAAATTGGGTAAAATATTTACCTACCTTATTGTCATGTAAATAAAGATTATTTAAAAAAGCTCTGAGATCCTTGAGTGAAATGTGCTGTATAACAAGTATTTGACACCCATTGAGAGCAAGGCTCTTTATTTATCCACAGAACAGGTACGACGTAATACTGTTCCCACCTAAATACTTTACCAAAGTTTCTTAACTTTGAATTGTAGGAGTCACCACTAGAGCTGAGATGGCTGTTCAGGCTCCATGTCCTTGGCCTTTTTGCTGAAGGATATCAAACAGTGCCTACTGTTTTTGTCATGTGAACACTATCCTCAAAGAATTATATTGACAACACAAACTCACATCAGATGCTAATGTTTTGGGGGCAGGTTTTGAACTAGTCATTAAACAGAGGACCATGCAAACAACTATTTTTATGATCAATGACCCTGAACTTTCAAGGGAGTAAAAACAAGCTTTTTTTTAGTATTACTTTTGCTCAATTACTAACTGACAAGTCAAACTGAACAAATATAATAAAATTCATTTTATTGCCCTCTATACATTCATCCCCAAATGGTCCCTGTTGCTAAGAAACTACAGAAGAATTGCAAACGCAAATCTAATTTTCCAGCAATAGGAGCTCTGTCTGTACTACATGAGCAGCCTTAGGACTTCACAGCCACTGATGGTAATATCTGGGGAAAATCATGAGTCTGGCTAACAGCTGATACCACCATCACTAGATCTATCATCATTTATGTGCCCAGACTCGACAATGGTACTGCCCAAAAGCCTGAGTCAGGCCCATAGTGCTGGGTACTGTACAAACTCAGCTGAAAAGATGCTCTCTGCCCTACAGGGGATTACAGCCTAAAGGACTCAACTGCTATCACCATTTAATGCTATCACTATTCAAAGTTGCCTTGCAAAAAGACTTCTGCTGGACTGCTTTTTCCTGGGCACCACAAGACGACAAAATATCTGGAATATGCTTTAACTTGGTTGTACAAGTTTATAAAGTTACAAATCTGACAACTATCTGGCAATAACTTGTTCAGTGCAGGTCATCCTTCCTTTATAATCCGTCTATCTGGTGGTGGAGGGTTGCTCCTGCTCCCTGTAATCTGGTCCCAGCACCACTGGTGGAACTTCGCCACTCTCCTTTTGTATGAGGGCTAAAGGGGTGGGGAAGAGGGGGTTGTTTCTCCACCGTCTCAGATGTTAGGAACCCCAACCCATTCCCCACCTTCTATAAATGTCTTCTTCTAATCTGTTTCCAATTCTGATTCATCAGGGAACTGAATGATTACCTGCACTGGGCATGTGCCAATTTGTAATGAAATTAATTTTACAATCTAACCTATTCACCAGGTCCCCAGGCTGATGAGAGAAAAGTGAAAAAAACTCACCTTGCCCAGGCCAATGTGGTACTGAGGGAAAAATTCAATTATGAACCCCAAAAAGGAGACTAGTGCTCACAACAAAGCCCAGAAATTGAGTCTGACTCTAATCCCAATGGGAGGGAGAAGGGAAGCTTCACTCCCAGAGCAGACTGGTGCTTCAGGGCAGGAGGAAAAGGCTTTTAAACCCTCCCCTGAGGTACCTGGGAGCCAAAAGACTAAACCTGAACCCATCTGCAAAACCAATCAGCAACAGAACCCCCAACCTCTAGACCACAAGGAGGGGAGCCACCCCACCTCTGAGGCGGGGCATGTATGGAGTCAAAGATTACCAAGTTGCTTAGGATCATATGGTTTTCCCCCCCCCGAGTGCCTACAGATCCATGGAGAGGATATCAATGCTAGTAGTAACCTGCTTATAGGAGAGTCTCTTTCAGCTTAATGGCAGAGCTACTTGGATGAGGAGGTTACCTACCTGTAACTGGAGGTTCTTCGAGATTTGTGGTCCCTATCTATAGGCCACTGAGAGCTTTATGCATGCGCACCATGTGTCTGGATCCAGAGAATTTGAAAGTAGTGTTCACTGATCCGTGCATGCTCCCTGACTCATGGTTTCGTTCAAGGTGATGAAGTGTGGGTCAGACTGACTGCACCTCCAATTCCTTCTCCACCACAAATCCAGAGGGAAAGGAGGGCGGGAAGTGGAAAATAGATAGAAGAACCTCTAGTTACATCTCAAAGAACCTCTAGTTACAGTAAGTAACCTCCTCCTCTTCTTCGAGCCTTCGACTTTGGGCCCCCGTTCGTTGATGTAGCCAACAGTCGTGGTGTTGTCTGACATGATGAGAATACGAAGCCCAGGAGGAATAGGCTAGTCCAGGCCATGATTAAAGGATTCTTGGCTATGTGAGTTATAAGTTCTAGTGAAATCGGGAACCTGTCCCTTGGTTGGTAGGCTCGTGATCTGACTGAGTTGATGGTGGCCCCTATAAAGTCTAGGCATTGTCTGGGGTTTTTTGGTCCGTTTTTGACATTGATACTGACTCTGAGGGGAGAAAGGAGGTCGAGCAACATGGAAGTTAAAAGATGCAGCCTGACTTTTTGTCTCATTTTGTTTTAGGTTAAATAAAGTCAATTCATTTGTATAGTCTCAATATGAAACCTCATCTTTTGTGTTTCTTTAATTATAATCTCATAAAAATATTCAACAGTATTTTGCAATTACAAGAAAGTATTAGTATATATTCTTTCAGCATTTTTTCCACTTAATCAAACAATATATTTAAGTTTAAGTTTGTTAGTGGTTAACACCCTAAACAAAGAAATCCCAAAGTTATTTACACATTCTGATCAATACACTTGGCAATACAAAAAAAAAAAAGAAAAAAAAAAAGACCAACACCTGAAATTATTATCTAGAAACATTCTGAGTATGGACTTGAAACTGATGTACTAATCAGCTTCCTCATTTTTTCTAAAGGAAGTGTTACAAGGCTCGGGTAACAGTTTCTAAATGGCTCTCCTTCTCTTCCTAATTATAGTTAGCATGTACAAAAAATACACAGCTACTGCATAACAACAAACAAGAAAAATATAAAACAAATGTAAAACTTTATAGTTGTCAGAACTGCAGCTGCAACCATGGTATGCAAGGGTTTTTTTAAGTGGAGAACCCACCCATTTTGCTAACATTAATTTCAGTATTAACAAGTGACTTCAAATGAAGTTATGAGCTTTCAGCAAAGGTAGTAGTAGTCAAGTAGTAGACAAGTAGTCAAACTTACTGGGTTTTATTCCCTAACCTGTTTTCTCTGACTTGCTATGTGGCCTTGTACAAAGCTCAATGTCTCAGTTTCCTCATCTTCACAATGGGCACATCAGTAATTCCCCATTATACAGGGATATTGAGAACGATTTTGTTCAGCACTTTAAGGTAACTGGATGAAAGATGTTAGGTAAGTACTATGTACTTACATAAAACAGAAAGAAAAAGGTTTTCATTGAAATAGGAGCTACATAAACTAATTTTAGAACTTGACAGAAAAGACTGCATCCTTGAGCAGCTCATAAAATTGGCTATTGTAGCAGCTCATGTCACAGCTGATCTGAAAAGGAACCTGGCAAAGAGCAGCCAGGAGAAAGCCCCCAGTGCAAATAACAAATCTCTTTGTTTCAGCAAACCGTTTTGGTTGAAGAGCCTTCAGGAATCTAGGGACCCTGTTTTAGGATTACCTATTTCACCCTGTACTTAAGAACACACACAAAACAAATGGCAACCTGATTGACTGTGACATTTAAGCAGGAAAAAAATAACATGAATTTTAGCAACTCTATGTAACAGAGTTAAAATTGTATGTGTGGAGCAACTTGCATTTCCCCCGTGAGGCTACAATTGTTCTTGTCCTCATCAGAAAAGGAAATGAAACTAATGAGGTTATGTTTCAAAAGTTAGGTCTTCCACATTGCCTGACAGTATTGCTGCTATGTCAGCAGAGCAGATTTAAAAAACTGTATACCATGCAAAACACCTTTTAAAGTTGAAACTTCAAAGGTTATGTGCTGAATGCCCTAAAAAAGGCAAAGGACACTTCAATACACTTATGATATTTGCTAACTTCTTTTTTTCAAGTCAGCAAGGTGCTACCCTCCCCCCATATTTAATGTGGTAAAATGCTGAAGCTCCTTTTCTGGTGATGTCACACCTATAGTTTACATTTAATAGCTCTGGAGAAAGAAGGTTGCCTAGATAGTAAACAAGTTCCTTTCCAAATATCACATCTTTAAATAAAATAATTTCTGGTTTTATAGACTCCAATATAGAAGGATTTTTTTCCAATAAAACAATCTTCACAGTAGGGTCCCTCCTGTTTCCTCTCTAAATGAAACAGTCTCTTAGGCCCTCAGGATTCCTTGTTCCTTTGTAGACACCAGATAACTCTCTTTCTTCCTTCTGCTGCACAAGGAACTCTTTCATCCAATAACAAGGCTGAGCCCTCCCTCCATTTTTTCCCAATGAATTGATGTAAATGTAAGAAAAACACGGTATTTAATTTATTTTCTATTATTCCTTACATCCAGGAAATAAACATAAGAATTTTTTTTTTTTTTTACATTTTTTAAAACAATTATAAAAAAGAAGAATGTAAGGAGTTCTCAGTGCCTCGATATATAAATAACCTGGTAACCCTAAAGGTTAGTTGTGCTATACATAACTTAGTTGATATTTAATGCAAGCAAGTCTATGGAGACCCCTTTACTCAGACAAAAGGATGAAACTGCAACTTGGACTGCTATTTAAAAGACACTAAACTAGTAAAAACACCACTTTAGAACATTAGTACTGAGATCAAAGTGAGGAAATTCAGAATTATGGCTTCCCTGTAAAGTCCATGATATTAGAGCACAGATGACATAATTTTTAATCAGAGTGTTCCATGACAGTTGTCAGCATTATATATATCTTACCACTAAGAAAATATTTGGGGGCCTGGATGATCTGGAAGACTATAATGGGTAACATAACTTTGTGCTTCTAGGTCACACTCTAATTTGATCTAGATCAAATCAGATCAGTAACTGAAGGTCATTACCATCTGAAGGCTCTTCAGTGGCATGTGCTGAATATGATGGCAGTCTGTCCAATCTCTGTTGACAAATGTCCACATCACAAAATGATCTTATGTTGCCTGTTTCAGCAAAGAATGCGAAGTCTGAATAGATACGGAGACTTATGCCTTCTCACCATTAAAGGGGACTCTTCCAGATCAATCAGTTCTGAGGCACATTACAATGTAGTGTGAGGAAGCTTGCACCATTGATAATTTTGCTTTGTGTTCTATGGATAAACAGAGAGCTTCAGTCTCCACTGTTGCCAATCTTAAAACCATTCACAAGTGCTAAAGATAAATTTTGACTTACCTTTGATCATTTAGTTTCTATGATTCTTCCATATTATTCCAGACAATAGGGTTATGCTTTCCACAAGAAGAGTATATATAGAGACCCAATCAGATTTTGTCATCCCTAAGGCAGGGGACTGATGACCAAGATATCAGTAGGAGATTCTTTCAACACCAGTAGTGTCTGAACGATGTATAAGGGAACAACTGGAACAAATAATTTTTAGGGAAAAAAAATGTGAGGTACTAACAAACATCACCATCCGACCTCTCATAATAGAGTAAAATGTTTTTAAATTAAGGATTTCCAAAAAGAGTGGGATGTCTAGAATAATGTGGACGGAATAAAGGAATCACAAACTAGACCAGATAGGTTAAATTTTACTACCTCTAATTCCTTTCCACATTATTCCAGACAATAGAAACTTTTAAAGCAGGTGTGAGGGAGATGACTAGATAATGAAAAAAAAATACTTTTCAATTTCAGTAAAGACTACTGCTTGAAGAAACCTTATTTTGAAAGATGTATCTCTAGACTAGATATCTAGATTGTAAGGTCCAGAAAATGTATAAAAAGCAAAGACCACATGGTATCCAGATAAGTTACAACAATTGATGCACGGGCCTTCCTTGCCCACAAAACTGCTATAGAGAAAGTAGACTGATCCTTAATTAATTCATGAATAGACTTTTGTTTAGCCACACAGGTCTGCCAAATGCACTCTGAAATCCACCTAGATGCAGAAACGAGTTTCTGGCAACTTGTATCTTTTGAATAAAATGAAGTCTGTCAGAGTCAAAGCACTGTCAAAGTAAATTTTTATTTTCCTCCTAAAATCTAGTTTATGTAGGCTTCTCACCATACAGTGGGTTAACGTACTATCTAATGATAAGAAGAAAATTTTGGGGATAAATGAAGGAATTGTGTGTTTACAATACTAACTTGTCCTTAGAAAATGTAAGGAATAGCGTGCCACATAATTTGAACATTATAATGTAGAGCAAATGGCTACTAAAAATCTAATCTGTATGGAACTAAAATAAAATATTCTGAAATGTCTAGCAAGTTAATGTAGAGCATTTAGCCCCACCAAGAATATAATTACATATGGATGGGAAGCCATCAATATTCAGGACTTCTCAGACTGTCCCAAAAGCCACAGTCTGATCTTCAGCAAACTATATGATAGTCTCTTACTCAGCCATTTTGGTCAGAATTCTAGAATGCTGGCTAGTGAAGCACCAAGAGAACTGACTTTTTGCATATTACCCTATGCAGAGAAAACATCATATTCTCTAGTAAGATGAAGCTGATTTTTTTGATCTATGAGGATATTACATGATCCTGGGGAAAGCTCTCTTAGGTAACTAATATTTAGTAGTCATGCCTTGAACAAGATCAGTACTGGACTGGGATGGCACAACTGGCCTTGAAGATTGTTTCCTAGTAACAAAGTGAATGGAATTGTTATCCAGATGAACATTGAGTTTTAAGACCTCTGTAGCCAGTGCAGAACTACCAATATGTTTATCTTCTTTGCACTTATCTATTTTTGTTAATGGTACTAGCTAAACCTCAGAGAAAATACATAAGCTAAGTGAAAAAAAAAATCACTGGCAGACTCAGTGCTTCTTTTCTGTCATACTTTTACACCATACCCTCCTTGAAAGACCTGGGGACTTGAAAGTCAAGACGTGTTTCTATCTGATCTACAGTTACTGCTTCTGAAAACATACATCATTGAAAGTATTTTGAGAGACAACTCCAAAGAACTGACAATTATAATATTGAACACCTTTCCTAGAAAAGAAGCAGAGATCACAAGGATGTGAGTTTACATCCATGTAACCACTAACCTGCTATGTTCCACCTGCCTCCCCTATCACATTGTAACCATGCAGATATGTTGAACTGTTCCCAACATATTGACAGACATCTTCCTCTATGAAAGTAGCCTGCTATTCACAAAGTATGACAATCCATATGTATTCTCTATACAGAGAAAATTTCATCTTGGTTTAATGTGAATTCAGAACACAATATATCTTGCTTCTTCCTAATGGCACTAACGGGAGCACACTGGTATTTCCACACATTTCTTTTTGGCCCAGTGCGAAATGAACTATGACTTCCATGTCCAAAAGATTTTGTACTGTGTCCTTAATGGTCAGACTCTTAAAAATAATCTCGGGTGACTTGAGAGTTGAATAAATTGCATAGCTGTGTTTCTAAAAATTCTTGAGTGAATTTTTTTGTTAATTATCTCCAGTACGCACTTGTCCAGTGTTAACGTCCTCACAGGCTTTTATGTTAATGATGCTTTGTCAGCTTGAAAGGATGAATTAGCTGGATGAGGCTCCTCCAAACAAAGCAAAAGGGACTCTAACTTAAGAAGTGGAAGAATTTTGAGTGTGAAAGCCTGGCCTGATCTCAAGTACCTGGAAACTGAATTTACTGTCTTGACCAGTAGAATTATAGAATTGTTTTTAAAAAATCCTTTACAGTTGTACAAAGTTTCTTTTTGGTAACAGTATAGATTCAAGGCCTTACTAAAGTAAAAATGATTCCTTCGAAGGCAAGCTTAATAGATTATTGAGGAAGTAACTGCTCTCTCCAACTGTGTTCTTCTGGACTGATTGCAATTTGGGCTTGTCAGATACAGACATGTCACTGTAAAAAATGTAGAGAAAACAGGTACTTTCCCATGAAGAACTCAAATGTATATATTTATATATATATTTTAGAGAAATCACTGCAAAAATACTGATCTACAAGTAAAATGAGGGGTTTTTGAACAACTGCTTGTCTACATGGGAAAATTTACTGGCAGAACTATACCAGTATAATTATACTGCTATACTTATTCTGGTATAGGGTAGTTTACACCACTGCAGTTACAGTGGTTTATCTTATACCACTTTTAAAGTGACAAGGTAAACTGGGGCTGTGTCTACATTGCCACTTTCAGCGCTAAAACTTTTGTCATTCAGAGGTGTGGAAAAAACACCCCCCCGAGCGACAAAAGTTTTAGCGCTGAAAAGTGCCAGGACAAATAGCTTGCTCAGGGTGTTGTTTTTTAAAATCACTGGGGGAGAGCTCTCCTGGTGATAAAACATGTCTATATTGCCTAAGTCACAGCGCTGCCACAGCCGCGCTGTAATGTGGGCAGCGTACACATACCCTGGAAAAAGGCACTCATCGCAGAATACGAATGTCCACCTGGGGAGTTTTACTGGTATAATTATACCAGCATAGTTCCGTCAGTAAATTTCCTCATGTAGACAAGCATGCAGTATATATGGTACTGGTTTCTGCTGCTTCCCTATGGATCTGTGAATGTCAGTGAGCATCTAGCATCTGCAGCAATTCTGCTACTGCACATTTTAAAGATTTACTGAAGACCACTACAGGCCAGAACACACAGAGTTTCTAAAGCCAGCAGAAGCAAGAAAGTGTGGGGACTGTATTGCCTAAGTCAACAATACTTAAAAAAAATTTGGCTGAAAAAAAAAATCAGCACATACATAGCATTCTGCAGCTGAGGAGAAATATAATTTTTAACTGTTTATGTGAAACAGAGTTCGTTTTTGAACTCAAGAAACTACAACTTTCTATTTCAAAATTACATCTGTGACTGCAAAGTTGGAACTGGTGATATGCTGCTGATAAATTCCCTGTTCTTCTATAAAGTCTCTAGCTCCCATAATTCATACAGGAGACTCCTGACAGATGAGGAGTGAAGAAACTTTTTTTTAAAGTTACAAAACAAAACTTATTTACAATACATAAAACTAGAAGAACAAATAGAGCTTATTGATGAGTGCTGACAGCATACTAAACTCTGAACAAATACGCAGGTAGATAATCTGGATGATGTAAGGTTGAAGAGAAGAATTCTTGCAGAAGTCATCCTTCCAAAATTTTGTGAAAAAGTATGCTTTAAGGAAAGATTTCTGGAGGAGGAAGAGGATTGTTTGCCAGACGTGAGGAATGCTGTTCAAATAATAAGGAACACGATGAAAGAGGGCATGAAGATGAGAGGAGAAAGATAAGGAGTCTCTTAAGGAGGGAAACTTGGGAGAAGTAGGACAAGTAAGACTTGATACTATATACATAGGTGTAGTAAAGTTTTGTAGGGTCTTGGAAGGTGAAGAAGAGGAGGAAGAGAAGCAGATTTGAGTTTGAAGCTGGTTGTGAGGGGATGCCAGCAAAAAAGCTAAATGTGGCAAACTACGACCAAGACAGAAGAAGATTTTCACACTGGGAATTAAGGAGGCCAGATTTTAGAGAGGCTTCAAAACAGCCATGAACAGGATTTAAAAACAGTAGCAACACAGGGAGAAGGAATGATAGGGGATGAAGATATCACACGAGGCTGAGTGCCTCAGTCATGGGTGAATAATAGAATTATATATGGTGACAGAAAAGGGAAGGGCAAAAGAACCTTTGGGAGAAATTCAGTTTTTGTCAGGTGGAGCTTGGGATAACGGTTGGACATCCAGGAGTAGATGTCTGAAGGAGCCAGGCACGTAAGACCAGCAGCACTGTAATGATAGCTGAAACAAAAGGAGTGGATAAAGTCACTCAGCGACAGAGGAGGAAAAGGAAAGAATCAAAACTAGAAACTCGAGAAATATCACTGAAAAAGGGGAAGAAGCAGAGATGCAGAAGAAGCTGCTGGAAAAGGTGAAAACCCAGAGAGCACAAAGACATAAAAAGCTCAGGAAAAAAGCAAATGGAGCAGAAGGGAATAATTATCTTATTCAATAACAATGGCTCAGAAGGACAAGTACAGAGAAGAGGATCTCAGACACATCCAGAAGAGACTGATGCTTGTTGGTATCAGTGGTGTGTACAGAAGCCAGATTGCAACAGATCCATTCAAGCATTAGAGGAGAGAAAGTTGAGGCAGCACTTCAAGAAGCTTGGAGGTGAAGTGCAACTGCTCCCCTGTTGTAGAAAGAAAACCTAATGAAATCCTTGGCACCAATCCCCTACCCTGGCAATGAAGTCATCAGAAAACTGATTGGGTCTTCATCTGTGCAGGCTGAATATCGCATAACCCTATTGTCTGGAACAATATGGAAGGTAGCTAGAGGAAATAAAATTCACAGAAAAATGTAAGCATTCTGTCAGTAAATATATATGTATCAAGAAATAGACTCGAATGCAATACCCATACTACAGCATTATAATTTATAAAGATCCACAGGTTATAACTCATGTGACCACAATATGTGAGAGGAAACTGTAGGTGTTATAACACCTAGGCAGAACAGAGCAACATTAAGGTTGCTATAGTAATCCTTAATTCAATTTCCTTGGCCTTAATTTCAATGTTAATGTCAGTTTTGTTTCTTTTTGTGTGTCACCTGTGATGAAAGGACATACTGATATGGAAGAATTTCTGATTTTTTCAGTTGTAACTTGATTAAAGCAATTACACTTGTAATTTTTAAGGGAATTTCTCTTTATATTTACACAATAAATATAGGTATACTATTAATGAATTAATAATTTAGACTGATCAAGTATGTGTTTATAAAGTTCATAAAACCTTTAGCGCATGAGCCTGCAAACATTTTAGTATGCAGAATTTTTAATTTGTAGGGCATGTTCCTCTTGGAAATGTACATTTTTAATGCTATAGCACTATACACACACCACACACACTCAGCATAAGGTTTTGAAGGCTAAACACAAAATAAAATTCTTACCTCCAGCTACTAGTCCAGACTCCCCTAACTGAATAGCTACCCCAAAACCACCAAGCTTTACGGGTGCTGAATTCTCCTTCGAAGCAAGTAGCACGCAGTGTGGCTGAAAAGAGAAAACCCAGCAGACATGATTATACCAAAAAAATACAACCTGCTTGAAGAACTGAAAATATCTTTGTAATATATCAAAAAGAAGCTTAAGTTTGTGTGTGTTGAATGGAGTCCACTTTGGCATCTTTTTACTTCTTCATTTCAAACTTTTATTTTGGTACAGCATAAGCACCTCACCCCTTGCTGGTTTCCCTCTGGTCTTGCCTTAACACAGCAAGGCCTCATCAGGGCTAGTTAGTAGTCAGAGAGAACACAGCCTGAAGTCACGACAATATGAGGAATAAGAACTTCATGAAAGTCTGCCAACTTCTTCAGCAGGATGTGGCTCCAGTTCTCCAGCAGAAACATCCCGTCTCTGTGAGACCTTATGTTTTACATAAACAAAATAACCTTCTTTTGGAGCTCAAGCCCATCCCAACATAACCAGCACAAATTTCAACCTGCAAAAGGGAAGCAAGCTGCCTGTATGAGATAGCTAGCAAATAGTGACCTTGGGGAAAAAATAAAAAAACAACTTGGGTGTTGACACGGATTCCCTGTATGGCATTTGTGCTTCTACTCTTCCACAATTCATACCAACAGTAATATTGAGATGGAAAATACAGGAATTAATACTATTATGCAACTATATTGGGGCAGGAGTTTAGGGAATCTTTGTGTATCAACGCAAAAAAAAATATATATAGGTTGTTGATTAAAAAATTAATCACAATTAATCTGTTTAATGACACTGTTAAACAATAGAATATCAATTGAAATTTATTCGTTTTGGATGTTTTTCTACATTTTCACATATATTATATTCTGTGTTACTGAAATCAAAGTGTGTATTATTTTTATTATAAATATTTGTACTGTAAAAATGATAAACAAAATGGTATTTTTCAATTCACCTCACACAAGTACTGTAGTGCAATGTCTTTGTCATGAAAGTGCAAATTACAAATGTAGATTTTTTTTTGTTACATAACTGCACTCAAAAATAAAACAATGTAAAACTTTAGAGCCTACAAGTCCACTCAATCCTCCTCCATGTTCAGCCAATCGCTAAGACAAACAAGTTTGTTTACATTTACAGGAGATAATGCTGCCCTGTTCTTATTTACAATATCACCAGAAAGTGAGAATAGGCAGTTGCATGGCACTTTTGTAGCTGGCATTGCAAGATATTTACATGTCAGATATGCTGAACATTCGTATGCCCCTTCATGCTTCAGTAATTCTACATTTGTAAGCTCAAGTTTCGTGATAAAAAGACTGCACTACAATACTTGTATTAGGTGAATTGAAAAATACTATTTCTTTTGTTTTTTTTACAGTGCAAATACTTGTAATCAAAAATAAATATAAAGTGAGCATAAGAACTACAAAATTCTTATTTGGAGTCTCTATTTTAATTGAAATTAATATATTTGAAAATGTAGAAAACATCAAAAATATTTAAATAAATGGTATACTATTATTGTTTAACAGTGCGATGAATCACAATTAATTTTTTTAATTGCTTGACAGCCCATACACACACACACATATATAACCTGCTATGAAACAGCAGCCAGGATTTAATACATCTAGCTAAGTTTATCCCTGGGGGAATTCTGTGACATTGAGCAATGCAGAGTTTGCACAGAATTAATGTTCTGTGCAGAATTTTCTCCTCCGCCACAGAAATGGGCTGCAGAGCTGCTGGCCACCACTAGGGAGCCACTGGGTCCATCAGAGCCCAGCTCCCCAACAGAAGAAACAGCTGGTGGGAGGGGGAGGGAGCTAGAGGGTTCCTAGAAACTGCAGTTCCCTGCCCTGCAGAAAGGCGGCAGCATGCAGGAAACTCTATACAAGCCTGGAACCCAGCATTAGGCTGTTTCTCCCTCAGGATCCCTGGGCTTTGAGAGGGTAGTGGATGCGTGTCTGGGCTGGGGGGCAGCCCTGCAGCTGAGCTCTGGAGGGTAGGAGGTGCGGGTGTCTGACCCCCTGCCTGGGCTCTGGGAGGGAGGGGGCAGAGAAACATGAAGTGGTTTATCATGGGGGTTTCTTTAACTCTCTATTTCTGGGGGAACTTTTGTGTGTCTGTATTGTTACAAACATAGTTGCTGACAGGTATTTTGAAATAACTTACCTAAATAATTGTGTATCAGAGGGGTAGCCATGTTAGTGTGGATCTGTAAAAAGCGACAAAGAGTCCTGTGGCACCTTACAGACACAGATGTATTGGAGCATAAGCTTTCGTGGCTGAATACCCACTTTGTCAGATGCATGTAATGGAAAGGAATTTCCATTACATGCGTCTGATGAAGTGGGTATTCACCAATGATAGCTTATGCTCCAATACATCTGTTAGTCTATAAGGTGCCACACAGGGCCGGCTTTAGGAAGTGCGGGGCCCAATTCGAACACTTTCGGCAGGGCTCTGGCAGGCATAACTTAAAAAGAAAAAAGTGTAAAAAAAAGCCTTCCATTTCTTCCATGTATTATTTACTTTCCATAACTATATAAATAATAAAATTGTATATTATGTACATTGCATCATATATGCTGTTGATTGGTTATTAATGACAGCCGTTTCACATGTGTGGGTCCTCGCCACTCCCTGGGGGTGTGCACATGTGTGGGTCCCTGCTGCTTCCTGCCCCCCTCATTGAAGCAGGTGTGCAGGTTACTGGCCTGGGAACTGCAGGGCAGCAGTGGACATGGGGCTGGTTCAAGGCAGGGCAGGGGCTGACTGGAGGTAGGGGCTGGCTGCAGGCAGGGCAAGGGGTGAGGGGCTGGCTGGAGACAGGGGAGTGTGGGACGGGCTGGCTTCAAGCAGGGCCACAGGGGGTGCAGCAGGGGTTGGCAGGGCTGGAGACAGGAGTATGGGACTGGCTGGCTTCAGGCAGAGGGGTGCAGCAGGGGTTGGCTGGAGACAGGGCAGTGCGGGCAGTGCAGGGCTGGTGCAGGCAGGGGTGTGTGGCAGGGGCTGGCTGGAGACAGGGCAGGGGGTTTGGTAGGGGCTGGCTGAGGGCAGGGGGTACAGAGCTGGTTGCAGGCAGCAGGGGGTGGGGCTGGTGCGGGCAGGGCAGTGGGTGCAGCAGAGGCAGCTGGAGCCCCGGCCCTTTAAAAAGCCCCCAAGCCCCCCGCTATCCCAGGGCTCTGGGGGCTATTTAAAGGGCCCAGGGTTCCCCTGCTTCTACCCCGCCCTGGACCTTTTAAATAGCCATGGGAGCCCTGGGGAATGCATGGGGGCGGCGGGGCTCTGGTGGCAATTTAAAGGACCAGGGTGGCAGAGGCAGCTGAAGCCCTGGCCCTTTAAATAGCGCCCAGAGCCCCCTGCTCCCCCAGGGCTCTGGGAGCTATTTAAAGGGCCCGGAGCTCCGGCCAGAGGAGCGGGGCAGCGGGGCTTGTTGCGCTCCAGCCAGGAGAGCGGGGCCGTGGGGCTTGTCGCGCTCCGGCCGGAGCTCTGGCCAGGAGAGCGGGGCCGCAGGGCTTGTCGAGCTCCGGCCGAAGCTCCAGCCGGGCCGCGGGGCTTGTCGCGCTCCGGCCGGAGCTCCAGCTGAGAGAGCGAGGCTGTGGGGCAGCCGCGCTCCCCCTGCGCTTTGGTCAGGGGAGCGGGGCCATAGAAGACCCCGGAGCAGACCGCAGCCAGGGTAAGTAAAAAAATTTAAAAGGCGCCTAAAGCGCAGGGCCTGATTCCCAGGAATCGGGCGAATCAGCCTAAAGCCGGCCCTGGTGCCACAGGACTCTTTGTTGCTAAATAACTGAAACTGACATGATTATATGGTGTTATTTTGACAAATAAAATATGCAGAATTTTAAAATATTGTGCACAGAATTTTTAATTGTTTGTTTCAGAATTCCCCCAGGAGTATAAATTGTTCTTCATGCACAATGAACCCTTGGAGGATTTTTTGCATCTCCTCACAACTGTCAAATCAATCATATTAAGGTTAACATGTTTAACTGGATCAATGTCATAACTACATATTGCTTTTTGAAGAATAATTTACAGTAGAAATTGAAAAACTGAAAGCTACTGATGAACAAGGTCTGTATCCCTCCCCAGCCCCTTGGGTGATTTTGGGGTTTCCAGGAATGTATTGCCATATGTACTAGGACTTGCTCTCTAGTACCAAACTTCTGGAAAAGGTTAGAACTTATAGAATAAATACCTGACTGGCTTAATTAATATTAGTGCCACTGCCATTAACCTGCTTAAACCTCTGGCATACGTGGAACAGATTTGTTGAATAAGAGGACAGTTTGTTACACAGTCATTTCTATTGCTCCAGCTGTATTTTAATAAAAACTAACTACAGAGTATTTATCAGTCATCATATGTGGTTACAAAGAACTTGACCTCCTGCTACACAACCTCCCAATATGCAAGGCTGAACAAACTGTGGATGAGTGCAACTAAGGAAGAATCTACTTTGGCTAGAAACACATAAGGACTAATTATAACAATTTCTACCACAATAAAATAGTCTGTTTAATTCAGGATCATATTAAAAGCAAAACATATGGTAGAAAACACCTTCTTCCATATCCCAGTCAATAATACTTCTCCAAGGAGTATCACCCTACATTTCCCAATCCCTTATCCCTGAGATGTGTTTCTATATCAGTATATGGTAAAGTTCTGTTAAGAAATAGTATAAACTATATTACAGCTTATTCACAACCTTCCTTTGCGACTAAAACACCCATTAAACCAAATGAGGCTCTATGCTACCTTTGTGGTTTCCCAGTTCTGGAATCAGTAAGGCCAGAAAACATCTTAGAGCAGCTTCAGGGATGTTCTAAGTTTTGCCTGGCTGACCATGAGGTCCCAAGAGGGCTGCTTTAGCAGCTGGGGATTGCTGGAGTGCAATGATACTGCAGACATGCCCTCTTATCCCTGGCTACAAAAACCATGTGTTGGAAGAATCTCCAGATAGCTTGTTAAATGACCATTTCAGCTTTTTGGCATTGGAGCACCAAAAAGGAGCCATATTGGCAGAGAACCTGAAGCACTCTCTCATAAAGCCTATGAATTGTTTTATATAAAACAAACTCTTAAGGAAAAAATAGTAGCCCCTGATAAGAAGATATAGCTTCCTAATTAGCCTACTTGAAATCTGAAGATTCCAGAGGCAGCTCGACTCCCACCCAAATCAAATTATGGATGTGGTATTGTAGTTTTTGATTATCAGAATTTTGGAGGCAGATGCATCCAAGCCAACAGCACCTTAATTATTTTTCCAGAAGGAAACCATCAAAAGTTTCTAGACAAACGTCAAAACGTCCAATTACTCTTGTATTGCGCCTTGGACAAAACAATATATACAGAAAAACTGATTAAGATTCAGCAAAAGAACAAAACTACTATTTTAAACCATGACTCAATTATATAAACTCTAAAAACCCTTAATAAACAAAAAAAAAATCTTTGCCAGAAACATCACCACAGCAACACGGGAAGTTTATCTAGCTGACTGGGCTGATTCTTATCATAGAGAAGCTTTTTCTATAGCTTTCTAATAAGACATGCACTTTATCTTCCTCTTTCCTTTCACAGTGTTTTAGAAAACAGTCAGCAGAAGAGGTCCGTAACTAATTAGAATGTGAGTATTTCCCTTTTAATTAAAGATATGCTAAATCAAATTTCAGATTAATATAGATTATAAAGGTACTTGTGACCATTCAGAAACTTAGAACATTTAATTACAAGCTTCAAAATTCAAGTAAATTATGTCTGATTTGATATCTGTGATAGCATTTGCCCTGACAGATGAAAAGATTGCAATACTTATGTAACTTAATATTCGCTTCTCTATTTTCCTTAAAAACTAATTATATAAATCATAGTATCAAGGTTCTCCCCCCCACTAAGAGCGCTTAAATTAGCATAGTGAAAGATCGTCTTGAAAAGTACAATTGCAATAAACATGCTATTAGATCAAACCTACTTCTTTTACAATAGTTTGTGGCGTAAGTAATGCAGTATGACAATACTATAGACATATATTAATAAGATTACAATCTGTATAAGATTATTTACATAGTGTGAAGTCATTTTCAGTATATTACTTACTATTGTCATAAGAACAGCCAACATGGTATACAAAAATATTTTAGATCTTCCATTCAATTATTCTGAATCTTTCAAGTGTACGTCTTTATGTATATTATTAGCTCTTAGCAATATTCAGATTTTTTCTTCTGTATTATATTGTTGCCACCTGCACTGTTAAAATTGTATTCCATATTCAATTATACTCTATATTTTAA
Source organism: Gopherus flavomarginatus (assembly GCF_025201925.1). Taxonomy (NCBI): domain Eukaryota; kingdom Metazoa; phylum Chordata; order Testudines; family Testudinidae; genus Gopherus; species Gopherus flavomarginatus. Next base: position 213,804,394 of record NC_066617.1, on the reverse strand, counting down.
AGAGTTAATACATAGATGAAAGTTTACTGTAAGATGCAATTTGGGATACTCTCCCCCCCCCACCGTTATCCCCCAAAATCTGTTGTTCTGTTAGAGTTATAAGAGTACAAACAAGTGTAAAACTGTGAGTTTATCAAAACCAAAGATCTGGCTTAAAAAAACAAACCCTAAACTCAATGAAGCTGTCATTTACTCTGTAACCCAGTATTTTAAATTTCTATATTGACAGATGTTCTTATGCAAAAAAACAAAAACAAAAGAACCCATTAGCAATCAAACAAATTAATGTCAAAAGAGAAACTTAACAGACTAAATAGTGTTATTAGCAAAATATGTAGAATACAAATCAAGTACGAAAGTGAAGAAATCAGTCAATTACTTATTTGATCAAATGTACATCATTCTATTATTTTCATTGCTGTTTTGCCCCTTCAGGAAAACCCTTATTTCAGACATTTCTATTAGAAGTATTTTTTTTAACTCTAATGTGAAGCCAAGGCTGAGCCTCTGTCTTCTGGTGTTACTGTGGCTTCCTGCCCCGGCCCACAAACTCAAAGTTAGAGATAGTGTGAAAATAACTCAGCACTCAGCATTTATTGGAACAAATATAAATATACACCACAAAATAAAACATTGAAAGTATAGTATCAGAGGGTAGCCGTGTTAGTCTGGATCTGTAAAAGCAGCAAAGAATCCTGTGGCACCTTATAGACTAACAGACGTTTTGGAGCATGAGCTTTCGTGGGTGAATACCCACTTCCTCAGATGCTCATTGAAAGTATAATTTGTCTTGCCTCTCCCTCACAGAAAGTGTTTTTCAAACAACATACAAAAGAGTTATATTTTAAAAAGTAATTATAACATAACTATAAACGATCTTTTGCATGAGTTTTGTATCAGCATCTGCTTTTACACACTCAGTGGAAGTGTGAAAAGAAGAGGCTATAACATACAAGTGCCTCAATAATTTTGAAATCTGGTTGAAAGTTCTTCTGCACAACTGATGGTACTTAATAAATTATAGATATTTGTATTTGCTACTATTGTTGCTGCCTTTAAACATCCATAAATAATTTGATTTAAGACCGTGCCTATGATAAATTAACTTAATATACAAAATTAATACCATAGTGAACAACTCTTATGTATTTCCCTTTGCATCCTTATAGGACAGTATAAGAAATCTCGAACAGACGATGGAGGCAACTTCACCTGAGATCCTGAACTCTTCTTCATACAAGGAAGTCTTCTGGAGTTACCAAACTGAGCTAACCAGAAACTTCTCTTTGGAAACCCCAAATGCTACTGTCTGTCTCATAAATGAAGGCGCTTTGCCTCTTGTTTTCATCATTTTTTACTCTATTATTTTTGTTATTGGATTGGTTGGCAATATTATAGCCTTGTTTGCTTTTTTCTACATTAATCACAAAAGAAATTCTATCCAGATTTACCTGCTTAACGTAGCCATTGCAGACCTTCTACTGATCTTCTGCCTCCCCTTCCGTATACTGTATCATATTAACAGAAACACATGGATGCTGGGATTGATTTTCTGCAAGATTGTAGGAACCCTATTTTATATGAACATGTACATTAGCATCATACTGCTGGGATTAATTAGCGTGGATCGTTATGTAAAAATTAACAAGTCTATACGACGTCCAAAAATGTTAACAGCTACACGAAGCAGATATATCTGTTGCATATTGTGGGCAATTGCAGTAATAGGATTCATAATGACAGTTGCTAACTCTGTTAAGAGGGAAGAATACAATTCGACTATGTGCTTCCATTACAGAGATAAACAGAATGCAAAAATGGAGGCAATTTTAAACTATATTCTTGCTACAGTCTTTTGGATAGTTTTCTTTCTACTAATACTTTCGTATATTAAAATTGCGGAGAACCTTCTGAAAATTTCCAAGAAAAGAGCAGATTTTCCCAATGCTGGAAAGTACAGCACCACAGCAAGGAATTCCTTCATTGTACTTATTATTTTCACCCTGTGCTTTGTACCATTTCACATATTCCGATTTGTCTACATTACATCACAATTACAACACACATCTTGTAACTGGAGGGAGATAATTCACAAATGCAATGAGATAATGCTTTTATTTTCAGCTTTCAACAGCTGTTTAGATCCAGTTATGTATTTCCTAATGTCCAGCAGTGTTCGTAAGACTGTATTCCGACTTATTTGTAGAACACTTCATGGGGACTCAAGTGTGAGTGACAGTATTTCAGAAATGAAACTTGGGCAATCTCATCATGATACTGCAACTACCATTACTCCCCATTCAAGCTTTTTAAAGAAAAATTCCCTCATCTAATTGCATAAATATAATGGACAACCACTTCCCAAAAAGACAAGCAGGTAATCTACTAGATAATCTAGATAATTGAAACTGGATGTATGCATACACAGAAATGTACAACAATACAGAGTTGGTAATACTGCCTCAAGAAAAGCCTTTCTGCCCTCCTTTCTTTCCTTTTTTACAAGTATGGGAGGTCATACTTCAACTGCTTAAACATATTAAAAATGATTTTTGGTGAGAAAGAGCTTAACTTTTTTTATTACAAATCAATATGAAGTTTGAAACCTTCAATTAAAGATTCATTTAAGACAGGATTAATCTAGACCACTTTCTTTCAGGGGCAAATTTTCAAATTGTGACCTTGATGTGTGCGCAAGAAGCTTTACATACAAATACTTGGTATACATTTATTAGAACTACTAGCTATGCACATATGATAAAATGAATTTTGCACCTTTATCTGTATCTAATTCAAACCAACTATGAAACTGATGTATTACATATTTTATAAATCCGTCTTTGAAAAAAAATATATTTTAGCAGGCTTCAAAAATAAATCAGCATCTTAACTGCATTTATTAAACTAACCCTTTCAGCAAAATTTATCATAATCTATTATGAATGTGACTTACACAGAAGGTAAAAACCAAGACAATTATTAGTTTATTTATTGGAAAAAATGTGCTTTTTATTTTGTTTATTAAGCAAAATTTGAATATTCAATTACTGATTTTGAAATCCTCTAACAAGCCTTCCAGAACCTTCATTATGTTAAACACCAATCTTAACTCAGGGGGGAAAAAAGTGAAAATACAGGAAAGTAGGCAATTCACATTTTGAGGAGACAGCGGCAGGGGATGAGGGGGATTATCCAAGATTTGTTTCAAAATCCTATTGACAAATCTAATAATTTCAAAACGCACATGTATGCCAAAATCTCTACAAGGATAAGAAATTCATAAAGAAAGAAAGTTACAAAAACTGTAAACACAAAATTAAGCTATTGTGGATGTAGGAGGATTTGAAATGAACAGTATTTTGTCAGTTCTGGTCTCTGTTCAATCCCAATCACCTACATTTTGAGGTTAATATCTACTTGTATATTTCCAAAAACATTTATTTAAAATATAATACATCTATGGCAGAGACCATGTCTTTTTACATGACTAAAGTATCACAATCAATGATGTCATGCAAACAATAATAAAATATTAAATGTGGACGGCATAGCCCAATTCAAAATTAAAACCAAGCAGATTTATGCAGTTAATGCGTGCAGGCTGAGTAAAATTTTTAACAATGTTTAACTAGCCTTGATGACTAGGGAGTGGGTGAGGGAGGGAGCTAGACTAAGAGTGAAGGAACTGGACTAAGAATGGAACTTGAATCTCTAATGTGATAGGCCACAATGCTGGCCAGGCCTGAATTTTGTTTTAAACTCTAAAATAAAAGGGTCTAATCCTGTAAAATTTGAGTAACTTTATTCAAGTGAGTAGTTGATGAAAACACTCATGTGACTGCTCCCTATGTCTTTGAAAGACTGGGTCCTAAGGCATCATTTGCATGTCTAAACTTGCATGTTTTCAATACTGGGGAAAATCCTGGTTCCAGTCAATAGCAAAACTTCTATTGACCTCAATGGAACCAAGATTTCACACACTGTTTCTTTTACATTGTGGACATCATTTTAGTGTAGTTTTTCTGTGAATCTATTATTGTTCAGGTTTGGTGCTGCTGGATATAAATGTGTTCACTAAACCAGTTACTGGTAACCGTATATTATATTTCAAAACTGTGGGTATCTTTTGTATCTTCTTTAGAAATAATGTGATTCTTATAATTTTATTTTAAGTTTTACTTACAGTCTCAACATTTGAATTTTTCTTCAATATGTGTATACAAATAATATTTAAGATTGATTTTTAGCGTAGTTCCTGAGCGATTCTTACTGCAATTTCTAATCTGCTTTTCAGAAATAATGTCAAAGCTGGCAGACAATCACAGCTCACAGTTATGTCTTTGTCCATAAACCAGCAGGTCATATGGTCTCCTTGCTCTGTTTCCACACTCTTGCCTATGAGCCCACAAGAAACTGCATCCTTCTCTCTAGAGCACTCACAAATCAAACTGCTTATACATTTCTATTTCTTTACTGACCAGAACTAGCTAACAGAAACTACGAATGAAATGAAAAGCAAAAATAAAATGTTCAGTTAAGTACAGGTTGCAAGTAGGTTGAATATCCCTACTCACCAAGCATGCAGGGTATTGAACAAGGAAACAAGAAAAGACATTCAATTTCTCTTTTCTTTTTTTTCTTTTAAAGAATACATTAATTTAAATCTAGAAACCTCATTCGAAGGTTACCATCTGTAGAAACAGTGTTATCATAATGGTACGTTCTGGGATATCTTCAGTGAACCAAACAGTACTATGAGAATTCACAGTTTCAAATTTGTTTTGAGTGTCACCTTTGGGGAAAGCCAAAATAGAGTGGAAAAGTGCTCTTGATTATAGAAAAACCTGCTTTACATTTGTTTTTGTAAAGCCATCATCATTAATTTTGTTATTGTAATATTGTTTTGTAAAAAAGCAAGTAATCACTCGGCAATCAGGACAACATGAAAAATATTATTCAGTTTTGAAGCTATCAGAGCAAGATTTGAGCCTATCAGATGTAATGGTGGGCTTTTTTGTTTTAATAATTTGTGTGTGATTTACTTGTGAAACATACTGCTCCAGAGACTGACATTGAGTATATATAGGACAGGTACAGGACAGCTGAAATTAAACTTTTCCATAGTGTTCTACCAAATTTTAACGCTAACCTGGAGTTATCACCTTTGTGAGGCGGAGGTGATTCAATCTTAATACAACCACCATGTTAAGATTGCCAAAAGTTCTAATAAGTGCTATTTTATTTGTGATGTACAAATTTGTATACTGGGATCTGATCTGAGACCATGAATATATTTCAATCAGACCATTAAATATAGAATTATGTGAAAAGCTGATTTTTGGTTCACTGGAAGTTCCAAAAATTATGAAAAAAATTGTTTTAGATTCATCCAAAATCATTTACAATTTTTTTTTCAGTGAATCAAAAGTCTAAAAATAAATTTTTTGGGGGGGAGGGGGTTGAATGCAATTTTTGTTCAACTCCATACTAAGTGTTTTGTTTCTGAACTTTTAAAAATGTTTTTCTATTTTAATTTTTAAAACAAATAAATTTCAAAAACGTATTTTGAATAAAAAAAATCAAAATGTCTAGTTTAAAGAAAATGTCAAAATGATTTTTTTTTTAAAGTTTTGTCCTGACTAAACCAATTTGGCAAAGTAGAGAACTTTGAAATGTTTCCTTAAACCCAAATCTGCATTTTTGATCAAAAAAAGTTTTGGCCAAAAAAGTCACCCTGTTCTAATTAAAAAGCCTTCTGATAATAATGATGTTGGCCGATGTCGACGCTGGTTGGATTTTAACCAGTGATCTTGTTTAAATTTTTTCTACTATGGAGTACTGATAAATCTTGGTAAAAACACAAATCTGTACTTATTTCTTGATGAATAATAGTGTTTGTTGGTATTGCTTTTAAATAAAATTCCAAGTGTTTTGTCTCTTCATTTTAATTGTTAAAAACTTACATTTATATAACTTTTTCATTATAGGGGACCCCAAAGTACTTTACATGCTAGTACATATACACACAGAGTATGAAATGGAAGGTAGCAACTTCTAAACAAAGAGAGACAAGTTGACATTTTTAGGCAGAAGTGTCTACCTTATCCCATTAAATAGAAAGAGAATTTCAGGTAGGCTATAGGCTTCAACTTTTTCTCTTCTGGAACTGAGTTATATCAGCTTAGATGGTACAATATCATGCGCTGCAAATCAACCTTGTGGAATAACAGATCCTGAAATAACATTGGACATCTGTGGAAAGTTACATTATGGTACCAAAATCACATTTCAAAATGTCTTTATATAATGATGTGTTCTGATGCACTTTTATTCTGCTGGACAGATTTCTATACATGACAATCCAAGCAGGCAGACTGTAATTACTCGAACTGAAATTTGGCTAAAACACCAGGATTATTCCCTCTACACCTGTGGAGTGTGTCACATGATAAGAGACTTGAATGACAAGTAGTTTGGACCTCTATTTTACATTTCATCCCAAAGATGGCAACCAATAATATGATTGGGCATTGTACAATACCCACTCCGCTACCCTTAATCATGCTGAGAAGTACATGGATTTCAATACAATTATTCTTGAAGTACTATTCCTCATAACTGCGAGATTGTTACACTCTCACTGATTTCAGTGAGATTCCTGCAGATGTCTCTATATACATTTTATGGGCCTCAGGCTGCTCTTCTATTGAAGTCAGTGGCAAATTTTACATTGACTTCAATGGGTACAACATAATGACTATGTCTCTGTCTTTCTCTAAATTTTATAAATACACATGTACTCTCATACTATATACATTACACACACATGGAAGGTAAGAAAGGAAACATTTTTGTGATTCCACTTTGGACCTGTCAAACTTGACAAATCCTTTAATAGCTTAGCTATTCTAAAACATATTGAAAGACCAATCCTAAGCAAAGTATTTCAAAATTTAAGGAATAAAGACCAGGCTTGAGTTATCAGCATATAAAAATGTTTCTGGCTCTAGTAAACAACTTTTGTTTTCATATCCAATGTAATTACTCCTAGTTTTAACTTGTAAATTGGTATGTTTTCTGGAGGAGAATATGGGAGAAGTGACATGTTAATTATTCTGGCGATTCAATAGTATATTTAAGAGCTGACGTGAATAACTAACTTCCTCTTAACAACAGTGAATTTAGTCTTGATACCCCCAAAAGGAAGAGCAGTCTTGCAGCACTGTTCTAGCAACAAACAGGGGCCAGATAACTCCCTGCACTGGAAAATTCCAGCAGTGACCACCTAGCCTGAGACTACCTTCAAAAATATATATAGAAAGGATAGATGTGTTGCACAGTATGGAGAGGCTCCTCAGAGAAGACACTACAGTCTCACTAGGCCAAAATACATGTATTGCATATTCCCTGCAGCGGTAGTGGGAACAATGTGCATCTGTTACCTGCCAGCCCTATGTCCACCCCTCACACAAATCCCTGGACCAACTGAGGGCTCGCCATAGAGTCTGGGCAAGGGATGAAAGAACCAAAAATATAACAGGGCCCTCGCACCATGTAGACAGGGATAGATCCTAGTTCAGAGGACATGCACAGATATCAGAGCACCGGAACCAGAGCGTCACCATCAGAAAATTAAGTACCTTCTCTGTCTGTCTCTCTCTCTCGGCTGAGTGCAGGGAGCAACTCTGCTTGGAAGCAGGGACCAATACCACTTGAAACTCTGCAATGTTACTGGAAGATGAGAAATAGAGTTGAACTGACCTTTTCTAAAAAAAGTTTTATTAGGGCTGTCAAGAGACTAAAAAAAATAAATCGCAATTAATCGCACTGTTAAATAATAGAATACAATTTATTTAAATATTTTTGGATTGTTTTACATTTTCAAATATATTGATTTCAATTACAACACAGAATACAACATGTACAGTGCTCACTTCATATTTATTAATGATTACAAGTATTTGCATTGTAAAAAAACCAAAAGTAGTATTTTTCAATTCACCTAATACAATTAACGCAGTGCAATCTCTATCATGAAAGCTGAACTTACAAATGTAGAATTATGTACAAAAAAAACTTGCATTAAAAAATAAAATATAGAGCCTGCAAGTCCACTTAGTCCTGCTTCTTGTTCAGGCAATCGCTCAAACAAGTTTGTTTACATTTGCAGGAGATAATGCTGCCCACTTCTTGTTTACAATGTCACCTGAGAGTGAGAAAGGACAGGTTACCTGTTCCGTAACTGGCATTCTTCGAGATGTGTTGCTCAGGGGTATTCTACATCCCGCCCTCCTTCCCTTCTGTCCTTTCCTCTTCGAGCGATTGCTTATGTGTTTCCACAGAAGGTGACTCCAAGCTATATCTGATGGAGGTGGGTAGGAGTTTAAAGGTTAGCGGGATGGAGTTCCGCTCTACCAAACTTGGCATCATCCCTTGCTTGGGAGACGCCTTGCTTCTTAGCGGGTGAGCAGTGCCGGCTGGTGGAGGGAGCCTCATTCTGCACCGAGGACGCGGTGCCCGGTGCCGTGTCTGGTCAGCGCGCCAGTGCTGGGGCCAGCGCAGATTCCTTTAGTAGGGCCCGGAGCTGGATATCTCTCTCTCATTTAGTTCGATGCTTGAACAATTTACAGATTTTACAGCGGTCAGTTACATGGGTCTCACTCAGCAGCGGAGACAGTGAGTGTGCACGTTGCTTCTTGGCATGACTTGAAGCCTGGGGCACGGGGCATGCCCTGAGACAGACAACTAACTAAAGAAGTTATCCAACTATTGGAGAAAACGAGTACTACTAAGGCTACTAGAAGAGCTTCAGCAAAGCTGGAGCACAAAGTTCCGACTACCTTCATTGGCGGCAAGAAGGAACTGAGGGTGGGGGGAGTGTGCAGCTCCCCTTATAGTGCGATATAGAGGCGTCACTCCAGGGGACACAGCAGTACTCCCCTCCTACAGGAAAAACTTCCGGCACTGGTGCATGTGGCGAGCACACACCTACTGTGGAATACACATGAGCAATCACTCAAAGAAGAACAGGCACTGTCATGGTACTTGTAGCCAGCGTTGCAAGATATCTGTGTGCCAGATGTGCTAAAGATTCATATGTCCCTTCATGCTTCAACCACCATTCCAGGAGATATGCGCCCACGCTGATGATGGGTCCTGCTCAAAAACAATCCAAAGCAGTGCAGACTGACACTTGTTCATTTTCATTATCTGAGTCAGATGCCACCAGCAGAAGGCTGAGTTTCTGTTTTGGTGGTTTGAGTTCTGTAGTTTCTGCATCAGAGTGTTGCTCTTTTATGATTTCTGAAAGCATGCTCCATGACTCATCCCTCTAAGATTTTGGATGGCACTTCAGTCTTAAACCTTGGGTCAAGTGCAGTAGCTATCTTTAGAAATTTCACATTGGTAAGTTCTTTGCGTTTTGTCAAATCTGCAGTGAAAGTGTTCTTAAAATGAACAACATGTGCTGGGTCATCATCCGAGACGGCTGTAACTTAAATATATGGCAGAATGCAAGTAAAACAGCAGGGAACATACAATTCTCTCCCAAGGAGTTCAGTCACAAATTTAATTAACACTTTTTTTTTTAAACAAGCGCTCTCTGGAATGGGGCCGAAGCATGAAGGGGCATACAAATGTTTAGCATATCTGGCATGTAAATATCTTGCAATGCTGACTACAAAAGTGCCATGCAAATACCTGTTCTCGCTTTCTGGTGACATTGTAAATAAGAAAAGCGCAGCATTATCTCCTGTTAAATGTAAACAAACGTGTTTGTCTCAGCGATTGGCTGAACAAGAAGTAGGACTGAGTGGACTTGTAAGCTCTGAAGTTTTACATTGTTTTGTTTTTGAGTACAGTTATGTAACAAAAAACATCTACATATGTTACACTTTCACAATAAAGAGATTGCACTAGAGCACTTGTTTATCATTTTTACAGTGGAAATATTTGTAACAAAAATATTCTTTGATTACAATATACATGAAATACAATATATATGAAAATGTAGGAAAACATCCAATGTATTTAATAAATTTCAATTGGTATCCTGTTTAACAGTACTATTAAAACTGCGATTAATCGAGAGCACTAAGTTTTATTTTTAAACAAGAAGTCAAGAGGTGGTTATAATACTGAGCTTTAACAATCTCAATGAGAGTGATGTAAGCAATGCCACAACACATTACTGCCTATGTTGTCTTCTGTAATCATTCTGCGTCCTCTTCAAAATTCTATCGTGATACTGACATACTGACACTTCTGACTCCAGTTAAAAATAAAGCTGGCACTTTATAGCATTATCTGGCAACAGAACTTAAGTTAAAGTCTTCATATTTTAACAAAAGGGGAAAAATACACTGTGGCATGATACTCCATATTCTTCATAATATTTCTATGATGATATGAATATGGCCTAAGATATATTTTATGCAAAGTGGGTCTTGGTCTTGTAAGATATTATTGGAAAGGTTATAATTTACTGAATGAGATTATCCAATTTGTATGGATGCATCATTTCTGTGTCTGGAGTTAGGAATATTAACTATGTAACAATTACAACTGTGTGTATACTTGGGAAATGTCTGCCAGACAATAAGCAATCAGCCTGACGGGTCAATAGAAAAAGACAGTCTTTAAAGGTGTGGATCTCCCATCCTCCTTCAGTTCCTTCCTGTGGACGCTGAAAATACAGTAACTCCTCACTTAAAGTTGTCTCGGTTAATTTTGTTTTGTTGTTATGTTGCTGATCAATTAGGTAACATGCTCATTAAAAGCTGTGCAATGCTCCCTTCTAACATCATTTGGCAGCCGTCTGCTTTGTCCACTGCTTGCAGGAAGAGCAGCCCGTTGCAGCTATCTGGTGGGGGTTTGGAACCAGGGTGGACTGGCAGCCCCCCCTATCAGCTCCCCGCTCCCCTAAGTTCCCTCTGCTGCAGCCATCCAGCAGGCTATCAGTTGCTGACAGTTCAGCTGTCCCTCACCTCACTGCCATGTACTGCTCCTGCCCTCTGCCTTGGAGCTGCTCCCAGAGACTCCTGCTTGCTGTGGAGAGGGGAAGGAGTGGGGCCTATGGCAGGTTGTCCCCCTCTCCTCTGCTCCTGCACGCCGCGTCCACCTTCTCCACACAGAGCATGGAGGGGACACAGACGGAGGGGGAGAGAGAGCTTGGGGCAGCAGATGCTGTCTCAACTTCCTGATCCACTTAAAAAGACAATGCACTTAACAGTGGGTCAGCTTACTTAAAGGGGCAGTGTGCATCTCTCTCCCACACACAAGGTGTGTGTCTGTCTGTCATGCTGTCTCCCCTCCCTCGTGTTCATGCTGTCTTGTGTGAGAGGCTACATTAACAACGTGTTAACCCTTGATGGCTCAGCTGAGTGCTAGTTCATCATTTAGCAGCAAGACATTCCCTGGGAACTATCCCACCCTCTTCCACCCTTTAACTTCACCACCTCAACCAAGCTTCACAATCATCATAGCTGTGAACAGTACTAAACTGTTTAAAATGTATACTGTGTGTATATCTATATAATATATAGTTTTTTGTCTATTGAAAAAAATCTCTCTGGAACCTAACCTCCTTATTTACATTAATTCTTCTGGGAAATTGGATCCGCTTAACATCGTTTCGCTTAAAGTCACATTTTTCAGGAACATAACTACAATGTTAAGCGAGGACTTACTGTAAACTTGGTTTCATGGTTGCTTCAACACTGCAAGGCCAAGTGATAATATCACCTAATGCAAAATACCACCTTGGACACTGCTGATACTTTCCCACTGGAAAAAAAGGCTTCCCGCCTTATGTAAATTCTATTTAAGGCTGGGAAGCAAGGCAATCAGGATTCTCCCTTCACTGGTTCCCACCCAAGAAGAAAGACTGCTAAAAGTACCTGAAGAGAGAAGAAAAGAAATCTAGTCTGTAAGAGAAATAATGGACTCTATGCTACAGAAATTCTGCATCCTACCTAAGTCAACATTTAGGGCGAGAAATTACATTTTGTAACCTGTTTCTTTAGTGAATCAAGCTTAGTTTGCATATTTTATTTGCTTAGCAATCTGCTTTATTCTGTATGCTATCCCTTATAATCACTTAAAATTTGCCTTTTGTCGTTAATAAACTTATTTCTTGATTATAACATAACCCAGCTTGTGCAATTCATATCTGGGGGAGGGGAGGAGAAGCCGTGCATGTCTCTTTCCACAATGAGGGAGAGGGCGATTTTTATGAGCTTGCGCTACGCAGATCTTTCTATACAGTGAAAGACAGTATTATTTTGGGTTTACACCCCAAAAGGGGAGTGCTGAGCAACTTCCTAGCCTTCCCATAGAGAGCAGTTTGCAGCCTCTGTGTGAATCCACAGCTGGGGGTGTGTGTGCGCGCACGTGTGTGTGTGCGTGCGTGCTGCAAGAAGCCTAATTCAGCAAAACAGGCAGAGGGAGTCCAGGTGGTGGAGCAAGAGGGGCTCAGTGAAACCCCAGTACATCAGGCAGCAACCTAGAAGGGGTGGGGAGTCCAAACCCTCACATATACAAACTATTCCTTCCAGTAAAATTTACGGAAGACAAAATCATCATGATATGCAAGATCAGACAATGAAAAGTCTGATAAATTCGGAATACTGTTGCCTGAGATACTTTTCTCCGAGCTCTCCCTGTTACGAATGTGAACACTGCTGATCACTGTGGAATGAGAGTCAGCAGGCAAAGAAAGAAAGAAAGAAAGAAAGCAAGCAAAGGTAAAAAGCTGAAGTCAGCAGAATTTACCCCTTTGATTATTAGCTTCATCTTCACTGTAATACTTACGTTTTATTTTTGAAAATGATTAAAGCTAGTCAAAAACTACATTAATTCTTGTTTTTCCACAAAATCTACAAAAAATTTTATGTGGGAAAAAATTTCTGGCAACTCTACCAAAAATCCTACACAGATGTATATAGATTGAAGAAAACAAATTCTAATTAAATTGTAATGTAACAGAATATAGTGAAAATTCTCTTCTGTGACTACCACTTTCAAATGTAGTTTAAATGTAAAAGCTGAATTTTAAAGTCAACGTTTTCATAATCAATGTAAGCTTTTTTCCCCCTCCTGTTTTGCATGTATGATAAAATGAGACCTCTGGAGGCAGCATGAAGAATTTCACTAGAATAATTTTGAAACTATTTAGTGTTAATGACGTGAATCCTAAACAAGGCCAAGAACAAAATTTTAAAGCTAAGATAGACACAAAAGCATCTTTGAGGCAGATCAAAGTTATTTTACCTGTATTGTGTAACCAGATACATGGACAGCACTGGACAGTGAACAACCTGCTTTATTTTCCTATTTGTAGTAACTAAATAGCAGGTTATGAAGATATGCCTACAATATATATCCCTGCCCATGCACTCCTGTGGACAGTAAAAATGCAACACGTTTTTCTGGGATGTCCTCATCACTTTTGCATACAGTTATATTAATCAATTAATATATTAAGTTTCACTTTTGAATTATACAATTTAGCCAAAGCCACTGGAAATTGCAAAATTATTAATAGGCATCAATAGAACAATGTCTACACATTTCTGGTCCCAAATGAGCAAAATATTTACTCACAGACCTCACTCTATCCTGAGTCAACAAAGCACTTGATTTCAACAGGACTTAAAGAGGTATCTAAGTACTCTGCTGAAATGCCACTTCTAACAGCATTACATACTAGACCTAGTCAGGAATTTTTTGATATAAATTTTTTTTGGTCAGGAAATGAAAGTTTTGTCAAAATGACTGACATTAGGAAGATTTTCTTGGGGGCAGGGAGTGGAGGGGAGGAGATACACACACACAGAGATGTTCAAGGAATATTTTTTTGAAATTTCAGAAATCTTTGTGAGATAGCAAAACTGTTTCCTGCCCAGTTCAGATTCATATACATAACAAAACAAACCTGTAATTTTACTACAGAATTTTTTTTTTTTAAATTAAAGATCAATAGTCACAAGATACTACACTAACTCATATACATGCTATTCAACTGTTCTTTTGGAAGCATAATCAGAGTTGTAGCTCCACAGTAGTTAATCCATATTTGTGAGACAATAATATTAGTGGCCCTATATTTACAAAATATCCTAAACTATAACCAGTTTAAAACGTGTTAAAATTCTTTGCCCATTTTGCATGTTATACCTCAGTGGTTCTCAACCTGGGGTCTGCAAGGGTATTCCAGGATGTTTGCGAGTCATGTTCAGAGCCCCTGGCCCTGCTGATCAACTCCTCCTCTTCCCTCCCAGAGCCTTCTGCACCTCGCAGAACAACTGTTCAGTGGCATGCAGGAGGTGCTGGGAGGGAGAAGGAGCAGGGACAGGGTGCACTCAGGGGTGGAAAGAGGTGGGCAAGAGGAGGGGTACGGATGGAGAGGGGGGAGAAGAGGTGGGTGGGGCCTTGGGGGAAGGGTTGGTGTGGGGGGGGTTGGGGCTGAGTGGGGTTTGAGCACCCCCATGAAAATAAAAAGCCAGATTGGGGGGTCTGCGAAAATTTTTTAATCAAAATGGGGGTTGCTAAAGTTTGAGAATCACCGCTATCCATAATAAATATTGCATAATAGGTAAGAACAGACTATCAAGCCAAAGGCTATCCTTCCACTCTGAATTTCCCTGGTTTTGTGGATTTCGGTGAAGGCATTTACTGTTGGGAGTACTTTTAATTTTTTTTTTAATTCTAATAATAAAATTATCCACAATATATGAACTCAGTTAAGTCAGATCAGTATTACATATAATATAATTTGTGATTGTCTCAAACATATAACTTGTAGTCCAGAGTCCCACTTGACTGCTCGCCATGTGGAGAATCTTCTTTCTATGTCATTCCTGCTGCCATTAATATTTCAGAAAAATCAGTGCGACTGTGCTCTGATTTCAATTTCCATATTCAAAGCAATTCTGTAAATGTTTTGGTTTCTTTTCACATTTTCCTTGTTTGAAAATGGAAGCCATAAATACAAATACTTGTGTTTCTTGTCTACTTTTCCTTTTTCAACACCACTATTCATTTCCCAAATGTTACTGTACCTTGATTTTGGTGGTGGTGATGGTAATAAGGCAGTAATCATTTTAATATAATACTTACAGAAACATCTGTTGGAATGTTATGAGCCAACATGAATAAATCAGACCAACTCCTCTGCAACCTATATAAATGCATATTTTAAAAAATGTAGATGCATATTTTGCACTTGGTAGATAATATCATAACACACAGTAAGGAGCTTTTCTAATTATATACATACCCATCTACAGTATTAATAAATACCACACAGAATATCAATTCAGTTAAATTTTTAAAATATCAACAGCAAGTAAAAAAATATTTGAAGGACTCAATCTGTATTAAGGAATAAATATTTGAAACAAATGGACAAAAAGATTTTTTTCCGTAAAAAAAAAAAAGCCTCTACAGAAAGAAATCTATATGCTACATTTCAGCGCAGAATTCATTTTATTACAGCAGACAAATCATCTAAAAAGATGTCTTGCTATGCTGACAAACCTATAGTGCCACTACTGAGCACAGTTAGAATACATTAATCACAAAATCAAAAGGGTGTAAAGACAGAATATTTGTCACACAATGTTTTTAATGGCTACCCAGCTGCAGAGAAGAAAAACATGATCAAAATTACAATTAACGCATCATTTAACAACTTGGTACCAGGAGAGTTTGGAGTATCTGTGCAAGTAGTACTACACATTAGAAGGTGGTATCACGAAATGGTGATTCTTGGTTTTTGATTCTTAAAGATTTAAAGAACACTCAATTCCACTGCTCCCACTCATTCTCTCACAATGTGATTTCCAGTACTGCGAATTAATGATTGATTCACTAATTCCTTATTTGCTTAATTTGAGCTATCATCACTTTCTGCCAATAAAAAACCAAGAGTATGTTCATAGGCTCATTTACACTATTGAAAGTTGTAGACCTGCCTCTGGCGCATTTGATATTTAATGGTAGCGTGTTTAAACATGGCAAAAAGAAAGTTGAAACTGAAAACTGTTCACTTAAAGAAAAGTGGACTGACACTTACTGTTCTTTTGCCACAACATCTAAAGGCTTGACCAGTACGTTAAAATTGTACAAAGACTGTGGTGGTTGTTAAATGTGGGAACGTCGAACTGCACTATGAAACAAAGCACATGGATTTTAACTGCAAATATCCACTGGGCTCCCATTTAAGATCAGACAAGATCACTTAATTAAAAGACGAATATTTTCAGAGCACAAATATTTCAAAAGCTACTTGCACTCAGGAAAATGCAACTGAAGCTTCACTGAGGTGTGTGCAGCAAAACACAGGAAACCTTTTACGGATGTGGACATTATTAAGCAGTGTATGACTACTACAGCTGAAACCCTTTTTGCAGAGAAGAAAGATGTTGACACCTTCAGACTTCTTTCTATAGAGAGAAATTTATGGAGGATTTGTTGTCCCTTAAACTGCAAAAGAATCCCATGACAGGTGAGGATTTGTTTAATTCTGTTCAAACTTTTTGTCTAATGAAGGTTTAGACATGACTCAGATTGGGTCAATTACAACAGATAGCGCTCCTGCTCAGGAAGGATAGACGAGGGAAAAGAGAGGAGGTGTTGCCTTATATATTAAAAATGTACACACTTGGACTGAGGTGGAGATGGATATAGGAGACGGACGTGTCAAGAGTCTCTGGGTTAGGCTAAAAAGGGTTAAAAACAAGGGTGATGTCCTGTTAGGATCTACTACAGGCCACCTAACCAGGTGGAAGAGGTGGATGAGGCTTTTTTTTAAACTAACAAAATCATCCAAAGCCCAAGATTTGGTGGTGATGGGGGACTTCAACTATCCAGATATATGTTGGGAAAATAACACAGTGGGGCACTGACTATCCAATAAGTTCTTGGATTGCATTGCAGACAACTTTTTACTTCAGATGGTTGAAAAAGCTATTGGGGGGAAGCTGATCTAGATTTGATTTCAACAAATAGGGAGGGACTTGTTGAGAATTTGAAAGTGGAAGGCAGCTTGGGTGAAAGTGATCATGAAATCACGGAGTTAACAATTCTAAGGAAGAGTAGAAGGGAGTACAGCAAAATAGAGACAATGGATTTCAGGAAGGCGGATTCTGGTAAGCTCAGAGAGCTGATAGGTAAGATCCCATGGGAATCAAGACTGAGGAGAAAAACAACTGAGGAGAGTTGGCAGTTTTTCAAAGGAACACTATTAAGGGCCCAAAAGCAAGCTATTCCGCTGGGTAGGAAAGACAGAAAGTGTGGCAAAAGACCACCTTGGCTTAACCATGAGATCTTCCATGATCTAAAAAATAAAAAGAAGTCATATAAAAAATGGAAACTAGGACAGAATACAAAGGATGAATATAGGCAAACAATACAGGAATGCAGGGGCAAGATTAGAAAGGCAAAGGCACAAAATGAGCTCAAATTAGCTACGGGAATAAAGGGAAACAAGACGACTTTTTATCAATACATTAGAAGCAAGAGGAAGACCAAGGACAGGGTAGGCCCACTGCTCAGTGAGAATGGAGAAACAGTAACAGGAAACTTGGAAATGGCAGAGATGCTTAATGACTTCTTTGTTTCGGTCTTCACCGAGAAGTCTGAAGGAGTGCCTAACCTAGTGAATGCTAATGGGAAGGGGGGAGGTTTAGAAGATAAAGTAAAAAACGAACAAGTTAAAAATCACTTAGAAAAGTTAGATGCCTGCAAGTCACCAGGGTCTGATGAAATGAATCCTAGAATATTCAAGGAGCTAATAGATGAGGTATCTGAGCCTCTAGCTATTATCTTTGGAAAATCATGGGAGACGGGAGAGATTCTGGAAGACTGGAAAAGGGCAAATATAGTCCCCGTCTATAAAAAGGGTAATAAAAACAACCCAGGAAACTACAGACCAGTTAGTTTAACTTCTGTGTCAGGGAAGATAATGGAGCAAGTAGTTAAGGAAATCATCTGCAAACACTTGGAAGGTGGTAAGGTGATAGGGAATAGCCAGCATGGATTTGTAAAGAACAAAACGTGTCAAACCAACCTGATAGTTTTCTTTGATAGGATAATGAGTCTTGTGGATAAGGGAGAAGCAGTGGATGTGGTATACCTGGACTTTAGTAAGGCGTTTGATATGGTCTCGCATGATATTCTTATTGATAAACTAGGCAATTACAATTTAGATGGGGCTACTATAAGGTGGGTGCATAACTGGCTGGATAACCGTACTCAGAGAGTAGTTATTAATGGTTCCCAATCCTGCTGGAAAGGTATAATAAGTGAGGTTCCACAGGGATCTGTTTTGGGACCGGCTCTGTTCAATATCTTCATCAACGACTTAGATATTGGCATAAAAGTACGCTCATTAAGTTTGCATATGATACCAAACTGGGAGGGATTGCAACTGCTTTGAAGGACAGAGTCATAATTCAAAAAGATCTGGACAAATTGGAGAAATGGTCGGAGGTAAACAGGATGAAGTTTAACAAAGACAAAGGCAAAGTGCTCCACTTAGGAAGGAACAATCAGTTTCTCACATACAAAATGGGAAGAGATTGTCTAGGAAGGAGCACGGCAGAAAGGGATCTAGGGGTTATAATGGACCACAAGCTAAATATGAGTCAACAGTGTGATGCTGTTGCAAAAAAAGCAAACGTGATTCTGGGATGCATTAACAGGTGTGTTGTGAGCAAGACACGAGAAGTCATTCTTCAGCTCTATTCTGTGGCCTCAACTGGGGTATTGTCCAGTTCTGGGCACCGCATTTCAAGAAAGATGTGGAGAAATTGGAGAGGGTCCAGAGAAAAGCAACAAGAATGATTAAAGGTCTTGAGAACATGACCTATGAAGGAAGGCTGAAAGAATTGGATTTGTTTAGTTTGGAAAAGAACAGACTGAGAGGGGACATAATAGCAGTTTTCAGGTGTCTAAAAGGGTGTCATAAGAAGGAGGGAGAAAACTTGTCCACCTTAGCCTCTAAGAAGAGAACAAGAGGCAATGGGCTTAAACTGCAGCAAGGGAGATTTAGGTTGGACATTAGGAAAAAGTTCCTAACTGTCAGGGTTGTTAAACACTGGAATAAATTGCCTAGGGAGGTTGTGGAATCTCCATCTCTGGAGATATTTAAGAGTAGGTTAAATAAATGTCTATCAGGGATGGTCTAGACAGTATTTGGTCCTGCCATGAGGGCAGTGGACTGGACTCGATGACCTCATGAGGTCCCTTCCAGTCCTAGAATCTATGAATCTATGATTGGTACTGAATCCCAATTTGATTTTCTATCACTGTAATCCACCAAACCGCACTTTGTGCAAAGCTTAGCTATGAGTAAGCTAATGTAATATCAATGGTGATAAAACCTGTCAACTTCCTTTGGTGCAAGTCAGCACTGCAACACCGCTCAAAAGCTTTCTTTCAAAAGTATCTGCCAATTACGATGACCTGTTGGTTCATAATGACATCCACTGTCTGAGCAGAGGGCAAGTACTAAGAAGGCTGTGGGAAATTTGAGTTCATGTGGAAGAACAGGTATACAAAGTCCAGGGAAACAGATAGAAGAGCTACACACATTTTTGAGGGATGCCACAAGCATAAGCATCCTGCCCTCCCTTGCTGATTTGACAGGCCACTTAAATTATTTCAATTTAAAGCTACAAGGGTAAAATGAAAACATAGTGGATCTCTACCACGTCACTGCATTTCAAAACAGTCTCTTAAAAAATTATTTGGAATCTGGGGAGATGCTGCATTTCCTGATGCTGTTAAGTTGCTGAGACACTGCAGATGAATCACATGGTGTACTCTCTGGACAGGCTCTCTCAAAACTTCCAGGAGAGGTTCCAAAAATTTAAAAGTGTTAAAGACACCACCCTATTTGTTAAGAACATATTCATAGTCCACGCAAATGGCACTTGGTGCAATCAAGCAAAAGTGTCCTTTTCAGATGCTAAAAAAGCAAAACCACATTGTGAGCTTACTGATTTAGAAGTGGACGACACAAACTATATTTGAAAAACTTTCTGGACAACCCTTGTGCTGGACTCCAAGTAACCACACTTGAGGAAGGTGGCATTTAACATCTTGACTATGTTTGGCTCAACATGTGTGTGAGAGTCAGCATTCTCAACAATGAACAACAAAAAATGGCGTAATTGTGCCGTTTTACCTGATAATCATCTGTACAATTGCCTCAATCTTGCCTTGACTTAACTCACTACAAACGTCAAGGCCCTTCTCTGGCAGAGGACCTGTCCCTTTTCCTACTGATGGTGAATATTATAATTCTACATTATCCATGTATATTTTATTTATAATTTGTATTGCAGTACAAAATTACATTTTCAGTAGTGATCTGTAAAAACCTGTTAGTTTTAACAGGTATTTCACAGTAATTATTCATATCTATATACATATATGCCTACAATAATTTTATTTGACAAAAAAAACACCAATAAGCTTTGTATTTTAATACTAATATTTGCACGTAATTGACATTTTAGCTAAGTACTTTCTCAAAGTCTCAGATGTAATTTATTACATCTTTCCTGGAAGTTATTTTTAGGTTATACAGTGGTTTGATTTTAATTTTCATTTAATGCACTAAAAATATAAGCAAAGGGGTATATTATTAACGTATAGCTTTGTATGAGTTTGTTGAACAGGAGCACTTGCAGTGTGAAAAACGTTTCTTTGGAATCTGGCTCTTGACCAATCCATCTTATTCTTTCCCCTCCACTCCCTCTAAGCTCCCCACCTCAAACCTGGTCCATCTGATGGTTGGCAGACTACGGTTGAGGGGCAGAGTCTCCCCAGATCCCAACACACATGAAGGTAGGGAGAGGGGTTCAGAACCCCCCAAGAGAGGCAGCCCCCTAGATACTGGTATATATATTATATATATATACACACACACACACACACAGGAGAGAATGTTGGGTTGACAGCTACCATCACACTTATTGTCCCCACAGCTCTCCTGCCACTCACCTCATCTCCTTTCAAGTGTCCCTGTCTTCCCATTCCACCTAGCCCCAACCCCCTTAAACCAGACCTTCTCCCCTCCCCCATCCTCATTTATCCCCTCCCCTTGCTGCAACCCCCAAACCTCTCCCCCATTCTCCCCTTCCCTTCCCAGAACGCATTTGGATGTCTAATCTCTCCCCTTCAAAACATTGATTACATTCTCCCAGGATTAACCCCCACCCCTTGCAGAGACAGATTTTAGTAACATATTTTCAAACATTTTCCAGATTTCTTCCCTAGGTAGGACTTGACACTAGCTATGGTGTGTGGGGGGTCAGGATCAAAAGCTTATTGCTTATCCCCTTGCATTATCCAGATTTTTGAGGCTACAAACACTCTTGGCTCTCTTGTCCATGCACGTTCACAGTTATCAGTTTACCTTGTGATTGTTAGGCATGAGCCTAAAATGACAACTAAACACTTTGGCAAATGTACTGAACCACCCAAAGGAGCAGTGCTTGCCATGCACTCTCTGGGTATAACCCTCAAGTGAGGGAGACTTTTGTGTCAGGATCAAAGCCATAGTTTGATCCGCAAGTCTGGGAAAAAAATATATGGTTAGAATATGCCAACCTTAAGAAAAGTTGCAATATGAGTCAAGCATGACCGTTTCACAACTGCTCACCCCAGCCTTCTTCTTGGTGCATGCTCCCAACATGCCTGTTCTCTGCTCCCCACTGGATGGCGAAAAACAAGGATTATCTCAGGAATCCCTTGGTCAAATGACCACAGATATGGATTACTAACTCTACTCCTTTCCCCTAGAGGCCCACCTAATTTCAAGGCAATCTGAGTAACTATGGATATTTTAAAGCACTTAGAAGTCTCAAGCTTTAAACAGAAAGCTGGTCTTAACCTCAACAAAGCAGACCTCTACAACAAATTCTGAGACCTGACAAGTAAGAACTGCACATATATTCTCTTTTCTGAGTTTAAGAAATATCCCCTTCCCTTCACAAAAAAGTAGAAAGCAGTTTTCAGACAGTGGGTTGGACTGAAAAGGAAATGCTTCAAACAGAAACATCTGGTCTTTGAATTGGAAGGTGCTTGCAGTTTTCATCGGTAAGTTTAATTGTTAATTCCTTATTTTTTTTCATCTGAACATACAAAAAAAATCATAATTAGACATTAGACTGTGGGTTAATGACTTCAATAGTTACTCTGGATTTACTTCACTTTAACAGCAGAATTTAGCTCAGTTTCCTTAAAAATCCAGATAGTAAATGGGAACAGTTACGTAAAAGTTAGTTTCACTTGAGAGTTACCAGGGCTGTAAGGGGTTTTGCACGGCATCATTTTTAAATAAGCCTTTTGAACCTTTTTATTTTTCTGACATAGTATATCTGGCTTTCTCTATCTTCCTTTTGTACCTTTTCATGTTTATACAAAATCTTCTCCACACTGTAGTTAATAACTCTTTTGTATAACAGTTTTAAAATACAAATATTTTATTTTATAACTTTGGAATGTGTATGAAGTTTTTCCATGAATTTATAAATTAAATAAAATCTCATTAGGGATCTAGTTCATTAACAAGTAAGATGTGCATGAAGGAGAACATAGCGATCTCCAACTCTTTCCTCTTCCCTCCACACTAGCAAGCTGAAACACCAATTTAAATGGCAGAAAGACATGCTGTTACTGTTGAGTACTTTAACACTGCTCATATGCATTTGATTCCTTATCTACAGCCTGTAAACACAAAACAAAAACTAAATTAAACTGGCCAAAATTTAAACTTGCAGAATGATTGCTGAAAAATCTGATCAAGTTTGAAAATATTTCACAATCAGACTAGACTGAATGGGATGGCTATAGCTGCAATGACCAGGGCTCAGAACAGAGTGGTAAAGAATACTGGAAGTTTTTCTTTCACCGTAAACGAAATCCTCGTGGCCAGCATTTTAGTGTCATAGTACATCTCCAGTACATATTTGAGTGGAGGCCAGGGAGTGCTACGCTGCATTTCTGCAATCAAAATACTACTTTACGTGTATTTAGCATCTTTGATTTGACAATATCAAAATGCTCTAGAAGCAAAGTATTGTCATGTTATAATTCAGGACATTGAGGTATGGAGAGACTGAAGTGCTAGTCCACAATCATGAATCACTGTCAGAATTTGGATGAATTCTCCAGGTTTCCTGAGTCTCTATGTGCTATGTTATTGGACTCAGGATTTATGATCTAAGACCATAGATATTTAGTCTTATACTACTTTTGTAGCATCCCTGAATCCGTGTGCAAAAATTTCATGTCAACTCAAAAAGAAACTGCAATTCTACCATCATGCTGTGTCAAGATGACAACTTTCAGGAGGCTAACTGCTGGGTATAAATATTCAAGCGCCTGAGGGAAGGAAAAGAAATTGTTAGCAAAATTATGAAATTAGTAAATATGACAGCCATTAAATACAGATTACAGAAGAAAATAACTCCTGCAATTGTTTTTCAGCTCAGTGTGCATTTATTCAAAAAAACTTGAATGGGATTAATGAAAAATTCAACATGTCTTCTTCAACCATCATCGGCTTCTACAGTAGCTCTGCCAATCATCTATTCCTTCCTATTTACTACAGGCAGTTTTGGAAACATTATTTCTGGGTGGATATTTTCAAAGCACATATCTACAAAAAGAACACAGAACATCTACATGACAAATCTTCTTATTGCAAATTTATTTGTATGCATAACAATGCCTTTTCTCGCTGCCTACTTTGCAGATGGCTATCAGTGGGAGAATGATTCCATGCTATGTAGAATAGTAAACTACTCTGGAACTCTGGTTATACACACTAGCATGTATGTCAGCATTACAATTTTATGTTGGACTGCTTTAAGTCAGTATTCAACACTGATGAAAAATAATGACCACAAGCAATATTCTCCAACAGTTACCGAAAACTACCTCTATAAATGCCTGCTGGAAAAGTTTCGTCAGCCAAAATTTGCTAAATACGTGTGCATCAGTATATGGATCATTGTACTGGGCGTAACTGTACCAGTGATAGTGTATGATTTGCATCTACAGCCTGATCAAGAACAAGTTGACCGATGCTACCACTGGAAAGCAGAAAATGGCACACTCACTGCAAAGATCACAGTTCTTATTGCTACTGCATGGTTTTTTTTATTTTTTATAACAGTATTATTTTCATACTATTCCCTTGTCAATCACCTGAGTAAAATGCAGAAAAATACTTGCATTGGAAAGAAACATCTAATTTACAGTACAGTCAAAAGAAACATTTTTGTCATCCTGCTTATATTAACTGTCTGCTATCTTCCATATCATATTTTAAGGCCAGCTTTTTATGCGCTGCTTAGTAGTGAAGACTGCCAGATGATGAACTATTTAGTGGAAGCAAAAAACTTTCTTATTTGTCTTGCAGCTGCCAAAAGCAGTTTAGATCCTGTTGTACATCTTTTATTAGATAAAAGATTTAAGAAGAGTCTGTACAATCTCTTTAGAAAATCCTCATCACAAGATCACAATCATACAGCTGATATTGAAGAGACTACACAAATGTGAAGAAGGAATAAGTAAAAATCTTAACTGGACATACTTTAGGACAAAAACCTTTTTGCCAAACATAGCTACCTATAACAGAAGAATTCTTTTTATCCACACTGAAAATGAAATTTACAGATAAAAGATGAATTTATAGAATTTTAAAAAACCTGCTTATGAACATTTGAACTGTTAGCAAAGTTGGAAACATGAATTGTTGCTTGATGAACGTTTATATTTCTTACAATGAACTGTGCACTATGATTTTGCTTACACAAAATGAAAAAGGGATTACATTGTATGTTTGAACTATACACACTGATTAATTCCAGTCCTTGGAGAAACCAAAGACAAGGAAAGTGAAGAGAGCAGACAATAGATCAAAGGTAATAACTTGGCTCTCCAGTATCGTCACATAAATATGCTAAGGTTTCAGACACAATCTCTCTTAGTTAAATTACAAGAACAAAAATTAAACAAAAGAAAACAAAAACTACACATGGGTGGTTTTTAATGGTACAATTAAATCAAGTGTCTGAGAAATATAGATGTACTTGCAGAAAGGTAGCCAGGAATTTGGAATTAACAGGGTTGGTTTTTTTGCTCAGAGGTACTGCAGGGAAGGTGGTTTCCTTGTCTTTTGGGATGAGTCCATTACATGGATTGAGCAATGAAACTGACAGGAAGTGTGAGGGGAGATTAGTCTGATATTTGAATGTTTAGAATAAAGAAACATTCTTCCTACTCTTTATGTAAACTTTGTCCATCACCCTAGTAATGGTATTGCCTGAACCATATGAGGCCCCATCCTAGCATCAGTGGGAGGAGGCTTATAATAGGGTTCTATAAAAAGGCTGAGAGTCTTATAGGGGTTATCAACTTCTGGTCTTATTCTTGCCTCAGACAGGGACCATGGGATGAAATCACACAGTAACACCTGTCTGTTACAGCTATCCCCCTATTCCATTTTGTTTCATTTTGTCCCCATACTCCATTTTGTTTTTGTTCTCCTGTGGCCGCCCTTCCCTGGCTGTTAAGTTGTTTACCAGGGCCACTACCCTTCTCAAAGGGAGGGCCCCTTAAGTTGTTTAACAAGAGCCATTGCCCTTCTCAAATGGATGGCCACTTGTGCTGCGTGCTAAATGGGACCACTGCCCTGTTCAAAGGGTTAGTCCTGTTATCACCTCGTTGAACCTGGGCTCGGTGTAGGGCAGGCAATGTCCAGAGCTGCAAGACCTATTGTGTTTTTAAGATCCTGGGCATGAGTCATAGGCCTCATGTGCTTTTGAGTCACCTATTGCACAGGACTCTGCCTAGACATGTTTCTGTGCTTAACCTGCAGTTTTTCCCTGTGCCTCCTCCTCTGTGACAGAGGGAGCCTATCAGGATTACTGGTGGGAAACTGCCTGAGTTTGCCTTTAAAAACAGACATTTTTGAAACAAACATCAGAAAGGTTCCTGCATTGCTGCCTGGTCTGATCAGCCAGGGGTTTTGGGGGGGTCCTTTCTCCGCTCTCGTTTTATTTTTTGAGTGTACCCCCGGTTTTTAACCCCCCCGCCCCCCATGAAGAACGAATTGCTACCTTAGAGATCTCCTGATTATTGAGACTGTACCGAGCCCTCCTTGCTTCTTCTGATGTTGCTGCTGCTTCTGCCTTTGCTGCTGCCTTGGGGACAGGTAAGAATCCCTCTGTGAAACTTTCCCTACTTTTATTTTATTATTTTAGCTGCTGGCTCTGTTTCCCCAGCACACAGACTCAAGCTAAACCTTGGTCTGTGTCTTAAAACCTCTCTTAAACTCCACGGGCGCTTTGCTGCTAAAAATAAGCTTGTGCCGCTGCTAAGCTCTGCTCCCTGCTTTCAACTGTATCCTGGGCACATACCACTCTGCCCTCTGTGACTTCCCCATAGCATAAGGTGCACCATAGGTTTTGTTTTTTTAGTTTAATAAGTCATAGTTTGTTAAGATTGTAAAGCTTGTAAGTTCACCTGCCTTGTTATAGTTTACTGTTTTGTTGCTCTGTACAGTTGCTAGTTATAGTTTTGCTTAGAATTGTGATATTTGTTGTTTTGCCTCGTCGTTGGTTAAGACAGATAAGGTTTCTGCTGCTTAAATTCGTCTTCCCGCTGTCCCAATCTCTCCCTGAACTTTCCCGTGTCTGTTTTCCTCCAATCTCCCCCTCTGTGTGCTTCTCTGTGTCTCCCTGTTATAACGTTTTGCTGCTGGTTTTCCCCCCGCATCTGCACTCTCTCCGAACTTCCCAACTCCTTGCTGCTTCTCCCCCCTTCCCCCGCGTCTGCATCACCCTCCGAACTTCCCAAACCCCTTGCTGCTTCTCCCCCTGTATAACTTCCCAAACCTTTTGCTGCTTTTTCCCCTGCATCTGCACTCTCTCCGAACTTCCCAACTCCTTGCTGCTTCCCCACCCCCCGCGTCTGCATCACCCTCCGAACTTCCCAAACTCCTTGCTGCTTCTCCCCCTGTGAAACTTCCCAAACCCTTTGCCGCTTTTTTTCCTTTGTTTTTGGTGTCCGCTTGTTGCTTAAACCTCTCTCTAGCCCTTCTTTACACTTCTCCGCTGCCCCTCCCCTACCGAAGATCACCATCACACTGTCCATTGTCCTTACCCTGCAGGGCTTCAGAGTCTCTCGCTGCTTCCAGCCGCACTCTCCTCTCATCAGTTGCCCCTAATCATTCACTCCCCCCCCCACACTCTTGCAGATTATCTGCTATCCTAGCCTCACAAATTCAGTCATTAATTTTCTTTTATACAGTTACATTCCATAATTTCACTTATCACCCATATTGTATTATTGCACTGTGATTCACATTTTACTTGTAATTATAACACCCCATTGGTTGCTTCCACTTTTCTGATACACTTTGTATTTGCATTGATACCATTGTGTTACATTGTGTATAAGGCCACTAACCACTTAATACGTTCTGTCTAAGATTGTTGACCATTTTATATAGAAGCTACCATTTTATTTTGCACTTCTTTTTGATACGCTTATTGACTGCACTGTATCCCATTGTGCTGAACCCCACTTAGTGTACCCCACTGATAGAACTCCCTACATTGTTCAATAAGAAGACTCCCCCATCATTGTCTATTGTAAACACCCTATACACCCCATCCTATCGTATTTCATTGTTAAATTCCCACCACTTCCTTTTTCCTTTAATAGAGAAATTAATTGGCACTCCACCTGTGTGGTAATTGCTCCCCAAGATCCCATATACCTGCAGGCAGGGACAACACCCACAAGGTTGACAAGGGTTTGATAGTGGTTACTGACCTATGGGGGTAAGAGACCCAGAGAAATAGGAAGAAATCTGTAAGATGGAATGAGGGACATATTGTTTTAGATGTTTTCTATAGTTTGTTCTGGAAATCCTCATGTAGGAGCCCATCCATAGCAGTTGTGTTCGTTGAATGTCCATTTGCAGCCATAGTTCTGTTTTTGAGACAATGGATTTACTGTAAAATGCTGTGCACACCCACCTACTGTTACATAAATAATTAATAATGAATGTTATTTGTCTCACTTCAAAAGCTGGTCTTACACAGATTAATCTAAAATATTTAATTTATACAAGAATGGTCATAACCAAAGAGATGATTTATACAAATATCTAACCAAAAAACTGCATCAAACATACGTACAATATTTTGACACATCCTAATATATATAAAAAACTAAGCTTAAGCAAAACAGAGAACAGTAAAGTGCACACAAAATGTACCTGATCTCAACACTAGCCCACAGATAATCCTCCACTACAGGTCTCCGTTTGTCCAGTCTAGTCTTAAATTACGTAAATTGTGTGGTTACTTAGGATGACACTGACTCTTCATCAAGGCTCATCATTTAAGGATGGACAAAATAAAGGCATTTAACAACATGAATGAACAAGACAATTAATGGATAATCAACTGGTAATCACAGAGTACACTTCTAGCTGGAACACAGCTTGCCTGTGAGGTTTCTCAATGAAGAAGTTTGAGGATCATGGAGAAAAAAACCAATATTAAGTAGCAATTTTAAAGAAATTATAAACAGAGGATCTTTAGATTTCTTGTTGAAATTAAAAGTTTTTCCCCCCCTGCACTTCCTCTTTCTTCCTCCACCACACTAATTCACTGGAGGCAATACAAACCCACTGTAAATATAAAAACATAGCATCTAACATGCTTAGCATTAACTGAATGTATATTCATTGTTAATGTGTAAAAGAGTAGCCACTTAACTGCAATATAATATCATCTCTTTCAAATATAATATCCATGTAATGGACACTTTAGAAACACTTACATGCAAAAATCTATTTTTTTCAAGCATTTTGATTGAAACTCATTTGTGCTCTAGCCCAGGGGTACATAAAAAGCATTAACAAAGTCAGTACAAAATAAAATTTCATACGACTTGTTTATACTACTCTATATACTATACACTGAAATGTAAGAACAATTTTTATATTCCAATTTATTTATTTTATAATATAGTTAAAAATGAGAAAGTAAGCAATTTTTTAGTACTAGTGTGCTGTGACACTTCTGTAATTTTATGTCTGATTTTGTAACCAAGTAGTTTTAAAGGGAGGTGAAACTTGGGGTACACAAGACAAATCAGACTCCTGAAAGGGGGACAGTAGTCTGGAAAGGTTGAGAGCCACTGCTCTAGCCTATTACATAAATTCAATACCAACTTTATACAATGAGGCAGGAGGCCTATGGAAAAAAAATATTACATAATCATGTAATTAAATACTACATCAACAAGCAAATGCACAAGGGGGCAAAATTGCAGTTGCATAGGGAACTTTAATTCTGGCATTTTCTATCTTTTGAGTACTAGACTTTGCAACTTTAACATTCTTTTAACACAGTTTGCCTGCAATTTAATATATATGCACACACACATTTAGTGGACAGATTACATTCTTGATCTGGAAATCTAATAATCTTTGCGAATAAAAGTCTCACATAGTAGCTGGTACCAGAACCACTCATCCCCAGATAAAACAAAAAAGTTCCTTTGAAGTCAGAATATTGGAGATGAGAGCCTGCTGATAGGATTCTCAGGAATTTAGAAGGAAAGACCTTATTAAAGAGTAAAAATGAATAATAACTCTGAGCAGATCACAAGTTCATTTGTACTGAAAAGGATAAGGTTTCTCCAGACCTTCTGCACAGATAAACAAATAAACCAGTATTACTGATACAGACAGGTCATTCAGTTATGAACAAAACTAATACTAAAAGATACTTTAATTTTCCTCTCTTCTTACCAAGAGTAAGAACCCAAAAGGAAACAAATCATCATGCTACATGTTATAAATAAAAATGAATAGGCAAAATAAAAATGAAGATGCAGAAGGAGCGTATGGGATTATTGAAGGTGAAATATGGCTGGCATATCAGTTAGCTTGGACTAACATTTCAGCAGACTCAACATTACTTGTCAAAGTAGTGATGCCATGTTGTTTCAACATATACACACATGCAGAAGTCTAACTATTTTCTTACAAACTTCACACTATTTTCCCTGAACACAACAAATATTCTGTAAAGTAGCAGTAAATCAAATATTCTCCTTTTGATTTTTATATTCATCTTTTTAGTTCAGGGCTGTAATTTTAAATTAAAATTTTGACAAACGATTAGAACATTTTAAAAACAATTATTTGCTGGATTAAATACTTTCCCCATGTAATTTACTTTATAATGCTCACTGTAGAGACTAAGAGAATGGTCTTTCTTTATAGAAACTTCCAAGAGAAACACCACCACACCATTGAAAATCCACAAGCACTATTTCTTTGTGTCTTTTCTCAAAATTGTTCCCTGTGAAGCTCAGAAATTTGTTTGTTCTTTTGTTTTACGTCAGTCAAAAAAAAGGAGTAAAATCAAATCCTCTACAGCAAAATTATTAGTATCCCAGATATATTATGCCAGCATCCATTGCGAGAACATAACAAAATCTTGTCTTTGAGAAGCGTCAAAACCATGGAGTTTAGAGCAAAGCCCCTCATATGTTCATCTTGTTTCAACTCTGGTGATCAGTGAAACATCTAACTTCCTCCAAAGTACAGAAAACAAAAGTAAAATCTGCGAAAGACAATTATTTTTAAACTAAAGAGAGATTTTTATTTCTCTTAAGTATACTGTGTATATATTTACAGTGACCTCTATACTCTATTTAGACACCAAAAAAGCATCAGGACTTGTTCAACATAAAAAAAGTCTGGCTCTCTCGTCTTAAAATACTGTCCTGACAAGTTTAACACAAAAAACAAATACCCACTGCCTCAAATATGGATTTTTGGAGGTGCCATGTAACAGTATAATATGTAGCTGTACTTTTTTGAAAAACATTTTCTGTTCCATCAGTTTCAGAGCTACTGAGATGAATTTTTTGCTATCTGAAGGCAGGAACCTACACATTGTGGATTATACTTTAGCAAATTTATCTGTTTTACTGGCCACTCTTTGGATTTTTGCACCGCTTAAACAAACACAAACCTTCTCAGCTCTAGGTTACATTAAATTTATTTTCATTATCAAAATCAAAACTTCGTATAAAGGCCAAATTCATCTGACAAAACATCAATCGTTTGATGGTTTGGGTGTCACCCAAGACACTCAGATAATCTAACTGCACCCTATTATTTTATTCAACACATGTGCACGCCCCCATATGCACCAGCCCAGCCCCCACACTCTATGTACCCCATTAAATCTGGGCATTAATTGCAAAACAAATGAACAAAAATCTGGAAATTTACTGTTAAGGTTCTTGCTATGACCGTAATCCATTCTTATATTTGAACTATTAAAATGTATTTTCATTATATGAGCTTACAGAATATGCAGAAACACAAAATGTTATATGTTTATATCTTAGTTTGAGAAAAATACATAGGTTAAACAAATAAACAGTAAACTTGCATGTTTTACTGCAGAAATATTTAAAACTCCACCGGAACAAGAAGCATAAGGTATGTCAATGGGAGAGTTTCTCCTCTCGACCCAGAGCAGCGTAGACACCGCAGTAAGCCAACCTAAGCTATGTCGACTCCAGCTACATTATTCATGTAACTGCAGTTGCATAACTAAGGTCAACTTAACCCCACAGCATAGACCTGCCCTTAGTAATATAATTACTATTTTCAACATTGTAAATCCCAGCTGTTAATGAGAAACACAAGACTCTGGAGGCAGATGAAGGAATAGTTATATTTTTTAAAAAATAGCTATATCTCTGACAATTATGAATTGTAAACGAGTCACCCTGGTACTTCCTGCTTTTAGAGGAAGATTCCAGACTTATTTCAATTATGGAGAACATAGTGAAAACATTTTGGGGCTTGCGCCCAACCCTATTGCTAAATCTTGGGGTAAGCCTTAGTGTCTAGCATCCGGGACCTATGCTCAATTGCTTTGTAGACTTCACTGTGAAACATCTGGCAGTTTCAGATGCTGTCAGTGGATGGATTTCCTCCCATCATTCTTTCTGGGAAACCCATCAAAAAAAGGCAATATTTATGGAGAACAAAAACTTGTACTGTATGCAGGCATATGACAGCAGCTGAGTGTTTTATGCATATCAATGGAGGGGGGGGGAGGAGGGATGGCTCAGTGGTTTGAGCATTGGCCTGCTAAACCCAGGGTTGTGAGTTCAATCCTTAAGGGGGCCATTTAGGGATCTGGGGCAAAAATCTGTCTGGGGATTAGTCCTGCTTCGAGCAGGGGGTTGGACTAGATGACCTCCTGAGGTCCCTTCCAACCCTGATATTCTATGATTAATACAACTGATGAAGGCTTAAACTGCTTCTTTATACCTTAAATGCCTGCAGCCTCCAGTGACTGGTTCATGCTCACGGTGATACCCCAGTACATACTCTCTTGATGTCATCTGCATTTGGTGATATCCCCTTACTGCATGAAATGAGGAAGAGAGCCACAGCCTATCCTCTGAGGACCCACTCTTACCTCCTGGAATAAGGGATGTGCCTGGAGGCAGGAGGGATGCGTTGAGGTTGGGGTGTAGCACATAGCAGTGCAGAGATTCTGGGTAGCACTGTTGCTTATAGGAAGTTGGAAACAAGCTGCTATAATGTAGACAGGCCCAGGAACTAAGTTATGGTAGGGGCATTTCAGCCCCCAGAAGAATGCCAGAATCAGGAGGGTACAAAAGTGTCTTGAAGAGACTTTAGCGCCATACTCCCTCTGGGCCACAAGTTCTCTGCTGTATCTGTTAGAGGCACAACCCAGAATCTGACTTGGGATGCATGAGGGGCTTTGCAACCGTTAGGCCCTGTCTACACTAGAAAGCTGTATTGCTTTAACTATACCAATAAACTTAAAGTGGTACCACTCAGTGTGGATACAGTGATAACAGTATAAAGCATGGGAGTAGTTTGGTGGGGCAAGGAAGCATTGTCCCCCCCAAACAGAAGTGAGGCACAAGGGGTGCATGTGAGGCATGTGACTGCCCTTCCTCACCCCCCGATTTCCATGAGCACTAAGCTGTTCTGCTCGCCCCACTGGGGGCTCTGCCCTTCCACGCTGCACCTCCTGTCGGCATGTTTCCGGCTCACTCGGCCTCTCTCCCCAACAGCCAGGGCCGGGTGGGGAGCAGAGAGGGCAGGACAGAGCTGCTTCTCCTGCCGAGGGTGGCCATTCTGGGTCGCTACCTCTGTAGCTAGATACCGCCTCCCGCCAGGTCCTAGTACCCATTGTCTTTGCCTTCTACGGGCATCCTTCATGGCCACTATCTTGTTTTCTGTACAATGGTGAGTGCCTGTGTGTGTGTGTGTATGCAGGGAGAGAGACAGGGCAAGGGGGGCAGGGGGAAGGGGGTTGGGTGGAGGAAGAGGCAGTGGAGAAGGGAGATGGGATAGGGCTGGGGGAAGAGAAGGGGATGGGGCAGGGGGAAGGTAGATAGGGCAGAGACAGTGAGGAGAAGAAGGGAGGTGGGGTGGGATGGGAGGGGGGAGCAGGAGCTCGGCATGCAGTCTCTTCTTGGCAGCAGCAGCAGCCCCAGCAGGAAGATGGCCACAGCAACACCGGAAGGCACCAGTAAGGCAGCACTACTGAAACAGCCGGTGCCGGAGTGGCCGCAACTCCCGCACTCAGGTTGCCACAGCGGACACCAGCAGTTTGGGCTCTCCCATTAAGCTGCCCCGTGCCCTCCCCCAGCACCAGTAGCGCAGGTACCATTCCAGGCAGGGGAAGAGAACCAGTGAGCAAGGGGAACTGGCTTCAGTGAGCGCGCATGCTGCCTGCCCCCTGAAATACAGCAGTCAAACTATGCCTACGGTATAAACTTTATACCAGCACAGTTATTTTCACACAGGAATAGGGAATAACTATACTGGTATAACTGCATCCACTCTAGAGCTTGTACCAGTATGCCTATATGAGTTTGTTTTTTTTAAATCATACCCTACCCAACAGTTATACCAGTATAACTTTCAGGTGTACATCATATTTTATTGAGTGAGTTGTAATGCAATAACTGCAAACTTTAAAAAGTGAAAAGTGGATAGAGCACTGGTAATCCTATATTTAATAATTAATTTACCAAAAATCACTTGTGCTTCATTCCACTTTATAGACAACATTTACACAATCTATTCAGGTAAAATGGACATTGGTCATTTAGACTGCTAGCTTCCTTTTAAAACATTACCTGTATAGTGATAACCTAGAGCTCTATCCTAAGGTATTGCAGTTAACTAAGAACTCAGTATGCAAAATCAGTTTAAATTATTTACTGCAGTTAATTATACCTGTCCATGGTGAACTTTATCAGAAACAGTGTTGCCTAGTCACTCAGTTTATTTGATCATTCTGCAGTTCCTTACTCTCTTCCATAGATTTTACTAATTAGATAATTGTGTGTTGCTGACAAATCTTGCCACTTAACTTTATTTTATAAATGTAGAAGATGGAGAATAGGTAACACACTGTACATGTTAGTAAAAATCCTAGGAACACCTCACTTTTAACTACTCTGCATTGAAGAGAGTGGTTCATTTATTTTTATTTTCTTATATGTTTTAAATCTATGACAGGATTCTATCCCTGAACATGTAATTACTATATTTCCAAAACAGCTTCATGAAGACCTTTTTTTGGGGTAAAGTGTAAATTACATTTACTGGCAGACTGGAACACTAGAAATGTTCAACTAACCATGCAATCTGATTGATATATTGTAACACACAGGACCAGACTCAATAAAAACACTGACTGATTTTGATATTTTTAAAGCTAGATGACATGGAAAATGGTTATTTTACTGAACCTGGCCCTCAGTGCTTCATAATTTTTCATGTCAAGATTTTCCTCTTGAATACTAAAAACTAACAGTTCTGCCATAGAAACAAAGAAAGCAGATTACTATACTCGGGACACCTAAAGGTGAAGTTAATGTTATACACAATGGCTATTCTTTCTTTTCTGACTTTAAACACCACCGCCACCCATTTATATGAATGACTTATTCTGGCTTTAAAAGGATATAGCCAGAGTCCCAGGAATTTCACAATTCTGTGGCAAGAGGCTGCATCTCTGCCCTTTCCTTTGCTGTGGAATATAAGCTTTTTTGTTTCTAGATAACTACAACATGAATGGAGTCAGTGAAAACCGATCCAGTGTTGTTCTTCTGAGTCTGCATACCATATAAACAGTAGCTATGAGAGGTTTAAACTGCCCCATTCATTTCAATTAGGTTTTTTTTTTAACTCTGAAACCAAACAGCTACTATTTAGTTAGCAGTTATTTCAGTGTTCAGCATTTTAGCAAAGACATCCAGTTAACAGGTTTCTCTCACAATTCCAGTCTCCCAACCTAGGCCACTGAACAAATTATAGTGACACAGCTGTGGTGCTGAACTATACTTGCATAATCCTGCAGTAGTGTAGATTCAGTTTACAGCACTGGAAGGGGTTTTTCCAACGCTGCAGGAGCTCCACCTCCCCAACTGACTGAAGCATTCTTCCGTCCATCTATCTGTGTCTACACCCGGAGTTGGGTCAGTATAGCTATCTCAGCCAGGGGTGTGCATTTTTTGCACCCCTACGTAATGTAG
Source organism: Gopherus flavomarginatus (assembly GCF_025201925.1). Lineage (NCBI taxonomy): Eukaryota > Metazoa > Chordata > Testudines > Testudinidae > Gopherus > Gopherus flavomarginatus. The sequence continues at coordinate 213,768,730 of NC_066617.1, read as the reverse complement.
TTACGTTAACCTAAATTTTAAATGTAGACCAGGCCTTAGACTTGCAAGAAGTGGGGGTCAATGATCACATCAGATACCAGTCTGCTAGCATGAACTGTTCATCTAGAAAATTAGACCATGCAGGGGGCCTGGTCCAATGAAGAAAGAACTCTACTGGAATTGTAAACTGTCAGGTTTAAAATATTCCATCAGAAAATGTTCAGCCAGCTCTACTAATCAATACTCTGAACAAAAGGCTGTTCATTTTTTTCTAACATTGTCATGGGATTCCATGACTGCTGCAATTAAAAAAAACAATCATAGCTTCACAATTGTCCTCTGCATTGCTCCTTCCTTCCTATTTCTAGCCCCTTATGGTTGAAGATAGTATTCCAATATTAACTAAGGGCTGGTCTACACTAGAAAATTAGGTTAGTATAACTACATTGCTCAGGGGTGTGAAAAATCTACACCCCTGGGTGGCATAGCTAAGCCGACCTAAGTCCCCATGTAGACTTATTTCCATTAAAAAGGTAAAAGCTCTGGTTTACACATCCAGAATGACTATATTCCTTTCTTTTTGCCGAAATCCTACACACCAGAAATAAAATAGGGCACAATTTAGCTTTAAGGAGAATAGCTTTTTAAAAAAATTCTCTCTTCTTTCTTTCAGTGTCACTCCTAGTGTATTTGTGTAAAAATACAAAAATCCTCACTGCCAAAGTAAGATAACCTGGTGCAAAGCATTAAAACCATCCTCACCGGAGAGATGAACTTACTGTTACCAGTGAGACCTAAAAAGAAACAGAGAAACTCCTCCCTAAAGCGCACCCAAGTTCATTCTATCCATTTTATTGCAGCTTCTTTGGCAGAAAGAGGATCAGCATGAAGACATCTGCATAGAATCATAGAATTAATAGAATCCAGTCCCCTGCACTCACAGCAAGACTAAGTATTATAACAAACTATGTTCTAGTTTGCAGACGAATCCTTCAGAAAAAACAGGTGTTCCACATGGGGCTCCTTCAATAAGAAACAAACAGGTTTGGGTGATATTCCTTCACATTTTGCTCATTATTTCCTCTCCTTATCCTCCCTTCTTCCTTCACTCCTCAGTTCTCCTCACCAGTACAGAACAGGGGTGCTGATGAAGTCAAACAGTCAAATATTTCTTATCTGAGATTTTTTTTTTATGACTTACCACCACCACCAAACCAAACCATGCTCAATATCTGAAGAGCTATGTAGTTCTGCAAAGATGCAGCTATTTTTTTTTCTGTGATGACTCTCAAAGTTGCTTGCCTTAACAGTTTGCATGTTACACAAAGGTAAAAAAGTGTACAGTTCCTGAATTGATGCGTTTATCTACATAAGTTCGGAAAGAAGTTTCTGTCAGGAAGCAGAATGTGATGGCTTACAGTTCTATGTTCACATCAAAGTGCTTGAACTGCATCTTGTCTCAGTATGGATGAACACAACCTATTAGGGAAGACTTGTGGAAATATCTTAAAAAGGAAATTGTAAAATCAGTCTTCCAGTCTTTCTCACTAACACAACCTTTTATGTGACTAGCAAGCAATAAGCTATTATTTACCATTAACGACCAGGATCCTTGATCAGAACCAGGGCCCTGTTTGGCTAGGCAATAGGAATTGACCAAAACTCACTCCAGAAGATTAGTTTAATGAACATGGAAAACAGGAATTTTGATTATGTACATAAACTGTTTTTAAAATGAAAATGTCTACTTTTCCAAATATGGTGTGCACATGTAAAGGATCTATTGATACTGAGGAAAAGTTTAGAAGAGTATTTTAAATTAGTTGACTAGCTTAAAAAAACCCATAATATAACAGACATGTCATTTAAGCACAAACATCTCTAGAGATTTAGTTTTTGCTGAACATGGTCACTAAGCTGTCAAAATGATGAAGTAATTAAATCTTCTACCAGTTTCAGTTTCATTTATATAATTTAGTAAATCTCAAATTTTCTTTAAAAGAAAATTCACAAGCAGAAATTATATGAATATTCAGCACTCGAAAGTCATATAATGACTTTCAAATTAAATTACAGTTACATACCTATTTAACATGTGAATAAAGAATTATTAAATATTTTTATGCTGACAAAATCAAGAGATTTTCCTTAAAGTATCAACATTGCTAGCATCAATTATGTTTCTCCTGCATACAAACTCCCATTTTACCCTAAAATGCAGAGACTTTTCAAAGTAGGCAGGATGTTTATTGTGGAAATGAGAAAAGACTTACCTTCACATCCCTGTGAATTATGTTATTATCATGACAGTAACGTAGAGCTTCCAGTATCTGTCTCATGTAATGACTGTAAAAACAAAATATGTCTAAGACTATATAACAAACTTGTGAAAAAATACTATATAAATACGGTGCACTCAGTTTTAAGCCTCTCACCTACAAAATCATCATTACAAAACTTACCTTTAAAGGCCACAATTATAAATTTGCTCAGTGTTAGAGTGGGAATTATGTATTCATAAGAATGAATAATAAAAATAAATTGTGAACACTAATGTTTCTAATAATTTCAAAATTTGAAGGGTATTTTGACCATTAATAAGTTTTTTTTTTTAAAAAAACCCACCTACACAGTTAAAAATGTAACTTATAACAACATAAGCTTATGGTAACAAAAAAGAGTACAATATTACTACTATTAAAGTTCACTTCATTTTTTCCTAATATTCAATTATTTCTACTAATTTAATAAAGAAACAGAATCACTGTTATAGGAATGAACACACTGCATATCAATACATGCAAATCACAAATACACAAAGAAGAGATCAAAATATTTTGTAAAAGATAAACATTTAAGGTACAGAGGAAAACTGAAAATCAGCTAGTTAAGTAAAGGATCATTTAGCCAGTTAAATTACATTGTGAACAATTACATTTTGTGAAGACAATACATATATACACGAATTTGCCAAATCCCTATACACATTTAATAGGCATTATATTTGCTTATTTTACATTTAGTACACACTAAATTATAACCTCAAGCAGGATTCGTTTCAGGCTGTGGGACTGTATTTTTGACTTGTAATCCTGATTCAATGTCATTTTTTTTTAATCCCTATGGAACAGTAATTAGTATTAATAATAGGGACACAGGAATTCTGCAAAAACTTTTATTAAATTCTACAGAATGTCCCTTCCTCAATTCTACAGATCTCTTTGGAAAACGTGCACTGATCTGGGCATCAGAAGACCTGGATTCATTCTGAGCTCTCTCACTGGAATGACTGAGAGCAAATAATAATGTATCAAATTTTCAAATACAGTAAGTTAATTTTTGAATCTCCACTTTGATATCCACAAGGTGCTAAGCGCTCACAAATTCAGCTGATGTCATTAGGTGCTATAGACTGTCAGCATATCTCAGTTTGGAAACCCAAAAATGAAGGAACCTTTCTTTAAATTTTGGCCTGAAACTCTCAACAACTTGCTTTCTCCATCTGTGAAATAAATATTTTGATATTTATTCACTTTTATAATGTGCTTTCAGATCTATCAATGAACAATACTACATAATACTATATAAGCAATGAGAATTATACTGAATTGTATAGTGAATTATTAGTATTTTTAGGTAGTTTTAACTAAATGATCATTTTGCGTCAGACAGTTGTTTCTAACTCATCCCCACCCTTTCCATCCCAAAAGCATTTATACCTGACTCTAGATTTTATGGTCCTAGATTTTCACTCTACCTCTCCCTTCACTCAATTGCTTTGCAACATTATTCTGCAGAATGCCCCTTAAAATTAATGCAACCACAATGGACACAGCATGCTAGTGTGATTTTCTATTAAAATCGTCAATAGTAAAAGTCATATTGATAAACTACTTGGCAGCATTTCTGAGGTAAAAATTCAAGTTCACACAATACATTAACTAAACTCTATCACTAGAGACAACATAGAGCATACAAGGGAAGTTGTGCATAATGAAACAATGAAAGTATATTGTGCTTCTTTTCCCAACTTAGAACATCTCAGATAAAGTCAAAACAGAGGGCTTCACATCACTACCTAACCCAAGGGTGGGCAAACTTTTTGTCCTGAGGGTCACATCTGGGTATGGAAATTGTAAGGTGGGGCATGAATGCTCACAAAATTGGGGCTGGAGTGCAGGTGGTGGTGAGGGCTGAGGCTGGGGCTGCAGGCTCTGGGAAGGGGCTCCAGGCTGGGGGTGAGGGCTGCGGATGAGGAGCTTGGGAGTAGAAGCGTGTTCCAGGCTGGGACCAAGGTGTTCGGAGGAAGGGAGGGGGATCAGGGCTGGGGCACGGGGTGTGTGTGTGTTGGGCTCTGGTTGGGAGTGCCTGGTCTGGGGATGAGGGTTTTCTGGTGCAAGAGGGTGCTCCAGGCTGGGACTGAGGAGTTCAGGCGGAGATCAAGGCTGAGGCAGGGGGTTAGCTCAAGGGGGCAGGCTCAGGGTGGCGCTTAACTCAAGCGGCTCCGGGAAGCAGTGGCACTTCCCCTCTCTGGCTTCTACGCGGAGGCATAGCCAGGTGAATCATAGAATATCAGGGTTGGAAGGGACCTCAAGTGGTAATCTAGTCCAACACCCTGCTCAAAGCAGGACCAATCCCCAGATAGATTTTGGCCCTAGATTCCTAAGTGGCCCCCTCAAGGATTGAACTCACAACCCTGGGTTTAGCAGGCCAATGCTCAAATCACTGAGCTATCTGTCAGCTCCCATGGGAGCTGGCCCCAGCAGGTCCCCACCCTGAGCACTGACTCCACACTCCCATTGGCCAGGAACCATGGCCAATGGGAGCTGGGGGAAGGGCAGTGCCTGTGGGCGAGATCAGCGCCTGGAGACTCCTCCCCTCCAGGAGCCAGATCTGCTGGCCACTTCTGTGGTGCAGTGCGGAGCCAGGATAGGGAGGTGGTCTGCCTTAGTCCCACTGCACCACTGACTGGGAGCCACCCAAGGTAAGCTCACGCCCCAACCCCCTGCCCCAGCCTTGAGCCTCTCCCAAACCCAGAGCCCCCTCCTGCACCCCAAACCCCTCATCCCCGGTCCCACCCCAGAGCCCGCACCCCCAGTCCAGAGCCCATCCCCCTTCCTACACCCCAACCCCCCTCCCATATTTCAAATCCCTTGCCCCTTCCCAGCCTGGAGCACCCTACTATACCTCAAACCCATCATCCCCAGCCCCACCCCAAAGCCTGCAGTCCCAGCTGGAGCCCTCAACCCCCTGCGAACCCCAACTCCTTGCCCCAGCCTGGAGCATCCTGAATCCCTCATTTCTGACCCCAACCTGGAGCCTGCACCCCCAGTTAGAGCCCTAGCCCCCTCCAACACCCCAACCCCCTGCCCCAGCCCAGTGAAACGAGTGAGGGTGGAAGACAGCGAGCCACCGAGGGAGGGGGAATGTAATGAGTGGGGAGCGGGGGTAGGGTGTTCACTTCTATGTGGTTAGAAAGTTGGCAACCTTATCTGCAATTTATCTTAAACTTGTATTTCTAAATTAGAAATTGAGTTAAGTGACTGCATGAAAAGCGCTAAACAAGTGTAGAAACTTTTGGATCTTCCACTGTATTTGAGAGAACAATATGGTAATAGGATCTTCTTGTAGACAAAGTGACAAATTATCAGCTTCCATGCATTTCACATGAGCAGAGATGCCACATATACTGAGGTAATAAATTCTAAAATCTACACCCACTTAGCAATGATCTGTTTTTATTTAAAAGTTTCTCACACTTCTTTGCTAATTGCACATGGTATATGTCTCAAGCAGGACAGATTTATCACATACTTATTTCACCGGAGTCTATACTCAGAGACAAAGTTAGGCAAGCATGCAAGTAAGGACAAATATTTTGACCGTTAGTCTCTGAAACTGAGTCAATTTAAAGTTTAGAGTTGGATAGTTAAAACTATAAAATAAGCTAAGTAAGCTATTATTTGACTGCATGACCATCTCAACACAGAATATGCACTACTGTTAGAATCAATTTTACATAAAATTTGATAACAAGTATTATGATAGAGATGAGGTTATATTAAAATGACTTAGTTGACAGCATTCCTACAAAATAGAGGAAGGGACAGTCACAGCCTCAAGAAGTCTATGTTAAGAAGTAAACTATACTTCTTATTTATAGAGATCCAATGGATGATCACAGGATTCATTACAAGTTCTGATCTTGGTTCCACACATTCTGTGATTATCCCATGTTTAGCACTCTCATCACTCACAGAACGCAATATATCATGCACATTTAAAGGGCATATTAATGAAATGAGACTACGTTATAAAATACTATATTTTAGGGAAACAAGAAGTCTCTCCAATACTTGTCAATCAACATGGTGGGGATTTAGGCCATGGCTACACTGGCGCCTTACAGCGCTGCAACTTTTGCGCTCAGGGTGTGAAAAAAAAACACCCCCCTGAGCGCTGCAAGATACAGCGCTGTAAAGCCTCAGTGTAAACAGTGCCGCAGCGCTGGGAGCGCGGCTCCCAGTGCTACAAGCTACACCCGTAGAGGATGTGGAGTACGTGCAGTGCTGGGAGAGCTCTCTCCCAGCGCTGGCGCTGCGACCACACTCAAAACTTCAAAGCGCTGCCGCAGCAGCGCTTTGAAGTGCAAGTGTAGCCATACCCTCAGAGCCACCTTTTGGCAGACCTTATGTTCACATCAGTTCTCCAAAGGACACTCTTCTAAAGCAGCAACAGCAAATAATTCACTGAGAAGTGTCAGATTACACAAGTACATAAAAGGTTGTTACAAGGAGAAGGGAGAAAAATTGTTCTTCTCAACCTCTTATAGGACAAGAAGCAATGGGCTTAAATTGCAGCAAGGGAGGTTTTGGTTGGACATTAGGAAAAACTTACTAACTGTCAGGATGGTTAAGCACTGGAATAAATTGCCTAGGGAGGTTGAGGAATCTCCATCACTGGAGTTTTTTAAGAGCAGGTTAGACAAACAGCTGTCAGGGATGGTCTAGATAATACTTAGTCCTGCCATGAGTGCAGGGGACTGGACTAGATGACCTCTCAAGGTCCCTTCCAGTCCTATGATTCTATGATTAGACAGAACTATATATAAATTCCAATCAATAGAGATCAGGGAGAATTTCACACACACTTCAGTACACATAATAGAATTTCTTTGGTGTCTACAGTTTGGTGTCTACAGACTCTGCTGTTAGGTATCCTGCTCAATCTACGGAGGCTTTGGCTATTCATTGAACTATGAAGTATGTTTTTTTTTATTTGTGTGTGTAATACTGTGTGTACATTTAAGAATCCAACAGATTGAACAAAGATTTTATGAAGCTACAAGGTCTAGAAAAATGAGCCCAGAACTAGAAGCCCAGAATTCATGAGTTCTGCTCCCAACTCCAACTGACTTACCCTATCACTCAAAAGGATTTACAAAAATCTATGCCCATGGTTTCAGTTACCACCTTTTGCTGATAACTCAGCTGTTCATCTGCCCTCCTGAACTTGGCCCTTCTGGTCCAATATCACTTCCTTTCTCACTTATATTTTTTTGGACATCACACCATTTTCTCAAGTTAAAAGGTCAAACTGAGCATCTTGTCCTCCTTTGAAACATCTCTTGTTTCTATTTTCACTTTCTCTTTTTTACAACTTCATCACCTTCCTGGTCAAACTCTGGTCATTTTCAACTCTACTCACCTCCTTTGTTTCTCATATCTAGACTTGTGCCAAACACAAGTGCAGAAGTTTCTCCTCCTATATCTCCCAAATTGCTACTTTATCAGTCTCACTGCTAAAACTCTTGCATGTTATCATTTCTCACTTAGAAAACTTAACCTTCTCCTTTCCAGCCTCCTTGTCTCTTATTTTACAGCTCAAATACATTCAATTTTAGAAGTTATTTTTCTTTCCCAACACTCTGATCATGTCAGCCTCCTCGGAGCCCCTCTGCTGGCCGCTTCTCTCATTCTACATCAAGTTTAAACTTCACTATAGAGCATTCTATGATTGTAATCAGTTTCTTTCTGTAGCCCCTTCCAGGACATAAACCTTTATAGCCTTTACCTCAAAGCGAAATATCAATTTCTGCATGATTCAAAGGCCTTACTGAAAGAGCTGACTGCAAAAAGAAACTGACTAGAATTATTGCTTTGCCTTTGCAGTTAACTTTCGGTATAAAGAACTTGATATAAATAAAAACTGACTAATACTAGTCAGTGTAAATCTGCCTGAAGTTCTTTTCACAGAAAGTTGAAGATGGAAGCAACCTATATTGCTTGTCATTTTGCCTACTTAGTGCCTCAGGCTAACTTGCCTATGTTACCTATGCTTAAAATAAGCCCTTTTCCCAACAAGTTTGATTCATTAGGTGGCACTCTTGCCCCACACTGAACTAATGCCAAGCAGAGTGTTAAGTGCTGCTGATTTTGGAACAAAAAGTAAAATCAATGTCCTTATCCACTATGGTCCTTAAAGATTCTAAGGGCTCGTCTACAATTAAAACACTGCAGGGGCACAGTTGTGCCACTGTAACACGGGAGGGGTTCTCCCATCTGTGCAGCTAATCCACCTCCTCGAGAGGAGGTGGATTCTTCTGCTGACCTACAGCTGTGTACATGGGGACCTGGGCTGGCTTAATTACACAACTTGGGGGTGTAGATTTTTCATTCCCTGAGCGACGTAGTTATGCCAACCTAATTTTCTAGTGTAGACCAGGCCTAAGCAAGGAATTTAGGCCCAATAGCCTGGCTAAATTATAGTCTGAATAACTGCTTTCTTGTCTTTCAAATGCTATTGTTTCAACTGAATACAATATATTTTAAAATTTATTTCTTGTTCTAAACTGTTGCATCCCAGCAGCTCCATAGTTAAGACTGTATTGTTTTACACAAAGCACAGTTTAAATCCCTTAAAGTACTGTTAAACCTCACACAGATCATTGTCAAACTTGCATAAATGTAAATGAGGATAAACATCAGTATTCTAGATCGTTTTCACAGTATATTCAGTTGTAGTTTGCTTAGAATTCTCAACATGAATAATTTATTTTGGAATTATTTTTTTTCCTACTAGTCTAATGTTCTTGGGTCTGTATGGCTTAGTTTCAACAATTACATATTTCTAATTTTCTGCATTAGTTAATCCTGTAAAACATACCAGCACTGTAGGATTTTGGGGAAAAAAGTGTGAAGTCTAAACAAAGATATGACAGTATCTGACATACTTTTTTCAGATATCAAGGAAGCAGATGGAGAATGTTTCTCTGCTATGGGCCTCCTGGCACAGAAGAAAGGAGCAGGAGTCAATGATCATTGAAGCCGACTAAGCTCAGCATGGGCTACAGGGAGCAGAGCGTGCCAGGATGAGCACATTAGTAAATAAGTAGGCAGGGGACAGGAGCACTTTTCTTTACCTGACAGACCTACTATGGCTTGTTAGAGGGGACTCTTCATGCTGAGAATCACAGCAGATCTACCAAGTGGACAAAGCACTAAAGTGTTCAGTGCTACAGCAGGGAAAGACACTCAATGCTCTTTAGCCATCCCCAGGTGATCCTCTCTACTCTTTGCTGCTGCACATAGCCCTTGTCTGTGACTTGCTCCCTCACAGCTCCATACCGCCTCATTCTTACCTCCACTTCCTCCTCAGCCCTACTCTATCGCTTCTCCATGCATGGAACTGTTATGGTTTTCAAGAGAGGAATCCCGGTGCTGCAAGTTAATGCAGTTTAATTCAGTGGAGAAGCCAAAAAAGCATTAGGCCGAGGCAAGGAGTGAAGAAGCAGTCAGAGGTGTGTCTCATCTCCCTAATAGTGGCAGGAAACCAGGGTTTAAAGTGAAACCTCTGGCAGCTCAGGTTGTTCAGGACTGTTTTTTAAAATACTTGGCCAAAATGGGCCATCTGGCAGATGAGAATTCTACAGGTACCCCAGAGGAGTCCGTGGAATTAGGTAAATTTTAAAAAGAATGTTCAATTGAATATTAGCAATATGGGATTTCTTTGTCCATTAACAGCTTTGAATTCACTTTCATTTTAGCCTACCATGCAACTACAAACGTTAAAAAATTAAATGGGTTAGAAACACAGGTACAGGGATAAGCTTGACACTACTAAAAGCTGCTGAGCATACCAGCAGTAAAATGAAATGTTTAGTCCCACCAGGCCCATTAGCCATCAAATCCCACCCAGTGTGGCACTCATAAAAAGGCAAAGACAAAGACATAAATATTGACTTTGAAATAGCACGTCATCCAACAATCACATCAACCATTGAGAAGCACAGCTCATGTATGAAGGACCACTTTTATACGTAGTATCCTTTAAAACGCTCTACTACAGATCTCCCTATAACAGTGGATCTCAAACTTTTGCACTGGTGACCCCTTTCACACAGCAAGCGTCTGATTGCACCCCTCCCGTATAAATTAAAAAACACAATTTTTATATTTAACACTATTATAAATGTTGGAGGCAAAGTAGGGTTTGAGGGTAGAGGCTGACAACTCGTGACTCTCACATCATAACCTTGCGACCACCTAGGAGGTCATGAGCCCCAGTTTGAGAACCTCTGAGCTATAAGAATCTGTGCAAACAGACTTATTCATAGCATTTCTATTTTAAACCACAAATTAGTGTAACTGAAATTACTTATTCTACCCCCTCCTCTTTACCTCGAGGGATTAGTTAGAAATCAGAGTACATACCTGGCTACAGCTTCACTGTACACAAAACCAGCATCTGCTCTCTTTACAATTTCAAAACACAGATCTGCTCCATCCATACTGTGGGTAGAAAGATATGAAAAATGTTCTTGTAAGAAAACAGATAATAGGCTGCCAAGTCATACTACAGTAAAATATTTCAGAAATATGTTCCATTTGCTCATATCAAAAGTGCTTTAGATGCATGTACAATTCACAATTAAACAAAACTCATTTAGCAACCATATCCAAACTGTCACATCAACTAAAAATTCTCCAACCCAAAACATCTCAGGTGCTCACTCTCACTCCTACCCCAACCGCATTAAAAGTCTCTGAAAGTAGCGAGCCTTTACCGCAGGGGTGCCCAAAGTTTTTGCACAGGAGGACCACACAAACCTAAGTACAAACTTGTGTGGGCCAAACAGATTCTACATATTTTAAAAAGATTTAAAGTCATCTGTGTTGATTTATACTTTAAGTTCAGCTTGTTTTGGATGTACTGTATTTAGATAGGCTGTTTCTATGTACAGTATTGTCTATTTATACATTTGTGTAAACTAAAATGATGTAAACATGATGACAAAACGCTAATGAATCAGCTGTTGGTATACAGTGTTGAAGCAGGCTGTGGGCCTTCTGAAATGCTCTCGTGGGCAGTAGATTGACACCCCCCCCCATGTGCTTTACAACATACCCTAACGTCAACAGATTCAAGTTCAGTCAGACCTAGGGGGGAAACGAATTCTAGAACCAACATCTTGCCAACAAAAGCATCCAGCTGGTCCCTGAGGGCCAAAGGACTTGTCTGCTCAGGCAATCCAACTGATCTCATCTGCCACGGTTAGATGCAGTCTCTCCAACACACAGGCTCCAGACCATAGGAGGACTTTATAGGTTAGAAATAAATAACCTGAATAACACTGAGAAATGAACTAGAAAGCCAGCACTGTTTTGGAGCACTGATGATGTAATATTCAACATGTGGGAAGCTCCTTTAAAAGGGCAGGTGTCCACATTTTGTAGTAGCTTAAGCTAAGTGATCTTCAAAGGGTACCCCAATGTAGGGTGCTTTACACTAATTCAGTTGGAAACAGAGGCATGGATGACTATGGCAAGATCCATGTGCAGGACAAATGGCTGCAATCCCCTTCTTCAGAGCAAATGGAAAAAGGCCTCTTGGCCCCTGATGCTATCTGGAGTTGGATAGATAGGTGGAGGGCCCAAGACTTATAGACTTTAAGATAAGAAGAGACCATCATGATAATCTAAATCCGACCTCCTACACACTGCAGGCCACAGAACCTCACCCATTTACTCCTGAAATAAATGCCTAATCTCTGTCAGAATTACTGAAGTACTCAATACATGGTTTAAAGACTTCAAGTTATAGAAAATCCACCATTTACACTAGCTTAAACTTGCAAGTGACCTGTGGCCCATGCTGCAGAGGGTAGGGTCTCTGCCAACCTGATCCAAGGGAAAATTCCTTTGCGACCCAAATATGGCAATGAATTAGACCCTGAGCATGTGGCAAAACCCACCAGCCAGACACTGGGCAAGAATTATCTGTAGTAACTCAGAGCCCTCCCCATCTAGTGTCCTATCACCAGCCACTGGAAATATTTACTGTTAGCTGTTGCAAAATGCCTACATGCTATTGTAGGCAGTCTCATCATACCATCCCCTCCAAAAACTTATCAAAGCTCAGCCTTGAAGGCAGTTAGGTTTTGTGCCCCCACTGCTAACCTTGGAAGGCTGCTACAGAATTTCACTCCTCTGATGGTTAGAAACCTTCACCTAATTTCAAGCCCAAATTTGTTGATGGTCAGTTTATAGCCATTTTTTCTTGTGTCCTTATTGGCGCTTAACTTAAATCACTTCACCTTCCCTGGTATTTATCCCTCTGATGTATTTATAGAGCAATCATATATCCCTCAGTGTTTTTTTGGTTGGCTAAACAAATCAAGCTCTGAGTATCCTCTCTTAAGGAAGAGTTCTCATTCCTGGGATCATCTAGTAGCTCTTCTCTGAATCTGTTCCAGTTTGAATTAATCTTTCTTAAACATGGCAGACCAGAATTGCACACGGTATTCCAGCTGAGGTCTCAACAGTACCTTGTACAATGGTACTAACACTTCCCTGTCTCTACTGGAAATACCTCTATTCTAGGACTGCATTAGCCCTTTTCACATGTTAAATAAGATTTGTCCCAAGACCGATCCCAGAGGAACTCCACTAGTAACCTGCCTCCAGCCTGACAGTTCACCTTTCAGTATAACCAGTTGTAATCTCCGCTTTAACCAGTTCCTTATCCACCTTTCAATTCTCATATTAATCGTCATCTTCTCCAGTTTAACTGATAATTTCCCATGTGGAACTGTCTCAAATGCCTTACTGAAATCCAGGTAAATTAGATGTACTTCATTTCCTTTGTCTAAAAAAATCAGTTATCTTCTCAAAGAAGGGGATCAGGATGGTCTGGCACGATCTACCTTTTGTAAAACCATGTTGGATTTTATCCCATTCACTACTAATGTCTATGTCCTTAACTACTTTCTTTTTCAAAATTTGTTCCAAGACCTTGCATACAATTGAAGTCAAACTAACAGGCCTGTTTCTGGATCACTTTTTTTTTCTTTCTTAAAAACAGAAACTATATTAGCAATTCTCAAGCCATAGGATATGACCCCAGAGTTTACAGATTCACTAAACACCCTTGCTATTGGGCTGGAATAATTTTCATAGTGGAGGTGCTGACTCCATTCAATCAAACTGTGAACCATTTATATAATGGAAACTATTTCAAGCTAGGGGGTGCAGCAGCACCCGCAGCATTCCTGGTTCTAACACCTTTGCTTGCAATTTCATGTGCTAGTTTCTTTAATATTCTTGGATGGAGATTATCCACGGTCCCCTAGATTAGAAACTTTATTAACAAATTGCAGGCCCACATCCCAACTCTTAGTTGAAGGGGCAGATACCATCTCTGCCAGTACTCCATCTTCTCCCCAAATCATCAGCTTTGTATTATTCAGATTTAGGTCCAGCCATTTGGCTTTCATTCAATCCTCAATCTAGGCCAGACAGGGGAAGCTAAGCAACCAAAGCATGAGTCAAATTAAATGAAGACATACAACAGTGTTCTCAAAATACTACGGGCAGTGCAACCCATACCAAATCTGCATCTCCCTTACTGCTCTTGTATATACGCTGAACAAGAAGTGTGAAAAAGACAGACTCTTATGGTACCATACACAACAGGACCTTCAAAGCAAACATCCAGTTACATATTATTATCCTATAAGTCCTTTCACAGAGGAAAAAAATGAAGCTACACAAGTGTAACGGTATTTACACCAGGGACTGCAGTTGTATGCAAGGCAATCTCATTCAGATACTGTATTTCAAGGAGGGAATTGTATTCAAACTGAATTTTAAATAGAAACTTTCAGCCATATATTCCAAAAAGGCAGCAGCGTCTCCAGCTAGTATTCCATAGGGATGATGTAGAAGTCAAGCAGATAGTTCAGCACCCCTCCAGGCTCCCTCCCTCACAAACAATGGCAGTGCACATTGCATTGTTGACTCTGTTCACTGGTTCCTTGTTTTCTTTCTTACCTAACTGCTCATCGAGAGACAAGGCGGGCTAGGTAACATTTTTTATTGAACCAATTTCTGTTGGAGAGAGAAACAAGTTTTTGAGTCACACACAGCTCTTCTTCAGGTATTCAGATATTCTCTAATATCCTGTGACTGACAGGGCTACAACTAATTGCCTATACTCTTTAGGTCCTGGTATACACTATAAACTTTTGTTGGTATAACTACGGTGCTCGGGGGTGGGGAAAATCCTCACCCCTGAGTGACAGTTATACCGATCTATCCCCTGGTGTAGAAAGAGTTATGCTGATCGGAGGGCTTCTCCTGTGAGGTGGAATACCTATGCTGAAAGGAGATGCTCTCCTGTTGGTCTAGGTAGTGTCTTCATTAAGTGCTACAGCAGCACTGTAACTGTACACAAGCCGTAAGGTAATCTAATTTTCAATGAGAAGTAGTAAGGCACCTGTGGATTCATGGGAAATACTACTTCTATAAACATCAGACTATAAATAAGCTTCCATTTGTCTGCAGTACAATGTTCTCCAGAACTAAGGAGACTGACTGAGATTTATAGCAAAGTGTACATCCATTGCTTAACAGCATGTCTACAAAGTTTACACATCCAAGCTTTAGCAGACCAAGAGAAAGAAGCAAGTATCAGCATAGAAGACCCCGTATGGAAAGTGACCTGTAAGCAGTTTTCTAGAGCGTTGCTGTGATCTGAAAATCTGCCTCTCCCCTGATGAGTGCCTCTGCAGTTGTGATCAGATGATGACTCTTTCTCAGGCCTTTGGAAAGGGAGGCTGAAGTGTTAGTGTCATGCATCTGAGGAAGTGGGTATTCACCCACGAAAGCTCATGCTCCAAAACGTCTGTTAGTCTATAAGGTGCCACAGGATTCTTTGCTGCTTTTACAGATCCAGACTAACACGGCTACCCTCTGATACTTGAAGTGTTAGGGTGTTTGAAAGTGGAGGAGGTATGATTATTCAAGCACTTCCAACTGATCACAACTGCATTGGCACTGCATTACGGGAGAGTCAGACTTTCAGGCATCCAGATTTCAAATAATTTATAGTTTCAAACACCACCTTGCAAGCCAGCCAGAAACTAAAAGGCACCCAGTTCAGATCACAGTACCGTGCTTTCAACACAAAGCTCCATTCAAGTGCACAGATGTAACCTACACCAACTTCAGCTGAACCCATATGTAGAGTGTGCTGTAAGTGGACAAAAGTATAGATAACTGTAAAAAGTCTGCAACCAAAGAAAACTTGCACTCATCTTAACAGGAAAAAATCCTGTTGGCCACAGCTGCTATTTGAGCATCGAGCAGCACTGTCAGATTTAACTAGCCCTACAAATTGCAAAACTATATTAGGGTATTTCTAGTTGTTTCCCCTATATTTGCAATATTACGTCAGTCTTAATATGTCCTTATGCAAATCCCAATCTTTTACACAGAGTGTCACACATGGCACTCTGTACTGCAATTCCATGGCCATATATAATGGAGATGAGGTGAAGCTGGGTGTCAGCTCTCCTGAGACACTTCTACCAGTGTTTCCTTCTAACCCTCCTACAGGTCTATGTTGAGCTACACAAGTGACAAGGTAGAACTCTGAAGGATCTTTGGCATGACATTGTTCAGAATAACTCCGTTCAGACCTCTCATGAAGTAATATAGAAGCCACACAAGAATGACTATCCAGACCTGCTGGGAATTGCAAATGAATCAAAATCCAGTGGTATCAAAGACAGATGTCAAAGAGCAATGGAATCAGAGCTAAAAGAATCACTAAGGACACTTTTCCCTCATGTATGACTAAGATGAGATAATAGACTAGTGCCCATAGTGTAGATAATTGAAAACCACCACCAGTTTCCTTCCTACGGCCATCCTAAAACCTTATTTATTGAGGTCAGGGAAATCTGAAAATTCCCTACACTACCAGAGTTGTCCAGTTACAACTATTTTAAAAACAACGTTTCCCCAAGAAGAGGAATCAGACACAGAGTGACAGCAAAATTGACAGCATCGAGTAATAGCTTCTTTACAATAATATATACATCTATAATACATTGTGTCCTCAAAAGCTCTTTTCCTATACACTCTACCTTTAAGATTGTCCGACTCCAAAAATAAACGTGTTCACTTTAATACCTTTCCTACAGATAAATGGCAGTTTTCAAAAGTGAGAAAATCTCCCTTATTTTTGAAAATTAAAGTCAATTTGAAATTGTCTTGATATTGTTAAAATGAGCTGCAGCATGTGAGCAGCAATGCTTTCTACATTTTATTCAATTAGTTCAACTACATCAATCTCACTATCACGACCATACTGTGTCTGTATTTTTTCCTCACTGAGACTTTAACTGATAAGCTTTCCATGAAAAAAGCTTGCTGTAAGAGTTGAATTTAAAGTTTAAAATTTATGATGAAAGTCTTTATTACTGTGGAGTTTGTGAGATGGAATCTTGGTCTCTTCTATGGCAAACTGCAGAAAATTCAATGTGCTTAAACAATCATGATAGCAACATCTCAACTTGTAATTCAACTAAAACACAATTTTTTGCAGAAACTAGAGAGATTCACTACATGTAAGTTGTATTTTATGAGTATTAAGGACTTGAGATATTGGAACAATAGAGGTACAAGAAGCCTTAACCCCCAGTTTTTTTCAGGTTGGGATAGGCCATGTCAACACCATGACAAAACACCTTGATGGCCAAGCATGCAATACTATCTACAAATTCAGAAAATAACCATCGTATGCTACATTCCATTAAAAGTATATTTTTTGTTTTGGTTAAGACAGAATCTAGCATAAGCCGGAGTCCTCGACACACATTGATGATGTGGAGAGAACGATGTCATTGCAGTTGAAAGGCAACACTTCCTTGTATATCCCCAGCACTCAAATGTTTGGTGGCATGAGATGGTGTTCATACAGGGGGTAGGAAATACTCTGTAGCAGGGTTTTGAGTAACACTATGTTTTATGTAACATTTCAATGTGGGCTGTGTCTTCTTTATACAGTAACTCCTCACTTAATGTTGTAGTTATGTCCCTGAAAAATGCAACTTTAAGCGAAACTATGTTAAGTGAATCCAATTTCCCCATAAGAATTAATGTAAATGGGGGGGTTAGGTTCCAGGGGAAAACATTTTTTTTTTGCCAGACAAAAGACTTTACATACATACACGCACACACACAGTATAAGTTTTAAACAAACAATTTAATACTGTACACAGCAATGATGACAGTGAAGGTTGGTTGAGGTGGTGAGGCCACAGGGTGAAAGAGAATGCAATATTTCCCAGGGAATGTCTTACTGCTAAATGATGAACTAACAATTGGCTGAGCCCTCAAGGGTTAACTCGTTAATACAGCCTCACACTCTACAAGGCAGCACAAATGGAGGGAGGGGAGACAGCATGGCAGACAGAGACAGACACACACACACACCCTTTAATGTCCCTGCCCCTTTTGCCTCCCCTGTCGGCGGCCCGGCTGGTAGTGTCCGTACCTGCAGGGCCACCGACTGTGACGTTATTGATATAAACCAGGACCATACAGAACATGGTTTGCAACCAAGATCCTGCAGTGGCACCAAATCTTATGTAAAAGGGGTCATATAAGGTATCTAAGACCAGGTTATGGGTTGCTGGTTATGTTTATGTATGTCTGTATCATTTTGTAGGTGAAGTTATGAGTATTGGCTGTATACTGTCTGTATTTCAAATTTGTGCTGTGCTTCTGGGAAAAATTCCAGACGAGTTGGTGTTAGCTCTGCCTAGCCTGCTTGATGGCCCATTAAGGACCATCAGCTACACAACTGACCCATTGAGAGGAGGCAGATATGCCTTGTAACTCAGCAGGGTGTGCAGGAACTTGCCCATGTGACTGCAGACTCCATTTTGCTGTAATTTTCCACAGTAAGAACAAAGAAGTGTTCTTACACCTGGAAGAGCCTATGTAAGGCTGATGCCTCATCTCCATCTTGCCTTCAATCCTGCTTCTGACCTCTGGAGGAACTCTGCTACAAACTGAAGCTCTGCACAAAGGACCGATGACCCATCTCAGCGGGGGATGTACTCCAGAGACTTGATTTGAACCTGCAGTTTACTCCATCACTGCTACAAGCCTGAACTAAAAACTTAGATATTATTGAATGTAATTGATTCCATTTAACCCATTCTAGCTCTCATCTCTACCTTTTTCCCTTTATGAATAAACCTTTAGATTCTAAAGGACTGGCAACAGCGTGATTTGCGGGTAAGATCTGATGTGTATATTGACCTGGGTCTGGGGCTTGATTCTTTGGGATCGAGAGAACCTTTTTCTTTTATTGGGATGTTGGTTTTCATAACCATTCTTCCCCAGGACGAGTGGGACTGGTGGTGATACTGGGAGACTGGAGTGTCTAAGGAAATTGCTTGTGTGACTTGTGGTTAGCCAGTGGGGTGAAACCGAAGTCATTTTTGTCTGGCTGGCTTGGTTTGCCTGAGAGGTGGAAAAGCCCCAGCCTAGGGCTGTAACTGCCCTGTTTGAGCAATTGATCCTGAATTGGCACTCTCAGTTGGGTCCTGCCAGAACCACATTGTCACACCAACGCAGGGTGGGATGAAGGGGTAGCAATGTTAAAACACTGCCGTAGATCCTCAAAGAGTTGCCGCAGCAAAGGACTCATCGCTGCCCTTTCCCACTGTTGGCGGCCCTGCTGGTAGAGTCTGTACAGGCAGAGCCACCGACAGGGGAGGCAAAGGGGGCAGGGACATCAAAGTGTTGCCGCGGCAGCGCTTTAAGTGTGGTCCTTTGCCACAGCACTGCTTTAACATTCCTGCGCCCCTGCCAACCGGGGTGGGGGCTGGCGCAGCAACATTAAAGCGCTGCCGCGGCAAAGGACCCTGCAGCGCTTTAACTCTTGCCCCTTTCCCCTGCCCGGCAGTGGCCGGGGAGAGAGAGGGGGCAAAGGGAGCAGCTGCCCTGGGGCCAGTGACTTAAAAGGGCCCAGGGCTCCGGACCCTTTAAATCAACATGGGAGCCACAAGCATCGCGGGACAGGCGGCCTGGAAGGGGAATGCTCACCCCCAGCTCCACCTCTTCCGCCCAAGGCCCCGCCCCTTTTGGGGGCCGGCGCCGCCGCGCCCTGTACAGGTAAGTATCCTCAGTTACTTTCACCCCTGACTGACTGTCGTGCGTTTTATTTGTTCCAATTGTTATTTGACATTTGAACACAGCACAGTTGGTATGAATTTGTAATTTTAAAGTCTACTCTTGTATTTTGTTAAAAGTTTATGTTTTTAAGCATTTTTGTATTTTTTTAAAAAAGTACTTAGATCACATTACTGCAAACATCTCAGCTGACAGAAAAAAAAGATTAGAATGCAGATTTACCATCTCTCAATTTTCATCACAAATATTGCAAAAACTCCCACTTTTCTTTAAGCCCCAGCTTCTACAGTCCTGCAAACACAGGAGAATCTTACCTTTCATTCTTTAAAAGGTGTGTTTCTAGAACCTGGGATTGCAGAGAAAATAAAGAATGGAAACCTGGTGTTCCTTAAGGACACAAAAAGAGGAAGCAAATAAAAAGCCCCAAATTTGTTTCTTACTTTCTCATGATTTTGGGGGTGTATCTTAATTTTTTAACCCCTAAGGTTGACAATATCATGATGAGTGTTTTCCCTCCACTTTAGATTATGAATTATACGGGTGTGTTGGCAATCTGAATAAAAATCACCATCTACAGCTGCATGCCCTCTCCATGTCCTGTCGTTCCCCTCCCCACCCGCAAAGTCCTGTGTCTCATCCCCACCCAATCAAACAAAAATTTTGGTGAGCCCGTTTACTGACTATTCTACTGTGAATTTGTAGCAAGCAACATGAGTTATTAAATCTTTACTGCACGGGTGGTCAAAGGTTCAGACTAGACTAGAAACATCAATGGCAGTGTGTTCACCAGGTCAATCAATGATGGCAGCAAATTCCCTCAACCTACCCAGGTAGGCAAAGTGGCTGCACAGAAACTTTTTTTTCTCTCTTTACTTGTACTTGTGTATTATAATCCTTCCAGACTGCACATCTACGCAAGCAACGAATTTATCTTGTTCTTAAATATCGTTCAGTATTTGGGTCCCCCAAAGATTTAGTGGGTGCCAAGCCCCGCCTTGGGTAACAACTGACCTGCATCACAGCAATAGTTTGATCTCTATCTCTGTCCAACCAAACCTAGGGCTTGTCTACACTTGAAACCCTAGAGGCACAGCTGCAGTGGTGCTTCAGTGCAGACTCTCTCATAAGCAACGGGAGAGAGTCTCCTGTTGGTGTAATTAATCCACCTCCCAACTGTTGGTAGTTGGGGGAATTCTGGCATTGACCTATCAGCCTAGCACTGTTGATACTGGGGGGTGAGGTCAGCCTAACTACTTCACTCAGTACTGTGGATTTTTCACACTCCTGAGCAAGGTAAATGGGTTGACTTAACTTTTGAGTATAGACCTGGCCCTAGAAACTTGTTGAAAAATGACTATTTGGGGGGCAGCTTATATCTCCAGAACCCCTGGCTCAAATGATCCTGAATTTGAGTCACTGTAATGCCACTCTGCACTCCCACAAGGCATTACAAATGTCAAGAAAACCCATGCAAGCATGCAGATTTTGGAGCACTCAGAATCCTTGTCCTCTGAACAGGAAGTAGAGAGGGATGATGAGGGAAAGGCTCCTTTGCATATCCATCTGCAGCATAGGAGGCTCAGAAAGATGCACAGTATCCAATTATCTCTATATGATGTTGTCAGCTGGAGGAGAACACCCCATGGTGAATACAACCTGAAAACAACATCTCAGAGACATGTGAACCACTCCATTCATCTCAGTGGGTGTTCCCATAACCCTCCTAAGTAAGTGCCCTTACAGCCTGTGACATGCATGAAATATACCCAATCTCAGCTCCCCATCCAAAGGGGCAGGACTTCCCCAGAGCCTGGCTTTAACCGGGGGCAAAGAGAGGGCCTCAGACCCTCCCAAAAGGGCAAGAACCCCAGAACTCTGTTCACATGAGTGGGATATGGAAGGTCCAGTCCAACCCCTGTAGATGAGTACTGGCCTCCCAGATCCTGGCATTCACAGGGGAGGCACCAAGAGGGCCTCAGACCCTCAGAGGGGCAAGCCCTCCCCATCCCAGTTCATATGAGTAAAAAAGGAAAGGAAGCTGAGACCCTTCTAGAGTGGCAAGAGCTGCCCAGATCTCAGTACACACACAGAAAGGGAGCATGCAGGGCTGACAGGTGCTCCTGAATCTACTTTCCCTCAGTCCCCCTTCCACTCAGCCCCATGTCCCTTTTCCCAGTGTCCCACCTCTCTTCTTCCCTTAACTCCATGCCTCCTTAACCTGAGCCATCAACCCCTCTACTCTACCTCAATACTCATCCCCATTTATCCCCCTCTCCACAACCCCCCTCCTCTAACTGGAACCTCAAACCTCTTTTCCTCTAGTCCCCCACTCCTCTGCCTCCTCATACCAATTCCCCACCAAGGAAGCATTCACATCTAATTTTTTTTCACTGAAATACTTTACATTTCTCCCACCTCCCTCAAATCAAATTGTCACTCATGACTCACAAATTATAGCAACTTCCAACCACCCAGTCCAAAACTCCTTTTATCTTAAGTGGGGGGATGCGATTAACCTCTACTAATTGACAGCCGAGTTCAAAGCCGTTAATCTCAATGAGGTCTGTGATTCATCCAGTAATTAGTATCTCTCAGTTCAACAGGAAAAGGCAGTTATAGGAAACTGTTTTTTTGAGAGGGCGGGGCCTGTAAGTTGGGAACCCTAGGTCAAAAGTCCCCACCTGGACTGGGGTATCTCACCCAGCAGCCTGGGCTCCCTCTTTCACTGTGCTGCTGTGGCAACCTGCAGACATGCTCCCAGTCTTACATTTCTACCAACATACACACAGGTAGGGACACACCTATCTGCAGTTACATGCATATGGAGAGGAATATGCAACAGCCTTCACCTCTTGAGCTACAATGTCACATGTATTTCACTCAGTCCCTCAGAGCAGATTACCTAGTAAATAAACAAAATGCAAATTAAGTCTAAGATACTAGAAAGATAGGATATAAATTAGCAAATTCTCACCCTGACGGATGATACAAGCAGGCTGCAGATTCTTAAGGGACAAGCTGCACTTGCTTTACAGCTTGGAATCCCCAGGTCTTTCTCTCACAGGCTAGAAATCCCTTTAGCCTGGGTTCAGCACTTCCCCCAGTTCAGTCTTTGTTCCTCAGGTGTTTCCAGGAGTCTTCTTGTGTGGGGAGTGAAGAACGACAGATGATGTCACTCCCTGCCTTATATAGCATTAGCATATGGTGGGAACCCTTTGTTTCACAACGTGGTTCCCAGATCAGTTTGTAGAAAAATACTGACATCCCAAGATGGAGTCCAAAGATAATGGACTGTGGTGTAGCTTAACCTTCCTGTGGGCATTTTGGCCAGGCTGTAAACAATGGCTGCTATTCCACAGTCCATTGTCTTTGCTGATGGGCCATCAGGCCTGTCTGGCTTCTTCACTGTTGTACCTGAAAGGGTGGCTGTGGGTGTTTTCCAGAGTAAGCCTAGTTAAAATACAGATCCCTAGTCAATATTTATAACTTCAGATACAAAAATGATACAGGCATATAAATAGGATAACCATTTGGCAAATGATAACTTTTCAAATGACCTCACATGACCCTCTTGTACAAAATATATCATAATTATGCCATAATTATATCACAATACTATCACTGTGAAGAATATGGGGTGCAGTGTCATACCAAACAGTAAACCCCCTTGTTTCCTCTACCACCGGCACACACCTTATCATTAGCACAACTACCATATACTGCATACCACACACCACAATCCTAACTTGCTATGGATGCCAGCCTTCCATTACCCACTTTTAGCAAACTATCCCCCACCACCGCTCCCCAGCACAACACATTACATCCTAAACATCCATGAAAAATAGTGTTAGGAGTGGGTACTTTAGTAAAGAGTATATGGAAAAGGGAAGCTAGAGAGAAGGGAAGAGTTACAGTTACAGCACATGCAGTGTACAGTAGTTGTGGTGACAGGAAGGAATGTCTGTGGATGAACAACAGAGAATCTACTTTTTGGTGATTTCTCTTTTCATTTCCTTCCATTCTGGATTTGAGTCAGCTATATGATGTGTGTAGCAAACCTAACTATTTCACAGTGAAGATTTTTGTATATTAATATTAAATAGCAATAAGATTATGTAATTAAAAAGCCAATTAAAAGTGTTTGTACCATAATTCTGAGCTACTGGAATGGTAAAAATAGATGTAAACCCTTGTTTCCATTTCCAAATTTTTAAATCCTTATTAATTACCACAATGAGTTTCCCTAAGCCGTACATAATCATTTTATAATAATGTAATTAAGTCCCTTGGCCCATGCTTTGGGACTTTTACAGAATAAGTAAAGCACCACAATCAGTACTGCATGTAATTTATTGCTTAGAACGAAAAAATATTTTGCAGTCAACATACCATAATTTAACAGACATGGCTTTAAAAGAACCAAAATCTCAGTCCCCATCTTTACCTTCCTCCTACCATCTGATTTTCGTCTCCAGTAATAACCCTACCATATATAGAGGTGATTCCATTAGCACATATGTGACATCCAATTCTAGATATTGGTGGGGGTGTCAACACATTTTGAAATTATGTAGCTTGATCTGTTGTAAGCAGGGTAGGCCAGTAGTGGCCTAAACCATAAACGTAGATCAACAGAACGCAAGGAGACAAAGCAAAGCAGCAGATGGCACGAGCATATGTACATGCATGGCATGTGTGTGCCGAGGAGTGGTAAGAGAGAAAATGAAATCCCCATTGTTCTAGGTATGCAGGATGAGGAGAAGAGTTGAACCTGGAAGGATTTAGAGAAGACACAGAGTAAGAGGTAGGGGTGTGTGTGTGTGTGTGTGTGTGTGTGTGTGTGTCTGTGTGTGTGTCTGTGTGTCTGTGTCTGTTTTTCCCCTCTTGAATATCATCCCAAAAGCCTGAAAACCATAACTCCTGTTCTCAGCAGGTCCTTGGTCAGACTAGGAAGGGACACTAACAACTGGAACTGAGGACACCAACTACAGGCTTTGAAAAACTTGTAGAAGATGCTCACTTTAGCATTCTTCAGAGGTGATTTTTCTACCATTTGTAACTGAGTCTCCCCCTCCAAATTAGCTATCAGACTTAACTCATGAGAACTAGTCATAACACAAATGTGTAGGGGAGTTCAGCCATTTTTAAAAAGTTATTGTTGAACAAGGAGATTGTAAAATGCTGAAAAATTTTATTTCTTAGCTCTCTCAGAAGTCAATATGGGCAAACTGATTACCTCCAAACTAAAAGAACCAAATACATCTTTTCATATGAGGTGAAGTGGTAGTAAAATTTAATAGAAGTATCTAACCTGCCTCAGTAAACTTTTATTTCTTTTTAAAAACCAGTAACATAAAAACAAAGAAATGCTCAAAAATGATTTGAAAATTTATAGCTTTAGAGTTATGAAAAATGCCTCAAACTACAGTCAAAAAGTGGTTTCCATATATTTATTTCCCCTTTTGTCATCCCTCCTGCCCTCCCATTACACAAAATGTAGACCCCACCCAATAAACAGATTCCTAATTGGGGTGACGCTTGTTCCCAGGTGCACTCTGCTAGGAACCTCACACACAGCACTGAACAGTATTGCCACCCCTATTATAGGGGATTTAAAGAAATACTTCCATGTTTTTATTTTGTATCCAAGAGCCCCATATAATATTTGTACTTAACAGACATGTATTTGTATATTTAAAAACTGAATACTCCTATACGACTCCAGACTCCTGAGTAACATCTCTTCTAACCAGTAGGTGGTGGTAGACACACATTAACGAATGAAGTGTAATTTTTGTCATCTTCATCTGATCCTGAACTTCCCCAGTTTGAAAAAGTATTTCCCAGCATTAGGTAACAGCATTTTACAAACTTACCTTCATTATGTTAGCAAAACTTTCCCTCACATTTAAAAAAACACAGGCAGAAAAATGAGAGTCTCAAACAGTTACTGAAAGTTTGCAGGAATTCATTTTAGGTAAGTACACATTACAGTTTCTGCTTCATTTTGTTGCTTTTTGGGATTTTATATACATTAGTGACATTACACATTTAAATTAATAGTCTAATACGTGATGACAAACCACAAAACCCAATTATTTTAATAATGGTGAAATTTGTGTGATGCTAATATCATGCCCAACATGTGTGTCTTGTTTCCTGTGGTCACTTGCAAGTTGGAGGCTAAGACCAGTCTTCTCTTCCCATTCAGCTCTACATTGCGAATACAAAGAAATGTAAAGCTACATTTTTATGTGTAGTAACTCCTTGCTTAATGTAGTTATGGTCTTGAAAAACGCGACTTTAAGTGAAACAATGTTAAGCAAATCCAATTTCCGCATAAGAATTAATGCAATAGGGGGGTTTAGGTTTCAGGGAAATTTTTTTCGCCAGACAAAAGTCATTATATACATATACAGTATAAATTTTAAACAAGTTCTAATCAGAGGATTGTCTGGGGCCCTGCTTATGAGCTCCCTGAGCTTCTCCTAAAGAAACTGTGTCGATATCAGGTAGGATATTTCCTAGGGAATGCCTTGCTTCTAAATGATGAACTAGCACTCGGCTGAGCCCTCAAGGGTTAACATGTTAATGTAGCCTCATACTCTACAAGGCAGCACCAAGGGAGGGAGGAGACACAGCACGGCAACGGCTGCAAACACGTCCCTGCGGAAACTGAACATGATGAGGAATCCACGCTATCCCGCTGAAGCACACCACTCCCTTCTCTGGACAGCGCATTCACGGCTGTAGAGGTGCAGACTTTCCAAAGTGCTGGGGGTGGAGGGTATTCAACCCCCAGCTCTTGACCCCAATCCAGCCTCCTCACCCCGAGCGTGCCGCGTTCTCGCTCCTCCCCCGTCCCCCCAGAGGGAAACGTCCGATTGCTGCAGGCGGGCATGGGGAGGGAGGGGGGAGTTGCTGATCTGTGGGGCCTGCCCTGGTTCCAAGTCCCCACCCACTAGCAGGTGGTGGCCAAAAGACATTATAAGCAAACATTGCACAACTTTAAATGAGCATGTTCTCTAATAGATTAGCGATGGAACAATGAAACAACGTTAACCGGGATGACGTTAAGTGAGGAGTTACTGTACGTGTCTGTTTTGCTCTGAAGTCTGTTGATAGAAGTGTGAAGTCCTGAAAGTGTTTGAGCACAACTAATTCAAAGCCTCTAAAAAAAAAAAAAAAGTTAAAATTTGCTATTTATATTGATATGGACTACAGCCATTATTTTGATAAGAAATGGCCCATATTTTTAAACTGGAGTGCCTAAAGTCAAACTCCTACATTCGTACTCTGATACTTGAACACGTGGTCTAATTTTTCAAAGGTGCTGGGAAAGCTGATCTACTTGTGAAATCAATGGGAACTATAGGTACTCAATGTCTTAGAAAATTAGGCCACTTTTTATGCAGGTGCTATCTATGTATTGAAGAAACAAACCTTAGATATTCAGGTTTGAAAAATGTTGTCCAATTGCTTTTTTCCAGGTACAATTTTAAAAATAATTTAGAAACAGCCTGCTGTAAAGTGAATTTGGATCAATTTTTGGATGATCATTCAAGAGAATAATTTTGTTGCATACCTCTCAAGGAAGCGTGGCAAACAAAATTAACTTCTACACTTAAAACATGCTGCTTTTAAAAGAAAGTGTCACCAAAAACTGAAGCACTTTAAACTATTTACTGAATTCTACATGAATTCACAAATAATTCTGGTTGTCCTGTAACTGCAATTTTGGCAAAGAATCTATCCACTTGAAAAATGTTGCCCAGCTCTAGTCATTACTCAAATAACCATAACAAAAACCAAGGAGGAAACTTACAATTCGAAAACCATATAAAGCATTCCATCCGAACTGTACGTCTCCAACAATTCAACAATATGGGGATGCTTCAGCATGTGACAGATACTGGCTTCTCTCTTCAGATCTGTGGAAGATAATGAAAAGTTGTATATTAGTTGCCTTGATCACAAACTGATGGCACACAGCCAAGAAGTTGAAGATCAATTGGTAAAGAAAAAGGGACATATTATTTTGGAAGGCTGACATCTGACATTATTTCCAAAATAGTCTTTAGCCTTAGGAACCAAAATTGCCAAGAGAGCAATGAGTCACTTTCTCTTCTTTGAGGGAGTGTTCTTCTGGTAAGAGAGAATTTTTCTGAAACATTAGTAAAGGCACAAAATCGGATCTCTAAGTGGGAAAGTACAACAGCAGCTGTTATTTCTTTTTCTAAAGTATAGAATTAACTGATTATTTAAAAAGCTATACACCATATTTTGAAAAACTGATTTACTCTACTACATGCTAAGGTTAATTAGTTTTGTAATACCCAGCTATGCATGTGTATCCATGCTTCTGTCACTCTTCCTTTAAATGGTAGTAGTCAGGTTAATTGCCAGAAGAATACAGCAGCTGTCCACTGACTCTAGCCAGTCTGGGCTAATCGGGGGGTAGGATGACCAGACAGCAAGTGTGAAAAATTAGGTGCAGGGGTGGGGGTAAAAGGCACCTGTATAAGACAGAGCCCCACATATCAGGACTGTCCCTATAAAATCAGGACATCTGGCCACCCTAGGTGGGAGTGTGGGACGACATAGGTAGTCAAATCCTTGGAGCATGCTCAGTAGGACATTTCCAAGGGTGGCGGCTAACTCCACTCCCAAGTTTATACCAAAATTAAAAGGGCATCAAACTTCAATTAGTTGAGACAGAGCCATACTTGAGGGGGGAAGGAGATTTCTGCCCTGAGGGCTGATGCTCACAGGCCTGCTTTTACTAATTGCAGCAAGAAGATAACCACAAGGAGAAAGATACCAGCCTATTCAAAGAACTGGGTGTTTGCTGCTTTTTCAGCTCAGGACAGTGTGGTGACATAAATGCTAAAACAGTGGTGCATGTTTTAAATGCTTAGGATTTGTGGCCTATGTACCTTTTGGTCCTGAAGAAATCTGTAAGTTTGATGCTATTTTTTTCTTTGCATATTATTTGCTGTATTGCTGTAATGATAAGATCATGTTTAGATTTATGAGGAGTTAACTCTCAAATTGTCGTTTTATAAACAAAGGTTTTTTTCTTTTAGTCTGTGCAGCTTTACTACATTGTTGTTTTTATTCCAAACTGGGGCAACTCAGGGTACATGCATCCATGATGTCCAACTTTGCATATTTATCTTATGTATTATTATCCATAGGTGGGTGTTCTGCTGTCAAAACAGAGAGACTGCCTATTCCTGCAGTAAAATGGAATTACAGTGGGTACTTATGTAATCAAAGTAGTACAGCAGGCGCCATTCAAAATCAATCTCTCCAATCATTCCCCCACTGTTAGCACAGATATACTCAAAAGATGCTTTGATGAATGATGCATTGGCAAGTGCTGACTTTTAATGGTCAGCATTGTAAGAACACAGTTTTGGCCACGGCAATTACTTTTAATTTAATTTAATTTAAATTTTCATTTAAATTCCCAGTTATGATCATTGAGCACATAGTGCCTCATTTTGATAGGTTTTGGAAATATACCCTGGAACACAAAAGCTATGCACCTTTATTATTCACTCAAATAAGAACAAATAAGACCACTTGGAAGCTTAAACAATAAACACTTCAGTTAGGAGAAAACCAAATTAAGTTTGTAATCATAACTATATCCTCTGGAAGAACAGCTCCATTTTAAAAACAACACAAGAGTGTGGATGAGATCCTCAGCTCTCCACTCTGGCCCATTTAAGACAGGTAAAAGGCTAGCACGGCTTAAAGGGCTCTAAGAATTCCAGATATAGCTAAGGAAGAATTCACCTTGAGCAGGAACAGAAGAAAACAGCAGGCACAAGATGTCCCCTGAGAACCCCCTCACAAGCCCAGATGGGAGGGGTGTATTGGGGCGGAGAATGTCAGGGGCAGTGCCCAGTACTGCAGAGATTCTGAGCAATGCTACAAACAATAGGGCAGCTTGGAGTAACTGTAGTAATTTAGCCCTGGGAGTAGTCCAGGACTGGGAGACACCCCTTCCCTCTGGGAGACAAATTTGTGCTTCACCTCCCAAAGGCACAGCACAGAATCTTACCCACAATTTCTCAGGGTCAGTCAAAGATATTTAATCCAGCAATATCCAGAAACTGCATGCTACTCTGAAAAACTGACAGACATACATACAGATGCTCCAATACCACAATGGTAACTGTAGTATAAAAACCTAGAGACACACCTCCAACTAAGTATGTACTCACTGTCTCTGCAAACAAATACACACATTTTTCAAGTCAACTTTAATGAAGCTGCAGATTGTATGCTAGTCAGAATTCTGTGAACATTTACCTGAGTTTTAATAGCACAATGTTTTAGTTGAAAATAAATGAATTTTGGATTGGGGGAAACATGCTTTTTTCACGCAAGTCATTAATGTCCAGTATCCTTAAGGGACTTTCCCATTACATGCAATCCTATACAGTCCTTACAGAGGAAGGGGGTGGGGGGGTGAGCAGGCAGCAACAGCTGCAAGTGAGAGTAATAGAGTAACAGAGAATGCTGCAGCGGCTGGCTGGCTGTCTCAGCCTAGGAGTACAGATGCCTAGGCCAAGTGGAACTTACCCAAAATTTGCATGGGAAGAACTCAGTTTAAGTAAGATCTATGCGTGTAGGCCTTTTTTGTTACTTTAACCCATTTCTCTGGCTACTGTGTTCCTGTTAATAAAACTTTGTTTTGAAAATGCTGAATGATATCACTGCATATATTTTCTGGTTATAAAGCTCCTAAGAGAGAAGGTTACTGCAAGAAGCCAAACCAAACTGGTCTTCCTAAATGAGCCATGATGAGAAATCAGGGCACTGAAACCTAAGGATCCAGTCTAAGAGTAGCAAAGTCATGGAACTCCTCCTTCAGTGAACTGGAGGCCCAGAGCCTGTCCCTGCAAAGGGTCACTCATGAGAGACTGCAGAGAGGTACAAGAAATAGCACACACCATAATCCATGACAGACACATTCCTAGGATTTTACAAATATGTATGATTTAGATTCTAGAACCTCATACAAAATCAATGAAAAAGGCACCATCTAGTTATGCTATATATGGTATGTGTGAGACACACCACCCTGGAACTAGGTACTTAACTGATGTGCAAGACTAAATTGTAAAACTGTGCTTATTTTAATAAATGAAGCTCCACCCTGCTATTTTGGGTCCTATGAAAATCAGCTTGCACAGGCATCAGCCCAGAAACAGCAACTGAGAAAAGTGACACAAAATAAAATGTTTGACAATTCTGAGGCAGGAGCCCATCAAGATTCTCCAGAAAGCAAAAGTACCCTCAGCACCCCAAAGGTCTGCCTAACCTGTATGCCTGAAAAGCAGCCAGCTGGTGACTGTTAGGCCAGAGAAGAGAAGAAGGAATGACTGGGCTAGGAGCTATACTGGCACACCATACCATAGAATGCACATGGCTAGAACAGTCCTGACATGCATGCTGAGCACAGCACATTGTTTGGGGTAAGGGAGTTGGCTGCATCAGGAGGAGGAAATACAGCCTCTCAAGTTGCTTTTAGTCAGAAAGGTAAAGAAGGAACCCTAATTGTATTATATTCAGTTTGGAGGATTATTATTTGATAGAGGAAGCAATTGATTATTGCTTCGGGAGTTAGTTATTTCTTTGCATACAGCAGATTACTCCCGACTGCCATGCTTTTTTCTTTTATTCCTGACTCTGCCAATATCCAGTCTTTTAATTTCATGCTTTCATTTCCCCTAAAAATGTGTTGTTTCTTCTTCCTTGATTTCTATAAAGGACAATAATTAACTGCCTTAAATAAATAAATATTTATTTATTCACCTAGCCTCTCACAGGAGACACTGTACCTTATCCATAATTTAACACAATCAGCAAGCTTAGAGCTGTTACCTGCACTCAAACCAAGAAGCACAAATAATCCAGGGCCCACTGGTTCTAAAATGGGCCTTAGAGACACTTAGGAACAAATTGACTCTGCTAATCTTGGAGAAATGAGGCCAGAGATTTTGGGGGTAAGGGAGGAAGAGGGGGAAGAGTTGTGGCTACAGAAAATTAGTTTTTAAAATGACCATTTGGGACTGATCTCTCAGCATCAGATTTAAGTACAGCTAAGTTTGCTAGTGTTCGTAAGACCTTAAAAATGTAGGATACTCCAGAGAAGGTTATACTCCTGAGAGTTACTTAGTAGTGCTAAACATGCTAAAGACTTCCTTTACAGAAAAAAAGAAAACAAAACAGGTACATGAACAGTTAGAAAAAGAGTGGCTTGTAAGATCAGAATGAGTCTCTGGGCACAGATGATGTTCTAGGACCAGTTCTAGTTCTTTAAAAAACATTAATGCCATTTTATTTATAAGAGTCTATATTCTGGTTCTGAAATATCCTGGACCTATAGGGAAGTCTTCAGAAAATCTTAAAGGTGTATTAATTAGTCTTAAGGAAGAGATTAAAAGTTGCCTATTGCAGATAATTGCCTTAAACCTTTTGCAGCTACTGTGTTTGTTTGTTTTTAAATAGAGAGTAACAAATCTTAGAGTCAACTTTTTACAATGCATCCACTCAGAACAAAAAGGGATGGGCAAACCACTCAAAAATAAGTACTTTTATTCCATTACTTGAAAATTAGGTAAGTCTCTCTTTCCCCTGTAACTTTCCACCATTCCACTTACTCCTATCAGAAGTATTTATTGGGGAAGGTGGCAGTCACTTTGGGGTCCCAATCCATAGTTTGAGAACTGTTGATCTAAACAATACTCTTGGACTGTCACTGTTAAAATAACTCAAAACACTCACTGTTTTAATGAGCCCGTTTTTCTTTTTGACTCCTTTAGTAGCAATATTCTTAAGACCCTTGAAATTAACATTACTTTCTATAATGGTTTTGTCCTCCTCCATCTTGCGAAAATACTGTCTTAGTAATACAAACATTAATAAAGCTCAACCTTGTTTATTTCATTGACATCAATGGCACAGCAGCTATAGAAATAGCGTTTAAGGTTGTCTACATTGGCTGGTTGCTTGCCTGTGTAATAACCTTAGAATGTTATAATTCTGCATTAGTGGTGATTTTTTTCTGAGTGCATGTGTGCAAGACAGACAAACAAGGATAGATTTAATACCTCCCCACCACAGACAGTGCAATCCACTTAATAGGGATGTCTCCCACAAAAGCAACTTAAACTCTATGAATCTTAGGTGACTTGAAAAGGACTGATTTTTGTTTAATCATACATGTAATTTTTAGTGTTCTTGTGATTTTTAAGTTAGGCTAGAGGGGCCAATTACCCTATTAGGTGGCAACCTGAAGGGGAATTAAGACTGGGAGAGAAGCCTTAATTAGAAGCAGTTCACTTGTGCAGGAACAGGCAGGACCTATATAAACCAGGAGGTTGACAACAGAGGAGGCTGCTGGGAAAGGCTGAAATCACTCCCCCTGGGAAGAGGGAGGA
Organism: Gopherus flavomarginatus; assembly: GCF_025201925.1. Classification (NCBI taxonomy): domain Eukaryota; kingdom Metazoa; phylum Chordata; order Testudines; family Testudinidae; genus Gopherus; species Gopherus flavomarginatus. The sequence goes on along the minus strand of NC_066617.1, from coordinate 213,735,798 downwards.
GTGTTTGGAGGCTCCACATATGTATAGACTGCAGTTGCTCCCTCAGAGGAGGGACTGGTGAAGCGGGCAGACCCAAAGATGGAAGGGAGAGCCAGAAGGTTAGGACAGGGCCCGGGGAAATGCAGCAAGGTACAGGGCAGACTGCTAACTAGAGGGTCCCTGAGCTGGAACCCAGCAGAGAGGGTGTACCTGGATTCCCCACTCAGCCACTGGGGAAGTGGTATCGGCAGGGCCGTGAGTAAGAAGACTGCCTGAGCCTACTTCTGACAAAAGAAAGACTTTCCTACCCCCGGAAGGGGGAACCACAATATCGACCTAGATGGAGGGCTGAGACACAAGGAGGCTGCAGCAGCCCCTGGGGTGAGAAAGGGGTTTCAGACACAGATGCAGAGGGACAGTGTGCAACTGCATGAATGGGAGCCATACCTACAGTGAACAGAGCACCACATCACAGGGGGTGGAAGGGGATTTGCTTCTCAAGCTAGTCTGACAAATGTCATTTTGTGCATTTTTAGAGCACTGCACAAAGTCCACTCTTAGGCATTCAAATGTAAGGTGGTGATTGGGGAAGGTAAGGAGGGGAATTGTTTTTTGGGGTATTGTCCTTTTGCTTTTGTCTTTGATATGAAGTCTATGCATAAGCAACATTGTGCACCTGAACTACAATGATTGGGTATATTTTATAAAAGTAAACCAAGTAGCAGCTATTAATTCACACCTTCAGCGCTAAAATACTTACTGCTCTGCAAAACCACAATGCTGAAAAAGAAACATAATTAGCTGACTTCTTGTTTTTGGTTAAAAAGGATCTTAATCTCCTCTCTCCAAGAGCTTAAAAAAAAGATGGGTCTGTCTACGCTAACCATCCTCTCCTAGAGCAAAAGTTCTGACATTTGGCATTTGCCTTGGGGGCAAACAAATCTACGAGGAGGGATCCTCAGTGGCAGAGCGCTGATCCTATGACAGACCTCTACAAGGACCATTTGTGGCTGGTTACTGACTGACTGCCTGCTCAGGAAATCCATAGGGTTGTTGCTGATTCCCATAAGATGAAGGGCCATCGGGGTCACTGCATTCAGTTAGCATCATGACCAGAAGTTGAGGGCTGACAAACAGACTAGGAAGGGTGCCCTCCTATTTATGTAGTATGTGGTTGTCCTGTTGCCTGAAGATTCGCACTACAGAGTTTTAGAGAACAGACAGTAATGCCACATAGGCTAGTCTGATAGCTCTAAGCTCAAGGACATCGTCATCAAGCCATCTGGACACCATATCCCTTGAAGCTGCACGTGGCCCAAATGGGTCTCCTAGTCTGTTCCTAATGCGTTCCTGGACAAAATCTTCAACAGGGAAGAGCCTGAAAAGCATACCTCTTTCCACGCATTTGTGGGATCCAAGCACCAAGCCAGCTCTGTAATTAAGTGCTGGGACACAAACTATTCTGTCTATTCAATGACTCATTGAGCAATAGACCAAACCAAGCCAGAGCCACTTCACTGTGGATGAAGTCTGGCAAACAGCCTCAAGTACATGCATGCCAATGTGACCTAACACCGCAAGACAAGTCTATTAAATTGCAGTCTGACTTTATACAAGCTGGAGAATGAATGATTTAAACAACTGGAACCTATCCTCCAGCAGGTACTCCTTTTCTGATCTGGAGTGAACCATGGTTCCTATGAACTCTATTGTTTATGATGGGGTGATCTAAGTGACTAGGAATAATGAGCATTCCAGCCTCATCACTGTCTACTGCTGTGATTTGCCTTTGATCAGCCAGACTTCCTTACACGGGTGGATGTGAATACCCTGCTTTCTCAGGTGGCCAGTAACACTGTTGGGCATTCTGTAAATATCCTCGGTGCTGTGGAGAGCCCAAAAGGATCCAGAAGAGTCCAACAGTAGTATGCATCTTGCAAGTCAAGCACATTGAACTAATCTTGAGCCTGAAGACATGGAATGATTGAGGAAAAAATTACCAGTGCGAATCTGAGGTGGCATATATATTTTGTCATTTCAAATCAAAAGAACAACAAATATAGAAACCCTCTGTGAACAGAATTATAATTTTCTAGCCAGCTCTACTTATCAGCATAAACTGTATGAGAAACAGAGCATACCCAAACCATCTTACTAAGAGTAGAAAACTGAAAAAAGCAAAAAGAACAAGACACTTTTCAAAAAAACAGCTCAGATACCATAATGATGAGCACAGTCTAAAAATGTAGACAGATACATTACGCAAGTGACCAACAGGAAGCTTCAGAAACATGCAAAATTAACACACACTAATTTACAGCAGCGAGGAGTGAGCCATTTGTATGAAGCACTAATGCAGGGAAGAGAAACGGAAGTTATAAATTATGTTCAGCTCTTTGCAAAGTATACAAAAGCGCCAGAAATGAAAGGAGGTAGAAGGGGAGTGGAAAGTCTAGGAGGTCCCAGTTCCACAGCGAAAGAAGTCTTGAAGAATTGCAAGATCTACAACGTCTTCTCAGCATATCTAAGTGCTGCTTATCCTTCAAAAGCCAGCGGAATGCTATCGCTTAGTCCACATTCAGGTACTGACACCAAAATCAGGTAAAAAAAGTGGGTGAGGTAACAATACCTTTTATTGGATCCATCTGCTGGGTTGGGATTCCTGTCTCTCCAATCTTCCACAAAAGTTGGCCCACTAAATGATATTACCTCATCTACTTTGTCTCTCTAATATCCTGGGACCGACAAGGCTACAACTACACTGCATACTAAAATCTGGTGGTAGCTCTTTGGGAAACTGAATCCTGTTTTCTGCTATGAGCACTCCATACTCACTCTCTCTAGATTGCTTTTTGAAGCAGTTTTTGTTGTTGTTGTTGTTGTTGTTATTGTTTTTAAATTTAGGGTAGCCATCAAATGAAACTGAGTGCAGAATTAACAAGAGACTTAGCTCTCTTCAGTTGTTAACGAAGTATGGTCTCTTATAAGGACGCAAATAAATTCTGAAAAAGAGGATGTGGTGACCTGATGAATCTATATGTAGCTTATGATTTCTGTTTCTGATTAGGAACTCTTTGTGTATATTCACTTTGATCATCTTTGCTTTCCTGCTTTGCACCTCCATCATAAACAAATTCCAGAGATTGGTGACACACGGCTAACAACAAGATCATTAAACTCTGATGATTGCCTATTTAAATGGAGTACCCTGGGGCAAAGAGATGGCTACCACCCAGGGCCAATCAATTTTTCAAATCTGAATTTTCAGAGGGGAGGTAACTAAGCAACAGATTCTCTGGATGGGACTTTGCTCACCAGAGGAGGCTAATCAGGGAGTCAGCTGACAAAGGGTCGGAGGTTATAAGAGACAGGGTCTCACCAGCCATTTTAGAAGAAGAGGGAGAAAAGACCAGTTTTGTAAAGGACAGCTCAGTATGCAAAAAACATACCTGACTTACAGTCCTGCAGACTGGGAATGTGCTGCTTCATTCAACTACATAACTGAGTGCAAGAAAACACACTAAACATGAGAAAGGGAGGAGTGGAGCATGGCTCCAATTCATGATACCCTGAGAAACTTAGTTAACCCCTTGGTGACCACTTTACTACATCTACAGAGACTCCATGTTTCAGAGCAGAAGCCAGGTGTAAGAGAGAGGGAGAGAGGAACGATCCTGGATTCTCTAGATTATGCTGACTTAAGAACAAAGAACACTTAAGAGCAGTGGTGAGCTGGAGCCGGTTCCCAAGAACCGGTTGTTAAATTTAGAAGCCGGTGCAGAACCAGCTGTTAAAGGGGCGGGCGAGTGGGCAAACAACTCTGGTCCACGGGCCACATCCGGCTCGCAGGACCGTCCTGTGTCTGGCCTGCCTGAGCTCCCAGTGGGGGAGGCTCCCCCAGCCCCTCCCTTGCTTCTCCCCCCAACCCCCACCTTGCACAGCTGCAGCGTGCTGAGCTGCCAGCGCCAGCGCTCTGGGCAGCTATGCAGCTCCTGCTGCTTTGAGTGGCAAGGTAAGGGGGGGTGGGGACTGTAAGCTCCAGTGGGCCATGTGGCATCCATACATGCTGCCCTGAGCAGCATGGTAAGGGGGCCGGTCTGGGGCTCAGAAGAGGGGTTAGATAAGGGGCAAGGAGCGGTTGGAGGGGGCAGAGGGAGGTCAGCAGACGAGGGGGTTGGGTAGGCATGGGAGTTCTGGGGGTCTGTCGGGGTGGTGGTGGATGGGCAGTCAGGGGACAGGGAGCAGGACGAGTTGAGTAGGGGATGGGGTCCTGGGGACAGTTAGGGTGAGGAGTCTCAGGAGGGGGTGCTCAGGGGACAAGGAGTAGGGGGGATTGATGGGTTGCGGGTTCTGAGGGGGGCAGTCAGGGGCAGGACGTGGGTGGGGGGACAGGCTGTTTTGGCAGGCACAGCCTTCCCTATCCGGCCCCCGATACAATTTTGCAACCCCAATGTGCAGGACCAGCTTTAGGAAGTGCGGGGTCCGATTACAACGGGGCCCTGGCACGGCTGACTAAGAAAAACATAAAAAAAAAAAAATACAAAAAAACCAATATGTGGGGCTTGTAGTCAGCGGGTGGCACTCCAAGTCTTCAGTGGCACTTCAGCAGCGGGTCCTTCACTCGCTCCGGGTCTTCAGGGGCACTGAAGGATCCACCGCTGAAATGCCGCCGAAGACCCGGAGCGAATGAAGGACCCACCGCTGAAGTGCCGCTGAAGTCCCAGTAGGGAACCAGTTGTTAAGATTTTGGCAGCTCATCACTGCTTAAGAGTGGTGAGGAAACATGCAGGGAAATGCATATGTATATATTTATTATTTTGTATATTTCTTGTGCTAGCTCAAGTAGAGAGTAATTGTGTTGAGAAATCTTTGCAAAAGATGTGTGTCTATCTGCTTTCAACTATAATGTGGTCCTGAAGAGCGGAGATGTAAATCCAGAGCGCTGACAAAGTTGGCACTCTGAAGAAACGTGTGCTTAAACTACTGAGGAGTCTGCAGGTCAGCACTGTTCCTGGGAGCCTAGTGCAGCTGGGTTGCATGGTCTTATTCCCCTGAAAGGGTAATATGCAGCCTGTGCCTAATAAGTGCGCCAGAAAGGCCAAGGGAAGAGACAATGTTACAGGCTAGTCTCATCAATTTACGAGCGCATGGGCCCAGAGTGTAAGGCCCAAATACAACAGCCTGGTAAGCATCCAGCCAGGAAGAGCTTTATCAGGGCTTTGTGTGACAGAGGCCTACATAGAAAAGCAAAGCTAAACCATATGCCCTATTACAGGCAAAAGGAATTACAATCAATGATTTTCTGGATAATAAAAGCAAAAAATACAACCACACATTTCACATAAAAGTTAAGATGGTTATCAATTATTCCGAGAGCTTGCGTCTATATTTGAGAGATGCTGCTTTCTTTGCCCGCTTTCCAAGTTCAACAGATTAACTTTGGGGGGGTGGAATGGTACGGACCCTATCACTGAACACAATATTTAGCATCCCATTTTTTAAAAAAATATTACCATAGATGAATAACCCTTCTCTTTTTGATCACATCCATCTTTTATAAAACCTCATGCTAGAAGCACTCACCATGACCTACAACAGCATTGCAGGCAGCAAAGAGAGAGGCTTTTTGAAGACAAAGGAAAGATGGCAGACTGATAATCATATTTATTTGGGCATCAGAATTTTTCTGGATAGAATCTGTTTATACATATTTTGTTATGGTAGGATTTCTGGACCAAACCCCAAATACAAACACTTCTACCCAGATTTTTGATTCAGTCAATGGCTTCTTCTTGAGTTCCCCCTTTAAAAATTACTGAACAGGATACACTTGTGTGTCAGATTTATATCACAAAATTATGATTTCATACTGACACATCACAATACTACTATTACTACATAAAAACCCAAATGAGAGGATATTTCACAAGCACCTACATTTTTAAAATGGTCACTATATAAGAGAGACATTAAAAATGAAGTTGTGGAATATACAAAAACGTGCTTCAAAGTAGTTGAAGCCATGTAACCCTTTTTAAAAACACAAATGCTCTTCTATGACAAGATGAGGTCAAGAGACTTGGGTCTTCTTATTCTGGCTCTGATAGTGACTTTCTGTGTTGCTTTGGATGCATTACTTAACCTTTCTGAACCACAATTTCAATTTTATAGATGGAGATCATTGTGAAGTTCATTGAATATACAAGTGCTAAGTACTGACAACAAAAGCATTACTCTCCAGTTCAGCACCCAATTGCAACCTGTCTTCTCACTCAGCTCTTTCCTATAAGAGGTTCAACAAATAAAACCAACCTACAACATTCAGCTGTCAAACTTCCACAAAAAAAAAAAAAAAAAAAGTCTTGTCTTCTGACTACTAAGTGATTTTTTAAAAAAATTCCATTAAAACATCCAAACTAGATCTTAAATAGACTAATTATAAATATTTTACTTCTCACACTGACAATCTATTCATTGTCACATATTCATAAGCACAAATTCAGGCATCAGGAACCCAGGTACATGTATTCCACCTCTTACATAGTGCACTCAATGGATTAGAAGCACAGGTCCCAGCTTCCAATTGTTCCAGGGGGTACTCAACCCCTGCTCAGCTCCAGACCCTGCCCCACTCTACCCCTCCCCCCAATGCCCCATCCCACCTCTTTCTGCCCTCTCCCCTGAGTGCATCCCATCCCTGCTTCCCCCGCTCCCCCACGCCTCCTGCATGCCGCAGAACAGCTGATCACAGCAGCCAGGAAATGCTGGGAAGTAGGGAGAGGAGATGATCAACGGGGCCACCAGTGGGCGAGAGGTGCTAGTGGGTGGGAGGGAGCTTGGCTGCTGGTGGGTGCTAAGGACCCGCTAATTTTTTTCCATGGACTGGAAGTCCAGAGTTGGCACCTATGATTGGGAAGCAGTTTTTCATATAAAATTTAAATTTTGGTAATAATTGAGTTGTAAGAAGTCAATTTTCCCTCTTGAAGCGGATTCATTTTGGCACCTAAAATGCTAGTCTACAACCCAGGGGTGGCTAAACTGCGGCTCATGAGCGGCATGCAGCTCTTTTACAGTTAATGTGTGGTTTGCAGACACCCTCACCCCAATTCTCCACTTACCAGACTGTGGTGGAGAGCTTGAGGCTTCTGCCTTGTGGTGGGGTGCAGGGGCTAGGGGATTCTGCCTAGTGGGGATGGGAGCCCTGAGTCGGGCCCGGCTGGCACCTCCCACAGGGAGGGAAGCCCTTAGACCTCCCCCCCTCCAGGGCAGAAGCCCCCAACCTCCCCCTAAACTGCAACAAGCACGCATCAGCTTTTGAACTTCTGAATATTGTCGTCTGCGGCTCAGAGAGTCAGTAAATTTGGTCACCCCTGAAGAAATCCTGACTATACAGTGGTGCTTAGGTGAGATGTAACAATCAAATAACACTTAAATTCTCTGTCTAGCATAGGCTTGTAAGTGAACAATTACCAGCTTGCTCTTTTGTTTGTTATTTTTAACATGTTTTAATATTCCTTTACTTCCTGTAAGGAAACAAAATGTGTCAATTCATTTCCCAACAACACTGATGATTAATCAGAGTGAATATTTTAAATTTTCAGTAAATTCTAGATTAAAAATAATGCTTCAACACTGAGATTAAGACAATTTAAATCTATACCGTATATCATACAAGTCTCATATGATTAAACTCCTTCATTTTCAGTTTAAATCAATTGTTACCGAAAAAATTCCAGGTTTTACAAAAAGTATTAGCTTTTCCCCCCAATTTTCACTATGCTTTGTATCATTCAAATATATTTAAAGAAAAAACTTGTTTTATTAGGAAAATACAATACATTTCATGAGATACCTGTGTTACGATAATACATTAATCTGTGTGCATATGCAAAGCTGCCTGTTGAAGTACAGCTTATGTATTAGCCTAGAAGCTACACAAAAACAAACAGGCAGGCACGCAAGCTTTGAAATGCGTGCATATCTGAACATACTGATGAATCTTATATGCATCATGTACACATTTCAAGCTGATAGCAGATATCGGTTTAAAGATCTGCCACACTAAAATGGGAAGAAAATGAAAATCTGTATCAAATGTATCAAAATACATTTCAGAATACAACAAAGTATTTGAAAGTTTTAAAAAATAAAAACAGGAGAAAAGAATGAAGTTGAGTGTATGTACTGCAAATGGTGTGACTCAATTATTAAATGTAAATATTTATAGCCTAATAATTTTAAATCTACAATAGTAAACTGCTTCTTCAAATGAAAAGTTCTATTTGAGATTTAGTGATGTATTGTTTTCTTAACCTCAGAGGTGGTATTGTGTTTTGAGATTTTTAGTTCTGCAGCAAAGCACACTGAATTCCACTAATCAAAGCATTAATCTGCTGAATACTTTTTTCTGTCTTCCTGTTCACCAAAATAAACGCAATATTTACCCAGAAAAATTATTATTTTTTTCCACTGACATTCATCTCTTTTTGTTGTAGTAAACACTGATAAATTCCTGGGAAGAATTAAATAAAGTAAAAACCGAAAATGAAGGGCCATACATATGATGTTAAAATGGATTTTAAACTTTATATTTAACTGCATAGATCACTTAGTAGGAATTTTTTATAATCCATTCTTTCTTTCTACTGATACTGTATTTTAATTTTCAATGCTGTATTACATGCGCTTGACTGGTGGAGGCCAATTTGAAGAGTTAATATTTTGACAGGATGGTGTATTAGAACAGTGGTTTCAACATGTGCTCCACAGACCACTGGGGGTCCACAGATTATGAAAAATTCCAGAGGGATCTGCACCTCCATTTGAAATTTTTTTAGGGGCCCGCAAACGAAAAAAAGGTTGAAAAATCACTGCATTAGAGAGTTACTGCTAAAGAACAGTGAACAATCTTAAAACAAAGGGACAGAGCCTAGGGCATACAGCTCATTAGGACCCACAGAACCTCAAGGCATATGTCTTAGATTTGTTTATTTAATGCCAAGCCTCTTCCCAGCATCAGGATAAAAATAAGGCCAACATTAATTTGCCCCTGGCATTAGTTTAGTCAAAACTATTTCTTAACCCATCTTGTAGGAATTCAATATGTGTAAACAGTATCTCCTTGTGACAGTCTGTATCTCGGGGGAACACCTTACACCCTAATAATATGATGGTGTAGTATCAATGCAGAGTTTGTCATGTCGGTTGTCTTCGGAAGGCTCATGATGCACTGAATATTGTTGTTATAGTAATGTTATAGGTTGTAATTTCATGTATCTAGTGATGAGGCCGAAAATATGTCCTCATTGGCTTAAAACAAACCCAGGTAAAAACTCTCTAAGAGCAGAGGGGCAGTTCACACCTCATCAGGGTATGTATGGGACAAACCCAGCCCAGCCTCACAGGAACAAAGGACTCAGGCCTAGGCGGCAACACAGGATCTATTGGACTGTTGAGTGAGTCACCCACCTTCCTTTGGTCAGTTTGGAACTACAAGGAGGTAATGCTCACCTGACTCTGAAGGGGGGGAGGGGCAAAGCCAAGAGGGAAGAAAACATGATAAAAGGGAAAGACATTTGCCATGCTCTTCCTCTCTTTTTCACCTCCATCTACAGGCATCATCATCAGTCTGTGATGAAAAGTATCTACGTTTATAAGGACACTGAAAGTGTTAAGATCAGCTTAGAACAAAGGTGGGCAAATTACGGCCCATGGGCCACATCCGGCCCGTGGGACCGTCCTGCCCGCCCCTTGAACTCCCGGCCGGGGAGGCTCACCCACAACCCCTCCCTTGCTACACCCCTCCTCTCCAGCAGCCTCAGCGCAATGCAACGCCAGCACAGGAGGGGGCTGCACTGTGGGGAGCAGGAGAGCAGGGAGGGAGGCTCACCTGCAGCCTCAGGGGAGCAGGCGAGAGATGCGGGGGAGGGGGGTTGGATGGGGAGGTTTCGGGGAGGTGTGGATAGGGGTCAGGGCAGTCAGGGAGCAGGCGGGGTTAGATAGGGGTGGGGTCCCAAGGGGGTGGTTAGGGGCAGGGGGACCCAGGAGGTGGTGGTCAGGGGACAAGGAGTAGGGGCGGGTTGGATTGTTCAGGGAGTCTGAGGGGGGCAGTCAGGGGGCGGGAAGTGGGACGGGGCGGATAGGGTTAGGATTTGGGGAGGCACTGTCTCCCCGACCCGGCCCTCCATACAGTTTTAGAACCCTGATGTGGCCTCGGGCCAAAAAGTTTGACCACCCCTGGCTTAGAATGTGTTTTGCTTTTCTTTCATTTGATCAAATCTGGCTACTTGTGCTTTGACTTATAATCACTTAAATCTGTCTTCGTAGTTAATAAATGTGTTTGTTTATTCTACCTGAAGCAGTGCATTTGGTTTGCAGTGTGTCAGAGATTTCCCTTGGGATAACAAGCCTGGTATATATCAATTTCTTTGTTAAATTGATGAACTCATATGAGCTTGCAGCATCCAGCAGGCATAACTGGACACTGCAAGACGGAGGTTCTTGGGTTGTGTCTAGAACCAGAGATATTGGCTAGTGTCATTCGGTTGCACAATCCAAGGAGCAGCTTACATGTCAGAGGCTGTGCGTGAACAGCTCAGCAGTGGGGGTTCTCACAGCAGAGCTGGCTCCCAGAGTCAAGGAGTGGACTGACCTAGCAGATCACCGGTTCAGATAAAAGCAGGGGAACGTCACACACCTAAATATAATTTTTCCCTTTTGTACAAAGACTGTGCCCAGGTGTTGTTTCAGAAGAGTACACTAATTTGAAATTCATAAATAAAGGATTTCTTAAGTCTTAGAAGGTGCAAGGTGGCAGCTTAAGGAAGTAGTCCTGCATGTCACAACATAAATTGTCGGCAGCCACTCCAAGGTTCAGATAAAAATATTGAGCACTGTATTTATAATACCAAATGAAAGGGGTGAGAAAAATAGAATTGGAGTACAAAGCAGTCATAAGATTATTATTTTTAAATAAACAAAGAAGCAATTGCTGTTTTATATGAGTATGTTAAAGATGGAACAGAGTTATCCCATAAAGCAGTTAAATGAATATGCAAAACCAAACAATTTCCCAGGGCCTGGATTAGTGGAACCTGACATGATGAGGTTGTGCCTGCATTCATTCTTCTGTGTACCTGCAAAAACGTGACATGTCACTCAGTGCAATACATAGTTCTTAAGCAGGTAAAATAGGACAAGTATACTGCCTTTTAAACATGAAATAAGGACTTCCCCACTAGCTAGTTCTTTCAATGGATGAAACACTTAGGAAGAAATACTCATGTGATTTTCAGTTACTTCTTTTCCTGATATTTACCAACAGCTACAAAATGATTATACTATGTGATAAATAAAAACAGATACCTTTGCAAGCTTAACTATAAAATATTACCTGCCACTAAAAAAAATTAGTGGCAAACTGAACAGTTGAAAATATTTTATTTTATTGTCTTTACCATATTTTTAAATTGGCCAGGCTATGTGGAAAGACTTAAAATCCATCTAATAGATTACATGAATGTAATTAAGAGTGTCCCCAAGGTCTGCAGTTAAACAGTTATTAGATTACTATATTTAATTAGATATCTTTACATTAGCTAATTGTGAGAAGCCACCCCAAATATTCTTTACCAAATGTATCAGCTCTCCCCATATTCCCTGACAAAAGTGATGACAAATGAATCTGTGTTTGTGTATTATGCACATTTAACTCATACTAGTGTAAATTTAAAGCTTTAGTTAAATGTGACAAAAAGGAATTTCATCCTCACTATCACAAACAATGAATTTGTTTAGTGAACAAGAGCTGGCGTACTATGCACTGTGTACAGATCTTGACTTTAGAAACAAAAATCAAAGCGGTACTAAAATACACAGTATTTGGTTCTTTTGTTCTATCTATACTGAATCTGAAATGGAATTAAAATATTTTATGGGTTGTAGTCTACACCTTCTAAGACACATCAAATGAAGCTTCATTGACTATTCTACGAGACCTGTTTTGACACAGAGAGAAATGACAAATTCCTTCACCCATTACCTCATAGCACTAGCCATACCAATCATAAGAGGAGCCAGCTGTACTAAAAATGGATTAAACTAAACAATCCTTTTGGTATGGTCTTTTATTGAAGAGGCATGGTAGCATTGCGAAATTAAAGTTGAGTTCTGTTTTTCCACTCAAACCAAGGATTCAATCTTACTTTTGTATGAAGAATACACTGTTTTCTCACCAACTTTACAGCACATAATTTCAGTAAATGTTGAACTTTGTGGGGATTTTCATCTAACCCTGCTGCTTAATTTAGAAGTAAAATTAAAAAATGAGACATGTTAAGAATTCTCCCTCATGCTTCCCTCACAAACATCCAACACAGCGCACTTAACTTGTGCATAAACTGTATATCAACTATGAATATTTACTAATGTTGCTGAGATTGTAGTGAAGGTTTTGCATTATACCGTGATAGAGTTTAATGTTTAGTTTGCTTCCTTATCTGATGAACGCACAAGGAAAAAATTCCTGGTCAAGGCATTCCTGACCATCAATGTTCTCCTTAAAGTTAAAAGGAGGAAGACGTCATAAGCACTAGAAAAGAAACCAGTTTCAATAAGAATATTTTTAGAATTCTTTGTCCGGGTTTAAATTAAGGGGATTCTTTGCCAAGGAGTAGTAAGAGACCCATTTTTATAACTTAAGGTCTATTATGAAAGCTACCTACTAAGTATTACTACTTTTTGGAATTTTCGGAATACAAACACCCCCACATTCTTTTACACAAACCGAGCTCTCTCAAACAAATATCTTACAAATCTGTTATCTTGAAATAAATACACTTATACCAAACTGGTATCTTATAGAAAAGGGATGTTGTCTTAGTCTCTGCTTAGACACACTGACTAATTTGCCTGCCTTTTGGCAAATGGATTCTAGTCTTAAAATTTACCATTTGCAGTGTATTTCCAATTTGCAGTTAAAGACCTCATCACATATTTATACAAAGCACTGCTCAGAAGTCATAAGTGGAGCAGCGATAAGGACAACTTGTTCATTAACTGGAGGTCTTCCAGATGTTTTGTCCTTAGAGTGCTTCACCTGTTTTCCTTCCCCTCTAGTTCTGAAACCTAGCTTCTAGCCCAGATTTTGTGGTTAAGCAGGAACTGGAACAATGGTGAGTCTACCCTATATGCCTTTCCACCAGAGCATGACAATGTAGAAGATGCAGGAGCAGACCCCACAGACAGTGCTACTAAAAGTCTCCAATTAAAAGCACATGAGCATACACACCCCTAAAGTGAAACACCCATAAGGACAAAACATCTTGAACTCCAGTTACTAAACAAGTAACCTCTCCTTTTGTTTTAATATTCTATACTATTGTTTTATACTGTTTTAAGAGATGTTCTCCACTTGTGTGACTTCTGAGCAGTGTCTCAACTATGAGAGGAGGTGCTGAGGAGACAGAACTAGTATTAACTGAAGAACAGCCACACCAAAGGCTGCATCTGCCCTGGAAGCATGAACAATAGCATAATGCTGGGGAAAAGTGTCGCTTTACCAATGTCCATAACAGGTATGCTTTTAAGTAGGCAATAGAGGTGGATTGTGCCCTACTGGAATGGGCAGTCACCCTACCTGAAGGTTGGGGGTGCATTCTAGAGGCTTCATAATATTCAAAATGTACCAGGACAGACCCATTTCAATAGTCTCTGGATAGAGACAAGGGCTCCCTTCATCCTATCTACAAAAGAGACAAAAAATCTAGGAGATGCAGTGAAGGGCTGAGTGCTTTCAAGGCAGAATGAAAGAGCTCTTGTTACGTCCAGAGTGTGAGGACTAGCTTCTTTCCTTGAAGTCAGAGTCTGGGAGAGAAGACAGACAACTGAATTTCTTGACTGATGAGGAAGTCCAATGAGACTTAGGGCAGGAAGCGAAGATTGGAATGTACAGTCACCTTGTTTCAGAAAAATACCATGTAGAGTGTATCTGCCACAAGGGCTCCCAACTCCCCTATGAATGAGGTTTTGAAGGTTAAATGAAAACAAAACGAACTTGCTATTGGTGAAGGGTGATTTTATCAACATACTAAGAATTAGATGGCAGTGGCCAACCTGTGGCTCCAGAGCTATATGTGGTTCTTCAGAAGTTAATATGCAGCTCCTTGTATAGGCACCGACTCCAGGGCTGGAGTTACAGGCACCAACTTTCCATTGTGCCGGGGGGGGGGGTTGTGCTCACTGCTCAACCCCTAGCTCTACCACAGGCCCTGCCCCCACTCCACCCATTCCCACCCCCTCCCCAGAGCTGCCATGCCCGCACTCCTACCCGTCGCCCCTCGAGCCTCCTGCATGCCACAAAACAGCTGATTGGGAGGTGCGGGGAGAGAGGGGGAGGTGCGGGGAGAGAGGGGGAGGCCCTGATCAGTGGGGTTGTAGGTGGGTGGGAGGCGCTGGGAGTGAGAAGAGCTGATGGGGACTTGCTGATGTATTACTATAGCTCATTGGCAATATACATTGGTAAATTCTGGCTCCTTTTCAGACTCAGGTTGGCCACCCCTGAACTAAATTAAGGGCCGAACACACAGGCTCTCTGAGATGAGGCAAAAGTTTGGTCAGACTCTTAATAAACCCTGAAGTTATAGAGAGTGTGATTACTGTTGTGAGTTCAATCATTGAGGGGGCCACTTAGGGATCTGGGGCAAAAATCAGTACTTGGTCCTGCTAGCGAAGGCAGGGGGCTTGACTCAATGATCTTTCGAGGTCCCTTTCAGTTCTAGGAGATTGGTATATCTCCAGTTATTATTTATTACTGAAACCCCCAACAAAAAGCTGTAACAGCAATCAGACAGACTTTGATAAGAGTTCAGTGACAAACCCAGAGTTTTAAAACTCAGCAGGTACTCTAGTACAGGGGTTCTCAACAAATTTTTTGGTGACCAGAGTGTGGCCACCAACTCTTGCTGGTGGCCACTCTGACCATTTTTCCTAAAATACTTAATTAACTTTAGAAAAAACAAATAAACATGCACATATACATGCCCAAATCATTGTAATTTATTTATGTACGACTTTTTTTTTTTCAGACTCAATAATAAAAATAATGTACAATTGTCTCTATTCTTTACTGGACCTAAACAGAATAGAAACACAAATAAGGTGCTTTGCACAGTCTTGTTGTTTTTTTTCTTGTTGTTCCTTTTGGTTGGTTTCTTTCTTTCTTTTTTTTTTTTTAAAGATGTGCTAGATATTTAGTCTGCTATAAAAAGTGATATTAACAAACACATAAATATCACTTTTCACAGCAGACTTACTCAGCCCGGCAATCTCAGGACAAACTGAGCCCTGGATGAGGACGTGGGCACGGAAGCAGAAGAAACCAGGTGCAATGGGGCACAAAGGAAGGCAGCGAGGGGGAGGGGTGATAAGCCTAGGCAACAGAGCCCACTATCTGCCAACCCAAGGCTGAAGCCCAACCCCACTGCGTCTGGGAAAGTGGGAAACTCACTGGCTGTCTTTTTTTTCCTCCAGAGAGGGGCCACCTCTTTGTCTCCCTCCCCCCCCCCCCACCAATAACTACCCAGAAGGCTGTGGCCGCAAGAAAAGCCCCTGGTGGCTGCATTTGAGAAACACTGTTCTAATATGTGAGTGAGGTGTGACTCAGAGGGAGATAATGCCCGCTGCATGCACCAGGAATGGAATCGCTTTCACTTTTGCAGGCAAGTCTTGCTCATGGAGGGTTTCTTATCATTCAATAGCACATTCTGTACTCCAAAAAAACGATCCACTGATACGCTTGAGAGCTATCGAGGAGCCAGGCCTGGAGCTGTAACATGGAAAGACTGGGGTGAGTTATTGTCCTCAATTCTTGGGTTGATAGGTCTGCTGTCAGGGGTAGGTGAAGAGGTGGCCCCAGAAACAGGTGAATCAGGCCCGGGAGCCATGCCAGGCTAGTGTTGAGGATGATTATTGCTTTCTCTTGCTTTACTTTGTTCAGGAACTTGAGGTGCAACGCTGTTGGAGGACAGGCACATAAAAGTTTGGGACCAAAGAGTGAAGAAGGTGTCTTCTGAAGAGTTGCAGGCTGAATCCCTTCCCTCAAGCAGAACCACCAATATTTTGTGTTTGACAGTGTTGCGAAGAGATCTTTTCCCAGGAAGCCCAGGGTGAAAAACATCTTTCGTGGGATAGGATGCTCAGGTGCTCTGTAAATCTGGTAGACATGCTGGTGAAATGTAAATTTGGTGTATTATGCATCAGTTCCAAAGTTCTGTTACTTCTGCACACAAGGATTGGGATATCACTCCTCCTTGATAGTTTATATAATACCTAGTCGCTCTGTTGTCTGTCATGACTATGACTGAGGTAGAAAGTTGTTGCATGTTTACCAAACTTCTCTGAACTTGAGTAGATTGATGTGAAGAGCAGACTCCTTAGGAGTCCATCTGCTTTGTACCACGTAGTCCCGGAGACAAGCTCCACACTTTACTAGGGAGGAATCTATGGCGACAGTCTTTGTGGAGGATGGACGCAAGAACTGGACTTCCATGCAAACCTTGCTGGGATCCTTCCACCAACTGAGAGAGTCAAGAACTCTGAGGGATACACACTCACTGGTACAGTTTGTGGTTGTTGGGAGTGTAAACGATTCTGAAACAGACTTGGACGAATCAGGTATGCAGTCTGGCATGAGGTGTTATGAATATACAGGCTGCCAATGATTCAGAAACTGCAGGCAGGCCTCTGTTGTGGTTTGAAGGCCCAACTGGAGTGTGGAGATGAGGCTGGACATAGCAACAAACTCGCTCATGGGTAAATAAGCCCTGGTGGCTGTGGAGTGCAAGGTGGCCCCTGTGAAGTTGATGGATAGATGTTAAAGTAGATGTTTCTGCATTGAGTTGCAGCTCCAGAGAGTGGAAGAGACTTGGGGGCTTGCTGGTTGCTGACCATATGTCAAAAAAGGAACAACACTTGAGAAGCAAGTCATCCTGAAAGGGGAAGAGGACTATTCCCATCTGCTGCAGATGGGCTAGGATGACTGAGAGGACCTTTGTCAAGACTTCTGGGGCAATCACAAGGCCAAAGGGAAGCACTTAAATACTGATAGAAATCTTTGCCAAAGAGGAATCACAGGAACTCTATGAGCTATGTGCTTTATTAGATGAAAATATTCATCCCAAAGGCCTTAAACCAGTCCCCTGGATCTACTGAAGGTATTAGCTGGGACTAGCCTCCATCTTCCTTTCTTCTTGGGTACAAGGAAGTACATGGAGCAGAACCCTTTACCAATGAAAGGGGTGGGGGCGAGGAAGAAAGAACTAGTTGAATTGTCCCAATGAACAGGATGGATTGTACCTAGTGCATTAGGAGATATACATGAGAAGGGATCCGAAAAGGGAAGGAGAGGAGGGATAAAGGAAGTGAATGGCATAGCCTGATGTAATTGACTTCTAGTATCTGTCTGTCTGATGTGATATGCACCCAAAAAAACCAAAAAGCAGGGACTCCCAAAAGCATAGAGCATGTGCCAGAAAAAAAATGTCCTATCTAAAGTGCATGTGGGGCACGCCCGCTCAAAATGGAGCATCCATAGGGACAACTACTCAAAGAAGTTATAGAGTTGCATTCCATAGTCTGTGTATACACACTAGGAGGTAATAAACATGGTTTTATGACTATCAGGATGCAATCCATAGCCAAATATCACAAACTATTGGATATTTATTATTTCCAAATGACCCTCCTTAGTCTTCCTAGTGCAAACAGTCACACAAAAGGAAATGAAGAAATAATCTCTTTACTGTTAGTAGCTGCTCAGCTACTGATAGCTTCTCACTGGAAAAAGAAAAATAGCCCAGCCATAGAGGAATGGTTCAAAAAGATAAGGAGGGTGGTTGTTATGGAAAAATTAAAACATGGACTAAGTACCCAGCAATACAGACAAAGGACAAATAGATACTTGTATTTTTCATTACCTTTTATTCAATACGCAAAGCACCTTCATCTGCAAAAAACAGAGCACTCTTGTCCAAATTTTTTTTTTTTTAAATAGGCACACTGGATAGACTTGCCTGGTCTGTTAAATGGGTAATTAGAGACTTCACTCAATTTAATAAAATCACTAGAAACGACACGCCATAGATGTTAGAATGATGCTCACTCTGATGTGGGAATATGGTAACATTTCGTTAAACAGAGATCTGATGACTGTATTCCTGTATAATGTCTCTTTAAACAAAAGCTCACTGTCATAAATATCAGAAACAAAACAATAATAATTACATGGCAGGGATTTCTATACCTGTTAATACTTCCTAAAAAATAAATAGTGAGGGGTAGGTGAGAAAGCTAAAAACAATCCCTTGTTTTATAATTAAGGAGATGTTATCTTCCTTGGCACTTGGTGTCTCTCCCTGGTTGATAAAGCAGAAATTTCCTAGGAATTTCCTTAACTGGAATATTTCATATAATTAAATAAGCAACTAAACATCAGCATGTAAGCTATCATCCTCCAAGCATGACCATGAAAATAATTCTAAGTAGCTCATATAATTCAGTAAAGATGCAGGCACATATGTAATACTTTAACATTCTAAGAATAATTTTATTAATGCCCAGTTTTGCATCAATATTGAGGTCTACTCCTTACATCTTTTTCTTTGGAAGAGGACTCTCTAGCTTCCTGAAATGAGGAGAGCTTCTTACGAGTCTGCCTGCTAGAATCCCTTCCATCATAGATGGGGCAATATGGTTTGTGCAAGGTATCAAGTGCTGGAGCTGGAAGGCAAGTTAACAGAGGTAACAAAAGATGCAGTTCCACCTGAAGCATCATATGTAAAAGATTCCTTTAATGGAAAGGACTTCAGCAACCTTCTCAGTCCCAAGGAGCCTCAGAGGGTAAGGTGGTGGATGCTAAGCAGGCTCTGGAAAAGAGACCTTTTAGGAACTTCAGGTAATGTACTCTAAGTACTGCTCAGTTATGTGCTTTTTTCACATAGAAAGCCTTGACTTTACTGGCAACAGTCAAATCAAGAACCAACATCATCAAAGATGACAAGAGCTCAGTGGGTCTGAATCAAGCAGCCAAGGTAAGCAGCAAAAGTTATACCAAGCAAGACAACAGTCTACCATATTAACTCTCCTAAAGAAGAAAGAGTAACAAATGTGGCAGTGGGGGGAGGCGGGGATAAAAGGCAGCAGCAGCAGCAGAAGGATGGATAATCCAATTATTTTAAAAAATAAATAAAATAAAAACATGAGCTTACCAGAAGCAGAAAAAACTGGAACAATTCCTGGCATGTTCCCTTACATGAAATATTTCATGTACAACGGGACATGCCCAAAGCCCAACAGATGGTAAGTTTTCACACAGTTCTGAATTTATCTACGGGGGAGGAAGGGTGTCAGCAGAGGAAATTCTCAAAGGAGAAATATACTGAACGATAAACAAAATGTTAAAGCATTTTTTTCTCACACCAATCTCTCCAGAATAGTAAATACTTGGGCATTGATTCTGCAGTCAAACTCACATTCTGATCTTCTGTAAACTCCCAGGTGAAGGAGAGAAACTAAAACTTTAAGTCCAGCCTCAACTCTTAAATCTGCTCACCAGATAAAAAGGGACACTACACTTTCACTTAAAGAAAAGCCTCCACAAACTGCAATAACTAAGGCCTTGTCTACACTGCCACTTACAGCGCTGAATCTTTCTTCACTCAGGGGGTGTGAAAAAACACCCCCCTGAGCGATGCAAGTTTCAGCGCTGTAAAGTGGCAGTGTAGACAATATGTGGTTCCCAGTGCTGGTTCCCTTCATCAAGGTGGTTTTATTACAGTGCCAGGAGAGCCCTCTCCCAGTGCTGGAGCCGCAACTATACAGCCACGTTAAAGCGCTGCTGTGGCAGCGGTTTAACATCGGCTGTGTAGATGTAGCCTAAGTTCCTTATCCCTCAGGAACATACATCCAGTGAATTTCCTTGCCAAAGCCACGCAGTCTACTCTGTATAACATTATATGGCACTTTTCCATTAATTCACAGGTTTAATGGTACAGGTATTTCGGTAAATTGTTTAGTCACCATTAGAGTTAAGCTGTAATGCAGACCTGCAAAGAATGATGAATTTTTATAGCAAGTCAAACAACAGTAGTGGACTTCATGATTCAATTTGTAAGTTAACAAGTCATTTTTACGACACACGCTTCTTTGCGTAGAACATACCTTCTTGATCTGTGTATCATTATTATGAATGAAGCAATGAATGAGAAGCGTATGACAAATGTTCCTCAGTAATGTTATTTAGCATTTGTGAATTCATTAATGGCTATTTTATCAAGACCAATTGCACATTTAAACCTAAATTGTAACTGCTATTTTTTAAGATAGGAAAATTCTCTGGAGTAGTAACTACATATATTTCATTATAAAGTGTGGTTTAAGGAATACAAGGTATTGAATAGTAATTTTCTACATAGTACTTTACCACATTACTTTCAGAACGCACAATATTCTGGCAATCTCAATTATTAGTTAAAGAAGATTATCATATAATTACATTATGAACTGTAACTTCAGACAGCTGAAGTGTGCCATCTGAAGTTAGGAAACCTGCAAAGAATGCTTTGTTAATATTGCATGATGGAACTCCAGAGGCAGTTTCTCCGATAGTTACACAGTTTCACTACATAGCCAAATTCCTAATTAAACTAGTTATGTGATTTTAGCCACTAAAGCAGATACCCTTATCCCATTCCTGCGCCGATATAGAAACCAACAAGAGGTATGTAAAGTCAAGGGCAGCAATAATCTTCTCAAACATCTTTGCTTCATCTGGACATACAGCTATGGGGATTAACAAAGCCTGGGTTAGTCATGTAGGTTCCCTATACAATGAATGGGGAGTTTTAGGTGCCATGGAATGGGATTCACATGAGCCAGGTTGGTAGGTGCCAGATACAGTAGGTGAGCTCTGATCACACTTTTTGGATTGGGCGCCAAAGTAAGTAAAGCAGAGGAACACCTATCTTCCCCTGGTTCGTGCAGGGACTTAGGCATCTGGAGACCTAGAGTGAGGCAGCAGTGCACAAGCTCAGAGGCTGAAACATATATGCCTAAGGAATTTTTACTGCAAAAACTCAGGTGCTGAGCAAGTTTAGGAGCCTACAGGATTCAGCAGCAAATGAGCAGGGGCTTGGGGAATCCCACTGGGGCCTGATTCTGGGATTTAAGCACCTGAAGGGGCAGCTAGGCACCTAAATCCTTTTGTGAATCTTGCCCATAGCCACTGCTCTAAATTAGCTAGCAACATTTGATGTTCTTTAACAAAGTATCAAAAATAAGTTGCTGTCCATTTTAACTTAATTTTTAATATATATTTAATACTATAAAGAAGAATATTCGCATCATGATGCTTCCTTTCTAGAAACTAAGCGCATAGTCTCCACAACATTATCTCTAACAGAGGGAATGGAATCCTTAAAAAAGCCCCCTAAGGTTTCATGTGCTTCTGTGATGCTACAATAGTTCAAAACATTTAAGATTTAATTTTTTTTTTAAACAGGGATTGTTTGATGTTAAGAGTTAAAAGGTTTTTGTTCCACAAAACAAAATATGGAGAGGAAAAATTACAATGAAAGTACTCCTTGTATAACACGGGTTCTCAAACTGGGGGTCAGGACCTCTCAGGGGGTTGTGAGGTTATTACTTGGCAGGTCGCAAGCTGTCAGCATCCACCCAAAATCCCATTTTGCCTCCAGCATTTATAATGGAGTTAAAATATATAAAAAAGTATTTTCAATTTATAAGGGGGGGGGGTCGCACCCAGAGACTTGCTATTTGAAAGGGGTCACCAGTACAGAAGTTTGAGAACCACTGTTGTATACCATTTTAAATATGTGCTCATCGCTATTTCTTATGCATTGTGAGGAAAGCTGACCTGGGCTACTGACGAGAAAACTGCTCCCACTCCATAATATAGGTACTTTCTTGTTACTTGTTCAAACCAGGACTTAGTGAGAGTTTGTTTCTTTTTAAATAAAACCGCCTTACTAGGCATGAAGAATGAAAGACGGATCCACAATGGTTAGTCAACAAGGCTATTACAATATATGCAGAAAAACCACTGACAGTATGGCTAGGCTAAGAAAAAAGTGCCTTTTTAAATCAAGTTAGTTAATCCAATGGGATAGATCCTCAGTTCCTGATTGCTCCATGGGAGCCAAAGGGGATCTAAAGCTGCCATAATGGGACATCCATAGAAGAAGGGGAAATCCCTGGCTAAAGCAGGTTTTACATCACCCTCCACCACACATATTCACAACAAAGAGAACATGTTAGCATGTGCTGAGGTAGACATGACTGTAGTCCCTCGTGTTCAAACAATCCATAGTCAGCAGAAACGACCCCAGGGGACTGCTGTATATGGCACAGATCAGAACAACTCTCAGCTACTTCTAGGATTGGGGAAGCACAAGTAACCTTATGCTCACTTTGTCACCCTATCCCCACCCTCATATGCAGTGCTAGCCCAATTTAGTTCATCCAGACAAGAGTGATCTAGCTCAATATTCTTATGAAATTACCACCAAAAATGTGTCTAAGTTTTGTTTTGCCAAACATGTTTAGATATAAAGTGTCAAAAGCTCCACTCACCTGAACTCAAAACTGAAGAAACATAGGTATTTGATCATACTAAGTGTGTGTATGTGCTTTAACATCTGTGCAGCACTTTCAAACCTTGCATTCACGAAAGTGTTAGAATTTATACACATACATTCTAACGCTAGCACACATGCAAGTAATAGACTACTGAAAGCATGCACCATGTAAGTATGAGAATTTTTAATATAAGAAGCTGTTAGCACTTCAATTAGGTGCTATACATTTTCTTTAGTTCTGGGAGCAGCACAAACCAACTCAGCAACCACACTGCTACCACCCTATTTTAAGTAATTCTTTTCCAACTCTGTTATGCAAATCATCAGCTTGATATTAATATCTTTACAAAACACAATTTACAGTATTACCAGATAATCTATTCACAATACTACTTAGTACTGAGGTGTGAATGTTTAAAGAGTGGAGCAAGGTCCAGTAAAATTGCTTAAATTTCTACAGTGACAGGTTTAAACGTTATTTAAAGTACTAAAATACCTAAGGGAAACTATTATAGGTGCTATTGCACACAAATGAGGTAAGACATTTCAGATAATGCTGCTGATCTATAGACAAAATCCTTCATATTTATAAACAATTTAGTGTTTTTTATTTTAAAGGTGATGTGCACAGAGTTTTTTAATTAATTATTATTATTATTATTAAATGAGGAAAGAAGTTGTTCAGCTTTCAAAAACTGAAACACCTGATTTTTTTTTCAAGACCATCATCACTTCAAGGTAGTTGATGACTAAGGCCCTACCAAACTCACAGTCCATTTTCAATTTCACAGTAATAAGTTTCTAAAAATCATTAATTTCATTATTTCAGCTATTTAAATCTGGTATTTCATGGGGTCGTAATTGTAAGGGTCTTGACCAAAAAAGGACTTGGTGGAGGTAAGGTTATTGTAGGGGGGGGTTGTGGTACTGCCACCCTTATGTCTGCACTGCTGTTTGCATGGGGACACAAGGTTGTTTTAGGGGGATCACCGTATTGCCACCTTTACTTCTGCACTACCTTCAGAGCTGGGCAGCTGGAGAGTGGCAGCTGCTAGCCAGGAGCCCAGCTCTGAAAGCTGTGCCCCGCCAGCAGCAGCGCATAAGTAAGGATGGCATGGTATGGTATGGTATTGCCACCCTTACTTCTGTGCTGCTGCTTGCAGAGCTAGGCATCAGTCAGCAGCCGCCACTGCACTGTCCAGCCACCCAGCTCTGAAGGCAGCAGTGCAGAAGTAAGGGTAGCATGGAATAGTATTGCCACTCTTACGTCTGTGCTGCTTCTGGTGGGGCGCTGCCTTCAGAGCTGGATGCCTGGCCAATAGCCACCGCTCTCTGGCCACCCAGATCTGAAGGCAGTGCAGAAGCAGAGGGGGGCAATATCGCAACCCCCCTAAAATAACCCTGTGACCCTCCTGCAACTCACTTTTGGGTCAGGACAAGGGTCTGGAATGCCCCTAAACTGTGATTGGCTGATGTGTTGTAGCACTTTATGTGCCCGTCACTGCACACAAAAGTGTAACTAGACCATCAAGAACATATGGGAGGTAGGTAGTCAAATCTACACCCACTCACACTCCCTTGCATGAGTTGGGGTCGTACTAGCTTGTATAGCCTGCTTCCCCCACAGCATGCAGAAAGCAACAGTACAGTGCCCTAGCACAAGGCAATTATCTTACACTCCCTCAACTGTTGTGTGACGGTGCCCAAATGAACACTGTGGAAACAGTTCAACAGAAAGACCACTATTATACCAATTATATAAATAAAAATTGGATAGGTTGGATTATAGTCTACACTTATATACTGCATAGCTATGTGATGTTGGAAGAACAAATGAGTTTTTTTTCTTTTAATTTAAATTTATTCAGAAAAAACTTAACTGGAACAAGACAGGATAATTTCTATGAAAGAATGGAATGAGTTAAAGTTTGGAATAATTTATTCTCTAGAAGCTGATTTCTACAAATCTGATGATCCAACATTTGCTTCCAATTTTGCTGAAACATGAGAAACTGCACATCTAATGTGGGCCATTTTCATTATGACATTGCCATTTAGACTCATCCTTTAAAAATGTTCTCGTTATACTGAATTTGTATCAACAGAACTCCATGATAAAATCTGAATATGATCCACCATTGCTATGGTAGAAACTGTAGGACAAGTTTAGATAAGCGGAATAAATTCATGGAGAATAGGTCCATCAATGGCTATTAGCCAAAATGGTCAGGGATGAACCCTATGCTCTTGGTGTCCCTAAGCAGCTGATTGCCAGATGCTGGAACTGGATGACAGGGGAATAGATCACATGGTGATTGCCCAGTTCTGTTCATTCCCTCCGAAGTATCTGACATTGGACACTGTCATGAGACAGGATACTAGGCTATATGGACCGTTGGTCTGACCCAATATGGGCATTCGTATGACCAGTATAAAACTACTAGCATTTTAAGTTGTATGCTTCAAAATGTTGCATAAATGTGTATTCACATCAACTGCAGTCTGTAAATGGATCACTTATCCTTTCAGTGCCAGACTCATGCACTGACGACATGGTAGCACTGAACAGGTGGCATCAACACTGAGAAATCCTAGAATATCAGGGTTGGAAGGGACCTAGTCCAACCCCCTGCTCAAAGCAGTAATCTTTGAGGGGTGTGTGTGGAATCTGATTGTAGACCCAACCTTAGATTAAGATCCTTTAATCCAGCGATAAGAAAATCAAGAGCATGTAGGCCTTTGTTCCCTACAAATTCCTTATGTATTTCTATTACAAAATGAAAAGAAAACCCTGACTAAGCAGCAGTAAAACTAATATGGCACAAACAGAAGTGATAACTATCGTGTCCAATTCCAGATATGTAGCTGTTCCCGATACAGAGATAAAGGATTATTGTATAAAACTGTTCTGGTGCAATAAAACTTTTTTTTTAATCAAATTCTACGAAAAAAACCACCAGTAAATCTGGCATGACTTTTTAATACAGCTTGTTCTCAAGAAAAGAATTGAATAATATTGTATTATATTATGAAAAATCCTTTCAAAAACAGAAGGAAAAGAATAGAAGAAATCTTTTCATAATTAGGCTTTCTGATACAAAAATACCTCTGCAAAGATAACTTCTGACTCACCACACCATACCAATAACAAAAGGCTAAATTACTAAGTGGTGAATCTTTAAGAACTAATCAACGCCTTTCACATAAGCTATACAGACAATTAAATCACTTGATTTATTCAATTCCAACCAGAAAGGCAGCAAAAAAAGTTACTGTAAGGTAATTTATCTCAGGGAAAACAGAACAACAATAAGGCCATTAAGTAAAGAAAATCAGTTTCTGAATCATTGTCTTTAAATCTGATCAAATGAGAGGAGGGAAATGAGAAATATGGGCGACCTTGGTGGAAAAAAACCCAAACAACTGAGGCCAACCTGTATGTTTTCTTTTAATAAAATGGTTGCTGGACTTTTTTGATCTAAAAATGCAACCATCTCAGTATATTTAGTAAGATATAGCTCTTATTAAAGATTTTGGATACTGAAAGGTCAACACGAGAGCTGGATGGAAAATTCCAGCAAATGTTTTTGAAATGTGCAGATTCATCAAAATCAGAAAGTTTCAGAAACAGTTTGATTTCAACAAAGTTCCAACAGAACCCTGACAATTTTTTTGATTACTGTGTCTTGGGTGCTGACCTTTTAGTATAAGGAACTTCTATCACAAATCATGGTATTTTATTACATATATTCAATTCAAAATGTAAGGTATCTATTTTATTACAATAAAACATATGAGTTAGCCATCAGCCATTCTCCCTTTCACTTTATCTCATCCTTAATAATCAATTTACCTTCAAACCAGAGAACCTGCTGACAGTTCTAATGGCTAAGCTGTGATGGGAGATGTTGAGTATTCAATCTGAAATTACTGGTATTTTAATTATGTGGTTTGGGTCTTCCTGGGCATCCTGCTCCCCCCCACTTCCTTTTCCGGGACATCAGGATTTCAGCTACAATTACGAAGAGTAATAATTTGTACACATCATGCATTTTTGCACCTATTTTGGATTGTCACATGTAAAGGTTACATCACTACTTTATTTTCCTTTGAGAGGAATTGACAAATGAGAACATAAAATTTACACTGAACATTCTAAGAAAAAATTTAAGTGATCTGAGTATAGTTATTGGTACATAAATGTCTGGGAAAGTATGGCAACATTTCCATCGATTGTCCCATTCCGTACATACAAAATAATCCTCTTTCTGCAAGTGCTTTACATTATCTAAATGGACTCAGGAACAGTACAAGAAAATGAGAGACAAGTATCTAAACTGTTTCTAGCCTTCTGATTTAGGCCATATCTACACATGCAGTGCAACTGTACTAATACAGCTGAGCCGCTGCAGTGCATCTGGCAAAGACATTCTATGCCAACAGGAGGGAGCAAGTGGCATAAGCCGTGTGACTAGCAATTATGTTAGTGTAACTTATGTCGCTCAAGGTTGGAATGTTCACACCCCTGAGCGACATCAATTTTGCCAACATATGCAGTATTGTAGGCACAGCTGATTTTAAAAGAATCTGGCCAATGATTGGGGTGGTGTTTCTTACACACAACTCCAAAGCTTACCCGAGGACCATACTCTCTATCTTCTGGGTCATATTTAGCACAAAGACATGATGTGGAAAATTATAACCTTTCCCCCCATTCTTTTTATGTAGACCATTACATGCACAATTCATCAAGAAAATGTTTTGATGCCACTTTAAGCAGCTTAGTTCATTTTACATCCTTTCTCCTTTCACGCAAAATACAGGCACCTTTATAGCAGTTTTTTCCCTTTCATTTCAGCAAGGTTGGTTTCCCACTATTATTTTTTTCAGGGAACCGTTTTTAGATAAAAATTATTTTGATTAAATGGGAAAGCATACTTTAAATGAGGAAAAAAATTGTAGGGATAAGCACAAGGCAAAAAAACCTAAACAAAAAAATTTGAACAAGGAGATAGTGAAGGAAGCAAAAAGAAGCAAATATTTTTCACTGGCTCCTTACTCATCCGAAGCAAGAAAGCAATGAAAGAAAAGTGTAATTAGATTAAAATGGAAAAGAGGAAAAGAATGTTCTGTGAGGAGGTTTCACAGAAGCAGAAGCCCTACACCATATTGTATATCATCATCATCCCCCCATGATGCATTTTACTTCAATATCTCTAACAGTGTCAGTGGATTAATTTTAAACCTAATTACATCTGTATTTGTTTTGCATTTTAATCTATTCATGAAATGGAAGCCGGTGGACACAGAAGTCAGAAAAAATAAGCTGGAAACTAGAGATCTTAAGACTACAGTTTAGTATGAGAACATTACATAAAGTAAGTTAGGCAGTTTCAGTGTAGTCTTTGGAGACGGCACTTCATATTCCAGGGTTACCAAAAGTTCCTCTCCCAAGTCAACTAAGAGTACAAACTATTTACAGCAAGCTATCATCTTCACTGGACTCACCCTCCTAACTAGACTTATAGAACCACAGGGTTAGAAAAGATCATAAGCATTGCTTAATTTGTGCCAGGGCTGAGTCCTGGCGCCGCTAGACTTGGCAGTTCATAGCCCCAGCACCTCTGGGCTTGCTGTGTCAACTATGAAAGTAATAAAATTGCTTGAGCCCAAGCACCTTTTTCATTAAAAATTAAGCATTGACCGCAAGGGTCATGTAGTCCAGTGGCTCTCAACCTTTCCAGACTACAGTACCACTTTCAGGAGTCTGATTTGTCTTGCATACCCCAAGTTTCACACACAAAGACCACTTGCTTACAAAATCAGACATAAAAATGTAAGTGTCACAGCACACTACTAATGAAAAATTGCTTCCTTTCTCATTACCACCATATAATTATAAAATAAATCAACTGGAACATAAATATTGCACTTACATTTCAGTGTATAGTATATAGAGCAGTATAAACAAGTCATTCTCTGTATGACGTTTTAACTTCTACTGACTTTGTTAGTGCATTTTATATAGCCTGTTGTAAAACTAGGCAAATATCTAGATGAGTCGATGTACTCCTGGAAGACCCTCTGCATACCCCTGGTTGAGAACCAACTTTCTAACTGCTGAAAACCAGACACCCTACCCCACCCTGATGAACTGGGTATTCATCCACGAAAGCTCTTGCTCCAAAACATCTCTTAGTCTATAAGGTGCCACAGGACTCTTTGCTACCCCACCCTGTGTCTTGCCCTTTCTCCCAGAAAACACCTCCAGTCCCGCCCCAGCCCCACTTGCTCCTCCCACCCATCACTCACTTCCTCCTGCCCCAGGATTCACCTGCTACCTGCAGAGCCGGGCGGGGAAGAGCTGATACAGAGCCTGCCTGCCCAACTGGGGCAAGGTGGAGCAGAGGGAGGGGATAGTCCCTGGAATGAGGACCGAGGCAGGGGTAATCAGGGCACAGCAGGATGGGGGTGGAGTTGGTCCCCAGAGCAAGAGGCCAGGGCATGGAAATCGGGGCAGAGGCAGGACAGAGATTACAGACACACACACACACACACGTCTGTTGGAGAGGCTAGAGCCAGCCAGCAACTTTCCTGAGGGAGGCTGGCGTCTAAGGCAATCCCAATCAGATCAAATTGCCAACATGGTGCCTGCTTCTTGTACAGCAGAGTTTACTTCTTCAATCCAGCCTGTGATAAAACTGGCCAGAGTGGGCTGACAGGGAGAACCACCCACAACAGTCACAGATCCTTAATGAGATAGTCAGTAAGAGGGGAAAGAGAGAGACTCAAGTCTTTCCTTTTGCCTCTGGCTTTTGTTCATCCCACTCTCTCTCAAGCCTAAATGGGCACCAGCCACTGCAAACACCTCAAAAGGAGAAGAGCTGAGGGGACGATCTTGCCAAAAAAATAAAATATAATCCAGGAACAGGGCTGGGAATTAGCCAGACATATTGGGCCAAACTGTTAGTCAGGCCTGGTCTACACTACACAGGTCAATGTAAGGCAGCTTGCATCGACCTAATTATGTCAGTGTACAAACTACAGCCTTGTCCCACTGATGTAAGTGTCCTACTACACCTTCATAACTCCACCTCCTTGAGAGGCAAAGGGCTTATGTCGGTGTAGTTAGGGTGACAGTGTATGCGTAGACTCTGTGTTGCTTACATTGGCTGTTGGCTGTCTTGTCAATTTCAGTGCTCTATGATGAAGCCGTGAAATTGACAATAAAGCTGTATAGCTAGAGCCCAGCTGCCCTCGGCTATTTGGGGCTGTGGCCATCCAGCTCCCCACTCCGGGTGGGGAAGTGAGAAGGCGGAGAGCTGCATGGAGCTCAGAGCCCTGGCTCTCAGCCTCCCACATTGCCCCTCTTCAATCAGTGGAAGTGCTCTGCTGAGAATGCGCACCACCAATGGTAGTAGGATAGTGTGGACATCAGCCACTGCAATAAACACTGTGGTGGCTGTAAGTCGACCTAACATAGGTCAATCTAGATCTGTAGTGTAGATATGCGCTCAGAAATCTGAAATGGCATTTGGAGTTTTCTCCAGAAAAAGCTCCGCAGCAGAGGGGTCTGATTGACCACCATATGCTGTGGAGATAAAAAATTGGGAATTTCAGAGGAGAGGGCATTCCCTTCCTTCCTGTGACTGACAGGGCTGGTTCTGTCTAACACTGCAAAGCAGGCTGGGGTACCCATTATAATGGAACCCTGAATCTTGGCACAATGAAGAAAGTATAACATAATCCTATTCAGGTTTTGATTTATAGGTCCTTGGTTTGTTAGTGAGGGCCATGTGACCTCCCTGGATCTCTGTGGCATTATTTAGTTGAAGCTTTGGAGTGGTTAAACTAAGACTAGAATAAGGATATTGGCAACCTTGTCTATACTTTGTTACTAATTTATAAAACTTCACTGGTTAGAATGGAAAGAGCAATGTTTATGCTCCACAAATTTCATCTTCTGAGCTGGTATAAATCTATCAACTGAGCTATCTGAAAATAACTTCTGGACTGAAACCGCCATATTAACAGAATCCAAAACCAAAGCAAAATAACATGCTAATAGACAGGTCAGAGACCATAAATATCAAAGTAGCATTACAGTTTTGAAAGATATGCTTCTTGTAGAAAGCCAGAGTTCCTGCCATGAAAAAAAAAAAAAGGCAGAGGAATAGCAGAAGCTTTGTAAAAATAACTGGTATGGTTTAGATTTGCAAGTGAAGTAGAAGCCAAACACAATTTGAAATCCTATGCATAAAATTGTGTCAGCGATTGTGCAATCTCTGCTTTTTTCCCATTTTATGTAAGATGGGAAACTAATACTATTTACAGCATCCAATCAATTGTTGCTTTAAACTTTAAGGAAATTTTAAAAAGCCAGTCTCCACTATAGACAAACTTATCCTTGTTTCCTCATTTTCAGAGACACGTCTATGTCCCTCACTAAAGATGGTAATTTACAAAGCATAAGTCAAATATTTTTGTTATATCTACTGAGATCATCTAAATGCCTGTCTTACCTAAACCAACAATACTTTATTGTAGCAAAGAGGCACTTCTGCTAGAGTTAAGGTTAAGACCAGCTTTCTCTTTAAAGTTCAATTGTTTTAAGCGCACTAAAATGTATTTCAAAACAATCCATGTAACCAAATGTTATGTGCCTCGGGGCTCCGGATAGGGTAAGTGATCCAAATTTTGGGTCACTTAGCCAAGCGAGTTCCCAAGACACAACTGCTAGATAAAAAACAACTTTTTCTTACGTTGACACATTCTGGTAACTTTTTTGCATACAGATGGAACTCAGCCAGGATTCAAAATCCATCGCATCAAGGTCATGATTAAGGGTTACCTCAACAGAATGCATGGCACCTACCAGCCCTTTGCAGAAAATCAAATAAAAACGTTATTTTTAAAAAGAGTTTGCTTCTCTAGCTAGGTGCGTGCCAAGCAGTTATAGGCTCAGACACCTAATCATGAGCCTAATGGATTACATTGCATACGCACAGAGAGAAAACGAACTATCTGGAAAGCTACTTCTACATCAGAGGACCCGTGTGGCTCCCACAAGTGAGCTATGGTCACTGAATCCAAGCACCATCCAGGCACTAAGTCACAATCCAACCCAGGGTGGAAATCTGAATTTAAAGTGGGGAAAAGAGAGACGTCTTGCTCCAACCTGACACAGATGGGTGGGTGGTGTTTTTTTTTCCAGGGGAGGGGGCGGGGGAGGGGTAAGGATATAATCAAATTATTTTTGTAAGAAATTTAAATCATGTGAATGCTTGTTGACAGGGATAGTGAGACGTGAAGAGAGACTGGAAAGAAGGTATGGGCGTGAGTAGCAGGAGAACTAGAGGAAGACAGGGGCAGCGCAGCCTGTTAGCGCCAGTCTCCTGTACTGTATGTGTATGCCAGGATCTGGGGACCCTGTCCCTTTAGGGAGCTCTGAGACCTTCTCCCTGCCCTCTCATGTGAGCTGGGATCTGGGGGGCCTTGCCCCCAATTGGTTTCTGAGTCCTTCTCCCTGTGTGGGTGCCAGGATCTGGGGTGCCACTGGCCATCAATGGTCTGACCTCCCACATTCCACCTTGTCATGTTAGTTGGGTTCGGGGGAGAGGGGTGTCCCTGCCTTTCTGGGATGGACAGGGCCCCCCTCCATAAACCTTTATACGAACTGGGATGTGGGGTGCCTTGTCTTCTCAAAGGAGGTCTGAGCCCAACTCCCCTACCTCACCCTCTCATCCATGTGAGCCAGGATCCTCTGGGTAGGGAACTTCCAGCTGGCATGCTAAGAGCATGCACCAACAATAGACTGCTGAGGCTGAGAACACATAGCCAAAGGAGGTAGTGTTGGCTCATATCAAAAATGTATGTACTTGGACTGAGGCTGAGATGGAAATAGGAGACAGACTTGTTGAAAGTCTATGGGTAAGGCTAAAAAGGGGTAAAAAAGGGTGATGACATGGTAGCGGTCTACTACAAACCACCTAACCAGAAAGAGGAGGAGGCTCTTTATAAACAGCTAACAAAATCATCCAAAGCACTGGACTTGGTGGTGATGGGGCACTTCAACTACCCAGACACACCTCCACCCCAATAGAACACGACCCAATATAACATGAATTTGGATATAACGTGGTAAAGCAGCAGGGAGCCCCGGGCACTTTAAAGCGCCACCCGAGCCCTGCTGCTTTACCGCGTTATATCTGAATTTGTGTGGAACCCCAGCCCTTTAAATCATTGCTGGAGCCACGCTGCCAGAGCTCCAGCGGTGATTTAAAGGGTCTGGGGCTCTGGCCACTGCGGGGAGCCCCAGGCCCTTTAAATCCCCACCCAAGCCCCACTGCCAGAGCTCTGGTGGTGATTTAAAGGGCTCAGGGCTCCCCCAGTCAGTCCAGTCTGGCACAGCGTACCAATACTCACACTGCCCGGGTCCTGGCCACCAATCCAGGAGGCTCTCCATTTTAATTTAATTTTAAATAAAGCTTCTTAAACATTTTTCAAACCTTATTTACTTTATATAGAACAACAATTTAGTTATATATTACAGACTTATAGAAAGAGACCTTCTAAAAACATTAAAATGTGTTATTGGCATGCAAAATCTTAAATCAGAGTGAATAAATGAAGACTTGGCACATCACTTCTGAAAGGTTGCCGATCCCTGACCTAGATGGAGCTACTATAAGGTGGATGCATAACTGGTTGGAAAACCATTCTCAGAGAGTAGTTATTAGTGGTTCACAAAGAAACTTGAAAACAGGTGTTGTTTTCATCGCTCTAACAGTGGCATATGATACGATATGGCACACTGGCCTGCTCGTGAAGGTATCACGTTACCTTGGGTCACAGCCGTCATTGAACTGTTCAGAGTCCATATGGGGAAGAAGACAAGTGCTTGGAGACAACAAAGCAATGAGTTACTCCAGGGCTCTGTGCTTTCTCCAATCCTTAGATCAACGACCTGTCAACAATGGAGTCACAAAAGTTCATTTACGCAGACGACATCTGTTGTGGTATCCAGGCCCAGATGTTTCACGAGCTTAATATCATCTTAAACTGGGACACGGTAAAGTTAGCTGACTACTGAAAGACTTGGTGCCTCCAGCCAAGCATCATGAAAACAGTCTCCAGTTTGTTCCATTTTCATCACACCAGTGCAAACCGAAAACTGAATGCTTATCTGAACGGTCAGGAGGTGAAGCATGAAGTAGAACCGGTCTATCTAGGTGTGACCTTAGACTGCACACTGAGTTACCATGCCCACCTGAAGAAGACAGTAGCTAATTTTAAGACACTTAACAATCTTTAGCAAACTGGCAGGTTTGTGCCTGGCGTGCCTGTGCTCCAACTCTGCAGATGTCGGCTCTTGCCACCTCATATTCGGTGGCGGAGTACTGCGCACCAGTATGGAGTGGATCGTCATACACCAAACTGGTGGATACGCAGTTACATGGCGCCATGTGCATCATCTCCAGCACCCTGTGTCTGACGCCACTTCCAGGGCTTCCAGTTCTGAGCAATATTGCTCCTCCTTATATCAGACAAGAGATTCCCACTGACAAGCTACTGGAGAAAGTATGTGCCAAGCCAAGCCTGCCGCTGCACAATAACCTTTTAAAATACTTTAAATAGTGTGATGGGGTAAGGCCAGATGGCTACAGTAAAGTACTGAGAAACAGGTATGTTAGCCCCAGGCTAAACAAATCCCTAATACCCAGGTAACCAAATGGCAGTTGCTCCAGGTTAATCAAGGCACCTGGGGCCAATTAAGATCTTTCTAGAAGGCAGTAGAGATAGCTACTTTAATTAGAACACCTGCAGCCAATCAAGGCAGGCTAATCAGGGCACCTGGGTTTAAAAAGGAGCTCACTCCAGTCAAGCAGGGAGGAGCCAGAGGAGAAGTCTGTGTGAGAAGCTGGGAGCAAGAAGGCAAAGAGCTGAGAGTGAACTGCTGGAGGACTGAGGAGGACAAGCGTTATCAGACACCAGGAGGAAGGTCCTGTGGTGAGGATAAAGAAGATGTTTGGAGGAGGCCATGGGGAAGTAGCCCAGGGAGTTGTAGCTGTCATGCAGCTGGTACAGGAGGCACTATAGACAGCTGCGATCCACAGGGCCCTGGGCTGGAACCCGGAGTAGAGGGCGGGCCCAGGTTCCCCCCAAACCTCCCAACTCCTGATCAGACACAGGACGAGCTGACCCAGACTGTGGCTTCCACAAGAGGGGAAGATCACCGAGGTGAATAAATCCGCCAATAAGCGCAGGACCCACTAAGGTAGAGGAGGAACTTTGTCACAATAGCTAATACTTAGTCCTGCCATGAGTGAAGGGGCCTGGACTAGATGACCTCTCCCTTCCAGTTCTGTCAGGGATGGGGCAGATCAGAGGTTCTCAACCTTCTTCTTTCTGATGTAGTCCCAGAACTCTCCCCAACATGCTGTGAAACACGAAAGCCCACCGGTGCCATGAAAGTTTCTCTGCATATCAAGTAGATTAAAAGTCAGGGCTGACGTCTGAGAATGAACTGTAAACATTTGGGATAAAATCTGCCTTGTCAAAGTCCTCCCCCTGAAAAAAAATATTTTATTAATTTACTAATATCATCTTAGTACATCAAAATATTCAGAAGGCAGTGTAACTATTTGTGGGGAAAAAAGAATTACACATGCAAAGGCTCACAGGGAGGGGAGAGGTGATTGAGATGAAAGAGCAGGTGGGAATGGAAGGAGATGGGTTTGGATCTGTAGCACGGGATGGGGCATTATGGGAATTGGCAGTAGGTATTAGATGGGAGAGGTTGAAGAATGTGAGGGGTAGCAGAGGAAGTTGGAGTTCTAGTGGTGGCAGGGACCTGCAAGGGACCGAGCCACTCTCCCTGCCCCTCTGTGTGAGCTAGGGAAAAGGGGAATCAGAGACTGAAGGTAATGCAAATTTAAACATCTGAAATCCAGAAAAATAAATAGTTACGATACATATCACACCTGTGCAGGGCGGAGGGGCCAACCAGAGTGTACGGAGGAGGGACTTGGTATAGGGAAGAGACAGATAACTAAATGGACTTGCAGAATAGCGGGGTAACTCTGGCTGAAACAAGCCCAGGCGTCACAGATGGGCATGGGTAATGGGAGTGCGGGCCTAGCTCAAGGTAAATAACCAAGGAAATGAGTACACAGTAGCAGAGGATCTGAGACAGCAAGGAGCAACTTCTTATATGTTAACAGCTTCTAGGTGGCAACTAATAGCTTAATGGGAAGGAGGGGGCTGGAAATGTTGGCGGGGGAGCTACAGGTTGCAAGGAATTGTGCGGCAAGAAGTGGAGAAGACTGACACACATTTTCTCACACACTTAAGGTTACTGTAAACGCCATGTGATGAAACTGTCAAGGTTTTGGGGGGGGACACCGTGGATGAAACTTTTCTCGTCGGTCCTGTTAGCAACTACACATTGCAAACATTTCCAGGCATGACCATTATCCCCATTCCACTATAACAAAACGTACAGGAGGGGGAAGAAGCTCCTAGGAACCACATCGCAACTGTGTGAACTATTGGAAAGATCACTGGACTGATACTATTTCTAGCTCTGCCACTGGCCTGATGGGTGACCTTGGGCAAGTCACTTCACCTCTGCGTACCTCATTTTTTCATCTGTAAAATGAGAATAATGACAAAGTTTGTTGAGATCTACTGATGAAAAGTGCTGTATAAAATCTGGGTCTTTTTGTTATTACTGAGCCACATTATTAACTGCAAAGTTATCTGAGAACTATAAGTGTCTAAATGATCATTAACTCCTCCAACACATTTCTTCCTGTTAAACATCCTCACACACCTCTAGGAAATTTCCTGATAAAAACCATTTATTAATGCAGAATTAAGGTTATCCAGAGATATCTCATGCTCTTTCAGAATGTCACGTTCAGCAAAACTCAAACCTCTAAAAACCAGGAAAGATCGGGTACACATCAATACAATATGTTGGAAACTGAGAGGCACCTGGTGAGCCTTATAGTCATTCCTCCCACTGATCAAAGCACAAGTCCCTACAGACAAGGCCATGACCATTCCTTGAATCAGCTAGTAGCTACTTGATCAGTCTCAACTTCTTTGCAAAGAGACAAAAGCTATATAGCTTCTAAACAGCTCTGCACTGAAGAAGGGAAAACAGTCTTGTCACATCTGTAAAATGAAGAGAGTAAAGTTAAACTTTGAGACCTACTGATATAAGGCACTATATAAAAGCTAGGTCTTTTTGATAATTACCTAGAAACAGTAGTGTTATCAATTGCAAACCTATGTGAAAACTACAACTGCCTACATGACCATTAACCTCTAACAATAAACATTTCTCTATTTAAAAAGAAAAAAATAGGAAATGGCATGGTAAAAATTTTTGTTAACACACAATTAACATTGCCTGTTGATAGCTCGTGCCTTTTCAGACCACGTGGTTTAGCAAAACTCAAACTTCTACAAACCAGGAAATACTAAGTTACGGTAAACATCCACCCAACCTTAACCGTGCCATTTTTGAGTGACACCTCAAGCACCCATACCACACACACTCGCACTCTGCCTTCTCACCATAATAGACAGGTGTTACCTGCACTTACCCAATGTTCAAACACTGAGCCTACTCCCCCAACATACCACATTTGCATAATATAATATAAAAATTCTGTACTGAAATGATGTAGACTGGAACCTCAAGGTAAACATGCATTTCTTTTCTTTGAAAACTACACACATGGGGGGACACAGAGGCAGATAGTCTCACATTACAATCATATCTGTAATACTCCTCAACCTAATCCCCAGATCTTCTCCCAACACAATCACAGTTCTTTCAAACAGTTTCAATTTATTGCTCCACCAGTAAATACAGTACACTAACACAATGAATGCAGCTACAGTGCATGCAGATAATTCCCAGTGGCTTAGGGTGACCCAATGTCCCGATTTTATAGGGACAATCCCAATATTCAGGGCTTTGTCTTATATCAGCACTGATTATCCTCCCCCGCCCCATCCTGATTTTTCATACTTGCTATCTGGTCACCCTACAATGGCTAGTGCAAGTTCCATACAGTCAGAGTTAAGGACACGTGGGCTTACACCTTAACTCTGTATTTCCTAGTCTGCAGAAGTCTGAGTTTTGCCGAACTTGACACTCTGGAAGGACAAGAGCTATCACTAGGTAACCTTAAGTTTGCATTAAAGAAGGTTTTTTCCATTTAATAACATCCTAAATGGTACTTCGCCAATTTCCACTTAAAGCAATGGAGTAAAGCAGTGGATTGAAAATTATTTCACAACATTTTATCTCCCCCAACACACAACTTCTAACGAAGAATAATTAAATCTTACTTTATTTTAACACTATTTTCTGAAATAGTACATGTTCTGACATTTTTTTCCTTTCTAAGCACTTGATCCAACTTCCATTAGAAGATGGAAAATGGAAAAATTCCAATTGATTTCAACATACAATGGATTAGGACTAAATTCCCCGTAAATTGCACAGTGGTGCAGCCATGCAAAAGCCTATTCAGTGCTGCCTAGGCACTTACGGAACCTGCCCAGGGATCTGCCGCAACTGGCTATCCTGCAGCCCCAGCCCCAGCACTCCTGCAGAGGGGACAGGCGCCTCTCCCCCACAGCCCAGGTATTGCTGCGAGGAGAGAGCACTGGGGAGAGTCCTCTTTCCCCACTGTATCTCCAGAGCACCCTCCTGCATCCCAAACCCCTCATCCCCAGTCCCACCCCAAAGCCCACACCCCTCACCTCCTGCACCCAACCCTCCTCCTCAGCCCTGAGCCCCTCATTCCCGGCCCCACCCCAGAGCCCACACCCCCTGCACCCAACCCTCTGCCCCAGTCTTGAGCCCCCTCCCACAAGAATTCCTTAACTCCACCCCCACCACATGAATTTTATTGTGTATACCAGTATGGAGGTGATGTGTCACTCATCACCTCCATAGCGGTACACATGACAAAATTCATTCTGCACATGGGTGGGAAAAATTAGAGGGAACACTGGATTAGGCCCTTGAAAAGAAAAAATAAATCTATGCAAGACACACACCCAGTGTGCAAAACTGCCTTTCAAATGTAGACAAATTTTGTAGACCGTGTGTGTTATGATGGTATCAGTCACCATTCAGGGTAAGGACACAAAATAATGTACATACATTGATTTCTCCTGCCAACTGGCTAAAGAAACTATTAGCATAAGCTTTAAGATCCTTACTTGAATAAAGAAAAGAGAAGGAAGAATGCTACAGAAAGCATGATAAAAGAAAAGAAAAGAAAAGAAAAAAAAAAGAAAAGAAAAGAAAAAGAAAGGCATAGTAAAAGTTTCACATGAGGCATAAAAGTATCAGAAATAAGGACAACACTGTTCGCATTTCTGTTTAACAACAATTTAGAGCATTACTATTAACAATCATCATCTGAAATGACATGGATTATTTTGGTATTCTTAGAATTTTAAAGACTTCACTAGCTTAATAAAGCATCGCTAATTTTTCACGTTTCCATGACAGAATGCCTAGAAAGTACAGGATAACCTCATTTATACTGATATTTAAAAATATTCAAACTGTTCACATCTTCTCATATACGTTTGTATATTGCAAAGGACAAAGAATGCGAAGTGACAGCAATACTGCAGTAGTGTGTTATCATGCACAATAACCAGTGTTAATCCAGTAGATCATGCAGCCACTTGAACAGTGACAAGGTATCAATAGACTGTATTAGAGCTGATGAATTACAACATTACAGAGACTGATAAAACACAATATGCAAGACTGTGAACACTAATGTTTAGCTCCAATAAATATAATATAGATTGAATTCTATTAGGTGTCAGACACCATTACAAGGCATTAAATGAAATTCTTCTATTATAAAACAATTGTAAACATGTGCATAGCCACCAACTAATTTTTTATGTCCATGTATGTAAGTGCCACACATACAGAGTGTACTTTTGGAAAGAACATCGCTGTAAATAGGTTTTTCGTTACAAGCCAAGTCACTCAGATAATATTCCACAGCAATTTATACTAGTAACAACTGCTATTCAGAGACGACAGAATTTTTTCGAAGCTCGATTGTTTTTGTTAGAGCAAAGTCATTTGCACTGCTACAGAGAGAGAGAGGGAGAGAGAAATCTTTATGATTATAATTCTCCTGTAAAAATTCACTCCAGGCTGAAGCCTCTTACAGTAAGTACAACAGTAAGTTCACAATCTGGTTATCTGTACCATACAGGTACACTCATAGCTGAGTACCAGGGGCATTGGCACAGTATACACAAATACTGGTACCAAGAAGTCGGTACTGGGTGAAGTGCAGACCTCTGCCTGAGAAAGTACGACATGTTCAGAAATCAGGTTTTGCGAGGGTGTCAGAGGAACCTGATTTGGGCTCTCGACCTATTCTTTGCCTGAGTAGTCTGAAGAGAACAATGCCTTATTTTACTACATCCTAGGAAGGGTAACCTAGGCCTGTGCTTACTGTGAGCATGATGTTCCTTCCCACTCCTTTCAGAGACTGGGTGGAGGAAGACAGCTACGTTGTCAGTCTCAGTATATGAAGGTTTCTTTGAAGAGTGAGCCCAGGGAACTGAGCTGTAGCTCACAGGAACAATGGACAGAGGAAGCTGGTTCAGGCCTGGTAGGTCCCTTCCGTTGGTCCATAGGAGGCTCTCACTGAGTGCTCCATGAGAAAAAGTTTAACACTGGCCCCTCTCACCTTCTGCATCCTCTTGGAGAAAAAGTGACAGATTGAGCAACTATAAGGGACAGGCCCCTTTCTGAAAGGAAAAAGGCACCTTGAGTGCCCTTTATTGAACAGAACAGCTACATTAAGGAGGGGGATGTTCTGAACTCCAGGTTTCAGCCAAAGCAGCAAAATCCCAGCACCTGGAAATCCCTAAAAATAACATCCCTTTATTAGTGTTATCCTCAAACTAGCGTAAAAAGGAGAACACCACTCTGACTATACAGGGCCGCCCAGAGGATTCAAGGGGCCTGGGGCAAAGCGAGGGAGCTGTGGCGCTTGTACATACCCAGCGGTGGTCCGGGTCTTCGGCAGCATTTCGGTGAAGGGGGGCCCTTCAGTCGCTCTGCGTCTTCGGCAGCACTGAAGGGCCCCCTGCTGCTGAAATGCTGCCGAAGACCTGGAGCGACTGAAGGGCCCCCTGCCGCCAAAGTCCTGGAGCAACTGAAGGGCCCACCGCTGCCAAAATGCCGCCGAAGACCCGGACTGCCGCCAGGCCAGGGCTCGCGGGGCCCAGGGACAATTGTCCCCCCGGCGGCCCTGTGACTATATCACTACATACACACACATACACACAACAATCAGAAAAGTTGCAGAGCGCACAGAGAAGCAGACACTGCAAATGTTCCGTTTTACAGCTATAGGCATTAAGAAGGAACGGAGGGATAGTTGGGCTTACTCCACCCTTTACGTCCTCGAATGTACGTGGAGGGTAGCGTGGTGGTGCACAAGAGCATCCAGGGATGCTGCCGTCCAATAGAATAAGTCTCATGCACATGAGCACCAGAAGTACAATACACATGGGAAACCATTCAAAGAACACTATCATCTTCCTTGGACATGTGAAGAAACTGAACTACTCATCCACCTAAAATAAAGTTATATCATTTTCAAATTTCAGTCAGAAAAGGCTTAGCAGTTTGCCCTAAACCAGTTTGGGTGAGGTAAGAGTTTTGTTTTTAAAAATGTTGTACGGGTTGGTGGCAATCTTTTATGTAGAAACATCAGCTTGGTATAACTTTTGCCCCTTTTATGCTGAGGATTTTTCAGCACAGACAAGTTAAGGGCTCATAAGGAATTACTTCCTAAATCCAGACTGCTGAAAAGAATATACAGATGTACAGAAAGGAAATAAACTAATAAAAACATGTCCATCACCTGCTAACCAAAAGTACTTCCTCTCCAAAAGGATTCTAGGCAGGATTGAAGAGGTCTGAGACAACTTCTTTTCTAGTACATAGTCCTATAACCAGACAACCATGAAAACTATTAAAACTTGAGCAGATTTAGCAGGATGCACTCATTTCCAAGTTTCAGATGCAGGAAGTCTTTGGTTCAGACTTATGTGGAACACTGAACAAACAGGAGCTTCTAAGTTAGCAATTAGGTACTGGAAGTCCGTCACAGAAAAACAACTGCTTTACAAATAAACAGCAAGAATTTACTTAAAAGTCCTCCCTTACCTTCTGTACTTAATCCAGGACTTGAGGTGAATTTTGCTACATCGACAATCTTGACAGCAAACTGTTGCCCAGTTTCTCTGTTGATACATCGCCGCACAACACTGAATGGACCCCTACAAATAAACAAACAATAAAAATAGTCAGTTTTAAAAGAATTACAAACTATTTCGTTCTCCTTTGTGTGTTTAGCTGTACAGTTCCATTATTTCCTAACACATGTAAGGTTACATTTTTGGACCTATAATACCATGCGGAAGGTATGTACCTCTCACCCACACTGTCCACCACAAAATGTAATTTCTACTAGAGTTTAATGTAAACAGAATTTTACAAACTTGATATTTTCATTTTTAAAGTTCATAATTTATTTCATACAGTTTGCTTGTAAAGGACACAACTAATAGAACCCATGCAAAATTATCATACTATTGCTAAAATGAAAATGTAATTTGTTTATTATGATACAAAACAGTATGAAAAACACTGCAAAATACCTTTATATTTCTATTACACAGATTTACTATTACTACATTTAATTCTAGAAAATTTTGTGAAACATATATTCTAATAGGCTCAAATTCTGCTCCCATACTCATTCTATTGATTCCAGCGGGAATTTGCCTGATTAAAAAATAAATAAATAAATTCTGACTGAGGAATCCAGAATATGGCTGACTAAAAGTACGGTTTAATATAAAGAGAAAGAGTAAAAAATGCATTCAATTCTGTTATTTTTTAAATGACTATTAAGAAACACTTAGAAAGGATAGTTTAGAACAGTCAAGTCTACCAAAAATGTAAGTTAATCTTTCCACATACATGACAAGCCAATAAACCAATACAGGAGACATGGGAATTTTAAAACTCCAGTGTAATAGAAATATATCTCAAATTTTCTCTGATCTGTATTTCTTAAAGATTGATCATGGAACCAAAGAAGCTACACATAATAAAAGATTTATTAGATTATCTAGTTTATACACTTAACAATACTAAATTCAATCCTGCAAAAACAGTTTGCAGTTCAAAATAGCTGTATCTGCCTTAATTTTTTCCAAAATCTACATTCAGAATGATTGTATCCCTAAAAAATGCCACAATATAGAGATGAGAGACAAGGTGGATGAGGTAATATCTTTTATTGGACCAACTTCTGTTGGTCAGAGAGACAACCTTTTCAGCTATACAGAGCTCTGTGTGGCTTGAAAAGTTGTCTCTCTCACCAACAGAAGTTGCTCCAATAAAAGATATCACACCTACCTTGTCTGTCTAATATCCTGAAACTGACATGGCTACAAATAAACACAACGATATACGGTTTATAGTTACCTCGCTTCTATACAGATTTCGCTGAAAACTGATCTTTAAGTGTCATAACCCAACACACCCATTTTTGGAAGTCATCTATTAATATTAGGATTTAACTTTAACATGCTTGTTGGGGACGCACTTGGTATAACCCAGGTAATTCGGGAGAATGGAAGGCCATGAGAGCCAATGAAGTTCTCTTGTTCTGAGCCATAGTGCACCAGCTCCTCCATTTTGAGTTTTACTCCTCCATGTTTGACCTCAGGTTGCGCTTGTTGGGAGGGGCTACTCCTACTCCCTCAGTTGCTGGGTAGATTTAACCTTTGGGCGGGAAACTTAACTGTTACTAGGCAGACATGGTCTTGGGTGGGGACTGTGTGAGTGACAGATCATGTTATAATGTGTATCAGTTTTGGTTCCAGTATAAATAGTTATGTTAGCTGTTTGTTTGGCGCGCTTGATCCGAGTCCTATGTGGCTCCAGGCGTCTTATCTGAGCTCAAATAAAGTTTGGTTACTTCTCCACCCTGGTGTGTTTAATTGGTTGCGAAGCACACCGGGCAACGGACCCAACCGTTGCCACCCTCGGGCACTCTGTGCCGGCAACAGTTTTTGGCACTCAATGTGGGGCTCGAGGCAAAATTGTGCCTTGCCCGGACTCCTCCAGTGGCCGGCGGTGGCAGCCGATGCCCAGCACGCACTGGTGAGTTTACCGGGGGCCTCGACAGAGATGCATCAGACCAACCTCGGAGGACACAACGGTGCAACGCGATCGTACAGTGGAGAAGTAAGAGGGAGTTAGGGCAGATCGGTTCCCCTATGAAAGGTAGATGTCAGTAGAGAACCGGTCCCTCCAGATTGCGGGGTGTACAGCGAGATAGGGCCGGTCCCCCTTGGACAAGGTAAGATCAGTCTGGTTTATTCCTGATTCTTTTACCTTCTGGTGTCCTAGGCTATCTGGAGTGGTTGCCCGAGGCTGGGGATGCCCAGTCGTCGTAATTCCCATT
This sequence comes from Gopherus flavomarginatus, assembly GCF_025201925.1. Lineage (NCBI taxonomy): Eukaryota > Metazoa > Chordata > Testudines > Testudinidae > Gopherus > Gopherus flavomarginatus. The sequence continues at coordinate 213,691,604 of NC_066617.1, read as the reverse complement.
AGACGATAGAGCATCATATAATGGGTCAAGGGCATGGTATGGGGCGGCAGGAACAGTGTAGGCTGCTAGAATGCATTCTAAAGTATTGGAAGGTTTTTGGGTCAGACCCACTGAGGAAACAGCAACTAAAAAGGTACTGTACAGTTGACTGGCCTCAATATCGGCTAGAGAATCAGGAAAGGTGGCCACCAGAAGGATCACTTAAGTATAACACGATCCTTCAGTTGCTTTTATTTTGTCAGAAAACCAGTAAATGGATGGAACATATGTATGCACAGCTATTTATGTCGCTGAGAAGCAGGTCAGATATATTGCGTGTTTGTAATTTGTTGCATGATTGTGATTTAGATCCAACTGGATCACTGGCTGAGGTTTCTGCAGTTACTGAAAACTCCCTCAAAACTGTAATGTCAGAACCGGTGTCCCCTTCGGCTACCGCATCCCCACCATCTTATGAGCTGATGCGTGATAGGAATATGTCTGTTACTGAGGCTGCAGGCTTGTATCCCCTTATTACTGAGACTGTGATTTCCCGTCCGGGAGCTGAGGGGCGACGAGCCACTACCATGCAAGTCTACACCCATGTACCTTTTAACCCTGTGGACTTGGCTGCGTTTAAAGCGCAAGCAGAGGAATTTTCTACAAACCCCAGTCGTTTCATTTCGGTCTTTGAAGGATGTTTGGCTAGCCATAAGCCGCACTGGGATGACTGTAATATCCTACTGAGAACTTTGTTATCGGAGGTTGAACGCAATCAGGTGGTGTCAAAGGCTAGGGAGGAGGCACAGCGTAGGCATCAGAGGGATCCACAACATGTCCCCAATCCTGAGGAAGCGGTCCCTAGGGGAGACCCTCATTGGAACCCTAATAACCCCTTGGACTATACTCGTTTGACTGTTTATAAGGAATTACTCCTATATGGTCTCAGACATTCTGCAGTTAGGCATAACAATTGGGCCAAGCCTTATGAGGTATTACAGGAAACAAAAGAGAGCCCTGTTGCCTTTTTACAGCGTATTCGGGATACCATCAGGCAAAATACTAGTGCAAATTCTGATGACCAGGCTACCGAGGCAATAATAAAAGGCATTTTCACCAGCTGTGCAGCCCCTGACATTAAAAAGAAGCTGCAGAAAAAGGAGGACTTAATGGGTCTGTCTATGGCTCAAATCTTGGAGATTGCAAATAAGGCATATACTCTAAGGGATGAAGAAAAGGAGAAAAGGCAGGCCAAACTGATGGTTGCAGCAGTACAGGCAAATACTGAGGAAAGGCCACAAGGAAGGAGAAGGGGTCAAGGTATGAGGGGCCTACAGGAGAGGCGCTTAGGCCGAAACCAGTGTGCCTTATGTTGCAAGGAGGGACACTGGAAGAACGAGTGTCCCACCAGGGGACCCATCCCCTTGATGGGAATGGAGGATAAGGACTAGGGTTGTCAGGGGAAACGGACTATCCCACCCCCGGAACCTCGAGTAAAAATGCGGGTGGGAAAGCTGGAGATGGACTTCTTGGTAGACTCAGGAGCAGCAAGGACAGCTGTCAACCAACCCCTCAAGCTGCCTGTTGAAAATTCCTTAACTGTAATAGGCGCCACGGGAAAGGGAACCAAATGCTCGGTGTATGCCCCTGCTGAATGTGCCTTGGGAGACAGAAATATTTCTCATCGATTAGTCTACCTCCCTGATTGTCCAACCCCTTTGCTGGGGCGAGATTTGCTTTGCTGGTTGGGAGCCACCATGCATTTCGCCCCAGATGAAATAATCCTCACCCTGCCTCCTGAGAATGCCTGGATGATGGCCCTTAAGCTTGAACCTCCAACTATGCAAGCCCCTGAGTGGAAGTAATGGATAGATCAAGTATACCTACTGCTATGGGCAGTGGGGATCCCAGGGAAGGCTACCCATGTGACTCCTATTACTGTCCAGCTCCTACCTGGAAAAAGCCCCGTGCGAATTCGGCAGTATCCGATCAATAGGGAAGCAAAAAGGGGGCTACAGGATATTATAGATAAGTTCTTAAAGTATGGTATACTTAGAGAATGCCAGTCAACCTGGAACACTCCCATTCTGCCAGTAAAGAAGCCCATTGGTACATACCAGTTGGTACAAGATTTGAGAGCGGTCAATGAGCGTGTTAGGACACTGCACCCTCTTGTTCCGAACCCCTATACCTTGTTAGCTTCCATAGGAACAGAATATACCCATTTCTCAGTCCTTGATTTAAAAGATGCCTTTTTCACCATTCTTGTTGACACATCTTCCCAAGAATCTTTTCGTTTGAATGGGAGGGTAGTAACAGAGTAAAAAAAGCAGCTTTGCTGGACAGTTTTGCCACAAGGGTTTAAAAATTCACCCACTCTTTTCGGCCAAGCCCTGGCTAATGATCTAAAGGAGTGGAATAACAAAGAAGAAGTCCTCCTTCTACAATATGTCGATGATCTGTTAATTGCTGCCATAGGAGTAACCCTGTGTTTTAAAGCTACTGTGAGCCTTCTAAATTTTGTTGGACTCCGAGGATACCGGCTAGCTCAAAGTAAAGCTCAAATAGCACTCCCAAAGGTTAGATACTTAGGTTTCCATATAAGACCAGGGGAAAGGCAGCTCTCTAATGAAAGAAAAAAAGCCATCTGTCAGATTCCTCCACCGACTAACCACAAGCAGCTTAGAGCATTCCTTGGTATGGCAGGTTTTTGTAGGATATGGATCCCAGAATTCGGACTGTGGACTAAGCCACTATATGAAGGTCTCAAGGGCACAGAGCAAGATCCATTTCACTGGTCTACAGAGAAGGACAAGGCATTCAAAGTCTTAAAGAGAAAATTGATGGAGGCTCCAAGTCCTAGGTCTACCGGATCTCTTGAAACCTTTTCAGCTTTATATACATGAAAGAAAGGGAGTGGCTTTAGGAGTATTAACTCAACTCTTTGGCACCTGGAAGCGTCCTGTGGCTTATTTCTCAAAGAAACTTGACCAGGTAGCAAAAGGATGGCCAGCATGTCTACAAGCAGTAGCAGCAACAGCCATAGTGCTCGAAGAGGCTGAGAAGTTAATTCTAGGGGGAATGGTGCAGGTATATACTCCTCATATGGTGCATGTCAATTTAGATACCAAAGGAGGACTCTGGCTTACTCAGGCTAGGGTAGCTCGGTACCAAGCCAAGCTCCTGGAAAATCCTGAAGTCACCATACAGACCTGCTCTTCCCTTAACCCAGCTACTCTCTTACCTGGAACAGAAGAACAGGAACATGATTGTCTTGAAACTATAGATACTCAGTATTCCAGCTGTCCTGACCTTAAAGACCAGCCCATCCTGAATGCGGACTGTGAATGGTATACAGATGGAAGTAGCACAGTTGTTAATGGAAAAAGGAGGGCACGATATGCGGTTGTAACCCTTCATGATACCGTGGAGGCAGATTCATTGCCCACTGGAACATCAGCCCAACTTGCAGAGCTGGTAGCTCTAACTCGTGCACTCGAGCTGTCACAAGGAAAACGAATTAACATTTTCACCGATTCCAAGAATGCCTTTGGAGTGTTGCATGCACATGCAGGATTGTGGAAACAGAGGGGGATGCTAACAGCTCAGGGCTCCCAAGTTAAATATGGCCCTCAGATTCTCCGACTCTTGGCTGCAGTACAACTTCCCTCAGAGGTGGCGGTAATGCATTGCAAGGCTCATCAAAAGGAAGACCAGGATGTGGCAAAAGGAAACGCTCGAGCAGATAGAGAAGCCAAACGAGCTGCCACCTTAGAGCCGCCGCAAACTAGGGAAGCCTCCATGCAAGCCCTCATCCTAGTAGTAGACGACCTCCCAACCCCTCAGTATATGCATGAAGAATATAAACTAGCTAATAATCTGGGCTTGAAGCAAAAGGACGGATGGTTTTACACCACTGACAACAAGGTGTTCCTTCCAAAGGCCCTCACCTGGCAGGTGTTAAAAACCCTGCACCAATCCACTCATGCAGAAAGAGAGGCTCTAGCCCAGTTAGCAGAAAAGTATTTCCTGGCCAATGGACTTCGACCTTTGGCATCCCAAATACAAGCAGATTGTCTCGTGTGCCAGAAAAACAATCCTAGATCTGGACGTCAAGAGCAACCAGCCACCTTGCCACCTACTCCAGACCCAGGCTTGGTGTGGCAAATAGACTTTACTGAACTGCCCCGTACCCAAGGATTCCGGTACCTGCTTGTTTTAGTGGACTGGTTTTTCGGGATGGCCAGAGGCATTTCCATGCCGTAACTGTACTGCTAAGACGGTAGCCCTCAAGTTTGTTAAGGAAGTTATTCCTCTCTTTGGATTACCTTTGTGGATGGAATCAGACAATGGACCCCACTTTGTTTCCTCTCTTTGGATTACCTTTGTGGATGGAATCAGACAATGGACCCCACTTTGTTTCACAAGTTGTTCAACATGTGGCTACCGCCCTCTGCATCTCCTGGAAACTTCACACCCCATGGCGACCCCAAGCCAGTGAAGTTGTGGAACGAACAAAGCAAACTCTCAAGAGACATCTTTCAAAAATCTGCCAGGAAGCCAGCTTAAAGTGGACTGAGGCATTACCTCTCTCTTTGCTCCGTCTTCGTGCTCTTCCCTGGGGTAGGCTAGGATTAAGTCCCTTTGAAATTTTGTTTGGGAGACCATGACCAATGAATGGAATACTGGTGCTGGCAGGAGAGTGCGTGATAGGGGATAAAATGTTATCTCAGTATATGTGCTCGTTGTTTGCTGTTCTTCTCTCTCTTCACAGGTTCACTAAGGATTCACAACCTACCCTGCTAGACGTGCCTGTCCACTCCCTGCAGCCTGGCGATTCGGTCCTCATTCGCACCTGGAAGGACGAAACCCTACAGGAACGGTGGAAGGGACCACATATACAGTCCTGCTGACATCCCATACAGCAGCTAAGGTTGAGAGACATAAGAATTGGATACACCATTCCCGACTCAAGGTAGTGAAGGATTCCCCGACGTTGGATCAGTGGACTGTCCAGTCTGCTGGTAACTTGGACAATACTGACCTTGGACTTAGATTATTGTTTAAATGACACAAAGGTCAGAAAAAGGACATTGCACCTATCTGAGAGGTGGTAAATTGTACAAATTTTATTAACTGTGACTTTGAATTCTGAGTTCACCGTGTTTTGTTCCCTACCCTTTACCTCAGGGAAACGTTATGGGTTCGAGCCCTCAGTATGGTGTGGTATCATTTTCCCTTGGTAGGGCATCGTTCATGCTTTTGGTTATGGTCCCTCTAATTAGGACCCAAATGCATGCGGGTTGGGGTTCTAACACTCCTGATTTAGCAACCAACACCTATGAGGCTCTAAAGGTTTCCTTTGCCTGAAAGTTTAATCTATCCAACTGCTGGATATGCTCTCAAATCCCTTACCATGCAGCAGGGTTACCCTGGAGGGCAATCCCTAAGAATTGGTCTGATGATTGCCAATGGTGGTTTGCTTCTGGGGGAAACGAGTCTCGTTACACACAATGTTCCTGGATTAGAACCCGGTTTGCCCAATCTGTTTAATAATTGCTCCCATGAACAACAATATGCTTTAAGTAATGATTCTTGGCATCCTTTTGGCAATGTCTCACATTTCCCACAGCCTATCAGGTTGCGTTTGGTTCCATCAGGGCTCCTCTGTTATCAGCAGTCTGTGACAGCAAATCATACTTGGTTTGCTGGTAATAGTACTTGTCAGTATTATGTGTCCTCTGTGGCCAATGTTTCTATTCCTCTCTTTAATGCCTCAGGTCAGGACACTGGAGAAGGGTTCCTATATTTCTCTGCTAATAGTTCTCTCATGATTCAGCAGGGATTTAATGGTATGGTGGCTAATGGCCAATCCTTTTACATCTGTGGTAAATTTGCCTATAAGTGGTTACCACATCATTGGCATGGAAGTTGCTATGAAGGATTCCTTGCTCCTCCCCTTCGTGTTTTAGACCAACCTCCACCTGGTCGTCCCAGACAGCGTAGATCTCTGTGGGCTACCCCAGAGCCGATTAGAGAAGGAGATAGGTTAGGTATGATCCTCCTTTCATCCTATGGAGTAGCACGAATGGCTCAACTCTACCGTAGACTTTCAGTATTCTTAACCCGGTTTGCTAATGAAACCTTAGCCATAGAGAAAAGCCTCAGTTCTGAGCTCTACCAACTTAGACTTTTAGCTCTGCAGAATCGACAGGCTCTAGACTATGTCTTGGCCTCTCAAGGTGGAGTTTGTGCCCTTATTGGGGATGAATGTTGTACCTATGTCCCAGATAACTCAGTGGACATTAATAGGCACATACTATCTGCTGAACAAGCTTTTAGTCAGTGGAAGGCTCAAGAACAAGCTCCTTCCTTTTTTGAATCTCTCTTCAATTGGTTACCTAACCTTGGTAGGGTAGGTTCAGAATTAATTCGCTTTTTGATAATAGGGGTAGTGTTATGTTTACTTGCTCTACTGTTACTTACCTGTTGTAAGGTTATCATGGGAAAGGTTTGTTCTACAACCTCTGTCACACCGATGCTGATGGCTGGCCACCCTCAGCATTCCCCAGACCCAGATTTAAACCAAGTGCTGTCATCATTTTATGAGAAGACTCAAGCAGGAGCTTTTTGAGTATTCTCAAAGGAGGGATTGTTGGGGATGCACTTGGTATAACCCAGGTAATTCAGGAGAATGGAAGGCCATGAGAGCCGATGAAGTTCTCTTGTTCTGAGCCATAGTGCACCAGCTCCTCCATTTTGAGTTTTACTCCTCCATGTTTGACCTCAGGTTGCGCTTGTTGGGAGGGGCTACTCCTACTCCCTCATTTGCTGGGTAGATTTAACATTTGGGCGGGAAACTTAACTGTTACTAGGCAGACTTGGTCTTGGGTGGGGACTGTGTGAGTGACAGATCATGTTATAATGTGTATCAGTTTTGGTTCCAGTATAAATAGTTATGTTAGCTGTTTGTTTGGCGCGCTTGATCTGAGTCCTGTGTGGCTCCAGGAGTCTTATTTGAGCTCAAATAAAGTTTGGTTACTTCTCCACCCTGGTGTGTTTAATTGGTTACGAAGCACGCCGGGCAACGGACCCAACCGTTGCCACCCTTGGGTACTCTGTGCCGGCAACATTCTTAGCGCTAACATGCAGTGCAACGAAACTCAACTTTAATTTGTAATATTTTCATATAAATTGCATCCCACAATGCTTTAATGTTAGATAATGCAATTACCCACTACTGGGTAAACTACTAGGTACAGATATCGGAGAAAACGTTTTCAGATAAGCTTATGGGAACACAGGAAGGCAGTGGTCAGAAAGAAGGTATATTTTATTTTATTTTGTTGTTGCTGCTTCTTTAATAGTAATAACAAAGGACAACTTTTAAAGTTAAATTGGCAGACACTAGAGAAAATTAGGCTAACGCACCAGTTGACAAGGAAATTCACATTCTAGAAGTTTTTCTGAAAAATAAGCGAAGTAGTTTAAAGAATATGGATGGAAGTTGTGCATGGAAGGTTCATATTTTTCTGTTGACTGGAATAAAAGGCAGTGCTTAGTTTAAAGGATGAGTTTTCCCTTCTAGACAGAAAACTGCAAGTCAGGTTATGGATCTCTGACTCCTGATACTACAAAGTGACAGCCTTTCTAGTTCTCAATAGAGACTTTTTAGGGGCAAGGGTGGAGAAAATAAGAGGAATAAAATTCAGTTTAAATATGTTTATTTACTATCAGTTTTAATTTTAGTTTGATGTTCCTGTACATACAGGGTGATTTTGGGAATTTAATTATTCTTTTAATTCTGATTACTATTGTAAGAGTCTAAAACTTACATTTTACCCGTCCTTATAGTCTTTTATTTAAAATAGTAATAGTACCCTAAAAAAGGAAGAGGAGGGAAAGTATAGAGTCTAACTTGAAGCCTACTAAATATTGTAACAGGAATCAGAGAGGATATTCTCAATCTTCGACAAATTAAACACGTAAAAAGGATAACTAAACCCTAAATTATATTAACCTCTAGTGAAAAACCCCTCCAAATTGCAGTCTGCCAGATGAATAGCTAGAGATAGAGACAGTCACACTGTTTTGTTTTTAAATAAATTACATGGTAAGGTCTCGATCCTGCAAACACATATGCATGCGCTTTACCTTATACATGTAAGGCCAACTGTGTGCAATGTAAAGTTAAGCATGTGCAAAAGTGTTTGCATGATGAAAGATCAAAAAGGTAATTTTTTCTCACTAATATCCAAGCTGTGTGCATAGGTATCCATATTTGGAATATCCTATTACTCTTCAATATTTATTAAGGGAATATTTTAGCCACAATCATCATGTATATTTTAAAAAATTATTAAAAGAAAAAGCCTAAGTATACAGGGATAAAAATATTTCACTCACAGATCTTTAGACATAAATTCTACCAATGCAGTTGACCAGCAAGACATATTCCTTAATTAATACATTATGGAACTTAAATTTAACAGTCCTGTACCCTTTAGTAGTGAAGCCTTCTTTAGTGACTAAATATGCTAGCCTAGAATTGTCTTTTTCTTTTTTTTCCCCCCACACTTGACAACCAGAGCTAATTTATGCATCAGGGTACAGGAACTACTTTTACAGCTGTGGTCAGCATTTTTCTAGAAGGCTAAATACACCCGTAGCATTTATTCCAGAAGGGAAAGCACTTGGAGATTAATAATGTTTTAGTTTCATAATTGAATGGTCTTCAATGAAGAATGGAAATCCAGGTTTTAGAACTAGGGTTCTTTAGGAAAAAAAAGATGTGTTGAGGAATTCCAAAATGGTTATTTATTATTCATACTACAGTAACACCTAGCAGTCCCTATCACAGATCAGGGACCATCAAGTTAAGCATTGTATCAACTAACCTAAAAGACTGTCTCTGCAAAGCTTATGGTTTAATTAAATGGTTACCTAGTTTATTATATTCCAACACTGAAGGATGTACAGGAATTATATAGATTTTCTGTATTTTTCTACAGACGCCTTAGTCCGCATGTGATATTCCACAGGAAGCCATTTCTTTTAGCTACCTAACGCTCCAGCAGCACCAATGGGAAATTAAGGGTAATTACCTTTAGAATACTGCAGGATATATTTTGAATATACCATTTTAAGGCAAATAGGTTGGATGATACTAAACATTCATTAGTTTATTTTGCTTTATTTTAATTCAGTGGATGAAGTTCTACCCAGGAAAATAAGTGTAATGACATGGGCTTTAAAGCAGAGCAGGAAGATATTGAGCGGATGCTTCCCCACAAGAGTTCTTCCAGTAAAGCACTGATACGCAACAGCTACTCTTCCTATTGGAGGGCTCTGCTCTAAAAATATTTGGGGGCCTATTTTCCAAGTCTCATCCTACAATCCAATCAGCCAATTTCTTGCTAATAAATGTCATGCTTCGGGAAATGATGAGACAATTATTAGAAAAGTCAGGAAGTTTTCTATACATGGTATAGTACTGCCCAATTGTGCAGATTATGTAGTTATTCCACTTTCATCTAAAGGCCTGTTAGAGAACACCCAATTAAAGAAGACTTTTAGTTTATTCCACCCTGAGCGTTCATATATGAATTTGATGAGTCCAAACCCACAGCCTTGTGGGTAGCCTGGGAGGCTGTAAGACAGAGAACACCCCCTGACAGAAAAGCCCCTTGTGGGTGAATTTGGGAGAATGTAGGGCTGTGAGAGTAAACAGAGAGAAAATGTGGAGTGGAGCCCAAAAGGCGGTCAGATACTAATATTTTAGTATCTTTCTGGCAACTCCTGCAGCAGATCGGGTACCATATGTATTGGTTCTTCCTCTCCTCTGGATTTTACTGTTGATGCCGAGAGGGGGGATCCTGATGCATGGGCAACTCAGGGCCTACATATCATCTGCCCAGGCTTGTGCCCTGGAGAGGTATTCCAGCTTCGCCTCAAGCATTGACACAATACAGGAGGCAGTCGTCACCAATTCTAAGCTCTTATTCAATTGGCATAGAGTTGAGTGCCAGGGGCTGTCTCCGACAGTGGGAGAGATCATCTTATTTCACTGGACAATCACCGCGGGCCATAAAACTGGGCAGCCCCAGAGAACAAGGTGTTGTCCTGCCACACTCTGCTTGCTTCAATGGGTGCCTGGAGCTTAGAGTTTTATAACCCAACAAGTGGACTACAACCAATGCACCAGACAAATCAAGTAAAAAGAAAGAAAACATCCTTCAAGATAGGGTGCTGTAGCGTTCGCACCATGACAACTGGATTATCTGAGGACCTTCAACAGATCAATGATGCACGTAAAACTGCCATGACCAATGATGAGCTGAAATGACAATATGGATATTGCATCCCTCCAGGAAACACAACTAGCATCAAGCAGATCTCTCAGAGAAAAAGACTACACATTTTTCTGGCAGGGGAAAAGCACAGAAGAAACCTGACAGCACGGAATGGGATTTGCCATCAAGAACTCACTACTGAGGATGACTGAGCCACCTACAAATGGATCAAAGAGAATTTTGGCATGACGCTTGTTCACATCTGAGGGCCCAGTCAATGTTGTGAGTGTGTATGCCCAAACACTCTCCTTGTCTTTTGACATCAAGGACCAGTTCTATGACCAGCTGAACACCACCGTCAGCAAGATTCCAAAACATGAAAATGCTTTCCTGCTAGGAGACTTTAATGCAAAGGTGGGAACTGATCATGAAGCATTGCTCAACTGTCTATTAGTATTACTGTAGCACTTAAGAGCTCCAGTCATGGACCAGCATCACTTTGTGACAGGCACTGTACAAACACAGAACAAGAAGTTCCAGCCCAAAACAGATTCCCATCTAAATATAAGACAAGAGACGACTACTGACAGAGTGACATGGGAGTACAAGAAAACAAAGAATACTGGTAAGAGTGATGTGTTGAGACCACAGCCTATCAAGTCTTGTACACCCTAAAGGAAGCAAACAATTTGTATGCTGACATATTTTGAAAAATCTGGGGCAAAACCAAGACAAATCAAGTTGGAAGAAATTCATGTTGCGAACCATGGAACTATAATAACCAGTACTCTGTAATGAAAGAAATGGAAAGAAGAATGTAAACAAGAGAAGTTCTGAAGCACATTAACCCTAAACTTCTTAGATAATCTTCAAAAAGGGACTTTTGTAAGATAAAAATGGCTTCAATGGAATGAGAAACAAGTGGGTCATAAATGTTCCATCACATCAGTCACACGGTGTTCAGTTCTCATAATGAAAAAGAGTACTGAGAGCATCATTAAAATCTTGATGTTTACTGTACTGCTATTTTTAACACACTTATGGTATTTACAGTATTTCCTATACTTAGGATAGGGAATACTACGGATGGCTCAGTAAATTTAACTACTGCATGAAAGAAATGTCAAGAATCTAATGGTGCCCACTATGCGCTAACCTAATGAAAGAACATTGAGAATGGGAGCATAACATTGTTTGTCTTTAATATATCCTGAGGCTAAAGCTACTATTTAACAACGCAATTCTTTCAGAACTTGATCTTACACATACTGTGTGTGTGTGTGTGTGTGTGTGTCCTCAAACAGCACAACAAATGCAAGTTTAATTTATTATGGAGGTGTTAGTCACGAAGTCTGAATCTGAAGTGTTCAGTTTAAGGGGAGCTTTAAACTTTTATTTTTTATAAAAGTCTAATTAAAATAGCAATAAAAACACAAAGTATTCTTTGAGTACTACTGAATTTTTCATTGTGATCTGATAATTTGACTGCTACAGAAAGGATAAGAATTACAAGATTAACCTTTTTGAAGTTTTCCACTAGAGTCTCTCACTTTTTGGCAGGTGGAGGTGGGGGGGGGCGGAAAAGAGAGAGAGAGAGATATACCATTTGCAAGACAATTAAGCACTCTGGAATCTGTCCTTCACTCCACATTAGCTGAGTTATAAATAGGCAGTACTTGTCTGTGGCTTAATCTTTAACTTCCTCAAGTTGAACTGAAAGGAAATGCATCCATCTGAAGCTGCTGTATTTAGCAGTGACAGTGTAACACAGCCATTCGGGTAACTTCCCCACCAAATACCCCTATAACTCTAGGGAAAGGAAACCATGACTCATGAGTTTAAATTTCACCTCCACTGACTGTGGTTTATACTCCCATGAAGCTTATCAACTTATTACTGACTACTAACATCAATCCCCAACCCTAGAACAGTCAAGTATGAGTTGTTACTTCATTTTACCAACAAGTTAACAAAGAGGTTATACAAAGTCACTGTAGGCAAAGTTAAGAACAGAACCTAGGACTAACATGATGGTAGTGCCTATGAGTCCCAGTAATGGACCAGCACCACTTTGTGGCGGGCACTGTACAAACAAAACAAAGCAAACACTCCCTGCCCCATCTAAGTATAAGATGAGAGACAACAAATGGATAGAGACAGACAGACCCATGAGGGATACAAAGAAAAAATCATAATACTGGTAAGGAGGACAGTCTGTGGTCTCAGCCCATCATTCTATCAAGTTTTGTGTATCTTTATCCCAAATCTTAGCTATTCAACCACACTACCTTTTGGTTTCCTCTGTGGAAGTAACCCTAGAGTTAACCACTAAACAACACTTGTCCTGTCAAGGACAGAATCCCAAATTCCTGGCCTCCAGAATGCCATTGATGTCTAGCAAACAGTTATGTAACACATTCACAAAGTGTGCACTGAATCCTCTTCTGAACTGGGGGTCTGAAAGTCCAAGGTTTAACCCAGGGGTTCTCACACTGGTGGTTAGGTCACTGATACAGAGCGATATGGATTGACTGGTAAACTGGTCACAAGCAAATAATGTGTTTCAGTACAGACTAATGTACATTTCTACATCTGGGAACAAATGATGTAGGTCATACATACAGGATGAGAAACTCCATCCTCCAAAGCATTGACTCTGGAAAAAAACCCAATTTCGGGGTCATGGTGGAGAATCAGCTGAATGTGAGCTCCCAAGTGGCATTATGGCCAAAAGGGCTAATCATGCAATCCTTGGATATATAAACAGGAGAATTTCAAGAAGTAGAAAGGTTACATTAGCTCTGTATTTGGCACTAATACGACCACTGTTGGAATACTGTGTCCAGTTCTCGAGTCCACAATTCAAGGATGACATTGATGATAACTGGAGAGGGTCCAGAGAAGAGTCATGAGAACAATAAAAGAATGGATAACATGCCTTATAGCGAGAGACTCAAAGAGCTCAATGTATTTAGCTTAAAGGAAGATTAAGGGATGACTTAAAAGCAGTCTGTAAATATCTACACGGGGAACAAATATTTGATAATGGGCTCTTTAATCTAGCAGACAAAGTTATAAACACAATCCAGTTTCTGGAAGCTGAAAACTAGACAAATTCAGACTGGAAGTAATGCCTACTTTTTTAACAGCGAGGATAATTAACCACCTTAACAACTTACCAAGAATTGTGGTGGATTCTCTATCACTGGCAATTTTTAACCCAAACTGGATTTGGGGGAAATTTCTATGGCCTGAATGATGCAGAAGGTCAGACTAGATGACCACAGTGGTCCCTTATAATCTATAAACATGAATCTTAAGCATTAGTTATCTTCTCTTCAACAGAATTGTGTTTATACTGGCCCAGCCTCATTTTCTAGGATATTCTTCAATGTGAGTCCCGCGTCTCCCCCCCCCCCCCGCCCCCCCAAAAAAGTTTGTTTCAGCTAATTTTTATACTGTCCTCTCTACTTGTTTTAGCATTTATTAAGATATTTAATATTGGAACCAATTTGGCACTGTTAGAAACCTGCTAACATTGCTCATAAAAAAGAATCCTCTCTCAAAATGAATATATACTAAAATCAACTTCATCTTTGTTAAATCAGTTTCAGTAGCTAACTTGGTAACTTTTGTTTTCTTTTAACAAAGGATTTTTTCTATAAAAAATGGTATAAATTGCGAGAACTAAAAAATAAGCAGATGTTTCAATGGATCAGCCTTCAAAAGAGAGGTCTCATTTATACGGAAAAGTTCCTCCCTTATTTTAGTGGAGACTAAATTATGAAGAAGCTGAATCATCATGATGGAACATACTCTTGTAGTGCTACCTTTTTGTTTTGCATTTAAAATTGAAAATCCAGATTTCTGTTCCAAAACCATTTTTGCAAAGGATATTGTGTCACAGCTCATCAGACCAATATACTGGAAAAATGTGACAGTAAAATCATGGAAGACAAGTTGAATTATGAATTTTTCCAGTTTTTCAATGCCTGCATTTCTCTCCAGTTTGCTCAGCATCAACCATGCATTTTTTAAAAATAATTAAACCACTTTGTACCAGTTTGGTCAAAGCTTTGTAGTAAGCCGGGACTGAAAAAGAAAATATGTTTTTAAAGTACATCTGTATTGAAGGGCAGACAAGTAGAGATTCAGAAGTCTGGGAACTCTATCATAGGTACTGGCAGGTGAGAGTGAGCCTTCTCCCTCTTTTCACTGCTGCCAAGACAGATTGGCACAAGTTATTAGCCTGTTATAGAATAAACAAAGTTACAGCCATGGTTAAAAAATTCCAGATATCTGTATCTGTCCCCAGTGACCTGTCATGTGCAATGTATTCTTGTGCTTTAATTACAGAACTGTTAGGTTTTTAGTTTAGACAACAAGCTCTTTTCTTTGTTTGTTTGTGGATTAAACAAGCTTACAAAATGAATTATAGTGAGTGCCAGGCTTCAATGTAACGAAATCTTTGTGAGGATTTTCTTCTCCCATAAAAACTGTTTCCTCCAGGGGAAAAAGTCCTTTTTTGGGCTAGGGAAAAATCTCAACTACGCTGGCCACACCTTGATTTTCTCTCAAAGATATTCTACTGGAAAGTATAGCTTTGTCATGGTCTTTCTTCCAGTGCCTGCTTTAATGTTCATGAATCTCAGTTTTTTGGAAACAAACTTTATTCCCCTCACTGCACCAGTTTTTAACAACAAGGAAAACAAATGTGTTCTTATGGAAGGGGTCACCTGATGGCGCCATTACACACAGTTTTAAAAGATTTTTTCTTTGAAGGAATGCTGCATTGTTAGTTTTGTGATGGGAACTGCTGCAAGGAAAAGTGCTCGTGACCTTAATCTAACTAAATCAATTCTTGGGGAAGAGTTACTCCCTGGGTACCTGGCACTGGCATTTGGGCTGAGATTCCTGGAAGTATGTTGTCTGCCTGCTGTTTGTGACCACCCCATTCAATGACTGATCAGTGTAAAAGTAAGTTACATGTGGGAAAAAAAACAAAAACAACAAAAACAAAACCCACAGAGTCTGCATCACTGATTTCTCTTCCCAGGGAAAACCAGCTTGCAAGGCCCCAAAATCTACTACCACTTGGCAGAGGCATGACATTTTCTCTTAGAACACAGTCTGTCTGATAAGCACATCCAGAACACTTAGGGTATGTCTTCACTACCGGCTGGATCAGCGAGCAGCGATCAATCCAGTGGGGATTAATTTATCGCATCTAGTCTAGACATGATAAATCGACCCCCGAGCACTCTCCCATCAACTCCTGTACTCCAGCTCAGTGAGAGGCGCAGGCGGAGTCGACGGGGGAGCGTCGGCAGTCGACTCCCCGTGGTGAAGACACCACAGTAAGTCGATCTAAGCATGTCGACTTCATCTACGTTATTCACATAGCTGAAGTTGCAAAACTTAGATCGACACCACCACCACCACCACCCTCTGCCCCCTCCAGTGTAGACCAGGCCTCATTTGAGCTCTCCAGCAGGCACTACAGATTCTTTAGTCTATCTACACTCACAGGGACACTAGCTCATTTAATTATTACAATTCCATACATTTTATTACAATTTTAAAACAGCAGTAATGTCTTGAAGCAATGCTTCTGTAATACTATTGTTATACCAACATATATACACTAGTTGTCCTTTTTACAGCTTCAAACCAATCTCTTTCTAAAGACACAACTCTCTCAAACCACAGCATGTCTGAGGAAATGTGGTGTAAGACACCATCAACTACATGCTTGCGAGGTCCTGTGTGATAATTTACTCCTCTCTGTCCAAAACGGAAATGTATAAAATGAACAGAAATAACAAAAGCTACATCCCTGAAAAGCACTCAGATATAAAAATGAGACAAGTGGATTCCATAATTACAATGCCACTGAACAGCTTCAGCAAAAAAAGCTTTTTATATTAGAAATAACAACTTATGGTGTCACAACAGTTTTTCATTTTACAAGATCACATAACAGTAATGAAATTTACTTTAGTTCCTTTTAACGGGAGCATGTAGTAGGACAGGGACAAAGTTTACCAATAGGCAGAATATCTATGAGAAATGCCAAACAATAAGCATGTCTCAAAGAGGGAATTAACTAGTATTGTTCTATGTGCCTTAGGGAAATTAAATCTCTCAGAAACAAATCCGTCCTTGCTTTCCAATTGCACGCACATAATACATCATACATACTGCTTCCTGCATTTACTGAGAACTCCTGAGGGTATTTATCAAACAGGTTTGACTCTTTTACTTGACAACTATGCGCACCTGAAGGTCAGCCCACTATTAGTTCCCAGTGGGAAACTGAGGAGGAGTGGCAAAACGGTGGGGATCGATAGTGCAGAGATCAAACAGTAGAAAATTGTGCAACTCCTCCCAACGCTAGTTTGAACAAATATTTGGCAGAAGTTTTTGCTTACTTTTGACAGCATTTTGCCTGTAAATATAAATTAAACCTGACAGGGCATTGAAAACTTCTGACTGTTGATATTACTGGCATATATCCTAGCTTCATGACTTGGAATTTCAATTTACCCAAATCATTTTATGTTGATTTTTTTCACATCCGAGCAGTCCTCAACTTGATATGAATTTTATTTGTAGCCAGCCTATGGGATTTCACAATTAGAAGAGCCCTTCTAAAATCAGCAATATTCTTAAGGAAAGGTGCCCTACTCAGTCAGAAATAAAGAAGAGCAAATGCCGTGTTTAACTACGTACCATAAACTAGGACTTCATATTAACCTCAATCCACTGACATCAATGGGAGGTTTGCACAGAAATCAGGAGAATACTGTCTCTATACAAAAACTAAACTTTCATTTATTAAGTACCTTGTCACCAAATTCAGTACTTTAAGAAAATATGGTCCCCCCTTTAGGCCACTGTTACTTCTACCCTTTATTTCTCTCTATTCCATATCTCCTCTCTCTACTTCTCCTGTTTTTGGGTGTTTCCTCTGTCGTTCTTTCTACATTTCCTTCCCTAGAGACACTCCCAATTTCCACCCCAAAGGGCTTCATTCCCCCCACTCACCCTTCTTGTTCCATCTGTTACAATAAACAAGTTAATGTTGAGACTGAAGTGCCATTGTTGGGCTTTAGAGCTGACATTTCAATTATATTAACAATGACAACAACAGCAATAGGGGAATTTATACGTCTGAGTCTCTGTTTCAGGCTGTTTGCAAACTCAGGCAAAAATCATGACATGGTTTACACACAGTTCATACTTTGGAAACACTGAACTACTTATAGATATGAACTACTGCCTCTAAGACTGAAGAGTATGGTATCAGTTCATTAGATCTCTCTGCTCCACATGGCTATAGGAAATATCTTTTCAGACCAATATTAGTACAATAGAAGTAAAGGATATAAAAGACATTTTTCAGGCAGCTTGCAGCTTTGCTCCTAGCTGAGCTAATGAAAAAAAAGAGTAATAGAAAGAATTTAAAATGAGTCCTGGGTGTCCAAATTCCTTAGGCAACTTTAAATCACTCAGATAATATAGAAAAAAGGCAACATCAAAGACTTGTTTTTATAGGCTTGCTTTTAATTTTTAAAAAGATATTCTAGAGGCTACAACCTATGCATGTACTATCTTTGATTTCTCCTAAATCTTAAAGAGAAAAACGGCACTAGTGGCCATTTTGAGAAGGTCATCTTAACAGAGGGCAGCCTGTTGCCTCCGTTCAACTAAGAACAAGAGGGTAGCGATTTTGAAATAAATGTCAGTTTGTAAAAGTATCATAAAAATTCATAAGGCCCAGCTGATGAAGAAACCTTCAATAATAAAAACATTACAAAAAACGACCATTAGTCCTAAAAAAAAATAAAAATAAAAATCTAGTGTAGCACATTCTCAGGATTTCAGTGAGTTTCAACTACATAGGAAGTTTGAAGAGTTTGAATTTTATACTAGGATGGAATAAAAATTTCTGATACAAGATGCTAAAATTAAAAAAAACACCTTTTAAACTAAATTGCCCATAAATTAATAGAAAATTCATTCTATAGTCAAAGAGTAGGTGCTGTAATTTTAAGGAGGATTCCCTGTGTTCTTCATACATAATAAAGAGCATGAATCACAACTTTAAATGCAAAACTCAACTCACCCATAATTATAGAGCCATGATCAGTACCTCCACATTACTTCCTCTGCACCACCATCAATAACCATATTTTGACCAGTTGAGAGAGGAATCATTTGCTCCAAAAGTAATAGAGCCTCATATCAGTATGGCAAGGTCTACATCAACTAGAGGAGAAAGTCACAGGTTGCACTGAGCAGCATCTACTGACTTCACCTTGGTTCCTGCCTTCCTGCAAGTTTTGGATGCCACTTGCAAAGTGTTATTGTTCTTTCCTGTTACATTTCATGGTCTACTCCAAGTTGCCAAGTGGCCTGCACTCCCTTCTACAGCGTCTAGCTGGGGAAAAGATTTTATTCTACCTTTGTGATGATTCCATGACTACTCTGTTACTTGACTTAATGTATTATCCCAACCAGAGTTTAAGAGCTGTGAGCTGAACTGCCTGGGCATGCACTTTCAGCATCTAAAGCACCACACCCAAGAGTTCAGACATGTAGCTCTCGTCTTGCTCTCAAAGGTTATGCCTACACTATGAGCTAGCTGTGTGATTTCCCTGCTCACATACTCGAATTACTGCTCATCAAGCTAGCACAAGTATAAATAGCAGTGTAGCCACAGTAATACAGGTAGCAGCAGGAGAGGCACAGCTGAGTTGCACCAAATAAAAACCCATCTGAAATTAATGGGTATGTACTGAGCATAGCTCAGCCATATCTCCACTGCTACTACCCATGCTACCTCAGCTCCACTATCTGTTTATACTCATGATAGCTCAACGAGCGCTAATGCAAGTATGTGTACACAAGCAGAGGAATCAGACCCCTACTTTGTAGTATAAACATAGCCAAAGATGCCAAACTTACTGTAACCCTGCCGATTTTAGGTCCCATTTCTGGGTCTCTCAAGGAGCAGCACAGAATTTGATAATGGCTTCTCTAAAAGCCTGATGCCCTGGTGTCTGATTCCCCACAACAAGAGATCCCATGGACTGCAGTGTCCATGCTACATACAAGCCCTTCCAGGGGAAGTGAAGACAGATGAAACATAGACATAGTCTTCTTTCCAGAATGCTGTCCTAGCATTGCTCCCTTCCTGGAGATGCCACTGGAGCCAACTTTCTATGCTCCCTGCTTCTTTTTCATCCATGGAGGGCATGATGCCGAGATGCCTGCTGAAGACAAAACCGCATTTTGCCCACAGTGAAGGCCAAGCTCCCCAATGAGATATTTGATGGCAGACCGAAACAACAAATAAAAACAAATATATGCTGTTTTGGTCTTGCTTCATTCAGAGGCTGCAGGGGCACCTGCTACTGTAGTCCTTGTAAATAGGAAACAGCTCAGGGAGAAAACTCCCCAAACGATAAACACATCCCTGGGATATGGCTAAAAGAGACAGCCAACTTACTGAGCCAAATTTTTAGTTACAAATTTGAAACATTTTAGGATTTTCTTCCAACAGCTTTGCAGCAGAAAGGTCTCCTTATACCTTCACATTGCTGCAGAGGTGGAACAAAACACCTGACTCAAGAGGTTGGGACACTCCCTTTCTGCCAGTAATTGACATATCTATTTTTGCCTCAAAGCAGGCTGAAATACCCATTGCAGATATGTGGACCATAGCACAATTTTTTTCAAAGAATAATAAGCTAAAATTGTCAAATATCATAAAAATGAATTAATCGCACAGTTTACATGTATTTACGTGTGGATGCAAGCCTATAAATACACACAAAAATATGTAAAAACATACTCCTTTTATCTGTGGTAATATCAACTGTCATTTTAAATTGTCTGAAAGCAGAAAGAAGAGTTTGTTCAGATGACAGGCTTACCAGGCTTTTTGTTCTACCACCATTGCAATTTAAGACTAAAATACTTCTTATTTCTGACAACAAACATATTGTACCTTTTTAGAGCATGTTTGTGGATTTGAAGGCTCATGCAGGCAATGAGTTAAAATGTATTATCCACAAGTACATTTGTGTGTGATGCCCAGAATGACTTCTCCCGCTACCCTGGATCAACCTCACAGAGAACCTAGAGTGAGACTTTTTCCCTGCAGGAGGTGCCTGTGAGGGTGATTAGGACCAAAACCACAACCTCTGGAAAAGATGGTATCCGCTACTACCTGCTGAGAAGCGAGACCCAGGCTGCTTGGTGCTGGCTGCCATCTTCAACAAATGCAAGCAGTTCTGCGGTGCTCCCCGCTCCGGGAAAAGGTCCATGACCATACTCATCCACAAAAACAGCTAACGAGATGACCCCGGAAACTGGAGGCCATCTCCCTCTGCTCCACCATCCACAAGCTGTATGCCAGCTGCCTTGCAACAAGGATCACGGACTGGTCAGTGTGTGGGGGCACAGTCAGCTCAGTGCAGAAGGGCTTCATGTCCTGTGAGGGACGCTACGTGCACAACTTCCTTCTCCAGACGGCCATCCAGGAGGCCACGAGGTCCAGGAGGCAATGCGCCGTAGCACGGCTTGACCTGACCAACGCCTTCGGGTCCATACCTCACCATCACATCTTTGCCACCCTGGAAGAGTTTGGGATGCTAGAAACCTTCATCCAGATCCTCTACAAGGACTGCACCACCACCATCTGCATCACGGATGTAGAGACAGACGCCATCCCCATCTGCTACGGTGTGAAACAAGGATGCCCCCTCACCCTCATCATCTTCAACCTGGCCATGGAACCGCTCATCCGAGTCATTTCCAGTGGCCCAAACAGCTTCAACCTGCACAGCAAGAAAATCAACATTCTGGCCTATATGAATGATCTGGCCCTCATCGCCGACAGCTCGGAAAGCCTCCAGCAAATGCTCGATATCACCAGCCGAGCCACCGAGTGGATGGGCCTCCGCTTCAACCCCAAAAAGTGCGCCTCCCTCCACCGGCCATCACGGTTCCTGATCCAGGGCAAGCCCATGGCATCCCTCGAAGAGAGACAGGTATACCAACACCTAGTCACGCCAACAGGAGTCTGCATCCGACAGACCCCCCGAAGACACCATCGTGGAGATGCTGCAAGATGCGGCCCAAATTGACTCCTCCCTGCTCAACCCCTGGCAAAAGATCAACGCCCACAGTCCCTTCCTGATCTCCCACATCTCTTTGTCCTCAGAGGATTGGCTGTAGCCAAGGTGCCCCTGAACAAGGCCGATAACACCATCAGGCAGCTGGTGAGGAAATGGCTCTACCTTCCCCAGAGGGCCAGCACCAACGTCATCTACATTTCCCACAGGCAGGGCGGTGCCAACATACCTCGGATGGGGGACCTGTGCAATGTGACAGTGATGACTCATGCCTTCCGTCTCCTGACATGCCCAGACCTGATGGTGAGGAGCATCGCGCAGGAAGCTGTACGGGAAATGGTCAGGAAAAGCATTACGAGGGCCCCCTCCAAGCAGGATGTTGCCACTTATCTCAGCGGCTCCCTGGAGGCTGAGTTCAGGAGAGAAGGGGGAGACCTGTCCTCTCTCTGGTCCCACACCTGCAACGCCTCGAGACACCTGGGAAAGAGGATCGGCTGCCGCTGGAAGTGGTGCAAGGAGCACTGGGAGATGGGAGTACTGGTGCCACGCACCACACCCCGGACCACATCATCACCACCCCAACCGCCCGAACAACGCTGGAAAGGACCCTGAAAGACGCCATCTGCTGCCACTATGCCGAGAACCTCAAGCAGAAGCTGGACCAGTGAAAGGTGTTCGAAGTGTCCAGCAAGTGGGAAACCAGCAACCACTTCCTCCCTGGGGGCAGCTTCACCAGGTTTGCCGACTGGTATTTTGTCCACTAGGACCGGCTCAACTGCGTCCCCCACAAGGGAGCCATTCACCATGGCAACCAGGACAGGCACTGCAGGAAGTGCGGCTACACCAACGAGACCCTGCCCCACATCCTGTCTGGATGCAAACAGCATTCCGGAGCCTGGTGGCACAGCCACAACACCATCCAGAACCAGCTGGTGAAAGCCATCTCGCCGTCCCTGGGGAAGATCACCGTTGACTCCGCTATCCCCGGGACAGACAGCCTACTGCAACCCGACATCATCATGATGGACATAAAAAAAGACGATGGTTCTCCTGGCAGACATCACAGTGACATTTGAAAAGAGGTCACCAGCCTTCCACGAGGCCTGAGCATGGAAGGCGCTGAAGTACACCCCGCTGGCTGACACCCTGAGAGCCCAGGGTTATGAGGGCCAGATACACACCCTGATCGTGGGAGCCCTGGGCTCATGGGACCCCTACAAGCCAGTACTGAGAGTATGTGGAGCTGGACGACACTATGCCGGGCTCATGAGACAGTTCGTGGTGTTCAACACCATCAGGTGGTCCAGAGACATCTATATGGAACACATCATGGGACACCGTCAATACTACATTGAGTAATCAAAACCACCGACCAGGGAAATAACCCACTTCCTTCCCTGACAAACCAAGGGACGCACACAACCCTATACTTATTTGCTTCAATGATACAGACTTGGACTCTTTATACATTCCAAGGGTGGTGTACCTGAGCCCACTTATCCACTGATGCTTTAAAAGCTCCCGCACCCCAGTCTGGGTCTATGCTGGTTATGTGATATGTATGTATCTTGTGATCTTTGTAACAGAGCTGCAATCCCTCATATTTCAAGCTGGACCCCAGATGTATAGTAGCTTCCTTCTTGTGTATATTTGATTTTAAACATTAATTTTAATAAAAATGTTATAACCACAAAGATGTTCTCAAGAGCCAATCAATTTAGGAAATACTGTAATAACCTCATATGCTTTAGTGCTTTCTGTCAACATTCACTAGTTAATGCTTACAGCACCCCTGCAATGTATCTTTATTTTAATGCTGGGGAAACAGAAGGGTTAAGTTACACTCAGCAAGTCGGTGGCAGATCCAGAATTTACAGCACAGGAGTTTCCTCACTCCCAGTCTCAATCTCAGCCCAAACAACTACAAGCTGCCTTTGTTACCTCACATTTTCTAAGATCAAAACTTGCCCAACAGCTTTCCAGGGGGCTTTTTACTAATGTGATATGACCAAATCCAATTCCTGTGCTTTTTCTACTTCTTTCTTCATTGTCCTGTCTATGATCTTTTGAAGTCTGTTCTTGTGCAGGCAGAAAGTGAAAATTTACTAGAATCCTGGGATGAAGTCTGGGCCTCTTCAAGGCAATCACAAAAATCTCTGACTTCAGTGGAGCCAGGATATCACCTCTGGTCTACAAAACATTACCTGCCTGTTCTCCAGAGATCATCATTCTTGTATATTTTACTTTGCAGCATATAAAGTGCACGAAGCCCAAAAGAATGTGTTTTAGGAGAGAACAGCAGAAAGGGGAGGAAAATACAGAAGTACTGGTAATGATAAAACAGTGGGATAATATGATTATCATACACTAACCTGAAGGATAGGAATAAGAGAGTCCACAGGGATTTTTATAAAGACTAAATGAAAAGCACTATTTAATTCCCTCCATAAGAGAAACTTTACTTGCTACTGGTAGCTAACTTAACCTCCACAGTTAGTATTATCAGCTGTCAGTGTCCACATAATATATTATTTAAAAAATTCAAACATTGCCTTAATTTTAGTTACAGTTAACATTTAAATCTGCGATCAGTAGAATAGGAATGGAGAAGCAATCGGTAAGTTGTCTGTGAATATTCCATTTTTAAAACCCTAAGAATTATAGCTTTACAAATTATGATTCAGATCAAATCAAAGCATGCAAGACTCAGTATTATCACAGCAGACTACTTCCTTTTGTTCTGTAACTATAATAAATTATTATACTATATACAGGGCCATTTCATATCCTAGTATGTTAAGTTACATTTCAATATATACACAGATTTCATGAAATTCATTGTTAAACGTATTAATGCTAATCACAATTCACATTTTATAACTAACATAAAAGGTCCAGTGGCTAAGGCATTAACTACGAACACTGGATATCTGGGTTCTATTCAATTCCCTGTTCTAACACAGATTAAGTGACCTTGGGCATGTCAATTAATCCCTCAGTTCCCTATCTATAAAAGGGGATAATTCAACTTCCCTACATCTCAGGAGTTTTATGAGGATACAAGATTGTGAGGCACCTAACCTGTACCTTAGCGTCAGCCTTCGTCAGAGCTGTTAAGCTAAGTTGTCATCTATTTGAATTTTAATATTTACAAAGCTAACAGAATCTTGTCAAGTGAAGTCAAAAGATTTTGGTAGTAGGAAAGCTATACATAAGGTTAGGTTAGACCATGAAACAGCTTTTCCATAGTTAAATTTTTAAGCAAGTTCTGCTGTAAACCCTTTTATTTAGGGCTTACCCTCATCCTTGTAAGTTTAGTTAGCAGAAGGGACTTCGCCTGAAAATTGCCAGGCTTAGCCCAAAGGCTAAAAATACTTTTTTCTGCAAAGCATGAAGAAAACTAATGAAACTGTTTGTAGTATATTACGAGAGGTCACTAATAAGTTAACCAAAAATTTAAATCATACTTCTAATCTCTATTGGGTGGCATTAGTTCATAAATTACTCATTACTACCCATGTAAATTTTTGACAGGTATCCCATTAAAAACTACCTTTGAAGAAAGTAAAACAAAATTAAGTTAAGTTACTAAAGACTTTTTAACATAATGTTTACAGTTGTGAGAGTAAGTAGTTTGTCCTTTGATGGCTGGTTTTAGCTTAGAGAGGGCCCATCTATATTTCACAGTAATATATGTTTTTCCTTAGCTCAAGTGGTAGAAGCCTGTACTTCCAGAGGGTCTACATTATAGATAGAGTGACCAAGTGTCCGGTTTTCGCCCAGAACACCAGATCGAAAAGGGACCCTGGCAGCGCTGGTCAGCACAGCCGACCAGGTCATTAAAAGTCTGGTTAGCAGGTCCGTCTCCTAGGCGGCGGAGGGGTTGGGGAAGGAGGCTCCGCAGCACGTGCTGCCCCCGATCCAAGCACCAGCTCCAGGAACCGGCCAATGGGAGCTGGGGGAGTGGCGCCTGCAGCAGGCAAGAGCAGCGTGTGCCGCAGACCCTTCTTCCTCCTGCCGCCCAGGAGCCGGACCTGCTGGTCGCTTCCAGGGCACAGCACAGTGCCCCTGGACAAGCAGGCAGCCTGCCTTAGTCTCCCACTGCACTGCTGACTGGGAGCCGCTGCAGGTAAGCCCCAACCCTCTCCCCAGCCCTGAGCCCCCCCACAAACCAGAGCCTCCTCCTGCAACCTAAACCCCTCATCCCTGGCCAGAGCCCGCATCTCCAGCCCAGAGCCCTCACCCCCCCACACACCTCAACCCCCTGCCCCATCCCAGAGCCATCCCCCATACTGAACCCCTCATCCCCAGCCCCACCCTGGGGCTCCCTCTTGCACCCCAAACCCCTTATCCCCAGCCCCACCCCAGAGCCAGCACCCTCAGCCCAGAGCCCTCATACACCCACACCTCAACCCTCTACCTCAACCTGCAGCCCCCTCTCACATTCCAAATCCCTCTGCCCCACCTTCAAGCCTGCACCCCAAAACCCTCATTCCCAGCCCCACCCCATAGCCCACACCCTCTCCCAAACCCCAACTTTCAGCCTGGAGCCCCCTCCTTCACCTTGAACCCCTCATATCTGGCCTCACCCCAGAGCCCCGCACCCCCATTTAGAGCCCTCACCCTCTCCCACATCCCAACCCATTCACTAGGCTGGAACAAAGAGAGTGAGAGTGGGGGAGAGCGAGCTATTAGGGGAGGGCGAATGTAGTGAGTGGGGGGCAGGGCCTCGGGGAAGAGGTAGGGCCAGGGCGTTCAGTTTTGTGCCCACAGAAAGTTGGCAACCCTAATTATAGGAGCAGCTTTCCAAATGTGTGGTTTATCTACTAATTATGGTCGATAGCAGTGGATGCATTACAAACTAGCATCCAATGGCTTTTTCTTCTCTGAAAAAATATGAAGAAAATTGGTCAAGCTCTTCAAGTTTCAAGTCATAAAAAGTTTACCCTTGGTATTGAACCATTCAGTTTAAGCCAAACTTGTATATACTCCCCTTATAACATTGCATGGGAATAACTGTTTCAAGGCAATTGGTCAAATAATTTTACAGCTATGAATACTTGAGTGAGTATGTGGTTGCTGGTGAGTATTTGCCTGAAGCAACAAAAACACTAACCCAGGAAAATGACCTTGCAGCAAAGCCCGTTGCCAATTCTGTCCACATATCTGTTCAGGGGGCACCATCACAGGACCTAATCACATCAGCCACACTATCAGAGGCTCATTCACCTGCACATCTACCAATGTGATATATGCCATCCATCATGTGACAGCAACGGCCCTCTGCCATGTACACTGGCCAGACCAGACAGTCTCTACGTAAAAGAATAAATGGACACTAATCAGACGTCAAGAATTATAACATTCAAAAACCAGTCGGAGAACACTTCAATCTCCCTGGTCACTCGATTACAGACCTAAAAGTCACAATATTACAACAAAAAAACTTCAAAAACAGACTCCAACAAGAGATAGCTGAATTCGAATTAATTTGCAAAATGGATACCATTAAATTAGGCTTGAATAAAGACTGGGAGTGGATGGGTCATTACACAAAGTAAAACTATTTCCCCCGCCTACTGTTCCTCGCACCTTCTTGTCAACTGCTGCAAATGGACCATTCTGATTACCGCTACAAAAAGCTTCTCTCTCTCTCCTGCTGGTAATAGCTCACCTTAACAGATCACTCTCATTATAGTGTGTCTGGTAACACCCATTGTTTCATGGTGTGTGTGTGTGTGTGTGTGTGTACGTACACACACAAACTTCCTACTGTATTTTCCACGGCATGCATCTGATGAAGTAGGCTGTAGCCCACGAAACTTATGCTCAAATAAATTTGTTAGTCTCTAAGGTGCCACAAGTACTCCTGTTTAGAAACTAGCTTTTTAATTTGACTATTTCAAAGGCTAATAATGAATGCACAGGCAATTACAAATTAAAACCTTCTATCAGGCAGACTAGATGCTACATTGTATGTACAAATGCTTACAAATGGAGAAACACTACACTAGGAACTCACATACATTTATATCTACAGCTCAAATTACGGACACACAATCCTACCGCTACTGGTGCACACAATCTTCAGTGAGAGACTGGTCAGAAAATTTCAATTAAAAGTATAGAAAACTATTAACTTGTGAGACACTTTGATAATTAAGAATATGCAATGCGAAAACATTTCATGTTAGTATACTGCTGGGATCGGCAAGATTTGGCAAGCAGCCCACCAAGGTAAGCCCCTTAGCGAGCCAGGCTGGTTTGTTTACCTGCCGTGTTCGCGAGTTCGGCCGATCGCG
Organism: Gopherus flavomarginatus; assembly: GCF_025201925.1. Classification (NCBI taxonomy): domain Eukaryota; kingdom Metazoa; phylum Chordata; order Testudines; family Testudinidae; genus Gopherus; species Gopherus flavomarginatus. The sequence goes on along the minus strand of NC_066617.1, from coordinate 213,663,887 downwards.
GCTCCCACTGGCTGCGGTTCCCCACTGCAGGCTAATGGGGGCTGCGGGAAGCTGTGGCCAGCACATCCTTCGGCCCACGCTGCATCCCACAGCCCCATTGGCCTGGGGCAGCGAACCGCGGCCAGTGGGAGCCGCAATCAGCCGAATCTGTTAACATGTTGCTGATCTCTGGTATATTGCAAAATGTTCAGGGTTGCCATTTTGCCACATGCTAAACAACATCATTTCTGAAAAAAATACTTGCCCATGCAAACCCAACAAACATCTTTTAATACACAGTCATTTGGAGCAATGACCAATGAACGACATTAAGGTTTTGAAATTATCTTAAACAGTAAAAATAGTCATGGTGCAATGTTTCTGAAACTGTGCAAAAAAATGACACTTTCATTCTGGGTACCTTTGTTTCACCTCACCTACAAGTTTATGGCACCACTTGACAGCTACACAGCATACCATACATAAAGTATGCTTTCAAACGATGTATGATATGCCTGTGTGTAGGGTGGGCTCTTTTTGAGGAAGTGCTGTACAGGCAGTCCTCGACTTTACGGCGTTAAGCTTAAGACAGCGTCACTTACGATATTTCTGAATTGACACCGTTTCGACGTACGACCACTGGTTTCGACTTTACAATACTCAGTCCTGCAATGGAGTGGACTGCGGTTCCAAGTTACGTTTTGACTTACAACGCAATTTTCAGGAACCAATAATATTGTAAGTCTGAGGACTGTCTGTACACCCACACTGTCCAATCTCTGGTCTTTTACCTAATCCATTTAGCACAGTGGGCACAAAATAAAAGGAAATAACCATTTACAAACAATTATCCATTCAGTACCAAAGAAAAGCAAATGAGGTCTTCAGTCACAATTCGGCTCTTCAGATTCATTGCCTTAAAGATACAAAGAAGTTGATCTGTAAAGCTGTGGATCTAGAAGGAATTAAAATCTAAAATGAATGGTTAACATTGACTCTGTTTTGCTAAGCAGTATCATCTTGTAGAACAATTAGGCATTCACTACAGAAAAGCCTTCAGAGAAGAGCCACATGCTATAAAGTATAGAAGTCTGAATGCAGCAAAAGGGTTATGATATATCATTTCATGTTTGCGTTATCAAGCTACTGAAGTATAAGTATCACTGTTTACATATATCTGATAGCTAGTCCAAGGACAGGTATGAAGGGAACTATTCTTTCACATTCTCCTTTATGTACTATTTTTTCAGCACTCTGGAAGTTCATTGTTGGGTGGTACAGTGTGACCTTAAATGAAAGTAACCACCAAATAGCTCTCTGAATTCTCACTATGGGTTCACTTAACATGTGACCTTACTGCACAAGTTCAGGTTGTTAGCTGTTCCAAGGACTTCATCCTCATCAAAAATAAGTGGAAAATGACAGCTTTTTGCTACAAATGCACTAGTTACTTCCTTTATTTACGTTTCACATTCCTAAATGAGTATATCCTGTTCTAACAGTCTCTCTGATACCGTATTGACATAGATGCAGGGTCAGACACTAGAAGTCTATGAGGAAAAATACATACCACTAGCAAGAGGGGAGGCAAGTCCCAACAGCTTTAAAACTAAATCTTTAGGCCTTGTCTGCACAGCCACTTTACAGCACTGCAACTTTCTTGCTCATGGGTGTGAAAACACACACCCCTGAGCAAAAAAAGTTGCAACGCTGTAAAGTGACAGTGTAGACAGTGCACCAGCGCTGGTAGCTACACTCCCAGTGCTGGTTGCTACTCCCCTCATTGGGATGGGGTCTTACAGCGCTGGGAGCTCTCCAATTTCTAAGCAGTCCGAGAGAAGGAGACTGAAAGTTGGTCTGGTGATGCAGGAGGAGTCTTCACCACATAGGCAGAAGCCAGTGAAACTGGAAGGGACAAGTTATATTCTTCTCCAATCCCATTAAGTTAGTTCATGGTGAATGGGGGACCACCCCATACACTGAAAGCGATTAAAGATGTGTGGAGGGACTACCTCAGAGCACAGAATCCAGTTTGGGGGTGAGGAGGAGAGACTTTGCTCACTTGAAGTGAGCTCACTTTAGTGTCCCACTAGTGCCTGACAACGACACATGGCTGGACAGACTTGTTTTTGTGCTACCATGCTCTGAATACGTCAAAGGTTCAGAAGACATTACTGTTGTGATTAATGGAGGAATGACCCTTTACCGGTCCCAGGCACCCTTTAACATTTGCTCAAGTAAGCTGTCCCTTGACCTGAGGAGGCAATGCAAGAAAGTGAGCAAGACAAAGGTGCAGTGGACAAGGACGGGAGAACTAAAACTATCTTATATGCAAATCAGTGTAAAGACAGAACATGAAAGAATAAACCAGGGGTAGGCAACCTATGGCACGCGTGCCAAAAGCAGCAAGCGAGCTGATTTTCAGTGGCACTCACACTATCCAGGTCTTGGCTACCAGGGCTCTGCATTTTAATTTAATTTTAAATGAAGCTTCTTAAACATTTTAAAAACCTTGTTTACTTTACATAGAACAATAGTTTAGTTATATGTTACAGACTTATAGAAAGAGACCTTCTAAAAACATTTAAAAGTATTACTGGCACTCGAAACCTTAAATTAGAGTGAATAAATGAAGACTCGGCACACCACTTCTGAAAGGTTGCCGAGCCCTGGAATAAACAATGTTAGAGGGAAAAGTACTAATTCAATTATTAAAATACTAAGGAAAAAGATACTTTTTTTAAAGTAAATTTTACTCTGCACGAATAAATTAGGTATATAGAAGAACTCCACCACTCTTCTCTCCCCTTGGAGACTGGTGGGGAAATTACTCTTAACCCACTGTTATGTCTTGGTTCCTTCAGAGTGCATTTCATTTCCCCCTGTGCATTTCAGTGCCATATGTATTGATTTTTTGCTACCTGCTTGCTGGAATGCCTACCAACCAAAGCATATTGAGAATATAATGGGGCTTCTCACAGATGGACAGTGACTTGGCAAGTCCTTTAAGGGACAGAAGACTTTCTGGACTGTCCTTGTCTACATATTCTTTAGTTTAGAGCACTTCATTACACTATGTAGTCCCTGCACAAAGCAGTTTGCACGGTCAGGGCCTATGTGAGAGTATTCCTGTAAATAAACAGATCCCCATTACCTTCCATAGGGCTTAATAAAGAAGCAGGGTTCAGTCTGTATCATTCTCATTACAGGAGCAAGCTCTTTAGACTCTCACAGGGGGTGGATTACTGGAGCATTCTGTATTTTCCTAAAAACCTGGCTGTAATGGGATGGGAAATGGCACCAGGTATTAGCTACTTAAAAAATTAAGAGTTTTATTGAAAGTGGAACTTGTCTTACATTGGATTTCTGAAACCAGCTAATGTACATGATGAATTTTCTCTTGTCAAGATGGCAGAGTTGTTTAATACTTCTCAACTGCAATATAAGAGCATTTTTTTAATGATTTACTCTATGTAGTGATTGCAGTTTCTTTATTATACAAATTTTTATTTAGAAAAATCAGTCCAGTGGAAACCCAACATGTCAAGAGAATGGTAATGTATTAGAAGTCACCCTAACCATTAGCTGCTTTCACTTCCTGGAAGACAAAAAAGTTTGGATTTAAAGCATTAACTGATTAGTTCAATTAAGTTATCAATAGTATGGTGTTGCCAAAATAAGTTTCCTATATACTTCTGATGATGGGGAAAGAGTATGCCTGCTTGCTTGGGTCACTACAGAAATGCTGGAGAAAATGAGATGTTTTGAGAGGAATATTGTACAGTGACTCCTCACTTAACATTGTAGTTCTGTTCCTGAAGAATGCGATTTTAAGCGAAACAATGTTAAGCTAATCCAATTTCCCCATAAGAATTAATATAAATGGGGGAAGTTAGGGGGGGTGGTTCCAGGGAATTTTTTTTTCAATCAGACAAAATATTATATTTAATTAGATACATACAGAGAGAGAGAGAGTATAAGTTTTAAATAAACAATTTAATACTATACACAGCAATGATGATTGTGAAGCTTGGTTGAGGTGGTGAAGTCAGAGGGTGGAAGAAAGTGGGATATTTCCCAGGGAATGCCTTCCCGCTAAATGATGAACTAGCACTCGGCTGAGCACTCAAGGATTAACACATTGTTAACGTAGTCTCACATTCCACAAGGCAGCACAAATGGAGGGAAGGGAGACAACACTGCAGACAGAGACAGAGAGAGACACTGTGTGTGTGTGAGAGAGATGTGCATTGCCCCTTTAAGTACGCTAACCCCACTCTAAGCCCATTGCCTTTTTAAGTAGATCAGCAAGTTGAGACAGCAGCTACTGCCAGCAAGCTCCCTCCATCCTGAGCCCTGTCATGCCCCCCGCCCCCAGCTCAACAGAGAAGGGGTAATCGGGGAGGGGGCAGAAGCAGGGGGGAGGGGGACACCCTGACATTAACCCCCTTGTCATCCCCCGCCGTCCACACAGCAAGCAGGAGGATCCCGAGAGAAGTTCCAACACAGTGGGTAGAAGCAGCACATGGCAGTGGGGGAGAGGGACAGCTGAGCTGCCGGCAACTGATCGCTTGCTGAGTGGTTGCTGCACAGGGAACTTAGGGGAGCGGGGAGCTGATGAGGAGCTGCCGGTACACCCTGGTTACAAGCCCAAACCAGCTAGCTGCAACAGGCTGCTCTTTCTGCAAGCAGTGGACAAAGCAGGCAGCTCCAAACAACATTATAAGGAAGCATTGGGCAACTTAAAATGAGCATGTTCTCTGATTGATCAGCAACATAACAAAACAACGTTAACCGGAATGACTTTAAGTGAGGAGTTACTGTACTCAAGCCCAGAATACCAGCAGTATTGTAGTTCTGAGGAAGTTTCACCATTTTATTCCATAATATGACCAAATGAAGTTAAACAAATAATTTTAAACTCCCTCTTCTACAATATTTGATGGGCAACATAACTATCCTCCCCTCCCATTTCTTGTAGGGATGTAGCTTTCCTTTGAAGAAGTCTTGGACCAAAATAGATCATCACTATCCTATATTCGAATATCACACTTCAAAAAAATACAAGCGCAAATCTTAGATTCTCAACCCCTTTATTATTGTGCTTTTACAGTACAAGATCAATGGTCATTGCTGTGCCTTGCCAATGTTTATAACTTGAAAGGGGTTTTAAGGATTTTTATGAATTCACAAGTGGTTTCTCCACTTTGATATTACAATGTTATATCATTAGTGATATCCGTTGTGATAAAAACCACAAAATTCAGTAAATGTGTAAAGACCTCAAGGGTAATGGTCAAACTATGAGCTCTTTTTTGCTTACATACTGGAAACTAGATATTGATGCTCTTTTAAAAGCAATATTAAATTGAGCAACCAATAGAAATATAGTTCAATTGGATTTAAGAAAAGACATCCATGTACAATTTAACATTAAATATTTTTAACTTTATTTTTACAAATCTTAATTAATTTTCACCAGCTATTCAGAACACACTGTCTCGGTGATAGCTTTGTGTGCTTGTTGCTTCAGAAGGATCTTCAGTGCTGATATCAAGAGCTATTCTGGAAACTCGAATGCCAGTTAGAGGAGCATGTCTTCCATACAGGATAGATAACAAGGTTCCTTTGAGAGTCTGGCATCAAAACAGGTAGGTACTTAGAACTCACATGGTAATGGAAGGAGAATATTCTGGAAAGAGCTTGATCTTGTAAGCCTTAAAAACTGGAGTTTTAAGTTTCATAACCCCTTGATATCACATACCAAATGAAGGGAAGATTGAATATTTGAGGTGTTCATGCAGACACAGTGGAAAACTAGCAAGATCTCAGAAACAGAGTCTATTAATGATTCAACAAATACTCGAGTTTTAAGCAATGACCAAGCCTTTCTTTACAATTTTTTCCCCCTATAAAATGTTTTGCTTTGTAAAAAAAAGCATCTTCTCCAGGTATGCCCAAGTGCTGAGAAGGCAGATTTTAGAGATATGCTACTTATGCTACCTGGTTGCACTGGCAAGACTTATAACTTAGAAGGAGAGAATGAGAAATGTCTCTCTTCTTCCATCTCCCCCTACTTCCACATCTTTGTTTCTCTGATACCAGGTCTCTTTGTTCCTTCCAGTAGCAGCTTAGTCTCAGTTGGGCCCCCTCAGATGCAGAAAATTCTGTGGTGTTGCTCTTTGACCAGTAGAAGTCTTCACTCTCATCTCTCCCTCCTCCCTCCAGTGCCACAAAACAAAACAGCTGGGACTCAGCAATGCCTCCCCTCCACTGGCACACTGCCCATATGAAGTGGTAATACTTTTCACTGGGGGAAGAACATGAAGGAAAATCATAGAGCTCAAGGAAAGAGGCAGAAAAATAAAATATGGAATCTGAGTTGCATTAAACAGCAGAGAAGTGATTTGTCCTGAAGCTCACAGAACACCAGGAAGATTTGGGATTTAGAACATGCTCCCACTTCCACAACTGGATAGGGGAAAGATGACAATACATCCATTACTGAAGAACAATGCATACAGATAGGCTCCGACTTCCTTTAAGGATGGTTGGGGCAAGAACGCCTGACTAACATCCTCAGCCTTTGGTCAAGACTACATTAATCGTAACTATTTGATATAAGACGTGGTTCAATTTTAGAACGTAGTTACAAATAAACCATATAAAAACTTAAGTTAGAAACACTGCTCGGAAAGTGTCTACCCAGGCTGCCCTGGGGAAGGGGTGACATTTACTTAATCATACTGAGTCACATACATCTCTACTTCAGTTCTAGATACACTATTTAGTGCAGAGTCAAATAATGGGCCTCACTGTTGGCTCTTATTGGGGGCGCAGACTTCTAAATCATGTGAAAAATGTCTCTAACCCCCTGGATTCTGTCAAAATATGATAGGACCTGCGAGCACTCTATCAGCAAAATTCACAGTTGCCTTGAGCTCCACGGTTTATGCTAGTGAAGCTTATAAATTTTCGTGAGGCTAAAAGGGCAGGACTCAAGGTGGTTGCACTAGCAAGGCTTGCAACTTCCGTTTTACGCTCTACCTCCATGGGAAAGGAGAGGGGAGATGGAGTATGTGTGTGTATTCCTCCTGTCTGGAAGTCTCCTTGCTCTTCAGGCAGTATGTAACTAGCAGATTTCATCTCTCTTCCCTTCCCTCATTTCAAGCACTGAGGGTATGTCTACACTATGGGATTATTCCGATTTTACAGAAATCGATTTTTGGAAACAGATTGTATAAAGTCGAGTGCATGCGGCCACTCTAAGCACATTAATTTGGCGGTGTGCGTCCTTATACCAAGGCTAGCTCTGACTTCCGGAGCATTTGCACTGTGGGTAGCTATCCCATAGTTCCCGCAGTCTCCCTCGCCCATTGGAATTCTGGGTTGAGATCCCAATGCCGGATGGAGCCAAAAATTTGTCACGGGTGGTTATGGGTAAATGTCGTCAGTCAATCCTCCCTCCGTGAAAGCAACGGCAGACAATCATTTCACACCCTTTTCCCTGGATTGCCCAGGCATACGCCATAGCATGGCAACCATGGAGCCCGTTCAGCCTTTTTTCACTGTCACCATATGTCTACAGGATGCTGCTGACAGATGCGGTACTGCAGCGCTACACAGCAGCATCCCCTTGCCTTTGCAAGTTAGCAAAGATGGTTACCAGCCCTACTGTACCGTCTGCTACTTTGCAAGTTGACAAAACTGTTACCAGTCATACTGTACCGTCTGCTGCTGTCATGGGCGCTCCTGGCCGGCCTCGGTGAGGTCGGTCGGGGGCGCCTGGACAAAATGGGAATGACTCCCCAGGTCATTCTCTTCTTTAAGTTCTGTCTAATGGAGAGTCAGTCCTGCCTAGAATATCAGGCAAGCCTATTAAAGAACCAGAGAGGCAAACGGTCACTCCAGGTCAGAGCTCCAGACATCCCGTAGAAATGATGAGCTGCATGCCATTCTAGGGGGTGCCCCTGCAACAACCCCACCCGCTGCTTTCCTCCTCCCCAACACCCCTTCTGGGCTACCAAAGCAGTTATCCCCCATTTGTGTGATGAAATAAAGAATGCAGGAATAAGAAACACTGACTTTATTGCCTCTGCAAACAGAGATCAAAAGGGGGAGAGGAGGGCGGCTGGCTTACAGCAAAGTAGAGTGAACCACCATTCTTCACTTGCTCAGCCTATAGCTGAAAATGGGAATCGGTAATAAACACTAGGCTAGAAGCATAGGCAGGACTGAATCTCCATTTGTGTGTGGGCCTTTGGTTGACACTGGTAAAGTACAAAATGTCCCCCAACATACATATCCTGGGACAGTTCTAAACGGCAGGTTAATTTTTTTATTTGTAGCAAAATATAGAGGTCTAAGTATCTGATTGTGAGCCCTGGTAGCAAGGAGTAGGCTAGGGTAGGTGCGACCGCACAGAGCTGCTGACTGGGAGAGCAGCCTGAGACAGAAGCCTCCAGCTGCCATGATATTCCAGGCAGACTGAATCTCCATTAGACAAAACTTAAAGAAGAGAATGACCTGGAGTCTTTCCCATTTTTGCCCAGGTGCCCCCGGCCGACCTCACCGAGGCCAGCCAGGAGCACCCCGGGACGATGATGATGAATACCAGTCATACTATACCATCTGCCGTCCGCAAGGCAAGGGGATGCTGCTGTGTAGCACTGCAGCACCATGTCTGCCAGCTGCATCCAGTAGACATATGGTGACATTGAAAAAAGGCAAGAAACGATTTTTTCCCCTTTGCTTTCATTGGGGGGGGGCGGAGGGGGGGGCTGACAACACATACCCTGAACCACCCATGAAAATGTTTTTGACCCTTCAGGCTTTGGGAGCTCAGCCCAGAATTCAAATGGTTTTTGGAGAGTGCGAGAACTGTGGGATAGCTACAGTCGTCAGTCGCCCCTCCCTCCATGAGCATCCATTTGACTCTTTGGCTTTCTGGTACGCTTGTCTCAGCTCCTTAAGTTTCACACAGCACTGTGTTGAGTCCCTGTTGTGGCCTCTGTCCATCATGGCCTTGGAGATTTTTTCAAATGTTTTGGCATTTCATCTTTTGGAATGGAGTTCTGATAGAACAAATTCATCTCCCCATACAGAGATCAGATTCAGTATCTCCTGTACGGTTCATGCTGGAGCTCTTTTTTAATTCTGGGACTGCATGGTCACTTGTGCTGATCAGCGCTCCATGCTGGGCAAACAGGAAATGAAACTCAAAAGTTCGGAGCTTTTTCTGTCTACCTGGCCAGTGCACCCGAGTTCAGATTGCTGTCCAGAGCGGTCACAATGGTGCACTGTGGGATAGCTCCCGGAGGCCAATACCTTCGAATTGCAGCCACACTAATCCTAATGAGAAATAGCAATGTCAATTTCTCCTCATCAGAGAGGAGTACAGAAATCAATTTTAAGAGCCCTTTATATCGATGTAAAGGGCTTCGTTGTATGGATGGGTTCAGAGTTAATTCGATTTAATGCTGCTAAATTCGAGATAAACTCATAGTGTAGACCAGGCCTGAGTCAAGTGATAATCTAAGGGAATCTAGATCCACTCAGTGCAATTTCTGCTGCTTTGCCCTTCAAAGTCTGTCCTGTAACCTGCACTACCAGTAGATAATTGTCCATGAACAATCACTTGTTGACAAAACATGCTGGACATGCTGACAAAATTTAGTAGGAGTTTAACTACAGGAGAACTGGTGAGATGAAACTAGGAACAAATTTAGGCTGAATATCAAGAAAAGCTTCCTGCCAGTGACATGTACCAAGATGCTAAATTCCCTCCCTGTGGAAGTAGCAGAAACTCAATACCTTAGGAACTATGTGCAGTCTAAATCTGAAACTTTAGAAAATGTACAGTAATGAACAATCTTATACTAGTGGAAGCTCCAGATGAGAAAATAATAATAAAACTAGAGGAGTCTTGCAACAACACGTCCTAAAAATCATCATATCCAAGCTCTGGTTAACTGAAGTGGGATACTAGTTCCAGAGTGCCACGGCTCCAGATCATTTGCTGAAGACATCCTTCTGCCAGCCAGGGGTGGCTCCAGGACCCAGCACGCCAAGTGCGTGCTTGGGGCGGCAAGCTGCGGGGGGCGCCCTGTCGACGCCATGAGGGCGGCAGGCAGGCTGCCTTCGGCGGCTTGCCTGCAGAGAGTCCGCTGGTCCCGCGGCTTTGGAGGATCTCCCGCAGGTGTGCCTGCGGAGGGTTCGCTGGTCCTGCAGCTTCGGTGGACCCTCTGCAGGCAAGCCTGCGGGAGGTCCGCCGAAGCTGCAGAACCAACGGACCCTCCGCAGGCAAGCCACTGAAGGCAGCCTGCTTGCCGTGCTTGGGGCAGCAAAATGCCTAGAGCCGCCCCTGCTGCCAGCCTACTCACATTTAGTTTAAATTACCTCATCTGCCACAATAGCACATGTACAGAAGAGGCAGCCCTCAAACAGGAACCAAACCATTTAGGATGCTATACATCAAACCCAGAAGTAGTCAGAGCAGTTTGCAGAGCACCAATGTAACTTGCTCCATACACAAACCATCATTTAGCAAACAGACTGCTACTCTCTTCATCAGTTGCACCTTCTGAATGGCTTGAAGGTGTAGCATCGCACACACCACACTGCCATAACGTAACACTGTTGGCTATGCTGGATTATTTTCAATTCATACATAGAACTAATATTTTCAAGCAAATGTACACTGAAACACCAAATAAAAGAAACAAAGGTTCCACTCTTTTGCAGTCACCTTTATGTCTAAGCAGTGACCTTATAAATATAAGAAAAAGTCACCAAATGAAAACTGAATGTGGAGCAAGGATATTGGACTTTGTCATCTGCTGCTCTCTATCCAATCAGCCAACTATGCAAAATGTGGTTCACTTGGTCAGAGAATAAAAATTATTAAGTTTTCATTGCTACCAAATTAACCTTAATAGGATTTAGATCTATCACTGCCCAGTGTGTCATCCCAGAACATTTTAATATTGAGACAGTCACATCAGCCTATTCCTTCTTTTTAGATACTACAGTTGTGAGTTCAAAGAAAAACAGTCACAACCAGACAGGCAGAAAACCAAGAAAAAGATTAAAAAGTATCTAACAGTAGAAGAAAGTTAAACAAAATCATGGCAGGAAATGAACCAGGCTAGTAAGTTACTCACAATAATCAATACAGTACTTTGGTATATTAATTCAAAAACGTCAGAAGAAAATTAAGGTTGAAAAGTTATGCATTCAAGAGTCAGGAAACTCTAAATGTAAGCACACCCACACCCTTCATCTGTGGCCCTTGTACATATACTTAACAATGCAATCTTGTAATAATATGTATTTCCACAAAACCCCTGCCTTATTCTACAGACAGCCTAGACAGTGAAACAATGCATCTGAGTAACATTTATTGTTACACTCGCTGTTTGAAGAGCAGACTGCTGTCTCATTCACTACAAACCAGTAAAATGACAGTGTTCAGTTACTCCAGTGTAAATTCAGACTAAGTACACTAACTTCAACTGAAGCAGTAACTGCCAATGGATTTGACCCTAACAAGGCACATAACCCTAATTCACTGCACAAGTCTGCATCATTCAGTGCACACTGATCAACCTGCACGCTGAGAACATGATTCAAAATTCACTTAAGTCAATGGCAGTCTTTCCATTGATAGCTGTGGGCAATGGTTCTGTGAAAGTAATAGTAGGTGATCATCCAGGAAGAGCTTCAGCACAATGTAAGTGTTCAGGAAGTAGTGGTATGACTGTTCTGGCAAAACTTAATTTTGGCATTTATGCTGAATTATGAGTGCTTCACATTATTTTAAGAGTTTACAATTAGAGTCCTCTGCTTAAAAAACAGAAAGAAAAGGAATTCCATAATGTGAACCCATCTGATAAATCAACACACAGAAGGATGCATTTTATGTGCCCCTTCAAAAGACTGTATAAGAAAGAAAAGGGGGTTAATTTTTTTTTTAAGCATAAGCAGTATTTCAAGTCAGTTATGCTTTCTTCTAAAAACAAACTTCTGAGGTTTTATATTTTGGCCTCTGCTAAGTTAAATTTCATTGCTCTAAAATGTGGAGTGCAAGTGCTCTACCCAACACAGATACTGAAGGCAGCTAACAGCTTAAATTTGCAGATACCCGGTAATTTTTATCCCATTCTAATGGTACTGTGCATGTACATGTAATAAAGTTGTACAGAATTTTGTAGTATCATGTAGAGCAAATTTCATTCCAGAAATGTCTTCACGCAGGACAGCAGACATCTACCTCTAAATCTTAAAGAGTCAAAAGTACATCAGGGAGAACTAAGCAAATAGTACTCTGAGGCCACGTCCAGACTAGGATATTAAAATCGATTTTAGATACGCAACTTCAGCTACGTGAATAACGTAGCTGAAGTCGAATTTCTAAAATCGAGGTACTCACCTGTCTGGACGGCGCGGCATCGATGTCCGCGGCTCTCTGTGTCGATTCCGGAACTCCGTTCGGGTTGATGGAGTTCCGGAATCGATGTAAGCGCGCTCGGGGATCGATACATCGCGTCCAGACTAGACGCGATATATCGATCCCCGAGCAATCGATTTTAACCTGCCGATGCCGCGGGTTAGTCTGGACGTGGGCTAAGATGGAGAGGAATCAAAGGTGGAAGGAAATGATATTTTTATAGTAATGAACCATGAATACAAATAAAAAAAAATTGAGCAAATAACCATCATAGCAAAATTGAAACTTCTAAATTGAAGTTAATCCCTTTCGATTTAGGGAAGTAAACTAGAAAGAAAATCATAGCTTACTTTAAGGAAGTCTGTGTACAAGAACATTTTAACTCCAACAAGCTAGTTCTACAAGTCCAGAATACTAATACAGTGAATTAATTTCTATCCAATCAAGTGACTTATAAATACAATAAAAAAGAAGTATTCCATTCAAGTAAGAAAAATCTATAATAATTAAAATAAGGAAGTGTAAAGAATGCAGCTAATGAAGCAATTCTCAAATTAAGACTGCATCTTGCAAAGTGGTGAAAAATCCAGTCTCCAACCATAATGCTTTCTACTAGCAGGAAATAAATCCAGGACTCATGGTTTCCAAATGATTTTTAGCCAAGTGGACACAAAAGAAACCTCTTACAATCCCCTTTCCATCTTACACAGCTGTTTGTTGAGTATTTTACTGTAACTTGAACTGTGACTACGGTTTTGGATGATAGTAAAATTGGAACTGTAGAGAAAGCTAGAAGACGAAACCAAACTGCAAAGAGACTTACACAGATTAATGTATATGAACTGCTACTTCCAGGGAGAGGAAATAAATACAAAGGGGGGGGGGGGGACAGAACCAAGCAGCCAGAGTGTTTTCCTCTTCTTTCAACATTGTGTTTTACATGCAAAAGAGCATTTCAGTTGGCACAGAGAAGGTATAGGATTGGTAACTGAAACAGTTCAAGAGGACTTCTATTTTAAAAAGTGGTCCACAACGTTATATAAATACTTTAACAGTACAGTTATAGTGGAAAGCAACTGCCTACTGGCAATCTATTTCCAGATAGTGGTCCAACAGTACCGGTAGATAACTAGGATCTTTGTCAAGTATTTGGACAGTTAACATTCTTATGTCTCTTTGGGTGAAAAAGGAACACAAGTGAGAGAAACAAACAGTTGAATTTGCAACAAAAATTAACACAGATACCTATCACTTCCCAATTCCCCAGGGAATTCTGAAGTCATAGCAATTTCACTTCATTCACTTGATGATCGTGGTGCAATATTGGAATTAGAAAAAAACCCTCATCTCAACTCATCCCCATAGTACAAAAATAATTCTCAGTTAACAGGATGACAGCTCACGATTAGATGTTCTAGTCTTTTGAATCATAAGTAAAGCCATTTTCTTCCATTTACGTGTGTTCTTAGAAAGCACTGTGTTCCTGCTGTAGACTCTCAATGTCCTTTCTATAAAATTAGGCATGTTAGTCCAAATGGATTAAACTAGATAGATGTCTTAAGTATATGAGTATCATATTTAGCACGGATTAGAGGGAAAGCAGTCTACTATTTACACAAAAACATTTAAGGGTGAAATCTTGGCCTTACTGAAATCTGTGGAAAAACTCTCAGATTTCATTGGGGACAAAATTTCACCCTAAAACTGGAGCTGTTTTATATAAGCAACTGAAGAAATGCAATTTCAGTTAAAATAACTACACTTGAGACTTGTGGTATCTTAACTGAAATATAGCATTTTCAACATCCATTCACTTATATCTTGGAGACTCCTCAAATACCTTTTGATGGCAATTCAAATCAGGAAAAAAAGTAAATTTATGCCACAAATCATCAATGTCTACTCACCAAAACAAGATCACACAAAAGTATGGTCTTCCAGTACGAGACAATGGAAAGTGAAGAAAAAAATTTACAGGTAAGAACAAAATTGCTTTTCTGCAGCATATTCCTGCACTGATTTAAAAAAGCAATACAATACACCTTTCTAAAAAGAGGGATCTTCACTGCAAATCTCTGAATTCACTCTACTTGTTGAGTCATGAAAACGCTACACTAATATGGAGTTCTACCCTTCACTCAATAACAAGTTACTATCCCTATGAACATCTGCTTTCTCTGCAGAGTTGAAGAGAAATTAATTGCAGTTTCAATAAACCTGAGGTGTTCCATGTCTTATCATTAAGCTATAGCCAACATACAATAATTTCATTTCTTGCTTCAGATGAAAAAGTCAGTTCATGTTGAGCAACAAACTCCACCAAATCCTCAAGAAAACTGCATGGAACTGAAAGAAGAGAAACAGACTACGCTTGCAACTTAAATGGCACATCTTGCTGAGCATAAGGCCAAAGAGACCTCAACTGACAGAAAAAAACAAAGCAGCAAAATGGAAAACTGAAATCAAAGGGCTGGCCTTGTATTTTGCAATACACTAGATACAAAAAGCAGCAAAGAATCCTGTGGCACCTTATAGACTAACAGACGTTTTGGAGCATGAGCTTTCGTGGGTGAATACCCACTTCTTCAGATGCATGTCATGGCATGCATCTGAAGAAGTGGGTATTCACCCACGAAAGCTCATGCTCCAAAACATCTGTTAGTCTATAAGGTGCCACAGGATTCTTTGCTGCTTTTACAGATCCTGACTAACACGGCTACCCTTCTGATACTAGATACAAAAAGGAATTCAACACAGGAGAAATTAATATATATAATTATACAAACTTGTACAAAAAGATTCACTTGGTCCTCAGGTGGTTTTGTCTGAGAATTTTTGCTCATGATGCAGTTTCACTGTTAATTTCCCAATTAGGACAGCCTTTTCCCATAAAAGTCATTGAAATATAAATCAGCATTATTACCTCACTATATTACATGATCAGTGAGGCTGAAATAAGCCTGGTGGGGAAAAGTCCTCATTTTGATCGTATCTCCCAGTAATCAACAAATCTTACAATAAAAATATATAACATGAGTTAAGATTCTGAAATGGAAATACTAGCCTTTAGTTAGATTGTAGAGCCTCTGGGACATGGACTGTTGCCTAGCTCAGTAATCTTAATCCCCGAGACTAGGCTCTACCGTACCAAAATAAAAACTGAAACTTCCATTCCAACTACACAGATCAGCTTTCTTGACACATATCTAGGTGGGACCCGAGTCCTTGCCCATTTATCTCAAATGCAACCAGATGAAAGTGAATGGATGCCAATCCCAAAAAAATAGATAATCTGGCCCACAAATGCACGTTCAAATGCTATGTTCCTGTCAAAATCATCTAGATTTCTGAAATCTTTGTAGATGTGTGTTCTCTAGAAGGAAAGAAAAAAATCTTGATTCAAGAGTTCTACTGAGAATAAGATTATCTGCAAACTAGAATACTGAATTAATTTTTTGTAGTCCAGATCTTCCCTCTAACAGTGAGGGACAATGTTACTATATTGCATGGCCCAAGCAGGCCAGGTAGTTAGTTCTAGGTCACAATGCTATTAGAATCAGGAGATGAAGTTACACCAAACTGAGTTTTTGCAAAATGAGCGACTAATGGATACAGTATGAAGCAGACAACAAACAGAACAAGGCTATCATGGTGAGAGTTTATAGAGATACTTATTATCTAGCCACAGTATGGAGTACAGATGTCTGTGGGACACATTTTCCATATGCAGAAAATTACACATTAGTATCATACAGGCACAAAAAATGGCTAGCCTAAGAGCCTGAACACGAGACAAAGCCAGGAACTCAAATTCTAATCTCAAATTTGCTACTGATTTGGTATGCTGACTTTGAGTAGATTACTAAATCTCAGGTTTACTTGTCTGTTAGAACAAGTTATACTTGGCTACCACCTTTCATTCATAGATCTCAATGTGTTTTAAGTGTAACCATCTTTGTCTCCCAAACAGAACCATGTGGATTTACATCTGTAACGCACTTTGAAGATGTAACGTTACATAAACGCAACGTATGATCGGGCAGCAGCAGCAGAGCACTTACAATTCTGGAATTTTTTTACACTTTCTACTAGTCTGTAATTGACTAAACCTTTGTGGGGCTGCCCTTCTCATTTTTCCCCCTTTTTCTTTCCTCTCCATCTATTAACTAAAGCTTTAGGATCACTGACAACAACAAAAAATAATGCAACTATTTTTTACTTCTTCAAGACAGTAAAAAGGAAAGTTTAAAAATCAAAGCAATACAAAACCTTACAGCATTACTGAACTTGCCTCTGGTTCTTGGTACTATCACTATATACTTCTCAATAATATTCTCTATCACCTCCAGATCACCAGGACACTATGCTCATCTCTCTCAGGTGAGGACCTTCCACTCCTGACATGATCCATTCATTTGGTACTCATGAATTATGAGGTAGGTAAGAATCTGACAAGCAAAATCTTTCTGTCTAGTAGACATCATAGCCCATCCGTTCGTGCCATAGCTGGTTCTTGAACAGAGAGCTTGTCTTCAGAAACATTTTCTATATAAAAACAGCTACATTACAATTTGTCTGAATTAATTTCTAACAAAAGCCTTTACCAATTATCTACTATTTTGAGAGGCTGTTGCCCTTCAAAACAAATACCCATAGCTGTGAATTGTTTTTTAAGTGACCCAGTGATCTCCAGAGGTGGAATCAAAAACTGGTAATCTGATCATCACCTGTGCTGGTCAAAGGGTGACTTCTTATTTCACAATCTTCCCCAATTTCCCACACTGGAGTAGAATAGGGAAAAAGATGTCACAATTCCATTGCTAAGGAGAGAGGAAGCATGAAGGGATGATGTCTAATTCTCTTTGAGAAAGAAGGGGAGGATGCTGACTGGATCATTTACATCCAATATAATCCCATGTCTCTGCATTCGGAGACCACAAAAGGAAAGAGAAAAAGGAGAATGAGCAGAGGAGTAACTCCAGTGTCATATTGCATCATCCTATGATGCGCTTTTCATAGAGAAGGTAAAGGATAAAAGAAAATATAAAGAAAAGAATAAAAATGGGATAAAGGAGGTGGGAGGAGAGGGAGGCGGCACTGACATGCCTATCCTGGGATAGGCTGTCTGCCAGTAACTGCTTAAACATGTAAACAGATCTGGAAGGTGCTAAAATCTACCATTTGACATGTGTACTGCTACTCAGAGTAAATCAGTACAACTCATCAGGCCTCAGGTTAAATGGATCTAAGAACAGAAAATAGACAAATGTATTTTTGATGAGTTGCTTCTCTTTGTTCAGACTGAACTGACTATTGCCAAAACATTATAGAAAGGTTATTTTTCCTTTCAGACACAACAAGGTAATTATTTACTATTCTTAATCCTTAAAAAACACCAGTCATTTTGAACAAATTGGATCACATCTGTCAATTACAAACTTAAGAAAGCTTCATCATGATACATTTCTGTAAGTGAGAGCTGTATTAAGAACTTCAGCTGTTTATTCTGTCAACCATGGTAGCTCATGGAAAATCAATTTGCTTTGGACCTTCCTACTCAAAAAAGTCACCTCTCACCTTATATTGTCACAACTGCAATCAATAAATATACTGGAGCAGAATTCTTCTTCATTTAAATTGGGGATGGGAGGGGGCTGGCAGTATAGTTAGAGGGCTCTCAGCTTTGAACAAACTCTTCCCAACCTCAGTTAAAAACAGCACAGATTCACTGAACTTCATGGCATGCTGCAAGGTGCATCATTCGTGTGGCCTGCTGAGGAAGTGGGCTTTTGGATCGAAACTTAGATTTGTTGGAGGAGATGAGTTATGTTCTGCCGGCTACTTAATTTAATTTGTTTTGTAATTTATGCATAGAGCCCTGGAAAGGTGCCCCCCCGCCCTTTTTTTTTTTTACACAACCTAAATAAACAGGTTAGAAGAGAATATGGATACCCATATGCAAATAAGTCAAAGACCTTGCCCTCATCTGTTAAAGAACTGATTTTATTTAGCATTGTATTCATAAAATACCTCTCCTCAGTATGGTCCCAAGGTTTCTTATAGGTCTGACAATTGTTTCATTTTTTCACATCCTGAACATCCTAAACCACAGACACCCATGCTTCTGTTGAAGGACTGAACAGGGCTCCTTTAGTAAATCATTATGAAACCTTGAGGTGCTTCCTGATAAAAGCAGCTAAAATTGTTTCAAGACACCTTTGCAGTACATTTTACTGTTAGTTTACGATGTTACTGAAGTTCATTGGTCCACTGTTTAGGCTTAATTTTAGTGTACTGCACTACTGGTGAACTGAAAATTGCAGGGTACCAGCTATCGCTCCTGTAAACTTCTCTCTTTGCCGGGAAATATATGTCATGACAGAGATGGTGCAACAATTAGCTTAAAGAAAATTTAGCAATTTTTAAGTGTCTTTTAAAACATGTTGAGACATGCCCAGGTGGCAAAGCATGGTTAAACAGTAAAAGCTCCAGTATTCATAATTCACAGCAGACACAAAATAGTCACATTAGAATGAAATGGAGATGCAATATTTTATATAAGAACGGCTGTACTGGGTCAGAAAAATGGGTCATCTAGCCCAGCATCCTGTCATCTAGCCCAGCATCCTGTCTTCTGACAGCGGCCAATGCCAGGTGTTTCAGAGGGAATGAGCAGAACAGGTAATCATCAAGTCATCCATCCCCTCATGTATGCCGATTCTGGCAAACCGTGATGGATCTATCCTCCATGAACTTATCTAGTTCTTTTTAAAACCCTGTTATAGTCTTGGTCTTCACAACATCCACTGGCAAAGAGTTCCACAGTTTGACTTGTGTACTGCATGAAGAAATACTTCCTTTTATTCATTTTCTGCACATGACTACTAATTAGTATGAAAATGCAGGTAGATTAGTTCTCAATTAGTACGTGGAAGGCAAAACAAGCTTTGCAATTGACTATCAGTGCTGGATTTAAGCCTTATTCGATTTCTAACTAGAGATGTAAATATTAAACCGTTAAATGGTTAAACGATAAGTATTAGTCTTATCATTAATATATTGCAGTTAACATTTAAAATAGATTGTCCAAAATTATTTTATCATTGTAATACCTAATGTGCGCATTAAAAACGCCACAGCAATACCTGGGCGGCACTGGAGCTTGCAGCGCTCTCGCAGCTCAGGGCACAGTTGGATCAGCCTGGCGGAGAGGGCACCACTGGGGGCAGCCCGGCAACCCCACTGGCTCTGCTTCTCTTGCGGCTGGCTGCCGCAGTAGGTCTTCCCAGGAACCACTGGATCTGCCAGAATACTTGGATCTGCCCTGACACCATTGCTCTCCCAACAGCGATCCACCGAACTAGTTGCACTAGGTAGTGCCTAATAATGAAGAGAGTGAGGGGTCGGATCAGAGAAAGGCGCGCAACGCCCAGCCACGCACACCCAAACGATCCCCCTGCCCACTGTACTTCTCTTCTGAGGAGAGACAGCAGGGTACACTCCCTCCCCCAAGCGAGGGGTAGATTGTGAATTTGTTAACGATTAAACGGTTAACCAATATAATTACAATAGTTTAAGTGGGTACTTTTAAAAATGATATTTACACATCCCTATTTCTAACATGAGCCAATACCAACAGTCTGGGAGGAACCCGTAAGTCAGGACTTTCAAATTCAACAGCTCTTTATAAATAGGGCCCTACTAAATTCAGGTCCATTTTGGTCAATTTCATTGTCATAGGCTTTACAAAATCGTAAATTTCATGATTTCAGCTACACCTTTACCCCGATATAATGCTGTCCTCGGGAGCCAAAAAATCTTACCGTGTTATAGGTGAAACCGCGTTACATTGAACTTGCTTTGATCCACTGGAGTGCGCAGCCCCTCCCTCCCCAAATGCAGCTTTTTCACGTGTTATATTGGGTCACATTATATTGGGGTAGACATGTATTTACATCTGAAATTTCACAGTGTTGTAACTGCAGGGGTCCTGATCCAAAAGGGAGTTGTGGGGGGGATTTTCACGAGGTTATTGGGGGGGAGGGCGGGGTATTGCTACCCTTATTTCTGTGCTGCAGCTGGCAGCAGCGCTGCCTTCAGAGCGGGGCAGCTGGAGAGCGACAGCTGCTGGCCAGGAACCCAATTCTGAAGGCAGAGGCGCTGTCAGCAGCAGTGCAGATGTAAGGATAGCATGGTATGATATTGCCACCCTTACTTCTGCACTGCTACTCGTGAGGTGCTGCCTTCAGAGCTGAGCACCTGGCCAACAGCCACTGCTCTCTGGCCACCAAGCTCTGAAGGCAGCGCAGAAGTAAAGGTGGCAATACTGCGACCCTGCCGCAGCTCCCTTTTGGGTCAGGACCTCCAACTGGAGAAACGTTGGTCTCCCTGTGAAATCTAGATAGTATAGGGGAAAAGCACACAAGACCAGATTTCATGGGGAGAGACCAGATTTCACAGTCCATGACGCGTTTTTCCATGGTTGTGGAATTTGGTAGGGCCCTATATATAAACTACTTCATTCTTGCTGAAAATAATGTCTAAACATTGTCTTTGTTAAAGATTTTGTCCCTAACCATTTCCCTAAATATTTTGGGTTAGCATGTGGTACAATTTGATTGTAGAAACCATTACTTAACAAATGTAAAGAGGATTCCATGGCATTCCATGAGAGAATGCCATTAACAGATAATCTGAAAAATTACTGGTAGTTTACATGATAAATTATGTTTTAGTCAATCCTCCCTTTCCTATGAATATATCCATAGTCTGCCTCTGTAGCTCATAGATTCGCAAGCAGCAATCAAGTGAAAAAACTGACATGAATCTTGTCAATATTACTGCTACCCAGAGGCTTCTTTATAGCCACACTTAAATTGAACAATGACTTAACTTCACTCTGCCACAGCTTAGGAAAGCTGTGAACAGCAGCAGAGGCAATGGAGCTAGCTCACTGCAGGCCACAATATTGCATTGGTTACATTAGAAAAGTTTATCTTCACACAGATTAGAAATTTTTTTTAAAAATGAAAACAAATTCTGCCAATGTCAGCAACTTAGGTCATCCTACTTGCCAGGGAAAACTTCCTTCCTACCACTGTTGAGTGGATTTTTCCAGCATCGTTCTACAGTATTATTCAATACAGTCAGTACCATACTACAGTATATTATACTGTGCCATAATGGAACAGTGAGCAACAGTTTTCAGTACCAAAGTAATTTATGCTGGTTACATGTTTAACAGAATGTTTCATTTGGCATAGGAATTATAAACTGAAGTTCTTGAAGCTGCCACTGTCACATTTGTGGAAGAGTTGGTATTAAGATATTTATAATTTTCAGTGCTATATGTATGACAACTCAATACAGAGTACACTATTTCTTATTGCACATGCCAGTGTTTGGACTGCGTCTCAACATCAGAGCACTGACCATTAATTCTTTGTATTTTGAAAAAAAGCACATTTGCTGTCCTTATTGCTTCAGAGAGAATGAACAGAGCATGAACCAACTATCACAATGTGGATTTACCCTTCTGTCAAGAATATTAGGAATAGTCATGTTTATGATAATTCACCCAGCATAACCAAATGCATTAGTTTGGTCCTGATGGAGGTACCAAAAGTAAACTTAGAACCACCAAAAGAACGGTTACTTATCTTACAGTAGCTGTGGTTCGTGATGTTTTGTCCACAAGAATCTCACTCTAGCTGTGTATTTGCCCCATGCATGCAAGAGCTGATTCTTCTGGCAAACAGTAACCATTGGGGCCACACATACACTCTGCATGCCCTTGAGCCCTTCCCCCAGTGATATAAAGGGCAGGTCAGCCCAACACAACTCAGTTCCTTAGTTAATACGGAATCCCCCAGGTTAAAGAACTCCATAATACTGGGGAAGGAGGGTGGACTGTGGCACCCATATGGACAAAACATCTTGAAGAACTAGTTACCATAAAAGCAGCAAAGAGTCCTGTGGCACCTTATGGACTAACAGACGTATTGGAGCATGAGCTTTCGTGGGTGCCACAGGACTCTTTGCTGCTTTTGCAAATCCAGACTAACACGGCTACCGCTTTGATACTAGTTTCCGTAAGTTAGTTACTCAAATATCTGTCCACATAGATCCCACTCTAGGCAATTGGCAAGTCCCTGTCTCGCCAAGGTGATAGGTGCCAGGAGTCCTATTTAAATACGGAATGTAAGAATGCCCTGACAAACTGAGCTTCAGATCTAGAAACTGACACCAGAGAATAATGGCTTGTCTTTAAAGGTATGTATAGAAATTCAAGAAGAATCTCTACAGATTTCATAAGGCTGATGAGGGTGCCTGATCTCTTGTAGATCATGGCTTGCCAAGACTACGGAGCTAGTTTAATTAATTCAAAAGATATTCTATTGTACTCTGTCTCCCTTTTTGAATCTGTGTTGAAACAGCCTGATCCCTGGATTTACTACCAAAAAAAAAAAAAAAATTGCCTTGGTGATTTGTGGAATGTTTTTGCTAAATTGGGGTAATGCACAAAAGCTCTTTACTCGCGCTCTGCTGAGGCTATGCTGCACACACCGGACATTTTAAGTCCCAGAAATAACACTGGTAAGTGAATAAATCAATTCAAGTGGAAGTTCAAGAACACTTTAGGAATATGACAAATAGTAACTCTAGCCTTACAGAGAGTGGTATAAGATAATTTTTGGATTTTGTTTACTCTGAAAACAGAGAAAATAGCCACCAAGAATGCAGTTTTGACAAATGTTACAAAGAACAGGAGGACACAGGTTTAAACAGAGACACCATCAGAGATAGGACTGCATTTAAGGTCACATGGAGGGGAAAAAACCCTACAGTTGAAAAAACATGCTTTAGCCCCTTCAAAAGTTTGATTACCATAGGATGGGGGGAGAGGGAAATTAAGTGACACTTGTGATGTTACACCCCATGTTCTTCATAGAAATATTGTTATGATATGAATATGGCATAAGAGATGTGTTTTATGCAAGATGGGTCATGTGAGATATCTTTTGAAAGGTTATGATTTACTCAGTATGTTTATCCAATTTGTATACATATATAATTTCTATATCTAAAATTAGGAATATTGACTATGTAACAATTACAACTGTGTGTGTATTTGGGAGACACCCACCACACAACAGGCCATCAGCCTTGATGGGCCATTACAAAGAAACAATAAGACTTTAAAGATACTAATCTCTCTCCTTCTTGACAGATGTCCTGGGACATAGCTGTGACACTACAAGGTCAAGTGGTACTAAACACTACCTTGGACTTCTAGTAATTTTCCATTAAAAGAAGGGGGAGGTCAAGACTGGGAAACAAAAGAGTCCCACCTTATGTAAATCTTATTTAAGGCTGGAGAGTAAGGCAAACAGGACTCTTCTCCATTGCCTTCCTGCCCAAGAAGAAAGACTGCTGAAAGTACCTGAAGAGACAAAGAAACTGAGCTCGGGAAAAGGCAAGGGCTGAGTCCAGACTAAGACAGGAGTCTAGTCTGTAAAGAAAAACAACTGGAACTCTAACCTACAGACACTCAGCAACTTGCTTAACACAACATTTAGGGTGAGAAATTATTTCTTGAAACCAGTTTCTTTAAATCTTAAGCTTAATATGCATGTTTTGTTTTATTTGCTTGGTGATCTGTTTTGTTCTGTTTCTATCCCTTATAAATCACTTAAAATCTACCTTTTGTAGTTAATAAACTTATTTCTTGTTTATAACATAACCCAGGTTGCGTAATTCATATTTGTGGGAGTACGGGGATAAGAAGCTGTGCATCTCTCTCTCCCCATTGAAGAAGGCGGCGAATTTTTAGGAGTTTGCCCTGTGCAGATCTTTCTACACAGCGCAAGACATCATCATCTAGGGTTTCTCTCTCCACAGTGGGTGGGCACATGAATGCTCAGTGAATCCTCTCACACAGATCTGATTGCAGTCTGTGTCTGCAGCTGAGTGTGGTCTTACCTGGGTGTGTGCTGGAAAGGGGCTCAAGAGCCTGGCACAGCAACCCAATGCAAGGAAAACCCAGGCTTGCTGGGCCAGAGGACTGGGTGGGACCCCAGCACATCAGGTGGCATCCCAGAAAGGGGGGAGCCAGATATTGGATGACAGATCTTGCTGCTAGGTAAAATTTAACAGAACTGTTCCAGAGCCCTGAATGCTTCAGTGTTAACAAATAATTCAGGGGTTGGATTAGATGACCTCCTGAGATCCCTTCCAACTCTGATATTCTAGTATTAGGTGACAGGAACAGATGACTCCATAGAGTGAAAATTATGGTGAGAAATCCATATTGAAAACCATTTCCATTTGTCCCCATAAGAGGGGTTTACTCACCTTTAACTAGAGTTTCTTCAAGATGCGTGGTCCCTATTTGTATTCTAAACACAAGCATGCGTTCCATGCGCTGGAGATGGAAGTTTTCAGCAGCAGTATTTGTTGACCTGCATGGTCATCCTACGTCACCAGATGCTCCAGGCAAGGTTATAAAAGGCCATGAGGGGTGACGCACCCTCAGTCTCCCTCTTACCACTGTATATAGAGAATCCGCAGCAGAGGGGATGGTGGGCAGGTATTGGAATACAAATAGGGACCACACATCTCAAAGAACTTCCAGTTCTTCGATTAACCTCCTCCCCTTCTTTGAGTTATGGTCCCTATATGTATTCCAAACATGGATGAGTACAGGGTAGTAATCAGCTCGGCGGTGGGTGCAAGGATGCAATAGGTAAGGCCTGCTGAACGATGGCTTGGCCCACAGTCAGAGCTGCAGCTGCCCACTGGTTTATGGCATAGTGTGTTGTGAAGGTGTGGATGGAGTGCCAAGTCGCTGCACAGCAGATCTCGTCCCAGAGATGTCTGCCACATCTGCGGAAGTGGTTGCATGCACCCTAGCGGAGTGGGCCATAATCCTGCCACGCCATGTGGTGGTGGTGTGCAACAGCATTCCATAATGCACTTAGAAATCCATTTGGTTATGCACTGCGAGGAGAGGGCCTGCCTCATTGACCATTCTGCAATGGCCACAAAGAGACATGGGGAGGTACAGAATGCATAGGTCCTGCCCAAGTTGAATGCCAGTGCCCTGCAGACGTCCAGGGATAGGACACTTTTGTGGCAAAGAAGTCCCAATGAGAGGTGTCCCAGGCACAGCAGAAGGAGAAAACAGTGAGGTTGTGGAGTTCCCTCTCGTAGTTGAGGTACCAGGTCCAGCTGGGTGCATCCACTGTGAGTTCTATGCCCTCAAAAGGTACATTGAGTGGAGTACAATGTTGTGGTGGATACACCAGTTCCAGAAGATGGAACTCTGTGCAGAGTGACTGGGATTTCCTGCTATCCTGTCTGTTTATGTATGCCACTGTGGTGGTGGTGTCAGAGAGGATCTGGGCATGTTGATTGTGAAGCAGAGTCAGGAACATGCGGCAAGCCAGGTTGACCATGTGCAGTTCCAGTATATTCATATGCATGTGCATTTCCCCAGATGTCCACTTCCTCTGCGTGGGTCAGCCTCACCAGGGTGGCGTACAAGGTAAGGGTGATTGTGGGGGTGGTGAATGGGGTGCCTCGGAGCACTTTGG
This sequence comes from Gopherus flavomarginatus, assembly GCF_025201925.1. Classification (NCBI taxonomy): domain Eukaryota; kingdom Metazoa; phylum Chordata; order Testudines; family Testudinidae; genus Gopherus; species Gopherus flavomarginatus. The sequence continues at coordinate 213,637,865 of NC_066617.1, read as the reverse complement.
TAGGATCAGTCCATCAGGTGAGGGAGGCACAGACTCAACTCAGGACAGTCAAGAGTGAGTCCAGGTGAGCGTTGTGGGACCTACAAACTGAGAGACTCCACAGCTGTGGGCAATGCATATGGAAGTAAGCATGTGGCATCATATAGTTGCAGGTCACCATGTGCCTGAGGAAGCAGAAATAACAGCATACCATCATGTGTGGGTTGCAGTGCAGGGTCATCATGAGAGTCGTGAAGGCAGCAAAGCGGTCTGCTAGGAGGAAAGTTCGCACCGAAACAGACTCCAGATGCACTCCAATGAAGTGGATCGTTTGTATCAGGAGCACGACTCTCTCCTCACTGACACAGATGCCCAGCAAGGCGAGAAGAAAGAGGATTGCAATGGTTGTCGTTGTCTCAGCAAGATACAGCACCATCAGCAGTCAATCGTTCAGGTAAGGGAACACAAGTGTCCCAGCCAGTGAAGGTGGGCTGCTCTGACTGAGAAGACCTTGGTGAAGACCCTAGGGGCCTAGAGAAGAACCCTGAATTAATAGTAGTTGTCCCGAACATGGAAATGTTGGAATTTGCAGTGGGCCAGGTGGCTGCTGATATAAAAGTATGCGTCTTTCTTGTCGAGGTCTGAGAACTTGCCTCCTGGGGGAGGGAAGGAATGATGCATCTTGGCCTTTCTGATGAAGGTGTTGAGTAAGCAGAGATTGAGGATAGGGCAGAGGCCCCCGCCCTTCTCCGTGATAAGAAATTACAGGAAGTAGAAGCCCTTGCCGATGAAGGGGCTGGGCCCAAGTTTGAGTCTTAGGGAGTGGAGAACATCATCCATTTTAGCGGACAACAACTTTTCCTTGTCAAAGGGGAGGGTCCTGGTGGTTGGACTGGACCTCCCTTGGAAAAATCGGATGATTGGAGCCATGCTTCTGGCCTCATCACCACTCCCATGGCCAGGGAGAGCAGGAGGATGTGTCCACCACATCCACTGGGGCTTGGAGGCCAACCTTGGCCATCAGGCAGCCTTCCTCCTGCAGGATCTTGGAACCACTGATGCTCGTCTTTTGGGATGTCCTCCAAGACCTCTGCCAGCTTGGCATAATTATTAAAATCATACTTCACCAGCAAAGCTTGGTAGTTCGACATAAGGAACTGCGGGGCTGCAGAAGAGTATAGTATGCGGACCATGAGATCGAGATGCTTCACCACCTTATCTGGATGAGTGGAAGTAGAGGAGTATGTGGATGCATGCACTACCAGCAAGGCTGGGGAGAGGAGAGGAGAGGGTGGGAAAACAGAAAGTTGCCTCCTTAGCTGGCACAAAGTATCTATATTCCACCCTCTCAGGCACAAGGGCACAGGACGACGGTGTATGCCATATCGCTCAGGTGGGTTGCGTGATGGCCTCATCAATAGACAGAGCAACACGCGCCAGTCCCAGAGACTACAGAATGTCTATCAGCTTGTGAGGTAGGTCATGGGCCTCCTCTAAAAGGATGCCCAAGTCAAGGGCCACCAGGAACTCCTGGTACTGGTAGGGGTCATCAGGAGACAAGACGATCAGAGGGATCAGGACCTCATCCAGAAAGGAGGAAGCTATCATCAGGACCGGTGGTACCAGAGCTGCTGGGTCTAGCTCTGGATCCTCTTCCAGGTCTGAGAAGATAGGTTCCTATGGAGGGGCTGGGATAAGATGGTGTCAGGCTGCCGACAGTGGGTACAGCTGGTGATAAATGGTTCCACACAGGCCTTGGCTGCTAAAAGGCTGGGTCTTGGTGGTACCTCTGTGGGCCCCAAGGGTATCAGTATCACTCTGGCAGAATCAGAATGTAGCTCGTCTGGTGAAGTGGACATGCTCAGAAGTCCAAACTATGGCTCTTCCACTGAGAAGCCCTCTGAGTTGGAAGAGGCCTCCAGAAGTGGCGGAGCCATCAGTGTAGGTGGTGTCACAACCAGCAGAGGAGTGTCGGCTGAGGAGGATTGGCAGATTTGCCAACGTAGGAGGCCATGGAGCCAAGAGAAGTAGGAAGGGTGGGTACAGCAGGTCAAGGTGGGCGGTGGAGACCCGCAGTTCTGTCCATCCCAGTATCCAGGGCATATCCCACTGGCCACAGAACCGATGGTGGGGGGTGGTGGTACTCAGAGCAGAGCTCAGGAAATCCTGCTGTGGCTGAGAGGCACATGCTGGCGGGCTGTTCAGATGCTCGATTGTCGCAGGGAACAGTGGTGCTTGTGCATCACTCTTCCACTTAGCCTCTCCCACTGCCTTAGGAGGTGGCACAGCACAGTCCTTACCCAACTGATCCAAGTTCAGGGAGGGAATGCGATGTGTCGCAGCTACAGTGTTCGTGGGAGCACTTGCGGCCCTCCTTCTTGTGTCTCGGTGGTGCCAGCAGATCTGGGTGGGAGGTAGAGGATAGGGTGCTCACTGCCAGTGAAACACGGTGCACCACCGATACCAACAGTCCAGGATCAGCACCTCCCTTCATGAGGAACTGGTGGAGGTGCAGGAGGTGGGATTCACAGGTCCTCAACAGAAAGGACTTGCAGATGTCACAACATGCTGCAATGGGCACCTCACTCAGGCAGCAGAGACAACGAGCGTGCTTGTCGCTCACAGAGAACGAGCGAGGGTACAACCTGCAGTTTTAAAACCCTGGAACATAGGGTGGCCCCGTACGGGGTTACTATCTACACTATTTACAGGACTAAGAAGAAAGACGCAGAACTAATTATATACAAATGGACTGTCGTTCTCATAGAGACTACAAGCATGCGAAGAGAGGATTCCAACTCCGACCATGCAGTAAGAATGAACTGAGAGTGCGTCACCCCGCATAGCCGCTTATAACCTCACCTGCAGCATCAGGCGAGTTGACGTAGAACAACCATGTGGGTCAATGGACAATGAAATTAAATTTTTATTTATGTGGAATATCCCTTCTGCTTTTTTATAAGGTCTGCTCAACTATCAAAGATAAAATTGCCTTTGCTTAAGATTTGGGTGCAACTAATTACCCAGTTCCTTATGTATTTTTAGTGACTGAAAACAGACTAAAAATGTGAAAATCAGTATAAATAAACAAACAATATCAAAACCTTTTAAACGCTTCTTTACTGTTTCCACAAATAGCTGCAAGAATAGCACATCAATGTAGTGCCGCCTCTTGGCTCCTTGAAAAGCAATTAGACAGTCATAATAAACAGAGCTCTCGGTAATTCTTACCTTCATATTTCATTCTTAACAATTAGCACTATAACAATGATCTCTAGCTCTGAACTGTGAACATAGACTATTTTACACCTACAGACTAAAATCTGGTTAATGATGTTGCCATTATGTCTCTCTTCCTTGACACAAAAGTAGCAGCCTCCCATGCTCCCAACAGCATTCATTTTTCACTTGTTTATGACAGGCAATTTGTAAAGCATTAAAATCATGGAGGGCACAAATATCAACAGCTGGAATGTCACAAATCAATACAGGAGAGAGAATAGATTTTAAACTGCCTAGTAAAGTATGCCCATCCTTGGTACAACTCATTCAGACACATGCCAATGTAGAATAGGGCACTTTTCCTGAAGAATTGGGATAAGCCCACTCAGTTTCTGCAGAGGTTCAGCTGTCATGTACAAAAGTTACTAGCACTTACATATGCAAAGACATTTCAAAATATGATTAAAATGAAAACCAGTGGAGTATTCTCTTTCTAAATGTGCAAACAGACTAACAGTCGAAAGCAGTGAGCTAATTATGGCCCAAATCCTGGACCAAGAAATTCTGGAGTTTGTGAAGGGAGGAGGAAGGAAACATGAAAGAATCCTCCTTCCTTCTAGTCAGCGGAAGCAGAGCAGCTCCATGGTGGCTATTTCAGCCAAAGAACTGGTGTGAACACAAGTGACAGTGGGTAATCTACATTAGGGAGGAAGAGAGGAAGAAAGGAGGCAAATAAAACAGAGAAAATCTGTGTAGTAGTACATCTACTACTCCTGCATAGCTTAGACTGCAGATATGCATCCCCTGAATGATGCCCTAAGATCCTGCCCTACCCTACCCATTGGATCCATTACAGTAGGCTCCTCCACAGCCACAGAAGATGAGGGCAGGATTGGTCTTCAAGCAATGCATAACCTCTCTCGATTTATCTTAATGGGACATTAGTGCTGAAACTTTGGTTCGGTCTATATTACAAACTTATATTGGTATAACTACGATGCTCACAGGTATGAAAAACCCATACCCCTCAGTGATGAAGTCATACCAACCTAGTGCTCTATATAGACAGCGCCACAACGATAGGAGAGCTTCTCCCATCAACATAGGTAGTACCCTTTGGGGAGAAGGATTAACTATGCTGGATGAGAGAACTCTCCCCCATTGGCTTAGAGCGTTTTCATTAAAGCGTGACAGCGGTGCAGCTGTGCCGATGTACTGCAGACCTGCCCTTCATCGCCGTTTTACCTTTCCAAAAACTCAATTAATGACTGAAACTGCTAAGAGGTTTAAATCTCCCCTTCTACCTAACTTAAATCATGTACTCACTGGTGGCAAGTAGATATATCTTATGGCTAGTATCCGCAGAAAACTAGGTTTTCTCCCTTCCTGTCACAGCAGAAGAACATTTTCGAATGGTGGAATTTTGACATCAGAGGTAATTCAGACAATGCTCTCTTCTACTTCCTTTATACACATTTACTGCTATTCTATTAAAGGACCTAAAATGTTTAGCGAGTGACTACTTTTACAGAGAGAGTTTAATGGCAATGTATGTCTACCAAAAAAAAGAGATTTGAGCAACAAGTTATATGATTAATTTCATGTTTTTATTACTCTCAATTCCCAAGCTCCCCAGTAGACTGCTACTGTCAGAGATCCACAAAGCTCTGATGGGTAGCCCAGTCTGCTGAAGAGAAGTCTAAGGGCTTGGAGAAAACAAGCAAGCAGTAGACCACACAGGTTTCTTTTGGAAATCTACTTCATTGCCATCCAAGGTTTCCCACAAACTGTTTCAGTTTTGACAACTCGGCATTTTCTGGCAGAAAAATGTTTCATCAGAAAATTTTCACTGGCTGAACAACTCACCTCAGATACTTTCACTTTTTATACACAATGTATTTTAATATAAGGAAGTTTGATTACTTCAGTTTATAAAGACAAAACCTGCACTGCAAAAGGACAAGGATTTGCAATGCTTTGGGGACAGAATATGTAGAAAATACTGCAGAATTTTTCATACATCTATTCTCAAAGGAGAGGCTATGCATTTTCACTTGCCTCAGATCAGTGAATTTTGAAATGTTTTATAACCTTTCAACAAACCCCAGGACCGCAGGAAAATGGCAGGGCTCATTGCAATAAAACACCACAAAACCGTTGTTATTTCTCTCACCCCCAAGACAGACACCATTAGGAATTGGAAAGCCTTGCTAATACAGACATTATGGACTAGGCATCTTACTAAGAAAATACACAGACAGAAGTAGAATATTTTTATATCAAAGTATTATCCAGCAGGTGGCAATAGAAAGGCACTGATAGTAACATGAGACTGAATTTCCTATAATTGCTTTATCATTGTCCTTTGGTTCTGAATGAAGTGCTGGTGACAAATAAGCTGGACAGGTCTCTGGATATTGCCACTTCTCCACAAGGAACTAATCTTTTCACAAAGCAGACTTGCTCCCTATTTACTAATATGTGCTATAACAAGTTTGCTTAGAATGCTTATTTATTTTGTCATTTGCTTTTCTTGTTGACATAGATTTTATCTTGTAGGCTTAAACAGAGTTAACTTTGTTCCAAAGCTCTTAAATATTCTTACACACAGACCCTGCTGCTGTCCATGGAGGGCTTGTTTACATGATCATTTAGCTTGCAGCAAGCTTGGGTGTGAATCTACCCCATGCTGCAGACCAACTTTCAATGTATGTCAGCAAGGTGCAGCACACAAACAGCTTGTTAGTTTGCTCTGATATAGTCGGCTTTGAAATGGAACTAGATGAAAACAAACTAACAAACTGTAAATGAATTTCAGCAGAGACCCATAGAAACAGTTTGCATTCACACCCTTGCTTGCCCTGAGCTAAATGTCTGTGTAGATATGCCCTAAGACATGTACTATAGCAGGGGTAGGCAATCTATGGCACGCGTGCCGAAGGCAGCACACAAGCTGATTTTCAGTGGTACTCACACTGCCTGGCTCCTGGCCACCAGTCTGGGGGGCTCTGCACTTTAATTTAAATTTTAAATGAAGCTTCTTACATGTTTTAAAAACCTTATTTACTTTACATACAACAATAGTTTAGTTATATATTATAGACTTATAGAAAAAGACCTTCTAAAAAAGTTAAAATGTATTACTGGCACGTGAAACTTTAAATTAGAGTGAATAAACGAAGACTCGGCACACCACTTCTGAAAGGTTGCCAACCCCTGTACTATAGTATTGGCTGAGTTCTCTTTTCTCTTTTTTTCGCTTTTGCTTCTTATTTTTGATTAATTCTCAACTGGCTTTTTCCTTTTTGATCAGATGAATCTGCAGTTGGACAAAAACCCATTTCAAATGTCAGAAAATAGTGAAATGTATTCCAGTTGCAAATATGCCCTTGATTTCCCATTTGTTTTCTCCATCTCAAGCAGACTGAAATGATTCCCAGGATCCAATATAGGGCATACACAGAAACCCAAAAAGCCTGTTTTCACCTACTATCCCCACTTTCTTTCTCTCCAGTCTCAAAAGCTCAAAATTAGTGACTTTCCCTCCAGAGTCACTCACTACTGATACTTGAGGTAGTATCCTTGGAAAGCAATGGGAAGTGCTCCTTTTCTCCTCACACAGAGTAGGAACAGTATTTAACTTGGGCCCTGCACTTCTGCTTCCATTGAATTACAATTTTTTATTTTAATTATCCAGCATTTCCTGACAGACAGGGGAGAAAACCTCACAATAATCTCAACTAATAGCCCTGGTCTACACTACGAGTTTAGGTCAAATTTAGCAGTATTGGATCGATTTAATCCTGCACCTGTCCAAAAAACGAAGCCATTTTTGTCAACTTAAAGGGTTCTTAAAATCGATTTCTGTACTCCGCCCCGACAAGGGGATTAGCGCTGAAATTGACCCTGCTGGGTAGAATTTGGGGTAGTGTGGATGCAATTTGATGGTATTGGCCTCTGGGAGCTATCCCAGAGTGCTCCATTGTGACTGCTCTGGACAGCGCTCTCAACTCAGATGCACTGGACAGGTAGACAGCAAAAGCCCCGCGAACTTTTGAATTTCCATTTTCTGTTTGGACAGCGTAGTGAGCTGATCAGCACAGGTGACCACGCAGAGCTCATCAGCACAGGTGACCATGGAATCCCAGAATCACAAAAGAGCTCCAGCACAGACCGAACAGGAGGTACTGCATCTGATCGCTGTATGGGGAGACGAATCTGTGCTATCCGAACTCTGTTCCAAAAGACGAAATGAAGGAATATTTTAAAAAAATCTCCAAGGGCATGAAGGACATAGGTTATAACAGGGACCCATAGCAGTGCCACGTGAAGCCTACCAAAGAACCAGAGAGGCAAACGGCCGCTCCATGTCAGAGTCCCAGACAGCCCACAGAAATGATGAGCTGCATGCCATTCTAGGGGGTGCCTCTACAACTACCCTACTCCTGTGCTTCCCTCCTCCCCAACCCCTCCTGAGCTACCTTGGCAGTTATCCCTCCATTTGTGTGATGAATTAATAAAGAATGCATGAATTTGAAACGACTTTATTGCCTCTGCAAGCAGAGATCAAAGGGAGGAGAGAAGGGCGGTTGGCTTACAGGGAAAAGACGGTTACTCACCTTTGTAACTGTTGTTCTTCGAGATGTGTTGCTCATATCCATTCCAATTAGGTGTGTGCGCGCCACATGCACATTCGTCGGAGAAACTTTTACCCTAGCAACACTCGGTGGGTCGGCTGGGCGCCCCCTGGAGTGGCACCGCTATAGCGCCTAATATATACCCCAGCCGACCCGGCCACCCTTCAGTTCCTTCTTGCCAGCTATTCCGACAGTGGGGAAGGAGGGTGGGTTTGGAATGGATATGAGCAACACATCTCGAAGAACAACAGTTACAAAGGTGAGTAACCGTCTTTTCTTCTTCAAGTGATTGCTCATATGCATTCCACTTAGGTGATTCCCAAGCCTTACCTAGGCGGAGGGGTCGGAGTGAGATGTGATGGTACGTAGAACCGCTGCGCCAAAGGCTGCATCATCTCTAGATTGCTGGACCAGCACGTACTGCGAGGTGAAGGTGTGGACCGATGACCAGGTCGCTGCACGGCATATCTCCTGGATGGGCACGCGTGCCAGGAAGGCGGTTGATGACGCTTGAGCTCTAGTAGAATGCGCCGTAAGGTGGCCCGAAGGAACATGAGCTAGGTCATAGCATGTGCGAATGCAAGAAGTCACTCAGGAGGAGATCCTCTGGGAAGAGACTGGCAGGCCTTTCATCCGTTCCGCGACCACCACAAACAGTTGGGGAGACTTTCGGAATGGCTTCGTACGCTCAATGTAGAAGGTGAGTGCCCTGCGTACATCTAAGGAGTGTAGCTGCTGCTCCCACCAAGAAGAGTGGGGCTTTGGAAAGAAGACCGGGAGGAAGATGTCCTGGTTGGTGTGGAAGGCAGACACAACCTTAGGGAGGAATGCTGGATGAAGGCGCAGCTGTACCTTGTCTTTATGGAAAACAGTGTATGGGGGGTCCACCATGAGAGCTCTTAGTTCGGAGACCCACCTGGCCGATGTAATGGCCACCAGGAACACTGTTTTCCACAATAGGTACAGGAGCGAGCAAGTCGCTAGCGGCTCAAATGGCGGGAGCATGAGCCTGGTTAGGACCAAGTTAAGATCCCAGGTAGGGGCAGGGCGACATACGGGGGGATAGAGACGCTCAAGGCCCTTAATGAACCGAGACACCAAGGGGTGGGAGAACACGGAGTGGCCGCCCTCGCCTGGCCGGAAAGTGGATATGGCCGCTAAGTGCAACTTCAGAGAGGATGTCGCTAGGCCCTGCTGCTTAAGGTACCATAGGTAGTCTTGGACCGTGGGGATCGAGGCATCCGAAGGAGTAATGCCCTGAGTTGCGCACCAGCAAGAGAAGCGTTTCTACTTTGTCAAGTACGTGAAGCAGGTGGAAGGCTTCCTGCTGCTGAGGAGAACATGCTGAATCGGTGCGGAACAGCTCAACTCTGTCGCGTTTAGCCACGCAGGAGACACGCCATGAGGTGGAGAGCTCGCTGGTCTGGGTGACGAAGCCTGCCGTGGTCTTGAGTGATCAGGTCCGGGAGGAGAGGAAGGGGAACTGGGGTGTCTACAGACAGATCTAGCAGGGTGGTGAACCAGTGCTGTCTAGGCCACGCAGGTGCGATCAGGATCAGATGCGCTTTGTCCCTGCGGAGCTTCAACAGGACCTTGTGAACCAAGGGAAACAGAGGGAAGGCATACAACTGGTGGTGCCTCCACGACAGGAGGAATGCGTCCGTGATCGACTCCGGGGAGAGACCCTGAAAAGAGCAGAACTCCTGGCACTTCCTGTTCAAGCGGGAGGCGAACAGGTCTATGCGGGGAAATCCCCACCTCTGGAAGAGTGAATGGATGACGTCCAGTCTTATTGACCACTCGTGACATAGAAAGGACCGGCTGAGCCGATCCGCCAAAGTGTTCCGGACCCCCGGAAGGAAGGATGCCACTAGATCTATCGACTGGGCTATACAGAAGTCCCAGAGCTGAATGGCCTCCTGACACAGGGGAGACGAGCGAGTCCCTCCTTGCTTGTTGATGTAGTACATGGCCATTGTGTTGTCCGTGAACACCGAAACACAACGGCCGTGCAGATGTTGTTGCAACACCTGGCAGGCAAGTCGGACTGCCCTCAACTCGCGGACATTTATATGGAGTGTCAGCTCCCGGGACGACCAAAGGCCCTGGGTACGCAGGTGACCTAGGTGGGCCCCCCAACCGAGGGATGACGCATCCGTCGTTAAGGTCATCGACAGTGGCTGTGGATGGAACGGCATCCCTGCGCATACCAGGGATGGAGTTAGCCACCAGTCGAGGGAGTAGAGGGGGCTGGGGGGACCTGTCACCAGGAAGTCTATAGGGTCCCTGCCCAGGCGGAAGATCGAATGGAGCCATGTTTGGAAGGGTCTCATGCGGAGCCTGGCATACTTTGTCACATAAGTACATGCGGCCATATGCTCCAGGAGTCCGAGACAGGTGCGAGCTGAGGTGACCGGGGAGGCCTGTAAGCTTCGTATGATCGATACAATCGCTTGGAAGCGGGGCTGAGGCAAGTAGGCCCTGGCTTGAGTGGAGTCCCGTGTTGCCCCTATGAAGCCCAGCCTCTGCGTGGGGACCAGGGTGGACTTCTCAGTGTTGAGGAGTAGTCCCAACCGGGAAAATAGGTCCATAACTACATTGAAGTGCTGCCGTACCTGAGACTGAGAGGACCCCTTGAGGAGCCAGTCGTCCAGATACGGGAACACATGTATCTGTTGCCGGCGGAGGTGGGCGGCGACGACGGCCACGCACTTCGTGAACACCCTCGGGGCCATGGAGAGGCCGAAGGGGAGGACTGTGAATTGGAAGTGCTGGTGGTTGGCCATAAAGCGAAGGTACTTCCTGTGCGGTGGAAAGATGGCAATATGGAAGTACGCATCCTTCATGTCGAGGGTGGCATACCAGTCTCCAGGATCCAGTGAGGGGATAATCGTTCCCAGGGAGATCATGGGGAACTTCAGCTTGAGCATCCATTTGTTGAGTCCGCGCAGGTCTAGGATAGGTCTGAGGCCTCCCTTGGACTTGGGGATCAGAAAATATCGGGAATAAAACCCCTTTCCTCTCTCGTCTAGAGGGACCTCCTCTATAGCCCCTGCAGCGAGGAGAGATTGGACCTCCTGTAGGAGGGCTTGCTCGTGAGAGGGGTCCCTGAAGAGGGACCGGGAAGGGGGGCGGGAGGGTGGTGATGAAGCAAATTGGAGGTGGTATCCCTACTTCACTGTGCGCAGAACCCAAAGGTCTGATGTTAATTGGGACCACGGCGGGAGGAAGTGGGAGAGGCGGCTGGAGAAGGGAGGGAGAGGATCCTGTTCTGAGGCTGGTATGCCGTCCCCGAGCGCACCTTCAAAAGTTGGCCTTGGGGCCCGGTGGTGCCTTAGAGGGTCCCTGGTTTTGGCCTCCTTGGGAACCGGACTGGCGTCTGCGGCCTCCCCGCCCGCGCCTTCTACTGAGGTCCTGCCTCTGGTGAGGTGGAAAATACGGGCGGTGAGTTTGGGGCCTGAAGGGTCTATGCTGGGTTACGGGGGTATGCATCCCCAGCGAGTGCATGACGACTCTGTTATCCTTCAGGCTCTGCAGCCTGGGATCGGTCTTCTCCGAGAACAAATCCTTGCCATCAAAGGGTAAGTCCTGGATGGTGTACTGCAGTTCCGCAGGCAGGTTAGAGACCTGGAGCCAGGAGATGCACCTCATGGTAATCCCCGAGGCCAAGGTTCTGGCTGCCAAGTCGGCCGCGTCCAGGGAGGCCTGGAGAGAGGTCCTGGCTACTTTCTTGCCCTCCTCCAGGAACGCATTGAACTCCTGGCGTGAGTCCGGGGGTAGCAGCTCGGAGAACCTACCCACTTCAGCCCAAGTGTTATAATTATAGCGACTCAGTAGAGCCTGTTGGTTGGCCACACGGAGCTGTAGGGCCCCCGCTGAGTACACCTTATGACCCAGGAGATCCATTCGTCTGGCCTCTTTGGACTTCGGGGCCGGTGCCTGCTGGCCACGTCGTTCCCTTTCGTTGACCGACTGGACAACTAAGGAGGAGGGAGGAGGATGGACGTACAAGTACTCGTACCCCCGAGAGGGGACCACGTATTTTCTCTCAACTTCTTTTGCCGTTGGTGGAATGGAGGCTGGAGACTACTAGAGGGTGTCAGCAGTGGCCTGGATAGTCTTAATGAACGGCAGCGCAACCCGGGTGGGAGCATCAGCGGTGAGGATGCTCACCACGGGGTCCTGGACTTCCAGGACCTCCTCCACTGGGAGGTTGATGTTGAGGGCCACTCTGCGCAGCAGGTCCTGATGGGCTCTGAGGTCTATCGGCGGGGGCCCTGATGATGAGGTCCCTGCCACAGCCTCATCCGGTGAGGAAGAGGAAGATACCCCTGGAATGAGGGGGTCTTGGATGGCCTCCTGCTCCTGGGACGGTTCCTGCTCCAGATGCCCCGGGGAGTCTGGAGGATGTGTGACATGCTCTTCTGACTCAACCGCGGGGGGCGAGAAATGGTGGCCTCTGGTGCCCGATGTTCTGAGGCAGCAGAGCGGGTCTGGACCAGAGGAGCACCCTGGCCTTGGTGGTACGCCCAGGGTGTCCAGAAGGCCCACTGCTGAGGTCCCATGTCCTGAGGCCGAGAGTCCTGGAACACCCCCACCGGTACCTCTGTATCCCGGTCCCGGTCGTAATAGCTGTCCGCCTGGGAGGATGCGGACGTGTGTCTGGACGGCCAAGGTGGAGCAGCAAAACCTGGAGCCCAAGTCCCAACCGATCTTGCACCTCTTGATCGTGGGGACCGGTGCCGGTGCTCATAGCAGTACCGAGAGTGAGACCGGGGCCTGCGACCGGCCCGGTGCCAGGAGGTCGACCGGGATCTTGAGTCTCTACGCCCTGATCTGCTCCAGGAGGTACAGTGCCTGGTACGGTGCCGGGAGCTGGAGCGGTACCGCGAGTAGGGTGTTGGTGATCGAGAGACTGACCGGTGCCGAGAGCCCGACCAGTGCCGTGGCGAGGACCGGTGCCGAGACCGAGAGCGACGTCGAGATCGGGAACGACGTCTCGACTCAGAGCGGCGGCAGGACCGTGATCTTGATTGGTGCCGGTCCCCTACGCTGATCGACGGCGGTTTCGTCAGGGTCGGCTTGCCCAGGGACTGCAATACCCGCACCGGCGGTGCTGGGGGTAGGGGCGGTGCCGCTTCAGTGATGGCAATCAAGTCCCTCGCCGCGGAGAAAGTCTCTGGAGTTGATGGTAAGGTGAGCTCTACCACGGCCGGTGCCGGGGAGCTGTCGGGTGCCGGACTCAACTGCCCTCGTGGAGCTGGAGTTGACGGCACCGGTTTTGGCTGTGCTGCGGCAGTTATCGGTGCCGGGCGGTCAGCCTTAGGTGCAGTCTCTGGCTGCAACACTGGTGTTGTCGTCTGACCCTTCGCCGTCTTCGACCTCGGGGAGAGGGAGCGGCATGGGGTTGATTTCGGTGCCGGCGGTGGCCGGTGCCGGGAATCCTAAGGCTTACCGGCGACGCCCGGTGCCGTAGGGGTGCCTTTGCCCACCAACTGGCTCGTGCTCAGTGCCGAGGGCGACGGTGTCAGGGCCACTTCCATCAGGAGCTGCTTCAATCTAATGTCCTGCTCCTTTTTTGTCCTTGGCTTAAAAGCCTTGCAAATTGGGCACTTAGCCGATAAGTGCGATTCCCCTAGGCACTTCAAACAGGAGTCGTGGGGATCTCCTGTCGGCATCGGCCTATGACAGGCCGAACGCTGCTTGAAACCCGGTGAGCCAGGCACGAGCTCTGGCACCGGGTGCGGGGAAGGGGCTATCCCCTGAACCCCGCAACACTTACTAATTAACAACTATAACTATGAACTACAACTAACTCTAATGAAAAGACGGTTACTCACCTTTGTAACTGTTGTTCTTCGAGATGTGTTGCTCACATCCATTCCAGTTAGGTGTGTGCGCGCCGCGCGTGCACGTTCGTCGGAAACTTTTTACCCTAGCAACTCCAGTGGGCCGGCAGGTCGCCCCCCTGGAGTGGCGCCGCCATGGCGCTCAATATATATCCCTGCCGGCCCACCTGCTCCTCAGTTCCTTCTTGCCGGCTACTCCGACAGTGGGGAAGGAGGGCGGGTGTGGAATGGATGTGAGCAACACATCTCGAAGAACAACAGTTACAAAGGTGAGTAACCGTCTTTTCTTCTTCGAGTGATTGCTCACATCCATTCCAGTTAGGTGAATCCCAAGCCATACCTAGGCGGTGGGGTCGGAGTGAGAAGTCGCGGCATGGAGCACTGCAGATCCGAAGGCCGCGTCCTCTCTTGACTGCTGGACCAGGGCGTAGTGGGAAGCAAAGGTGTGGACCGATGACCAGGTCGCTGCCCGACAGATTTCCTGGATGGGCACACGGGCGAGGAAAGCCAGCGACGACGCCTGCGCCCTGGTAGAATGCGCAGTCACACGGCCCGTAGGGACGTGGGCCAAGTCATAGCAGGTCCTGATACAGGACGTTACCCATGAGGATAACCTCTGGGAGGAGATAGGAAGCCCCTTCATTCGGTCCGCTACCGCCACGAAAAGTTGGGGGGATTTGCGGAAGGGCTTGGTCCTCTCCACGTAGAACGCGAGAGCCCTACGGACATCAAGCGAGTGGAGCTGCTGCTCCCTGCCTGAGGAGTGAGGTTTCGGGAAAAAAACCGGAAGGAATATCTCTTGACTGATGTGGAAGGACGAGACTACCTTGGGGAGAAAGGCAGGGTGTGGCCTCAGCTGCACCTTATCTTTGTGGAAGACTGTATACGGGGGGTCTACCACAAGAGCCCGGAGTTCTGACACCCGCCTAGCTGAGGTGATAGCTACTAAAAAGGCAGTCTTCCAAGAGAGGTAAAGCAGGGAGCAAGTAGCTAACGGCTCAAAGGGGGGTCCCATGAGCCGAGACAACACCAAGTTAAGATCCCAGGTTGGAGCAGGGAGTCGGACGTTAGGGTATAAACGTTCCAGTCCCTTAAGGAATCTAGACACCGTCGGGTGAGCGACCATCCGCACCCGGGTGAAAGGTGGAGATAGCTGCCAGGTGGACTCGCAACGACGATATCGCCAGACCCTGCTGTTTGTGGGACCAAACGTAGTCTAAGATATTGGCCACCGAAACTTCCATAGGGCGGAGATTTCTCTCCACGCACCAACAGGAGAAACGCTTCCACTTGGCCGAATATGTCGCTCTCGTGGAAGGCTTCCTGCTGCCCAGAAGCACCTCCCTCACCGGTGTGGAGCAGCGCAGCTCAGAGCCGGTCAGCCACGCAGGAACCACGCCGCTAGGTGCAGCGACTGCAGGTCCGGGTGACAGAGGGCCCCGTGCTCCTGGGTAATCAGGTCCGGGTGAAGGGGCAGGGGAACCGGGTCGGCTATGGCCAGGTCCAGCAGCATGGGGTACCAATGTTGTCTGGGCCACGCCGGGGCTACCATGATCACGCGAGCCCTGTCCCTGCGCACCTTCAGAAGGACCCTGTGGACCAGTGGGAACGGGGGAAACGCGTAGTACAAGTGGGTCGACCACGGAATAAGGAAGGCATCCGCTATCGACCCGGACTCCCTGCCCTGAAAGGAGCAGAACACCTGGCACTTCTTGTTCCCCCCGGACGCGAAGAGGTCCACACGGGGATAACCCCACCTCTGGAAGATGGAGAGGGCAACGTCCGGGCGAAGGGACCACTCGTGCGACAGGAAGGATCTGCTCAAGCGATCCGCCAGCGTGTTCCGTACTCTGGGGAGAAAGGAAGCCGTGAGGTGAATGGAGTGGGCTACACAAAAGTCCCAGAGTCGCATCGCCTCGTGACACAGGGGAGAGGATCTGGTGCCACCTTGCTTGTTGATATAGTACATGGTCGTCGTGTTCATAGACTATTAGGGTTGGAAGGGACCTCAGGAGGTCATCTAGTCCAACCCCCTGCTCCAAGCAGTACCAATCCCCAGATTTTTACCCCCGTTCCCTTAATGGCCCCCTCAGGGATTGAACTCACAACCCTGGGTTTAGTAGGCCAATGCTCAAACCCCTGAGCTATCCCTCCTCCCCCTGTGTGTTGTCGGTAAACACTGCGACACAACGACCTTGAAGCTGATGGCAGAACGTTTGACAAGCAAGGCGGACCGCTCTCAACTCCCGCATGTTGATGTGCAACCCCACCTCCTTCGGGGACCACAGGCCCTGCGTTCTCAGGGTTCCCAGGTGGGCCCCCCAGCCTAAATCTGAGGCATCCGTTGTCAGGGACACCGAGGGCTGAGGTGGGTGGAAAGGGAGCCCCGCACATAGCACGGACTGGTCTAGCCACCAGTCGAGAGAATCTAACACCCTTTGGGGGATCGTGACCAGCATGTCTAGCGGCTGTCTTGCCGGCCGGTAATGATCCATGAGCCACAACTGGAGGGGCCTCATGCGGAGCCGGGCGTAACCGGTCACAAAGGTGCAAACCGCCATGTGGCCTAACAGGGCTAGACATGTCCGCACTGATGTCAAGGGGGCTGCCCGCAGTCGTTGAACGATCGCCGACAATGCCTGGAACCTCTGCAACGGCAGCAGAGCCCTGGCCACAGTGGCGTCCAGGACGGCCCCGATGAACTCCACCCTCTGCGTGGGGATCAGGGTGGACTTGTCCATGTTTATCAAGAGGCCCAAAGTAGCAAACAGGCCGGTGATCACGCGGACATGGCTGCAAACTTGCCGTTCCGACGTGCCCCGAATTAACCAATCGTCTAGGTAAGGGAACACGTGGATACGACTGCGTCGAAGATGTGCCACAACAACTGCCATGCATTTTGTAAATACCCTCGGGGCCGTAGAAAGGCCAAATGGGAGGACTGCAAATTGGTAATGAAGGGGGCCCACCATGAAACGAAGGAAACGTCTGTGGTGTGGCCAAATGGCAATGTGAAAATACGCGTCCTGCATGTCGAGGGCGGCGTACCAGTCTCCCGGATCCAGGGATGGGATAATGGTCCCCAGGGATACCATGCGGAACTTCAACTTCACCAGGTACTTGTTGAGCTCTCGCAAGTCGAGGATAGGCCTGAGGCCTCCCTTGGCCTTGGGGATCAGAAAGTAGCGGGAATAAAACCCCTTGCCTTTCTCGTTTTCCGGAACCGCCTCTATAGCTCCTTTGCTGAGGAGCGTCTGTACCTCCTGCCGGAGGAATTGCTCGTGAGAGGGGTCCCTGAAGAGGGACGAGGAAGGGGGGCGGGAAGAAGGAAATGATTCAAACTGCAGGCGGTATCCCGTCTGCACCGTGCGTAAGACCCAGCGGTCCGATGTTATTTGGGTCCACGCCGGGAGGAAAAACGAAAGGCGGTTGGAAAACGGGGGGGGGGGAGGATCCGTGGGGGAAACTGTTACTGCGCCCTCGGGCGCACCTTCAAAATGAAGGCTTGGGTCCAGGCGGGGGCTTAGAGGAGCCTTGGTTCTGCCCCCCTTGGTTCCCCGAATGCCTGCGCCTTCCATTCCTACCACGGCGCCTATTAAGGTCCTGCCGTTGGCGGAACTGGGAATATGGCCTGCGCTGCTGTTGTTGCTGTGGCCGGAAGGGTCTGCGTTGCGTTCCCGGTGTGTGCATCCCGAGGGAACGCATAATGACCCGATTGTCCTTCAGACTCTTAAGTCTGGGGTCTGTCTTTTCGGAAAACAGGCCCTGGCCTTCGAATGGGAGGTCCTGGATGGTATGTTGGAGCTCCGGAGGAAGGCCAGAGACCTGCAGCCAGGAGATGCGGCGCATCGTTACCCCCGACGCGAGGGTGCGGGCAGCCGAGTCTGCAGCGTCCAAAGAAGCTTGCAAAGATGTACGTGCAACCTTCTTGCCCTCATCTAAGATGGCTGCAAATTCCTGGCGGGCGTCTTGCGGCAGCAGCTCTTTAAATTTGTCTGCTGCCACCCAGGAGTTGAAAGCGTACCTGCTGAGCAGGGCTTGCTGGTTCGAAACCCTGAGCTGCAGCGCCCCAGCCGAGTATACTTTACGTCCGAGGAGGTCCATTCGCCTGGCCTCCCTGGATTTGGGGGCTGGAGCTTCCTGCCCATGACACTCTCTGTCATTTACCGATTGTACCACCAGGGAACACGGTGTCGGGTGTATATGGAGGTACTCATAGCCTTTAGAGGGGGCCATGTACTTCCTCTCGACGCCCCTCGCCGTAGGGGGGATGGAGGCCGGTGACTGCCAGATGGTATTGGCGTTGGCCTGGATGGTCCTTATGAAGGGTAGGGCGACCCTGGTGGGAGCATCCGATGAGAGGATGGTAACAATCGGATCCTCTATTTCCGAGACCTCCTCGGCTTGTAGGCTCAGATTCTGAGCTACTCGCCTGAGGAGGTCTTGGTGCGCCCTGAGATATAGCGGGGATGGGGGCTACTGGAGGAGGTACCAGCCACCGCTTCATCAGGGGAGGAGGATGAGGAGACCCCCGGCAAGAGAGTGTCTAATGGGGGGTCTCCCTCGGCCCTCGCCTCTGTCTCAGGAGCCAGAGCGGAGTCTTGCTGCTTGGACCCTTCCTCCCCATCCGGGGAGGGAGGGGGGCGAGACAACGAGGCTTCCGGCACCCTGTGCTCCGCCGTCGGAGGCCTAGCAGGAAGCTGTTGGGGCCCCTGGGCTTGATGGTATGCCCAGGGTGTCCAAAACCCCCACTGCTGCGGGCCTTGGTCGTGCTGTGGCGGGTCGTGAAAGAGCGCCGCCTGCCGGTCGGTGCCCAGCGCATACCCGCTGTCCGTTTGGGAGGAGACCGACGGCTGTCTAGAAGGCCACGGCGGGGCCGACCCTGGCTGGTAAGGGTCTGCGCGGGTCGGCAGGGACGATCTTCTCGGTGCCGGGGATTGGTACCGGGAGTCACGGCGGTGCCGGGATCGGGACCGGGTTCTGTCTCGGTGCCGGGATCTGGACCGGTACCGGCCGCCGCTTCGGTGCCGGGATCGGGACCGGGACCTGCCACCAGCTCGGTGCCGGGAGGTCGACCGGGACCGGGACCTGCCACCAGCTCGGTGCCGGGAGGTCGACCGGTGCGGCGAGTGACGGCGGGACTGGCTCCTGGAGTCACGGTGCCGGTATCGGCGGCTGGAGTCCGACCGCGACCGCCTTGAGGTCGACCGGTGCCGCGAGTGCGACCGGTACCGCCGAGGAGAGCGGTGCCGGGACTGCGAGCGGCGATGAGATCTCGACCTGCCGTGACGTCAGGACCTGGACCGCGAGCGCGAGTCCCGAGACGGTGCCGACATCATGGGCTTGCCTCTAGACGCGACCCGCACCGGAGGTACCGGGGGTGGCAGCTGAGTAGGCTCAGTTAAGGCAATGAGGTCCCGTGCCGAGGCGAAGGTCTCCGGCATTGATGGGACCAATATCTCAACCCCAGATCTCATGGGGGAGCTTGGCGGCACCGGACTCGACGGACCCGCCGGGCCCGGAGTCGACGGTGCCGGCGGCGCCGCGGCCGATGTTGAGGCCGGGCGCTCCAGTCGGGTCTGCCTGGCCGGAGTAGCAGACTTCGACGGTCTTGGTTCTGCCCCCGGTGCCGGAGAAGGTCGGTGCCGGGGAGTCTTTTCGGTGCCGGTGCGATCCGGTGCCGGTGCGATCCGGTGCCGGCGCCGAGATCACGGCCTGCGAAGCCGCCGGGTCAAGTGCCGCCTCCATAAGGAGAGTCCGGAGTCTTTGATCTCTCTCCTTCTTTGTCCTTGGCTTAAAAGCCTTGCAGATGCGGCACTTGTCCGATCTGTGCGATTCCCCCAGGCACTTCAGGCACGCGTCGTGGGGGTCGCTGGTGGGCATAGGCTTCTTGCAGGCCGCACACTGCTTGAAGCCCGGCGAACCAGGCATGAGCCCGGTGCCAGGTTCCGGGAAGGGCTAAAGCCCCCGGCGAACAACTATTTACAACCTATTTACACTTAATTACTACTATCTATACTTAACAATCTAACTAACAACTATAACAATAACGAGAGATAACGAGAGATAACAAGGAGAGCTAGGGACGTGGAGGACAGCTATGCCGCGCTCCACAGTTCCAACGACCGACACGGCGGTAAGAAGGAACTGAGGAGCGGGTGGGCCGGCAGGGATATATATTGAGCGCCATGGCGGCGCCACTCTAGGGGGCGACCTGCCGGCCCACTGGAGTTGCTAGGGTAAAAAGTTTCCGACGAACGTGCACGCACGGCGCGCACACACACCTAACTGGAATGGATGTGAGCAATCACTCGAAGAAGAACTATATATATACACACAATAACAGTAAACTATACTACGAATATAACTAGAAGAGACTACGAGTAGCTAGGGAAGGTGGAGGTCAGCGAAGCCGCACTCCACTGTTCCAACGACCGACACGGGCGGTAAGAAGGAACTGAAGGGTGGCTGGGTCGGCCGGGGTATATATTTGGCGCCATAGCGGCGCCACTCCAGGGGGCGCCCAGCCGACCCGCCGAGTGTTGCTAGGGTAAAAGTTTCTCCGACGAACGTGCACACGGCGCGCACACACCTAATTGGAATGCATATGAGCAATCACTCGAAGAAGAAGTAGAGTGAACAAGGAAGCAGATTTTCATCAAGGAGAAACAAACAGAACTTTCACACCACAGACTGGCCAGTCATGAAACTGGTTTTCAAAGCTTCTCTGATGCACAGCGCGTCCGGCTGTGCTCTTCGAACCGCCCTGGTGTCTGGCTGCGCGTAACCAGCAGCCAGGCGATTTGCCTCAACCTCCCACTCCGTTATAAACATTTCCCCCCTTACTCTCACTGGTATTGTGGAGAACACAGCAAGCAGTAATAATGATGGGAATATTGGTTTAGCTGAGGTCTAACTGAGTCAGTGAACTGTGCCAGCGAGCTTTTAAACATCCAAAGGCACATTTTACCACCATTATGCACTTGCTCAGTCTATAGTTGAACTGTTCATTACTACTGTCCAGGCTTCATGAGCCATAGGAGCAAGGGGTAGGCTCAGGTAGGAGGGACCACATGGTGCGGCCGACTAGGAGAGCAGCCTGAGGCAGAAGCCTCCAGCTGGCAGGATATTCCAGGCAGGACTGAATCTCCATTAGATGAAACTTAAAGAAGAGAATGACCTGGCATCATTCCCATTTTTGTCCAGGTGCCCCTGACCCACCTCACCGAGGCAGGCCAGGAGCACCCACGGGACAACAACGATGATGGCTAGCAATCATATTGTACAGTCTGCCGTCCACAAGGCAAGGCAAGGCAAGGCAAGGGGATGCTGCTGTGTAGCACTGCAGTACTGTGTCTGTCAGCAGCATCCAGGAGACATACGGTGACAGTGAGCTGAGCGGGCTCTATGCTTGCCGTGGCATGTCATCTGCACAGGTAACCCAGGAAAAAAGGCAGGAAACATTTTGCCACTGTTTTCAAGGAGAGATTGAGGGAGAGGGGGCCTGATGACATGTACCCAGAACCACCCACAACAAAGTTTTTGCCCCATCAGGCACTGGACGCTGAGCCCAAAATTTCAATGGGCAGTGGAGACTGTGGGGACTGGGATAGCTACCACAGTTCAACGCTCCAAAAGTCGACGCTAGCCTCAGTACAGTGGATGCACTCTGCCAACTTAACGAGCTTAGTGGGGACACACACAATCAACTGTATCAAATCGATTTCTAAAAAAAAATCAACTTCTATTAAATCGACCTAATTTCGTAGTGTAGACACACCCATAGAGGCTTATACTTCATCTTAAATATATTGTCTTCCTCAAACCTAAGGGCTGGAGTTCTCACTACTCCTGGACACAAAGGATGTTAGAAGACATTTCTTGCTATTGTTTCATTTTCAGCTGGCCATGAGATTGCATTCTTTCCTCTCAAAGATCTAGCTACTGCAATCCGTGCATGTGTGACCTCTAGCTTCTAGCTATGTGTTATGCCAAGGAATGAAAGTAACTCCAAAAAAACTCCGACAGGTTCAGAGTGCAGCACCCAACTTCGCCAGCAACATGGCTTATTGGGAAACATATCACTCTTCCTCAGTAAGCCAGAAAGATCATAAACCTCATTCATTTTCAGTACAAAAAATGAAGAACTTGCATCACCTTAGTGTTCTCACCTTAACGAAAATACTATCTAGAGGATGAGAGAGAGGAAGTAAAACAAAAAATCCTTAAGATACATGTTACAATTTATAAGTACCGTATATACTCGATCATAAGCCGGTTTGTATATAAGCCAACTCCCACCAAGACGGATAAGTAGTAATGGAAAATTTGTATAACCTGTTCACAAGTCGACCCTATAATTCAAGGGTTAGCAAACTTTGGCTCCCGGGCCATCAGGATAAGCCGCTGGTGGGGCAAGATGGTTTGTTTACCTCGAGCGTCCGCAGGTAAACCTAAGTAAACAAAGCGTCCCAGCACGCCAGCGCTTACTGGTGGGGAAATTGAGGGGGGGGGGGCTGGGAGTCTGAGGAGTAATCCCTGTAACCACACTCCACATGACCCCACCCCTAGCCTGGGGCCCCCCCACTCTCCCCAGACCATCCCTTCAGGACCCCCACACTCTTCCCATCCCATCCCTTCCCACCTTATCTGGTGAGGGCCAGGGGAGGATGTCTCTGACCTGGCTGGAGCTGCTCTGGCAGGCTCGGCAGCGTGGCTGCAGCCAGCTTTGGTGGGCCAGACTGGGCAGCGTGGCCACAGCATGCTCAGTGGGCTGGGCTGGGTGGCACAGCCGCAGCTTGCTCTGGCAGCATGGCCACAGCCTGCTCTGGGGCATGGGACCAAGCAGCACAGCTGCTTTGGAGGTTAGGAGGAGAGCAGCATGGCCAAAAGCGGAAAGACTCTGGCCCCGCCTCTTCCCTTCTGGCTGTGCTGCCTGTCCTTGCTCCCTCTGTTGGGGGGAGGGGCTGTGTCCCACCTCTACCTCTCTATACCCGTTCATAAGCCGATCCCCTTCTCAGATGCTTCCCTTTTTTACTAAAAACTTCGGCCTCTTATGAACAAGTATATACAGTACTCAGATACCATAGAGACAGATGTAGTATAAATACTTAGATGGTTGAAAGGAAGCAGACCTACGTCTACAAGCAAGAGCTATTAAGGCCTAATTATAAAAGTTAGGTGCAGTTACTGAGACTGCATAAGTGAGTTTTCATTTATGCTTCTACACAATATTCAATGTGGAAAAAAACAGTTTGAAAATGTACTCAATTACTGCACATGTAAATAAAGCATGCAGTTGAACATGCATTTTGTACAAGCCAGTAAAACCCCTTTTTAAAAAAAATAGACAAAACCCACCATTTTAGAGTATCAATCTAATCAGGTGCATCTGACGAAGTGGGTATTCACCCACGAAAGCTCATGCTCCAAAACGTCTGTTAGTCTATAAGGTGCCACAGGATTCTTTGCTGCTTAATCTAATCAGGATCATCAATTGTGCTCAAGACATTGTTTTTAAACAGACACTTGATTTTAGGTCTTGTGTCAATGCCTGAGCGATTTTGCTCAATTTGCTACCAAAATAAATAGATGTAATTGTTTAAAAGTAATATTACAGATTCAGGAAGAAAAGACAACATATAATACTTGTCTCCTGAAGCCCAACAACTCCAAGCGGGAAGCTGGGATTCCATGACAACTCTGAAAATGAAGAATTGGTATATTTATATAGATCATTACAATTTACATAAGAACCTTACATAAATTAAGAGGGTAATCAGCAAAGTATATTTTAAAATTGGGCCTGTGCACTTTGTTTCTTTAAGGTGTACAAAGGCAGCCTACGGGTTCACACAGCTTAACAGAGCAGGTAATAAGTAGTGTTCTGTGTTCTTTTAAAAGACTTCCTTTCTCCAAAAAAGTTAGTCACTGATGTTTAATATGTGTTAATAAAAAAGTTCCTTTTTGTTCATTATGTAAATATATATATATATATATAATGTAATATGTCATATTTCACTGAAAACTTTATGAAGCAAATAAAACAAAGTTAAGTTAGAGAAATACAAAGCTCTGCTTGGTACATGTCTAAAAAGAGGATTATGATAAATACCGGGGAAAAAAACACTTGGAAAATTTCTGCTTATGAACCTGCATGATTCTACATATTGTGATGGGGCAAGGCCAGATGGCTACAGTAAAGTAGTGAGGAACAGGTATGTTAGCCCCAGGATAAACAAATCCCTGGTACCATGGTAACCAAATGGCAGTCGCTCCAGGTTAATAAAGACACCTGGGGCCAATTAAGATGCTTCTAGAAGGCAGTGGAGATAGCTACATTGATTGGGACACCTGAAGCCAAACAAGGGCTGGTTGGAACTAGTTAAAAGCCTCCCACTTAGTCAGTGAGGTGCACACATGAGGAGCTCGGCGCAAGAGATGCAAGGAGCTGAGAGTGAGAGGATGTGCTGCTGGAGGACTGAGGAGTACAAGCATTATCAGACTTCAGGACCTGGTTCTGTGGTGAGGATAAAGAAGGTGTTTGGAGGAGGCCATGAGGAAGTAGCCCACGGAGTTGTAGCTGTCATGCAGCTGTTACTGGAGGCATTCTAGACAGTTGCAATCCACAGGGCCCTGGGCTGGAACCCGGAGTAGAGGGCGGGCCCGGGTTCCCCCCAAACCTCCCAGCTCCTGATCAGACACAGGAGGAGTTGACTCAGACTGTGGGTTCCACCAGAGGGGTAGATCACTGAGGTGAGCACATCCGCCAATAAGCGCAGGACCCACCAAGGTAAAGGAGGAACTTTGTCACAGTATATAATATAGAAAGCAAAATCCTGCCATAACCAAACTGTAAGTCAGAGTCAGTTTATGGCACCAATACAAAGGTCTCAAATCAAGCAAAAGTCCAGAACGTATATTTCTGATTTCTCCAAAAATAATCCAGTAGCTCTTCCAGCAATTGTTTAACACATTGATACCAGACTGGAGTTCTGCCTTTAATCTTCTTACAAGCTGATGCCCGGAAAACAACATGAAATGACATATTTATAGTTTAGTGATGATCAACTGACTTATGGGAGTTCTACAGCAAGCACTCAATTTCTGAGTATGCATTTCCACTATGTAAATTAAACTAGTTTCATCCGCAAAAATTCTTTGGTCTAACGAGCAACAATAGTGCAATCATTAGAAGGCAAAGTTCTGGAAGGGGATATCAAAATATAAGCTGTAGATAAGCATTTACAAATGTAAGCCCAAAAGCAAGCAATACACAGGCATTTCCAATAATTTATAAACCAGGTACCCCTCACAAGAATTATATTTGGAACAAAGGTTAGCACTCATACAATCCATTATATTTTCATTACTAATAAATATTTTGTACCTACAAAGCACTCCTCTGTACTGTTTATTCCCCTGTTACAAAAGAAAAAATTGATGCACAGATGTATATAATGATGTGCCAAACTCACGCAGGAAATCTACAGCATTCCTGAAAACTGAATCCAGCTCTTTTGATGCAGAATTTCTTTAGTCTGAGATTTAAGATATTTTCATTTCTATTGTAATAGATACCATATTTAAAACCAACACAGTACATTAGTAGTCAAGTTATCAAAAAAGGAACAACAAAAGTAAATCATATTAAATAATTAAACTACAGATGTCAATACATGTCCTCTGTGACAGGTTGAGTCACTGAGACCCCTTTGGGACTGTCACCTGATGTCCTGAGACCACCTCTGAGCCTGTTTTCTCCGCCAGTTTGAGCCTCCAGAATTCTGCCTTGTTGAGTCAGCCATGCCAGTCTGCTCCAACACAGACCCAGGGTCTGAACCATGTGCCCCAAAGCTTCAGACTTAACTGAAAACGGTTTAGCAAGTGCTCCTGTCTCTAGCACCCAGATATCCAGCTCCCAATGGGATCCAAATCCTAAATAAATCTGTTTTACTCCCTATAAAGCTTATAAAGGGTAAACTCATAAATTGTCTGCCCTCTATAACACTGATAGAGAGATATGCAGAGCTGTCAGTTTCCCCACATATTAATCACTTACTCTGAGTTAATAAATAAGCAAAAGAGATTTTATTAAGTATAAAAAGTAGGATTTAAGTGGTTCCAAGTAATAACAGACAAAACAAAGCAACTTACCAAGCAAAATCAAACAAAAAACACACAAGTCTAAGCCTAATACATTAAGAAACTGATTACAAATAAAATCTCACCCTCAGAGATGTTCCAATAAGCTTCTTTCACAGACTGGACTCCTTTCTAGTTTGGGCCCAATCCTTTCCCCTGGTACAGTTCTTGTTAGTTCCAGCTCAGGTGATAACTAGGGGATGTCTCATGACTGGAACCTCCTTTGTTCTGTTCCACGTCCATATATAGCTTTGGCAAAAGGCTGGAAACTTTTGTCCCTCTGAATCCCCACCCCTCCTTCTAAATGGAAAAGTACCTGGTTTAAGATGGATTCCAGTACCAGGTGACATGGTCACATGTCCTGTGAGACCCCCAAGCATTCATTCTTCCTGGCTCGACTCACAGGAAGGCTTGCAAGTAAACAGAGCCATTTACAACCAATTGTCCTAGTTGATGGGAGCCATCAAGATTCCAAACCACCATTAATGGCCCAAACTTTGCATAATTGCAGTAGGACCTCAGAGTTATATTTCATATTTCTATTTTCAGATACAAGAATGATACATTTATA
Organism: Gopherus flavomarginatus; assembly: GCF_025201925.1. NCBI lineage: Eukaryota > Metazoa > Chordata > Testudines > Testudinidae > Gopherus > Gopherus flavomarginatus. The sequence continues at coordinate 213,611,463 of NC_066617.1, read as the reverse complement.
CAAATAGGATGAACACACTCAGTAGATTATAGGCTTTTATAATGATACTTTACAAGAGACCTTTTGCATGAAGCATATTCCAGTTATACTATATTCACGCTCATTAGCATATTTTCATAAAATCATATGGATTGCAATGTCACACCGTCATCTTGGAAAGAACATACGCTTTGATATTCCCTGAACAGCACAATGAGTGGACCCATCGTTCAACCTCAAATTCTGTAATATTTTAAAAAATTATATGAATCATGATCATATATAAAAGAAGGTGTAACTAATGGGATAAGGTGTAACCTATCTCAGTGGCCTAATAGATAAGGCAATGGTTTTCTAAGTCAGAGACTGTGGGTTCAAGTCCCATCTGGGGTGAAAAACTACTTTCAGGAGGGAGGGATAGCTCAGTGATTTGAGCATTGGCCTGCTAAACCCAGGGTTGAGAGTTCAATCCTTGAGGGGGCCATTTTAGGGATCTGGGGCAAAAATCTGTCTGGGGATTGGTCTCCCTTTGAGCAGGGGATTGGACTAGATGACCTTCTGAGATCCCTTCCAACCCTGACATTCTATGAAAAGAAAAAAGTTACTGTATGATATTCCTATAGAAAATCAATAATGACAAGACTGCCTTCAAAGTATCTTCTTGTGCACTACATAAAAAAAGCTTTAACTTGAGGCCGGCCATGCCCGTAATAGCACTTAAAAGATGTAAACACTGAAGGAGATAGGATAGAAGATTTTGTGAATAAATACTAGAATGTAGGCTTTCACATGTTCAGGGTTTATCTGATGGCCATATTTGGTGTCGGGAAGGAATTTTCCTCCAGGGCAAATTGGCAGAGGCCCGGGAGGTTTTCCGCCTTCCTCTGCAGCCTGGGGCACGGGTCACTTGCTGGAGGATTCTCTGCACCTTGAGGTCTTTGAACCACGATTTAAGTACTTCAATAAATCAGACACAGGTTAGGGGTTTGTTACAGGAGTGGGTGGATGAGATTCTGTGGCCTGCGCTGTGCAGGAGGTCAGACTAGATTACCATAATAGTCCCTTCTGACCTTAAGTCTGTGAATCTGTGAAAGTGCTTATCATCCATACCTAAGGCCTGTTACATTAAATCCATTTTTTTAACTTATAATTAAACTTAATTTATAGGTTAGTTTATAAAAACATACCTTTCTTTATAAGTTAGTCTACAAAGTTACTAAGCATTTTGACTCTGTAGGAACCTACAGCTTAGCAAATTGCAATAGAGGGATTCTCTTTTGACAGGTGAAGGATAGCTCAGTGTTTTGAGCATTGGCCTACTAAACCAAGGGTTGTGCGTTCAGTCCTTGAGGGGTCCACCTTGGGATCTGCAGCAAAATATCTCCATTTTTTTTCTCTCTCTAATTTATACTACTGGGACATGAATTTACTGAAATTGATGCTACTTGACCATTTAACGTATTAGATTTTCTTCTTTTACAGTAAAATTGAGAGCAACTGAGTTGTTACATGAAAATTGTTTCTATTAACATACTATTGACATTAAAGAATTGACAAAATAAGGTCACTACCATGCTTGTACTCTCACTCAATTAGACTTATAAAGTAAATTCCCATGGAGCAGGTGGTCAGAACCTGACAGAGTCATCTGCGGAGATCCCCCTGAGGAAACCTTGATAGAACTGCACATAACGACATTTTAAAATCTGGCAGCAGTAGCTTTGCACTCGAAGTGAATGATGATGCATTTTTGGTAAGAAATACAGCAGTAGTGGAATGAAATTTCCACGGCGCATTGTAACATCAATTGTTAGGGGACTTCACTTAAACAATGCGCCATGGAAATTTAAGACCAGAAATGAAATGTTTACGTAAAGTGGACACTCCAGACACCACCATTCATTTTACAGAACTACCTGCCTCCCTCCCCCCGCAATTCTCAGAAGGCATTGAAAGAAGTTGATTACTATAGATCAGATTCTTTATCTTCTACATAGTTAAAATAAAGGGAGAAAAGTAGCACAGAACTTTTAATGTTTTCAAATATCAGAACAACAAACTGGGAAAGCGAACAAAGGCAATGCACACTTTTCCCCAATTTAAAATGATGTCAGTGAATCCATGTCAAAATCAGCAGTGTACTACTGCTAACAATTCTTAGAACAGGAGAGAAACAAGTCAGTACAAACAAATTTAATGCTGCATAGCATTAAATTTTGTGTAACATGAACTTCAAAACCAACAGTTCTGAAACTGAACAGAGTAATTACTGAAAATGAAATTATAGGGCAGTTATGACATCTTAAGCAGCTTAATCAATCATTAGTTTATTAATAGAACATATCTGAAGTATCTTTAGTAAAACTAAGGTGACTCACATTAAGAGAAGTTTTATACTGAAAACATCAACATTAACTGGACTGAGAAAACCATGAAACATATTCTGTTTTAAAGTGTCTCAGTTAAAATGCGTTTCACCTATTAAGGGCAAAACCAGAAATAAACCACAAACTAAAGCGGTAAAACCCAGTCAAACATTTGTATACCTGTATGATAACCCTATCAGTTCCAGTACTAGAGAAGTGATCAGCACAGATGATGTCTTTAATACAAAAGTACAATTTAATGCAAATCCTAAATCTATAATTATATTAAAATTTACTTTGGTAAAAAGTTATGAACTGTAACTTACTGCATGACTTAACTAAAAACTGATCAATACAGTTTGCATGAATGCACCATTCCGGGGAGTACAGAGCACCATTTAAAGTGGTGGGGGCGGGACGCATAGATTTGTTCCCCTCCCACTTTGACCTGATCCTTCTCTTCTCCTCTTAGGAGCACAGCACCACAACCTCCACTAGCCAGACTCCCTGGTCCATGAGCCCCTATATAACCACCCCCTTCAAATGTGAGTGACATTAAAACATGGCATATGGGGTCACAGCACCACTCATATTTGGTCTGACCATCCTTTTCTCATAATGGAAGGGTGGCCAGGCCAAATCTGATTGAGCGGCACAGCGACTTTGCATCCACCCACCCCCAACCTATGATACGGTTCGTAACACTGTATCCACAGTGCTATTTAATATTTATATGGATTTGTTCTTTGACTTTGGATTTTATGATCCCACACACAATGGATTTGATCTTTGGTGTAGGACTAAGTTATGGAGTATGGTGATCTCATCTGTCATTGTCAGATCTGTACTTCAAAAACATCATACAGACCACACAGAGAACCTATCCTCACTCCCACTGTAGCTGTGGACCTGTTTAAACAGACCACTCTTGGCTACTAACAGACACCGAGCTCTGGAACTCAGACAGAAAATGTGGCCCATATACTGGCCCTGTGTCTCAAATGCCTGTAGACCACTACAGCCTTTTTGTTTGTTTATTTACAATCACCATATCACTGGGTCTACACGCCTCAAACCCATCATCTGTGCAGTATCATGGTATTAGCTTGACAGAGACAATGCAATAGGGCAAGTGGCTAGAATCCTGTTGATTGAAAACAGGCTCTAAATTCTGTGGGATTCAAATTTCTATGCCGTGACAGGTTAAAATAAGAAATTATTTTTTCCACTAGAACAGTATCTGTTAGCTACAGACTAAAAGAATTATTCCAAGTAGTGAACAGAGTGAGAAATCTCAATAGTTGTGTCTTGGAAACAGAATCAAGTATCTGTCTTTGTGAAGATTTTTCATTATCTACAGAACTTCACAGTACAATTGACCAGATCTGAAAGAGTCTACTTGATAACAGAGACAGAGTACCCAAACAAATGGGGTAAAGGTACCCTTACCTTCAGTTGACCAAGAACCTCTGTCAGTGACATAGATATGTTGGGAAGGCTTTGCTCAGTCCCAAGAGATGAATCAGACTTGAGATCAAATTTAGACTTTGGTTATTCAACACAGAAGAATAAACAGTTCTTCACAGCCATGACAAAATAATGCATCTTGTAGATTTTGCATTGTAATTGACTAGTTAATTTTTAGATGCCATTTAATCAATAAAAGCATACAAATCTCTGGACATATTCCTTATGGTCATCATGTCCATTCTATATTATCTCATAATCTCTTGAACTCTTGCAGGACTGGATGCAGTTTGGTCCATTCTTGGAGTAGACACATTCAGGGCAACATTTCGGCATAGTCTACAGATGAAAATCTGTTCAACAAATATTTAGCTCATGTTTAATATAAGCAAGGTAATGTTACAAGGAACGATATAAAATTCCATGCGACTTGAGTGCATGCCAATAAAAAGCATTTCAATTTTATTTTGTGGTGTGAGCATTTTAGATTGGTATTTGAGTAATTATGCATGGGCCACTGAAAGGTACACTTATATTCTAAGACTGCAGCCAGATCACAACAATAAGTACAGCACGTAACAAGAACTATTTTGGTAGCTTTTCACAGCACGTGCACTATGATTATTAGATATTGGGCTGTGTAGTTATAACCACTTAAGTTTTTTAATTGGATTTCTAGATCCATAAGGAATATAAAAATGTCATTTAAAAATTACAGTTATAAACAAGAAAAAAAGGAACTTTAGCATTAAAGTTGTCACTGTGTCTTTAACTTACACCATTGTGCTTGTAACCAAACAGCAGTATTGTTGTTTTGCATTACAGAATTACTGTTCACTGGTGACTGGATGGGAAAACATTTCATTTCTGTTTCCACTTAAGTGAAAATGTTCTGGTCAATCATTAGGAGCATCTGTCCAGGCCACAACATTGGCTTTAGAGATCCTTAAACAAAAGAAATGAAACTGCTAAAGTTACCGTAAATACTATACTATAAAATGTTGATATATTCAGGATAAAGACAGCTTTTCAGAACATTAGCTTGCTAATAAAGCTTTTTTATTTTGTTTACTACCATTTAAAAACAAAGTAACTAGATAACTGTAATGTCTATTTACTTCTGCTAGTAATCTGTATTACTGAAGTATGGTATGTTAGCATAATAAAACCCTAGGCAGCATTGTAGCATCAACATGTGTTACTTGTCCTTCAGATTATTGCAGTGAGGAAAAAGTCAAGCTCTCAAACTAAACCCTTAATGGATTTCTTCCTACACTACCCCTGGTGTAGGTTGGTAAACATATATATTATACTCTATATACATGACTTAAAATGCATTCACCCCATTTAATACATATTATCACAGTTTCAGTCTACTACATTTTAATATACGGTACAATAATTGACAATGGTATACATTTATATTGCAATGAATCTCAGATATTAAAGTGTAGCCAACGTGGCTCACTTAAACACAAACAGTTGAATTTAAAGCTAGTATAAGTAGATGCAATTCCACTGACAACACTGCATCCACTTATATCAACAGTGAATTTTATTAATCTTCTGTGGTGTTCTAGACAAATGCAAAAGTTAAACTTACACGTATTCAATATAACAGCATATTCTCCAAGGGACAAAATGATGCACCCCACAAATTACATTTGTACTCTCAAAGTATGTATTACAAAAACTATAGCTACACTGTCTACATTCACTCCAAATTAGATTTGAGCCTTTATGACTTGCAACTCACAAATATTAGCTGTCAGAATTTCGAATCAATTAAAAAAAAATTAAAGTTAGTGAATGCCCTATTAACAAAATATGTTCTCAATTAAAAAATGTAATTTCTATAAACCTATAATGTATTTAAGTTTGCAAATGCAGTGCTTTCTTAAATTCAGAACTGATTATACATAAGATGCTTTGTAAACAGTCTTCAGAAGTCAATCATCTTCCGGGCATTAAATATAGTCTGTTTCAACAGCACAAATAATAGCTTCTAGTGCAAGCCAAGAACTGGGAGCTGTAACCACTTCCATTCACACCTAATCAAAACAGGTTCAAAACAGAGTCTCACATTTCCTATGCTCACTACAGATAGATAACTGGAATGAAAAGCAGTCATTGCTTCCCAAATTGTCACATGCTGCCATACAAGCAGTAACGTGGTTAAAAACTGATTGCTTCTATTTTCCCACTGAAATCTAGTATTCTTGATTTAAAAAAAAAAAACCCCAAAAAAACCTAGTAATTTGTGTGAAGGGATTTAAGGGAACTAAAATTCTGAAGTAGAAAAGTTGCCTCATTTCTCTGATAGAAAGAGCTTCTAAAATAAAATCCTCAGCCATTAGTAGCTACAACTAATTTCAGTAAAAACTAACTATAGTAAAAGCAACTTGTAGATAATTTTCAATACTACTAACTGTCAGGTATGACACAACACATGAATAATAGTTTAATATTTTTAGGTCAATTTAAGTGATAAAAAGGTCAATTTTCACACAAGTCATTTCGTCTTTTGTAGCTCTTTGCATGGCACAATGGATGAATGAAGCAGAAAACTAGGACCACACTGCTCTGTAAGACAAAGCATGCAAAACAAATATATCTAGACTCAGCTATGCTGTGCAATGTATGAAAAATTATCCTTTAATATATATTGTTCCTTCTACATTTAAAGCATAGCAGTAGAGCAATTGTGCTGGGACTGAACCTCTTTCCCACACAGAGTTCCTTATTTTAATACAGAATAAATCTATCTAAAGCTAAGTATTCCATTGGACTTTTAAACAAAACCAGTCATTTATGAGATGTCCAGAAGATCATTTAACATATTATAGAGGTACAAAAGGGACCACTATGCTGCATCGCATGTTCCTCTGAAACAGTAATTTTAAATTCTGACCTCTTAGAAAGGGAAAATACTTTCCCTTCTTTGGTTAATATATTAATGTTTCTCTATTTAGATATTTAGGAGTAAACTTTCAGTTACGCTGATGCCTGGCTTCCCATTTTATAGTAACAAATTTGAGGACTTGTTCCCCTCCCTACATTGCCTTATTGAGGGCACAGATCGGGGAGTCAAAAGGTACAAGTATTAAAATTTGCATCCACAAATAGATTGCGTAAAACCCAGGCATGAAGAGGGTTAATGTTTTGTTTGCTCTGCCTCAGTGACTAATTTAGGGCATGTTACCCTTTATGCTGCGTAAACATCCCATTTCCCCCCCTCTACATCTCTTTGTATTTTCAAGAAAGTTACAATAAATGTTTAATTACAATGCACAAATGTGTTACAGTTGGTATACGAAAACATGTTCTTGGGACATTTGATGATAGATTTATATAGATAAATCATTAGAAAGAGAAGAGAGAAGCAGCTTTAGTATGTGTTTTTTCTTATGAAGAAATTAGATCTAGGACTGATCTATCCCCTCACCTCCCAACATGACTATTTCTGTTCCTATAAATTTTCACTATTTAAAAATCTCCATTTAAAAAGTGAGCTTACTCACCAAGTGGGGTTCTCCCAGGCACTCTCAGCTCTAGTTATAAAACCACTTAAAAGCCTGTTAAAGCATCCTGTGCCAAGAACCGGCTTTAGATATATTTATAGCAGAAAACATGGCAAGGTCCAGATAAGTCTTATTAGCCTATTTAATAGTTATTTGGGGATTTGTTTATTAAACCTTTAATAACTTAAAAATAACTTAGCTTCAGTTTATCACTGGACCTTTGAAATGCCTCTAACATACTGTTAGTTTGTTGGCAATTTAGCTCTTGAAGGCCTCTGGTGCTTTAATAGAAAATAACTAAAAAGTATTAATTTAAAACAACAACATGCCTCATATAAAAGCCACTCAATCACGGCAAACAAACCATAACCATTTTAAAATAAAAGCCAATATACACATTCCATAGCACTATTACAAATTCAGGAGTTAATAACTTCTGAAATTAGACTTTAATAAACTAAATTTTGGTCTAGATTTCAACTAGGAGATGCTCAAAAGAAGCAGGCTCTCATATGGGTTGTGAAGGAGGATAGTAAAGATTCTTGGTGCACAGAAGTGAAGTATCATTCTAAGCAAAGGAAACAACATGGCAAAAAGGCATGAAAGCAAGAGTGGGAGCAGGAGATGGCAAAGGGAACAGTAGGAAGAATGGACTGAGCTTGGGGACAAGGCGGGAAACAAAGGGAGATAAACTATATTATGTAAGAAACAACTCCGCAGTGCACAGGCAGCTAGTGAATAGTGCTTTGTCAGTTTCAAGGACAGCCTTGGTAATATCCACAGGTAGACAACAGTCTGCTAGGAAACTACTTCCTTTCAGGAACTAGAAAATCTAGATTCACTTACAACTATTTGAGTCCCAGATACCTGCATAAACTTCATAAAGATTAAAAAAGTGACACACTTAATTCACAAGAAAAGCTTACCTTCAGAAAAGGAACAGATTTCAACTAAGTGTCCCAGAGGCTTTTGGAACCTATATAGGAATTTCAATCATATGGTTGTTTTCTCATTTAAAGTGACCCAGCGAATTAAAGTTTCCCACAGCAACATACAGCAAAGTGGAGAACTGAGTATCCCAGGAATGCTAACCTTTACCTGATAAAGAGCAACACCTGTGACTGACATTCATTTTCGCATCCATTTTCAGGGCAGAGGGGGGAGTGGCATGTACAACCACTAGACAGGTATGCACTTAAGTTTACTAGCACATAACTGCTAGTGAGTCATGTGACATCAACTAGCTTTTGCAGGTGTTTAAATGTGCCACAATTCCAATAAAAGATGGTTAACTTTACTCCTGGGGGAATTCTGCTTCAAAAAATTTAAAATTCTGCACAGTATTTTAAAATTCTGCATATTTTGTCAAAATAACACAATATAAATCACACCAGTTTCCGTTATTTCGTTAATTTATTTCAAAATGGCTGTCAGCAAGTATGTCTCTAACAATACAGACAACAAAATTGATTCAAGAAATGTTTTTTGACATTATAATCACTCCAGTTTCAATTATTCTGGTAACTTATTTAAAAATATCTGTCAGCAAGTGTGCCAGTTACAGACCAAAAAAAGCCCCAACAGATTCTGGTAATTTATTTTTTTGACAAATAGATTCCTTACTAGGCATATTATGCAGAAATTCGAGTAATTCGTTTAAATTACAATACAGAATTGTATTTCCTTCACCTGTCAGGAGTAATGCAAAGGCTTGGGGGAGTCAGGGGTAATAGGAGCTGAGGGAGAGGGAAGGAGCTTAGGAGTGAATCAAGAGGTTGTTGAGTGTGAGTGGAAGGTTTTGGTTGTTGTTTTTGTTGTTGTTGTTTTTGGGGGGGAGGGATTGTTAGGGAGTTGGGAAGCCTCTCCCATTCAGTTAGGCACATCTGCCTCTGTCCCCTCACTCTCCATCCCTATTGGTCTCTGCAGCCCCTCACTCCTAGCCCCCAGGTTCAGCATAGTCAGCCCATTAGCTCCTAAGCCCATGCCCCACAGTCTGATCCCCCCAGCCATTCTGAACCCCTGTCTGTGACCCCAAAGCAGCCCTGTGTGCCATACTCTGTCCAAACCTAGCTCCGGGGGCAAGGTACTATGATGAACTTCTACTCCTTGCAGAATTCTACAGCACTGGGCATAGAACTCCCCCCAAAAATACATTCTGCCCCAGAAGTGCTGTATTTCAGCCTTTTGCCCAACAGAGGCCGCTGTGGCACTAGGACAGCCAGCTGCATTCAACTGCATACAACTAGCTATGCATCTGAAGAAGTGAGCTGTAGCTCACAAAAGCTCATGCTGAAATAAATGTGTTAGTCTCTAAGGTGCCACAAGTACTCCTGTTCTTTTTGCGGATACAGACTAACACGGCTGCTACTCTGAAAACTAGCACATAAGATCTCATAACTGAAAAACTGGAGTGTTATATTCAACTCTGATTTTCAGCTGATTTCCGGGCAAAGGAACCCAGTCAACTAGAGCGGAGCATCCCATTTCTAACATTTTAACTAGAGAGAACAACAAGAATTACTTTTTTTTTGATGGATCCTTCCACTCAGAAATAGGAGAAGCCCTACCACCTTACTGAATTGGTTTATCCACTGGAGAAGTTTAAGCTTGGGACATGTGAGAAATCAAGATTATATTTCGGAAGAAACTTGCAGAGTGGCTCTCAAAGACATGCGAAGAAGAACCATTTCTTCTTACAGCTCGTGATTAAGAAAGAGGTAAGTGTGGGAAGGGACCAGCTGCTGGTAGTGACCAAAAGATTCTGGAAGGGAGGTTGGAAAGTTGGAGACCAAGGTCAGCTGCAGCACATTTATACTTTTTTGTTGCTGATGATGAACTAGACGGGTCTCTGAAAAGGAGAGGAGCAATGCTGCATAGGCCCTCCTTGGTGGGATAGCTGTCCCTGGATCGACAGACTCCATGTGGGAAACTGCCAGGGATAGGCCAGGAAGATAGTTTACAGGGATCCAATACAGCAACGTTCAGAAGGAGGACAGAAGGAAGGGTGAAGACTTCAGGAAGGCTTTAAAACTGAAATGACACAGATCTAAAGTCACTATGATAATAAAAAAACACCAGTTTTCCATCTTGACAATGCAAACATCTGAATACATGCTTACCTTTAAGAGCACCAGTAGTTCCAATGAAGTCAATGGAACTACTCATAGGAGTTCAGTTATGTACCTGCTTAAGTATCTTGCTGAATCAGGCTGTTAATTTTCAACCTTTGGGGTTTTCTTAAAAAAAAAATCAAGGGGGGGAAAAGAAAAAATCAAGAAAAATACCCTAATGGCATTTTTTAAAATAATCTAGTTCATCACAACTTTAAGTTGCTATAGCACAAACTTTTAAAAAAAATTATAAAGCATCAACCTAATTAAAATCTATTACTTTTTTTAAAAAATGGGAAACTTGAAACAGTTCTATATGGACTTCAACTATAAGTACAGACGTCCCCCGATTTACGCAATCGTTCCATTCCGAAAAGCCTTGTGTAACTCTAATTCTGCGTAAGTCAATGTATACCCATATGTTACGCAAAAATTTCCTGGCTTATGGACCTTTAAATGTGAATTTGCATAAGTCGCGTAAACCAGGGACCATCTGTACCAATATACAAAGCAGAGGAATAGAAAAATGTAATGGACCACCATTTGAAGCATGATACTCAGAATTATAAAGGGATCGACAGACTCTTTCAGGCCTGGCAAATATTAGCGCACACACAAAAAAAAAGTTCACTTAGGATCACTGGATTGCATGATGTCTCCAAATGTTGCACCAGTTTTGAAACAGAAATGCCTAAGAACTGCAGAAGTTTATACAGATATACCAATCAATGCTGAATTATAAATAATGAGATCCTATAAAAAATTATGGAGTATCGCTTACCTGTATCCCCACCCTCAAGAGCTACATATTATCCCTCTGTCACCTCATTTGTCAAAACCACAGCCTAATCTGCTAAACACACCCTAGGAAGGGCAACTGATTCTTTAAATTAAGACCGAAGCATCTCTCTCATAGCATTCCTTCACTCCTACCCCAGCTCTGGCAACAATACAAACCTTTATTCCCCATTTGTCCATTTTCCTACAATTGTCTCCCTACCTTTTTTATGTTATCCTTACAGACGTGGAAAGCACTTACAAGGCAGCTATCCTCTCTCTCTCCTCATTCAAATCCCTCCAGAGGACACATTTTCAAGAAGAGAATTGAAGATTTTTTTATATATAAGAATTAGGGCTGTCAAGGGTTAAATCGCGATTAAACAAGCGATTAAAAAAATAAATTACGATTAATCACACTGTTAAACATTTAACTATAATTTATTTTAATATTTTTGGATGTTTTCTACATTTTTGAATATATTGATTTCAATTACAACATAGAATACAAAGTGTACAGTGCTCACTTTATACTTATTTTTATTACAAATATTTGCACTATAAAAATAGTATTTTTCAATTCACTTAATACAAGTACTGTAGTGCAATCTCTTTATCATGAAAGTTAATTCTACATTTGTAAGTTCACGTACAAAAAAACTGCATTCAAAAATAAAACAACGTAAAACTTTAGAACCTACAGATCCACTCAGTCCTACTTCAGCCAATCGCTCAGACAAACAAGTTTGGTTAAAATTTGCAGGAGATGCTGCTGCCCGCTTACGTCACCTGAAATTGAGAAGAAGTGTTCATATGGCACTGTTGTAGTCGGCATCGCAAGATATTTACGTGACAGATACGCTAAAGATGTCCCTTCATGCTTCAACCACCATTCCAAGGCACATGTGTCCATGCTGATGATGTGTTCTGCCCAATAACGATCCAAAGCAGAGCGAAACACCACATGTACATTTTCATCATCTAAGTCAGATTCCACCAGCAGAAGGTTGATTTTCTTTTTTGGTGGTTCGGGTTCTGTAGTTTCCACATCGGAATGCTGCTCTTTTAAGACTTCTGAAAGCCTGATCCACATCTCAGCCCTCTCAGATTTGGGACAGCACTTCAGATTCTTAAACCTTGGGTCCAGTGCTGTAGCTATTTTTAGAAATCTCACATTGGTACCTTCTTTGTATTTTGTCAGATCTGCTGTTAAAATGTTCTTAAAATGAACATCATGCTGGGCCATCATCTATAACATGAAATATACGGCAGAATGCAGATAGAACAGGAAACATACGATTCTCCCTCAAGGAGTTAAGTCATAAATTTAATTAATGCATTATTTTTTAAATGAGTATCATAAGCATGGAAGCATGTCCTCTGGAAGGGTTACCAAAGCATGAAGGGGCATACAAATGTTTAGCATATCTGGCATGTAAATATCTTGCAATGCCAGCTACAATGGTGCCATGCAAACGCCTGTTCTCACTTTCAGGTAATACTGTAAATAAGAAATGGGCAACATTATCTCCCATAAATGTAAACAAACTTGTTTCTCTTAGCAACTGGCTGAACAAGGACGATGACAGAGGGGACTTGTAGGCTCTAAAGTTTTATATTGTTTTATTTTTGAGTGCAGTTATGGAACAAAAAAAATCTATATTTGTAAGTTACACTTTCAAGATAAAGATATTGCACTATAGTACGTGTATGAGATGAATTGAAAAATACTATCATTTTTACAGTGCAAATATTTGTAATAAAAAATAAAGTGAGCACTGTACACTTTGTATTCTATGGTTGTAATAATCAATACATTTGAAAATGCAGAAAAAGATCCAAAAATATTTAATAAATTTCAGTTGGTATTGTATTGTTTAACATGCATCCAACGAAGTGGGTATTCACCCACGAAAGCTCATGCTCCAATACGTGTGTTAATCTATAAGGTGCCACAGGACACTCTGCTAATTTTTTTGAGTTAATCACATGAGTTAACTGCAATTAATCAACAGCCCTAATAAAAAAAATTTAAAAACTTGTTCCACCATGCTGTGTATAGATCTTCACTGTATATACATATAATTATATTAACAACACACACTCAATCTTTCTATCTACTGAGCAGACAAGCCTATGACTTTGGTTGCATAATTCATTTAGCGTGGAAAGAGACCAAGGAACTGATTTTTACCCATCAGGAAAAACTCTACTTTGCATCACCAGTTTCCTTGTCAACTGGTATATGGTCAGCATAACAGAACATTCTTTTGCAAATGTTCTCTCACACACACACACAGACTCTCGAAAATAATCTTACTCAAGGGTAGCTTTCTTAGATAGTCATAAAAAGTGCTACTCTGACATCCCTATCAACTGGCACTCCCTATCTTCCTCTCCCCCTTTCACATAAAACAATTTATGGTTCAGAGGCTGGACAATGACCTCAGAAATAATAATAATAATAATAATAAAAAAAAAATCTCTTTCCTCTGTCCTTTCCAGTGAGACTCTGACGGACTTGACACTGCAAACCTCCTCTCTGCCATTTGCATACTGCAACTATGATTCAGGAAGACTTGATTTAATCATAGCTTTCTAAATAAAAGGGCATTCTTGTGAAGAATATGTATTAAATATCAACCAAGAACTCAGAGATAGATGTGTGTACCTTCTAAAAATGAAATTTACAATACATTTTTAAGTGATATATTTTGAAAACTTTTCAGATTAATTTTACAGCTATATCAGAAGATGAATGATTATTTGGTTATTTCATTTACCATACGAAATTGAAGCAGATATTTATGAAGTCATTGGGAGGTGAACTATCTCCAATTCAACAGATTAAACATTAATATTTGGAGGATTTTCCTGCCATGCTGTATCAGGATAACATCATCAGACAGACATTTAAATTGTTTTATTTAACTAAAACAACATTATGTATTCTGGATTTTTTTTTCCTTCAACAGCAAACATATAATATTTTAACAAAACAAGCATATAAATTTTTGAATTTAGTTAAACATTCAGGTTTTTTAAAATCAGGTTTGTTTTTGTTAAAATTGTTTTTTAACTAAAATAGTTAAATGAAATATTTAAAAAAAAAAAACCAATTGTGTCAGCCAGGTCTACATGAGTAACTTAAAATATTGGCTTCTGCAGCTAACAGTCATCTTCACCTTCATTTTCCTGTTTGTTCATGATCTGAAAAAGAAAAACAAGCTTCCTGCTTTTTCAGATCCCAAATGATTTCTCAATTTGGAATGAATTAGTCCAAAGGCAGAAAATATTCTTTCTACACCAGCAGAAGAAGCTACTGCTGTTAAAAGTGAGATTATCACTTCGACAGTCTCTGAATCCAAGTGCTTAAGTGACTTCCACCAGTTCACTGGTGTGACTTTCTTTAAAATGCCATCAGCAAACATATATTTCTTGAATGGTTCTTATTCCCAAACTGGGTCTCTTTTGCGGCCTGCTGCCATCATAGGTTTTCCCTTGTAGTTGGAGAATGCTATGGTAGATCTCAAATCAATGTAGGCTACACTGATAAAGACCTCAAGATTTCTGGAATATGCTGCTCAAACAATTTCACCTTTTGTTTCTACTGCCTGTCCTTCCCTTCTCACATTCATCTCCAGGCTTCTTCTCCTTGTCCAGATCTATTCCGCCCCCAATAATCTTCTATTCATTGAACTTTTTGAAACTTTACACTTTTAGAGAGAGATAAGGGATTGACTGTACACAAATCAATAAGGTTGAGGTCTGTTACTTCTCACCTCTATATATTATTTGTTTATTTATTTATTTAAAATTTTTTTGCTGTTAACAAGCATGTTATCTCTGGAGATAAATCCACAGTTTTGAGAACTGCAAAACTAAGCATCTCTGATGGTATCGTGACTGAGCACTGAGTCTCACTGAGTAGATAGAAAGATTAGCCTAAACTATACAGAAGTCCCTGGAACTCCATAAAACTGGGTCCCTAATCCATTAACTATTGGAACTCATTTACAAAACTTTTCTTAGACATTACATGAATATATTGTCTCATTCTATACAATTAGAATTTATAATTCCTATTCCATGATAAAATATCTTTGAGCTATAATGTATCTTAATTAAAACTATCAAATCCAATTTAATCCTTTTTTTTAAATAATCATTTATTTTTATCCACCCTAACTGCAAGCCAGACTAATAAATATAAATTTCAAGATATTTAAACAAAGTCCAGAAAATCTGAATCAAAGATTTAATAGCATGCATATCTATCTACAGGAATCCTACTGTAGTTGACAGTAGTCCATCTGGATGCTTAGATGGGTCCAATAATGTTACAACTGTAGTGTGGTTGCTATTCTACAACCTATTCTAACACTCACTCTATTCCAGTGGTGAGCTGGAGCCAGTTTGCACCGGTTCATGCGAACCGGTAGTTAAATTTAGAAGCCGGTTTAGAACCGGTTGTTAAAGGAGTGGGCAAACTCTGATCCACAGGACCGTCCTGTCTGGCCCGCCTGAGCTCCCGGTTGGGGAGGCTCCCCTGCCTTCCCCGGTCCCTCCCTCGCCTTCCTCCCTCTCGTAGAGCCTCAGTGTGCCACGTCGCTGGCGCCAGTGCTCTGGACCGCTCCTGGGCAGCTCGGCAGCTCGTGCTGGCATGGTAAGGGCGTGGGGCTGCGAGCCGCGCAAGATCCATACACGCTGCCCTGAGCAGCATGGTAAGGGAGCCAGGCCTGGGAGGAGGGGTTGGATAAGGGGCAGGGAGCAGTTGGAGGGGGCGGAGGTTCTGGAAGGGCAGTCAGGGGACGAGGAGGGGAGGTTGGGTAGGCGTGGGAGTCCCAGGGGTCTGTCAGGATGGTCGTGGATGGGGTTGGGGCAGTTAGGGGACAGGAAATGGAGCGAGTTGGGTAGGGGGTGGGATCCTGGGGGACAGTGGGGGGGGTCTCGGGAGGGGGTGGTCAATGGGCGGCAGGTTCTGAGGGGGGGCAGTCGGGGGCAGGATGTGGGTGAGGGTCGGATGGTGGAGGAATAGGCTGTTTTGGGAAGTACGTAGGGCTTGTACTCACCAGGCGGTTCCCTACCAGGTCTTCGGCGGCACTTCGGCAGTGGGTCCTTCACTTGCTCCGGGTCTTCAGTGGCACTGAAGGCTGTACCGACAACAACCCGGAGCGAGTGAAGGACTCGTCGCCGAAGCACCGGCAGGGAACCAGTTCCTAAGCTTTTGGCAGCTCATCACTGCTCTATTCTACTTTCAGAAGCTACAGTACTACCAGCTGACACTAGGGTCTTCTGGTCCTGCAGCACATACACTACAGACAGAGATCCAAAGACACAAAGAAGGGAACATGGACTTCTGCAAGGCCATTTCCAATTATATGTGCTCTCTTCTGCTTCTGGATTTTCCACACTCAGGAACAAACAAGGAGATTTCTGAACTGAAGGAAGACTTTTGAGCCTGTGGATGGGTTTCCTGAGCTTGAAGGGTTACATGTGCATATACAAGACTGGGATCCTCAAACAGGAAAGATTTCTTTGCTGTGGATACATTAAGTACAGTAAGGAAGGGCTCTGAGCTGGTGAGATTTGAATTGGAGGGAACTGACGGGTTTTTAGAAAAGGGTTCTGGCCTGCAACATGGAATGGGGTCAATGGGTAAATCAAGTAATGGGGTAATTGGTGGGATGAAGTGTGGGGCAGGGGAAATGGTAGGGCAACAGCTAAATATAGGTATGAGTAACATAGCAGGAGAGAATAAAGGAGTCAGGGGGTAAATCCTTGTCTCTCACTATAATGTAAACTGTACCTGTGTGCTAGCATACAAAAAGCAGAGTGGCAGACAGCTGAGTAGTATGTAAGGGCCACTGAGCCATTTGATTACTGTAATCTCCATGAGTTGTTTTGCACACAAAGATACAGGAGAAGACTGCTGACTCATGTTCTGCCCCAGCCCACAAATGCACACAGTGCCCAGTTCCGCCAGAGTTCACCAATGAATAACTTTTTTATGTAGCAAAGGGATGTTTCTTTCCACATTTTAACTAAACAACAAATTAAAACAGGGTACTAAACTCAAAGAAACAAAGTTTGCCAGCTGCACTGGTATGCAATTTGTTTTAAAAAAGTGACATGACTAAACTCTGTAGGAAAGGGATTGTACCACATGTATATCTGAACAGACAGTACTATGCCCACTGCGTATACTGCCAGAAACACGGTAAGTTAGCTTCATTGACCATCTCACTACAAATCGGACATGTCTGCAAAACAAATCCTTTTGAAAACATTTCACAGAAGCAAGAGGAAATAAATTTCAAACACTGTTCTAAAAGGAAGAATGCTAGTAGAGACCCTAACCAACAAACAGGTTGTCAAATCTATCCTTGTTTGCTTGTATGACTTCCAAACAGTAATATCTAAGAACCTCAAAATTTTTAATGGATTCAGCTTTACGGCATGCTTGCGAGACAGGGAAGTAGTATTATTCCAGCATCAGCAGTAGTCATGAAATACCAGCTCCGTTGGGCTGCCTGACACCTGCCTCCTGAAGCAAGTACTCTTCTCTCTGTTAAGTCAGGGAAGAAGGGCTCACAGAGGGCAGAGGAAGCATTTCAAAGACAAGTACATCTTAAAAAGGGAGGCATCAAACTGGGAGGACTTGGCATGGAACAGAACACAGAGGTGCCACACCATACACCAGGGGTCTCAAACTCAAATGACCATGAGGGCCACATGAGGACTAGTACCTTGGCTAGAGGGCCGCATCACTGACACCTCCCCTCTGCCACCCTTGACCCCGCTCCCACTTCACCCCTTCCATGAGGATCCACCCCTGCCCTGCCCCTTCCCACTCCTTCTCTGCCCCTATTCCTATCCCTTCCCCAAAATCCCCACCCCAACTCCACCCCCTCCCTGCCCCCAGGGGGTGCAGGAGGGGTGTGGGGTGCGGCAGGGACTCAGGGCAGGGGATCGCGGTGCAGGAGGGGTGCGGCAGGGGGCTCAGGACAGTGGGTTGGGGTGTGGGATGCAGGAGGGGTGCAGCAGGGGATCAGGGTGCAGGAGGGGTGCGGCAGGGGGCAGGAGGGGTGCGGCAGGGGGCTCAGGACAGTGGGTTGGGGTGTGGGGTGCAGGAGGGGTGAGGTGTGCGGCAGGGGGTCAGGGCAGGGGATTGGGGTGCAGGAGGGGTGCGACAGGGGGCTCAGGGCAGTGGGTTGGGGTTCAGGAGGGGTGCGGGGTGCAGCAGTCGGCTCAGGGAAGGGGGTTGGGGTGCAGGAGGGGGTCAGGGCGCATCAGGGGGGTCAGGGAAGTGGTTTGGAGTACAGGAGGGGTATGGCAGGGGGTCGGGATGCAGGGTGCGGCAAGAGGCTCAGGGCAGGGGGTTCGACTGCAGGAGGGGCTCGGGGGACAGGCTCTGGGCCGGCACGCACCAGGGGCAGAGCAGGGAAACGGCTCCAGGAAGCTGCTCCGGGAAGCGGCCAGAACGCGGGGGAGCAAGGGCACAGGGGTGTGTGTTGCTGATGCTTCAGGTACCGCCCTCAGCACCTCCCATTGGCTGAGAACGGGGAACCACGGCCAATGGGAGCTGCTAGGGGTGGTGTCTGAAGCAACAGCAACACCCGCCCCGCCCCACGCCTCTCTTTTCCCCCACATTCTTTCCACTTTCCGGAGCAGCGTGGGGACAGGGCACGCAGTGTGCACCAGGCCAGAGCCACTCTAGGTAAACGCTGGGGGAGGACGAGGGGGCCGCGAAGAGCTCACAGGCCACAGAAAATAACCTCGCAGGCCGTGTGTTTGAAACCCCTGCCATACACCAAGCCACAGCTCACTTTGAGAACAGATGTGCTCATGAGACAGAGAAGCAACAAAGGAGGAAAGAAAGGGCACAACACTCCCGCCAGCAACTATGTCTCCTCCAAGATTACACCTGTCACTTCTGTGGGAAAATCTGCAGGACAAGAATTGGGCTCCTCAGCCACTTAAAAAGTTACCAATGAACCCCCTTGGCAGACATCATCCCCCTTGGAAGATTATTCCAATTTTACTGACGGGAACTGACGCAGAGAGACTAGAGACAAAACCCCTAAAGGCATACCCCAATATAACACTGTCCTCAGGAGCCAAAAAATCTTACCGCATTATATGTGAAATCGCATTATATTGAACTTGCTTTGAGCTGACGGAGTGCGCAGTCCCTCACCCCACCCCAGCACTGCTTTACCACGTAATATCCGAATTCGTGTTATATCAGGTAGCGTTACATTGGGGTAGAGGTTATGTTAGAGGATCTGGGGTCAAAGTGGCTTATTCAAGGTCACACAGGAATTCAGTGCCAGGGCACGGAACTGAATTCAGGTCTCCCAAGTCCAAGGATAGCACCCTAACAAAATGGACCATCCTTCCTCTCTAGCTGCCTCTAAGATGGCATATGCAACCTTAATTTGGACCACTTGGCATATGCATTATGATACAATTACATGATCACATACTATTCTTCTTCATACAAACCCAGCCTTATTCAGTGCACAGGCTGGACCTGGTCTGGGAGTAAATTAGGGTCATGTAGTCAAGGAGGCTGTTTGTAGGATCCTTGCCTCATTTGTTGCAGAAGTTGGAAGGTGTTGAGTGAATGAGGCAAGGGATGGCAGGAACAGAATAAAGGTTTCATGATTAAGGCAGCTGAATACTGCTCTGGAGAACTGGATTCTATCCCTGCCTATGCGATACTAGTTAAATGACTTAAACCAAGCTTTTGTGCATTCTTCATTTTCTGGGTATGGGGCCTGAGACCCAGGAGTCTGATTTGCAGCAACACTGAGCTCTCACAGCTGCAAAATTGAAGCCAATGGTAACTATGCTTGAATATACTAAGCAGAGCTTTGGAGTGGAGCCCAGAGCCAGAGCACAGACTAGTAGGTTTTTGCCCAGAGCTGGAGCGGAGCAATTCAAAAATTTGATTGCTCCAAATCCCTGATACTAAGTGCTTACTTATTGCTCTGAAAAAGTCAAGTTCTAGACATCTCAAGTTGGTGGAGAAAAAATGAGTGGATACTTTTGACTAAAATTTCTGTCCCTCAGTTCCCCAACTATAAAATGGAAATACCTCCTCCTTTCATAGAGGTGTTTTGAAAATTAATGTTTGTGAAGCTCTCCAAAGATAAGCAGAGAAAACATCAATAAATTAATAATTCTGTCTTCAGAACATGGTTTGAATAGTAGTGCAACAAATAAAGCATGGGGCCACATACTGAGCAACACCCTTCTGTGCACTGAACGAGTTAGGGTTCCTGTGGAGAAAACAAAGTATGTGATCATGAAAAAAAAAAAAAAATAGACTGCCATAATGTATACACACAGACAGACAATCAGTTGACCTGCTTGCCAAGACTATTATTTGACCACAGTCAAATACTCCAGCAAGAATCTCGATATAGACAGTAGTCTACACTTTTGACTGCATCATGGTGCCATCTGTTAGCAGCCTACATAAATGTCTTGATTACTCAGCTTAGCTACATGCTAATGCCACCTGTTGGGATTCAGGCAAAAAGTGAACTGAACCTTGAGCTTATTATTTGGCTGCAATCTTCCAGAACACTGTATATTATATATCATGATGAGATCTTATATATGTTTATTTACATACCACGCCATCAGTAAACATGGCAGTTTACATATCACATTAATAAATTAAAAGACCGCCTCTACCCCAAACTGACAAGACATACAGAGATTAACTCAGAACAGAGTGGAAGATGGAGAGTAGGGTTCACAGCCATTAAGCCTCCTCCCCCAACACAGAGAAAACATGTACAGTCATTAAGCTTCCCCTTAACAGAAGTATCACAGCTTGAATAGGGTTGACATTTAAAAATTAACCTAACATTGCTTAAAAAGCGTAATAATTCCATTTTCAGTACCTTCATCTTGTTGTGTTTTGCATTTTTCTGAGTAAGAACAACTCAGTTAAGTAATTTGTTTTTTGTAGTTAGGCATATGTATCTAAGGCTAAGCCTACTGCCTACACTGTCAAGCTGGGAGCATGCCTCCCAGCCTGCGCTAGCTCTCCTTGAGCAAGCACGCTCGGAATAACTGTGTGGCTGAAGAAGCACAGATGGCGAATTCTAGTTTGAGTACAGGAGACTGTCTCCCTGCTCTCAGTTTAGTGCCTGGACTGAGATCCAGCCCAGAACTGCAATTGCAAGGGAAGTTACACTTCAGCCTGGGGCTGAGCAGAACCAGGGCAGACAGAATTTAGTTACTAAAAATCTAAAGTCTGAGCGTGTACGAATTGAGACATTTCAAAAGTTTACAACTTCGGCAAATTTGGGTGGACTTTTCCGAGGATGGCAAAAGGCACATTCATGATATAAAGGTCACTACTTTGACAAATTTCAAGCCCTGGCTCAAGCCTGGGGTACTAGAGCATTCCAAAGAAAAGGGTGCCAAAACTTAAAATGGGCAAAACAATGTATTTTCCTCTAGGCTCATTCTCAGGGACAGCTGAACAATTTTGGCTGAAATTAAAAAAAAAAAAAACCAAACAACTATGGCTATATACATGGCCAAAAAGTGAAAATTTCAGATGTCCCCATTCTGGAATTATTATTATTATTATGATTTTAAATTTAATGACCAAAATGTTTAATTTGTTAAAGGTTTAAGATTTCAACCACAAATCCTGGAACTTTCAGAGACAGATTATCTTACATAATTAGGCAGGCCAAAAAAAATTGTTTTTTAAAAGCAACTAGCAAAAAGATAAAAATTAACAGCAAAAGGTGGTGGTTGTTTTTTAAATGTATCAGAAGTAGGAAGCCTGCCAAACACAAACAATCAGTAGTGCCACTTGATAACCAAGGTGCTAAAGGAGCACTCAAAGAAGACAAGGCTGTGGCACAGAAGCTAAATGAATGCTTTGCATCAGGCTTCACTGAAGATGATGTGAGGAAGATTCCCATGAGCCACTCTTTTTAAGTGACAAATCTGAGGAACTGTCCCAGACTGAGCAGTCCATAGAAGAGCCTTTTGAACAAACTGATCAATTAAAACAGTAATAAGTCATCAGGACCAGATAGTATTCACCCAAAAGTTTTGAAGGAACTCAAGTATGAAATTGCAGAACTAATAACTGTGGTATGTACCTTAAATCATGTACCAGATGACTGGAGGACTGCTAATGTAATGCCAATTATTAAAAAAGGTTCCAGAAGTAGTCCTGCCAATTACAGGCCAGTAAACCTAACTTCAGTACAAGGCAAACCAGTTAAAACTTTAGAAAATAACAGAATTATCCGACTTAGATTAACACAATATGTTGGAGAAGAGTCAACACAGTGTTTTGCAGAGAACTCATGCCTCACTAATCTATTGGAATTCTTGAAAGTGATCCAACTGACAAGAGTATTGGACTTTTAGAAAGAGTTTGACACGGTCCCACACCAAAGACTCTTAAGCAAACTAAGTAGTCATTGGATAGGAGGGAAGTTCCTCTCATGGATCAGTAACTGGTTAAAAGACAGGAAACAAAGAGTAGGAATAAATGTTCAGATTTCAGAATGGAAAGAGCTAAATGGCAGGGTCCCCCAAGGATCTGACTAGGACCTATACTATTCAGCATATTCATAAATGATCACAAAAAGGGGGGTGAACAGTGAAATGGCAACATTTGCAGATGATACAAATTACTCAAAATTGTAACTAAGTTCAAAGCTGACTACAAAGGGATCTCACAAAACTGGGTGACTGGAAAACAAAATGGCAAATGAAATTCAATGTTGATAAGTGCAAAGTAATGCACATTGGAAAAAATAATTACAATTACACATACAAAATGATGGGAGTCATCGTGGACAGTTCTCTGAAAACATCTGCTCAATGTGCAGTGGCAGTCAAAAAAAAACTAACAATGTTAGGAACCATTAGGAATGGATAACAGAAAATATACTGCTACTATGTAAATCCATGATATGCCCACACCTTGAATACTGCGTGCAGTTCTGGTCATCTCATCTCAAAAAAGATATATTAGAAATGGAAAAGGTACAGAGAAGGGCAACAGAAATGACTGGGAGTAAGGAACAGCTTCCATAGGAGGAGAGATTAAAAAGACTGGGACTGTTCACAGTTTAGAAAACCGGCAATTAAGGAGAAAGTCAATAAGGAAGAGTTATTTACCCTTCACATAACACAAGAACCAGGGATCACTCAATGAAATTAATAGGCAGCTGGTTTAAAACAAACCATCATCAAGTATTTTTTCACCCAGCGCACAGTCAACGTGTGGAACTCATTGCCAGGGAATGTAGTGAACGCAAAGAATAACTGCATTAAAGAAAGAATTAGATAGATACATGGAGGACAAGTCCATCAACAGCTATTAGTCAAGATGGTTAGGGACGCAACTCCATGCCATGGGTGACCCTAAACCTCTGCCTGCCAGAAGCTGAGACTTGATAATTGCCCTGTTCTGTTCATTCCCTCTGAAAAGATACTGGGCTACAAATACCATTGGTCTCAACCAACATGGCCATTCTTCTTATGTTTTTATACACAGAAACAAAAAAATCCCTCAACACCCACGCAGCAAAATTTTTTGTATTTAAAAAGGGGGAAAATATATTGTTGAGGTTGACAGACTTGTGCAGACCACCTGCCGCTTTGTAATTTGTAATCAGAACAATCAGAGCAAAGAGATTCACATTAAGAAGATCCACATAAAATCAATTAAGAAACTAAAGGAGAAAACTAGCAGACTGATCAGGTAGAAACAAAGGAACAGGACAATTGGCTATGAGATTTGATTTGAAGTCAGTGTCCAACAAGAGGGGCACAGCATATAGTCCAGAAAACTAGTAATTCATGCCTAATTGTTTAAAACCTTTGGGTTTAAAAATAGCAAATACATTTTTTTAAAATCCTTTTGTATCATTTAAAGTGGCTTCTTAACCTTTTCCGTACCCTGACGTCACATTACAGCAGAGTTTCAGAACTTTCTACTTGTATCTAGACAAAGAAAAAAAGGGTGGTTACACCCCCAGGATGAGAACCTGAGATTTAAAAGTTACCATACACTTGCTAAAGTTTACAGCTGTGTTTACTAAAATGTATTAGATGCAAAGACTGATGTCAGTCAAGCTTTTCCACTACGACGTTTCCAGGGCACACGCTCTCTAAATTCTTTGTATTCAGGCACTATGAGATACAATCAGATCTTCTGTGGTAGTTCCAATGGAGTGTTATATAGTCCCTTGATTATGCCTTCCACTGGGATGCCTTAGGTGAAAGGATGCCTAGAAGACTACGGCCATCAAACCGAGGAACTGCAGGCAGCTCCTTACTGAGATCTTATAGTTGTAGAACAAGAATTAACTCGGATTTATAGCTTGGTTATCCTCTCTTACATTAGGAAAACTCCAGCTATCCTTCACTGTTGCCAGATACAGTAGATCAGGCAAGAAAGGAAGAAGTCTTTTCTCTATTTATTATTCACACATGCTTTTGAGAACAGGCGCCTTGCTTGACTGCCTCTTTCAAAAGACCTACTGAAAGCAGACAACTAGAATAATAAGATATCTTCCACAGTTGTTTGTAGTGTTGATCCCAGGACATGAGAGAGACAAGGTGGGTGAGGTAATATCTTTTTAATATCTGATCAAGAGCTCTGTAAAGTGCAAAAGCGTGTCTCTTTCATCAACAGAGGTTGGTCCAAAAAAACATATTACACCTCACCCACTTTGTCTCTCAACTAGAATAATAGATGTTTAAAGAATATATCTTCTGTTCTAATTACAATTTTGCCTCAGATATACACACAAGGTGAATTTTTAACATTCCAAACAAAATAAGCCTTTAACCTACAGAAAAGGGTGCAGTTCTCGTTATGGTCAAAATTTATTTTCATGTCAATAGCAATTAAAACTGTGTACTTATTGAAAAACATATATATACTGTTTACTATGGAGTTGCTACCAAATTCTCCATAATACAGTATGTCCAAAGACTATATCTGCCTCTACAACAATAGTGCTGCATTAAGTATTTTCACATATTAATCAATTATTTGAACTGTATAATACTAAATATTTGGGAAAGTTCTCAACTGGTCATTTCATTTTATTTTAATACAGATGCACCTCAGGTTACGCAAACCCAACTTACACAAATTCGCCCTTACGGAAAAAGTTCCGTAAGCTAGAAATAGAAGGGATTTTTGTTTCTCCTTTTGGGAGGGGGAGCGTAATGGTTGGGTATACGTTTCCGACTTATGCAAAATTCAAGTTACGCAAGGCGTTCCGGAAGAAACGCTTACGTAAGTCAGGGAGCATCTGTACTTAAAACTCGTTTATAGTGACGTTGAAGTTATGTACTTTTGATAAGGACTGTATACATTATTTAAGCACTCCTAGTTATGGTTAAGGCTGTGATTTAGTCACAGAGGTCATGGAAGTCAAAGAATCAGTGATTTCCAAAGACCTCAGCAGCAGAGGGGACCCCTGCCTGCTTCCCGCCGCCACAGTGGCAGAGGAGTAGAGTGACCAGATGTCCAGATTTTATAGGGACAGTCCCGATTTTTGGATCTTTTTCTTATATAGGCACCTATTACCTCTCCACTCCATCCCAATTTTTCACATACGCTGTCTGGTCACCCTACAGAGGAGACACACACCCACTCCCCCCGCTCCCCAGCTGGGAGCCACCAATGGAGGTGGACCCTGTAGCTCCCAACCCATGGTAGATGCTCAGGCTCCCCATATTGGCATGGATATTTTTAGTAAAAGTCAGGGACAGGTCACAGCCTTCTGTGAATTTTTCATTATTGCTCATGACCTGTCATTGACTTTTACTAAATAGTATGCGTGACAAAATCTTCGCCTCAATAATGTTCTTTTGGGAAGCTTTTTTTAAAAAAATTATTAAAGATACAATGGACATTTAAAGATTAAATTGGATTGGTGAAGGGAACAAAGTTTTCTGGACACAGTTTTCTATAGATACACAGTATGTCTCCTGCTGAGAGCGTAACTCCAGTTCTCCATATATTGAGATGTGCACCAGTGTGGAAAAAATGCATGACATTCGGGGCTCCTAAGATTTGTGGGAGTAAGGACCCCACTTCTTGCAAAGCTTTGATCTCTACTAACTAGACCAGGGGTAGGCAACCTATGGCATGGGTGCCAAAGGCGGCACACAAGCTGATTTTCAGTGGCACTCACATTGCCGGGTCCTGGCCACCAGTCCGGGGGGGCTCTGAATTTTAATTTAATTTTCAACATTCTGAAATAATTCTTAAATAAACATTCTGAAACCTTATTTACTTTACATGCAACAATAGTTTAGTTATAAGTCTATAATATATATAAAGAGACCTTCTAAAAAGGTTTGAAATGTATTATTGGCACGTGAAACCTTAAAGTGAATAAATAAAGACTCGGCACACCACTTCTGAAAGGTTGCTGACCCCTGAACTAGACCCACTCAAAAGAAATTGTCCAAAATGTTATGAACAAATTTGCCTATAGAATTTTATATCTCACCATTTGACAAATTGCATGAACAAAGTTAAAATATGCTTTTAAAACAAAACCATTTGTTAATTGCAGGGAATCAAAAGGATAGGGACTCCTCCAACACAAATTAAAAAAAAAAAAAAAAGTAATTTTTAATGCTTTGAACATTTTAAAACACAATTAGTTTTAAACATTCCAAACCAAATAAGCCTTTAACCTAGGGAAAATGGTGCCGTTCTGCTTGTGGTCAAAATTTATTTTCATGTCAAAAGCAATTAAAACTGAGTTTATTGAAAAACCTGTACGTACTATTTACTATGGAGTTGCTACCAAGTCCTCCATAATACGGTATATCCAAATACTACATTTGCCTCTACAACAATAGTGCTGCCTTAAGTATTTTTCAGCTGGTATGCTCAGGTCTTTCCACACAAGTATTCAGCCTCTTGTTTGGCATTCACAGCCTCTTGTTTTCCATTCTTTCTTACATTTATTTCCAGTGCAGACTACTCTGAATTTATCTTCATTAAATTTAGCCCTCTGATCATTCCTCAAAATGTATGTCAGGCCAGATTACTTATTAATTTTAGATAATTCAATATTCAGTTACAGTGACTATACTCACTTGAAATAATACCCAGACTGGCAATGTAGGCAATATTTTTAATCATACTGTGCCATCTTGTGTTTTGTTTACCCTGGGAGTTCCTCAGGTTAGAGATATTATGTTCCTCACATAGGCTATACAAATTACATTCTCTAAATTGCATATTTCTATTTCCTTCTCCAGATCATTAATAAGTAGATTAATCATGAATATAGCAGAAAATCTTCATAAACCTTTGTCACCTTTGTAGAGCTTGTCCTCGCCTGTCCCTCTATGAATGCACATCATTCTATTTTGTTGCGAGCACGTTCTTTCCATTTCTGGCCAAAGAGTTTTGTCATGGGATCTGCCTAGCATGTTTTCCGTCTGCCCAGTGGTTGCTTGTGGTATCTGGGGATCCAGTCACTGATGCGGGTTGTCCACCTATTGTCTTGCCTGCAGACTACATGACCCGCCCATTTTCACTTTGTGTCGTACATTGTCTGCACTACATTGGTCAACTCTGTATGCCTTCTGATGTATTCATTCGTATATGATCATGGAGCAATATCTTACACATTCCCCTTTCCATTGCTCTCTGGGTGACAGCTAGTTTTGCTTCCTCTGCTTTCACCGTTGACCAGCTTTCTACTCCGTATATCGTTACTGGCAGAACAGTGGAGTTAAACAGTTCTTTACTTTTCTTCATGGGAAGTTCATCGTCTGTTAGAGATGTCTTTATTTTACTGAAACTTGCCCACTCTATCTTTCTCCTCCTACTGCATTCCCCTTCGAAAGCATTGTCTCTGCCCAGCTGCTGATCCAGGTAAATATATTTGTCGACCTCCTCAATTTCTTTCCCATTTACAGTGATGATTCCTCTGCACAATGCTCATTCTGCATCCACTTCGTCTTCGACGTGTTCACTTCCAATCTGATATCATCCAAAAGTATTTGCAGTTGCTGCAATTTGTTCTCCAGTTTCGCTGTGTCTTTTGCCATTATTACACAGTCGTCAGCAAAGAGAAGATGCATTAACTGTTCTCTGTCAATTCTGACTCCTTTTTCCCAGTTCAATTTCTTGAACAGCAACTCCAGTACTGCTGTAAACAGCTTCGGTGAGATTGTATAGTAATAATGCAGGGGACATCAAATAATATTATCTCTGTCAAACAATTGTGATTAATTTCTTCTAGCAAGTGGATATACCTCGAGTTGATTCTGATTGCACTGAGTGCATTGAGTACAGCGTTAATCTCCACCAAGTCAAATGTCTTTTTGTAGCTGACAAATGCAATACACAATGGTACTTTATATTCCTTGCATTTTTAGATGAGCTACCAAACTGAGTGGATATGATCAATTTTTGAACACTCTGAGTGGAAACCAGCTTGAAATGCATGAAAGCAGAGAACAAGATCCTTCTTTATCCCATTGAGTATGATGCAGATGAAGACTTCATACACTTGTAAAAGGAGTGTGATTGGACGGTAGTTGCTCAGTTCTTCTGGATCACCTTTTTTCATCAATAGTATTGTTTTCAATTCCTTCCATGCATCTGGAACACGCTTGAGATAATCCAGACAAACATCGTCCGCTCCCAGACTCTTCCCTCTCTTTATGTAACAAATTGCCTTTTCAATTTCTTCCCACATAATGTCAGGAATTTCTTCTGTAACCTGCCAGCTTGACAATGTATGCTGGACATTGACATGTGAGGAGTAGAGATCATTGTAGAATTTTGTACATCTTGATCAACATTTTCACTTGGGGTTTGCCTCGAGATGACTGTACAATTTACAGTTACCTATCACTTCCTGTTGCGTAGACCTTTATCCATCTTACAGTTGTCTTCTCTAGACTTCACTTTTTTAGTTTTTAGTTTTAGTTTAGTTTTTTAGTTTAGTTTTAGAGTTTTCCCATGCTCCAATATGTTTGTTAGTCTATACAGTGCCACAGAACTCTTTGCCACTTTTACAGATCCAGACTAGCATAGCTACCCCTCTGATCTTTGAATACTGTGACAATATCAAATGTCATTCCAAAAAAATCAATATCCACTGTATTAAACTAATTATCTCTCTATTAAACTAATTATTCTGTAATAACTTGGCAGTCTGAAAAGTCAATGATGACTTGACACTTTCTTCAAATACTCATTTAGTTTTTCCAAATGTTTAGTTGGAATTGTACTAAACTAATAGATTTATAATTCTTTGCATCATCCTTTGTCACTACTGTTACTCTATTAGCTCTGTACCAAACTTTGGGGACCTTTCTTGTCCTCCAACAGCAACTGAATAGAATTGATAATAGTTCCAATTCTGAAGCCAATTCCTTTAATACTCAAGTGGATTCCATCTGGCTCTGCTGATTTAAATATGTTCCATCTCCTCCAGATATTTCTTCACTTGTTCTTTAACAATTTGATCAGCAACT
This sequence comes from Gopherus flavomarginatus, assembly GCF_025201925.1. Taxonomy (NCBI): domain Eukaryota; kingdom Metazoa; phylum Chordata; order Testudines; family Testudinidae; genus Gopherus; species Gopherus flavomarginatus. The sequence goes on along the minus strand of NC_066617.1, from coordinate 213,581,709 downwards.
GCTTCTTATATTTGATACTTTATTGAATTATTTAGTAAAACTCAAAGCAAAGATACATCTGTAAGTCAGCCATTTCCCTGTCCCCTGTAATTTGTTTCCTTCCCCTACTCAAGAGTCACCCTACAATTTTTCCTCCTATAAATTTAAAATTAAATTTTGTAATTTGCCTCCTTTATAATGTATTTGCTTGACTGTTTCCTTCACTCAACCTGATATAGTTTCTTCTCTTTTATTCTAGTACTACTATTCTATTTCTTTATAATCTAGTACTAATTTTTTCAGAATAAGGGTCTAAAATAGGACCATAATCAGCTCTCTACATTGAGGTTTGTAGTTTGTGTGCTTTCAGATGTTCCACCTAGTCTACACCTTCTGCTCTTAAAATAACTCATTCCCTTTTAGCTTCTCAAACTCTGCCTTCTTTAAGTCCATCATTTTTTTATCTTATGTGTACTGCATTATGATGAAGAACATAATAGCAGCTTACATTGCAGAGTCAGCAACACTTTTCAGCTGAGAAGCTCTGAACACTTTACAAACATTACGCAACCCTCCCTAAAAAAATTATCTGTGACCTAAGTGATGCAGATATAGAGGGGTCATACTTCACTGATATGCAGCAAATGTAGACTGCTGTCACATTCTCTGTGGGGCTATATCTTGGGACAATCTGGAGCTGAAACTAGTGCAGAATTCTACAGCCTATTTAAGTTACATCAGGAGTACTTTACACTATTGTCTCAGGAACCATGCTAGCGTCTAATAAGCTTCCAGATTTAAAATAATCACACTGAATTCACTTATAAAATTCTACATGGTTCAGGACCTGGATATCCTCAAACTTCCTCTTCACCCCTGAAACTATGGCAATTTGTTAAATCAGTACAGATGTACAAGCTCCTTCAATATAAAAAAGGGGATTCCTTGCAGGGAATTCTATATAAAGAAGTCCTCTACTTTGGAACTTGCTCTCCCATCTTCACAGTCCCTCAAAACCTAAGTTTATTATCCTTGTGGGCATGCTACAAAGCCTCTTTTCCACCAATCCCCAGTACCCACATCAGGTATTTGGGAAGGGGGAAGGCTGGAAGAGTACCGAGGATATTTATTTATGTATGGACAGTCCATCGCATTAAACAGTGGTTCTCAAACCTTTGTAGTGGTGACCCCTTTCACATAGCAAGCCTCTAAGTGTGATCCACCTTATAAATAAAAAATATTTTGTATATATTTAACACCATTATAAATGCTGGAGGCTGACAGCTCGTTATCCTCCCTGGAATAACCTCGCGAACCCCTGAGGGGTCCCAACCCATAGTTTGAGAACCCCTGAACTATAATGTTTATTTTGATTTATATGATAGGCATCCAGAGCCTATAATATGCCTATTGATATTTTTATTTATTAGAATCACAACACTGTACAGAATATACACTGTACATTAGTTTTTCTCCCTCTTACCCAGGATAGCAATCAGTCTTAGGTTCTTTTTATCTGAAGTAGATGAGAGTCTCTAACTCACCGATTCTGTTTCTCGCATCATCTTAGATAAACTTATCCAGAAAAAAAAAATCTAAATAATGACCAGAGCTGAGCCGGTTTATCTTGAGATCTTACCAGATTGCAGCAATGGAGCCAGACAGCATTGATGCTGAAAATCAGTGGAGAAAGGGGAACAAGAGACACTAATGATATGTCTACACTAGAACTTAAGTCAACCTATGTTAGGTCAACTTACAACCACCCTAGTCCGACTCGGAGCTGGAAGCCCAGGCTGGCCTTCCTCCCCTAAGGACAAGGCCTTTGTGTGTGCACAAACATGTCAGGAGGAGGAGAGATAGAAGAGTCAGCATGTCTATGGCTTGGTCTTTTCTGCTTTATTCTGAAGATGAACAGGGGACACAGCATTGCTTAATCATTTCCCCCTTGGGAATAACCTTGCTTCCAAGGGGGCAGCGAAAATGGGCTCAGATTGCTCTGAAAATATTTCCAGTAGTGAGTATACTCCCTTGTCCCCAAAAAAACTGGACTTCTTTGTCTCTCTTCCCTCACATGGAACCTTTCTAGGCCTCTCAAAGAAGGTACTAGCCTGAGACACAAGGACAGGCTTCACAGAAGCTCTACTACTCTCCACTTCATGGGATTTACATGTGCCAGACAGGTCTATTTTTCTGGGAGCTCTCAGTCTGGGATAAGGATAGTGATCCAAGTGCGCACTACAGAGGTGGCAGCAGGGAGAAGGAGCTGGGGCCTAAAGTCCCTTATTGCACTCAAACATTGGCAGCATCCACGGCGTGGTCAGGGCCCTCCATTCGCAATCTAGGGAAAAGCAGAGGGAGAGGATGCAGCTGAGCTCTGCACTCAAGAGGTGTGGCTGTTAGTGCTGGCTATAAGAACTCAGGTGCGATCTTCCATTTGAGATGAAGGGGGGGCTGTTTGCCCTGGAACCAATTTTTTTCCAATGCTACCAGCCTCCCTTCCTGACTAGGAAGGTGGAAGAGAATGGAGGGGCAGCGAAAAGGAGATTCCCCACCCAGCCCAGGCTGCATCTTGCACAGCAGAGTCAACATCTCCAATCCTACTGGGATACTCCTAATGTGTTCAAGCAGGTTTTCACTGTTCTCAAATTACAATCTCTCTTACAAACTATGTGCACAGATTCACATATGGTACTATATGAACGTTGTATAAGCACTACACATTATATAGGCTGTGACAGAACAATTTAAGTATACTGCAACCGTAAAGTTTTAAAATTTACATTTTTAATTGCCATAATATATGGATACCCCATTGCAAATGAGCAACACAAATTCTTTACATTTTGAAAAATCACTTTAACTTAATTTAATCTAAGAGCATATGTTGCTCATTTGACAATTAAAAGTAGCTTTTAAACTGAGTACACCAAGTAAACACTGAAAAGCAATGTGTAAGAAGTTTAGTCCTCAACCCACTGTGAAAAGAACGGCACAGTCAAATGCACACTGGATTCCCAGTTTTGGACAGTGGACTTTTGCATATCTTCCTACATGCCTGTTCATATGCTTTATATCTGAGATGATAGATCAGTGACTGCTTGCTTGTCAATAGTGCATAATATCTCATGCAACACATCTATAAAAAGGGAGGACATGATATTAATATTAGTACTCCTGATGTAACAAAGGAAAATTTCTCACCAGTAGGATTGACCTGAGTCACTACATTTTCATGAAGTAGTTACAAAAGTTTCTAGTATAGCAGGTGCATCATATTTGTACTCAATAGCCTCTGCTTTTTGAACAGGTAGGGGAGAACAGTAAAAGCCTACTGCTTTTCCACACTGTAAGCAGAACAGGTTGCAAATACCTGTGCAAAGCTGTCGGCTAGCTGGGGACTTTGTTTTCTGATCTCCTCTATGCTAGATACATACAAACCAGCCTGTGAGGGGCTTGGACAGAGGTTAAAAACATGTAGGAGGTAGAGAACACACTCTGTCTACAGCAATAAGAGAGCAGATAGAATGTAATTTTCAGAAAAATCTCTCAAAGAAATAAGTTAAAACTGGCAAAGTAAGGAAACTTTCAAAACAGATCAAAACTGACCCATCTCTTCTCTCCCCTTGAAGGTTTATCTTTATAAAAAAAAAAGTTTAAGCACTTGACAGACACAGACAATCTAATTTAGTGAGGTGTAAAGAATTTTCTAGATATTCTCCAATACAGCCCAGAAGACACTGACATTGGGCTACAATATGGAAATGTACAAAATAAAAAGGTGTAACAATTTGGAATATTTACCTGTGGGGGTGTTCATCACACTACCCAGCTTATCATATTCCTTTGTTGGTGGGCCAGGCAACTGGGAAGAGTAACTTATGCAGGTGATGTGATTAACAGTAGAATGGAAAGGAAAAAAAAGTGTATTTTAGCATTTTTTGGCAACAGCGTTACACTGTTGACTCATCTTTAGCTAGTGGTCAACTATGACCACCAGATCCTTTTCTGCGGTCCTTCTTCCTGGGCAGTCCTTTCCGATTTTGTGTGTGCGCAACTGATTGTTCCTTCCTAAGTGGAGTACTTTGCATTTGTCCTTATTGAATTTCATCCTATTTACTTCAGAACATTTTTCTCCAGTTTGTCCAGATAATTTTTAATTTTAATCCTATCCTCCAAATCACTTGCAACCCTCCCAGCTTGGTATCATTCTCAAACTTTAACAGTGTACTCTCTATAAGATTATCTAAATCAGGGGTCTCAAACTCAAATGACCAGGAGGGGCACAGGAGGACTAGTACATTGGCCCAAGGGCCGCATTACTGACACCTCCCCCCGGCCGCCCTCGGCCCCGCCCCCACTCCACCCCTTCCATGATGCCCCGCCCCTGCCTTGCCTCTTCCCACCCCTGCCCCCATTTCAACCCCTTCCTCGAAATCCCCATCCCAACTCCGCCCCCTCCCTGTCCCCAGGGGGTGCAGGAGGGGTGTGGCAAGGGTTCAGGGCAGGAAGATGGGGTGTGGGGTGCAGGAGGGGTGAGGGATGTGGCAGGGGGTCAGGGCAGGGGATCAGGGTGCAGGAGGGGGCTCAGGGCAGTGGGTTGGGGTGTGGGGTGCAGGAGGTCAGGGCAGGGGATTGGGGTGCAGGAGGGGTTCGGCACGGGGCTCAGGGCAGTGTGCTGGGGTGTAGGAGGGGTGTGGGGTGTGGCAGGCTGCTCAGGAAAGGGGGTTGGGGTGCAGCAGGGGGTCAGGGTGCCGGGTATGGCAAGGGATTGGGGTGTGGCAGGGGGCTCAGGACAGTGGTTTGGGGTACAGGAGGGTTGTGGCAGGGGATCGGGGTGTGGCAAGGGGCTCAGAGCAGGGGGTTCGACTGCAAGAGGGGCTTAGGGGGCGGGCTCTGGCCCGGCGCACACTCGGGGCAGGGCAGGCTCCCTGTCTGCCTGCCCTGCCCCCATGCCACTCCATTCCGGGAAGTGGCTGGAACGTGGGGGAGCAAGGGCACGGAGGGGGGGAGGTGTTGCTGTTGCTTCAGGCACCGTCCCCAGCACCTCCCATTGGCCTGGAATGGGGAACCGCAGCCAGTGGGAGCTGCTGGGGGGTGGTGCCTGAAGAAACAGCAACACACACCCCTGCACCTCTCTTCCCCCACGTTCCTTCCACTTCTCGAGCAGCATGGGGGCCAGAGCCGCTCTAGGTAAACGCTGGGTGAGGGCGAGGGGGCGATAAGGAGCTCGTGGGCCGCATATTTGAGACCCCGATCTAAATTATTGATGAAGATTTGCTATAATACTAATGTACAGGAACTAAAAAAAGTCTACTCCAATGCAATAAAAGTGAACTTGAATCATGCCAGAATCTCGGAAGATCCAACTAAGAGGACCTCCAGGAGCCACCCCAGCAAAAAGTTTTCACAAACCAAGATCATAGTATCATCCAGTGTAGAGCAATAGGTAGGGAGAAGAAGGAAAGGTTTTCCCCAAGACCAAAGGAAGTGTTACAAGGAAGAGATAAAGCAGGACGATATAAGAAACCTGGAGCACTTACCTGTGTGGACTGCCTGCAAGCAGCAGCACATAGGGAGAACAGGCTGAAGCACATTTGCTCTTGGGTCTACAACATGCCACCATGCTGAAAACCCCTTAGAATCATAGAATATCAGAGTTGGAAGAGACCTCAGGAGGTCATCTAGTCCAACCCCCTGCTCAAAGCAGGACCAATCCCCAGACCCCTAAATGGCCCGCTCAAGGATTGAATTTACAACCCTGGGTTCAGCAGGCCAATGCTCAAACCACTGAGCTATTCCCTTAAAAGTAGCAAAGGCACGGAAAGAGCCATACAACGCTAAAAAAAATATTTGTTTTTGTTTAAGTTTCTGGGCATCCTACTGAAAGGATATATTATCAGAAAACTGACTCAAGTTAGCCAATTGCTAACTGAAATTTGATAGCATCATTTAAGCAATTTATCCCAAAACATCTTTATGTTTCTATTTTAAAAAGTTAACTTAAAAAAAATCTAATTACCATCTCCATTTGAAGACATTAATTGCATGCAGCATGTCTTCCAAAAACCAACGTCCAGCAAGGCTTGCATAACTAACTTGGTGGACTTTATGAAAGCAGGTCAATCATGTGGTTACCTTGCAGACCTCTTCAGAGAAAACATGAAATCTTTCTGCTCAGGACAGTGCTTTCATATGAAACGCAGAATAACTATGCCTCTTGCTTTGTATGCCTCCAATGTGCACGATTTCATCCATCATGTCATATGATAAATTTTTCAAACGTGATTTTGATGCCTTTGAAATTTTTTCCCATAGACCGCTGGTTCTCAACCAGGGGTCTGTGGTGCAGGTTCAGGGAGCCTACTACTTCCTTGGGCCTATGAAAAATTAATTCACTTTAGGGATGACAGACAGGCTGCCACCTTATCCATTGTGACCTATTGTGACCAGGGTCCCAGTGAGGAGCCAGCCGAAGTCACTCAATTAGGGTGAACTGCAAAGAATGGGACAGACAAACTTCAAAGTTGGTGGATAATTCAATACTTAGATCTACCAAGCCAGCACTAAACAGCTTCTGTTATACCTTACTGGCTATTCAGAAGTCCAAACAACACAGTCCCCTTGAAGTAACCCAGCCTCAGGCCTCGATCCAGGTACCCAAGTCAAATATGAAGAAGATTTCTGAAAATCTTATTTCATCATATAAAAGAAAAGGTCCTACCAATCTCAAAGAAGCGGACATATTACCTCCCAGGTTAATGAATATTCTAGATCTTACCTGAATACACGCATACAACCAATTCTTATTAACTAAACTAAAATTTATTAAAAAACAAAGAAAAGAGAGTATGGGTAAAAGATCAATATACATACAGACATGAGTTCAATTCTTGAGGTTCAAATACATAGCAGAGATGGTGAGCTTTGTAGTTGCAAAGGAGTTCCTTTAAAATTTAGTTTCTAGGTTATTGTCCAGTGTCCAATATTATTTCAGGATGGGCGAGTCAGAACGGGGATCTCAATTCCTTGTGAGTAAGGCTTCCCCTGCATTAAACCTCAAGCAGATCTGAGATAAACAGGATCAGGACCCAAAGGTCTTTTATACAGTTTTCTAGCTCCCACTTGACCATATATCACTGGGTAAATAGAAAACAGAAGATTATATCAAAAGCCTAAACACCACCAGTAATTAATTTATCCATTAAGCAGTTTATCACAAACTTTAGAGACACAGAGACAATGACATTATTTCACACAAAATTCATCTAAATGTTAATATTCCCTTTTGATCTCTGAATCATTAGCTATGGTGACAGACAGGAACTCTCTTAGGCCTGGTCCACACTATGCAGTTAAATCGATTTTAACAGCATTAAATCGATTTAACGCTGTACCCATCCACACTACAATGCACTTTATATCGACTTAAAGGGCTCTTTAAATCAATTTCTGTACTCCTCCCCAACGAGAGGAGTAACGCTAAAATCGATATTAACATATCGATTTAGGGTTAGTGTGGCCGCAAATCGAAGTTATTGTTACTGTTATTATTGGTTAGCTACCCACAGTGCAACGCTCCGGAAATCGATACTAGCCTCGGACCATGGACGCACACCGCCGAATTAATGTGCCTAGCGCGGCCGCGTGCAATCGATTTTATAATATCTGTTTTATAAAACCGGTTTATGTTAATTCGAAATTACCCTGTAGTGTAGACGCACTCTTAGATGCTACCTATGTAGTATCACTTCTAACAATATAGGTTTGCATTTCAAAGTTCTAGCCTACCTAGCCATAGAATAGCCCTAATTACCATTTCTAACATGTCTTTAAAGGTCTGCTTTGGGTTAGTTAGCCTGCAAGCTGTTTAACCCTTTCTGGCCATGAGTATAAGATTCATTGCAATTATATAACAGTGGTAGCAATAATGATTTGCAAGGTTACATTTTAATTAGACAACGTCACACCTATGATTGAGGGTCTATCAGTAATTTATGTTTATGGTAAGAAATTAAAATGTTTTTAAAAGATCCACATTCAAGCTGCATTCAGACGAGATTGAGACTATGGCTACGTCTAGACTACCCGCTGTATCGGCGGGTTAAAATCGATTGCTCGGGGATCGATACATCGCGTCTCATCTAGACGCGATATATCGATCCCCGAGCGCGCGTATATCGATTCCGGAACTCCACCAACCCCAATGGAGTTGCGGAATCGACAGGGGGAGCTGCGGACATCGATCCCGCACGGTGAGGACGGGTGAGTAATCCGATCTTAGATATTCGACTTCAGCTACGTTATTCACGTAGTGTAGACCAGCCCTGTGACTGATTTACACACAGTTTTTGTACTGCTATATCAATTTAGAACAAACAAATTAAAAGTGGCAAACCCCCAAATATGGGCATTTATATGGGTACAAGCCCGTGAAATAGTCAGCCAGAAGGCTGAGATAGCGCCTACATAAATGAACAAATGGCACAGAGCAAAAAAGTTAATCATTGTACTTATCTCAAGGAAATGGAAGTCACTGGGGCTTTGGGTTTACCAGTCTGGAGAGACAGTAAAACAGAGGGAAACATCCAGGTATAATGGAGAATAGTCATGTGGCCTTCCTCCCAAGCAGTATTCCTAATCAAAAATTTGCTTTGTGCTAATATTAATGAAACCTTACAGCCATATTTTTCCCCTCTCTGTAACTTATCTAAGAATGCCTTATTTAGTTAGCTTATGAGAAGTCTAACTCTAGTTACATCAACCAAACTGTTCCTTTTAATTCCACTTTTTTTTTGTTGTTGTTGTTAAAATTACTGCTTTATGGATAATTTCATGTTGATGTACCCAAAGGATAAAGCCCCATAATTCTACAGGTGCTTAAGAGTAAAGAATTTCTGGAACCTGTGCCACCTGCACTCTCAGTCATGGGCAAAAGTATCCTATCCCAGTGATTTGTATTACCGCCAGACTGTGCAAGTGAGGACAAAATCTGAAAGATCAAGGACCAGACAAGTGGATGAGGGAACTGGTCACATCTGTGTAAAAATGCAATACTGTGGATCAGTGCAGTTGACCTTTAGAAAAAACTTCACAGCACTACCTAGAGTCTCTCATTTTTAACTCTTATTTCTCCTCAATTCCTCTGCCCCTTTGTTTTCTTAGGGATTGTACACTTCAACATTGTGACACAAACACAGGTAAAGCTGTTACACCCTAAAGCAGTGGTTCTCAACCTTTTTTTTAAACCCAGTGATCCCTAAACTTAAACAGACAAACCAGTGGACCCCAACCAATGGTGATGTCGGGGGGTGGGGGGGGCACGTGACCTCACAAAACCTCCACCCCAGATTTCTGCTTTCCCGTTGGCCTTACTCTGTGAAGTGCTGATGTAGCAGAGTAGAACAGTGGTCTCTCTCCTTGGCTAGCTGCTGCCGGCTTATGGAGTCAATGGCAGTGAGGCAACCCCTTCTGATGACAAGGGGAGAACTCTCTTCTGCAGTGATGTTACAATTTTTGGTTGCACCCCGCAACCCAGAGAGGCTAGGTGACCCACTTAATGTGAGTCGGGGGTGGAGGTGGAGCTCCTTCCCCAACCTCCGTCTCCTGGGGCTGAACCCTGAGCTCCGACACGCCGAGTTGAAGCTCTGAAACCTTCTTGCAGACCCCCAGATGGCCGCGGACCTCTGGTTGAGAACCAGTGCCCTAAAAGTCAGTTTGTATAATTTCCTGAAATTTGTAGCATGGTTTGGAAATATAGAAGGTTGTGATAATGATACAGTACTACTACTAGTAAATATATAAAGGTAAGAGTTTTTTTTAAGAAGCTGTTACTGTTAAATGTTGGGATTATATTCAGTACTTGTGAAGATTAAAGAATTTGCTGAGGTAAAAGATTTATTACTAGTAGTAGCAGCATTCTGAGCTCACATCTCATTACTTCATTACCATTAGCCTGTCTGTGGTATTTAGGCACATCTCAAAGTGGAAAACAATTTAGTTTACATGATGGTTCAAGCCAATTACTTTCTGGTTCCACTAACTGCATAAACATGCAATAAGTTTAATACTTTTAGGAGCAACAGAACAAGTGCCTTTAAAATCTGGGAGTGCAATTCTGAACAAAAGATTTCTCTGGGTTAAAACAATGATTTGTGAGCTAATGTAAAATAATGTCTGCAAGTAAAGATGTAAAGGGCTAATAAAACTTCTAAATCATTCTTCCCCCAACTACCTCCACTCTCTCTCACAATATTCATCTTCTCCCTTACTTAGCAATGTTTATTACATGTCATTAACTGTATTGTACACAAGTTTAACAGACACTTACTAGGCAGAGGCAGGTGTAAGAGAAGAAGCCTTCCTTCTCTCCTCCTCTACCCAATCCTGTAAGATCTCACTCAGGTAAGAAGTCAGGCACATCTCATCCCGATGCACTAAAAAGGGCAGAGGAAAGCTTCCTACTTCCACACACAAGCCTAGAACATCATCATTAGGGGAAGAATCCTATCTTTGAATTCTGGGCAGGAGCAATGAAGTTGACCAGTTTCCTGTTAAGTTAACTCTGCTGTAGAAGCAGAATGAGAGAATTTGAGAGAGAAGATAAATGCCACTGTACATTGGTTAGTGGGCAACTGCAGTTTTTAGAGTTATACACAAAGGCATAATACTGTAAAATTATCCTAAAACACCAAAAAAGTTAAACATTGAAACTCTGTTGTTTACCCCCCACTGACCTGTCTGATAGAAAAACTGCACACAGTGTGGCCAATTCCTTGGGAGGGAGCAGTTTGTATCTCAGTGCTGTTTCAGGCTGGCCGCAGACAAAGTTAACACTGTCTATAACGTTGACATTTTCAAGGGGTTTGTTTCCTGCAGCCATGAGGGCTAGCTTTCTTTTTTTAAAATGTATTCGAGTTTTGATTTTGAAGCACAATACTGCAGAAAACCATAGATTCCATGGGAGAACTCCTGTTGCATGGCAATAGGAAGAAAAGATGCTGAATCTGAACATATCTCCTTGAACGGAGAACAGCCTAGAACCTGTCTGAACAGCAGTGAGCAGAAAGCCTAAGCAGAAGAGCTCTCTCAAAATACTCCAGATAATGTTACTGGTATATGTTCACATGAATGAATACACAAAAAGTGATGCTATGAAAAAACAACTGGAGGCCAACCTGAAGAAAGCTAGAGATTGCTGTGACAAAACAGATTCAAGACATCAAGCAACTGCAGACTAAAAAGGAAGCGCCTGAAATGAAAGTTAGCACAGGAACAAATCTATGGCTTTACAAGGGAGAATAAAAAGATATTAAAATACACTGATACCCAGGATGAACGTGAAGTTCTGATGGCAAAGACGAGGAAAATAGAACTGCTGTGGGAGAAACTCTAGATGTGCACTGATAGATTTGTCTTCCTGATTCCGTGTGTTCTCTTTTTGAACTATCTCTTGCTTTCCACTGCAGGAAATTCAAAGACAAGAAAAAAAATGGAAGGTTTTGTTTTTTTTTAAATGGAGGAGACATGCACAAAAATACAATCTTCTTGGGTCACCTTGTATGTAAATTACTATGACCTGGAGACATTTTAGTATGTTTCAAAAATAGTCCTTAAAACCATTGGGAGTAAGTGGACCAGAAGTCTTTAGAATGTGACCACAGCAATACCAACAACCAGTGAAAGTAGTCTGCAAGACTGTAATAGAACAATCTCACCATGACAACAAAGTAATAGGAGTTTATTAGCCCTAGTTAGGTTTGTAAAGTAGTTGGGAAGGAACCCAATGTGTGTCACTTTAAAGCTCCATTCATCTTTTCTGATAGAAGTGGACATAAAGGAACCAGTGTAATACTGTTTACCCACTTCATTTTATGATACATACTCTCTCAAATCCTGCTACCAGAAAATGTCTGGGCAAGGCAAAAGTCGCTTCTCTTTGTACAAGTACAGATGAACAGAACGTGGAGGAAAGCCTCAGTTCAAGCTGCCCTTCCTCTACAGATCTGCTCAAGACTTTTTTGCCACCACTAACCACTGAAGAAGGATAGAAGGAAACAACATTAGGAAATGAAATAAAGTGAAATCTTAAAGATTTGAAGTTCACCTCAAAACCTTTTATTATTACAGATATGCACAAAGAGCTCATTTTTTATTACAGGTGTCAAACATTCCTTCTACTTAAAATGGGTAATACCACTGGAAGTGATAACTATAACCAGAGTGAATTTTTAAAATGCATCCACTGTATGCCTTTTATGGAACATTTTCTTAGGCAGATTAGGAATAAAATGGTTTAAAATAGCCTTCAAAAAAACACATTTAGATATACAACATTCCATCAACCAGCATATGCAGATGTCCCTTGTATCACTGCACATTCCAGCACTACATCTACGTTAATTAAGAGAATCCAAGCACTTTTTGGAGATAGGCATTTCTCTCCCCTCTGCCCCACAGCTGAGTAAAAAAAGGATGCGTAAGTGATTTTCCCAGGGTCACAAAGTAAGTTTATGGCAGAACCAGGAAAACAGGAGTTCTGACTCACAGCTTTCTGATCTAGGGTAAAATTTTCAAAAGCACCTTAGTGATTTAGGAGCCTAAGTCCCATTTTCAAGAGTGACTTTGGAGTTTGACTTAATTGAAGCTTTGGCTCCTGAGTACTTAAGTATCCAGGAGCTTTCGAATGCCTAATTTTTAGGCAACTTCCACATTAAGCCTTAAGATGGTGTACTTCATATGAACTAAGTATGCTAAAGAAAAAACAGGGAAGCAGGTAGTGATCCCTAAGTTGTTGGTTTCTTCACTCTAACCCCAAACAACTGAACTGTGCTCAGTTCTCACACAATAAAATTCAGCAGGGAGACACCAAGCATGGAAAGTTTTTGCTCAGTCATGGGTGCTGACTCTGAGTGCTCTGGGGCTGGAGCACCCATGGGGAAAAATTAGTGAGTACTCTGCACCCACCGGCAGCCAAGCTCCCCTCAACTCCCACCCCAGCTCCTCCTCCTACCCTGAGTGTGCCCACGTCCCCGCTTCTACACCTACCTCCCAGCTTTTCCTGCCCGGCTGCTGCCAAACACTGTCTGGCAGCGTTAACACACTCCAGGAGAGAGGGGAGGAGCAGGAACGTAGCATGCTCAGGGGAAGAGGCGGGCAGGGATTCAGGGAAGGAGTTGGAATAGGGGCAGGGAGGGGGGTGAGTTGAGACAGAGACTTTGGGGAAGGGATTGGAATAGGATGATGGGGGGGGGAAGAGGTGGGGCGGGGCCTCAAGGAAGGATGGGGGGGATCAAGCACCCACGGGAAAGAGGGGAAGTCAGGGACTATGTGCTCAGTGGGAGGAAGTTTAAAAAACTATAACTGAAAATGGAAGGCTAGAATAAAAACCTTATACAATCTTAACTTTCTTCATTAGACAAAAATCCATTCATTTTTTTAAAAGAGCTCTACAGCCAAATTTACTGGGGATAGGAGAAAGACTCAAAGATTGATATTTGGCAGTTTTTTCTCATTGAGGAAAAGGATCTGTGTGTGCTCCAGTGAAACACTGACCTACAGAGAGAATCTGATGTTTAAAGAAAGCGAGAGGAATCTACAGTATTAATAGATCTTTCAGCCTCTGCTGGAGGTGGCAGCTTAGCATTTTAATCAGGATTGGCCAGATCTTCATCCTCAGGAGAAGCAGAGTGGCCTGAAGTTTATCATGTGGAATTTTATATCAGACCTTAAAAACTCAGGTTCTGTGTATGCACTGAGGAACTCACAATACATTTGACATCAGGATGGGCTGTGTCCATGTCACTGTGGCAAACCTCCGTCGTCTCTGTTTGTGTGTACCAAAATTTAAGGTGCCCTGCTGCCATGAAGAGGCTGGTGAAATTCCATGGTATACAAAGGACTGAAGTGTTCTATACATGTAATAAATGCATATACTAGCTCATTGGGACAGCTACTTCCCATGAAAGTAATTTAACCTATTAACATGAATAATAACTGCTGCTTAATAGAAGAACTATTAGCATAAATTTAGCTGGTACCAAATAATTTGAGATTAACTAGATGCTAACTAGGTGTCAAATTCTAAGATGATTTTTTAAATAAACAGAAGGCCAAATAAAGTTAATGGGGTATATTTTACTTAAAGCTTCAGTCAAGGAAGGCAAGGTTCCACAGAGATCTTCCCAAATACTTCCTGATTATGGTATATACACATTCTATTTGCAGTATTTTGTAAGCTAGTTCCAAACAATGGAAACTGTAACTGTAAGCTCCTACTACCCACTTTTAAAAAGATATTACTGGAAAAAAATAGGTATTCAAAACTAATAGTGGACCATATGCAGGAGTGCAAGTAGGATGGCAGCTCCAGTACACAGTACTGACAAGAGATTTTTAGCAGGTGCAGTGTACTGGAAAAACTTGGGGAGGCTAGCCTCTCCACTCCCCCAGCCCACTTTGGAGGAGAGGTGAACCTGCACTCTGCTCTAAAGTAGAACAGGGGTAGGGAGGGCATTCATTTTTATGTGTGTTTAACAGCATAATACATATGCTAACAAACTTTATTTAAGTTTTGTTAGCATATGTATTGTCTGGGTTGGCCTTACCATGAGGCGAACTGAGCTGGCCCTTTCAGGTGCCTGACTGGAGGAGAGGGGCACAAGGACTCAGAGTGTAGAAAATTGTATCTGCTGCTGGTGCATATGTATTCTCTCTGCTCTAGACGCACAGAGATGGTGGAGTGCTGTGCTGGAGGAAGGAGAACACAAGAGACATAACAGGCAGGCAGGAGAAAAGGTGAGAGGGAACAACAGAAAGCAGCAGGAGCTACAGGGAGAAACAGGAGGAGGAGCTCTTATGTACCTTTCTAGCACCTCCAGGAGCATGGACTGATTAACACCAGCTTCTCAGGGAGCTTCCTGTTTCCTGCTGCTTCCCTGAACACACTTGAGGAGAACAGACAGTCAACTGAAGTAGTAGGAGCCAGTTAGGCCCTTAAGACATTGATATACCCTCACTCAGGCCCTGCTACCAGCCTGCATATTTGTCCCCTTCAACTGAGTGTTGAGAGCCAGTATAGCTGGCACAGAACAGCAGTCGTGAGTGAAAGAAGAGAACACCCCTCTACAGCAGCATTCAGAAAAAGAAAGCAAGCAAAGGAAGCTTATTTATCTACGCAGGAAGGAGATCCCCTGAGATACAGAGACAAATGTTCACGGTGAACCTTTCGGCCCCAGTGAGGATGTGAGTGGTGAGGAAAAATGCCCGATCTTCCAGTTAGTCAGAGTGCAGGTGACCTGGCAGCTACTGCAACATCCATATCTCCATCTCAGATGGATGTAACCATGCACATTTCTGAAGTGTAGATCAGAGAAGAGTGTGGTGGAGGCTCAAGAAACAGCTGCAGCTGAGTTTAGTTCCTTAAGTCTAAATGATCCAGGACCGTGGACCCACTTGAGCAGTAGCCTGAGAGACTTCCTTGTACTGCATGGGCCACAGCAAGTGAAAAACTTCATGTTCCCCAAAGACAATGAAAATAGAAGTTTCCATCCAACACATTACTGGTGTGAAATCCCCAATGGTGACAAAGTGAAGAGGCCGTGGCTTATGTACTCAAAAACGCAGAATGCTGCATACTGTTTTTATTGCAAACTCTTCCAGTCTAATGCTCCAGCCACATTGGGTTTTACAGGAACAAAGAACTGGAAAAATCTAGCTAGAAATCTGGCACACCAGGAGAAGGCATCAGAGTAACAAAAACAGAACCTAGTGAAAATGTCCCTGCAATGACGACTGCCAGAGAGCATCTAGAATTTACTGATGTTGATGATACTACAGGAGCTTGTATGACAAATGGGCTTCTTAAAAAGCTGGAAGATACGGGAGTTGCGATAGCTGACATGTGAGGTCAGGGCTACGAAAATGTTGCCAACATGAGAGGAAAGAACAGAGGAGTACAGACACAGATCCAAGAGTTAAACCCTCGAGCCTTTTTTGTCCCATGCAGTTCTCACTCATTGAACTTGGTGGTCAGTGATGCAGCATCAGCTTCTAGTGAGGCTGCTGAATTTTTAATATAATTCAAAGCATCTCTGTATTTTTCTCTGCATCAACTCATCAATGGCAAATTTGGAAGCAACATCTGGGAACATCCTCTCTGACACTGAAACCACTGAGTGCCACATAATGGGAAAGTCGAGTGGAGGTGATAAAACCTGTCAAACACCAAACTGGGAAGATAGATGATGCCATAGTTGCCATTATGAAGGCTAATGCTATGACAGGAACTGTTCGTGGGAGTACAGTGGGAGAGGGAAATGGAATCACCAGAAACATACATAACTTCAAATTTCCGTTTGGCTTAGTGTTGTGGCATGACATACTGTTTGAAATAAATGTTGTAAGCAAGAGACTCCAAGGTATTAACCTTGATATATCTGGAGCAATGGAACAACTGGACAAAGCAAAGTCAGACCTACAGTTTTACCGGTTAGATGAGGGATTTCAAAACGTTCTGAAGAGTGCACAGAAATTGGCAGAGAAACTTCACACTGAAGCTATTTTCCCACTCATTCAAGAACACAAGAATCACTGAAGAAGACGACATTTTGATTACGAGGCAAGGGATAATCCCATAAGAGACCCCAAACAACAATTCAAAGTTGAATTCTTTAACTAGATGCTAGATTGTGCAATACAGTCAGCTGAAGAATGTTTCATGCAACTCAAGGAACACAGCAGTATATTTGGGATGTTGTATGATATTCCAAAACTCCTCACTATACCTGAAGACGACCTACACCAGCAATGCAGGGCACTAGAGGCAGTGTTGACACATGATGACATGCGCGATATTGATGCGAGTGATTTAGGTGATGAACTGAAAGCGCTTTCAAGATACTTTTCAGCAGGATCAACTCCAAAGGCCGTTCTGGAATATTGGTGCACAAATAAGACGACCACTCTCTTTCCAAATGCTTTTGTTGCTCTGCAAATACTTCTACCACTTCCCAGTGAAAAACGCAGCTTCTCCAAGCTGAAATTAATAAAAACACATCTACGCTCCACAATCACAGGAGTGGTCATGAGACAGCATGAGCTGGCCCAGATTGTGGACCTTCAAGAAGCAGTTCCAATCTTTGCAACCATGAAGGCACGGAAAGCACCACTTTGATTATTCAAACAGATAAAAATGCCAGTGTTTACTATGCAGACAAGAAAAGTTACATTTGCTGTTCAGGCGTTTGAAAGTTAAGTGTTACTTAAAATGTTTGAACAAGGCATTTTAAATTGTTAGTTCTCCTTTATTGGGATAGGTAGCAGAGCAGTACCGTGAGAGGAGTAGAACAGAAAGAAGGTAGAATTGAGACCTTTCAAAGTTTTGGCCCAAGCAAGGGGCCACGGTGGCATCATTTGAGCTCCTGCCCTCAGGTGCCAAAATGTTGTGGGCTGGCCATGTATACTGTGCTGTTAAGTTGGTCAGGAGTCCTCAAGAGGGGAGGGACAGAAGGTGTTTAAACAGTGTTTTTGATTCCTGCTCCAGCCTCTGAATTATGAACATAACTGGATGGGAGCATTCTAACCAAGGGACTGAGGACGTTAAGGTAATCTGGAGCCTTCATAGTTCCTTGATCTTTTGCAGATGAACTTATGAGTTGGATATGGCACAAAGACTGTTCGAGCCTTATTGATTGCTGATTTCTCCCTTGCAATGGACAAAGATCAGATGTCTGCTGACTTTCTCACATGAATCAGCAACCTTTGATACTGTTGGTATAAGCACAATAGCCCTTGCCTGAGTGGTTTTGTTCTTTCCTCTCCAAATGTCAAAGCCTGTTCCCATTGAACTCAACAGCAAAACTTCTCTTGATTTCAGTGGGAACAGGATTTAGCCCCAAAAGATCAGAGAATGTGATTTTGATCAATTGCTTATCTGTCCAGAGACAGTTCTCATGCACATTCTATCAGGCTGATTTTGATTGCCCCTCCTGTATGTTATGCTGCAGAAAATAATAAAACAATTCAGGCTGTAGTTCTATCAAGATGCACATGGCACATGCAGTTCTATGCCTCTTTTCTATCAAAACCAGATGGCACAGCAATCTTTGCTTTCTTAGTGTCTGGCGGAAAACCATACTTAGGCCTTGTCTACAATGTTACAGCGCTGAAACTTTCTCACTCGGGTGTGAAAGAAACACACTCCTGAGAGATGCAATTTTCAGCGCTGTGAAGTCACAGTGTAGACCAGGCCTGCACAACATACGACCCGCACGTGGCCTGCGTGGGCTCACTGTGCAGCCCGTGGGGGGGGAGTAGGCACACGGCAGGGTGGGGCAAGCCAACAGCTGGCTGGCTGGCCAGCCAGCCGGTGGGCAGGGTGATGAAGAGACCAGTGGCAGACTGGGGAGTGAGGGTGAGCCAGCGGCAGGGGGCGGGGGCAGCGGCAGAAAGTAAGAGGCTAGCGGCGGGCGAGCAGGTGAGCTGGTGGTGGGGCGAGCAGGCAAGCTGGCAGTGGACAGGCAGGTGAGCTGGTGGGGGGGGTAGGGGGCTGAGGAGATGAGCGAGGGGTGAGTAGGCGAGCTAGGTGGCGGGGGGGAGGGATGACAAACCAAGCCGGCGGGCAGTGGCAGGGGGGCAGGGGCTGAGGAGGCGAGCGGGTGGAGGGAGGTGGGTACGTGAGCTGGGAGAGGGGTGGCGGATAACGAGCCGAGCGGACAGACAATGGTGGCGGGCTTTATACTGGCGGGTTGAAGAGGTGAACAGTGAGTCAGTGGTTGACCTATTCTACTGATCTTTTCGCTCATAAAAATTGGTCCTTTTTGCTGCTTTTCTCTGGGCTGGGGGTTGTCCCAATGATGCGAAGAGTGTTCCCAAAGGAAGGTCCTTGCTTCTAACCCCTGAGGTCGTCAGTATGTCTGCTCTTCTCTAGTCAGCCCACTTGACAAGTTTGATTGTCCTTGGTCTAGCTCTCATCCCCTCTCCAAGGGCTGCAGTTGTCTGGAGGTGCTGCCTTCCACGCCTTCCTCATTCATTCAACAGGGCAATTGATTACAAAGTGGGGGGGGAAGATCTTATTCTACTTCAAGCAAAAAGACATTTTTCTTTTACCTTAACTATACTACCTTAGGGGCCCGCTATATTACCAAGGTTCAATACCACTGTTTCGGCGTGGCAGCACGGGGGGTGGGGTGGGTGGCGGGGGATGCTTTCACAGTGCCGGGCGGCATTGGGGTGTATGTATGTTTCGGGGGGGGGGGGCGGCCCTCAGCTGTTTTCTTTGCAGCAATATGGCCCTCGTTGCTTTATGAGTCATGCAGGCCTGGTATAGACAGTGCGCCAGCTACTTCTCTCTTGGAGGTGGGTTTTTTACAGCGCTGGGAGAGCTCTCGCCCAGCACTGGTGCCAAGACTATACAGCCACGTTAAAGTGCTGCCATGGCAGTGCTTTAACACTAGCAGTGATTACATACCCTTAGATAAAGGTAAGCTGGCAGCAGCTTAGGGTATGTCTACACTACGGGATTATCCTGAATTTACCTAAACCAATTTTGTAAAACAGATTGTATCAAGTCGAGTGCATGCAGTCACACTAAGCACATTAATTCAGTGGTGTGCGTCCATGGTTCAAGGCTAGCATCGATTTCTGGAGCGTTGCACTGTGGGTAGCTATTCCGTAGCTATCCCATAGTTCCCGCAGTTTCCTCCACCCCTTGGAATTCTAGGTTGAGATCCCAGTGCCTGATGGGGCAAAAATCATTGTCGCAGGTGGTTCTGGGTAAATGTCGTCACTCATTCCTTCCTCCGTGAAACCAACGACAGAATCATTTCACGCCCTTTTTCCCTGGATTGCCCTGGCAGATGCCATAGCATGGCAACCGTGGAGCCTGTTTTGCCTTTTGTCACTGTATGTGTACTGGATGCCGCTGACAGAGGTGGTACTGCAGCACTACACAGCAGCATTCATTTGCCTTTGCAAGATAGCAGAGACGGTTATCAGTCTGCTGTGCCATTGTAAATTGGCAATGAGATGACCGTTATCTGTCGTTCTGTACTGTCTGCTGCTATCATGGGTGCCCGCGGCCGAGGTCGGCCGGGGGCGCAAAGACAAAAATGGGAATGACTCCCCGGGTCATTCCCTCCTTTATGTTGTATCTAAAAATAGAGTCAGTCCTGCCTAGAATATGGGGCAAGTGTACTAGAGAACCAGAGAGCACAGCTGCTCCGTGTCAGATCCCGCAGAAATGATGAACTACATGCCATTCTAAGGGGTGCCCCTGCAACAACTGCACCCGTTGCTTCCTTGCTTCCCCAACCCTCCTGGGCTACCGTTGCCATGTCCCCCCATTTGTGTGATGAAGTAATAAAGAATGCAGGAATAAGAAACACTGACTTTTTAGTGAGATAAAATGAGGGGGAGGCAGCCTCCAGTTGCTATGATAGTCCAGGCAGGACATTAAATGGTGGGCGGGAAGAGGAGCCCAGCATCCCGCTGCTATGATAGTCCAGGCAGTACAGAATCTTTTCTTTACACAGGAAAGGGAGGGGGCTGATGGAGCTCAGCCCCCAGTTGCTATGTTGAAGACAGTTACCAGCCGTTCTGTACCATCTACTGGGAATGACCGAGAATCATTCCTATTTTTACCCAGGAGCCACCAGCCAGCCTCACCTGAGGCCAGCCAGGAGAACTCACGGGCTGATGATGATGACGGATAGCAGTCATATTGTACCATCTGCCACCAGGGAGGGGAGGGGAGTGTATACTGCTCTTCACTGCCGCAGCATCACGTCTACCACCAGCATTCAGTAGACATAGGGCGACACTGAAAAAAGTCAAGAAACGATTTTTTTCCCCTTTTCTTTCACGGGGGGAGGGGGTAAATTGACAAGCTATACCCTGAACCACCCCAGACAATGCCCTACAGGCATTGGGAGCTCAGCCAAGAATGCAAATGCTTTTCAGAGACTGCTGGGGACTGTGGGATAGCTGGAGTCCTCAGTACCCCCTCCCTTCCTCCATGAACGTCCATTTGATTCTTTGGCTTTCCGTTACGCTTGTCACACAGCACTGTGCTGTGGCCTCTGTCTATCATAGCCTGGAGATTTTTTTCAAATGCTTTGGCATTTCATCTTCTGTAACAGAGCTCTGATAGAACAGATTCATCTCCCCATACAACAATCAGATCCAGTATCTCCCGTACGGTCCATGCTGGAGCTCTTTTTGGATTTGGGACTGCATCGCCACCCGTGCTGATCACAGCTCCACGCTGGGCAAACAGGAAATGAAATTCAAAAGTTCGCGGGGCTTTTCCTGTCTACCTGGCCACTGCATCCGAGTTCAGATTGCTGTCCAGAGTGGACACAATGGTGCACTGTGGGATACTGCCCAGAGGCCAAAACCGTCGCTTTGCAGCCACACTAACCCTAATCCGATATGGTAATACCGATTTTAGCGCTACTCCTCTCGTTGGGGAGGAGTACAGAAACCAATTTAAAGAGCCCTTTATATCGATATAAAGGGCCTCGTTGTGTGGACGGGTACAGCGTTAAATCAGTTTATCATTGCTAAAATTGGTTTAAATGCGTAGTGTAGACCAGGCCTGAGTTTGGACATAAGGGAAACACTGATAGTGTGTTAAGGGAAAGTGAGGTGATTGTCCTTACTATCCTTTCATTTAAGACGTTTTCAATTTGGGGTGCTGCTGGATCCTCAAAGACACCTGGAAGTACAGGTGGCACTAGGGACCTAAAGTATTATTTTAACGGATGCAGTTGTAAAATTTTAGACAGGTAAGGGGGGTGTCTGAGGGGATGGGGAGAGCGTAGGGACCCCGGGCTGGGGAGCAGTCATATGGAGGGTCATGTGGGGAGGTCACGTCCCCCAACCCCTTTGTGTCCCTCCTATGAGTGCAGTACTGGCAAGAAATTATTTCTACTTCCACCACTGACCACATGGTAGAAGCTATTTCATGAATCACCTTCCCCTTCCCATTTAGGATGATAAAGACCACCTCCCTTCCCATACTACTATGTTGCAACTCTGACTTTATATCACAAACACATCTGGAAAATATTTTTTAGGTTGTCTTTAATACAATTAACATTTTCTTTTCTTCTTTTTGAAAGAAGTCAGTCATACTGGCCAACATATCCACACTTAGTAGCCAAAATTAAGCACCTATTTTCCTAATTAGATTTTTAGAGGTGCTGAAGTCAGCAGAATCTGTGAAAAAGGTTTTCAGGTCTCACACTAAACTGAAAGGCAACTGAAAACACTGAGGAATTATGGCAAATTGTTCGAATCTCATGAGAAAGCACAATGAAAATCTGCAGGAGCACATCCTGCAAACTAACTGAATCAAAGAAATAGTCTGGGCTAAACAGCAGCTACAAAGCATTGACTACTTTCCAATTTGAAGTGCTTGTAAACTGATAAAGGAATTGAGGCACTTAAAATCTAAGATTACAAGTGCACCTCCTGATAGTCTGAGGAACACGAACAGCAAAAGAATAAACTCCTAAATATGGCTAATCCTCTAGAACGGGAGGTCCAAGGAATCCTGCCAACAGGTTCTCCAGAGTCCATATCATGGCTTCACTTTCTCCCAGACAGGAAGTGAAGGGAAGACACGAAACTGACTACTGCAGGTGGCAGAATGAATTCTCAAGAATACTCAGACAAGATGCCTGATAACACACATCCGTTCACTGATTAACGCAACGACAGTCTGCCATTCCCGAAGAACAGAGAAGGGCAGAAGGTACTCTGGCATCAGGAAGAATCTTTGGCTTTGGAAGAACCATTGGTTTATCATCATTGGCATCCTGGTGTAGTGGATTTTCTGGAACCAAGATATGAACTTGGACCCATCAGGGGAAAGATAAAACAACACTCCCTAAATGAGTAGCAAAAAGGCAGATAATGCCTTTGTGACTAAAAAGCTGTTCTTTTCAATAGGGCCGCCCGGGGGGGAGGGGCAATTTTCCCCAGGCCCCAGGCTCCGCAGGGGCCTCCACGAGAATGGCTGAGGCTCCCTCCCCAGCCCCAGCCCAACCCGACCCCGCCTCCACCCCTCTCCCAGAGCCTCAGCACATCCAGGAGCGTCCCTGGACAGCTGCAGTGTGGCTCCAGTGGGGCCTGAGCTCCTCCCCACTCACAGCCGTGTGGTAAGGGGGCAGGGCTGCAAGCTCCAGGCTGAGCAAAGGGAGCTCACACTCCGCTGGAGCTCGCAGCTCCGTCCCCTAACCATGCGGCTCTGAGCAGAGAGGGGCTCAGGCCCCGCCGGAGCCACACTGCGGCTGTCCAGGGACGCTGCTGGATGCACTGAGGCTCTGGGTAAGGGGGAAGCCAAGGGTAAGGGGCCGGGGGGGGGGGGTTGGATAAGGGGCAAGGAGTCCCAGGGACAATCAGGGGACAGGGAGGGGGCAGAGGTTGGGGGGGCGGTCAGCGGACAGGGAACGGGGGGTGGGTTGGATTGTGGGCATTCCGGGGTCTGTCAGGACTCAGAAGGGCAGTCAGGGGACAGGGAACAGGGTGGGGTCAGGTCCTGGGGTGGTGGTGGGGTCTCTGGGGGACCATGAGGGGACAAGGAACAGGATGGGTCGGGGATTCTGATGGGGGCAGGCAGTTGGGGTGGCCAGAAGTGGGTGGGGGTTGGACAGGGGGCAGGGCCAGGCTGTTTGGGAGGCACAGCCTTCCCTATCCTAAAGCTCATTCAGCAGTTTGAGGCTTGCAGAAGAGCCAAGCTGTTAGCTTTTCCATTAGGACTACCATCCCTTTCACTTCTCAAATGCCAAATTACAGTCTATATTTAATTTCAGTGCCATAGGGAGATACATGTCAGGGGAGGGTAGCTTCATTTAAAATTAGCCAATGGGGGGGGGGAAATCACATGAGAAGAGCAATATCCTTCCCAACCCTACCAAGGGAGATCCCCCTCCCCTGCATTCCCTGAGGCTTCAGAAGGGTTAATTCAGTGGTTCTCAAACTTTTGTACTGGTGTCCCCTTTCACATAGCAAACTTCTGAGTGTGATATCACCCCCTCCCTTAAATATATAAAAAAGTGTTTTTAATTTATAACACTATTATAAATGCTGGAGGCAAAGCGGGGTTTGAGGTGGAGGCTGACAGCTCAGGACCCCCAGTAATAACCTCGTGACCCCGTGAGGGGTCCCGACCCCCAGTTTGAGAACCCCTGAGTTAATTTAATTTTAGCACCCTGTGTCCATTCACATAGATGTGCTATTTTGAGAAATTCAGATTTCACAACATAGGCTCATCCCAGATTCTGGAACAAGCTCAAATGCTCAGTTCATGGAGTATGCACATAGTCTATACTAAAGACAGACCCACAGTGACCGTCTCCAGTTTGTGAGGGACCCCATGGAGCCATCTCTAGGAAACAGATACATTCATGGAGGTTAAAGTCCATTAATGGCTATTAGCCAGGGTGGGTAAGGAATGGTGTCCCTAACCTCTGTTTGTCAGAGGGTGGAGATGATGGGAGGAGAGAGATCACTTGATCATTACCTGTTAGGTTCACTCCCTCTGGGGCACCTGGCATTGGCCCAGGGGCGGCTCTAGCTTTTTTGCCGCTCCCAGCACGGCAGTCAGAATGCTTTTGGCGGTGTGCCTGCAAGAGGGCTGCCGAATCCGCGGATTCGGCATACCCGTTGCCAAAATGCCACCAAATCCGCAGGATCGGTGGACCTCCCGCAGGCAAGCCACCAAAGGCAGCCTGACTGCCGCCCTCGCAGGGACTGACAGACCGCCCCCCGTAGCTTGCTGCCCTGGGCACGTGCTTGGTGTGCTGGTGCCTGGAGCCGCTGCTGCATTGGCCATTGTCGGTAGACAGGATACTGGGTTGGATGGACCTTTGGTTTGACCCAGTATGGCCGTTCTTATGTTCTAACCTAAATGAACCCAAAGTTATGGAGACAGATATGAGTCAAGGAAGCCAGCAGAGTATCAGAAACTAGGAAAAATCTCTGACTGGATGGGCTCAGGCGTTTGGTCACAAGCAGAGGTGGAGAGTTTCCGGAGGTCAATCAGTGCGTACTAACGTTACTCTCCGTTTACACTGGAGCAGCAGCATCTCAGACAATACGCAGCAGCTGTTATTTCTCTCAGGGAGGTGGAGTACCAGCAGCGCTGTAGCCGCGAAGACACAGCACTGTACATGCCTTGACAGTGTGGACAAGGAGTGAGGTACAGCGCTCTGGGAAGCTTTATTGCTTGTAACTGGCAAGTGTAGCCTTTGACTAAACTAAGCACAGTTAACTGAGTGCAGATCAGTGCCCTAAGCCTAAAGATCTAGCTCAATGCCTCATTCCTCAAGGAGAAAAGAAAATGACCTTTCTACAGCAGCCCCTTCTCTCATAGAGACAAGAAATACTCTTTCCCCAGCATCAGAAAGATATTCCCAAGAGTGTGAATAGATGCCTTTTATAGGCCTGAGGGACTGTGTGTGTGTGGAGAAGTGAGTGTGAATGGATGTGAGTTTGAGGAAGCAGTGAGTGGGAAAACAAGAAAAAGGAGGAGGATATGATACACCAAAATATACAATCAACTGAAGGGAAAAAAGGAGTGAAGGAAACAGGAAGGAAGTATAAACACAAACAATACATAATAAAATAGCTTTATTTTATTATTGTAATGTATTAATATTGGTTTATTGCTTTGGGTTCTCATTAACAAAAGATTTCAGAACCCATGAGTTTCCTGAACCATCCAGTCCACTATTTTTTTAATACATATATACACACACATACATACACACGCACACATAGTTAATGGAGGAGGAGTAATAAAACTACTAATAATTTGCACCTCTTCCTTCTGAGGCCATCAGATAAGTTCATACATTTGAATTAATTTAGCCACACAATAACTATTTTGAAGCAGGTAAATATCATCAGTTCCTTTCTACAAATGGAGAAAATTTTACCAATACTATTCTCTCTCTAAAAGTAGCTTTATGACAAACTAGTCTGGTCTCCCAGTGCATAGGGTAAGAGCATGGAGGTCAGGTAATTTTTGTCAAAGAAACAATGTATTTCTTTAAATGCTATTTTTAAAAGTTATTTTACATTTCAACTCAATTGTACTAGAGTAAGAAAAACCATGTGTCATTTTCTATTGTCCAGTTGTGAGAGCAGCAGCAGCTTTCAAAGCTGATAAATAATGTAAGCTCCAAGATGAGATCTTAATATAAATTGCAATGTTTAACTAATTGTGTACAGTGATGCTGAGGGAGTCTTCTCTCCCACCACAGCCCTGGGCTGGGGGAGAGGTATCTCTACCCCCCGCAGCCCTGCACACCTCCATCAACCCCCTACTTCACCCCACTGCCCCCACTCCCCTACACATCTCCACGCTCACCTGTGTGAGCACCTGCATGGCTCATGTGTGGCCTTTGATGGCCTCCTGTACAACCACACAGGTGCACACCTTAAGAGGGAATACAGGTTACAGATGCCTGGCTTGACTCTCCCTCCCACCCCACTGGAGGTTGGGGGAGCTCCTGCCCTACGTCAGGCACATGGGAAGGTGGAATACTGGAGTCACATGCTAGGTCAGTGTAACGGAAAGGGCTGTTGGTGGAATCCCAGACTGGCTCTCCTCAATCCCCAGCTACAGGTATTCTAGCATCTTCCAGGCATTCCCAGCACAATGTCTGCTGGTTCTTTGGGCAGTGTCATGGGCCTGGCCTTGGAAATCTTTATGCATGTTTGTTGTTGGGGCAGACTGCCAAAATTTTCCTGAGGAACACAAGTGAAAGAAGGACAATGATTTTTAACACTTTGAACCTGTCTAAGTGGGAACGTCTTCCAGTTATAAACCACTTTAACATTTTATAGCAGTTTAATGATACAGCTATAGTTAGTTATAGTGGTATAACTCCATGTGTGGACACACTTACTCTGGAATAAGAGCAGCTTTTTTTCAGTTTAGTTTACTCCACTTCCAAAGTGACATAAGTTAAATTGGAAAAGTTACATCTTCTACTGCTATAATTAAAGCTGCTATAGTTTTACTGGTTTCAGAGTAGCTGCCGTGTTAGTCTGTATCCGCAAAAAGAACAGGGGTATTTGCAGCACCTTAGAGACTAACACATTTATTTCAGCATAAGCTTTTGTGGTCTACAGTCCACTTCTTCGGATGCATAGAATGTATATAGTTTTACTGTTAGTTTCCGATGTGGATACTCTTACTCTAGTATAACTTTTCATGTAGCCAAGCCTCATAAAACTTTCTTAATCCAAATACCTTAGAAAAATATTACGTGTTAAACGGAACGAATTTATAACAAATGCTAAGATTCAGCAAAGCATTCAACAACCAATTATCTCTGCCATGGAGCCTGCCATGGTAAGCATGCACCGGGCAGCTGGTGGGTCATGCAAATGGGACACACCAGTAGAATTCCTCTGTTGAACACTGAAAAAGAAAACTTATGGGATTTAACAACATAAAGAACATGTAAAGGGCAGCCTAGGACAGAGAGGGATGGCAAAGCCTTGTTCATGCCTTAAGTGATGTCTAACAGCACAGGGAGGATTTTGATTCAGATTAATCCAAATGGAATTTCATGGGACAAATAAGGCACTTCTATAGTTGGAAGGGTTCCTCATTGCTGAATATAAAGGTTTGCTGCAAATAATGGAGATGTTAATGCCTCTCAAAGAAAAGGTCACAGGAACCCTTTTAATAGAAAGCGTTAAACAACCTAAATTAGGAGGACACTACCAGCTCTTCCCAAATCATATATATCCTAAAGTCCAGCCTCTATATAGTACCAAACTAGTTGTACCACTGCAGTCCCTAGTGTGGACAAAATTATACCAGTATAAAGGTGCCTTATTCCAGTATCACTTATTCATCTTCACTTACAAGAATAAGTTGTACTGATCAAAGGCTCTTTTATATCAGCAATCACTGTGTCCACACTGGCTGTACTGCTTTAACGATATCACTTTAGAAACAGCTACTAGTGATATATAGTTATCTTACAACAGCAGCATACCTTAACTGCTATCATAGTAAGGACATCTCTCTCACCTGAGGACATACCAACTCGCCCCTGAAGGCTAAATGAGAAAACAGAGGTCCCCTTCTGCCTTTATTTCTTAGGGCATGTCTACACAAGTTATACCAGTTTAAGATGTAGTGTGAATTTAAACCATTATAGTTATAATGGTATTACTATATGCATTTAACTGCACCAAGTATAGTGCTTACCAGGCCTGCACAACTCGTAAAGCGGCGAGGGCCATATTACTCCAAAGAAAACAGCTGAGGGCCAAAACCCCTCCAGCCTCGCCGAACCCCCCCCCAGCACCGCCCGCCCTATGAAAACAACCCCCTCCCAGCGCCACCCAGCCCCCACTGAAACAACCTCCCTGCCCCCCAGTGCCGCCCGCCCCGCGGAAACAAATCCTCCTTCCCCAGTGCTGTCCCAACAAAACAGCGGTATTGAGCCTTGGTAATATGTTATAGCGAGCCCCTAAGGTAGTATAATTAAGGGAAAAGAAAAATGTCTTTTTGCTAGAAGTAGAATAAGATCTTCCCCTCACTTTGTAATCAATTGCCCTGTTGAATAAATGAGGTGTGAATGAGGAAGGCGTGGAAGGCAGCACCTCCAGACAGCTGCAACCCTTGGAGAGGGGATGAGAGCCAGACCAGATCAGTAGAACAGGTCAGCCACCGGCTTTGTAGCTCATCTCCTCAGCCCCCCAACCCCCGCTGACCTCCTCAGCTCCCCTCCCCTGCTGCTGGCTCGCCCGCCCACTCGCTTCCTCAGCCCATCAGGGCTCACCTGCCCCCCCACCCCTCGCCACTGACCGCCTGCTCGCCTCCTCAGCACTCCTCCCTCACCACCAGCTCACTTGCCCCCCCTGCTCACCTTCTCAGACTCCCACTCCCACAGCTCATCTGACCCCCCGCTCGCCTTCTCAGCGCCCCTTCCCTGGCTCGCATACTCACCCCCCGCCACTGCCCACCCGCTCGCCTCCTCAGCCTCCCACCCGCCTGGCCAGTGTTGAGCTGCCAAAATCTTAACAATCAGTTCCCTCCTCAGGACACAAGAGGGTCGTGGCCCACCCCCACCCCCCGGGACTCCTGCCCCATCCAACCCTCTTCCCTGTCCCTTGACTACCTCCCGCCACCCCATCCAACCCCTCTTCTCATTCCTGATGGCCTCCCTGGAACCCCTGCCCCATCCAAACACCCCTTCTCCCTGTCCCCTGACCGCCCCTGGAACCTCTGCCCCTTGCTGCCCCATCCAACTCCTCCTCCTTCCTGACGGCCCCCCTGGGACCCTTGCCCCCATTCAACCCCCCTGTTCCTGCCCTCTGACCACCCCAACCCCATCTACTCCCCCACCCCCCCTTCCTATCCAATTCCTCCCCACTCCCTGCCCCCTTACCGTGCTGCCTGGAGGCGGCTGGGGGTGCTACAGCTGCACCGCTCAGCTGGAGCCAGGCCACGCCGCTGCCGCGCAGCACCTGGAGCACCGGGTCAGGCCGAGCTCACAATCCCCCTCTTCCGCCCCCAGGCTTCCCATGAATCAGCTGTTTCTTATACAGGTGCCTACTACCCCCACACTCTGTCCCAATTTTTCATACTTATGTGGTCACTCTATTTGCAGATAAGGTAAAAATACCTACTACCACTACCAGACTTCCTTTCTCCTCTGCCCCAACCAACCTCTCCTGTAAACACCTTTACAGTCCACAGGAAATGCACACTAGGAGTTATCCAGGAAGGTATATAAAGGTTAACAGAGGACTTTGTGGGGCAGCAGAGCAAAGTTCAAATCCAGAGAAACAGCTACACAACCAACTCAAAGGAGAGAGAGAGAGAGAGAGAGACTTTCTATTCCAGGTGCCCACAATACAAAATAGTGAAAATCTTGCCATTTATCAAATGGAAATCTTAAGCCTGGGGAAAAGAGAAAGAACCATGCTACATCATTATCTACTACTGAATAAAAAACAGACAATAATGGCAAACTGAAACAGGGGAGCCCAACATGAAGGTCTTACCTGGTCGTTATAACTTCCAGAATTACACCAAGCTCTGGACAAAAGTTCTAGCTTGGGTGGAGGAGTTTTGGTTTTGTTTCTCTCTCTCTTTCACACACACACACACACACGGGTTACACTTTTATAGTTGTCTTACCATCAAAATATTTTGAATTTGAGTTTCAGAGCAGGAAAGCATTCCTTTCTGTCATATGAATAAATCCAAACATCATCGGTAATCCATTCTCAAACTTGCAAAAGAGTTTTAGAAGAATTTTAACTTTGATGACTGTCATTCTTGAAAGCGTGACATGATTTACTGATCAATTTTAAGTTTACATTTAAGATTTTCTGGAATTTCCATTTCCTTTCCTGAGTGACAAGCTTCCTTCAGGATCTGTTCACAGGTGGACATTTATATTTGCAAGGAAAAATATTTTATTTTTATTTATTTTAAACTGTAAGTTTCCAATAATCTTCTGATATCTTAACTTAATGCCTTCAGGGTCTACAAGCCATATTCATGTTACTGTTCTAAAATCAAATCAACTAATTTTTGACCTTGTGGAATAACTCAGGCAGTTGAGTGGAGAAGAGAAGAGAGGTTTTTGCTACAAATTAACAATGTTAGACCACTAACTCTGGCGATTACCTCTATTTTTAGTGTCAAGACTAAGGAAATTCTTTAAAGGAATTGAACATTTGGCACAAAATACCTACTTTCACCTCAATCCTAGCCAATCTTTGAGGATAAAATCAGTTTGTGGATTTTAGATAAGGTACCAAAATTAATCTTAAAATGGAAATTGAGCTGTAATCTTAATTGGATTAACAGTGACCTACACATACAAATGTACATACTGCAACATTAAACAGTTTGAGAATATTAATCAGTAGCAGAGATACAAATTGTAATGCTTGAATATATGGAAGTTGTTAAATGAAAAACATTTCCTTTTTAATGTTGTCTTTCGAGCAAAATTTACACTTGACATGCCTACTGGATATTAAGAACTGACCTTTGCTAACACCTTATTAGGATGAATATGGCTTTATTACTTTTAACTTGTACCTTGATATCTACATGAAATATTACAGGACTATAAAAAGTCATGAACAACTTTGGGGGCTTTTGTTTAAAGGACAAAATGCAATGCACCTTTTTTATAATGCTATCTTGTCTTTTGCTGTAACAAGGAGAAAGTCTGAAAAAGGAATGCTTTATAAGGATTTAAGCCAAATGCAGCATCTTGTTAAAAATGCATTGAAAGGAGCCTGATGACTGAGAAGAGATGCTGACTAATAAGTAACATTTCAAATATGTAGATTCCTAGGTTTCAAGGCCAGAAGGAACTTCTGACCATCTAGTCCAGGGATCGGCAACCTCTGGCACACAGCCCACTAGGGTAAGCACCCTGGTGGGCCAGGCCGTTTTGTTTGCCTGCCACGTCCTCAGACTTGGCCAATCGCGGCTTCCACTGGCCGCGGTTCGCCGCTCCAGGCCAACGGGAAGCGGCATGGGCCGAGGGATGTGCTGGCCGCCGCTTCCCGCTGCCCCTATTGGCCTGGAGCAGCGAACCGCAGCCAGTGGGAGCAGCGATTGGCCAAACCTGTGGACGCAGCAGGTGAACAAACTGGCCCAGCCAGCCAGGGTGCTTACTCAGACAGGCTGTGGGCCAAAGGTTGCCAATTCCTGATCTAGTCTGACCTCCTGCATAACACAGGCCACAGAACTTCCCCAACACAATTTCTATAGCATCTCTTTTTAAAAGCATCTAATTTTGATTGAAGAATTGCCATTGATGGAGAATCCACCAAGATGCTTGGTAAATGGTTCCAATGGTTAATTACTCTCACTTAGGAAATAAGGCCTAAATTGTTTTCTGAATCTGTCTAATTTCAGCTTCTAGCTATTGGATCCTCTTATACTTTTCTCTGCTAGATTGAAGAGCCCATCATCAAATAATCGTTCTCCATGTAAATATTTACAGACTAATCAAGTCACTCCTTAACCTTCTCTTTATCTTTTCTCAGATATAGTGTTAAAAACACCATATACTAAAATGTGGTTCGCTAAACTAAACATTCTCCAATTATAATGGAAATATAGATTTGAATTGTAAGGTGTAAGAAAGTCAAACTAAGTAGAAAAAGGTTTACTGTGAAGTTTTAAATTAAAACCACCATTACGACAACTTAATTGAACGCTTGTATCTGCCAAATGGAATCTTCAGCTAATTGGATTCTGTTGAAGGAAAATATGCTATTATGACCTCATGCTTAAACCAACTATTCATTAAAAACAGTTCACCCACTCATCTTAAACATCTTCTCTGTTGCACAAGATAGATAACACTTTGCAGAAACAAAAGTATAGAAATAATATAAAAATCCTACAATCATGGCAGAACTGTTTTCTCCAAACTATTACAGGACAAAGTGAGAAAGTGATGAAGCCATCCACACTCCCTACAAAAATCCCAACCACCTTATCCAAAGCCTCAAAAACAGACTAGGACCTAGATTTTACCAGATCTGAGACGGCATCTGCCAAGAAAGGACTTAAAGAGATCACTGTAAATGCTTTACCTGATATCAGCCCACAAGGGATGGCACTTGGTAACTGTGCCAAAACATCGACTATCTTGCCATTGATCAGAGCTAGTATTAAGGCAGCACACATGCACACCTTCTTATACCAACCCTTCCATATCAGTGCCAGTCAGTATAATTAAATATCCCCATAGTTCTCAGAATTAGCGCAGTAGTATTTTAGACAGAAAGATACAATTGCTAATTACTTTTTTCACACCTGAAATTTCTTTGGGGGGAGGGAAGTTGAATATCTTTGTTTATCGTTTGTTAAAAAGCGTCATTACAGTTTATTGTTTTCTTTCACATTTCAAACACAAAAGGATGGTAAAGTAAACTAGTATAAGTAGCAAAAAGCATATTGAGAGCCAGTAGTATTCTCA
The DNA here is from genome assembly GCF_025201925.1 of Gopherus flavomarginatus. Lineage (NCBI taxonomy): Eukaryota > Metazoa > Chordata > Testudines > Testudinidae > Gopherus > Gopherus flavomarginatus. Next base: position 213,548,734 of record NC_066617.1, on the reverse strand, counting down.
ACCTTGTGCAAGTAAAAACAAATGAGAAATTTAAAAAAGGGGTTAAACTGTATTATTTAAAGATTCTCCAATCTGAATAGTTAAAGCCATTAGTAACATGAGGACTTCTTTAAAAATACAATTTTAATCTTGACAATGTCCATTTCAACATGAATTTACTGCAGCGTAAGGCATTAGACTGCAATACTTACAATTAAGACATTCTGATAGATAGCAGTGTAAGTAACTGCAATGAAAGCAACCTGTAGTCTATTTTGTTGGGAACATCACAGACAGTCTCCATATTAGCATTAGATGAATGCCATAAATCATTGTGAATCTTAGAGGCTCAGAAAAGCAAAGCTGAAACAAAATCCTTACACAGCAAGGACTGAAAACAAAACTATACTGAACATAACATACATGTTTTGGTCTTGTATGTTCTGTACCCATGGTCCCTCTTCTGCATTAAAAGGAAACTAGGCATTATTTTCAGCCTAAGGAAAACTGCTGCATATAGTACAGAATGAGCTCAATGATTTTCATGGCAACACCTCGTGTGGTAAACCTCTTCACCCACTTTAAGTTTCATACAGATTACTATATGCTGTGGTCAGAATTAAGGTTTTAAGTTAAAAAAAATGCACTTAGTGTGATTATTTATGAATTATGAATCTAATTCACTGCCTCGCCATTAGAATGAAAAACACTTAAATATTATAGCATATATCCCTCTCATCAGCAAAGGGGAGTTGCTTCCAAGTAAAGCTTTACATATGAAGTCTTAAAGATTTGTCTATAACTCATCTCACTGCCAATTAACTTGAGGTAGACTAACATATTTGTGAAGGCTCATACAGAAATTTCTGAATTCTTTACTCTAAGCCAAGCCCTAATTAGAGTATATCTGGATGCATGAAAGTTTGTCAACAATCCAAGGCTTAACCTAGGACTGGCACAGTAACATGACCAATGCTAGTATCCTAAATCAGTGCTTCTCAAAGTCGGGCCGCTGCTTAGTCTGGGAAAGCCCCTGGCAGTCTGGGTCGGTTTGTTTACCTGACGCATCCACGGGTTTGGCCGATCGCGGCTCCTATGGCAGCAGTTCACCACTCCAGGCCAATGGCGGCTGCGGGAAGCGGCAAGGGCCAAGGGATGTGCTGGCCGCCCTTCCTGCAGCCCCCATTGGCCTGGAGCGGCGAACCGCGGCCAGTGGGAGCCATGATCGGCCAAACCTGCGGATGCGTCAGGTAAACAAACCGGCCCAGACGACCAGGGGCTTTCCCTGAACAAGCGACGGACAGGCTTTGAGAAGCATTGCCCTAAAGGACACCACTGAATTTTAAGTTAAAGACAACAAAGTTTAAACAAGGTACAGTATAAAAAAGTTTCATTGTTCTGAGAGTCTGTGTAATACTTGTTTTATTTTTAGGGATAAAATAGTACATTATATGATGTATACAAGTGAAAATCTCCCCTCAAGTGTTATCTAGAAGATACATTCATAAAAGTGTATTCCTTCACCGTCCTTACACTCCTTTCCTCCAACATCCACCCAACGTGAACAATACCTACTGACAGAATTAAAGCATGGGAAACACTATGTAAACTGTTCTCTGGCTGTTTATTATCACAATCTTAATTTCAACCAATTAATTAGTATGAAATTACAATGAAAACATATTCCAATAGGCTAAAAGCAACTAAAAATATTTGTCTGTTCAGATAAAATAAACTACTCTTACCAGTGTAGTTGTTCATTAAAATTTTAACCCAGAATTTAAAAGAAGTCTAGCAGTAAACTACATTTTTGTGTTAGCTAGGTTTGCAGATCAACAGAACAGAAATATAAACGATATACTTCTAAGATTTGTTCAACCTCTGAGATGTGTAAAACACTATCATTCTGCTTTCCATAGAAAGACATGTTTTCAGGGAAACTATTTAAGATGGCAGTGATAACTATCTATCTGGAAAAAAATTATACACATTTAAATATTTCATGTGTCTAAAATGCAAATCAAAGGCCAGGTGTGCAGTTTTGCAAGAGCTAAATTACTGTATCAATCAGTAATAAGTCACAGGAACATGCAGACACTTAGTTGATGTTTTACCGAGAGATGTTTAGCAAGATGTATATGCAGCAATACAAATCAGTTTTACACTAGCCTTCCTCCTACGGCTCAAAGATTAATAAGCTTCAAAGATCTGAGGTGGTACAAAGTAAGAACTCCAACTATAGCCCCCAACAGATATCTTGGGATACCATTCAAGTGGCAATAATAGCAATTATATAAATAATGGAGCTATTCATTATAACAGTCTTTAAGAGAAATTACATCTTTCTGACCTCTACAAAAGAAGGGAACTAAGGGTATACCTATCTCACAGAACTAGAAGAAACCCCAAAAAGTCATCCAGTCCATCCCCCTGCCTTCACTAGCAGGACCAAGTTCTGATTTTGCCCCAGATCTCACAATCCTGGGTTTAGCAGGCCAATGCTCAAAGCACTGAGCTATCCCTCCCCAACATGTCTACACTGTGTAGGGTGTGTCTACACTGCTCATGTTACAGCATGGGAATGCTGTAACGTGGGCAGTGTAGCCAAGCTTTATTGCCGGCAGAGAGCTCTCCCGGAGATAAAAAATACCCCCCTCAAACAAGGGGTGGTAACTTTATCCAGCGATAAAGCGCTGTTTTTAGCACTGAAAAGCGCCAGTATAGACTTTTGTCGCTCCGGGGGAATGTTTTTTCACACCCTTGAATACTAAAGTTTTTGCACTGAAAGTGGCAGTGTAGATACAGCCTAAGCAAGCATAACTAGTTAGCAGCACTAAGACCCAACCTATTTCTTGCTACAGTGCTGTGTCACCTTAACACTACTCTGACACCATTAACCTATTTACATCACAAAGAACAGTTTAACAGACCACGTGATTCTGAAACATTGAATGGTTCACTTTAAAGTCCTATAAATAATTTACAGCTTATTGTGCTATCTTTTCAGAAGCATTTGCACACAAAATAAGAGAGTCATTTTATACTTCAAAATATTTACAACAATCCCCTTTGAAAAGATGTTCATAAACATAGGCACATATATTATGCCCTTTTTACTAACCATAACCACATCTGAGTAAAATACACTAGGCACTATAATTCACACACAATACTATCACCTGAAGAAATCACACAAACATCAGAAATTGTTCTTCCTACTGGTAGTGCCAGTTTTGTCCAATTTCTTAACCACAGAAGCTTTTCTCCATTTGACAAGCATTAAGTAACATCAGTTAAACCATTTCTTGTGCTAACCAACAAGCCTCTTTAAAGCTTTATAGCTGACAAGGTGCTTTATAAAAGCTATAGGTGTTAAGACAGTTGTGCCCTATGATAAACAATAAAATGAAAAGTGCCCCAATATTGTATTTAATTAAGAACAAAGCAATCTGATCTTAAGAATGACATGTTGGTGTAATTCTGAGGAAACACAGTCAGTCATTGAAGAAAGATGACTATTTTATCCCTGGTTTTCAAGTCAAACAATTACTGATACTTAAGCTAAACAGTCGTGTTGTGCAAAATAAGTTAAAAAAATAAAATTCCACTCTGCTTAAAATCAAGAGAATATTGTAACTAGTCATCCTTACACCAGGCTTCCACAAGTCAGTGTCAGCAACAAACTGAAAAACAGTTTCACTGCTGAAACACCTACATCAATTTTTGAAGGAGAAATATGCATAAAATAAGGAAGTTATAGGTCTCTTCAAATATGGTGCATCTCCCTTTCATGTCCATTTTGCAGCCAAAACATCTAAGCCCCAAAGATATGAAATGTAAGAGAAGGCTAATAAAATGGGTTTCAATACTGGACAGTCACAGAAGAGGGGGAACTTCAGCTTCAATTTCCCATCAACGTACTGATCAGACTGATTCTCCGCATTTTTCCTAATATAACTGAACACCACAGATGAAGAAGGTGGGGGACGCGGACTGTCAGTTTCATACACCCTACCACACTGGTGAGCCAAAACAGCGGTGCCACGTTAACAGCTATCCCAACTTGGGTGTGATGCAAGCCTTGAACATCGGTGTAACAGCAGTTGCATAATAAGCCTCAAAAAGGCCAAGTTCTCCTCCTGCGTGGTTATTCCGAGCGGATGGTGGGCAACGCCAGGGATTCACGCGGGAACTGGGCATTACCTGAGACGGAGGATCACCGGCATTGCCACTAACGAGCTGGTTACTATGCAGCAGAACACAGGAAGACACCTGGCGACCCCAGGCGCAGATACCCCCACGGAGAGGCGGCTCTACAGAGGAGACTTTCCCTGCCCCTGGCCAGCCGGCAGCCACAGACCCGGGCTGAGCAAAGCAGCAGCGGCGGCGCCGGCTGTTGCAGCCGGGTTGGGTGCAGGGCAGCTGGCGGAGCACGGGGGCCGGAGGAGATCCCGGGTAGCTTCTCCCCTCCGCGCCCATGCTCCGGGAGGCGGGCGCCGCCGTGGAGTCACCGCGGCCGCCGCACGCAGCGGAGGGCGCGGGTGACACACGGGCACGGCGGCTCAGGTGGGCGCCGAGCGGAGCATCCCTGTCCCCGCGCGCAGGGGCCGGGCCGCCGCCGCCCCCCCGCGGAACTTACTTGCCGATCACCTCGCAGAGCTCGTACACGTCCTCGAACAGCACGTCGTCGTCGGCCATGGTCCAGGCCGGGGGGGCCCCGCTGGAGAGGCGGCCCGGGGGAGGGGGGCCCGCGGGCACGATCCCCTCCGCGCTCCCCGCCGGGCACCACCTTCAATCCCAGCCTCCGCCGCCGCCCGGGGGCTCCCGCGGCCACGCCGGGAATCCCCGCTGCTCCTGCGGGCCGCGGCCGCCCCGCGCGGCTCACGCTGGCTTCGGGCTCCGCGACCCCGCCCGCCTCGCTCGCTCGCTCCCTCCCTCCGGCCGCGGCTCCGGCTAGCGGGGCAAAGCGGGCACCATGCAGGGGCCGCTGTCACGGTAGGAGGCAGCGCCGCCTCGTTCTTCGCGGTGCACGCGCGCGGGGGGAGGCAGGCGCGACCCCGAGCCGCACTCCGGGGGTAACGCGGCGATAAGCGCTTCACCGGCGCCGGGCGGGCGCGTGCACCGCCACCAATACTTTCCCAGCCCGTCACGCTAGCGAGCAAGCGCGCGCCCCCCACCAAGCACGCACGCGGGCTCCTCTCGCCACCGCCCCCACCCACACCCTCGCCACAACCGCGCGCAGAGCCACGCCCACTACTCCTCCGGGAGACAGAGCTCGGCCCCTGTGCGCAGGCGCGCCGCGGTCCCACATAACGTCATGGGAAGCGAAGGGCCTGGTGAAGGGAGCAGGCTCCACGTGAAGCTCGGGAGGGGCGGGGTTGTTCCCTGCCCGGGTTCAGAGGCAGCACGCGCTGTGCGTGGCCCATTGAGAAGCTGCGCCCCGCTCCCTGCCCAGCGCGAAGGCGATTGTCCGGGGCCAGCGGCCGCGTGCGGTCAGTGTCCCGGGCAGCGCAGCGGTGCGGAGAGTGGCTGCTCCCTCGGCCCGGCGCTGGGCTTTGACAGGTGCCTCCAGGAAGCTGGCAGGGAAGCCTTTCAGACGGACCGTGCAGCAGCGGCCCGAGGGGGCAAACGGGGGAAAGAGGAAACCCTCCTGATCTCTCTCTAGCCGGGACCGCTGCAGGTGGCAAGGCAAAGGCTGTTCGGAGAGCCGTGGGGTCGCTATTAAGGTGGCAGCCCCACCCTGGATTATCAACTGCTTTTCTGTTAGTCCAGGGAAATGACCATTTAAAGTGCCATTTATTGCCCACTCCACAGGATGTTCAAAATCGTTTCCTGTAACAGTCACGCAAGCAGTTTCAGAAGGAATGTAATAGAGCCTCCTTCCCCTAAAACGGCACAGTTGAGCTGCTCCAGTTATAAAAGGAGGAAAGATAACCACCTTACTAGTCCTCAGTCAGAGCCTTGATTTTTCTTTTTAAATCGTGCACTGAAGATGATCATTCTTGATGGGGGAGCCTAAATGCTATTTCTTGCTGTACCATTTCACTTAGGAGGCATTATAAGGTAGTAAGGTGTTGGATATCTAGTGAGTTTCAAACTTAAAAAAGCAAATGGCTAGTAGGTTCTGTTCCATAAACCTTTTGGAATTATACAGAACCCTATGCAGAAGCATATTCTTAATTGCTTAACAAGTATTTTTTAGCCAGAGTTTGGAAAGGTAGTTTTCAGAAGGGAACTAAAGCATTTATCAGGGAGTTCTGAAATTTTTCCCTAGGGAAAATATTATTGTTTATAAAAAAAGTTTATTAAAAAAGCTCTTGGCACATGTGCAGTTATTAAAACTTATTAACATTAAGTAAGATGAACTTCAAACAGTCATCCCACATGGTATTCTAAAAATCAGATTTGGCAGCTGCTGTAGGTTGCAGGACTGAGGACCTTTCACCAAGAACACCCAGTTTGCTGTCCCCAGACAGTTAAAAGAAAAGAAACTGAAAGCAACTACACTGTATCGCCAGCATTGTGGTAATACACAAGGTGAGACACCTCCATGTATTTAGGGCCCAAACTATAGATAATCAGCATCTTGGCTTATCTCTGGAAGCAAAGACAAAGCCAGTAAAGCCTTTAATGAACAGGTGTTATGTTCCCTAAAGTTCACACTACTAAGCACATGAGCCTCCAAATTCTGCCCTAGTTGAAGCAGCTGCGTGGTCTGCAAAAATGACCTAAAGCAGAGCTTATTGCAAAATATGATCAAGAGGTTGTAAATGTTGAATTACTAGTTATGTACACACTGAGCAGAATTTGTCAGTCATTCTAGATAAGTAGATGAAGTAATAATGAAAAGTGACTCAAAACAATTGATAATCTAGAAGTACCTCAGACAGAAAATCTTTACAAAAAGTGGATATGTTCCTTAACATATTCTACAAATGATTCCCCAAGCTACCAGCATCACCTCAGTCTTGTATGGCTTGAGCTTCAATCATCTCATATTCATCAGAGTGCCAGTCTCTACCATGCACTAGAAGAGACCACATCACCTGGGTTTAACCAAAGAAAATTATGTGAAAGAGAGAAAGCATGCACTGTGCATAATCTTCATACTGGTGAAATTGTAGATCTAAGGTATCCATCTCCACTAGTAGCCTAAACATGCATGTTCAACACAGGAGATGGCAAAACAAGCCACTCCCTTTGGGATTATCTCAAAAGAAAGAATCTATTCTAAGCAGGGCCCATGCATCTAGGGTATCAAAAGCTGAAGACAGAGCTAACAGAGAATCAGTATGGACATTTGTCCTCTGTCACTAGGGTGACCAGACAGCAAATGTGAAAAATCAAGACAAAGGGCGAGGGGTAATAGGTGCCTACATAAGAAAAAGACCCAAAAGTGAGTACTGTCCCTATAAAATTGGGACATCTGGTCACCCTACTAGGTCACCTACTACCATGTGATATGTGTTATACTTAAACCTAAAGTCTGATTGCAAGCAGTTAAAAAAAAAAAATTCCCACAACTTTGTCAATAATAGTTACACAGACTGTGAGAATGATAATTAGACAGCATTAAAAAGATAAGGAGTACTTGTGGCACCTTAGAGACTACAAATTTATTTGGGCATAAGCTTTCGTGGGCTAAAACCCTCTTCATCGGATGCATGGAGTGGAAAATACAGTGGGAAGATATATGTACAGAGTACATGCAACCCCCATCTTTTAATGTACTCTGTACATATATCTTCCCACTGTATTTTCCACTCCATGCATCCGATGAAGTGGGTTTTAGCCCACGAAAGCTTATGCCCAAATAAATTTGTTAGTCTCTAAGGTGCCACAAGTACTCCTCATTGTTTTTGCTGATACAGACTAACACTCTGAAACTATTAAAAAGATGTTTTCCTTGGTAATGGACTTCATCCCTGCCTGAGGGAAGCCATTTTCTTGACTTTTTAGAGACAGACATTGATAATCCTTGCCAAAGCAACCAGCGCTTCCCTACTAGCTTTTACCAGCGAAGAAAGGCCTGGTCTAACTTAAAAGTTGCTGGTTGAATCCTGACAGCAGAACCCAGTAAAAGTTTGTTTAATAAAAGTGGTTGAAATACAAGCAGAGAAGAGTTTATATTTGTCCCCTTCTGGAATGGCTTACCTACAATGAAGGGGGCCAATCTGATCTGAATCCCACTGACCTTATAGTAGAAAATGTCTCACAGCATGAAATAGCCAACTGTTTTTGGGCAAAAGATGCTTGGATTACTAGGTGATCCACTTCCCCGAGCATTTCTGCTGATTGCAGATGCTAGGGTGGAGAACCAACATCCCCAGAATTTTTTTCTCTCCAGTGTATGTATGGTATGCAGACTCAGTCTGAACACAACAGTGCCACTGATACTTTGCTCTCCAACTCAGACATTTCATCTATATATGAACTGTTGATAAGAAATAACCTTAATGTCCTATTAGGTCACTGATAGGGAGCCATAAACTGCACAGTATAGTGTCAGGGTGCAAATTCCATGAGCAGACAAAATTTATTGGTCCCTGTACACTCATGGCATCAGAAGTGTGTCCTGACTAAAATGCAAAGGGGAGGCAGAGGTCAGAATGTGGCAGAGGTGTACATCAGAAAGTAATTAGGGCTATTAGCACATAGACTGGCTGGAACAGCATATTCCCAGCTTCTATCATCAGTTAAAGGAGGAGTTTTCAGTCCCAGATGAGATTTTGTTTAAAGGCATCAGGATGATGATTCCTAAGATGTCAAAGAAAAATATGTTAAAAAAGATACATGGAGGTCATTTGAGAAACAAAAAATCTATAAGAAGGGCCCAAGACATAATATATGGGCCTCAAATAAACAGTGATATATTGAGAATGCTGTTAAGACTTGTCACATATGCCAAAAATATAGGCCAAGTCAAGCAAAAGAGCGCATGTCGATGGCATAGGAAATATTGACACCCAGGAACAAAGTAGGCAGACATTTGTTTACGTTGGGTGAAAAAAAGCTATGTTCTTGTCCTCTGCTTTTTTTCTCACTTCCCTGAGGTAACCTTACTAGACGAAACTACAGTTAGGGGATTTTGTACATATAAAATCTATTTTTACTAGACTCGGTATACCTGACATGGTAATGTTTGACAATGGGCCACAGTTTAGTGGGCATGAATTTAAGCATATTTCAGAGACGTATAGGTTTAGACAGGTAATGACCCAGTCCCTATTTCCAATTCAATGCATTGGTATAAAACTGTCAAAATAATAAAGCCTACTGAAAAGGGCTGTGGAGTTGGACTCTGATCTTTATTTAGCACTGTTAAATTACAGAATGGCACCAGGGAAACATGGGTTGTCACCTGCTGACATTTTGTTCAACAGAAAACTTAAAACAAGAATGCCTGCAGTGTTAGAAACTGATATCAGAGTCACAGGGGATTTGCAGATGTATAAAGAGACAGATGAGGCAAAAGAAACTCAATATGATTTGGGGTTCTTGGAGCTGCTTAATGAAAATTACACTTTGCATATCTATGATGGGAAATAATTATTGCAAATAGCAGCGGTGTCACAAGAGGTTGAAGTTGTCTGCTACTACATACTGCAGATGAATAGGTGACATCTACAAATTGCAGAAGAGATGGAGATAACAGGCACTGAGTTGGCCATCTCGCCTAAGAAGGACTCAGAGAGACAATAACCATATCAGGTTGAGGGGGCTGTGTCCCATCATATGACAAAAGCACAACTAACAGACTTCCCACCTCCTGCCAACAGTGATACTGATGTCTCAGGAGAGATCTGCAAGTTCATGCAAAAGTGCAGGATACCTCAGAGACCAATTGTTTAGTTAGTAGGTTGGTAGTACATAATTTCAAATACAAATGTAACCCTTCTGCCCCTCTGAGTTAGCAGCAACAAGGGCCCGGTTCAGTATCCAGGGGTTCCGTTTCAATAACACAATGCATAACTGGCTCAAGCCCCCAGCCAGTGACCTGGGACACTTACATATCACGCTCCCCCCCCCCCCGGGCGCCTCTAGGAGGCAATACTTCCCCTCTCGCAAGCACGGAGTCTGAGTGTAGCAAAATCCTTTTAATAAAGGAGGGAAACAATGCGGCATCACATTGGAGAAACACAACAAACAGGATTATAACACAAACCATAAGCAAAAAACCCACCTCCAAGTACGTTTGGCAATGTACTTTCCCCCTTAGGGTCTTAAGTCCAATGACCCATAAGTCCAACAACCCAAAAGTCTCTGGTCAGTGCCACCCCAGAGTTCAAAAGTTTATCTGCAGAGTTTTACCCCCCTCAGCCTGGGTGGAAATGAGGGGCGGGGGCCCACACAGGGTGGTGGGGGCCCACACAGAGTGGTAAGGGGCACCTTACGTGGGCCAAGGCCAACTGTTCCACCTCTCTGTGGAGTTCTGCTGCAGCCTTCACCATGACCTGCTCCACTTCACCAGCTCTGCTGCTCCTCCAGCCAACCCACAAGCCATTCCAGCCATCCCCACAAACCACTCCACTCCACTCCGCTCACTGTTCCATGGGCTGCTCCAACATGCTGCAAACTGCTCTGCTCTGCCAGCCGCTTAGCAATAGGTCTTCAGGCTCCCCCACTAGTTAGCACAGCACTTAGTGCTCTCAGCTCAGTAATTCCAGCTCTTTAATTATTTCAACTCTTAGCGATTTCAGCTCATAGTAGGGGAGCCCCAGTGCTGGTGCACCATTGGCCCATCATTAATTCAGGTCAGCAGCCTTTAGATGGACTCCTAATGGAATCAAAATTAGCTCTACTCTTTAACAGTGGAGAGAGGAGGATGTGCAATTGGTGTTCCAGGCCCTCAAAAGAGGTCCGGTCCGGTCCGGTCCATACCATACCATACCATACCATACCTCTCTCTCTCTCTCTCTCTCTCTCTCTCTCTCTCTCACACACACACACACACACACACACACACACACACACACACACACACACACACACACACACACACACACACACACACACACACACACACACACACACACACACACACACTTCTCTCTCTCTCTCTCAATTCACTGGGTTTTGGAACCCATGTCCCTTGTCTAGAGTGCTACTTAATTGAGGTTGAGTCATTTCTGTCATAAAGCAGTCTCATAGTTCCTCATTCACATAGTCAGGGTAACACCACTTTGTTCTTCCTGCCCCAATAACAAAGAAATTGGGGATCCTAGAGCTGCCAAAATAACCATCCCAGGCTGCCGTGGGCTATGCTAGGTGAGGTGGGTGTGCCAATGCAAATACTTGAAATTCCTTTCCACACTCCCTGAAATTCTTTCCACATTCCCCATAATTCACCACCAGATGTCAGGGTAGAGCTCATCCTGACTCTGCTTACCCATATAATGTTAATATTGATTGTTAATTGTTATACTGGGCTAGGGAAGAAAGGTGTGGAGAACTGTACCTTTAAGAGGCTTTTGACAGCATTATTTGGAATCAGTTATGTTATGCAGAGTCTTGTGTTGCACAATGCTGATGAGTTGGAAATCAGACACTGAGTGAAGCAAACAGGTGTGGTGATGTAGGGTTGGAATTACTGAGGCTAGAGTTACTATCCTGAGCCTGCACAGGTGACTGAAGATGTTCAGTTATCCAGAACAGAGCACAAGCCCCCTTTTTGGAGGAGGGAGGATTAGAAAGTAAAGAGAGTAGAAACCCTTCCCCATGTTCTTGAGTAACTACTTCCACTGCTCCAATATTTAGAAGTGATTGGAACTCCTGATGTAATGTGTTTTTGTCAGAGGGGTCCCTGAAAAGGAATGGGGAAGGTGGGTAGGTATTAGGGAGGGTGTGGATTTGGATGGAATAGCTCACCTCTGTGATTTCCAACATATCCATAGTGGTGGTGTTCCAAATCCCATATAAATGAAATAAATGATTCCCTAATGGAAGGGATATAACAGGAAGATCAACAGAATGTGTATGTTGCTTTTGACCAAGGTGTCGAATCTTCTACCTGCTGCCTTGATGATGAGGCTGCTGTGAAGACATGGTGTAAAGCCAAATTATTTCCTCCTCTGAGATTTCTGGTGCTTCCTGAGTGGTTCTGGTTGTTTACACAGGTATAGAATGACTGCCTCTTCTGTGGTTGAGGCATAAAGAGTTTCTGCTTTTTGTGTAGGGGCAAAGATTACTATGGACCTCTGGCTTGTCCAAGAGTCTTTCAGAGAGTGTAAAGCCTCCTTCTGTTTTTACAATAAAAAGTTCAGATCTTTCAGATGGAAAACCTCAACTGTAACTAGTAGCTCCTGATCGCTGGAGCCACGAGGGTCTCCTTATGGCAACTGAGGTTGCTGTGGATCTAGAAACTGTGTCAACAGTATCCAGGGCCACATGGAGGGATATATGCACCTCAAGATAACCTTTGAAAATCAAGGCCTTAAGCTCCTCTCTGATATATTGAGGAAGACTTTCAGTGAATTTACAGGTGAAGTTCCAATTTAAACTGTACTTCATCAATAAGGCCTAGTATTTGGTGACTTGATGTAGATATTTTCCCAGTCATATAAATCTAGCTTCTTGAGCTCCTTGCCTTGAGGTGTAGCTTTCTATTGACTATGTGTACACCTCTTGTTAGCCACTGTGACAACCAGTGACTCAGTTATGTGAAAAAATTGCTCAAAGTCCTGGAAAAGCACTTTGTAGCAATGATCTCCAATTTCTGATGTTTGTGTCAGAGAAGCAGACATCTGCCAGAGCAACTTAGGTGATCTAAAACCCCCTCATTGATAGGCACTGCAAGATATACAGGCACAGAGGTGTGAAAGATGTCCAGAAGCTTTTGCAATTTTTCCTGGTCCACTTCCACTGGAATTGCCAGTGGATCAGTCTTCCTATGCAGCAAGTCCAGAATGTCTCATACTCCGCTGGATTGAGATAGATGACATGGGTTCCACAGCCTCCTCAGGAAATAAAGAGATAGGTACTGGGTCAGGATAATTCTCTGCCTAGGACAACTCATCAGAGCCATGACTAGTCTGTTCAGTTGGCAGTGGAGCAGATTCTCTGGCTATAATGCCCTTTTGTGAACTGATAGAGAAGTGGATCTAGCCCTGGTGGGAAGCAGATGTTCGCTTTCTAGTCTGACTTTCATAGGACTGGATATGACCACCTGGGTCATCAAATCCAGTCCTCTGGTATTCCAGGCAACCCAATCATATAATTCCTTTCATAAATGGATCAATTTATCATTAATTTTCATTTAAAATAAAACTTTTCATGGGAAAGTGTTGTTTTTTTTGAAGTTGTCAACACTTTTAATTTCAACGTTTTTTAAACAAAAAATTTGGTTTCTCCTGTGCAAAAAGACTTTTTGTTTAAGAATTTACGATAACTGTAGTTGGGAATAAATGGTTAAAATAAGTGGTCATAACCAAAAATGAAAAGTTTCAATTGACCCAAACCAAAATCCCTCATCCCCTCAGATTTTTGATTCATGAAAACTTGAGATAGACTAGTTGTATCAGTTCAGGATGGGAAAGTTTTTCAATATAGTGAAAATTTTCATGGGATGGAAAAACCATTTCCCACCTAGCTCTACTCTACACTTTCACTGGTGTGTAATGCCCTGAATGTCTAGACCCCAAGGAATGAATCATTGAAGCTGAAGAAAGAGAAGGAGTACTCATCTTGGAGAGGAGGAGCAGTTCCATCTGGAGTATTGGGAGAACCAATAGACTGTGCTCTGATTGGCATTGCTGATATGCTTGGTACTAGTGTATGAACAGCAGTCCATACCAGAGGTAACTTCACTACTGCCAATGATGGGGAGCCCACTACTGAAGAAACTATAGGATAGGTCCTTTGAAGCCATGTAGGAGTTTGATATCAAATAAGTCAAGTGATTAGATAGTGTTAATACTGGGGTAGTCTCCACCACTTATATCTGGTACTACAGCTATTGGTACCAGGGGATTTCCACCATCCTCACCATGGGTTGGAGGCATGAGGACAGTCTAGGCACAGGCACAGATCCTAAACAGACACTGTTGGCCAAAAGAATCCAAACCCAAGTGTCTGGGGCACATGTGCACAAACAGTGGCATATTATATATATGGACAAGCACTCAGAGAAGAACACAATTCTATTCTGTCACAGACTTCTATGTGATGCTCAACAAGCCATTTAAATCCAGATTTTGACAGGTGGCTAGTAATTCTGTGTTCCTCATTCTGAGTGCCTAATTTGCCCAAGTGCTATAATTAAAGTCAATGGGATGAATGGATGTTTAGCCCCTCTGGCACTAATGTAGTTTGGTTTAGTGGAATAAGCACAGATTTGGGAGTCAGGAGTCAGGCTAAATTCTAATCCTGGGTCTGCCCATAATTCATTTCATAGCCTCAGCCAAGTTTCTCAGTTTTCCCGTTAGTAAAACAGGGAGAATAACACTCTGATGTCATAGGGGAGATGCGGAAACACCACCCAACATTTGAGGCCCTCATGCTGCGGTGTTGAGCATCCTAGAAGAGATCATGAGAAAATAATAATTTATTATTTGGTACAGTACGTGGATGATGTGCAGTGAATAAGGCACAGACGCACACACTGAATGATGAAGATAAAGAGAAATATTGAAACAGCTGCCTTGTTCCCTGAGTTCCACTCATCCTGTGAAGAGTAAGGCAGAGGAAAAAAACAAATATGTGATCATGTAATGAAAGGCATAGATTCATTTGCATGTTATTAAACATACAGTATTCAAGAGAATGGTCTTCCTGTTAAGTCATATTAGATTTTGTCACTTAAGAAAAAGTTTCTGTTTTTCCTAGACTTGCTTCCACCTCTTGTTTGCACCTCTCCTGCAAGTAGGAAGGGCGTATCCAGAATGGCCAGCTTCACTCTTTGAGACTGTTGTCTTAAGGACATATTAGGGAAAAGAAAGTGGCCTCAAACCTTTTACCTACAAGTCTGAAATCTATGAATAATTACAATCACATAGCTACTATTAATATTCAGAGCTGAAGCTCATTCTCCAAAATGAATTTTTAAACAAATAATTTGTTGCAGGTGTAATGGGTAAATAACTAGTATTGCCATTTACATTCTGACTTAAAAAGGATAAAAATATTTGCCTCATAAGTTTAACACTCAGGGGGTTCCAGACCTAAATGTGAAAATGTAACTCATTTCACTAGAGAACTTATACTCTTGTTCTAATAGAGTGAAACTGAGCCTTTTTATATTTAACGCCTCGGGTCTAATTTGCTAAAATATTGTAGCAAGTCCAGAATTTTCTCTATGATAAGGACTGTATCAAAAGACCTTCTGCCTTTTTTTCTTCAGGTTTAACCTCAAGTTACAAATAATAGAAGACTGGTAGCTTCTTTTGCTCTGCTTACTAGAGATGATGCTACAACTTAGTCTGATTTTTCCCTCACCTTTTTCTCTTTGCGCGTTGATTTTTCTTGTCACAATTGACACAGTAGCCCTAAATACAGCATAAGATTAATTTAAGAAATAGTCCCATGAGCAATCATATGAAAAAGAAGGATTTAAATTAGTTCTTGACTAAAAATTAAATATTCCCCTTTGGTCTTTATTTGATGCAAGGTCAATTTAAAGCACTTTTACTATTCTTTGAGAGGTAAGGAACATTTCTGGGAAGTGGCTGTAAAAGAGCCAAGTAACAAGTGGGGTCCCAATCCTCCATACATTTAAATACATATGGTTCAATCCTGAAACATGCTAAGCATGCTGGCCCCAGTCCACCAAAGTGCTTAACTTGAAGCACGTGAGTAGTCATTGGGACTATTCATGTACTTAAAGTATGTGCTTTGTTGGCTTGGGGCCAACATACTCACCACCTTGAAGGATCAAGCCCATAAGTAGCCCTGTAGAACTCATTGTAACTATGCTCATATGTAAAATTAAGCATGTGCTTAAGTGTCTGCAGGACTGAGGCCTTCATCTGGTGTATCCAACTGAATCTACATTTTTATGATGCTGCCTAATTTCTACTACTCCATGCCAGCATGACCTGCACCTATTGGGCTCATCTTCTGGCCACATAATACTATGGCCCCTCTCCTAATGGAGGCACAGGTAGAAGCAACATTAAATCTTGCACTAATAGCCACTATGTTCTGTGGTGAGTATGCCAAGGACAGTTGTAGCTTCCCCTCCTTCTCCATGCTACAGAGTCCCAAACCTTAAAATGGGATGAGAGAGGCTGCTGCAAGGTCCCACAAACAGCATAGGAACATGCAAAGGAGGTGCCACTCTCCATCTTCTTGGTTCCCTGATCCACTTTCATCTGCTTTTGCTCCCCTCTATGCCATGTTTATGGAAGAGTTGCTAAGTGAACTTGTGAAATGGGACCCAAAAGGGATGCATTTTATACTACCAAGGCCTTTTGCCACTGGTTCTGCATGCGGGACCAAGCCTTTTAATTCTTCAATCTTTGGCACAGTATATTGGACTTGTGAGAAAAGGATAAGTGCTGGCAGTGGCCCATAAAGTGAGATTGAACAAAAAAGCATACCATTCTTATCTTTTCTGACTTGAGTCTCAGTCTGTGGAAACAGAGATTTTCACCCTTAAATCATTTACTGTGTCTCTTCTGGGAGGCAGGAAATATAAATGGCTCTGCTAATACATGGGAGTCAAGAAATATGGTGTTGGACCATTCCAGGTTGGAAGAGGACTGATGGGTATTAACTGGCATAGGCTGATGTCTGTATTAAGCAGCCACAAGCTTGCATTTCTACAGTTATTTACTTCTCTTTATTTTGCATACTGCTCTTGTTGGAGTAACTCTGATTGATTCAAAAGGGAGTAAATTGCTCTATTAATGTTGATGTTAGCTGCTAGTTGTAGTAAGTGAAGGCCCTGATAAAGGCCCAGTATGAGGCCTGAGGCCTGAACTAAAGTAATGGTCAAGACTTTGCTAACATAAAGCAAAGTGAAGCTGTGAGCCAGAGGCAGGCCCTGCTCACAGAAGCTGGCAAGGAAAGGGCTGATGCAAGAAGATACGTACCTAAAAGGTAGTGAACACTAGAGATCAGAACATTCACATACTTGCACATTCCACACAGATAACAAGGAACAGACTGACCCATCCCAATGACAAGGGCAAAAGGGTAATATGATGGATAGAGTTGTTTTGATCTAACCAACATGTACAAGGTGAGAGGCGGCACCTTACTACGTATAGGGGTTGTACCTTGCTACGTAGAAGGGTTGTACCTCAATACATCAGAAGTGATGTGTAACTTGTTTGTACCTGTGTATAAAAATGTATCCTTGGGGCGATGTCTTTGTCCGGCCTAGGGGGCAGTGGAAAGTCCCACCACTGACTGAGCCGGGTCCATTGCCAAGAGGCACTTTCTCGTAGTATGCCCTGAATTAGGCTAAGAAACCTACAGGGAACTGCAATTGTGTCCGAGATCGCAATAAACCTGGCCGACGTGCCTTTGTACCTTACTAGACTCTGTGGTCATTGGGGGTTCTCTTCGAGTCTGCTGTGTCAGCTATCTGCGCAGAGCTGGGGCAGCACACAGAGGGAACACACGCACGCAGCCGAGTGATACCAACAAGGAGAGAGCAGAGCAGAGCACCACACCGGTAACCTCTGACAAAACACCTCTGACAACACTAGTGTTTTAAGAAAAGCTATTAAAAGTTTTAAAAAACTGTTTCACACTACAGTATTACACCTTTGAACTCTGCAACAGCAGTGACTACAGACTGCTGATTGAAAAATTGAGTTCAGAGTGGTAGAACTGTATGATGGCATGCCCCAGTCCTAAAGACTTTCCTCTGGTAAAGCTTCCATTTGCTTCAGATCGAAGTTTTGCTTGAGTAAGGACTTCAGTCCTTGTCTATGCTTATTTGTTTATTACAGTAGCACCTAGGTGCCCCATGGTGGTAGGTTCTGTATATACACACAGTAGAGTCTGTCCTAGAGAGCTTACAATCTAAAAAGATAAGATGGACAAAGGAAGTATTGTTATACAGTCCTATAACATGAGTAACAGAAGCAGAGAGAGAACATGGCCAAGATCTTCAGAAATGATTTGTCATTTTATGGATCTACTTTTTGGATGCCCAACTTGGAAGCTGGAGGGAGCCTGATCGTCAGAAAGTGACGAGTATTCATCCTATGAAAAATCTGGCCCCTTTAAGACATCTCAAGTTGCTCATTCGAAAACTGAGCAACGCCCCAGCCCCCAATTATGTCACCTTTGAAAATCATAACCTTAAGTTACTTGTTGGGAGGTCACAAAGAAAGTTTGTGGCAGTGGCTGGAACTGACTCCAGGTCTCCTAAGTATCATTGCAATAAGAACACTTGTGTTCTGTCTACCCTAGAGCTTCCACTGATGGCAGCACTGATGCAGAAAAGCAATTCCCTTCACTGAGCAGAAGGGATGGCCTTAATGCCAAGTCACTGAAATCTGGGGCATAATTTGCCATGGGCTGTTGCCCCCTCCCCACCACTTTTCACAGACGTATGTGCTCCATTATGTCTTCTATGTCCCTGACGCCAACTTTGTACGCAGTCATTAGGAAAACAATAATTTCCTAGATTTTTATTACTCATGATGCTATTCGGGACAGAGAATGTTCTACGTGTGACACAACTTTGCCCCACTCATAATTTTTCTGAAATGGTGCCCCTGCTTACCACCTTCTTGGGAGCTCCACTAGACTAAGATCCTCAGCCTCTTACAGATTGGAGCCCATAGCTTGTAAAGTCCTATTGCTGTGAAAGATGTTTCATAGGCATTATAAGACTTGGGTCTTGGGTTCACTGATAGTAAACAGATCATGGTTAACAACTACAAAATGTGCAAGATAACTGTGGTTCAAAAGGGTAAGCATAAACAATTCCACTCGGCTTTGCTAACTTCTCCCTGCAAAAGGAGAATTATGTGGAAGCTATTTTCTTGGCATGTGGCGCCTTTAGCATCTTTACAAATGGTCACACATCTCATGTTGTATTTCTAAGGTTATTTCTTGTAAAAATATTCACTTGCGTTTTCCTGTGCAGTAAGCTTCAATGTGAAGATTTGTAATGTTGATGAAGACATAGGGCATATTCAATGATGCTTGTGTGGGGAGGTACCAATAATTTCTGTTCCACAGGTTAAATTCACCCCTAACAAAGTTAGCCTGTTTTCCCACTGCCTTCTTTTCTTGGGAGAACAGCTTTAGTTTCCATCCAGGATTTCACTGGAGTTCAATCAGAGGAGGCTCCAGAGTCAGTGCACCAATTAAACAAATCCACTGGCTGCTCTGCCCACACCCTTTCTTTAGATAAGGTCACACTTTTGGGCTGTTCTTCCCCCAGATGAGGGAACCGCTGTTAACCCATTGGGGGCCCTAAGCATAAATATTCCCCGCCCCCAACAGATACTAATAATTTATAGGGGATCCCCTCAAGCTGCTGCCGGGCCTAACCAATTGCTTAGTCTGCTTATGCCGGCTCAAGAAGGCTGAACTTTCCTTGTACGATTTAAACCTCCTTTAACAGACTTTCTGCCTCCAGGGCTGTGTGCACTGGTTTATGCCTGTGGAAGCCCAAAACCAATATAAAAAAAGTCTGGGCCAAAGCCTAGAGAGAAAAAAAAGTGTTCAAGTGACACAACATCTTTCAACAAGTTATTCAGATTCTTCTGAATAGTCTATAAATAAGTTGTCTGCAGTTTTGTTGTAGCCAGGACATTGGAGAAGCAAAGTGCATGATGCAAGATCTTTTATTCGACCAAGTTCTGTTGGTGAGAAAGCTTGACTCTCTCACCCATAGGTGCTGGAACTAGGAGCCCTGTGGGTGCTGTTGCACTCCCTCGCTTGAAGTGATTTCCATTATATGCAGGGTTTACAGTTTGAGTCAGTGGCTCTCAGCAACCCTTCTATAAAAATTGTTCCAGCGCACCTGCTCTCACCAACAGAAGTTGGTCCAATAAAAGATGTTACCTCACCTACCTTGTCTCTCTATAAATATGCTGAAAATTTAAACTGTTAACACACCAGGGTATTCATGCTAGGACTAGCGCTCTGGATTTGACAAGTGGATAAGTTCCTAACAAAACAGATGCATGTTTGACAAACCTTTTTGTACCTGTGTTTATAAAGCCCTTACAGAGGAACAGATCAGAGCAAGAAAAGATGAAGGCAGTTGAGGCAGAAAGCAGTAATGTGATAAATATGAGGGATTCTTTGACAAAATTAATTCTACATGGGAATTTCCCCCCAGAATTAGGACAGTCCAACTGAAACTGAGAAACTATGCTATTAATGGAAATATTTATAAAAACTGACATTTGGCATTTGTGGCATTTTCTCAGTGAGGAGCTCAAGACATTTTATAAAACATTAATAAATTAAGCTTCACAATACCCTTATCAGGTAATTAAGTATTATTCACATTTTACAGGTGGGGAGGTGCAGAAAAGCTAAATGATTTACTCCAGGTTACACTGCAAGTAAATGGTGGAACTGGGACTAGAATCCAGTACTGACTCCAAATTCTGTGCTTTAGTCACTAGACCCTGCCCATCCTAGCAAAGGTTAATGCAAATGTAAAATGAGAGACATTGCAAAGGTATTAGACAGCCAAGCAGATGCAAGTGCTCAGGGCAATCTTGTGATTACAGACCTCTAAGCCTTACTTCACAATGAGGTAAACTGGATGAAACAATCAGAAAGATAAAAGACACCATGACACAGGGGAATATGATTGATAAGGACAAAGAAGTGCAGTTTCTGTAAAAGAAAACTTGAGTCTTTCCAAATAGGAGATAAAAATCCAACTAACTTTGATTCTCCTTTAGAACCTTGAAAGGTTTTGAACGGCTATGAAAGAATCTCAGGGCTTGTCTACATCAGAAAGTTGCAGCGCTGGTGAGGGAGTTACAGCGCTGCAACTTAGGAGGTGTACACATCTGCAGGGCACCACCAGCGCTGCAACTCCCTGTTTGCAGCGCTGGCCGTACTCCCGTTTTGTCTCGGGTGTAGAGGATCCAGCGCTGGTGATCCAGCGCTGGTAATCAAGTATAGTCACTTACCAGCGCTTTTCTTGACCTCCGTGGAATAAGCAGGTATCCCAGCATACCTGAGGAAGCCTCCGGTAATCAAGCTGGTCTCCTTCCCCGGCTTGCTCTCGCGTTCCCCGAACCCCGAGCAAGCAGGTCTCCGTCCCTGCGGTTTGCAGGGTGGTTCCGGGAACGCGAGAGCAAAGCGGGGAAGGAGACCAGCTTCGCCGCGGTTTGCTCTCGCGTTCCCCGAACAAGCAGGTCTCCTTCCCTGCGGTTTGCACGGTGGTTCGCGGAACGCGAGAGCAAACCGCGGCGAAGCTGGTCTCCTTTCCCGGTTTGCTCTCGCGTTCCCCGAAACCCCTTGAAGCCGCCCAACAGCGCTGCAGTGTGGCCACATCTAACACCACTTGCAGCGCTGGTTGCTGTAAGTGTGGCCACTCTGCAGCGCTGGCCCTATACAGCTGTACAAATACAGCTGTAACAACCAGCGCTGCAAAATTTTAGATGTAGACATGGCCTCAGTAGTCGAGGGGCAAGAGGTAAAGTTTTGTTATGGATCAGAAATTAAATAAGAAAAATGAAATGTAGAAATGTGACCAGTTTTTAACTGGGCAAAAGATCAGTAGTGGGATGGCCCAAGGTTGAGTACTAGGACAAGTGATTAATATAATTAAGAAGCTGGAGAAGGGGATGAGCAGGGAAGTATCAAGGTTTACAGATGAGAAAATTATTTAGGATAATTAAGACTAGAAGACTGAGGAGATCCAGAGGGATAACAAAGCTAGGTGATTGCGCAGTACAGTGGCAGATGAAATTCCATGTATTGCATATTGGACAGAATTGTTTGAACTACTCATGCACCTCTCTGGGCTCAAAGTTGACTGTAATCACTGATAAAAAAAACTTGAGTATAAACTTCTGTTCAATGTGCAGGAATGGTAAAATGAAACCATGTTAGAATGTACAAAGAATGAGACAGAAAGACTAAAAGTATAAAGTTATTAAATAAAGCAATGATATGGTCTCATCTGGAATAGTGTATTTCTTTTGGGTTACCATATCTGAAGAAAGATAAGAGCAGAGAAAGGAGATCAGAGACAGGTGATGAAAATGACATAGAAAGGCTCCCATTTGAGGTGGAAGATTAGGATTGTTTACAGAGGAGATGAATAAAAAAGGACATAAGGGCATATAAAACAATAAATAATATAGAGAAGGTGTATCAAGTGCTTCAATTTATCCTGTTTATTAAATAAAACAACAAGGTGACATTCATTGAAACTGAAAGGCAAAAAATTTAAAATTGATAGATTTTTTTTTTAAATCCACAATGCATAATTTACCTTTGGGATACATTGTTACAATACAATGTTGAGGCTAAACATAGCCAAATACAGGCAGGGATCGTAATTTTATGTTTTTAATGAGAATATGTGCAGTTACATATTAAAAGAAGAGAGATATACAAATCCTTATGTTTCAGGCATAAACCAAAAACATTAACAGTAATTAGGAAGAAGTTTCTCCAATTTCAGAACTGCACAGTTCTGAAGATTCTATTTTATTACTTTGAAGCATTTGGTCCTGGCTACTCTTGGTGCCAGCTAGGGTGACCAGATGTCCCGATTTTATAGGGACAGTCCCCGATATTCTGGGCTTTGTCTTATATAGACGCCTTTTACTCCCCAACACTATCCCGATTTTTCACACTTGCTATCTGGTCACCCCCTAGTGCCAGGATCCTGGACTAGATGGTCTAATCCTGTATAATAGTTTGGAAGGCAATCATGCTGATTACAGGAGTCAAGATTCTGAGCATAAGAATAAACAAACCCTATGTCAGTTTTTCACTGCTTCATATTTTGTTTAATCAAGTTAATATTGGATGTTAACTTGATTAAACAAAATGTTTCTTCTACAGAGTTTTATAAAACTGAACTTGCTAATTAGCTTTGTTTTAAAATTTAAACAATACTCCCCCCCCACTTCGAGTGTTTTAGTTAATAATAAGCACTTCTGAAGCCATTTTCAAAGTAGAGATGAAAAGTAGGTAAGCATTATCATCTTTATTTTATCAAGAGCCAGAGAGCCCAAAGTGAATCAATAGTAGAGCCAGCGTCAGAACAAAGGCTGCTGACACCCTATCAATGCTCTATCTACTGGGTAAACCAGTGACAAGAAATCTTTATGTTAAAAATCCCAATAAAACTTTACAAATTTACAAGTTACCCAGTGGAAACACTCAGGCTCCTGTCTCCAACTTTTTATGTTTTCCTGTACTCATTTGCCTCAATGAATTGCTGCTCCATCCTGAGGGAAGGGCAAGGGGGAGAGAGGGAAGTGCCCTGGGATCTGTGCGAGCTCATGCCACGTGACTTGCTCCCTTTTGTGCTGCCAAGAGTATATTTTTCCATTTCCCTAAGAGCGTGAAGGTCCACATTCAGAGAAGACTCGTGATGTTTATGGTCTATTCATTCTACATTCTGATGAATTCAGAGCAATGTCAGATAGGGAGCATAAGTCTCTTAGGAGAAGACATTCACTTTCTGATGTTATTGGAGTAAAGGCAGTGATTATTTAGAAGTTCAGACAGGAAATTCAAGTTGCATGCTTATTTTAGAAACTTTATACCCTATACTGGACCAAACATCCTCAAGACTGCAAGGATGTTGCAGGCCTAAGGAAGAGGCTAGGAGTGCTTCTACTGGAGGGCTGGGATTGTACCCAGACATCATAACTAGACACAGATGACCTACTGTTTCCTATTCTAGTTTTTGCAGTTGTAATTCCGAATCCCCATGTTACCCAAATATCTCAGTATAAATAGAGGCATTGCCCCCTATGAAACTATTAACACCAGTGCTTCTCAAAGCCTGTCCACCGCTTGCTCAGGGAAAGCCCCTGGTGGTTGTTCAGGGAAAGCCCCTGGTGGTCCGGGCCAGTTTGTTTACCTGCTGCATCCACAGGTTCGGCCAATTGCAGCTCCCACTGGCTGTGGTTCGCTGCTCCAGGACAATGGGGGCTGCGGGAAGGGCAGCCAGCACATCCCTTGGCCTGCGCTGCTTCCCGCAACCCCCATTGGCCTGGAGCAGCAAACCGTGGCCTGTGGGAGCCGCAGTCGGCTGAACCTGCGGATGCAGCAGGTAAACAAACTGGCCTGGACCACCAGGGGCTTTCCCTGAACAACCAGTGGCCTGACTTTGAGAAGCACTGATTTACACCTCAGCAGCACTGTCTTAGACCTTGATCCTTCAGTCTGATCCATGCAGGCATATCCCTGAGCTCATGCAGAACTTCACTGAGTTTACAAGAGCCCACGTGGTTGACAGGGATTTGCCTGCATGGATCAGGTTGCATGATCAGGGCTTTAGATGATTTTCTCTAGTGAGAAAAAGTCTTGATTTTGATGTTTAAACAAGGAGGATGGGTCAGGCAGCATTTCAAGCCCTTGCATCCGCTCAAATCAGGAAGACAGAATCTTTCTGATCTTTCCAAGAGGATTTCACGGTCTGTTTCTTTAGGTCTCTCTCCCCCTGCCCCACACCCCGGTTCTGTTATTTTTTCTTTTGTCCTTGCTCTTTTTTCCTTCTGCCTTCGCTTTTTCTTCCCTAACACAGCTCTGTTTATACCTCCCCTCCAACTTCCCCTCACTTGCTGTCTCCTCCCACCTCCTCATCACTGCTGTTATCATTGCTCTAATTTCAGTTTCCTCCTCCTCTCCACCATCTTTGTCCTGCCAATGGGACATGACTTTTGGTAGCTAAGCCCTGACAGCTTATAAGATCCAGACTTCAAAGAAACTTTTTGCCGACTATTTAACAGTAGAGAGAAAAAGAATATCACTCCATCTGAATCCTGTTACATTCGGCAGGATGATCCCTATACCTTTTAAGAGGGGATATTTTGTCCTGCTAGCATCTCAGCTTGGATAGTTCTACCTATGAGATACAAAGTGCAAGAGAAAGCTGCAAACATGGTTTTATGAAGGTAGGAAAAAGTAGGGGGAAGGTTAAAAATATTTTCTCCTTGTTGGTATGTTAAAAATAAAATTATTACCCCCGACAAATGAGCTCCTCAGTTATCCAACTCTTACCAAGCAAAATAAAACAAAACATGCAAGGCTAACTTAATACACTAAGGATCTAGTTACAAATACTAACTTCTCACCCTAGATGTTATCTCAGGTACAATCCTTTTCAGATCAACACTGTAGTTTATGGCCTGGGTCCAGCAGTCACTCACACCTCTGTAGTTACAGTTCTTTGTTCCAGTTTCTTTCAGGCATCTCTTGTGGGAGGAGAGGCTTCCAGGACCATTTATATTCTCTTTCTTGTGGGCGGAAACCCCTTTGTTCTTCTGTGCAAAATCACAGCTACAAGGTGGAGTGTGTAGCCACCTGGGCAAGTCACATGTCCATGAATGATTCAGCTTTTTGCAGGCCGACGCCATTGTTTACGTGTTAGTTTGAACGTTCCCAGGAAAGCTCAGATGTGGATTGGCATCTCCCAAAGTCCATTGTTAGTTAAGTACTCCCAGTTACTTGACTAGTTCCTTCACAATATGTTAGCCAAACCTTCCTTATGTGTTTCCTACAGCAAACACTTCAAATACAAGCATAGAGCCAACGCTCATAACTTCAGATATAAAAATGATGCATGCATACAAATAGGATGAATATATTCAGTAGATCATAACCTTTGCAAAGATATGTTACATGGCATATCTAGCATAAAGCATATTCCAGTTATCTTTTATTTACACGTATAAGCATATTTTCATAAACATACAGAGTGTGACATCACATATGGTAATAAGAATTCTTGTTGAGAAAAACTAATGTTCCAGCTACTTGAATATGAAGGGATACTGGATTTGAGTAGTCAGTATTCCTTTGTGAGACAACTCTTACATTCCTGTGTCTTTTCTTTGTTTTACTTTTAAATATACAAACACCCTCAATTGTTATTTGCAGTTTTATGGTGTCCCTAAGACCAACCCTTAAGCTGGTCTAAAGATTTGCATCCTCTTTTTACTCACACCTATAAATGAGAACATTCCACCCTTATCCACAAGTTGTAACTGGCTTTTTGTCTATTTTAGAGGCCAGTTCAAGAGTCTCCCTCTAAACTTTAATACTCTTCATGCATTTCCCTGTATTTTCCAGTCTGTCTTTTTCTGACCTGCAGTCCATTCCTCACACTCCTTTATTATAAGTTTTCTGTCCGCCCTTCGTATGTTTCCAGATTAGGTAACATACATGCCTCCTGTGCTGCCTCTCTGTCTATATCCAATTGACTCTTCAAATTCTAACTTCTTTATACAAGCCTCCAAGTATAAACCCTCTCTTTAATAAAGAATTTATTTTTCCGGAATCAAATGGGGTATGTCTATACAGCGCACTAAGTTTGGGTCTAGGTGGCCTTGCAGAATCGGTGTTTTCAAGTCTGTGCTTGAGAGTCCACAGTTTTTGGAAACCCTGCACCTTGCACCTGAACTGACACATCCATATGGCAGACTCAAGTCAGAACTTCAGTTTCTGCTGGTGTATACTATCATATCACATGCCCATGTACTTCTGCTCACAATTCATGGATTATAGTGATGGCACTTTTAAAATTTTTATTATCAAATGTATTCAGAATGGGCATGTGATGACATGTATTAATGTTTGTGCCACTTTTAACATTAAATATAATAAAACTTGCTAGTATTGCTTTGGGTTTACCCTGTAGAGGTGGAAGAGGCTTGAAAGGAAAAAAAGCAACAGCACATTGTCTGGCCATGATAAAACAAATTACACTTTCCACTCTCTCAAAGGGGCTTTTTTAATTCAAGGTCAAAAGAAGCTAAAAAGTATCTATAGGCTTTATTTTATTCATACAGAAACCACTGTCCACTTCAGACATCCTTTGGAGCAGCATTGAAGGCCATGACACATCATGGTAAGAAACATACAAAATTCAACTGAAATGACTTCTATGTCTCTTTCATTTTTGGGAGGAGGGGGGGCGAGGTGAGGGTTATGAGGGGTCTAGTCACTAGCTATGGTTTTTCAATCCTTTCAGGCAGGGCAGCCTCTGGAGAACACTGATATTCTGGAGGTCCCCAAGTAGAAGCATGAACTTCTGTTCCAGGCCAGTGAAGGACAGCCATCCATCTATGCTAAGGAGATATTTAGTTGCTTGTGACTGACCAGCATATCTTATACTGGAGGGGGCTCATTAGTGAGAGAGGTGACCTAAGAAGTATGCATTGTCCAAAAATATAACAGACTGTCTGGAGCTGCTACTCTGTAAGTCGTTTTTTTTCATCATGACTGAGCAATGGGTAAAAATTCATGATAAAAAAAAATCGACAAGATGCTGATTTATATGGAGACACAGTACAGCAGGGGTTGGCAACCTACGGCATGTGTGCCAAAGGTGGCACACAAGCTGATTTTTCTTGGCGCGCGGGGCAGGCTGAGCTGCTCAGGCTGCTGCTGCACTGGGGTTCCCACTGCTGGCCTCTTACCAGCAGGGTACCCCACCACAGCACCACTGAGCACTACTGCTGGCCTGAGGGAAGGAACCCCAGGCTCGTGGCAGGCTGAGACCCCAGCTGGCAAGGAGCCGGTGGTGGAAACCCCAGAAGAGTGATGGTCAGCCCACCACTGCTCTGGGGTTCTGGCTGCTGGCCCCTTGCCAGCTGGGGTCCCCGCAGCCCCACTCACCTTGCTTCCAGTTGGAGTTTCAGCACAGGCCCCCTGCCGGACAGGGTCCAGGCTTCCGGCCCTGCTCAGCCCTACCAACCACCAGCTACACTCACCTCAGCTGCCGATCTGGGGTTCTAGCTGCTGACCTCCTGCCAGCCAGTTATTAACTGATCACTCAGAAGCCTGTGTGCAGCTTAAAGTATCTAAATAGGTGCCCCCAGATATTGGAAAACTCAGCAAGGAAAAGCAAGGGCAAGGATCAAACTAAACTAATAAGATCTGCATTTTAATTTAATTTAAAATAAAGCTTCTGAAACATTTTGAAAACCTTATTTACTTTACATATAACAGTAGTTTGGTTATATATTATAGACTTATAGAGAGATCTTCTAAAAAAAGTTCAAATGTATTACCGGCACGCGAAGCCTTAAATTAGAGTGTATACATGAAGACTCGGCACACCATTTCCGAAAGGCTGCCAACTCCTGCAGTACAGCCTTCTAACACAGACAGACAACCACCCTCTGCTGTAATTTGGACTCATATTTAAGCCAAATACACAAAACAATTTTGTTTGGACTTGTAACAACTAGGTTTGTTTGGGACTCTTTTTACATGTGGTCTGGCACAGTGCAGGCATGGCCGATTTATAAGATGTACTCTATTAGATGGTTCGGATACACGAGCCTGTTAATTGTGGCGCCTGGACCCATACTTATAACGATCAATGAGTAACTAGTAAAAATTTCATGACAGTTGCTTGTGTAACTTTTTTCCTCATTTCATGGTGTCCATTTTGAATCTTACATGGTATTAAGTGGGTATGTGGGGAAGAACAGGGGGTGAGGGAGTGACACTGGGAAATGGCATGGGCTTTGCCCTCAATAGAAGTCCACCAAAACCCCAGCTTATATTAAGAACTTACTAGGGCCATAAGATGTAAATCTCTCCCGTCCATATATTAACAACAAACATGGTGGCAGAAGTTTCCCAGGGTTCAGCTCTGGCTCCAGTGCTTGCTCTGATACTGGTTCTGCAGTGGGTTGCTCCCCAGGGCCATTCCCAAACAGCTTCTCCAAGTACAGACCCAGGATGAGTTGTACCTGCTCCAGCAGCATAGACTTTTTGGTTACTTGCCTCAGCACCAGGGTCTCTTCTTGCCCTTCATCAAGCAGCTTGCTCTCCCCTGGTGACATCTGTGACTGGGGAGTTATAAGGGTGCCATTGTTGCCCAGCAAATTGTCATTCATCACTATGGGCATAGTCTCATTACAATGCCCATTCCTTGTGAAAAAGGCAGGAAGATGGGCAGTTCCATGGATCAGCCGCTTGGTTCGCTCTCTCCGTTGTTCAGCTGTCTGGTCACTCCCCAACATCACCTGCTGCTTGGATGTAGCTTTGTAGACACATTTACTTCTTATACTCTTGCTGAAGTGGAATGTCTTCCTAGCCTCAAACCAGAGCTTAACCAGAATCCTGTTGTGTTCCTCTGGCCAGAGAGCAGTGTGCTCGAGGCAGGGCAACTTCTTAGTGAGTGTTGACTGTTTTTCCAGTTTAACTCTTCATTTCCACATGAACAGCTTAATGCCCAGCAGCTGTTCTGGAACCAGGATATTTTTTCCAGTTCCTGGGAAGTGAATGGAAAGATTTGGGATGGAAGTGCTGGGAAACACAACCCCAGTGGATTCTGGGATAGCATTGGTGTACTCTCCAGACCAGTGGTTCTCAACCTATTTACCATTGTGGGCCACATATGCCGCTCTCTATGTGAATACTACCTGCATGGCCCTGAGGATGTCACATGCACTGCAGCTGTGTGCTGATAGGGCCACAAGCGGCCTATGGGCCGAGAACCACTGCTCCAGATCCAAGTCTGCTTCCACACTGCAGAATGCTTTGGCTTGGAGCTGCATCTTAGCAGGACTTGGGCTCTGATACACCCTCTAGTAGGATTTGTTGTCCTGAATCCAGAGGGGTTCCTGGCCCGAATCAGACAACTTTCTGTGTGGATGGAAGTGGGACTTGGCCTTAAGCATGACACAGAGCCCAGGTTTAGTGTGCCATGTAGCCAAAGCCCTAGTTTCCCTGTGAGCAGTCATTTCTAAGAACCATTATACCCCCTTTACCTCTACCATATTTACATACTATGGTAGGAGTTTTAAAAAACAAATTCAACTCCACTACAGCATTTATGTACATCTATAGGTTTTAACAGCTGAAGTAATACAAAATACAAATACATATTATGAAAACTATAACAGTAGTATATCATTTTTTCCCTTAAGCTGATTGATTTCTAAACATAAGAACTATCTTGGGTTACAAGATGCCTACAGCCCTGGAAACTATCCAGCATACTGCGTAAGAGATTTTGTCAAGGTGGTAGCAGGGGGTGGCACAGGGTGGGGCATATCTATCTGTAATTAATCTTATGTATTTGTTGCAGTTCAACTCAGATGGTTAGCAAGGCCTCACAAAGATACTACAAACAAAAAGGCTTATATAATTCTCTGGCCTAGGGATTTACCAGGAACATACCAACCTCTTTTGAGCCACAGAGATTTTCTTCTTGAAGGCTCTTCATAATGAGGGTTTCTGCCTACAGAAACCTTTTTTTTATGAGCGCCTGATTAGGTAGTATGAGTTTCACTTGTCCTGATTAAATCAGGTTTAGCAAGGTACTTACCTGCTTTTCCCACAGTGTCATAAACAGATAAGAAAAGTTAATAGCACAGAAGTACTTTATATCTCTTTGACTGTAAAGGGTTAACAAGTTCAGTAAGCCTGGCTGTCACCTGACCAGAGGACCAATCAGAGGACAGGATACTTTCAAATCTTGAGGGAGGGAAGTTTTTGTGCTGTGCTGTTAGTTTTGTTGTTGTTCACTCTGGGGGCTCAGAGGGATCAGACGTGCAACCAGGTTTCTCTCCAATCTCCCTGATACAGTTTCTTATAGATCCAAAATAGTGAGTACTAGATAGATAAAGTGAGTTAGGCTTATGTTTGTTTTCTTTATTTGAAATGTGTATTTAGTTGAAAGGAGTTCAAATTTGTATTTGACTGGGAGGAGTTTAAATTGGTATTTTGCTGAAAAGATTTTAATTTGTACTTGTATACTTAGGCTGGGAGAGTGTTCCCAATGTCTATAGCTGAAAGACCCGGTACCTATTCCATCTTAAATTTACAAAGATAATTTCACTGTTTTTTCTCTCTTTAATTAAAAGCTTTTCTTGTTTAAGAACCTAATTGTTTTTTTATTCTAGTGAGACCCCAGGGGACTGGGTCTGGATTCACCAGGGAACTGGTGGGGAGAAAGGAGGGAAGAGGGAGAGAGAGGCTGATTTCTCTCTGTGCCAGGATTACTTTCTCTCAGGAAGAGTCTGGGAGGGGGAAAGAGAAGGAGGGAGGAAGGTGAATTGTCCTCTCTGTTTTGTGATTCAAGGAGTTTGAATCACAGTGATCTTCCAGGGTAACCCAGGGAGGGGAAGCCTGGGAGAGGCAACGGTGAGGGAAAGGGTTTTCTTTCCTTGTGTTAAGATCCAGAGGGACTGGGTCTTGGGGGTCCCCGGGCAAGGTTTTGTGGGGACCAGAGTGTACCAGGCACTGGAATTCCTGGTTGGTGGCAGCGCTACAGGTCCTAAGCTGGTAATTGGGCTTAGAGGAATTCATGCTGGTACCCCATCTTGTGGACGCTAAGGTTCAGAGTGGGGAATTGTACCATGACACACAGCTTGGAGGGCTCCTATTTGTCTGCCCACCCCCACTAAGGAGCTTCACTCCCATGAGCCCACCTGGCTTGATAAGGACATGAAATTTGGAAATTTAACTCTTAATTCTATAGGTTCTGCTGGATTGGCAGTTGGTTTGCTAGCCCCGTTTTAGTGACCTGAATCTGATGGACACCACCAACTCTGATTGTTGGGGTCCATCTGTGTGGGAAAACTTTGGGCCCCAAAGGACCTGGAGACCCTGTCAGTGTTACTATATGTTCTAATCTGAAAAGTGACTGTAAAAATGTCACTGGGGTTTCATGTTAATTGTCCCTCAGAGGTTTCCAGATCCAATGTGTTCAATTTATCAGATGTCACCCCTGCAAGACCAACTTGAGATCTGAAAGTCAGGCTGTTTTTCTGGCTTTTGTATAAGCAATAGAGCTGGGTAAAAAAATTTTGGTGAATAATAAATTTGTCAAAAAATATATTTCTAGGGCACTGAAACTATTTGGGAATTTGGGTTTAATTCAATTAACAGTTTTGGCTGAAAAAAATGAAAACAAAAATGCTGGAAATGACAAAATGATTTGTTTTGAAAAAAATCAATCTTTTCTAAACAAAATGTCATTTCAAATTGACATTTTAAATAAAAAATGTCAAGAATATCATTAAAAACAATGAGGAGTCCTTGTGGCACCTTAGAGACTACACATTTATTTGGGCATAAGCTTTCATGGGCTAGAACCCACTTAATCAGATGCATGGAGTGAAAAATATAGGAGCAGGTAAAAATACATGAAAGGATGGGGGTTGCTTTACCAAGTGTGAGGTCAGTCTAACAAGATAAATCAATTAACAGCAGGATACCAAGGGAGGAAAAATAACTTCTGAAGTGGTAAGAGAGTGGCTCATTAAAGACAGTTGACAAGAAGGTGTGAGTAACAGTAGAGAGAAATTAGTATTGGGGAAATTAAATTTAGGTTTTGTAAGGACCCAACAATCCCAGTCTTTATTCAGGCCTAATCTGATGGTATCCAGTTTGCAAATTAATGCCAGTTCTGCAGCTTCACATTGGAGCCTGTTTTTGAAGTTTTTTTTTGTTGAAGAATTGCCACTTTTAGGTCTGTTATTGAGTGACCAGAGAGATTGAAGTGTTCTCTTACTGGTTTTTAAATGTTATGATTCCTGAGGTCAGATTTGTATCCATTTATTCTTTTGAGTAGTGACCGTCCAGTTTGGCCAATGTACATGACAGAGGGGCATTGCTGGCACATGATGGCATATATCACATTGGTAGATGTGCAGGTGAACGAGTCCCAGATGGTATGGCTGATGTGATGGTGTCCGTTGAATAGATATGTGGACGGAGCTGGCACCAGGGTTTGTAGCAGGGTTTGGTTCCTGGGTTGGTGTTTTTGTTGTGTGGTGTGTAGTTGCTGGTGAGTATTTGCTTCAGGTCTGTAGGCGAGGATTGGCCTGTCTCAATATCATTGTGATTCAACATTCGGTTTTGATAAAATTATTTCAATTCAACATTTAATTTTGAAATGTCAATTCAAATTGACATTTGGAATGTTTAGTTTTGACTCATAGAACATTTTTTTGTTTTTGTTTTGTTTTGGTTAAAAAATTCAATTTTGGTTCAGAATTAGCCCACTCTTTTTTCCAGGTTCTTCAGTTCACTTATTTGCTCAGCTCTAATAATCAGTAATAAGGATTCTGCAACTGGAATTCAATTGTTAATACTTATGATTCATGAAGAGAAACAGACCTTCACTCACTCTCCCAAAACTGTGTGGGCTATGTAGTAGGAGTAAAAAATAGTCAGTATTCACATTTGTTAGTACAGTTAGACTATACGACCAAATACATAAAACAATCAGATCTCTTGAGTAAGGAGTTGCCATTTTTACAGTCATTTCTTTTCATAACTGCACTTTAAGTAAAGGGAGTGGTGTTCCGATTTACTTTAGTGGGAAATCCTGTTTACATAACAATAAAAACATTTCATTTAAAATTTAGTATCAGAATATCCCCTATGCATTTCTTACTTAAAAATATAAGTTACTAAATATGTAAAACAACCTTTTAAATTAAAGTGTGCTGATTAGTGTACATGCATTTAATTGCCAAATACCAAAACTGACAAAAGTCTATAAAAATCCTTATGGGCCAAATCATGTGTTTAAAAAAATGTGGATATTTATTCATGAGCATGGGAAAAATTCTACTCCTTCCCCCAGCTAAAAATACAGACAGATATATGTTTATCTCTGCTTGCTAGGAAGACTACCCACAGGCCTCAGTAGCCCAAATAATGGGAGGTATATACATTCCCACCATGTTACTTCCTGTACCAGTTACCAGCTCCATTTCTGTCAAAATAGGCATGCCAACCCTACCAGATTGGCCAGGAGTCGTCTGGAATCAGAATCGATCTCCTAATGGCTACTGAAACCAATCCAAGAGATTTTAATAGGCCGCTAAAAGTCCAGTCAGTGGTGCAGCGGAGCTAAGGCAGGCTCCCTACCTGCCTTGATTCCGCATGGCTCCCGGAAGCGACCGTCACGTCCCTCTGGCTCCTAGGCGCAGGGGTGGCCACGGGGTCTCTGTGCGCTGCCCCCACTCTTAGCGTTGACTCTGCAGCTCCCATTGGCCAGGAACCATAGTCAATGGGAGGCGTGGGGGTGGTACCTGCAGGAAGGGGCAGTGTGCAGAGCCACCTGGCTGTCCCTGAGCCTCGGAGCCGGACATACCGTTTGCTTTCTGGGAGCTGCCCAAGGTAAGCACCGCCTGCCTGGAGCCTGCACATTTCATCCCCTCCCATACCCCAACCCTTTACTCCAGCCCTGAGCCCCCTCCTATATCCAAACTCCCTCCCAGAGTCCTCACCCCGCACACCCTCCCACACTCTGAACCCCTCAGTCTCACCCCCCAGCCCAGAGCCCACACTTCCTCCCACACCCCAACCCCCTGCCCCAGACTGGTGAAAGTGAGTGAGGGTAGGGAAGAACAAGTGACAGAGGGAGGGGGGATGGAGTGAGCAGGGGGTGAGGCCTCAGAGAATGGGCAGGGCAGAGGGTGGGGTAAGGATGTTTGGGTTTGTGCAATTAGACAGTTGGCAACCTTATTTCTGTGGCCATCAGGAAGAGGCTGATGCACAAGTAGAGGGGTTTGTGTTCATATTACTTTTTAAAATCTATTTACCTACTAAATTTGGAGAGTTTCCTGTCTAGCACCAGTAGGGAATTATTACCAACTGCCAGAATGACAACTTTACAACTTAGCAGGTAAACCAATAAATCTTAAAGTAATAGGAACAGTTAAAAAATTCCCGCTGCTTGAAGCAGACTTTTCCTGCATCACGAGGTACCCTTTGGCAGCAGACTTGATAGCCTGTCCCAACCTGCTATTAGAGCTCATTCTAGTGGATATGTGTATTCAGGAGCTGTACATTCTCTGACTTTGGACTCCCACCAGAAGTAATTATGTACAGAAGTTTTCTGTATGTCTTTACCTCCTGTATGCCCCCTTTTCTCTCTTTGCAGATAGTGGCAGGTTAGAGAGTTATGAAGGGATTTGGCAGGGAATATGCAGGCTCTGTGTAATTCAGTACAACACAGAGTAGCCTGGTTGGTGGTGGTGTACATGCAGGCTGCTACAGGGGATATGCAAGGAATATCCCTGCACGTCCCCATGTGGGACTGAATCCTGTATGTATACATGTGCTTAAAAATAAGCTACTTTTTTATGAAATACTATAGTACTTTCAAAAATGCATGAGCCATGCTCTTAAACAATGTTAATTTCTTTTGGGAACGGAAATTGCAATTGGGGCAAAAGAATTATTTACAGAGTTGCAATTATAAATCTGAGATATAAATTTCTACAAAGGAATATTTATTATTACTATAAAATAGTAATGGTACATCTTAGGTCTTATACAATATAGCAACACCTATTTCAATATATATTCAATATAAGCCTGACCTTAAAAATCTCTAAGGATGGAGATTCCACCATCTCCCTAGGTAACCCATTCCAATGCTTCACCACCCTCCTAGTGAAACAGTGTTTCCTAATATCCCCCCTAGACCTCCCCCACTGCAACTTGAGACCATTACTCCTTGTTCTGTCATCTGCCACCACTGAGAACAGGTGAGCTCCATCCTCTTTGGAACCCTCCCTTCAGGTAGTTGAAGGCTGCTATCAAATCCCACCTCACTCTTCTATTCTGCAGACTAAACAAGCCCAGTTCCCTCAGCCTTTCCTTGTAAATCATGTGCTCCAGCCCCCTAATCATTTTCATTGCTCTCCGCTGTACTCTCTCCAATTTGTTCACATCCTTTCTGTAGTGGGGGCCCCAAAACTGAACTCAATACTCCAGATGTGGCCTCACCAGTGCTGAACAGAGGGGAATAATCACTTCCCTCAATCTGCTGGCAATGATTCTACTAATGCAGCCCAATATAGCATTAGCCTTCTTGGCAACGAGGGCACTCCAGCCTCCTGGACTAGAGCTCAGTGCAGCTCTGCTGAAGCAGGGCCCTGGGTGTGGAGCGTGGCTGGGCCACACCTGGCTGTTTGGGGAGGCACTGCTTCCCCCAGCCTCCCCTACCCACCACCCAATGTTCTTATTTGAGTCCCTAGGGACAGCCCAACAGAGAATTAGGCTCTTCAGGTCTAGTGCCTGGGTGCTCTCTGCTATCCAGTCTTCTATTAAAGCAAATAGAAGCTTGCAGGCTTCTAGGGCAGATTAAGTTAGAGCTGTGGCTTTGTTCCTGCCCAGTCTCTACTGCTTCCCCACAAATTCCACACAGACCTGAACCTGCCTACAATGCCCAACAGTCATACCCTGTTCAGGCAGGGTTCCCTGGGTTCTGCTGCAGCCTGCTTGGTGCACAGATCCTTGGCAGTTCCCCCCCTACATCCAGCTTCTCTGCTGCTTCTAGCTTGCCATGCTGCCACAGTTTCCTCAAAGTCCAGATTTCTTCCTGGGCAGGAGCGCTGCCAGCTTTTTTGCCACCCTAGGCGGTGGAAGGTCCCGCCCCCAAAATGCTGCCTGCAACAGAGGCAGCGGTTGGTCCCGCCCCTGAAATGCCGACCCCGACAGAGGTGACGGAAGGTCTGGCCGCCGTGGTCACCTCCCCCCGCAAAATGTTAGCGCCGTAGGCGACCACCTAGGTTGCCTAATGGGTTGCACCAGCCCTGTTCCTGGGACAAGGTCTTTCCATGGCATTTCTGCCCCCTCCCTCTGCTTGGCCAGTGGAAGAGGATGTGCCTGCATGCTACAGAATAGTGAAGAGAGATTGATGGGGAATGGTAGTTTCCTGCTTAGCAGATTCATCACATAATAAAAATATTAGTTAGAAAATAGAGCTCCTAAATATTTATGGCCAGGTTTTGGCTGCGCTTACAGATTTGTGCAGGGCTGAGGAGACAGGGCACAGGCACAGACTGGATCTTTCTACTTGCTCTTTGTGAATATGTGCAGGGGTGTTTTGGCGCCACTATAGCCTTACATTTCCTTTGCACTGGCTGGTGGTATTGGAGCTGGCGCATACTCTGCAACTTTACAAGAGATGTAGCAGTTGGTGCTCCTGCATGTTTTACTCACCTGTGACCCCAGAAGCATTCTAGCAGTTTGGGTCCTCAGGCAAAATTGACTCCAGGAATTGCTGCTGGAGCTGTCCTCTTATCCCTTATATCAGGAGTGCTGGAACAATTTTATAGTGGGGATGCTGAGAGCTATTGAACCAAACTGTAATGTCTCTGACTAACAGATGTTTTGGAGCATGAGCTTTCGTGGGTGAAAACCCACTTCGTCGGATGCATGTCCTATGCATCCGACGAAGTGGGTATTCACCCACGAAAGCTCATGCTCCAAAACGTCTGTTAGTCTATAAGGTGCCACAGGATTCTTTGCTGCTTTTACAGATCCAGACTAACAGAGCTACCCCTCTGATATTTGTAATCTCTCTATGATGGAAATCTCTTCAAACCAGGGGGTCCGGCAGCACTCCCAGCACCTGTAGGTCCAGCACCTTTTCATTGTATCCTACTAATGTGACAATGGATTTAAATCAAAAGCTACCACATACCCTCTTACTTTAAAAAAAACCAAAAACCCCAACCTTTCAGAGCTATAGAGCCCATTCACCATTATCCTACATCTAGGTAGTTATTTACACCAACAGGAAGTGGGTATAAAATGCTACTGCTTTGATAGCCTTTTGCACTCACTTTGCAGTGGTATATATGACCATCCCAAGCGTGGGACATAAAGGACCAGCTGAAAACATTTTGCTAGCCCCACTCCAGAAGATTACCACAAGGTTCCTTGAAATGCATATAAACTACTGTTGGAGCAATCTTATTTTTCTCCTCTGAAAACATTCTCTTTAATTTCTAATTAAGTTAAATGTATTCCACATTGTATTGTGTGGTATTCAAAGTTTAAGTTAAAGATTGAGCTCTACTCCAACTTTGTAAATGTCAGTTTATTTGGAGACCATACAGTTATAGCTAAGCTGGATAGAAATAGTCTTCTTACTGTTTAATTCATTTTCTTTTTCATTGCTCTAGGTTGTGTATCTTTAATGCTGTCTCCCTATTTGGTGCAGATAATTATTCATTCTAATGAAGATGTGCAAGGATATAGATTTTTCTAAGAAGGCAGACTATTGTTCCCAGCTGTAGCTAACAGCAGTGGTAGCCACAAGCACAAAATTACGAAGCCGAAGTGCATGTAGGAGTTTAATCTGAATGTTTCTGAGGGGTACAAAGCCCATCTCATCCATCAGTAACAAGTAAATGAGAGACAAAATGGATAGATCTTACAATGATTTGCAACAGTGATATGTTTGGTAACCATAATATTAGGAAACTATGATAATCTTTTTAGGTTTCCATAAAAACTAAAGTTTCTCGATTATTATGTGTGTGTATATGTGTAGTCTGAGCAAGAAAAAGAATACTGTGATTATTACTTTCAATTAACCTAGCTACATATTAAAGGAACAGGATATTAAGCAGAGACAAATTTAAATGTTTTAAAAACTGATTTAGCATTTTTGGACTGTATCAGTTCACTGGAAACTAGTTAAAATTTGAGAAAACAACTTTACAAAGCAAATTCCTGTGTCTTACTAAGGCAGATAAAGATATCCAGTATGGCTAAGGTTAGTTCCGATAGCGCCAGAAAGACCAGAGGAATAAACTTTGATGGACCTTATCTGTTAACATTATAACAGTTGAGTTACTGGGATTCTTTTCTTGCTGTTGTCATTCCTGAACTTAATCATCTGGCCACAGTTAGTTCATATTTGCCCTTTGGTCTGAGATCAACCCTTGTGGAAACAGTGTGGTTATGCTGCAAGATTTTATTTTGTCTAGATTAAAAAAGCAGAAAGCTTTGGGGGCCATTATATACAGTTGTGACAAAATTCACTCAGATCACCTTTGTGGAAAGGAATTCTGAAATATGCAATGGTTGTCACTATTTTCAAATGTAAATATCTCACAAGTTATCCATTGTGTTTACAGTGAGAGTGTATGTGCGAATCCCTAGACGGAAGTGCCCTTCATGTCCCAAGATAAAACATTTTAATAGATTCTCCCCCTATTATTTTGTGGTTAAGTATCAGATGAAATATATTTTCATATTCCATTTGTACACTTCACATATGTGATTATCAGTTTATATATTTTATATAAATTTGCCAGATTAAATTTTGTATTTATATACAATAAAAACATCAAACAAACCTCAGAAGTTTGGTAAGCATCAAAGCTCTCACTGCCTGATATTCAGACTAACAGTAGGTCACTATCACATGATCATTCTCCTAACGTGGAAGGAGAGATAATCGCGTCCTAATCTTTGTAAAACTTAAAACCTGGGGAATTCACTCAAGCTGCTTTACAGTTCTCTCCAGCTGGCAGCACCTTCGCTAGAACCATAGACAACAGCAGGTAATTGTAACAGAGCAGTCCCTGTCTAAAGAAGAAAGATTTACTGTACAAACAGATAGTGAAATTGAACAACTCATGCAAGCCACAAAGGAAAAACACATCCAAACTTTTAAAGATTATGTAAATAATGTGGTAAAAGAGTACAATATTGAAAATATCACTCCTGAACAACTACATAAGGCCAAAAGAAAAGCTCTGTTCACAGTAAGGGGTCATCTCTAGATATTTCCAGCAACATACATATGCTTCATGACTTGTGTCTCCTCATGGGGTGATTATGGTGACTATCCATGATCATAGGAATTGCTTTACCGAATCAGACCAGTAGCTCATCTGATCCAGTATCCTGTTTCTGACAGTGGTCAGCACGAGATGCCTCAGAGGAAAGTGCAAGAAACTCTACAGCAGTGGTGCTGGAACAATTTTTACAGTGGGGCGCTGAGAGCCATTGAACCAAACTGCAAACCCTGTGTTTAATGGAAACTACTTGAAGTCAGGAGGTGCAGCACCCCTAGTTCCAGCACCTATGCTCTGCAGCAGGGCCGGCTTTCGGCCTATTCCACCAATTCCCCCGAATGGGGCACCATGCCTAAGAGGGCCCCGTGCCCAGTGAGAATCCCTTCCCTGACTAGAGGAGCCTTTTTAATTTTTACTCACCTGGTGGCGCTCCAGATCTTCAGCAGCACTTTGGCGGCAGGTCCTTCAGTGCCGCCGAAGACCTGGAGTGAGTGAAGGACCCGCCACCGAAAACTCAGAGCACTGCCCAGTGAGTACAAGCCCCACATGTTTTTTTTTTTTAAGTCATCCCTGCCGGGGCCCCTCCAAAACTGTTTGAATTGGGCCCCGCACTTCCTAAAGCTGGGCCTGCTCTGCAGTGAACAATTATGGACTAACTTGACCATACAGTAAATTTCTTCCTAAATCCTATCAGTTAGTATAGTGATTGGCTTATGCCTTTAAGCATTAAGACTCATTTCCCCATAAGCATCACTGAGGCTGCTCTCACTGTCCATTTAAATGCCTAATCTTTTCAAACTCCTACTAATTTCTTGGCCTTAGTATGTTGTGGCAATGTCACACGTTAATTGTACATTATGTTGAAAAGAATTTTCTTTTATCAGTTTTAAATGTGTTGTCTTTGAATTTCATTGAAAGTTTCCTTGTTCTTGTATTATAAGAAATGGTAAATAGGGAGTGCCTGATCCACCTTTTCTCTTCATTATTTTATGCATCTCTCGCATGTTCTCTTGTTCATCTCTTCTCTAACCTAAACAGTCTTAATTTTTTCAGTCTTGCCTCATATAGAAATTGTTCCATGTTGTTAACTATTTTGTCACTCATTTCTGAATCCTCTATTTCTGCTATATCTTTTTTGAGATAAAGTTACCATTACAGTTTCCGATGTGTTCATGGACATTTCCTTTCTTATGGCAATAAAAAAAAGGCTAAATTCTTATCTGCAGAATTTGCATGACACGTAACATATGGGGAAATATACATGGGAAGCATGGAATATCCTTCCACTTCATTAGCCTTTGTATCGTTCCCTCTGGTGTTTGTTTCAAACTGTGCAGTGTCAAGGACTATACACTGGCACTCAACATATGTTTAGGATAACAGCAGTAACTGATTATTATATAATTGCAAAGGAGATAGACAGACTACTTTCTCAGCCTCCTGGCTCTCTTATTCCTAGGTCCTCCTAGAATTTCAATTTTTATCACTTCCCTCTGGGACAGAGAGGGTAAAACCAAAGGCTGTAGTTCTCTCCCTGTAACTGCACAATACCACATCCAACAGGATGCTACCATACAGATTCTTATGTGACAAGTGGTGTCAGAAGTATACAGGGGTGAAAGTAACTTACAGGACTTGCCGGTACTGCTGGAGTCTTGAGGGGGTGGGGCCTCGACCAGAAGAGGCGGCGCCTCTCAAGATTTAAAGGCCATGGGGCACCGGCTGTGGCTGGGAGCCCCATAGCCTTTAAATCAAGCCAGGGTTCCCAGCTGCAGAGGTGGCTGGGAGTCCCCGGGGCTCAAGGGCAAATTAAAGGGCCCTTTAAATCCCCACCACAGCTCCAGCTGGGCTTTAAAGGGCTTGGGGCTCCTGCAGCTGTGGGAAGCTCCGAGCCATTTAAATTTCTGCCCCAGCCCAGCCGCCGGAGCTGCAGGTGGGATTTAAAGGGCTCTGGGCTCTCCACAGCGGCAGGGAGCTCCGAGCCCTTTAAATCCAGGCCCCAGCCCGGCTGCGGGAGCTGCGGGCAGGATTTAAAGGGCTCAGCAGGGCTTCCCAGAGGATTCAGGGGGCCTCGGTCAAAGCAATTTCAGGGATCCCTTCCATAAAAAAAAGTTGCAATACTATAGAATACTATATTCTCGTGGGGGCCCCTGCAGGGCCTGGGGCAAATTGCCCCAGTTGCCCCCCCCCCCCGGGCAGCCCTGGGGATCGGAGCTCCCCGCCACTGTGGGGTGCCCAGAGCCCTTTTAATCCCGGCCATGGAAGCCAGTGTGGTCTGGCATGGCGTACTGGCTCTTGCCGGTACGCCGTACCAGACCGGACCAGCTTACTTTCACCTCTGGAAGTATAGCTGATATAATGAATGTTCTGCATATCATATGCTAGTGATATTTGTGTTAAATAATATTTCTATTTCATATCATCCAGGAATTAGAAGGGGGAAAAGTGCAAGAGTATCAGGGGAACCTAAACATCTTGTGCCTCTGTGGGCAATAAGTTAACCTGTATTTAATAGTTCATGCCTTCTCCTAGATCTGTAAATCTCCTCCTTTTGTGTAAAGCAGGATGGCCTGTGGACAGTCTTCCACAAGTTCAGGTGCTCTTGATACGTTTGTCAACATTATTAAATCTTTTCGCGTATGAAGAGTTACCTTTTCCATAACTGGTGTTCTTCGAGATGTGTTGCTCATGTCTATTCCACAATAGGTGTGCGTGCTCGCCACGTGCACCACTGCCAGAATTTTTTTCCCCTAGCAGTAACCGTAGGGGAGTGCCCTGTCCCAGCGCCCCCCCCACTGGAGCAGAACCAGGGACAGCGGCAGTTCTGCTGAGTTGCGAACAGGTCCACCTGGGGATTCCCCACACTTGGAAAAGTCTGTGCACCACCTCTGGGTGGAGAGACCACTCATGTTGAGAGGAGAAGACCTTGCTCAAGTGATCCGCCTGCGCGTTCCGGGCACCTGTTAGATGGAAGGCCTGTAGGCAGGTGTCGTGGGCTATACAAAAGTCCCAGAGCCTGAGGGCTTAGCAGCAGACGAACGGGCCCCGCTTTGCCTGTTGATATAGAACTTTGAGGCCATGTTGTCCTTGAGGCCCCTGACCAACTGGCCCTCCAGGCGCAAGTGGAAGGCCATGCATGCCAGCCGTACCGCCCTGAGCTCCTTGATGTTTATGTGGAGGGTCAGATCCCGAGCTGACCACAGACTTTGGGTCTGAACGTTCCCCATATGGGCTCCCCCTCCCAGGACTGACACATCGGACACTAGTTCCAGTGACAGGGCCCTTCCCCTGAACAGAACTCCTTGGAGCATGTTTCTCGTGAAGGACCACCACCATAGGGAGATGATCACTGGCTCGGGCACCATGAGGACTTTGTCCATCCTGTCCCTGGCCTGGGAGAACTCCAAGGCCAACCAGAGCTGGAGGGCCCTCATCCTGAGTCTGGTGTGATGGACCACATATGTGCACGCCGACATGTGACCCAAGAGCTGGAGGCATGCTCTGACTGTTGTCACTGGAAACCTTATGACCGTGTCGATGAGCCCCTTCAGGGTCTCAAACCTGTCCAGTGGCAGGGAGGCTTTTGTGGACGAGGCATCCAGGACCACCCCGATAAACTCTATGCATTGTACCAGGACTAACATGGACCCCCCCCCCCAGTGCCTGAGGGAGGCTGCCACCGCCGACATATATTTCGTGAATACCCTGGGGGCAGTGGACAGGCCAAACGGGAGGATTGTAAATTGGTAGTGTTCCTGCCCCACCATGAAACAGGGGAAGTGTCTGCCCCTCAGATATATGAATGTGGAAGTACACGTCCTGTAGATCGAGGGCAGTGTACCAGCCCTGGGATCCAGGGAAGGGATGATGGAAGCCAGAGATACCATGCGGAACTTGAGCTTTACTATGTATTGGTTCAGGCCTCACAGGTCTAAGATGGGCCTGAGCCTCCCTTTTGGATTCGGGCTCAGGAAATAGCAGGAGTAGTACCCCTTGCCTTTGAACTCCCCTGGTACCGCTTCCACCGCTTCTAGGCCCAGGAGCCACCCCACCTCCTGCTCGAGCAGAGCCTCGTGCGAGGGGTCCCCCAGGAGGGACAGGGGTGCGGGGTGGTTGGGTGGGGAGGAAGTAAACTGGAGGGTGTAGCCCTGGGAGATGGTTTTGAGGACCCATTGGTCTGAGGGCAGCCGTGACCACTCCAGGAGGAAAGCACACAAATGATTGGAGAAGGGATGCTTTACTGAGGATCCCTGATGAGAACTGGCAGGGCACCCCCAGGCATCCCATCAAAACTGCCTTTTCCCCACTAGCTTGCCCTTGGAGGACCCAGGCTGGGGGGCAGCCCGAGACTGCCTCTGTGGGCACCTCTTATAGTCCTGCGACTTAGAATCATAGAATATCAGGGTTGTAAGGGACTTATAAGCGGTCTCATATTTTGACTGGGTGGCCTAAGAGGGAGGCT
The DNA here is from genome assembly GCF_025201925.1 of Gopherus flavomarginatus. Lineage (NCBI taxonomy): Eukaryota > Metazoa > Chordata > Testudines > Testudinidae > Gopherus > Gopherus flavomarginatus. The sequence goes on along the minus strand of NC_066617.1, from coordinate 213,504,643 downwards.
GGTGCAGCTTGAACTTAGGTTTAGCTGGAGCTGGAACATAGAGACTCAGAGTCTGGATTGTCGTGGGGGAGTCTTTCAGGCCATGCAGTTTTGTATCTGTTTGTTCCATGAACAGAGCTTTGCCGTCAAATGAGAGGTTCTGCAGGGAGGTCTGTGCCTTGCTGGACAGCCCAGAAAGCAGGAGCCATGACACCTGTCTCATGGACACCATGGAGGCCATAGACCGTGCAGCTGTCTCTGCTGCATCTGAAGCTGCCTGCAGGGTTGCCCTGGCAGCCGCTGTGCTCTCCTCCACTAGCGCTTTGTACTCCTTCCTGTTGCGCTCCTGGAGGAGTCCTCAAACTTGGGCAGGGAGCCCCACAGATTGAACTCATTCTGGCCCAGGAGAGCCTGGTGGTTTGCCGCCCATAACTGGAAGCTCGAGGAGGAATATATTTTTCTTCCAAATGAGTCCAGCCTCCTTGAATCTTTATTTTTCGGGGTAGGGGCTGGTTGGCCCTGCCGTTCCCTGTAGTTGACAGACTTGACCACCAGGGAGTTAGGAGCAGGATGGGTGTATAAGTATTCATGCCCCTTTTCGGGTACAAATACTTGCGTTCTGCTCTCAGAGATGGGGGCCAATGAGGCCGAAGTTTGCCACAGAGCATTTGAAATTTTCACCACCCTTCATGGAGAGGCAAGGCCACCCTGCCCGGTGCTGAGGAGAACAATACATTAAACAGGGAGTCCTAGGACTCCTCCATCTCCTCTGCTTGGAAGTGGAGGCTTGATGCCACCCTTTTTAAGAGTTCTTGATGGTCCTTCTGAGGCTCCGGCCACTGAGCGAGTCCCCACTGGGGGCTGGGTCGGGGGCCATGGTGCCCACTGGTACCATTGGGCCCGCCACGGGACCCGGTGCCACTCCAGGGGTCACTGGGGCACTCCCCTACGGGTACTGCTAGGGGAAAAAGCTTCCTGCATTTGTGCATGTGGTGAGCATGCACACCTATTGTGGACTACACATGAGCAATCACTCGAAGAAGAAGAGTGCGGGTTTGTGTCCTTGACTACAGCTGCTTCTCAGCTCCCTTTGTTGTCACTAGTGGAGTAAAACAAAGCTATGTTCCTGCTCTGACATTATTTAGCATCACGTTTGCAGCTGTTCTAATACAGGTTTCAGAGTAGCAGCCGTGTTAGTCTGTATCCACAAAAAGAACAGGAGTACTTGTGGCACCTTAGAGACTAACAAATTTATTTCAGCATGAGCTTTCGTGAGCTACAGCTCACTTCTTCGGCTGCATAGAATGGAACACACAGACAGGAGATATTTATACATTGTGATACAGGATGGCCAGAGGGCAGCAGGAGAGTGTTAGCAGTGACCCTTATTCCCTGCAAGGGGAGGAAGGTTTGTTATAGATTAACTAGAGCACCTGAAACCAATTAGAGCACCTGAAGCCAGTTAGAGCACCAGCAGTCAGTCATGTGATAAAAACCCTCTGCTTCAGTCAGACAGTGTGGGAGTTGGAGCAGGAAGGTTTGGTTGGAGCAGAGAGCAGTTTGAAGGAGTTGGAGAAGAGAACAGTATTGAAGAGAGACAAAAGGAAAGTTTGGAGGAGTGCTGTGGTGGGCTGAGAAATCCAAAAGAAACCCTAGGTAAGGGGCACCTGGCTTGTGTAAAAGGAGGGCAAGAAGCCCCTTCCCAAGATGAAGAGCAGGAGAGGGAAGTAGCCCAGGGGAAGGAACCGCTAGTTCAAGTGGTTCACCACAAACCTCAGGGCCCATGGGTTGGGACCTGGAGAAGAGAGTGGGCTCAGGTCCCTCCCTCTCCACTCCCCTCCTCAAGGACACTAGTGGGGTAATTAAAATACTGGTTCAGAGGCAAGCAATGGCGCCCTGAACCTTCCCCAAAGAAGAGAAAGTGCAAGACCCAGCATAACAGTACTGGCAATTTGCCACAACATACAGAGAACATGAAAAGGTGGAAGTATGCATACCAACAGGAAGAGTCTAATCAATTGAGATGAGCTATCATCAGCAGGAGGAAAAAAAACGTTTGAAGTGATAATTAAGATGACCCATAAAAGGTGTGAGGAGAACTTAACATGGGGAAATAGATTCAATTAGTGTAATGACCCAACCATTCTCAGTCTCTGTTTAAGCCTGAGTTAATTGTATCTAATTTGCATATTAATTCGAGTTCAGCAGTCTCCTTGGAGTCTGTTTTTGAAGGTTTTTTGTTGCAAAATTGCCACCTTCAAGTCTGTCACTGAGTGGTTTGAGAGGTTGAAGTGTTCTCCCATTGGTTTTTGAATGTTATGATTCCTGATGTCAGATTTGTGTCCATTTATTCTTTTGCGTAGAGACTGTCTGGTTTGGCCAATGTACATTGCAGAGGGGCATTGCTGGCACATGATGGCATATATCACTTTGGTAGATGTGCAGGTGAACGAGCCCCTGATGGTGTGGTTGATGTGATTAGGTCCTATGATGGTGTCACTTGAATAGATATGTGGACAGAGCTGGCGTCGGGCTTTTTTGCAAGGATGGGTCCCTGGGTTAGTGTTTATGTTGTACAGTGTGCGGTTGCTGGTGAGTATTTGCTTCAGGTTGGGAGGCTGTCTATAAGCGAGAACTGGCCTGTCTCCCAAGATCTGTGAGAGTGAGGGATCATCTTTAAGGATAGGTTGTAGATCTTTGATGATGCGCTGGAGAGGTTTTAGTTGGGGGCTGTAGTGATGGCTAGTGGCGTTCTGTTATTTTCTTTGCTGGGCCTGTTCTGTAGTAGGTGGCTTCTGGGTACTCTTCTGGCTCTGTCAATCTGTTTTTTCACTTCAGCAGGTGGGTATTGTAGTTTTAAGAATGCTTGATAGAGATCTTGTAGGTGTTTATCTCTGTCTGAGGAATTGGAGCAAATACGGTTGTAACTTAGAGCTTGGCTGTAAACAATGGATCGTGTGGTGTGTCCTGGATGGAAGCTGGAGGCACGTAGGTAAGTATAGCGGTCAGTGGGTTTCTGGTATAGGGTGGTGGTTATGTGACCATCGCTTAATAGCGCAGTAGTGTTTAGGAAATGGACCGCTTGTGTGGATTGGTCTAGGCTGAGGTTGATGGTGGGATGGAAATTGTTAAAATCACGGTGGAATTCCTCAAGGGCTTCTTTTCCTTGAGTCCAGATGATGAAGATGTCATCAATGTAGCACAAGTAGAGTAGAGGCGTTAGGGGATGAGAGCTAAGGAAGTGTTGTTCTAAGTCAGCCATAAAGATGTTGGCATACTATGGGGCCATGCGGGTGCCCATAGCAGTGCCACTGACTTGAAGGTATATATTGTCCCCAAATGTGAAATAGTTGTGGGTGAGGACAAAGTCACAAAGTTCAGCCACCAAGTTAGCCGTGATATTATTGGGGATACTATTCCTGATGGCTTGTAGTCCATCTTTGTGTGAAGTGTTGGTGTAGAGGGCTTCTACATCCATAGTGGCCAGGATGGTGTTTAAGGAAGATCACCGATGGATTGTAGTTTCCTCAGGAAGTCAGTGGTGTCTCGAAGATAGCTGGGAGTGCTGGTAGCATAGGGCCTGAGGAGAGAGTCCACATAGGCAGACAATCCTGCTGTTAAGGTGCCAATCCTTGAGATGATGAGGGGTCCAGGTTTTCCAGGTTTATGGATCTTGGGTATTCTATTTGCTACCTTTCTTTTCTTTAATTAAAAGCCTTTTTTTCTTAATACCTGATTGATTTTTCCTTGTTTTTTAGGTCCAAAGGGACTGGATCTGGACTCAACAGGGATTGGTGTGCGGAAAGGAGGGGGGATGGTTAATTTCTCCTTGTTTTAAGATCCAGGGTGTTTGGATCTGTGTTCACCAGGGAATTGGTGAAGTCCCTCAAGATTACCCAGGGAAAAATGGGGTCCTTGGGGGTGGTGGCAGTGATACCAGATCTAAACCACTAATTAAGCTTAGAAGTGTCCATGCAGGTCCCCACATCTGTACCCTAAAGTTCAGGAACCTTGACACGGTGAGCAGCAGTGAGGGATTTTTTAGGAACCAAAAGCCAGATTTTTTTTTCCTCCTTTGAGATGCTGGGGAAGCCGTGAAGGAGAGAAACCCTGAAGGCAAACAGATAAAGCTTTTCTAACAAGGTTCTGTTAGCAAGGATTCCAACTGGTCTTAGCTGGAGGGTAATTAACAGTTTGCAAAAGACAAGTTACAAACCAATTTTTCTGGTTTCTTCTCATTCTGAGAAGTCCAGTTAAAGGCTGTGGGTTTTTTTTCCTTGCAAACCAAGATAGCTCAGGCAGAGCAGGGAAAAATGTCAGGCAAGGGGAAAAAAACCATACAGCAACAAATAGAATTGGCCAGACTCCAGGCTGAGGAGAGCCAAAAGGAAAATGACAGACAGATGACCAGAGAGGAGGCTGCTCACCGGAGGGCTATGGAGATCTAGAGGGAGGCCCACAAGAATGCCCTGGAATTAGCAAGGGCTAAGCAGGATGTGCCAGCCAACCCTAACCACCCTTCTCCAGGTACTGTTTCCCATCCCAGAAAATTCTCCACCTACAAGGCAGGTGATGATACTGAGGCCTTCTTAGAAAATTTTGAAAGGGCCTGCCATGGGTACAGCATCCCTACAGACCAGTACATGATAGAGCTGAGGCCACAGCTCAGTGGACCCTTAGCAGAGGTGGCAGCTGAAATGCCTAAGGAATACATGAACGATTATAAACTTTTTCAAACCAAGGCCAGAATCAGAATGGGGCTAACACCTGAGCATGCCCGTTGGCGGTTCAGAGCCCTAAGGTGGAAACCAGATGTGCCATTTACCTGACACACCTACCACACTGGAAAGAATTGGGATGCCTGGATATCAGGAGCAAGTGCTAACTCTCTGGAAGAGCTGTCCTTCCTAATGCAAATGGAGCATTCTTAGCGGGTATTCTTGAGGAAATAGAAAGGTACATCCTAGATGGGAAGCCCAAAATTGTAACCGAGGGGGGGAAGATTGGAGCCAGATGGGTGGAAGTGGCAGAAAAGAAAAAAAACTACTAGCAAGGGGAGCGAATATCAGAAGGGGCAAACTGAAAATAAACCCTATCACCGAGGGCAACCCAAGACCCCACCTACAACCCAAGGAAAGTCCCAGACACTCTACTGTCCCACCTCACCAGTCTCCAGCATCCTACCTCGGCCCAGTGACCAGTCAGCTGGGCGATGTTTTAAATGTAATGAACTGGGACATATAAAGGCCCACTGCCCCAAGAACCCCAGCTGAGGACAGTTCATTACACCACCATCACACCAAAGATCAACAGGCCCAGATGCCTCTCAAATACCCTCGGAGCGAAGGGAAATCTTGAGAGTGGGCGGAAAGAAGGTTATCGCGTGGAGAGACACCAGGGCACAAGTGTCAGCTATCCACCAATCCTTAGTGAATCCCAAATTCATCAACCCAGAGGCCCAAGTGACAATTCACCCATTCATGTCAAAATCTTTAAACTTGCCTACAGCTGAATTGCCTGTCCAGTACAAGGGCTGGTCAGGAATGTGGACTTTTGCAGTCTATGACAATTATCCCATCCTCATGCTATTGGGGGGAAGACTTGGCCAACCAGGTGAAGCTGGCCAAGAGGGTGGAGATGGTCACACCGAGCCAAGCCAAGCAAGCTCCCACACCCATCCCTGTTCCTGAGCCATTCACAAGGGCCCCGTCTGTGTTACCAGAGACCCAGACAGAGGTGGTGGAACCGGATCCCCTGCCAACGACTGCAACAACCATAGTGCATCCAGTCCCAGAACCAGAACTGGAAAAGCAACCAGCACCAGAACCGTTGCCAGCACTGACGCCAGTGCTTGCAAACCCATCTACAACTCCAACGCCAGAGGGCACCAGCGGGCCTGGACTGGCAGAAGGAACAGACAGCCCTACCCAAGAGGCTCAGCCAGAGCCTGAAATATCACATAGTGCACCAGCGGTTCACCATCAATGAAAACAACCCCATCACCTACATTGCTTCCAGAGGGATCAAGCCCAAGTCTACAGCCTAAGGAGGAACTGACATCTCCTGCATCAAGGGAACAGTTCCAGGCTAAGCAGGAAGCGGATAACAGCCATCAGAAAGCTTGGGCGGCGGCACGGAGCACCCCACCGCCTCTCAGCTCCTTTAACCGATCCCAGTTTGTTGTAGAACAAGGACTTTTATACAAGGAGACTCTTTCTGGTGGACACCAGGAAGACTGGCGTCCTCAAAAACAGTTGGTAGTTCCAACTAAGTACCGGGTAAAGCTCTTGAGCTTAGCTCATGTTCATCCCAGTGGCCATTCTGGGGTGAATAGAACCAAGGACCGGTTGGGGAAGTCTTTCCACTGAGAGAGAATGGGTAAGGACGTTGTTAATGATGTCCGGTCTTGAGAGGTGTGACAATGAGTGGGGAAGCCCCAAGACCAGGTCAAAGCCCCTCTCCAGCCACCTCCCATAATTGAGGTCCCATTTCAGTGAGTAGCTGTGGATATTCTGGATCCTTTCCCAGAAAAGACCCCCAGGGGAAAGCAGTACATACTGACTTTCATGGATTTTGCTACCCGATGTCCGGACGCAGTAGCTCTAAGCAACACCAGGGCTAAAACTGTGTGTCAGGCCTTAGCAGACATTTTTGCCAGGGTAGGTTGGCCCTCCGACATCCTTACAGATTCGGGAACTAATTTCCTCGCAGTGACCATGAAAAATCTGTGGGAAGCTCATGAGGTGAATCACTTGGTTGCTACCCCTTACCACCATCAAACCAATGGCCTGGTGGAGAGGTTTAATGGAACTTTGGGGGCCATGATATGTAAATTCGTAAAAGAACACTTCAGTAATGGGGACCTAGTGTTGCAGCAGCTGCTTTTTGCCTACAGGCCTGTACCACATCCCAGTTTAGGGTTTTCACCATTCGAACTTGTGTATGGCCATAAGGTTAAGGGGCCATTACAGTTTGTGAAGCAGCAATGGGAGGGGTTTACGCCTTCTCCAGGAACTAACATTCTAGACTTTGTAAGCAACCTACAAAGCACCCTCTGACACTCTTTAGCCCTTGCTAAAGAAAACCTAAAGGATGCTCAGGAAGAGCAAAAGGCCTGGTATGATAAACATACCAAAGACCGTTCCTTCAAAGTAGGGGACCAGGTTATGGTCTTGAAGGCGCAACAGGCCCATAAGATGGAAGCGTCATGGGAAGGGCCATTCACGGTGCAAGAGCGCCTAGGAGCTGTTAACTATCTCATAGCATTCCCCACCTCAAACCTAAGGCCTAAAGTGTACCATGTTAATTCTCTCAAGCCCTTTTATTCCAGAGACTTAAAGGTTTGTCAGTTTACAGCCCAGGGAGGAGATGACACTGAGTGGCCTGAAGGTGTCTACTACGAAGGAAAAAATGATGGTGGCATGGAAGAGGTGAACCTCTCCGTGACCCTTGAACGTCTGCAGCGACAGCAGATCAAGGAACTGTGCACTACCTTCACTCCAACGTTCTCAGCCACCCCAGGACAGACTGAATGGGCATACCACTCCACTGACACAGGTAATGCTCACCAATTAGAACCACACTCTACCGGGTGTCTCCTCATGCCCAAGCTGCTATAGAACGGGAGAGCCAAAGCATGCTATAGATGGGTATAATCCGCCCCTCTACCAGTGCATGGGCTTCTCCAGTGGTTCTAGTACCCAACCCAGATAGGGAAATACGCTTTTGCGTGGACTACCGTAAGCTAAATGCTGTAACTCATCCCGACAACTATCCAATGCCACGCACCGATGAGCTATTGGAAAAATTGAGATTGGCTCAGTTCATCTCTACAATAGACTTAACCAAGCGGTACTGTCAAGTACCTCTAGATGAACCTGCCAAAGAAAGATCGGCCTTCATCACCCATGCAGGGGTGTATGAATTTAATATGCTTTCTTTCGGGCTGCGAAATGCACCCGCCACCTTCCAAAGACTTATAGATGGTCTCCTAGCAGGATTGGGAGAATCTGCAGTTGCCTACCTCGATGATGTGGCCATTTTTTCTGATTCATGGGCGGAACACCTGGAAAAAGTCTTTGAGCGCATCAGGCAGGCAGGACTAACTGTTAAGGCTAAAAAGTGTCAAATAGGCCAAAACAGAGTGACTTACCTTGGACACCAGGTGGGTCAAGGAACAATAAACCCCCTACAGGCCAAGGTGGATGTTATCCAAAAGTGGCCTGTCCCAAAGTCAAAGAAACAGGTCCAATCCTTCTTAGGCTTGGCCAGATATTACAGGTGATTTGTACCACACTACAGCCAAATCGCTGCCCCACTAACAGACCTGACCAGAAAGACACAGCCAAATGCAGTTAAGGGGTCTGAGTGTCAAAAGGCCTTTAACCAGCTTAAGTCAACACTCATGTCTGACCCTGTGCTAAGGGCCCCAGACTTTGACAAACCATTCCTCGTAACCACAGATGCGTCTGAGTGTGGTGTAGTAGCAGTTTTAATGCAAGAAGGACTGGATCAAAACTTCCATCCTGTTGTGTTTCTCAGCAAGAAACTGTCTGAGAGGGAAAGTCACTGGTCAATCAGTGAAAAAGAATGCTACGCCATTGTGTATGCCCTGGAAAAGCTACGCCCGTACGTTTGGGGACGGCGTTTCCAGCTACAAACCGACCATGCTGGGCTAAAGTGGCTCCATACTGCCAAGGGAAACAACAAAAAACTTCTTTGATGGAGTTTAGCTCTCCAAGATTTTTGATTTTGAAATTCAACACATTTCAGGAGCTTCTAACAAAGTAGCTGATGCACTCGCCTGTGAAAGTTTCCCAGAATCAACTGGTTAAAAATTGTCCTTGAAATGTAGAAAATCTTGTAGTTTTACATAATTAGTAGTATATATAAAGGTGCATGTGTTTTATTAATCTGTTTATTCTAAAGTTCTAGGAAGAAATCACCGCCAGTATGGTTCCCCACTGTCTGAGATTTGGGGGGCGTGTCATAAACAGATAGTTAAGGGTTAATGTCTCTTTTACCTGTAAAGGGTTAAGAAGCTCAGTAAACCTGGCTGACACCTGACCAGAGGACCAATAGGGGGACAAGATACTTTCAAATCTTGGTGGAGGGAAGTCTTTTGTTTGTGCTCTTTGTGTTGTTGTTCGCTCTCGGGACTGAGAGGGATGGGACATCAATCCAGGCTCTCCAAATCTTTCTGAATCAGTCTCTCATATTCCAAGCTTGTAAGTAATCAGCCAGGCAAGGCATGCTAGTCTTATGTATGTTTTCTCAACTTGTAAATGTTTCTTTTTGCTGGAAGGATTTTACCTCTGTTTGCTGTAACTTTGAACCAAAGGCTAGGGGGCGCCCCTCTGGTCTATAGGAATCAGATTACCCTGTAAAGCATTTTCCATCCTGATTTTACAGAGATAATTTTTACCTTTTCTTTCTTTAATTAAAAGCTTTCTTTTTAAGAACCTGATTGATTTCCCCTTGTGTTAAGATCCAAGGGGATTGGATCTGGACTCATGAGGGAATGGTGGGGGGAAAGAAGGGGGATGGTAAATTTCTCCTTGTTTTAAGATTCAAGATGTTTGGATCTGTGTTCACCAGGGAATTGGTGAAGTCCCTCAAGGCAACCCAGGGAGGGGACGAAGTTTTGGGGGAACAGAGAGCGCCCCAGACACTGGAATTCTGGGTGGTGGCAGTGTATACCAGATCTAAGCTAGTAATTAGGCTTAGAAGTATCCATGCAGGTCCCCACATTTGTACCCATAAATTCAGAGTGGGGAAAGAAACCTTGACACCAGCTTAAGGCGACACTCATGTCTGATCCTGTGCTAAGGGCCCCAGGCTTTGACAAACCATTCCTAGTAACCACAGATAAATTTGAGCGTGGTGTAGGAGCAGTTTTAATGCAGGAAGGACCGGATCAAGAATTTCATTCTGTCGTGTTTCTCAGCAAGAAACTGTTGAGAGGGAAAGCCACTGGTCAATCAGTGAAAAAGAATGCTATGCCATTGTGTATGCCCTGGAAAAGCTACGCCCGTACGTTTGGGGACGGCGTTTCCAGCTACAAACCGACCATGCTGCGCTAAAGTGGCTTCATACTACCAAGGGAAACAACAAAAAACTTCTTTGATGGAGTTTAGCTCTCCAAGGTTTTGATTTTGAAATTCAACACATTTCAGGAGCTTCTAACAAAGTAGCTGATGCACTCTCTCGTGAAAGTTTCCCAGAGTTAACTGGTTAAATTGTCCTTGGAATGTGAAAAATCTTGTAGTTTTACATAAGTAGTAGTATATGTAAAGGTGCATGTGTTTTTATTAATCTGTTTATTCTAAAGTTCTAGGAAGAAATCACCACCAGTGTGGTTCCACGCTGTCTGAGATTTGGGGGGCGTGTCATAAACAGACGGTTAAGGGTTAATGCCTCTTTTACCTGTAAAGAGTTAAAAAGTTCACCTAGCTTAGCTAACACCTGACCAGAGGAAACAATGAGGGAAGAAGACGTTTCAAAAGGAAGAAGGGAAGTTTTTTCCTTTGTTCGAGTTTTTCAGTTTCAGCCGGAGTGAAAAAGATCAAGGAACCAGCCTCTGATCAGAGTAGTAAGTTTTAGAAAGGAATAAATAGGTTTATGTTTATTTCTTTGTAGCTTGTCTTATGTAAATTGAGGTAGAATCAAATTGGGTATTTGGGCTTTTTTTGTGTGTAAATAAATTTGTGCCCAGGAGAACATCCTCTGTGTTTTGAATCTGTTGTCTGTGAGTAGCTGGTATGCTAATCTCTCCCAGTGGGTTTTCTTTTACCTTTCTTTTCTTTAATTAAAAGCCTTTTTTTCTTAAAACCTGATTGATTTTTCCTTGTTTTTTAGATCCAAAGGGATTGGATCTGGACTCACCAGGGATTGGTGTGAGGAAAGGAGGGGGGATGGTTAATTTCTCCTTGTTTTAAGATCCAAGTGGTTTGGATCTGTATTCACCAGGGAATTGGTGAAGTCCCTCAAGACTACCCAGGGAAAAAGGGGATCCTTGGGGGTCGTGGCAGCAATACCAGATCTAAGCTAGTAATTAAGCTTAGAAGTGTCCATGCAGGTCCCCACATCTGTACCCTAAAGTTCAGAGTGGGGAAAGAACCTTGACAACATCACATAAAACATATGGACCAGTTTCACCTACAGTATCTACAGAAGATAATGGGCTTTAAATTGCAAGATTTGGTACCAAACACCAATGCCCCTGACTGTTGTAACATCACAGGAATTGAAATTTTTATAGTGAGAGTGCACCTGAGATGGTGCGGCCATGCGGTCTGTATATTTGATAGAGAATACTGAAGGCCATCTTTGAGAGAGAATTGCACTCTGGAACTCGTTTTAGGTGCAGACCAAGAAAATATTACAAAGACACTTTCAAGGTCAATGTCCACTCTTGCAATACTGACCTCAACACCTGTTTTACTACAAGCCACGAGAGATTGTTCAACTACAGTCTGAAAAATGACATCAAAAGGAGAAGATACTGACGTTGAAGACTCCAGTATGACCTTAGATACAGAACTAAGGCTTGGACCAGCAGCCAAAACAAAGAAGAGCCTGAATCTTCTATGATATATCACAGGCACTAATTGAGGTTCATGTGTTAGGACGCTGAAAACAGCATACTGCTTGATAGTTTGCCCAGTACATGAATATGCCTCACCTGTCTAGTCACATAGTGCTCACAGTAATTTTGCCGAGATCAATGTTTTGTAGTCGTACTCAGTTCACACGATAACTGGAGCTGTAAAATCTACTCCAACAGCAAATTGTTAACAGAAGTCTGATGTTAAACCTCTTGAAAGTGTAACGGTAAACAAGGAATCTTTACCAAGTGGGCCTGTTTCCAGTAGGCTCTCAGAGATATTGGTGCCTGGCCTGATGCTATTTAACGTCTTTATCAACAATCTGGAAGAAAACACAAAATCACCCATAAAGTTTGCAGATGACACAAAAATTGGGGGAGTGGTAAGTAGTGAAAAAGACAGAACGGTCTAAATTGCTTGGTAAATTGGGCATAAGAAACCAATATGTGTTTTAATATGGCTAAATGTAAATATCAGATCATTAGACTCTTACATCTGGAAACAAAGAATGCAGGCCATATTTACAAGGTGGGGGACTCTATCCCAGGGAGCAGTGACTCTGAAAAAAGATCTGGGGGTCATGGCGGATAATCAGCTGAACATGCATGTCCCATGTGGCCAAAAGTGCTAATATGATCCTGGGATGTATAACAGGGGAATCTTGAGTAGAAGTAGAGACGTTATTTTACTTCAGCTAGTTTGGCACTGGTGGGACTGCTGCTAGAATACTGTATGCAGTTCTGATGCTCACAATTCAAGGAAGATACTGATAAATTGGAGAGGATTCAGAGAAGACCCACAAGAATGATTAAAGGATTAGAAAACATGCCTTATAGTGATACTCAAGGAGCTCAATTTCTTCAGCTTAACAAAGAAAAAGTTAAGGGGTGACTTGATTAATCTGTAAATACCTACAAAGGGAACAAATATTTAATAATGGGCTATTCAATCTAGCAGAAAAAGGTAAGGCAGAATCCAATGGCTGGAAGTTGAAACTAGAAAAATTCAGACTCGATATAAGGAGTAAATTGTTAATGGTGAGAATAATTAACCATTGGAACAATTTACCAAGATTTGTGGAGGACTGTCCGCCTCTGACAATTTTTAAATAAAAAGATTGGCTGTTTTTCTAAAAGATCTTCTCTAGAAATTATTTGGGGGAAGTTCTATGATCTCCTATAAAATGCATGCCAGGTCAGATGATCACAATGGTCTCTTCTAGCCTTAGAATCTAGGAGACAAAGAAAAGAACAGCTAATTTGGTATGAAAATCATCTTCATTCCCTACCCGAATGTCATCATTGTTCTGATCTATTCAGGAAATGGAAAATCAAATCAAGGCTGAAATTATAATCTCGTTTCAAAAGGTGTGTAAATACTACTGAATAAATGGAAGCATTTGATGATGTTAAGAGTGCATGAAGAACCTTGTATGCCCAGTAATTCCTCCATATTAACCTATATACTTTAGTAAATATTTCTCCCTTTTAGAACTTTGCTCAAAGGAATATTTGGACTTGGCTACACCAAAGAAAATTGCAGAAAAGAATATCTAACAGTATCAGTCACAAGGCAAATAGATTCTGAGTACACTGATAGTTCCTTAGACAAATCCTTCAAGAATGGTGGTTGTGGTGTCTTCATGCAGTGGCCTTAGAGACAGAACTAGAAAGAGTGTTAATCAGAGATATAGCAGCTTGAGTTACATGACTGAAATAAAAACAATTCTCATTGCACTACAAGAAATAAACAGAGCAGAAATAGGGGCAGATGATGTGATGTTAGTGGTCTCACAGGCCATGATCCTTGGTTCCTTTAGAAAAAACCAGAATGCTATCAACAATGCAATTCATCAGGAGGTTCAGAGGACTGGAAAGTGAGGCAATGCATTGAGTTTTCAGTGGATTCCATCACACATTGGTATATATGGAATTGAGGCAGCTGATGGTCTGGACAAAATTGGAAAGTCATAAACTCAGGTAGGAATGACAACAGTTGATGATATTAACACTCTATTAAGGAAAATATTAGCTGAAATAAATGGTTGAAAGGTTAAAGATCCTCTGATCAATATCAAGCATCTTGGAAAATAACATTTGTGAGGTTACAGACAGGGAACATTGAAGAAATGAAAAACAATGGAGATGGGACCAATAGAGTGGGATTCACTCTGCAAGTTTAGTCAGGATCAGGCTACCCATGCTTTTGACTGTCATACTGTAAGGAACGAGAAGTTCTTTGGATTCTACAACTTGGCTCAAGCCCTGACACAGGACCCTGTAATAGTTGCCAAATTCAGTCTGAAGCTTTATGGCTTGATATGATTATCATGAGACAAGACAACAACAAGTGATACCTATACTGTCTACATATGACTAACTGGGATTTTCCATTTTTGTTTTTTTTTAGAAAGAAGACTGGACATATAATCAATAATATTTTACTACTCAAATCATGTTTTCATAAAATAATCATTGTTAATGTATTATTTGTGTGTAGTCTCTCACTTAGCTAGATACCAAACCATTTAGGACTTTATATGTCAAAAACAATACCTTCAGCACCAACTGGAAGATTGCTGGAAGCCACTGGTGATGGCCAGAGAACATTTGCATAGGCTCTGTGGAAGCTCAAGATGGACAATCATTTAAGGGTTTTCAGCTGGAACTCAAATGCCGTTAGCACTCATAGATGACGTAACTAAAAGGCCAGGCCTCAAGATTGCTGTCGTATAATCAAGGAGACTGACACGGAACTTGGCCTTATAAAACACCTATATAACATATATTTACTTTATCATAATTATTTCAGACCCTCTATTTGCTATGTAGAATAAAGATGGTTGCCAAAGCAGCCATTTCTTGTCAAGTGACTCTTACACTGTTATCTAAAGTTATATTAGCAGTCATTTTAATTTAGATTTAAATATAGCAGTTGCATGAACTCATAGCCATCTTTTAGGATGGCATGATGCCTACTCAAAAATTACTACAACCCATGTGAAATCGGTATAAATTCCAGGCAACGATGAGTTTAGATGAGCAGCATTCATATTATTTTGGGTGCAATTTCTTCTGCAAGAAATTTCTTCTATATCAGTATTAGAGGACTGGCATCATATAACCTTTCACTTGGGTTGCAACTTTCAATACTGGTATTCCAAGGCCAAGAATACCTGAGCAGTGAAGAAAAGGAAGGCATAAAGTTCACTGGAATTACTGGTTGCTGAAAAAAGTTATAAAGCACTGAGCGCATAGGAAAGGAATATAACAGAACAGTAATGTTTGTAATATAGCTTGACATTGCCAGCCTCATGTCAGGGAATGACAATAAGGAACAAATGAATGCACAATGTAGTGCTTGTAACAGCTGTCACTGTAGTTAATGGTTACAGACTCCTGCCATGCGATTAGTGTGTAATCTTTTGTTTTCCTGACTGAAGCCCACATCATAACTGAACCCAAGAAATAAAGATCAGTCTCTTACCAGTACTCCTGCGTGTCAAGTTCTACTGTGACTGCAACAGAGTTTTACACATGGCTTATACACATTCCCTAAGAAATAGGCCACCAGCCCAGGGGGATTTACAGTACTTTCACACAAAGTTAATTTATGTTCTTGGGATGGGCATGTATTCATCTTTGGAGCCCTTCCATTGAACTACCAGTTCAATATGCTCCTGTTGAAAATTTCTCCAAGCTACTTAAAATGCTGAACATGATTAAAAATTTCAAACAAGACAAAAAAAACCCCCAGAGTTAAACTGAAAAAGTCAGAACATCAAACTAAGGGATACATGGGATTACCAAATATTAGGATCAGTGGTCTGGCACAGATGGCTCCTATTTAGTTTCACCTCGATGTTGTAGGAAAAGGCATCTTCTTTATTCAAACCAGTCCCAGAAAGTTAAAGAATCAATTTTAAAAAAATGAAAATCCAAAATATAATAGTGAATTTGGGATACAGATCCACAGAATTGGGGATGTGACAGCAGAACTATATTCTCAAACCCCTACATGGAATAATACTGTGTTGTCTTCTATTTGCTGTTCTATTTCTGATGTCTGAGTGGTCATCTAAATCCCATGGTACTGTTTCTGTTCCCTAATTATATGACTGGATCTCTTATAAACAGTAGGAAATCAGAGATTTCAAGATGACCTCACAAACACATTGGCTTTTTCAAACATTTGTGCAAAGAATAATATATTTACAACAAATGAACCAAAAAGGCTGTGACTATAAAAGCAAACTCACGATTTTCAATCCAACTGTTTGTGAGCACTATTTTGTAGCATTCACTCAGCTCAAGTTACCATTTTTAATTCTTTTATGTATATAAAATCTTGGCATGTAGCTGGACTGCCAGAAAGAACATGTGTGTGTTTTGAGGAGGAAAGTGTTGTTTGCGGAGGTGAAATTACTGTCGTTTCCTCTCCCCTGCACTCTCCCCCCCCTGGTCAGCCCACAGATAGAACTGGACTGATATAGTTAGGATATTTCAAAAGAAAAAAGGGTTACAAGTTTCTCTCAGGTACTCTGGTGCAATGCAACTCAAATCAATGGGATTTCACCTTTGCAACTGAGGGTCCATCTGCACATGGAAAATGCTCTGTTGTGACAATTCAACTGGTATTAAAATTACTTATTTGCTAGTATAGGTTGAACGAAAATCACCCATAAAAAGCATGATAAACATTATATTCCATCAGGTCTCAATGATACTTTCTATAATGGAGCTGAAATTTTTTTTGTCCATTCTACACTAGGGCTTAACTAATTTAAAGCATCAGTGAAAGGGGCCCTGGAGGATTCCATTGTTGACAACCATTGTCAAGAAATGCATCAATGTCCTTACATAACTGGACCTTAGGAGTAAAATTTAGCCCTTTTAGAGCACAGATAAGAGTAAGAGAACCATGTATATGCCTTATGAAAGGAGACTCAAAGAGCTTGGCTTGTTTAGCCTGGCCAAAAGAAGGCTGAGGGGGGATATGCTCGCCCTATATAAATATATCAAGGGGGTTAACGTTAGGGAGGGAGAGGAATTATTTAAGTTTAGTACTAATGTAGCCACGAGGACGAATGGGTATAAACTGGATATTAGGAAGTTTAGACTTGAAATTAGACGAAGGTTTCTGACCATTAGGGGAGTGAAGTTCTGGAATAGCCTTCCGAGGGAAGTAGTAGGGGCAAAAGACTTTCCTGGCTTTAAGACAAAGCTTGATAAGTATATGGAGGGGATGTTATGATAGGATCGTCAATTTGGGCAATTGATCTTGAATTACCACCAGACAGGTCTGCTCAATGGTCTGCGGGGAGATGTTGCATGCGATGGGTACTGAGTTGCTGCAGAGAACTCCTTCTTGGGTGCTGGCTGGTGACTCTTGCCCACATGCTCAGGGTTTAGCTGATCGCCATATTTGGGGTCGGGAAGGAATTTTCCTCCAGGGCGGATTGGCAGGTGCCCTGGAGGTTTTTCGCCTTCCCCTGCAGCGTGGGGCACGGGTCGCTTGCTGGTGGTGTCTCTGCAGCTTGAGGTCTTCAAACCATTTTTGAGGATTTCAATAACTCGGTCCTGGGATAGGGGTTGTATAAAATTGGATGGGTGGGGTTCTGTGGCCTGCCTTGTGCAGGAGGTCAGACTAGATGATCAGATTGGTCCCTTCTGACCTATGAGTCTATGAGTCTATGAGTTTAACACAAGGATCCACATTTTTGAAACCAGTGGAATTACATCAGGAAAAGATTTAACTCTAGGAAATCAATCCTTAATCTCAGGGGGCCATCTCCTCTCCATTTATGCGTACATGCTATTCTATCATAATTCTCTGTGAACACGCTCAACTGAGCTATTCATTACTACATCATGTTAATGGACACCTTCCAGATATGAGAGACGTGGCATTTTTCTCTGTGCTAGACAGAGGTGCTAATAGCTCAGAATCTGGGTTCCATGGGGCAGGGCTAAGCAACTTTTGAATGCCGAATTAGAATGAGATGTCATGGGAACAGAGCCTGAGAACTCTACTAATACAACAGAAACAGAATATTATATTTTATGGAACACTGCAACCAGTTCATAAACAGAGTAAACATCAAAGACACTGAAGTGTAATGTCTCGTCAACACATTTTTAAAAGCAAAATCATATCTTAACCAGTAATGCTAGATGCTAAGTTTTGCAAAGTACCTCAGTTATTTACTGTACAATAAAACAGCAGCTGAAATTACAAGGCAAAGGATCTCATGACCAAGAGACGTACACACAGAAGTTATAACCCTGTGGTTACAAAGTATATATTTTGGAATTTGGAGCTATGCTCATTAAAATTGAAGGCATCGAGCTGAGAACTTACAGTACTAACAAGTAGCACCTAAAATACTGTAATGTCTCTCCTGATAGAGAAAAGACAGATTTCCAGTATCTCAGTGCTGAAAGCGGAAACCATGCATTTTGGTTGTTATTTCTACTTCTAGCCAGGGGGTACGGCAGCACCCACAGCAGCTTGCAGACTGCTTTAGCCCCAGCCCAGATGCACCAGTAATAAAGTGGATATCTCCCACACTGAAACTAATCCTAGCAACAAAATATTCACACTGTTTAACTGTGTCCCAACAATAGCATAATATTTATTATGTATTATTTCTATTGCAATAGCACCTAGAGGCCTCAACCAGACTGGGAGCCCATTGTGCTAGGCAGGATATAAACACATAGTAAATGACAGTTCCTGCCCCCTAAACTTACAACCTAAAAGGAAATAAGCCATAAAGTCCATGTCACTGTCTCTGTGGAGTCACTGATCAGTCATTACAGAGACCTAAAGTTTATCTTCTGGGACAATGCTTCAGAGGAGATGTCAATGTTACAGTCTTGGGAGTTGCTTAAATCTCCTCCTCCTCCTCTCCTCAACTGTCAAAGGTCTGTGTCTGACTTTGAAGTGTGATATATTCCTTATTACAAAATGTTCATTTCCTGGTCAGTGATTAAAGTGCCTTTCTCACGGACCACCAAGTTGTATCCTGTACACCTAGTCACCCTTCCAGTAGTTACCCACTCCTTGAAATAAATATCAGTCATTCTTTTTTCTGGAGTGCATGAGTCCCACCCACCACATCATGGTTAATTTCTACTGGGCTAGCGAGAATCAATGCAGACTCCTGTCAAGATTGTGAGACTCTTTCATAAAAGACTGACTTTCAGTACCAGACTGACTTAGAGAATACTGTTAAGAACTGCAAATTATCAAATAATATTTTGAATAAGGCAAAACTGATTACTTACTATCTACAAACATTAATCTTACAATTTAATTTCTCTATAACTATATTATATTATATTACAGTAAATCTGCTTGCTGGTGTTATGGCATAAGTGCTAGATGATTTAGTTTCCTCTTGTGATTTTCATAGCTAAAATCTTTTAAGCCTGGAACAAGACTGCAATATACTAATTAATGAAACCACTTAATCAAGGTATGGTAGGTCTTTCATTGATACTTTACTCTCAGCATATATTTTGTTCTTGGAATATCTTAGTTCCTCACTAGCAACACAATCTTCCAACTCATGTTATTGTTAAACTGACATAAATGAAGGATATTTAGCCTCTTTCATTCAGTATATATGAGATGTACAGGGCACGCATGGAAGGGTTAGTCTGGAAGTGCTAGCTTTCAGAAGCTGCTGGAAGCAATGTCATGTCCTCTGGGTATGACCAGTTAATGTGAGTTTGTTCTGGTGATGTAATGCTTCTAACTTGTTTTGCTAGCTATGTGTGTTACTACTTGCAAGAGAGCATTGGGATGGGAGGTTGAGGGGTGGATTATATCTATTGCTAGGTAAATGGAATGGGACAGAATAAACACAATACAGTCCTGAAAACACTAGAGGGAACTTACATGCAGGGAGTTTGGAGAAAGAAAACAAGATGGCAATGGTCACTGCATTTTTTTGCATGATTTTGCTTGAATAAAATAATCCACTTTAATAACTAATTCTTATATAGCATTTTTCTTCATTAGATCTTTCATCACATAACAATTTTTAATGTATTTATCCTCTCAACATCCCTATGACATAGGAAAATATTATTATCCTCATTTCACAGATGACGAACTGAGCCTCAGAAAGGCTAAGTGGTTTCCACTGGAAGTCTCCCAGGGCTAGTCTACACTATCATGCTACATTGGTGCAGCTGCACCAATGCAACTACGCAGCTGTAGCACGTCTGTTGAAGTCGCACTATGCTGACAGGAGAGCTCTCTCCTGTTGGCATAGTTACTCCACCTCAATGAGAGGCAGAAGCTATGTTGGCAAGAAAGCATCTCCCACTGACGTAGTGTGGTGTGGATACCGTTTTAAGTTAATATAACTTGCATCGCTCGCGGAAAGGGGGGGATGGCCTTTTTCACACCCCTGTTTGACATAAGTTACATCGACTTAAGTGGTAGTTTAGACAAGCCCTTAGATTAGTGCTCTAAGCACTGCTCCATTCTTCCTCCTACACTCGTTTTTTTGAGTCAAAATACAAAGGGGGTAGAATTTTGTGGAGGCCCAGAGAAATTTTTTTCCCAACCATGCATAGTTCAGTTTAGCATTTTATTAAAAGCAATAATTATTTTACTAACTAATCTTTGTGTTCTTAATTATTATTGCTTGACATACAACAGGGTGGTATTTTCAGACTAAGACTAGAAGTGATCTTAGGTAGGAGAAAACAAAAGTGGCTGTTTTTAAAAAAGAGATACTCATCTAAATATCCAGATCTGAGTGTGAATCAAATCCTGCTCTCATTAGCCATGGTAAACAGTACCACTGAAAGCAAAATCAGTATCTAGATGAGCAAGGTAGGCAAGATTTGGCTCTGTGGGAGTGACTCAGAAGAATCAGAGGCTTATTGGCAGAATACAGCATTTGAAGGCTTTAATGTACCTTTCTGGAATTTCTCAGTCCCTCCCCCAGCCACAAAATGTACATCTCCTTTTAACAAACTCAAATTGTTGAAAGTGCCACATGGCTCATTTCTTATAAGGCATCAGGTACCTTTAATATATCTTTAAAAAGTGATGCTATTGTCAGAAGGCTAACAGTCTATCTTCACATACCCTTGTACAACCTTATTCAGCACACACTTGTTTAGGGCAGAATTTGGCTGAGGTCACTTAAATACATGTGCCAGTCCAGCCTAACAGCGATAGGGTAAACACCATGCAAAAGCATCTGTATAAAAAACAAGTGTGTTTCCTCTGCATTCATGACCTATTTCATTCACTTCTGAGACTGTAAACCCTTTTAGGCATGGATTGTCTTTCTACATACGTTTGTACAGTACCTCGCACAGTGGAGCCTTCATCCTGATAGGGCCCTGGGTGCTACTGCAATGCAAATGATTAATAAATAATAATCTTAAATGCTGTAGAAGCACAATACTAGTTGCAACAATCTCCCTGGAATGGATTCTCTTGAAAATGTGTGTAAAGGAGATATTCCAGCCAACATACTTTCTTAAGTGTTAAAAAAAAAAACAATTTGTTAATATTTTCCTTTATAGATTTTTTTCTTCTGATGTGCTTTTAAAATACATTTATAAGTTCTTAGGAGACCTGTTTATTAGAAAACTAGGGTGAGTCATTTCACTCCCATTTACTAAATACTTTCGTTTGCTTTATTGTAAATATTAAGGCAGTCCGTGAAAATATTAAATTAGATCTGATCACTAATTGGAAGAAAGAACTCCACAGAACATAAAAAAAACAGTCGCTTTCAGTATGTTCCCCTGAGTAAATCATTTGCTCATATTGTAACCATCTCCTTCTCCTCTTTAGAGTCCTTGGTAATAGCATTGCCATTCCCGCAAAATGAACCAAAGTGCTACCACTAAAATGTCTTCCTAGTTTGTTCAAAGTCAAACCATGTCAGTCTCCTCTTTGGATCACTCTACTGATGTTCTTTTGCTCAGCATATCAAGTTTAAGCGTCTCTATCCTCACATTCAAGCCCCTGCACAAATCTGCCCTGATCTACATCTCAGATCTTGTCTATCACATTGCCCTCTCCACTTTACAGCAGTGCAGAAAAATACCTTGTTTTTACATAGTAAATAAAGAATTTCTCTGGTGCATGAGGTCATTGAAAAACTGTTTACTAAACACTTGTATGAAGCCGAACCAAAATGGAACATGCCTGAATTACAAAGAATTCCGATAGTAAAGAATGTCATTGGAGTTCAGAAAACTGAATGCATTTTGCTCAGACTACCCTTTAGAGTTCACTTCTTGAAAACATTTCACTGGGTGTAAGCTGTCAGAGACAAAGTTGCAAAGAGTCCTGTGGCACCTTATAGACTAACAGAAGTTTTGGAGCATGAGCTTTCATGGGTGAATACCCACTTCATCGGATGCATGTAGAGACAATGTTAAAGTTTTTGACTTGAACTGGCATTTCAGAATCTTTTGGCAGACACTCTACTGCTGAAAAGTGACATCACTTATGAGAATGGAGCTCAATATCAGAATCATTTTCTTCTTACTCGAATGCTACTGTACTCTAAAAATCAGAAGAGTAAAAGATAAAAAAACAAAGAAAAAAAC
Organism: Gopherus flavomarginatus; assembly: GCF_025201925.1. NCBI lineage: Eukaryota > Metazoa > Chordata > Testudines > Testudinidae > Gopherus > Gopherus flavomarginatus. The sequence goes on along the minus strand of NC_066617.1, from coordinate 213,482,463 downwards.
CAAAAAACATTTTCTGATAGTGCCCTGTAAGACATAGGTCCTTAAAAATAAATAAATAAATCTTTAAATGTTTTTAAGGGTCTTTCTGCTTTCCTGTTAACGTTTTAAGGGTCCTTTTCATTAGCTAGTTTCTCCCTGGATAGCTGTGTGTACAGGGAATCTGACTACACACAAAATGCTATCATATGTACAAAGCAAACAAATGGAAAAAAAATAAAGATTTTTTTTTCTCAGCTAACTATTCAGTTTTAATAATCTACCTGTTAATAATTTAAAAATCTTACCTGTTCCCACAGGTGCCGACTTTTCAAACTGCCGGGGGGGTGCACCTGCCTCTTCATGCCCCTCCTTCACCCTGTCCCTTCATGTCCAGTTCTGACCCCTCTCCTGAGTGCGCCACATCCCCGCTCCTCCCCTCTCCCTCCCAGCACGCTGCAAAACAGCTGTTCATGGCAGGTGGAAGGCGCAGAGAGGTAGGGGAAGGTGCTGATCCCTGGGGCTGCTGGTGGGTGAGAGGTGCTGGGGTGTGTGTGCAGGAGCAGATGGGGGGGCTGCCAGTGGGTGCTCCGCACCCATGATTTTTTCCCCGGGGGTACTCCAGCCCCGGGGCACCACAAGTCAGCACCTATTCCTGTTCCTCATTCTAGAATACTAGGTAAAACATTTTCAGAAGCAATGCAATTTCTACATTGACGGTGCACCTTTAACTTTAATGTACAATATTTAAACTACCAAATTATTTTAACTGGCAAAACTTTCACACACCAGAACAGAAAGTGGCTTACCTCTGCTGACAGTCTTCCATGGTACTGCTGTGTAACGGGGTTGCACTCACCTCTCGGAAGTGCTCCCTTGGCCAAGTGCATGTGCCTGCACTCTCTTTCTGTGGGGTGTTTTCGCTGAATCAGCCTTCTGGCCAAGTCACACATAGTCTGTCTGTGAGATAAAAGCAAAGTAAAACCCTTTCCAGGATATAAGTCCATCAGGAGGTCTCTCCCAGTGCCCTCTGCAACATCTCCCTCAACTTGTCCATGCTCCAGGATAGAGCAGTGCCCCAGTGAAAACTTTGGTGACAAAGTCTTCACCGTCTTAGGGCCTTTCTGCAGTTCAGTCCCCCCTCTGGGGTGCCTCAATGTTCATGTCACTTCCTTCAGTGGCTAGTGGGAGGTGGGGAGGACCTGGGCCAATCCACTACTCCAGCTCCCAGCCCAGGGACCCTGTAGATAGCAGCCATCTACTGTGTTCCTTTATCTAAGCCGCACAGTTGCTCTAATTCCCTGGGCCACTTCCCTGCGCTGTCTTCATCCTTAGCTCAGGGCCTTGCTCTGATGGAGTCCCTGCAACAAGCTCAGGGCTCCTTCTCGCTTTCCCCAGCTTCTGGCAACACCACCCTGTCTGAAGCCTTGCAGTTCCCTCAGTCAGCCACACATCATCCACACTTCTCCAGCTCTAGCAAGGAACTGGACTTACTCTGGCCCTGCAGCTCTTCTTCTACTGACTGACCTGCTAGGTCGTGATTGGCTGTGTCCCACACAGCCTTTTTTGGGGCAGGGTGCGGCAGGGCTATGAGGCCTCCAGCAGAGGGCCTCAGAGGGTCTGATATACCCTGTCACATGCTGTCATAATTTAGGTTATGTCGTGTGATGGCAGCCCATGGAAGATAAATGCAGATTAGTTTGACTATTTTAGTATTCTTCTAAATATTACAAACTATATAACAAGTTGATACAGCTGCAGTATTCTAATTGCAAATAAATGAGTTCAGATTTCTATTCAAGGTTGTAAAGCAGGTGATAAATTAATTTATGTGAAAATAGCTGTATCATTCTCTTTGCATATTTTTTGTTCAGGGAATTCCAAAAGGGCCAACCAGCCAATTTTCTCTAAAGTTCTCTTTTGCCACTTCTCCTCCAAATTAAAGCATCTCCTAATTTCAGGGACATTACCTTCTCAGTTAAAAGACAAGTGATCAAAGTTCACATTTTCAAATAATAAATCCCCTGAAAAGGAAGCCTCATTGCATAATGAATAAATCAAATGGCAATTTGTTATTCACAATTAACCTTAATTTATTGAAGTGGGTACACTCACAAAATACAGTAGAGTGATTGTTTGGCAGAAGTGATATTTGTGGAACAAGGAATACGTTTTGAAGAAATAACTAAAACAATCACATCTCTCATGCTTGATTGAATCTATACCCTGATCATTGAGGTGGTTCAGAGTATTGGGGTCCTTCCAGACTCTCTGCTGTTCCTGGTTACACAAATATCAGTAGCCAGAAAAGCCTCTCACTGTTTTCATATGTTCAGAAGCCTGTGACCATTCCTGTTGAACGTGGAACTAGTTGGATTGTTCTTGGGTCAAACTGGCCAGCCTGCAGTGGCTTACTTCACTGGTACTTTCCCCTTGATGGCTGCATCTTGTGCTTCAGACTCCAATTTACTCCCATTTATTTATTTTTTTAAAGTAAGCCTTCAGCATGAGAAGAAAATCTCCAGAATGTGAACCACATGTGGATCAGTGCAGAGATTTCTGCCTGAGTATGATGTTAGCCTGAATCACTAGCTCCAAGATCTACAAACTGTTCCTCTTTATTTCAAGAGGCATTGACTCCGAAGCCTAGTGGTGCCAATTTAAAAGCAACATCGTTAACTGTTTCACTGCTGACAGAAGAAACATGCAGGAAAGAAGGATGATATCCTGAAGATCTGCATAGTCTACGCTATGTGACACCTCATTTCAGCATCACAAATATAATAAATAATAATAATAATAATACCAAGTTCTTACACAATGCTTGATCAGTGGATCACAGAGCATTTTACATGGTGGTCAGTATCAGCATCTCCATTTTATAGGTGGGGAAACTGAGGTGCAGAAAGGGACAGTGACTTGCCCAAGGTCAATCTCAGCTTCAGTTTACTGGGTTTTTGGCTCTCCCACAATGGGAAGCCTCCTTGTGGAGGTTTGGTATACAGACACCTTCTGGAACACCTTACGTAAATTGAATTGTGTGTAAGTTGGAGACGAATGGCCAAACATTACACACAAACCCCGCCCCCAAACCCCAAACCACAACTCCTATTTCTAGCTTACAGACTTTTTCCATAAGCTTGGATTTGTGTACGTTGGGTTTACATAACTCAGGGAGCATCTGTATTATTACATTGTGATAAGGGGCCAAAGGGGAAACCAGGGCTTTGTGGCTTCAGGGAGGATGGCACCAAGAAATGTCTGTTCTTAGACCCAGAATCTCTTTGACTGAGCCCTTGGATTTTTTGTTTTAAAACACTTTCCCTGCCTCCCCCCCTAATCTACTATAGTAGAATGAGGATTTGGGGGCAACTGATTCAGTCACAGAAACTCCAGAAAATGGAGCCAGAAACAGAAAGATTCCCTGTTTTTGCCAGCACTGGAGACAGGTGTAAGGAGAAGATACTTTATGTACATTTTCACCATTGATTTTGCTCTCCTTTTCATAGCTACCTTATTTTACTACTAGCTTTATGAGCTCACTGCTAGATCTGCCCTGTTTCTTTTTGCCATGATAATTTCCCTCGTGTGTGTGAGAGAGGGGGATTAGTTTTGTTGTTGGGGAACTCTGCTGCGTATTTTTATTAGAAGTGTACAGCAGTGAGGCTTGTTTTTTTTTAAACTTGCATTGTCAGTTGGTGCTGGAGTTCATTTTTAGGTACTGTATATTCACTACTGTTACCTCTTTAGAAAGCAATAAAATACGAATGAAAAAATGGGCCAGCGCTGACATGCTGCAATCAATATGCAATTGATAGGGTCTTATATGCTGATCCTAGCCATATGGATTTAATATCACATCTGATTTACACCTAGTACCAAAAAGATTCTTGGCTGTAATATTGTTCTCTATTATTTTAAGAGTTAGTATTATCCACTTCAGATTTTAATGTCTCTTGCACTTTACTCACATGGCAATATTATGTCATCCATTACATTTATGCAACCAATTGGATTTCAGTGACAAACTCCTGCCTTCAAGGGTCTTGCATGGATGCAGCAAAGGGCAAAAATGGGCCCTACTGGACTAGATCCTAACTTCTGTTACAATGGTATAAATCTAGAGTAACTTTATTGACTTGAAAAAAGTACACTGGGTTTATATAAATGTGTCTGAGATCAATGTTTGTTACGTTATTTCTAGATTTATTTCTGACATTTCAGCTAAACTCTTAAGCATTCATGGGCAACATATCAGGATTCACTCTACATCTTTGATAGATGGAAGTAGTGGGTCCAACGCTGTCCTGACTTACACTTCGTTCATCCCCATTACTTTCACTTGGGTTGCACAAGGTGTAAATCCAGGCCATCGGTGGCTTGCTGTTTTCAGTGCTATCTAGCAACTGCTGTAATGGAATGCTAAACTGCATGCTACTTTTCAACCTATATGTGGCGCTCTGTATAAGATACCCGATTTAAATGAACCTCAGCTGTAACTGGCAGAGCATGAAAGGATCTTATGGTGAATACATCTAGTGAGTATGAACAAGTTCTGTAGCCAGTCCATATCTGGTACAGAAGTATGTTACAAGGTGTCAGGCAGGCGTAAACGAAGAATAGAAACAGAAGGAAAACAGTAACACAGGTTGCAGCCACAAGGAACAAAGCAACAAAGGTTGCAGGATCTCATGAACATGCCTCTCTTCAATGCCCTAGAGAAATTCAGCTTTGGCAAATCTTCACAGACTGGAAGCAACATTCTGCAAGATTTTGAATTGCAAATGAATTGCTCAAAGAAACTGGATATACACAGGTATCTTTAATTTATGCTGTGGGCAAGCTGGCAGAGCGTGTCTTTAAATTCTTTAACTTAATTAAAGATAGATTTTCCTGGCTGACTGAGGAGGGGGGCATGTCTCCTTTTTGAGGCAGCCTCAGCAAATGATGGAGTACATTTACAAGCAGTGTTTTCCATCCCTTCTAAAGGTAGCATTCATTTTTGCTTTTTAGGTTTTTTTAATGATAATTATTTACAATTTATTTTTGTTTCAAATGTTTATTAATTTTGAAAAAGTTAGAAAATGTGTTTGATATTTTGATTATATTTTAACTTTTTATCCACTTCCCCCAGCTACACCATTGAAGGGTTAGGGGAAGATCACTTTACAATGTTTATTATTTTTATCAGAGCCAGCCCTGTTTTTGTATCATCTTGTGCAAAGTCATTTGTGTGGGGCCCAGCTCAGTAACTCACACAGCACATTTTGGAGAAGGTTTCACAAATGGTTACAAGATCAGGGCACTTGACATGGGGGAACCTGGAAGGGAAGGTATTAGCAGGGGCGGGGAGTGCAGGAGTAAGTCTTTGCAGCTTTTCAGAGCTTCTTTTGTCTGCCAGCCTATTGGTTTTCCAGATCTTCATGTCTCCATCCTGCCAGCCAACTGGTGGAAAGAGAAGATGGGCAAAGACTGCCTCCATCAGTACTAGCAAGCACTTGGGTATGGTGTAGGGAGATAAGGAAAGAAGCCAACTGATGGAGAAGAGCTTTTGCTTTGCTGCGGCTGACTGGATGGTTCATGAGGAGGACATGCTCTGCCACTACGTTCTCTGTTTCACAGGCCGTAGGAGTCAAGAACAAGCCAAAGATATTCCATCTCTGCATACTGATACTCCATCCACTTACCTGCCAGAATACAGACACAAGTGTGCAGCTGCGTTTTAGCAGAGGGTACCAGCATTTTTGCTCTGTAAACATATATAATAGTTTTCATCCAGTGTGTACAAAACCACTCCTTGTTTACCTTAGAACAGTGACTGTGCTTGGATTGGGGCCACTGTAGTTGTCTCCTGCCACACACAGAGCCCTTTGTTAGACTGGTGTTAGCAGGACCCTCCAGAACAGTGGGTCTTGTATTTAACAGCTGATTGGGCAACTGCCTCATCCATCTCAATCTCACAGACCATATTTCAGGCCATCTCCAGGCTGTGGCAGACATCACTGCATTGTTACACTCCAGTCATCTTCTCAAGGTTTTCTTTGCAACCATGAGGGCTAGAACCATTAAAAAATACAAAAGGAAAGCTGCAACTGACATAAGCTCATGATTCCAGGAGCTGGACCTAGACTCGTGGATCTATAGAGCCTTAATCCATCCTGGCCAGAGGGAGCAGCTGCCAGAGACGTTGGCCCAGATTCACAAAGATACTTAGGTTCCTCTGTACTTTTGTGAATGTGGGCCATGGCACATCCCCTGAGGAAAACTGTCTACTAAGGTCTGGAAGTTCAATCCTAGGAAATTACAGCAAGAGTGAGCCAATATACTGCAACCACTGCGATAGGACTTGGGGAGAAAAAGTGAGATTTTGAAGATAACTGGGTTCCACACCACATAGGGATTTTTAGACGATAACCGTACCTTGAATGATACATAGAAGCACACAGGAAGCAAAGGCAGAGTACAGAGTAGTTCACTGCACCCTGCTTCCTGCACCAGCTGAGATTTCAGTGTGTGTATTTCAGGGGTAGTATTTCAGGGGTAGATCTGAGTCAAGTATTTTGAAGTAGTCAAATCTTGAAGTTAAAAATATGTCAAAATCATGTAGTAGTCTCCATTAAAACTCTACATGTACCAGCTGTTATCACACTGCAATCCTGTGTTATTTCTCTATACTTGGAATAGAATGGTGGCATTACAGGATCTCTGGTGCGCTAAGACTTCAGTATTTCAGTTGCACCAAAATCAGTTGTTTTCAGTAACATCTGCAGGTGCTTTGACCTTGGATTCAAGGATATGACATTGTTACTTTTTGACTTGTATTTGCAGGGGCTGAAACCTTGGGACTGGCTGCCCTGGCTCTAATAGTTTTATTATGCAGCTGCGTTACTGTCCTTCATATTTTTCAGACTATTTCCCTGTAGTTTTAAAATTTTTATTCTGCGGCTGCTGCTTTTAATTTTTTTCTAAGGATTGATTTCATTTGTGGTAACTAATTTACTAGTGTTGAAGTTTGTCTGTTTTATTGACATTGAAGAGATGCTGTGTGTGAGACTGTTTAAGGATTTTAAAATTTCTTCCAGTGCAGATCATGTTTAATTATACGTTTTAAGGAAATTATCCTTGTGAAGATTATTGAAACACTGTTTTGACAGTTTTGATAAAATTAATATGAGAGTTTTCTGTGATTGTCACAATAATAATATTTAAATTGGATTCTGTTTGAATTTATATTTTGTTAAAGTTGTTTGTCTGTTGCCTGTTTGATTCCGAAGGATTTTTTAGTATAATCCTTTCATTTATAATAAAGAAAATATTACCTAAAACAAAAAAAAAAGATCATTGTTTCCAATTGGGTAAAGCATTGCAAGATTTAATGCAAAGTTTAACAACTATATCTGAGTCAAACACACCTAGATCCTGCTCTTGCAATGGAATGTATGCAGACTGACAGCTGCATCTTCCCAGATCCTCATTACAGACCTAGTTCTATCCATATTGCCACATAATTCTAGTCTTCCAAATGCAAGAGTTCTAGATACAGGAACCACGTCTCATCCTGTGATGGACTGTGTATCTAAGGCTATGTCTATCCTGTCCTATAGTTTAGACTACAGAAGTGTGAACAGCAGTGCACACCAAAGTGTTGCACTCTCCTGTGTAGATGCTGCTGGTGCAAACTAAAAGGTTCTTGGTTTGCATTAATATAAGCCTGTTTGAAGATGATTACATTAGTGTGAACGCTGAACTTTTTAGTTTGTACCCACAGCATCCGCATGGAGGAGTTGCAGCGCAACACTTTGGTGTGCACTGCTATTTACACCTCCATAGTCTGAACTGCCTGGCAGTGAAGACAAGACTTAAAATAAACCCATGCGTGTACAAAAGGACATTTCAGTAAAAGAATCCATAGAGTAGAAGAATAGTTTTCTAAATGGCAGTTCATTTTTGTTGAAAGTTCCTTATATTCCTGATGTTGCCTTATAATTCTAGCCTTCCAAATTCAAGTGTTTCATAAGGTTTACTAGGCTGTCCTTTCAGCATGTGTGTCATATTCATTAATTGTAAATAGTCAACTCAACTTTTCAATACTTTATTTCTTAGCAACCTGTGAAATAGTATTATCATCAGCCTTCCCTATTATATGCCACATCACATGTTTATGCTTAACAGAAATATTGGAGGGATTAAAAGTAGAAAGTCTCTGGTTACGTCTGAATATAACATGTTACCCTGAACACAAAGAGATATGATATCAAGACGCTCCCCTCAGCTGTGATAAAATGTGTCCTTAGGAATAAATATTTAGGGCTAGTGGAAGGAACTTTGGCTACTTTATTAACAATTGTAAGAGTTATAATAATCTATTGGCAATAAAATATTGAATCCAAGCATGTCAACTGAAAATTGATTTTGTGTAATGTGCATAGAACTTTTTCCCAGTCAACTTTTAAAACTAATCTATCCAAATGTCTGTTCCTTGCTTTTGAAGATACTTGGGCTGAAATCCTGGGCGGATTATGTCAAGGGCAATTTTGTCAGTCACTTCAATAGGGCCAGGATTTCACCCTTTATATTATTCATCTAATGAAGCTATTATGATTGCCTACAATTTGAATATACATTTATTTCTGTTGTTAACATTAAGAGTTATTCTATGTTTGTCAGTTGCGGAGTTTAAAGACCTAGATAATGTTTAACAATGAAGTCTCTGATCTGATGATATGACAGAAAAGGTTTTCTTTATGTATGTTGTGGCATAAGAAACAAATTGATCAAGTCCAGTTCTACACTATAAACTCTTGCTGGTATCACTGTGTCAGTCTGTGATAAGTTGTGATGTGATCAACATAGCTGTGCCAGGAAGAATCCCAAGAGTAGACACAGTAATACAGACATCACTGTGCATTTAAGGATATAAGCTTATTTTGTTCAGGGAGGAGCTGCTACAAAGCACAATTTTGCCGACCAACTGTTCACACTGGGAGCACTTTGCTGCCATAATATGCCAGCAAACCCTTCCAAATGTAGACCTGGCCTAAGAAATTATTGGAAACTAAACAAAAATCCTTTGAGTTTTCCTTAAGAAAATTGATTGGGCTCTATCTACCATCCTGGGAAATCAAGGGCAGATTGGTAGGTTGTAGTTCAAAATCCCAGGCTTTTAAGAACTGGTAGTGTTCTTCACAAATGATCCCTGCTAAAATATAGCAACATGAGCTGAACAGAAGACACTAGGTAAATTGTATTTCTTCACTTAATTATACCTTCTCTCTCAAGCTCAAAAGAAAATGGATTATTTTCTAATTAAATGTTTAACAGCTTGACGGTATTTCTGATTTTCAACCTAGGGTCTATTTCATTTATGACTATGGTATAACAAAAATAGAACTTATGTACTGTGTTATTTTTGAATTCATGTACCTCAGATATGCTCTAAAATTTTTAGGCAGCATTATAAAACAAATTGAGGTCAATCACACAACCCCACAGGCTTAAATTTGTTCACATTTTTAATGAAGTGACCCAGTGGAATGCTATCATAGCTTAAATCTATCTAATGTGACACCTGCCATCTTGTTTCTATCAATGTTGGTGTAAGAGGCTATTGCAGTTTTATTTCACTTTCTCCCTTGGTTTTTCATAACTTTGCAATTAACCAATTCCAGTAATTCAGCAGAGGGAAAGAGAGCAGCAGTCCTTTGACACTAGCAATGGCTATTTTTAAAGCAGCCAAAACATCATAAGCAAAAAGTAGTACTAATGTTCTTTCCCAAGGTGCCTTCTTAGCAAAATCATACTTATTTAAATGTTGTGATTCAGAGACCTCCAATTAATTCTGTTGTAACCTGTTCAGAGTTTCCAAAGACAGATAATCTATACTGCTATAGATCATTCATGGTCATGTTTTGCCATTGTTACTGACATGGAGTAGTACCTGATAGATCGATCCTGCATCATGGAAATCAATGAGACTTTTCCCATTGACTTCAATGGGAACAAGACCAAGCCTTTACTACACGCATTGAAATCTATAGGACTGTGTTCATAGTAAGGAACTATTCAGCTGAGTGTAGCAGAACTGAACACTAAGCAAAGAAATGTCCTTTCTTGTTGAAGTCTGGGCAACCATGAATGTACAATGGCTTTATGCTATTTTTTCTGACTTCAAGTTCTATCCAGAGAAAGATTGTGTTCCCAATTCCCCACTATGTGGAACAGCAATCACTACAGGAACCCAGCTATGAGTCCCTGATCCCTGTCTAGCCTCTGCTGGGTCAGGAGTAGGAGGTGTCCTTCTGCTCTTACTTCTGTTGCTGTCATAAACTCTGGAGATTATGGATCAAGAGTCAGGTGTGGTGGAGCTCAGATCCACCAGGCCCCTGACACATTCCTTCCTCTTGCTTACACTGTGGGGAAGGGAGCAGCTGGAGTAGGAGGTGGCTATGCTGCTTTCAGCAGCGTTACCTAGCCAGAGGTTTCCCCTTCATAGGGGAAATTCACCGGGGGGGACATTGAATTGGTTTACATCACTTATATAATGGGAAATGAATTTCGTGGACTGGAGAATCTGGCTATATATTGAACTATGATGATTATAATATGTGCCAAACACTAATTTAAGAAGGAATAAACAGTAATTTAATCTCTCATCAGAATAAAGATGCTAAGGGATAGATGACATAATAGCATAATTACATTTTCAAGACTAGGATCACCAGCAGCCACTGAAATTTACAAGATACCACCTTTTGCTCTTTGCTAGCACTGCAAATGAATGCTAGTGCAGTGTAGTTTTATGATATTTGATGTAAAGTATACAGCGTCTTAGTGAGTAGGTTCCTGTTTTCTTTTCTTTGGGTTATCAATGGGGCAAATTTTAGCTCGGTGTTAGAATAATGTCAAATTAACAGATATCTAAAAGCAATAAAAAAAGAGCTGTCTGATCAGGCTTTCAACATTTATTGAAAACTCACATTTATTTGCACATACATCACTGAACATAATTTCACCTTGAGAAAATCACTGTTACCTGCAATCAGTTCAATCTTGGGCAGGGAGGGTGTGGAAGGGAGGGAGAAGAGGAAGTTGTAGCCCACAAAGAAATTCCTAGACAAAAAGCTTTAAAACAGAATTGAGAGTGAAAATGTTCAGCTCTTTAAAACAATATTATTAGAAAGTGATAGTTTAAGAAAAGTGAACCAAACAGTAAAAATGCAGCTGAAGACTCTAGCCACATAAAACTTACGTCTGCCCTGTTGAGCACAGACATCCCATTTTTTCTTTGTATGACAGCTTAAGACACCCTGAGCCTTACAGTCTATTATGTATCAAGTAGAAGCCCCTTGGGGCAGGGACTGTCTTTTTGATATGTGTTTGTACAGTGCCCTAGGACAATGTGGTGCTGGTCCATGATTAGGTCTCTTAGGCCTATGGTAATTAATTAAGAAAAGGAAGGAAGGTCTGGACTGATAAAAAGCTCTGATCCAGCAAAACATTTAAACACATACTTAAACGCTTTCCTTTACTGGGTGGAGCCTTGAATCTTTGGGATCCAGGACTTATGTTCCAGAGACCACCAAATTTTTCAGGCAGTGAACAGCTAATTGGTGATGACCAACTGTCTCTGTATGTGCAACGCGCAGTACCTAAAAATGAGTAGGCAAAGGAACAGAAGATTCATTGGGTGTATCTTGGTTAGAGCAGGCTGAAAATTTTCCAGTGGAATTTTTTTCCAATTGGAAAATGTTATTTAATCAGAATCAAAACCTTCTATGGGAACATGCTGATTTTGATCAAATTTCCTTTTAGGAAAAAACATGGAATGAAGCATTTCAGTGCTGTAGAATCAATCATTCTGTTCTGACATTGTCAGAATGGAATGTTTTACATTTTTCATAAAGAAATAACTTTTTTGTTTTGAATTAAAAAAATCAAAAGCAAGATGAAATATTTCAGTTTTATTAAAACAGAACTTTCTGATCAACCCACGCTGATTTTTTTTTAAATCCATGTAACTGAAAAAGTTAAAAATTTGTTCCAATTCAGAACAAAAACAAATTTTGAAGTCTCAAATATTTCATGGGAATTCTAGCTCCTGTCAGCTCTAGAAGTGATCCTTTCAGGACAGGACTTGAATAAACTCAAGGTAACAGACTGAAAATGGCAGCTGAGGGACACTGAGGGTATGTCTACACTACCCGCCAGATTGGCGGGTAGCAATAGATCTATTGGGGATCGATTTATCGTGTGTAGTGTAGACACGATAAATCAATCCCGATCACTCTCCCGTTGACTGCTGAACTCCAGCAGCGTGAGAGGCGGAAGCAAAGTCGACGGAGGAGCCACGGCCATCGATCCAGTGCCGCGAGGATGTGAAGTAAATAATTTTAATTTGATCTAAGATATGTTGACTTCAGCTACACTATTCTCATAGCTGAATTGGGTATCTTAGATCGTTCCCCCCCTGTGTAGACCAGGCCTGAATTAGATTGGAAGCTGCCAAGTACAGGTTAAATCACATTCCCTCCATATAGTGAGGGTCAGAAGTAAAATCCCTTTTGGGTGTATTTATTGAGTGCTAGTGTCTGCAAACAAAGTGTGAAGTGGACAGGTTAAAGGTGGCTTTCTGAACTCTCTCTAGAGAGTGAGACTTTACTCTTTATTTGAGAGATAAAAAGAGCAAGGAAGGAGGATTAATTTAATTGAAGTCTCCAGCCACAGTGGATGACTGAAAGCTTAAATTAGGTGGAGATGAGTTTATAACATTTCTCAGAACTCTCAAGGAAGTGATAATAAAAGTAGGGATCACTGCTAGTAGTGACCTTTTCATAGTCTGCTTGGCACATAGGGACTACATTTACCCATTAGAGTTCCCCTGGGCTGTGTCCATGGGCTCCCTGGACATCTTTGAGGAGCAGCAGGCACTGTCTGGGGTTCTCTGCTTGGTGTCCTCTTCTGGCTCTCTGCTTTTGATCCCGTGACCCTCACTCCCATCCTTCTTTTTAACATTTATTGCTCCCTGGAATTGCTTGAAGTCTGGATCCAGTAGTTTTCCCCCTGATGGAGCTGAGGTGAGTCACCATTCAGGCATGCAGGAACTACCCTGCTATACTGACTTACCCTTGCAACAGAGCCTGCAGTGACACAGCCCTCAGGCATGCGGCATTAGCCTATCCCTGAGCTGAGCCTGGGTCAGATGACCTCCAGGGTCAGGTATTTCCCCAATCTCATCAGAGCTGCAGATTAGTCTGTGCAACAACGCTACTTGGCCAGGAACCTTCCTGCTGCATCACAGTGCATCAGACTTGTCTTGAGACTCCCAGCCTGCTCCTGCCTCAGCCTGGCCCAAGCCTTGTTCCATTCTTGTCCTTGTCCTACTCTGGCCTCGCTCCAGCGGTTACTGATGTGCTCCAGCCTTACCTCCACTTCCTGACCCTCAGATACGGACCACCTGGCTTCAATCTTTGGCCTGTATCGACCCTTGACATGATACTGACTTGGCTTGTCTCTGGACTCTGACCACCTGGCTTTGACTCCAGTTTGCATCAGGACTTCAGCCATGGTACTAATTCTTGCTTATTTACGGATTTTGATTCCTGCACCATCCTTGGCCCAATCCTGATCCTACATCTGGCTTAGACGTTTGCTCCAATCAACAGGCAGCATCTGATGAGCTAAAACAGTTAGAACAACATTCAAAAAGTGAAAAACCATCACTTTCCCCCAGCCTTGCACTACTCAAAAGTGGCTCATCTAATAAACCTCAAACTCAGAAATTACTTTCTGGTTAGGAACTACACCTTGGTAAATGTTAATAGAAAGGTGCTTCCTGGACAGATGAGGAATGCTGATGAAATCAGGCTTACAACAGAAACTATCTTAAAACCTCAACTGAGGGTTTAGTCTCATTATCCCATAAATCTCATAAATTATGTTTTATTATAGGACAAGGTTTTGCCTTGGCTTAGTGTGTTTACTTTTTCCCTTAGAGGCAAAATCGGAATATTGATGAGTAAGATGAACAGGATGTTTTGCAGAATATTAGATACTTCACATAGTGGCACTGTTAATTCCAAGCACTGACTTTTCTGTCGAACAATGCCATAAAATTACATTTTATTAGAAAACAGTTACCTAATCTCTGGTAGATAAGCATACACAGCTATAGAGTACTCCTCTCTCCTCAGTTTCAACTTGGCATAATTCATTGGTTAATTTGTATATATTAGGTTTTCTGACTATAAGCATATTTACTAGTAGCATGTATTGTGTATATTTGGGTGAACTCCTGATTTTTCAATCACACTTGGAAACTAAACATTCTTTGGAGTTAAAAAGATCATTCAGCTTTTCCCCATGCTTTTTATTTTTGCACATTGCTGCATTTCAGGCAGGATCTTGAAACGAAGTGGCTGAAATACCTGACTGAAATGTGATCTTCAAGTATTTTTGGCTCAGCTGGAAGCAGAGGGAACTGGAAAATTCACCAAAAAGAGTCGATCCTCACAGAATCCCTGTCCAGTTTTGTAACTCCACCATGCTGAGATAGAGTTCAGATGGTGCTTGGAACTAAGTGTTCATCTGCTCATTATGAATACATACACATAAGACAACAGTCTTCGTTAGCTCAGCCTTGGCTTTGTTCTCAAATTCGTGAGTTAACAGATAGGAGCCCATGTCTGAAAACAAACAAACAAACCCCGCTGCCCATTGAAGAAAGTTAATATTCTATCAACTAAAACTCACCTGAATGAAACCTGGCTTTTTTTCAGTGATGTTTTGCACATGGGCAGTGTGTTTCAGCCTAGGAAGGCAATGCGAAGCAGCTGGCAAGTGTGTGAAACAGCCCATTGAGAATATTCACCTTTGGAATCCAAGCCAGCTTACTTTATCTCTGCACTTGTCTCTGACCTCCAGGAAGGAGGAATCCTGTGTTTATTCTCACAGTGCACAGCAGCATAGCCAGCCACAAAAGCCTGAGACATTTTTAGTGACATCTTGCTGATGCTATAGCACCATTGAAAGTTTTTTTTGTATTAAAAACCTAGGCAGGCACTTTCACTGAAAATGTCTTGAGTCATGAAAAGCTCTATTATGCTTGTTCTCATCTTTCTATTATGATGTAGGTTTTCTAGCCTGTTTTCCAAACAGCCTTCTAGAAACAAGACAGTTTTCAAGGCGGTATATCCTGTAAGTAAAAAGCTGGCAGCAAAAGCTGATAGTTCTGACACAAAACTGCTTTGTGTTTGGACATGATCAAGGTCATTAAAGCACAAACAGAAGAATGGCAAGGAAATACAAAAACACGCAACAGCATACAGTAAAGTGGAAAGCGTTCTAAAGATACCCTTAGCTTGAATAGTCATTAGATTTTCCAAGGTTGGACCCATTCCCAATAAAATAAATGAAAGAAAAAGATAGGGCCAAAGAATCGCAGAATGCAGTGTTACTGGTTGCCACACACTTGTGATTATAATGTGATGCCATGAGTTTATCTTAGTCCTGTATCCCTTCCTATTCGTGTATTGGCTTTTTGCTATATCAAAACTTGATTCCTCTGTTGCTGTTAAAAAGTTCATATGTTAAATTTATACTAGTTTTCTGGGATTTTTTTTTAAATTTTTTTTTTTAAAGAAGTGGTCATACGTAGCTTATTTCTTCCCAGATCAATGAAAATTTATATTCTTTCACTTTTTTGCTCTTTTCACCTTCTAAGAGTTATTTAAAAAATAATCCAAATATCTTTAATAATAGCTCTTTATATGTTCAGAGCACTGTACTGAAATTAACTAATTAATCCTCCCCACACTTCTAGCTTGCAAGATACTCTTTTGTTACCTGGACTCCAACACATTATACATAATCTAAAAACACAATTAAAGCATATGAAGAGAGTCAGTGTGGTCCAGTGCATACTGCACTGGAGTTAGGGCCCAGGGCTCTCATCCTGACTCTGACACTGACCTGTTGTGTGATCTTGGGTAAGTCACTTCACCTTTCTGTGCCCTTGTTTCCTCACTCATTTTGTCTAGTCTGTTTAGACTGTAAGCTCTTTAGGGTAGGGACTCTCTCTCTCTGTTTGTACAGTGCCTATAGCAATGGGGCTTCATGCTCATTCGGAGCCTCTAGGTCCTACAGCAATGCAAATAATAATAATTAGCAACATAATGAATTTATCATGGCTTCATTTCCCACTGTAGCAAAGCCACAAGTGACTTGGTAAGTCATCTTAAACAAGGACCAATACATTTTACATCACACAGCACCATTACATGTTCTGTGTATACCGCATATGGTACATTTTAGAAAGATTTTAAATAAAAAAATAATACTATTTTTCTGTGTACATCAACATGTAAAGCCAGGGGCTTTAGTGACCATGGACTTCAACAGCACAGATCTTGGAAGGTGAGAAAAGTTATAACTAATAAACAGGACTGAAATATTAGAACAAGTCCCAGAGAGGTGGATTTTAAAAGTTCAAATTACTGAATGTGCCATCAGATATATTGTTGTCCATTTGCTGAGTGGGAATAGATTTGGAGGCCTTTTGTAAGTTAATTTCCCATTAGAGGAGATGGTGGTGATGCAAAGTTAAGGTATTTTCTTCCTGTAATTTATTTACAACATTTACACAAGCAACTTCCTCTTTCTCTCTCAGAGGCAGCTGTCTTGGGTCACTGTCTCTCTTGGACTCCCCTGGAATGTCTCCGCTTAAACACATAGTCCCTTGTTCCTCCCTTAACTTCTCACTTTTCACCTGGGTATCCCTGTCCCTAAATTGGTCACCTTTTAAACTACTAATTGGAATGGGAAGCCTGGGCCTTGACTGTCCTTTTATGCAGCTGCTTTAGCAACACAAATGAAACTCAGGAAAGGTTTGGTTGCCCAACAAAGGGTGCACTACCCAATGCAATTCCAGTCTGGGTATGGTACATACAGTCTGGGTATGGTACATGTTTTACCCTGAATGTTTATACATCAGGGATTCATAACATGCATTACATTATCCTAAAAATATGATTATTTCATCCTAAAAATATGATTATTTTTGTTTCCTCCAAATCAGAATTTGGGAAGGAGAGAGATGATTTGAGGGGATGAGATAGGGGACTGGAAGATTTCTATCAGAGATTAGAATCTTTCCTTCCTCCCTTACAGAAGCAAGTTTCTTTTTTCTCTGTCCCACTCCCCAAAGAAATGACTACAAAGAGATAAATAATTTGCTAATCAACTGCATGTATGTTCTGAGAGAATTCACTTGTATTCCCATGGATTTAAAAAATATCTTTAGAATTGTGGGGAAAATTCTGTGGAAATTTGTAAAATTTCCTAGATTTCCAGTGACCCTAGAAATGAGTTAACAGTCTCAGGTAGACCATAGGTTATATCTATCCCTGTACCTCCAGCCTCTCTCCTTCACACTTTAATACAAATAGCAGTTTCTGCTCCGGTGTGGTAGAACAGGACTAAAATGCATTCATAGTATTATAAAGAAAAGTTTGCATAGTACTTACATGTACTCAGGGCCGGCCCACAACATTTTAGCACCTGAGACAGAAAGCTCAAATAATACCCCCATGGCCCCTCGCTTGGGCCAAAACTTTGAAAGGTCTCAATTCTGCCTTCTTCCTGTTCTACTCCTCTCATGGTACTGCTCTGCTACCTATCCCAGTAAAGGAGAACTAACAACTTAAAATGCCTTGTTCAAAAATTTTAAGTAACACTTAACTTTCAAACGTCTGAACAGCAAATGTAACTTCTCTTGTCTGCATAGTAAACACTGGTATTTTTATCTGTTTGAATAATCAAAGTGGTGCTTTCCGTGCTTTCTTGGTTGCAAAGGTTTGAACTGCCTCCTGAAAGTCCATAGTCTGGGTAAGCTCATGCTCTATCAAGATGGTTGCAAGGCTGACCAGCCTCTCCTGTATCATTGTGGAGTGTAGATGTGTTTTTATTAACTTCAGCTTGGAGAAGCTGTATTCTCCACTGGCAACTGTTATAGGAAGTGTTAGAAGTATGCGCAGAGCAACAAAAGCATTTGGAAAGAGGGTGGTCATCTTATTTGTGCACCTATATTCCAGAACAGCCTTTGGAGTTGATCCTGCTGAAATGTATCTTGAAAGGGCTTTCAGTTCATCACCTAAATCACTTGCATCAATATCGCGCATGTCATCATGTGTCAACACCATTTCTAGTGCCCTGCATTGCTGGTGTAGGTCGTCTTCAGGTATAGTGTGGAGTTTTGGAATATCATACAACATCCTAAATATACTGCTGTGTTCCTTGAGCTCCATGAAACGTTCTTCAGCTGACTGTATTGCACAACCTAGCATCTGGTTAAAGAATTCAACTTTGAATTGTTATTTGGGGTCTCTTATGGGATTATCCCTTGCCTCGTAATCAAAATGTCTTCATCTTCGGTGACTCTTGTATGAGTGGGAAAATAGCTTCAGTGTGAAGTTCCTCTGCCAATTTCTGTGCACTCTTCAGAACGTTTTGAAATCCCTCATCTGACTGGTAAGACTGAAGGTATGACTTTGCTTTGTCCAGTTGTTCCATTGCTCCAGATATATCAAGGTTAATGCGTTGGAGTCTCTTGCTTACAACATTTATTTCAAACAGTATGTCATGCCACAACACTAAGCCACAAGGAAATCTGAAGTTATGTATATATTACTGGTGAGTCCATTTCCCTCTGCCACTGTTCTCCCAGTTCCTGTCATAGCATTATCCTCCATAATGGAAACTATGGCATCATCTATCTTCCCAGTTTGGTGTTTGATAGGTTTTATCACCTCCACTCGACTTTCCCATGGTGTGGCACTCAGTGGTTTTAGTGTCAGAGAGGATGTTCTCAGATGTTGCTTCAAAATTTGCCATTGATGAGTTGATGCCAGGGCCGGCTCCAGGCCCCAGCGTGCCAAGCGCGTGCTGGGGTGGCATGCCGCGGGGGGCGCTCTGCTGGTTGCCAGGAGGGCGGCAGGTGGCTCAGGTGGACCTCCCGCAAGCATGCCTGTGGAGGGTCCGCTGGTCCTGCGGCTCTGGTGCAGCATCCACAGGCACACCTGCGGGAGGTCCACTGGAGCTGTGGGACTGGCGAGTGGCAGAGCGCCCCCCGCGGCGTGCAGCCGTGCTTGGGGTGGCGAAAAGGCTAGAGCCGGCTCTGGCTAATGCAGAGAAAAATACAGAGATGCTTTGAATTACATTAAAAATTCAGCAGCCTCACTAGAAGCTGATGCTGCATCACTAACCACCAAGTTCAATGAATGAGAACTTCACGAGACAAAAAAAACCCTTGAGAGTTTAACTCTCGGATCTGTGTCTCCACTCCTCTGTTCTTTCCTCTCATGTTGGCACCATTATCGTAGCCCTGACCTCACATGTCAGCTATCTCAATTCCCGTATCTTCCAGCTTTTCAAGAAGCACATTTGTCATACCAGCTCCTGTAGTATCATCAATGTCAATAAATTCTAGAAAATGCTCTCTGACCGTCACCATTGCAGGGACATTTTACTAGGTTCTGTTTTTGTTACAAAACGCACCATTAAAGTCATTTGTTCCATATGGCTGATGTCAGATGTGCAGTCCAGAATAACAGAGTAATATCTTGCTGACTTCAGATCTGCCACAATCTTCTGTTTGACTTTTGTTACCAGTAACTATATGATCTCATTTTGAATTGTTTTGCCAAGGTAGTGGTGTGTGTACATTTCTTGGGTGGTGACTCCCTTAGATGCTCCTGGAGTACAGCATCAAACTCAGGGTATGTCTACACTACAGGATTATTCTGATTTTACATAAAACAGATTGTATAAAGTTGAGTGCACGCGGCCACACAAAGCACAATAATTCGGTGGTGTGCGTCCATGTACCGAGGTTAGCATCGATTTATGGAGTGTTGCACTGTGGGTAGCTATCCCGTAGCTATCCCATAGTTCCCACAGTCTCCTCCGCCCATTGGAATTCTGGGTTGAGATCCCAATGCATGATGGTGCAAAAACAGTGTCGTGGGTGATTCTGGGTAAATGTCTTCACTCATTCCTTCCTCCATGAAAGCAATGGCAGACAATCATTTTGCGCCCTTTCTCCCTGGATTGCCCTGGCAGACGCCATAGCATGGCAACCATGGAGCCCATTTTGCCTTTTGTCACTGTCACCATATGTGTACTGGATGCCGCTGACAGAGGCGGTACTGCAGCACTACACAACAGCATTCATTTGCCTTTGCAAGGTAGCAGAGATGGTTACCAGTTGTTCTGTACCATCTGCTGTACCATTGTAAATTGGTGATGAGATGACGGTTATGTCATTCTGTACCGTCTGCTGCTGTCATGGGTGCTCCTGGCTTACCTTCGCTGAGGTTGGCCGGGGGCGCAAAGACAAAATAGGAATGACTCCCCGGGTCATTCCCTCCTTTATGTTGTATCTAAAAATAGAGTCAGTCCTGCCTAGAATATGGGGCAAGTGTACTAGAGAACTAGAGAGCACAGCTGCTCCATGTCAGATCTCGCAGAAATGATGAACTACATGCCATTCTAAGGGGTGCCCCTGCAACAACCGCACCCGTTGCTTCCCTGCTTCCTCAACCCTCCTGGGCTACCATTGCCATGTCCCCCCATTTGTGTGATGAAGTAATAAAGAATGCAGGAATAAGAAACACTGACTTTTTAGTGAGATAAAATGAGGGGGAGGCAGCCTCCAGTTGCTATGATAGTCCAGGCAGGACATTAAATGATGGGCGGGAAGAGGAGCCCAGCATCCCACTGCTATGATAGTCCAGGCAGTACAGAATCTTTTCTTTAGACATGAAATGGAGGGGGGCTGATGGAGCTCAGCCCCTAGTTGCTATGATGAGGACGGTTACCAGCCGTTCTGTACCATCTGCTGGGAGTCATTCCTATTTCTACCCAGGCGCCCCCGGCCGACCTCACCTGAGGCCAGCCAGGAGCACTCATGAGATGATGACAAGGACAGCTACCAGTCCTACCGCACTGTACCATCTGCCATCGGGGAGCGGAGGGGAGAGGATGCTGCTATTCAGTGCCGTAGCACCCCGTCTACCAGCAGCATGCAGTAGACATACGGTGACATTGAAAAAAGTCAAGAAACAATTTTTTACCTTTTCTTTCACCGGGGGGTTGGGGGGTAAATTGACGAGATATACCCCGAACCACCCCAGACAATGTGTTTGACCCTACAGGCATTGGGAGCTCAGCCAAGAATACAAATACTTTTTGGAGACTGCAGGGACTGTGGGACAGCTGGAGTCCTCAGTCTCCCCTCCCTTCCTCCATGAGCGTCCATGTGATTCTTTGGCTTTCCGTTACGCTAGTCACACAGCACTGTGCTGTGGACTCTGTATCATAGCCCGGAGATTTTTTTCAAATGCTTTGTCATTTCATCTTCTGTAACGGAGCTCTTATAGAACAGATTTGTCTCCCCATACAGTGATCAGATCCTGTATCTCCCGTACGGTCCATGCTGGAGCTCTTTTTGGATTTGGGACTGCATCGCCACCCGTGCTGATCAGAGCTCCACGCTGAGCAAACAGGAAATGCAATTCAAAAGTTTGCGGGGCTTTTCCTGTCTACCTGGCCAGTGTATCCAAGTTCAGATTGCTTTCCAGAGCGGTCACAGTGATTGTGTGGACGGGTGCAGGGTTAAATCTGTTTAACGCTACTAAAATCGGTTTAAACTTGTAGTGTAGACCAGGCCTCTGCCATCAGCTCCACAATTTTAAGGAAGTTTCCATTGTTTGGCACATACAGCTGATCTGAACTGCCACACAGTGCTAGGTTTTGGGTAGCAAGCATTCTCACAATGGCAATGAGCCTTTTCAGAACATTTTGCCAGTAAAGAGACTCTGATGCAATCTTCTCTTGATGCTGATCATCTGTGGTGGCCTTTAACCTTAGTCTCATCTCAAGCTTTTTCCACCTATGGAATGCTCTCTAGTGATTTGCTGCCTTCTCATGGCATGCCAGATTTCTAGCCAGATTTTTCCAGTCCTTTGTTCCTGTAGAACCCAATGTGGCTGGAACATTAGACTGGAAGAGTTTGCAATAAAAACAGTATGCAGCATTCTGGGTTTTTGAGTACATAAGCCATGGCCTCTCCACTTTGTCACCACTGGGGATTTCACACCAGTAATGTGTTGACTGGAAACTTCTATTTGGGGAACATGAAGTTTTTCACTTGCTGTGGCCAGTACAGTACAAGGAAGTCCCTCAGGCTACTGCTCAAGTGGGTCCACAGTCCTGGATCATCTAGGCTTTAGGAACTAAACTCAGCTGCAGCTGTTTCTTGCACCTCCACCACACTCTTCTCTGATCTACACTTCAGGAATATGCATGGTTACATCCATCTGAGATGGAGATATGGATGTTGCAGTAGCTGCCAGGTCACCTGCACTCTGACTAACTGGAAGATCAGGCATTTCCTCACCATTCACCATTTTGTGCGCTCCCCACAGGGCGCACGGGAGCTTCCAGTTCCGCTCCCGTTGCACCACCAAAGAAGGACCTTCCGCCGAAGTGCCGCGGAAAACAGCGGCAGGCAATTGAGCAGCTCAATGACTGCTGCCGTTGCCTGCGGCATTTCGGCGGAGGGTCCTTCTTCGGTGGTGCAATGGGAGTGGAATCGGAAGCTCCTGCGCGCCCCGTGGGGAGTGCACAAAATGCCTTCTCCCGAATTCTGCCTAGGGCGCCAGAAACTCTGGTGCCGCTCCTGCTTGTGCTCACTTAAAACCTCTCTTTGTAGTTAGGTAAACTTACTTTATTCTTTAATCAAAACTAATCCAGTATTGTGAATTGTTTGGGTAACTCCACTTAAAGTGGCAAGCTGTTGTATCTTTATCCCCTTAGAGTGGCGATGGACCTAATACATCTGGACTGTCCAGGAAAGGGCTGGACAGTACAGAACACATGGTTTTGGGGAAAAGTCCAGAAGAATGCATTGGGGTCACCCTGCAGGTAGTAATGAAGGCAGCTGGATGCCAGAGTGTGGTTGGTGTTTGCTGACAGGCTGCTGGGGTCAGAATTGCTGGACCAAGGCTGTGGCTATACATAGAAATGCAGAGTGCGATCTATATGCTCTCTGGCTGTTTGTGAAGTGCCCAGGTTGGGAGCCACTGGAGCAAAGCATTGTGAGCAGCCCCAGGTTAAAGGGCAGGTGGTGACACAGCCTATCACTGGTCTGGATTGGTCTCCCTCTGCTCTATTCTACTATCAAATCTATTCAATTGTTATTTGCATTTGCTATTTTTGTTCTGTAATGATATTTCTATCAGCTTTCCTCTACCATCCTTCTGCCTCTCTCATATTGCCTGATGTTTTTTATGTGTGATGGCAAAAATGACCAGCTATTTAGCTATTAATCATTGTGAAGAAGAGCAAAAAAATACACTTCAGAAAAAATATTATGACTTTTTAAAGAAACAGGTCAACGCAGATCTACGTGTGGGAGGGTTCAATCATATGCTCAGACTACAATATAAAAAACCAGTCATTTACAAAAATTGTATTTAAAATACGCCTATGAGACCAGTTCATCCTTTTTTCTTCTGAGAGTGAAGGGACTCTGACTTGAGGAGGGAGGAGTAGTATGAATGCTGCCTCCTCAAAATTGTTTCCCACCCCTTCCCTGCACAAACCTCAGAATTTGCTATAGACTTCAGTGAATCAGAGGCTTAATGTGTAAGATAATGCTGGCTATCTCTGCATTAGACTACCACCCCACTGGGGCTGCTGTTAGGAGAGACAGTGGCCAGCAAGGGGGTCCATGGAACCTGGAAAGCAGTATGGCTATCTAGAGCCTACATGCAGATGGTGATGAACTCTGCTAGATCTCCTGAGATCTAATGACTTGAGGAACTGAACTTCCTTTTTTTCCATGGGGAGGGAGAGGCAAACCATGCAACTAGCCTAGTGGAACCAGTAAATGGAAAGTCTATGAGTATTTTTATGGACCATCCAGTTTTCTCTATGAGAAAATTCTGCAAAGGAAATTATCTTGCCTTCGGTGGGTTTTTTTTTCTTGTCAAAAAGCTGGCTGATTACACATAAAATCTGAAAACAGAAGAGGGAAGAAAAAAAGCTTAAAATCAATAGAAAAATTTCTAACAACAAAAGAGTATTGTACATGTAAGCAGAGTCAGGATAAGCTCTACCCTGACATCTGGTGAAAAGAATTTCAGAGAGTGTATTTGCATAGGCATGCCTACCCTATCCCAGACTACCGAGCTGTGGGACTGCTTGGTGACAAATGACTCACCCTCAGTTGGGTGGTACTTGCTAGACAAGGGACATGGGTTCCAAAACCCAGTGAATTGAGAGAGGTTGGGGACAGGTATCTGTGTTGGGTGGTGTAGTCTCCTTGTGGAGCTAGAAGCACCAGTTCCACCCCCTCTTCTCTCCACTGTGGAATGTCAGAGTTGATTCTTTTATTCCCTCAAGAGTCTAAATACAGGTTACTGAGCCGAACTCACTTTGGGCTAATGGTGCACTAGCACTGGGGCTCCCCTACTAAGAGCTGAGATCACTAAGAGTTGAAATCACTAAAGAGCTGAAATTACTGAGCTGAGAGCACTGAGTACTGTGCTAACTAGTGGGGGAGCCTGAAGCTATACTGTGGAACTGAGCAGCTGGCGGAGTGGAGCAGTTGTGGGGACGGCTGGAGAGGATCACGGGACAGCTGGTGGCAGCGGAGCGGCTGGCAGAGCGGAGTAGCTGTGGGATGGGTGGAGTGGCCCACAGAGCGAGCGGAGCCGAGCAGTTTGCAGAGAGAACTGGAGCAGCTCATGGAGCAGAGCAGCTGGTGGAGCGGAGCAGTTTCTGAGGACGGCTGGAGGAGCAGCGTGGAGAGGCTGGTAAAGCAGAGCAGTTCGTGGAGAAGGCGGAAGCAGAACCCACGGAGAGGCAGGGCAGTTGGCCCCGGACCACGTAAGGTGCCCCTTTCTACCCAGGCTGGGGGGAGGGACCTCTACAGATAAACTCTCGAACTCTGGGGTGGCATTGACCAGAGACTCTTGGGTTGTTGGACTTTGGAGTGATTGGACTTAAAACCCTAAGGGGAAAAAGGACAGTGCTAAATGTACTTGGAGGTGGGTTTTTGTTTATGGTTTGTGTTATAACCCTGTTTGTGGTGTTTCTCCAATGGGATGCCGCATTGATTCCTTCCTTTATTAAAAAGATGTTGCTACACTCAGACTCCGTGCTTGCGAGAGGGGAAGTATTGCCTCCTAGAGGCGCCCAGGGGGGATGTGGTAGGTGAGTGTCCCAGGTCACTGGGTGGGGGCTCGAGCCGGTTATGCATTGAGTTACTGAAACGGAACCCCTGGATACTGAACCCGGCCCTTGTTGCTGCCAACTCAGAGGGGCAGAAGGGTTACATACACATCAATTAAATTACTCTACTATCAGAAATGTCTACGGTGGTTCCAAAATACAAGAAATTTTGGAAGAAAAGGGGGAGTCTACAGAAGTTAAAATGCTATCAGTGAACACCATTGTATAATTTGTCCTGTATTAACTACTCTTTAACCTTCAAGAAGTCTGGCCAGATATCTTGGAAATCATCTAATCCATCATTACCCTGAAAAATAATCTTTTGAGACTGACAGCCTTACTTAAAACCACAGAACCAGAAGATTATCTTTCCTGTTATGCGGAGGAATTTCCACTTGTGAAGGATCAGTTTTGTAGTAAGTAGCACCTTTAAAAGGAGAGGTTTTATTTGAGTTTTATTTGAGATGGGTGTGATGTTGCACTCAACATATTTTTATAAAATCATATAAATGAGTGAATATAATGTAACTGGGATATGCTTCATGCAAAGGGTTTCTTGTAAGGGATCATTACAAAGCTTATAATCTATGGTGTGTGGTCATCCTATTTGTATAAATTTATCGCTCTTGTATCATAAACTAGAAATATGAAATATAACTCTGAGGGCCTATTATAATTTTGCAAAGTGTGGGCCATTAATGGTGGTTTGGAATCTTGATGACTCCCATTAACTAGGACAATTGACTGTAGAGGGCTCTGTTTTACTTGTAAGTCTTCCTGTATATTGGCAAGTGGGTAATGAAGTCTTGGAGTGATATACCTATCTCATAGAGCTGGAAGGGACCCCAGACGGTCATTGAATCCAGCCCCCTGCCTTCACTAAGCAGGACCAAGTACTGATTTTGCCCCAGGTCCCTAAGTGGCCCCCTCAAGGATTGAACTCACAATCCTAAATTTAGCAGGCAACACTCAAACCACTGAGCTATCCCTCCCCTGAACTAGAATCCATCTTTAACCTGGTAGTTTTCCATTTAGAAGGTGGGGTTGGGGACCCAGAGAGACAAAGGATTCCTGCCTTATGCAAAAGATATACAAGTGGGTGGAACAGAACAAAGGAGGTGGTCACCATGAGAAATCCCTTAGCTACCACCTGAGCTGGAACAAGGGCTGTACCAGGGGAAAGGATTGTGCTTAGACTAGGAAGGCATCCAGTCTGTGAAAGAAACATCTCTGAGGGTGAGATTTTATCTGTATTCATTTTTATTACTGTACGAGGCTTAGACTTGCATGTTTTATTTTATCTTACTTGATAATTCACTTTGTTCTGTCTGCTATTACTTGGAACCACTTAAATCCTACTTTCTGTATTTAATAAAAATCACTTTTTACTTATTAATTAACCCAGAGTATGCCTTAATACTGGGGGTGGGGGGCAAACAGCTGTGCATCTCTCTGCCAGTGTTATAGAAGGTGAATAATTTATGAGTTTACCCCCTATAAGCTTTACACAGGGTAAAACTGATTTATTTGGGGTTTGGACCCCATTGGGAGTTGGACATCTGAGTGTTAAATACAGGAACACTTCTGTAAGTTGCTTTCAGTTAAGCCTACAGCCTTTAGGGGAGGTGGTTCAGACCCTGGGTCAGGGTTTGCAGCAGGCTAGTGGGTCTGGCTCAAACCAGGCAGGGCACTGAAACTGCCAGGGCAGGAACACGGGGACAGTAGTAGTCTTGGCACATCAGTTGGCAGCCCCAAGGGGGTTTCCATGATCCAACTCATCACAATCCCCCAACAGAAAGTGTTTATTTGCGCATAGTTGGGCCTGCTGCCTTTTTCATGCTGCTGCAACATTAGTGACCAGGGTGCTTCTAATAACTGCCCGGTCACAGGGACCTGTCTCTACTACAAAGAAATTAATCCTATTTTTGACTGGCTGCCATTGATCTGAATAAATGCTGCACATGATGACTCAAATACTTTCCTCTTATCTTTCCATATAGGGCCCCATTTTGCTGTGCTTTCGTGTGCCCTTACAGATCAAAGGATGATGTAAGAACTGTGGAGAAGCAATGGACTACACTGAACACAGGGCTTTCAAACTCTTGGCTCTGTAGTAACGAGGTCCAGGTGAGACATGCTGCGAGTGACGTGGGTTTGATCTGCTCCACATCCCAAGATTGGACACCATCCAGCTGGGAGATTTGACAGATTTCTTACACTTTCTGGAAAATGTTTTTATTGAAGAGTGTCCTACTCCACAGTGCTTTATACAAGTCAATTTATTATTATAATTATCAACATTTCTATTGTGGCAGCAGTTAAAGGCCACAACCAGTTTTGCCCTTGTTTCTGGATAAGAAATACAAATTGGTCCCCTGGTTTCAGAATAAGAAAGCAAAACAAAACCACTTCCTTCAGAGTAGTGAAAATAAACAGATTTGGTTTGTTGGTCCAAGGAATGCAAGTAGAACAGTTCCTTGTCTGCAGGGAAAAATAAACTCAGCTGATCCTGGAGATCTGCACTGCAAATATAAACAGCTGTCCTTTTTCTCCCAAGGAAGTGCCTGGTTTGGTCAGATTCAAAATAAACAGTGCATCAACCTTTCTGATCTAATTAGGTCATGTTCTGTCCTTTGGCTTCAGGCCCCCAAACTGCTTTCTCCACATCAATATAGAGAGGGGTTTAGCTTCTCCCCACTGTAAAAGAGCTGCCCAGACACTGCTTCCTCTTTAATATTTTGTCCCCAAGGAACTTGGCTAGAGGATCTTCCCTACATGCTTGGCAGATCCAAAGAAAGATCTGAAAATCTGCAAGATGAAATTCAAACTAGAGCACCATGCTTAGGAAGGTTGTGAAATCCCCCTCACGGAAGGTTTTTAACAGGTTAGACAAGCACCTGTCAGGAATGGACTAGGTTTATTTGGTCCTGCCTCAGAATAGGGAGCTGGACTAGATAACTCCTATAGGTCTCTTACAGCCCTGCCTTTCTATGATTCTATGAGGCATAGTGCTTGTCCCTTTCTACAGAGAAGGAGTTTTAACCCATCCTTCACTTGCTGGGTGCAGGGGCACTTATGCCCCATCGTCTGTAGAGCAGGATCAGTTTTTTACTTTGTTCTCCAGAGCTTAGTTACCTAGTGAGCATACATGGAAATATGCCATACAAGTTACAACTTACGTATTTTTAACATGGACATTTATTCACCTCTTTTGGTAAAAATAATTTAACAGTATTACAAGTGATTAACATTAACTAATTAGTCTTCTGTCACCCTGTGTATATTGTGGCAGAGCACCAACCTCGTCCCCATGGGCCCCACACTTCCAGGCAGTTTATGCTAGCCTCAGAGGCTCACTGCAATCCTCCACATAGCCCTTCTCTCTGTCTGGCCAGGGTTACAGTCTACTGAGCCCTTTTCCTCATAAGCCAGCAAGGAAGTTGGTGAGAGAATTCCCACAGTCTCTGTTGTCCCTACAGGTTTATTCAAGAACAGTTTAGCCTCCTTTCCTGACAGGGGCCTGACTTCCCCTTCCAGGAGGTGTTTCTGTAGTGGCAGGTTAGGGGGGAACCCAGACCCACCCTCTACTCCAGGTTCCAGCCCAATGACACTAGTGGCAGCAGCTGTTGGCAGCCAACTTTTCACCACCAAAGCTGCTACACTTCCGTGGGCCACTTCCCTACAGCTCTCTCGCTTCTCTCTCTCAATGCCTTCTTCACCCTTACCTTAAGGCTCCTTTTCAGTGGCTTGCAGATGTCACCATTACCCAGCCCTTCAGCCACACTTCCTATTCTCTGGCTCCCTGACTTCCCTTGGCTTGTCTGGAGTGGATCCTTTTATAGTATCAGAGGGGCCTTAATTACAGTCAGGTGTTTGCATTAGCTTAACAGCCTCATCTGACTCTTTGCAGGTTAATTAGAGTCAGATGTCCACCCTAGCCTGGAGTAGCCCCTGCTCTGGTCAGTCATGGAACAGAAAACTGCTTATCCAGTGGCCAGTATATCTGCCTTCGACTACTTTGCTGTAGCTGTTCATGCATCCAGGCAGAGTTCCTCTGGGTGGCATCTGCTGGCTCCCTTGAAGCCTTCGAAAAGCAGTGGGTGCTGTCTGGGGTTCTCTGCTTGGTGTCCCCATTAGGTTCCCTACGTTTAGCCCTTTGACCACAGTCCTGTCCCTGTTATTTAATTTGTTGTCCCCCAGAATTACTTGGTTATCCAGGTGCTGTGGATCCTTCCCTTAGGCTGGGGGGAGGTCCTTTGGCAGTGGGCAGGCCTGACTACCAATAAGACTACTTTGCTGTATCCATTCACGCATCCGGGCAGAGTTCCTCTGGGTGGCATCCATTGACTCCCTTGACACCTTTGAGGAGCAGTGACCTGTGACCTCACCCCCATTCCTGTTATCTCATTAGTTGTTTCCTGCAATTATTTGGTATCATGGACCTGTAGATCCTCCTCTTAGGCTTGGGGGGAGGCCCTTTAGCAGCGGGTAGGCTCTACCCACCCTCTTCTTGGATACCAAGAGGACTACTCTGCTGTACCCAGCTGGCCTGGGTCTATCACAATAGGTATTAGTCCTAGATTGCAGATGAGGAAACTGAGACACAGGCGGGTTAAGCGATTTGCCCAAAATAAATGATTTGAAATCAGAAACTCCTTTCTAGGCACAAGGCCAAATTCTGCATTGCTTTGTACCCCATTCAGTCTCCATGAGTTTAAATGCAGCAAGTCACGGTAGCATTTAGTTCTAGCAAAAAAATTAAACCAAAGGAAGAAACAGGTAGCAAAGGCCCAGACTAACATTAATCTATATTGTTAAATCCCTAGTTTACACCTGTTTTAATGGCTGCTGTGTAGTGTCTTTCACAGAAGGATATGACTGGGTGCCTAAACTGAATATTTTTTTATTTGCAGATTTAGTTTACATTTCTTAATTCTAAATGATTAAATAACAATAATTCACTGTAAAAAGTGTAACCTTTAATTCACTGAAATGGGCTCTTGATCCTTAAGTTCAGTTTAGTTTTTGTCTGGGAATTTATCTTTATTAAGACTCTCTAGCTGTCTCATTTTTACAAGAATTGAGCTCCTGGCCTCTTCTTTCTCAACTGTCAACACAGCTCTCATTCTGGTGTCCCTGCACTGGTGGGCCAGGTTGAGCTTGGCCCACAGATCCAGGAACATGGCTTTTTGCATCTGCTCATTGTCCCAAACCTGCATTACAATGCAATCCCACCAATCAGTGCTCGTTTCTCAGACCCAGAAGCAGCACTCCAACATCTGCAGCTGCTCAGTGACCACCACCAGCAAGCTTGAATTTTTTGCTATGTCCCTCAGCAACTGGTCCTCGTAGAAATCGCGATGTCCTCCACAGTTGCAGTTCTTCCTGAAGCTCTGATAATACTGGACAATCATAAGTGGCAACATTCATGAGATTAGTACAGAGCTGCAAAGGCTCCATGTTTCTGTCAGAGATGGCAGACACTGAGTGTCACATGAGTTTGTAGGATATTAAAAAAAAAAGCATGAAAATTGCTGAATAGCGATGGCATCAGGGGATCGAGAAATCTGCATGATGGAAACTTGACTGCGAACTCTTAGAGGTCCCTGCGCAGCTCATATCTACCCCACAACACATTGCCAAAACTTCCCAGAAGGTATTGCTCTGGATGGTGGTTTGTGGCACACTGGGATACCTACCTAGGGTACATTGCACTTTACATCAGCACAAGCATGCCTGGTAAACTTGTGAAGCAAACAGCCAATGTGCACAAGCAGTATACTGAGGCCATGTCTACATCTAAAGTTTTGCAGCGCTGGTTGTTACAGCTGTATTAGTACAGCTGTATAGGGCCAGCGCTGCAGAGTGGCCACACTTACAGCAACCAGCGCTGCAAGTGGTGTTAGATGTGGCCACACTGCAGCGCTGTTGGGCGGCTTCAAGGGGGGTTCCGGGAACGCGAGAGCAAACCGGGAAAGGAGACCCGCTTCGCCGCGGTTTGCTCTCTCGTTCCCGGAGCCACCCAGCAAACCGCAGGGAAGGAGACCTGCTTGCTCTGGGCTCTGGGAACGCGAGAGCAAACCGGGAAAGGAGACCCGCTTCGCCGCGGTTTGCTCTCTCGTTCCCGGAGCCACCCAGCAAACCGCAGGGAAGGAGACCTGCTTGCTCGGGGCTCCGGGAACGAGAGAGCAAACCGGGAAAGGAGACCCGCTTCGCCGCGGTTTGCTCTCGCGTTCCCGGAGCCACCCAGCAAACCGCAGGGAAGGAGACCTGCTTGCTCGGGGCTCCGGGAACGAGAGAGCAAACCGGGAAAGGAGACCCGCTTCGCCGCGGTTGGCTCTCGCGTTCCCGGAGCCACCCAGCAAACCGCAGGGAAGGAGACCTGCTTGCTCGGGGCTCTGGGAACGAGAGAGCAAACCGGGAAAGGAGACCCGCTTCGCCGCGGTTTGCTCTCGCGTTCCCGGAGCCACCCAGCAAACCGCAGGGAAGGAGACCTGCTTGCTCGGGGCTCCGGGAACGAGAGAGCAAACCGGGAAAGGAGACCCGCTTCGCCGCGGTTTGCTCTCTCGTTCCCGGAGCCACCCAGCAAACCGCAGGGAAGGAGACCTGCTTGCTCTGGGCTCCGGGAACGAGAGAGCAAACCGGGAAAGGAGACCCGCTTGATTACCAGAGGCTTCCTCCTTCCACGGAGGTCAAGAAAAGCGCTGGTAAGTGTCTACATTGGATTACCAGCGCTGGATCACCAGCGCTGGATCCTCTACACCCGAGACAAAACGGGAGTACGGCCAGCGCTGCAAACAGGGAGTTGCAGCGCTGGTGGTGCCCTGCAGATGTGTACACCTTCAAAGTTGCAGCGCTGTAACTCCCTCACCAGCGCTGCAACTTTCTGATGTAGACAAGCCCTAATTGTAGCAGCTGTACGCTGACGTAGCTTGTGCAGACCAAAGTTTGTAGTGGAGACATGGCCCTAAGGACAGATTTTCACAGGTATTTAGGTGCCTAAAGATGCAGATAGGCACCAAGTGGGATTTACAGAAGTGCCTAAGCAGCACTGATTGCAATAGGAGTTAGATGTCTAATGTGCTTATGCACTTTTGAAAAGTTCCCCATGGCACATACCTAGGGTCCCAGCTCTGAGTCCTAGAGGTGATAACATCAACATTTCAGCTGGCACCTTTTAGAAGCCCAAAATTCACTAGGACGATCTCATCCGGTAGAGGCAGATGGTTGCTTCCACAACAATCTGCTGCTCCTCAAACTGAAGCCAGGAACAAGCTTCATATTAGGTTTGAGGGAAGTTAGGCAAGGTGTGGAGCAAATATGTCAAGTAGTGGCGTTCTGGTGCACAACAAGAAAGTCAAGCTCAGTAAAGGCTAGCGGTCTTTCTCGTATGCTTTAAAGCAGAAGAGTGTCAAACACTTCTGGGACCACTAATGAAGGCAGACAGGATGTTTCCTAGGCAATGAGGCAAGGCTAATTAAAATGTCAGATAACACAAGTTGTAGTGTTTGAAAGAGATCTTCATGCAAGAGCATCCCTTTATTTATTAGCTATGAACTTAGCTTCTCTCTAAATAAAATCCTTAACATTTTAAGATCATAGCTGACCTGACCTCAGCTCCCTTCCCACCTAGACTGACAAATCAAAATTTATACTACATATTAAATGCTCTCAAACAAACACACATTCTGATGCATTGAGCTAAGCAATTAGTAAGGGACTGTCTCCTACTAGAGGGCAAATGTGCCTGGAAAGTTTAACTGGTATAAAAATGTAGAATTTTTCAGTGATTAATAGTATGTTCTTTTAGAATTTCCTGGAAATAAAACTGGGGATAGAAACATAGGTCAAGACATTGCTTTGGACTCCTAAGTTACAGACACTCATCTATGTCACTTATTGGCATGAAGAGAGCATATGCATAATGTAAAACTCTTGAAAATATCCTTTAATGATCCTATAATAAAAAATACCCATGTTTGTTGTCTCTTGACTGTTTTCCCTTCCTTCCTTCCTCGATCCTCATCCTGCAAAGAGCCCTGCATGGACAGCTCCAGTGTCTGCCCAGAGCCGCATTTACTTCAATAAGGCTTCACATGGGTGCAGGAGTCTATTGTAGATCAGTAATTCTCAGCTTGCATAGTGAGAGGAGAGATCAGTTGGTCTTTTCTTGTCCTATTAAAATAAATGAGACAGTACATTGTTAAAAAATGGCCTTTTATTAATGCCAGGCCCCAGCCCACTGAATCATTGCTAATCTTTCTCAGTTGCCAAGCTGTGGAACTCATTTCAGGACCTGGCATCTGGGCCTTTGGCACATCCGTCTGACAGTTGTGGTGTGTTATGTGCAGTTGCCTCTGGGTTGCTAATGGCAACAATGATGATTGGCTGCCTTGTGCCCCTGAATTTATTTATTTTGGAACTTTATTTTATTATTTATTTCCTAAAAATGTGCCTCAGGAGTGTCCAAGGAGACATGCACAATGTCCAACAGCACATATACGTTAGTTTGTCTGGCCAGAATGAAAAGCTTGCCTCCTCTTTGGAAGATACCTGAAGGGGGTGTTCCCTTAAAGTTATTAGGCCACAGCATGTGTGCTTGCAACTCTGTGGAAGTCAAAGGAGTTGTACCTGCTTACACCAAGGCTGAATTTGACTCAGTAGCTTTCATCTTACTACCCAAACCATTGTATTTTTACAGTTCTATTTCCTCTGCATCCCCCTGCATGCAGAGATAGAGTCAATATTGGCCTTTGCTAATACCTTTGTAGCACTGGGTTGTACCTGTGTAACTAAGGAAGATTTGTGGGTTACACTCAGTATGATGTATTCTCTTTCATCAAGTTCTCTCCCTTGCCTGCAACATTCACTTCTTCTCTGCACCCTGCCAGGTCTCCATATTTTGCAGGGGGAGAGATTTAGTGGAAGGAAGGGAAACAGCCTCTCACCCTTTCCTTACTGGTTGGAAGATAGGGTGTCGGTGGGATGTGAGAGAGCATTCTCTCTCTCCCCGTTCTTCCTGAGAGATATGAAGTCATTCTTGGAATGGCTCTTGCTTAGAAGTGAGGAGCAGCTAAGGGGTTCCCTTCCCCCTCATCACAGGCTCTTTTCTTGCAGTGCTCTCCCCTCTGACTTCCTGAGCACAACAGGACCCACTAGTGATGCAGCCAGTGTAAGGAAGGCTTAGGTTGGCTCTGCATAGAAGTGCCCTGAGCCAAGGAACGTACCTTTCCTGCTTGTCTGTCTCTCTCATTACACAGTGGACAAAGCCTCACCATTTTCATGACAGCCACTTGCAGCTTCTGGGCTGGAGCTTGCCTATGCCTGCGGTATGAAAATGTTTAGCATTTTAATCTCTCTTCCCAGTTTTAGAAATAAAATATGTATGAACACACACTCTGCTTACTAATCATTTCTGAAATGAATGTGGAATTTTTCTAATATTAAATGATCATTCTTGCCTTTTCACACTTGCCTGTCATATCTTTCTTAATGCAAATCAGTCATTGACTGGAGACACCTACTGTAAGAAACTATTTTAGCTGTCTCATCGGTAATAAGGTGATTTTAAAAGTGAAGATAGCGTTGGTAGGATAAACTCGGTTGGTGGAAAAAGGGGAAAAAAGTGAAAAAAAGGAAGCTCTCTGTTTGAACATCAAAATGAATGCCTACTGCCTCCCAAAGCCAGAAATAACTGTCCCATCTCCTCGTCCCCCCTGCACTAACCATTAGATCCCACTCCTTTCCCAGGGCATATTACAGCTCAGGAGTTCTGATTCCCAGTATTCTGCTGCTATCTAGCAAACACCTGTTATCACTAGCCAAATGGGTCATGCCCCCTTTCCAGTCCAAATAAAGGATAAAGAGTAATCCCAGTAACTGGAGCAGTATTCTGTGGGGAGGAGATGAAGACCCACTTTTCACACTCTGGTGAGGACCTAGGTGTGTATGTGAGGGATAAAGGGGGCTTGGAGGGGCACAGGACAGAGTTCACATTTTCTAAAAACAACCCCTCCCCCATAAAACAAATTAGTTTGTTTAGTCACATGGTAAGAAAATATCCTTTAAAAAAGGGGGTTTATTATGATAAAAGATTCTAATCTGTCAATTATGGCATGATGCTCAATAAAGCACAGATGGTCTAGTCTTTTGTCATGGGTTACACATTTCAATTGCTTCTGTCACACACACTGTTTGAAGGTTGAGAGGTATGATAGCTTCCACTGCACTAAAGTCGTGCTATCGGCCTTCAGAGGAGCCTCTGTGTGACACTCTGTACCTTGGGGGAACACCCTACACTCCCATGTTCATCCTTGTAAAATGATTATGTTGTATCCAATGCAAATTTTGTCATGTCAGGTATCTTTGGAAAGCTCATAGATTCATAGACTCTAGGACTGGAAGGGACCTCGAGAGGTCATCGAGTCCAGTCCCCTGCCCTCATGGCAGGACCAAATATTGTCTAGACCATCCCTAATAGACATTTATCTAACCTACTCTTAAATATCTCCAGAGATGGAGATTCCACAACTTCCCTAGGCAATCTATTCCAGTGTTTAACTACCCTGACAGTTAGGAACTTTTTCCTAATGTCCAACCTAAATCTCCCTTGCTGCAGTTTAAGCCCATTGCTTCTTGTTCTATCATTGGAGGCTAAGGTGAACAAGTTTTCTCCCTCCTCCTGATGATACCCTTTTAGATACCTGAAAACTGCTATCATGTCCCCTCTCAGTCTTCTCTTTTCCAAACTAAACAAACCCAATTCCTTCAGCCTTCTTTCATAAGCCATGTTCTCAAGACCTTTAATCATTCTTGTTGCTCTTCTCTGGACCCTCTCCAATTTCTCCACATCTTTCTTGAAATGCGGTGCCCAGAACTGGACACAATACTCCAGCTGAGGCCTGACCAGCGCAGAGTAAAGCGGAAGAATGACTTCTCGTGTCTTGTTTACAACACACCTGTTAATGCATCCCAGAATCACGTTTGCTTTTTCTGCAACAGTATCACACTGTTGACTCATATTAAGCTTGTGGTCTACTATGACCCCTAGATCTCTTTCTGCCATACTCCTTCCTAGACAGTCTCTTCCCATTCTGTATGTGTGAAACTGATTGTTCCTTCCTAAGTGGAGCACTTGGCATTTATCTTTATTGAACTTCATCCTGTTTACCTCAGACCATTTCTCCAATTTGTCCAGATCATTTTGAATTTTGACCCTGTCCTCCAAAGCAGTTGCAATCCCTCCCAGTTTGGTATTGTCCGCAAACTTAATAAGCGTACTTTCTATGCCAACATCTAAATCGTTGATGAAGATATTGAACAGAACCGGTCCCAAAACAGACCCCTGCGGAACCCCACTTGTTATACCTTTCCAGCAGGATTGGGAGTCATTAACAACTACTCTCTGAGTACGGTTATCCAGCCAGTTATGCACCCACCTTATAGTAGCCCCATCTAAATTGTACTTTCCTAGTTTATCTATAAGAATATCATGCGAGACCGTATCAAATGCCTTACTAAAGTCTAGGTATATCACATCCACTGCTTCTCCCTTATCCACAAGGCTCGTTATCCTATCAAAGAACACTATCAGATTAGTTTGACACGATTTGTTCTTTACAAATCCATGCTGGCTATTCCCTGTCACCTTACCACCTTCCAAGTGTTTGCAGATGATTTCTTTAATTACCTGCTCCATTATCTTCCCTGGCACAGAAGTTAAACTAACTGGTCTGTAGTTTCCTGGGTTGTTTTTATTTCCCTTTTTATAGATGGGCACTATATTTGCCCCCTTCCAGTATTCTGGAATATCCCCCGTCTCCCATGATTTCCCAAAGATAATAGCTAGAGGCTCAGATACCTCTTCTATTAACTCCTTGAGTATTCTAGGATGCATTTCATCAGGCCCTGGTGACTTGCAGGCACTCATGATGCACTGAGCATTGTTGTCACATAAAATTATAACCTATAACCTTAGTGTACGTAGTTGTGAGGCTAAAAATTGATCCTCATGGCTTTAAATAAGCCCAGGCAAAAACTCTCCAAGAGTAGAGAGGCAGTTCACACCTCATCAGGGCAGGTATGGGACAAACCCAGCCCAGCCTCACAGGAACAAAGGATGCTGGCCTAGGCAGCAACAAAAGAATCTATTAGATTCTTGAGTGAGTCACCCCCCTTCCTTTGGTCAGTTTGGGACTATGATGAGATAGTGCTTGCCTGACTCTGAAGGGGGAGTGGGGCAAAGCCAAGAGGGAAAAAAGAACACGATAAAAGGAAGGGACATTTGCCATGCTCTCTCTCTCTCCCCCACCTACATCTACACACACCGCACCAAGCGACTGAAACACTGATCAAAGGGGAGCCTGGCTGAAAAGCAACCAGCCAGTCTGCGATGAGACACATCTAAGTTTGAAAGGGACTGAAGGTGTTAAGATCAGCTTAGAATGCATTTTGCTTTTATTTCATTTGACCAAATCTGACCTGTTACGCTTTGACTTATAAACACTTAAAATCTATCTTTATAGTTAATAAATGTGTTTGTTTATTCTACCTGAAGCAGTGTATTTGGTATGATGTCTATCAGAGACTCCCCTTGGGAGAACAAGCCTGGTACATATCAATTTTTTTGTTAAATTGATGAGCTCATATAAGCTTGCAGCGTCCAGCAGGCATAACTGGACACTGCAAGACGGAGGATCCCAGGGTTGTGTCTGGGATTGGAGATATTGGCTAGTGTCTCATTCAGTTGCAAGTAGCTCGGAGCAGCTTACTTGCCAGAGGCTGTGTGTGAACAGCCCAGGAATGGGGGTTCTCACAGCAGAGCAGAGTAAAGGTGGCTCCTAGAGTCAAGGATTAGAGTGACCTAGCAGATCACCAGTCCAGATAACACGAGAGGGGAATGTTACACTGTAACATCAGGTCTCTTTGGTGCAATGTCCATGGGTACCCCCAACCAGTTAAGTAGTGGAGATCTTTACTGAGGGTGTGAGCAGTTTCAATCCCATTGGGCAGCTTCAGTTTCTTCGCAAGTTTGGGAAATAGTGGCCATTCAGAGTAAGGAAAAACTGTACCTATAATGGGGAACAGGGCCTGCTCCAGGTATTCTGCTGCCCCAAGCGGCGGAAAAAAAGTGCCAATCGGCGTCACTTCTGTGGCAGCTCAATCGCGCCACTCCATTCTTCAGCGGCAGGTCCTTCGCTCCCTCTCTTCCTCTTCAGTGGCACTTTGGCAGCAGCTCAAAGAGAGAGAGGGACTGAGGGACCCATTGCCAAATTCCCACCGAAGACCTGGAGGGGCTGCCTCAACAGCAGACAGAGTGCCGCCCCTTTGTATTGGCTGCCCCAAGCACCTGCTTCCTTAGCTGGTGCCTGGAGCAGGCCCTGATGGGGAAGCTAGGAAAAAGTATTGGTTATCACTAAGCAAAGTTATTAACAAATTGTTTCAAATATTGGCTCAAATTCACCGGCAGTGCATGTTAACCATATGAAAAGTTTGAAGGACAACAAAAATCCATTTGTTAGTCAAAGGGGTCTGAAAAAGCTAAGATGCTGAAAATGTCTTGAAGGTCCTATTTTAAAATTAATTTTCATTTTCACAATCATAATGCATAACACCACCTCCCCAAGCAGCATCAAGCTATTGTTGATGTACGGTAGAACCTCCAAAGATATGAACACCAGAGTTATGGACTTACTGGTCAACCGGACACCCTATGGAAACAGAAGTCATCAATCAGGCAGCAGTGCAGACAAAAAACAAAAAAAATCAAATACTGTACTGCCTTCTGGCCTCAGCCACAGGGGAGTTGGGGCTGCGACCGCTGGGGGGGGAGAGGGTAAGAGGGGAGCAGTCAGGCTTCTGCCCTGCAGGAGCACCAGGGCTTAGGGCTTTAGACCTCAGGGGAGTGCTGGGGCTTGGGGCTTCAGCCCTGCAGTGGGGGAAAAAAAATTAGCATGGGGAAATAGGTTTTACTTTGTGTAATAACCCATCTACTCCCAGTTTTTATTCAAGCCTAATTTAATGGTGTCCAGTTTGCAAATTAATTCCAATTCTGCAGTTTCTCGTTGGAGTTTGTTTTTGAAGTTTTTTTTGTTGGAGTATTGTGACTTTGAGGTCTGTAATTTGAATTATAACATTCAAAAACCAGTTGGAGAACACTTCAACCTCCTGTGTCACTCAACTGCAGACCTCAAAGTCATAATACTCCAACCAAAAAA
This sequence comes from Gopherus flavomarginatus, assembly GCF_025201925.1. Lineage (NCBI taxonomy): Eukaryota > Metazoa > Chordata > Testudines > Testudinidae > Gopherus > Gopherus flavomarginatus. Next base: position 213,442,981 of record NC_066617.1, on the reverse strand, counting down.
AAAAAAAAAAACACTTCAAAAAACAGACTCCAACCTATTTTCCCATGCTAATTTTCCCCCTACTCTTACTCACACCTTCTTGTCAACTGTTGGAAATGGGCCATCCTTATTATTACTACAGAAGTTTTTTTCCCCTCCTGCTGGTAATAGCCAACCTTAATTGATTACTCTTACTATAGTTAGTATGGCAATACCCATTTTGTCATATCCTCTGAGAATATATATCTTCCTACTGTATTTTCCACTGCATGCATCCGATGAAGTGGGTTTTAGCCCACGAAAGCTCATGCTCAAGTAAATTTGTTAGTCTCTAAGGTGCCACAAGTACTCCTGTTCTTTTTGCAGATCCAGGAAAGTTCTGCAGCCACTGCTCATCATCCCAAACCTGCATTATGACCAGTGGTGCAGGAACAGGGGGTGAAGCAGCACTCTTGGCCTGAAGTGGTTTCCATCATACACAGGGCTTACAGCACCCCCACTATAAAAATTGTTCCAACGCCACTGATTATAATGCAATCCCACCAGTCAGTCAGTGTTCTTTTCTTGGGCCTAGAAACATCCCACCATCTGCAGTTGCTCCATGAACACCACCACCACCAAACTGGTGCTCGCTATGTCCCACAGCAATCTAGCCAAGAAATCGCCATATTCCATGCTGATTTGGTGGTTCTTGTGGTGCCGCAAATACCCAAGGATTGTGCGTCCTGTGCTTGCAATGCTCATAACAATAGCGCATGCGTCATGCTTCTGTCAGAGATTACGGACAGCAAGAAGTGCTGTGCAGGCTAATAGGATTTTTTTTTTAAAGGCACAAAAATTATGGGATATAGATGACATTATGGGATGGCAAAGGTTGCATACTGGGAAGTTGACCCTTGACTCCCAATCACTCCTGCATGACTCATTTCTGCCACACCAGGCACTACTGAAACTTCCCAAAAATACAGTGCACTAGACAATGGCAAGTTGCAAGCTGGGATGCATACCCATGGCATACCACACTGTGCATCAGCACAAGCACTCCTGGTGAGGTCATGCAGCATTGATGCAAGAAGCCAAGTATGCACGCGCACAAGCGAGGTACTAACTGCAAGAGCTTTACATCGATGTAACACGCATTGACCAAAGTTTCTTATATGGAGATATCCCAAGTCACTAACAGAAGAAGGCTATTTTCCAAGGGATGGGGTGGATGGGTTGGTGGATCCAGAAGGTGGTTGGAGTGGGAGCCCACCTCTTCCCACCCAGAAACTGAGGGAGCCTACCTCTTTCCACCCAGAAACTGAGGGAGCCTCCTAGCACATGTGTCCCCCACAGAGGGGATCGTTGATGCAACATGCAGGCTCTGGCAGGAGGTTGTGGGGAGCCCAGCCCAACTTCCCCCTACCCTGAGCTGCTCTGGCAGCTTCCTGGTGTTCCTAGGGTGACCAGATGGCAAGTGTGAAAAATCGGGACAGGCTGTGCTGCAGCAGCTGCTGCTTTGACAGTTGTGTGAACCCAGCCTCAAAATGGGGGAAAATTCTGGGAGAATACAACTGAGAGAAGGAAAAGTATTTCTAATCATTTCATAGCTCAGCAAAATATTATTGGCTTTTCATGAGACTAATCAAAGGCGTTTCTATAGCCTGAGGGGTTCCCCCCTGCCGCCTACCTGTGGAATATCAAAGACCTGGTGCAAACAATGGAGGTGTGAAAGCTTGTCAAAGGTAAGGTTGCAAGGATCCTTTGTAATGGAAAGTATTAGGGTACCTAACTGCAGGGGTCCCTTCCAGCTGTCCCTGTAACACACACACACACACACACTATGCACCAACACTGGATGCCAATGAGCATGTAAAAGGAAGATTTTTGTTCTCAGGTGGAATTATTTTATCTGAGACCCCTACAGAAGACAAGATCATCCTCCTAGGGGATTTCAATGGATGTGTTGGACGAGACTCAGACTTATGGAAAGGAACAATCGGGAAAGAAGGAGCTGGCAAAAGCAATTCAAATGAAATTCTGCTCCTGACCAAGTGTTCCGAACATGAACTTATTACAAACACTCTTTTCCAACAAAAAGAAAAGTTCAAAACATCTTGGAGACACCCACAGTCAAAGCACTGGCATCTCCTCAGCTACGTCATAATCCATGCCTGAGATCGTAGTGATGTACTTCTCACAAAAGCAATGACAAGTGCTGATGACTGTTGGACTGATCATCGCCTTATTTGATCCACAATGAAAATTAAGTTTGCTCCCAAATGGAGGCTGCAAAAGAAGCAGGTCAGGCGCAAGTTGAAGGTTCAAGATTTGAAGGACCCCATTAAGCGTGACCACTTCCAAGAAGTTTTAGAAGAAAAGCTCCCATCAGAGTTTCCGGAAGAAATTGAGGAACATTAGAGCCAGTTGAAAGCAGTAATCATCAATGCCTGTGAGGAACCCATAGGCTACTAAGCCAGAAAACGTCAGGACTGGTTTGATGAGAATGATGCTGAAATTGAGCAACTCGTCAATGAGAAGAGAATGGCATTTCATGTTTGGCAGAACGACATAAGTTATAATATAAAGAGAGAAGCCCATGCCAAGGCAAGGACGAAAGTATAACATAAAACCAGAGAACTTAAGAACAAATGGTGGACTGAGAAAGTTTAAGAACTCCAATATCTTGGACATCTACAATACATGTGATTTCTTTAGTGCCACCAAGGCTGTTTATCGGCCAGTTTGTCATGGTATGAATCCTCTTCCCTCTAAGGATGGAACCACACTTCTGAAGGACAACACCACCATCGATTCTCAATGGAAAGAACATTTTGAAGATCTCCTTAACTGTAATTCTATGGTTGCAGATGAAGTCCTTGAGCAAATCCCTCCCAGTCTGTATGAGATACACAATACCACCAAGCAGAACAACAACAACCACCACCACCACCAAGGTAGCAGGTCTAGATGGGATCCCCACTGAAATCTTTAAAGACGGTGGACCAGAGCTAAATTTGGCAGCTTTACCTGCTTATCCTTAAAATCTGGAGAAAGGAGGAGATACCCAGTGAAATGAGGGATGCCCTGATTGCCACCCTCTTCAAGAAAGGGGATAAAATGGATTGTGGAAGTTATTGTGGTATCTCCCTCCTAGCCACTGCAGGCAAAGTTCTGGTGTGGATCCTTGCAACCCGCCTTCTGCCCCTGTCAGAAGAAATTTTACTGGAATCACAGAGTGGTTTCCGACCACGTCATGGAACTCTGGATATGATCTTCACAGCACAACAGTTGCAAGAAAAAAAGTGTTGGGAGCAAAACTGACCACTTACATGGCTTTTATTGATCTAACTAAAGCCTTTGATTCAGTGAATTGCTGTGCCCTCTGGACTGTACTTTCTAAGACTGTATTTATCAGGACATCCATCAATGTCCTAAAATTGCTTCATGATAACATGAAAGCGACTGTTCTGAGCAGCACTGGCTCCCAGAGTGAACTTTTCAAAGTACAAGCAGGAGCCAAACAGGGCTGTCTCATTGCTCCAACCATGTTTGCGGATTTTATTGCCATCATTCTTTACCTAATTGCTGGAAAGTTTACAGCTGGCATTGAAATCGTTTACAGAATGGATGGAAAGCTGTTCAGGCTTAGCAGAATGAAAGCCAAGAGTGAGATTTCCACAACTGTTGTGGAACTTCAGTATGCTAATGACAACACAATCTTTGCCCACTCTGAGAAAGATCTTCAAACTATCTTGAATGTGTTTGCCGATGCTTACGCATGTCTTGGTAAAGTGCTTGATCAGCCCTCTCCAGATGAGGTATTACATGCCCCATCTATCAAAATCAATGGAGTGGCACTGAAGAATGTTGATCACTTCCTCTACATTGGAAGTCATCTTTTATCTAAGGCAGATATTGATGCAGAAATTCAGTATCTCCTGAGCTGTGCCATTGTAGCTTTTTCTTGTTTATGGCACAAGGTTTTTGAAGATCATGACATTCGAACAGAAAGCAAGTTTCTTGTTTATCAAGCCATTATTCTCCCAACACTGTTGTATGGGTTCAAAACTTGGACAACCTATAGACACCACTTGAAAGTCCTTGAGAAGCACCATCAAGGCTGCCTTCGTAAGATTCTGAAGATCAAACGGGAAGACAGGTGCATCAATATTAGTGTTCTGGAAGAGGGAAAGACCATCAGTATCGAGGCGATGATCATCCATCAGCAATTCCGCTCGACTGGTCACGTCCGGATGCCAGACCATCGCCTCTCAAAACAGGTCCTTTTCTCTTCGCTGAAAGAAGGGTACTGTAAAGTGGGTGGACAATGGAAGTGTTATAAGGACTTGCTGAAGGACAACTTAAAAAAATGTAATATTGACTTTGACACTTGCCCAGGATCGCTTAAAATGGAGTGAAGACTTATGTAATGGTCCCCTGCATTTTGAACTTGCTTGCCAACAAGCTGAAGAGGACAAGGGGTGCAGGATGAAGGAGAGACTGGCTTGCAGTCATGGTCAACAGCCTCCTGTTGAGCCTGAAATCATCTGCCCTCATTGTAATAGAGCTTGTGGTTCAAGGATTGGCATTAGCCACCTCAGGACCCATAACTCCCATGGAAGATGATCATACTCGGTAACATCAGAGTGTGACCCTATATCTCAGGCATAACACAATTTGACCCAGTATACATGATGAGTTGTTATAGGAACCTGGTCAGAGCCCCCTCCCACCCTGGAGATAATGGGGCTGATGGAACACCACTTTCCACTCTTAAATTATCTTGATAAAGGCACAGTTTTATAGAAGGCAAAGAGAAAAGGGTGCATTATTTCTCATTCTCAAGAAGTTTAGTTACTATATTTTACTGATGCAAGCCTCCTGACAGGAAAAAAAAACCCAGAAAACCAACCAACCACAACAACAAAACAAAAAACGAGAATCGGTTGTGGTTAGTTTCCGAGAAAAAGCCCACCACAGCAACATTTCCCCCTGCCAAGCTTTGAGTGTTTTACAGAGAGAATACACATTTTCTGGGTTAAAATGGCATTGCTAGCACAGTAGTGGCCTGCACAAACGAAGAGCGATGCAAAGAGGATTCACTGGGTGAAAACTTGTAAGATAGGAAACTACACAACAATTCTCATTAGTCTTTCTTGCTCTTTGGCAGGTCTGACTGTAAATGAGTCTGCGGGGTCTTGATCTAAACTTTTAACTTTTGAAGCATGGCGGACATCACCATTCAGATATTGTCAGGCTGTGTGGTCTGTTGAGCTAGGCAAATATTTTAAAATTTGCAATTATTTGCTGATCTTTTTAAATGAATTCACTTCAAACCTGCTTGCAAGATTTTATGGTTCATTTCCCTGAATACTTGAACCATGGAGTTTTACTGGCACAGCAATTCATGGAAAGTGTGACAGTGTACCCCATAAGGCTTTATGGGTGTGTGTGCTTATAAATGTATGTATGATATAACTGGAATAGGGTTTTGCTACATATGCCATGTAACACATCTATGTAAAAGGTTATGATCTACTGGTTATGTTCAGCCTAGTTGTATGCAGGTACCATTTGTGTATTCAAAGTTATGAACATGGGCTGTATTCTTGCTTGATTTCTAAGTAGCCTTAGTTAGAATATTTGGTCACTTCTTGGGAAAGGAATGTGGAAGTTAAGTGCTCAATCAGGAAGCACTTAACAGACAAAAGAGATGAGGTCGTTCAAAGTAGCATGTGGGTAATGGCTGCTACCTTCAAGTCCTGAGTCACGATTGGGCATGTGACTTGCCCATGGGATTCCAAATCTCCATTTTGTGACTGGATTCTAAACAGGGGGGAGGGGTGGGGTGTCTACCTAAAAGAGAAAAAGTCTATTTAAACCCTTGGGAAACCCCTCCATTTGGTCTTGAGCTGGCCAAAGAGGGAGCCTCTCCACCCCCCAGGATACCTGAAAGAAACTGGAACAAATGACAGTAACTACAGGGGATGTGAGTGATTGCTGGACCCAGGCTAAAAGGAGATTAGTCTGTAAAAGGGAGCATTCTGGAACTGGTAAGGATCTTATCTGTATTCAGTTTCATTAGACATAGATTTGCACATTTTATTTTATTTTGCTTGGTGACTTACTTTGTTCTGTCTGTTACTACTTGGAACCACTTAAATCTTACTTCCTGTATTTAATAAAATCACTTTCTACTTATTAATTAATTCAGAATATGTATTAATACCTGGGGGAGCAGACACTGTGCATCTCTATCAGTGTTATAGAGGGCGAACAATTTATGAATTTACCCTGCATAAGTTTTATACAGGGTAAAATGGATTTATTTGGGTTTAGATGCCATTGGGAGTTGGGCATCTTGGTGTTAAAGACAAGCACACTTCTGTGAACTGCTTTCAGATAAACCTGCAGTTTTGGGGCAAGTAATTCAGACCCTGGGTCTTTGTTGGAGCAGACAGGAGTGTCTAGCTCAGTAAAACAGGAGGCTGGAGCCCTGAGTTGGCAGGGAAAACAGGAGCAGAGGTAGTCTTGGCACATCCGTTAGCAGCTCGCAGGGGGGTTTCTGTGATCCAACCTGTCATAGAAAGTATATGTGAAAGCCACATGTATGAGCATTTGTAGAAACCAACCCTTCAATTCATCGATGCAAGCAATGACACTGAAAGTATTTGCATGGTCTCCCAGTCCATGGACAGAAATAAAACCATTTTTCTTCTACCAGTCACAACCACCAAGCACAAAAGTTCAATTTCTGATCAGTCCATAAAGCCAAAAATTCTGAATGAAATTAGTCAAATAAATTCAAAGAACAAATACATACAAGGAAGGTGCAATCTGCTTGTGGATATTCATTGAGCAGGAAAAGAAACCAAAATAAATTAAATCAATTATAAATTCCATATTGTTCACATAGCTCTGATGTCCACAAAGTAATCACAGTTGTTAGTTCAAAGTCTGAGAGTATTTGGACCTATTGTAAAATTAAAAAGAACATGGTCTTGCAATTTCTTAAATATTTACAGGATCTAATCTGCCTCACTTAATTCAAAATCCAGGACTGCTATCATCCTTATCATGACTTGGGTTATGAACAGAGCCCTGAGATCAGATTGAAGTTGCCAAATGAGGATTGCTTATTAAAGAAAAAATAAATAAATCAGTCAAGAAGTCCCCCACCCTCGCTTTTGTCCAAAGATAAAAACAAAAACAAAACAAACCAGCCCATCTCACTCGGCTTTTCCACAAGTGCTCTGAGAGCTCCACACAACAAGCTACATCAGAATGAAAATACAATGCCTTTAGTAAGGCTAGATTTTATAACCTGTAGTTATCACAGCAGGCCACACTGTTAAAGCGAAAGAACTTCCTTTTTCCTTATGAATGCACTTCATGTCAGACACACTGCAATCCTTATGCCATCTATTTGCATTGTGGCTCCAAAACTACAAAATTCCTTTTTATTAAAAACACCAGACCGCATGCTGAGCTGGAGTAAATTGGTGGGGCTCCAAGGACTTCAGAGCTACTTCAGTTTACACCAGCTCAGGATTTGGCTCCTCCATATCAATGATACAGATGTAACCAAATTTAATAAAAATTATGCTAATTAGGGTCAACCATTAGGCTCCTGGCAGGTTGCCCAAGCAACCCCTGATGTTATAAAGTTTGTGTACCCCCAAAGTAGCAAATCGTAGTCCTAAACAACAAAACAAAACCCATTGCTCTTTTCTGTGCACATGGCTACATTAGGAATTTTAAGGATTTCTGACTCTTTCTGTAAAATTGTTCCTATACATGTCTGTTATATGAACTATGCAAATCTCTGTCAGGGTATTGCAAACATTATACCCAGGTTTTTGTTTGTTTATTTTCACCTTACCAAATAATTAGTTTAAGTAATATGGGAACAACTTCTGTGCTCTGCCTTTCCTTCCACAAGAGAGTCTTGAATTTTTAGCTGCTTCTGGATGTGCCCATAACAGTGAGCAGCAGCTGGGGGTGGATTTGAAGATTCACATTTAGCAAGCAAGTTGAAATCTTGATTTATGGATGTGGACCTCCTCACTGCTACTCATGCCTTTGATGCCTCTGAGATTGAGTGGTGCAGATTTGTTTGCTCCAGACCGATGACATTTCTGACTGGTAATCAATGGGTAAGTTGTACTGATCATAGCTGTCCTCTTACAAAGTGATGCTTCTGGCAGGCAGTACCTTACACCATACACTGCCAAGGCTTCTAATTCATCTCTGGATGCAATTCAAGTTATTGGTTTTAATATACAATGCCCTTTAGGACTTGTGTCATGCACATATTGGAGACTGAGGGCCTAATTTTCCTCACGCTTGATTTTACACTACTGAAACTCCACTGACTTCACTAGAGTTACTCCTGATTTACTTCATTGTAAAATGGGGACTTGCTCCCTGTGATGAGTTCAGCTGGGATGTAAAAGCAAACACTCCCTAGACGCTATGTCTATGAAGTGGTGGGAAGGCACTCTTAATGAGAGCCTTCCACTCTGGAACTCACTGGTCACCATTACTCCATCCACTTTGTGGCCTGAAAGAACCTGAGTCTGTTGCCCTTCAGCAAACACTCAAAGAGACAGGTCTTAATCTAGGCTTCTTCTGGGGGGTTTCTTTAAAGGGTTTTGTTGCTTTTTTGTTGATTGAATATTTTGTTTCCTTAACATTTGTTTGGCTGCCGCTGATTTTACTGTTGGTGGTTGTAAATGTACTTGGAGTATGTTTGATAGGTAGGTACACCTGAAATAAATGGACAATTTATGTGGTACCTAGTAATAATAATGGTAGTTTAAAATGACAGTTACAGCTAATTTATGCTGTTAGAAATCATTTCCACACGTGGCTATTCAAGTAAGGTTAGTTTACATTCAGAATGTATTTTAAAAATATTCAAGATTTGCATCTAATCTTCAACCATGGAATTATGTTTTGCTTGCACTGATTATTGACCAGCCATATTCCTCCATTTCTAGCCCAGTTAGCAATTGAACTTTCACAGCATCTTACGTTTATTAAAATTCTTCTGTATTACAGAACCTTGAGGTTAAGCCAATTGAATTGTTACATCCTATCTTCTTGAATGAACATGACATCAGGTAAGAGAACATACAGATATTTCCCTTTATCTAATTTTAGGAAGCAGATGTGAAGATAACACCAAACCAGTTAGCGGTAACTGGTTATTTATTCTGCAACAGGGTTATATTGATATGCTGTCTAGGAACACTGAATTAAAGAAGAACTGGAACATTAAGTATTCCTAACCCTCATGTATTGAAAAGTCATCCTTAGTTCCAACTAAATAATGTATATAATGTCCAAACTGTATATGGATTAAATTTAAAACTCTGAGGTAGAAGAATTCACATTTGTTTTCAGTGAACTTGCCACTTTCCCTCAGTAACTACGCATCTTACATATGAAAAATATGGCCCTGCAAAAGGACTTCGCTTAAATCCAAAAGATGACTGACCTTGCAAATTTCACTTTTTGGATCCTAATGGCCTTTAAATTACCAGATTCTTTTTTGATGAGTAGTAGCCCTTTCTCTGATATTTAATTACTTGTCTGCATTGTGGTAGTGATAATTTAACAGATTCCTTTCCTACATATGAGGATGGTGTTAAATTGCTGAAAAAGAGGAATTAGGGAAAAAACAAACAAACCCTCAAGAACTACCGAGCCCTTTTGCTTGTGCTATTTCAACATTTCCAAGGCTGTTCAGATACTAGTATGCAAGCACCTCAGGGTAGGGAAGTTTACTTCTTTTATATTTGTAATAGGTTATTCACCCTGATGGGACTGTATAATTAAGAAAAATAATTGAGCTAGAATTCATTTGTGTTTGCAGTACAAGTCAGAAAGTGAGTTTTGCACTGCTGAGAATGACAATCCAGTTTTCTAGGAAATAGATACACAAGGTTTTAAAGGGCAACAAATGTTACTATAGGAGTTTAATATAATCCCATGCCAGGCAAAATATCCTCAGTCAACTTTCGACAAATGTCACAGAAGACCCTACATGTTTCACTTGTAAATCTAAGTGTTGCTGGTTTATTCTGACAAAAAGAACAATTCAACCTATCAATTCAGTTACTAAAAATATATGTCTGTATATAAATTCATATACAAAAGAATAGAAGCCTGCTAGCATGCATCCACACATATGTCTAGCATCAAGACAATGTTTTTTTAATCGCAAACAGAAGGCATGGTTGTGTGATAGTGATTTTTTCACTTCTCATACTGCTGGAAGATAAAGGGATAATGGAACTCTGAAGTTGAAGATGGCAATAAGATTTATGGGAGCTCAGAATGTTAGAACTTCAGCACGGAAAGATGAGCAGTATCTTTTTACTGGACAGGTATGTTATAGGATGTCTCTTTTAGAATGAAGCCAGATAAAACTATATCTTAAACTTATTATTGCTTTGCATCCTGCTTTCTTATCATGGCAACATATATCGGTGGCATGGTACATGAGTTCTCACCTTTTGCTCTTAAAAGTGGTGTTTGGGTTGATTTTTAAAAATTAAAGAGAAATGCTTACAGAACATTCAATAATTGGAAATTTTAAAAAACTTTACTATACAAGGATTTTGTTTCCTTTTTTTAATTAAAAGAATTTTTGAAATACCTTTTCTAGATGAAGGAAGACATCCACCTGCCTCTCTCTCTCACTCTCCCCCCACATGACCTCATGGGTACTTTTTGAGCAAAGATTGCTAGATATGAGTAAGTGGTAGATAAGTATACTCGTTCTCTAGCTTACTCAAAAAAATTATAATCCAAGCACCTCCAAGAATAGTATTGAGATATGAGTTACATTCTACTAGAAGTTGTCATTAGTACTAGATAAATTAGAACATTGATTGGAGAAATCCACAGAAGAGCATGATTTGGTTTGGTACCGTTGTTGTAGCTCCAACTCCATAAACAGATGTAAGAGAGTATGTCCATCTAATGTTCATATTCAAAATGAGACTAAAATTTGTAGGTAAAATTTTCTATTGTCCATCTATAAAGCCTATGTAACTTTGACACTAAGTCCCATTTTCAATGAGGTTTAGACTCCTATGTTCTTAAGTACTTATAAAAATAGGATTTAGGCTTCTAATTCATGTAGATGCTTCTGCAGTTTGTCACTGCATCTCAGAGCAATTAATTGAGCTGACCAAGTTTCTTTATGCGGTGGTGCTAAAGTGTCTAAGGCGGATACTTCTGGAAGACTTCAGTATCAAAGAGGTGATGAGTGTGCAAGATGAATAACTTAGCCAAATCAGTCTCATTCCAGCCCTTGCCAGACACTGGGTAAGACTTAGCCTTAGTGGTTATATATGCAGCTTATCAGATGCAAACCGGGTGGGTGGGAACAACACAACCTCCTCCGCGCCCCCCAACTGCCCCCCCCCAATTATTTCACACACCTTGATTAGCAAAGTATGTCCATTGTTTGTTCCTCAGATTTATGACCATGAGCAAGACCCTTTATGTCATCTTAAGTTGGGCAGCCAAAAATCGCTTCTGAAAGTTCTGGCCAAACCATCAAATAGCTAAGCCTAGCAAAACAAAGGCTGAGAGGGGATACTATTGCTCTCTAAAAATATACCAAGAAGCTAGAAGAATTGTATGCTAAAGGACAATGTTGGCACACTAATTGGTATAAACTGGCCATAAATAAGTTTAGTCTGAAAACTGGAAGGTTTCCAATCATCAGAGGAGTGAGATTCTGGAACAGCCATCCAATAGGGGTTGTGGGGGCAAACAACTTCATTAGTTTTAAGTTATATGTTGATAAATTTTTGAGTCAGATGACAGGGATGCTTGTGATGAGGAGGAAGGTGGAACAGGGCTCAGCAGCCCTGGGAGTCCCTTCTGTGACATTATTGACATGAACTGTGATTGTATACAGGGGCGGCTCCAGGCCCCAGCATGCCAAGCGCATGCTTGGGGCAGCAAGCCATGGGGGGTGCTCTGCTGGCACCACTGGGGTGGCAGGCAGGGTGCTTTCGGCTGCATGCCTGTGGGGGTTATGTTGGTCCCGCAGCTTCGGTGGACCTCCCACAGGCAAGCCGCCGAACGCAGCCTGCCTGTGCCCTGCTTGGGGCAGCGAAATGCCTAGAGCCGCCCCTGCTGCTGGGGCGGCATGTTCCAGGTATAGTGTAGGGAACTGTTCCCTGTAGGAATGTGCTACCTGCAGGGCCAGCTCCAGGCCACAGCGCGCCAAGCGCGTGCTTAGGATGGCACGCCGCAGGGGGCGCTTTGCTAGTTGCTGGGAGAGCGGCAGGAGACTCTGGTGGACCTCCCGCAGGCATGCCTGTGGAGGGTCCGCTGGTCCCGCGGCTCCGGTGGAGCATCTGCAGGCATGCCTGCAGGAGGTCCACCGGAGCCGCTGGACCACCGGACCCCCAGCAGGGAATCCTGCGGGAGGTCCACCAGAGCCGCGGGACCGGCGAGCGGCAGAGAGCCCCCCGCGGTGTGCTGCTGTGCTTGGGGCGGCGAAATTGCTAGAGCTGTCCCTGACTGTATAAATCATTGTTTCAACCAGAGTCCTATGGCTGCACCAGGTTTTGTACAGAGGAGGTCAAGTGGGGTGTCTATGGAAAGGCTGTAGTTTGCTGGTTATGATTATGCTGTCTGTATGTATAATTTTTGTATCTGAAGTTATGAATACTGGCTATGTATCTGTATCTCAATGTGTTTGATTCTAAGTAGCCTCAGTGAAGCATTTGGTCAGCTTCTTGAGAAAGAATTATTCTCAGTAAGTGCCCAATCAAGAAACACTTTATGAGCAATGAACTTTGGGAGACCCCAATCCACATCTGAGCTTTCCTGGGAACATTCAAACTAACATGTAAACAATGGCATTGGCCTGCAAAAAGACGAATCATTCATGGACATGTGACTTGCCCGGGTGGCTACAAACTCCATCTTGTTGCTGTGACTGTTCTTCTGTGCAAAAAGATGTTTCCACCCACAAAAGAGAATATAAAAGGCCCTGGAAGCCTCTCCCTTTTGTCTTCAGCTGGCTCAAGAGATGGCCTCTTCACCCCCAACAGATGCCTGAAAGGAACTGGAACAAAGGACAGTAACTACAGAGGTGTGAGTGATTGCTGGAGCCAGACTAGGAAGGAGTCTAGTCTGTGAAAGAAGCTTATTGAACATCTCTGGGGGTGAGATTTCATCTGTAATCAGTTTCTTAATGTATTAGGCTTAGACTTGCATGTTTTGTTTAATTTTGCTTGGTAACTTACTTTGTTCTGTCTTTTATTACTTGGAACCACTTAAATCCTACTTTTTATATTTAATAAAATCACTTTTGCTTATTAATTAACCCAAAGTAATTAATACCTGGGGGAGCAAACAGCTGTGCATCTCTCTGTATCAGTGTTATAGAGGGTGGAAAATTTAGGAGTTTTGCTCTGCATAAAGCATATACAGGGTAAACCAGATTTATTTGGGGTTTGGATCACACTGGAAGTTGGGTGTCTGGGTGCTGGAGCCAGGAGCACTTCTTAAGTTGTATTCAGTTAAGTCTGTAGCTTTGGGGCACGTGGTTCAGATCCTGGGTCTGTGTTGGAGCAGACCGGCATGTCTGGCTCAACAAGACAGAGTGCTGGATTCCCAGGCTGGCATGGAAGCAGGGACAGAGGTAGTCTCAGTACATCAGGTGACAGTCCCAAGGGAGTCTCTGTGACCCAACCTGTCACACCTTCCAGTTCATTTCTTGTGTTCCTAAAATCTCATGCCTCAGGACTTTAGGCAGTCACCTGCAGGGATTAGGAAGGGATTCCCCCCACCATCCCAGGTCATTTTTTTTTGTCTCCTATCTCTGAAACATCAGCTATGGCCATTGCTGAAGATGGGACACTAGATGTGCCCAGGGTCTAACTGATCACCATATTCGGAGTTTCCCTCAAGTCAGATTGGCAGCAACCTTATGGGAGTTTTCACCTCTCTCTGAAGTCTGGACCACAGGTCACTTGCTAGGATCATTTGAGTAACTCTCACTAAATCAATTCCTACCATTGCAGGGAACCTGGACCTAGGAAATCGGTGTTATTCACCATTACTTCTGCTGTGCCATCTGGTGAAAGATATTAAAAAAAAAAAAAAAAAGAGCTTTCCCATACTTTATCCATGGAGAGAGAACTGATCAGCTAGTATTGTGCTATTATGCCTTAATTCACTGTAACAGGAAACATTCACAGCTGCTGAACTCACATTTGAAAGTCAGAAAGCTATTAAAGAATGACTCAATCTCACAGAAAAAAAGTCACCAGATATCAAATCTGAAGATATACCGTTAAGACACACAGGGTTTGTAAATTGTTAGTGCCCTTGTATACTGAGAAAAGGACTTGCTGATCAGAAGCACAAGCTGAGAGATTTCTGTAGCACAGTAAATAAATCAAACATACTTGGCACCACCCCATATCACTTTAGACAGAAAATTAGATGAAATATTCTACCAGCAGTTGTATTTGCATCAGTTGAGTAATTGACACTTGGATCTGCAATAGTTTAGCTGATGCTCGTTCCAATAAGCCCCTCCTGTGACCCAAGAACCTATTAATGTCAACTGGCAAGAGGGTTACAGGAACATCCTGATTCTGGTATATGTTGTCTCAAATGAAAGCTAGTGTCACACTGGTCATTAATATTGCTGTGAACGCTATCTACAGCTATGTAAGGAATTATGTATACATAAACATACAAAATATGTTTTTAAAGTCTCACTGAAGGCATTTGTCAGCAGCAAATGTGAAAAAAGAGAGAGCTTTTTTAACTCCTAGCTAGAAGAAAACCTCTGTTGGGATGCAAATTAACATGTAGGCTAACCAATGAATGTATATTTTTTACATATGAAGACAAATGTTAATGAAGAGATGGGAAGCAGCACACAGGGAAAAAAAAAAGTCATGGGTTGATATCCTGTCTAAGAGCAGCAACAATCAACTTTGGGGATATTTTTAGAAGGCAGTCATGCACTGAGGAAGCAAATGGGCCATGTGTTTGCATTTATGAAAATTGGATCTCAGCAAACATTGGTTGAAACACAGCAGCGGACTTTGGGCGAGATAAAGCTTCTTTAGACAGGAGGTTAACCAGTTAGTTAAGTTTAGTCTCTAGAAAGTGTGCTATGATTTAGGTTTTATATGTAACCATTTGTTTTTTAATATCCGTATTCACTATATTCTGAATCTCTAGTCTTTGATAATCGGTATATTTTTAGTGAAAACAAAAACAAGTTTAAGTTCCCTGTTGTTAAACAAAGCACTGATCCTTTGGGGACAGCAGGCCTGGTATTTCTGAAAGTAGCCAGTACCAAGGGCTGAATATCACAGAGGAATGCTTCAAAGGACTTGGTTGCATCTATTGTTAAGCTGAAAGGTAAAATAAGGCCTGGCATAGCCCTGAGGAGAATGCTTAAGTGGCTAATAGACTGGTGGTGTCAGGGAGTGGATACTCAGCTAAGCACAGGCAAGACTGACTCATGCTGGAAGCAGGGAGTAACAAGGTGACTCACAGTCCTGAGTACCTCGAGAACCATCACCCCTCCCACTCCCAATAGAATTTAAGCCTTTTGGAATCCACAGATCAATAAACTTTTTTCCATCCCTGATATTTTGCAAGTTTATGCAGCCACTTATTCTCTCTACATAATACACAGGCATGAACATGATCTATAAAAGGAGGTGGTCACAGAGCAAGCACAACGAGGTGGACTGGCTTGCCTGATAGATCTTTGCCACCTGTAACAGATGTGATGGCTCCACAAAGGTATATAGGCTTGCTGCACCTAACCCCTAGGCACTGTGCCACCCAGGAGAATCCTCAGCTCAAGTTAGGTGCTCAGGATCACCATACAATGCACAGGTAGAATTAGACACCTAAGGAAGGGGTCCTTAACAGCCAGGAAACTGAGCAGGAAGCAACCTAAACTAGCCAGGTGTAAAGTCCAGGGGAATGAAGTGGTGTTTTGGCCGCACCTTTGAGGTTACTTAGGCACCTAATTCCTATTTATTTAGGCCTCTGGGCACCTGACTGATGGGTCAGAGGGATACACCTCACCCTGTTCAGGATTCCTAGTGGTGAGGACTTGAACCCTGCTCTTCTCGCCTGGGTGAATATGTTATTGGGTATCTGGTGGGGGTCCCTCATAAGCATTCCTGTTGAAACTGCTTTATATTGAACAAACATATTTATTGGTGCAAGGACTTGCATGTGGGTCTCCCACATGCCAAGTAAGTGCCCTAACTACTGGGCTGTGTAGCTAGTCTGACTTGGCCAATGAATATTTAAATACAAAATGGAACAGCTTCATCAGGAGAGATTGAGAGCGATCTACCCCACAGGGTTAGGGAATTCACCTAATATGTAGGAGAGCTGGGTTGAAACCCCTGATCCAAGTCAGGCAGAGCAGTGATTCAAACCTGGGCCTCTTACACCCCAGATGAGTGCTCTAACCACTAGGCACATACAGAAAGTTCCTGCTTTGTTTGCACCTGGCTATCTTCTGTAGCAGCTACTAGGCATGCTCCAAGAGCTCCTACAGGATCAGCCCAACAGGTGAAATAGGCCAGTACTTAAAGTGGTCTGGGAAGAAAAAAAAAAAAAAGTAGCATGTGTTTGTGGTGGGGGGGTAGATCCACAGAGGTATTTAGGTGGAAGCAGCAGTTTTAGTAAGACAGTGCTTAAAGCAGACTCCTGAGTGAGTCTACTTGATTTTTATTGAATTATTATTTTTGCCAGTCTGCAGCTCCTTGTGAAAGCCCCTTTTTTCTTTAAGCCCTGAGATAGGCGGGGAAAGTCTAGTTTGGGAAATCCACTTTGGGGCTGCAGCGAGGGCTCAAAGCAGCTTGTTAGCTGTGGGGTAGCAGCAGTTCTTAGGTGGCTTTGCACCTCCTGGTCAGCAGAAACTAAGGTGCATAGGGGACTTGGAACCTGTCAGGTTGAGTGGCAGCTGAGTGGTGGTTTTGAGAATATCAGTGACACTTAAATGGTGGACCCAGGTGCCTAAAGAGGCAGGTAGGCACCTAAATACCTTTATGGATCTGTCCTTAACTTCTCTGTGAAGCAGGGCCAGCTTGGCTTTTTTGCCATCCCAAGTGGCAAAGTGAACAACAACAACAACAACAACGTTGCGATTGGCGGCACTTCGGCAGCAGCCCTACCAGGCCACTTCAATTCTTTGGTGGCAATTTGGCGGTGGGTCCTTTGCTTCGAGAGGGATTGAGGCATCCGCCGCTAAATTGCTGCAGAAGACCCGAACATGCTGCCCCTTTCCATTGGCAACCCCAAGCACCTGTTTCCTTTGCTGGTGCCTGGAGCCGGCCCTGCTGTGAAGGCTCATATAGATCAAACGCTCATCATGGAGAGGTAGGGCCAACATACTAATCTTTACTCCAGGCATGTCTACTGTGGCATCTGGCACCTTTGTTCTGATACCCTTTAAAGGGAGTCAGTGCTTGCCAGAAAAACTACTAATATGCTAAGGAAAAAGGAAGCAAGTAATAAAACATATTTTGGATCAAACACTGACATTCTGTTGCACACATGTGAAACACCAGAAAGAACACAGTGCTGCTTTAAAAGAAGGAAGACCAAAATGAGCCACCATATTAGATCAATATTTGTCTAAAAAAATATAAACCCACAAGACACAGACAGCTACACTCAGCCCATAATGTTCTGGGAAAGAATATGGTAATTTGGCATGCCGGTCTTCATGAGGGCAGCAGTCAAGGAGCCTTCGGTGGTGTTTCTGCGGGTGATCTGCTGGTCCCACGGCTTCGGCGGCAATTCAGCAGCAGGTACGCCGAAGATGCGGGACTGGCAGATCACATGCAGAAACACCACTGAAATCCGTGTGACCAGCAGACCTCCTGCAGAAATGCCTGACTGCCATGCTTGGGACGGCAAAAAACAGAGCTGCCCCTGCTTGGCAAATTTAGAGTGTGGTTGGATTCACCTTATAGCTATGGAAAGTGGATCTATTACATATTACCCTATACTGGAGGCGATAAAGAACTCATTGAATTTGCAATGGGAGGTTATATATGGGGAGAGAAGGAAATCAAGTGAAGTGACAGAGGGGGAAGAGAAATAAAGACATAAGTACATCCCCTATTATGTATATGTCAACAGAAAATAAAATATAATCAAATGCATTTGAAGATTTAATATCGGTTTTAAAAATAATCTCTATTTAGAGACTGGCATTGAGTAACCAACCATCCGCTGAGGAGTCATCGACTACAGTAGTCATTCAACAGGTTGAGTTTGTGATGGTACCATACAGGACTGCACCCTCTCATCCCCTTGGCCTGCAAGTTTAGTTTGTAACAATTTTTCTGGGAGAAAATCCTGGTCTTGTGAAAGTTGGTCCCATAGAAGTCAATGGTAAAATTCATACTAGGAGGTAGCCCACTGAAGTCTGTGGGAGTCTTTCCATGGTCTTCAATGACCCTTGGATCTAGCTCCTAGTGCCTAGAGCCATGCATACCAAAGGAGCTAGGTAAGTGCTAATGGTAACCTTTCAAAAATATATTTTTACTACATAAATACATTGTGCATGGATGCTAGGTGCATACTATAGCTGCCATGTTAAAGGTAAATTGAAAAACTGAAATTGAGTTAAGTACACAGGTAGGTGCTGAGTGTTTGCATCAATCATGCTGAGCACAGAAGTATGTTTTAAAAATGTATTTTCTTCTCCAAAATTCACTCAGACTATTCCAGAATGCATCTGTCTCTGACATCATTAATGGAGGAGGGCACCATGGATGCCAAGGAGATTCTAGTACTGGAAAGCTTCCTCATTTCACTAATTTGTAGTTACCATGGATACATAGGGACCATTAATTGCTTCAAACTTATTAGAAAAGTCTGGTATAAAAGTCATTTTTTGTTTATGTATTCCTTTAATTTCACATTAAGTTAAAATGAGGCTCAGCTTGCAACATCTGTGAAAACTGAATCATGTGTCAAGTTATAGTTCCCTACAGCAGGGTTTAGCCTGAGGGCGAAAAAAAAAAAAAGTGGTGGTGCTCACCCACGCTCTGCCTGTTCACAATACCAGAATGAAATTCCACTTCATGGAGACTGTGCAGGTATTCCTAACATGATCATACTTGCTGTGCTTTGGTCAACAGTAATAGAATATTAATATTTAAATGATCATATTTAGGTTTCAGGGTTAACAGCCAATTCAGATAAATTAGAGTAGCTCACACCTCGGGACCAGCTATGTTGTCTGCAGACTCAGGCAGATACCACTGCATTGGCTTACATTAATTTCGCCATTTGAAAGTCACCTTTGGAAGCATGGGACTAAATACTTCATTTTTTTAAAAAGAAGTCGTGGATCACAAGATGGCAGCTGCAGTAGTAAAATACCAGATCAATTAGGCCTCTGCCCTCGGTGATGTCACACATGTTCCATTACTCTGGAATGTTGTGAGATAGTGTAGTTGTTTATTATAGAGGCAAACTGCTACGTGACTACATGGATGGGCAGATTTTTAGAAGGTGTTTAGGCATTGCTCCTCTCTGCATTGCAAGACTTGAGAACCATTTTCAGAAGTGACTTTGGCACTGAGGAGCCTAAATCCAATTGACTTTCATTGAAACTTGGGCTCCTAGAGGCTAAACCCACAAAGGAACTTGCATTACAACACCTAACGTTTAGGCGCTCTGCCACCCAGTGTAATCTACAGCCTTGACTTGAGTGCCCAGGCTCCCTATACAATCCATGGGGAGAGTTAGGCCCCTAAGAAAGGGATTTACAGAACCAGCAAGCTGAGTGGGAAACTGCCTAAACTAGCCAAAGGGGGGAATGCCAGGGACAGGACTTAAGTCCAGCCCCTTAAAAAGGTAGTTAGGTACCTAACTCTAGGTCATAGGGAGATGCCTATCTTCACTCAGGATTCACAGCAATGAATAATTTCCTAGAGTTAAGTGCCTAAGGGTCTAGGCATTATATAACTGGCTTTAGCCCTATCTAACTTTTGAAAATGGAATTGAGGCCTTGCAATGTTGAATTGAGCAACTCTTAAATACCTCTAAAAATCTAGGCCTCAGAGCCTAATCCAAGCCTGTCAAAGTAAAGTTTTGGATCAGTCTCTTAGATTCCGGAATCTCAGAAAATAGCTCAAGTTTCAAATAACCTACCTTCTCAAAACAATATTGCTGGATGCACTGATCATCTTTCAAAGCATTTACTTTGTGGTCTGAGTGAGGACTAATTTAAACTGTATGCTTTAAAAAAATTAAGTTCTAATCCTTTCTTTGCTCAGCACAGTTTGTGAGATTAAAGACCCTACCTTAACTTGCGGTGACAGGTATCTGAACCACATATGGTGCCTATGGAAGGTGGATGCGGCATGCATTTCTATTTTAGCTGGCCACATTGTTCAAGTGAAGTGTTGGTGAAAAGAAGAGTGTGAACTCCTAAAATCCTGCTTCCCATGCTGACTAAAATCAGGATGGGATAGACAGGTGACAGACTACATATCTGTGGAAGAGACTGCCAACCACATGGTCCTTACAGCACTCCTGCCAATAGAGCTACTTGCCAGTAGCTTTAGGAGAAGCTGTGAAACTCTTCCACGCAGAGAGGGGAACTCTGCCACAACAGCAATCTGCTAATATGTCTAAGTGTGGGGGAGGGCAGTAGAGGGACATGGAGGAAAAATCATCTCCAACATTTTAGCTGTGGGATGAAGGCATAAAAATGTGTCTGCTCTTCAATGATTGAGCTTGGCAGCAATAATCAAAACACTAAAATAAAGCATTTGTGACTGTTTCATGGTGCTCTGTACCTATCCATTTGCCTTTATATGAATGTTTCCAGCATTATTTCTTCTTGTATTCTTTTCTGTTTGCCACTATACATTTCACACATTTTATTGTGTGTAAATGTACATACACTGACATTTCCAAAAGTTGCTAATGATCTTGGGCACCCAAGATCAAAGACTTAAGGGGGGCTGAGTTTGCACAGCACTGGTGATAATCAGACCCCTTTAAAGGATGGCAAGTTAGTCACACAAAAATGGAGGCACCCCAAATCAGTCACTTGTAAATAGGCAGATCATAATCTCTATCAGGTGTCTCCTTGCAAAAATCTCTTCAGTAACAAACCTCATGACTCGGCAAGAGTTCTTTCTGCCCAAGTCCTGCAGTCCTGAAAAATGCACACTGCAGGGTTAAGTTGAGCTTTATATAAGATGCTCGGATGTGATTTTGGAATTAATCTGCGGACTTTAGTCAAATAAAAATAGATTTTTCTTAATTAATGGCTAGTTAACTATTTGTTTCATGTTTAAATTCTAAACTCTTGGATTCAGGGACTGTCTACTACTTTGGGTTTGCCTAGCATACTGGGTCCCCATTCTTATTTGGTCCTCAGGCACTACTGTAATAAACATGATTAATAATAATAAATAAAATAATAAGTTAACGTGCATTAGCTTTTTGATATACATGACTGCTGCGTAAAAAGTATGGTAGTTACAGTAGCAAGCCCCAAGTCAAGAGAAATTGATAGGACCCAATTCTAGAGGAAAGCATTAATGCTTTTCTTAGAGATCCTCTGTCTTTCCTGCCATTTCAGCTGAACACTTCTTAAACTAGGATCTTTTGGATTGACATTTCACATTTCACAGAATGGCATGGACCACGTAGGTTAGAGATGACACATAGAAAGAAAGATCTTATGTTTACATGCCACAAACTCATTGGAGATACATGAGGATTTTTTTTCTTGCTATTATGAGTCAAGTTTTAAGCTCTGTCTGTTCTGGCATGAAACAGCCATATTAAAGATAAACAGCATCACAGAGAAGAAAAAATAGAATACAGTAAGAGAGGACCCCTGTAGTACGAAGCCCATATAAACTGGATTTTAGGGTGGAAATTCTGTGGGCAGGAGCGCTGCCAGCTTTTTTGCTGCCCTAGGCGGCAGAAGGTCCCGCCCCCAAAATGCCACCCCCGACTGGGGCAGCCGAAGATCCGGCCACCACCCCCAAAACGTTAGCGCCCTAGGTGACCACTTAGGTCCCCTAATGGGTTGAGCTGGCCTTGTCTGTGGGGCCTAGGGTGAAGGAAGTTACTCTTCCATCTATAGGCAGGCCACAGAGCTATGATGCAGTCCTCCCCATCTGTGGCCTTGGCTACACTGGAGAGTTGCAGTGCTGGTAATGGCTTTACAGCACGGCAACTTACTCCCCGTCCACACTGGCAAGGCACATACAGCGCTGTATCTCCCTGGTTACAGTGCTGGTTGTACTCCACATGGAGGAGAGGAATAAAGAGAACAGCACTGGTGCTGCAGCGCTGGAGTGCCAGTGTAAACAGTGATTAATCTTACTACGTGGTAACTGACCTCCGGAATTTTCCCATAATGCTTTTAACTAAAGAAATCTCTTTGTTTTGTTGTGAACTCGGGGCTCCCAGAGCTGCTTATCTAAAAAACAAACACAGCAATTGTTTGCTCGAGCAGAGGCAGGCAGGGAATGTCCACAGCTAGTGTTTGCTTGAGGAGAGAAACAGCGCGGCGGCGGGGGAGGGAGGAAGTCAGTCGAAGCAGCTGCTTATCTGGTCTGAAGGCTATTTGCATTTAAGAGTGAATGAGAGAGGGGTGGGGGAAGTGGTCGGAATTTGCAAGGCAGCTGCTGACACAGTGTCGGCTCCAAAAATCCACTTTCTCTCCCCCACGCTCCCTGTCACACTCCACCCCACCTCCCTCTTTTGAAAAGCATGTTGCAGCCACTTGAACCCTGGGATAGCTTCCCATAATGCACCACTCCCAACACCGATTCAAATGCTGCAAATGTGGCCACACTGCAGCGCTGGTAGCTATCAGTGTGGCCACACTGCAGTGCTTTCCCTACACAGCTGTACAAAGACTGCTTTAACTCCCAGCGATGTACAGCTGCAAGTGTAGCCAAACCCTCAGTCCCTGGCTACTCTCTCATCTTCTGGTCAGGAATACCAGCTGCTGCCCTTCTGTGCCTGTGACATTATGCATGTCCAATGGCCAGAAAAATAATCAGGTCCAGCTCCTCTGCTCTGGCCTACTTAGGACTTAGCAAAAGGTGTTTTAAAGCTTTTTTGGACTTACAAAAGAAAAACAAGTTAAAATGAAAAGCAGGAATGCAAAAGTCATAGCTGAAATGCTGACCCTTCTCCATGCACAGCAGAGTGAGTAGAATACAAACAGGGATGAAAGTAACTTACAGGACTTACCGGTACTGCTGGAGTCCTGAGGGGGGTGTGGCCACATCCGGAAGAGGCACGGCCTCTCAAGATTTAAAGGCCCTGGGGAACCAGCTGTGGCTGGGAGACCTGGGGCCTTTAAATCAACCAGGGGCTCCCAGCTGCTGAGGTGGCTGGGAGAGCCCCGGGGCTCAGGGGCAAATTAAAGGGCCCAGGGCTCTGGCCGCCAGGGGGAACCCCGAGATTTGTGGGGCTGGGGCAGGGATTTAAGGGGCCCAGAGCTCCTGCCACTGAGGGAAGCCCGGAGCCCTTTAAATCCTGGCCCCAGCCCGGCCGCCAGAGCCGTGGCCAGGATTCAAAGGGCTCTGGGCTGCCTGCAGCCATGGAGAGCTTTGAGCCCTTTAAATCCCAGCCCCAGCCCAGCCGCTGGAGCCCTTTCAATCCCCACCGTGGAAGTCGATGCGGTCCAGCACGGCATACTGGCTCTTGCTGGTACGCTGTACCAGCCCGGACCTGCTTACTTTCACCTCTGGCTGTTTGTGTATGTGTATGTATGTGTCACAAACAATGCAGCTGCAGCCTGCCACCGACCAGCAGCAACCCCAGCAACCGGCCCCTGTGGGCTGCTGCCTGCAGAGAGCTAGCAGGTGCCGCTGGGCTGGGTCTGCCAAGGAGTAAGTAACCAAGGCAAAAACCACAGCCAGCCAGGGAGGGAGGGGGGAGGAAGAGAGGAAGGGAAAGTCAGGGGTGAATGAAGGACAACTGGAATAGCCTTCATGAAATATACAAGATATTTAGAGAAAGTTTTGTCAGTTTCAGCCTCTGCACTCTGCAGGCAAGAGAAAACAAAAAGAGATCTGAGATTGCACCTGATGTCCTAAGGACATTTCAGGTGTTTAAATCAATATAGAAAGAGGGTGGATTGGAATGAAAACTACTATTTCTTTCAAAGGAGGCACAATAATTTCCCTGAATATTCAGTTTTCCCCTCCAATCCCTTTGTGGTTTTGTCTATGGGGGCTATTTGCTTTCCCTGTGAATCTTTAGTTGCTTTAGCAAAATTGCTTTGCCCAAAATAAACCCTAATCATCATGACATCTTTCCTCCATGTTTTTTGTGTTGTTTTTTTTAAACAGTAACATTTCAAGGAGGATCTGCAAGCAGTTTGGACATCACAACCATGATCCTCTGCTGGGAAGGGAATGGGATAGATTTGAACTTGGAAATGGTTCCCGTTTTGATTGTGTTTAGGAGATCCCCTCATCCTGGGGGCAGAAAAGAACTGCCCCTGCCATGGTCACACACACCCAACAACAACTGGGAGTGAAATTAACAAGGATGCCAGAAATGGCTCCTAACTCTGGGCACTGAACTGCACAGGGAACAGCTGAGTTTAAACTATTCTTTTGAAGGCAGCAGCAGCAGACATCTTAGCCAGTGTCCCAATTGCAAGCTAGAGCCTAGAGGAGAACACCTGCTGGCGGTGGGGGTGGGGCTGGGGTGGAGTGGAATGCAGAGCTTTGTCTGCAGCCTGGCTGGAAGAGGGGGAGGGAGGAGCCGAGAAACCAATGTGACAGTGAGTTTTCCCCTTCCACCTGCTTTTATTAGCTCTGGATTTAAGATGTGCAGCCAAATGATTGTATTTGTTGTGTATATTAGTATTGGAGACAAGATCCCCTCATCCCGGGGGGCAGGAAAGGACTGCCCCTGCCATGGTCAAACACACCCTGCCCATGACCCCCACCCCTCAGCTACTGTGAGTGAAATTAACAAGGATGCCAGAAACCTAGTCCTGGGGGCTGAACCATCAGGTGACAGCTGAGTTTAAACTATTCTTATGTAGGGAGCAGGCTTCTCTCTCCCTCCGTCAGTCAACCTCCTTTTCTTACCCGTCTTCTGTACTGGCCCGTACCAGCTTACTTTCACCTCTGGATACAAATAATTGTTAAGAGCTTTAGAAGAGCAGGATTCTCAGAGCACATACTGTTGAGCAGCAATAAAGAACCTACAGTTGTTGCCATAAGAGAGTCAACTTTTACCAAAAGTTACTAATTTTTAAGTTTAATCTAGGAAACAGCTGATAGATCCAACTCCCCCCAAGCCTCCATGTTTGACATGCAACCGTCATTCTTTTGCCTGAGGAAGGCTGGATGTAGCTGCCTCTGGTTCTCCCCATTTCCATTGAACTGGAAGGAAAAGTTGCTGTAGAATAGTCTGAAATGCTCTCTTCCCTCAGGGTGGGTTGCTTTACCAGCACAGAGCTCCTAGCCTAGCCGTACCCGCTTGAAATCAAAAGGCGCTAGTGTCAAGCTCAGTTCTGCGCACGGTGACTAAAGCCTGCCTCTCTCAATGTACTTTTACAGAAAGCTTCACTTTCTTCTTCCATCAGTTAAATGTGAGCATTGGAAGTGACCAGATGTCCCGATTTTATTGGGACTGTCCTGATATTTGCTTGTTTGTCCTGTGTCCCAATCGATGTTTGATTGGGACACGACGAACAAGCAATGTTGACCTCTGCTCCGGCACAGGCAGAGCCCAGAGGGGCTCTCGCCCTTCCTCCACCAGCCCCGCCCCTCATTCCCCCATTGGATCCCTCCCCAAATACTTAACTGGCCCTGCCTCTTCCCCAAGCATGCTGGATTCCTCCTCCCTCCCAGGCTTGCGCTGATCAGCTGTATGGTGGCGCATGCCTGGAGGGAGGGGGTGGCCCTCAGCACTTACCCTGCAAACTGCTCCAGTACAGCTTCTGACGGCGGTGGCAGGGGCACTCCGGCACTTATTTATTTTTCTGCTGCTGGCATTTTTTTATCCCCTCCACCGCCCCACGCGTCCCAATATTTCATTCTTGTCATCTGGTCATCCTAATTGGAAGCGCTCAGACAGCCAAAGAATCTCTTCGAGATGGAAGTTTAGCGGTATTTCACGATTCAACACTTTAATGAAAATAAACCTTAAGTAACAAATGAATGAAAACTAGAACAAAACAAAACTATTCTGAATCATCAGAGCTACCAGAGTCGTTCATGAGTATGTTAGAACCTTCTCCTGGCCTCTGCTGTTACCATCTGAAGCAAAAGGAATAGTTAGAGCTGGCTGAAAAATGGGGGGCAGGGGAAGTCTTGTGAAACAATGCAAAACTCTGATGTGTTTTGCAAGCTTTGAAATGGAACAATTTTTGAAAACAAACAGTTTTGTGAAATAGTCTCAATTTTTCTAGAAAAAATATAGACTTTGGTAAATTAGAGTTTGAATTTCTAATTTTCATTTTTGCACCTTTTTACCTCTCCCTTCTATTTTTTGCTTCTGAGTGCAATAAAATGAATGTTAAACAGGGGTTCCCCCACCCCCCATTTTTTCAGTTTCCTTTTTCCCTTTGCTCCTTTGTAAAATTTCAAGATCTTTCCAACCTTTTCAAAAGTTACAGAACAGTGGAGATACTGGGCTTCATTTTTAATTTTACCAGTCTGTAATTTTCAGAGAGTTTAGGAAGTTTTGAAAAGTTAGAGTGGCAAAAGGAAAAAGGGGTTAACCCACAAACCCTTCCCCACCTCATTCAGTGGGAAAAGGAAGGAGTCAAGAAAAAGGATTTTTTTTTTTAGTTTAGACAAATACTGGACATTTTAAAAGCTTTTTGAGAAAGTTTTTGGTTTAGGAAAAAAAGCATTTTTTTCCTCTGAAAAGTTTTTCTAAAGAACAATTTTAAACATCTCTATGATTATACCTTGTGAGGTCTGAGCATAAGAAATCTTTCCCAGGTTTGATGTCACATTTCCCCTGTTGTCTGGGAAAAGCCTTTGGTCATATATTTTGGTTGGCTCTTTTAAGATTGAAATCTGAGTAGAATAAATTATTTTTCTTTAGTTTGTTACTGATCAGTGCTCTGTATTTATTTTCACAAGCCAAGGCCTTGACCCTGCAAAGATTTAAACAGCAGTTAACTTTGTACACTGTCAATAGTCCCATTGACATTCACAGTGAGTAAAATTAAGCATGTGCATGAGTGTTTGCAGAACTGGGGCATACTTTCCCCCAAATATGGTAATCTGATATATGGCTGAAAACGAGCATCGAACAGCAGTGTAATAATTTTTACAGCATTTTCCTTCTAAACAGTTGTTCTTGGCAGAGAGCCAATTTATATAGTATATAAATTCTGTATTTTCAGCAGGCCTGGGATCTTCCTCATCAAACTCATAAGAGATGTCTTCTGCTCCTTCCTGGGCCATTCATAATACTGCTGTAATGACAGCATAGAAAATCCATTACTCAGAGGGATTGTGGAAAAAAGCAGGGTACATGCCAGTGCTGCAAGGCACAGGAAATTAAAAGCAAACAACAAAGCAGGTGGAATGGAGCTGACAAGGTGAAAAACCACAACTGGTGTCTTTGTGACATCATTTACCTTCTGCATATCATTGTTTGGGAACGAACTATTGTTAAGCAACAGTTTTATGGAATTCAGTCGCAGTTCCAAAGCCTTTCCTGGTATATTCAAAAGGGATTTGAGAAATGATTATTTTATGACATGTATGGAATTGAATATGAAGTTAAAATTTTCAAAGAAAGTTACAGTATAGATCAAGAAAATAGAGATAATGAATTTTAAAAATGCTATGGAATGAGAATCAGAAAATGACTTAATAATTTACTTCGTAAACTGGAGTGATTCAGAGGCCATCTGTTTCATTTTCCCCACCCCAGAATCATATGCACTCTGTTTATGGTGGGCAATTGAGACTTCAGATCATTCAAAACAAACATAACTACACATGCCTGAGAGCCGGATTTTAAAAAGCTATTTAGTAGCGGTAATTGGAAAACTGTTGATGTACTTTTGCTGGAATATGCCATTCTGTTGAAGTCAAAATGTTTAATGAAATAGTGTCAGTTTCACTGACATTTAATTTGGAGAATAAAAGAGAGGGAAAAAAAAAAGAGAGTTCCAACAATGTTGAATGTTCTATTTCAGTTCCTTTCAAAATGATGGTTCATTTCATTTTTTTTTAAATTGTGTTATAATCCATGCAAAAATAAAAAGGCCATTGTCAAAATGAAATGTCTCAC
Source organism: Gopherus flavomarginatus (assembly GCF_025201925.1). Classification (NCBI taxonomy): domain Eukaryota; kingdom Metazoa; phylum Chordata; order Testudines; family Testudinidae; genus Gopherus; species Gopherus flavomarginatus. The sequence continues at coordinate 213,414,700 of NC_066617.1, read as the reverse complement.
TGAAAGTCAGTGGCATTAAAGTGCCCAAATCAGTTCTGAAAATAAGATTTAGGCTTGTAAATTACATAGAGAAACACTTAAATACCTTTAGAAATCCAGGCCTGAGTGACTGGTGCTTGTGCAAGCCATAATTTCACTACAGCATAGATCCTACTCCATGCTCTCCCTCCTTTGCCTTAAACCTGCACTATGTAGTCTGCTAAGGGTTCATCCAGCATAAAGGAAATGCCCTCCCTTGCCTCTCTGGCTTAGAGGGGTATGCTAGGGAGCATGGCTGAGTACATCCACCAATTCTTTGGGCATGTTCTAAATCAATTATACTCAGACTGAGGCTTGCGAGCTGCAAATGGCTCTTTAATGTGTATCCAGCACAGGATATTAAAACACTGATTATTAACCAATCAGGATGCTTTTACTATGTTATTAACCAATTGTAGTTGATAAAATAATAATACTGGATCATTTTGTTGCAGGAATAATAGTAAATGAAACAATGTCTTCACACTACTGTGGCTTTTTTGAGTAATGTTGATCACTAATTTGGCTGATGAACCACCGAGGTCCGAGTATCATTGGTCTAAATTGTCAGCAAATCTGAATCTTGCCATAGCAGATTTTAACAGTGGGAAATTCATGAGTGACCCAGTTGGACATAAATAGGCAACAGCTTATACTGGACTAAAATAATGCTGTACACAGAGGAGGTATAAAATGTAACTATACAAATTGCCCCACGGTGGGGGAAAGAATACATTGAGTCAGTCAGCAACAACAGAACAGAGCCTGTACAGGATGTGATCTTGTAGCAGCTTTTTCTGAGAGCAACCCCCTAGTTAGTTGACTTGGGCTGAACGTTGCATGGTCTCTAAAAGTCTCACACAATAGAATCCCCCGTGAGACCTGCTATTTTTATCTTGTCTTCTCCACTGTATTCAAATAAGCAAAGCTATCTATATTATATATTTCTCATTAGGCCTGTGAGGTTAGATTAAATGATTAGGTGTATTAAACAGCTATAGTACTGTACTGTAGGCAATTCAGGGAATAATTTAGATACTCCAATGTAAAACCAGCATAGGGTTCTGCTATACTTATTCAGCACCATGTGAGCTTTTGTTTTGCTATTACCAGATTGTAAATTATTTCTCCCAGGTTTAAAGATTTGGATTATATACATTTTATAGTAGCCCCAGGGGTGATAGATGCTGTACAAACATATTAAAATTTATCCTTGCTTTGAAGTTCTTACAGTTTAAGGCTCCTCTGAACAGACCAGCCACCCTCTTGTGGCCTGAGGTCACTCTTCAGCAATGCTGCCTCAGTTTCCCCATTTTCAGGGCATTCAAACTACCAAAACAAACTATTTTCTGGTCCAGCAACATCCTTCCTTGGGGCTGGATTTATTAAAATGACAAAATCATTCCCAAAACAAGCTTCTTAATTATCCATCAAGTCCATGCTCCCATCTTTCTCTCTAGGGTATGTATGTCTCCCAGGACCTCCCCACCAGGAGCCTTTTCAGCAAGACTCTGGGTCCCCTGGTAGCACCTACTTGCTCCCAGCAGTTTCTCAATTTCCATCTGATACCTCAGGGTTCTCTGGTAGTCTGCTCACTCCAGAAGCCATTCCCTTCTTAGCAATCCCCTGCTGACATTTCTCATTCCAGCTTCACATCACATGCTTGGTTGGTTAGTTCATTGCTGTTGATGAGTTTTTCTCCCCCTTTCCCCTTGTCTTTTCCCCTAGCTTCCTGCTGCTCTTTACATCAGAATCAGCTCCTCCATACTCAGCTGCTTCTACTAATTAAGCCCCACACCAATGCCAGCTGTGGTGGGCAGGACTAATTGGACAGAGCTGACCAGCTTCAGGCCTATGGCCCTTACAGGGGCAAGCCACCCTTTCACCGCCCTGAACTGGCTAATCTCATCCAATCAGGGAGAACCCTGCACCCATGTGTAGCACATCCAGAATCAATGGGCTCAGAGGTCTGGATTTGCACAGTACCCGATTTACAATGGCACCGGCCCACACATAGGAAGGGGCCCATAGTACATCACCTTACTACTGGTGGCTATCCCTTGGGCTGGGGGGTATGAGGGGAAGGTCAGGTCAGATGTGTGATGAGGACAGCAGGAGACAGACTGTATGTCTGTCCCTCAGCTGAAGGCAGAGCATGTCAGTGCCTTTTGCCAGCTGAAGGGCTCAGGGGAGCACAGTGGCCCCCCCATGCCAGGCCTGAGCTGCGCAGAGACAGCAAGCAGGAGGCAGTGCTGTGTGTCTGGCCTCCCTGCCCCCCAGCTGCTAGTACCACTTGGTGGAGCTGGAGGCCCCAATTTGGGTTTTCTGGCTGCTGCACAGATGGCTGGGCTCCCCTGTGGCACCCGAGCGCAGATTGTACAGCCCCTGCCTTGTCCTTGGGGTCTTGGGCCCTGGCCTGGCCTGGGGCAGTGCTGGCAGGAGGGCACTGCACATGCAGCTCCCCCACCCTGTGCACTCACCCTAGCCCTGCTGTTATTTGAATGCAGAGGCCAAACCGCAGTCATAGGAGTCTCGGACCATGCTAGGCAGGAGGCGGTGCCCGGTGGAAGTGCACCCCGACCAGTGGGTGCTCGTTGCACCAGGTGACCTCCCCCCTGGCCTAGGCCCCACAGAGCAGCTGGAGCCCCAAGCGCCCCATCCCCCCACCAGAACCCTTGGGGGATACTTAAGTCCTCCCGCCCCCCAAGCTTCCCTGGCCCACCTGTGCTCTGGGCCCAGTGTGGAGCTGCATCTGGCCAAACTGCAGTGAGGTGAGACCTGGCCTGGTTCGGTTCAGTTCGGAAGAGAACAGGGGCGGATTGACAGCAGGGGGTGGCTCTGGAGTGGGGTGCCTGAGAGTGATCTGGCTGGGCATTCCGGGGGGTCCAGTTTGGGAATTTAGGTTCAGGAGGAGCCCTGTTCTGGTAGGCAGAGGGGAGGTTTTGGGCTAAGAGTGGAGTCAGTTCATAGAGGAGTCTGATGTGGTTCAGCCTAGAAGGGGGTCTGCTCCAGTTTGGGGGCTTTGGACTGGAGAGGGATGCAGAGCTGATCCAGTCCCAGGGGGGTCGTTCTGGGGAGAGATGTGTATCTGGTCTGATTTGGAGGGTTGGCCCAGTCTTTTGGGGACACAAGCTGCTCTTAATCTGAGTCTCTCTGCCTGACTAGTATGAATAATGATGGTGTAAATAGAATGTATTAAGTTTTTTTCATATTTTTTATTTTTAAAATGTTTTAAACAGTTTTAAATCTGCCGCAATTTCATACAAAAGTTGAATTCAAGGCCTGGTAGTTCGCATGAGAAATGTGAAAGGTGAGATAGCGTGATGGTTCCCTTTTAGTGGGAGCAGCACATGACTGGTGTTTTGGCCAGCTTTGTTAGCTGTTTTTACGCATTGCATTTTATTTTGTATTTTTTCTTTTATAATTCATTTTATGTATACGTGTGTGTATTCTTTTTGCTGTATACCATTGCTGGTACTGTAGGGGCAGCCAACTCCATCTGCTATTTAAAGTTGTAAATCAAACCTGTGCAGCTGTGTGCTGGGTCAAAGACAACTTCTGTGTCAATCTCCTGTCTTTGACAATTGTTCCTCTGGGGATGGGGGGCGGGAAATGAAATTAAATAAAAGAAAAACTTTTGTGCAGATCCTTGACATATTTCCCTCCGAAACCGTTTTCAAACACATGCATTAGGTTGTGAAAGGGTAATTAAATCTTCATGCCCCCTTAATCCTTGGCATCCATTAAGATGGCTAATAAAGGTGCCAGTTGTGATACCAGCTTTGTGCTGGAGCATCTCACCTACTTGGAATGTGAATGAAACCACTATCTTCATATAGGCTGCTGCCATCAGATAAATAATGATGCTACTTTTATTTTGTAAAGTGCTTTGAGATCTACATAAAATGCTATGTAAGTGCTAATAATTACTTTCCAGCTTGGTCGTGTGTGTGTAAATAAAGAGCCTTGGTTCAATGTCATTCCTGAATCTGTAAAAATCATGGAAAGTTGGCAGTCCCTCTTTTGGAAAATTACAGTCATCTGGATACATGGCTGGCTGTTTGGCATGAAAATAAATTGAGACCAATTTTGCTTCTCTCAATGAGTGGAGGAAATTGCCCTTTATACAACTCACAGCTGTCCCAAGTCAACTTCTTCCAACATATATTTATACATACTATCCACTAGACATGCAAACTTCAAAAGTAATCCATCCTAAAAAGAACTCAATATTGCCAATGAGGATATGTGTACTGTTTTTTACGTCTATTCTAGGAAGCTAGTTGGAAAGGGTTGTAGAAATTCTTGGCAGAAGCTCTACCATGAAGCAGTGAGACAGATACAGAGTATCTTGAGAGAGAATACTTTTTCCTTCTTTCTAATAAAGTCCCTTGCTCCGTGTTAGAAAATAAGTGGTTATTTCTGTGATTCTTTACCATTGTCACATTAAATTGCCCCTAACTTCACTCCTGGAGAATTCACATTTCTTATCTTTTCGGGTCCTAGAAGGTAAAATAAATCTCATGACAAAACAGCATCAACAAGCTCAAACATAATTATTTGTTGTCAAGCATGGTTTTATTTCACTGAAATCTTCTAAAACCTTTTAATTTAATTGATATCTCAATGTTTGGCAACCAAAAGATCAAACATATCTTTCGGGACCATGGCTTTGATGATATATTGGGAACTTGTTCCTTGACCCCTATGGATATAGCTTTCTCTCCCTAAATATGCTTATTTCCTGTAACCTAATTTCCACCAGTAACTAAAGGATGAGAGTTGGAGGGAATCCTGGTTTTACACACAGTTCTGGAAGAGCTCCCATGGCTGGGCACTCACCAGGCTTCTGCATCTGGGCCTCTCACATGGGTCCTCTGTGCTCTATAGTTTCCTTTGGTCTGAATAGGCTGCAGCTTAGCAGTGTCTTTCCTCTGAGCCTCTCAAGCCCATTTCCTGGGAAAAGACTCCATCTGTTATCCTTCTATGGAAATGCCTCATCGTCCAGCTGCTTTTGGCCCTTGGGACCCAGTGCTGTCCCCTCAGATTCCCCAGTACCTTAAGCATACCCTTTCACAGAGCTCCAACTTTGTGGGCACTCTAGTTTTACATGTATCAGAGGGGTAGCCATGTTAGTCTGGATCTGTAAAAGCAGCAAAGAGTCCTGTGGCACCTTAAAGACTAACAGATGTATTGGAGCATGAGCTTTCGTGGGTGAATACTCACTTCATACCCACGAAAGCTTATTCTCCAATACATCTGTTAGTCTCTAGTTTTACAGTTACAGTTTCTGGGACACATGATAGTGAAAGCAAACAGATGCACTGACTTTGTAAGGGTTGCAAAAGAATCACTCTTTCCTTTAGCTAGTACAAGAAATATACAGATCTCGACAAAATAAATAAACACACCTATATGCATTTCCCTGCCTCTGTTTCCTCACCTTTGCAGAATGTTCTTCAGGCATAGGTCAGAGTTCCCTAAGGAGTGCAGGATCCTTCTTCTCTCCTGACCATCTTGCACATATCTTTTCTTCTAGAACAGTCGTCCCCAACCTTTTTCGTCTGGCACCTGCCAGATGAAGGATCGTGGCGGTGGTCGAGCATCCGCCAAAATGCTGCTGAAATTCGGAGGTATTTCAGTGGCCATGCCTCTGGATGATGCCGCTTGTCGGCGCCAAGCAGTGTCATCCAGAGGTGTTGCGGCTGAATTTTTGCAGCCTTTCGGCGGATGGTTGTCTGCCAGCCAGGATGCAGGCGCATGACACCCGTGGGCATCGCGTTGGGGACCCCTGATCTAGAACATGGGCTCTCTCTGTTCTCTTTTCCCTCTCTCTAAAGTGGCTGCTACAAGACCTTTTCTTTTATAACCTCCAGCCCCCTTTTTCAGGTGCCTCACTGATCAACCTCATCAGATGGTTCAAAATCCATTAACAGGTTATTCAGTGATTAGTTACCACCCCTGTAGAGTTCAAGCATGAAAAACTGGCTTACCCTGGGTGACAGCCATTTTTTTGTCTATTTAAATGGATGATCATCAAAGCTTAACAACTTTTCATTGTTAGACCTATGTCACCAGCTCTTGGCCTTGTAGTCCATGATGGAAATAAAGGACAACAGGAAAGCAAAGACCAGCCTTACAATCAAATTGGAGTTTGTTGTTTGGTAAAAATATATAGAGAGAGTTCATAATCTCAAAGAGAAGTAATAAATTGTGCGTAACCAGTACCTCCCCCCCCCAATTGTCACACCTGGATAGAGTCTAATGTGAATATTTTAGATGTTCTGGTGCTACCTTAGGGGAATCTGTTTTCCATGTCTCCATTTACACCACAGTGCATGGCGTACAATTTAGCATTATATAACAATCACAATTCACACTAGTGTTTCTTCAGCGTAGGAAGCTTTGGAAAGGGCCACAGTACCTGAACAGAAGTAGGGAAAAAGGTTCTAATGGTCACAGATTGAAATCATCAATGGTACAAACCTTTTGGCAATAAATCTACCACTACACTGTCCTCTGCTTGGAATTGTTTCATCTCAGTGGAGCTTATGCTCCTTGGCTGCAGAGCAGAAAGCTGTATCATCAGTACCTTTCACGTTGTGTAGCATTTGTAACCAGAGGTTCTGTACTGCTTATAGTTGGACAAAAGGAGGGGCCACTGAAGTTTGACAAAAGATTTCCATGGAGCTACAGCTCTGTGAAATAGCACATACAGTACTGCAAAGGAACCCAAGAAGCAAAGGCAACTCAGATATGCTCTATTTTATTATGCATACAATTTTGATTGTATCAGTGTTCGAGTTTCCTGATAGAAGACTGAATTAGATTAGTTTTTAGTCTACTTTTCTGTTCCCTACTACATTCATTGGTATCTGATTATCACATTGTGTACCTGACTTGTATTTATACTGATTTCCTGTATTGAATAAGCTCTCCTTTATATTGTATTTTGGAACATTTTAAGGAAAAATATTGGGGCAAAAAAGTATCAGTATTAAAGCTCTCTACTCAGTGTGTCAGTGGCCTATAGTTAGCATCCAGATTTTCATTTGTAAAAGAATTTCAGATTTAAATCTTTTATTACTGCAAATTTGTCCTATCATATTCATTTTTCTTCTTCTTCATCTCACCTTATTCCTCTATTTTCTTGTGTTCTTTCAACTGTTCTGCTTATGTAATATTTCTGTTTGAATTTATTCCACTAGAATAAGAGCTGCTCAAGCTCAGTTTTGTCCTAACCTCAAACTATATATTTTGTGAAAGATGGAAATTGGTGGCTGAGTGAATTAGTCACTATCTTTTGCCAGCTGGAATTGCTATTTGAATCCAATTGTTATTAAAATCACAGAAGACAAAGTTTTTGGTGGTCAAACTAAATATTTTTGAATTGCATCCTGTAGCATAAGGCATATTCAGGCCCTCTTCATATTATCTAGAGTTTGTGGATTTTATCCGACTTATTTCCACATTTTTACTAAAGGAAGGGACTCTGGTTACATGTTGAGTGTTACATGGCAGTGGTCTGTTTGTCATTATGTTTGAGAGGCTGTTATATCTGTACTTCAAAAGCTAAGAATGAATAGGAGCTCTGCAGGTTGTGCTATCTTTGGCCCTCAGGATCATATTCAGACAGCTCAGCATCAGAAAGAGGAAGACGGAAGCAGGTCAGCCATTTTGTTTTATCAGTCTGTTTAACATACAGTACTTTAACTGACATCCCAGCCATCCATTACATTACTATTCTTCCATATCCTCTTCCTCTCCTCACCCACATGTTTCTAGTAGCCTAGCTACAGGAAATAGATACACCAGCAGGCCTGATCTCAAGCACTACCATAAACGGTTGTATTGAGGAGATAGTAATTGGAAGAAAGTACTGTAAGCCTCTGGCAAACAAACCCACAGTCCAGGTCAGAAATAGGTTAATTAAAAGGAGATAAGCAAAGCTGTTGCGTTTTGAAATAGATAACATTAGTTGTGATTAACTTAGCTTTGAAAAGTACTTAGCAGTTTTTCTTCTCATACAATCTATCTTCCCTCAATCTTAGTCTTTCGCATTCATTCTGAAAAAATGTCATAATTAAGTGGTATTTAATTTACATTATTTTTCCTTTTTGACTGTGAGCCGGCTACAGCTCTTATTGAAGACAGTGAGAGTTTTGCACTTGACTTCAGTGGGAGCAGAATCTGGCCCTATGCCTTTTTTAATGCAGTATGGTAAGTAGACTTAGCAAAAAATGTATAGCATAGAGTTTAAGAGTTGTGATGATTTTGGATGCAGCAAACTCACGTTTATCATGGATAAAAGATTGCAGGTCCATAGGCCACAGGTACACTGAGGGCTCAATTAAAGCTCCTACAGCCAGTCATGTTAGGGAGGGGGAAGTAGTACCTGAGTGATAGTGGTGGGACACCTTTTACCTGAGGAGGGCAGGAACAGGCACACAGCCTCTAGCAGCCCTTGCTATACAAACTGCACAGGGAAAACCCCACATATGTTGACTAATAACAAAATGATTCATATAGATTGGGGGTAACTGGGCAAGTGGTTACCTCTTTGCATATGCATACATCCCATTTGTGCATGCAAATGTGAGCTCTTGCTCACCTAATGCACATGTGCACATTTTACTGGACACATCTGTTATGCAGAAGGGGACCTATAAAAATGTGGCCCATGCTTTCCTAGTGCTATTATATAATAAATGTTACATGGAGTCAAGCGCCGTGGAGAGTAATGACGAGTTCGTCTATTTAGGCTGCAAGAAGAGTTCAAACGATCACAGCAGTGAGTCAATGAATAGATCTCATTGCGTTCGGTGTGAAGTCCAGATCTCACTTTTGGATGCAAAAAAGGTCTTTGCAGTGAGACAAAGTTCAGGATCTATCAAATCACTGTACACCTTGTATAGCTATAGGGGTCAGAAACTTGGGCCCTCTGACAGGCAGACTTGGAGCGGCTAGAGGCATTCCATGTGCACTGTCAGGGCCAAATCCTGAGCATAGAGTGGTTTGGTTGTGTGCAAAATGTCACAATATCGCAAAGATCTGGCCTCCCTTCACTTGCTCACCATATTCTAAAGCAGCGTTGCATGCTTTTTGGCCATGTTGCCAGGATGGATAAAAACACCCCAGCACACCATCCACTCAAATGCTCCTTCAATTGGGCACAGGGATGCATGCCCTCATCTGAGCTGGGGCTGCCCAGAGATTTGTGGAGTTGTAGGATTGAAACAAATCGGGGACCTTCATTACATGATTCCTGCTGAAAAGCCATCAGCCACGATCAATCTGACTGGCACAACAGCCTCTAGTGATGGTTATGTTCATGGCATCCACACAGGGAAGTTAGATAAAAACATAAATACTCTTGCTGGAAGGTTGCAACATAACATTACTTTATTTCTTAGAATTCAAAATAACAACACATAAAACCCCCAAAACAGATACACACAAAACACTCTACTCCCTAGAACTGCAAGGCACAACTCACCCCACCTTACTCTGCTGGCTGGCTCTGATGTCACACATTTCTACAGATCCCTCTAACCTACAAGCAGGATCAGAAAGCCTCTTATACGTGTAAGTGACAACCTAAAATTCCAACACAGTTTTCAAATATACCACAGTAAAGATTGTCTAAACATCTAAATGCAGCTTATTCTATTGGTGGTCTATATCAATCCATTGGTAAAGTGAATATTTTACTGTCTGCCACCAACTACCTGCAGATAAATGGTTGGGTGATTTGGTCTGCCTAGGAGCTAGCTCTGGAGCAATTCTATGTATAACAGTAATAAAAATAATTGATATCTTACATTTATATACCACCTTTCCAGTCAAGAAATCCAGAGACACTTTACAAACACCACTGTAACACAGCCACTTACAGAGTGGAGGGATGTAACCAACCATTCAATCTACAACAGTCAGAACAGGAGAAAGTTTGGCAACTACACCAGAGCAAACTCATATTCTTAATAAATAAATAAAAGCACCCTAGGAGCCCCCAGTTTTTAAATCCTATCCCAAAGACCTACACACTCAAAGCTGCACCGAGCTCAGCTTAGCTGCCTGAGAAAATACAGAGATATATTGCCCATACTGAGATTTGAACCTGTGCTTCCAGGGAGTCTAGGTATCTCACATGTGAAGTTTGGATCGCAAAACTCTATCTCCCCCAGCCAAATTAAGCTAAAATAAAGACTTTTTCTTCCCTCAGAAGCAAGCTCCTCTGTGATGTGAACTTTCTATGACTTTTTGGCATTCATAGTGTGTTTCTGGCTGATTCATATTGTCTGCATATTGGCTGTGTTTTTCATGAAATGCATTACAAATGTATGTAACATGAAATTGGTCAGTTTTCACTATTTTTAGAATATATGATACATTTTAAAACATGTATTTGTAGGTTTTTCTTCAGCATTTATCAGCATAGTATCTGAGCCACTTACAAATATTGACTGATTTATCCTCACAACTCCTCTGTGAGGTAGGGAAGTATCATTATCCCCAATTCAATAAAACACTCAAGTGCCTGTCCTATTAGTGTATGCCTACACTGCATCTGGGAACAAGCCTCTTCGTCTGGATAGACAGATATGGAGTAACGGTGCTCGAGTTAGCATGCTAAAAATAGCAGTGTGGATGTTGCGTCATGGGCAGCAGGCATGGGCTAGCTAACTAAATACAAACCCGCACAACCCCTTGGGTCCAAACTTGTGGGGCTAGTCCATGCTGCCACCCTGTGTAACATCCATACTGCTATCACTCTACCTCGATATAACGTGACCCGATATAACATGAATTTGGATATAACGTGGTAAAGCAGTGCTCCAGGGAGGAGGGGCTGCGCACTCCGGTGGATCAAAGCAAGTTTGATATAACACAGTTTCAGCTATAACGCAGTAAGATATTTTGGCTCCTGAGGACAGCGTTATATCGAGGCAGAGGTGCATTTCTAGTGTGTGTCTGTCTACCCAGGCTAGGAGGCATGCTCCCAGCTGCAGTGTAGCCATACCCTTAAAGTCAGTGTCGAATCAAGTCCTAAATGACTTGCCCAATGTCACACTGGAAGTCTGAAGTAGATCTGGGACCAGAGGTTAGATCCTAAGACGTAGTCCTGTTAGGTTTCCTCTCAGATAATAACCTGTATTTGTAGTCTCAAGCTATCATATGTTTCATAGATTCCAAGGCCAGGATGGATCATTGTGATCCTCTAGTGTGACCTCCTGTATAACACAAGCCATAGAACTTCCTCAAAATAATTCCTAGAGCAGATCTTTTTAAAAAAATCTATTCTTAATCTAAAAATTGTCAGTGATGGAGAATTCCTTGCTAAATTGCTCCAATGGGCTAATTACTCTCACTATTAACAATGTATGCCATATTTCCAGTTTGAATTTGTCTAGCTCCAACTTCCAGCCACTGGATCATGTTATACCTTTCCCTGCTAGATAGAAGAGCCCATTATTAAATATTTGTTACAGACTGTAATGAAATCACGCCTTAATTAATGATTAGCTTGATAGATTGAAGTCCTTGAGTCTACCTCTATAAAGCACGTTTTCTAATCCTTTAATCATTCTCTTGAATCTTCTTTGAACTGAAGGATCAAAAATGGACACCATGTACAGTCAAGCTCAGGAGTTTATTACACATAGCACGGACGGAGTGTCACTTTGCTTATTAGACTCAAAGACACTGCAAAATAATTAATTACAATAGATTATAGAGGGTGCTCATTGGGCGGAGAGAAGCAATGGGGATGGGTTTTCCCAAGCCCTTGGATAGGTTCTAGCAGCAAGACAAGATAAGCACAATAAGCCAATGGTCTAAAAGATTACATAATGGCTCCGCCCAATGCTCAAATTAACATATTGCTGACACACAGGTAATTATCCCCAAACTATGTCTATTAAAATATAGGTTAAATCCTAATTTTGGGGTCCAGGGGAATGAGGTAGCAGCTTTCCTGGTTGACCAACAAGTACATTTCTGGAGATTTAAAGCAAAATAAAGCAGTAATTAGTACTTAACAATAACAATTGTTATAATTGTATACATTGTAATTTATAAGTTTACCCTAGCATTTCTGGGGGCTAGGATTGGCATACATCTGTGAAGGGAGGGTGTCATAACTTATGTCAATTATATTAGGCCTCTCCCTGAACTCTGTCTGGGATCTGAGGGGTATTGTACCACTGTCTCCTCCCTGCATTAGGGAGTAACCGTCAGGCCTTTCTCAGTGCTTCATATGTCTATAACTCGTGATAAGGATGCCCAATTACATTCGGAGTTATGCTGACTTCGCTCGTTGACTTGAAACACACAAGGTTATCTGTTTACCCAGCTTTCTCTTAGCCATGTACTGTTCTTTGTTAGCCGGCCATCATGGCCCAGGCCAAGCTGTGGACTCTGGGCCTATATTAAAAGTTCTTAGCAAAAACTGCAGTTAAGATCTTACATCCATAGCAAATGGATTTTGGCCCTTCAGAACCCTCTCCAATTTATCAGTATCCATCTTGCATTGTGGCAATTGGAACTGGACACAGTATTGCAGCAGTGGTTGCGCCAGTATCAAATACAGAGGTAAACTAATCTCTCTACTCCTACTCAAGACTCCCCTGTTTATGCATCCCAGGGTCTCATTAGCTCTTTTAGCCTCAGAGTTACCCTGGGAGCTAATGTTCAGCTGATTATCCACCACGACCTGCAAGCCTTTTTCAGAGTCACTGCTTCCCAGGATAGTGTCCCCCTATTCTATAAGTATGACCTACCGTCTTTGTTCCTAGATGTATGTATTTAGCTGTATTAAAAGGTATATTGTTTGCCTGTACCCAGTTTACAAAGTGATCAAGATCACTCTGAATCAGTGACCTGTCCTCTTCATTATTTACCACTCCTCCAATTTTTGTGTTATCTGCAAACTTTATCAGTGATCATTTTATATTTTCTTCCAGGTCATTGATAAAAATGTTGACTAGCACAGGGCCAAGAACCAGTTCTTGCAGGAACTTCCGGAAACAGACCCTCTTGATGTTGATTCCTCATTTACAGTTAAATTTTGAGACCTGTCAGTTAGCCAGTGTTTAGTCTCTTCAATGTATTCCAAGTTAATTTTATATACACCTCTATCCCAATATAACGCTGTCCTTGGGAGCCAAAAAATCTTACCATGTTATAGGTGAAACCACGTTATATTGAACTTGCTTTGATCCGCCGGAGTGCGCAGCCCTGCTCCTCCAGAGCACTGCTTTACCGCATTATATCCGAATTTGTGTTATATCAGGTAGCATTCTATCAGGGTAGAGGTGTAGTTCTATTTTTTAAATCTAGTTACAGTACATATAACTTTTTTCCTATATTTGGTGTGCTGCCATTTGGGTTTTCCCTTTATAAAAGTTAACTGCTCTCAATAATCTCTGACCACAAATACTTTTGAGTGGAACATCTGGTTCTAATGTAGACTCTAGAAATGTTACTTTTTATAATATATTCATTTGCTCCTAAATGATGATATTTTTCCCTTACATTTGCCAAGGACAGCTTGTATGCTCATCAATATCTGAATCAGCAAAGGAACAATCTTAGACCACAGCCTTCAAAAGCCACATAAATGGCTTCCCAGAACCTTAAGTAAGCTTAGAAGATTTTATATTCTGTCAGTGTAGAGAAGAAGGAAACCAGTTGCAGCTGTTTTTTAATATTGGCCTTCTCTGCTCCTCCTACTGGTACTATACCTGTGGCTACTCCAATCTTTTCTTTTTCCCTTCTGGTTTGACCAGAACTACATACTATTCCTGTTTACAATTCCTCATTCACTTCTAGCAACACCTATTCAAATGTTTAAAAGGGGCATACTCTTGCTCAGATCCTCTGGTGATGAATCATTTCAGCTATTTCCCTGTAACTTTTCAGATAGCTAGCCTTTCAGTGCTATCCATTACTATAATGTTCCTAACTATAGTGTCAAATAAAGGGCCTATATAAAAGAGGCTTCTGGTTAGTGTGACTAGAGGTCTCGATTTTATACGGACAGTGGCAATATTCAGGGCTTTTTCTTACATAGGCGCCTATTACCCCCCACCCCGGTCCTGATTTTTCACACTTACTATCTGGTCACCCTTCTCCTGGTAAGGTACAATGTCCATTAACAGAGAGTGTGGAGTCAGTGAATTGGGGAGGGAAGATGAGGCAGGAATGTTTCATGTATTTTCAGGCATGGGAAAGCATGCAAAGACTGATGAAGTCTGAATTCCAGTGAAAGCTTCCGTATAGGTCTGGTATCTCTGCAATGAATAGGGTATAAAACATGCATGAATGTGCTCATTAGAATGAGTGTGAAGATATTTTAAGATTTACTTAGGGAAACATTGCAAACAAGTGAGAGATTCTTATGTATTTAAGAGATCAGAGGCCTGTCAATGTAGCAGTGTAAAGGGCACTGAGTGTAAGCGGGAATCAGGTTTCAAGGATTGTTTATAAACAGAAAATCTTGAAATGAGAGGTTAAATTATGCATCACTAAAATCCATCATTCTATGTAGTTTTAGAAAACAGACACAAAGATTTTTCTTTGGTGGGGAAGGAGGCTGAATTATTTATCTGGGATTTCAAAACAAAAAACAACCTCTGCCCCCAACACTACATACTAGTATCTGTGGGGATTACAAACAGAAGGTAAAGTCTGTGTGAAATTCTCAGAGACTAAAGTTGTCATGGTAAGGTCAATATTTAGTATCATTATTGTGAAAACACCATTAAAAGTTTTAAAACATGTTCATATTGATGAAATTAATATCCCAGAGATGCATGGGAAAACATTGTAGAAGAGGGTGTTTGGTGATAACTGCTACAGAGTCAAGTGGGATTTTTGGGAAACCACTTGGAAATGGGAAGTTACATTATTGCATCTCTAATAGCCTCACCTTGAGCATATATTTTCAATGTTTCTGTAAAAGCACACATAAGCAGGGCTGCCTCATTGGTCGGCCACTGCCTTATCATTGAAAAGTGAGGGTAAATGACACACAATGTACAGTACATTCAGACAGTAACATTTAGATTAATGATGCAGATGAAGTGTTACATTCTCTAGGGTACTTGGCTTTGTAGAAGTACGTGAAACCACAGATGCTGCCAGAAGACTGTTATCTGCATGAATTATCTTTGGCAGTTCTGTTGTGTACAGACAACACACAGCTTCACACAGGAGATGCGTATACTTCCCGTGGCTTTGCGGAAATGGGGAAGGTTGGTGAGGGAGGTTCTTCATGAATCTACCCTCAAAGAGCAGGCTACAGTCAAGAGACAAGCAGACTCACAGAAAGAAGAAAAATATAAATTCCAGTTGTCTAAATCAGATGAATTTATGCTTTAGAAGACAAAGATAGTGGATAGAGTGGATAGTGGATAGAGCTGGGCAAATTTTTTTAAACAAAATGTTTTTAGCTGAAAAATGCAGATTTGTATCAACCAAAACATTTTGCAAATTCATGTCAAATTGGCCACAAAAAAAACACCCTGAAGAAGTCAAAATGCTTTGTTTTGGCATTTTTGAAATGGAACATTTTGACTTTTCAGTTTGAAACAACTTTTCATTTTAAATTTTACTTCACTCATTAAAAATCTGTTAAAAAAAGGTAAAAATCTTGAAAATGAAACAAAATGTTTCAGTGCAGCTTGAAGAAAACATTTTGTTTAACCCAGATTAAATGTTTTCAACTGTTTTGGTTTATTAAAATTTTTAAAAAAAATTCATTTCAGGTTGACCCAAAAATGCCCACCCCTCCAATATTTTGGTTTGGCACCAAACCAAACAATTGGTTATTCTCACAGCTCTAGTAGTTAATGACCGTTAAGCAGCAGAAACAGGACACTTTGAACTCCTTAGTGGCTGAAATAGTTCACCATGGTTTTCTATGTGCTTATAGTGCAAAGGCCACTTTTGGGGCGGGATGGGGGAGCACTCAGATTTCTCCTCCTTACAGCACAAGTGGGATCTGACATATCTTTCCCATAAGCTTCAACTCCTTTTCCTTGATACATCCCACCCTGAGCAGTGCTCCATTTCCACTTGCAGCAGATTTCATTGCTTCTTACATAAGAACATAAGAATGGCAATACTGGGTCAGAACAAAGGTCCATTCAGCCCAGTAACCTGTCTACCGACAGTGACCAATGCCAGGTGTCCCAGAGGGAGTGACAGGTAATGATCAAGTGATCTCTCTCCTGCCATCCATCTCCACCCTCTGACAAACAGAGGCTAGGGACACCATTCCTTACCCATCCTGGCTAATAGCCATTAACCTCCATGAATTTATCTAGTTTTCTTTTAAACCCTGTTACAGTCCTAGCCTTCACAACCTCGTCAGGCAAGGAGTTCCACAGGTTGACTGTGCACTGTGTGAAGAAGAACTTCCTTTTATTTGTTTTAAATCTGCTGCCCATTAATTTCATTTGGTAGCCCCTAATTCTTATATTATGGGAACAAGTAAATAACTTTTCCTTATTCACTTTCTCCACACCACTCATGATATTATATACCTCTATCATATCCCCCCTTAGTCTCATCTTTTCTGAGCTGAAAAGTCCGAGCCTCTTTAATGTTTCCTCATATGGGACCCTCTCCAAACTCCTAATCATTTTAGCTGCCCTTCTCTGAACCTTTTCTAGTTCCAGTATAGCTTTTTTGAGATGAGGAGACCACACCTGTACACAGTATTCAAGATGTGGGCGTACCATGGATTTATATAGGGCAATAAGATATTCTCCATCTTATTCTCTATCCCTTTTTTAATGATTCCTGACATCCTGTTTGCTTTTTTGACTGCTGATGTGCACTGGTTCTTTTTCTACCTCAAAGAGATCCCAGTTGAGTATCTCACCTCCACTCCCAGCTCTGGCACTCCTGCATCCTTTCACTCTCCTCCGGATCATGCGCATGCCCCAACCTCTTTTTAGCATCAGCACCTCGCATATCCCCATTTCACCACCTCTTTTACTTGGAGTTAAGCACAAATACAGGTGTTTGCCATGCTTTTTACTTTATAGAGAATGGTATGGCAATGCTGAAAATGGAGTTAAAATACAGACACGGGACACAGTTAGAGTCATGTATAGGAATCTCCCCTCAGAGAGTTGTGAGTCTGGATAAAAATGAATCCTGGTTTCAAACACCCACCCTATTTGGACAGTGCAAAACTAGAATCTGAGCAGCCCAGTTTTACATCTCCCCACCCCCGTATTGCTCATTTTTTCAAAGAAAGTCATAAGAAACAAAAGAATTACCAGTAACCACTCAGGTGCAAGCTAAATGGCAGAGCAACTTTGTAAGGGGCATGCAGCCAAGTTAATACCCTACCTCTCTTTAACAGCCACACCCACAACAGAAGGAGACAAAGAAACTCATGGGCAGAGCTCTGAAAATGGCAGGAGGCAGGGCCGGCTCTAGGTTTTTTGCTGCCCCAAGCTCTGAGAGCACAACTGCTGAAGCAAAAAAAAAAAAAGTGTGTGTATGTGTGTGTGTGTGTCCAGAATGCCGCCCCGGAATTGTGTCGCCCCAAGCACTTGCTTGGTTTGCTGGTGCCTAGAGCTGGTCTATGCAGGAGGGAAGGAATCTGTAGGGGGCCTGGGACTCAGACAGAGAGGACATGTGGATCCTGTTCCCCTAAAAATTAGAAAGAAGAGGTCTAGAAACAGGGACAGAGTAGCCACCAGGCTGGGTGTCAGCTCCTTTATAATGTGCTTTAAGCTCTACTGGTGAAAAGTGCTATTTCAAACCTAAATATTATTATTAATAAAAGGCCTGAATGAATATTCACATGTCTTGGGTTTATTCTGAGTTTGAGAAAATCAAGAATAAGCCTCAGAAAGGAGTAGAGCTGAGATGTGCTATAAACTCCTTAACTTAAGAAACAGCAACAGCATTGGATGGGAATTTTCCCTGAACTAATCTGTTTCTTGAAGTTTGGTGTGAATTTTGAGCCTTCTACAGAGCAATAAGGGTAATGAAAAGAAGGTGGTTATATACAAAAAAAGTAGAAAGATCATTACTTATGTTCTTCCAAAGCAAGATTCTTAATAGATTTTATTGGAAACTCGAGAAAATGCTTAACTCAGGATTTTAGTCTGATTGAGCTAAACAAAGGCCAATATGGTAGCTGTCTTAGTAGAGCTGGATGCATCTCTGACCCTAGGATCTCTCCTGGTTTGTATAAGTAAAATAAAATGAAATATACAGTATGGTTTTATTGACATATATTAATACAAATTTCAGTAATTTACAAAATGTTGCATGGAAAATATCTGCCTTACACAGTCCTCACAGACAGACCTTTAGACCATCATTTTTAGGTATTTTCAGCCTTTTTGATACTGCCTCTAAACTCACTTCCCCAGAACGTCTGTACACTGGAATGAAGCCTGGCCATGGGCAGCTGCAGGACGGGCATTGCATGCAGCTTCCATCTCTGCCGCAAAGTTTCTGACACTGCTGTGCTTGACTGGTACAGTTACCCAACAACTCTTGAAAACCAAAGGGGGTGCTCCTGGAGTGAGTTCTGTTCTGACAGGGGAAACCAAATGAAAGAGCTGGGGTTTTTCCCTGAGTCCCTGACCTTCTGTTCCATTAGGTTAGCCAGGGAGATTGGCACGTAGCAGCCATTTATTTTATCTTCTGCCTTCCCAAGAGTTCAAGGGAAACAATCTTTTGTGGCTTCCATAGTACAACCTTATGGAAGTCTGGGGGATGTATAGGTGTAACCGAGGGAAGAAGAGGGTCCTATTTGTTTACAGGTACAAATAACACAGGTGGCAATTATTTTTGTGCCAAGGCTAAGCTAAGCAATGTATTGTCAGAAGAGAAGAGGATATAATTAGAACCCGAAGAGTTTAATTGCCCTTTTGTAAGAAACGATGTGACAGACAAATTTGCCTTCATTTATCAAAGCTGCACTTTGATGTGTGAAAACCTCAGCTTATAAGAACAGCATTATGGAAGGGGTATTTTGAACTCATTGAGACATAGCCAAAAAACCTTAATTATACATGAGTTCTTACTTTAGCTTTTTTTAGCCATATTTTACTCTGGTGACTTAAGACTCTAAAGGTTGAGTCAGCAAAAATATGTTTGGCTTTAGTAGATTGAAAATCAGCACAACGCTGGGCAGAGGCTGAAAAACTGACTTCTGCAAGATGCAGATGGTCGATGAGCATTAGTTTCTACGCAATACCCGATTGAAGAAATTAGGCAATGTTTTTAAGGGGGTGCTAAGAAAATCAAATGACTTCCGAAGCAACTATAGGTTTTAATGCTCTGATGCAGGGAAGCATTCCTATTGAGGAAAACACATGAGCACGTACTTACAGTTAAACACATACTTAACACCAATTAAAATCAGTGGGACTTAATCATGGACTTATGGGCTTTCCTGAATCAGAGAAAACTAACTTATTATAGGTAACAATGTGTGATTTGGATGTAAGATTTCTGATAAAAGAGTAGAAGCTTGGTAGTTTGGATGTGTTCTTGGAAAACAGATACCGTGTAAGGAAGTCTGCTTACCCAAACAATTTTTTGTCATGGTATGATGGAGCAATGCTGTGCAATCACAGATGTACAAGAGGTTTAAAAGTAATTCATCTCTCTTGATGCCCTCCCCCCAAAAAACACAGACACTGTATTTGTGGGGAATCAACATATTGTGAAACACCTGATGGGCTTTTAGTTTTGACAACAAAGCAGTCTTTCTGATTCATGCTTCTTAGAATACATTAGAATGCAGCTGAAAGACTAAAGATCCCATATGGCAGATTATTGTCAAACAAACTATCTAGATGCCAAAAAAAAAATAATTAGGAAACTTACTTTGTGCAAAAGACCCACCCTTCCTTTGATTCAGCTAAATGCTTATCTAAAGGTAAGTATATTGGATAGTTTCTCTTTAATCCTTTAGGTTGGAAGTGTTCTGGCTATTAGAATGTGCATAAAATGTTGTAGGTATTTTCCAGCTCATTCTGGTTTTAGTGATCTTCCAGGTTTCAGAGATAATCCTTACACCTCAGATGAGGAACTGGTAGACTTGAAATTCATTCCTTAAGTGTGTTTAGTGTATTGTAATGGGTGTAATGCTGTGAGCTGGAAAGCTGGTGACTGGATATGCACAGCCATACATCTCAAATGTCCCTGTTCAACCTAGATTAAAAATGACCTCTTGTCCACACAACGCCTGCTGTTAGCTCACTTTTATGATCACAAATTACAGTGCAGACCCAGCCTGCAATGAAGCCTCACAAACGTGAATAGTCCTTACGTATTTGGCTTTAGTGAGACTATTGGTGCAGGAAGGTTTGCAGGATCAGGCTTCCTATGAAGCTGAGATTATAGTAAATGTTATTTATTCAAAGAAAATGAATGTCACACCATTTTAGGAGTCCTGCAGGAATAAGCTCTGAACTGTTCCCTGCTAGCCTGAGCAGGTTTTTGTAGAAAAATCAGCAGAATTCTCTCTCTTCATCTTTTTATTTTAAGAGAAAAAAACAATTCTGCCACTTGTAAAGCTTTTCAATTTGTTACAGGCTGCTGAGCTGCACTTCATTTTAATTCATATACACTGAAAAAAGAATAGGTTTGAAACAGCAGCATACACACTCATGTTATAGGGAACATAGGTAGTGCCGGGGGGGGGGGTGGGTGGGTGGGATGCGAGAGCTGATACTGGAATCAGCTGAGGAGCCTGGGGTGGGAGAGTTTGGGACTGCCTACACAAGGAGACTGAGGCAGCCTGGAGTGGAAAATGGGATGAGGGGAGGGAACCTGAGATTAGGAGTGGGATGGTAGGAACGCTGGGACTCAGATGGGAAGCCTGGAAGCTGAGTGGGACTAGCTGGGCAGGGAGACGGGGACTGAGATGAGAAGCCTGAGGGGGTGAAGATTGGGATCAGCCAGGGGAGGAGGTTGAGTCTGGTCTGAGGAGCTGTATGACAGCCGGAAGAGACAGGAGTGGGACAATGACAAGTTGGATGGGACAGGAGGCAGAAAAGTACATTCCTCTCATAACCTTGGACAGAACACAGAATTCCCAGGTCTCACCATTGCTCTTCTGGCAGCAAATATCTGTGATGTCCAATGGAAAATTGTGAGTCTTATCCCTTTCTAGTGATAGTCCACATAAAGGATGATGACCTACCAGTTACTCCATTAGTTCAAGTGGCAGAGGTCTGAGTGGTGGATCTAAAGATTACAATCCTGTTGATGACTCACATGGGTGTCAATATGATTCCACATGATGGAACGCCTGAATTTTCAATTTGCTTTTAAAAAAAAACTAGGAAATTACTCACAAACAATTATGTTAAAGAACATTAAGGTTGCAAAGTCAAACATTTAAAAGTTAGGAAATGTCAGAATTAAGGTTGTCTGAGCAAACTTAATTTGGCCCCCTCATGTATATGCATTATGAGACAATCTTTAATTACCTGATCACATATTATTTCTTTGAAAGGACACCCACCTCATTTACTGCATAGGTTGGATAGTGCTCTCTATGAGCAAGCTACCTGGAATTTCCCAGAATACAGGGGCACAAAAATGGTTGTGATACACAGGTGCTGTGGACAGATCAACATGGTTGAGGGAGGAATAATGCTGCTGTGCGGAGGCACAGAACTGTCTTGGCTATAACAGTGTTAAAGCCTGCTTACACCTAATATAGTTCTATCTGTATTGTAGCCAGAGCGCTTGTCTACAACAGGTTTGCTTCCAAAGAATGCCTCTAGCCTAATCTATTATAAAGTGAATGGCTGAGTGAGAATTGACCATGTATTTTGCAGATGGTTTTGCATATAATGATTTTTTTTCCTGAAGGAGAACCTGTGTAAATTGGTTGCGTTAACTTCTTTCTCTCTATTTGTCTTAATCTCCACATTTTATCTGAGTTGCACAACTCCCTTGAGAAAATGGGCACAAGCTGGTTGCAAGTTTCATTCTACATGAAATGCCGTAGAATGATGCTCTGAGGATATTGCTTAAACCAAAGAAAAAGGAAGGAAGGAAAAACATTCAGAGTTAAAACTGAAACATTGGCCCGGGATGTAACGCTTGTGTTTAAGTACCAAACGGGTCTCAAATCTGTGGAGGAGGATGTTACATAACTTTACAGTATGCTGAACCAGTGCTCAACAGGATGCATTAAGGATCGGTTGTCAGAATGGATTTTCAGATTCACTTCTGAATTTCTTCACTTTTGTGTCTTTAACTCAAACCCTTAACATTATGTTAATATAGCTTTTTGTGACTTAATTTACTTTAGTATCAAATTAGGCCTGAGGGATATCACATAGCCAAGTAGAAGGAGGAGAATAAGGCTGGTCTTTTTATTTAGCAAGGCAATTAGCAAGGATCTTGGGTAGATAATTTTACCCTTGATAACAAATCAACCAATCTTCCAGTGAGGCAAATAGCAATTCAAGCAGGAAAGCTGGACAAGGAATATCTGAAGTAGAACTTCTAGAGATTATGAAAGAAATCTGCTGATGTGCAGGTTTTTGACATTTCAGCATCAGCATCAAATGACACAATTCAGTTTAAACAAAACACCTCTGTGTGGAATATAGTATTACTTTCAAACACTATTTTTCATAGCAGGTGAGCAAGGAATTATAATGTTAGACAGAAGGCCACTTTACTAAGCTGTACATTTAAGTATTAAAAAAAATATTTGGGTTGGTAGAGTAGCTAGTCAAGTTACAGTACAGCACCAATGTGCAAGATACAGAAAATGTTCTATGCTGTATAAAAGAGGGAGAACAGAAAAGCAGCAAGTTAATCATGCTTTCACTAAGACTGCCCCAATGAGATTCTGTATCTCAATATTAGGTCATAGGCACTGATGTTACATTTCCAAAGCATGTGTTCTGGTGCATGCTCTCAAAAAGTTCAAGCATTTGGTGGCTGTCTTGGTTCTCATAAACTAAGGGCTTGGCTACACTGGAGAGATGCAGCACTGGTGGTGGGTTTACAGCGCTGCAACTTACTCACCGTCCACACTTGCAAGGCACAAACAGCGCTGCATCTCCCTGGCTGCAGCGCTGGCTGTACTCCTGCTCTGCTTGGGGTATAAGGATTGCAGCGCTGGTGATGCAGCACTGCTCCACAAGTGTGGCCACCAAGAGCGCTGTAATTGGCCTCCGAGGTATTCGGAGATATCCCAGAATGCCTGTTCAGCCACTCTGCTGTTTTGTTGTGAACTCCGGGCTCCCAGAGCTGCTTATCTAAAAAACAAAAACAGCTCGTTTGCTCGAGCAGAGGCAGGCAGGGGGATATCTTTGGAATGTTCACAGTTTGCTTGAGGAGAGAAGCAACACAGCGGGGGGAGGGGAGGAGTCTGTTTTGGAGCAGCTGCTTGTCTGGTCTGAAGGCTATTTGCATTTAGTGTATAAGAGAGGGGTGGGGGAAGAGGTCGAAACTTCTAAAATGATTGAAGGTTGGTGCTGTGTATCTTCCAGTCCTTAGAACTTGCAAGGCAGGGAGCTGACACAGTGTCAGCTCCAAAAATCCACTCTCTCTGTCTCCCCCACGCTCCCTGTCACACTCCACCCCACCCCCTCTTTTGAAAAGCACGTTGCAGCCACTTGAACGCTGGGATAGCTGCCCATAATGCACCACTCCCAACACCGCTGCAAATGCTGCAAATGTGGCCACACTGCAGCGCTTTCCCTACACAGCTGTACGAAGACAGCTGTAACTTCCAGCGCTGTACAGCTGCAAGTGTAGCCTTACCCTAAGTGTAGGAAACTTAAAACTAAAAACTATAAGTCATCCCCTGAAAAATGTAGGCTTAGATATATTATTATTTTATGGCATTCCCCAAATGGTATAATCCCAGCACAAGGAGAAAGACATAGTGTCTGCCCCCAGAGCTCTTTTAATCTCACATTAGACATGACTCAACTAGTGAGACCAAGAAACTAACAGCATAAGTGGGGCAAAAGAAATATGGTGAAGAAGGATGACAGTTACAGCCATAGGGTCCTATGGTTACTCAGGGGAGTCAGGTTTGGGTGCTAGGTTTTTGTTAATGTTATAGTAGTAGGGACTTGTGTATGGTGGGCAGTGCAAAAGAGGATAAAATGCTTTTTGAATTGGGAGAGGCCCAGAGTGGACTGGGCATGCCAAGAGCAGAAGTACAGAGGTATCCCTTAGCAGCACAGGCATTTTCTATTAAGCAGTCATAATTTATCATTCTGGTGAGTCTGTCAGCTCTCCCCGCCCCATCGAATGGTGTGATGCATAGAGAATACACTGCTTCTCCAGTGCAGAGGTGGATAGAATCTCAGTTGGATAGAGTTATAGCCTTGCTGCCTCCACATCACCTTAGGTATCCCGAGGCTGCCGTTCTGGTGTTCCCTCAAGCTCAGGGACTGCAATTGTAATGGGCCTTTGTCTGGCAGCTCCTTGTACTATTTCTCCCCACACCCCAGGGGTGGCTCTAGCTTTTTTGCCTCCCTAAGCATGGCAGTCAGGCAGCCTTCAGCAGCGCGTGTGCAGGATGTCTGCTGGTCCTGCGGCTTCAGCATACCTGCCGCTGAATTGCTGCCAAATCCGCGGGACCAGCAGGCCTCCTGCAGGCGCGCCGCTGAAGGCTGCCTGACTGCCGTGCTCACAGGGACAGGCAGGGTGCCCCCTGCGGCTTGCCACCCCAGGCATGCACTTGGAGCATTGGTACATAGAGCTGCTGCTGCCACCTCCACCTCATATACTCACATATCTGTCTAGGTCCCCACCACCACAATACTGGAGCACCTCACAGTCTTTAATATATCTATTCTCACAGCACCCTGGGAGATAAGGAAGGTGAGGTAAGTGATTTGCTCAACGTCATGCAGAGAGTCTGCAGCAGACCAGGGACTTGAACTCCAGTCTCCTGTGGCCCAGGCTAGGCCCTTAACCACTGGACCATATTTTAAATGGCAAAAAGAGTATATTGAATACTCTGTTGTATGAAACTCTGTTTGTGCTAACAATTCTGGTCACACTCATACTGTCCAAAGTTGAGTTACAATCTATGCCTAAGTTTGGTAGTGGGCTAGAACATGACCTCTGAGGAAAGATTGAAAAAATGGTTTTGTTTAGTCAGGAGAAGAGAAGACAGAGGGGACATGATAGCAGTTTTTAAGTACATAAAATGTTGTTACAGGGAGGAGGGTGAAAAATTGTTCTTCTCAACCTCTGAGGATAGGACAAGAACCAATCGGCTTAAATTACAGCAAGGGAGGTTTAGGTTGGACATTAGGAAAAACTTCCTAACTGTCAGAGTAGTTAAGCATTGGAACAAATTTGGATATCTGTCATTGTAGATTTTTAAGAATAAGCTAGATAAACACCTGTCAAGAATTGTCTTGTTATTACGTAGTCCTGCCTTGATTGCAGGGGACTGGACTAGATGGCCTACTGACGTCCCTTCCAATGCTCAGATTCTATGAAAATATCAGAAAAGGGGGAGGACTATAAGGAGACCTAGAGTGGTTGGAAAAGGATCAGGAGATGTATACTCATTCTTATCATTTTCGGCTAACTCCTTTAGCAAAAATATACCTGAAGCATCTATTCAGAGAGCAGGACCTGATCTGGTAGTCTTTACTCAGGCAAAATTCCCATTATTTGAGAAGTAGTTTTGCCTTATTAAGAGCTGCAGAATTGGGTCATCATTCAGCAACCCTACTGTTTTAAAGAAATAATGTTAATAAAAATGTCTTTAGTAAAAGTGAATTTTCCCTTTCAATCTGCTGCACTTTCTCTATAGCTCAGTACTTAATAACAGCAGCAGGGTAAGCATGAAAACCCCATTATTGAAATATCATTTTCTATTGTATCAGTCCAAAGATTTAGCAGGCTGCTGCTTACTGTTATTACATTGTGTTTAGCTAATTTCAAACTCCTGACTTGCACACATGTTCTGAGTAGGATACCCATAACTTGACTCTGGATTGGTGTCTGTCTGTCTCTTAGTTCTTAAAAGTGAGGAATCTGACAGCACCTCTTGTAAGAAAAACAAAGTTATCTGCTTTCCTTTCAGCTTTTCTTCAGGAATATTTTCCCCACCTCTTTATTCCATGGAAATCTAGAAAATTGTTGGTAAAAATGTAATTGCAATTTTTGGCTTGATTCACATTATCTGGGAATCAAATGTTAAATGCAATAGAATCTATATGGCAGGTCTTTAGAGTCTGAGCAGTTCCATTGTTTCTAAATGGTAGATGATTTTAAAAACTCCTTAGGTATGAGAACTAAATGGCAATATAGGTTGCCTGCCTCTAACCTCGACCCTGAAGTAAGAGGTAATTCACTCTGCTAGCAAGCTCCGTCCTAGGCTACTCTCTTGTGTAGTCTGTCAGTTCTTGATGATTTACTTAGAGGAGCTACGAAGCATATTTTATTAAGTATAACTTCATCTATTTAAATCATGGTTCTTAAAGGAAAATGCTAGCATTTTACTTTCTACTAGCTCCCCAGAATCTCTCAGGCAGATTTTTAACCTTGATGTACTCTAGTGAGCACAGGCCTTCATCACTGCTGGTGGCTTTCAGCACTAGTTATTGTGGGGTTTAGCTGCATCTTCATGTCTATCACTGAGTACGTAGAAGCAAATTCATTACCAAAAGGCTGGCCTGCACCCTAGGCTGCATTTTCCCAGCACATGTTCTAACTGAATTTCAGAAATGGTTAAACAGCATGCAATTAAAATTGGAAGTCCAAAGTAACAAATTGCACTCCAGTCATTATGCGGGTGAGGAGGCATTTATGATTCACTGTCCAACAAATCCCCAGCAGAGATCACAATCCCATTAATGTGCTTGCCAAAAAAGAATTTGATATTAAACATTTGTCTTCAGGCAAGAGAGATGAGAACCAGGGAATAATGAGCAATTTTTATGACATATTACACCGAATAGCACATGTGAGTTTACTGACTTGGGGTCTGATGTAATGTCCACTGATTTTATTTGGCATTTGGAGCAGGCCCTTGTATAGCAAGATCAACAAGCAAATGATACAACATTGATCAAACAAGCTTTGCAGAATACCTTTTAGTGATTCAAAGCATATGCTGGACAGTCTCTTGAACCAATAAGGAGCTATAAAAGTGCCAGTCATAGGCCTGAACATGGAAAAAAAATACAACTTTAGTGTATGATAAAGCCATGCAAGCTTTTAATCCTAGCTAGCCAAGACCCAAGAAGCCCACCCAACAGTAAGAAAAGAATGTCAAAGATGTGGCAAGAAAAGCCCCTTCATGAAACATCTTCCAGATGAGAATGTTCAAACCCCAGTCAGGGAATGGGTAGGTCACATTTTATGGGCAAGGCAATCATACAGTCAGGGTGTGAGAATTCCAGATTGGTCAGGCAATGACTACAGGACAAAAGGACACTGAATCTGAACACAATCTTTATGACTGGCAGACCTTACAGCATGTCAGAACTGCAGTGCCCTGAATGCAGAATTGGAAGAGAAACATTAAATCTCTAGGTGTATCGGCATCATTGTCTGAAGTATGCTTTAGCTAGTGAAAGAATACACAAAATGCTATACTGTGATGGGGGAATTGGAAGCCATAGTGAAGAGAGCTGGAGATTTCTGTGACAAAGCAGAATCTAGACATCAAGCAGTTGTAGACTGGAAAGAAAGTGTTTGAAAAAGAATGCAAATTAGCACAGGAACAATCTTTGGATTTATACAAGAGAAGAATAAAAAGGTATTAAAATACACTGAGATTCCAAGTGCAAGTGCAGTTCTGATGGTACACATAGATGGAGTAAACAAAACTGCTGTGGGAGGACCTCTAGATGAGCATTGACACTTCAATAGTGAAAACATAGAACCAGGAAGACAAATACATCCCTGTCTTCCATTACAGGTCATTCAGGCCCTGATTTTCAGATGGGCTGAGCACTACAATTTCCAAGTGAAGTTAATGGGCGATATAAATCCTCAGCATCTGTGACAATCAGGCCTTCAGAGACTTTGGGCCTGGTCCTGCAAGCTGCGGAGTGCCTCCAGAGAGGTTTCGAAAGCCCACAGCTCCCATTAAATGTCAATAAGATTGAAGGAACTAGGCACTCCTCCAAAAATGCTCAGCACCTTTGCCAGGATCAGGCCCAAGTAAGATTAAGACATTCTAAGTTTGGTGGTCACTGGTAAAATGAAATTGTTATGGATGGATTTTTTCAGTGTGTCAATTAAGGGGAAGAGTTGATGTAGTTTGGGAGACTTGCCTGAGAAGTGCAAACTTAACTCTGCATTTTCTGGGATTTTGGAGGGCACGGGATAGAGAGAAGGGGGCTTGTCCATATAAGACAGTTGTACCAGTTCAACTGAAATCAGTTTAAAACCAATTTATTTAAACCGGTGCAAATTCCTGTGCAGACACTCTTATTTCAGTGTAAATGTGGTTTATTTCAGTTTAGCTTAAATAAGTAAGGAGTTCAATAAAGCTAAATCAAAATGAACCACTCAAACCAAATTTAAGACGTCTAACAGGATTTTGCACTGGTTTAACTAGATTGGCTTAAAAGTCTCCAAGTTCAACTGGCACAAGTTTGTATGCAGCCCAGGCCTCTAACTGTAATGTTCTCAAAAGGTAATATGGACTCAAACTGTAGATGAAACAATGAGGGAGGGCAGGGGGGAAGCATCAGGGCCCTGATTCTGATCTCACACCAGTTTTATACCAATCTGATGCCCTCGTTGTGAGTAGTGTTTTTCCAGATTTACACATGTGTAAAGCTGATCAGCTGATTTACATGTGTAAAGCTAATTTTCTAATATTTGAGGCTTTTATAATATTACTTGTTTATTAATAGATAGAACTGAAAATTTACATGAGTGTGAGAGATGTGGAGGAGAAACAGAGTGAAGAATGGAAGAAGTTATGATTTGCCCAAGGCAGCTGATTAAAAAGCAATCTTTTTTAATGGTGTCACCTTAATAATTTCTTCTGTGTCTATCTGCCACTGCTAGTATTTTCCTCACCTCAGAGGCTGAGCTGGCATTCTTTAGAAGAACTCTCCAGAGGTTTGTTGTTACAGTTAGATAGTCTTATTAGTTTAACCATTTTCTATTCAGGCAACAAAGTGTGAAGTCATTTAATGCAAAGAAATTAGCCTGTCCTTCAGTGGTAAAGGAGAGAGACAAGTGTGTATATTATATATGAATCCCTGCTTCTCTTGCTTTTCTTCTTTTTGGATTCAGCAAAGTGCTTGCATAGCTTTGGCAAAACAACGGCTATTGCTTTAGTGTGGACATGTGTATTAATATACTACATGGGATTTCTTAAAGATTGCTCTAGTTTCTCTTTGCTGCTATTTTAGGCAACTCTCTATGCTGCTTAGACGGGGAAGAGACTTTTAATCTTCAAAAATGTGTATACTTTAAATTAATGCCTATTTAAATACTGGCTTATGATTAAAAAGTCTGAGATCCTCACAGCCATTTATAGAAACACATTCTACCAGAAAAAGGGTGAAATTCTATTTTCTCTTTGAATAAATTGGAAGTTTCTATATTCGCATTCTAATTCCATGTTTCAATACCAACAGTTTTTAGTGCTAGAAATTTTGCTGTTGAAATTAAAATGCAATTGCATCAGCCTGCCATGGTCCTATGTTTTGAAACATGGCAGAAAACCTTTTAGTATTCATTTTTATACCAATAGATATAATGACATTAAATTATTTGATGCAGTCAGTCAAGACACCTGGTTGATTTGACTCATGACATATTTACTCTGGTAACTCTCTATAATATCTTTCTAGTAAGGAAGCCTACTCTCATCGGCCTGGTTTACGCTGTGGGGAGGTGTCGATGTAAGATACGCAACTTCAGCTATGGGAATACCATACCTGAAGTCGACGTATCTTATCCTGACTTACCTCCCGTCCTCAAGGTGTGGGATTGACATCCATGGCTCCCCCGTCGACTCCGCTACCGCCGCTCACTCCGGTGGAGTTCTGGAGTCGACAGGAGCACGTTCGGGGATTGATATATCGCGTCTAGATGAGACGCGATATATTGATCCCCGATAAATCGATCGCTACCCACCGATTCGGCGGGTAGTCTGGACATACCCATAGGCTCTGACCTGCTCTCATTGAAGTCAATGGCAAAACGCCCATTGAATTCAGTGGTGCAAGGTCAACGACCCACAGTTTTTAGCAACAAGCGTAAGGCTAAGAGAAGTTATTTTAATGAAGAAGGCACACATATTATTTATACAGCAGAGATACTACACTTATTCCTGTGCTGTGAGGCTGGGTTTATTTGGAAAGGGAATTTGGGGAGAGAAATATCAATCTAACATGTTCTGGATTTTTTTTAGGTTTCTGGTTTATACTTCTTTTGGCATATATTTATATAACATATTATTTTAATGAATTCAATAAGAAATTCATGTGATACATATAAAGGATATGAAAACTATATTTTTATAGTATGAGAAATACTATAAAGGTTTGACTTTTCCAAAATGCCCACTAATTTTGTGTGCTTTCCTTTTTTGGGTGCTCAACTTGAGACAGATAGAAGCCTGATTTTCAGACGTGCTAAGCTCCTACAATTCCAGTTGCCTTAATCTGGTCTTTTGGGTAGAGCTGGGTGAAATGTTTCAGCCAACATTTTTTATTTGGTGAAAAATGCAGATTCGGCAACTCCAGAACATTTAGCATATTCACATAGATTTCACTGATTGGTTTGTTCCGACCTCTCGTCCCCGCCCCCCCCACCCCGAAATTAAATAATTTCCTTTTGATATTTTCTCAACAAAATGTTTTGATTTTTTTTGTTTGAAAGGACTTTTCATTTAAAAATTCCTTTAATTTTAAAAACAATTCACAAGCATTTAAAAATGATCAGAATCAAAGCAAAATGCTTTGTTCAAGCTGAAGCTATTCCCCCCTCCCTCCACCGCCGCCTTTTCAAAATTTCCAATAGACTGAAAAATCCATTATTTTATCAGTTCTTTTTTGGATACCCAGGGTCAGATTTTTAAAGGGATATAGGTGTTGCTCAGCTGAGCAGAACAATGCCTCATCCCTTGATGGCCTGCTGCCTAGTGGAATTTTCAGCCCTGAGTTAGGTGGCTCCAAGCCTAGATAATACTTAGTCCTGCCATGAGTGCATAAGACTGGACTAAGATGACCTATCGCGATCCCTTCTAGTTCTCATTTCTATGATTCTGTGCTACTTAGCATCCCTGCAGCATACATAAGGATAATTAAATGTCTAAGAAATGTTCAGAAGCCATCCAACTAAGCAAAAAGCTGCCTAAGCTATCCAGGACTGAAATGCCAAGGAATGGGCAAGGAGAGGAGATAGGTGTGGACACCTAATGGTATGTTTACAATGCACATTAAGCCAGGGGTCTGACTCAGATTTTAGCCTAAACCCCATTTATGTCCACACACCAATCAGTCTGTTAGCATTCAGCTAAAAGATCTTATGACCCTGTTAGCCCAAGTCCCACTGTGACATGGGTTCAAACCCTGACATTTTGCAGTTTGGTTGCAGGTAGGCCACAGATCCAATTCAGAAGGTCTGGATAGTTCAGAATGGCTATGTTAGCACAGCAGTAAATCCTGGGTCCAGCAATTGGGTTTACAATGCAGTGTGGACAATCCAGCATGCACTTGGAAGCATCAAGTCCTCAAGTATGGGTCCCACAGACTCAGACCCAGTGTGCAGTGTAGACATCTCTGCTGACCTAGTGCACCAGGCTGATGGATCAGAGATAGGCACTTTCCTCCACTTGGGATCCTCAGCCTCAAACTTGCTCCTGGAGTTAGGCACCTAAGCCAGATTTGTTGCTTAGATAGCCCATGGCCTAGCCACTGAAAGATTCTGTCTGTCTCTTTCTCATGCTCATTCTGTCTCTCCCACTCACCCTCTGTGTCCCTCTTGCCTTGGTTATCTTTTGTGTGGCTACTATGTTGCCCCACCATTATTAGTGGCCTGCATCAAGCCTTCCTTCTGCAGAGTGTGACAGGTATCAGGTCTTAGGCTTGCTCAGAGCACATCTAGTGGATCAGGCCCTGCTGGTGAGAAAGATGTCTCCCCCACATAGTTTAAAAATCCTGCTCTGGGCTTTGGTTTGATCTAGAGCTCTAAGCTGCTCATTAGCTGAGGGGTGGTAGCTATGCTTAGGTTTCCTTGAAAATCAAGGTCGGTGCAATCACTAGGGGCTTGGCTACACTGGCACTTTGCAGCGCTGCAACTTTCGTGCTCAGGAGTGTGAAAAAACACCCCCCTGAGCGCTGCAAGATACAGTGCTGTAAAACCTCAGTGTAATCAATGCCACAGCACTGGGAGCTCGGCTCCCAGCGCTGCAAGCTACACCTGTAAGGGATGTGGTTTATGTGCAGCGCTGGGACAGCTCTCTCTCAGCGCTGGCGCTCCGACCACACTCACGCTTCAAAGCGCTGCCGTGGCAGCGCTTTACATTTCAAATGTAGCCATACCCTAGGTGAACTAGGCAGTTGCCTAGGGCAGCAAGTGGTTGGGGGCACCCAGGGCCATCCTCAGGCATAGGCAGCTGGGTAGGGCACCTGAAAATTTGGGGTACCACTGGGTTTTAGTGTCCACCCTACTGGTTTTCCTATCCCTGTTCTGACCCTTCCTGCAGGCTCTGAATCTTCCTGGGAAGGGGATCTAGTAGTTAAAAGAGAAAATGTCTCCAGCCTGCCAGACCTATTAGCACAGCACTGAAACTGTTAAAGAACCATTAAAGGGGTAATGAAGACATTTAACCCACAGGTATCTACTTCCAGTTTCTGAATTTACTGATAAAAACAGTTGTGCATGACTGTAATATTTACTCAGAACATGTTAGTCTACAGGACGTTAGTTTAAATTTGCTTTAAAAATATTTCATTTCATATTTCATTAGTGAGTTGGTGAAGATTATAAAATCACATTTCTAAAAAATCCCTGCACAGATTTTTAGATGCACAATCATCTTTAGCCTTAAATGCTTGGATCTTCAGACATTTTTTTTTAAAATAAATTCTTCAAAAGACCATCCTTATCTAAAATACACATTTTAATTACTATAGTAAAAAACTTACTTCCAAAGTCTTCCTGTCCTTTCTGTCCATCCATTTCTCCCTTCACCCCCTCTTCCCCCCACCTCCCCACTGAAGGAAGCAAAACAGCTCTTTGCTACCAGATAGCTGGACATAGAGTTTCCCTTTTTTAATTTCTGACTATATGATGAACTAGGTTTAAGCAAAACCAGTACCTTAGTAGGATATAAAATCCTAAAATCTTCGGAAACATATTTTTTAAAGTTGGTGAAATTTCATAAACATGTCTAGTGTTATGAAGATCACACACAGTAAATTAGTGTTCCTTTTTTCTAAAAGCAATGAACATACTAAACCTCGTTGACTGATTAATTTAAAATAATGTCTGTTTCAGTGAGGTAAATATGTAGTAATCTGGAATGATTATTTTATGAAGGCTTCAGAGTACATTTAAAATATAAAATCAGCTTAGAAATACTGATTAAGAAAATGTAAAACGGAGAAGAACTGCATCATGTATTCCATAATATTTAATGTTGTATTCAGCAAGACAGCTGACTTGCCCTTACTACAAAGTTTTTGCAAATAAATGTCTGACAAACTTCAGGGCATAACAAAAAACCTGTGACTGACATTTTTTATTCCTGAGCTTTGTGCTTTTAATTAGGTACCTTCTGCATGTCCATTCTGTATGAGGGAGAGGATACAGGGGTCTCTGCGGGGAACTGTGACTCTGCGCCACAGTGAGGCTGGCTTGGCATCTTAATATTCTTTCTGCCTTGTTTCCCCGCCCCCACCAGGCTGCAAGCTTAGGCTGCCATGGGGCATAGGGGCACCAGTTTAATAATACTGCATAGGGCCCCATAAATCCTAAGGACAGCCCTGGCGGCGCCAAAAAGCAGTGTCCTGGCTCGACAGGGAGGAGTGCCTTCTGGAGGCACCGGAGAACCAGAGTGTCAGCTTGCGGGGGTGGCAAGCCCCAGCCGTGGAGGAGCTGGCACGGTGCAATGGGGCAGGAGCGCTGCAAAGGCGGTGGCGCCATTTGCGGGGAGCAGCCTCACCCCCCGCCCCTCCTGCCCAGGCAGTGGCCTGGCACCCCTCGGGGTGCTCCTGCAGGCTGCAGCAGATGCATGTGGGCAGAGGCCTCCGTGCACCCCCCTGCTCCCCCCTCGCCATGCTCAGGCTCTGCGGCTACTGGGCATGTGAGCCGCCACCGAGTGCAGGGCCCTGAGCCTGCTCCGGGAGGGGCAGCAGCGGTGGTGGCGGCTCACACTCTTGGGAGCTGCAGAGCCCAAGCACGGCAAGGGAGCGCATGGGGGCCTCTGCCCGCATGCATCTGCTGCAGTAGCCCCCATAAGGCAGCTCCTCCCTGCCGAGCTGCTGCAGCGGCCCAAGCCTGACAAAGCCAGTGAGTGGACGCGGAGAGGGAGGGGCGCCTGGGGGGTGGGAAGGGAAGGGCTCACAGGGGGGCTGTGCACCCTCCAGGGGAGTTCAGAGGGCAGGGAAGAGGGAACCTGGTCTGGGGAGCAGCCCCTGGGCAGGCTGGCCCCTGGGGTCTATAAAGGCTCATTGGGATTTGCCTCTCAATGAACCAATGTTACGGAGTGGGAGAGGAGGGTTGCAAGGTGGAAGTTTCACCTAGGGTGCAAAATATCCTTGCACCAGCCCTGCTGAAAATGCTGATGGGTAGTAAGGAGCTATGTTGACAGGGTTTTATTTTTTAGTTTCTGCTTCTCCTTTGGCTGCCTGGGATTTTTATAAGGTTGTCCATCATCATGGCACCCAAGTGCTTTATACAGTTTACCATCTTACCTGGCCTCTGGCATTAGCTATGGGTTCGGAGTTCCATCCATTGATACATACAGGGCTAGTAAATACAGGGCTATGCTAGGCAACTATATAAAGTTTCAGTGCTCTTCTCCTGCATAGCCTTAAATAAGTGCTGTTCATACAACCTCTTTAAACAGGGTTTCAGGAAATTCAACAGTTAATTTGCCCATTTCTTGCTGTTACATCATTTTAAATGCTGAAGTGATGAATTACAGGGCCGCCGGGGGTGGGGGTGGGGGTGGGGGTGGGGGTGGGCGTGGGCAAGTGGGGCAATTTGCCCCAGACCTCTAGGGGCTCCCATAAGAATATAGTATTCTATAGTATTGCAACTTTTTTTAATGGAAGGGGCCCCCAAAATTGCTTTGCCCCAGGCCTGCTGAATCCTCCGGGCAGCCCTGATTTGGTTTACATGAGACTGCATTTTAGAGTATTTTATCTACTTTAACTCAGATATTTCAAAATATGTTTTGAATTCTAATGCTTGGCTGAATTTTTATAACCTAAGCTCTTGTATGAAATTCAGAATCAAGACTTAATTTTTAAATTGGATTGCACTTCATTGTGCTTCAGTAATGCAAGGATGTCCTGGTGCCTACATGGTTCCACAGGGTCTGTCCTGGGACTGGTACTATTCAATATTTTCATTAGTGACTTATATAATAGAGTGGAGAGTTGCTTATAAAATTTTCAGGTTACACCAAATTAGGAAGGGTTGTTAGCACTTTGGAGGTCAGGATTATAATTCAAATTGACCTGAATGAATTGGAGAATTAGTCTGAAATCAACAAGATGAAATTCAATAAAGACAAACACTAAGAATTATACTTAGGATTGGAAGAAAAAAGATCAAATGCACAATTAGAAAATAGGGAATAACTGGCTATGCGGTAGTACTGCCTAAAAGTATCTCAAAGTTAGAGTGGATCACAAATTGAGTGAGTGTCAACAATGTAGGCGGTTGTGAAAAAGGCTTAATATCAGGCTGGGGTGTATAAACAGGCGTGTTATATGTTAGACACACAAGGTAATTGCCCCATGCTAATTGGCGCTGGTGATGCCTCAGCTGCAGTACTGTGTACAGTTCTTAGTGTCACACTTTAAGAAAGACGGGGAGAAATCGGAGCGAGTCAAGATGAGAGCAGCAAAAGTGATAAAAGGTTTCCTATGAGGAAAGGTAAAAAAAGCTGGACATGTTTAGTCATGAGAAAAGAAGATTCAGGAGGGACCTGATAACTATGGACGGTGGGTGGAGCCTCCCTTCAGGGAGGCTAGAGCCTCCAGCCCCACCCCTTCTGACCAAGACCCACCCCTCAGCACTGCCGGAGCCCCAAGCCTCCCCACCCTCCAAGGAACCCCGGGCCGGCCGAAGCCCCCCAAGTTGTACCATGTTTCCCCTCCTCAGACTCCAAACTGCCCTGCAGGAAAAGCTTATATCTGTTCCCAAAGAACCTGAGCTTTTTATATGCGCCATGCAGGTTCTGGGGTGGCTGAGGAGGCGGTATGTGCTAGTCAGCTTCCTGAGTTCATCAGTAATCTCCCTGCGTGGCACTTAGTAATAAGCAAAAACTTCCTTTGTGCAAATCCCTCAACTGGCATCCAGGGGTCACGGCTGCGCCAGGAGAGACTTAATCTGCCCTGGCCTATTATACCTACAACCTGTGCTGATAAAAGTCCTCAAATATATTAGGGCTCCTAACCGTCAGGGTGGTTAAACACTGGCTTAAATTGCCTAAGGAGGCTGTGGAATCTCCATCTCTGGAGATATTTAAGAGTAGGTTAGATAAATGTCTATCAGGGATGGCCTAGACAGTATTTGGTCCTGCCATGAGGGCAGGGGACTGGACTCAATGACCTCTCGAGGTCCCTTCCAG
Source organism: Gopherus flavomarginatus (assembly GCF_025201925.1). NCBI lineage: Eukaryota > Metazoa > Chordata > Testudines > Testudinidae > Gopherus > Gopherus flavomarginatus. The sequence continues at coordinate 213,377,901 of NC_066617.1, read as the reverse complement.
TCCTAGAATCTATGAATCTATGAAGAGGATGATGATCAATTGTTCACCATGTCCACTGAAGGTACTACAAGAAGTAATGGGCTTAATCTGCCACAAGGGAGATTTAGGTTAGATATTAGGAAAAAACTTTCTAACTATAAGCATAGGTGGTGTATGAATCTTTCTTTTGGGGATACTACTCCCAGGAGCACCAGAAGTTCTCTAGAAGTGGGGGGGGGGGGGCCACCAGTGCTGAACCCCCCCCCCACCCCTCTCTCCTATGGCCTGCGTGTGCTTTGCCCCGAGGCCCCCTCCCCGTCCTGCCGTGTCCCGAGGCCCAGCCCATCGCTTGCTCCCCTCCACCCATCTCTCACCCTAAAGGGGAATGGTTGGGGCATGGTCCGGGTGCTGGTGCCACACCCACTTTCAGCTTGGGTGCCACCTTCGGCACCTGTGCCATAGATTGCCTACCCCTAGCTTAGATGCCAGCCCTCAGTTTCTGGATAGCTTTCACTTCAGACCCACTTCCCTTTTAACAGGGTTTGTAGGTTTTCCCCCTTTTCCCCTTTTCTCTCAGGACAAGGCTATACTACAGAGCTTACAGAGGCTCAGCTGCACTGAGCTGTACACTCTCTAATGTAACTACTCTAAGCTGATGTGAGAGAACCCTGCAGTCAGCTTATCTGTTCCAGCCCTGCGAGTGTCAGAAGCTGTGTCAGCGACAGAAGCTTTCCTGCTGACGTAGCACTGTCCACACCAGTGCTTATGTCGGTGTAACTTATGTCGCTCAGTGGGGTGATTTATTCTCACCCCCAAGTGACATAAGTTGTGCTGACATAAGCCTTAGTATCGACATAGCTTCAGACTGTGGTAATTCATGGTTACATAAGGGGGGGAAATTCCCTCCTTCCTTAGCCTATGTCTACACTTAAACCGCTGCAGCTGCGCAGCTGTAGCCATTCAGTGTAGAAACTCACTATAGCGATAGATAGCATTTTCCCATGGCTGTAGTTAATCCACCTCCCCAAGAGGCAGTAGCTAAGCTGAGAGCTAAACTGAGAGAAGAATTCTTCTGGCGGCCTCACACTATCTACACGGCGGTTAGGTCATCTTAGCTATGTTGCTAAGAAGTGTGGATTTTTCACAGCCCTGAGCAATGTAGCTGGGTAGACCTAACTTTGTCTTTCCATTCATTTTTATGGTGCACCATTGTCTCTCTCTAGGGTGTACAATGCTAGATGCTCTCAGTGAGTTTTGGGTAAACAACTAGTCTGGAAGGTGACCCTCCCTGCCTCATTATTTTACCCCTCTCTTGTGAGGTGATGCTTGTAGTTGCATTTTAGTAACATTTGCAATATTTTACAGTAGGGTGACCAGATTTCCTGATTTTATAGTGACAGTCCCGATATTTGGGATTTTTTCTTATATAGGTGCCTATTTCTCCCCATCCCGTCCCGATTTTTCACACTTGCTATCTGGTCACCCTATTTTACAGATATACGTATGAATACATTCATAACCTGCATACCTATCTCCTAAAGACCATCAAGTTCAGACCATTACAAGCTTTCACAGAAGACCTTACTTGGCGTATATTTATACGCAATAACAGTGTATACACCCAGTTGATTCAACTGCTTATTGTTTGGAGTTCAGACCCCTTGTTCTCCTCTTGAGGTGTCTGAACCCAGACTGTCACACTCTCCATGTCTTATGGGATTGGTAATGGAAGATGGAGTCTTTTACCTCTAAGTCACTGGTTCAAATCCAGCCCAGGATGGTAGTGACCAAAAGTTATTACTGCCTCTATGAGTTAATGTGTTGGAGAGCTCAACTTTAGTTCTTAGTTGCTCCTTGCACAGGTAGGGTAGAGTTTTGATTGTGAACATGTGAGCAACCTCCTCTGTCGGGGTTCAGCCTCTTCAAAGGGGGTGCAATTTGCATTTAGCTCTGACAGATGAGTCAATAAGAACTGACTCTAGTGGACGTGGGAGAGGACAGTGCATAATGAATAGTTGATGAAAGACAAATTTCTTGTGGCTCATTTGAAATGGGGGAAATGAACTGTTTCATCAGCCATTACTAAAAAGTTCTACAGGTACTTTAAATATTGTCTCTCTTTAAGGATTTGAGGGAACAAAATATTCATGCGCATTACAACAAAGACTATTGTATTGAAATGAGCTTTTAATGTAATTAGAATTACAGTAGCGTATCCTAATGATTTACATTGCATTAGAACAGAGAGCCCATCCCAGGGAGATACTCTGCCTATCCAGTTCTCAGGGTTATTTATCACATACAAAATTTGAACCTGATCAATGTGATGACACAATGCACATAGTGAGATTTTAAATTCAGCCTTTGGGAAATTGTAACCTGGAAGGACTGCCTTACATAGAAAGCAAATGATCAGGTGGCATAAAAGATTTGGAAGTCTGATACCAAGACAGAGGAATGGATTATAAACACAACAAAGGTTTAATCTTTTCATTCTTTATAGATCTTGGTTCTCTCTTGGTCTGAAGAATAAAATGAGGCTTTTATTTTATATTTTGTTTAAGTCATTACAGTACAAGGTGATTCACTGGGAATAACCTGTGTTAAGAAAATTTAGAAAAGTGATACCAGAGGGGTTTAATTAGCTCCTGTGCCAGAACATCCTTTTTCATGTATTAGACATCTAAAATGAGTTTTCTATATTAAAATTCTCTTAACAGTGAATAGTGCAACCTGCTGAGTAAAAAGCCTTTTCTCTCATGCCCAGAACCTCTGAAGATTTTTATCCTGCTCTCTTAGCATATTTGGATCTTTCACAAACAGGTAGCTTTGTTACTGTAGGAGACAGGATGAGGTTTATTGCAAACGGCACAAGTACCAAGTTTCACTTAACAGGCTGGATGGGGTTTGTCCTGCAGCAGTGGGAAGCTCACCAACTGAGAGAAAAGCAGCAAGGTGCCTGTAACTTCTGGTGGCATCATTTTTGCGTGTGTTTGTTTTAAGACTGTACACCATGTTTGATCTTTTCCCTTTGGAATGGTTCTCTCTCATGTTTGCCTCTTGAAAAGATAGTCAAGAGAAATAACATGATCTTTTTCCCCAAATATCGTAGGTCCTTCTGACATATTAAATACCAGTGAAAAACTAACCCTTTCACTGGCACAAGTGGTTTGGGGACTAGCTGAGAACAAACTAAGCTTGATTTTTCAGATATGCTAAACAGCATCAGCTCCTCCTGATGCCAGAAGAAGCTGAAAGTCCCATCTTTCTCAACATTTCTATTGTATATATGTGTAGGGTGATGAAGGAACCCCACACAAAACCCCACAAAGTCAGCCATTTCTGTCTCTTCTCTCTGGTAGAACTTTATAGCTCAACCATAGAACAATCATTAATAAAACATCGTCAGTGTAACAAGTGTTCCCCAGCTTGTGGTTTCTAACCCAGACACATAGCCCTGGTTTCAGACACCAGCCCTTTCCCAGAACGTGTCTCTCCTCCTGTCTCTGGAACCCTAGCAGCTGTTTTATGGTCCCCTTGGATCACCTGCATAAACCTGCGTTAACTTCTCACAGGATAGTGCCTCTTTAATCAGACATGGTCTAATGTTGGTAGATTAATGGCAGGAATGTGCCAATCCCTGCCCTGATACAGAGATGGGGCAGGGCAGATGGTGGGAGGAGTCTTCCTCCCACACCCTACTTGAGCAGGCACAGATCTTGTTCTGCCCTGAGCCAAAGGGGTGCAGCGCTCCCACAGTGCTCCTTGTGCTTGCTGGCTTGCAGCAAAGTGCCCGGTATTTCTGGGTGGGTGTTGTACATCCACCTCACGCCCTACCACAGCCTGTGCCTGAAAGATAACAAACTTGCAGAGGGCTAAATGGGAAGTGCAGAGAGTTTCAGAAATGGTGGCAACAGCAAAGACTTAAAATATTACTCGGCCACAGTCTGATGCTGTTAAGGAAGGGTATTTAGATGTTGGCAGGGCCGCCTGGGGGGGGGCAAGTGGGGCAATTTGCCCCAGGCCCCGGGCTCCACGGGGGCCCCTGCCCCAGCCCAACCTGACCCTGGCTTCCCCCTCTCCCGGAGCCTCAGCGCATCCAGGAGCTTCGCTCCACAGCGGCAGCTTGGCTCCAATGGGGCCCCATCATGCTGGGACTTTTTTTCCGCTCCATTGCATCAAGCACTGGGTTTGGCATGACTGTGGTATAAGACCAACATAGCACAGTGGAGAAGGAGACCTCCTGTACATTAGTTTACTGAATGCCTTGCTTGAAATTTAGTTTCTTTCTGATGACCTCCTTTCCAAGCGATTGGAAAGACTGATACTTGAAACAAAAGGAAGGCTAACTTAATCCAGCTCTTTGGGGACATGCCTGTGGCTGCACACTAGTCAGCTGTCAGGCGTTATGTTTGCTAAATTTCAGTGAAATAAGGGAATGGGCATTTGAAGTTATAATGGGAGTGGGAGTGATGTAAGTCTCTTGTTTTTAGAATGAAGGTTTGGGTTTTTGAGGTATGTCGTGAACACACATTGATAATTTTATGCCGATGATAATTTCCACAACAATCTCAGTCATTAAGATACATTTCCGAGTGCAACAAGCTGAACAACATCACCAGTTACATCTTCAAGGCCTGCTCCATTGTGTTCCTTTATTTGTGATCTATTCTCCTTTTTGAACCATTACGTACAATGCAGGGGGCTGCAGCTGAAGCTCAAGCACCTCCTTTATCGTTGCAATGGGAGCTAGGGGAAGGTTCCATCAGTGGCACCAGAAACTCAAGGAGCAGAAGTGAGGGGTTAAGTATTGCAACACTAATAAAGAACTGATGCAAATTACTGTGCCCCCAAGAGCAAAGGGGGAGGGTCTCCTATTGGCACAGTGCCATTATGTTCCTTGCTCAACACTCTGATATGAGACTCACTATGGATGAACTTCACCTCCAGCCTCAGGTTTAAAAATAGACTCATATCTGAGTTATCTTTTTTTGTGTGATGTATTTTTCATGCCTGTGTAACCTGTCCTAAGGTAGTGTGGCTCTTTGTCCCCCTCTAGTGGAAAGCTGGTAGCATTACATTGAAAAATTCTTTAACTCATTTTATTGACATTTTTTGAAAAGGCCTTTCAGTTGAGAAATAAGAATGAGAAAATGGCAGCCTCAAAAAGAAAAGTTGGGAGTAAAATCACAAGGAATTAAAACTGCAGGTAGAAAAGAATGGCTTTTTTGGCTTTACTGTATGACTGTAGTAGCTGCAACTCAGTTTAGCAAAGAAACCAGAATCTCTGCAGCTCAGACTTCTCAGGTTCATAGGGATGAACCCTGCAAGATCCTGAGCACATCCTGGAGGTGGAAGTTGAGGATACTCAGCACCTTCAGATGCTGGGCAAACCCTTGCAGAACGGAACCTTTAAGGAGGTAGTAACTGTCTCTAACTTTGCTAATGTCTCGATATTTTTTGGGAAACTTACAGAGACTTTTTTTTTAAGTCTGTGCCTTTCACCTCTAAGAAACAATGTTGTTCCCATATAGGATCTGCTGTTGATCTAACTGTAGTCAATGACAAAAATTCCATTGATTTCAGTGGGAGCTAAATTGTGCTTTTAATCAGAAAACTGGAGAAAAAGAATGTCCTAGCATAATGGTTCAGGAGGATACTATATTGGTCTCCCTCTAAAGATGAGTGTGAATGCTATTTGCTTTAATCACTCCTTTTTATGTTTTGGTGATGACTGACAAGTTTACAGGTCTCCAAAGCACATACAGTTTGGCATCACTGGTGATGTATTGGTCAATTGCTTCTGAATGGTAGTGTAAAAAATGATTACTTCCTCTTGAATTTTCAAACTAAATAATCTAGAGTCTGTGCAAATTTGCTGGCTGCAGTTGGAGTAGCTGCATGCTATGCCAAATCTACATGTGACTTTCTACAGTTTGCATCTGAAGTGATGACTTGCTACCCCATAGTCTCACTAGTTAAAGAAGCAAGTTATCATCAATGTTTGCTACTCTAGGCATTAGAGAACAAGCCAATAATCTGTATTAATGACACATTGGGCCAGATTCTCAGCTGCTGCAAACCAACGGAGCTAGGCTGATTTACAGCAAATAGAACCTGAACTGCTAATCCATACTGCTTGAAAGATTTCAAATGGGCAGGGGGGTAGAGAGATAAAATGTAGTGTTTGCACTTCCACTTAGGACCTACTGAAGATTAAAGGAATTGCTTTCAACCCCAGAAATTTGATCCACACACTCAGAAGGAAATGCTAGGTAGGGTACTAGTGAGAACACAGTGGATTACAGCCTGCCAGGGTGGGCTGAGCTGCCTTACTGAGGAGGAAGATCAATGACTCATGACTGGGAGGAAGATAAAGATCCATCTTGGTTGGGTGAATGGAGCTCCAATAACTCTTCTGAAGGTCCTTTTTCAGATGGGTGGATCAGGATTCCATTTACCATAATCAGTTCCAGATGCTGGAAATACTGAAAGAAAACTCATCACCACTTTAAAAAAAAAAAAGGAATTCTGCAGTTTCTAAAGCATACAAACACAATTGGGCTATGTCCCAGACTTCATTATTACCTCAGTTCTTCAAGTTCTTTCTCTTACCATAGTCGTTGGGCTGAGCACTGGGGAGATAACCTGGGCTGGGATGGGAATGAGAGGCTCCTTCCCAAGATCTGCATAGCTGTGGTTCCTTTAACTCTGACCCCATACTGCCTTGCCCTGCCCATTGCATCCTGCCATGCAGAGAACCTTCATGGAACTGACCTATACAATATGCTGCTCCAGTGGTACAGCAGAACTGCACTGTGTTGCTAGTAAGGGGATCTCTGATCCAGGGAGAGGAGGTGAATTCTGTAAAAGGGGAGCATGCACTCCCTCGCGTGGCTCACCTAAATCCTGCTGCCTCCAATTGTACATCAGAACTGCACTAGTTCTGCTGTGAAGGGAACCTCTGCAGCCATTGAGGCAGAGCCAGGACTTGCTCTTTTAGCATAGTTATGTGTGGATATTAAGCCTTCTCCATGTAAAAAGAAAAAAAAATATTCAAGTACCTCTCCGAGACTGGTTGTCATGCACTGGTAAATTGCAGTAATGCAACTGCTTCCACTGCTATGCTTGGCTTTTGACACTGGGGGGAAGTGGGTCAAGAAAAATAATTTGGAAGAAGCTAGATTTAAAGTAGAAGTCCAAACAGTTCATATCAAAACAAATAACCATTCAAGGGCTGCAAAACGGTCCCTAATGCCATCCCAGTACAAGCAGAAATAGTTGTAGAGTATAACATGGGGCTGCTTGAACATTTTCCATTGACTTTTTTTTTTGAGGGGGAAGGAAAATTGGGTTTTTCATAAACAGAAATGTTCACAGAACACATCTGCTTACCTCATTTTTTTTAAATTTTTCATTGGAAAATTGAAAATGTGGGGCTAACCCCCCCCCCCAAATCTTTCAGCAGTTTTCAGCTGCTGAAATAAATATTGGTTTTCCATTTTTCAATGAAAAGTAAAAAAATTTCCACAACAAATATTTTTTCCCATTTTAATTGAAATTTTCCATAGACTTTCCCCTGCTTATGATCTGATCAGTTCCAATAATTTGTAATAATGTGTATTACAATACACTGACAGCTATTGCACACATTTCTTTCCAAACCGGATACCTACTACCTTTTGCATCCTGTTGTCTCCTTTATTCAACAGTGCCATCCCTTTGGATTGATTAATTGATGTTAAATGAAAAAGAAAGGTCACCAAGGTTACATAAACTGCATTCAGATTTTAATTGTCAAGATTTATTATAATTCAGTTAGCTGTCAGAAAGCCACATTATTTAAATGGAGATGGTTACATGATTGTCATAAATTGGAGTCAGTCATACAGACCAAATTGTCTTTTACGTTAATCTGTTAGGCATCGTTTTTTCTTTTTTTAACCTGTAGATGAAATTCCTCTTTCCTTCTTAGTACTTTGGGTTTTGGATGGGGAATAATATGAAGTTGGAATTCACCCCCAAACTCCTGTGCAGCTGGACTATTGGCCACGACTTCTCAGAACCCCTACAATGGGGTCTTAGGCCACTAAGCCTTCATAATCAAGGATCCCACAACCTATTCTCACCAGCCCCCCATCTATGATGGCTTATTTAGGCCTAGTGTTTATCCCACCCCTCTCTACCATGCACCTGTGCACTTATCTAACTACCAGGTATGACCGGGCCCTTAATGTTTTAGGGCTGGAGCTGTATTATTATTTCTGTTTCTGCCAACAGAATAAAAATGAAGCATAATTCAGTTAAAAACAAAACAAAAAAAACCACGCCACCAGCCCAGATTGTCTGGTCCGACCACTCTGAGCTCTGCTCTAGGACTGGGGAGTGGAAGGCAAAGGTAACTTACCCAACCATTGCACCTCCCATGTTGTCGGCCCAGCCCAGTCTCCAGCACAAACCTGAGTAGACTCAGAGTAGCTCTGATGGATTCTTGGCTGCTATGGCTGCCTAGGGACTCTCTCTAACAGCAAAGAATACACAGCATGCTGTATGCTCCAGCTATGCTCCATCCCCTGGCCACATTCCTAGCATGCTTCTTACACCAGGGACTGTGTGGAAGGTTCTGAGCCTTCCCCATACCCCCATTCAGAGATGGTCTGATGTGAAAGCTATTTCCCAGCAGGCAGATCCCTGCCTTTTTGGCCCCTTTGTGCTGTAGGGCCATGGAAGATCAACCCCAACAGCTCTAAATGTCTACTCTGCTGCTGCTGCTGGACTCTTTAAAGGAAATGAATGAAGGGGAAACTTCAACTTTTCCTTACACCCTCCCTCTCCCCGAAAAATCCTTCCTCCACTGCTAACCAAAGTGACATGTTCTTCGGACATTGAAACTAAGGCACCTTGCCGCATGCCAAGAACCCCTGCACCCATGGGAGGGCATGAGGGAGCACAGGTCCCTTCTTCTGCTAGAAGTAGATGGAGAGTTTCCTTGCCTTTCCCTTACTTAGGAAAACACAGTTCTCCCAAAGCTCCTCTGTCTCTGATTAGTAAATCCTCTTTACCAGGCAGAAGAGGGAAGAGGGAGCAGCAGAAGGAGCTGGTGCTTGACTGGCAGTTACGGGGTCTTCTATCCCTTTGCAGCAGTAGGTGGAAAAGCAAAAGCAGCTGTTTGGGGGCAGGAGGTGGAGAGAAAGGTGTCCCAATGGGGATCGCTTTATTTCTCTTCTCTAAAAACACCTCTTTCCTCTTTGACACAGATTCCATCTCCTCTACAGGTGGAATAGGGAAGTGGGGATACCCCTCCTCCACCTATCTCCCCCCTCTGCAGGAAGAGAGGAAGGAGACATAGTCAACATCCAGCTCCCCATCATTTCTGGGAAACAAGACAGCTAAATAATACAGAGATGTTGCATACACTTCTTTTGAAACATCTTAACTTTCTGAAGTGCAGGGGACACTGTTTGTGGGAGGAGGAAGAGGAGAAGTCACCCTGCTCTCCACTATACCACCTGACACAGAGGCAGGGTACTGGGATGTTTCTGGGACAGGCTCGGTCCTTGTGCTGTGTCAGGGTTGGATACAGTGTCACCGCAGAGTCCATGTATTGGCGGGAGAAGGCGGGGGATAGCTGCACAGTGATCTCCCACCTCTAGGCAGCCAGTGGCCTGTGCTCCCCACTGCCATGCTGGAGCCTCCACATTTGACAAATAAAATTTGCAGAATTTTTAATTTTTTGGCACAGAATGCCCCTGGGAGTAAAATGTCAGGTTAGGTCAACCTGTGCTGCTTCTCACTAGAGCTTGGAAGTACATTGTGGAATTTCAATCATGGTGTATGAATTAACATAGTATTAAGTGTGTTTCACTTGTTTACCTTATGTTTGAGAGTTCAGAGGAAAGTTATATTACTAAATTTGAGAGATCAGATATAACAACTTCTACAAGCTTCCTTTGAACAAAAAGAGAGAATTCAAAGGGTATTTTAAATTTTTGACAAAAATGCTGTTAGACAAGTTTGGAGGTAAAGCTGAAAAGACAGCTGTGCTAATTTTTAAACAAATAATTTAGACTGATGGACCAGTCAGAACCCTGAGTCACTGGTGGGCTGCATACAAAGTTCTTCTTGTTTAGTCTGAGGCCTGGTCTACACTACACGTTTAAACCAAATTTAGCAGCGTTAAACTGATTTAGCCCTGCACCTGTCCACACAACGAGGCCCTTTATATTGATATAAAAGGGCTCTTTAAACAGGTTTCTGTACTCCTCCCCAACGAGAGAAGTAGCGCTGAAATCAGTATTGCCATGTCGGATTAGGGTTAGTATGGCTGCAAATCGACGGTATTGGCCTCCGGGCGGTATCCCACAGTGCACCATTGTGACTGCTCTGGAAAGCAATCTGAACTCGGATGCACTGGCCAGGTAGACAGGAAAATCCCTGCGAACTTTTGAATTTCATTTCCTGTTTGCCCAGCATGGAGCTCTGATCAGCATGGGTGGCGATGCAGTCCCAAATCCGAAAAGAGCTCCAGCATGGACCGTATGGGAGATACTGGATCTGATCGCTGTATGGGGAGACAAATCTGTTCTATCAGAGCTCTGTTACAGAAGATGAAATGACAAAGCGTTTGAAAAAAATCTCCAGGCTATGACAGACAGAGGCCACAGCAGGAACTCAACACAGTGCTGTGTGACAAGCATAACAGAAAGCCAAAGAATCAAATGGATGCTCATGGAGGGAGGGAGGGGGGACTGAGGACTCCAGCTATCCCACAGTCCCCGCAGTCTCCAAAAAACATTTGCATTCTTGGCTGAGCTCCCAATGCCTGAAGGGTCAAAAACATTGTCCGGGGTGGTTCAGGGTATATGTCATCAATTTATCCCCCCTCACCCCCCGTGAAACAAAAGAGAAAAAAATCATTTCTTGCCATTTTTCAATGTCACTGTATATCTACTGCATGCTGCTGGTAGACGCGGTGCTGTGGTGCTGAACAGCAGCATCCCCTCCCCTTCCTTTCCTGATGGCAGATGGTACAAAATGGTGGAAAACTGTCATCAGCCCGTGAGTGCTTCTGGCTGGCCTCGGTGAGGTCAGCCAGGGGCGCCTGGGTAAAAATGGGAATGATTCCCTGTCATTCCTGGCAGATGGTACAAAATGCTGAGTAACCGTCCTCATCATAGCAGCTGGAGCCTGAGCTCCATCAGCGCCCCCCGCCCCCTTCGTGTCTAAAGAAAAGATTCTGTACTCCCAGGACTATCATAGCAGTGGGAGACTGTGCTCCTCTCCCCCCTACCCTTTAATGTCCTGCCTGGACTATCATAGCAGCTGGAGGCTGCCTCCTCCTCATTTTATCTCACTAAAAAGTCAATGTTTCTTATTCCTTCTTTATTACTTCATCACACAAATGGGGGGGACACTGCCATGGTAGCCCAGGAGGGGTGTGGGAGGAGGGAAGCATCGGGTGGGGTTGTTGCAAGGGCACCCCCTAGAATGGCATGCAGTTCATTATTTCTGCGGGATCTCTGGGGTTCTGACATGGAGCGGCTGTGCTCTCTGTTTTTCTAGTACACTTGCCCCATATTCTAATCAGGACTGACTCTATTTTTAGACAAAACATTTTTGTCCATGCGCCCCCGGCCGACCTCAGCGAGGACAACCAGGAGCACCCATGACAGCAGCAGACGGTACAAAATGATTGATAACCGTCATTGCCAATTTCCAATTGCAAACAGTACAAAATGATTGATAACCGTCATCTCATCGCCAATTTACAATGGCAGACAGTGCAGTAGGGATGGTAACCATCTCTGCTACCTTGCAAAGGCAAATGAATGCTGCTGTGTAGCACTGCAGTACCGCCTCTGTCAGTGGCATCCAGTACACATATGGTGACAGTGACAAAAGGCAAAACAGGCTCCATGGTTGCCATGCTATGGGGTCTGCCAGGGCAATCCAGGGAAAAAGGGCGCGAAATGATAGTCTGCTGTTGCTTTCATGGAGGAAGGAATGAGTGACGACATTTACCCCGAGACACTGTTTTTGCACCATCATGCATTGGGACCCAGAATTCCAATGGGCGGGGGAGACTGCGGGAACTATGGGATAGCTACGGGATAGCTACCCACAGTGCAACACTCCAGTAATCGACGCTAGCCTTGGTACATGGACGCACACCACTGAATTAATGTGCCTAGTGTGGCCGCATGCACTTGACTTGATACAATCTGTTTTACAAAACCAGTTTATGTAAAATCGGAATAATCCCGTAGTGTAGATATACCCTGAGAGAATTAAAAGTTTCAGAAGATATTTAAAAATAGAATTGAAGTGATAGTTACATACAAGTGCTCAAGAAGTGGCTGCTTTAAAAAAGTACCACTCAAGCTAGTATTATACATAACAGTAGCCTTCAGTTTTTGTTAGTTATATGTTTGAAAATCTGTGTTAAACAACCAAACAAATGAATATGTCAACACACCATTGTAAGACTCAAAGGACAATGGCATAGTCACTCTTAAAAGCAGGGCACCAGTCTTATGTTTAAGTGATACAAGAACTTTAATAGCATGAAACATGTTTAATTAATAGGACTTCTAGTTGATCATTAAACTTTTAACAAGTGCCCTTGGTATTGTGAAATTGCTGGAGTATACATCTTGTGTACTACAAAGTGTCAGATCTCTGCAGGCCATGCATAATGTTATTAACTCTCTACACAGACGATTCTACTGTAAAAGCCTGAAGTGCTGCAAGGGGGGTTTCTTCTAGTTCTGAATGCTGCCTTTCAGTGTCCTTCCCATGTGAACCTACTGTCCTGAACTTTCACATGAGGGTTCCTGCTCACTTTCCCCACCCAAACAAGCCCACAGAAGACATTGTCAACAATGTCAGTGAGACTACTTGGATGACTAAAATAAGTGGGTTTAGCCCAGAGAAAGCAAATAAATATTTGTGCTAAGACCAAATCTGCATGTCCTCTGCTAGTATGAGAAACCATTATTAAAATTTTTGCTGATGGTTTGTGTCTCATAATGGAGTGAGCACTGGGTCTGTCTGGGGAGTGATCAGTGGAAGACAGTGGCGAATGGTGCTCTCCTTTCTCAATGCAGTTTTGAATGTCACATTTGAGCTTCCTGGTACAGACTGTGTGATTACCTCCCCAAATTCATCACTAATGTTAAAGTTACAGGACATGGTCATCACATCATGATCTGGGGATTAACAGCCTTAAACAAAGAGATTATGCCGCCAAATACAGGAAGAGGCGTTAGACCTTATATTCTGTTAAATGTTTGAAATTCCCTCCAGTCTTTGCTTTTCATTAGCAGGAGTCACAGGAGTTAGGCAGGGTATGAAAACTCTGGATTCTTGGGGTGAAGGGATTTAAATACAGTTAAGATGCAGCATATGGGTTCTGCTGTCTCCATCTGTTCTTTATTCCTGATTCTAATGGACTGTCCTTTCCTCCTAGTTTTACATAACAATTTCCTGTCTTATAAAGAGTAATGGAGTGCAAAAACGAATAATAATTTTAAAGAAATACAGAGAAATCTTAAGCCCCAATCTTTCAGTTACCCATGTGTTTACTTTACGCATGGTTAGTGCCACAGACCTCACGTGGGAAGTGAAACAGGTGGGTAACTGTGCAGGACCAGGACCAGTAATCTGTTAACTGGCAGTGACAGAGAATAATGTAATGTGCTAAAGTGACATTTGTCAGTTTATCACTACAAGCTGAGGTAAGGAAATACAACTCTGAACACTTACAAAGTTACAACCACCAATCAATCACGCAAAAGCAAGATTTCCCATTAAAAGGTAGGTAGCTCTCTGAATGCAATATGGTTTTGTGTGGTCTGTTCAAGGCCACTTTTCTATAAGTTTAGTCAGTCTTCCTCCTCTTACGTGATAGAGATGAAGAGTCATAAGTCTGTGTGTTCTGTGAAAAATAATTCTTCACCGTAAGGTGTACAGGAAAGAGTCCTCAAGGGACAACAACTGGTCATCAATAATGCTAACATTTGCCAGTTCAGGTGTAGTAGAATGTTTCATATGGTGATCAGGGGGTGTTAAGTAAGACAATAGATTCTTAGAGGAGATTAACTTTGAAATTGTTGAGATAATTGGGAGTGCTGAAAGAAAGTCTTCTCAACCTGGGAATTATTGTATTCCGTATATCATGTAAGAGTATATTAGTAATGTGAAAAATTCCTATATCTTGACCAGAAAGTAATTTAATACCTAATTAAGATAAAGTGGAAAAAAACCCATTTTGTTCTACAATACAACAAGGACCCAAAAATACAGGGGCCAGTTTTATCATCACATCACCTGAAAGCAGCATTTTATCTGTGGTACATCTTTATTTTTACCAGATAATTGAAAGGTAGTGTTCCTATCATATTTACTGTAGTGGAACTTTTGGTTCTTGTGCCTACGATCAAAGCTAATGCAGGTATGGTTGGGTATAGTAACCAATTCTTTTCCCTAGTGAGATAAGGTGCTGGGATTTGTTTGCAATTAGTTAAAAGGACAGAATCAAACAGAAGCATAGCCACAGAGCAAATAGGCAGACACGTCTATCTGTGCATGAGATACAACAAATAGGACAAAAAGCTATCTGAGGAATTAGTAGATCTCATTTGTTGTTTATTTTCTACATTCGCTTTAATGGCTGCTTCTGCTGTTCTGTTAATGCATTCAGTGTGATTATTTCCTAAGCTTCTGGTCTGTTGCATGCAGAAACACGTTTACAGGTTCATGGTTGAAAGGAGCATGTTACACGCTGACTGATGCTGTGCTAGACACTTTGGAGCACCAAGGTAAGCCACAGTTTCCTGTACAGTTGAGTGTAAGAGGATGGCCAGAGGCATGGATAGGCCAGAGATGCTGTCTGGATATCACAGCCATATACTAGTTCACAACTCAAAAGGAATATTTTCCTCTACTTCTGATGTTAAATGTCTGGGGGTGCAAAAACAAAAAAATATTTTCCTTTTCTTAAAACAATCCCACTTCAATTTCGGTTTTATTTAAATCATTTAAAAAAAATCTAATGGGTGGTAGCTACGAAAGCGGACAAGCTTGTAACCAGTCCCTCCCTGCCTATGCCCCTCTCCTTCTGCTTCTCTCTCCACAGCTGCTTTTCTTCCTCACCCCCTCTCACCACCCAGCTGCCTCAGGTACCTAAGTGTCACAGAATCCTTACATGGACTTTTTAGGGGGCAGAGAGAGAGAGGGGGAAAATGGAGGTTAAATAAAATGTTTATTATAATAGCAGGATTCTTTGGTCTGCTACAGTCACTTTGGGCAGTGGCTGACAAATAGCCAGTGGAGAATCCCCTCCTTGTAGAGGATCTATCTGCTGGCAGAAGTCTGGTGGAAGCAGCCCTGGGCTAACTGCATATCTCCCCTGTCGGGGAGAGAGGAGGCAAGGTGGAGGCATTCTAGAAGTAAAGCTTGGACAAGTTGGGGAGCAGAACTCCACCATGACCGAACTTTCACTGGTGGAAGTTTCCTGAAGTTAGAGCTGCTCTTGTGCATCTCTAACTTGTGTCAGAGTCCGGTAGCTCTGAACCAGAGAACCAAAAGCAACTTCCTGCAGCCTCCTTTCTCTGTTCAGAGAGAGGATCCAGCTGTAGGAGCTTAAATGGCACTCCTTAAATGGCACTCCTTAAATGGCAGTTCCTTTTCAATGCATTCACCCACCAGAACTGAAGAGCAGTCATTGTCTCAGACTTTGTCAAACAGCTGTTGACATGTATTGGCCCCCCAATCACAACCGGTAATGCAGGGATATGGAGTTCACCGGGGTGAGGTACACTGAAGTGTGATGCTATTGGGGTTTTCCGTTCACATTACTACTGGGTGACAATGTAATTAGTTGTTTTTCTTAAATCCCTGATCCTGCACGCACCTTTGGGCACGCATAATTTTACAAACATATTTAAAGTGTTTGGTTCAGTCCCATGACACTGATCCTGCAATTTGAGTCCTTCTTAAAAATACCTCCCAAGCTATTAATTATTGAAGCAAGTGGAGGGCGTGCTTATGCTGGCAGGTAGAGAGGTTGTGTAATAGGCTTGGGGAAAGCACTACGCTAATGTATACTATTTCTTTCCCATTTCCTGTGCCTCAGCTAACCTCTCTTCTGTGGTACAGACCAGAGTTTAGTTTTTTCAGGACTTTGCTATATATTGTATAGACTTAAATTCCTGTTAGAAGGAAAGTGAAAAAATCTGTAAAGGAAAATTCTGTTACTATCAAGTTCAAGTGCAAGATATAATTATGAATGCTCATACCTATATATAAAGTCCTATGGGGCTTTTCTCTGTGGAATGGTGTCCAAACCCCCTATTGGCCAAGTCAGCTCCTTAAAATTGGAAAATGAGTAACAGGCCCTCAGTCTCCTTTATAGCATCAATCTGCAGTTTGCACAGCCTACAGCAACTCTAGTCTTCTCCTGCTCCAGCGGGTCAAAGGAGCCTGCAGTCTAATCCAGCGAAGTCCTTGGAACACAGTTCTTGCAGTACATCCTGCCACTCCCATTGCACTGCCGAACCCCTGAGTCCACCAGTTAGCTGGGCTCCCATTCCTCCTATTTATAAACTCCGCCCCTTCCCCTTGGATTCCCCTTGGTTCCACTCTCAGAGTGTGATTCTGGGTGTGCCCTACCAGGCTGCTTGCCCACAACAGAAGTCACCAAACAGCCAAAAACATGTTTAGTGCCTATCACACCTGGGTATACACACAGGGCCAGATCCAGAAAGGGACTTCGGTACCATGACACTCAGCACTGCAACATCCAACTTTTGGGTGCCTAGAAAAAAAAAAACAAACCAACCACCACTGTGATCCACAAAGCCGTGTTAAATGTCGAGGCTCCCTGTATAACCAATGGGGAGAGAGGGGCACCTTAGGCTGCGATTCACAAAGCCAGTATGCTAGGTGGGGAGCTGCCTAAGATAGCCAATGGGAAACATCAAGGAGAGAGGTGTGTGCTAAGCTCCTAGTCTCCCCATGGAGCCCAGCACCTAAGTCCAGGTTCCAGGGAGGTGCCTATCTTTGCTAGAGATCCACATACCAGTGGAAAATAGGCATTCAGCTGCCTAAATTGAGTGGTGGGCGTGTAGGGGGGGTGGGTGATCTGGTAGACATGCTCAGAGGCTGCCTACTAGAGCAGGTCTTCAAGATGAGTTCACACAAAACAAGGAGGAAGATAGGCTCTCAAGTACCTTTGTGGATCCCACCCATAGAGTCCCCAAAATAAAAACAAGAAACTGTATCGTCACCACTTGTTCTCCCCTTATTTATAGCACTTGATGCAGTGGTGCAAGCGTGTGGGTTATATCTGCATCCCACATGCCCTAATTTTTCTTTTTAAATTAATTCATTTTTCGTTAGGTCATTTGATAAACTGACTAATTTAAAAAAATGTTTTTACAGAGGGGAATGGCAGAAGATATAGCAGGAGAGAGACCGGATGCCAAGTAGGTGAGGATGGACAAGGCTTCCCCCAGATGAACCCATTATAGAGACTGATGAGCAGAGGCAGTATCAGAGAGGTGTGCACAGGAAGAGCTGTCTCCTACAAGGAGACCCAGTTTTTGGAAAAGTAGGAGAAGAGAAAGGTGGGAGGGGGTTGAACAAGTTCTAATTCTGCTCCGCTAAGTAGTGCTGTAGTTCATCTCAGGCAAACGAGATAGGATTATGAGCCTAGAGCTGATTGCTGGTGTCATGGTCCTCCCTTGAGAAATTAATTTATGGGCAGCTCCTAAGTTCTGGAGGAAGAACTGCCTGCTGGAGAGGTGGCCACTACTGACAGAACTGCACGTCTCTGCTTCTGAACCTTCTCCTAACTGGCTATGGAAGCATGAAACTATGCTTTTTTGGAGAAACACTTTGAGTGAAATCCTCGCTCCACTGAAGTCAATGGCAAAACTCCCATTGACTTCAATGGGGCCAGGAGTTTATCTTTTGTTATTCTGCACATGTATAGAGGCTGCTGCTCCCAGCCATCTTCATTTTGGAGGAAATGTTTGATAAAGAAACCAACATGTGTGACATAACATAATCCAAAATGATCAGAAAGACCTGAGTAATGAGGATGTTCCAGAAGACATTAGGGGAATGAATTGGCCTCTCCCCAGAACACAACCGTTAGTCCCAAAACACAAGCTAGTTGCAAAATTTACATATAATAGGTAGCAACAATAAAAAGCTTCCCCTAACCAAGGAGAAATTCCAGAATGCAATATAGTAAGTAGGGCTGTCAAGTGATTAAACAATAAAAACCCCCAAACAATCTCAATTGTGCAATTAAAAAAGACTCGATTATCACACTGTTAAACAATAGAATACCATTTATTTAAGTAAATTTGGAGCTACATTTTCAAATATGATAGAATACAAAGTGTACACTGCTCACTTTATATTTATTTTTATTACAAATATTTGCACTGTAAAAAACAAAAGAAATAGTATTTTTCAATTCACCTCATACAAGTATTGTAGTGCAATCTCTTTATCATGAAAGATAAATTTACAAATGTAGAATTATGTACAAAAAATAACTTTTTTGAATGCAGTGTAAAACTTCAGAACCTACAAGTCCACTCAGGTCTGCTTCTTGTTCAGCCAATCGCTAAGAGAAACAAGTTTGTTTACATTTACAGGCGATACTGCTGCCTGCTTCTTATTTACAATATCACTTGAAAGTGAGAACAGGTATTTGCATGACACTTCTGTAGCCGGCACTGCAAGGAATTTACATGCCAGATATGCTAAACATTCGTATGCCTCTTCATGCTTCAACCAACATTCCAGAGGACATGCGTCCATGCTGATGATGGGTTCTACTCAGTAATGATCCAAAGCACTGTGGACTGACACATGTTCAATTTCATCATCTAAGTGAGATGTCACCAACAGAAGGTTGATTTTCTTTTTTTGGTGGTTCGGGTTCTGTAGCTTCCACATTGGAGAGTTGCTTTTTTAAGACTTCTGAAAGCATGCTCCACACCTCATCCCTCTCAGGTTTTGGATGGCATTTCAGATTCTTATACTTTGGGTCGAGTGCTGTAGCTATGTTTAGAAAGCTCACATTGGTACCTTCTTTGTGTTTTGTTAAATTTGCAGTGAAAGTGTTCTTAAAACAAATGTGTGCTGGGTCATCATCCGAGATTGCTATAACATGAAATATATGGCAGAATGCAGGTTAAACAGAACAGGAGACAAGCAGTCCTCCCACAAGGAGTTCAGTCACAAGTTTAATTAACATCCCCCCCCCCATGAGCATCGTCAGCATGGAAGCATGTCCTCTGGAATGGCGGCTGAAGCATGAAGGGGCATACGAATGTTTAGCATATCTGGCACATAAATACCTTGCAATGCCGGCTACAAAAGTGCCATGCAAATGCCTGTTCTCACTTTCAGATGACATTGTAAATAAGAAGCAGGCAGCAGGATCTCTTGTAAATGTAAACAAACTTGTTTGTCTTAGTGATTGGCTGAACACGAAGTAAGACTGAGTGAACTTGTAGGGTTCATTGTTTTGTTTTTGAGTGCAGTTATGTAACAAAAAATTCTACATTTGTAAGTTGCACTTTCATGATAAAGAGATTACACTACAGTGCTTGTATGAGATGAATTGAAAAATACTATTTCTTTTGTTTATCATTTTTACAGTGCAAATATTTGTAATAAAATAGCATATAGTGCTCACTTTATATTTTGTATTGCATGTTGTAATAGAAATTACATTTTTTCTACATTTTCAAATATATTGATGAATTTAAATTGGTATTCTATTGTTTAACAGCGCAATTAATCGTAATTAATTTTTTTTAAGTGTGAATTAACTGCGATCAGTTGACAGCCGTAGTAGTAAGTCACTGCCTGCCAGAATCAGAATGATAGAAGCTAGGAGAAAGTGTGGTGGTAGGTTTTCTTGCGCTGATTTTTCTAGCTAGCTTGTTCAGCTTGAATTTGAATCAAGTCTGACTGAGTACATTTCAGGTTTTAGTGGAATATTTCCACAGATACTTCTCTAAAATAGGCAGTTATAAAGGCACCTGTTACTATGTAATCTGCACTATTCCTTCCTCTCATAATGAAAATTTAAACTCTAAGGTTGCATCATATACAATTAAATACAGTGGCCCAGATGCCTGCTCCACAATGGAACATAGGCAGTGCGGTGCTCAGTTTTGTGTTACCTAACTTTTAGGAGCCTAGAAAAAAACAAAAAACCTACAACCAACAAATCACAGGAACACTGAGCCACAAAGCCTGAATTAGGCGCCTCAGCTCCTACACAAAGAATGTGTTATATCCTTGGGGGCAGCCGGTTTAGGAAGAAATCACTTGAGGCCAGACAGCAGACAGCTAACAAAACTACCATTTATTTACAGACACAGAGCTCGCCTAACCGGCCAAAGCTGGCTGGGCTATCCCATAATAATCTAACTCAGTTGCCATAGGAACAAAAACCACAACAACCAGATACACAACAGAATGGGGAGAAACAGGTGCTTAAACTGCAATCCAGAAAGCCAGCATGCTAGGCAGGGAGCAGCCTATGCTAGTCAACGGGAGAGGCTGAGGAGAAGGCAGTATGCTCAGCCCCATGCCTCTCTCAGGCTATGTCTACACTACAGCATAAAATCAAAATAACTAAAACCGGTTTTATAAAACCGATATTATAAAATTGATTTTATGCGTCCACACTAGGGCACATTAATTCGGTGGTGTGCGTTCATGGTCCGAGGCTAGCGTCGATTTCTGGAGCGGTGCACTGTGGGTAGCTACTGTAAAATGATGAGGCCAATAACTTCGACTTCCGTCCACACTAACCCTAAATCGATATAGTAATATCGATTTTAGCGTTACTCCTCTCGTTGGGGAGGAGTACAGAAATCGATTTTAAGAGCCCTTAAAATTGATTTAAAGTGTGTTGTAGTGTGGACGGGTACAGCGTTAAATCGATTTAACGCTGTTTAAATCGATTTAACTGCGTAGTGTGGACCAGGCCTCAGAGTAAGCTGTGCAAGTCAGAGCTGCACAGAAGTGCCTAGCTCTGCTAGTGATCCATGAGTGGTGGGGGAAGACAGGCATTTAGCACCTGTAGAAAGAGACCCTGTGGGGATTTTTTGATCCACAGTATGAAAAAAGGAATTTTGAGCCATTAAGATGGATGCATCGACAAAGACAGAAGTACAAGTGTGTTGCAAAGCTGCTTTACCACCACTTCAGATTATTTCCATGTATTGCATTTTACGAGCATCAGCCACTCCTCCCCCGTCCCCACACACACCAGGAAAATAAAACACTATTATTCAAAAAAGTGACTCCTGATTTCTTCAAGGGCTGGTTTTCAAAAAATTCAAATGGGATGTTGAGAACACTATGTAGAGCTGTAAGCACACTGACAAACGAAATAGTTACAGTTGAGCTTGAGCAGTTGCTGACTGGTGAGACAGATAATTTGGGGATTGATCGACACGGGCAACAAGCATGGTTCCATCTCTGTGTCATGTGGCAAATAAATCTTCATCTTGATTTTGTGCCATAAATGCTGATATTGTAGTTAAGTCAGTACTTCACATTGCTCGCATAAATTGCATCTAAAGTTGCTCTAAGCTATTTTATTAATGAGTGTTTGCTTTCCTTCTCCCTGAACATAGGTAACCACAAATACTACTGTACACATGCTAACAGATAAGAGGGGAAGCTATGGAGATTTTTAGCTGTGCACACAACTGTTTAACATGATTTATTCCACTTCCTAGGTCCTTTTGGATGAATGTGAATCAACCAATCCTAGCTCCTCCAATGGCTGGCTGGCAAAGGGTGCATTTCACTGTAAGATTTCTAGTTCCACAGTGTTTCAGTAGTTGGAGTGGTAGACTGTATTCTAGGGACTGCAGCAATAATCCACATTTGGGTAGGGTTTCCTCCCTCTACCCCCATTTTCAGAAGCAACCATAACCCATTATATGCATTGTTTTAAAAAAGTTAGATCTACTCATGGGCAAGCTGAATCTCCATGTGAAGTCAACTGTGTTCTAATTTTTCATTCTTAAAACATTTTATTCAGGTTTGCTGAATTTTGTGTATTAGCAAAAGAACGTTAAAAGTCATTGCAGTAAAAACAAACACAAGCCAAAAACCATAATGTATTAGCTTTGATGTATACAAACAAAATTGTGGCTCTCATAAGGCGAGTGGAATCCTCCGGATGTAGAAAGCTCCATCCCCTTGGTTCCCTGCAGTCTGCTGTTTCCCTGTCTAGCATATTAGGGAAAATTTACAAATGCAGCACATCTGTCCATAGTAACAATGGGTGGACTTTTAAAATCAAGCATAGCTAGATTTTCAGGACTACTAAGAAGTGTTGGGAAAGGTATTTCACGGGATGTCTCATTCACTGGTCATGCAAAGACTGTCATTATATTGAATCTCATGCCTTCAAGAAATACAATTGGCCAGGGTCATTCTAGAGTAGCAAAGTCTGGACAATTCACATAAATCTGACCCCATGTTTAAAAAGTAACAATTAAGAGCCAGATTCCATGCTTCTTGCTCGCACTGAGTTGACATTTCACACTAAAAATCCTGATGACTTCTTTGGTGCTACTCACATGAGTAAGTACTGCTCAACATCAGTGGAGACACAGAATCTAGCCCAGGTGTTCTCACACTGGGGGTCGGGACCCCTCAGAGGGTCACAAGGTTATTACATGAGGAGGGTCACGACCTGTCAGCCTCCACCCCAAACTCCACTTTGCCTCCAGCATTTATAATGGTATTAAATATATTTAAAAGTGTTTTTAATTTATAAGGGGGGGTGGGGAGCTGCACTCAGAGACTTGCTATGTGAAAGGGGTCACCAGAACAAAACTTTGAGAACCACTCATCTAGCCCTTAATGAAGGTATATACTCCACTTATTGCAAGGCTGTCTGATACAAGGCTTGTAGATCTCTGAGCCATAGAACAGTAAGTTTGAAAAGCACATTTTAGATATGTTTGTCAATTTTAGTGTCCTCGAGCAAATATTGATAGCAAGGTCTACTTCCATACAAAGGCTGATATGGCCCTGAACCAGATTTGCAGTATAAAACCCCCATAGCCCCTGTGCACTTTCTCCTGACTGGAGACTGAAGTATATTGAATTGCTTGCTGTTTTTTACTATTAGACAAGATTCTCAGGGTTGAGACCACTGAATTCACTTCATTCATGGCTGTTGCATATGAATACTCCAAACATGTTTTGTCCTTAAATTCTGAGGAAATAAATATTGCAACCAATTCACATTCAGATCTAAATATCACTGTCCTCACACTCAGGCTGAAAAAAAGCCAAGCTTGACTGTGCCACTTAGACTTGCCCATAATAAGGAGCAGTGCAGAATACATCTTGGAGTACCCAAGCTACCACACCATGCTTGTTAGTTGCCACTTACTTTCCCTTGCATCACCGGCTAGTTTGAGTGGCCAGTGCACAGGGGGCACAGAGCAATAGCCCTGCCTCTTTATGCCTCCTTTGATGCACATGGTGCTCAGAGTCCAGAGGTTGTAATTCTGTCTGATTCTTAGGCAGGCTGCACAATGGGACGGGAAAGGTCTCTTACTCAGTCTATCACTGCTGCCATCTTGGCCAACACACCAAGATTTAAACCCAGGACCTTCAGAGATTATAACATGAGCTTCTCAGCCTAAAGTAAAAAGCCAAGGCTGTGTAGCTGGGGCTGTTCAGACTCGTATCTTTTACAAATCAGGCACAGAAGGGGGACATGTAACCTATGCTTTTTAATGGGTTATACAAACAGACTCTGACCCTAAATGAGTCTGGCCCTAATAGACCTCACCAGTCTAGGCCAGAAAAGTTAAAAAAAAAAAAACAAACCAAAAAAACCCCACACACCTATTCTTCTGAGGAGTCTTATTACTACCAATTTCCTCCATTCTACCACTAGTCCCACAACATCCCTTGCCTCAATATTCACTCCTGAGAGATTTTACCACATTTCCCATTTACATACAGACATCAGTATTAATATAACATTGTATCTATACGGAACAGTTGCTATAGAACTGGAAGTGCAAGGAAGGAATTGGAGAAGAGAGAGGCAGAGCCCTCACACCATGGAATTAAAACCAAAATTTGACATCCGCCTGGGAGGTTCAGGGCTTCACAACCCTCTGGAGACTAATAACTTGAAGTTAAGGAAAATGGAGTAAAAACAATGCAAATATTCCATGTGGAATGGAGTAAAGTGCATCAGGTTCTTGCTTGTGAAGCCTACAAGATAATATCGCAGACCTGGCCTTTGGGTAGACACTAGGTTGTAGGGTGTGGAAAGGGCTCAAAAACTCTAATACTTACGATAGTTTATATCCATACTAAAATGGAATTTGAAGTTTGTATTTTTACTATTAGCATCCATGTACAGTTCCCTCCAGAAATAATTTTTAAGATACAAGAGGATAAGCGTATTACAGAAGGCTGCCCCCAGGGCAGGTGGAACAATTTTTATAGTGGGGGTGCTGAGAGCTATTGAACCAAACTGTAAACCCTGTATATAATGGAAACCACTTCAAGCCAGGGGGTGCAGCAGCACCCCCAGCATTCCTAGTTCCAGCACCTATGCCTGCCTCCATTGGAGTAGGTAGAAATAGTATAGGATCTAACTATGGGGTAGTGCCTTGCCTCCTCTATCCACCCTGAAAATTAGTACTCAGGAAACCTCTCCATCTTTGCCTACAATGTAATTAAGGATATGAAAATTAGAGGTCTGTAGACCTTGCTTGTGTCATGGACCAATTTAAAAAAACCCACCAAAAACATCATTTATCAATAGGGAGGGAGCGAAGGAGGGATGACCCTCTTTTCTATAGGCTCTCCTCCTGCCATGTACTGGGAATCAAGAGATGTCTGTACAATTGGGGAGGTCCCCTTGATAGTTTCTGCACATGACCAAAAAGGCCTAATCAGCCAATCGAAACATAGTTTTGGACATTCAGGATTGCCTGATTTTTCAATGGTGCTGTGTGTTCACAATTACCTTTCAAGTTAGTGAGACATATGAGATCTTGACATCTTTGAAAATTGGGCAATTATAGTCTAGTGCCAGACTCTAACACACATTAAAAATGGATGGGGAAAAAAAACAAAACAAAACAAAACACCCAGCCCCCATGCCCACTCCACAAATCCAGGCACTGAACTATTTTAATAAACGAAACTAAAAAACCCAATATGTTGTAATTAGCTTTCAGTATATAGTGAAAATAGAGATATTTCTGACCTAAACCAATCTTCCAGTACTTAGGCATTTGTTGGATTTTGATGTATGCTCTATTTAGTGGCAAAAGAGAATTTAGTGGCAGAAGCACCTGGGTGGGCAGCACTAGAAAACAAAGTCCTCTTTTCACCCACAGAACAGGGAGAGGATAGACAGTGACAGCACAAGCTTTTCCACACCACCAATGAGCATCAGCTCTGTTATGCTGGGAACATGTAGCCTGACAGATGCTCAGACTTCTACTCCTCTGGCTGCTCCCCATGAGTCTCTAATAAGGACATGAACAATGAGCAATTTAAATTCAAATCGATGTATTGACAAGACACCAAACCCTAGGGTTAGCTGACCCCTCAAAGTTAGCATACATTCTCCACACATTTATGGCAGAGAGTCCTGGTTATTCATGTGAATACAATGGCTGACCAATCAATAGTTAAATATCCCTACAGGTCCATCCATGCTGCATTGCAGTATGTCTGATAGAGACTCTCACAAGGCTCCCCTAATTTCAAAGAGCAGTAATCAGTCAAATCCTGGTTGGTACAATTTACTGCCCTAAATTCAGGCTGCACTATGGCCTGTTTGCCTTCCCATGACACCTGTAGGACAGCCAACTGTTTCCTATACTTCCCCAATGAATCTCATTTTCCTGGCCTCCTTGGTCATCATGTACCTCCCTCACCACCTTTCACTCCTGCAGACATTTCTCCCACATTTAAAGTCACAAAGAATGAACTCCTGGCCTCACTGAAGCTAATTAGGGTTTTACCATTGACTTCAATGGGGCCAGGACTTCACTGAGTTATGTTTTCTGCTTTATACTACGTATCTGTGGTGCCTAGAGTTTATGCTCTTTGGCAGTTCCCACATCCAATCAGGATGCTACTCTTGGCTGCATCACCACTGCGGTGAGTGGGTGGATGGTAAATCATCAGTGGGGAGGAGGGCGAGAAGGTATTTCCATCTCAACGCCCATTCTGTGGCCTTTCTTCTGAGATTGCCAAAGAAAGTACCAATTATAAGGGCGATATGGACATATTTCTACTGGGAACTAATTGTTTCACAGCTGGTTGTGTCAATTCCAGACCCAGGGCTGGTGCAACCACTAGGCAAACTAGGCAGCTGCCTAGGGTGCCAAGATTTGAGGGTGCCAAAAAGCAGTGCCCAAAATGACTGGAATGCTCAAGTGGCCCTGACTAAACGTGTAACCCTCTTCCCGCCACTGTGCGAGGGGGCGCTGGGGCTTTGATCAGCTCCGGCTACCCAGAAAGTGATGTCATTCCTCCCCCGGCTGCTGGGGGTGCTGCGCTGCTCCCTGCTGCTCTGGCTCTGCCCCAGGGCCCCCGCCCTTGCTCAGCCCTGCCCTGCCCCCACTCCCCTGAGCTCTGCAGCAGGAGCGGGCCTGCATGCACAGAGATCTGGCTCCAGCTGTGCTGCCAGTGAGTGCTGGGGGGTGGTTCCCCTTGCCCTCCAAGCCACCCCCTCGGAGGCCTGGGGCACACCCCCCACGGGGAAGCTGTGTAGGTTCCCAGAATATCTAGGGACGGCCCTGGTACCTACCATCCTGCCTGCAGCCAGCCCCACACTCCCTGCCCTGCCCACAGTGAGCTCCTGCGGTGTCCCTGCCCTGCCCGCAGTGAGCCCCACATCCCCTGTCTCCAGCCAACCCCTACTGCACCCCCCTGCCTGAAGCCAGCCAGCCCCACACCCTGACAGGTTATTCATTTATTTTCATTAAATATGTGGACTAAATAATGAAATTAATAAATGTTCAAGCTGAATGTGTATTAATTCTAATGAACAATGCCATATTATGCAGTATTCATTTTTGAAAGTTTATAATAAACGATGCTCTGGGGGGTGGGGGCGGAGGGCGCAAGGTGGAAGTTTCGCTTAGGGTGCAAAATATCCTTGCACCAGCCCTGTCCAGACCCCATCTTTACACCAAAGAACTTAGAGAAGATCAGTGAAATAATTCTTTGGGATACAACCCAAGCTTGACTCATTTTGTGTAAAGTGCATGTGAGAGGGGATCTTTAGGTTCCTCCCATACTCCTGCTGGGCCCAATTGTCTTTCTGAGCCCAATTGTTTGTTCCTTTCAGCCCTAGTGACTGGTTTACATTGACTAATGTTTTTAAGGGCATCCTTGAGAGGATGGGGCTGAGAAATATACTTTTTTAAAGAAATGAAATGGGAGATTCTTCTGTAAGTTTCTACTTCCCCCCCAGAGCTGAAGGGCAGTTCTTCTGTATAGATCACAACACATGAGATGGTAATGATATTCCATCACTGATAACCCAAGCTACATTTGTCCTTAATTTAATGAGTGTCATGAGCGATCCAAATGTTGGCGGGAATATAATATACTAAAATTGAGGGCTTGGCTACACTGGAGAGTTGCAGCGCTGGTGGTGGGTTTACAGCGCTGCAACTTAGTAACTGTCCACACCTGCAAGGCACATCCAGCGCTACAACTCCCTGGCTGCAGCGCTGGCTGTACACCTGGTCTGCTTGGGGTGTAACGATTGCAGCGCTGGTGATGCAGCGCTGCTCATCAAGTGTGGCCACCAAAAGCGCTGTTATTGGCCTCCAGGGTATTAGGAGGTATCCCAGAATTCCTGTCCACAACAAACCGGAAGAATGGCTGAACTCCGAGCTCCCCAGAGCAACTTATCTAAAAAACAAACACAGCTGCTCTTTGCTCCAGCGAGCAAGCGGAAGCAAGGGAATTGCTTTGGAATGTTCACAGCTGTTTGCTTGAGGAGAGAGGGGAGTCCGTGTTGAGCAGCTGCTTATGTGGTCTGAAGGCTATTTAGGAGCGCATAATTTGCATTTAGTGAATAAGAGAGGGGTGGGGGAAGGGGTGAAAACTTTTAAAATGATTGAAGGTAGGTGCTGTGTATCTTCCAGTCCTTAGAACTTGTAAGGCAGGGAACTGAGAACAGTGTCAGCTCCAAAAATCTACTCTCTCTGTCTCCCCCACGCTCCCTGTCACACTCCACCCCACCCCCCTGTTTTGAAAAGCACGTTGCAGCCACTTGAACGCTGGGATAGCTGCCCACAATGCACCACTCCCAACAGCGCTGCAAATGTGGCCACACTGCAGCGCTGGTAGCTGTCAGTGTGGCCACACTGCAGCGCTTTCCCTACACAGCTGTACGAAGACAGCTGTAACTCCCAGCGCTGTACAACTGTAAGTGTAGCCATACCCTCATTTTGTGAAGAGTGCTAAGAGCTTCATAATGGTACATCCCCTCCTCCCAAAAAACCCAAACATACAAAAAAAACCCCTCAAACAAAATAAAATCTTGCTGCACTACAGCTGAGGATTTCCTTGCTCTGACTAATGGGATCAGTGCATACCCCAACGAGCAACCATTGTCTGGCATTTTTCCCCTCATTCATTTGTATTTGGCCAGTTTCAGTCCCATGGGGCTATCCTCCTGAGAGTCCACTGAACAGGCAAAAAGGTGCCAACTAACAAATGCTTTCCCTTTATAGAATGTTTGTGATGAAAACTGCATGCCTGGAAGCATGCTGCTGATAGGGGTGGCCAAGCATTGTGAAAGTCAAGTTTTTGTGAACCTGGCAAAATATTGCTGAAGTTCGCAGAGTTCCAAAATTATTTTCAGTTTGTGACTCTTCCTTGCCGACAATTAAAATCCATGGTTTGCTCCCCCTGAAGGCAATCTGCATTTTTCCTAGCTAAGGAAATATTTGAGTTATATTTCATGGAGAGAGCAGACACTGCCCTCTTCCCTCCCCCTAAAAAGCTTGAATAGTACAAGTCACCATCTGCATAAGGCCTGTGCTAAATGGCTAATAATCCCTAGCTACATCATGGCAGTGTTGTGAGGTCCAGTTAGTTAACATCTCTAAAGCACTTTGCATATGCAAAGACCTCTACCAGTGCTACATATTATAGAATATCATAGAATAGAATAATAGAATACCAGGGTTGGAAGGGACCTCAGGAGGCCATCTAGTCCAACACCCTGCTTAAAGCAGGACCAATCCCAAACTAAATCATCCCAGCTGGGCTTTGTCAAGCTGGCCCTTAAAAACTTCTAAGGAAGGAGATTCCAGCTCCCTAGGTAACCCATTCCAGTGTATATAGCCATGTATCAATTTCCTCCTCCCTCCCCAATTGAATTTTTTCACCACTCTTCTATGCTACAGTCTAAACATATGGACAAAATGCTCAGGAGGGTCTTAAACAGAGAATCTTTGTTTACAGGTGGTTTACAAAATCTATTTCAGATGGATGGGTATTAGACCTTTCAGGCAGCATAGACTTTCAAGTTATAATGACAAAGGGACACTCTGTGGTGTAGAGTATGAAAGCAACAGATAAAGACATTTAGTCCATGTGGTGATATAAATTTAGTAAGGATACACGGAACAGAAAGAATTAAAAAAAAAAGGAGTTGGGTGTGTTAATTACATTGGTTAATTACTGTTAATTACATTACAGATTTTCATGTTTTTACTTATGTTGGATAACACCATACTGAACAAGTAGTCTAATTGATTTCTATGGGGCTACTGGTGGCCTAAGATACTACTCAAAAGGAGTATGGGTGTTTGGCAAAATGGCCACCCTGACGCTCCCTCTCCTGGCTGGTTGTGATACTGAGGCAACTTCTACTTCAGTTTCCCCCACTTTCTTTTCCATCTACTTCAGCCATAGATGTGTCCTGGCCCTCTGGCCATACCACTTCCCAGAGTCCAGCTCCTTCCAGCACCACAGAGTCCTTTATCAAAGGCCAACAAAAATTGTATACAAACCAAGTCTTCAGTCCCATTGGGGTCAGCAGGCAGTCACCTCAGTGCAAGCATGCCTCTGTTTCTGCGGCTGCTGCTGCTGCTACTCCCTGGTTCAATCCCTCCCCTAATCCAGGGGCTGAGACACTCCTCCCCTTACACAGGATTTCTGGCAGGCTCTCAGGGCTTGGCTACACTTGAGAGTTGCAGCACTGTAAACCCACCACCAGCACTGCAACTTACTCACCGTCCACACTTGGAAGGCACATACAGCGCTGCATCTCCCTGGCTGCAGCACTGGCCGTACTCCTGCTCTGCCTGGGGTATAAGGATTGCAGCGCTGGGGATGCAGCTTTGCTCCGCAAGTGTGGCCACCAAAAGCGCTGTAATTGGCCTCTGGGGTATTCGGAGGTATCCCAGAATGCCTGTTCAGCCACTCTGCTCATCAG
This sequence comes from Gopherus flavomarginatus, assembly GCF_025201925.1. Lineage (NCBI taxonomy): Eukaryota > Metazoa > Chordata > Testudines > Testudinidae > Gopherus > Gopherus flavomarginatus. The sequence goes on along the minus strand of NC_066617.1, from coordinate 213,347,405 downwards.
TTCGCACTCTACTGCCCTGGCCTCAGGTGACCCGCCCTTTAAATGGCCCGGGAATTTTAAAAATCCCCTTCCTGTTTGCTCAGCCAGGTGTGGAGTGCAATCAGTGAATCTTTCGAGGTGACCATGCCTCCACGCACCAAACGAACCCCAGCATGGAGCAATGGCGAGTTGCTGGACCTCATCAGTGTTTGGGGTGAGGAAGCTGTGCAGTCACAGCTGCGCTCCAGCCATAGGAATTACGATACCTATGGGCAAATCTCAAAGTCCATGCTGGAAAGGGGCCATGACCGGGACGCAGTGCAGTGCAGGGTTAAAGTGAAGGAGCTGTGGAGTGCCTATTGCAAAGCCCGTGAGGGAAACTGCCGCTCAGGTGCTGCCCCCACGACCTGCCGTTTTTACGAGGAGCTGGATGCGATTCTTGGGGGTGACCCCACTGCCAATCCAACGACCACGATGGACACTTCACAGCGGAGAGAGGAGGGGGAGGGGAAAGTGGAGGGGGGGAGGAAACTGAGAGTGAGGGTACTGGGGTGGGGGGAGACACCCCGGAGTCCCAGGAGGCATGCAGCCAGGAGCTCTTCTCAAGCCAGGAGGAAGGTAGCCAGTCTCAGCAGCTGGAACTTGGTGAAGGAGAAGAAGAGAAGCGGGTTCCCGGTAAGCAGCTTTTAGTTTCAGGATGGAAATGTTTTGGGAGAGGAGGGAGGGTTAGGGCTGCATGCATGCATGCCTAGATGTGGAATAGCCCATTGATGTGGTCTATCACGTCGCGGTAATCGACCTCGGTAATCTCTTCAAAAGTTTCAGCCAGAGCATGGGCAGTGCGCTTGCGCAAGTTTATAGGGAGAGCCACTGTGGTCCTTGTCCCAGTCAGGCTAACGCGTCCGCGCCACTGTGCCGCGAGGGGTGGGGGGACCATTGCTGCACATAGGCAAGCTGCATAGGGGCCAGGGCGGAATCCTCATTGCTGTAGAAGACCTTCCCGCTCTTCCCAGGTGACCCGCAGCAGTGAGATATCTTCCAGGATTAACTCCTGTGGAAAATGTTGGGATAGTGTTCAGTGTAGGTCCCCCTGTAGCATTTGCTTTCCCCAGTGCAATGAAACCCCAGTACAGCTCTGACCCAATCAGTCCCCCTTCCCAGGTGACCCACAGCAGCGAGATATCTTCCAGGATTAACTCCTGTGGAAAATGTTGGGATAGTGTTCAGTGTAGATCCCCCTGTAGCACTTTGCTTTCCCCAATGCAATGAAACCCCAGTACAGCCCTGACCCAATCAGTCCCCCTTCCCAGGTGACCCACAGCAGCGAGATATCTTCCAGGATTAATTAACTCCTGCACTCATTCCCTGTTACTCACCATTTCTTCGCTGCTGTGTGTTCTCTGTGCTCTGGTTGGTATGTGGAAAGTATGCTAAAGTGATACTGTAAACTCCTTCACTGTGATTATACACAATGGTGCCTCTCTGTTAAATGTTTCAATTTTTGTCTTTCTAATAACAGTGTCCTTGAATACCCCACTGGCTGGATCAGAGACTGCTGAAAGGCTACAAAACCTGAGAAAGAAGCCACGGAAAAACAAAGAAGATATGGTGAAAGCAGTTATGAATCAGTCTGCCAGAGAGAATAAAAAACTCCAGAAATGGAGGGAAAAAATGCAGTACTGGAGGGAAAGAGAAAGCAGGAGAAAGGCAGTAGCTAAAAAGAAAAGCACCAAGCAGCTGATAAGCATCCTGGTGCGCCAAATGGACTGTATCGAGTCACTTGTAGCCATGCAGGCAGAGCACTACCATGTGGCCTCCCACCCCCAGTCCCAAAGCTCTTTCCCTTGTGCCCCAATGTCAGCTCAAAACCCCCTTCTCCAGCATCCAGGTTATTACCACCAGCAGCTGCCCCAACACCTGTATGTTCACCTACCAGCCCTGAGAACTTCGACCCTTCCCATCTACACTCAACCCCCATCACCATGCAGCATATTCATCCTGAAGTGCAGCAGTCATTGCACAGCACTCCAGACAGGACATATTCAAAGCTGTGACTGTACAGTTCACCACCCCACCCCCCTGCCCCTTTAGTTATTTTCTTTTCAATAAATGAATTTGTGGCTTTCAAAACAGTTTTCTTTATTGCAGAAAGTGTAAGATACCGTAGCCCAGTAAAAAAACAGACATTGCAAATCATTGTAACCACTGCACTTCACTCCCGTGCAAGGCACCAAACATTACTGTTGGCTTTCAGCCTCAAATTCCTCCCTCAAGGCATCCCTAATCCTTGTAGCCCTCAGCTGGGCCTCTCTAGCAGCCCTGCTCTCTGGCTGTGCAAATTCAGCCTCCAGGCGCTGAACCTCGGAGGTCCATTCCTGACTGAATGTTTCACCCTTCCCTTCACAAATGTTATGGAGGGTATAGCACGCGGATATAACAGCAGGGATGCTGCTTTCCCCCAAGTCTAGCTTCCCATAAAGAGAACGCCAGCGCCCTTTTAAACAGCCAAAAGCACACTCCACAGTCATTCTGCACCGGCTCAGCCTGTAGTTGAACTGGTCCTTGCTCCTGTCAAGCTTCTCTGTATACGGTTTCACGAGCCAAGGCATTAACGGGTAAGCGGGGTCTCCAAGGATCACAATGGGCATTTCGACGTCCCCTACTGTGATCTTCCGGTCTGGGAAAAAAGTCCCGGCCTGCAGCTTCCTGAACAGGCCACTGTTCCGAAAGATGCGTGCATCATGCACCTTTCCAGGCCAGCCTGTCTTAATGTCAATGAAACGCCCACGGTGATCCACAAGCGCCTGGAGAACCATAAAGAAATACCCCTTTCGATTACTGTACTCGGATGCTAGGTGGGGTGGTGCCAGAATAGGAATATGCGTCCCATCTATCGCCCCTCCACAGTTAGGGAAACCCATTTGTGCAAAGCCATCCACAATGTCCTGCACCTTCCCCAGAGTCATGGTTCTTCTTAGCAGGATGCGATTAATGGCCCTGCAAACTTGCATCAACATGATTCCAGCAGTCGACTTTCCCACTCCAAACTGGTTCGCGACCGATCAGTAGCTGTCTGGAGTTGCCAGCTTCCAGATTGCAATAGCCACCCGCTTCGCCACTGACAGGGCAGCTCTCAACCTTGTGTCCTTGCGCCGCAGGGTGGGGGCGAGCTCCTCACACAGTCCCATGAAAGTGGCTTTTCTCATCCGAAAGTTCTGCAGCCACTGCTCGTCATCCCAGACTTCCATGACGATGTGATCTCACCACTCAGCGCTTGTTTCCCGAGCCCAAAAGCGGCGTTCCACGGTGCTGAGCATTTCCGTTAATGCCAAAAGCACTTTAGTGTCATATGCATCAGGCTATTCGATATCATCGTCGGACTCCTCGCTGTCATTTTGGAGCTGAAGGGATAGCTCAACTGCCAACCGTGATGTGCTGGCGACACTCATCAGCAAAGTCCTCAGCAGCTCGGGCTCCATTTCCCACAGAAATCGCGCTGCACAGAAACTGTTGGGAGACTCACAATGGTGCCAAACGTGGACGGAAAAACAGTGACTGCTGGGATGTGAAGCGATGCACCACGGGGCGTTGGGACAGGAAGCGGAATGACCCGCACCCTTCCGTCCCCTTCCCACAACCCACTGCGCCAAAATGGGATGAGGTGCTCTGTGGGATAGCTGCCCACAATGCACCACTCCCAACAGCACTGCAAATGCTGCAAATGTGGCCACACTGCAGCGCTGGTAGCTGTCAGTGTGGCCATACTGCAGTGCTTTCCCTACACAGCTGTACAAAGACAGCTGTAACTCCCAGCGCTGCACACCTGCAAGTGCAGCCAAGCCCTCAGTCAGCTCACCAGCCCACCCCAGGGAAGCCTAGCTCATTTCCCCCAAGCTTCTTTTCAGGCAGCTTTTCTCCTCTCCCCAGCTGAGCTCACTCAGCTCTTTATGGAGACAAACCCTTCTCTCCCCCACATGGGCTTTATTTCTATTAGTCCTGCCTCCTGGGGCATCCAGACTAGTTAATTGGCCTCTCAGGCACATATTAACTCTTTTCCAACCTGTGTGATGTAAATGTCCCATCACAGGGTGACAGAATCTGGTTGTTACTAAATCAATAGGGAAATGTAAAGAGCCTGTTAAAGAAGCATTTTTGCATTAGACTCTTCTGTAGGGTTTTAAAAACATTCCAATATAGTGGAGTAGGGTTCAAGACATAACGATTGTTTCATTTTTTGATCCATCAGAAAACAGAGTTGAAGTTTACTGCTTCTGTGTGCTAAGCGAGAGGGGCTCTAAAGTACAGAAATTATTAACTACAGCATAATGCCATCAGTCCTGGATTTGCATACACACATATAAACTCATTCCCAGAAAGCCATAAGGTGCCATTCAAATAATTATTTGAGTAGTGTAGCATTCTATAGTGAGCTGCTCAGCATATGGCAAACTCACCAGATGTCTATAGCCAGTGTTCAGATGGTAGAGAAAGTGAAAGAAAAGCCATTACATTTTTCGGCTGAGCACACTCAAGGGGGCTAAAGTGGAGCCTGGTATCTTGTCTGTCAAGCTGCTGATTAACTAATGTGAAACACAGGCCAGTAAGGTGTAGGAAAAGCAAGATTTTTGTGGCACATTGGAGCATGAGCACCAATTCCAAGGAAATTATATACACCCGCCTTCACTAAATATTTAGCTGATGATCTGTCCTGGTCGCACAGCAGCCTGACTGCCCACTGCCATGTGGCAGGCTTTGGGTTGGGAACGAAGCTCGGGATTCCACTGGGCGATTAGAAACTGCCGATGTCATGGATGTGATGGCCTTGGTGTCCTGGAGGAAGTGTGTCGGCAGCACAGCTGCCAGCTGATTCATGGGCAGCAGCTGCAGATGAAGGGCTGCTTCCTGCCTTCCCAGCTGGAGGGAAACAATCATGAGAGGGTCCCCACCAGGGAGGGCTGGGCTTCAGAATGAAAAGATGGGTTCTAGCCTATAATCAGACACTGGTGGAGATACTGTGAGAAAATTTCCTTCCCCAGATGGGAAAAAAAACTCAAAACAGCCCTGCTCGTGGATTAAAAGTAAATATTGCTCCTGTAACAAGTGCACAGTACAAAGAGGAGCATTTGAGAATCAGGCCTGCTGGTCTCCTGGAGTGTCATTTGATACCTAGAAGTACTGAGTAAAATCACAATGAGATTTCCCCCCCCGCCCCGCCCCGCCCCGCCTTAATGTGAAGGATTCCTCCTGCTCCAAAGGTGGGGAGGGAGAAATCCAGGAAAGGGAGAAAGCGACAGGAGGGAACACAAAGCAGAGAGTGAAGAATCACACTCTTGAGCAATCACATCAAACCCTAGAACAGTGTGCCGGATGAGAAATACAACAGGTTTTGCTGCTTGCCAACACCAGTGGGCAGTACCTTAAGACAAACAGAGACAATGTTTTACAGGGGAAAGCTCTCTCTTCTCTATAAAAACAGAGCAGCAATGTATGACAATTTGCAGCACAGCCATCTATTGTGGGGATCTGCTTTGATTCCCAAACTACAAAAAGAGAAGAAAGGGGAACAAAGTGAATTTTCTTGTCCCCCTGAGTGCTGCTTGAACAAATCATGGTACTTGAAACACTACCTTCTGTTTCATAGGAATTCTGGGTGGTCTACAAAATATTTGGTGGAAGGTACATGTATGGTTAGAGATGGGATGGTAAGACAAGGATTTGGTTTTGTAAAATGTGTGGGTTTTATGGATGTGTTTGGAGTTTGGTCATGTAAAATCAAAAGCAAGGATGGCTGTGTTCTGAATCCTCTTTTCCAGGACCGTAGCAACAAAGAATGTGGCCCCCTCCGAACATATGTCTGGGGCCCCTTACAATGCAGAAACGATAAAAAACTAAACAACTAAATTAATAACATTTATCCTCCGACCGCCATTATGAACGCAAATACACATTCTTTGAATGGATCCAACTAAAATTCGAAACTGACCGACAGACAACTGATGTAGCCAATAGCATTATGATGTATCATAATGACTTCATGGTTTTGTCAGTAAAACCGACATGGATTGTGCAATAGCGTCAATAAATGTCACTTACCTAGTTATACCTTACATTTTTTTTTTGCCACTTATAGGGGCCCCCTTCCTTGTGGGGTCCCCTCCGGTCGGAGGGTACGGAGGGCGCTCGCTACGCCTCTGCTCTTTTCTCTCAACCACTGAGTTTGCATAGGTAAGAATGAAAAGAGGTATGTCTGTTTGAGAGAAAAGATTCCAGTTATGGCCCTGTCTAGTGATAAAAACAGCTTTCTAAAACTTACATCCAGTCACTATGTGATTGTTTTTGTTTATCTTCCCAGAAAGCAGCCCTTTGATTATAAAACTATAGGTCAAATTGGATGAGTGGGAAAGATATTTTGGAGAATGATGAACATGTAGAAAACACTGTGCAGTTCCTCAAGTTTGATATTCTTTACTAGGTATGCTTAAAGATATACACTAAATAATTATGAAAGGCCTACTTTGCAAAAATGCAGAATATGCTGAATTTGAATCCCCCAGCTGCCCAGACACCAAATATTAACTCTCAGTACAGAAATATAACATGCTCATTCACAGATCTCAGATACCAAATCCTAGCTACATTGCCATGACTGCTGCAGGAGCGGCGTGAGGGATTTTGGCGCCCTAGGCGCAGGGCCGGCTCTCCGGTCCCATGGCTCCAGTGGACCCCCTGCAGGCATTCCTGCGGACGGTCCACTGGTCCCGCGGCTCCGGTGGACCTGCCGCAGGCTTGCCTGGGGATGCTCCACCGGAGCCGCGAGACCAGCGGACCGTCCACAGGCACGCCTGCGGGAGGTCCACCGGAGCAGTCTGCCGCCCTCCCAAATCCTGGTGCCCTAGGCAACCACCTAGGTCGCCTAAATGGAAGTGCCGGCCCTGGACTGCTGACCTTGTGATAAACCCCTCCCTCCTCCTTTAATATTAAGTATTTCTCCAAGAATTTGTAATGCCACATGAAATAATGTCAGCTGACCCTAGGACCATTCTTACAATGTCAGATGCTGGGTTTGTTCCTATGTCTGCTGCTGTCCAGTGATAAATCTACGCTGTAATTAGACACCTGCAGCTGGCCTGGGGCTATTTAGTTGCAGTGTAGATGTTTTGGCAGCAGCCTGAGCTGTGGGATCCTCCCACATCGCAGGGTCCTAGAGCCCAGGCTCCAGCGCAAGCCCAGACATCTACACTGCAGTTAAACTGCTCCATTGCCCGAGCCCCAAGAAATTGTCAGCTGGCATGGGCTGGCCACACGTTTTCAATTGCAGTGTAGACATACCCCCAAAACAGCTTTTTTTCCGCTCCCATATTCTTATGTTAGAGTCTGCAGCCCAGCGGAGAGAAAACAGACTCAAACAACCTGTTTGCTAAGAGAGTTCATATAAACTAGAGCTGGGCAAACCTTCTTGAAAAAAGAACTCTCTGTACCAGGCCTTTCTCTCTAACCTGAATCAAACCCAGATTAAACTTCTTTTTGTCTTTCTTCATTTTCTTGCACGTCTGCAGTGCTGGGTGATGGCTGCAATTTGTAACACAAGTGCTGAAACACTGACATTTTCCAGGAAGATGTTGAAAAATCATAAGATTTTAAGCCAGGTTTTTTTCAGAATCTGGATGTCTGAATAATTTTGGATTAGTTTCAGATAAGCAGCCAAACAAACACAAATGTTTAGATTTACTCATCACTAATTTTAACTTGTTCAAGGGCCAGGCTCAGCAAACAGGAGCTGATAAAGTTGATTGATATCTTACTATTATCTTTAAATTAAGGGCCTTCTTCTACTTTAAAGAAGTTGAATTTTGCTGCCATTGATTTGTTAAAGAAGCTGCATACTGTCCTCTGGGATAAAGGCACAGACATTCAGTTTGCATTAGAGAGGCAGTAATGATTAGGCCATTGCAGAAAAAAATAATACAACCTCCTCTGGGACAGGGATCAGACCCACAAGATACAAGGCAGCCTAAGATAGATTTTCAAAAGCTGGTCTCAAATCTTGCACCTGCAAATCTGGTATTTAGAAGTTAATTTTATTTTAATTGCACCTGCAAATAATTGCTAGTGTAAAAATAGAGGTTAAGGCCAGTAGGAAATTTACCTCTGAAAGAGAAAAGTTTGAGAGCTCTGGGATTTCCTAAAGTGACCAAGGAAACAGAGCTCTGATCCCTATCTCAGTTACACATGTGAACCAGGAGCAATTCCAGTGGAGTTAATGGAAGTTTACTGATGTAAAGCCAGCGTAAATGAGAGTGAATCAGGCCTTAGCTCTTTCTGGTCAGTTGATTCTAAAATTAACGCTACAGTAATTCAATGTGTACATTCTTTGTGGCTTCAATAGACAGCATGGCAGTTCCAGCGGAATGATCCTTGGCCTATTCGCTTGATGCATACGCCTTCTCCAAGAGGTTCCAAATATTCTTCCTTTCAAAGGAATGGTTTTACAGAGAGAAAATCTCCATAGTGTTGGTGATTTGTCCCTTCCTTGTTCTACCTAAAAACAGGTCGTAAAAGAGGTCACTTACTGTTCAAGGAATAGTAGGAGAAAATTCAGATGGCTTGACCCAAGAAAAAGCATAGACCAAAATTCCACAAAATACAAATGTGGGCAGGAAGGTATGTGATGGTACCACAATGTTTACAGAATTAGTAAAGCCACAGCTGGCTTCAGCAAGAAGAAATGGACAATGTTTCTTAACTTCCTTCGTCTAATGCTATAGACATGAGGCTGTCAGTGGTGCTACGCTGATTAACACTATTTGAGAATCTAGCCTATGGAGTTTCACCTAGTTGATTGAAAATTAAATCTCAGCCTCGCTAGCTGGGCTGAAAGACACCAATGACCATGGACAGCCTCCTCCTATCATTGTTTTTTAAATCTCAGAAATACTAGATCAGGTGCAGTCATGACTTTCTGCCTCTTTAGTTTGGACCATTCTGGCTTGTTACAGTTGCCAGGCAGTTGATTTTTACATTGTACCAGGAACTGTTAATGAACAATCCTCTTTCCCAGGTGACTTGGTGTGTGAGAGGACTATGAAAAAAGCCCCACTGCTGCCTTTTTCTCCGGACTGTGTTTCAGTTCTGGTGGATCTAATTAGCATGGTTGTACGGGACAGGGGGCCTTAAACCTTGGGCTCAGTTAAAGTGTGCTTGGCACAGGGCCAGAGGAGGATATAAAGGTACATGCACATCCCCTTTGCATTCCCCTCACTCCAGGGCTCCCAGAGGTCTGTTCAGCTCCCGGTATAAGTTGCAGTAGCCTCTGGGCAGCCGTCCTAGTTTATGTCAGCTGTTTATAGTGGCAGATCACTTCCAAAGCATAGCAATACTCCCCTCATGCCACATTTCCCTGGATCACGCCAAAGACACGCCCCTCAGGGAGCCATACAACATCTGGCTGTACCAGCAATATTGCAGCTACGGCTTCCCTAACAGTACCGGAAACCTCAGCTGCCCTCTGGAGGCAGCTTTCCAGCCCTTTTTTTGCCCCAAGGGAGCAGGTGACAGGATCTGGCCTAATTTTGTGAATGCTTCCTCTGTTTCAAGTACAGACAGTCCTAGCTTAACAAAATGGCCCCAGCAAGAAGCTGAAGACCCTAAATTCTTATTCCACGTATCAAGAACTTGATTTACTTTCTATTTGACCATCCAAATTAGTGGAAGTATCATTCAGAACATGCTCTCTGCCTTTGTCAGTATTTGCTTTGAGGAGTTTCACTGTCCTAAAGGAAGAAGGCGATTTGGTGTGCAGAATAGGATATTTACCATTATTATTAATTTATAGAGCACATAGGTGTGAGAAAACAAGTTCTTTGAAATTACCATGACTGGAGGGACGAACAGGGATATGATTTGCACATGCAATCTTAACAAGGGATGGAGAATAATAGAGAGCAGTCTTTGGTCTTCTCTGTTGTCAAGAGTGTTATGGAGACTTGGCTCCCTTTGTGGCAGAGAGCCCAGATGATGAATATGGAGACCTACACTGTCCCAGGCCTCAGGAATCTGTTTTTGTTATGTGTCTGGCAGCTCACAATTAATTGCTTTTCTGATCGTGACCAAATATTGAGACTAGATGTGGACTCCCTGTGCCATTAGGAGACATTAGCAGTCCATATCCAAATATCTAAAGGGAAATGTTAAAAGAATGGGGGAAGGATAGCTTAGTGGTTTGAGCATTGGTCTACTAAACTCACAGTTGTGAGTTCAACTCTTGTGGGGGCCACTTAGAGATCTGGGGCAAAATCAGTACTTGGTCCTGCTAGTGAAGGCAGGGGGCTGGACTCAATGACCTTTCAAGGTCCCTTCCAGTTCCAGGAGATAGCATACCTCCATTATTATTAAAGGATGCTACTAACACCAAGGGACGCACTAAGATGAATGCTGCAGACATATTTATCCTCCTAGGTACTGAAGAATCACATTACTTAGATAGTAAACTCTTTGGGGGCAAGGAGAGTTTTTTGGTTCTGTTCTTGTTCAGTGTCTAGCATGATGGGGTCTTGGTTCATGACTAAGGCTCCAAGTTGTTACAGTAATACAAATAATAATGTGCATTTTATTTTATTTTCTATCAGCATTCATTTCTTCTGTGTATTTGTTTAGTTGTAAAATAATGGTCATCATAAATGCCATAGAAACCTAGTTAGACATTCTGCATACCTGTCAGTAGGCTGGGAGAGCGAATGCACTTCAAAATCACATGAGCAAGCATTGTGTCCTAGATCTGAGGCAAGTAATGCAAGTGCATGTCCATGGGATTTCATAGACTCATAGACTCATAGACTCATAGGTCAGAAGGGACCAATCTGATCATCTAGTCTGACCTCCTGCACAAGGCAGGCCACAGAACCCCACCCATCCAATTTTATAACAACCCCTATCCCAGGACCGAGTTATTGAAATCCTCAAAAATGGTTTGAAGACCTCACGCTGCAGAGACACCACCAGCAAGCGACCCGTGCCCCACGCTGCAGGGGAAGGCGAAAAACCTCCAGGGCACCTGCCAATCCGCCCTGGAGGAAAATTCCTTCCCGACCCCAAATATGGCGATCAGCTAAACCCTGAGCATGTGGGCAAGAGTCACCAGCTAGCACCCAAGAAGGAATTCTCCGCAGCAACTCAGTACCCATCGCATGCAACATCTCCCCGCAGACCATTGAGCAGACCTGTCTGGTGGTAATTCAAGATCAATTGCCCAAATTAACGATCCTATCATAACATCCCCTCCATATACTTATCAAGCTTTGTCTTAAAGCCAGGAAAGTCTTTTGCCCCTACTACTTCCCTCTGAAGGCTATTCCAGAACTTCACTCCCCTAATGGTCAGAAACCTTCGTCTAATTTCAAGTCTAAACTTCCTAATATCCAGTTTATACCCATTCGTTCTCTTGGCTACATTAGTACTAAACTTAAATAATTCCTCTCCCTCCCTAACGTTAACCCCCTTGATATATTTATATAGGGCGAGCATATCCCCCCTCAGCCTTCTTTTGGCCAGGCTAAACAAGCCAAGCTCTTTGAGTCTCCTTTCATAAGGCAGTTTTTCCATTCCTCGGATCATCCTTGTAGCCCGTCTCTGAACCTGTTCCAGTTTGAATTCATTCTTCTTGAACATGGGACACCGGAACTGCACACAATATTCCAGATGGGGTCTCACCAACGCCGTATACAACGGTACTAACACATCCTTATCCTTGCAGGAAATACCCCGCCTGATGCATCCCAAAATCTCATGTGCTTTTTTAACAGCCGTATCACATTGGCGACTCATAGTCATCCTGCTATCAACCAGTACCCCAAGGTCCTTCTCTTCCTCCGTCGCTTCCAACTGATGCGCCCCCAACGTATATCCAAAATTCTTATTATTAATTCCTAAATGCATGACCTTGCACTTTTCACTATTGTATTTCATCCTATTTCTATTACTCCAGTTTACAAGGTGGTTCAGATCTTCCTGAATAGTATCCCTGTCCTTCTCCGTGTTAGCAATACCCCCCAGCTTCGTGTCATCCGCAAACTTTATTAGCACATTCCCGCTCTTTGTGCCAAGGTCAGTAATAAAAAGGTTAAATAAGATCGGTCCCAAAACCGATCCTTGAGGGACTCCACTGGTGACCTCCTTCCAGTCCGACAGTTCACCTTTCAATACGACCCTCTGGAGTCTCCCCTTTAACCAGTTCCTTATCCACCTTACAACTTTCATATTCACTCCCAGCTTTTCCAATTTAACTAACAGCTCCGTGTGCGGAACCATGTCGAACGCCTTACTGAAATCTAGGTAAATTATATCTACCGCATTTCCTTTATCTAAGTAATCCGTCACCTTCTCAAAGAAGGAGATCAGATTGGTTTGGCACGATCTACCTTTAGTAAATCCGTGTTGCAATTCGTCACAATTTCCTGTGACCCTCCTGAAAAACTGAAAGTGACAAAGAGTTTCATGTCTTGTCAATGACACCGAGAGCATGACTATCCCCTCTTCTTCATATAGCTGAGCCCTCAAGGTTGTAGAGGCTAAGAATGGTGCACTTGTCCAGGTGATGTTTAAATGGATGTCAGCCATTCTGGCTAAGTAAGTTTGGCATTGTCATCCAACGGCACAACTCTTTCTGTATTTTCCCTCAAAGGTGAAAGCACTCTCAGGGTAGCCTGGACGACAACAGTAGGTTTGTGAAGTTTGAGCAGTTTGTGACTTAGGAGGGAGGCTGTCAGGCAATCATTAATAAACAAACAAATGGCCTCCTGGGCACCCCCTTATGGTCTCTCTGCAAGTGACCCCTTCCCTCAGTGTTCCTTTTGAGTATATCTACGTGGCAGTTAAACAGCTACAGCTGATCTGGGTCGGATGACTTGGGCTCAGGCTGCAAAATTTCTGTGTAAATGTTTGGGCTCGTTCTGGAGCCTGGGTTCTGAGACCCCATGAGGAGGAGGGTCCTAGAGCCAGGTCTCCAGAAAATGTCTGCACAGCAATTTTTAGCCCCGCAGCCTGAGCCTTGAGACCCAAGTCAACTGACCCAGGTCAGCCACAACCGTGCCTTCGGCCTTTTATTCCAGTGTAGTTGTACCCGTTGAGTCCCCAGTAATTCCATACATGCTTAGGAGGGGCAGAGCCTCCTAAAATGCCCTAGTTCTCAACACTTAAAACATTTTGGCATGTCTTTCCACCACTCTAGGAGCACCTGTTCCCCAAGTCCACTCTGAGCTCTCCCACTGCCAACCAGGACACCCCACTCCCTTTTGTCCAAGCTTCCCACATTAAAACACTGTAAGTCCTTCCTCACCTGCTGGCATCAGTGATCTCTCTGCCAATGCTGCTCGGCCCACTGTGCCTGCCACCTGCTGCTGCTCCTGCAGAAGGATTGTCTGCAGCCACTGTAGCTGCTCAGCCAATACACAAACAGCCTCCTCCGCTCCCTGCATCCCAGGCATCCACTTTCCCTTCTTGACATGAAGGCGTCTGCGGGATCCTTCTAATTACACCAATTGTCATGGGGTGGCCACCACCTAATCATGCCTTTATGGCGGGGGTGCTTCTGCAGTGCCTTATCCCTGCTTTACCCTTCTTCAGAGCTCCTTAAACAAACCCTGCATGGTCTTTCTCATTCAATCACAGCCCTTCTTGGGGCTGGTTTCTTTATTTATAAAGTTCCAAAAGAACCCCCAAGCCCAAACTAATCTGCCACCCAGCCGTAACCTGGGCACAGCCTCTTCTCCCTGAGGTAATCTTGCAGCTGAGTTTTCTTCTCTAGCTCCAACACCCTTCTTCAGGGTCCACTGCAGGAGACTCTCTTTCCCTACAGCTTCACTCTACAGTTCCCCTTCTAGCTCTGCTCTGACTGAGCTCCCCCTGACACTTTATTGCCTAGGTGCAGCCCTGACCCCTTAACTGGCTGAACTGGGAGCACTTGCTCTGACACAGGGGTGCTGGGCCTATTTCAACTCTGTGACACTAATAGTATGACAGTGACTGTCCCTGGTTAACAATGTGCACATTCCTTCACCATATGAAGATCATGTACACTTACGTGCATGGATCATAGGCACTTTTTTGGGTATTGAAGTGAGGGAATCCAATGCCACTGGAAAGTCTGTCATTGACTTCCATGGGCATTGGATCAGGTCCTGAATTTGTAATGCTCACACACATCTACAGATGTGGTCCTGTATAGCAGGTATAGCAGAAGTTTTCCAACTCTGGTTCATGGACCACAGGAGGTCCATGAGAACTTGCTGGAGGCTAGAGGCAAGCTACCTTGTCTCATAGTGCTGGTTGCCTCTTATTTATAGCTGCTAAATTACATTACACACTTTTCTATTGTTACTTTTCCACATACGCAATTTCTGTACTTGTCTTAGGGATGTAATTTGTCCATGAATTTGAGAGGAAGTGGCAATAGGAGCAGTTTTCATTAGACAATCTCTCTATTAAAATGTAATGTACACCATGGACAAATCCGAGAACCCCAGTAATACTGCATGCACTCCTAAGGGAATGAGTACAATCATCTGCTAAAGGATTTTATTTGCTCAAACGATGTGTTCTGCAAGACAGGACTTTTGAACCAGTTTTTGGGTTGCAGCTTGTTGAAAGTGACTTGATACCTTAGTGCACATAATGTCAACCTAAAGACTTGTCTACATGAACAGTTAGCTAATGCGCTTTGAGCTAGTCCTGTTTCAAAGAGGAATAGATCCAAGTGCTCTACCACAGTGTTAACGCACCGTGGCGGGTGCATACAGAGAGTTAATCCACAGGAGGGTAGATTCATACTCAGCTTGCCATGAACTAATTGTTCATGTAGACAAGCCCTAAGTGATGAACACATATAGAGGCATTCAGGAGCACCAGCGTGTGCATATTATGGAGAAGATTCATACCCAGGAATGCCAAAATGGTTGTCTATGTGCAGCTCCTTTGCCTGGGAATAAGAGCGCATGCTATCACTATTTTTGATCAGAGCTGGACTGACTTTGAAAATCAGCTGAAATGAAGAAGAAAGTAGGAACTCTGCTGTTTCTTACCAAAATCAAACTGACCCCAGTATGATTATTCCTGCTTAATCTTCCCTAGCAATATAGAAAAGGTAAATCTACCTACTTAGCTAGATATTTTAGAGTTTGGTACTGCTGTCCATCATATAGCATCTGAGCACCTTCCATGTAAAACTGATAACAATTGCAGGGTCCCTAGTGGATTTCATGGAATCTGCGGCACTTCCAGATTGAGGTAAAGCTTCTGTTTTGGGTAGGGATTTTAGTTTTGATTTTTTTTAGATTTATAGACTCATAGATTCATAGATTCTAGGACTGGAAGGGACCTCTCGAGGTCATCGAGTCCAGTCTCCTGCCCTCATGGCAGGACCAAATACTGTCTAGACCATCCCTGATAGACACTTATCTAACCTACTCTTAAATATCTCCAGAGATGGAGATTCCACAACTTCCCTAGGCAATCTATTCCAGTGTCTAACTACCCTGACAGTTAGGAACTTTTTTCTAATGTCCAACCTAAATCTCCCTTGCTGCAGTTTAAGCCCATTGCTTCTTGTTCTATCATTGGGGGCTAAGGTGAACAAGTTTTCTCCCTCCTCCTGATGACACCCTTTTAGATACCTGAAAAATGCTAGCATGTCCCCTCTCAGTCTTCTCTTTTCCAAACTAAACAAACCCAATTCCTTCAGCCTTCCTTCATAGGTCATGTTCTCAAGACCTTTAATCATTCTTGTTGCTCTTCTCTGGACCCTCTCCAATTTCTCCACATCTTTCTTGAAATGCGGTGCCCAGAACTGGACACAATACTCCAGTTGAGGCCTAACCAGCGCAGAGTAAAGCGGAAGAATGACTTCTCGTGTCTTGTTTACAACACACCTGTTAATGCATCCCAGAATCACGTTTGCTTTTTTTGCAACAGTATCACACTGTTGACTCATATTAAGCTTGTGGTCTACTATGACCCCTAGATCTCTTTCTGCCATACTCCTTCCTAGACAGTCTCTTCCCATTCTGTATGTGTGAAACTGATTGTTCCTTCCTAGGTGGAGCACTTTGCATTTATCCTTATTGAACTTCATCTTGTTTACCTCAGACCATTTCTCCAATTTGTCCAGATCATTTTGAATTTTGACCCTGTCCTCCAAAGCAGTTGCAATCCCTCCCAGTTTGGTATCGTCCGCAAACTTAATAAGCGTACTTTCTATGCCAACATCTAAATCGTTGATGAAGATATTGAACAGAACCGGTCCCAAAACAGACCCCTGCGGAACCCCACTTGTTATACCTTTCCAGCAGGATTGGGAGCCATTAACAACTACTCTCTGAGTATGGTTATCCAGCCAGTTATGCACCCACCTTATAGTAGCCCCATCTAAATTGTACTTTCCTAGTTTATCTATAAGAATATCATGCGAGACTGTATCAAATGCCTTACTAAAGTCTAGGTATATCACATCCACAGCTTCTCCCTTATCCACAAGGCTCGTTATCCTATCAAAGAACACTATCAGATTAGTTTGACACGATTTGTTCTTTACAAATCCATGCTGGCTATTCCCTATCACCTTACCACCTTCCAAGTGTTTGCAGAGGATTTCTTTGATTACCTGCTCCATTATCTTCCCTGGCACAGAAGTTAAACTAACTGGTCTGTAGTTTCCTGGGTTGTTTTTATTTCTCTTTTTATAGATGGGCACTATATTTGCCCCCTTCCAGTCTTCTGGAATCTCCCTTGTCTCCCAAAGATAATAGCTAGAGGTTCAGATACCTCTTCTATTAACTCCTTGAGTATTCTAGGATGCATTTCATCAGGCCCTGGTGACTTGCAGGCATCTAACTTTTCTAAGTGATTTTTTACTTGCTCTTTTTTTATTTTCTCTTCTAAACCTACCCTCTTCCCATAAGCATTCACTATACTAGACATTCCTTCAGACTTCTCAGTGAAGACTGAAACAAAGAAGTCATTAAGCATCTCTGCCATTTCCAAGTCTCCCATTACTGTTTCCCCCTCCTCATTGAGCAGTGGGCCTACCCTGTCCTTGGTCTTCCTCTTGCTTCTAATGTATTGATAAAAAGTCTTCTTGTTTCCCTTTATTCCCATAGCTAGTTTGAGTTCATTTTGTGCCTTTGCTTTTCTAATCTTGCCTCTGCATTCCTGTGTTATTTGCCTATATTAATCCTTCGTGATCTGACCTAGTTTCCATTTTTTATATGACGCCTTTTTATTTTGTAGGTCACGCAAGATCTCAAGGGTAAGCCAAGGTGGTCTTTTGCCACATTTTCTATCTTTCCTAACCATCGGAATAACTTGCTTTTGGGCCCTTAATAGGGTCCCTTTGAAAAACTGCCAACTTTCCTCAGTTGTTTTTCCCCTCAGTCTTAACTTACTTCTGAAAAATATCTATGAACTGCAGGTGTTGTGTCCAGGCAGTATTCTGCGATTCCCAAAGAAACTGTATATTTTTTTTTAAAGTTGATTTTTCTGAAAAAACCCAGTGCTCAAACAAAAGACAAAGCAGTAGGAACAAAGAAGGTCTAATGGCATTAGATAATTATTGCCTCAACTCAAAATGCATATTAACTACTTCAGAGAAGATTGCTGCTATTGGGCCTCACTCTTCCTTGTCTCCCTAGGGCCCCTGAATCACTTAGGACATAGCTTTTTAGGGGCCATGACATTTTGGCAGCCCATTATTTCTTAAGTGGCAACACTATGAAGCCTTCCCCCCCTGTCCCCCCAATTCATCCCCTCCTGGTGGTGGTTCTGATCAGATTGCACTATGATGGTTTAGTCTGTACTTGGGGAATGAGTCAAGCAAGCCTAAATGAAAAGATCCACTGCACATCCAAGAAGATACTGTTTCCCGTGTTACACGGGCTTGAGGGTAGAACAAGGATGCAGAGAGCCCCACAGTCACACCTGAGTAGCAAAAGATCATGATTCTAGCCTAGCATTCACCTGAGTGTCTGGGGCAATGGCTAATGGTCTACTAGTAGAAGTGGTCTTCTGGCTTGGGGGAATGCTTAGGTATTGGCTGTCCTGCACATATGCTGCCTTCTTCAGCAACAGAGTCCTAGGGGTTGGGCAGCACATGCTCTTCCTTTTTAAAGGAACATGAGGTGTGCTGGAAAGCACATTTCTACTTATTTGCCTGGCTTCCCTGTGCAGCAGGGTGGCTACAGAGGCTTCCATGTGGCATCCCCTCTCCTCCATTTTGCCTGACTCAGTCCACTGTAGTAAGGACAGAGTTTTGGCCTAAACCACTTGGGCTAATAGCTTTGTTTATTGCTGTTGTAAATGTTTAATCTAGATTTTCTCTCCTAATTAGAGATGTAATACTTAATTTGAAGGGGGTCATTCAGGACAGAGGTGAGAACAAGAAATTAAGAACTTGTTTAATTAGCACCTTGCAGTTCTGTTTACATTGGTGAAAGGATACTGAGCTCTTCCTGGGCTACAGTTGTTTAGTCTGTAATGCAAGCAATATATTTAATAATAAATGCTTTGGCCCAGATCCTGGGCTGAGAAGTGCTCAGTTTAGCTCAAGGAAGGAGGTACAAAGACAGTTTAAAGCCATCTTTGGTCTCCATCCAGGTATCAGAGCCAGAGCCAGCTAAGGGAAGAAGCTGTGAGGGAGGAGTAGGGCCAAGAAACACTTGTGTGGTGGTGCTCTTAGCCCCCTGCCATGCTTCACAATGCCCAGGGCAGCTATTGCTTCAGGCTGTCAGCAGATTCAAGTTGGTGACACTGCATTAATTGGTTCACATTTTCAAGCTTCTCTTCACAAGCATGAGTGCTGAAACATACTTTTTAGAATGAAAGCCAATCATCTGAGCCCAGGTGCTGGAGGCCGAGGCATAGTTATATAATGCTTCTGCCTTAATCTGGCCCTAATCCTGCCATAAACCATCCCTTGTGTCCTAAATCCTAGTGACCTCAATGGGCTTCTTATGTGATTAAAAGTTGTAAGATCTGGCCCCAAATGATATACTTAAGTACAACCTGCCATGCTTCATGAAATGGGCACAGTGAGCACATCTCTTTCTTGGTTAAAGTGACCAATAATAAGCAGATTTTTAGTTCTGCCATTCTAAGAGGGTACTTTGAGCATGGAGGATCAGATGCCAATCTGAAAGTGGGAGAGGCCAAAGGGTAGCCCTGCAGAATAGATAAGGACTATGGATGGCACAGGCCAGCCCTTATCACCATTTTCTTTAATATGTGTGGCAATAGGTACTGCACATCCCCACGTGCAATAATGTCTTCTGTTCGGATTAAGTCAGAGTACCGCATGTTGGGACCTCTAGCTGCAGTGTGTCGTGCTTTCATATTAAAATGAGAGTGGCTGTAATCTGCTCCATTTCTTGCAAATTAGATATTGTCCCTGTGGCCTCACATGTTGTCAATGTGGCTTCAGTGGAGTAAACCTTGGGAACCCCTATCTTACCCCCTCTTTTTGTTTATGTGTTGATAATACACATCACCTAATGCAGTTTGGTCCAAGTTTACTACCCTCAGAGTAGTTCAGATGTACAGAACTCTTCTGGACTGCTTATGAATTAGAGCAGTCAATCCACTGATTTCAGTGGGACTTTTTGTATGGGTTTGTAAAGCAAGGAGGACGTGACCCTAGATCTTGGGTTGCATCTTATATTCATTACTCATATGGGTCCAGATCCTACTACTATAAATGAATGGGAAACTGTAAATACTGTAATAAGCTCAAACAAGCCTTTTCCTCCCACATGCAGTTGTTTTCAGAATGTCCCTTTTTATTATTTCCTGTCTTCCAAGCACAAGTAAAGATGAGTCCAAATAAAAACATTCCTGGAAGCACTCAGAACATCTGATGAGCTAAAAAGTCTAGCTTAGCAATTTTGTTACTTCTGGTACCTCAGAGACTCTATGCTTAATGCTGACTGTAAAGAGATTATTCTGAGTAATAATGTAAGGCTTAGAATAATTTCTCATTACATTGTTTGTGGCTATTGCTGCAGCCCTGCTGTTTAACACTGTTCTAAATACATTTTTGTTTGTTGCGGCTTTGTGTGTTATGCTTTGCCATAGACTTAGCCACAAAACAAGCACACACCTTCAGTTTGGAAGACTTGTACATTTTAGATGAATAGAATCAAAGAATGAGAGGGGAAAAGTAAAATAAAGTCCTGATCCTGCATTCTGAAACATGTGGGTGAACCCCTCTTCCTATGAGGGGACCCACTGACTTCAGTGGGACTCTACCTGGTTATAAAGGCGCTTCCTCTGCAAATCGAATTGCAGGATCAGGGTTAAAGTGTCCAGTCTTGTGAATGCTTACAACTGGCCAGAGTATTTATTAGCAGAATCAGCTGCATGAGGGCATAGCTGTTGAAATCAGTGTGATTACTCACGGTAGCAAGCACTTGGTCCAGCAGTAAGCATTTACAGGATCCAGCTGATAATGACTCCATGACTGGAGCACAGAGTGCGTATGACTCATGCTACAACTGCTGCCATATTGAACTAACCCACAGGAAGTACCTCTGCAGACAGGGTTACAGCTGTAGTTTTCTCTTATCTGTGCAGTACATAGAAAATAGCCTTACAGTTAGTTATATATCAGTAACTTCATAAGTGCTATGATCTGCATTTCGGCAAGTTAATACCACTGAGTCTTTGTTCAAATATGTTTTAGTTTCCTCATGTAAGTGCTTTAGACATAAGTAAAACTTAAATATGCTAATTCTTTCCCAATCATTTGTTTAAAAACATACTTTCACTTAAGGTAGGTCATAGCTCCAATATGTTAATAAGTCTGTTGGGCTTGATTCTGCATCCTGTTGCACTGACAAAAAACCTAGTGTAACTGCATATGTATTGGCTGAGTTACTTTGGTGCAAAGCTGGAATGATAACATGGTGAATCAATATGATCCGAGTATGTAAATAAATCATATGAATATGTATGATTAAACTCTGAATAAAGTCACTATCTTGTTTTTGAGGTGACAAGAATTAAAAAAAAAATCAGTTTTTCTACAAATTCTTCTTAAAATTCCTCAGCTAGACTGTGCCTGCTGTGTGCAGCATTATGTTTGCCTTCCTCTGCAGCTAATTGGTGACTGTGCTTTAGGAGTGAGATTCACTTTCATGGCAGGGAAAAAACCCAAAATACAGCATAAGCATTGTGATTCCAAAGCACAAATGGACTCCATAGTTACTCCATGTGACTCCACATAGGCCAGGATGCGTTGGGGTAGGCTGAGGGAATGATAGGGTGGGGTCAGGGAGTTCTGTGGTTTTGTGAATCTAGTGATCAAAGACCACATGTTGGGTGGTATACAGGAGTCCTGGTCCCTAGTTTAGCCAATGGGCTGGAGAAACAATGGTGTAGAGGCAGAGGAGTTACTCTTCACTCTGTGGATTGGCAGATGGTTTCCATCTCCTAACTCTCATGTAGTTCCCAAGCACTAAGCCTGTTTACGTGGTCTTTGTACAGAAAGAGGTAGTGTATCTCACACTCAGTATCGTTTGTTCTGGCTCTGAACAGCCTGGTGCGCACCTTTATTTCAGATTACACAAGAGTATTTAAGGCCAAGAGACGACCATATGGACTACCAAAGGCTGTTCTAACAAAGTCTTAAAAACAATCAGCCACTTTTCCATCATCCAAATCTAATTAACTGCCACACTTTTCTGCCCAATCTGGCTTGAAAAAATATGTCCAGCTCTCCCTTGATTTGGTTTGTGTACATTCCTTATCTACTGCTAACTTTAAACATTTGTTCTATAGTACAACCAGTTTTTGTAAATATATATTCTGTCTGCGTAACTTACCGTGTATGCTATTAAGGCAGTGGGTGTCAGGTTATGACCTCGTTTACATACTAGTTGCTGTCTTAAACAGCTTACTGGCACCAATCTGTTCCTTTCCCCCTGCCCCCCATGACTTGTTTACCTCTTACAATCCCTGATTTAGTCTCTTTTTCTCTAAACCGCAGAGGACACCTTCAGCTAATCTTATTTCAGAATTGACACCAGCAGCCTGCTTCCAGCACAATGGCCTCATTCTGGCTTCCACTAGCTTGGGTACTCCTTGCAGGGTGACCCAAAACCATCTCCCCTGCAGTGTCCAGTCCCTCTCATTGAACCGTCACAGACATTCAGGTATGCACATTAGCCTGATAGTTTAGCTCAAGTCCCTGACTTTAATCTCATGCATAGCAATGAGATGACTTTGTAATAAAACAAGAGTAGGTTTATTAACAAAGAACAGATATTTAAGTGATAATAAGTAAGAACAGAAGACACAGATATGGTTACAACTTCAAGTAAAACAAAACAAATACCCTTCCTAGTAACCCAAACTTAATTTTAGCAAGTTACAATCTTGTTCTAAGCAGGTTTCTCACCGATAGTCAATTTCCAGAGACTTAACTCCCTTGGTTGTAAGGATCGACTTCTCAGAGTTCAAGAGCTCTGGCCCCTTGTTTCTGTCAGTGATGGATAACAAAATGGCTTTTTGACAGTTCTTATATCTTGTCTCTGTCTCAGGAGGCAGGAAGGCTTCCTAGGGCTACAGTCTCCATCCCCCATTGAGATTAAATGGTCATCTTCCCCCACTTGCTTGACTGCTGGCTCTGTTTACCTTACATGTAAATCTGCTTTTCATTGTCTTTAGTCTCACCTTGTTTAATTTACATTTGCAACACAGTCAAACTGGTGAAACAACATTCCTTTGTCTAGGACAGGCTGGGCTTAGGCAATGCCTGCCAAACACATTTGAGGAACATATTGCCAGTACACAGTTATAGTTCTTTATACACTGCTAGGGTAAAAATCTTCCGACGAACATGCACACATGGCGTGCACACCTAACTGGAATGGATATGAACAATCACTCGAAGAAGAAACATCAATTTCACCACATACGCAAACTAATTAAAAAAATATTTCCATAGAATACTTACATCACACAAGAATATTAATAACCAGTGTGTTACCAGTTTGCATATGACACCTTAAACAATACCTTTTAAATACAAATTGTGACATGAGCAAGTTGGGGCAATGAATGTGTGAGACCAGATGAGAATTATGGAATGGTGTGCCTGTGACAGGGGCCCTGCAAGCTGAGCTGGGTGATCCCCAGTTGGCACTGAGGGACTCCCTGGGTCACACAAACCACTCCTAGGCCATAGTCACTCATACGAAGAGCTATTGAACATTTTCCCTCCCTATGTCACTGCCTGTTCTACCTGTATGGGATGACTGGTCCCATAGCCGTCTTTAGTCAGCAAGCTGTCACTGGTGGCATTTCACCAAGAACAAAGGTAGGTAAAGGCAACACCTAAGCAACATGTTTCTAAATTTCTAAAAAGAGTTTGAATGCTGTACCACAGAGAGAGCCAATGTGTAAAGTCAGAGAGCAGAGGAAAAGGGGACGAACTGCTGAAATGGGTTACAAATGTCTTAGGAATGAGAAAGTATCAGTAAAAATAAATACAGTATCTGACTGCACGATAACAAGTTAGGTGCCACATATTGATATTTGGACCACTTTGTTTACCTTGAGTGTGAGTAACCTGGTGAGGCAAGACACTAAGGGAAAAATCCTGGTCTGCCTTGGGCAGTGTAGGCGCATAAGGCAAAAGAGAGCTTCTCTCACCTTCCTCCTTTCTGCTCCAGTCCATCCACATGGGATATAGATCTAGCATGCCAATGAATGTTACAGTGTGGACCTGGCTAATGCTACCAATCTCACTCCATGGAACCCAAGGAGTGTAGGGGGTTGGCCATGCCCTGGTCCCCCTAAGTGCATGCCACCATCAACTGTAGGGACTGGGAGGCCAAGGAAGCCTCAGTGGAGCAGCATTAAGGAGTCTTGTGGGCCTATTGTCTCCAACCCATCATGGTCTGTGCAGTAGAGGCCAAATGGCTCAGGGATCTTTTGCTCCATCTCCATCTCCTAGCTTGCCTCAGACTCTTAGGGTATGTCTATACCACAATAACCCTTCCCCCTACCCCCCCAACTGAATCTCAGAGCCCAGGTCAGCTGGCTCGAGCACGCAGGGCTCAGGCAATGAGGTTATACAATTGTGTGGTAGACGTTCAGACTCAGGCTGAAGCCTAGGTTCTGAGACACTCCTGCCACTTGTGGGGTTTCACTGCCCGGGCTCCAGCCCAAGTCCGAACATCTGCACTGCTGTTTTATAGCCCTGCAGCCCAAGCTCCATGAGCCAGAATCAGCTGACCCAGGCCCACCGCAGCCAAGCTTCAGGTCTTTTATTGCAGGGTAGACATATCCATTAGGACTGAATTTTGCCCAATAATTTCAAAAGTAGCTAACCTGGCTGATTATTCTAACACATAATCTGTCAATAGCTCTGAAGGACAGAGCAGAATGTGTTTCAAATTATTTGATGAAATTAAATGTATGTTAGAAAATGTCTAATATAATTTATCGTATAAAAGTGTTCTGTGAGAAAGCCCAGATACCCAAAATAATCAGAAGCTATAGGCAATGAAGAACTCAGAATCCCAGTACAGAACAGAGATCAGCAAAAAGACTTAGGGGTGGCAGTGGTTAATACACTTAAGCCATCTGCTCACTGTTTAGAAGCAGTAAAAGGCAAACAAGATCTTGGAATGCATTATCCCCCAGCAATAAATACAAGTGCAATTCTAGTTAAGGGTCTACCAGGATAGCATCCCCATCACAGACCTTGGTTTGAAAGAGTATAATTTCTTTGAGAAGGGATATTTAAAAGGGTGAATTTGGTTCATGATAAAACCTGGCATTAAATAAATATTTTTTTTAAATGTACATTCATTTAAAAGTGCTTTTTAGGGATTTTTCAAGTACAAAACAGGAAAAATACGGAGTTATATAGGCATGGATTTGGGGTAGCAGGGCCAGCTCCAGGCACCAGCAAAGGAGGCAGGTGCCTGGGGTGGCCAATAGAAAGGGGTGGCAGTCCACCCGTTGTTGGGGCGGCACATCTGGGTCTGCAGTGGCAATTTGGCCGCGGGTCTTTCACTCCCTCTCTTCCTCTTCGGCAGCACTTTGGTGGCAGCTCAATTGGGTTTTTCTTTTTTTTTTTTGCCACTTGGGGTGGCAAAAAAGCTAGAGCGGCCCTGGGGGTAGATATCAATGCTTACTGATGGAGTTAAATGTTAACCGGAGAATCCATCCAACATTATAGTGATACAGAAAGCTATGTAGAGGGATTAATATCTATCATGTATTATGAAAGTATTATAAGACTTACATTTATCTGGTTTGGGGATGCCTCATAGATATTAGAGTCTTCATTTGTCATGAATGGAAGCCAGTCAGATCAGTTTGGTGTACGTTACAGCAGGACAAACACTATTAATACGTACTTTTATTATGGTAGTAACTAGAGGCCCCAGCTGAGATCAGGACCTTATTGTGCTCAGCACTATACAGATACACGGTCAGAGACAGCTTCTGTTCTACAGAGGTTACATTCTAAACAGAGAACATAGACAAAGGATGTATTATCCCAAATTTACAGATAAGGAACTGAGGCACAGATAAATTAATTGACTTGCACAAGGCAGGACAGCAGATATATGCCAGAAACTGGGAACTGACCCTAAGAAACATGAGTTCTAAACCACCAGATATTCCTTCCTCTCAAACCAAAGTTCAGCTGGGTTCAGGTTTGTTCTGTGTTGTCTATTTGCTTGCTTTTTTTTCCATTCAGGTGACAAAGTCAGGTTTGAAATTTTCAGTATAAACTAATTGCTCATGGTATTTTGAAATACAAGCAAGACAACTATGATACTGAGATTTTAAAATTAGTGTCTGCAGATGCACATTTGTTCATTTTCAACAAGTGTTTTCTTAGTTGTTTGGTATTATGGACCCATAATACCCCTTCACGGTAGATACCTCCTCAGCCTTTGAAAATGCAGAAGTGAGTTACAGAGTTTTGCCATTGATTTCAGTAGTACCCAAGATTTCACCCTTCATTTGCATAGATATTACAGGTTGCAGCAGCTTCCAATTTTAAGTATAGTTAGAGAATAATGCTCAACCCAATAGAATATTTCACATGCAGTAAACTTGAATCAATTCGACTACCTCTTTTGACTAATGACATTAAAGCACCCAAATCTACGTTAAATGATATTGTGGGTCTAACTTAAACATGATAAAATACATTTCAGCATTAAAGCTGAAAAAAACTCATTTTCAAACATTAGGGCCAGTCATGGTTTTGTGGTGAAGACTCTGGACTGGGATACATGAGATTAGGGTTCTGTGCCAAGATTTGCCACAGATTTACTCTATGTCCTGGGGCAACTCAATGTATCGCTCTGTGCCTCAGTTTACCCATCATTAAGATGGGAATAGCAGTATTTCCTTACATCACTGAGGTATTCTGTGGAGAAATTAATTAATATTTGTGAGGCTTAAATATAGCCATGAGCAGAACCATAGAAAGGTCAATAAAATAAATAAGCACACTGATCACTAGATGATAGAGACAGCCACTTGTTGGTTAGCAGAGAAGTGGGAGCTGGGACTCCTGATTCATTGAAGTCAATGGGAGTTTTTTCATTGACTTAACTAGGGCAAGGATTTCACCCCTGGAGTTCTATTCATAATTCTTCTCCTGATTTACTGTGTAACCTTGGTCAAGTTGCATGAATCTGAGTTTGAAGCCTCTATTCATGTGAGTAGTTATATTATCTTTAATGGGTTTATTGAGATGAGTATACACTGTGGAATCAGCACCTTAATTTCTCTGTGCTTCAGTTTACCCATCTATAAAATGGGGGTACTACTACTTAGCTCTCTTGAAGGGACCCTACTTCTGAGGCTTAACTAAATGTTTGTAAAGTGCTTTGAGATGCTTGTGTGACAGGTACGAGTGCAAAATATTATTATAGAACAAAGGAAGATTTAAATTTTATAGGCTAACTTTTATAACTCTTAGGATGGTGAGGAGTTTATGATTATTCTCTTTTTTATTTAATAATTGTCACAGGTGCTTGGTCTGTCTAGCAGGGGGTGCCCCCATTTGCCCAGTGTGGGGTTGATACACCCCATCAAGATTCCCTGATGAGTCAAGCGATCACAGTCAGGAATTGCAGACCTCTGGATGGAGCAGGGCAAACAAGCAGTCTCCTGAGCCATGGGTTTGAACCCAGTGAAGTAGGATGGGCCCAGATTCCTTTACCCTGACCCCCATCCCTGCACCAGCCATTAGGCATGGCTGCCAGGGACTCTTGATATAAATTGCTCTGCCCTACCCAGAGGGTCAGAGCCCCCAAACTGCTATTGTTTGCCCCAGCAGGACCCTGTGAAACCAATAAACTCCCTATGTAGGGTTAAAGCCTCGGTCCTAACCAGGTCTGGCGCTTCCATTTAGGTGACCTAGGCGGTTGCCTAGGGCACCAGGATTTGAGGGGGTGGGGCATTTTGCTATCCTCAGCGGCAATTCGGCAGCAGGGGGTCCTTTCACACCCCGGGTCTTCTGCGGCAATTTGGCGGCGGGTCCTTCACTTGCTCCGGGACCGCCACTGAAGTGCCCCGAAGACCGGGAGTGCGGAAGAACCCCCCCCTGCAGAATTGCCACCGACCAAGAGCGTGGAAGGACCCCCACCTAGGGCGCCAAAAACCCTGGTGCCGCTCCTGGTCCTAACACATTCTTTGGGCCACTTCTTACCATAAACTCTATCTCAGGCATCCCCTTGGCTGTCAGAGGCCAAGTCTCTCCATTAATCTCCATGGTCAGCTGGTGCTCTGAGCGTAGTCCAGGTCCATGACCACAACAGTCTGATAAGTTGATGGTTCCTCTGCAGAAGCCTGCAGCACACAACCCTCCTCCTCCTCCTCAGCCAGCCCCAACTGAGCTGGGCTGCCTCTTTTTATCTCTCCCCTCCACCTACAGCACGTGCAACAGGGGTAAGGAGGTGTGGTCTCCTGGGCCCCTCAGTGATTGGTCAGCCCCCATTGGCCCAGTGGGGTTGATACACCCCATGACACTAACAAACCCTATGAAGAACTATAAATACTCTTTGTATTTACTATCCCTGTGAAGAACTGTAACTAAACAATTAGATGGACTCTGATAATATCATCTTAAAACTTAGTATGGGTTTTGTGCTCTGTTACATGAGTTTTGTATAGTAAATGAAGCTCTCATGATGTAAATACAGATAGCATTTCAAGTTGGCTGTGGAATATACAAACATATGTAAGCAGAGTCAGGATAAGCTCTACACTGACATCTGGTGGAAAGAATTTCAGAGAGTGTATTTGCATAGGCACGCCTACCCTATCCCAGACTGCCAAGCTGTGGGACTGCTTGGTGACAAATTGCTCACCCTCAGTTGGGTGGTACTGGCTAGAAATGGGACATGGGTTCTAAAACCCAGAGAATTGAGAGAGGCTGGGGACAGGTATTTGTGCCTGGTGGTGCAGTTGCCTTGTGGAGCCAGAAGCACCAGTTGCACGCCCTCCTCTCTCCACTGTGGAATGTCAGAGTTGATTTTTTTATTCCCTTAAGAATTTAAATACAGGTTACTGAGCTGAAATCACTTTGGGCTAATGGTGCGCTAGCACTGGGGCTCCCCTACTATGAGCTGGAATCACCAAGAGCTAAAAATCACTAAAAAGCTAAAATCACTGAGCTGAGAGCACTGAGTACGGTGCTAACTAGTGGGGAGCCCAAAGCTGTACTGTGGAACAGAGCTGCTGCCGGAGTGGAGCAGTTTGTGGGGACGGCTGGAGCGGATCACAGGACAGCTGGTGGCAGCAGAGCGGCTGACAGAGCGGAGTAGCTGTGGGACGGGTGGAGCAGCCCACAGAGCGAGCGGAGCCGAGCAGTTTGCAGAGAGAACTGGAGCAGCTCATGGAGCAGAGCAGCTGGTGGAGCAGAGTAGTTTCTGAGGACGGCTGGAGGAGCAGCGTGGAGCGGCTAGTAAAGCGGAGCAGTTCGTTGAGAAGGCGGAAGCAGAGCCCACGGAGAGGCAGGGCAGTTGGCCCCGGACCACGTAAGGTGCCCCTTTCTATCCAGGCTGGGGGGAGGGACCTCTACAGATAAACTCTCGAACTCTGGGGTGGCATTGACCAGAGACTTTTGGGTTGTTGGACTTTGGGGTGATTGGACTTAAAACCCTAAGGGGAAAAAGGACAGTGCCAAACGTACTTGGAGGTGGGTTTTTGTTTATGGTTTGTGTTATAACCCTGTTTGTGACGTTTCTCCAATGGGATGCCGCATTAATTCCTTCCTTTATTAAAAAGATTTTGCTACACTCAGACTCTGTGCTTGCGAGAGGGGAAGTATTGCCTCCTAGAGGCGCCCAGGGGGGTGTGGTATGTGAGTGTCCCAGGTCACTGGGTGGGGGCTCGAGCCGGTTATGCATTGTGTTATTGAAACGGAACCCCTGGATACTGAACCCGGCCCTTGTTGCTACCAACTCAGAGGGGCAGAAGGGTTACACATACAAACTTTAAATTACTTTGAGAGTATCAGGAAGGATTAGGAGCAGAGTTAGGAAGTAATTGTGGATACTAGCACCTGAGCTACTTGGAGAATTGTGCAGGCCTAAACACTACAGAAATGTTGGTATTTCCTAGATGGAGCAGCACATTAGTTAGCTCTATGTTCTGCTGCTACCCCTGCCTTTGTTAAGGAAAACTCTTCAAAGACTTTTGTACTATATATCCTTTTTATAGTGAGGGATATACACCAATCTTACCATTAAGATGAATGAATTTTAGTATTTGTGGTCCTAGATTAGATTAAACTGATTTTTAAAGACACATGTTTCTCTTTTTCATATTATTGTCACTACAGGGCTGAATTAAGGTTATTCGAACACTTTAACTGTGCATTTCCCTATCTTAATATTCGTATTTCTTTTAAGTTTCATAGACTCATAGACTCTAGGACTGGAAGGGACCTCGAGAGGTCATCGAGTCCAGTCCCCTGCCCTCATGGCAGGACCAAATACTGTCTAGACCATCCCTGATAGACATTTATCTAACCTACTCTTAAATATCTCCAGAGATGGAGATTCCACAACTTCCCTAGGCAATCTATTCCAGTATTTAACTACCCTGACAGTTAGGAACTTTTTCCTAATGTCCAACCTAAATCTCCCTTGCTGCAGTTTAAGCCCATTGTTTCTTGTTCTATCATTGGAGGCTAAGGTGAACAAGTTTTCTCCCTCCTCCTGATGACACCCTTTTAGATACCTGAAAACTGCTATCATGTCCCCTCTCAGTCTTCTCTTTTCCAAACTAAACAAACCCAATTCCTTCAGCCTTCCTTCATAGGTCATGTTCTCAAGACCTTTAATCATTCTTGTTGCTCTTCTCTGGACCCTCTCCAATTTCTCCACATCTTTCTTGAAATGCGGTGCCCAAAACTGGACACAATTACTCCAGTTGAGGCCTAACCAGCGCAGAGTAAAGCGGAAGAATGACTTCTCGTGTCTTGTTTACAACACACCTGTTAATGCATCCCAGAATCATGTTTGCTTTTTTTGCAACAGTATCACACTGTTGACTCATATTAAGCTTGTGGTCCACTATGACCCCTAGATCTCTTTCTGCTATACTCCTTCCTAGACAGTCTCTTCCCATTCTGTATGTGTGAAACTGATTGTTCCTTCCTAAGTGGAGCACTTTGCATTTATCTTTATTGAACTTCATCCTGTTTACCTCAGACCATTTCTCCAACTTGTCCAGATCATTTTGAATTTTGACCCTGTCCTCCAAAGCAGTTGCAATCCCTCCCAGTTTGGTATCGTCCGCAAACTTAGTAAGCGTACTTTCTATGCCAACATCTAAATCGTTGATGAAGATATTGAACAGAACCGGTCCCAAAACAGAACCCTGTGAAACCCCACTTGTTATACCTTTCCAGCAGGATTGGGAGCCATTAACAACTACTCTCTGAGTACGGTTATCCAGCCAGTTATGCACCCACCTTATAGTAGCCCCATCTAAATTGTACTTTCCTAGCTTATCTATAAGAATATCATGCGAGACTGTATCAAATGCCTTACTAAAGTCTAGGTATATCACATCCACCGCTTCTCCCTTATCCACAAGGCTCGTTATCCTATCAAAGAACGCTATCAGATTAGTTTGACACGATTTGTTCTTTACAAATCCATGCTGGCTATTCCCTATCACCTTACCACCTTCCAAGTGTTTGCAGAGGATTTCTTTGATTACCTGCTCCATTATCTTCCCTGGCACAGAAGTTAAACTAACTGGTCTGTAGTTTCCTGGGTTGTTTTTATTTCCCTTTTTATAGATGGGCACTATATTTGCCCCCTTCCAGTCTTCTGGAATCTCCCCCGTCTCCCATGATTTCCTGAAGATAATAGCTAGAGGCTCAGATACCTCTTCTATTAACTCCTTGAGTATTCTAGGATGCATTTCATCAGGCCCTGGTGACTTGCAGGTATCTAACTTTTCTAAGTGATTTTTTACTTGCTCTTTCCTTATTTTCTCTTCTAAACCTACCCTCTTCCCATAAGCATTCATTGTACTAGACATTCCTTCAGACTTCTCAGTGAAGACCGAAACAAAGAAGTCATTAAGCATCTCTGCCATTTCCAAGTCTCCCGTTACTGTTTCCCCCTCCTCATTGAGCAGTGGGCCTACCCTGTCCTTAGTCTTCCTCTTGCTTCTTATGTATTGATAAAAAGTCTTCTTGTTTCCCTTTATTCCCATAGCTAGTTTGAGTTCATTTTGTGCCTTTGCTTTTCTAATCTTGCCTCTGCATTCCTGTGTTATTTGCCTATATTAATCCTTCGTGATCTGACCTAGTTTCCATTTTTTATATGACGCCTTTTTATTTTGTAGGTCACGCAAGATCTCAAGGGTAAGCCAAGGTGGTCTTTTGCCACATTTTCTATCTTTCCTAACCATTGGAATAACTTGCTTTTGGGCCCTTAATAGGGTCCCTTTGAAAAACTGCCAACTTTCCTCAGTTGTTTTTCCTCTCAGTCTTAATTCCCATGGGACCTTGCCTATCAGCTCTCTGAGCTTACCAAAATCCGCCTTCCTGAAATCCATTGTCTCTATTCTGCTGTACTCCCTTCTACTCTTCCTTAGAATTGCAAATTCTATGATTTCATGATCACTTTCACCGAAGCTTCCTTCTACTTTCAAATTCTCAACAAGTTCCTCCCTATTTGTTAAAATCAAGTCTAGAACAGCTTCCCCCCTAGTAGCTTTTTCAACTTTCTGCAATAAAAAGTTGTCTGCAATACAGTCCAGGAACTTATTGGATCGTCTGTGCCCCGCGGTGTTATTTTCCCAACATATATCTGGATAGTTGAAGTCCCCCATCACCACCAAATCTTGGGCTTTGGATGATTTTGTTAGTTGTTTGAAAAAAGCCTCATCCACCTCTTCTGCCTGATTAGGTGGCCTGTAGTAGACTCCCAGCACGACATCACCTGTGTTTTTTACCCCTTTTAGCCTAACCCAGAGACTCTCCACCCTTCCATCTCCTATGTCCATCTCCACCTCAGTCCAAGTGTGTACATTTTTAATATATAAGGCAACACCTCCTCCCTTTTTCCCCGGTCTATCCTTCCTGAGCAAACTATACCCATCCACACCAACATTCCAGTCGTGTGTATTATCCCACCAAGTTTCAGTAATGCCAATAATGTCATAGTTGTATTTATTTATTAGCACTTCCAGTTCTTCCTGCTTATTACCCATACTTCTTGCATTTGTATAAAGGCATCTAAGATACTGGTTTGATCTTGCCTCCCAGCTTTGCCCTGACCCTCCTTCCTCTCTGCCATTATAGCCCGTGCTCCCTCCTGTTTCCAACCCATCTCCCAGGTCTTGTTCCCCACTTACCTGTGGGTTTTGCTCACCTGTCCCCGTCGAACTTAGTTTAAAGCCCTCCTTACTAGGTTAGCCAGTCTGTGCGCAAATAAGGCCTTTCCCCTCTTCGAAAGGTGAACGCCATCTGTTCCTAGCAGTCCTTCCTCAAATAGCATCCCGTGGTCAAGGAAGCCAAAGCCCTCCTGGCGACACCATCTTCGCAGCCAGGCATTCACCTCCACGATGCATCTGTCTCTGCCCAGACACCTACCTTCAACAGGAAGAATCGAAGAGAATACCACCTGCGCTCCAAACTCCTTAACCTGTACTCCCAGAGCCCTGTAGTCACTCTTGATCTGCTCAGCGTCACACCTCGCATTATCATTTGTGCCCACATGGATGAGTAGCATGGGATAGTAGTCAGAAGGCCGGATAATCCTCGACAAAGCCTCTGTAACATCTCGGATACGGGCCCCTGGCAGGCAGCATACCTCCCGGGATGAACGGTCAGGGCGACAGATGGGTGTCTCCGTCCCCCTCAGCAGAGAGTCTCCAACCACCACTACCCTACGTTTCTTATCAGTGGTGGCAGCAGACCTCCCAGCCTTAGGGGTACGAGGCTTCACCCCCTTAACTGTTGGGGGTGATTTCTTCTCTCCTGTATCAAGAAGAGCATAATGGTTATCTTTTACCACAACAGGAGGGTTTGCAGCAGCGGTGGAGCACTGCCTGCTGCTAGAAGTAACCAGCTGGCTGTGTCCACCCTGAGCCTCCTCCTCCACTGGTGTGTCAGATACACCCTGAGGCATCTCCTCCTCCACTGGAGTGTCGGTAGTCCTGTCAACTGGGACAGCACCATCAGCTGTCTCCACATGGATACTGTCCAGGAATTGCTCATGGACATGGACGTTCCTCAGCCTGGCCACCTCCTCCTGTAGCTCTCCCACCTGCTGCCTGAGAGATTCCACCAGTAGGCACCTTTCACATTGGATGCCACCCCCAGCCTGGATATCAGTAAGTGGACTTTACCTTTGAATTTCCTGATTTGATAATGCTTGGTTGAGGGATCATTACAACACCCTGACATATCTTTTACCCTTCTGTTACTGATATGTACTTACAATCTTAACTCCATTTTAGTTTTTTTTTTGTCTAGGAACATAAGTAAAATTTTCAAAAGCACTTTAAGTAATTTAGGAGCCTCTTCTCATTTGAGACTTAAGCTCTAAAGGCTTAAATTCCTTTTGAAAAAAATGGAATGTGGGTTCCTAAATCACTTGGGCACTTTTGAAGTTTTTACCAATAGACTCTAGGCAGGGTTGGGACAACAGCTATGATCGCTGCTAACTGGAACCAACGTATTGTGAAATTTAACATAGCAACCATTTCCGATATGCTCCTGCTCTCTCTCTTGCCCCATCATTTTGGTATCTAGGTGCAAGTACAAATATAGGACCAGATCAGTCTTTAGTTACACTGGTGAGTACTTGCTCATTCAAGGAGACCTGTTAAAACAAATGGGATGACTTGGTTAATTGTTTGTAGTAATATGTAATGCCAACAAGCCAGAACTGAAATCTGGGCTCTGCTGTGCTAGGTGCTGTACAAATTTAGTGATAGTCCCCGCACCAAAGACTATACACTCTAAATAGACAAGACAGAGAAAATGTAGGAGTAGAAACAGAGGTAAATTATCTTGCCCAAAGTCACACAGCAGAGCTAAGAATAGGACACCAGATTCCTGATTCCTACTCTATTGCCCTCTCTACTCTTTCCAAATAATTACCCATGTGAGTAACATCTCCACACTATAGTCCTTAAGGATTGCAAGTAGTGTGACTATGATGTTCTCTGTTATCTTCTGATATGTTCAGCTGCTGTTACTTAGATTATGCGGGTTGGGTTTATTTGTTTCTACTCTTCTCTTTCTTCCTTCCCTCTGCAAGCCTAATGGTTTATATTCTTTAGCCCTATCCTTTTGGGAAAGCCTTTACAAAGTGTCTGATTATGCACTGTGCTCTGAACAGGTCTGGAATCATTCTGATCCTTGCAGTAACAAGATCCATAGCTTACAGCCTTTTACTGAGGACGCTTTACCTCTTATTCCTAAAAATTCCACTCTGGATACAATCTGTGCCAGCACCTCTGAGCTATATAGCTTTGTGTTTTACTGCTGGCTGTTCTCATAAAAGGCTTGATCCTGCAGCACTGAAGTCAGTGAGACTTTTGCCATTGACTTCAATTGGGTCAGAATAGGCCCTAAAATAACCTGGCTTCAGCCCATTCAGGATTTTATGATTAGGACCAGAACCCTAAGCTGGAACTAGAATCTGATGAGGACCCAGTAGAGGATGTACAGCGCTGGTAAAATGTATTCTTGCCAGTTTTTCTTGCTTAGAAGGCATACTGCTACATATTGCACAAGCTGAAGTCCTTGTGTGCAATAGATGCTGATGTCAGAAATGCTGGATTATGCTTTCATTGCAGGATCAGACAGGTGAAGCTTGGCTATGATGTATCAAATCCTTATTAAAATATGAATATTTAACAATAGAAGAAGAAGTCTGGAGACATTTCTGTACGCCTCATTCTGTAGTCATTTTGCAAACAGAGCAAATGCAAAATCAGGCCTTGGGTACTTAGATATTTTTTGGTAAAAATGTTTTCCTTCTTCTCCCTATCCCCCTCCCAAGACTGAATCTAGTGTGAAAGTCCATTTTCAAACAGAAGGGCATTAGACCATTTGAAAACAAAAACTATAACAAACATGCACACACTAAAACGTTTTCAATAGCTTCATTTCACCCAGTTTAGGACTAAGCCCTGCAGATAAAGGGACTTACCATATTTCAACTGTAAGTCTGTTGTAATAAATCAGCATGGAAAAAAGACAAAGATGGTCCATAGGGCAGGCAGTGCTGATGGTGAAGTCACATCAGATCAATAACACGCAAAAAGAAAATCCCTCCAATCCTTTAATTTTTATAGTCTGATACAAGATGTATTCAGTTCAGAAGCTACAGTGCTGTAACTAGTTTTTGTTCTGTGATCTCATGGTTTCCTTACTGGTGGATTAGCATAAGCCAGCAGAGTCCCTGGAATGGTAACACAGGCATAAGCTTAGTAAACAGTAGGAGAACATACATTTATTACTGGAACAGGGTTCACAGCAGTCCCCTCCTGCTGCTGGTACAAAACAGTCTCACTTTCTCTTCCAGCAGGAAGCACAACCAACCCTTAACTCTTTCTCGTAGTTACTTTCTGAGTCAACAGTCCCTTCCCTTCTGGGACTGGGACTGGCCCTGGTTCTGCTCACCATGATGACTCTACGTATCATGCATTTGGGTGCAGGATAGGGAGTAGCTGCTGTATGCCCAGTACTCACCCCTGCTCCTGTAAGCAAGTGGGCAAGCAAGGTTGGGTAGCAGCAGGAGCATTGGGTGCATCCCCTAAAGCTGACTCTGTAAGGATGGAGAAGTAAATTGCTTCCCCCACAGAGCAAATGGGGAGTAGGGAAGAAATGGCAAGGCAACTCCTTCTCAATTCCTTTCTGTGGTTTCTCCTGCACCATTCCTTTCACAGAGCTCAGTCTAAATCCAAATAATTAGCGCTCAATACCAATAACTTCACTTACCACTGGTCTACCCAGTGTTGGCTAATATGTAAAGAAACTCAGAACAGGCAATATGCATTTAGAGACCAGAGAAAAATACTGTACAGTTAGCATGCGTAATGTGCTTTACAGCCATTTTGAAAGGTTTTTGTTTTTAAAGAGGAAAGATGAACTCACTCTTGAACTTGAAATATTTTATTTTTTATTGCTTTAGCAGTCTAATCTGATTGAAACAAGGTTGAGTTTTTTGTTAAATGAATATTTGGTCTGGCAACTTTCACTATGATTCAGCTGGAAATGACCAAGATCATATACATATATTAAACTTGATTATGAATATATAATTTAAAAAAGTTATATTGCAGAATACAGGGTTGTACAGGAAACTTCTTTTTTTCAGTGCAACAGCTTGCATGTTCATTATTTTTGCGATATAATTATCATGGCCACTATTAAAATACTAGAAAGGCATCAATCCATGTAAAGGTTAGTTACAATGGAACACTCTTAATCAGCTCCCTGATAAATGCCACATTCATTTTACAGGAACAATTGCTGGGGAAGAGATTCACCGCAATGCATTTTAGCTTACGCAAAGCACTGGGTACGAGGCACATCTAGTGTGTTTAAATGCCACTGCTGTTTATCTGTAGCTAATAAGCTGTTTGCTCATTTAAACTGTCCACTGCACAGATGCTGATGTTTATCTATCAACAAACATTTAACTTGGGAAGTGCACTTATATCTCAAATGCACAAATGTCTGTCAACGTGTTAGTTGGGACATGCCCTTCTGTCCCAAATAGCTGCACATGCACTTATTTAAATAAGGGCAAGTCTGAATGTGTGTGGCTGCTGGATATGAAGACTGGCTACTCCTTCTTTGGAGCCCCCTGCTGGAATCTACACTGTAGTTTGGAGCACCAGAACAGCTTCTACATGGATTCTTCATTTGGAGAACTACACTGCTAAGTCCACAACTACATGTTACACACACTGGGCAAAACTTTTATTCTTCTCTGATTTAATTATTGTGATTGTTGTTTTTCAGGTAGGGTAGCAGAGTAGTATAACAGGTGCTTCACTGGAAGAACTTACTGTTTTTCCCTTGCTCTTATGAACAAAGAAGTGTATCTAAACCAAATAAATAAAAGTGATACTATGTTACCCTGCTCTTTCCCCCATTCTTCATTTGTGTTTCGTCTCTAGATTGTAAGCTGTTTGGGGCAGGGGCCCTGCCATCTTACCTATATGCAAAGTTCATTTGGGGCACTGTTAATAATAAATAAACCCCACAACACACATACCTTGGTACAGTACAGTTTTAAAAGACTTCAATGATTTTTAGTATGCTTATTTTTAAAGTAACTGAGTACATGAGAGTGACTGTTTCCCAGCAAAATGTATTCATGTAAATGGCCAAGCTTAATTACCATGTTTCTCTTTTGATTGGGATGGGCCAATTAAGAGAATTTTATAGTGCCTGGAAAATATCCTTCCTAAAATTAAATCTCACTCAGATAATAAAAAGCCCCTTAACTTCAGAAACAACTTTAATAGTCTTTCATTTTGGGTGGAAATTACATCAGTGCTGGCAAATTTGTATATTACATTTTAGGTTGGTGTGATTTCAGCCAGCTGAGTTAAAATCCCTTGGAACATGTAGTTTTCATTAGAAATGCAGACAGACATTTAAGAATGTGTGTCTCACTAGTTCCCACTATTGTGCTCTTTTGCTCTATAAAAAACATACATCACTAAGATGCTGTTTGACATTTAAAAATAGATTTAGTGTTGCCAATTAGTCAGTCATGCCTGTGGTAACCTTATTCAATATTATGGTGGTAATCGCTTCTGGAAGCCTTGACATATTTTATAATTGAACTGCCAGGTTTGCACTTAGCTGCAATTCATTCACACATAAGTGTGACTTGTTAACCAAATTATTATGTTGACTTCCTTTGAAGGCTGGATAGAGGGGTGTAGCTCAACCTTCTGTCTTCATATGAGAGTACAGTTCTATGACAGAATATTAGCATGACAAAAAACTTTGTATGGTTTTG
This sequence comes from Gopherus flavomarginatus, assembly GCF_025201925.1. Taxonomy (NCBI): domain Eukaryota; kingdom Metazoa; phylum Chordata; order Testudines; family Testudinidae; genus Gopherus; species Gopherus flavomarginatus. The sequence continues at coordinate 213,308,886 of NC_066617.1, read as the reverse complement.
TGAGTTATAGAGTAATTTGACAACAGGCTGATGGTGTGCAGAAATAGTTGCCAATCATCCTAATACTGTCTCATTGATTCCTTGTACTCCTCCATCTCTCTGCCTGTATCCTCCTGTCATCTCTCATCTTGTATTTAGATAGTAAGCATTTGGGGCAGGGACCCACTTTTTGTTCTGTGTTTGTAGTGCCTAGCAAAACAGCGTCCTGGTCTATGACGAGGGTTCCTGGGTGCTATGATAATGCACATAATAATTTCCCTCAATTTTCCCTCTTCAATAAACTCAGGAAATTTGGCCGCTGCTAGAAAGCTCATCTAGGAATCAGCTCTATTACAAGTTACTGTGTACCATTAGGCACTTAACTTCTTGTTTGATAGGCACATCATGATGCAGATCCTAATGCAGCAACCTTTTGACACAGAATTGCGCGTGATGTCATCGGGGATAGACTTTAACCAAGACTCCAGAACCCATTATCCTAAACTCTGGGCCATTCACATCTGGATCTAACTGAGCTTTCTTTCTAAAATGGGACCAACTAAATACCAACTAAATACGAACACTCGAGATATGGGAATGCGGTTCTTAGATCCAGATCCAAACTCAGCTGCTTGGAGTGATCTCTAGATGTCGTGTGTGATTGGATCACAGTGTTCACAAGCAGGGGTCACGTGTTGATGAGGCAATTGAAGTACAGTTGAACAATTCAAAGGCTGTTTTTTTCTCCTATGGGGCCTTCTGTGGCTCTGATGAAGAGATGTGATAATTCATTTTTAATGCCTGTCTTAATACCCCCACGTACCAGCCATCAACATTTAAGCTGAAGAGGACTGTATAACACTCCCACTAGAGTTCATGTAGAAGGGCAGACTCACCGCTGCTGCCCCCCGCCCCCAGCTGGGTGTGTCATAGCATCTCCTTCCTCTAGCTCCCCTTGCTCATGGTCACTTCAGTCCTGTGGTGGTCTGCCTCTTTCAGTGACTTGACCTTCTGGCCAGGCCATGGTTGAATTCCATCCCTTCTGGGGTTACATAAAGTCCAACACAAGAATACCAGTGTCCTTGCATCAGTTCACCAGCCTCAACTCTGAACCCCATGGTCCTTACACTTTTTGATCTCAGGGGGCTCCATATAATTCTTATCCCCCATGCCATGTTCCCTGGTGGCTGGTAAGGGAACCCAGGCCCTCCCACTGTACTGGATTCAAGTCCAGAGACCCTATAACCAGCAACCAATTTCTGCTTTGTCAGATTCCTTGAAGCTGCCTGCCTGGACTTCTTACCACAACCTCTTTAAGTTCACCCTTCTTTCAGGGCCACCACAGGCTCTCCCTTGAAATCCCCCAATAAGTCTGAAACCAAAAGTACAAATTAAAGCCAACTTCCACCCCACATGGGCTTGACTAGGGTGACCAAACAGCAAGTGTGAAAAATCGGGACAGGAGTGGAGAGTAATAGGCGCCTATAGAAGAAAAAGCCCCAAATATCAGGACTGTCCCTATAAAATCAGGACATCTGGTCACCCTGGGCTCAACCTTTCCTCCCTTGCTCAGTTCCTCAGCTGAAAGCCTCCCTGAGCTCTCTCATTGGAAGTCCAGATCCTGCCCTTTTACTCTGGCTCACCACCACAACCTGCTTCCCAGTGGCTGCTCTGTGTTTCTCCTGGCCTTCTGCCAGACATATCTACTTGGGAGAGGATCCCAGGACCAACTTTCCCATTGGGATTTCTCCTGGTCCTTCCTGGTCTCTCTCCCCTCTCTAGTGCCAAGAAAGGGATTGCAGAGGTCTTTCTTCTCTCCCTGCAGCCTCCCTGTCCTACCGCTGCCCTCTGCTACTTCCAGTTATGCCTCACAGTCCTCTACCCAGTAGCCTGGTTGAGCTCAGGCTCCTGTTAACACATAGACAACCAGTGTGGGGTTTATACATACATCACGTCCATCAACACTGCTCTCTTTACTGGTCAGAGCTACAAGTGTAAGGGATGTAAAAATGGCGTGTTGACCCGCTAGGGAAAAGCAGTACAACTAGTCATTCCTGAGAGACTCTCTCTGGAGGAAGCACAGAAAAAGGTTGTCAGGGTAGGCTGCTGCACTGTGGAGCATGTTAAGTGATGAGGGGTAACTCCCTCACTCCCAAAGCTTGATCATTGTCATAAACAGATAGCTAAGGGTTAATGTCTCTTTCACCTGAAGCACCTGACCAGAGGACCAATCAGGAAACCGGATTTTTTCAACTTTGGGTGGAGGGAATTGTGTGTCTGAGTCTTTTGTCTGCCTGCCTGCTTTCTCTGAGCTTTGGAGAAGTAGTTCTACTTTCTAATCTTCTGTTTCTAAGTGTAAGGACAAAGAGATCAGATAGTAAGTTCTATGGTTTCTTTTCTTTGGTATTTGCATGAATATAAGTGCTGGAGTGCTTTGATTTGTATTCTTTTTGAATAAGGCTGTTTATTCAATATTCTTTTAAGCAATTGACCCTGTGTTGTATCATCTTAATACAGAGAGAACATTTGTATGTATTTTTCTTTCTTTTTATATAAAGCTTTCTTTTAAGACCTGTTGAAGTTTTTCTTTACTTCAGGGAAATTGAGTCTGTACTCACCAGGGAATTGGTGGGAGGAAGGAATCGGGGAGATCTGTGTGTTGGATTGCTAGCCTGATTTTGCATTCCCTCTGGGGGAATAGGAAAGTATTTTTTGTTTCCAGGATTGGGAACAGAGAGGGAGATTCACTCTGTTTGGATTCACAGAGCTTGTGTCTGTGTATCTCTCCAGGAGCACCTGGAGGGGGGAAGGGAAAAAGGATTATTTCCCTTTGTTGTGAGACTCAAGGGATTTGGGTCTTGGGGTCCCCAGGGAAGGTTTTTCAGGGGGACCAGAGTGCCCCAAAACACTCTAATTTTTTGGGTGGTGGCAGCAGGTACCAGGTCCAAGCAGGTAACTAAGCTTGGAGGTTTTCATGCTAACCCCCATATTTTGGACGCTAAGGTCCAAATCTGGGACTAAGGTTATGACATGGTGTAGCAGCGGTGGGATATAGACAGAATCCAGAAGCCAGTAGAAATATTATATTTTTCTTTTCTCTGCTAAGGGCTTTTTAGCAGAGAGAAACAGTTGGTTTTAAAAGGGAACCAGAGAGAATTTTTTTTTCTGCTCTCTCTGGCAGTTTGTGGCTTGCATGTTAAGCGAGAAGCCATTAAGAGACTGTTGAGGGTCTTTTGTCATGCAATAGCCCTCCCATTAGGAGGCAAGTACCAGCACTTATATGCATGCAAATAAAGTGGTTTTTCTGGTTTCCCTTCATTGAACATTAGCTAGAGAGAGAAAGGGAAAAAAGGCATTGTTGCTAGGCAGACTCCAGGAGGCAACAGAGAACCTGCAGTTCAGAAAATAAACACCGGAGGGCACCCCAACACAAGAAAACAGGAACCATGACTTCTAAGGCAAAAATTGAGGCCGAAGAACAAATCAAAGAAGCTGAACACAGGCGAGAGATGGAAAAACACAAACAGGAACTGGAAATAAAACAAAAAGAGATGGAGATGAAAGAAAAGGAAGAAAGCATGAAACTGGCAGCCTTCCAAAGAGAACAGGCAGCCCAAGAGGCAGCACACAAAAGAAAACTAGAAGAAGAAGAGGTAGCCTACCGAAGGAAACAAGCAGAAGAAGAGTTGGCCCACAGAAGGAAGCAAGAAGAAGAGGAGGCGGCCCACCACCGAGAAATGGAAAAACAACAAAAAGAAATGGAAAAACAACAAAAAGAGAACGAAGAGAAGGAAAAACAGAGAAAACATGAACTGGAGTTGGCAAAAGCTGGGCTGCATGTGCCAGCCAACCCTAACAACCCGGCGCCAAATATTGCTCCACAGCACAGGAAATTTCCCACCTACAAGGCAGGTGATGACACCGAGGCCTTCTTGGAAAATTTTGAAAGAGCCTGTCTTGGGTACAACATCCCCGAAGACCAGTACATGGTAGAATTGAGGTCACAGCTCAGTGGACCTTTAGCAGAGGTGGCAGCTGAAATGCCTAAGCTGCAAATGAATGACTATAAACTTTTTCAAACCAAGGCCAGATACCGAATGGGGATAACCCCAGATCATGCCCGTCGGCGCTTCAGAACCCCAAAGTGGAAACCCGAGGTGACATTTCCCAAACACGCCTACTACATTGCAAAAAACTATGAGGCCTGGATAACAGGAAACAACATTCAAACCTTGGAAGAACTAAACCTCCTCATACAAATGGAGCAGTTCTTGGATGGTGTTCCTGAAGACATCACACAGTACATACAAGATGGAAATCCCAAAGATATCGCTGAGGCGGGGGAGATTGGAGCCAAATGGATGGAACTGGCAGAAAGCAAGAAAGCTACTGTCAAGGGGAACGATTACCCCAGGGGGCACACAGACCATAAACCCTACAACCGAGGACAGCCAAAGACCCCACATACCACCCAAGTAAAGCCACAGATACCCTACCCTTCAACCTCACCAGTCTCCAGTAACTCACCTCGGCCCAGTGATCCATCAGATGGAAGATGCTTTAAGTGTAATGAACTGGGACATATCAAGGCCAACTGTCCCAAGAACACCATGCGAGTGCAATTCATTACACCACCATCACACCCAAGATCCCCAGGCCCGGATGCCTCTCAAATACCCTTGGAGCGAAGGGAAAATTTGAGAGTGGGCGGAAAGAAGGTTACTGCGTGGAGAGACACGGGGGCACAAGTGTCAGCTATCCACCAATCCTTCGTTGACCCCAAATTCATCAACCCAAAGGCCAAAGTTACAATTTACCCCTTCATGTCACAAGCTGTAGACTTGCCTACAGCTCAACTGCCTGTCCAGTACAAAGGCTGGTCAGGAATGTGGACTTTTGCAGTCTATGACAATTATCCTATCCCATGCTACTGGGGGAAGACTTGGCCAACCAGGTGAGGCGGGCCAAGAGAGTGGGAATGGTTACACGTAGCCAAACCAGGCAAGCTTCCAGACCCATTCCTGTTCCTGAACCGTCCACAGAGGCCCCGTCTGTGTTACCGGAGACCCAGACCGAGGTAGTGGACCCGGATTCCATGCCTACCACTGAAACAGCCACAGCATCTCCAGTCCCAGGCCCGGAACTGGAACAGCAACCAGCACCAGCCATTGCAACCCCATCTTCAAACTCAACGCCAGAGGGCGCCAGCGAGCCAAAACTGGCAGAAGCAACAGACAGCCATACCCAAAAGGCTCAGCCAGAGCCTGAAATACCCTCAGGTGCACCAGCGGAGAGCGGTTCACCAGCAACGGAAACAACCCCATCACCTACATCGCTTCCAGAGGGACCAAGCCCAAGTCCACAGTCTGAGGAAGAACTGGTGACCCCAGCCTCAAGGGAACAGTTCCAGACTGAGCAGGAAGCAGATGACAGCCTTCAGAAAGCTTGGGCGGCGGCACGGAGCACCCCACCGCCTCTCAGCTCTTCTAATCGATCCCGGTTTGTTATAGACCAAGGACTTTTATACAAGGAAATTCTTTCTGGTGGACACCGGGAAGAATGGCAGCCGCAAAAACAGTTGGTGGTTCCAACTAAGTACCGGGGGAAGCTCTTAAGCTTAGCCCATGATCATCCCAGTGGCCATGCTGGGGTGAACAGAACCAAGGACCGGTTGGGGAAGTCCTTCCACTGGGAGGGGATGGGCAAGGATGTTGCCAATTATGTCCGGTCTTGTGAGGTATGCCAAAGAGTGGGAAAGCCTCAAGACCAGGTCAAGGCCCCTCTCCAGCCACTCCCCATAATTGAGGTTCCATTTCAGCGAGTAGCTGTGGATATTCTGGGCCCTTTCCCAAAAAAGACGCCCAGAGGAAAGCAGTACGTACTGACTTTAGTGGACTTTGCTACCCGATGGCCAGAAGCAGTCGCTCTAGGCAACACCAGGGCTAAAACTGTGTGCCTGGCCCTAACAGACATCTTTGCCAGGGTAGGTTGGCCCTCCGACATCCTTACAGATTCAGGGTCTAATTTCCTGGCAGGGACCATGGAAAAACTGTGGGAAACTCATGGGGTGAATCACTTGGTTGCCACCCCGTACCACCATCAAACCAATGGCCTGGTTGAAAGGTTCAATGGAACTTTGGGGGCCATGATACGAAAATTCATCAACGAATTCTCCAATAATTGGGACCTAGTGTTGCAGCAGTTGCTGTTTGCCTACAGGGCTGTACCACATCCCAGTTTAGGGTTTTCACCATTTGAACTTGTGTATGGTCACGAGGTTAAGGGGCCATTACAGTTGGTGAAGCAGCAATGGGAGGGGTTTACGCCTTCTCCAGGAACTAACATTCTGGACTTTGTAAGCAACCTACAAAGCACCCTCCGACACTCTTTAGCCCTTGCTAAAGAGAACCTAAAGGATGCTCAAGAAGAGCAAAAGGCCTGGTATGACAGACATGCCAGAGATCGGTCCTTCAAGGTAGGAGACCAGGTTATGGTCTTGAAGGCACAACAGGCCCATAAGATGGAAGCATCATGGGAAGGGCCATTCACGGTCCAAGAGCGCCTGGGAGCTGTAAACTACCTCATAGCATTTCCCAATTCCTCACTAAAGCCTAATGTGTACCATGTTAATTCTCTCAAGCCTTTCTATTCCAGAGACTTACAGGTTTGTCAGTTTACAGTCCAGGGAAAGGATGCTGAGTGGCCAGACGGTGTCTACTACGACGGGAAAAAAGACGGTGGCGTGGAAGAGGTGAACCTCTCAACCACCCTGGAACGTCTGCAGCGGCAACAAATCAAGGAGCTGTGCACTAGCTTCGCCCCATTGTTCTCAGCCACCCCAGGACGGACTGAACGGGCATACCACTCCATTGATACAGGTAATGCTCACCCAATCAGAACCCCACCCTACCGAGTGTCTCCTCATGACCAAGCTGCTATAGAACGGGAGATCCAGAACATGCTACAGATGGGTATAATCCGCCCATCTACCAGTGCATGGGCATCTCCAGTGGTTCTGGTACCCAAACCAGATGGGGAAATACGCTTTTGCGTGGACTACCGTAAGCTAAATGCTGTAACTCGTCCGGACAACTATCCAATGCCACGTACCGATGAGCTATTGGAGAAGTTGGGACGTGCCCAGTTCATCTCTACAATAGACTTAACCAAGGGGTACTGGCAAGTACCACTAGATGAACCTGCCAAGGAGAGGTCAGCATTCGTCACCCATGCGGGGGTGTATGAATTCAATGTCCTTCCTTTCGGCCTTCGAAATGCACCCGCCACCTTCCAGAGGCTGGTAGATGGTCTACTAGCTGGACTGGGAGAATTTGCAGTTGCCTACCTCGATGATGTGGCCATTTTTTCAGACTCCTGGCCCGAACACCTACTACACCTGGAAAAGGTCTTTGAGTGCATCAGGCAGGCAGGACTAACTGTTAAGGCCAAAAAGTGTCAAATAGGCCAAAACAGGGATCATACTGTTTCAGTAGCACTGTGAGAAGTACAGCTGCTTTTAAGGTTTTCACAGTTTAGTGCAGGCATAGCAACTCTCCAAACTGGGTAAGAGACGAGGTCTCCCATCCACGCAAGCAGGAAAATGTGAGATCACCAACAGAGAAAGGCCTAAATAGGGGTGCCCAACTATTGTTTTCCTACAGAAAATATCCTACCTACCTGTGGATGCTTAGAAATAATAGGATCAGCAGCATCTTTTTCCATCACTGATTCTAGGATGGATCACTTCTAGGAATGGGGTCACAATACCCACCACTAAACACTGCCCAACATTCAAAGAATGATATTATGGACACTGCTTTTGTGAGACTCGGCTTTCAGGAATAGTAGAACCCAAAATAGCAGTGCCTATAAGTTTGGCTCTTTTTCCCTCTCTGTCTCAACTCCAGTTTACCTGTGTGTCCCTAAATATCGCCATCAGGTTTGGAGGTACCTGCTCCTGGTTGGACCTACGCAACCTAATTCCAACTCACAGTCAATTTTATTGGGCTCAGTCTTTGGATTATTGTTTGCAGTGTAGTTGTAGCCTTGTTGGTCCCATGCTATTAGAGAAACAAGATGGGTGAGGTAATAAGTGGGTCCAATAAAAGATATTGCCTCACCCACCTTGTCTCTTTGGATTATTGTCAGTTCAGGGATTAAGCATGTTTGAAGTCTTGATGCTCTGCATTTCAACAAATCCAGGTAGCATTAACTGCCTACATTTTTCTTTACAGTGAGATAGAATGTCTAAGATCCATGAATAAACAGAAAACCCTGCAGCCTGCTTCAGGCTGATCACTTTAACCTTAAATACATTGAGTTGAATTCATCCTAACTCCACTGGCTTCAACAGCGTTAGACAAGCTTAAGGGATGAATTCGACCCATTGTGCTGTTGTACTGTTTTGAAATAGCCAATGTCTGTGGCCTTTGAAATGGTTTGCTCTTTTTGGCCTATTTAAATGTAAACTGCAGTGCTTAGCAGGTGGTCTAATGAGGATGGCTAGCAGCTCTGTGGTACTTACAGCTCCATGGGAATCAGGGAAAACTGTACTAAACCATTTATGTAGAGAAGGCTGAATAAGCTTTTTAGTTGCGTTAGAGCTTTAAAATGTAATTTAACAATTTGACATAATAGGTCACTGGGAGAAGAGAGAAATTCCTTGTAGTCCAAAATAAATAATCGAAGTTCTTAGCTGATAGGACAAAATACATTTAAAGAGTCTATAAGGATAAATCTTGCTCCTGATGCAAATTAAGTGAGTTAATTATTATGGGAGAGACAAGGTGGGTGAGGTAATATCTTTTATTGGACCAACTTCTCTCACCAATAGTGTTCCAATAAAAGATATTACCTCACCCATCTTATCTCTCTAATATCGTGGGAGCAGCATGGCTACAATAACACAGCATACAATAGTTTAGTATTGGTCAGGAGTCTGCCTTTCAAAAGTGCAACACAACCAGTATGGCTGGTAATCAGATGCTAGTTTCATCCCAATATATTTGAGCACCTGTCTTAGAAAGCTATCCCTTAATAGAAATCTTTGTTCAATATAAGATGCCAGTGAGGTTGCCACTCATTAAAAACATGAGGCTAGCCTGTAATTTTTAGAATCTGTCCTTCATTCCATTCATTGCTTTTTCAGGATGTAATAAAATAAGTTATAGCTATTAAAAACGTGAAAGCTATTCCGGTAAATCCGTTAGTTTACAATTACTGAAGTTTCATATGTGGTGAGTTTGATGATTGTTGTCCGGATGTGATTTTGTAATAAATATTAAAAATAAATAAATAAATATGGGCTTCTTAAAGAGATTTTGTAGATAGTTTTCACCAATAAATGATTGAATGGGTTAGGTGAAGCAGTGCCTCTAAAATCAAGATGTTTATGGAGTCCTTGGTGGACCTCAGACTCTTAAAACATTTTTGTAGTAGCTGATTTTATTCTATTTGTTTCTGAAAAGGTGGCAATCTGGACTTCTGGGAGTCATAAAGGGTGCAGGAGAATGAATTAGCTTTCTCTGCTGGAAGTTACAGTACCATCAGGTATGAAACACTGTGCTCAGCAAAGGTGTTTGGCTAAGTGTTACATACAAGGTTGCTACTTGTTGGAAATGATTTGGAACTGGAAAAGGCAGAGGTCCTTTGGAAATTGAAGTTTTCAAAGATAATTTCCCTTTACTGAAAAGGAGCATTACTTGCAAGAATGGAAGGGCACAGCAGAAAGGATATCTCAGGCTTGGTCTACATTATAAACTTATGTGGGTATTACTATATCACTTGAGAGTGTGGATTTTCTACACCCATGAGCAACGTAGTTATGTTGACCAAACCTCTGGTGCAAACAGTGCTATGTTGATGGCAGGGCTTCTCCTGTTGACATAGCTACCACCTCTTGGGGAAGTGGAATACCTACGCCAATGGGACAGCTTGCATCTTCACTCAGGGCTACAGTGGCTCAGCTGCACCAGTGGAGCACTGTAAGTGTAGACAAGCCCTCAGACTTAAATGAGTTGCAAAAACCACAGCTTGTTTATGCAGGTCACTGGTTCTCTTCAGTGCAGAGCAAGGGTGGAAGCCAAAACACAGTAATGGTGCAGAAAAGCAGTAGCATGGAATGCTACACCCGTACCCTGTGGCCATATTATCCAGCAGAGATCTAACAGATTTGGCTGTGTGTTTTCCTGAGATGCTCGGACTATGTATTTCACAGGTACTAATTTTGTTGAGGAGGGGGAAACATGACATATCTTCTGCAGAAGACAAACCATGGATTTCTTCAGGTCAAAGAATCCTTTCTGCATCCTGTTTACATTGGAACAGTCAGAGTCCTGACTCAACTCAGCATACTCCTCCCTGATAAGTCTTCAGCACTCACCCCTTGCCTGGGGTTTTCCTTTGTTAATGTAAGAACAGAGATTGAGTTGGAATGAAGAAGAAGTAGCAGTACTCTCCCAAGCTCCACCCTCAAGCCAGGTTCCACCTACTTGAGACATCAGAATGAAATGGCACTCAGAGCAGGTTGTCCATTTGTTCAAAGGTTCTGTTAGGTTCTGCTGATCATAATGGGTTTGGCTTTCTCTCATTGAGGTTTGGATACAGCCATGGGCAAGGCTGGATTAAAGTAGAGTCAGCATTTCAATAGCATAGGTCTATGGGTCTGGCTCCCAGAGTCATGTGATGATGTCACAATCTAGAGAACAAGATAGCAGCCCCGAAATAAAGTATCAGATTGCTCAGTAGTTCGAGCAGATCTTTATACAATGATTCTTCCAATTCTTTCTGGCAGGCTGTGGTCAGCAATAAAGTAGTTAAATTTAACATGTTAGTTGTTGTTATTGAACATCTGCACTAATTCCCTGAAGAGAGAAATTCACACAGTTTCAAGCCCTCTGCAGGCTCAATCAGGCATCAATGCATTGGTTATCCTAGGGCACGGTTAGTCAAAAGGTGAACTGTGGGCCAAATCCAGACCTCCAGACGCTTTTGAACGGTCCCCTAAATCTTTTTTATTTGACTTATTATCATTATTGTTGTCATTTTCCCTGGAGTTTGGACCTTGACCAAGAAATCTGGACCCTGACAAAAAATAATTGACTACCCCTGTCCGAGGGTCATATATTAAAGATTTTTCTCTACAAATAGAAGTGCAAGAGACTTTTTAAAAGGGAAGCCAAAATTCTAGAGAACAAGACAGCAGCCCCAAAACAAACTGTTAGATTGCTGACTGGGCATGCCCCAAGCCAAAATGATCACTGCTTAAGAAGAATAAATATAACCCTTAACCGTAGCCTCCTTCTGAGTTGGCCATTTCTACATTTTTCCTGTAAGGGTTTCTGCCTGAACTCCAACTCTCTTATTTTGCCTAAGAGACAGTCATCTTTTATCCTATGTGTAATAACCTTAGTCCCAGATTTGGACCTTAGCGTCCAAAATCTGGGGGTTAGCATGAAACCCTCCAAGCCTAGTTACCAGCTTGGACCTGGTACCTGCTGCCACCACCCAAAAAATTAGAGTGTTTTGGGGCACTCTGGTCCCTCTGAAAAACCTTCCCTGGGGACCCCAAGACCCAAATCCCTTGAGTCTCACAACAAAGGGAAATAATCCTTTTTCCCTTCCCCCCTCCAGATGCTCCTGGAGAGATACACAGACACAAGCTCTGTGAAACTACACAGAGAGACTCCCCCTCTCTGTTCCCAATCCTGAAAACAAAAAGTACTTTCCTATTCCCCCAGAGGGAATGCAAAATCAGGCTAGCGATCCAACACACAAATCTCCCCTTGATTTCTTCCTCCCACCAATTCCCTGGTGAGTACAGACTTAATTTCCCTGAAGTAAAGAAAAACTCCAACAGGTCTTAAAAGAAAGCTTTATATAAAAAGAAAGAAAAATAAGTACAAATGTTCTCTCTGTATTAGATGATACAACACAGGGTCAATTGCTTAAAAGAATATTGAATAAACAGCCTTATTCAAAAAGAATACAAATCAAAGCACTCCAGCACTTATATTCATGCAAATACCAAAGAAAAGAAACCATAGAACTTACTATCTGATCTCTTTGTCCTTACACTTAGAAACAGAAGACTAGAAAGTAGAACTACTTCTCCAAAGCTCAGAGAAAGCAGGCAGCCAGAAAACAAAGACCTTAGACACTCAATTCCCTCCACCCAAAGTTGAAAAAATCCGGTTTCCTGATTGGTCCTCTGGTCAGGTGCTTCAGGTGAAAGAGACATTAACCCTTAGCTATCTGTTTATGACACGCCCCCCAAATTGCAGACAGTGGGGAAGCTCACTGGCGGCGATTTCCTTCTAGAACTTGAAAATAAACAGATTAATACAACACATACACCTTTACATATACTCCTAAGTATATAACTAACAGACTTGTACATTTTAAGAACACTTTTTAACTACTGAATTTTGGGAAACTGTCACGGGAGAGTGCATCAGCAACTTTATTAGAAGCTCCTGTGATGTGTTGAATTTTAAAATTAAAATTTTGGAGAGCTAAACTCCAACGAAGAAGTTTCTTGTTGTTCCCCTTGGCAGTATGAAGCCACTTTAGTGCAGCATGGTCAGTTTGTAGTTGGAACCGCCGTCCCCAAACATATGGGCGTAGCTTTTTCAGGGCGTACACAATGGCATAGCATTCCTTTTCACTGACTGACCAGTGACTTTCCCTCTCAGACAGTTTCTTGCTGAGAAACACGACAGGATGGAAGTTGTGATCTGTTGCTTCCTGCATGAGCACTGCTCCTATACCACGCTCAGATGCATCTGTGGTTACTAGGAATGGCTTGTCAAAATCCGGGGCCCTGAGCACAGGGTCAGACATGAGCGTTGCCTTAAGTTGGGTAAAGGCCTTTTGACACTCATGAGTCCACTTAACTGCATTTGGCTGGGTCTTTTTGGTCAGGTCGGTCAGTGGGGCAGCGATTTGGCTGTAGTGTGGTACAAATCGCCTGTAGTATCCGGCCAAGCCTAAGAAGGATTGGACCTGTTTCTTTGACCTTGGGACAGGCCACTTTTGGATAGCATCCACCTTGGCCTGTAGGGGGTTTATGGTTCCTCGACCCACCTGGTGCCCCAGGTAAGTCACTCTGTTTTGGCCTATTTGACACTTTTTGGCCTTAACAGTTAGTCCTGCCTGCCTGATGCGCTCAAAGACCTTTTCCAGGTGTAGTAGGTGTTCGGGCCAGGAGTCAGAAAAAATGGCCACATCATCGAGGTAGGCAACTGCAAATTCTCCCAGTCCAGCTAGTAGACCATCTACCAGCCTTTGGAAGGTGGCGGGTGCATTACGAAGGCCAAAAGGAAGGACATTGAATTCATACACCCCCGCATGAAGGGTAGGGTATCTGTGGCTTTACTTGGGTGGTATGTGGGGTCTTTGGCTGTCCTCGGTTGTAGGGTTTATGGTCTGTGTGCCCCCTGGGGTAATCGTTCCCCTTGACAGTAGCTTTCTTGCTTTCTGCCAGTTCCATCCATTTGGCTCCAATCTCCCCCGCCTCAGCGATATTCTTGGGGTTTCCATCTTGTATGTACCGCGTGATGTCTTTAGGAACACCATCCAAGAACTGCTCCATTTGTATGAGGAGGTTCAGTTCTTCCAAGGTTTGAATGTTGTTTCCTGTTATCCAGGCCTCATAGTTTTTTGCAATGTAGTAGGCGTGTTTGGGAAATGACACCTCTGGTTTCCACTTTTGGGTTCTGAAGCGCCGACGGGCATGATCTGGGGTTATCCCCATCCTGTATCTGGCCTTGGTTAGAAAAAGTTTATAGTTATTCATTTGGTGCTTAGGCATTTCAGCTGCCACCTCTGCTAAAGGTCCACTGAGCTGTGACCTCAATTCTACCATGTACTGGTCTTCGGGGATCTTGTACCCAAGACAGGCTCTTTCAAAATTTTCCAAGAAGGCCTCGGTGTCATCACCTGCCTTGTAGGTGGGAAATTTCCTGTGCTGTGGAGCAATATTTGGCACCGGGTTGTTAGGGTTGGCTGGCACATGCAGCCCAGCTTTTGCCAATTCCAGTTCATGTTTTCTCTGTTTTTCCTTCTCTTCATTCTCTTTTTGTTGTTTTTCCATTTTTTTTTGTTGTTTTTCCTTTTCTTTTTGGTGCTTTTTCATTTCTCGGCGGTGCTTTTCCATTTCTCGGCAGTGGGCCACCTCTTCTTCTTCTAGTTTTCTTTTGTGTGCTGCCTCTTGGGCCGCCTGTTCTCTTTGGAAGGCTGCCAGTTTGATGCTTTCTTCCTTTTCTTTCATCTCCATTTGTCGCCTGTGTTCAGCTTCTTTGATTTGTTCTTCGGCCTCAATTTTTGCCTTAGAAGTCATGGTTCCTGTTTTCTTGTGTTGGGGTGCCCTCCGGTGTTTATCTTCTGAACTGCAGGTTCTCTGTTGCCTCCTGAAGTCTGCCTAGCAACAGTGCTTTTTTCCCTTTCTCTCTCTAGCTAATGTTCAATGAAGGGAAACCAGAAAAACCACTTTATTTGCATGCATATAAGTGCCGGTACTTGCCTCCTAATGGGAGGGCTATTGCATGACAAAAGACCCTCAACAGTTTCTTAATGGCTTCTCGCTTAACATGCAAGCCACAAACTGCGAGAGAGAGCAGAAAAAAAAATTATTTCTGGTTCCCTTTTAAAACCAACTGTTTCTCTCTGCTAAAAAGCCCTTAGCAGAGAAAAGAAAAATATAATATTTCTACTGGCTTCTGGATTCTGTCTCCCACCAGCTGCCACTCATGTGATAACCTTAGTCCCAGATTTGGACCTTAGCGTCCAAAATCTGGGGGTTAGCATGAAACCCTCCAAGCTTAGTTACCAGCTTGGACCTGGTACCTGCTGCCACCACCCAAAAAATTAGAGTGTTTTGGGGCACTCTGGTCCCTCTGAAAAACCTTCCCTGGGGACCCCAAGACCCAAATCCCTTGAGTCTCACAACAAAGGGAAATAATCCTTTTTCCCTTCCCCCCTCCAGATGCTCCTGGAGAGATACACAGACACAAGCTCTGTGAAACTACACAGAGAGACTCCCCCTCTCTGTTCCCAATCCTGAAAACAAAAAGTACTTTCCTATTCCCCCAGAGGGAATGCAAAATCAGGCTAGCGATCCAACACACAAATCTCCCCTTGATTTCTTCCTCCCACCAATTCCCTGGTGAGTACAGACTTAATTTCCCTGAAGTAAAGAAAAACTCCAACAGGTCTTAAAAGAAAGCTTTATATAAAAAGAAAGAAAAATAAGTACAAATGTTCTCTCTGTATTAGATGATACAACACAGGGTCAATTGCTTAAAAGAATATTGAATAAACAGCCTTATTCAAAAAGAATACAAATCAAAGCACTCCAGCACTTATATTCATGCAAATACCAAAGAAAAGAAACCATAGAACTTACTATCTGATCTCTTTGTCCTTACACTTTGGCCACGTCCAGACTAGGAATTAAAATCGATTTTAGATACGCAACTTCAGCTACGGGAATAACGTAGCTGAAGTCGAATTTCTAAAATCGAGATACTCACCAGTCTGGACGGGGCGCCATCGATGTCCGCGGCTCTCCGCGTCGATTCCGGAACTCCGTTCGGGTTGATGGAGTTCCGGAATCGATGTAAGCGCGCTCGGGGATCGATACACCGCGTCCAGACTAGACGCGATATATCGATCCCCGAGCAATCGATTTTAACCCGCCGATGCCGCGGGTTAGTCTGGACGAGGGCTTAGAAACAGAAGACTAGAAAGTAGAACTACTTCTCCAAAGCTCAGAGAAAGCAGGCAGCCAGAAAACAAAGACCTTAGACACTCAATTCCCTCCACCCAAAGTTGAAAAAATCCGGTTTCCTGATTGGTCCTCTGGTCAGGTGCTTCAGGTGAAAGAGACATTAACCCTTAGCTATCTGTTTATGACACTATGGCTCACCTGAGACCCACAGGTTATGGCTGCCTGAATGAGTCAGCAGAATAGCCTCTCAGGATCCCAGGCATGGTTTTAGACACTGACATCCTACATGAGAGAGTTTGCAATATGGCCCAATGTGGATCAATGAAAGAACTGATGAACTGACATCAAATTATAACAAACAGGAGACCTTGAAAATAACACCATTGAGGGGTTTACTCAGACAGCAAGAGAATGTGCAGGAGGGGAAAGGAACAGTGTGAAGATCTAGAAAGTACTAAGAGAAGTCCCAGGTGCCCCGTCTGCCCTTGAATAGTCAGAGTATTAGCAAATATTTGCTCCAGCTTTAGCTACTTATTACCACTGCTTTGCCAAGTCAAATTGGAGGAGGGTGATTATTTGCTTTTTATTATTTCTTTGCCTGTTACAGATGGTTAATTTTATTGTGGGGAAAAAAAAAAGCTTTTAGAAAAATAGTTTTGACTGTTTAATTGCTTATTTAGAACAAAGAGTAAACCACTATATTGAGGTAAATTCTTTGCAGCAAGATTCTAACCAAGATTACACCATTTAGAAATGAACATTATATCATACTTTCCAAACTATTCATAAAATTAGGCCAACTAAATATACATTGTGCTTTCTTTTAGAGATCTGAGAGCAGCATAGAAACAGAGACATTTGTTTTGGACATTTTTTAAGACACAGCTATTGTTTATACTCTGCAGTGGCCCAGGGCTATGGAAGAGGAAATTGTACCTTGTAATAAGTAAGTTAGAGGGTGTACCTTGTGTGCTCTTGGAATACTCAGCTCTCCACCTGAAGTACAAAAGGCTAAACAGATGAAGCAAACCTTTAAAATGTAATTTGAAAGTCCACAATAAGAGAGACAAAAATAAAAAAATATGAACAGCTGAATCTAATTCTGATTCACTCCCACCGGTATAAATTAAACATAGTTTTGCTGAAGACGGTGTTGAAAAACTCATGTAAGTGAGATCAAAATAAGATTCTAGAATTTGTGGGTTTTGGTTTGTATACTCTATTTTGTGTTCCAGAAATTTACAATCTTGGATTAGGTAAAATTAGGTATCTTGAAGTGAGGAAGACATTATGGGACGCGGTTAGTTTTATATTCAGAATATGGATTATTTAGAATTTTTATTTTTATTTGCATTACAATTGTGCATAGAGATCCAGCAAAATCAAGGCCTCATTATGATAGGCACTGTACAAACCTATAGTAAAAAGAGTCCCTGCACCAAGGATCTTATAATCTAAACAACTAGGAAGGAAATACTATTATCCCCATTTTACTGATGGGGAACTGAGGCATAGAGAAGTTAAATGGCTTGCCCAAGAACACAGGATATCTATGGCACAGCTGGAATCTGAATCCAGATCCCTTCTGAATGCCAGTTCAATGCCTTAACCATAAGACTATCTGCCCTGTCTGAGAAGTCTGGTTATTAAATGGAGAGCAGGAGAGGACTTCAAAAGCCCATTGAAAATGTTTTCATTCATCTCTGAAGTACATCTATAGAAAAGTATCAGAATTTTTGGAAGATCCATAATGAGTGTGCGTGTGTGTGTGTGTGTGTGGGGGGGTGTATTAGAAGCACTTTGAAAAGGGTTAGCATGTGATGAGTTACTAGGAGGCAGCTGTTCAGAATCAGTTAAAAAAAAAAGAGCTGATAAATGCTAAAGAGAAGCTAGAAGGAGAAAAATGCATGTTCCGTGGCAGACATGAGTAAAATCCTTAGGAAAACTGCAGTGTACTAAACAAAATGAGGTAATGTATAAAACAAATGGAGGAGCCATGTCAACAGGGACTTGACAGGGTAAATAAATCTGTACGGCTTGGTAATTTTAAAGCCTACTGCTACAAGCACAGCCTGTTGCCACAGTTACAGTGACCTCTCCTGAATGTCTAACATTAAACATGGGCCTGAGATGAAGGTGAATGAAAACAGAGATTCTGAGCTCCTCTGCCTCCTTAAATGCTCTAAAAAGATATTTTTCTTTCCTTTATTAAAAAATGTGGGAGTGTTTTAGTTTGCACGCTTGGTAACAGTCAGATAGATGTCACTCACTCGAGCCAAGCATAGTGTGGGCAGCTGTATGATAAGCTTGCCAGCCTAGCTCTGCCAGTAGATCTCAAGCCAGGTCTACATTACAGACCTATACTGATACAACTACGTCGCCCCGGGTGTGAAAAATTGACACTCCTGAGTGATGTAGTTATACCAACCTAACTCCCTGTGTAGACAGGAATGCTACCTCACCCCGTGCAGTGTAGTTAAGGCAGGGTCTCCAACACGTGGCCCCTGAGCCACATGCGGCCTGCAGAGTTATTTCCTGCGACTGCCATGCTCCCCTCACCCACTGACCCCCCTTCTCCCTCCAGCGCCTCGCGTCCCTGTTCCTCTGCCTACTTCCAGGTGCTTAGTGCTTTCCAGGAGGGAGGGGGGAGGAGCAGTGAGCCACACACTTAGGGAAGGAGGCAGAGAAGAGGCAGGGCAGGGGTGGGGATTTGGGGAAGGGGTTGGAATAGGGGCAGGGAGGGGGCAGAGTTGGGTGAGGACTTTGGGGAAGGGATTGGAATGGGGGCAGGGAAGGGGTGGGAGGAGGTGGGGCAGGGGTGGGGCCTCATGGAAGGGGTGAAGTGGAGGCAGGGACGGGATGGAATGCTTTTGTACCTCTATATGAAAAGGTGTCAGTGATGAGGTCCTTGGCCAATGTACCTCATGTGGCCCTTGTGGTGATTTGAGTTTGATATTCCTGAGTTAAGGTGACCTAAATCTCAAGCGTAGACAGTGCTAAATTGATGAAAAAATTATTCCGTTGACCCAGCTTTCACCTCTCAGGGAATTGGATTACCTGCACTGTGGAATCCCTCCTTTTGGTGTAGTTAGTGTCAGAACTTCAGCGGATGTAATTTAGCATAGCTTCATTGGCTTTAACGGTTTATGCCTATATGAACAAGCATCTGGCCCTTATATCTTCATGAGTCCGGAGAGTAGGGAGAACTTGTATGGAAATGCTGACCTTCATCTCTTCTTGTGTTCCCAAACATTACCGAAGAGAAATATTATAAATGTTATTAGTGATTGGTTGTTAAACATAGCTTGACAACTATATAGACACACAGTACAATTACAGAATACACACACACACACACACTGCTTGTCATTAGAAAGTGACCATTTGCTAACAGACACCCACTACTACAATTTTTCTTTAAGGAAATGCCTAAGTATCATATTCCATAATATTGTAGGCCAATGCTGCCTTGTTTAATGGTGACAGGTTCTCATTAATAGAGTGAAGGTGCCAATTTGAAGAATAACAATAAAAATGCTGAAGTTGTGACTTCAGGTATGAAAGTAGAATGAATTATATTGTGAAAATAGAAAGGATTAAAGAAATGCTGTCTGTACCTTTAAGCAAAATTGTTGGAATGCTGCAATCCAGGTGTCAGGAATACAGACATTAACACAGAACAATTGCACAGTTTAAGTATTGGTGAAGTATTAGCCTTAGAACGATAAGAGTTAGTAAGGAAGTAGGATATGCCCCAGGTGAATTTTACTGTTTTGCTTTCTTTGTCCCTTTGTCTAATTCCCGCTCTTTTATCTGTATAAATAAGATAATTTGTGTCTTGCATGGTGCTCACATTATCTGGATGTTATTAGCAGAGCGCTGTGCTAATAAAACAGAGTGGTCAGACAAACCGTGAGTCCTGATTCTAACTTTAACAATTTGGAGGTTCCACCGAGATGGCAACCGTCTTCACTGGGGCCATGTGATTCCTGACCGTTTTTGTAGGATGACCGTGGCAGCCGGCACCTGGGCATTTGGCCCGAGCGGTCCTCCACTAGGGCGGAAAGGCACACGACCACAGTGAAGTCTACGCCACCGAACCTGTTGGTTCCCACTCTGTTCTGGTAGGGATCCCGGGATCTGACATCAGGAATCTGGTCAGGTAATTATTTCTGTGTTTTGTAAGGACTGAGGACTGTCCTGTCTCTGTGTTTTTCTGTCCTTTTGTGGAGTGTTTGAGTCTGGGTGCCAGGGATCTGTCTCTGTCCGGGGATCGGCCGACCAAGGGGTTCCTGTCCCCGCAGTCTGAGTGAGTGGAATCTGCACAATCGCAGCTGCACCACACTTTGGGTAAAACCCCTGATGTGAAAGCAAGGGCAATTGAGGCAGTAGCCTGTGGACTCCTTTTGTGTGTTGCACCAGGCATCGCTCTGACTAACCTGAATTTCCTTCTTATGTGATTGGTGTGTGAAGTCCTCCTGTATTGGTAACCAGACGTTTAAGTCGGGACAGTTCCCTAAATGAACGCCGACTCATTTTATGTATTTAGGATGGTTCCGGACTCCTGTAAAAAGGGTCCAGACTCCCGTATATTTCTGGAAAAATGGTCTAGGCTAATTCAGGAGGATCCCAAAGCTCAGTGGCCACTGTTAAAATCTTGGAACAAAGACTGAGTGGACGTCTTAAAAGACAAACTCGGCCAACCTAAAACTAAATTGGCTAAAGGAGAAGTTAATTGTTTCATGCAGTGGTGAGAAGAGGCAAATTGTAGGTGGACAAAATCAAAACTTGCCTCTCTCAATTATTCAAATAATAAGTTAAAAGCTTTATTAAAAGCCCCCTCTCCCACCACCAGACCGAGCGCTCCCTTTTACCCCGTTCTCCAAACCCCGGATCGATCCGGCCCCCTTCATACTCCCATCTCATTGTAAAAAGGACAAAAAGCTCCTTGTTCTTTTCCCTTTTGTTATCTGCCTCAAAAACTGATTCTTTAGTGTTCCACTACCAATTCAGCAAGAAGGGTGGGCTCCTCAACTAGCCCCCAACCTTCCTGGTCCCTTTCCTTGAACATTTCTTTCAAAATTGTGAAATGACCACAATATCACTCACAAACGGTTCATTGGAAAAAGCAGAATCGGGCCCAGACAAGCAACAGATAAAGAAACTGAAAAACAGGTTGAAAGCCCTAAGCCCTCGTCCAGACTAACCCGCGGCATCGGCGGGTTAAAATCGATTGCTCGGGGATCGATATATCGCGTCTAGTCTGGACGCGGTGTTTCGATCCCCGAGCGCGCTTACATCGATTCCGGAACTCCATCAATCCGAACGGAGTTCCGGAATCGACACGGAGAGCCGCGGACATCGATGCAGCGCCGTCCAGACTGGTGAGTACCTCGATTTTAGAAATTCGACTTCAGCTACGTTATTCACGTAGCTGAAGTTGCGTATCTAAAATCGATTTTAATTCCTAGTCTGGACGTGGCCTTAGGGAATAGTGTCAGGAGTAAGAAAAGCAGTAAGTGCAGGCATGAACCCCTGGAACAATACTTAAAATGGTGAAATCTGAGGTGATAAAGGTGTCTTTTAGGGACATAAACAAGTGATTTAAGGAAAGAGAGTAAAAAGTTAACTCTACAGAGGATGGAGAGAATTAAGCAGTTAAACTTTGTGAAAATGTTAAAAAAAGGACCATGTTAAAGAGAGAGAATTCTTGGTTTCTTTGCAGCCATTCTGAAGGGAAAATTGGCCCTTTTCCAGAAGACTGCCTGTAAATAATCCAAATATATATACAGCTATGTAAAAACAAAGCAGTGTAAAAGAATGTTAAGGAAAAGAAAATGTGTATGTATCTATTTGTCTGTGAAAATATGTAAAGTTCTAAGAATCTAAATCAGCACATCTGGTTTGTAAAACTCCTGTTTTGTAGGTGTAAGATAATTTGATTTTGTTTTTATTTTTAATGCCACTACAAATTCATTTGACTCTTTAATTCAAAGTTGCAAAACACAGGTAATTAGTGTTGTTTGGCTTTGGGATTTAGCATTTAACCCTTAACGGGTAACTTGATTCTTTACAAAATTAAAATGTTTTTAAATAAAGACCAAGTCATGGCTGCAATAGGGCAGTCAAAATCAGGAGAACAGGTAGAGATTCTGGAGTCTTTTTGTTTGGTTGGTTTTTTTTTTTTGTAACTATAGTAGATAGCTATAATGAAAGAATAAGAAATTAACAGTGACCCTCTGAAGCAACAGAGGTGCACAAAACAAAAAGAAGCAATGTTAAAAACACTGAGCCTTAAAATGGCTCTGTGTAATCAGACTGTCACTTTGATAAGGGTACACGAAAACTCTGTAAGAACAAAAGAAACAGTTACACCTTATGTAAAAATTGATATGGCTAATGTTTTTAAAAAGTTATAGTATAGAAGGAATGTATATTTTCCCTAGGACATGTGCAGTGTATATTGTAGAAAGGGGTAAAAGAAATGCAAATGAAACGTGCTGCTGAATTAAAATCCTATTAGGGCTCCAAAAAGAGCCGCAGTAGGCTGTGTTTTCTTTTTCAGATCCCTGTGTGTTAAGACAGAGTCTCTGAGCTCTGCTGATGGCTTTGAATCCAAAAGCCAAGCCTGTGTTGATGCAAATTACCTAACTGATAAAGAAAGGTGAGAACTGCCAGCACAAAAGAAGCTGCAAATAAAGAACATACCTGGTCAGCGAACAAATTGCCTACATAAAAGACATGGTATAACAAGATACCTTTAATAGATTTGACGCTAATGTTTCTGTTAATATTAAACATTAAGTATCAGAGGGGTAGCCGTGTTAGTCTGGATCTGTAAAAGCAGCAAAGAGTCCTGTGGCACCTTATAGACTAATAGATGTTTTGGAGCATGAGCTTTTGTGGGTGAATACCCACTTCGTCAGATGCAGTATTCACCCACAAAAGCTCATGCTCCAAAATGTCTGTTAGTCTATAAGGTGCCACAGGACTCTTTGCTGATTAAACATTAAAATAACTTTACTGTTAGTAAGTACCCCTGTAACAACATATAGTGTGTATGATTTTTGGAAAAATCCTTTAAAGTAATATGGTAATGATGCTTCTCAGCTATTACCCGTGAATAAACTTAAAGCTTAACACAGCAGGAAAAATATTACAAACTTGTCTGCTATATAAGAGGAAAAACTTGAGGTACACCACCTCATGAATTTAATAACTAAACAGTGGAATAATTTCCGCATAGCCCTTAAAAAGTAGAACCAATTAAAACCTGGCCTGCCTATAGAACAAAAAAAACACAAGAAAATATGGGGGTAATTCCTCTGTTTTGCCTGCAATCAGCAAGGGTATTTGTAAAAGAAAGGAATCTTTTAAGTAATAATCAATGCCACCCAGGGCCGGTGGTACCATTTAGGCGACCTAGGCAATGGCCTAGGGCGCCAGAATTTTTGGGGAGCGCTATTTTGCTGGGGGGGGCTGCACACGGGTCCGGTGGACTTACCGCAATCATGCCGGCAGACGGTCCGCTGCTGGAAAGGCTCCAGTGGAGCTGCCGCAGTCATTTTGGAGGACGGTGCACTGGTCTAAAGGCTCCGGTGGACCTGCTGCAGGCATGCCTGCGGCAGGTCCACCAGAGCCTTTAGACCAGCGGACTGCCCGCCAGCATCACTGTGGCAGCTCCACCGGAGCCTTTCCAGCAGCGGACTGTCCGCCGGCATGACTGCGGTAAGTCCACCGGGGCCGCGGGGGACGGCGAAATGGCCGTCCGTCTAGGGCGTCAGAAACCCTGGCGCCGCTCCTGGTGCCACCTCAAAAGGGGTAGAAAAATGTTATTTTTGTCTTTCAAATAATCCAAAGTACTGTATAATGGGTTATATGTATGTGTTAATTCTTGGGAAAAAGTGTTTAAAAAGTGTTAGCAACCCACCAGAAGACAAATGTAAATGTACTGTAAGTACTGTGTTTACCAATATTCACATTTACTATTTGCCACAACAACAACAACAACAAAAGAGTCTCAGCTTACTGTAAGCACTGATTTAATTGAGTTCTCTATCAATCTTGGCATTGAATGGCAAACAGTTACCAATCATCTGTTAAAAGGTAAAAAGATAACATAGTTCCTAAAAAAAAAAAAATAAATGGAAAACTGGACCATTCATATTATACACGCAAATGGGGACATGTTAAGAATTGCCACTGCAGAAAACCATAACAGCTTACCATTGGCATACCATATTTTCTGGATGGTCTCCAACAACTACTGGCATACTAATCTTACTACGCCTAATTGTTTTTGGTTTTAAATTGTATGTGTTTAATTGAAATGTTTAAAATGTGCTGGTGGATAAAACAAATGTATGCAAAGCTAAAGCCACAGGCCCAAATCACCTCCCAGTATTTTTTACTACGTGGACTACATAAGAAGTGACACTGGCGATTAATAATCTTAGTGTCAAAAGGGGGATATGTAGGAGCAGGATTTTATAATGTCCCATAAGAATTAAAGTGTAATTTGATTTCATCCTGCTAGCAACCTTTTTTAAATAGCAGAAAGAAATGACCCCCTGGGACTATAAGATTCTGTTTTCTCATATGCATTACAAATTGGGCCCTCTCTAACTCTTTGTTTTAAGATTTAGGTAGTAAGAGACAGGATTCTCTATTGTGTTTATGTTAAGTAAATTAGAGAAAGATTGAAGGCTTGGGTCTCAATGTAAATTGTCTTGGTTATTAATTGTAAAATTTAGCAAGGTTTAATTTGCAATGCTTTTTTGCTCGATATAAAATACTACTGTTTGTATTCTCAATTTATTTGTGTGAATGAGGAATGTATGCATCAGGAAAAGATAAGGTGTGAAGGCCATTGTTATAGCCAGAGTCAAGGAAGAAGTAGTAAAGAGACTTAAAGAACATCAAAGACTCATCAGGCACTGCTTACTACCCCAACGGCTGTTAAACTGTCTGGCATCTCAGAGTGGATACACGCTTCGCCGTGTAAAAGTGCACCACCCCCAGTGAGCCAATCATCACCTCAGGACCACACAGAGTCAATTGTGACTCCAGCAGAAGACGTAGAGGAACAGCCTGCAATACCTTACAATCTACGTTCTCATAAGGGTTACCAGAAGCAGACGACAACCTAAAGCAAGGCCCAAGAAGAAGCAGTAGTGAGCCTAGCGCCTGCTGCCTGATGGACATAAAACTGTGACTGCGGTTTCCTCAGTTGAGGTTGTCAGAACCAGAAGGGCCCTGCCTCCAACATGTGCTTCTGGTAGTGCCTGTTCCTCGACTGCTGGTGTCTTAAGGTCTGGGGAGTCCAGAATGACAATTCTTTTATCCAGCAGCAAGTGTGGATAGCTCAGACCCTTATTATTTCTAAATGCTGGATCTGCAGCCACATCCCAGCCCACTCTCAAACTGGTGTTCCTGTCCTGGCTATCCCACTCAATTCCCCAGACCTCACTGGAGGACCTTGTCCATTTAACACAATATGGAACAGTAATGACACCTGGGAAGAGGCTATTGGCAGTTCCTTTATCCCACTTGGGGGAGTAATACACCAGGCAAAAAGGCTCCTGAGGTTACAAGCAGTAGTTAAAATAATGGCAAATAAAACCGGAGAAAGTTTAAGAGCCCTGGCCAAAGAAACAGGGGCGATCCGACAGGTGGCCCTCCAGCACCGTCAGGCATTGGACATAGTGCTGGCGGCCAAAGGAGAGACCTGTGCTCTCACTGGAAAACAATGTTGTCTGTTTATACCTGACGATACCAATGAGGTAATAGATTGCGCCAGCCCCTTAGACCAAATCGCATATCTTCCCCAAATAGAGCCGAGTTCTTTATGGAAGTGGCTAAGTAACCTGTTCAATTTCTCTGGCATAGGAAACTGGTTGTTTCAGGAATACCTAACTATCCTGTTTGGAATCTTAGTGATTTTTGTATGCTTTCAGTTAATCTCCTGTTGTATCCAGAATTGTGTCACCCAGGTGACTGCCCCAAAACAGAGTGCTAATATGATGATTTTGAATATCACTGATGAACGAAGAGATAAGGAACGGTTAATTTGTGGAACACAGTAATTGTTGGTCATGGCGTGCGCTTGACCAAAAGGAGGGATTGTGAAAGTAGAATGAATTATATTGTGAAAATAGAAAGGATTAAAGAAATGCTGTCTGTACCTTTAAGAAAAACTGTTGGAATGCTGCAATCCAGGTGTCAGGAATATAGACATTAACATAGAACAATTGCACCGTTTAAGGGCAATTGGTGAAGTATTAGCCTTAGATCGATAAGAGTTAGTAAGGAAATAGGATATGCATGCTGTGCCCCAGGTGAATTTTACTGTTTTGCTTTCTTTGTCCCTTTGTCTAATTCCCACTCTTTTATCTGTATAAATAAGATAATTTGTGTCTTGCATGGTGCTCACATTATCTGGATGTTATTAGCAGAGCGCTGTGCTAATAAAACAGAGTGGTCTGACAAACCGTGAGTCCTGAGTCTAACTTTGACACAGGGGAGGACTGGTTGAAAATTTTTAGTTGAAACTATTTTTCAATGGAAAATTGCTTTTTGACAAATGAATTTTTGCAAAAAGTATCTGCTTTCTGCACCAAATGTAGCTTTATTATAGGAGCAAAAAAGAACATGTGAAAACAATTATTTTTTCCAAAAACTGAAATATTTTGACTGAATACCAAAGTATTTTTGTTTAGATTAATGCCTTGTGGGAGTTGTAGGTTGGGTACCTCATATTCCCAGTAGCCACTATAGGCCAGGATCCCTGGCCAAATTGCATCCTTTATGATGAACATGGCCAAGGGCTCCAGTGATGCACTGCCTCTTCTCTACCAGAGAGGAGACCGTAGTGCATGATGAGAAGTGTAGGGAGCCCAACCTAGAGCAGAGAATGGGAGCTTGAGGCACCCAAATTACAACTTACCTGAGGCACCACAGCACCATTTCTGAATAGAAATATTTTATTTTTTTAGACAGAGTCAGTTTGAAGCCAAAATATTTTGTTATTTGAATTTTTACTGACAAAAAAAATCAAAGTTTCCTGTGAAAAATGTAGATTAAAATTATTTTTCATTTTTATTGGAAATTTTTCAACAGAAGATTTCAATTTTCCAACTAGCTCTACATTGAGGTAATAGGTTAGATCCTAACTATATTGCAAACATTGGGAAAAATTACATTAAGAGACATATGGTTCCATTTTCAAATCCCAAAGGTCCAGGACAGGTTCAAGATTCATCAGCCATGATTTCAGAATCCCTGAGTTATATAGCATATGAGATTTCCTTTGTTTTCTATCCTGTAGTCTTCTTCTGGAAACTGAACTGTAATTGAAGACATTTTTTTAAATATTGAAAGTTTTTGTGCTGTTTGAGTTCAAGCTTTGATGCTACTGTTAAACTTCTATTAGAAAAGGGCTATATGAAATCTGCTTTGAATGGCTAATGGAATTTCTTACTGAACAAGAATCCAGTATATTTAGCTGAACTGTTCAGAACTCATTTGTGCCAAAAATAATTTATGTCTGTGAAAATACTGCTATTTTAACAAACAATAACTTCAAATCAGAAACACGATAGAGAGTTAAGAGGGCTGGCAAGATTCTAAAATCTGCAAATGATTTTGGAAAAGCAGCCCACGCATCTCTGAGCTGGTAGTCACTGAAACTTTAATTAGACCTCGTTGGGAATTTTCGATGGAGAATGAAGTTTCCAAAAAAATTGAAATTTTGCATAGAAAAATTTCAGTTTTGCCAAAACTTTTTGATTTTTCATTGGAAATATTGAAACAAAATAAGTTTGACCTAGTTCAAAATATTTCAGTTTGTTGAACAGAACCAAAACATATTGTTCTGTCACTTCAACATTAAACTGCACCAGCCTATGGTGCCTCATGAAAATTACAGTTCACATACTTGTGCCCCCACCATCTCCCCTTGTTGGCTGAGACCATTGGCTGGACCACAACTCGGCACCATGGTCTCCCCTGTGACTGAGCTGAGTGGTGCATCATAGGAGTTTCACAGACTGAAATGAAACATTTTTGTTATGCAAAAAATTGATAATTCAGGTTTTCATCTTGATTTGGGACAAAAACAACGGAAGAAATATCAGAATTTTCCCATGAGAGATAAAGTCCTATTTTTGCTCAGATTTACTTATAAGAGATTTCTGGCCACTTTGCAGCTCAATTCTGAGCCCATTCCCATGGAAATGGCCATCAGATTGCTACAAAGGTGCTTTAGCAAAATCACTATTTGAATGTAATTTCACTGAGAGTAAACCCCTGAGACAACTTGGCAGGTACATAATACATTAAAATTACACAAAATATAAATGATCTGACAGGCATTAAATGAAAAGCAGTGGTGTACAAAAAAAAGGAGCACTCTGAAGAAATGCATGTTCCTGAGGTATCAGAGGGTGAGTGCCAGGAAGATAGGGCATGTCCCTTTAATATCTTTCGCAGTTCAGCGCTGGTGCTAATAATAAAAATGCTTATCAATTTATAATGGCAAAGTGCTTTATTAACATAATTATTTAAACTTTACAAGCCGTTTGTGAAGTTGTTATAAACAGATAGCTAAGGTTTAATGTCTCTTTCACCTGGAAAGGGGTAACAAACAACACCTGACCAGAGGACCAATCAGGAAACAAGACTTTTTCAAATCTGGGTGGAGGGAAGTTTTGGGTGTGAGTCCTTTGTTCTTGTTCTGTTCTCTTTCTGGGCTCTGAGAGTGACCACAGGAATCTCCAGGCTTTCTAATCTTCTGTTTCCAAGTTGTAAGTACAAGGATAGTAAGACAATAGGTTTATATTGTTTTTTTGTATTTACATGTGTGTAGTTGCTGGAATGTGTTAAATTGTATTCTTTTTGGATAAGGCTGTTTATTCATTTTTTCCTTTAAGCAATTGACCCTGTATATTGTCACCTTGATACAGAGACCAATTTTATGTCCTTTTTCTTTCTTTTTTATATAAAGCTTTCTTTTTAAGACCTGTTTGAGTGTTTTTCACTGGTTAAGGCCAAGAAACGAAGGGAGGGGGAAAATCTCTTTGTGTTAGATTTATTAAGCCTGACTTTGCATACCCTCTGGGTGAGGGGGGAGAGAGATTTGATCTCTCGGTACTTGTGTTTCAAGGACTTGAAGAAGGGAATCTCCTAGAGTAACTAGGGCGGGGAAATCTGGGAGGAGGTAAAGAGGGTGGAATCCCTTTGTTTAGATTCATGGAGCTTGAATCTGTATATCTCTCCAGGAACCCAGGGAGGGAACACCTGGAGGGGAAGAGGGAAAAGGGAAGTGGGTTATTTCCCTTTGTGGTGAGACTCAGGGCATCTGAGTCTTGGGGGTTCCCCAGGGAAGGTTTTGGGGAGACCAGAGTGAGTCAGACACTGGAATTCTGGCTGGTGGCAGCGATATCAGATCCAAGCTGGTAATTAAGTTTGGAGGTTTCATGCTAGCTTCTCATGTTCTGAACTCTAAGGTTCAGATCTGAGTAGGACAGTTATGACAGAAGTAGCTGATTATTGTCCCCCCAGTTAGATATATGGAACAGAAAGGTTCAAGCTGACTAATTTTGGATGCCTCCATTTTTGGGGGTCCAACTTGAGACAAAGGGCTTGATTTTTTAAAGTATTGAATGCTTGTAGCTCCCATGCACTTCTAGCAGAGTTGTGGCTACTCAGAACCTGTGCAAACCAGGCCCAAGATGTCTCATTGCAAATTCCCCCAAACCAAGGCCGCTCAGGATTAAGTGTAGCAGTGTTCCGCTCTGCCATGCCCCTTTCCTGTCCCACCCATGCCTTTTCCCCAACACACTCCCCCATATCACCTTACTCCAGGGGAAAGTGGTCTGGCAGGTGCTGGAGGCAGTGGATCTGCTTGTACCAGTTTTCTATTGGTGGAGATTTCCCCTGCACAGGGGGAATGCTCTGTTGCCTTCTCAGGCTGGTTTAAGGCCACACACACACACGCACCAAGTGGTCCCAGAGGACCAGAGAAACAGGCCCCCCAATGCCTGCAAATGCTACTGGAAAAGCAGCCAATGCATCCCTGAGCTGGTAGTCACTGGAACTTTATCCTGAAATGGACTCTTAGAGACGGATTGAGAAAAATGCTTTCAGGGGCGTTGAAGGGAGCCCACATGCTGGCAATGCTTGCTACACCTTTTAGAATGATGTAGCATGTGCTTCTTCAGTGCAGCTGCTTACCTGTATAGTAGGGGCTGTCGTGGCTGCCAGGAGAGAGGTCATGGGCATGCTACCCAGACATGCTGCATCTGGGGCAATATGCAATGCTATCTGTGCTAGAGACTGGTGCTTGCTTTCAAGAAGCACAAGCATTTTAGCTGCCTCCTGTGTGGAAATGCTAGGGACTGGGGCTGGGCTGCTTGCATTCTCTTCCCTGTACATAGTGTGCACATGCTGGGGTAGCCATAATCTGGCCCAAAAATAGGATGCAAAGAAAAAAAAAGAGGCCAAATTTGGGATTAGTGTGATGGGAATG
Organism: Gopherus flavomarginatus; assembly: GCF_025201925.1. Classification (NCBI taxonomy): domain Eukaryota; kingdom Metazoa; phylum Chordata; order Testudines; family Testudinidae; genus Gopherus; species Gopherus flavomarginatus. The sequence continues at coordinate 213,278,653 of NC_066617.1, read as the reverse complement.
ACCATGAAGTTTACAGGTATATAGGGAAAGCCAACAAGGGTCAGGGCACGGGGAGAAGCAGCAGAGGTAGTTGGTGTGTGCAGATTACTGAGAGAAGGAGCATTTTTTAAGTCAGTAGGCAAAGAACTTGCAAGTCTGGAAACCAGATGTTGAGTTCTAAAGGAAGAACAAGGCTTTAGTCAAAATTTGATGTTCATTTATTAGATAGACAAAGGAATTGTGAATACAGGAACTGCCATACTAGATAAGACTCATAGTCTATCTTATCCAGTGTTCAGTCCCTGATAGTGGCCAGCACAGATGCCTCAGGGGAAGGTGAAGAAATTCCACAGTAACCAATTACACTGGTCTACAATTTTTGAGAAGTCGTCCACTTCAGAGATAAAATGTGCTATTTATTATGTATTTTGATGTGCTGAATTCAAATATGACAATTAAAACAACTGATTGGCTACTGTTTCTAAGATATTTAAGTTTTTACATTTTATGTCTATGTATATTGTGTAGATAGTAGAGTTTTAATCATAAATGGTAAACCTAGGTCTTTTCATGTGTTGATGGTTGCTTTACATGATAATATTTCACCTGTCCTGTTTATGTAACACTTTAAAAATCAGCAAAAGGGTTATATAAATAAAATTTATTATGAAACAAAAGGCAAAAAACTATTATGTACATAGTTTAGTCCTATTCAGTGTCTACTCGGAGCTTCTTGGCTTGTCTCTTGTATTCATTAAATGGAGCATCTCTTGTCACTGTCCAGCAATAGTCTGCAAGCATTGATGGGCTCCATTTGCCCTGATAGCCTGCCAGGAGATTCTACTGCTGTAGTCTGGAGCCCAACAGCTCTGCCTTACTCCTGGGTAGTTCCAAATCCCTGACAAGGTCATTCAGTTCACCTTGTGTTATGAGGTGTGGTTCAGAGGAGGAGGATGGGAGAAAATGTGGGTCCTGTGACATTGATGGTTCAGGACCAGAAGTTTCATCCTCTTCCTCTTCCTCGTCTCACTCAAGTGAGAATGATTCTGGTGCATCAGGAACCAGCAGTCCTTCTCCGTGGGGTACTGGGCGTATAGCTGATGGAATGTTTGGATAATGCACAGTCCACTTTTTCTTCTTTGACACACCTTTCCCAACTGGAGGCACCATGCAGAAGTAACAATTGCTGGTATGATCTGTTGGCTCTCTCCAAATCATTGGCATTGCAAAAGGCATAGATTTCCTTTTCCTGTTCAACCACTGGCGAAGATTTGTTGCACAAGTGTTGCAGCATATGTGTGGGGCCCACCTCTTGTCCTGATCTCCAATTTTGCAGCCAAAATAAAGGTGATAGGCTTTCTTAACCATAGTGGTTATACTGCGCTTTTGTGATGCAAAAGTCACTTCACCACAAACATAGCAGAAGTTATCTGCACTGTTCACACAAGAACGAGGCATCTTTGCTCACTTTGGCTAAACAGAAACGTGTCCCTTTGCAAAATCAAACACTGACAAATAAGAGAGCATGACACTGTATGATTTCTAGAGCTGATATAGGGCAATTTGTTCAGCAGAGTGATGTAAGCTTCATTATGATTGCATCATCCTTGACTTCTAGGAATAACATGATGCAATTCATATTATGTATGACAAAATACCAGCTTCAGATTGCATCATTCATTGTTTTGCCTAAAAAGCAAGTACTGTCCAAATCCAGTCATAGATTTATTCATAGATCGAGTCAAAGATGTATTTTAGTCATTTCTGGTTTAAATTGAGATCCCTTCCCTTTATAACTCACTTATCCTCCGCCATTCCCAAGTCAAGGGTCGTATATACTGACCCAATAGCATATCTTGAAAACTAGAGCCAATCAACAATTTTAAGCATCATTTTTGTTCTCAGTGACCCAGAATTAGTAAAGTTGGACTACATTTATTTCAGAAGCATTTTGGCTGTAGAGCAGTGTTATAAGGTAACCTGGAAGACCAGTTTCTTCCTAACCCTCATTTGTCAGAGGTTGGCTTTTACTTAGAAGCGTAAGAGTTTATATCTTTTCTATTATGTTGCTGGCTCTCATGATTTTATTATGACTGTGACAATATTTGACTGATGTTTTTCTTGGGTATTTTCTTCATGCTTGTTGAGTTGTGATTACACGAGAATCCCAGCTTTTTTTTCCTTATTTTTTTTTCAAGTAAGCTTGTCCCCTCCTGTTATGAAGGAAAAGGTGAAATCTACTGGCTCAAAACAAAAAACAAAATAAAAACTCACAAATATAAACAACCTAAAATTATTTTAAAGAAGTCTCATGATTTTCTAAGCCAATTGTGTGATTTTGGGGGGCAACTTGTGATTTCTGAATGCTTATATGGGCAGTATTGCTCCTAAAACTCTTGGATGCTCTAAAACTTAACAGTGTAATGCTGATTATTCTTGTTAGAATTCTATAATTTAGTCAGGTTTTGGTTAACATTAAATATCAGCACAAAGTGAGATAATACATTTTAACAACTGCAGCATGTTCTCAGAAAGTCAATGATGTGAGTTAGTTGGTTAAAATAAGGAATGATTGGGACAAACTTTTTGCAGTGACTCTATATCAACTGTTTTTAACAAAAGAAAAATAAACTTACAGGGAATGTTGACAATCAAGGTGAGAATGAACTGATACAGCGGACATGACAGCAGAGACTTAGGGCATGTCTACACTTACAATGCTGCAGCAGCGTGTGGTGAAGACCTTCCCGATATAAAACCCCCCACCCCCCGTGAGCGGCAGAAGCTATGTAGGCTTCTGCTTATGCCACCATAATTTATGTCGCTCAGGTGGTGAATTATTCATAACCCTACACAACATACATTTTGCTGACATAAGCAGTAGTGTAGACATAGCCTTTGGCTGTGATTTAGCAAAATACTTTAGCACATGACTTCCATGGGACTAGTTGACTTGCTTGAAGGTAGGAATATATTTAAATTCCCTTGTGGAATCAGGGCCTTAATTGGGAAAAATCATGATATGCTGAACAGGCTGTGTAATGAAAGGGCCCGTGGATTCCCAGCCACAGTAAAGCCTGGAACAAGGAAGATTTTGAACAGATGAGGAAGAAAAAGGCAAGGCTCTGCTAAAATGATGTTAGAGGGAATGATTTTGCTGGTTACAGATAAAAGAAAAAAAAGAATATGAAAAAAATAAATCATTGCTCATACACAGCAGCAGAGAATATATTTTAACACCCCAGATAAAATCTTAAAGATCATTTTATTTTTAGATTTAAAACTTTATTATTATTTATTTATTATTGCTAATTAACTTCTGTGGGGTTGAGCAGCACAAACAGGTAGACACCTGCTGGTGAGATTAATTATTCACTATGGGAAGGGACAAGATGTGCATGAAGATGCTGAAAAATGGGAACAGGGTCTGGAGATCACTACTGGAGAAGGGATAAACACAAAGAACAACTTGAGTTCTGCATAGAAAGTGAAATAGGTTAAGTTCCTCCGAGGATTGCAGAAATTAAAATTAAGAAAAAAAACATAAATGCAGTTAGGTATGTCTATAAGAGTTTCTATTTATAGAATTTCTGAATAGTATCATTGCCATTGCAATAAACCTGATCTGAGAAGTTAGCAAATAAATGATGCTATATTAGGTAAAGATGTTTGCCTGTGACGTGATCTGGGTTACAAACCACAGCTGATATATAGCCTGGGGGTGTTTTGCAACAGCAGATGTGAGAGGATAAAATGTTAAATAGAAAAGGTTGGGCAGATTCTATAAAGGCCTTCCTAGGAGCACCTGATTGGCTAAACACTGCACTTTGCTACCATGAGGGAGACATAACAGTAAATTGATTCTGGTTGACACAATGGTAATTCTCCTTGGCTGGAAGTTAAACAAAAAAGAGAAGCTTAACTGATGAAAACTAGAAGTCCCTTTCCTTCCTGGCTGTGAATAGGTGTCTGCTAGGTAAAGCAGTGGGAAATCAGAAAGGAGAAAATGGTAACCTTCAGAACTCGGTACAGTTTAAGTGCTACAAAGCGCTCATGTGTAGAATTATGGAAAACAGATTCACAGCCCCGCAGACAGCTATCTTATGCAGTGTTGTTGTAGCCGTGCTGATCCCAGGATATTACAGCAACAAGGTGCTTGAGGTAATATCTTTTGTTGGTCCATCTTCTGCTGGTGAGTGAGACAAGCTTTTTGAACAACACAGAGCTTTTTTTCACATCTAGGAAATGTACTCAGAGTATCACAGCTAAATATAAGGCGGAATAGATTGTTAACACATTTTTCAAGGGACCATTCAAGATGAACAGGTCAAACGCCTCTCATATGGGGAGAGGGAGGAGGGAACATTATCTCACAGTTATCAGCTGGATCAATGAGCCTTGGTGAATAGTGCAATACAAGTGTGACAAAGTCAGGCTGGAGGGCTGCAAGAGGGTGGTGGAAGGCAGGTGGCAGGTATATTAGCCCTAGAATGATAAAGGACCTTTTTCCTACAGGCTGAGAAGGGTTTATCTCAGGTTAATTAGGAACACCTGAGTCCAATTAAGGGTTGCCTGAGACCTTTTACCTCCCCCGTCCTCTCTGGTGAGAGAGAGGCTTCTCCAGGGTGAGAGGCTGCTCACCTGCCCCTAGGGGAAAGAACTGGAACAGAGTGTGCCTGTTTAGGGGAAGGACTGAGGGTATGGCTACACTTACAGCTGTACAGCGCTGGGAGTTTCAGCTGTCTTTGTACAGCTGTGTAGGGAAAGTGCTGCAGTGTGGCCACACTGACAGCTACCAGCGCTGCAGTGTGGCCACATTTGCAGCATTTGCAGCGCTGTTGGGAGTGGTGCATTGTGGGCAGCTATCCCACAGAGCACCTCGTCCCATTTTGGTGCCGTGGGTTGTGGGAAGGGGACGGAAGGGTTTGGGTCATTCCGCTTCCTGTCCCAACGCCTCGTGGTGTATCGCTTCACATCCCAGCAGTCACTGTTTTTCCGTCCATGTTTGGCGCCATTGTGAGTCTCCCAATGGTTTCTGTGCAGTGCGATTTCTGTGGAAATGGAGCCCGAGCTGCTGAGGACTTTGCTGATGAGTGTCGCCAGCACATCACGGTTGGCAGTTGAGCTATCCCTTCAGCTCCAAAGTGACAGTGAGGCGTCCGACTATGATATCGAGTCACCTGACGTGTATGACACTAAATTGCTTGTGACATTCACGGAAATGCTCAGCACTGTGGAACACCCCTTTTGGGCTCGGGAAACAAGCACTGAGTGGTGAGATCACATCGTCATGGAAGTCTGGGATGACGAGCAGTGGCTGCAGAACTTTCGGATGAGAAAAGCCACTTTCATGGGACTGTGTGAGGAGCTTGCCCCCACCCTGCGGCGCAAAGACACGAGATTAAGAGCTTTCCTGCTGGTGGAGAAGCAGGTGGCTATTGCAGTCTGGAAGCTGGCAACTCCAGACAGCTACCGATCGGTCGTGAACCAGTTTGGAGTGGGAAAGTCGACCGTTCGAATGGTGTTGATGCAAGTTTGCAGGGCCATTAATCGCATCCTGCTAAGAAGAACCGTGACTCTGGGGAATGTGCAGGACATTCTGGATGGCTTTGCACAAATGGGTTTCCCTAACTGTGGGAAATAGATGGGATGCATATTCCTATTCTGGCACCACCCCACCTAGCATCCAAGTACACTAATCGGAAGGGGTATTACTCTATGGTTCTACAGGCACTTGTGGATCACCATGGGCGTTTCATTGACATTAACACAGGCTGGCCTGGAAAGGTGCATGGTGCACGCATCTTTCGGAACACTGGCCTGTTCAGGAAGATGCAGGCTGGGACTTTTTTCCCAGACCAGAAGATCACAGTAGGGGACGTCGAAATGCCCATTGTGATCCTTGGAGATCCCGCTTACCCGTTAATGCCTTGGCTCATGAAACCGTATACAGGGAAGCTTGACAGGAGCAAGGACCGGTTCAACTACAAGCTGAGCTGGTGCAGAATGACTGTGGAGTGCGCTTTTGGCTGTTTAAAAGGGAGCTGGCGATCTCTGTATGGGAAGCTAGACTTGGGGGAAAGCAGCATCCCTGCAGTTATATCCGCGTGCTGTACCCTCCATAATATTTGTGAAGGGAAGGGTGAAACATTCAGTCAGGAATGGACCTCCGAGGTTCAATGCCTGGAGGCTGAATTTGCACAGCCAGAGAGCAGGGCTACTAGAGAGGCCCAGCACAGGGCTACAAGGATTAGGGATGCCCTGAGGGAGGAATTTGAGGCTGAAAACCAACAGTAATGTTTGGTGCCTTGCACGGGAGTGAAGTGCAGTGGTTACAATGTTAGTAGGAATCTGGTTTCCTAAAATGATTTGCAGTGCCTGTTTCTTTCCTGGCCTATGGTATCTTTCACTTTCTGCAATAATAAAGACTGTTTTGAAAGCCAAGAATTCATTTATTGAAAAGGAAATAATTTTCTTGACAGACGCACAACATTTTGGGAACCTAAAAGGGCAGGGGGGTGTGGGGGTGAACTGTACAGTCACAGGTTTGAATATGTCCTTTCTGGAATGCTGTGCAATGACTGCTGCACTTCAGGATGAAAATACTGCATGGTGATTGGGGTTGAGTGCAGAGGGTAAGGGTCGTAGTTCTCAGGGCTGGTTGGTGAACGTACAGGTGTTGGGGGCAGCTGGTGGAGGTAAGAACCTAGATGCTGGGGAAGGGGGTTTGGAGCTGATATTGGGGCACAAGGGAAAGTGCTTTGGGACGGGGGGGTGGGGGCTGGCACGGTAGTGCTCTGCCTGCATGGCTACGAGTGACTGGATAGAGTCCACTTGGCGCGCCAGGATGCTTATCAGCTGCTTTGTGCTTTTCTTCTTAGCCGCTGCGTTTCTCTGGCGGAATCTGCTTTCCCTTTCCATCCAGTCCTGCAGTTTTTTCCTCCAGTCCTGCAGTTTTTTACTCTCTCTGGCAGAGTGATCCATAACTGCTTTCAGCATGTCTTCTTTGCTTTTTCGTGGCTTCTTCCTGAGATTTTGTAGCCTCTGAGCAGTGGATGATACGGGCAGTCGAGTAGTTAAGGACACTTTTCGAAAGGCAAAAATGGCAACAGTTAACAGAGGCTGCATTGTTTATAATCTCACCCAGTTATTCCCACACAGTGAAGGAGTTTACAGTCTTTACTTTAGCATACTTTTCCCATACCAAACAGAGCGCATCTAACCCACAGGAGCCAGGAAATGGTGAGTAAGGGGGACTGATTGCTTCAGGGATGTGCAGGGGTTTCTGTGCATTGGGGAAAGCAAACAGCTGCAGGGGGCATCTACACTGAACACTCTCCCAACATTTTCCGCAGGAGTTAATCCTGGAAGATATCTCGCTGCTGCGAGTCACCTGGGAAGAGCGGGAGGGTCTTCTCCAGCAATGCCGATATCGCCCTGGCCCCTATGCAGCTTGCCTGTGTGCAGCAATGGTCCCCCCACCCCTCGCGGCACAATGGCGCGGACGCATTAGCCTGACTTGGACAAGGACCAGAGTGGCTCTCCCTATAAACTTGCGCAAGCGCATTGCCCATGCTCTGGCTGAAACTTTTGAAGAGATTACCGAGGCCGATTACCGCGACGTGATAGACCACATCAATGGGCTATTCCTCATCTAGGCATGCATGCATGCAGCCATAACCCCCCCTCCTCTCCCGAAACATTTCCATCCTGAAAATAAAAGCCGCTTACCAGGAACCTGCTCCTCTGCTTGTCCTTCATCAAGTACTGGCTCCTGCAACTGGCTACCTTCCTCCTGGCTTGAGAAGAGCTCCTAGCTGCATGCCTCCGGGGACTCCGGGGTGTCTCCCTCCACCTCAGTACCCTCACTCTCAGTTTCCTCCTCCCCTCCCCCCCGCCCGCTTTGAAGTGTCCATCGTGGTCGTCGGATTGGCAGTGGGGTCACACCCAAGTATCGCGTAGAGCTCCTTGTAAAAACAGCAGGTCGTGGGGGCAGCACCTGAGTGGCAGTTTCCCTCACGGGCTTTGCAATAGGCACTCAGCAGCTCCTTTACTTTAACCCTGCACTGCACTGCGTCCTGATCATGGCCCCTTTCCAGCATGGCCCTTGAGATCTGCCCATAGGTATCGTAATTCCTACAGGCTGGAGCACAGCTGTGACTGCACAGCTTCCTCCCCCCAAACACTGATGAGGTCCAGCAACTTGCCATTGCTCCATGCTGGGGTTCGTTTGGTGCGTGGAGGCATGGTCACCTCGAAAGATTCACTAATTGCACTCCACACCTGGCTGAGCAAACAGGAAGGGGATTTTTAAAATTCCTGGGGCATTTAAAGGGTGGGTCACCTGAGGCCAGGGAAGTAGAGTGTGAACTGATGAGCAGACTGGCTGAACAGGCATTCTGGGATACCTCCGAATACTCTGGAGGCCAATTACAGCGCTTTTGGTGGCCACATTGGCGGAGCAGCGCTGCATCACCAGAGCTACAATCGTTATACCCCAGGCGGAGCAGGAGTACAGCCAGCACTGCAGCCAGGGAGATGCAGCGCTGTATGTGCCTTGCAAGTGTGGACGGTGAGTAAGCTGCAGTGCTGTAAACCCACCACCAGCGCTGCAACTCTCCAGTGTAGCCAAGACCTAATTGGTCTTTCTGATTGGTGGAAGAGCACTCCTTAGGCCTACCTTGAAAATATTGATAAGTATTGACAAACACTGTCCAGAGTGGGGCTGATTTACCCCAGGCCCTGCCATGGCCAGAGAGGGAAATGCTAAGTCTGAGGAGAAGGAGGAGGTGCTTTGGTACACAGGGGAAGTGGGGGGTTGGTTTATAGTCACCCCATTGTTGGTTTTCATAGAATCGTAGGACTGGAAGGACCCTCGAGAGGTCATCTAATCCAGTCCCCTGCACTCATGGCAGGACTAAGTATTATCTAGATCTACTCTACTCAGCACTTCCATTAAGACTAGGTTTTCTGCCCTTTTCATTTGGGGGTTGGTGGAGGTATCACTATTTCTCTGTATACCTGAACAGTTTCACTCTAGAAAGGCTATTGCCACCCTTCCAAAAATCCTCACACCACAAAGATTAGGCTTCTCTGAGACAGATGTGATTGCCACTCCATAGCATGGCTAGAAGAAGGCAGATGGGGTAAAACTGTGGGGTGGGGAGTGGTATTTTAAGCTCCACCCACTCGGGATGCCACTCTCAGACTGTGCAGGTGATCACAATTCAACGACGTGTTTTGCGAGGTGTCATAAACAGATAGTTAAGGGTTAATGTCTCTTTTACCTGTAAAGGGTTAAGAAGCTCAGTAAACCTGGCTGACACCTGACCATAGGACCAATAGGGGGACAAGATACTTTCAAATCTCGGTGGAGGGAAGTCTTTGTTTGTGGTCTTTGTTTTGTTCGTTGTTCGCTCTCGGGACTGAGAGGGACGGGACATCAATCTAGGCTCTCCAAATCTTTCTAAATCAGTCTCTCATGTTTTAAACTCGTAAGTAATCAGCCAGGCAAGGCGTGTTAGTCTTATGTTTGTTTTCTCAACTTGTAAATTTTTCTTTTTGCTGGAAGGATTTTACCTCTGTTTGCTGTAATTTTGAACCTAAGGCTAGGGGGGACCCCTCTGGTCTATAGGAATCTGATTATCCTGTAAAGCATTTTCCATCCTGATTTTACAGAGATAATTTTTACCTTTCTTCTTTAATTAAAAGCTTTCTTTTTAAGAACCTGATTGATTTTTCCTTGTTTTAAGATCCAAGGAGATTGGGTCTGGACTCCCCAGGAATTGGTGGGGGGAAAGGAAAGGGAATGGTTAATTTCTCCTTGTTTTAAGATCCAAGGGGTTTGGATCTGTGTTCCCCAGGGAATTGGTGAAGTCCTTCAAGTCAACCCAGGGAGGGGAAAGTTTTGGGGGGACAGGTAGTGCCCCACACACTGAAATTTCTGGCTGGTGACAGCGTTACCAGATCTAAGCTAGTAATTAAGCTTAGAAGTGTTCATGCAGGTCCCCACATTTGTACTCTAAAGTTCAAAGTAGGGGAAAAAACCTTGATACGAGGAGAATCTAAAACCAGGGCACTTAAGTGGGGTTCATGTACACCACCATACACTCTGCTGGGCTCCTTGAGCTTGGCTCCTTGACAGGGGAAAAAGTGAGTGGTGTTCTCCTAAATGCCACCACTGGTAGAACCAAACTGATTTTTCATGCTCAGTAAATTAATGTTGATATTTAAATTATCATCTTCGAGCTTCTGTGTTAAAACCTTGATGATATGAACAGGACAGGCTACACCTCACAACCTTTTGTCTGCATGCTCTCTTGGGCAGGTATCGCTGCATCCCTTACACTCAATTCACATTTGGCAGGGTCTAGCTACCAGAGACTTAGGGCATGTCTACATGTACAGAGCTGCAGCGTATGTGGTGAAGACGCTCTATGCCGATGGAAGAGAGCTCTCCCGTCAGCATAAAAAATCACCTCTGTGAACAGCAGAAGCTATGTCAGCTGGAGAAGCTCTCCCACCTACATACCACTGTGCACACTAGCGCTTATGCTGGCAAAATTTATGTCACTCAGGGTTTATGTGTGGAATATTTATACCCCTGAGTGACATAAGTTTTGTCAACATAAGTGGTAGTGTAGATGGAGCCTTATTTTTTTTTTTTTAAAAAATGAAAGCTGAGATTCTGGAATATGAGATGGCTGCTTGGTGGTTAACCATACTGCCATTCCCCCGGAGCCCAGATGCATCATTTTTCAGAGATTGTTGTGGGTCTGAGAATGCACTATGCTCCTTCTGAATCCTGGTCTTTCATCGGGCGCCTCACCCTTATGATTTGAATGTTTGTTTTCACTTGTTCTGTTGCAATGTCTTTTAGAAAAATGTGTGGGGAGGAAGGGGTGAATTCATTAGAATGACTGGTTAAGGGCCTGCTTTGAGCATTATTCTGCTTAGCCAAAATGTTTGAGAGAGCAGCTATGAGGATAGTTTTTTTTTTTAATATTGAAAATTAATGCTGAATTGCAGCAGCCAGTGGTACAGGTACATAAACTCAGGATGGAGGCCTTCTTGGACACTTCTTGCTGAGAATGTCATCTTAGGAAACACTCAGTGTATGGTCTGTTCGTGGGCTGGACCTTTTACTACCATCTATATGGATGCTATTGTCTCTGTTCACTTGCTGGTCCCACCCTCACCTTAGAGACTCTTATTGGACTCGGTGACACTTGCTAATATTCATATGGCAAAAAGCAAATATTTGAACAAACAGCTGCAGTTTACTTTGTTTTGCACTATTTTACTGAGTTAAGCTGACAATAAGAGGAAATCCTGTTCAGAACACACTTGGGATAACTGAGTTTTTTTATGTCACTTAATCTGACTCATTAAAATGTATTGAGTCCAGGCTTTTAAAATTCTGAATGTGGATTCAAGCCATAAAACTACCCAAACACTTAAAGCCAAAAGGTAAATCTGCAGTATGAAGTGCAGGGATTTATTCCATATGTGAATCCTCAATGAGAGTTTCACAGCTAAACCCTTGTACCACTTATTATGAATATATGCACATTTTTTTCTACATTGTATCAAACAAACTAGTGTTGGTATAGTGCTGGGGTTTTCCAACCTTTATTATGGCTCTCTTCCCTGGGCAAGCAAATGTGGAGATCTAAAAACAGTCTGAAAATGGAGTTTAACTTGCCAAAGCACAGTATTTGCATCTAGCTTCACGTCAGTAATTGGCTGGCTGCTTTTTTGGCATGATAATGAACATCACTCGTATCTTGGCATATAATACAACAAAGCACTCAATAGAGTTTTTTCCTTGCCCTGGGAGGATTTGAAAGTACTTGATTCATGCTTTATCCCTCTGTCCAGTAGCATCATATTTGGAGTGAGGCTTAAGTGAATAATTGCCTGACAGTAGATCTGAAAAGTAGATGGTTGAAGGGAATAGCCTGGCTGGAAAAGAAGTGATATGACTAGACACATCTCATCAATAGAAAGGTTTTAGTAGTGTTAGTGAGGGATTATGTTCAATTTTCTTAGACGCTGCAACTGACTTTACTTTCTTTTTTCTCCTGTGAGAGGGTAAACGCTCTGTATTATACAGGGGGATCCATATGAATGGAAGGAGCATGGCTGCATCCTTCTAATCCACCATGCTGAAAATTTAACTATAAGAAGTGACAGTATACAACTACTTTTATCCCCAGCCATCTCTGTTCTGTCTCATGGCACAGCACTCTGATCAAATGCTGTTTCAGTCAGGCTGAACAGTGGGAAAAGAAGGCTGTGCAGACGTTATATAATATCAGAACTCCAGACTATACAACTCTAAGACAGACAGATGGAACTCTGTTCTCACACTTATACCCACTGCAGAGAGAACAACTCACAAGTGACATGCAGCCCTTACTCATGAAGACAATACCATAACTGGTAGTTACTTATGAATATATGTGCATAGGGTTTGCACTGCTTTGGGGTATTTTTGATGGTGGTACTCTTTTTATTCTTTGGGGGAGATTATGCTAATAGTATTCTGCAGTTAATACCTTGTGACTAAATGAGCCTAATATTCAACACTGTGTATGATGAACAGCTGGGTTTAGTATATTACAGTATTCACAATCACTCTAGTGAGCAGTCTTGGCCTATGGACCTTTGAAGGTCACTAATCTCACAGTAGAAAAGATTAGAAGAATCTCAGAAATTTTTCTTATGGTCGGACAGTTGTTCTTTGGCTTATGTGAAATGACGGGGTAGTTTCAAGCCAGCTCTGAGTGGACAGCAGTCCACATGACCAAACGAAAATCCCCAAAGCAGCACAGTTGTCTGTCACCTTTGTTCAGGAGCTCAGACTAGACCCAGCATTGAATGAGTACAGACACTGAATTGAGGCCCTTTAAGACCACGGTTGAGGCAGACTCCTGGCTCACTCTGGAGAAGCATGTATGACTGCTTCTTATGCTGTATTTGTTTCGTGCACTTTCGTTTCTGCTTCTGTCAGTTTAGCTCTGTTAATCAACACTAGAACTACTTTTCAAAGGAAAAAAAGAAGTCCTCTGCAGAGGTGCACAGGGAAGATCTGTTATGGTTGCTTTCACTTCAACAGAGAACAGGGATGTAGCAAGGTTAGTTATGGCAAAGTTGTGGTCACCATGACATAGTCCCAAAGACCACATTTCCTCAAGCACATATGCCAGATACATTTCTGGCTTTAAAGAATAAAAGTTGTCCAGTAAAATCAACCCCACCATTAGTGAGATGCAGCCTTCATACCAACACTACTTTAATTATTTTTCAAAGACACAAGCCTAAGATGTTCCTCTTAAATGCATGGCGGGGAGGTTAAGTTTTACTTCCAACTTTTTTTTGAAAATCCTTCTAGCTTTTAGGCTACTGAATGACTTTATTTTTATTTGAGAATAAAATAAATCTAAGGCCTTGTCTATACTATACAGTTTTGTCAACAAAAGTCAGCTTTCATCAACAACACAGTGGAGGTATACACATTGAAATGTTCCTCCCGTTGCTGTAACTCCCATGCTACGTTGACATAATAAAACCTCCTCGAGGAGCAATCTAGCACTTTTTGCAACGTAGTTAGAGCAAGGCAACACCAGTGTAGACACTGCGCTTGGTTATGTCATCCTAATTGGTCTCTAAGAGGTGTCCCACAATGCCAATCTTGACTGCACTGGTCAGCAGTTTGAACTCTGCTGCCCTGAAGTACATAGGCATGTGTCCTTCCCCCATTTAAATGCCTGGGAATTTTTGAAATTCCTCTTCCTGTTTGTTCAGCATGCACAGTTCATACAGTATCTTCCCAGCTGATCATGCCAGCTTTCTGCAGCAGATGCAGTCCTGCGTAGAAAACACCAAAGCTGTTGGATCTGCTGGGCCTATGGGGAGAGGTGGTTGTACAGTCCCAGCTTCATCACCAGGACTAGAATCCATGACCCCAAGCACTTGAGCAAAAGGAGAAATTCCATTAACTTATAGCAGTAGTAGGTTCTTATTCTTCATGTGAGGCAGCTATTAGAGGGGATCTGACACACTAAGTAAGACCTTTTAAATTAGAGAAGTTTCTGTTGGCATAATTATGAGTTTGTATATATTATGAAAAAAAGTGTATCATTTATTTAGGTTAAAATAGCAGTGACAACATGGCAACATTGCTTTTAGCTTGTATTAGCTGCTCAAGTTAAATCCTATAAGAGAGCCTGGGGTTGAACTTGAGTAGCTAACCCCAGGTAAAACCTGAGTTGCCATGTCTTCACTGCTATTTTAACATGAGTTAGCAAACACAAGCTAGTTAACCTGACTTAAGAACACATCCCTCCTCCGACCACATCAGTGCAGACATACCCTACATCAGGGCAGCTACACTGGTGCACATCCCTACTGTAGGCACTGTAATACACCTTAACGGGAAAGATAGAAAATGCATTAGAGTTTAGTCTATTAAGAAATGATTGATTGAAAAAAAAAGACCTGTGTAGGAAAAAGTGCAAGCTATCTTTGTCACCTTGTAGAAGAAAGTGACAGCAAAGTCTGAAAGTGCTGATTTTAAATGCAAATTGAAAATAAACCCCACATGAATCATGACCTTTTCTGTGTTGCTGACAGTGGAATCTTTGGTACATATTTCTTCTGCTACTAAATGTGACAGAAGAACTAAACAGTATTAATTGGCAAATTACTAACTAAAAATACTTTTGTGCTGGAAAAATATTTTTGCTGTAAAGGCGAAGGCATGAAAATACGTATATCAAACATTGAATACCACAGTACCTGCAAGTGTGAATAAATTGCACTTCAGTATTCAGCACTACACAGTGATATTTTCTTGATGAAAAAAGTTACTACTACTACTGTATGTTAAGTACATAAGAATGGCCATACTGGGTTAGACCAAAGGCCCATCCAGCCCAGTATCCTATCTTCCAACAGTGGCCAATGCCAGCTGCCCCAGAGGGAATGAACAGAACAGGTAATCATCAAGTGATCCATCCTCTGTTGCTCATTCCCAGCTTCTGGCAAAAAAAGGCTAGGGACACCATCCCTGCCCATCCTGGCTAATAGCCACTGATGGACCTTTGTAACCTGGGCATAAACATCTAAATAGTGAAATCAAGTTTCATGACACTTTGAGATAAACTGCAGGCATAACAGTCAGGCAAACAAACATGGCTATCAAGTGTGTAACTCTATGTGAAAGAAAGAGCGTCATATCTTCTTGGCGTGAGCGATAAAAATCCAGCTACTTGTACCATACATGTTTGTAGTTATATCGCTTGGGTATTTTCTTCATGCCTATTTGGTATGGGAACTTCTCCAGATTTCTATCAATTTAATAAAAATAATTTAATAAAGGAATCAAAAGCAATACAGCTGTGTTCAGAGGCTTTGAGTAGGCACTTTTAATGCACATCTTCACAGCTCTTTATGGCAAGTACCTCCTGAGTAAATGGTATTAATGTTTATGCAGTAGGGAATCTTTCTATTGACCTATAATCTCTACTGATGAAACTTACTTGAAGTCAAAGGAGTTAAAACAACAGAGATGTGCCCAGTGGACACAAGTCAATATGTATATTTGATCACTTCAGACAAGCATGAAGGAGGAATCATAAACACGTTTGCCACATTTAGACACATGCTTCCATCTTCTGTCCTCAGATAGCTCCTGTGTGGTACACAGCACCAGTTAACACCTACAATGATGTTTATTGTAGGCAATTGTTTATTCATATTATATGCCCAAACCTCGACACCACATCATTTTATAAGAAATGGATATCATTCTATAGTTCCTAGAACTGATAGATTATCACCATGCCATGTGGAATTCTGGCAGGGCTTGCTCTTGAAGCTATAAATCAAAAGGACAATTTATATTGTGACTGGCTATATTAAGAATAGTGTCTCTAAAGTGAAGAAACCTCTTAGAAAATTCTATAAAACCTCATCCCCCCCCTACCCCCTACTACTCCCTCCACACTACAGGAAATGTGTTTGAACTCAGCAGTGGGATCTTGCCTCCAGAACCTTGTGAGGGGCCCTTCTTCTGATAATCCAAACCACTAGAAGCATTTTAGGAACTATCATGGATGGACTGAGTCATTTCTACCACAGTTTGTAATTTTTAAGTGACCTGATTTTTTCTTGGTCTGTGATTTCATGCTCATTCATGTTTTCTTTAAATATTTAATTAGCATGCAGAGAATTACAGCTTCACCCACTCCCCGCTTCTGAAAGGTGCCAGGTAGAGAGCTGTGCAGCCAGAAGTCCTGTTTATTCCACAGAGGACAGGCAATTGCAATGCAAGCTGCCCCATTCCACCCACATCTTGAAGATGAGTGATAATTCAGTGTCCGGCCTCACCTAGTCCTTGGCCACTCTGCTAAGGATAATAGGATGGATGCTAATTGGCGCCCATTTGTGCCAGCAGTTTTTCTGAGGTGGACACTTAGACCAACTTTTTCAAAAGTGCCCATTGATTTTCGGTGCCCAATTTGGGGCATAGAGTTCTTGGTTTTCAGACATACAAAAAACTATGACTCCAAGTGGAGACTGTGACATGGGAGAGCTTCTCCTCAGCTTTCAAGCACACACTGTCACCCCCCAGTCTCCTTTAAGTATGTTTATTATCCAAACATAATCAAATAAGCAAAAAGAGTCTCTTGGCGAACCTTTTGTCCTTGGGTTTCACAGCCTCCCCTTCCAGGGATCTCAGGTGATCCTGCTTCTTGCAGCTTCCCAGTTCCAGCCAGCCCCCTTCTCCTTCTGGAACAATGGCCTCCGGGTTATCTCCCTGAGTACCTGCCCCCTTGTTCCAGGAATCTACCACCAGAGTTAACACCATTCCCCTATCACTTTTCTCCCCAGACACAGCCTGTCCCAATCACTCCTTCTCTTCCTGTCCTTTAACAGGCCTTTATAGCCCCAGGTGTAGCCTTGCCCCTTTAATTGACTCACCTGGGCCCATTTGCTCTGACAAAGGGACACTGGGGACTGACCTCACTGGGAAATGCCCTGTGATAGAGACAAAGGGAGTGTTGACAGCTCAAGTCAGACCCAAGGTATCCCAAGATGTGCTGGAAGCTGACAACCAGTTTAGCTCATCTGTGACTTGACATTCCATCGTTCTGCATATAACCACAGTACTTCTTCTTCTCTTTCAGCAGCCTCATGCCTGCACCAAGCCTTTCATTCCCACCCCTAGTGTCTGAACTCTGCTGACACTCACTCCACTTGAGAGGCTGATCTCTCTTGTTCCTCCAGTGATATTGATATTAGCCTTTTCTTTCCTTTTCACTGTCTTACCAACACTACTGGATGACCTGTAATCCATGCTCCAGGCTCAAGCCCCAGCACACCCAGAATAGAAGAAATAGGAAACAGGGGCAAGCTTTGAATCCTACACTCTGATTGGAAAATCAGAGGAGGAGAAAGATGTGGAGCTATTCACATCTATATATGGTCAGGCAAATCTGACGCACAGTGAATTGGTATGATCTATTCATTTCAGTGGTGAAATTAGTTTTTTCTACAGGTGTTCAGGAACACTGTCTTGCAAAAATACTCTTGTGTGTGTATATGCTATAGGTAATGTGGTGCTATGGCTTACTGGCCATGTCAGCACAATTCAAGTCCTGTTGAAAATCCTGTAACTATCACAGAGGAGATGGAAGTTTAAAAATCATGTATACTTCCATGTGCAAAAAAGATGCCTATTGCACTCAATTCCAAGATTTTTTGGATGCTGAAAACAACAATATAGATTAGAATCTGATTACAAAATGTTGTCCTTTTTCTATGTGTAGCTGTAAACTAATTAAAAAAAACCCAAACTGAACTTGCACTCTGGATGTGATGAGTCATAGATCTTCCCTAAAGAAAAACTTAAAACTTTAAATGATATTGCCCAGTTAACTAAATTGCTAGACACATTAACTGTAATTTCTATTACAGTCACAACTTTGGTGAGCCAATAAAAGTGAACCAGTTCATTGAACTGAACAACAAAAACCTAAGTAAAAGCCTGCCTGAGGCAAAGGTAATTTACTTTCTAAACTTTGGCTATGGTATGTTATCACTGCCAAAATTACCCATCTGTATTTTTTTCCTCAGCCTCCTCCTCTACCTCATTCATTTTGGAACCTCCTCCAAGGCATGGTATGAAAGTAAAAGATTTCTTCATTAAAAAAGAAATGTTAGGGTTCAGTGATAGATATCTAGAAAAATCCTTTGGTCAGTAATACCAAGTATGGGCAGTTGCCATACTTCATAGGAAGTGTACATCATGTAGATTATAATTTCAGTTAAAATGCAGACAGTTTTTATGGTGTTCCATGTCAGATTCAGTTAGTAAGAATAAAATGAGCATAGTCTATTGAAAAAATACTTCTGATTGCATGAAACACTTGAAAAGAGGTTCTTCCATAAAGCAGCGCACCAAATGCAACCATCACCATTGTTTGCTTCAAAAAATTTCTGCACACACTACATTTTTGTCTCTACTTGAGGCCATCATCACTTCTTACTGTTGGTGTGGCGTTCTCAAAAAGCCTGAAGAGAATTCACAAGTTTTGTGAAGGACTCCACTGTGCACATGACAGATACATAGTTCTCCATCACCATTCTGTCCTCTCCATAATGGGTCCGTATTGCTCAAAAAATTAGGAATGTAAAATTCTTCCCTTGGATGTGAATGTGTGATTCTAGCAGACTTAAGTGGGAGTTGTGTGGGCACCTGTGATTGTAGAATCTGGCATGTACTTATAATTCCACCTAATAAGTATCTGTCTATGCTTGTAGAGGATTAGCACTTTTTTATCTATCACTCTCAAAAAGTGAGATGGGCTGTGAAAGAGAAATTGAAGTAACTAAGGGGCTGTCACTTATATTCTTTTCAGAGTAGCAGCCGTGTTAGTCTGTATCCGCAAAAAGAACAAGAGTACTTGTGGTACCTTAGAGACTAACAAATTTATTTCAGCATGAGCTTTCCTGAGCTACAGCTCACTTCTTCGGATGCATAGAATGGAATGTGTGTTCCATTCTATGCATCCGAAGAAGTGAGCTGTAGCTCACGAAAGCTCGTGTTGAAATAAATTTGTTAGTCTCTAAGGTGCAACAAGTACTTATATTCTTGTGATTGCTTAAGAAATCATAGACAAAATTAAAGCAGTTGGCAAAACCTGCCAGATGAATCAATCTATCATTAATGGCATGTAACACATTTACTATGGTATCTGAGATGAAAACCCCGGAAAGGATGAAAGGATAAGTCATATGATTTTATCATACAGGTTCTGCAGCACGTTCACTGAATTATGCGTTGTTTTTTTTTAAAGCTGCACACACAGAATGCCATTTGCCTGCATGCAAATGAGAAACCTGGTGGCTTCTTGTGATGAGGATTGAAAACAAGATGATTGGGCCCAACCTCCTTGATCCTGCAAGTCTGTGCATGGTGTGCAATGAGGAGCTCAGAATAGTTGTGCTCCAGCGCAAGTGTGAGCAAAGCCTACACATGGGGCTAAAGCTCAACGCTAGAGCCCTGGTCCAGCATTTGGATCAGCTAATGTAGACCCATGTGGGATTATGCACAGACCCAAGGGTCTAGGCAGTGGATTTCAGTGCAGGACTGGGTTTCAGGCATAGTAAGTAGTAAATAGAAGTAAACCTCAAGCGTCTTGTACACCTGGGGTGAAATCCTACCCCCCTTTACCCCCTGAAGTCAATGGCAAAACTCCCATTGACTTCAATGGGATCAGGATTTCACCCCTGGTTTCATAAGTGTGATCTTCATGCTAACTATGCTCCCCTCTCTGACATAATTTTCGCTGCTCAGCAGGAGAAACCATTTGGATGTATGGCATAACTGCAGAATCAGGACCCCTGTACTCCTTCTCATCATTTTTTACCTTGCATATACCTGAGCAACACTCAGCAGATTTTCTGTGATCAAGGCCAAAGAAATCAGACCACTTTTAATTCGTGTTTAAATATGGTATTAGATGCCTAACTTTTGGCCACCAAGTGTGAAAATTTTGGCCATTCTATCTGGTTAGTAGACTATATCCAAGTGGTCCAGTATACAATATCTATTCAAACATACATTACTTTTCACACCTTGCTCAAAGAATCTTATGCTTCTCTGGAGAGGTTGCCTGGCTAGAAGAATTGGTCCCCATTTCATATTAACCATTTCTGAGCTCCAATGTAGAGTAGAGGTGCAGCCATGTTGCAATATGCAGATCTGGATCCATACCCTTCTTTCAATTTCAGACATCCTAAAGCTTGGAGGTGTTCAGATCCAAAGATCTGGAACATGGCTTTGGGCACCATTTATGACATTCAATTCAGATTATTTTTTTTTTAAAGTCTAAAATGTGGATGTTTTTGCATGTTTGGACCCGGTGTTTTAGTTCAGCATACAGCCTACTTAGTCCCCTCTGCAACCAAGAAGACTGGAGCTTCAGGACAGGCAGTTTGGTGCATTTTACCTCTAGGTGACCATTTTTAAGAAACAATTTCCTTGTATGTCTGGAGTTTTACTGCTTTGAATGTTGGTTCAGTAATACTGAAAGCCGTAGCATTTGTTTCTGTGTCTTACTATCTAGAGCATCTGCCCAATCACACTCCTTCCCTTTCTACACTTATTTTAGAAAAGTGTTAATTAGATGTCTGTTTAAACTCAACTCAGAATTTTCTTTGTATCTTCCTCCTTCTCCCTTCGCCTCTCCTGTTCTGCAATCCCAGTGATCTGCTTCATATACACAGATATTTCTTTGGATATTTTTTGTGTGGCTTTCTACAGCTGCTGTTCCCCACTGGCTCATCTCCTATGTTCAGTGACACTTTTTCTATACAAATAACAGGCTTCATTGATGAGGTAGGTCTCTTACATCTATAAAGGAAAAAAGTCTCAGACCAGTGAGATTATGCTTTCAAAAAAATTGGCTATGGTGGATGTGGATTTAGACTACTCCATTTTCACCCCCTGTGCTGCATTCAGATAACCTATAATCCCTATATCTGTGTCTTATTTCTGTTCTTTACAAATATTGACTTCCCCTGCATGCCATCTTGGAATCCATTTGATGATTCTCTTTGCCTTTCGGTACACATGGGATGGAGATTTTCATCACTTCTCTTTTTGCTCTGCTTGGCTTCTTCCAATACAGTATGTGTTGAAAGGAATGGGGAATCTCAAGAATAATATCAGTCGCTTGGGAGTATTACTGCTCATACTCTCTGCCCCTTTGTTTTTTCCTCTGTTGTGTGGTTAGACCCTGGATTACTGACAATATTGACAGGCAATCTTCTCATTCACTTCTGAGCCTACCATGCTTACTGCGGTCACATCTGCCGTTGTCTCCAGCTCTTTTCATTTAATGGAAGAACATGGGGAGTCTCTGTTACTAGAGACTTTTCTTCCTTGTTTTATGAGCTCCTCTTTTCTCTCTCTCCTCCTTTTGTTCTTTATTCCTTTGTGGAATATCCTCCCTTTTTTACACTTTCCCTACCACATTTGCCCCACCACTTTTCCTTCTACAACAGCCAGTTCATTGATCCCGCCCCTCCCTCCACGCCCGCACCCACTCCTCCTGAAAGAAACCAGGTGAAATCATGTTTCAGCAGTCACATTAAGTGCAAACATTTTCCCAGAGATTATACGCCAGATAAATCTTTCAGTTTTCAGCACACAGTTTATAACTAAGTGCATTGTCTGCCCACACATGTAGAAACAGATAACCAGTGATTTATATTTTCATAATGAATACTGCAGTGATTCATTTTGTAGCTCTATATTCTTACAGTGGCAGTGGTGACAATGAAGACCCATATATTCACAACCATCAGGGCACAGTATCTACTTGAGAGTAAAGATAAATCAAGGACTGGATTGCAATATAAAGCTGCCTAACTGGGAGAGGGGCTAAGACACACAGGATGATAGTAGCTGACTGCCTGCAATGGGCTAAGGTGTGTTATGTCACAAGAAGAGCCCTGCATGCCCCTTTTGGGTCCTTTCCAGTAGTTTTACTCTCTGGCCTCCCTCATTCCCTCAGGACCATTGGAGTATGAGGAATGTCCCACATGCTGAGAGGAGCTAGCTGTAGCTCTCTGGAGACAGTCAATACTATTGGCTTTACACAGCATCCCTGGGATGTTTCGTGCTCCCTTTCCACAGAGGCTGAGCACACTAATTGCCCTCACACTGCTCTATGGTGCTGCTGACTAGTGAGCAAGAGACTAAACTCCTCTCTTCCCCTGCCCCCGATTCAGCAGGTACTTAAGTACATGAGTAGTCCCACTGGCTTTCGTTCAAAACTGCAGTAAAGATCACTTCAGGATGGTGCTTTGTGCTATTTCCAGGCCACTTCACCTCCCGGACTATCCTACTGTGAGCCAACAGCTCCAAATGTTAACGGTATAAGAAAACTTTTCCTCAGGGTTGAAGTATTTGTATACAGTTTAAACAAGTGCTTTCATGGCTTTGAATGGTTCTCAGAGCCAGGTGGACCAAATAGATTGATTTTCTCATTTTTAAGTATGAGCATCTTTTTATAAAGCATGCTTTTGATTTTAGTGGTGATCTCCTTCCACACGGTGTTAAGAAAAAGGTCTGGAAGAAGTTGTGACTATTTTAGTCTCTTCAGATATTTGATTTCTATATAAACCAGGGGCCAGATTTAAACAAAGCTTTGTTGAAAAACATGGCCCCAGAAATGCACTACTACAGTAAAGAAATACATTAGACTATATGAAAGTCAGGCAGATTGCAGCCATCTCAAGCACAGAAGTTTTAACTAGAACTGGGCAAATAGGAATAAAAAATGTATATGGAAGTATTTTGTTTAATAGAAACCACAGATTAGCATCAGGAATATTTGTTGACTCCCATTGGCTTTGTGGGAATGCTCATACACAGGGATAAAGGTTTGTCACAGCAGGAAAACTATCATGGATACTGTGATTTTCCTATTTGATTTGGTGTCTGTGAATCACCCTGCAGTGGTGTCTCCTGTCATGTGGGGTTGGGCCCGGCTCCCAGCTCTGAAGGCTGTGACCTGGCACACAGATTTGCAGCACTGCTCAGATTTGGCCCAGCCAACCCTCTGTCATGACGAGGGGGTGACCTGGCCAAACCTGACTGGAGCTGCAACCCCAGGCCTCAGGTCACAATGCCAGAACTGGAACTGGACCCAATTCCATAAGAGAGGAGCCACCAGTGTGTGGTGAGCACAGGGTGGGCTTGCTTTCCGGCCCTCCTCATTTGCCACAACTTTTTAAAAAAATCAAAAATCACAAAAAATGCATGACTTTTTCTTAATTTATTGTGGCTGCTCTGTGATTTTTGATAAAAGAAATAATGCTGTGACAAATCAGCAGCCCTCCTCATCTGTGTGAATCTCTCTTCGCAAGAACATTGGTGACAATCACAAATACTAGTGTATGTCTACATTCAGACAGGCGTTTGTGCTAGAAGCAATCACTTGGGCAACTGGAAAGTGCTCTGTGGTGCTGCAAGTTTTCCAGTCAGGGAGCAGAAACAATCTCCTGCACAGATCATGAACATATAGCTAAGGCCCTGCTTGAATCACAGGATGATTGTCAAAAAATTGTGGCTTAGTTGCAGACAAGCCATGGAAAATTGCAGAAAAGTAATAGTGGACCTTATTGTTTGTGGTAATAAGATCCATTATTATTTTTCTGTGATTTTTCCGCTGTCGGTAGCCTGGGACTGACAGCGGGAACCTGGGACCAACAGAGAGGGCTCCTACTGTTGGCTGCCCAGAGCTCCCACTATCAGAATTGCAGTGGATGCCTAATATTGTGGGATCTGCAATTTCTGCAATATTGCAAATTAAGTAGAGTCTTAAATATAGAGAATGCTCAAAGTAGCAGCTATAGATAAGATTTGGTGAGAGGCCTATGAGCTGAGATTGTCAATGACTCATTCATGTGGACCCAATACCTAACGAGCACATTTGCCAAAAAGAGAGCAAAATTTGTTGAACAAATTGTTCACAGGTCTGCTTTTAACACTGGAATAATTGCTGACAGCGTAGCTGAAGTCAGAATGGGAGTTCATGGGATAATACTGAAGGTATTAAAGAAAAGATATGAGCACCCCAAATATTCAGCCTAAACAGTTAGCATCTATTCTAGACAAACTGGTATCCACTGGGAGTCCTTTCAGTCTTTCAACAGTGCCAACTGAATCAATTTTATCATTTGTCTTCTGTTATAATCTGGAGGTGGAGGGATATGACTTGCTATTCTCCTGACCGTGGCACATTTGTTATTGGACAGCATGTTACAGACGTCCCAAACCAACTTTCATTCCCCTTTTATATTACCGGGCTTGATTGGTGCCTGTCTGGTGATGTGGTGGCCGGGGGGTGCTTTACATTTTACAAGCCCCCTGTCATAAACAGATGGTTAAGGGTTAATACCTCTTTTACCTGTAAAAGGTTAAAAAGTTCACCTAGCTTAGCTAACACCTGACCAGAGGAACCAATGGAGGAACAAGATGTTTCAAAAGGAAGGAGGGAAGTTTTTCCTTTGTTTAGAGTTTCAGTTTCAGTCGGAGTGAAAAAGATCAAGGAACCAGCCTCTTATCAGAGTAGTAAGTTTTAGAAAGGAATAAATAGGTTTATGTTTATTTCTTTGTAGCCTGTCTTATGCAATTAGAGGTAGAATCAAATTAGGTATTTGGGTATTTTTTTGTGTAACTAAATTTGTGCCCAGGGGAACATCCTCTGTGTTTTGAATCTGTTGTCTGTGAGAGTAGCTGGTATGCTAATCTCTCCCAGAGGGTTTTCTTTCACCTTTCTTTTCTTTAATTAAAAGCCTTTTTCTTAATACCTGATTGATTTTTCCTTGTTTTTAGATCCAAGGGGATTGGATCTGGACTCACCAGGGATTGGAGGGAGAAAGGAGGGGGGTTAGTTAATTTCTCCTTGTTTTTAGATCCAAGGGATTGGATCTGGACTCACCAGGGAATTGGTGAAGGAGTCTCTCAAAGCTACCCAGGGAGGGGAAGGTTTTGGGGGGAAAGGGAGTGATCCAGACGCTGAAAATTCTGGATGGTGGCAGTGATACAGATCTAAGCTAGCAATTAAACTTAGAAGTGTCCATGCAGGTCCCCACATCTGTACCCTAAAGTTCAGAGTGGGGAAGGAACCTTGACAGCCCCATGTCAGACAAGGGCAGAGTGGGGGATTCCTTCCTGAGAGGGCAGGGAGTGTTTGCACCTTTGCCTTTCCCTGGAGGTTATGCTGGGGCAGAGCAGTTTTTAGTCCCTGTCAGCAGAGGCTGCCCTAGTGGATACACTCAATCAGCATTGACTAGTGTCATGTTGCACATGGGGCTGGTTGGCTCTAGGCCCCTTGTAGAACAGGGTTTGTAGATACCTTGTGCGCGGTCTCCACTTCTTTTCCAAGCAGATTTTCACTGCTGGACCCTGAACTCTCGCCAGTGTATCCTGGGGCCTGATCAAACTCATTCTGTTAGTTAATGCAATTATCCATTAAAGCATATGTATACTTAATGCTGGGAGCTGCAGCAATTACACTTTTTCCACTGCCTCTGGCCAGCTGCCTCCCTCTTTCCCTGTGCTAAAATTGAAAGCTAACTCTGCCTTCCTTCCATTTGATAAGCGGCAGGATACAGGATATGGCAGGTCCAGGAGATCCTGTGTGCATGATTTGTAAATAAACAGTCAGAACTGGGAGGCATGGCGAGCAGCTAAGCAGCTACACATTTCAACCTTACAGAAAAAACTCTTTTGGACATAGGTCTAATATCTGAAAAAATGGATTGTCTTTGCACACATGTCTTTAGAAGCATATGTTCATTTGCACACAATCATCCCTGTACAAGATTGTTTCTGTCAGAAACCAAATTAAACATGGTTTAAGTGACTCTATTAGAAGCATCTAAGTAAAAAACAAGAACAAACAAACCACATCTCCTCTCTCCCTGGATGATCACACAACAGTCTCCCCTCAAGAAGACGTAAGGGTCCCTTTGCTCACAGGGAATAGTACCACACTCCACAAGGAACGGTGGCAGAATGGTCCCTAAATGAGCAAAAGGGGATTAATTGGTAAAAATCAATGCTGAAAGCAAGTCCACACCCCAAACATAAAACTGATTCATCTAATATGATCGTTTCTTGTAAGTTAATGCCTTCTCCCCTCCACTCATAATGAAAGGTAGCGAAAGGCTGGTGCTGGTAGCAGGCCAACCAATAGTATAGTTTCAGGCATGACACTGTTATTTAGAAATGACATGACCCAGTAGCAACTGAGACAATAATCGTAACCATTCCAAAGGGAATTCTCCCCTCTCCAGAAGGAAACAAATCCCATGCTGCATACAGAAAGTGGCAACTGTAAGTAATGCACTGGAGAGGTAGGCCAAAATCTCAGTGTTATAAATCAACTTCTTTTCACAACCCTCCCCTCCACTGAACCAAACACAAAGACAGAAGAAACTGTTCCTATTGACTGCTGACAGAAATTATATAAATCTCTCCTCATACATCATTCTTATTTTTATTTAATCTCATGGAACTAGCTCGAGGCAGGCAGTTAGGAACAGGATCCATCATACTGCTATTTTGATTTGGAGATATGTTAATTCTGTGATATTTCTTAGTGGGAGCCTTCAAGCTTAATTTGAAGCCTTTAGGCCATTACTAATCAACTTCCTAGCACTCCAGACCTAACTCTTAATAAGTGCAAGCTATAACTCCTATAATTATTTCAATGCACTGAAACAGGAAACATCAGGCTCATCTCTTAACATCTGAAGTACACTGTCAATGTCAGATGTCATTAAAGTATGGGTGGTTCTGAAGAGAACCCCTAAGAGTAGATAATTGGTAGATTGAATTAAAATTAATCAATCTCTGTATTTCAAGGCAGACATTGTTTATTTCTCATATAATAGTAGTCTCCCTGCTAGAGTCCATGTTAAAATCAGTAAAGAAATGCCTAGGAAGCCATTCAGAATTGGGCACTGTGGAGAGGTCACTCACCAGGCAGTGCACCCCCTCATAGCCAGGCATAGTGCAGCAGCCTCTTCAACTCTGCCATCCCCATCCACCGCCCCTTCAATCCTGTTTGGGTGACCGGATAGCAAGTGTGAAAAATTAGGACGTGGTGTAATAGGTGCCTCTACTAGACAAAGTCCCAAATATTGGGACTGCCCCTATAAAATTGATACGTGTGGTCTCTCTAAAGTCTGCAATGGTTTGCCCCTTCTCACAATTAAGCCCTGGCACGCCCAGTACTATCAGGTGTGATGGGGAGGCCAGTGGTCATGGACTGGATGGTTTATACCGGCCCCGCCCCAACAGGTCCTGGAGCCAGTGACACTCCCTCCCCAACCCTGGACCTCCCCACTGCAGTATGGTCCCCATTGGTTCCAGGCAGAGCTGAGTTTGGCAGTACACTGGGGATGGGTGCCTCTTGCTCACTCACTCTGCCGTGGGCCTTTGGAAGGGGGATCCACTGCTGAAATGCACCAGAGACTTGGCCAGAGATCGATGCCACTGATGGATTGACCAGCACCTGCGAGGAGCCTGTAGGGGTGCTGGAGTATGGTGTAGCCCCTCATGGGCAGTACCAATACACATGGAATAAGGGGGTGCATCATGGAAGCTACTTCCATGGAGCACCTAGAGCTCCCTGGACCCAATGAGTTTGCATCACTGCGACTCATGAGTGATAATACTGGAAGTATACTCTGGCGCTGCTTTTTTTTTTTTTTTTTTAAAGGATTGGAATACTGTAATCACCCCCTTCTGCCTCATCTACAGGCTTCTCTATTCCATCTGTTGATTGCCAATTAGTCACAACTATGGTGTTATCTACTTTGTCTCTTAACCCCTTGGCAGCTGTGGCAAGATGGGGTTTATACACCAGAATCTGGCTACTCTGGTGTAAGTAAGATGCAGTGGGGTCTTTATCTTACTGCTGCCAGTGAGCTTTGAATGTACCTTTACTTGCTAGTATCGCATCCTCACTTTCACATGACACCAGCTTGCAATTCTGGACAATCATAATGAGGAATAATCTGTATCAACAGACGCCCAAATATGGTCATAAGTTTCAAATAGTTTAAATACCAATCAGATTTGACACGGATCTTCTAAAACAAACAGAACAATATAGTATTTAAATTTGGCTCCCTTTATATGTCATGAACTCATTAAAGTCATTTACAAACTCCCAGTGACTTCACTGGGAGTGTAATGGGGCCCACAGGAGACATTCCTGTTCTTCCCACTATTCATTTATATCAACTCTCTCCATTTCACATATAAGCCAGGCATTTTATCTTCTAGACTACAAATTCTTTAATTATGATGTGTGTGGATTCATCACAGTTAAATTAACTACATAAGAGTTCATTTATGTAGTTCTCTTATGCCTCAGTTTCCCCATCTGTAAAATAGGGATAATGATACTGACCTTTTGTCACATGCTTTAAGGTCTACTGCTGAAAAGCACTACATAAGAGTTAGGCATTATCATCATTCTTTAATGCAATAGAAACATAATGGGAATGACAAGGAAAAAAACCAACTCAATCCAATCTATCTCAACACCATGAGCCAGACAAAGCCTCTTCCACAGGCCACACTTGCCACTACAATGCACACATGCAAAAAAGTATTCAAGTTATACCTGACTTACTGTGCACTTTCTAAAAAAAGAACAGGAGTACTTGTGGCACCTTTGAGACTAACAAATTTATTTCAGCATAAGCTTTCGTGGGCTACAGCTTACTTCTTCAGATGCATAGAATGGAACACAGAGACCAGAGATATTTATTCCTGATGTCAGATTTGTGTCCATTTATTCTTTTGCATAGAGACTGTCCGGTTTGGCCAATGGACACAAATCTGACATCAGGAATCATAACATTCAAAAACCAATGGGAGAACACTTCGACCTCTCTAACCACTCAGTGACAGACTTGAAGGTGGCAATTTTGCAACAAAAAAACTTTAAAAACAGACTCCAAAGAGAGACTGCTGAACTCGAATTAATATGCAAATTAGATACAATTAACTTAGGTTTAAACAGAGACTGGGAATGGATGGGTCATTACACTAATTGATTCTATTTCCCTATGCTAAGTTCTCCTCACACCTTCTATAGGTCATCTCAATTATTACTTCAAAAGTTTTTTTCTCCTCCTAATGATAGCTCATCTCAATTGATTGGACTGTTCCAGCTGGTATGCATACTTCCACCTTTTCATGTTCTCTGTATATATAAATATCTCCTGTCTGTGTGTTCCATTCTATGCAACTGAAGAAGTGGGCTGTAGCCCACGAAAGCTTATGCTGAAATAAATTTGTTAGTCTCTAAGGTGCCACAAGTACTCCTGTTCTTTTTGCGGATACAGACTAACATGGCTGCTACTCTGAAACCTGTGCATTTTATGTCTTCAGAATAAAGCTGAATATAGAATGAATCCTATTACTTTTCTGGTCTCATGTAAATAGAGGGTTGAAGTGACAGAGCTGTGAGTCTGTTTCTCTCACACATATAAATATTGAAACTGAAAAACAATAATGTTGTTTTAGAAGTTTTGAAGAACTTCTAAGCCTGCATCTAGTTTTGGCTTGGAAGTAACTGTGGTCATGAATCAATAAACAGCCCAGCTTGCAACCTTGCTGCTTATCGATTCAGT
Organism: Gopherus flavomarginatus; assembly: GCF_025201925.1. Taxonomy (NCBI): domain Eukaryota; kingdom Metazoa; phylum Chordata; order Testudines; family Testudinidae; genus Gopherus; species Gopherus flavomarginatus. The sequence continues at coordinate 213,248,932 of NC_066617.1, read as the reverse complement.
TGTTTATCTTCTTGTATATTCCCAGCAAAACCAATTATCACTGAGTTAGCCAAACTAGTTTAGTCACTGTTAAGTATTAGCACTGTCTTTAACACTCGCTGAATAATTGCTTTGATCTATACATAAAAACCAGTTAGTTAAAGATCAGTCTAGAACAATTTTTATATAATTTTTTTCCCATCAGGTTTCAAGCAAATTTGGGATAGACTATCTAGGATTATGTTATGAGTGCAAAAAAGGCCTTGAAAGAAAGGAGGTAAGATAGATATTTTTATTAAGTATGTGAGATAAATACTTCAATAAGTATATGACAATGATGGTATAATGCTTTTTCGTAAGGTCATTGGACATAAACCTCCCTGTGGAAATTACTGTGATGAAAATGAGGAATCATGATAAGGTTATCTTTTTCTAATATTGGTATGGCTGTTTGGTAAATTCTAAGGAACAGAAATGAATGGGTGAAAAAAGGAGCAGAAAGATGTATTATGTAGAAACAGAAGAAAAGGGTCAATGTCCTAGCTACCAGTGCCCTGACCTCTGTAATCAGAAACAGATCACTTGGTCTTCACAGATCATCCTTGCTGAATGTTTCAAAGAAGGCAAAGCATTCCTCCCCCACAAATTCCCTGCCAATGAGCTCTGGGGTGAAAATGTCTCCTGGCCCCTTCAATTTCATAGTCACTTCAACAGCACAAGGAGGCCCAATTGTGTTCTGACTGAAGTCAATGGCAAAACTCCCATAGGCTTAGACTATGCAAGGTTAAGCATTGTGTCTTGTATCATTAGCTATTTCTATGCTGACCAGACACCTGGGGAAGAGGTTTCTTTGACTTCACTATTACCACAGTACATTAAAGCTTATGTAAAACTCTAAAGGGTTACTAGTCAAATGAATTATCCATAGACACAGCACCGTGCACTTTGCAGACCACTCTAGACAGCAGGAAAGCTAGTCTGACTACAGAGATCTCCTCCTCTCCATCTGACGCAAACTATAGAGTAGCTTTCCTACACTTAATAGAGCAGAACTCATTCATGTTTATTTGGGTTTCAGGCTTCTGCATAGTATATTTAACCCCTTACTCTATACGGAAGAAGGAAATCTATGCTCAGAAGCATCAAATCTCTTCTGCAATGGCAGCAGAAAGGGAACCTGGCATGATCGATCTTTTCAGAGCCCAAAGGCAGGGGCGGCCAACCTGAACCTGAGAAGGAGCCAGAATTTACCAATGTACATTGCCAAAGAGCCACAGAAATATGGCAATAGCCCCCTATCAGCTCCCCTACCCCCGCTCCCAGTGCCTCCCCCTCCCTCCCTGCACCTCCCGATCAGCTGTTTTGTGGTGTGCAGGAGACTCTGGGGGAGAGGGGGAGGAGTGAGTGCAAAGCAGGCTCAGGCGAGGGGATGGGAAGGGGTGCAGTGGGGGCAGGGCCTGTGGCCGAGCCACGAATTGAGCAGTGAGCATCCCCCAGAACACTGGAAGGTTGGCGCCTGTAGCTCCAGCCCCAGAGTCGGTGCCTATACAAGGAGCCGCATATTAACTTCTGCAAGAGCCACATATGGCTCCAGAGCCACTGGTTGGCCACCCCTGCCCAAAGGGGCTGAGGAAATGGGAAATTACATATTTCCAAAATAACAAAACTAAATATGATTCCCTTACCTATAGTCACAGAGGAGATAATGAACTGATGGCATTTTAGTTGACATAAATAAATGTGTCCCTGCAAAAACCTTTCAGCTCCTTTGATTTCATAGCAATAACCCAATCAAAGATTCAGTTTGAATTTGACTGCTTAGGTAGATATGAAGATAGAGAAGAGCGGTTACTTTTCAGCTATTAATACTGAAGGACACTGTCAAGCTGTCCTGCAGTGGTTCAAGAGTGTGAGTGCCAGCCTTAGGGTAGACTGCTAAGAATCAGGGCACAACCCCAAATTGGTTGAGAGTCCTATACTTAGATGTCACCATCCAGTTATCCAGTGTGAAACCCTCAAGCACAAGAACATCCTTAACATGGAATCATAGAAGTCCCCTTGGATACTCTGATCTATTTTGCCACCCAGGTAAGCTTATTGTTATGATAGATGGTCCCTTATACCAAGAATCACAACAATATTCAGGTTACTCCCAATCCCAAGGGATCAGTGACTTTCCCCTAGATCAGTTGCACCCTAGATCTCACACTAAAGACAATGCTTGTAGCCAATCCTATAATAAACTATCAAAAGATTTATTAACTAGGAAGAGGAAATAAAAGAGTTTTTTTACAAGATTAAAGCAGGGAAGTGGGTATACACACAGATGAGTTCCAGGCTAAGTTTCAAAAGGTAATAGAAGCTTCTAGGATAGCAAGCTCTATATGTCCTTTAGGGCTAACCCAGGCCAAGCACTGGGGATCTTTTGCTTATGCTTAGTAATCCTTGCCCCTCAGAGTCCAAACAGCATAAAAGACAGTTTTTCCTTATTAGGTCTTTTTATTCTTTCGCCCCTTTTTCTTTGAGTTACAAGTTCAGCTGTTGGGAGGAATTTAGTTGCACATCCCTTCTTTGTGGGAGTGGGGAGCAATCAACAAATGCTTTTGTCATCTGATGTTCCACAACGGTTCATCTGGTGTTGATGGGCCTTCTTTTGCTGAAAATACTCCTCTTGGGGCAAAATACTATTTCATGCTTGTTAATGTTTTTCTCTTGACAGGTGATTTACAGTTACAGACCAAACATTTATAACATGAGATACAGATATTATAAGTGAGATTAATGCATCCAGCAGCTGAAAAGCATTCCATAAAGTCTAAACACTAAACACATTTTTATAACTCTAAAACCTATTTTAACAATACTAGCACACAGGTGAGCCAGACTGGTTCCATTTATGTATTTGTCAGTATTCAGTGAGAGGCCTTGGCATGAGCAGGTACCTCGTTTGCCAGTGTTATAGGTGCAATTTCTGTAACAGCCAAACTATTTTTATTTGATATATAGCTTTTTAATATATTATACTTCCAAAGGGCTGTCTGGCAAGAGGTAAATGCAATCGCTCTGCACATCAGACTAATACAAAGAGATTTTCAGGACTTTTGGCTTATTCCTATCACTCATAATAACAATTTTTCATGAAGCAGTAAGTACATCAGTAATCAGTTATTTTATTTGAATGCTAATTATGGTCTCAATGTTTGAATTAATTATAACTCCTATTGACTATGGCGATACTGTTTAGAGAATTATCTCTCAGGTCAGATGAAAAGCTTTGACTTTGTATGATGATGGACTGGAGTGATTTGTTCTCCAAAGTGGGATTAATATTCCTTAGTGTGAGCTTCATGAAGTATTAAAACCAAATTAAACCAAGAAAGTGTCCATTCTGAGCTGACTTCTTCATTTGAAACGTTATACAGCTTCTCTCCTGTCTACCATACACTGCTGAACAAAAAAACAAACAGACTTTTTCTTCTATTTAGAATGCCTTCCAAGGAATGTCATTGCACCCACAATAAAATAAATTCCATTCATAAAACGTCACTTTCCATTGTCTGGTTACACCTGGGACAAATTCATATTCCAGTGCAGGTGAAAGCAACAGAGTTGCACTAGCTTCATCTGGTCTGAATTTGTCTTCTGATGTTTATGTGAAATGCCCTGTGTGTGTGTGTGTGTGTGTGTGTGTGTGTGTGTTTAGATGAAATGAACGGTGTTTCCATGTCTGTTTTTTTGTGGAGATTGGACAGTCCACAGAAAAGAGCCTGAAAAATCAAAGTAGAATTAACTATTTCATTGCAACTTCAGAAGAAAGGGTTCAGACCTCTAAGCACATGGACTGACACTGGCCCAGCTCTTGAATAGGACGTCAGGGAAAGGAGGATAGAGGGGGCTTCTTGTGCCTTTCTACCTTGTTCGCCTGTGAAAGGGCTAGGGGCAAGCTGGCCCGTATTTATTTTTATTCAGCACCATAAAGATACATAACACCTTAAACCGCAAAGAAAAGAACCTACAGTCTAAGCTCTATTTGGACTTGGAACCAAACTAACATATTCTCTGTGCAACCCTTCTGCCCATCTGAGTTGGCAGCAACAAGGACTGGGTTCAGTATGGAAAACTGTCTCGAGCTCCCACCCAGTGACTTGGGACAATTACATACCACCCCCCGGGGGCCTCTAAGATGCAGTACTTCCCCTCTCACAAGCACAGAATCTGAGTGCAGCAAAGTCCTTTTAGTAAAGAAAGGAAACAATGTGGCATTATGTTGGGGAAACACCACAAACAGGATTCATAACACTGCAGTGTCCTTTCCCCTCAGGGTCTTAAGTCCAGCAACCCAAAAATCTCCCAAAGTCCCAAGAGTCCAACAACCCAAAAGTCTCTGTCCCTGGTCAGTGCAGTTCCAGAGTTCAAAAGTTTATCTGCAGCATTTTATCTCCTAGCCTGGGTGGAAATGGGGGGCAGGGTATTAAGGGGCACCTTATGTGGTCCAAGGCTGACAGCCCCAACTCTCCGTTGGGTTCTGCTGCAGCCTTCACTATGAGCCATTCTGCCAGCCGCTCCACTCCACCAGCCATCACGTGAGCCGCTTCAGCCATCCTGTGAACTGCTCCGCTCCACCAGCCACTCTGCTCCACTCCACTCCACCAGCTGTCCTGTGAGCCACTCCAACTGTCCTGTGAACTGCTCTGCTCTGCCAGCTGCTCCACCAGCCGCCCAGCAAGATATCTTCAGCCCCCCAACTGCTTAACACAACACTCAGTGATTTCAGCTCTTAGTAATTTTAGCTCTTTAGTGATTTCAGCTTGTAGTAGGGGAGCATCAGTGCTGGTGCACCATTGGCCCAAAGTGAATTCATCTCAGCAGCCTGTAACTAATGGAATCAAAATTAGCTCTGATATTCCACAGTGGAGAGAGAAGGTACAGTTGGTGTTTCAGGCCCTCAAAAGGGGCCCATACCACAAGGCACAAATGCCTGTCCCCAGCCTCTCTCCATTCACTGGGTTTTGGAACCCATGTCCCTTGTCTAGAGAGTGCTACTTAGTTGATGGCAAGTCTCTCTGTCATAAAACAGTTCCACTGTCCTTGATTCACATAATCAGGGTCACAACACTTTATTCTTCCTGCCCCAATAACAGAGAAACTGGGATCCCACAGCTCATCCTGACTCTGCTTACATCAGCATTGGCTTCCCATGGAACATAAAATCAAATCCAAGGTGTTGCTTCTGATGTTCAAAGCTCTTCATGTAAGAGGCTAATATCACCTAAAAAACCTCTTCCTTCTATGAAGCCATGGCTTCCCAGAGTAACTACATTCCTCTGAAATGATGGAACTGTCAGCCATGAGACTAAGGCTCTGTCTACACTACATGATTTTGCAAACAAAAGTCAGCTTTCATCAATAATACAGTATAGGTGTACACACAACGATGCTCCCCCCTGCTGATTTAATGCTCCTGCTACACTGACATCATAAAACTACCTTGAAAAATGATGTAGAGCTTTTTGCAACAAAGTTAGAGTGCTGCAGTGTTGACTTAACTCTGTAGTGTAGACTTGGCCTAAGACTTGGGAGAGGACTGCAAGGTCCAGGGGGAATGTTCAGGTGGCTTGGTGATGAGTGCCATGTAAAAAAAATAGACACATATATACTTAAATAGGCTCATGAAGCAGTTTAGGAGATGGAAGAACATCCCTAGAACTAAAAGCTAAGTGCCTCTGGCAGGCAGGATACTAAGGGCTTGGCTACACTCAGAACTCCAAAGCGCTGCCTTGGGAGCGCTCCCGCGGCAGCGCTTTGAAGTGCGAGTGTGGTCACGGCGCCAGTGCTGGGAGAGAGCTCTCCCAGCGCTGCAGGTGCTCCACCTCCCCATGGGGATTAGCTTGCAGCGAGGGCACTGTTTATACTGGTGCTTTGCAGTGCTGTAACTTGCTGCGCTCAGGGGTGTGTTTTTTTGACACCCCTGAGTGAGAAAGTTGCAGGGCTGTAAAGTGTCAGTGTAGCCAAGGCCTATAAAAGCATTTGTGAATGTATGCTGAGCTTGGTGGAACTGGTACATTTTATTTATACTTCAGGTTACAACAAAGAATAGTGAGGAGAAAAAGTGATGATGCCGTGGCATCCATTTATTGTAGGAGTCTCTTGCTATCTCATTTGGGACTGAGATAAATGTCTCCTTTATTCTGTTTCAAGTACAATATTCGAGCAAATGCATGCACAGCTGTTCCTCAGCATGCTTGAATACTTGATTTTGTATATTTACTTCTTCCTCTGGGATGCGGAAGAGGAGAAGATTGCCACACTACACCACAGTTACTGTGCTCTTCCATTTGTTTGCCAAGCAATAAGTTAAGTGTTCATCAAAACCTAGGAAAGTGAGGCTAAGACTGTTCATTGTCCCATACCAACCATCGTTACAGACATACAGTGTCTAGCTGCCAATCAGTATCTCTGTTCAGAAAAAAAATGTGCTGATTAAAATATTGTACTCTCTCCCCCTTTCTTGCTGGCGCCAAAAGAACTGGATGTTCTTCACAGTCTGACTCCTTAGATCTCTTGGTTTTGCTCATTTCAATGGTTCAATTTTAGTTCCACCTTCTAATTTGTATTCCTGATATCAGCTGTTAGGAAGTGAGTTAAATTACTTGAACTCAGACAGATTTAACATTATTAATTGCTCTGCCAATTCCTTTCTGGCCATGTATTTTTTTAAGAGACACCAAAACCTGTGATGGATTTAAGATTCTTGATGCTCAAAAAAAGAGAGCTAGAGTGAGAGTGAAGCAATGAACCTGAATGGAGCAAATTATCTATTACAGTCAGTTCGCTGCATTATCTAACATTGTGCCTGCCAGAAAAAGGGAAGATCAGCCTTTTTATTCTCTGCATGTGGCAATATGTGTATTGCAGAAAAAGTGTAGGACACTTCCTTAGTCAGTTAAAGAAATGACATGATGTGGCATCACACTGAAAGCTGTTAAAGATAAAACAGGAAAAAAGGCCTGTTTCTATAGCAACCCAATGAGCAGCTAGGACTATGTATCCATCCAGAAGCTGCATGTTTAAAGTTACAGCTAAAAAACAAATTAACCACCTTGTGATGTGTGTGGAACTGTAATGAAGTGGTTTCAACTCAACATGTATTAATTTAATTTCAACCAGTTTTTCTCAGTGTTGTAACTGTGTGACTTAAGTTGACTTTTGTTAGAACTTCATAGTATTATCCTTCAAAAGCTACCACAGAGGAGCAAAGTTTCAGCTAAATCCCTAAGTGAAGATCTTGAGCACTAGTGTGAAGAGACCTCTCCATCAATTCTTTGGGTATGAAGTGCAAAAATGCTGTGGCAGTTTAAAGAAGGGTCTCAACAGGGCCGGCTCCAGGCACCAGCAAAGGAAGCAGGTGCTTGGGGCGGCCAATGGAAAGGGATGGCACGTCCGGGTCTTCGGCGGCCATTCGGTGGTGGGTCCCTCACTACCTCTCGAAGGGAAGGACCCACCACCGAATTGCTGCCGAAGAATGAAGCGATGCAGTGGAGCTGCCGCCAAAGTGCCGCCGATCGCGGCTTTCTCTCTCTTTTTTTTTGGCTTTGCCGCATGGGGCGGCAAAAAAGCTGGAGCCGGCCCTGAGTCTCAAAAGAACACTGACACCTAGTCAATGTGAAAAAATGAGTCAAGCCTGCTCTACGCACAGTATTTGTACTAGTCTACCTAGGTCAGTTAGAGGTGTGATGTTTTTAACTCCAAAATAGTTATGTCAGTACAACTGCTAGTGTGGATGCAGTTATATCAGTATAAAGGTACCTTATACTGGGTGCAATTTATTCCTCTTCCTGTATGGAAATAAAATATACCAGCATAAGCACCTTTATACTGGCATAACTTCATCTACACTAGGAGGGGTTGTACCACTTTAACTTTACTGGTATCTATACTGGTTTGAGTGTAGACAAGGCCTTAAACGTACTTTCAAGAGCTACCTCTGACCTTGAAATCCCCTGCCATTGTTTTGTTGTTTTATAACCGCATATGACTGTTTTAAAATGTTTTTTCTCTGTTGCTGTGTGAAATACCCACACAAACCAAAAGGAGAAATGAATGACAGAATGGAAAGCAATTAAATTAACTATTGACTCAAAACTGGCTTTGGATCAGGCCCCAAATCCTGTCAAATATACAAGGTAACCTGGAGACAATGAAAAAATGTTTTTTGTAATTTCTTTCAGTTCTAGTAGTCTTAGATGTTTGCTTGCAAAAACAGTAAGTAAAAAGATTTAGACAGAGTGTTTTAGGTTGACAGTGTTTCTTTAAACATTGATGCAAGCAGACTTCCTGCTGGCTAAGTCACTTCAAACCTGGTCCGTAACACTTATAAAGTAACATACTGTTTGCATTAAATTTATGGGCAACCCTAAACTGCATCCGCACAAACCGTGGCAGATGTGGATACTTTCTGCACAAATGGAAAATTAAAGACTCTCCAGTGAGCGACTGTGGTCATCCAGAACAGACCATTGAACATATAACAACTCAATGCCTGATTCACAAATACGAAGGAGGCATCACACTCTGCTACTCCAAACACAAGCATCTGGCTTAACCACCTTAATGTAAAATTATAGTTGTTGCTCTACATTTACATCTGCCATACAAAGAAGATGACAACTAGATCTGTGAGCAAATTCACTTATATCGATTAGACTAGCCTTTTCTACATCAGTATTGCAGCATTTCATCTTCTTTAGGCCTTGTATCTCTACAGTGGGTGATATCTTCAATAGGTGTAAATTAGCATGGCTCTGCTGATGTCAATGAAGATTTGATTTCAGCCAAGGATCTGGCGTTAAAAGAAAAACCATCATTTTTAAAAATGAAAAGAAAAGGGCAGATTCTTGTTATTTCCTAGATCATGAAGATACCACGTGTGGAAAGTAAGCGTAGGCAGAGACAAACCAGTCAGTTTAAGCAAACAGTGTCACGGGGAGAGAATTCCATCTTGGAATTGAAATGGATTCCTGCATTTTTCTCTGTTCCTTCCTAGCAGGGAATATTGAGCTGTGAAATAGTTCTGGAGACATTGGAAGTATCACGGATAAAAATAAGTCATATTATTTTACACCAAAACTGGTAAACACGAATCAATCTGAGTGAGAGTTTCTTTAATATGTTAATGCATCTGACGAAGTGGATATTCACCCATGAAAGCTCATGCTCCAATATGTCTGTTTGTCTACAAGGTGCCACAGGACTCTTTGCTGTTTTTACAGATCCAGACTAACATGGCTACCCCTCTGATACTTTAATATGTTTAAAATCCTTGGCTGTGATTCTTCCCTCGATCCCGCTAGCGTGAGTCACACACCTTCTGCCCTCACCCTGTAGGTAATGGAACTATATCAGTGTCAAACTGGTGTGAGAGGAGAACCAAGTCCTCTAATTTTTGAGGGGTCAGGTATGTCTTCTTTTTCTTGAACTCTTAGATAACATACTCCTTCGAACATTCTCTTCTGGAAATGTGCCTTTTCTAAAATTCTTACTTTCTCTACTCACCCTCCCGCATATGATTCTTTCACTTGCTCAGTACTTAGACTGATAATAGCCTATGGTAATGATAATGCTGCTGTACACTGCTACATTCATCCTATATTATTAAAGCCACATCAGCATACCATAGCCGTTACCCTTGGTTTTTGCTATCATGTTTCCCTTTTACTCTGGGTCCTCACATTGAGTTTTTGTGCATTGATTCCAAATAGATTTTGGGAAGTCAAAATAGCTATTCCCCTCCCATCTGCATGATGCACTGATGGGGCTACAATGAGGATTCTGCTATCAGATCAAAGAAATGGCGTGAATAACTGAATAGTATCATTGTGGAATCTTGTACAGAATGAGAACAGAATGTGCAGCTCACCTTTTTTCTAGTCAGGCAGTGTGGCTTAGTGGCTAGACGAGTAGATCTGCAGGAAACAGGCTCTATCACTGTCCTACTAAATGACCATAAGCAAGTCACTTCACCTTTGAGTGACTCAGTTTCCTCACCTGTAAAATGATGATAATGATACTGAGCTGTTTTGTAAAGTGCTTTGAGATCTGCTGATAAAAACTGCTTGGTGTTGAAGAGCTAGGCACTTAAGCTACATAGATGTAAAGTAACATCTGCTGCCCTAGCTGTGGCATGACATGGGTATGTGTATGAGTCAGAGTGAGAGAGAGAACTGCTTTCTCATCCTTATAGCTGCAGGCAAAGAACCTGGTAATATTTAGTGTGTGTATGAGTGTATGGAAGTTCAGGAGCCCCTTGCTACAAATTCAGACTGTGATAATGCCTCTTTGTGCTACTGTCGATATGCTGATCTGAATGGATTTCCTGACTGCATTTTTAAGTCCCTGCTTTCTTGTTAGCATCCTCATTCACCCATTTCCCCTTCTGTGTGAGGCAGCTGTCCTGAAAATAGCCTGCTTTTGCTGGGAGAGTGAATAGCTCCCTTCATCATCAGCACTCAGTCAATTTTAACTGAGTTAACACTAAAATATTCTAAAGTTAGATGAGTACGACTGAAGAGCAGAATTCATTGAAAAAAGTTCTAAGCTTGCCAAATGAATACATTGTCAATTGCATAGGTTAAAACATTTTAAAAGCTTAAAAGATAAGTCTCAAAATATTTTGGGCTATAATTTGGTATAGGCCCAACTACAGTATTTTTAATTGCACATAAGAAAAACAATCCCACAAATATTTCCAACCTTAGACTTATGAAATCAGTGGGTACCACTAACACATTTGCTTGAGTGTTTGCCACAGCCTCCTTTTACAGGATTTCATCCAGTGTACAGAATCTATCATGTGTGGTCATACAAACCTACATGCCTCTCAAGTTGTTAAGATCCAAGGAACATTAAGAGAATATCACTGCGGCTCTTAGCTGGAATTTCCCAGGTGGCATGAGACTGTCAACTTTGAGTCAGCAATGCTTATTTAAAGCATCTTCATTTGTAGTTTGACTGACGCGGACAATGTGTTAGCATGTACTTGTGCTTCTACTGGGGTTGTAGCTCTGGGAATACCACTCTTATTTTAGAGTACTTCGTTAAGCAAATAATACCAACTTACTGTGTAGCAATATTGCTTCTTAATGTGCTCACAAAAATGCACTGTAAGTAGAAAATGTATTTACTCTTTGCAGTGCAAAGGTAGATTGTTTGTTTCAAACCACTTTCTGGCATAATTAGTTTGGATTGTTTTTGCACACACAGTATTAAGCCCTATTTTAAGAGGATATATACCTCAAGAGGTACCTAGTGATAGTCTTCATCCATAGCTTATCTTTTATGGTCTGGAAAATATTTCCTTCAAGCTCTGAAGACAGGAGATCAGATTCTCCATTGCTTACATCTTGGGTAGTCATTCACACCAGTGCAAAGTGAGTGCAAACGAGGTGTTGAACCAGAGCAGAACTAGATTAAAATGACAGCATTTTCCTCCTAGTTATAAATGGTTGCTACAAGGGGCCTGCCCATGGAGAATCAGGATCCAAACCCTTCAATTTTTTTTTGAAAGCTTCCTGCACACTAATTGCACTGTCAAACACATAATTATGCGGATGTTGCTGCTTTTGATGTCCACTGCCCTGTGCCTTGAGCAGTTACGCAGATCGCAATGCCAGCATTTTTAATCTTCACTTTGCTACACATATAAATGATTACACAAGGCACAAAGGAGTGCCTAGCCAGGACCACAGTCTATGTCCTGAAAAGCTAGAGCTCACAATATGTTAATACCCTCCTCATTTGTTACTCCCCTCCTCCCTGGGGTAAGGTTAGGTGTGTGGTGGGGTGGACACTGACCAGGGAAGTTCTCGTTCGGTGACTTGAACTGGAATTGGAGAAATTGGGCTCGAGGGGGATCACTTACAGGAAGAAAAACAAATGAGCTTTTATAGTTTTCAGCTGCAACCAGAATCAGATCAAAGAGAAGGGGCTGCTAACTCAACTGCAGCCTGACTCCTTCAAACTGTCATCAGCCTCCCACAGAGCCTCTGTTATCCCATGGCCTTTCCCTCACAGTTACCACCACTTATGGCCACAGTTACCCTTCTGTTCTGCCAGTCAGGGCCAAGGTCTCTGGTGGGTGTAATCACTCCCACTCAGACTCAAGTAGAAACAACCATTCCCTGTCTCAGCTCTAGGCTTTTCTACGTACAAGTTGGATGACTTCCTGCAGACACTGTCTCCATGTCCCAGGGTTGGCTTGTTATAGTGTTTCCCCTGCCACCTTGAAATAATTCATTGTCCCCAGCAGGGCTGGCATCAAATCTAACACATTCACGGAAGTTCAAAGCAACACAAACATCTTCTCTGTTTACATGTGTACACACAAAGACCTTTGTTCTCAATCCCAACTCCACAGGGCAGAGCATGTCCTTTTCTCAAAGACCTCCTTGTAGGAGCTGGAGATTGTCCCTCCTGAAGTGAATTATCATCCATAGACACAAATGTTCCATCCTCACTAAGCAAGTCTGCTGGAGTATCAACTTGTGACACAACATCTTCAGCCTCAGCCTTCACATTTGTCCCCTCAGTCCCAGGATGTAACCAGCCCAAAACCTTTTCCTGTTGATATCACCTCAAGTAGTCTTTGTGTATAACCTTAGGCTTGGTTCTGGGACCCAAATGAATCCTATATACTACCTCATCAATTCAGGCCACAAGTACATAGGGGCCCCCACAGTGCCTATCTGTCTTATGGTTCTTATCCTTCTTTCTTCTCTAGAGTTATAAAACCAAACCAGATGTCCCCTCTTGTTGGCCTCTGCATAAGACCGTACATCATATAACTTTTTCATTCAATTAACTGTCAGTTTTAACTGGTCTCTAGTGAAGGAATGTACCTTTTCAGTTTTGCACTGGAGAGTCTCTGTATGGTCCAGGTAGTTCAGGTCCCTCTGTTCCTCTTCTGGGACTCCATATAGGAGAGTTTCTGGGGTTTCCTACTCACACCCAAACATGAGAAAAACTGCACTGCAGTTTATACTTTCATCCACTGCAATTCCATATGTCATCAGGAGGAACTGAATACACTGGTCCCAGTCCCCTTGATGTTGCTGTACGAAGGTAGCCAGCTGCGGTCCTAAAATCCAGTTGAACTATTCTACCATTCCATTGGATTGTGGGCACAGTGGGGTTGTGCAAGTCTTGTGTCTGAGTCCAAAACATGTAAGGTATTAAAAATGATTCAGTTCTATCATATGGTCGAGAGAGTGAAATTACTTTTCACACATTTGAAATCTGTACTCAACTACATGGTTTTATATATATATAATTTCACCAGAACCAAAGGGGTAATTTAGAGAGAACTGATTAGGCTCCTTGGTAGGCTGGCTGGTACCCACAAAAATGCTCAATGGTTCTGGTCATGCTGCTAATTGAAATAAATATGACAATATCTTTTTATATAAATTTTATTAAAATTTATAAACAAAAATAAAATCAACATGTCACTAAAGCTAAATTACTATACACAGTACTAAACTTAAAGTTAAAAACACAATTATCAAGCTAGTGTATAATCAGTAAGTCAGTGAGTTTATGATATTGGATGGGAATCAAGTAATCAATGTAGTCAAATCATCAGATTAATACAGTTGATAGTCTATGCTTCATAACTCCTAATACAGGAGTCCAGGGAGGAGGATGTCCATACAATTATAAACCCCCGTTAGAGAACTTTACCCACAGCAGTGGAATCAGCTTAGCTTGTTGAATATTTATGTATTGAAACCATATTACCGTTTATGTCCAAGTCTTAGCTTCAAAGTCAGTTAAAGCTTCCTCCTTGCATTTCACTATTATGTGTGGTAGCTAATTTTTTTTCCTTTCTCCCAACACAAATATAGACTTAAATAAAAAAATCTCTGATATGTGGAAGTTTAACAAACTATACTTAACAATTCACAGCTGACAGTTAAGATTTCTCTGGACACTTTCACCAAAATAAGAAACACATTCCATAATTTTATGAGACAACATTTAGGGTTATTTAGATTTTGGGCATGTTCCTTCTGGCGCTTTTCCAGTGTGGACTTTACAGGTGCTCATAACATGTGCATGTACCAAACCATACCTTTACACCCTAGCATATTAAAATGACTGGGACATCTTGGAGTTAAATAAAAACAAAAGCCTAAAATAGAAGACAGAAAAAATAAGATACTTAGGATAAAAGCTCTTGTGGTCTTCAGTTTCATGTGGAATAGCTGCAGTCAAGGAATCAGGTGGTGATGTTGCTGGCATGCCACCTAATGCTAGCAGGGCCTTTGGGTACTGGGAGACTGCTCAGTGACTGGCACAACCTCTTTGGTATTGTCTTCACCTCCTTTTCCCATAGGTGGTCTGCCTCAAGAAGTAGGTATATCAGTCTCCCTTGGATAGCATGTTGACCTGAAGGAATCAAGGCCTTCCCCTTTTACCTTGATCTTCATGGTTGCAGTTCCAGCTCGCTCCACATTACAGCACCTCCCCCAAGGTCTCCAGGCAAATGAGATGTGAAGTACATCTTGGATTCCTATAATGTTGAAGTGAAGCAAACTTTGGGCTAAATGTCAATTTGTAAAGTTCTGCTTAAGCCACCAGTTTTCTGAAAATATCCAGTGTGGCAAACCCCCAAAATATTAAAAATTAGAGCTACATAAGACAATTTTTGAGAATTTTTCCCTTGTCTCTTACCTCATGATTGACATCTGATTTGCTTCCAAGAAAGAAGCCTCGAAAGATCCATAAAACGAACTCATTGCAAAAGCTTCTAGCAGAAAACCCAAACACTCCTTTGTGAATCCATCAACATCCTTAAAAATGAATGTGGACATCTGAATATGGATAAAAAGGACAGATGCCATGTCTTTCCTTTGCAAACAAGAGAACTGGGGAACTCAGTGACTGCCTGTTATAATCCAACTGGGTAAAAAGTTAGTTTGTTAGTAACTTTTCTTCTCAAAGCAGAAAATTACTACATCCTATCTATGTAAATTCTATTTAAAATAAAAAAAACTTGAAAGTTTACACTAGGTCTCTATTCTTCTATATTCTATTTCTTGCACAAACCACACACAGAATAGTCAATTACTTGCAGTTACCCAGAGCACTGCAGCAGTACATAAGTACATATATTGAATTATATTGGGATTACAGCACAGAACTACACATTTTCAAAGTAAAGATGAATGATTACCAAGTCCTACCCTCCTGTTGGAGTATGGTATTTTCAGGTTCTCTAACTGTAAATCAACATACTAACACTTCCTACTGTGGAGGAGGACTGTGCTGAAAACAAAATACATCCACATACATGAAATACTAAAAAATAATGTAACTCAGGCTCTCAGTGCAGGGACTTAGTTTAAATAGCAAAGAGAGAGAGAGGGAGCCCAGCTGACATGGGGTATTCAATTTCTATTTCTTTCATTATTGCTCAAGATACACCGCTCATTATGGACTAGATCAAGTACTTGCTGGTTTTACGCTTCTCACAGACACATCTACATGTTTACAGGATTTCTACTTTGAGAAGTGAATGCAGCACGTGGCAGGTTTGCATAGGGGATTAATAAACTAGTTGCCAATTTATATGCCAAAAAACTCAGATGGCAGGGGGAAAGTGGTTCTAAGCTACTTTCCTCCTCTCCTAATGCTGAGTTACTTGAAACAGCTCTGGGACTAACTTAGAGCAGCCTAACAGACAGCTTTAATTTGCATCTGTTGTAGCACTCCCCATCCCCTCCTGCCCTGTAATGCATCATTTTCTGCCCCTCCTTGACTCCTTGACGGAGTGGGGAAAGGATGATACACAGGACCTTCACCACTTCTACACATTATTCTGTTGTGTCAGGGGAGCCTTGGTGGGAGAAGCTCTGATCTCCCTGTATTAATGTAATGTTATGGTGGAGAGTTTAAAAAAATACATTGGACTAGATTCTCATATATTCATAGATTCTAAGGCCAGAAGAGACCACTGAAATCATTTAGACTGATCTCTTCTATAGCACAGGTCATAGAACTTCCCAGAAATAATTCCTAGACCATATATTTTTGAAAAATATCCATTCTTGATTTAAAAATTGTCAGTGATAGAGTACCCATCACAACTCTTGATAAATTGTTCCAGTGTTTAATTACTCTCACCACTAAAAATATATGCCTTATTTCCTTATTTCTACATTTGTAAATTGCACTAAGATTGCACTACAGTACTTGTATGAGGTGAATTGAAAAATACTATCTTTTTTAAAATGCAAATATTTGTAATAAAAATTATAATGCAAGGTGAACACTGTACACTTTGTATTCTGTGTTGTAATTCAAATCAATATATTTGAAAATGTAGAAAAACATCCCAAATATTTATAATAAATTTCAATTGGTATTCTATTATTGTTTAACAGTGTGATTAAAACTGCCATTAAACACTATTAATTTTTTTATCAAGTTAATTTGTTTTGAATTAATTGCCTGAGTTAACTGCGATTAATTGACACCCTAATTAACATCCTTCTTAAATTGTGGGCATCTGAACTGCACACTGTATTCCAGCAGCAGTCACCCCAGTGCCAAATACAGAGATATAATAACTACTGCTTGAGATTCCCCTGTTTATGCATCCCAGGATCATATTAAGTCTTTTGGCCACAGTGTCACACTGGAAGCTTATATTTAGCTGATTATCATCACAGCCTCCAAATCATTTGCAGAGTCACTGCTTCCCAGGATAGAATCCCCAATCCTGTACGTTCTTTGTTTCCAGATGTATACATTTACTCTTAGTTGTATTAAAAGGCATATTCTTTGCTTGCACCCTGTTTACCAAACAATTAGATCTCTCTGGATCAGTGACCTGTCTTCTTCATTCTTTACCACTCTCTCAATTTTTGCCAAACTTTATCAATGATGAAGTCATGTTTTCTTCCAGATCATAGATAGAGATGTTAAATAGCGTAGGGCCAAGAACGAATCCCCGTGGCACCCCATTGGAAACATACCCACTTGATGATCATTCCCAATTTTCAGTTACAGTTCATAGTTTACAGTTAGTTGAAAAAGCTACTGGGGGGAAGCTGTTCTAGACTTGATTTTAACAAATAGGGAGGAACTTGCTGAGAATTTGAAAGTAGAAGGAAGCTTGGGTGAAAGTGATCATGAACTCATAGAGTTTGCAATTCTAAGGAAGGGTAGAAGGGAGTACAGCAGAATAGAGACAATGGATTTCAGGAAGGCGGATTTTGGTAAGCTCAGAGAGCTGATAGGTAAGGTCCCATGGGAATCAAGACTGAGGGGAAAAACAACTGAGGAGAGTTGGCAGTTTTTCAAAGGGACGCTATTAAGGGCCCAAAAGCAAGCTATTCTGATGGTTAGGAAAGATAGAAAATGTGGCAAAAGACCACCTTGGCTTAACCATGAGATCTTGCGTGACCTACAAAATAAAAAGGCGTCATATAAAAAATGGAAACTAGGTCAGATTACAAAGGATGAATATAGGCAAATAACACAGGAATGCAGAGGCAAGATTAGAAAGGCAAAGGCACAAAATGAACTCAAACTAGCTATGGGAATAAAGGGAAACAAGAAGACTTTTTATCAATACATTAGAAGCAAGAGGAAGACCAAGGACAGGGTAGGCCCACTGCTCAGTAAGGAGGGGGAAACAGTAACGGGAGACTTGGAAATGGCAGAGATGCTTAATGACTTCTTTGTTTCGGTCTTCACTGAGAAGTCTGAAGGAATGTCTAACATAGTGAATGCTTACAGGAAGAGGGTAGGTTTAGAAGAGAAAATAAAAAAAGAGCAAGTAAAAAATCACTTAGAAAAGTTAGATGCCTGCAAGTCACCAGGGCCTGATGAAATGCATCCTAGGCCAGGTCCACACTACAGCGTTAAATCGATTTAAACAGCGTTAAATCGATTTAACGCTGTAACCGTCCACACTACAAGGCACTTAAAATCGATTTTAAGGGGTCTTAAAATCGATTTCTGTACTCCAGCTAAACGAAAGGAGTAACCCTAAAATCGATATTACTAAATCGATTTAGGGTTAGTGTGGACGGATATCGAAGTTATTGGTCCTATTCTCTTACTGAGCTACCCAGAGTGCACCACTCCGGAAATCAATGGTACCCTGGGACCATGGACGCACACCACCGAAGTAATGTGCCCTAGTGTGGACGCGTAAAATCGATTTTATAAAACCTGTTTTATAAAATCGATTTTACTAATATCGATTTAAAGCTGCAGTGTGGACGTAGGCCTAGAATACTCAAGGAGTTAATGGAGGAGGTATCTGAGCCTCTAGCTATTATCTTTGGGAAATCATGGGAGACGGGGGAGATTCCAGAAGACTGGAAGGGGGCAAATATAGTGCCCATCTATAAAAAGGGAAATAAAAACAACCCAGGAAACTACAGACCAGTTAGTTTAACTTCTGTGCCAGGGAAGATAATGGAGCAGGTAATTAAAGAAATCATCTGCAAACACTTGGAAGGTGGTAAGGTGATAAGGAATAGCCAGCATGGATTTGTAAAGAACAAATCATGTCAAAATAATCTGATAGCATTCTTTGATAGGATAACGAGCCTTGTGGACAAGAGAGAAGCGGTGGATGTGATATACCTAGACTTTAGTAAGGCATTTGATACGGTCTCGCATGATATTCTTATAGATAAACTAGGAAAGTACAATTTAGATGGGGCTACTATAAGGTGGGTGCATAACTGGCTGGATAACCGTACTCAGAGAGTAGTTGTTAATGGCTCCCAATCCTGCTGGAAAGGTATAACAAGTGGGGTTCCGCAGGGGTCTGTTTTGGGACCGGTTCTGTTCAATATCTTCATCAACGATTTAGATGTTGGCATAGAAAGTACGCTTATTAAGTTTGCGGACGATACCAAACTGGGAGGGATTGCAACTGCTTTGGAGGACAGGGTCAAAATTCAAAATGATCTGGACAAATTGGAGAAATGGTCTGAGGTAAACAGGATGAAGTTCAATAAAGATAAATGCAAAGTGCTCCACTTAGGAAGGAACAATCAGTTTCACACATACAGAATGGGAAGAGACTGTCTAGGAAGGAGTATGGCAGAAAGAGATATAGCGGTCATAGTGGACCACAAGCTTAATGTGAGTCAACAGTGTGATACTGTTGCAGAAAAAGCAAACGTGATTCTGGGATGCATTAACAGGTGTGTTGTAAACAAGACACGAGAAGTCATTCTTCCTCTTTACTCTGCGCTGGTCAGGCCTCAGCTGGAGTATTGTGTCCAGTTCTGGGCACCGCATTTCAAGAAAGATGTGGAGAAATTGGAGAGGGTCCAGAGAAGAGCAACAAGAATGATTAAAGGTCTTGAGAACATGACCTATGAAGGAAGGCTGAAGGAATTGGGTTTGTTTAGTTTGGAAAAGAGAAGACTGAGAGGGGACATGATAGCAGTTTTCAGGTATCTAAGAGGGTGTCATCAGGAGGAGGGAGAAAACTTGTTCACCTTAGCCTCCAATGATAGAACAAGAAGCAATGGGCTTAAACTGCAGCAAGGGAGATTTAGATTGGACATTAGGAAAAAGTTCCTAACTGTCAGGGTAGTTAAACACTGGAATAGATTGCCTAGGGAAGTTGTGGAATCTCCATCTCTGGAGATATTTAAGAGTAGGTTAGATAAATGTCTATTAGGGATGGTCTAGACAATATTTGGTCCTGCCATGAGGGCAGGGGACTGGACTCGATGACCTCTCGAGGTCCCTTCCAGTCCTGGTCTATGAGTCTATGAGTTAGCCTGTTTTTAACCCATTTAATATGTGTCATGTTAATTTTATATCATTCTAGTTTTTCAATCAAAATGTTATGTGGATACCAAGTCAAATGCCTTACTGAAGTCTAAGTATATTGCATCAATATGATTACTTTTATCAACCAAACTTGTAATCTCACCAAAAAAGATATCAGGGTAGTTTGACAGGATCTATTTTCGATTAACACATGTTGATTTGCATTAATTACATTACCCTCCTTTATTTCTTTATTAATGATGCCTGGTATCAGCCACTCCATTATCTTGCCCAGGATTGAAGTTAGACTGACAGGTCTGTAATTAACCAGGTCATCCTATTTACCCTTTTACAAACTAACACCATATTAGCTTTCTTCCAGTGTTCTGGAACTTTCTCAGTTATCCAAGATTTATTGAAAATCAACATTAACGGTCCAGTGAGCTCAGTGGTGGGCAACCTGTGGCCTAAGGGCCACATGCGGGCCGTCAGGGTAATCTGCTGGCAGGCTGCAAGACAGTTTGTTTACATTGACCATCCTCAGGCCGCAGGTTGCCCACTACTGAGGGAGCTCCTCAGCCAGCTCTGTTGACACTCTAAGGATGCAAATTATCTGGACCTGCTGATTTACAACTGCCTAACTTTAGTAGCTTGTGTTTAACATCCTCCAGAGATACTAGTAGAATGGAAAGAGTGTTACTATTACCATGTGATGAGACTGCATCATCTGCTTTTTTCCACAAATGCAGAACAGAAATATTTATTGAACACTTCTGCCTTTTCTGCATTATTATTGATAATTCTATCATTTCCAACTACACCTCTAGCTCGAGATAACGCTGTCCTTGGGAGCGAAATTTTTTTACCGCGTTATAGGTGAAACCGTGATGTATTGAACTTGCTTGGATCCACTGGAGAGCGCATCCCCAACCCCTCCCGAGCACTGCTTTACCGTGTTATATCCAAATTCATGTTATATTGGGTGGCGTTATATCAAGGTAGCAGTGTAGTAAAGGAGCAATACCAATGTCAGGATTATTTTTGTTTCTAATATACTGTATTTAAAAAAATCCTTTTATTCTTAACTCTGCTGGCCATATATCTCTTCTTGTATCCCTTAGATTCCCTAATCAATTTGCTATAATTCCTAATGTCCAATTTGTATTCTCTACTATCAACTTCCCCTTTCTTCTATTTGATATACATTGTGACAAGATGGCTGATGTAGTATGGTGAGTCCTGTGCTTTTTATGGTGGAGGGCTAAGATGCAACCCCTTGTCCCTGATTTTGGGGCACCAAAGGCCCCATTAGTGGCCCAGGAAGGTGGTAAAAGGGGAGGGGTCTGGCTCTGTTCCTCACTCTGAGTCCCAGCCCCTCTCAGCTCCTGCGGGTCATTACCCTCTTGGGTGGGGTACCTTCAGTCCTTAGATGCTGGGGCAGGGTCTCTCTTACTCCGGTTTTCTGATCTTCCAAGTCTCACAGCACACCTCCAAGCTCCAGTCCTCTCTCCTTCCTCCTTCTCCCCTGACTGCCTGAAGCAGGGGGATTTATTAGGTTGCTAACAGGGCTTTAATTGATTACAGGTGCTTTAATTAACCTGTAGCAACCCTCCCTAGTCTTCAGGGAACCGCACCTTATTTAGCCTGGAGCTTATATACTTCCCCTCTCTCACTGCTCCCTGGCCCTCCTGTATCACAATATATATACTTAGTTTTTACAGCTGCTTTTACTTCTCCTCTAAATCAAGTCAGTTTTTTTTAACCAACACAGCCTTCTTCCTCAATTGTGAGATTACGGCTTTTTGGACATCTGGTAAGGTGTTCTTAAATGATTCCCAATTATTGTTCACATTTTTCTGATTAAATTCTTCCATCCAGCTGATTTGGCTCAGAATTGATTTCGGCTTTGTGAAATTGGCCGTTTAAGCATCAATTATTTATATTACTGATCTGGACTTTATTCTGCTTGCACAATATAAATGTGATCAAGTCATGATAACTTGTACCTAAGCTATCATTACCTTTTGGTTCTTTGATCAGTTCTTTATCTGTTAGGACAAGATCTAATATAGAATTCCCTGATGTTGGCAGCAACTCCTTTTGATTTAGGAAATAGTCATCTATAATGTTTAGAAATTCCAAGGATGTTTTAGTACTGGTAGCATGAGACCTTCAGCATATATCACTCCAGCTGAAGTCCTCTCATGATTACACACATTCCCCCACCCCGCACACACACATACTAAGCAGGATCCCATATCTGCTGGATGCAGGTGATGTCAATGGGAGCAACTAGGGGCTCAAGATTTTTCGAAATCAATCCTTGCCCACCTACTGTGGTGGGCAAGTAAGCAAGCCCGCAGTACCTCTCTTTACCTCTTCATATATTGACCCAAACTCCATGAAGGCCATAATAGTATAGAGGAGTTCATGATTTCCATTACTGTGCTATGTGGGAGCCTCACAGTACAGTTTTATGTGATCACAGAAAATAGAGGCAGTGATAGTAAATGCTTCCTATGTGTCGCTAAGATATTTGGAATTTGTTTTGATTTTTTCATCTGAAAGGGCAATGCTCTTTCCTATTTTAAGAGATCAAAAATATAATTAAACTATCTATAACACACACTGTTAACTAAGTACTTTTCTGTGAGAAAAGAGGATTATTGAATGTAAACAGCGAGTGTTTAGTGAAAAAAAAGAAAATCATATTTTTTTCGATGTTCTGACCATGCTCTACCAATTTCCCTGTCCTTCTGAGAAGCTTATTTCAAAACATTAGTACTCTGTTATTTAACAGCCTGCAACTTCCCAAAATCTGAATTTCTGGTGAGCTGCAGTGTTCAGTTAATGTATGCGTGTTCAGAAAATACTGTATCTGAATTCAGATGCCTATAACTCTTAAATTACACTGTCAAGTATTGACATTTATGGTCGATAGCTTTAATATTACTATTTATGTCTCAATAAATTATACTTGCAGAAGTAAAAAAAAGAAAATCCAAGTTGTATTAATAGCTATGCTAAGCATAGCACTCAAAACATAATTGATATGAATATCAATAGAGTAATTTTAATAACATCAAACACGTCTGTGTCCTATGATAGGATCTTCTAAATGCAGCATATAGTGCTACAGTGAAGCAGGTGGAAACTCTCTTTGTAAAATATCTGACTTGAATGAATGAATGAAATCTAGGTTTTCCAGGTTTCAAATCTTGTTTTCCAAAGAGTTTCAGGCACGGATTCAAGTGAGAAACTTAAAAACTCTGTTAAATAAGGCAACATCAGAAGCAGGGCTGCCCAGAGGATTCAGGGGGCCTGGGGCAAAGCAATTTCAGGGGCCCCTTCCACAAAAAAAAGTTACAATACTATAGAATACTATATTCTCATGGAGGCCCCTGCAGGGCCCAGGGCCTGGGCAGGGCTGCCCAGAGGATTCAGGGGGCCTGGGGTCTTCGGCGACGGAAGCTCCCGCCACCGAAAACCCAGCACTTCGGCGGTGGGTCCCGGGGCGGAAGAACCCCCCGCCGCGGGTCTTCGGGGCATTTCAGTGGCAGGTCCCGGAGCGGAAGGACCCCCCTCCGCCAAATTGGCTATGACGAAATGGAGTGGAAGAAGCTCCGGGGGCCCAGGCCCCACAAGAGTTTTCTGGGGCCCCTGAAGTGAGTGAAGGACCCCACTCCAGGGCCCTCGAAAAACTCTCGTAGGAGTCCCTGCGGGGCCCTGGGCAAATTGCCCCTCTTGCCCTCCCCCCGGGCAGCCCTGGGCCTGGGGCAAATTGCCCCACTTGCCCTTCCCCCGCCCCGGGAGGCCCTGATCAGAAGTACCTTGTTTTAGGTTTTACATTGCCATGCATCTTTTGTTGTGGTTTGCAAACAATCTGTGCAAGGTCCATTATTGAACACACCAGTGTCAGTTTCTAGAAGCATAGGTTAATTTCTTACTTGCTAATCATTCTACTGAACCTGCTCAACAAGAATGGGAGGTTCTGGCCACCCGTGACAGAGTAAAAATGGATACATGAAAGATTCCAGAATGAACACAGTACAACAGGAGACGCAAGGTAAGTCAGTCATAAACTGAAGATCTGAGTGAATACTTTCTGCATAGCGCACTAAGTATGTGAGGGATTCTGTACTTTCCGAAGGGTTCTGAGTGCCTCAGCCCTCCCCACTCCTAGACTTTCTCAGCAGCGTGCAGGATTGGACCCTCAATTTGGCTTGATGGAGATCATATTTTTAGATGTTGTTTCCCTACAAAAACTGCTTATGGTCTTAAGATCCATTTCTGAGCCAGCCAGGTAGCAGAACCCACCAGGGAGATGTCCATATTTTTACAAAAATAAATCTCTCTTTGGTTCCTTCTAATGATCCAACATCCAAGCCTATATATTGCACATATTGTATGTTTGTGCTTCACATTGAATGGAGGAAGGAATTCAGCAAGGCTGAAAAGCTCATAAAATTGGTGGGTTTTTTTTGTTTCAACCAGGATCTCCAAACATCGTGTGGCTATCCAGATGTGAAATTACATGCCAAAAGATATCAATTTCACTCCAATCCATAAGTGAATTTTCTAGCCTCTGTGGTTACAGTGTGGTTTTAATCCTAGCTACGGCATCTCGGGAGCAGGGGATAATTATCCTTTGAAACAATACAAAAATATAAGGCCAGACCACCCCTTTCTGTGGAAAAGCCTATGGGAAAGACCCAGAGAAATGGGAAAAAATTTCAAGGTTGAACATGTTGAGTTTTTTGCAATGTCCGCCCTCCAGGAGAAAAGGTTTTAGAGAACAGTGGAATTTGCAGAGAGTGAGGCATTCCAATGAGGGATCTGTGGGGAAGGGACCTCCTAGATCCATAGGGGCAGGAACCATCTGAATAGATATAGATGGCTGCCCCTCTGCACAGCTCCACTGTACCATTTCTCCTCCACCAACACCAGCAGCACAGCTTTTGCAGGGTGATTAGAGACAAGGGACATTAGGACTAGGGTGTGAATTATAACTTAATTACGATTCATATTCAACCTAAATGTTCTTTTACAAATTTTGTAGCATTATCCCTAGAAACCTGTAAGGGTCCAAAACAATCGATCTCCTTCCATGGTATTTACACCTTTCAAACACTTGTACACAGTTTTCATGTCCTTCCTTAGTGGCCATGTAGCAAAATTCCATCCTTATTTGAAAAGCTAAATGAGCTGGAATGAACATTCTGCTACCCATTCTGCTCAGTGTGTATGGTAGGCAGGTAGGAGGGTTAGCAAGGAGATGGGGGCTACGTATCTTCAGTGTGAGAATGATAGCCCATTATATATCACCACTATGGCAGATCCCACTGGTACGGTGAGATAGGTGCCCCAGTATGGTTAGGAGATTGGAACTTACATGAAGGCTAACTGGCTGAGGTACAATTTGAGCACGACAGAAATAATGGTAGGAGAGGTGGGCATGGATGTTAGCACCACTGATTGACAGTGTGTGGCCAGTATTTGTAAATTGGGGTCACAGTGTAGGATTTTTATTAAACCCTAGGCTGCTACTATGCAGAAGAGTATGTTTTTCCATTTGGGCTTGTTAAGACGAGCATGACCTTTTGTTTTGGAAGCAGACTTTGCTACCTGTGTCCCTGTCTTTAGTGCCTGGAAATTAGACTGTTTCGGTGTTCTACATGGATTATACCTTGAGGAGCTAGCCCAGAATGCATCAGGCTGCTTGTTAATGGAGCTTTATGACGGAAGCACACAACTCCAGTGCTCTGCAAGCTGCACTGGTTGCCAGAGGACTTCTAAGTGGAATTTAAATGTTGGTATTTATCTTCAAGGGCATGCTTCAAAGCCCTGTAAGGTCTCTAGAAAGACTCGCGTTGACTTACATCAGTTTTGGATTAGATTTTAAAGCCCCATATGGTCTGGCTTACCTGAGAGACACCTTCTCTCTTCACACCATACTGCCTCAGTTGCGGTCATCAGAGACACTTGAGATGGTGCTCTCTTCGTGTAGAGGAGCCGGGCTGTGAGCAGGGATTGGCTGTGAAACCTCTTTTAGACTGGAAGGCTCCTTCTCCTACCATGATCTTCTAGAGACTGGATTTGTTAACCTTCCTGATATGCATGCTGCAAAGCTTGTTTCTTTTCTCAGGCATTTGAGTGGTGGCTGGGGTGAGACTTGAATGGAGTGCTTACTAATGAAGTATAATTCAGTTATGGAGCTTGATTAGGTTATGATTATATGGGCAGCTGGCACTGGATTTAGGTGATTTAGTATAATTTTTACTTATTTTGAGCTGTAAGTATTATAAGGAGTACCCAGCATTTGGCAGATGCATGTCTAGATGCACATTGTGTCAAAGTAAATCAATATGCAATGTAGTAGTAGCTAAATCTCAAAAGAAAGAAGGCCTTAATAAATCTCTGTTCTAGAATTCAGCTCAAGTTCCCCCTTTCTCCTTCGTGCATCTTGGATGCTCTGGGGGGAAATACACTGGATAGAACAATTTTGGGGCTCAAGCCATGATCTTCCTCCTTGAATCTCTGATTTTTTAACTTTTCCTTCCCCCCTTTCTCAGGCTGTGTCCGAGTTACTTGTCAGACTTTCAGCTCATATTATCCCCTACCTCTTCCCATCAGAGTCTGCACGAAATCTTAATGCAGGAAATAGTTCTTGATCCCTTACAGGTCTGTTAGCTCCCATGCGTGGAAAAATCTGAATTTCCCAGTGGCTTAGCCCTGTTGTTTTTCACATTTGTCTTTTAGGCTTCCTCTTCATCTCAAGTATAATGGGCCTAGTCAGTCTTGCAGGGAAGGGCAAGCCCACCAAGAGATGAGCAGTAAGCCTGTGAGATTTAAGAGAAGCTCATTCTCCAGGTCTCCTGGCTCTGGTGAGTAGTATTCCAAAACTCTACAGTGAATAATTTTTAACATGCTGCTAGCTCCTTGGTCTCGCTACCAGTAAAGCAATGGTTGGATGGCAGTGGTTTGTTTATCGGATACAAGGAAAGAAAAAGCAATTGCTTTGTAATGACTAGACATTCACAAGACATTAATTTAAAAATAAAAGGCCACGGGGAAAGATTTCTGCCACATCAATCTGATCTACTCCCCCCCACTTCCCTAATTTTGTTTCACCAAGATATAACTTCTGGAACACACTGCAATGTGGTGATGCAATGATATTTTTAAGGACATCTCCCTTTGGAACATTTCTGTGTATGGTTTCTTTGTTCAATGGATAGGATTTGCCTGCCAGCAAGGCAGAATCTCATTTAGTTACAAAGTCCATTGGCTCTGTTAATGAAGTCTTAGCTATGTTCTGCAGGGAAAGCATAGATGAGACTTCCTTCAATTTTCTTTGCAGGGTCATTACTGTTAATTTTAAAAGCACAAAGCTTCTCTTAGGAACCCAGCTCTTTCATTTTTTTGCAGGTTTGGTTGAATTACACATGACGAAGGTCACGCTAATTTGCATTGCCATCTAGCCATCAAGTTCTGGGAGAATTCATACTTTTTTTAGCCTTCATTTATCATATTAATACTCTGTCGAGGGGAGTCTAACATGCTGTGGTGCTTGAGCAATAAGTATTGAGTGATGTAACTTCAGCAGGTGTTCTGGATTAAATTGAGATCACTATTTTCTGCATTTGACAGAATAATTACACTGTTAGGAACAATGCAAGAAGAACAAAGGGATTCGCAAAATCAAGCAAAATACTGAAATTAAGGCTCTGCACAACTTTATTATTGGGGATTTGACTTCTTAGGTCTCTCTGATGTTGTTAGCTGGATATTCTCAAACTTTCTAGTGATGGATAATGGACAAAATTAAAGTGTGCTGTTAGGCCAGGTACTCGGACATCTCTTCTCTGTTTTATACCCCATTGGTTAATTCTTTCTTCATTATGCCTTTTCCCAGAATAAAGGAGCTGAAATCCTTTCACAGCTACATTTATCCTTAGTTGCTCATATGAGCTCTGTTTCTACATCCTGTAGTTTGAATTTAACAAACACGTTTAACTACTTGACTACTACTACTACTAGTTCTAGCTCGCATGTGGGCAATTTCTTATCTCTGTGCTTGCTATAGGTGTCTTTGCTGCTGTCCCTGCTTCCTTTGTCCAGTATTTACTTTCTGTTCAAAATAAAGCTGTTTATTTAATTTATCATAGTCCTTGACATCTCTACATTACCATCATGGTTTGTACAGTTGCACTGGTTGCCACTGAAACTGAGAATCAGCTTTAAAATCTCTTTGTAGTAGTACAAGTGTCTCACAACCTCTATGTCAAATTTTGTAGGGACCTAATTCAAGTTTACAGTCAATTTCATGTGCTACCTTCATGAGCCAATTTATCTCCACTTTTGTTTTTGCCCTTTGCTTTTTCTAAGCCTCAAATATTTGCTTTCCTAAAGTTGCGCCATGCGGGTTCAATTCTCTGCCTAGTAATTTGTGTGTTTCGTATTCATTCTGATAGTTTTAAAACTGAACTGATAGCGTTTTCTGCCCATTTTTAATGTATTAATAGTAATATTATTATAATGTATTTGTATTACAGGAGGGCCCATAGGCCCTGTGGGAGATTGGGATCCCATTGGGCGAGGCACTGTCCATACGCACAGTCAGAGACAGTCTGTGCCCTGCAGAGCTTATGATCCAACTAGAGAAGACATAGTGTAGGAGGGCAAACAGAGAAGTGAAGTGGCTTGGTCAAGGTCACAGGATGAGTCAATGGACTAGAAACCAGGTCTCTCGTCTCCCAGTCCACTCCCCTTTTGCACCAGGCAATTCCAATTTTCCAGGGGAAGAACCACGAGCCCTTCACCATTTATTTTTTTGTTGCCTCCCCTCACTTCTACCACCCTCAAATCCCCCGCATTTCTATGTGACTGGCTACAGGCCTGACTCTAGCTTTTGCCAGAATAATAACGAGAGTCCTCTATCCCCACTGAAAGGAAAGTGACTGACGTAATTTGGCTCCTTTTCACTTCTGTCGGCTGCAAGGACATTATTTCTATGTCAGTGTACATGGCCATTTGGCATCCAATGAGACCCCTCTCTTTGTGTAAGCGAAGACCGGACATTAATTCTTCTTGATGTACCAGGAACATTAGAGAAGCCTTTCTTTCAGGAGACAACTGATTCCCAATGTTCCTTGACAAAAAGGGAGTGTGTGGTACTGTAATTGCATGTGGAGCAGATGAGGTAGTAACTGGGCTCCTCCTTTAGTGCAGCCCTGCTAACTGCAAGTCAGTTTTGTTTTGTGCTTGCAATATCGATGGGCTGGCAAGGCTATTTATTTTACTCATAGCACTAGCTCTGCCTCAGGAATCTTTGCACTTGATTCATTCAACTTGTTTATTCTACAACCTTTAAAATTGAATTCTTCCCATTTTAAGGGCTAGTAGACAGCTTCAGAAGCTTTATGCTG
Source organism: Gopherus flavomarginatus (assembly GCF_025201925.1). Taxonomy (NCBI): domain Eukaryota; kingdom Metazoa; phylum Chordata; order Testudines; family Testudinidae; genus Gopherus; species Gopherus flavomarginatus. The sequence continues at coordinate 213,219,719 of NC_066617.1, read as the reverse complement.
TGTGTATAAAATCATATGGCACCTGTACTGCTGTATCTCTGGCCAGCCTCCCTCCCTCCTTCTCCTGACCATTTCAAAATATTCTCCTTCAGTGGCTTTCCATCAGATCATTAACTTTAGTTTATTGCCTGTAAAGAAAATTCTATGGCTTTCCTTGAGGCCTCTAGTGAACAGGCATAATTTGGAAGTTAAATGGGAAGGAAAACAGAGGAGGTATCTCCTTCCAATGTTGACACTGATTTGTGTGTTTACCTGACTAACCATGGGCACTGGAGTTATTGTACCTCTTCCCTGAATTCTTGCGTCCCTCATCACTCATGAGGTGATGCCACCAGTGAATTCATTTATTTTTTATTTTTTTGTGCTGGTTGGGGCTGGGGGGCAAATGAGAGGTGCCCCTGGGAACAATATTAATGCTAGCAAAGGCGTTAGCATAGAAGTCAGATGAATGTGAGCTATTTCTGACATGACAGCCCATGACTCTGGATCCTATGTCTGCCCTTTATCAGAAAATGAGATGGGCTGCTGTTGTTCCACTAGAATGGAACTGTTATGTCTGTGGTAACTGTGGGTTCAGGTTAATGAAGGATACACAGTATTGCAGCTCATCATTTGAATAAGCCACGTATAGCCTACATAGTGTTCTACCACTCACTATTTGGCAAGGTAGAGAGAGTGTGTATGACATTAGACGGTGAGATGACTATTTGCTTCAGTCTCCTTTCAGGTCTGAGTCTTCCAGCTGGGATAGTTTCAAATAGGCATAACTATTTGACTGCACATTCACTTGCCAACTCAACAGTCCATCGTCATTTTTACAGTACTTTCAACTCAGCTTATCTGAGTCAGGTTCACGCACCTGTTCATTTGGAGCATTGGTGAGGGGGGATTCAGAGTTTTCATTGCTTTTTGTGACTATACACAGGGGCTCTCTCTCACCTTTGCTATGTACCAATCCAAGCTAAGGTGTCAACTTTGGCATGTGTGTGTATAGTGTTCAAAGGGCACAATATTTATGCTTGTCATTTCATGCAAGGACAAATCCAGATAACAGTATCCTGGTTCAGTAGTGGGTGGGGCCCTGGCTCAGGGGAGACAGGTCATGGCAGGGAGCAGGGATGAATCCTAGCCTTGCAGGTTGTGAAATGGTTGTGGTCAAAACTTTTTCCACTGAAAGGTTTTTGATGGAAAGTTTGCTTTTTTGACCAAAGAAACATTTTTGTGGAAAGTGTCTGCTTTCCTTGAAAGTTTCCAATATATCATTAGAAAACTGAACATTTGGAACCAAAAACTGGAAAAAAATGATTTTTTCAATGAAATTGGTTGAAAATTTTTACAATTTCGCAATTGTTTTAGTCTTTGTCAAATTTTCATGGAATCCTCCCTCACCAATGCTCCACTGTCTGACTAGCTGCAGTTGCGGAGCTGCTCTGTGGAGTCTGGACACATCAACCTAAGAGTTGAAGTAGCCTCCAGGCTGCCGGGAGTATGTGTGTGGCATTGGTTGCTCAGCTCTCCCCACCACACTCTCTACATGGAAGCAGACCCCATACTACACAGAGTCTGAGTATTTCTAATGCAGTGTACCACAGCCAGCCCGCCTTTGCACAGCCAAACCTCACCCATTCCTTTGTATGGGGACCCAACCTGGCCAGGGAGCAGGCTGTTCTTGCAGCCAGTGGTGTAGAATGTTCAGGGGGATAAAAGGATGCTGGAGTTTGCAGTAAGCATCCAGCGTACTCACCAAGGTCAGACTTCAACATGCCTCTTGAGGGCAGTCCAAGGAAAAGGAAGGTTCCCACAATGTCACAATGCTCAGGCAGCCACAGTTGTCGGTGTACTCTTTTCCCACATGTTCCAGAGAGGGCCCTGTCATCTTCGCCAGGCTCAGACCATACAATTCTCATTCAAGTACCCAACAGGCTCCTCCAATCAGCACTCCCAGGACAGGGAGTAGAGGCTGTGACTCATTGTCCAGCCCCTAGGTCTGACATAATTTATTATCCAAATACTGTGTCTTACTCTAAAAAGGAATTGAAAGAACACATATCTCCAGGTTACTAACCTCCCCCTGAGGCTGCCCCAGGATGTCCTTGGCCTGCAAGTATCAGAGAATCCCGTCTTCTCCACCCTCTTCCCCATCCACCTGCCTGCCCTTGGGCCAGGCTTTTCTTGATATCTTCTTCCTTAGATAGCTCCCCATCTCCTCCCATGCATAGCTGGAGTCAGTCAGCAAAAACAAGTCACATCTGTTCATCCTCATCTTGGCACATTTCAAAATGGACCACATTCCAAATACCACAAGGCTAACTGAGGAATCATCCCCATGTCCACAAAATTCATGTCCTTACCTGCAAGGATCCTTGGCAGAAGAAGGCGAAATCTCAACATCCCTCTCAGATTATTAGCACCTAAATCAGTTAGGTGTGTTTGAAAATCACACCCTCTTTGGCTTAATTCACACAATTAAAGATAGTGCAGCAAACTTCAGCAAATGTAAAGATTGTATTGGCATTCACTATAAATATGCACTTGTAAACACTGGTTTGTGTACGCACAAATACATATTGCATGTGTAATTACCTGTCTATGATTTCATGATTTTATTTTGCTGGTGCCATTTAGGAGGCTATGCTTAAAAATTTTAATATGTCCTAATACATTCAGAATAAGTTCATCCTCAGATGTTTAATGTAAAGCATTACCAAAAGGCTTTCTCTACTCCCAGAACACCGACCTATACCCTCCCCAAAGTTAGCAATCCAGCATACAGTCCAGCATACTGCTGATACTAAATATCCCCATGTAGCCTCAGATTTATGGTACTTTTCACTGTGTTTTAGTGTATTTTAAAAATAAAGCGAAAGTAATTTCAAATGTTTGCCATCATCTAAAAATGTCAAGAGTGCAAGGATAAGGGCTGGATACAAGCTGTTAAACCAACCACAGCAATCCTGGCCATGCAGTCTTGAAAAATGCAGGCTGGGTGGTATTTATTTCTAAACTGACTGTTTATAACAAAGATCTCCTAAAAGCATTGCTGCAGAAATGCCAAGTGCTATAAAACCGTCATCTAGCTTTATCCTGCTTATGAAGCGAAAAGGCTAAAGAGTCTCTTCTGTAAGATCTTAAATACATTTACAGGCTAGATGAGCCACCCTGATCAAAACTTTGTATTTTGCAGCATACTATTCCAGTTCACACGCTTACAGACTGGCAAGATTCAGCCTTGACTCCCCTGCCAGGCACAATAAGAAGAATTTTATAATTATCAGTCTAGTGTTGGCATTTAAAAGCAAATGCATTCTCATGCATATAAATAATCTCATGTCCTCGACAGCGAGATCAACAACAAGGACTGTCACTTTATCTCACTATAACTCTGATTTTATTACATTTAAATCTCCTCCATCAACATCCTCCCACACCAATAGATTTATTTTGTTCATCAACTAGCATGTAGTCTGGAGTGGCTGCCAACATATCTAAAGGTCCTATAATGTCAGTCATTATTTTCAAATCACCTCCACTCATGAGCCCTACTTTGCAAAACTTAGATATCAAAACAATAATAAATGCTGACCATGTGCAGTCCTGCATGAACATTTGTACCCTATCCTGTAAAGAGAGTGGGAAATAAAAGGAAGAGAAGCAGAGAAATTCTTTCCCAATTTTTCTTCTATTATTGTAAAATGTTGCAGGACAAGTACACCCCATCTCCCTTTGGGGCAGGGAAAAGGGCATTATTAGCCCTGTGGCTGAGTCCGCCTGACCACTCTCAGCCTCAGGGCAGTCTGGCTCAGTGCTCAGAGGCAATAGAGTTGCTCTCCCTTGTAGGGCTATGTGGCCTAGTGGCCAGAGTCAGAATGGCTGCCCTCTCTTGCAGGGCTATGTGGCTTGATGGCCAGAGTCAATAAGATTGCCCTCCTTAGCCAGGCTGCATGGCCAGGGGTGAATGGGATACCACCTAGCTGAGGTGTGGTGGTGGTGGCCAAAGTAGGCCCTTCCTATTCCACCAGGTCCCAGCCCAAAGCCCTGTCAGCAGTGAGTATACTCTGGGCCAGCGGGAATATGACTGAAACATGCTGACTTAGTTCCCAGTCCTACAACTGGATCAATGGCTAGTTCCCCTGCGATACTTCCTACCCTGACCTCCGGTGGCATGATCCACGGATCTCCTGGGTCCCAGGGTTTTTTGGCCTGTGGAGTTCCCGAAGGTTCCAACATCTCCTGGGTGTCCTCAGGTAGCCGAGTATCTGCCTGGGTCTCAGCGGGGTTGGCCTCCACAACCTCAGGCTCCAGCAGCTCCCAGGCAAGAGCCTTCAATGGACATCTTCTTTCCTCAGCAGTCAGCCTTGACTGAGCTGGGCTCCCTTTTATACTGGCACTCCAGTTGGTGCATGCCCAGCAGGGATGAGGGGGCATGGCTTCCTCTGCCCACAGTATGGGGTTAGCCCCTCCTTGTCCAGTGTGGGGCAAGTACACCCCATCACACATAACCCCTGTATTCTGTAAAGCAGGATGAAGCATTATTCATGTCATTAGATAGCATGAATCCCTTTTTGCTGATAGCAGTACTTCCTTTTGATTCACTGTATAACCCAGGACTATGCACTTCCAAACCAGTTTACCCATTACAGAACTGCCTGCTCTGTCACATCCTGATATTTTACCCTGTTATGCATCAAGAAGATTAAAAACAATTTTCAAATGCACGTTCGATATTGAGTCTGCTAACTCCATCTATCTGCTTCAGCACAAACTTATAAATTGAGGCCAACATAAATACCCTGAATGGAACCTAAACCAAATATTCTTTCAACTAGAAATTTTTCAGTTTTCATTATTCAGGTAGGTTTCATTCACTATTTGCATTGTCATGAGGACTGGGCTGAATCTGCAGTGTGGTGCACTTTTATAACTGGTGTTTCCAAGCTCAGTAATGCTGGGTGCCAGAGTTCATTCATTCAACAGATTAATGTGCCCAACAAGGATCTAAGTACCTCAAAGGTCAATTACATTTACTCGGTGGCCTGGGTCTTTCTGTAGATTAAGGACATACTACTTCCTTTACCCCCCCTTCCACTGTCTTAAAAAAGTGGTTAAAAGCTCAGACATCTGGGAAGTCTTCAGCTGTCACTTTTCAGTCAATTTTATTTCAGTGGCAATGGTGGCTGAAAAGAAAAACAAGTAGAGAAAGGATTGTGATGAGAAGTTTAGCTGTACTGTTTGCCACTGCAACCTGTGTCAGATTTGGGCCCCATGACAAATTACCCCGCTACATTTCTGTGCCTGGCACCAGTGTTAATATGTTCTTCAGAATATCAGCCCAGGAGTAAAACAAGAAAAAGACAAAGACACGCACACACACACATTTGTATATCCAAAGTGAGCCATTCCAGCTCTGCATAGTCTCTAACCAATGTGGAAACAACAACAAGCCATTCCTCCTCACATCAGTCTGAATTATTTACTACTGCATTTCGAACTGACATCCAGACTCCTCTTCCCCCCCCCCGTTCAAAATTTTATTGGATTGAAGTGAGTTAAATAAATAGCAGGAGAGAGGAATAAATCCCATGGAAAGGTACTGGCTGATAAAATAAGAATCTTTGAAATGGGTGCCTGATGTGAGGATAATTGTGTCATTTGTTAGAGTGCAATACTGATGTACTCAGAACATGGTCTCTGATACGGCAAGACCATGCTGGGGATCCTGGGACTTTGTTTATAAAAGTTTTTAGCAGAGATGAGCCCAAGTGACGAACATCCAGTTTTTTTCTCCTGCTATGATAGCTCATCTCGATTGATTGGTCTCTTACAGTTGGTATGGCTACTTCCACCTTTTCATGTTCTCTGTATGTATAAATATCTTCTTGATGTATATTCTAGTCAATGCATCCGAAGAAGTGTGCTGGCCCATGAAAGCTTATGCTCAAATAAATTTGTTAGTCTCTAAAGTGCCACAAGTACTCCTGTTCTTTATCCAGATTTTTAATTCCCTCCTGCAAAGTTTGGAATGTTTTAGAGCTGAGGTCTTGGCCAAGTGCCCTGGTGCCACATAACCACACAGGGAAGCAAGCCCCTCACCCACTGAGCAGCTGTGTAGAGACTGTTCAGATCATATCTCCAGTTCAGGGCACAGAGCAGATGCTGCACACATGAGACTCTGCCCTATGAGCAAGTTGACAGGAAGGGCAGAGAGCGAGTGGAGCTGTGGCTCTTTCCCTCCCTCCGTCTCTCACACACACCAGTTAGCAGAGACAGAATGTCATAAATTACTCTCTCTGAACTAAAAAGGGAGCCGAGATCGGACATGTGGCTCTGAAGTACAGTTCCTCCCTGAACCTCCTTCTGGGGCAGCACATCTAAATACTCAATCTTGCCCTACAGACATAGGGGCTAGGTTTGGATTCTAAATCTGCATTCCCAGCCTCCAGAGTTCCAGGGTTTGCAGATCTGTGTCTGGGTCATCCCTAACTGTAAATACTAAAGAATGAATTTCAAAACCGTAGGCAGTTCCATCAGGGTGGAGTGAGGGCCAGGCTAGGTTTACCTGAACCCTCGTCCATCCCTAGTTCTAAGCTCAGTTTACTGTACAAGCAGAATCTGATCTTAATTTTAAAGTCCTTTGCAATAACATCCACCTTATATTGCAGTTGATGTCTGTGCTGATTGTAATGTGAGCATCTGTTGAATCTCACCTTCATTTCTAAGCAAGTCATCTTTTTGATCCACCTCTGTCACTCCCTGGGTTTCATTTTACTGCCTAAGTCAGAAGGAAGTTAAGTAAAACGGCTGTTACTAATGTTGCTGCCAAGGATTCTGCCTCAGTGAATTATTAAATGGACAGAGCATCCATAAATCTCTGGCAGGATGAATACATATTTGGACAAGTCAGCAGAAAGGTTGGCTGTAAGATTACCTCAGGCAACCCTGTAAGTAAGGGTGCCATCCATGACACAAAATAGAGCAGGCAGATAGGCAGTGCTACATGGCCAATGGATGCCTTGGAATGCAGGGCTGTGCACAACTTTTTGTACACTGGACTGGAGATAGGAATTTAACGAGATGGGGCCACCATATGTGCCAACAACTGCTCTGATGGAAGCAGAGAGAAAGTTTTGTGACAAACTTTCTAAAGTTGTTTTGTTCATCTTAGTGCAATAAGGTGCTCTCTAAAGACAGAGCCTGATGCAAAAAACAGGATAAACAAGTGTAACTCTTGTCCTTCACCTGTTAGATATTCCCTCAATTATTGTAATGCTTTCTTTATGGGAAAGGCTCCCGTACATGCTTTTCACTCAACTGCACAGAGCCTCTTCTGCGATCATTCCTTAACAAAAGGTTTTCCCAGCTGAAGAAGAGGAGGTGGAAACAAATCACCCAAGAAGCAGAAAAATATGAGGAAGGGCACGAAGGATAAATTTAGAGGGGGCAAGAAACCAAATCCATAATTTTAAAAATAGGAGGACAAAGATGGTGGCTTTTGTGATATCCCACTGGAGCTACTGAGAACTGTTGATGCTAAGGAAACTCCCAGACCCTCATTTCCAAGCACAAAAGCAAATCCCCAAGACAAATCAGAACAGGGAAGCCGAACTCTGGCAGCAAAACTTTGAAAAAGTGAGAAAAAGGCTGAGCAAAAAGGCTTCCTTACATAGAGAACAGAAGAGAAACTGCTGCTCTAATCAGAGGAGATAGTGGACTTGCATTCACACAGCCATTTGTAACCATGTGTCCATAGCTGACGTGGAATTGAATGTTAAAAAGAGGTAGCTTGAAAATGCCTGTGAGGATCAATGGGGAAGGCAAGGTAGTCTGATAGTCATGGCTGGAGCCCTGGATGCACGAATGAGGAAAAATTATGGTTTTTGAGGCGTGACAACTAGAATGAGAAATGTCTGTCCATAAAGGGTTTCCTGATCTGTAGGGTAGATTTTATGGAATAACACTCCATTTGTGCAGGGCAGGAGGACTTCCACTCATTTAGAAAGGACTGTAGTTCTACAGAGTGTGTCAGTGTGAACTGCTTTGTAGAAAACGGGGTTGGGAATTTAAAAGCAAGGTGCAATATGTACATGTTTAATTTATACTGTGCAAACCAATGCATACAAATATATACTCTTTGTACTTGCAAACTGAGAAGAAGACATAATTCTTACGTCAAAGAGTTTAAATAACATGCTGTTAGTTGATGTGCGTCCTCAGTCATCTCCTGGTTAAACTTAAAGTTCAAAATCCTCTTGACAGGCAGATTCATCTATACTGCTCAGTTGTTTGGAGATCGCTGTGTAAAGTGACAAGGGTATCATCTCATTTTAGTTACTGAGACCTGAAGCTAGGCTCCTAACTCCGTAAGGAGGCACCTAAATAAACGGCCTGATTTTCAAAACTGCTGAGCACCCACCATCAGTAAAGTCATTGAGTGCTGCTGGGTGCTTACTTCTGAAAGCCAGAACTACCTACTTACTGAGGTGCCTAAAAATGGATTTAGGAGTATCACTTTAGATTTCTACTTTTGGCATTTTATTAAAGATGAGCACATTATTTTATTTCATAAGGAGTAAAAGAGAGGTTGTCAGATACACATAATGAGGGAATACAGCAAGTCAGGGCAATGTAAGGTTTTAGTTACAGTAAGTATACTTACTGTCATCATAAAATTGTATCAGTCATTTACTTTTAACTAGTTCATCCCACACGATTCATTTTCCCTCAGATGGATCAGTTATTATTCTAATATAGACAGCAAAGAATCCTGTGGCATCTTACAGACTAACAGACGTTTTGGAGCATGAGCTTTCGTGGGTGAATACCCACTTGGTCAGATGCATGCATCACCCACGAAAGCTCATGCTCCAAAATGTCTGTTAGTCTATAAGGTGCCACAGGATTCTTTGCTGCTTTTACAGATCCAGACTAACACGGCTACCCCTCTGATACCTAATATAGACAGTAAGTTGTTCAGTTTCCCATGATTCTTCTATTCTTTTCAGCTACATCTCTGTAGTGGTGGTTTGGTTTTGCAGCCAGAGTTATATTTTCACACACCAGTTTTACAAAGCAAATTATGAAACCATTTTTCTCCACTTTTTTTTTATTGATGAGGGTCTTCTAGATTCTTTGCATCCTTCCAGGTGCTTGGACTGCCAACTGAGGGAGAAGTAGAGCCTGACACTGGGCACTGGGCACAGTTATTGACATTTGAAAAACATTTTTAAGTGTCAATTCTCTAAGACACCAGTTTAGGGAGCTGCTTAGCTGCCCTTCACCTGAGATTTGAGCATATTCTGTTGTGTCTTTTGCTCTTTACACACAAATGTAATATGAAGGAACCACATGGGCACATGGGGGTCCAAATAACGATGTTTACTAACGATATACTACATGCAAGGCCTACATACATAGATACACTATTGCTCCACTAGCGTTCAGGTGACTTCTGAAACACAGAAGACATTGAGGGCTGCTACAGGGCTCACAACTATTTAAAGTGATACTACTTAATTCCTCTTTGCAACAGTTATTTTCTTTTTTCTCCAATTATTTAACTGTAAAAACCAGAAGGCCTGATTCTTATATAGACGAGGGTTCCTATTCACTCTGGCAATGAAAAGGGGCCTTAAAGTGAGTGCAACTACAATTTATGTCCTCTTTAAATGTTCCAGCACACTGTCAGAGAGGGGGAAAAGGCTATTAGTGTAAATGAGAATCAGGCCCGATGTGTCCAGCATTATAAATATACATACCCTAAATCCTACTCCTTTGTCCTAGACATACAGAGACAGCACACTTGCCAGGGAAGCACAAGTAAATAAAGGAAGACAAAGAAATTATATTTGATCCTCTAACCTAAATGTTGTGTTTTTTTCTTGCTTATTCCTTCCTTTCATTTCTTTGCCCTTTTCCATCTTCTTCGATTCTCTAACTCAGGGGTCAACAACCTCTGGCACGCAGTTTGCCGGGGTAAGCACCCACAGGCCGAGGGATGTGCTGGCCGCAGCTTCCCACTGACCCCATTGGCCTGCAGTGGCGAACCGTGGCCAGTGGGAGCCACCATCAGCCGAACCTGCTGATGCGGCAGGTAAACAAACTGGCTCGGCCCGCCAGGGTGCTTACCCTGGCAAGCTGAGTGCCAGAGGTTGCCGATTCCTGCTCTAACTCATCCTATCCCCCTCCAAACCATTTCCTTTATCTTCTCATTGTTGTGCACAGTTTTAGCCAATTTTATTTTCTCTTCTTCCTCTCCTTTTTTTGAAAAGCAATGTCTCCTTCCTTCTCGCTTTCTTATTCATGCCCGTTCTTCATTGTCGCTCTCCCATAACACGCTGTCTTTCCCCTCATGCGCCTTCCTCCATTCTCAGTCTCTCTTGCTTCCGTCATATTGGATTCTATCTGTCATATGAGGTTCCGTATTACCTCTGTCATACTGTATTCCATCTGTATTCCATAGGCTAAGTGAAGTCCTCCACCCATCTATAAATACCCAGTATTAGAAAGAGATAGAGCGTTCTACAGACATTAACGCATTAATAGTTACATTACCACTGTGATGTAGATAAATATTTCTAGCCCCATTTTTCAGATGGACACACTGAAACAGAGGGATGAAATGATTGGTCCAACAACCCAGAGGGAGTCATTGTCAGACCTGGGATTTGAATGCAGTAGTCCCTCCTTCACTAGATAGGTTGGGTTGGGACTACTAAAAGTTTTCCTTGTGCCTTCTTCTGGATATTCAGTGAGTAAGTTAGACCACCTTAGGCTCTTTTACACCTGGGCAGATTTGCTGTTAGTCAGTCTGGAGAAGTCTACGTGAATGTGCAGGAGTTTGACTTTAAGGAGATATAAGTTAGCATAAGAGGATAAGATCTAAGTTACCCAATCTTATGCATCACCTCTGAATTTGGGCCATTGTATCTGAAGCCTTTTCGTAGGCTAGTATCAAGCAGCTGGTGGGTCATTGGCAGCTTCATGCTCCTCTTCATGCTCCACGGAAGACTGGAAACTATTTTATCTACACTAACTTGCCAAGGAGTTCCAATGGAGCCTAATGCTCAGAGGATTTCAAAGGTAGAAGCAATAATTGACATTCTGCAGAAAATGATCACACTATGAATGCTGTTCAGGGAGGATTTTCAAATGAGATAATATCAACCACAGCTGTAATAAAAAGCTTACTAAAAAGAAACTGTGCCCTTATCAAGAACATTATCGTCTCTGGGGAATCAAAGCAAAGCCTAATATCAGTGAATCTTGGGACTGAAAGAAGATTTTAGTCAATGGGTTTGTACCAGTGTAAATGAAGAACAAATGTGGCCTCCAGAGTGTAATGAGGGCACCTCTAAGGTTGTAGAGTTATAATTATATCCTAACTATGTTTCTCCATTGGATAATGAAAATGGTTTTAGAATTCCTAGCCTCCCTTCTGGTGCTTCCATTAGTTCTGGGAGATTTGGTGAAGGTACTGAAGAGTAAGATAGATATTGTATGTTAATAATTTTATACTCTCTTGATATATGGCAGATTCTAACAAAATAATTACAGTCAAAGGGCTGCACAGAATACAAACCAAAACAGATTTTGTCCCAAAATGAAAACTCCCATTTTACACCATCCAGCTAACCGAAGGCTTATGGAGTAGTGGGTTGGGGAGAGATTACATTTAATGGTAAGACAGCTAATTAAAAAACAAGTTGCTGCCACTTTGTCTGCCTCTCATTTGCTAGAGTCCTGCTATTCTCACTGCCCAAAGGAAAAATCAACCAAAGAGAAAATAGTGATGTCAGGTGTGAGTGAAGGAAAGAAAGAGAAAAGAAAAGAAAATCTTGTGATTAATATACTGGACTGAGAGTCAGGAGATCTGGAATTAATGCCCTGCACTTCCACAGCTTTCCCGTGTGACCTTGGGAGTGATACTTAATGGCTTGATTTCAAAGGTGCTAAGCACTTTCAGCGGGACTTGTGGGTGCCAGTCATTTTGAATAGCAGTCAATTAATGTCTCTCTGCCTCAGTTCCTTATATGTAAAAAAGGGACAACAGTAATTCTTCACTCACACATAGGACAATTGTGAGGCTAAATCTATTAATGTTTGAGATACTTTTACAGTGATAGGGACAATGTAAAGTACCTGGGGGGACAGAGGAAAAAAAAACAAGAGGGCTATAACTCAGACTTTATGGCACTTCCTCAGTTCTCCCAGAAAATGACGGCAGGGCTTGGAGACAAAGAGTAGGTGAACAGGAAGCATCATCAGTCAAGTGTTTCTTTTCTAACAAGGTTTTGCAGAACTATAGCCTACATATAAACATCGTATTGTTTATATGTATGATCCATGATCATAGCATTAACACTTTGTGTTTGCATGACCTACATCAACTGATTTTAATTATACAGTGCTGGAGTAACTGATGCTTTGAAGAGTAGCAGCTGTGTTAGCCTGTATCTGCAAAAAGAACAGGAGTACTTGTGGCACCTTAGAGACTAACAAATTTATTTGAGCATAAGCTTTCATGGGCTACAGCCAACTTCATCAGATGCATGCAGTGGAAAATATAGTAGGAAGATATATATATACACAGAGAAAACATGAAACAATGGGTGTTACCATACACACTCTAATGAGAGTGACCTGTTAAGGTGATCTATTACCAGCAGGAGAGAGAGAGAAGCTTTTTGTAGTGGTAATCAAAATGGTCCACTTGCAGCAGTTGACAAGAAGTTCTGAGGAACAGTGTGTGTGTGGGGGGGAAATGAACATGGGGAAATAGTTTTACTTTGTGTGATGACCCATCCACTCCCAGTCTTTATTCAAGCCTAATTTGATGGTGTCCATTTTGCAAATTAATTCCAATTCAGTAGTCTCTCAGTGGAGTCTGTTTTTGAAGTTTTTTTGTTGCAATATTGCTACTTTTAGGTCTGTAATCCAGTGGCCAGGGAGGTTGAAGTGTTCTCTGACTGGTTTTTGAATGTTATAATTCTTGACATCTGATTTGTGTCCATTTATTCTTTTACATAGAGACTGTTTGGTCTGGCCAATGTACATGGCAGAGAGACATTGCTGGCACATGATGGCATATATCATATTGGTAGATGTGCAGGTGAATAAGCCTCTGACAGCATGGTTGATGTGATTAGGTCCTCTGATGTGTCTCCTGAATAGATATGTGGACAGACTTGGCAACGGGCTTTGTTGCAAGGAAAGGCTCCTGGGATAGTGTTTTTGTTGTGTGGTCTGTGGTTGCTGGTGAGTATTTGTTTCAGGTTGTGGGGTTGTCTGTAAGCAAGGACTGGCCTGTCTCCCAAGATCTGTGAGAGTGATGGATCATCCTTCAGGATAGGTTGTAGATCCTTGATGATGCACTGGAGAGGTTTTAGTTGGGGGCTGAAGATGACGGCTAGTGGCGTTCTGTTACTTTCTTTGTTGGGCCTGTCTTGTATTAGGTGACTTCTGGGTACTCTTCTGGCTCTGTCAATCTGTTTCTTCACTTCAGTAGGTGGGCATTGTAGTTTTAAGAACACTTGATAGAGATCTTGTAGGTGTTTGTCTCTGTCTTTTAAACAGACTTAACCAGTTGCAACATCTTTCTTGAGAACTACATTCACTTGAATTTATATTTACATCACTAAAATAAATAATAATAGTAATAATTAAAATAATAAAAAGCCCTTAGAAAAGTTATTGGATGAGGCCTTTGTTGCCACATGATATTTATAATGAAGTTATAGGTGGGGCTAGTGGCACCTATTACTAATGTTGTCCTATACTTTCCATTATAAGGTGTTTTTTTCAGTTTCTTATAACTTTGACAAACCTTATGTGTTTGGGCTGACATTTTACATGTGGGGCATCACTCTCACAGATCTTGGGAGACAGGCCAGTCCTTGCTTACAGACAGCCCCGCAACCTGAAACAAATACTCACCAGCAACCACAGACCACACAACAAAAACACTCAGGCTGAATATTTTTGGAAAATTTCAAACAAAATGGTTCTCCCATTTTCAAGAATGAGATTAGAGGAAAATATGTTATTTTGTCCCTGCTAAAAAATGTGGGTGCCCTTTTCTTTGAAAAGTTCTAGTGCCCACATGCTGTGTCAGGAATGTGCCTTTTGCCATCCTCATGGAAATCTGCCCAAATGCAGTCGAGTTATAAGCCTTTGAAAAATCACAGTTCACACATATTAAGTAGAGACTTGCTAGAGCTTTGCAGCTAAAAACTCAAAAGATTCCATCCACACTGAGCAGGACTTCCATGCAATTGCAGCTCTGATTGCTGTAGTCCAGGCTGGGACCACCAGAGTTGAGACCAGGGGCAGGTAGCCTGTGTCTCCTGTGCTCCTGATGCTTCCCTCTGTTGATTCCTGAGTAGTGGAGTGCCTGATTCTAATGCAGATGGGACAAAAGCCAGAGCTGGGAAAGGCAGAGTCATGAGGAAAGTAGATTAGGATGGAGGCCTGAGGTGATGGTAAAGCTGGGATTGTTGGGGGAATAAGTTGGAGGGGACAGGGCAGGAGGGGTCAAGTTTGGGGGAAATGGGCAGAAGAATCTGTGTCCAATAGATTACATTCCCCTCCAGAAGCTGGAATGGAATATCTGATTTCTGAATTTCACCCTTTCTCTGCTGTCAGCAAATATCTGTGAAACCCACTGGCAAAGTATCCCCATTCCTTTCTAGTAGTGGTCCACACAGAGGATGACAACCTACTAGTGCTATAAGTTACTTCGTTAGTTCAAGTAGCAGAGATCTATGCAGTGGGTCTAAAAGTTCCAATCCTGCTGATGGCCCATGTGGGTGGCCACATGATGGAATTGCTTTTCTAAAAACCTAGAAAATTCTATGCACAAAAACTATGTTATAAAAAAGTTAGTAAGGTTGCAAAGTGAAACACGGAAAAATGAGGAAATTCCACATCGTTTTTGCCTATGTAAAATGTGTGTGTGTGCAGGTGTGTGTGTGTGTAGGTGCACACATGCATATTGCTGATGCGGAGCCGCATCAGGACAAATTGATTTCAGTGGTACTGAATCTTTAGGAGTTGTAGGTGTTAGTTATCAAATAAGATTTGCCCCCCTGCAGAACATGAAAAAATTATGAGGCAGATCCTGCAATCTTGATTTCAGGTCCTAAACTTGTATAGATTAATTGGAACATCCTTAAAAAATTGTAGTTTATAATGAAAAAAACAAACAGAAGGACCTTAAGTGTAATTGTGCAAATGCTCTATCATTGTATTTTCAAGTGGTCTCATGGCACAAGACATCCTTTCTTGTCTGCTTGCAAAAGAAAACCTATGCACCTAAATCTTCAGCTGCACTGTGGGTACAAAGAGGCTGTAAAGTTGATGCAATCAGCCATGGGGAGATCACACCTGTGGCATAGATCCTCCAGTGGCAAAGAACTGATATAACAGCCCCTATAACTCCTATATTCCAGCTGCCTACATTGGTGGTATGGCTGAGGGGAGGAATCATGGGTGGAGCATCTCGCCCCACCTCCATCATCCTCGGTTGCTGTTGGCAGCTGGCACAAATTTTTCTATTATGCTGTGGGATTGGATTACCACACAGTTAGTCAGGGCCCTCTTGTGCTGTACCCTCCTCTGTTGCAGCTGAGGATCTGGGTCATGGTATCTTGATCAGACACATCCAAGTACTGTGCTCATTGATGAAAAGTTAATCTCTGTATATGACTACCCTGGAAATCATGTCAAAAGTTCACATCTAATATTAATCTATTCTAACAGATGTTTCCAGGAAATAATCAGCCAAAAATAACTGTTTGTTGTTGTATTTCTTTAAGAATAAATGAAATAACATGTCAGCCTAGCTAGTTCAGACAAGGCAGCTGGGCAATAATAATTCTGTTGAGAGGAGATGGATAAAGGAAAATTCCTATTCAACAAGGAATAAAGTTATTCATATTACCGGGAAACAAAGTGACCTATTCATTTCACATGGCATGACCTGCCAGTGTAAAATTGTCAGAAGAACTAAACCATATAGAAACATACAAATCAGGGATGAGAAAGACCTATTAAATCACCTAATCCATACTTCTGCCAGTGCAGGATTGTTCCCTGCAGCACATTTCTTAGAGTTTTGTCCAGTCTAGACTTATATTTGTGTTTATTTTGATGTGTATCTCTATTTAGATTGATACCAAATAGATAAAAAGGCATCTGTCCCAATCTCTAGTTTTTTGACAATTGTCTAAAAGCACAAGTAAACATGCGCAAAATCAACAGCAACCACAGCCATCAATCAGGCCATTTAGTAAAAGACAAATGAGCAAAAACATCAAACTGACCAAAACATTATCCCTCCAAAATAGGATGACCAGATGTCCCGATTTTATAGGGAGAGTTCCAATATTTGGGGCTTTTTTTTACATGGGCTCCTACTATCCCCCACATCCTGTCCTTATTTATCACACTTGCTATCTGGTCACCCTACTCCAAAACATGTCCACTCCCTTCCCCTCAAACCTCCCTAAAATGATTAGTCCGTCAGAACACTCTGAAGGTCAACAATTTGGGCCACTGGGTTAAGGGAGGGAAGGAATTCAAAAACCAAGGGGGTGTCATGGAGAAGGTCCTTATCAGCAATCGCCTCTTTTATACCAAGCACAAGAATTTTCACTGAGCTACATCCTGGCAATATGGCCCATGGGTGGGTTCTACCACTTCCCTTTGGAGACAGCATTAAATAGCTCTACAGTCTTAGACTTCTCTGGCTCAGAAAGCCTTGACCAGTATAAGTTTTCTTTGTCTTAGTTTCATGGCATGAATCACAGGTATAATTTAACTATGCCAGTTCTACAGATGGTCAGTCAGAGGCCCTGTCTATGACCACACAGTAAGTCAGTGACAGAGCCAAGAATAGTGTCCAGAAATTCTAACTCCCAGTCCACTGCTCTAACTACTAAACAACAGTGCCACCCCCTAAAATAAAAAGGGTTATGCTTTGCCATATATTGAGTCTCTGGCATGCTGTATCTAACCTCATAGAATGTATCGATAATTTTGCCAACTATAAGTAGCAACTTTTCTGTGATTGGTATTTGTCCATTATTCCTGGCAGGAAATCATCAGTATTGCCCTTGAGTCTCATTCTCACAGAATGGGAATTACGTAGACCATTCACAATGTCATGTCATCATTTGGTTCTCTACAACCATCCTCAAGCGATGTATCGGAAGAGCCCAGCATCTTTATAACTGTTCACTGCACAATCCCCAACTTACAACTTGTTGTGACACTTTTGATGTATCGCTTGTGAACAGATCGGTGATAAAGATGGATTGTATAAGGTAGTAAAAGAGAAGCCCAAAGGGCCTCACTACCTAGTTAATACTGAAGACAAAGGTCATTCACAAGAAGTTCTCTTCGCACTGTTTTACAGAGTCTGGCTAGCAGTAGCATAATGCCATATGAATGGGAATCTGAGTCTCTTTGAGTCTGATCTTTGGTAAATCTTAATCAAAAATGCATGGTAAGGCTCCTCCTTTGCCAGGGTATCAAATATATTACATTCTTAAAAAAATATAAAAAGTTAATTACTTTCCAGATGCATTGTGAGAATGGCTATGAGTGCTTTCCAGTTCATTGTTTATTTAGTATATGTTACCTGTTTAAAAATTTAGTGTTGTGATGCATATAACTGAGAAGGTTTTACAACAAACCATGCTCACTGTATGTTTCATTTCTCAAAGGCTTTGCCCAGTATTTTGCACAATGGGAAACTGGCAGTCTGCACAACCAAGAAAAATGCTTCCAGTCTGCCCAAGCCAACATTTATGGCTGAATGAATTCCTTGAGAAAACTCCATTTATGTATTACCATGTTATGAGCTTTTGGATGAAACACTTAAGGGGCCTGATTGCAGAGCCAGAGGAATCAATATTTCCCTGTAAACAGGCAAACTGGTACATAAACAGACCTACTAAAGATCTGCATTTAGCACTTCAGCCAAATACAAGCTAGGAAAATGTACTTACTATACTTCAACTTGTTAAGATGCACAAATTAAAGTGTAGCCTGGATCCTATTCAATTTTTTTAAAGGTTTATAGTTCACCTAATGTTACATACTTCTAAGGCCAGATTATGCCACTCCTAGGGTATGTCTACACTGCACACTCACATAGAGTTGCCAACATTTTATTTTAGAAACAAGGGACTGTTTTCTTAGCACCTCTGCCCTACATTATTATAACCATTATTAATAACAATAAGCAGTACTCACCTACATTCCCCAGGGGTATTTCTTGCTGCTTTTTGCAGCACTCAACAACTGCCGATCTTCTTGTACAGAGATGAATAAATAAGGGACATCTCTTGTAATAAGGGACTATTGACGGCAGAATGTAGAGTACATATACTGCATGCCCCCCAGCACAGGTATAAATAGTGTAAACAATGAAGCATTGCTTAGGTGAGTAAAGAACTGCCAGAATATTAGGGTATGTACCCTACATGGTGCTCCCGAAACAGTGCTTCCCCTCTCTATGGTGCTATTTTTAGCAGTGTAGTGTAGAGTGACCAGATAGTAAGTGTGAAAAATTGGGACAGGGGGTTGGAGGTAATAGGCACTTATATAAGACAAAGACCCAAATATTGGGACTGTCCCTATAAAATCAGGACATCTGGTCTCCCTAGTGTAGTGTCCCACTGCCTCCCCATTGCCAGAGTCTTTCCCTGCCACAGTGGAAGATTCTGGCAGTGGGAAAAGACTCTTGCAGGGGCAATGCAGCAGGGAAGGCTCTGGCAGCTCTCCTCTGCTGGCTCCCCCTGCTAGAACCTTTCACTGCCACAAGAAATTATATTTCGTGTGGACAGAGCCTGCTTTTCACTGTGACATATAGTTACACTTACCCCACATGCAGCCAACCGGGGCAAACAAGGAAATCCATGGGAGTTGACACCTAAATGCTTTTGAGGATCCATGCCTTAGTTTCATGTCTGAGTGAAAGGGTGGCAGAATCCACCTAATAAATATATTTACTCTATTTTTTTAAAACTCTAATCTAATTCCTATTTTTATTGTTTGCAAAAGTATTTTTCGGATCTCATTTTGCTCCCATTTGCTGCTTTGCCTTATTCTTTTGTATTTCTGCTTTTCTGTCTCTTCATTTTAATTCCCCCTTAAAGCACGCTTCTTCTGCAAAGCCCAGAAACATCAAATGGAAAAAATAATCTTTAAAATAAAATCTGCAGTTTCATCTAACCATCATCTTGTCATCTGGTGCATGTTTGAGTATTTCTATTCATTCTTGAACTATACTGGTTGTTTTTTAGGCTCCAAGACAGGGTGTATCTTCATCCATGCTTTGTACAGCACCATGCACACTGATTATTAATAATTATTATTATAGTCCCCAGAGGCCCCAACTGAGACAAGGGCCCCGTCATGCTAGGTGCTGTACAGACATAGTAAGAGACAATCCCTGTTCTAGACAGCTTACAAATTAAATAGAGAAGATAGGCAAAGGCTGGAGGCAAAAACAGAGAGGTGAAATGACCTGCCCGAGTTCACAAAACAGGTTGGAAATAGAACCCAGAGGAATACTAAATTCAAGTCTAGTGACTTGTCCACTAGATGACAACACTACCTTAGACAGAGCTCAATACATTTGGCGATAGTAATAATGATGAATATTAACAGTGTTTCTGAGACTTTGAGATTACTTCCGGCCTTCCCAGGTTGTTGTGCTTGAATTTCTGCCCTAATTCTAAAAGTAAAAGGATTTAAAAAATGTTAATATGGGTATATTTATGCATAT
This sequence comes from Gopherus flavomarginatus, assembly GCF_025201925.1. Classification (NCBI taxonomy): domain Eukaryota; kingdom Metazoa; phylum Chordata; order Testudines; family Testudinidae; genus Gopherus; species Gopherus flavomarginatus. Next base: position 213,199,930 of record NC_066617.1, on the reverse strand, counting down.
TTTGTCTTGGAGTGTGACGCAGTTATACAATGAGGAGTCTAATGCAGTTACACAAGTAACTTAGGATGCCTCCGGGAGCTCTCATACGTTTTCCTGGAAGATATCATAATGTACCAAAACGCATTCTTTCAATTGGATGTTATTACCAGCGTGATACGTGATAACTCATGGTAACAGACGGTGACTAAAGCCATATTAATATTTCACTTTCCCCCCTTATTCTTAAAATAAGAAATAATTGTGTTAATGTTTTAATGGTGACTGCTGCAGAACTATTTTTCATGTCCTACATGTGAATGAGGAGAAATCAAGCCAGAGGAGTAAAGCAGAGTTCTGTCAAGATTTCTTTTATTATAACAGAAAGATTACCCACTCCCCACAAAAAAAAAAAAAAAAAAAGACAATCTGGTTTTTAGCAATTTCTTTTCTTTGGGTCATGGTAAAATTTCTCAGAATGTCTGTTGTATTTTCATCCACATGCATGATACTGAAAATAAATCCCAGTTCCAAGCTCTTTGTTCTCCACTTCAAATTATTTCTCCCTCTTCCCCCCCCCCCATATAATAAGCATGCGTTTGTGAGGTGGTTGTGAAGCAAAGGATTATGTCTAACCGCCTTTCCATTAAGTGAAGTAATGATGGATTTCCTAGGGTCTGTTACTATTATAAGCTGTGTCCCAAGGTTTATAGTGGAAGGCGTAGTGTATGTTTGAAAAGATGATGGTTGCAACAAACTGTGAAGATAGGTGTGTCAAGAACGCAGTGGTTTCTTGGCTGCTTTTTCATCATATCAACAGCCAACCCCTCACTTAAGCAGCATATAATAGTTTCACTCCTGAGAGTGACTAGACTTGAAAAACTTGTGACTTCTCATCTTCAACTGAGATTCCAAACTGGAAGAGGAAGAAATGTAGAAAGCTGTCTAGGATGCTTTAAGCAGAGTCATGGCAGCCCTGGCTGATGGCTTTATTTCAATGAAAGAAAATTTATTCTTGAAGGGCATTGGGTTTAAAATGATGCAGGGCAAGTCTGGGAAGAACTCAACTGAACTTCTATATCAGCTAGTGAATCAGAGTGAGTTTTTCATCCTGCAAGAGAGCAAGGCAAAGGGATTATTTTTTCTAAGAAATTCCTCTCCGGATGGGAAGGAATGGGAATTATGGTCAGTTGTTGCATTTAGAAAACAAATCAGTGGACTGGTGAGACAGAGAGAGGCACTACCAGGCTTCTGCTGGGTCTTTAGGTGAGTTGCACAGCCAAAAGATTCCTTCTTTCTGCCTGGCAACAAGGGCATTAAACAAATAGCTGCAATTCATGAATTAACACAATGTACCGTGTCTCCTCTGACATCTGAATACATCTTCCATATGTCTTAAAAATAAATTATTCTGCTGAGCTGTGTTTTTGTGACAGCTCATTGTAATGCCTTCCCAAAGCACTTCTTTTCCTCTTTGTATGGCTGATGTAGAACAAAAACTTGAATTTTACATTTAGAGGGTTAAGCCAGATAATTGTGGCAGGAGTAGTGGAGTGCATCGCTGTGATGTCTCCTTCGTATTTGTGAATTGGGCTGTAACGGGGTGCATGCCGTGCCCCTCTGGACTTGGCCCTTCTCCCCCTCTTCTCAGAGACTCAGGGACACTTCAGGCTGGTGCAACACCCTTGCTCTTTATTTGTGATTGTCCCCACCACCAGTTTCCAGCTATATACAGGTTTTTTCTAATGGCATGGCCTACCCTAGGCCTGGTCAGCAACAGACTAGGAGACTCCCACCTCCATCTGAGCCTGACCTCCCCTCCTGGTCTCCACCCTTCTTTGCTCTTACTTCCTCACAGCCTTATAGCTCTTGCTAATGAGGCTGGCAGGTGGTCTGTTACTAGGCAAACATCAGGCTATCTACCCAGCCCCAACACAATCCCCCTGATTGGGGCTGGTGTGGCAGCAGCTGATTAAAGCCTCTCTAGCAGCACCCTGCCACACACCTCTGCCCTTAAGCCACTGCTAGGGGGTCTTTGTCCAGCCCCTTCTCCCTCTGCCTGGGATGCTACTCCGGGGAGGCCCACTGCTGCCCACGAGATGGTCCCCAGGGTCCTCTGAGCAGGGTTGGTCCATCCCCTAGTCACAAAAGGCACATTGGGTCGGGGGTGGACCATCCCACAGGTCTACTGCTACCCACAGGTCCTCAGACCAGTCACAGCCTTGCGGTTGCCCTCCTGGTTGCTCCCCATTTTTGGTCAGCAGGGGAGCCAGGTGGGTCTATACCTCATCCTGGCTGCCTGGGGCGACAGGTGCAGTTATCCTGCCCAGGGAGGTCTGGCTCTCCCTGCCTGGAAGCTCCACCTTCAGGCATTCTTTGGGGCCCTACATCCTCTTGGCCTTGGGAACCTTCCCCTGGGGTTCTCTAATGGGACATTCCTTCAGTCCCTTGCCCCCTACTGCTCTCCTGTCTTCACTCTGGCTCTGTTGTCTAGGTTCTTTCCCTCCTGTCCTCTTGGGACCTGGGTCCTCCTCCACGCTGGGCCACTGGGCACAAGGGTCTCCTCACCCGTCACAAGGGTCTCCCCTCCCTTCTTGCCGGGGGTCCCCTCCCACGGCCTCCTTTCCCCTTTGGGATGGGGCCCCAATCTGTTCCCAGTACCACAGGGTATGGTAACCCCTCTAGCATACCCAGCAGTTGCCAGGCAAACTGGCCCCCAACTTCCAGGGCTAGTGAAAACTGTGCTTCCCAAATGAACTGAATCTAATTAAACATGAATATCAAGTTATAAAGAAAGAATATTAAAAAAAAACAAATTGCAGAGATCAGATTTAGTTGCATGGAATGCAAAGGTATCCAGCACAAACTGTGCAGTGTAAGGCCTGCAATAAAAGCAACCAGTTTGAGAAATAAGTGTTGTGCTCAGCAGAAATAACAAAGGAATAAAAAAATGAAATTCATTCATGAGCACAGAGTTCATTGATAGGTCCCTGAATACCAGGGGGGAGGCTGGAAGTAGTCCGGGGGCAGCTGACTACAGTAGGCCCTGCGTCTATGTCAGTGTGTTTCGGTCAGGATCCCCACTGACCACCGGTAGTGGTGAAGGCCGCTACCAGGGCCCCGGGCTGGAACGCAGAGGAGTGGGTGGGCCTGCTTTCCCCCTGCCACCCGTAACCGGGTGGCAGACTCCCCCTCTTCCCAGCCTAGTGTCAAGAGGTCTGCCTTGCTCCAAAGGGCCAGAGTTAACTACTGTGTTTGTTGGAGCCCCGCCCGACCCAAGGGCTGGGCCCCTATTGACTGTGCCACTGCTCTGCCCTGCCCCAAAGGGCCAGAGCCGAGAAATTACTGCTGTGTTTGTTGGTGCCCCGCCCGACCCAAGGGCTGGGCCCCTATTGACTTTGCCACTGCTCTGCCCTGCCCCAAAGGGCTAGAGCCGATAAACTGCTACTGTGTTTGTTGGTGCCCCGCCCGACCCAAGGGCTGGGCCCCTATTATTTAACTCTGTCGCTGTTCGGTCCCGCACACAGGGCCCGAACCGCTGGAGCGGGCTGCGGTCCCCAAGGCAGAGGCCCTTGGATGACGAGACCAGGCCGGTGTGGCTCCCTCCTCCCCAGGGAGGGTTGAGCCCCGGCACCCCCTCATCCACAGTAGGAATTTCCCAAGTCAAACAATCTGAACGAAGATATTCCTAAAGGCTTTATACCAGGGGAAAGCTAAAATGCAGCAGCCACATTAATATATTAATCTACTTTAGTGCAGTATCTGACAGAGGAGAACAAATGACTTCCCTGGGCTTGAAAACATGTACATGTGTAATGGACAGAGGGGAGCAACAGAAAGGCAAAATCACTTAAACAGGAAGGAATGTGTCACATATTGTATGATTACCAGAATCGGGACTTGAGGTAATTTCTTAGGACAAAATGCTCCCTTCCACTTATGCAAGAGGAAGGGAGCCTAAACCCATCCCAGCCCAGGTAGAAGAGAGAAATACCAGCTCTGTGACATATTACTCCATGACTATTACTATTTATAGTAGCATCTAGATGCCCCTACGACGCAGTCTCAGTGTGCTAAGCACTGTACATACCCAGAATAAAAGACAGTCCCTCTCCCAAAGACCTTACAATCTGGGGACAGGCAAAGGGAGGGCCGAAGGAAATATCAACCTCATTTTCCAGATGGGAAGATGAGCATAGAGGTGCTAAGTGTCTCACCCAACATCACATAGGAAGTCTATGGCAGAACCAATAATTGAACTCAGAAAGTTTGAGTCTGAGCACTTAGATGTTAAATCCAGTGCCTTACTCACAAGACCATCCTTCCTCTCTCACCCACTAGAAGCTGCTCTTCCAGGCTCAGGTGCTGGATGAATGAAGTTGGGGACATGACTGAGTGAGAGCACTGGCTGTATCACATTCTCCTCCTTAAACTTTCTACCTATGGGCAGGAGCGGCGCCAGGGTTTTTGGCAACCTAGGCAGGGGTCCTTCTGCGCTCCGGGTCTTCGGCGGCAATTCTGCGGCGGGTCCTTCACTCGCTCCAGGACCAGCCGCTGAAGTGCCCCGAAGACCGGGAGCACGGAAGGATCCCCCTGCCGCCGAATTGCTGCTGAAGACATGGAGCATGGAAGGACCCCCCGCCGCCAGATTGCCGCCAATTGGGAGCGCGGAAGGACCCCCCGCCGCCAAATTGCCGCCGAGGGCCGCAAAAATGCCGCCCCCCCCAAATCCAGGTGCCCTAGACAACAGCCTAGGTTGCCTAAATGGAAGCGCATGCCCTGCCTATGGGACAGGCTAGCACGTGTTAGTCATCAATAAATTATGTGGGTTCCCCTATGAGTGGTGAACATAAGGCTAAACACTTCAGACCAGGGGGAGTCACACTCAAGTGTGGGAGGGAAAATCCTATATCTGGAAAGTGTCAGCCTCCCTCTCGTGCCCTTACAATCTAGCTACCCCCTTGGGAAAGATGAGTAAGTCTTGGGTTTGAACTGAAATGAAACAGAAGTGATGTCAGAGGCAATTTTCAGAAGACTGGAGGCTTCAACAATTAAAGCAATTACTGTATTTGCATTTTGAACACATTTTGGTAACAAACTCCAGATAGCTGAAGGAAGGTCTTGCAGTTAAAGGACAGCGGATCCAGATTCTATTCTTGACTTTGTCATAAGCCGGCTGTGAAACCTTGAACTAGACACTATCTCTCTATGCCTCAAGTTCCTCATACATAAGGAAAAGATAATAACTCCTACCTCTCAGGCATATAGTGAGCTCCAGTTAAAGTATGCAAAGCACACTGAGATCTTTGTCTGAAAGGTACTATATAGTGTAAAGTATCCTTCTGATATGAGAATACAGTGTTTTAGAAACAGTCCTCTAGATGGGTTCAGATCTCTTCTGGTTTAATTCAAAGTTGTGAGATCAGGTTATTATTATGATCTCATATATCACTAATTGAGAGTTGTTTTATGGCACTCATTAACAGGGTTGCATGCACATTACAACCTAGAAGCTCTGGGTTATCACTGATGCTTGCAGTTGCTATGACAACAGAGTTTGTATGCATCTCTCAAAGAGCCTTTTTTTTAAAAAAGGCTCCTTGAAAGAGTGAGTTATTTAGCATCCAGCATGCACAGGCAGGTTTAACCATCAAAATGTTCTGCTTACAAAATGACAGGCAATGTCTTCCTTTAGTTTTCCCATAGCTAATATATTATAGTCCTGCATTCATACCACTGTATTTAAGAATCTGTCAGGGTTTTTATTAAGCTTCCCCATTTTTCAGGGAAATATAACTGGACTGGATTTCAGTGTGCCAGGCTTTAGCTATGTTATTGTCACTGACATTAATGGGAATTGCCCAGATCAACTTTCTTTTAAGACTTTTAAACATTTATACTATAACATCATTGGTCAGAAACAACAACAACAACAATAAAATATTTAGCTAAATGGGAAACAACATCACTTCTGCCATTTTCAAATGAAAGTGAAACGACTAGGAGTCTATATATGTTGGGGGCTTAGAACCAGCTGTGTTATTATATTTTGGTACTACACTTTTCTGGGTATTCCCACTAGCTACCTCTGTAATAACTATTACATTTCTTAACCTTTTCCAAGTAATCATGCTTCTAGGGATACACTGACAGAGCAGACTTTGGGAACTGCTTCGAATTTCAGTAGATATAATAATTAAGAAGAAGAAGAAGAAGAAGAAATATTGTGCTTTGTACTTCTCTAGCACTTTCCATCTGAGACTATCAAATGGATTAAGCCACTCAGCACTCATCAGATAATTAAGTATTATTATCCCCATTTTATTGATATGGGAACTGAAGCACAGAGAGGTTAAGTGACTTGTTGGAAATCACATAGAAAAACTGTGACCAAATTGGAAACTGAATTAAGATCACCTAACTCCCATTCCTTGGGATTTAATCGCTAGCTTATCCTTCTTTCCTTCCTAGATAGGCATGTAAAGGGCCAGAGCTAAACGAGCTGATGATCTGGCTCAATTTTTAAAAAATACTGTATATTTGTTTTAATATAAAAAAGATTTAAGATGAATACATTTATTATTATTTACTTGTATTGTGGTATTGCCACAAGGTCCCATTCAGTACTGGCTCCCCACTGTGCTAGATGAGGCACAAATGCAGGAAGAAATGGTTCCTGCCCTGAAAAGTTTACAGACTAGTTTCAAACTTAGCTTCAGTTTGATTTGCAATTTCTTGTAGGTGGAGAAGTAGAAGTGAATCTGGAGGAGGGTGTTGAAGGGTGAGAGGCTAGTGGCGTTTTAGATCACTTACAGAGACTATTGTGGGTGAAGAAGCTAAATGGATGCTCAAGGCAGGCATCATTTATGGAGAAACGGAGGTGGGAAGTCGTGTTTCTGCAGAAACTTCAGATGGTGTTAAACCCACATCCATTTGGGGTGAGTGGTAGCTCTGAAAGTCAGCGGAGTAAATGGGGACAGAAGGGAGGTTTAATGGCTGCATTGCTTTAGCAGTGGTGGAGGGAAGCATTATGCTGGTGTACATCAGAATCCCTGCTGAGACACTTATACTAGGAGTATAGCACTGGGTGGTACCCCAGGGGCCTGCAGCCTTCCTTGGTCATGCCACCAACTCATCCCCAAACATTCCGTTTGAGTGGTATTACACTGACAGACGAGTTAGTGCCCAGCCTTTGTGGCACCTTTTCTCCTCAATGCACCCTTGGTATGACAACCTCATGTAGCTCACGTGCCCAGCCTTTATTACATTTAAAGGGATGATTTTTACTTAAAAATATTTTTTGAGCTTCCTGTGGGCAGACACAGCATCATACCGAAAGGAAACGTATCATTTGCAGATGCTGCATCCAGTGTCAGAAATGATAAACCAGTTTCTGTACTACTTTGAAAGGTAATAATCTAACATTTACCTAGCGCCTTTCATCCTGAGGGATCCCCCAGCAACGTGCAGGAACCACGTCACTGCACCTGAGGGAGGGGAGGGATAGCTTAGTGGTTTGAGCATTGGCCTGCTAAACCCAGGGCTGTGAATTCAGTCCTTGAGCGGGTCACTTTAGGGATCTGGGGCAAAATCAGTACTTGGTCCTACTAATGAAGGCACAGGGCTGGACTTGATGACCTTTCAAGGTCCCTTCCAGTTCTAGGAGATGGGTATATCTCCATTGTATAAAAATAAAAAAAAGACAGTTCTTCCAATAATGCAAAACAACAATATGTGAACAGGAAATGCAGAATAGCACACCCAGTTGGACCTAGAGGATGGTGGGGTTGATAGGTCATTTTTAAAATCGAAATACTGCCCTGTCTTGAAAATCCATTCATAGGAAAAATCAAGACAATTAGAATAAAATGACCACCAACCTCCTGCACTTTGTGACATCTACCATCATCCTCACTGCTTTGCAATGGGGGTGCAGCACAGAGATAGCTCCAGTGGCTCTAAAAATTCCATCCTGATGGTATTGGATAGAGGCCATATCTCGATATTCATACCACTTGCATTTTTAGTAGCTATTAGTAAGGTCATACTAACTCACCTACATAATATATATGGAGTAGATGATACAGCACTAAACTGGCTACAGTCATTCCACAGATGCAACAAACACCATAAAAAAGGATGTCACAATGCCTAGAACAGCTATTTCAAACTGACCTCAAGTAAGATCAAGATACATTTCTCCTGTGATCTGATCCTTCCACTGTCTTCCAGTCCAGTTCTATCATCAATTCAAAGCCTTGGTCCTGATCTTCAAAGGCAGTAACAGGTCAGGCCCCAGCTAAATCAGTGACTGTGTTCTGCATTTGCGATCAATCACCTTGACAATTCTGCATGTCTGGGACTGTACAACTCACAAAGTCCAGGATAAAGCATGTGAGAGCTGTAGAGAAAGTATTTCCAGTCAGAAGGGTTCAATGAGGAAACCAGCTTGTAGAGGAGAACAGACTAATCTGAAGTCTGACAATGTTTAGGACACACTGCAAGACCTTCCTTTTTCATAAAGCTTTTCTATCACCGTGATAATAGAAGAAAAAATTATTCCCCTAGAAGAGCCTTGTGTGATCAGGAAGGAGAGAAGAGCAGAAAACCCCTTAATATCCATTGGCGATCTCACCACCATGTAGGGCAGTGTTCCCTATATATGTTTATTCATTCATGCTTATGCTTGTTTCACTGTTCACATTTGAATTTATTGTATTTGCATTAAAATAATTAGTTATAAGGTATTTTGGATAATGGAATCCATCTTTTAAAATGGAGTCCAGTATTGGTTGTTTACAACTCACTTTCATACCTTTTCGTTTGACAGGAAACAGGGTTTGCCACAGAAACTTCCTCTGAGGAGGCTGGATCAAACTGGTCTGGACGAGAACTTTCACGATGGCATAAAAGGGCTGCACATCCTGTCAGCGGGGCTGTCCGTCTGAAAGGCAGCCAGCTACGCACGTTTTTGCAAGCATTGAGGACTTCCTTCACCATCTTACCTGGTCTATCCTACTGATCTGGCTATCTTCCACCTGAATCCACTTACCTAGTTCCTGGTTCCAGTCGTGATTGCCAACACCAGCAGTCTCCTGGTTCCAACACAGTGAAGCTCCTCCTGTCCCCGGTAACCACTGGATGCACAGTTTCAGGTCCAGGTCCCTACGAACCCAAGCAACGGAGAGACTGTCACTTAACACCTGCAGCTAATCCCACTTGAGAGCCATCCTTCGAGATACAGTACAGGTCTGGGATACTTTGGTTTAGTTCGTTTTGTTAGAAGTGTAAATTGCCAAGGGTTGTCTTGGGGACTGGGTTTCAGGTCCATCTTTGGGCAACCACATTGCTGTTTTACGTTTTTAATCTGTTTTATTCTCCCCCCTTCTCCCTGACATTGTTACTAATATTTTTAATACATTTCCTGTTTGTTTTTGATGAATTTTCCTCTCTAGTCTTAGGTTACCTACCTAGTGGGCAATGGGAAGATTTTATTTAACTTAGTCCCCAGGTGATTAGATACTGATATTGCCAGTCAAAGAACCTGGCCCTGTTACCTGAGTCCGTGTAACAATCATGTAGGTGAGCGTTTAGATACAACAATGATGGATGCTAAAACCTAAGATAGAGGACATAATTACCCAACATCTGTATTTTTGAAATCAGTCCATTAGATTTTCAGTGATCATGAATGGTCAATCTCAGTTTTATATTGCATCTGAAAATGGCACCTGCACAAGAGCAAAGCCCACTGGGGCACTGATTTATTACTAACTCAGAGGTGAGCATGCTACATACTGAACTGACCACACCACATCTGTGTCGCATCCATGTACTGCCACAGGATGACTCTGCTTGGCTTCTGAGAGATGAAGGGATCACAGCCCAAAGTAATATGGCTGCAAGCCATGCTTTGAAACTAGTTTAACTGTCTGGAGAAGAATGTAGTTGTTTAAACATTTTGTTTAAATATTAAACAATAAAGTCCTTCCCTAAACTGCTAAAACAATGGCACCAGGTAGAAAGCAGCTTAGCCTCCTGGACACTGGAATGTCACACTGGAAGTATCCCAAATGTTATAAAGGACCTGTTTTCAGCTAAAATGCTACTGGAGGCACAAGCTCTACCTCAATGAAGGACCTGTGCAGTATTACTGCTTTACCCTTATACCAAGCATTTCCTCCAGAGATTTCAACTGGCTTTACAAAAGTGGGTACAGCATTATCCCATTTTGCTGATGGAGTAACTGAGAGATTGAGTTACTTGCCTACTATAAAAGAAGTGTCAGAACTGGGAGCAGAATGCAGAGCTCTCTATTCCTTGTCCTGTGCTCAGACCAGTTGAACACAGCTATCAGTTTCCAGTTCCTAGCTGGGATGTCGCACCTATTATATCCAAGGCTAATTTTAACATGAGACATCACAGAGATGAAGCAAACCCAAGTCTTGTTATACTGAACATAGCATTCATGCTTATATTACATTGTATGTGTGTGTGTGTGTATATGTAGTGGTGGTGTGGGTGTTTTGTACCTACACAAAAGCAAAATGCCAATGCAATGAAGCTGCTATTTCCCTTCATATAATGACATTCTGTTTACAGTTAAATATATAGGTTTCTTTCTTATGCCTGTCATTCAGGGTAATAAATGTGTGGCTTTTTTTTTAAAATGCAGAAATTCCTTTTGTTATGTTATTTTAAAGGGGTTGTGTGGATATTTCAGTAATGAAAGGTTTTAACTACAGCACTTGAAGCATGGTCTATGTCCTGGAAAATCAGTTTTTAAATGTCTAAAACACTGACAATAAAGTATAACTGTTTTGTACAGCATCTTCCATGAGAACTATATCCCATAACTCTTCACTGAGGTGAATAACACAGACATTGAATTAAACAGCACCACGACAGAAACATTGAGAGCCATAGGTAAATGTGAAAATAATCTAGATTCTCATCTGTGGTTTCAGTGCAGCTGTGCTTGGTGCTGAACTTGAAGGTGGGAGTGAGAAGGAGTGTCATGGTGGTTTTATATCATTGCTCTATCCTTTCCCCAATCCTCGGGCCAGCCAAGGTCTGGTTTGGACCCTGGCACGAGTTAGAGTGGCCTCAGAACTTCTTTAATTTTCTCTAGGTATTAATAGCCCCACAAGAGGCTAGGGATCATCAGAGAGCAGCAGTTGTTAGCACACCCTTTCCCTTGGCCATGCCACCTACCACAGAGGCTGCAAAGTTGGGTGGGGTGAGATATAGGGTTGGCATAGCTGGTTATATGAAGCCCAGGGATCCCCTCCTGCTAGTAGTATCTTCAGCCAGTTGGTCAAGTCAGTTGTGTGGTCACTTTGCATAAAGGAGTCCATACTCTGGGATTTAAAGAGGGATTATTTGCTTATTGATTTTCCTCCTTCTGTGAAGCTGAGAGAGAGGGAGAGATCTGGAGATCCAAGAATGGCCAAGTCAGCATTATGTAGCTTGAAAAAACAATCAGCCCTTCACTTACCCACAAAAATTCCCAAAATTGTAATACATGGATTGTGACCATCCTAATGAAGCAGCACTGATGTGTTGCTTGGGAGAAGGGAAGGAGGGAGGAAGAAGCTGTCACAATTTCCCATCTTGTAATTTACAGTGTCTTTGACTGTCACATGTGACAAGTGTCAGATAGTGAATTATTCCAGCTGGTTTAACTGACAGAAGGAGTTTTCTTTCTCTCCGCCACTGCGTTTCACCCAAGCCAGTCACAGGTAAATCCAGGACTGGAGTTATATGCCTCTCCGCTGATGGGACATTTCTATTGCTCCTGACCACACATGCTGCCCATTTGTAGCAGGCATTGCAACATCTCCCAGTGCCTCAGGCATTGGTTCATCTCAGTTTCTATTATTTTCTGCCAGTGGCACACAGTAGTTTAGTCTTCTGAGAGCTGTATACTTGAGTCTAATCCAGATTATTGGGTCAATATGGGGTAAATGGGTGTCGTTTAGTGTCCTGTGATATCTAGGAGGTCAGACACAATTGATCTGGGGGTCCATTCTGGCCTTAAACTCTATGACTCTGTTTCAAGTTATGAGTGACTGAAAATACAGAGCCAAATTCTCTGCTCTGCTGAAGTCAATAGAACTGCAGCAATTTACACACACAAAGAATCTGGCCCAAGAACTATTCCTAGGGGTTCTTTGCTTGGCAGCTGCGTATGAGGTCTTGGTGAACAATAGGCGTAGTGATAGTGAAGGTGCATCATAGAGACTTATGAGCATAGGAATGGCCATACCACATCTGACCAGAGGTTCATCTAGTCCAGTATCTTGGCTCTGTCAATGACCAGTACTAGATGCTTCAGAGGAAGATACACATAAATCCTTGTAATGGACAATTATAGAATGGCCTGCCCACAGGGGAAATTTCATCAATGTTTTATGCATTGAAATATGAGGGTTTGTAGCCCTTACGTTTTTCTTCCTGGCTAGTGTCTCTGATGCATATAAATACCTAATTTAAGAAATAAAATTCTGCTATGTTTTTAGACTCAAAGATATCTTGTGGCAATGAGTTCTATAGGTTAATTATGTGTTGTGCAAACCAGTATAGTGATGCAATAAACACTATGGGCAAGCAATGGAGAAGAGCAGCATGACACTGACAAATAAGTTACCCTCTGTACCCATTTTCTCCAGAAAGAAGCTTGTACTTGATAAAAACGTAGTTGACAGGAAACAAACGTTTGAAAATACATTTTTCAAAAGCAATACGTCACTTCTCTTCAGTCAATGAGACTTAGGCTTCTAAGTGTCTTAGGGTCATCTGAAAATTTTATCTGTAAACTTCTACAACCATTAAGAAAAACCAAGGAAGCAAAACTAGATGAATCAGAAAGGTAGTTACTATCAAAGACATTGTAAGTTGAAACAATGATTAAAGATTTGAGAAGCAAAACTCCATGTTTGTTTGGGGAGAGGGGTAGAACTGCTGTTAGTTCTTTTTCTGTGCTTAACACCTCTGATTGGGTGAAAATACAACATAGAGGAAGAAAAGTTGTCATGTGCATAGCAAACATAAAATAACACTAAGAAACAGATAAAAACCACCAGCCTCCCAGGAAGACAGCACCACTAGAAGAGGTGAGGAAAACAGTTATTGAAGCACTAGCTTAACTTCTAAACTTCAGCATAATGGTAAAAAGTCTGCTTAGTCTCTTTTGCTCATAGATGTCCTGTATAATACGTGTGTATGGTGGTGCTGTCTGAGTGGCTAGTGGGTAAAACTCACTGTGGCTGTAGTATATAGTATCTGGCTGAGTTGTTTGATGGCTGTACACAGAGATTTCCCTCAGGGTGGGATCCTGCATATACTGTGAGGAGAAGTGGGGCGGGAAAGGAAAGGAGGAGAAACGAGCAGTTCCAGCAGTACCAGAGCTATGCTGTCAGTGCATAGCAGTTGCCTTAGATCAGGCAGCTACAAACGCAGGATTTGACATTCAGTGCTATGCCTTTGAAAAGGAGCAGCACGCATCCGCAACTGTCATGTGCTGCAGATGGTCAGCTACTCACCAGACAGTTGGCATGGCTGGCCACACTCTCTGCTCAATACATCAGACATCTTCCCCCACCACTCTCCAGAATGGCTAGGGTGCAACAGCAGGCATAGTTTCTTGTCTCCCTTCCTATTAGTCTTGAATGTTAGCTTGGAATCCTGACCACCTGCTGCACAGCAAGGAAAATCAAGATAGCATTTGGGCCCTCTAAACTCTCAGTCATGGGACCTCTGGTTTAAGGGAAACTAAACATATAAAGGAGAGTTTCAGCTTTCTTCAGAGAGACACCTCTATTTTCTAGCCATTTTCCTTGCAAGGAGGGTCTTGGAAATCTAAACCAATGTGAATCAGCGATTAGGTCTGAAAGCCACAGCCACTGGCCTCCACATCTTCATCAGGGGAATGGGCTGGGGAGTTAGTAGGGCTAAAGATTCCACCCCCCTACACATGCTTTTAATGTAAAATGAGTTAGTTACGTGTATCTCCAAGAAATTCTCCTCCTCAGGCTACTCCTGTGCCCAGGGATGTGATGATAGTGAATAGGATATGGAGGTGCCGAGAGAGGAGCAGAGTTGGAACATGGTGGCAGAATATTGGTTCATCGGTCAGCCCCCAAACACTAAGACTGGCTCTGAGGAACAGGCTACTTACAGTCTCTTCCCCCACCAGCCCAGGGCCTGCCCCTTCAAACCTTCTCTTTGCCCAATTTTAACATTATGAGGAACACATTACTAGGAGATTGTCCAGTCCCCTCATCTTATCAAGGAGTCTATTTCCAAGAAAACAGAACTAACATATAATTGGGCTTGGAAGAATTGGATTTTTATCAGTAAATGTTAGTAAGCATCAATTTCACTGCACACACACACAAACCAATGAAAAAATGTTTCCATCAATGATGATAAAAATTTATCGATAGGCAAAGTAAGAAAAATGCCACTTGAGAACTTCACATTAGAGTTTGATTTAAGGATATTAACTTTGTATATTTTGATGTGATGTTGATAATTTGTGTTTTTTACAGTTTATAAACTTTTAACTTTTTGAATCTAAACATCTAGAGTCATTAAATAATTGCCTGACAGCTCCCCAATTTTTTTCCACAACAGTAAAAATGTCAATAGATAAAAAATAAAAAATACTTTAAGCCCATAATTTCATGCAAATCTGAACATTTTAATTGATAAAAATCTAAAAATTGCTTACAAATAAACAATTATTGGAGCATTAAGGATGTATGTTAATGTTTTGTTATAACTTTCCCTCAATAAATATTTTTTGAAAATAAACATGTTATCCATTCTACCATGCCTCCATAGATTTTTTTTTTTCTTTTAAAGAACTACAAACATTAGTTAGCAGACTCTGTGTCTCTCTGAGGTGAAATGGCTCTGGTGCGCCTCCTGGGGTTTGGACTCTGCATAGTGCACAGTTTAGCCCCATGTGATCACTTCTGATGTTACAGAAATAAATACTACTACAGTTAAATAAAATAAGAATAGGAATAAATCACCAGGTAAAAGTAGTATTAAGTAGTAATAAGCAGCCCTGATTGTCTACTGCTGGCCATGTCTCTTTTAGAATCCCCCTCATGAATAGTAATCAGCATGAACAAGTAGGGTGGGGATCAGATTTCTAGTGAAATCCAAATACTAGAGATATCAAGGATTCCATGGAAAGGACAAAATAAATAAAATAGGGGAAGGAGAGAATTATACATGAAACAGCAGGAATAACTGAGCCAAAAATGCCACAATAGGAAATGCTGAAGTGTTTGTATGTGCAAAGAAAGGGAGATCAATTTTACTCATGTACATGCGAACTCTCCAGAAAGCCTAATTCACGTAAAGAGAAAGATCAAAGAAAACAGTGGAATTAGAAGGCTGAATTTTAATACGCTGCTGAGTGAAGACTAAGGAAACTCTTAGAGATGAACGTATTTTGGAGATCAAAGTTTAGCCGGAGATGAAAGATAGAATAACAGACTAACATTTTGTATCTGCCCCCTCTCCCATAAGGAATTCTAGCTTTATTTATGAGACCACCAGACCTGTTTTACTAAGGAGAACATGTTAGATGCATCAGTGATTCTTAACTTTCCTATTTTGGCCCATCCTGCTTCCACTGGCAGGATTGGGCCTCTGGTAAATTTAAGAAAGAAAATAAACTAGACACTTGAAGTTGTTTGTTTTAGGTATCTTGATTATCATATAAAATCCAAATACGCCCTTAGTCACTAAGGATTAACAGGGCTGTCAGTGTGCTAAGCAGGATACTAAATGTGAACCAAAGTGAGTTCTGGGTAGTAAAATGAATGAATGTGGCAATATAACATTAAGGAAGTACTGTCTGGAAACACGAAAAGACAAAAGTGGATGTCAAAGTAATGTTAAGGGGCTGGTTTACTATAGAACTGGCCTTGGGAGAAGGTGACTGGCTTGGGTGCTGCACTTATCACACTGGTGCCATGGTACTGTATCTTAGTGGCATCTAATGGTACTCTTAAGGGAAAGTCCTGGGCTTGGTGCTCACTGTGAGTGTTTGGGTTGGATGCTGTGTGGATGGTCAGAAGCTGAGTTGAAGAATCTTCTTCCACAGACCACAAAGTGGAGTCGCATCTGCAAAGCCCAGGGAAAGTTAGGAAGATCCAATTTCTAATTCTGCCCTGGGCCTCCCTCTGTGCTGACTACTTCATCCCCTGCCTCCTTATGGAACTGCACAAGGAGCACCTGCAGAGATAGGCAGCGTGTCCACCCTCTATGTGCCCCTCCTGTATCCTGCCTTCCCCTGAGACAGATGAGGGTTAAAAAAAAAAAAAAGACCTATACTGAAATATGTGAATAGAAATAGCAAATCCCTCCTGCTTCCTGGGCTAGCCTTGATTTCCTCCCAAAACCAGGAAACTCAGTTAAAGGAAGATTCTGAGCCCTTTGCTACTTTAGAATGTGTGACTAAACAGCAGCTGTAATAGACATATACATGTATACAGCTTTTAATAATCAAACTATTTAACCTATCGGTCATAATGATCCTTAAGTCTCTGTTCCAGTACTTCACATTCATTTAATATTTATCTGAACACTATCTCACAGGTGGTGAATCAATGTAAGAAAGCTAATACACTCAATGATATCACGGAGGGGACATTTACCCTCAAATTCGCTGATACAGTGAATGTGGAGACAAATCTGGTTATGATTAGCATGTCCTTGCTAACCAGCAGTAGCCAAGAAAGTGAGCATCAAGCCGAGAGCATTGCAGAAAAGACCTTCACCTTAAGGAGGGGCTGTGCATAGCTGACATGGATTGATTTAACTACTATTCTGTTAAAACCCTTTCTGAATCACCGCAGGCTATTGTACAGCTCAATACTTAAGTACTTTTTAAATGCATATTATTTAATTGACAGATCATTACCGCTCCTTTATAACCATTACCGTCCATCATATTGTGGTAACCAGAGCATGTAGCTGTCATTAAGTTAATACCACTATAGGTACTAGGAAAGGATCTGAGGAAAAGTTACTGCACATGTATTTATAATGGAAACTGCAACTCAACCTTAACTATAGCAGTGCAAATGTGCTACTGTAACACATGGCATTTTAATGCATAATTTAGTGATTTCAGGGATGCCTCTTCCTAGAATAATGTTAATAGCTGTTCTTATTACTTTCCAAAAATGCATTAGTCCCACAGTGCCGCATATTTCAAAGCAATGGTTTCAGAGTCTTGTGTTATACTTCCCACCCATTTTCTACAGTCTTTTAAGCTGAATCCCTGCACCAGCTGTACAAGTAAAGGACATCAGAGGGCATACTGCTACATTATGATCCAGTGAAGAGAAGAAGGTACTGCTATATCTAAATCAACGTTCCATAGCATGCATTCTGAGTTGGCAAATAAGCTCTTATACATTTAGCTGTCATAAGATTGCCATATATTGCTGTGGTAATGGTGATACATGTCAGCAATTTCTTCTTCCTTTGCTGATCAGATACTCCTAATTCCTTTTTACCCCAACTATCCTTAGTGTGCAAACACTAATTTGCAAGTTTAAATAGAAATGCTGTTTTGGAAGATAAGATTTTGTAAATAAATATAGTATCTTCCCCGGAAGAGGAGGAAATTATTTCACATTATATTAAAGAATTATTTAGATAATATTAAATCTGCTCCAGCTTACAAATTTTAGATATAAACAAATTTTACTACCCACATTTCTTATAAGTGGTATAGTCTAATATTTTATGCTATTTTAGAAGTTGATATGTTTATATAATACTGACAGTGATGGACATTGTCACATATTGTACCTACAAAATCAGTACCATTTACTGGATCAAAATAAAAATTAAGTAAAATCAAAGTTAATCAGCTCTTGTAACTATATGGCCATCCTATTAAATGGTACCAACAAAGTATATTTTATAATAACCATATTTTGGACTAGTTAGCTCCTTGCACCCATATAATCTAAGAAATTTACTGCACTAAAGATTTAAGGCTCACAATACTGAGAGGTAAGTACTATTATTCCTTTTACCAGGAACCTGAGGCAGAGAGGTTAAGTGATTTCCACAAGGTCACACAGAAAGTCAGTGGCAGAGCTAGTAGAACTCAGAGGCTTTGTGGCCCAAGGCCAGTGCTTCAGCTGCTAGTTAATGCTGCCTTTTATTGAAGCTGCAGAGGGCAAAAGTGAGTTAACATACAATTATACTAAGGCAATGTGTACACTACCACTTATATCAGCAAAACATATGTTGCTCAGGGGTGTGAAAAAACACACACCCCTGATCAACATACATTTTGCTGGCATAAGTGGAAGTGTGAACAGTGCTATGTCAGAGGGAGAGCTTCTCCAGCTGACACAACTACTGCTGCTCATTGAGGTGGTTTTATGTCAATGGGAGAGCTCTCCCCTGTTGGCATAGAGTGGCTACACAAGTGATCATACAGTGGCACAGATGCATTAGTACAGTTATGCCACTGTAAGCTTGCTAGTGTAAACATTGCCTTAGTGTCACCATTGTGATGAGGCAAAGGAGAGGAAGGGTATTATCTTTGGCCCAACAAGCTCTTTCTTGCTTCTTCTTTTTAGGGACAAACAAGTGACACAGGAAGATGTTTTTGTCTTCAGAGCTTGTGATCCCTTTAGAAACCTTCAATGACTGGCCAGGCGCCAGTCACCCAATGCTAGATTGCAACCCTTAGACTTGTGCATGGAAGGTCACCTGTAAGTTTGGATAGGCCCCTAGTTATGCGATGGTGTCCCAATTTTTGGATATGTGGAGGGTTCTCTCTGCGGCTTGGGACTCCATAAGTCAAGGGGTAGGGACAATATTGTTTTGCCTCCAGTACTCCATTGGGAATGCACAGGAAAGTTACTGCTGCCTGAGGGTGCATTAGTTTTCTTATAGAGTCTCTCCATGCTTTGGGATTCCCCTAAAGGAGGATCTACTAGAGGAAACCTTGGCAACACTACTCCAATGTAGTAGTTGCCCCTTTTAGACCTGGGCCGCTAGTCAAAGTTCAGATGTTCCAGCTGAGAGTACAAATTGATGGTGGAATCTGGTGTGCTTTGATACAATTGGGTTTATTTACACAGAAAGTACAAAGTCCTGCTTCTCTGAACAAAGGAAGAACCAGGAACAAAGGGAGCAATTTCTTAACTTACAGCTCCAAGCCTCTTTAGCCAAGACACCCAGAAATGCGCTTTCTGGCTTTTTCCAGGATCACACTGTGCTCCCAGGCTACTGCTTGGCTTTCTTGCTTTTTGTTTCTGGCTCACTTTCTGTTTTGTATGTTCTCAGTCCTTGTGTGTTCTGCCTTCACACACACACATGCACACTCTGCCTCACCCCAGTAAAACCCTACACTCACATGGTGCTAGTTTCTGGGTGTCATAACATTTTTTCCCAGATCTGGACCTTAGCGTCCAAAATATGGGTGTTAGCATGAAAACCTCCAAGCTTAGTTACCAGCTTGGACCTGATAACGCTGCCACCAGCCAGGGATTTATAAGGTGCCTAGCTCACTGTGGTCTCCCCAAAACCTTCCCTGAGGGACCCCCAGACTCAGATGCCTTGAGTCTTACAACAAAGGGAAATAACCCCCTCCCCTTGTTTCCTTGTTACTTCCTCCCAGGCTCCCCTCCCTGGACGACCCTAGGAGATTCCCTGCTTCCAGTCCTGGAAACACAAGTACCGAGAGGTCTAATCTCTCCCCCCTCCTTCACCCAGAGCGTATGCAAAGTCAGGCTTGGTAATTCTAACACAAGAGATTTTCCTCCTGACTTCTTCCTCCCACCAATTCCCTGGTGAGCTGCAGACTCAATTCCCTGGAGTCCCCACTAAAGAAAAACTCCAACAGGTCTTAAAAAGAAAGCTTTATAAAAAGAAAGAAAAGTACATTAAAAATAGTCTCTGTATAAGGTGACAATCTACAGGGTCAATTGCTTAAGAAAAAAAAAAGTGAATAAACGCCTTATTCCAAAAGAATACAATTTAACACATTCCAGCAACTACACACATGTAAATACAAAAAAACAATATAAACTTATTGTCTTACTATCCTTGTACTTACAACTTGGAAACAGAAGATTAAAAAGCCAGGAGATAGAAAAATCACTCTCAGAGCCGAGAGGGTCAGACACAAGACAAAGAACAAAGAACTCACCCCCAAAACTTCCCTCCACCCAGATTTGAAAAAGTCTTGTTTCCTGATTGGTCCTCTGGTCAGGTGTTTCAGGTTCCCTGTGTTAACGCTTTACAGGTAAAAGAACATTAACCCTTAGCTATCTGTTTATGACACTGGGCAGCCTCTTTTAGGCCTTGTTTTAGGTGTGGGCCCCTTAACTGTTATAACTACCTTCAATGAAGGGTGTGTTTTTAACTCAACCCATAAAAAGTTTCATCCAGCTCATAATATAGTGATGCTGCAAGACACCTGAAGGGTTATCAGGAGACCTCAGAGCCAGTGTGGAGCATAGAACCTCACTGCAGGTAGCCTTATGCCTCCAGCTGATTACAGGGGAATCCATGAGGTATGGAGGCTGGATCTATTTTTGAGGAAGGAGGCAAACCCTTCCTCTCCAACCCCCGTTGAAGAATTCAGAGACACTCAGAAGTGTGTGTGGGTGAAGGGAAGTGGGAAGGGAGAGTTTGAAAAAAATACACAGCATTAACTAGCTTGGTTAAAAACACATTGGGCCGGAGCCTCCACAGCTGTAAATCAGTGTAACTCCAATCACCATTGATTTTAGTGGATCTATGGTGAGCTCTAGTGGCTGGGGATCTGACCCATAATCAGCAAACTGAACATGCTGGTGCTCTTGACACAACAGCCCAAAAAGGCTGCTGCAGGAGGAGCTGTGATGTATCTTGTCGAGACACAAAAATAATTTTTAGTCTATCCAGAAAATCCATCATCTTCAGTTTGGCTGCTATGGCAATGCTCTAGGCCTGTGTGCTACCAATCCTTCAGAAGCTTTTGCTGAAAGCTAACTATACATGTGAAGAAAGCTGAGGTTTTAAAGTGGTAGAAAGCAGTGGTTCCCAAACTGTGGTCCTGGCCCAAAATGAGACCCCATCTCTGATGGTGTAGCCCCAATCATCAGTACTGTGCAGAGGATGCCATTTTGCTCAGTGTAGTATGACCTCACATGTATGGTGCACGTGAGATCATGATGCATGGAGCATGCCATTTTGCTTTACAAATGACATCCTCCTCACAGCATGACTTCACATGCACCATACATATGAGGTCACGCTGCACAGAGGATGCCATTTTGTAGAGCAAAAATGGCATCCTCTGTGCAGCAAGATCTCATATGTATGGTGTGTGTGAGGTCACACTGTGCAGAGGACGCCATTTTGTGCTTCAAAATGGCATCATCTGTGCTGTCTGGGGTCCTGGCAGGAAATATGTCACTAAAATGGGCTTGTACCTGTTTGGGACCTTGGAATAAAATAATAAAGGCAACTAGTAACCATTATGAACTAATCATCTGTCAAAAGGCCTTGAATGCCAAGTTTAAAGCAGGCTGAATTTTTATGGCCATGTTATTATAAACCTTGAAAACAGAGGTTTATATACTGGAAACGCTGACAAGCCCTGAGCTACAGTGCTATGAACAGCTAATTGAATCCCATATTCCCCAGTGTTCAAGGAATCAATAGCTATTAGAAACAAAGGGCACTGCCTTAAAAGCCCAATATGCATCTCATATGTATGGGGATTTTCTTAAGGCAAAAACCCAGCTATGAGACTCTAATATGGAAATATGCACCAGATGTCAGAGGGAGAACTGAGCTCTGAATATTTAGTTTGAAGCCTCATGCTAAAGCAAAATTCATGGACTAGCCCTAAGCAAACACCATCATTCTTTCTTTCCTTCTGAGTTAGTAGGATACAAAGTCTTGCATGCCAGTGTCAAAAATTGCCAGACCCATGGAATCTTGAGCAGGGCAAAGGCACTGATAGGAAAGGCAAATTTTCAATCAGGTTATGAACATACCAGAAAGAAAGGAAGAAAAGCTATCTATAGAAGCAAAGTGCTGCAGCTACACCATGGTCTCACAAGACCGACTAGTGACATTTACTTACTCACGCATAAAAATGACACCTTATGGTACATAGACTGCTGCTCAGCAATAACCTGCGGCTAAAAGAGCTGGTGGTAAAGGAACCCCAGCACCTTCTTGTGGCAGCAATACCTACCCAAAAATCGCGTGGACATGTACGTGGTGGCTGCTCCAGCCTGTGAAACAGCACGGAACTCCTTCATTAGCATGCAGGTGCCCTTCACTAGAGCAGTCTGCAGTGAGACAGAGAGAGATGTTCTGCAGGAGAAGACTGTACTTAAACACAGCTAACCAGTTACTTGCTCTTCTCTTTCTTAACAGAAAACCCACCAAGGCTGTTTTCGGATGGCTTTCACTTTTCTCATAGCTAAGCTGTATCCCGTATTGCTTCGAATAGATACTTGGTAGCAGGGTCAGATCAGGACAGCGTTACATCCTTTGTACGTGCATGTGTGAATTTTTCATGCTGGCAGGGAGAGGGAGAGGAAGAGAGAAATGAGAGAACCATCAGTTAAATATTGTGCATTCTCCAGGAATCGAATGGAAAGGATTTTGTATCCGCTGCCCATCATTATTTTTTTTTTTTGCAGTTGCTTGCTTTTAAGATACTGCAGTATTGTTTCCTAAAGCATGTTCAAAATTAGTCCCTGATTCAGCAAAGCACTTAAACACAAGTACATGAGTGGTCCCAATGAAACCTACTGAACTAGTCACATATTTAAATTAACCATGTGCTTACATTCTTTCCTGGATTCCATGGGAAGCTTTAAACACTTGAAGTCTGATACTATAGTTGCTCAAACTATTCCTTTAAAATAATATCTGCAGTGAATTTAGCTTTTTTATTTTTGTTAGCCCCTTGTTTGTGAGCCATCCTGATTTCTGTGATTATCCATTATCCGTGACTGTTCGTTGAATAGCCTCATTGAATAATTTTTGGGCTCCAGGTTGTTTGTTTTGATTATTTGCTTGCTTTGAGTATACATTATTTGTTTTATGTTATTGGAAAGCTAAGTCACATGGTATTTTTTGTGCTCCATGACTGGAGAACTGAAACTGGAGACTAATGAAAAACGAACTGTCAGCCATGAATTTTCAAATGAATAAACCCTCATGATTTAAACCATGTAACTTTTGGGATTCACAAACATTTTTGCTAGTACCTGGTAGTTCAGGAAATGTTTGGGAATGAGAAATATACTGACCCCACAAATCAGTGAGCTAAATTTGGTGGTTTTTTAGTGAAAATATGCACAAATCAGGTAGTTTATTTTATAGCATTTGAACACCTCCACAGTGTTCAATCAAAAAGGAGGGCCTGAATAAAGAATGATCAGAGTAGCCAATTTAATAGCAAGGCTTTTACTTCCATTAAAACAAACAGGGGCATAATATGATCCCCAAGTGGCAATCACAACCAGGCCTAACATTTCCTAGAAAGCAGGAAGTGATATTTGCCATAGTCAGGAAAAGATGACAGGACAGTGAACTGAAGGCTGGATCCTAAATCCATATTAACATTAGGCAGCTATGGTACCAAACTATCTTCTGTACACCCCACTACCAATGCTCATTGCTGTTTCCTGTTTCTTTCCCCTACTGGATAACTTGCTAATTTTTAACAATATTAACATATTTTGGGACAGATTCTCAGTTGTGACGTATTCATTGTACACCAATTTCATATAAAAAAGTTAGTGTAAAAAGTTCCCCAACAGGCGCTGTGGAGCACCATTTAAAGTGCGGGGCATAGATTTAACCCCTGCCATCTGACCCACCTCTTCGTATCTCAGCCCACCCCAGCAGTTTAATCCTCCATGCCCATGAGCCCCTACACCCACCCTCTCCAAACCTGAGTGAGTGACACTGTGACCAGGCACAAATTCTAACCCGAGTATTGTTGCGACTCTACTTGCCAGGTCACACAGCCCTCACTCAAATTTGGCCCAGCCACCCCTCCATTATGACAAAGGGACATCCATACCAAATTTAAGTGAGTGGCGTTGCGACCTGGTACACAGGGTCACAGTGGCACTCAGGTACCTGCAGCCTATGCCCCCAACAAGTTTGTATCAAAAGTAGGCAACAGCCAAATCAGATAGCTATGGGGTTACAATGGAGGGGCATGGACCCCACAGCACAGGGAAGGAAACAGCAAAAGAGACATGTCCAGCAAGAAAAAGAGAGTGTGTACAGTCTAGTGCTATGCTACATCTGTTCTTAACCATACAGAAGTGGATTAGACTCCTGATGTAACTTAAAGAAGCCCTGTTGTAGTTCTAATATGTGCCAGAAAGGAGTCACCATGCTATCCCTGGCTTCTTAACCCAACAGCTAGGCAACAGGTCACATGGACCTCCTATATTCAGTGCTATTTCACTAGTTTGGTGGGGCTACTCCTACCATGCAGCAACTATACAGTTATTCCTTAGATACGGTAATCATGAGTGAAATAGTCACTATCACTATTATATTGCATTCCTTAACATTTATGTTTGATTTCTATGTAATTCTATTCTATATAGGTTTTTACACATTTATATAATGACTGCGGTGAGGAACATAAATGTTTGCCTGAGTGTACTGGGGAGACATATGAGTGACAGGGAGCCAAATGGCTGCAGCAGGTGGGATCTGGCTATTTGAAAAGTCTGGACCATGGGAGTTGTGGCTGTGACTATAAGCACTGGCTATGTAGGAGATGTGTTGGGGGAGAAGTCTGGGTACCACACAGATGAACACCCATTTTGTCCTAGAGTAACTAGGCTTTCCATACTGCAGAATCCCTGCAGTTGAAGGAGAGATTTTATGTTGTCTTTAGAGAGCCATTATGCCTATCACTGGCTCTACTGTGGACTTTACCTATACTCGGGTCTTTTGATTTTGGAAACTTTGTATTTCTTGTATCTATGGCTGGTCCTTGCCAGCCTATCTTTCCAGAAAAAGGATCAGCTTGGGAGTAGGGATCCTTACTTCTAATAGGAAATTGGGAGTAGATCCATATGGAAAACCCAGGGCCGTCCTTAGGCATAGGCAGAATAGGCAGCCGCATAGGGCCTCACTCTGCCTGGGGGCACCACTCTGCAGGCAGCCCAGACAGTGTAGAAGCAGGGCTGCTGGGTCCTAGAGAAAGCCGAATGCAGCACAGTCTGAGGAATGGGATTGGCTGCTGGGGTCTCTGGGAAGGGGAGGAGGTAAGGGTTGGGGAAGGCGCTCACCTGTGAGTGTGACTCTTTCCCCCCGGCTGAGGTGAGGTGAGGCAGGTTCTGCGGCTCTGGAACCAGTATCCTTTGTTGTCTCCCATAACATCCATTCTTCTCCCCCCTGCCCCACGGAGCACCCCCTCCTTTCTCCCTCCTCCCCAGGAGCACCTCTCTCTCTCTCCTCCCTCCCCTCCGTCAGGGCTGGGTTGGGTGAGGTGCTGGGGGTAGGTGGGGGGAGGGCTGGCTGGCTGCTTTCTGAGGAATGAAAGTGAAAGTAACTCACTTCCTCCGCAGGCAGCCAGAATTAGAATGTCACACAGGGCTTGGCTGGGGTTAGCCAGATGTGTAAAAAATCAGGATAGGGGATTGGGGTACAGTGATCAGATATCCCTATTTTATAGGGACAGTCCCAGTTTTGGGGTCTTTTTCTTATATAGGCTCCTTTTACCCCCCACCCCCACCCCCCCCATCCCTGTCCTGATTTTACACACTTTCTGTCTGGTCACTCTAGGTGGGGGTAATTGGTGCCTATATAAGACAAAGCTCCAAATATCGGGACTGGCCCTATAAAATCAGGACATCTGGATCTGGCCACCTTAGCTGGGGAGCGCCTCTCCCCGGGGCTGGCAGCTGCCAGCGATCCATCTCATCTGGGGGGAGCTGCACAGGGCAGGATGAGCTGCTGTGGCTCCATGGGTGCCCCGTTCCTGAGATCAGATGCTGTGCTAACTTCATCATGGTCCTTAAGGCTGGTGGTGGTGCCCATTGGCGTGTGATTGGATCTGAGGGTTTGCTGCTGCTGTTGCCACTCTGCACCCCGAGAGGTGGATTTTGGGGTCCTGCAGTTTTCCACCTATCTCCTCCTCTACTGCAGCTGTTGGACCAGCAGGCTGGGGGGTGAGCCAAGCATGAAAGCAGTACTGTGTTACCATTTAGATTGTCATTTAACAACTTTGTTTGCCAAAAATTCTTGCTAACAATCCTGAATCCAATTTCAATATTTTTTTAAATCAATATCTTAGCCAAAAACAGAAAATTAAGTTGTTGACAATTATTAGTGACAGGTTTGGTTTGAGGCAGGGAGTGGGCCAGTTTTCATCAGAGAAACAAAAAATGTTGACTGACTTTCCTATAGCCTGTTACTCCTGATAAGAGCCCTCCAACAACTGTAATATGCTCATCTCCTTACCAGTGTATAAAGCAGGGGTCGGCAACCTACGGCACATGTGTCAAAGGTGGCAGGTGAGCTGATTTTTGATGGTACGCAGCAGCAGGCTGAGCGGCTCAGCCCATCACTGCTCTGGGGTTCCGGCTGCTGCCTTATTGCCAGCTGGGATACCAGCCATCGGCCCCACTCAGCACCTGCTGCTGGCCTGGGGACCCCCAAGGAACCCCAGGCTGGCAGTGGGCTGAGCAGGCCAGCTGAACCACTCAACCTGCTGTCAGCCTGGGGTTCCATTCACTCAGCCGGCAGCGGGCTGAGTGGGCTGGTGGCGGGCTGAGCAGGGCCGGTGGGGGGTTGAGTGGCTCAGTCTGCTGCCAGTCTGGGGTGCCAGCAGCACTCAGCCTACTGCTATTCTGGGGTTCCGGCTACCGGCCCCTTGCCAGTCAGCTCAACCGCCAGCCCCACTCTGCCTCCTGCCAGCCTGGGTGAGCAGAATCCCAGGCAGGTAGCGGGCTGAGGGGGGGTTGGTGGCCGGGATCCTGGCTGGCAGGAGTTGGTGGTCAGAACCCCAGACCAGCAGTGGGCTGAGCAGGGCCTGGGATCCTTGTCTAGGGTTCCAGCCACCAGCCCTGCTTAGCCCGCTGCCAGTTTGGGGTCTCATTTACTCAGCTGGCAGTGGCCTGAGCAGGACCGGTGGCCAAGACCTCAGATAATAACAATAGTTTATTTATATAATATAGACATAGAGAGAAACCTTCTACAAACATTAAAATGTATTACTGGCATGAGAAACCTTAAATTACAGTGAACTTGGCACACTACTTCTGAAAGGTTGCCGACCCCTGGTATAGCGTGACCATATGTTGTACTAAGATTCTCCTGCTTTTTTTTTTCCCTGTGAGTCAGTATAACTTTTGCCAGCCCAGAAGATGGGCAGCCAATGTTTTACGTTTTCACAATGTTTTCTCCAACTTTCATAAAGTAAATACATAGTTAATATGAGTTAAAAAGGCCAGGGACACTTCTTTGTGAAGAATCTGTACAGCAGATCATGCTAGAGCTGTGAAAATGTCAGTTTTTGATGGAACTTTAGAGGCAGTGATTTATCATGTATTTTATCATGTGAATGTGCTGCTATTGCTAATGTCTTTCCAAACAAAAATAAGGCACAACAGGACTTCTGTAACATTTCTGTGCTACCTTAATCTAGATGAGATGATTCTGTGCTGACTTCATTTTGGTCACTTTGTGCTTTACCTAGGAGTAAAACTAGGGTTATATTTTCCCACTGTTTGGAAACCCAGCTTATTAAACTTGATAATGCCATTGATCTATTTACAGTATAAAGTTGATATAGAGTTGTAACTAATGTTAAGACTGATGCCCATTATACATTTAAAACTAAAAAGTGGCTATGTAAAAATGACATGGGTTTCCAACTCTACTGTGTCTCAGTCTTCGCACTAGCTCAAGTTCACAGGCTCACGGCTATCCTATATTAGCTATTTTAAATAATATTTCTGATAATAACAATAATTTAAACAGTTATTTCTTTAAAAAACACCCTTATAAGTTATGTCCTATCGAAAACAACCTTCTGGGTCATGAAAAAGAAAATGGAAAAATGAAATAGGATTAGCTGTAGAAGCACAGAAGGGTTCTATACTTAAGTTTGTACATCATTAAAACAACGAAGTTGATCAAGATCATCATGTAACTTCCCAAGAAAATTTTTATGCAGATGCATCTCAAGAAACGCAAGAACACACAGAACAATCATTTGAAACAGATGCAGACACAAAACAAGAAATTAAAACAGTTGAAACTGTACTAGCATGGGATATAGATGACATTGGCACATGGCCGCAATCTTTAAACAACGAATACCGTGCCATTATACTTGAGAAAGGCCCTGTGAGAATAAAAGGTCTTGAATATCCTAAAGACATTAGAGGTAGGAAATTCACAAAAAACAATTACTACAAAAGACTTTCTAATGGTGAAATTGTCAACAGACGGTGGCTTGTGTACTCTAAATGCAAGGATGCTGTATTTTGTTTCCCATGCAAGATTTTCAATAGTTGCAATTTTAAGATAGCAACCATGGGTATTAATGATTGGAAAAATCTTAGTCACATATTACCACAACATGAAAAGGCACAATACCACATTGAAAGTATGAACAAATGGTGTGAGCTGAGTGTAAGGTTAAAAAATCAGACAACTCTTGATGCCCAAAATCAAAGATTGCTGGAGTCAGAAAAGCAGCATTAGCATCGTGTTCTTGAACGTCTATTATCTATTGTTGAATATCTATCAGCAAACAATCTTGCTTTTAGAGGAAGTATTGAGAAATTATTCCAGCCCCAAAATGGAAATTTTTTGGGCCTTGTACAACTGCTGGGAAAATTTGACACAATGATGAGTGAACACCTCCGAAGAGTAACTGAAAATGAAATACATGACCACTATTTGGGACCAAGAATTCAAAATGAACTGATCATGCTAATGAGTAATAAAGTGAGAGACAAAATTGTTTCATTGGTTACTTTGGCAAAATATTTTGCCGTAATTCTAGATTGCACTGCGGACATAAGTCATCAAGAACAGATGTCATTAATAGTGAGATTTGTCGACATTAGTGATTCAGCACAGATTACAGTTAAGGAATTGTTTACCACATTTTTAGAAGTACAAGACACTACAGGTTTTGGACTTCTTCAAACTCTCCTTGATGAACTAAAACAAAAGGGATTGTCCATAATGAACATTCGAGGACAAGGCTATGATAATGGCGCCAATATGAAAGGAGGCATTTCTGGCGTGCAAGCTAGATTGCTGAGAGAAAATCCACGAGCCTTTTTTGTTCCATGTGCATGCCACAGCCTTAATTTGATATTGTGTGATATGGCCAAGTCTTCTGTAGAAGCTATATCTTTTTTTGGTTTGCTGCAACGCATTTACGTGCTCTTTTCAGCTTCCACTCAACGATGGCAAATATTCAAAGCACATGTCAATGGTATTACCGTTAAGCCTCTATCTGAGACACGCTGGGAAAGCAGAGTAGAAAGTGTAAAAACGTTTAGATATCAATCTGAGGAAGTTTATGAAGCATTGGTTGCTATTTCGGAAGAAGCCAGAGATCCAAAAGCTAAAAGTGAAGCACAGTCATTGGCCTCTGAAATATCCAGCTTCAAGTTTCTAACATCTGTCGTAATCTGGTATGACATTCTTGTTAAAATCTCAAGTATAAGCAAAATAATGCAGAGTCCAATGATGCAGCTTGATTCAACACTTATCTTACTAAACAACACACAAGACTTTTTAGTGAAATACAGAGAACATGGATTCAAAGAAGCACAGGTTACAGCAAGAGAGCTTGCACAGGCACTCGGTGTCGAACCAAAATTTCCATGTGCGAATGTGACACGAGTTTCAAGGAAAAAATGACAAATGGAATATGAAGGAGCAGATGAGCCCATAGACAATCCAGAAAAGAAATTTGAGGTTGAATTTTTTAATGTTATGATGGATAAAGCAGTATCTGCTGTTGATGAAAGGTTTAATACCTTGCAAGTACACCATGAACAGTTTGGATTTTTGTATGACATAACTAAATTCAACGAAATAGGAAAACAAGAGCAACTAATGACAAAGTGCAAGAACCTAGAGAGCCTTCTGAAGCACGGTGATAGTTTTGATTTAAATGGACTTGAACTGTACGAAGAATTGAGTACACTGTCATCAATGTTGCCACATGCAAAATCGGTGATGGACATTGTACAGTTTATTCATACCTGCAAACTTGTTGACATATATCCTAATGTGTACATTGCCACTCGTATTCTACTGACAATTCCTGTAACAATAGCATCAGGAGAACGGAGTTTCTCAAAACTAAAGCTCATTAAAAACTATCTCCGCTCTACAATGAGTCAGGAACGCTTAACTGGTCTTGCTATTCTTGCAATCGAACAAGACACGACTTTGTCTTTGTCATACGATGACATTATTACTGATTTTGCAGCCAAAAAAGCCAGAAAGATTGCTTTTAATTAAAAACAAATCTTTGTTTCAATACCTCTTCATATAAATTTCCAATACAATTTTGATAAATTAAAAAAAATATATTATTTGCATCATTCTGTCATATCAGAATTTTTTCTATAGTGCTGCTTCTTTAGTGCTAGTCCATCAGCATTACAGTGTGCTTAATTAAGTTAAACTGGTTTTAATAACATGAATGTGGGAAGTTTTCCAATACTGTAAGCTTATGTTTGTGTTGCTAAGAGCAGATCAGGCACAGGGGCACCAGTTTAATAATCTCACCTAGGGCACCATAAATCCTAAGGCCGGCCCTGGGAAAACCTCACTGTAATGAATGTTTTCACCAACATTTCCTCAGGCAGAGGGGAAAGAGCTGGACCTAAAAGAGTGGAAGGAGGCAGAGGAAAGGAGAGTTCATCCATGCTACTTTGCCAAAAGGTGCAGTACAGATGGAGCTTTTTTACTGATAGATCAAGTAATCAAACATGCACACAGTAACCCAGAGTTGCAGCAGCTTCTTGTACCCCTATCTCACTAGGCACTGAAGCAGCAGCACTTAAAGAAACATGTCATGCCACCTGTTATGCTTTGAGACTCTGCCCACTCTAACACAGTTGCTCAAAACATCCGGCACAGTACCTCTCGCCTGGCACACTGAACAGAGACATTTTGCTTCGGCTATCTTTATGATTATAAGTGCAGGCCCATCCCGGAGCACATTAAACCTTGCTCTTTAACTTAGAGAGCTAAACTAGCCTGTACCACTGTTACGAACAAAAGATATATTCAACTAGATCAATCTTCCCCCTTTCAGCTGCAGAAGCAGTTTGAAGAATAGAAGAAATATTGCATATACTATTGAGATTGCCACACAGGCCAGTAGGAAGGGGACTCAGTGACATGCCATAAAAATCAAAGGTCTGGTATGTTAACTCTTCTCTCCTCAGGAGTACTGAATTATTTGAGCAGCCCTGGCAGCACCACTGCTGTGAAGTCCTGCCAAGGTTTCCAGTATAAACATACGCGTGGTAGAAGGAGACCTTAATACATTCTCTGCATATGACTGCAGAGGGGACCCTCCATAATCAGCTATCCCTTGCTCATGTGAAAGCAGGGACCCATGGATTCCATTCCTCCATGGTTATATGGGATCAGTGACCACAGTTTTAGGTTTGGGGCTGGAGACAAAAGGGGTTGGAACAAAGGACTGGCTGTGCTCCATGACAATATCCCTTGCTTTTCCACTGGGTGCCTGGGTGGACATTCTAGAGGGAATTAATGCTGCTTCAGATAGTTTTATCTATACTGCAACTGAGCAAAGGGACCCAGCTAATGGCAAAAAAGCTCCTCCCGCAGGAAGCCCAAACCACACCCCCTCAAGTGGATGCTTAACAGGAATCTATGGAAGGTGAGACTTACAGAAATTGTCCTGTACTTTTTTTTTTTCCTGTGGCAGATTGTGATCTGGCTTAAGACTATTAAAATCTTCTTAGGTTAAGCTTGTCACACAAGTTCTACCTATGTCTGTCTGTTCACCTGTGATATTTATAGATCACCGGTCACCGTGGTATTTAACTAATGAAAAGACTTTTTGAAACAAAGTTCTCAATTCAGCTCTTAGATTTTGAGAGACAACACTGGCATTTTCCCAGGTTTCAGATGATGATTTTTTGTCATGCTGTAGCAAGAAAATGAATATTTTAGAAGGCAGATAATGGCTTATTTAGAACAGTAAGACAGAGAGAGACAGATTACTAGGACGAACACTTGTGAGCCCGGAAGTCCTGTATTCTCAATTCTGGTTCTGCCACTGACTTCTGCTGAGACAAATCCCTTCCACTCTCTGTGGAATCAAATTTCACTCTTTGTAAAATGAGGAATTATAATACTTACCTACCCATCTTACAGGATGAATCACTTAATATTTATAACATGCTTTGAAGAGGCAATGTGCTAATAAATATAATAGTATCTCGCTTATATATAGCACTTGTCATCAGTAGATCTGAAAGGGCTTTGCAATCTTTCATGTATTTTTATCCTCACAATGCCCCTGTGAGGTAGAAAGTATTATTATCCCCATTTTACAGATGGGGAACTGAGAAACACAGCAGCTAAGTGACTTGCCCAAGGTCACAATGGAAGTCTGTAGCAGAGCAGGTCCCCACAAGGCCTATGCTGGTGCTATAACCACTGGCATTCCATTCGCCGATTTAAAATATTTTTTTAGTTGAAATTCTACTTTTCAGGTGAGAGTATTTAAAAAACCCTGTTATTTACAGTATTGTATCATAACTCCAAAAGGAGAGGGATAGCTTAGTGGCTTGAGCATTGGCCTGCTAAACTCAGCATTGTGAGTTCAATCCTTGAGGGGGCCATTTAGAGATTTAGTTGGGGATTGGTCCTGCTTTGAGCAGGGGGTTGGACTAAATGATCTCCTGAGATCCCTTCTAACCCTGGTATTCTATGATCCTAAATTAAGGTTGCACAGATAACAACAGTCTAGAGGGCACATTAGTTTGACACTCAGAGGCTCAACAGCATAATTAATTAGCGATCCCATATTAAGATATTACTAGCATTGTCTCTCAATGGGGTTACTGAGATGGAAGGGGTTCTAATGATCCTTAGCTTCTTCAAACAACATTATTTGGTCATATCTGGGAGTATCTGAAATTGAAATGCAAAGTAGCAGATATTAAAAAAAAACAAACACCAAAAGAATATTTCTCAAACCAAAATTGAAATTTTTCAAAATTTTCAGTGAATCAAAAGTTGAAAAAATTATTTCAAGTCAAAACAAAATGTTTTGTTTTGACAAAATTGAAATGTCCCATTTTGGCTTTGACCACTTTAACTGTTTTTGGTTGTTTTATTACTAAAATTAATGGAAATTTTGAATCAAAAAGTCTTCTTGAATAGAAAAAAGTCAAAATGTTTTGTTAATGTCAAAATAAAATGTTTTCATTTGCTGGGTTTTTTGCAAGGGGAAAATGGGGGGTTTGACAATCAAAATTCAGCAACACTGACCTGAATTCACAAAATGTTTGAGTGTTGCCTAATTTGCATTTTCTGCCAAAAAAACTTCAGCCAAAAATTGTCACTTAGTTCTAATCTGAAAAACTGAATCTTCATGGCCTTTTAGATTTTAATTTCTTTAGAAAGTCAATGGATCCTTATTTTTGCAATGCAAAGCAGTTGTGAAGAGGAATGCGAATCAGAAAATCTTATGCTGATAAGATGTCCCTTTCCCCTTCTCAATGAATTGCTTTCAAGTAGGCTTTTCTATAGTTGTCAAGCCCAGGAAAAACTCTCTCCAAAAAAACCCCAAAGGCTCAAAACATCAATTATCACTTTACAGTTGCAGCTGCAGTCCCTTTTCGGATGTATCTCTATCTGAGATTAATCTATAAAAATCAAACTGGAAGTATGACTCACCATTTTGATTTTCAAGTGGGTTATATAGGATTTCCTGCTCAAAATAGAGAGGCCTGGTGACCAGATGAATGCAGTTAATCTCCATGCAGAAAACAGCCATTCAATCAAATGCAATGAAGATAAAACAGTTATGGATATCATTAGCATTTGAGACCACTTACAACAAACCCTTGGAGGTGGTGATTCTTGGCCTTACTTCAAACATAAATTCTGAGGGACACTGAGTGACCGTGGTGCTAACATAAACACTTCCTTTTTTATTTTAAATACTGTCAGAAGTTGATATATCTGAAAGCGAGAGACTGACAGCGTAGCTAGAGCCAGGCATAGCCTGGGCAGGCACTGGGTAAGCTGCCCCATACCGCTCTTCCAGTGTGCCTTGTTTCTGACCTTCTTCCTCCTATTTCAGTCTGCAGCCTGTCCAGAAGAAAGATAACTAATCATGCCAGATGTTGACAGACTGTTTGGCAGTTTTCTGATAAGCTGAGCCTTCTAAAATTCTGCTTCCCTTGTGACCCAAGGACTCTTTGGACCCAGAGTGAAGGGTACTCATTAAGCCAGTGCAAACATAGCAGGGAAAATTAAAAATAAGTTCTGCTTCTTCACTATTCCCAGCTCTTACTGAATTATCATTTTGGGTCAGTTGGTTGCATTTCCCAAGGCCTCCATTGTCAGGACAGGATGGGGAAGCAGATGCTCACAGGTTAGTGTTACGGGGTGCTGGGCTGAGGACTGTCTCAGATGCACCAGACTTTAGATGAGATCTTGAACCTTCATATGTCTTTTGCTGACTGTCTGGGTAGAAGATGGAGATCCTATGTCACTTACTGAAAAGAGAGATACCCCATGTTCTTGTAAATATTACCTCTCTTGTTAAAACAGGTACTAATGTTCAAGTCTGATTGAGACAGACTATGAAGTACCTCACTTGTACAGCCATATGGGTTAGTACATGTTTGACATAGTTTTAGGGGACAAGAGAAATCACAGGACCAGGGATTAATCTCTCTCTTCCATGTTGTGGACTGCTGTCCAGTTCATTAACACACTTGCCCTCCTGGCAGTGTTAGGATATCACCCCACAAAGGAAGGCTGGTTGATGAAGGACATCAGGGATGAGGATATTGGTTGCTTCAGAAGCAAGGCCAATGGTCCTTGCTACCTGGCATGGTGCTAGGTAGAATGATGGTACAGGTGGACCCTAGCAGTAATTGTGCCAAGAGAGTGGCAGAGAAGTGGGTAATGCTCTCAGGCCAGAAGAGACCATTATGACAATCTAGATACACTTATCTCCTGCATAACACAGACCCATAGAATTTTGCCAACTGATTCCTGTATCCAGCCCATAATTTATCCTCGTACATCTAGAATCCGATCATGGGTGGAAACAATGACAAAGCAATTGAGATCACCTGACATCTGAAGGGAGAGGTGCTGCACTGAGATATTATAAATTCCTGCTTCAAATCACAGTCCAAAGTCACAGTGACAAAAGGGGCATTCTTGAGTGAGATTTCACTCTAGGTGTTCATTTGCAATTTGATCAGGTTATATGTATGCATGTCTAGGAAAAATTGTTACCAACTTGCCTTCTGAACCACAGAGTGATGAGTCTGGGTAGAGTGTTGCGGGGTTTTGTCCATGGCTTGATTCATGCCTATTATAATTTTTATAAGATGTTGGAGTCATTTATATATAATGCTGTAATAGAGAATTACTTGTTTTGACTAATTAGCTGGTGCTGTGATCACTGACATGTTCATCATTTTAAATTCTCTGTTTCAGATCCTGCATTCCAAACTATCATAACGCAGCTAAGCATATAAGTGACAGATATCTATAACAAGCATGAAAGTGAATAAAATAGGCAAAACCAGATAAATTAGGAGTCTAGGGATATGAACAGAAGCTCTTCAGGAAGGTTTCCTATGCAAGTAGTTTGCTTTATTGCAGTTTATTTCTGTTTTGTCTCTCCCACACCATTCATTATCTATTAGCTGCTATTAGCCTTTTCTGTGGTGGGTCAGTAAGCATTTTAGGCCAAGATATACTGAAGACAGCTTCTCTTCTGCTCTGTTGCACTCTTCGTAGGAACAGTCAATTTAGACCGTTAGGGATGGAATTCTCAGACACTTCTTTAAACTTGGGTTTCAGTATATACTGGTATTGTACCATCACTAGCCCATGGGACTGACTATTAGTTGTAAAGGACTTATTTTAACTAATTTGATATGTAGACCTGATGGTACAGAAATAGCATATATTAGTCATAATGCACTTCTAAAAAGTGGTAAGGATGGTAGAAGAACATGAACAGAATAGAACCTTGACTTCTAGGGCAACCTTCCCAATATCCAGTTGTGTAAGTTGTCAAATATATGAAGAGCAGCTGTTAAAAACTGTCAGGAAAATTTGCCCAAGCACAAAACCTTTTTGCCTGCCCTTCCTGCAGGTGCTTTGGCAAATAGATAATTTCATAGTTACATACTGTACAGCAGAGCAACACAAACATGTTAAGACCAAACACATCTTGGGGTTCTGTGAGGATCTGAGATCCCTCAGCTTTTGTTCCTATGGTAACCCTAATACTATCAGAGCCATCTGGGGGAAAGAATGGCATTCTGGACTATGGCTTTTAGCTACATGTTCAAACTACAGTATTACTAAAAGCAGCAAAGAATCCTGTGGCACCTTATAGACTAACAGACGTTTTGGAGCATGAGCTTTCATGGGTGAATACCCACTTCTTCAGATGCATGTGGTGGAAATTTCCAGGGGCAGATATATATATGCTAGCAAGCAAGCTAGAGATAACGAGGTCAGTTCAATCAGGGAGGATGAGGCCCTGTTCTAGCAGTTGAGGTGTGAAAACCAAGAGAGGAGAAACTGGTTCTGTAGTTGGCAAGCCATTACTAAAATAATACATCATAATATTTTCCCAGTTTGAGATATAATTGTACAGCATCCTGCAGTGTTGTGTACTGCTGCATGTGTTCTAGGGAGAGTCCATTCAAGCCACTGATATGAAAATTACCTAGTCAGAATACACAACACACTCCAGAAGATGAGTGCTTTATAAAATAACAGTGAACATTAGCTGGTGCTCACAGGTCACCTGGGAGTGCAACAAAGTTACCCTCATAATTAACTGCCTGTAAACGTGCGGACTCAACCCTGCAGAACCTCCTGCTGGTGTCTTCCAGGAATTAGCTTGATTCAGCTCTGGAGCACCCTCTGCAGGCTGGTGATCCGCCTGTCCTCTGGCCCCGTGTCCCTCCCAGGACCCAGTGCCCTTTTACCTGGGGTGCTGCTCCCTAGCAGTAATCCCCTCAGTCTTAGGATCTCCCCTCCCTGGGGAACCCCAACCCACTATCCCCATCTTGCCTCAGTATATGGCTACTGCCAGTCATTGTTTAGCCCCATGCCCTGGGGCAGACTGCAGTATTAGCCTACTCATCACAGGCAAGGAGGTTTGTACCTGCTGCCTTTGCTTACCCCTGGGCTGCCCCCTGCAACCTCCCAGTACTTATTAGCTCAATGCTAGGCCACAGCCTGGGGCTTTCCAGGCTAGAGCTCCCCAGCTCCTCTGCCTTTCCCCAGCCCTGCTTCACTCAGTTACCCTGTGTCCAGCTCCCTGCAGCCAGGCTGTCAAGGTTCCTTCCCCACTCTGAACGTTAGGGTACAAATGTGGGGACCTGCATGGACACTTCAAAGCTTATTTACTAGCTTAGATATGGTAACTCTGCCACCATACAGAAATTTTAGTGTCTGGAGCACTTCCTGTCCCTCCAAAACTCTCCTCTCCCTGGGTGGCCTTGAGGGACTTCACCAATTCCATGGTGAACTCAGATCCAAACCCCGTGGATCTTAAAACAAGGAGAAATTAACCATCCCAAATCTCAGACAGTGGGGAACCACACTGGCGGTGATTTCTTCCTAGAACTTCAGAATAAACAGATTAATAAAACATATGCATTTTTCCATATACTACTAATTATGTAAAACTACAAGATTTTCTACATTTCAAGGACAATTTTTAACCAGTTGATTCTGGGAAACTTTCATGGGAGAGTGCATCAGCTACTTTGTTAGAAGCTCCTGAAATGTGTTGAATTTCGAAATCAAAATCTTGGAGAGCTAAACTCCATCGAAGCAGTTTTTTGTTGTTTCCCTTGGCAGTATGAAGCCACTTTAGCACAGCATGGTCGGTTTGTAGCTGGAAATGCTGTCCTCAAACGTATGGGTATAGCTTTTCCAGAGCATACACAACGGCGTAGCATTCTTTTTCATTGACTGACTAGTGACTTTCCCTCTCAGACAGTTTCTTGCTGAGAAACACGACAGGATGAAATTCTTGATCCGGTCCTTCCTGCATTAAAACTGCTCCTACACCACGCTCAGATGCATCTGTGATTACTAGGAATGGTTTGTCAAAGTCTAGGGCACTTAGCACAGGGTCAGACATGAGTGTTGTCTTAAGCTGGTTAAAGGCCTTCTGATACTCATCAGTCCACTTAACTGCATTTGGCTGTGTCTTTCTGGTCAGGTCTGTTAGTGAGGCAGCGATTTGGCTGTAGTGTGGTACAAATCGCCTGTAATATCCAGCCAAGCCTAAGAAGGATTGGACCTGTTTCTTTGACTTTGGGACAGGCCACTTTTGGATAGCATCCACGTTGGCCTGTAGGGGATTTATTGTTCCTTGACCCACCTGGTGTCCAAGATAAGTCACTCTGTTTTGGCCTATTTGACACTTTTTAGCCTTAACAGTTAGTCCTGCCTGCCTGATGTGCTCAAAGACTTTTTCCAGGTGCTCTGCCCATGCATCAGAAAAAATGGCCACATCGAGGTAGGCAGCTGCAGATTCTCCCAATCCTGCTAGGAGACCATCTACAAGTCTTTGGAAGGTGGCGGGTGCATTTCGCAGCCAGAAAGGGAAGCACATTAAATTCATACACCCCTTCATGGGTGATGAAGGCTGACCTTTCTTTGGCGGGTTCATCTCGCAGTACTTGCCAGTACCCCTTGGTTAAGTCTAATGTAGAGATGAACTGGGCACGTCCCAATTTCTCCAATAGCTCATCGGTGCATGGCATTGGATAGTTGTTGGGACGAGTTACAGCATTTAGCTTATGGTAGTTCACGCAAAAGTGTATTTCCCCATCTGGTTTGGGAACTAGAACCACTGGAGATGCCCATGCACTGTTAGAGGGGTGGATTATACCCATTTGTAGCATGCTTTGGATCTCCCGTTCTATAGCAGCTTGGGCATGAGGAGACACCCGATAGGGTGGGGTTCTAATTGGGTGAGCATTGCCTGTGTCAATGGAGTGCTATGCCCGTTCGGTCCGCCCTGGGGTGGCTGAGAACATTGGCGTAAAGCTAGTGCATAGCTCCTTGATCTGCTGTCGCTGCAGACTTTCCAGAGTTGTGGAGAGGTTCACCTCTTCCACACCACCGTCACTTTTTCCGTCATAGTAGACACCTTCAGGCCACTCCACGTCATCTCCTCCCTGGGCTGTAAACTGACAAATGTTTAAGTCTCTGGAATAAAAGGGCTTTAGAGAATTAACATGGTACACTTTAGGCTTTAGGGTTGAGGTGGGGAATGCTATGAGATAGTTGACAGCTCCCAGGCTCTCTTGGACCTTGAATGGTCCTTCCCATGACGCTTTCATCTT
Source organism: Gopherus flavomarginatus (assembly GCF_025201925.1). NCBI lineage: Eukaryota > Metazoa > Chordata > Testudines > Testudinidae > Gopherus > Gopherus flavomarginatus. Next base: position 213,160,310 of record NC_066617.1, on the reverse strand, counting down.
ATGGGCCTGTTGTGCCTTCAAGACCATAACCTGATCCCCTACTTTGAAGGAACGCTCTCTGGTATGTTTATCATACCAGGCCTTTTGCTCTTTCTAAGCTTCCTTTAGGTTTTCTTTAGCACTTGCTCCTAATATCCAGGCATCCCAATTCTTTCCAATGTGGTAGGCGTGTCGGGTAAATAACACATCTGGTTTCCACCTTAGGGCTCTGAACCGCCAACAGGCATGCTCAGGTGTTAGCCCCATTCTGATTCTGGCCTTGGTCTGAAAAAGATTATAATCATTCATGTGTTCCTTAGGCATTTCAGCCGCCACCTCTGCTAAGGGTCCACTGAGCTGTGGCCTCAGCTCTATCATGTACTGGTCTGCAGAGATGCTGTACCCAAGGCAGGCCCTTTCAAAATTTTCTAAGAAGGCCTCAGTGTCATCGCCTGCCTTATAGGTGGGGAATTTTCTGGGATGGACAACAGTACCTGGAAAAGGGTTGTTAGGGTCTGGCTTAGCCCTTGCTAATTCCAGGGCCTTCTAGTGGGCCTCCCTCTGGATCTCCATCTCTTTTTGTTTCATCTCCGTAGCTCTCCAGTGGTCAGCCTCTTTGGCTTACTCTTCTCTTTCTTTTTGTTTCTTCTCCATCTCTTTTTGTTTCATCTCCATCTCTTCTTCTCTCGCCTTCATCTCTTTTTCTCTTGCCTCCATAGCTCTTTTGTGGGCAGCCTCTTCTCTGGCTATTTCTAATTGTTTTATTTCCATCTGTCTCTTATGTTCGTTGTCTTTCTCTATTGCTTCCAGCCTAGCCAGCTCTAGTTTGTTAGTTGCTCCACTGGTACTCATTTTCCTGGTTTCTTGTGCTGGCCACACCTCTCTGCAGCTCACTGAAACTGGGATCCACTCAGCTCAGGGCTGCTTGGTTAACAGAGACTTTCTAACTAGTTATACCCGAGAGGTAGAAAGAAAGAAAACAATTCAGATTGTAAATTCCTTTTGCTGGCTGCTTGCTCACAGCTTGAAGCCTCCTCTTAACAAAGACTCTTGTTAAAAAACTTAACACCTCTGCCTTCAGGCTGCTTTCTAAGCAGCAAGAAAGGAGAGAAAAAAAATCCTACTGGCTTTTGGTTCCTAAAAATATCCCTCATCGCTGCTCACCATGTCAAGGTTCCTTCCCCACTCTGAACGTTAGGGTACAAATGTGGAGACCTGCATGGACACTTCTAAGCTTAATTACTAGCTTAGATCTGGTAACTCTGCCACCATACAGAAATTCTAGGGTCTGGAGCACTTCCTGTTTCCGCAAAACTCTCCCCTCCCTGGGTGGCCTTGAGGGACTTCACCAATTCCCTGGTGAACTCAGATCCAAACTCCTTGGATCTTAAAACAAGGAGAAATTAACCATCCCTCCTCCTTTCCCCCACCAATCCCTGATGAGTCCAGATCCAATCCCCTTGGATTTTAAAACAAGGAAAAATCAATCAGATTCTTAAAAAGAAAGCTTTTAATTAAAGAAGAAAGGTAAAAATCATCTCTGTAAAATCAGGATGGAAAATACTTTACAGGGTAATCAAATTCGTATAGCCCAGAGGAACCCCTTCTAGCCTTAGGTTCAAAGTTACAGCAAACAGAGGTAAAATCCTCTCAGCAAAAAAGGACATTTACAAGTTGAGAAAACAAAAATAAAACTAATCCGCCTTGCCTGCTGTTACTTACAATTTTGAAACATGAGAGACTGGTTTAGAAAAATTTGGAGAGCCTGGGTGGACATCTGGTCCCTCTTAGTCCCAAGAACGAACAACAACCAAAAAAAAAGAGCACAAAGACTTCCCTCCACCAAGATTTGAAAGTATCTTGTCCCCTTATTGGTCCTCTGGTCAGGTGTCAGCCAGGTTTACTGAGCTTCTTAACCCTTTACAGGTAAAAGAGGCATTAACCCTTAATTATCTGTATATGACATAGGCCCATCTCCCTCTACAGCTAGAGAGAGACTGTGCCTGGCTTCCTGGCCTCTTTATACAGGCCAGCTGTGGCGATGGCCTAATTGGGGCGTGGCCCAGCTGCAGCCACTTCCTAATCAGCCCAGCTTAGGTACTCCCAGCCACAACTTAAAGCCCTTTAGGGCAGGAGCAGGGTAAGCATCCTGCTACACTGCCTCATGCTCGGGCCTACCTCAACCGGGTCCTGCGAGAGGGTACGCCCCGCCCACCCCCCACCCCAAACCCTCCGGACCTTTTCATCGGGCCTCTGCCCCGTAGGCCTGACCGGCCCCCCCGCCCCTTCTCCACAAGCCGGCTGCACGATCTGCAGCTGGTCCGCTTCCAAACCGCGCCAAGGAAACAGCTCTATACGCTCGTGCTCCACACCCTTCACTTCCTCACTCTCGTGTCCTGCCCCGATACGAAGTGGCAGGACCTCCTGCCATCTCTGGAGTGTGAGGAGCCCCGGTGGGCCAGCCTCTACTCCACCCTGGTCCCAAGGCCCACTGGGGATATCAGCTGGCGGCTCCTCCATGGGGCCGTGAGCACGGGCGTGTACTTGGCGTGGTTTACCCCTGTCCCGGACACCTGCCCCTTATGCGGCGTGAGGGAGACCCTGGCGCACGTTTACTTAGAGTGCGCCAGGTTGCAGCCCCTACACCGGCTCCTCATTACCATCCTATTATGTTTCTGGTTGCACTTTTCCCCTCACCTCCTTCTCTACGCACTCCCTATCCGTGGCCCCACGAAGTCCCGGGACCTCCTGGTCAAACTCCTCCTCACCCTGGCAAAAAAGGCCATCCACGCAACCAGGGAGGGGAGGTTGGCCGATGGAGACTCCGGTGAATGTGGGGCTTGTTTCCGATCCATGGTCCGATCACGCATCCGGGCGGAGCTCCTCTGGGCGGCGTCCACTGGCTCCCTTGACGCCTTCAAGGAGCAGTGGGCGCTGTCCGGGGTTCTCTGCTCGGTGTCCCCGTCAGGTTCCCTTCTTCTGACCCTTTGACCTCACTTCTATCCCTGTTCTTTTCTTAGTTGTCCCCCGAACTCAGTAGGTTCTGTGGCCCTGTGGTTCCTCCCCTTAGGCTGGGGGAGGATCCTTTAGCAGTGGGCGGGCTTTGCCCGCCCACTTCCCAGACACCCAATAGATACACTGCCTCATGCTCGGGCCTACCTCGACCGGGTCCTGCGAGAGGGCACGCCCCGCCCACCCTCCACCCTGAGCCCTCCGGACCTTTTCATTGGGCCCCTGCCCTGTGGACCCGACCGGCCCCCCCGCCCCTTCTCCGCAAGCCAGCTGCACGATCTGCAGCTGGTCCGCTTCCAAACAGTGCCAAGGAAACATCTCTACATGCTCGTGCTCCACATCTTTCACTTCCTCACCCTCGTGTCCCACCCCGACACAAAGTGGTGAGACCTCCTGCTGCCTCTGGAGGGTAAGGAGCCCCGGTGGGCCAACCCCTACTCTACCCTGGTCCCGAGGCCCACCGGGGATATCAGTTGGAGGCTCCTCCATGGGGCTGTGAGCACGGGCGTGTATTTGGCGCGATTTACCCCTGTCCCAGACAACTGCCCCTTCTGTGGCATGAGGGAGACCCTTGTGCATGTCTACTTAGAGTGTGCCAGGTTGCAGCCCCTATACTGGCTCCTCACCAATATCCTGTTAAGTTTCTGGCTGCACTTTTCCCCTCACCTCCTTCTCTATGCATTCCCTATCCGTGGCCCCACAAAGTCCCAGGACCTCCTGGTCCACCTCCTCCTCGCTTGGGCTAAAATGGCCATCTACGCAACAAGGGAGAGGAGGTTGGCCAGTGGAGACTCCTGTGACTGTGGGGCTTGTTTCCAGTTCTTAATCTGTTCACGCATCCAGGCAGAGTTCCTCTGGGCGGCATCCACTGGCTCTCTTGACGCCTTCGAGGACCAGTGGGTGCTGTCTGGGGTTCTCTGCTCGGTGTCCCTGTCAGGCTTCCTTCTTATGACCCTTTGACTGCACTCCTGTCCCTGTTCTTTTGTTAGTTGTCCCCAGAAATCAGCTGGGTTCTGAGATCCTGTAGATCCTCCCTTTAGGCTGTGGGGGGGAGATCCCCTTAGGCTGTACATCCTTAGCTGTAACTCAGATGAGGCAGTGTACCTACTGGGTTCCACCCGCCCACTTCCCAGGAACCCAATAGGTACACTGCCTCATCTGAGTTACAGCTAAGAATGTACAGTATGTGTATGTGCATGCATGGTATATTAGCTTCATAGAGTTAACTGTCTCATCCCCTTACATTACACTTAAGGAAAGCTGTCCTGTTGATTGAAAAAAAATGTAGGAACTACACTGATAATGTTGTTGTAAACTCTGTTAAATCTTGTTGAAACTGGTGAGTGTAACCACCCCTCTTCATTCAGGTCAACGTAAGAAACAATAGAGGGTCTCAAAGCAAAACACAGGTACATGTCACTCCTCCAAAAATATGCAAGTCCATTCAGGAATTAGCACTATGTGAGTGGAGGGCTTAACTGATCATAGGGTGACCAGATGTCCCAATTTTATAGGGACAATCCCGATTTTTGGGTCTTTTTCTTACATAGGTTCCTATTCCCCCTCCACCCCCTGTCCCAAATTTTCACATTTGTTGTCTGGTCACCCTAGCTGGGGCACTGTTATGCACCCTGTGTGGCTGCATAACAACAGAGACACAGAAGGAGCAAGAAGCCAGACATAGCAACAGAAGCACTGGCCGCATGACCCTGAGAAAATGCCTAGACAGAGAAAGCTCTTGGATAGAATGCTGGCTGAAAGAGGCTTGGAGCAAAGAAAATATCTTCTGTTGTTTGATTCCTCCTCTGTCCAGGGAAACAGGACTTTGTAAATTCTTTGTAAATAAACAGGATTGCACCAAAGATTCTTAGTTCCATAATCAATTTCTCCTCCTAACCAGAACAACATGCAAGAGCTCACATTTTTTGCTAGCTACTTAGGTCAAAAGAGGTAACAATATAAAAACCTAGAACAATAGAGATACTGGACATATATATATATAGAACTCAATGTGTACTTACACACACACACACACACATGCTATTCTGTCACCCCATGCAATCCTATTCGTACAAATGGGATATGTGCGTATTGTAAGTATGACTATGTAGAGTACACTGTATATTATCTACCCACAGAGCACACATCTCCATATATCTGCTTATGCTAAATTAATTCTTCCACAACACCTTAAGAAACTATCTTATCTGCCCTTCATACAGCAAAAATACCAAACCACCCCAAAGCATTTTGCAACTGTATGATATCTTAGGAGAGCAGAGATCAATTAAAAACATGGCTACTATTCATAGCCCTTTTATAATGTTATACCATGGATTTATAATTTTCCCTAAGGAAACTAAATTAATTTTCAGAGATTTGTTTTTCTTTTTTTTTTAAACTGAGTGAAACAAGTGTAATAAATAACCCTTTCTAGTACCTCTGGAGATAATTGGCTGGAAAACTATAGGGTGATAATTGTTAACCAACTTGAGGTCACCTCAGCTGTACATTAGCATCGTTGAGACATGCTTCTGTGTAACAAGAACATGACCTTCAGACAAACATTAATTAAATGAAAAAGTTAAAAGAGGAGTTGAATTTACAGCCCAGCATACCTTGCCACACATTTTAACAGCTGAGCTGGTTTCTTAGATTTTTCTCAGACTTTACAGAGCTTTCCTCTTTTAGGGCTTGGCAACACTTGAGAGTTACAGCGCTGGTGGTGGCTTTACAGCACTGTAACTTACTCCCCCTCCACACTGGCAAGGTACATACAGCGCTGTATCTCCCTGGCTACAGCGCTGGTTGTACTCCACATGGAGGAGAGGAATAAAGAGAACAGCACTGGAGTTGCAGCGCTGGAGTGCCAGTGTAAACAGTGATTAATCTTACTACGCTGTAACTGACCTCTGGAATTTTCCCATAATGCTTTTAACTAAAGAACTCTCTTTGTTTTGTTGTGAACTCGGGACTCCCGGAGCTGCTTTTCTGAAAAACAAACAGCAATTGTTTGCTCGAGGAGAGGCAGGCAGGGAATGTCCACAGCTAGTGTTTGCTTGAGAGAAACAGCACGGCTGGGGCAGTGGGGAAGGGAGTTTGTTGGAGCAGCTGCTTATCTGGTCTGAAGGCTATTTGCATTTAAGAGTGAATGAGAGAGGGGTGGGGGAAGTGGTCAGAATTTGCAAGGCAGTTGCTGACACTGTGTCGGCTCCAAAAATCCACTCTCTCTCTCCGCCTCATGCTCCCTGTCTGTCATAAACAGATAGCTAAGGGTTAATGTTCTTTTACCTGTAAAGGGGTAACACCAGTAACCTGAAACACCTGACCAGAGGACCAATCAGGAATCTGGGTAGAGGGAAGTTTGTGTGTGAGTTCTTTGTTCTTTGTCTTGGGTCTGACCCTCTCGGCTATGAGAGTGATTTTTCTATCTTCAGCTTTCTAAACTTCTGTTTCCAAGTTGTAAGTACAAAAATAGATAAGACAGTAGGTTTATATTGTTTGTGTTTTGTATTTACATGTGTGTAGTTGCTGGAATGTGTTAAATTGTATTCTTTGTGGATAAGGCTGTTTATTCATATTTCTTTTAAGCAATTGACCCTGTATTTGTCACCTTAATACAGAGAGACCATTTTTATGTATTTTTCTTTCTTCTTATAAAGCTTTCTTTTTTAGACCTGTTGGAGTTTTTCTTTAGTGGGAATTCCAGGGAATTAAGTCTGCAACTCACCAGGGAATTGGTGGGAGGAAGAAGTCAGGGGGAAAATCTCTTTGTGTTAGATTTACTAAGCCTGACTTTGCATACCCTCTGGGTGAAGAGGGAAGTACTTGTGTTTCCAGGACTGGAAACGGGGAGGGTGGAGTCCCTCTGTTTAGATTCATGGAGCTTGCTTCTGTGTATCTCCCCAGGAACCCAGGGAGGGAACACCTGGAAGGGAGAAGGGGGGTGGAAATGGTTTATTCCCCTTTGTTGTAAGACTCAAGGAATTTGGGTCTTTGGGGTCCCCAGGGAAGGTTTTTGGGGGGACCAGAGTGCCCCAAAACACTCTAATTTTTTGGGTGGTGGTAGCTTTACTAGGTCCAAGCTGGTAACTAAGCTTGGAGGTTTTCATGCTAACACCCATATTTTGGACGCTAAGGTCCAAATCTGGGAAATATGTTATGACACTGTCACACTCCACTCCACCCCCCATTTTGAAAAGCACATTGCAGCCGCTTGAATGCTGGGATAGCTGCCCATAATGCACCACTCCCAACACCGCTGCACATGCTGCAAATGTGGCCACACTGCAGCGCTGGTAGCTGTCAGTGTGGCCACACTGCAGAGCTTTCCCTACACAGCTGTACAATGACAGCTTTAACTCCCAGCGCTGTACAGCTGCAAGTGTAGCCAAACCCTTACATGCATATTTTGTAGCCAAAAGATTCATTTGATAGTGGAAGTTTTCAATGAAAGAAAGCCTGGTTACATGGTCTAGCTTATCGAAAACTGAAAAGAATCAGTTGTTTGTAAGGAAAGTTCTTTCACCAACCCGCATTTGCACCTATTCAAACCTGACGTGTGAGCTGGATAATACTCCAAATTATTCAAGTACTGGTAATTCAATTTTTCGCTCATCTCCTTCTACTTAGGAACAGACACAGCTTCGGAGTCTGCTAGTGTGGATGTAAAATTCCAGCATATACTGCCGCCATTGAATGGAACAGGACTATCATTACTGCTTCAATAAGAACAGGATTGTGCCCTCTGTCAGTGTGCTCTTAAAAAGTAGATATTTAATGTATTGTAGTGCTTGCCAAACAAGATGCTGTATGTAGTTCATTATAATGGCCATGCTGGTAGTTGCCAACCAGATTCAGTCTTATAAATCTCTTACGGCTTGGCTACACTCGAAACTTCAAAGTGCTGCCGTGGGAGCGCTGCCGCAGCAGCGCTTTGAAGTGTGAGTGTAGTCGCAGCGCCAGCGCTGGGAGAGAGCTCCCCCAGCCCTGCACGTACTCCACATCCTCTACGGGTGTAGCTTGCAGCACTGGGAGCCGCGCTCCCAGCGCTGCGGCACTGTTTACACTCAGGCTTTACAGCGCTGTATCTTGCAGCGCTCGGGGTGTGTTTTTTTCACACCCCTGAGTGAGAAAGTTGCAGCTCTGTAAAGCGCCAGTGTAGCCAAGGCCTTATAGTAGAGCTACACTCTGCAGTTCCTGATCCTTACAAGTCCTCGTTGGTCTCTTCAAATTCTGGTTAAGGCCATCCAGGGGCACTTTCAGTATAGTGCTGTGCACTGTGCAAAAGGGCTATACTCAAAGAAAGCCATTAGTGATTTTTGTAATCCAGAACAAAAGAAATGACTCTTGCCTTTAAATTCACACTGTAGTCAATAATTTAAAAAATAGTAAAATTCACTCATCCCAATGAGGTTACTGACATTTTGAGAAGCTCTTTCCTATTACTGCAAATAAAACGGGATGAAAGTACTCTGGTTTTAGCTGATTTTAAGAAAGTTTCAACACTTATGTATGTTTTTGGGTATCTATTGCTTTCCTTTAACTTGTTTTGGGTTACTTTAAAGTCAGATAGGATTCAGGATTTGTAGGTAAAGAGAGAGAAATCACACCCTTTGCTCTCTGTTAAAAGATATTTCCTCTTTAATTGCATTCTCTTCCTTCAGCTCTTAAGAAAGGGGCAATTAGGGGAGGAGAAGCACTTCCAGACCAGTAGCTCAATCCTCTCTGCTCTCTTCATTTTGATTCAGAAGTCTCATTGGACCAAATTCCCAATGCTGTTCTTCATAGGATGAAGATGGATTAATATTCATAGGATAGGATAATCTGAGAGAAACTCCTCTCAGATATTAGAAGAATGTGGTCTGGATGTCAGTCATTATTCTCTGTCACTGCTGAATGCATGTACTCATATTCTACACAAGAGAACTGGGTTGTTTGGAGGAACAGAATAAGGCAGTATCCAAGAGTTGCCCCTTAGGTAAAAGAAACTTCATCACGACCTTCAAAAGCAAATAGATTAAAAAAACACCACTATATTATTTTCTTTTAATTTGAACCTTCTTCCTTGTCTTGCATAAAATCTACCTGTTGTTTTAAGAGACTCTGCCCTTGAATTATGGAGCTGATCACAGGCCAACACAAATCCATTTCCAGAAGAAAAAGGCAACAGAATGGAGCCAACATTAAAACATATATTTAAAATCAAAAGACCAAGATTGGTCTTGAATTCAATGTGAGCATCATATGTCAATATGTGAAATAAATGAGTAAAGTCTGAGACCCATATTTTTAAAATGCCAGTGTGTGGTAAGACCTCCCAGATGTGGATTTGATTAGGGCCAAAGATAGGCTGGTTACAACCTGCAGCTAGCAAGATTTTTTTTTTCTCCTCAGCAAGCTCTGATGATCGAAATATTGCAAGGAGAGGGGGAGAGGGAATGAGCTGAACTTCCCCAGATTGAAATTGTACTCCTGCTAATGATGTGTATTTATGCTGAGAACCAGCTGAATACAGAAAAAGTTGCTGTTATTGTTGATTTGTTATTTCTTCCTTAGGTTGGCAGAATTTCTCACAAAAGGGATAGGGCCCAAAAGGTGGCTGCTTACATCCCTCCTAATTATATCTCAAATGAGCTGCTGTTTACAAGCGAAGTGCACTCTGGAGGCATTCAATGGGCAGACACATTTCCACCAGACGAATTATGGCTGAATCATTCTAGCCAACCAAATACAGTGGTAGTTTTCATCAAACTCTGGCTTGAGCATCTAGGAGAGGATTCAGAGTGAAATTCTGGAATCCTGGATAAAGACCAAACAATCAGGCTTTTATGTGGCTGCCATTTGTGGGAGAAACCTAAGTCTACCTTCTTCTAGCCCAGGAATAAGCGGAGAGGCTGCAGCATAGCACTTCCACAGCCTTCTTGGCTGCTGTACCAGTTTATGAGTTGGCATAGGGGCCACTGTCCTGCTATGTAAAGGTACTGAGAAGATCCAGTGGCCGTTTTCTAGACAACCCTCAACATTCCCCATTGCACAGGCCTATTTGGAGCCCAGGTCAGAAGAATGCAGGGGGAGTGCAGGCCCTACTGCATAAGCACTCCATCCACACATCACCCCTCTGCAGGAGCTTATGACTCACGTTACTGAGAGCTCCTTAAATCAAAACACTAATCAAGGTTTTTTTGGATACACAGTGCTGCACAGTGTGTGTATTCATACAGAACTGACAAAATTCCCAAAGTCTTGTCCCAATATGCATGGGGCTCATTTTAAAACTGGGAATGAATTGTCCAATGGCAGACTATTCCTTGGTTGTTCCAAAGTCCTCATCAAGAATCTGGAGAGGACGTCCTCTGGCTATTTCACACAGCTCCTGCAATGCTGAGATCCTCCTGCATACCATCTACAAAGGGGGTAATTTTAGCCCTAGTGACTATTATTGTCCTTAAGGTGGACAAAAAGGTAATTCAGACTCCACACTTGCTTAGTGCTGGATACTTGGAATTTCTTGAACATCTGTTTGAATTAAAATGGGACATTAGCCACTAGAAACTGTGCTGAACAAGCAAACTCACCTGTTTACACAAACCCCTCTGTTAAAGGCCATGCCAGTCACAATCTACTATAGCTGCACAGAATTTTTAGGCACAGAAGTATGTTTCTGAATATTCAGTAGCAGCTTAGGAAAGTTACCTATATTTGGAATACTTAATATGGTATCCTTTCAATACCGCTGTGCAAAACAAATGGATGCATTATCATTCACTCCGACCATATTTTGAATGCAAATAAAGTCTTCCTTACTAACGATTAAAATGCTAACTGATTTGAAAGGCTGCATGGCACCTTCCTGAGACAGCAGATTTTTAATAGAAATGAATTTTAGAAATGCATTTATCACAGCACAGGATCTGATGACAGTGGCAGCTAATAAACAGTCAGAGGCATATTGCTTTCTACTGAATGCTTTATCAAAGGACCAGCTTGCTCTTTTAGGGTTCTCTAGGCTAATAGGGTTTGAAATATTTCAGCAATTCTTTAGCATCTCTAGAACACACAGGAATTTAGATAGCTTTAATGAGGTGCAGCCACATTGTCTTTAAATAGATTTGTGCCCACTTACATCATCTGAGGACCTGGGCCTGTATTTGTGATTTTGTTTTTCTATTCGCCCTTGGAATTTAGCTTAGAGACTCAACTATAAGTAGCTAAATAAACAAACTGGAATTAAATGCAGAACTTCAGTAAACTGTGATTGGTCAAGCACAGAGGGAACAATACAGTTTGTCTAATACACAGCTTATTTTTAGGAGGCGATAGCAACTTTACGTTAGATCTGTATCTCTTAGGATCTTTCCCACTAAACTGGATTCAATCACTAGTTGCTTCTTGCACTGGAAAAACAATTGAGATTGAAGAGAATGGCAAATGATTTGGCGTCAGAAAAACCAGTCTGAGAGAGGTGCCTTTCTGGGAGCTGAAGAAAACCAGAAGCCACTTAACTTCCCTGTCCTCCCAGCTCAGGCCAGCAGCAGAGAAACTGCAGCAGTGGAGAAAAAGAGTAAGGTCTGAATAGCGTAGAAAGAAAAAAAGAGGGCCAAGGTGAATAACTATTGCACTATGGCTAGTGAAATACTACAGTGTGAATACATCCACAGTGTAGAGAGAGGGGGATGGGAACTGCCAGGCTGAATGCCAGCATTAGACGATTCCAAGGCATTGGGAGGGGTGGTTTGGCCATTCAGCTGAGACAGGAGGAAGCAGGTGCAGAAGCAGCATCTCACATCCTGCTTTCCTCTCCCAGGTTTCCTGGGGCCCCCTAACCCCCAAGGGCCAGAAAAAGTAGTGTTAAAAAAATCTGAAGTTCTCAAACTGTGCTCCACAGAGCAGTGACTGGTGATTTGTGGACCCAGGGCAAGTCGCCTGGTGTTGGCTGTCCTTATAAGCCAACTGCTAAACTGTATTAAAAGAAGACAAAAATACATAAATGCATTCCTTAATGTCACCATTTCCTGAGTGCATAAGTGTCACCACAGTTGTTTATGGGCTATCTGCTAAATATTTGACCTGGCATTTGTCATCTGAGGTTCACAAAATACTTTATAAACAAACAAACACTCCCCATTTTCTAGAAAGGGAAGAAATGGAGGCACAGAGAGCTTGTGTGACTTGCCCAAGATCTGTGGCAGAGTTACGAATGGAACTCTATTTTCCTAATTCCTAAGAGATTTTTGATCTAACCAGTAGACTGCACTGTCTCCTGCATACTAACCCTGCTCCCTTGCCTGAAAAGCCTGTCCTGAGAATTTAATGGCCAGAGGGAGGCTTTGGAGTTCTGTTCCATAGGTTAGCTGGATGAAGACCGAATAATATGATAAGGACCCTAATGAAACTGCAGAAAAACCTGAAAGTCTTTGAATTAAGTTTAGAAGTGTGAACAACAAGGGTGATGTCATGGTGGGAGTCTGCTATACACCACCAGACCAGGGGGATGAGGTGAATGAGGCTTTCCACAGGCAACTAACAGAAATTACTAGATCACAGACCCTGGTTCTCATGGGGGACTTTAATCACCCCTATATTTGCTGGGAGAGCAATCCAGCAGTGCACAGACAATCCAGGAAGTTTTTAGAAAGTGTAGGGGACAATTTCCTAGTGCAAGTGCTGGAGGAACCAAATAGGGGCAGAGCTCTTCTTGACCTGCTGCTCACAAACAAGAAAGAATTAGCAAGGAAAGCAAAAGTGGATGGGAACCTGGGGGGCAGTGACCATGAGATTGTCAAGTTCAGAATCCTGACAAAAGGAAGAAAGGAAAGCAGCAGAATGCAGACCCTGGACTTCAGAAAAGCAGACTTTGACTCCTTCAGGGAACTGATGGGCATGATCCCCTGGGAGAAAAACATGAGGGGGAAAGGAGCCCAGGAAAGCTGGCTGTATTTTAAAGAATCCTGATTGAGGTTGCAGGAACAAACCATCAGGTAGAAAGAATAGTAAATATGGCAGGCAACCAGCTTGGCTTAACAGTGAAATCCTTGCTGATATTAAACACAAAAAAGAAGCTCACAAGAAATGGGAGCTTGGACAAATGACCAGGAAGAGTATAAAAATATTGCCCAGGCATGCAGGAGTGAAATCAGGAAGGCCAAATTACAACTGGAGTTGCAGCTAGCAAGGGATGTTAAGAGTAACAAGAAGGGTTTCTACAGTTATGTTAGCAACAAGAAGAAGGTAAGGGAAAGTGTGGGCCCCTTACTGAATGGGGGAGGCAACCTAGTGACAGAGGATGTGGAAAAATCTAATGTACTCAATACTTTTTTTGCCTGTCTTCACAAACAAGGTCAGCTCTCAGACTGCTGCACTGTGCAGCACAGTTTGGAGAGGAGGTGACCAGCCCTCCGTGGAAAAAGGAGTGGTTCAGGACTATTTAGAAAAGATGGATAAGAACAAGTCCATGGGGCCAGATGCACTGCATCTGAGGGTGCTAAAGAAGTTGGCTGATGTGATTGCAGAGCCATTGGCCATTATCTTTGAAAACTCATGGCGATCGGGGGAGGTCCCGGATGACTTGAAAAAGGTGAATGTAGTACCCATCTTTAAAAAAGGGAAGGAGGAGGATCTGGGAAACTACAGGCCAGTCAGCCTCATCTCAGTCCCTTGAAAAATCATGGAGCAGGTCCTCAAAGAATCAATTCTAAAGCACTTCAAGGAGAGGAAAGTGATCAGGAACAGTCAGCATGGATTCATCAAGGGCAAGTCATGCCTGACTAACCTAATTGCCATCTATGATGAGATAAATGGCTCTTTGGATGAGGGGAGAGCAGTGGACATGTTATTCCTTGACTTTAGCAAAGCTTTTGATACAGCCTCCCACAGTATTCTTGCCAGCAAGTTAAAGAAGTATGGGCTGGATGAATGGACTATAAGGTGGCTAGAAATCTGGCTAGATCATCGGGCTCAACGGGTAGTGATCAATGGCCCCATGTCTAATTGGCAGCTAGTATCAAGCGCAGTGTCCCAGGGGTCAGTCCTGGGGCCAGTTTTGTTCAATATCTTCATTAATGATCTGGAGGATGGCGTGGATTGCACCCTCTGCAAGTTTGCAGATGACACTTGTCAAGGTTCCTCCCCCACTCTGAACTTTAGGGTACAGATGTGGGGACCTGCAAGGACACTTCTAAGCTTAATTACTAGCTTAGATCTGGTAACACTGCCACCATCCAGAAATTTCAGTGTCTGAAACACTTCCTGTCCCCCCAAAACCTTCCCCTCCCTGGGCAGCCTTGAGAGGCTTTCTCACCAAGTTCCTGGTGAACACCGATCCAACCCCTTGGATCTTAACACAAGGAGAATTTAACCGTCCCCCTCTCCTTTCCCCCACCAATTTCTGGTGAGTCCAGATCCAATCCCCTTGGATCTTAAAACAAGGAAAAATCAATCAGGTTCTTAAAAAGAAAGGTAAAAATCATCTCTGTAAAATCAGGATGGAAAATACTTTACAGGGTAATCAGATTCATATAGCCCAGAGGAACCCCCTCTAGCCTTAGGTTCAAAGTTACAGCAAACGGAGGTAAAATCCTCTCAGCAAAAAGGAACATTTACAAGTTGAGAAAACAAAAATAAGACTAACACGCCTTGCCTGGCTGTTACTTACAAGTTTGAAACATGAGAGACTGATTCAGAAAGATTTGGAGAGCCTGGATGGACGTCTGGTCCCTCTTAGTCTCAAGAGTGAACAACCCCCAAAACAAAGAGCACAAACAAAAGACTTCTCCCTACCAAGATTTGAAAGTATCTTGTCCCCTTATTGGTCCTCTGGTCAGGTGTCAGCCAGGTTTACCAAGCTTCTTAACCCTTTACAGGTAAAAGAGGCATTAACCCTTAACTATCTGTTTATGACAACTCTAAACTGGGAGGAATGGTAGATACGCTGGAGGGTAGGGATAAGATACAGGGGGACCTAGACAAATTAGAGGATTGGGCCAAAAAAAATCTGATGAGGTTCAACAAGGACAAGTGCAGAGTCTTGCACTTAGGACTGAAGAATCCCATGCACTGCTACAGACTAGGGACCAAGTGGCTAAGCAGCAGTTCTGCAGAAAAGGACCTAAGGGTACAGTGGACGAGAAGCTGGATGAGTCAACAGTGTCCTCTTGTTGCCAAGAAGGCTAACAGCATTTGGGGCTGTATAAGTAGGAGCATTGCCAGCAGACCGAGGGACGTGATCATTCCCCCCTATTTGGCATTAGTGAGGCCTCATCTGGAGTATTGTGTCCAGTTTTGGGCCCCACACTACAAGAAGGATGTAGAAAAATTGGAAAGAGTCCAGCAGAGGGCAGCAAAAATGATTAGGGGCCTGAAGCACATGACTTATGAGGAGAGGCTGAGGGAACTGGGATTATTTAGTCTGCAGAAGAGAAGAATGAGCGGGGATTTGATAGATGCTTTCAACTACCAGAAAGGAGGTTCCAAAGAGGATGGAGCTAGACTGTACTTAGTGGTAGCAGATGACAACAAGAAGTAATAGTCTCAAGTTGCAGTGGGGGAGGTTTAGATTGGATATTAGGAAAAAAATTTTCACTAGGAG
Source organism: Gopherus flavomarginatus (assembly GCF_025201925.1). NCBI lineage: Eukaryota > Metazoa > Chordata > Testudines > Testudinidae > Gopherus > Gopherus flavomarginatus. Next base: position 213,144,733 of record NC_066617.1, on the reverse strand, counting down.
GGTGGGGAAGAACTGGAATGGGTTACCTAGGGAGGTGGTGGAATCTCCTTCCTTAGAGGTTTTTAAGGTCAGGCTTGACAAAGCCTTGGCTGGGATGATTTAGTTGGTGATTGGTCCTGCTTTGAGCAGGGGGTTGGACTAGATGTCCTCCTGAGGTCCCTTCCAACCCTGATATTGTATGATTCTATGGTGTTAAAAGGTAATGACAGTTTCCAGAAATTAGGGATGAGCGAAGGGAATAAATTTAAGTGTGAAATGAGGGAAACTAAGACGTCTTTTTCTGCCCCCCTGGGTAGCTGTTACTGATGTTGAAAATTTTGAGCTGATCTATTCTGTTTCCTAGGGACTGCACTGAAAACATTGCATTTGCCATCATTAACTGAAAATAGGGGAAGAACTGAAACAAAATTAACTAAATTGGTAAGAAATAGCGTGGCAACAGCAGAAGTTAACATTAAGATGCATAAATTAACCATTTAATACATACTAAAAGAGATGAGGTAACTGTGTACAGTTTTGGTAATTTGGTATATGTAAAATGTTGGCACACAGCCAAGATGAATGCGTTAGTAGTTTCAGTTTTAGCCTATGGCTAGTATATTGGTAAGCAGAGAAGTGTGGACTGATGTCATGTAAAGGTCACTCCAACACTGCAGGGAGGGGTCGGTCAGGCATGCTCAGTGCAAAACTAGGTTAAGGTCACCAGACCAAAATAGTAACAGACTATAATACTACGATGTGTTTGACAGTTAAATTTAGCAGTTGTGATTGGTCTATAAGGATGGCCCAGTCAGAGAGCGTTTAAAGATAACTGTAGGACAGAGTATGAGAACTGAGAAACAAGCCAATTAGAACAGGTCAAAAACTGTATAAAAGGACAGAAGGCAGCAGGTAAAAGTCAGTAGGTCGATTGGATGGTCGGGAGCAGGGGAAAAAGACTGAAGGATCAGAAGAAGAGAAGATCAGGGCTAGAACTCCGTGTTGGGTTTTTGTGGCGGAACAAGCAGCCACCACAAGCAGCAGCTGTAACGGCAGTTACAGAATGGCAGCAGCAGTGTTGCTGTGACAGAGCAGAACGTCCCTGATAGAACAGAAGGAAAGAAGCCTATGGGGTAAGTATGTCAGCTATAGTATAGAAATAGGGTTAATGAATATGTATGCTTGGGATAATAAAGAGGGATGTCTGTGCTGTGTATGTCTGCGTTACTATATATAAAGTTTGACATTTATTAAGCTTCCTGTCAGTGTCCTGCATATGACTGATCACCATGTGTAGAATTTAATCACTTAAGCCATTCCAACTGTATGACATTACAGTCTTGGGTACTTTAACTTGTATACCTGTGCTAAGGGATTTGTTTATGTTTTAATTTAGGATTAGATTAATTGTATTAGGAAAGATGGTTACACTAAATAAAGAAAATTCTTTTGTTTTGGACAGAGTTGTCCCTTGGGTAGGGCAGATCAGGGCAACTGCTCTGGGTCCCGTGCTTTGGGGGGCCCCATGGGCCAGGGTGATTGGCTGTCACAGTCGGTCATGGAAGCGATGAACCTGTCACTTTCACACTGTGACCTCCCCCACTCCAGGCCTTGGGCTTTGAGGGGCCCTGTGGGCTGGTGTGACTGGCCGGCGCGATTCGTCCCAGAAGAGATGAATCCGTCACTTCTGCCCTGGGCCCTGCACCCTCCTAGGGATGGCCCTAATTTTGGAAAAGTACTGCCTGGGTGTCAATCCTTTGAGCAGATGACTGTATCTGTGTCCTCCCTAGGGTGACAGGTCTAAGCTATACTGGTAAGTTTTTCCTAAATGTGTTTCCTGTAAAACCCGGACAATTTCTCTGGAGTGGGCCCCCTTTAACCTTGCAAAAACAGATCAATGAGTAAAGTAAAGGGAACCTCTGGTAAGCCCAGGAAGGCTCAATAGGTGGGTCTCTTTTTAGGGATAACATTACAGCTTGTCAAGGAGCTGTTGAGGAACATCTGCCTAGAAGATGCAGAAAGTAACAAAATAATTTCAAGGGCGAAGCATCCAACCACATTAACACAGTCCCAGCAGAAACTTCTTGTACAGAACTGTGCCATAATAAGACAACTCCATTTATTATGATTACATTTATTGAATGCTGACAATAAGTGTAGCTCTTAAGAATGTAAGTAATCCCATGCCCATTCAACAAAATGCGTAAGCAATATTACTCATGCGCTTCCATCCATCAAGTACTTCAGCCCTTATCGCCGTAGTATATGATCCCCTCTCACTCCTTAATGGATAAGCACGTGCTTAAGTACCTTGCTGAATCAGAGCATTAGAGAAGAGAGGAGTTGTAGTGATCAGCTGACCAGGATCACCTGAACCTTCGTTCTCTAAGAATATTACTACTTTTACATTTGTTGTACTACAGAGCAAAATGTTCACAAGGTGCATATTTTATATTAAGTGTATGTGTACAAACACACACATCCACACACCATAATACACCCATTAAGGTGACCAGATGTCCCGATTTTATAGGGACAGTCCCGATTTTTGGGTCTTCTTCTTTTATAAGCTCCTATTACCCCCCCCCCACTCACTGTCCTGATTTTTCACACTTATTGTCTGGACACCCTAACACCCATACACACACACAAATTAACACAGAATAATCATCCTAATGTTTTCACAGCCTTTATACAAAGATAAAGCACTGCACATCTAAAACACTGATAGGTTGGTGAAGGATAACACTAAAAAGAGTTATTTCTTTTTTGTTTAGGGAAAAAAGAGGAGGGCAGTGCCGGTCACAATTCTGTCTTGTGAGCCCTGGGTATTTGTGGAGCTTCTTTCCTCAAAATTCAGTTTCATGTGACATGAGACTTTTACTGCTAAACTAGCTGGAATTGAAAAACAACCACATTAATTCCAAATATTGTTCTGATATCTATGTAACTGAGGTCCTACAGCAATAGGATGTGCATGTGTGGCTGCAGAATTGCTCTCAATTCATTATAGAGTAATTGAATTTATAAGTGAGAATGCCAGCTAGTAATTCAATTTGGCAATAATTCAGATTGTGGTAAAGAACCTGAAAAATACAAATAAAATTGCTATTTATATTTTTAAACTACATAATGGATGTTGCATTCAGTGCTACTTATAGTGAATAAGCTACTTATTTAGAATATGTATTGGACTTTGTATTCATTTTAAGGTTGCAGTCTTTTCTCTTTACTATTACTATTTATACCAAAGTCTTTTCAGAATATTTCCCCCCTAAAAATAGGGTATTTTTAGCATGGGTTACAAGTTACAAACAAAAGAAGTTGCTATAGAAACAGAGAAGGCAGTTTTTAGAATGAAAATGCAGGAAGAAATGTTGTTTGCCATTTATCAGTTGCAGTCAGGAAAATAAGATCACTATGTATGGTGTACTCTGCTTTTCTTACTGTGGTTGTGGCTTCTTCAATGTTTGTCTTTATATACTAACATTTAGGTGAACATTAGGACTTATACAAATGAAGGCTATTAGCATTGGTTAGAGACAGGTAGGTGGGTGCTCTGCAAGCTTCCTCATACAGCTCAGCCAAAACAGTGCAACTAAGCCTATATCTCTACACTAGAAACACTACGGCTGTACAGCTGCAGCGCTGCTGCTGTGGGCTAGTCTATACTGGCAGTGCTAAAGTGCTGCCACGACAATGCTTTAATGTGGCTTGTGTGGTCTTGGCAGAGCGCTGGGAGAGAGCTCTAAATAAACCACCTCCACGAGGGGCATCACTACCAGCGCTGGTGCACTGTCTATTCTAGCGCTTTGCAGCGCTGAAACTTGCGGCACTCAGGGGGGTGTTTTTTCACCCCCTCAAGTAAGAAAGTTGCAGCACTGTAAATTGCCAGTGTAGATAAGCCCTACTACAGCCATAGAAGGGATTCACCCATTTCTGTAGTAAATCCACCTCTCTAAGAGGCAGTAGCTAGGCTGATGGAAGAATTCTTCCATCAACCTGGTGCTGTCTATACTGGGGGTTATGGTTTAACTAAGTCTGTAAAGGGTGTGAAAAATCCCTGAACACTGTAGCTCGGTCAATCTAACTTTCTAGTGTCGACCCGCCCTAATTATGTCTACACTGCAATCAGAGGTGTGATTGCAGCTTGAGTGGGCACACTCACACTAGCTGCCATCTAGGTAGCATAGATGTACCGTTAAGCTAATATTATAACGTGGAACTATTCTAATTTTTTAAAAAGCACTTAATTTTGTTATCTTCATTAGAAAAACAAAATTCTACTCTATCACATTGAAACTGAATACAGGTAATTACCAGTCATATGATCCCTGTTTTTTCTGAACTGCATCTTTTAAATGCTGTGTAAACTATGAGTATTATCTATAGAGTCTAATATGGATAAAGTGTTATATAATTTTAAGCCACTGGAAAGCAGATTCAAAGCCTAATGAAAGAGCATGGATTACAAAAGCAGATTCATAGGAAAGAATAATATATAGATATCATTTAATGCAAGCATTAGATGGTATCAAAGACTGATGGAAGTTTCATATGCAGGGCATCTGCAAGATCAGCTTTAAATATGTCTTTTTTTTTGTTTTTACTTCTGCTCTTGTTCTAAGTTCATTTCCCTTCATAATCACTGTGCAGAGTAGTTTTACACTGACAAAACATTCAACCAAACAACAATACAAAATTGCTCTCCAATTCTAACAGTTGCTCTCATATTTCTAGAGAGTTTCAAGTCTGGTGGAGTTTTTAACTGTTCTATTCTTCCATTCAGAGTACTGTTTTCGGTTGTTTTACTCCTGGCACCATGTGGTGTTCACTAATCACTCAGTACTTAAGGTGCTGCCAGAGCTCTGCCTTATTCTAAATCCAGTTCCAACTAGCTATATGTAACAAGAGCTTCGCAATGCCGTGCCTAGACTGTATGGGCAGTGCTGCCCACAGAGGCATAGCCCCCAGTAACACAATGGCGAAGTTTCTTCTTCTTTTCATCCACATTAAAACCTGACAAACTTTCCCCAGGAGTTCAGTATTATCATCACAAGGGACTCCTCTGGATTTGTATGTGGTTTCGATGAGGTTACTCCCATCAATCTGACCTACATTAAAATTATAGTGGGAGACATCTGACAGGGGCATGGGGCCCAATTCAGGACAGCAATTAAATTGGGGCTAATTTTAAATAAGTGCTTAAGTCCCATGACTTCATTTGGGACTTAAGCACATGCTTAGTGCTGTCCTGCATAGTGATACTTTCATGGACGAGGGCCATAATCTGTCTTGTTGCTGTTCTCGAAACTCTAATTACATGGTCAAATATTTACTTTACTATATGCACAAAAAGATTTAAAAGAGCTTGTGAAGAACAATAGATCCAGAAGGGTCAAGCCAGTTATTTGATCATAAGAAAGTTTGAAGCTGAAACAGAGCAAGATTTACTAGCTACTCCTGGCCAAATTCTGCTCTGAGAGGCACTGAGTGCAGCACTATCTCACTCAACAGGACTGCGCCACTGTAAATGGAAGCAGAATCTGGGTCATAGACTTTTTAGGAATTGGTTGTATTTTCTGATGACTAGCTACTTTACCTCTGATGTCACAATTCCAACAGAGAGGAAGGAAGGGCCGTGCGAAGTAAGAAGAAGAGGGAGAAAAAAAACAAGAAAGGGATTGGAAAGATTGGCCGACTTTTAGAAAGACAGGTTGAGTAGGGTAATATCTTTTAATGGATCAACTTCTGTTGGTGAGAGAGACAAACTTTCGAGCCACACAGAGCTCTTCTTCAGGTCTGGGAAAAGGTACGAATATTCTGGGACTGATCTGGCTACAACTACATACAACAATGGATGACTTATAATTGGACAAGACAACAAAAGAGGGAAAATGGACCAAGCCCCTTCCCCTCATGCTTAACAAATGTAGCATTCACTCTGACACTAAAAGCAACATTTTTAAAAGGAGAGCTAGGTGAACTGAAACAGGTTGTACAAACCCGATGAGGTCTTTGAAGTGAGAAGCCTGCATAGTAGGCTGGGTAGACAGCAAATGTGTATAAATGAGTTTTACAAGCTGTAAGTGCTGTAGCTTGTAAGCAATGTCAGAGTGGAGCAGTCAAACCCTACTGGACATGTTAGATTTCTTTTTTTTCCCCTCCTTTTTTTCTGTCTTGAAGTATTTCAGTGACAACTATATTAAAAACACTGCAGTTCACCTCTCAGTAGAATAGGCTTTCATGTGGATTTTCTTAAAATGACCCAATATCTGATCTGAAAGACAGCTCCTCCAGTAACACGGTGCCTTCTAGCACCATGCTGAAACATTCATTCAAACCTGAGTAACAGGGAATAGTGCTAGCTACCGAATCAGCAACACCACTTCCTCCAGCACGTTGGATTTTTTAAAAAAGAGGCCAGAGAGCCATGTATAGAGCAGGTTTGTTAGATGCAGTTTAACTCATAAAATCTGATGAGATCACATCATTTGGTGCTACGGCCGCAGGTCCTACTCATAAACAACATGCATTTGTCTCTGTGGTGACATATTATGCATCCTTTTGGAGGGAAAATGGTCAGGGCTAATGTACTCAACATTTTATCCATGCTACTCATGTGGGGCAGTGCTAACTGCCTGTTTGTCAGCTTTCTCTGAGCTGGTCTTGCTGATTGGCTATTGTCTGAAAATCAGGCAGCAGTTAGTGTTCTGATTAACACAAAGATTTTTAACTGCCTCTTCCCTTGAAATTGTTAGGAGGTAAGAACACAGATGGAGGTTTTACAACAACGTCCTTTTCAGGGGCTAATTGGAATACTAAATGGAGAAAAAACAGATTAATGCATTGGGTTTTGACCGTTGAAGTACTTGTGGGCCCACACAGGAAGGCAGACCCACTCATAAATGAGTCCAAGTTCCCACTCTCCTGGATAGACAGGAGCTGAAAAGAGACTTCTTGTTGGTCTTTTCTGGTTGCATTAAGAATGAGTCAGCTTGCAACATTTAGGAAGCTTTTCACTCATTTTAACTTGAAGCTGATGTCTGGTGAGATTGTGTTTGCGTTTTTGAGATGGGCAAGAAAGTTGCAATTATTACATGTTCATATAGCCCTAGGCCAGATGCTGCTAGAGATCTGTATAGCAGTGGATGGGAGGCTAAATCTGTGCTTTCTGTAAAATATCACTACTGCTCTTTCTCTCTCTGTTTTTTCTTTGATGGGGCATGCACATAGCACTGGGCTGCACACTGCACGCCGGAGAACAGACTGCAGAGCTTTGAAACATAAATGTAGTTTCTTTCTTCTCTCCCTGGAATTTTCTCATTTCTTTTTGTTTTCGTTAGCAGAAATGAAAACAAATGAAGGCATGCAATCCTCAATGGGGAAGAACTGCTGCAAGCCCAACAGTTAGTATCTTGAGCATTTTATTACTTCTATAATACTAGCTGTCTGAGCAAAGTTTGACTAGCTCTAGACTTGCAGGGAGCCAGAGGGGCATTGTTTTAAATTATGCCACAGTGGGAAGCTCCTGGGCAATCAAATCCAGAGAAAATGTCAGATTATTTTCAATCACATGGCTGTATTGCTGAGCGAAAGCTATCACAGCTCTCCTCCCCTTCAGTTGCCTTTTTGTCCCAACTAACTCACTACTCAACCTCGTTTTAGAGTCCAGCTGTCTGTTTACGTGAACTCATTGGGTCAGAAGCTCAGCTGATAAAAAGTGGCATAGCTCCATTGTTGTTAATGGCATTATGACAATTGACATCATCTGAGAATCTGGTGCCATATTTTGTATTAGTTCTATTGCAGCAAGAACTTGAGTCTCTCCAATAGTCTCAAAATTCATTTATGTTCTTTGTCCAGTCCTGTTGAATACACTAAATTTGATCCCTTCTTCTGTTAACCCAACTGCCTTTTTCAGTGATCCCATTTACCAAATGCCACTTATCCTCCAAATTACAGCAACATAGAGAAGAGCACCTCAATATGCGGGACATCACTTACTTCACATGCAAAGGGTTCTGATTTTTGTGCATGTCACTGCAATTGTATTTGTATTTCTTACATTTTACTATATTTTTGTGGGCCTGTCTAAATGTCTTGGGTGAGCAATTTATGGGGCTGAAATAACAAGAGACTTACTTTTATGCTGTTTCAATTCCTGGTTGGTGAAAATAGCATGAGAAGAGCAGCTTCTGCATTATTTCAGCACCATAAAGGACTCTGAGGCATTAAAAAAAGCCCAGGAAGAACAAATCCAAAGAGTAAGGTAGGTAGGTTTATTAGAGTTTACCCTAATACACAGATTGTTCTGAAAGTAAACACTACAAGGATCGCTCTGTCTCTCTCTCCCCCTGCCTCCTCCCACCTCCAGTAAGGAGAGAAAAGAAAACAGGCAACTCAATGATTGGGGAGAGGAGATGGAATGTAAAGGTCCAGATTGGAGCTCGTCATCCTTTTTCATTCAAAAAAAAAATTTTTTTTAAATGGCCTTTTTTCAAAACTGAAAAATTTCACAAAAAGCTTCCAGTTTTTCAAAATCTTCTGGTTTTTCCACTGAAAATGGAAATGTCAAGAGTTTGAAATTTTGGGGATTTGAAATGTAAAAAAAAATCTCTTGCAAAATATGTAAAAAAAAAAATCAGTATTGAAACAAAGTGATGTTAACATTTCATTTTTTTTCCTTCACAAAACCTATTTTCTTTGTTTGCCAACCAACTCCATTTCACCTCCTCAGCATGCATAAACTGGCATACTTCTCATCCTGCACCAGTTGAAAGCCTGGCACATCATTTTTTGTTCTGAAGCGATACCTTGTAAAGAATAAAACCTGCAGAAAAAGTTGTAGCAACTCCTTTACTTTTTCTTAACTCTTGCGCTTTGAGGCATAATTCCAAAGGGCAACAGTTCCTTTTCTGCAGAAACGGTCATGAATACACTAACAGTTATAAGAAATTGGCATAATATGTTGCCAGTAGATCCACAGAAAACCAAGCTGTGGCAACTCCAAGGGTGGGCTGGGGAATAGGCGATGGCTACGTTAAACCCATTGTAGAGGATGAAACTTGCTGACCCTGTCAGAGACCATGTAGTTTTACATTTCTTTGCACGTTCCCACAGAGTAGGGGCCAGAATGTACAACAGTATTTAGTGACAGTTTTTCAATACCCTTGCTTCTTGAAATGTAGCTAGGGTGACCAGACAGCAAGTTTGAAAAATTGGGACAAGGGGTGGGGGGTAATAGGAACCTATATTAGAAAAAGATCCCTATAAAATCGGGACATCTGGTCACCTTAAATGTAGCCCACCACCCCACCCCTGCAATTGTTTGCTAATGACCCTTATATACCTGGGCATCCATTGACATATTTATGTTATGCCATACCCAAATACAGATGTTTTGCTGTTGTACATTAAGTTTTGATTCCAGGGCATCAACATTATCACTTTGTCACTTTCCTGACTATTCCCACACTTGCACAGACTTCCATTTTTGTATTTTGTAGGTCTTCTGCGTGGTACTTATTCCTTAGTAAACAGTGAGGCATCATGCAAAGACAGAGGTTTCGGCTATTGCTTGAGCTCGGAGGTTTTGTATTAAGATACCATTTCCTGCACCCCATGGCCCTAAAACTAGATTTGAATCTCTGTGTCCCTGGATCAATTGGGCCAGTATCTTCCTTGAATCATTTCCTTGCTTGTAACACTAGGTCACAGTGCACAAAGAAGATTCACATACAGTAAAGACCTGATTCTGTGCAGACCTGGCTGTGTCTGGTTCCAGCCAGCCAGCTCGAAGTAGTTCCTCTTTCTTTGACCTCTTGTAAGGCAGCAAGCAATTCAGTGCTCCAATTGTAAGAGCTTTTCTTTTGTGCTGGTGGTATTTTTGCAGCCAGGAGTTAAAAATTACAACACCTACCAGTACATTTTAGCTATCTCCAGGATAACAATAGGTTATCTGAATGACATTTATCTCTGAAAAGAATTTCCATTGATCCAACATGTAAGCTTTAAATAACAGAACACTGAAAAGAACAGGGTTCAGACACAAAATTGTTCCTATTACGGAAAAGGCTGGAGTAGAAGAATGTTAGGAAAAGGGCATGATATTCTAATATTACCAATTTACTTACAATGCCTTGTCAAACAACTATAAGCCATTGTCAGAGTGACAGGAATGCAAAAGGAAGAGCTATGTACTGCTGAGTTTGTGGCAGACAGGAGAGTAGAGCTGGGTGGGAACCAGATTTTTTGTTTCAAAATCTGCATACTTCATGATGTTGAATTGATGGGGAGAAAATAAAATTCCTGTTGAATAGATGCAGAAATAGACTTCTCCATGAAAGAACTAGTCATTTCCCTTTGAGACCTTCTGTTTCAAAAAGCAGTTTCATTTATGTCCTTCCTCAACAACTGGATGATGTCCCACCCAGCAACATCCTTTACAAGAAACTCTAAAGCCTTTCATAAAGCGTCATGAGGCTCTTGCATAAATTCAATGAAAAAAATAAAAATAAACCTATGTTAGTTTTTTGACTCTTGAATTTTATGCACTTAAATTCTCCCCCTTAAGTTTTCCAAAACAACCTTCACCGGCCACATTTGCATATACATAGTAATTTTGGATGACTATTTTTGTAGAAGGTTGCAGCAGCAGGATTGAGTCTGACCTGATTCTTACTCTAAGGGTATGTCTACACTGTAGTGTAAGCCCAGGTTAGTAGCACTCAAGTTAGCACACCCTGGGTTTGTTAACCTAGGGCTTGAACATCTACACTCATTTTTAACCCAGGTTAGGAACTGTTGAACCCTGGGTCACAACCTGGGGCTCCAGGGTTCCTCCTGCATTATGCAGGCCCAAATCCAACCACCCATATCCCAGATTTCCTAGCACCATCCCAACATGTGGCTGCTCTAGCCCTTTGTTTGTGGTGCAGTGTGGGAAAACTTGACTGTCCAGACAACTTGACTGTCCAGAGGATTGTGGGATTGTGGGATACTTTTGGTGGACTTCCAGAGCATGAGTCCAGTGGGACTGGGTCTACATTGCAAAGCAATAGGGCTTAAAGCTTGGGTTCTGGCTTGACGCAGGCTTGGACACTTTACCCCTGTGTGGTCCTGGGATCCTGGATCCAAGCCCTGGTTAGAGCAATTTGTCTGTAGACAGAAGAGGGATTAGGTTTGAGCCTGAGTTCAAATTCTGGGTTTCCATTGCAATGTAGATATACCCTAAAGGATCTGGGTATTAATAAAGGTGAAAAGAGAAAAAAGTTCATTCCAGTCTGATTCCAGTTTTAGAGTCCTAACGAGAATCAAAACACTGGGGGGCTCTGAAGAATGTTATGGTACCCAGAAGATTTAGAGTGTTTGGTGATGTCAGAGGCATCTATATAGCATATCAGTGTTGGGGTCATTTTCAAAGGCAACAAGGGACTCTGATCCTAGCTTTGAATGTATTTCTGTTCCTGGTCAACACGAGCTGTATCGTGATCTGGTGATCATGGCCTGAAAGTGACTAAAGTATCATACAACACTCTACCCTAGCAATGACATCCAATGAAGTGGACTGTAGCCCACGAAAGCTTACGCTCATATAAATTTGTTAGTCTCTAAGGTGCCACAAGTACTCCTGTTCTTTTTGCAGATACAGACTAACACGGCTGCTACTCTGAAACCTGACATTAATAAAGTATCACTAAAATAAGCAGAGATAAGTTTTTGCCCAGTTACTTCCTCACTTTATGACTCTCAAAGTCGCAAGCTGTTTAATGCCTTTTGGAATGAAATAGCTCACTACAATTGATGAACTAAGGAGTTTCCTGATCCATTCACTTTCTTCGGAGCAATTATGTGAGGGTACTGCACTTCATAAGAAAGAAAAGGCACTGCTTGAAAGATAGGTTAAGTAGGGAAATCTAGGGTAAATAGAAAGAGACCCCACTCTCTTATTACAGATATATTTTCTTTTACAGGAGGACTCATTTGCAAATATCTATTGATGCCTGTCCATTGTTCAGGAACTTGGGCAGATTTAAAGTCCTAGTCCAGAACTGCAACAGTGCAGATGTACCCATTTCCTTACATACCAATATCCCAATCACATGCAGACTGATGAACACACACAAAATCTTATCACAATAAAATCTCAGCAGAATATTGCATTCTATGAATGGGGAAATATCACAATTCATTACAATACAGACAAGATAAAGATTTCCTCTTTCATGTCTGCCACTATATGTGAGTATAAAATATTCTCTCCAGTATTAAGGAATTCTTCCTGGCTCACTTGATTCTGATAAAGCAGGTAGCATCATCTGCAAATGTTCAACCACTGATATTCATTCGTCCTTGCGTTTATTATATACACTGATTATCAAAGCAACACAAAGCATCCTCTTGGATGCTAAAAAGATGTGCCTTTGAGCTGAGTGGTTTTCAACAGTTTTGTATGCTTTTAGGCAATATTTGGATGAACAGAAAAATTATGTTTATTCTTTCCTTAGGTTCCAGTGCAGGAAAATACTTCAGCATGTGCTTACATTTAATCATGTACTTAAATACCAGTCACTTAATTTCACGTGCTTAAGTTTAGCCATAGGCTTAAGCACCCTTCCTGAATAGGGATGCGTTTCTGTATCATGGCCTTGGAGATAGGTGTCGAATTCTCATTTCACTCACACTGATGTAAATCAGGAACAAATCCAGTAAAGTCAATGGAGTTATACATGCAAAATACCAGTTTGAGATTTGATATGGGTCTATAATGGGTGCTAACTAGAGAACCCATATTTATATTCTTTTCTTTTCTAAAGGAGGCACAAACATAGATGGCAGTTGAACAAGCCATTGGGGGAGGTTGGCCCCCAGGCCCGCGTCCTCTGCCCCGGCCCTTGCATTCCATGACTGCCAAAGCCCAGAGCACACCCCCTGTGTTCCTCCAACCCCAACACTCCGGGCAGGCAGCGCAGCCGGAGCACCCTCAACTCTAGCACCAGGCACACAGGCGACAAGCTGTGGCCCCAGCCTCTTGGCCACAGAAGAGCACCGGGAAGGGAACTGGAAGCAGGCAGGAGGGGGTCTGGGGATGGAGTGTGGGCAGGGCCATGTCAAGTTGTTTGGGGAGGCACAGCCTCCCGCAGCCCATGTTACTCACTGCCCATGGGCACAAAGCAAGGAATCTATTCTGTCCCTTTATTTTTCATGCTTTTTCTCAAACCTCTCATTGGAATTGGTGAGAATCATTATAACAGTAATAAAGTAGGTAGCAGGTATGGGCATAGGCTGACTGTATATATTGATATTTTATTATTTATATCTGTATCCAAAACTTCAGCCCTAGCAATTACACTAAATCAGGAGCCATATATACAGATAATGCACCAAGGGACATATTTACACGTCAATGACCTGTTAAACTAGCACAAGGCAGTTTTCTTTACTTGGTGTGGTATCTCCCTACAATGTTAAGTCATTACATTAAACCTCTTTCAGTCGTTAGTGAGCGTAGAAAGGGAGAGCACCGCTGCAGCCAATCCCCTTGTCCTTCATTGGAAGAAAAAAATGTAATCAAAATGACAACTTTATTAAGTATCCCATATCTCTATTACACCATCTCCTCTCCTGGATGAACATTAAGGAATAAGAAAGAAATTAACTCATTTTATATGTGTAAAAAAGTCTGAATTTTAGGCGGAATAAATTAAAATTAAGCAAATAGAAAGGGATAACTATGACTATCAGTCTTTCAGATATGAACTACGATGGTCAAGGGTCCTTAGGGGATAGTTTTCAGGGACAGCAGTTGCCAAAGTATTAAGATCGAGAAAGCATATGCTCCATTATCCAATTAGCTTTGAAAAATATACCATTAATTGTATTCAAGACTATTCTGTAATAGTCTGTAACAAGCTGCTGCATGTACATGATCCTGCAGATGGTACCTGGAAAGAGTTTTGTCTGCATGAAATGCTGCCTGATAGAGCTGATGGAAGAAAAGATCTGAGCACTGGAGATGCAGGTGGAAACTCTGGTTGAGTTTAGAAGGGGGTTCAAGCAGATGATGGAGCAAAGATGTGAGGAGGCTGAAGGGAAAAGCTCTGCCTTGCAGATGGAAGCAGGACTAAAGAACTCTGAGGGGAGACTGCTGGGTGAGAAAAGTGGACAGTGGAGGCATAGACTAAGAGAACCAGGCAGAGGAAAAGACAGGCTACTGAAAGAGAAAAAGAGCTCAGGAACAAGTTTGTGGAGTTGGAAAATGAAGAAGGGGCACAGCAGGTGGTCACTAAAGGTGAGAGGGCCAGAAAGAAGAGAAGAGAAGCTAGTCCTATAGAAAGAGGGGAAGAGTCAATGGAGATAACACCACCAAATATGAGCCCCAGGAGGATAAAAGGATGGGTTGCAGAGGATTGCAAGGGAGGATAGGAATTGAGAGGAGTTGCAGCCAAAGGGAACAGGAGATAGACTGGAAAATCGCACCATCACTAGGAAAAGGCAGGTCTACATGATTTGGGACTCCTTACTGAGAAGAATAGACAGGCCTGCAACCAGACCTGATCCAGAGAACAGAAGGGTGTGCTGTCTGCTGGGTGCTAAGATACGAGATGTGGACCTGAGGCTGAAGAGGATCCTAATGGGAGCGGGAAAGAATCCACTGATTGTCCTGCATGTGGGAACAAATGAACATATCAAGGGAGACTATGCCATGCTGGGGAAGACGCTTAAGGAAATCGAGGCTTAGGTGATCTTTAGTGGGATTCTCCCTGTTCCTAGAGAAGGGCAACAAAGGTCTGACAAGATTATGACGTTCAACAGATGGCTCAGGCAGTGGTGCTATAAGGAGGGCTTTGGGATGTATGACCACTGGGAGGCATTCATGGACAGAGGACTGTTCTCTCAGGATGGACTTCACCTGAATGGGAGGGAAATAGACTTCTATGATGGAGGCTGGCACAACTGATTAAGAGCTTTAAACTAGGAATTGGGGGGAGATGGTTCGGAGATGTCCAGATAATCTCCATGCCACATTTAAACATTGAGAGGGAAGAAAACAAAGTAAGAAAGGATACTGTCAGGCATAGGAGAATGGACATAAGGAGGAAGGGTAGTGTGGATACCAGTTTAATAGGTGATACTGGCAATAGAATATCTGTGCTGTGACAAAGTTCCTCCTCTACCTTGGTGGGTCTTGTGCTTATTGGCAGATTTGCTCACCTCAGTGATCTTCCCCAGTCTGGGTCAACTTCTCCTGCGTCTGATCAGGAGTTGGGAGGTTTGGGGGGAACCCAGGCCCGCCCTCTACTCCGGGTTCCAGCCCAGGGCCCTGTGGATCGCAGCTGTCTATAGTGCCTCTTGTAACAGCTGCATGACAGCTACAACTCCCTGGGCTACTTCCCCATGGCTTCCTCCAAACAGCTTCTTTATCCTCACCACAGGATCTTCCTCCTGGTGTCTGATAATGCTTGTACTCCTTAGTCCTCCAGCAGCACACCCTCTCACTCTCGGCTCCTTGCGCCTCTTGATCCCAGCTCCTCACATGCACTTCCTCTCCTCTGGCTCACCTTCACCTGACTGGAGTGAGCTCCTTTTTAAACCCAGGTGCCCTGATTAGCCTGCCTTGATTGGCTGCAGGTGATCTAATCAGCCTGTCTGCCTTAATTGGTTCTAGCAGGTTCCTGATTACTCTAGTGCAGCCCTTGCTCTGGTCCCTCAGGGAGCAGAAGCCTGCTTCTCCTGGGGCTAGTAGTAGCTTTCCCTTTGACCGCTCCGCTGTAGAGGAAGGAGGGAGAGGGCTACTGCTGCTGCTGTTCCTGCTGGGCGCTGAGCCCTCGCTGCTGCTGTTTCTGCTGCTGTTCCTGCTCCTGCTGCTTCCCTGGCTGGGCTTGACACCACCACCTACCCCTCTCTCTGCTGTCTGTTTGCTGGCTGGCTGGTGGTTCCCCGCCCACCTCAGTTACTGCTGTTATTCCACCTACAGCCCCTTGGTGGGGGGCTGCTGGCCTGCTTCCCAGAGAGGAGGGGAATGAGGGACCCCAGCTCTTGTTGCTGAGGACACCACCCTCTGAGCGGGGTCCCTCCTGCCTGGACGCCAGACCACCACCACCTGGAGCTGCTAGGGCTACTGTGGCTGTTGCTGGGGAGCTGTTGGTGCCCGGAGGAGGAGAGGAAGGAGAAGTGGACCACCCGCTGCTGGAGACAGTATGAAGACCACTGTGGAGGGGGCTTTTCTGGACTGAGTCTTTTTCAAACTGTGCTCTTGTGGTGGGGGTTTGGACTGTGTCTGCTGGGGCACCGGGGGTGTGGCGTGGAGCCTGCCCCCAGTCCATCCGTGTCCCCCTTCGCCCCAACCACCATCGTTGCCCCCTCCACCACCCCTGCTGGCTGTCTTCCTTCTGCTTTGGACTCCTGCCTCTGGGTCTGAGCTGCTTGCCTGGCTCACCACGCCCACTTCCACCATTTGGGCCTGCAGCAGCAGCAGCCAACCATTGACTTTTTGGCACAAGTGCCTGTGGGTGCACCACCTCCCCCCTCATACTGGACTGACCCCCTCCCCTTTGCCACATTTGTCCACCCCACCTATTTCCCTCTGCTGCCTGATAGTTCTGCCCCAGCCCTGTAGCTGTCCCCGTGGTCCCTCTACCCCAATCTCAGCTCTCCTTTTCCCCCCACCCTGTGCTCCCCCAGCCCTGATCGGTCCCCCCCCATGCGCCCACGCCCCCTCTCAGGCGCTTGTGCCCTTCCCCATTTGGTTTCCCCTTGTTCACTGCACTCCCCCCTCTGCCGTTGCCCCCTCGCTCCCCTAGTGCAACTGGAGGAGCCGGAACCCCCCTCTGCGTTGGTGCCCTGCACCAATCCCACCCGTAGTCCTTGGTTGCTCCCTACGCCCCTTTAGCCTTCCCCTTCTGGCACCCTCCTCCCCTGCCTGCAGCCTAGCGGGGAAGGGTGGCCGCCTCCTCTCCTTCCCCTCCCCTCGCTGTTTGTCCCCCTCCCCGCTCTCGTTATGGTGGGGGATGCGGCGGGGGAGACCCCTCGCGATGCTCCCACTACCCCTCCTCCACCTGCCCCCGTGTCCACTGCCCAAGCCTCTACCTCGACCTCCGCTGCTGATCCACCTACCACCACCCCTGCTGGGGCACTGGCAGCAGCGAGTACTGGGGAGACCTCCGTTGCTGCCACGTCTCTCGCTCCTTCTGATTCGGGGGGAGCCCCCCCAGCCGGTGGGAAGGGTCGGGGTGGGAAGAAGGGTAAGGGCCCCGCTAGAAAGGCCAGGCCCTCCATGGCGGAGACTGCCCCCGCTGCTGCAGCCCCACTACCAGCTGTGGCGTCCCTCCCCGCTGTTCCCTCCACCAGCTCTGCAGGTGTCCCTCCCCCGGCCCCCAGGGCGTACGCCCAGGTGGCGGCGGCCCCCCCCGCCTGCCACTGCTCCTCCGCCCGCCGCTTCCGCCAACATCTACAGCGGCCGGGGCCCCTTTCCCACTTTGACCAGGAAGCACGGCGTCTGTTGCCTCCTGGTGCCTGCCTCGCCCCACGTGGAGACCTACGTGCGGGCGTTGGCCAGGGTAGTGGGGCCCACGGCCATCGTGGCGGCCTCCAAAATGTACGGGAAGGTGGTCTTCTTCCTGGCATCGGAGGCTGCCGCCCAGGAGGCGGTAGAGACGGGCCTGGCGGTGGGGGGCGTGTTCGTCCCCCTGGAGCCGTTAGAAGACCTGGGGGTCCGCTTGATCTTGACCTCCGTCCCTCCCTTCCTGCCCAATGCCGCCCTGCTGCCCGCCCTTTCTGCCCTGGGACGCCCCATCTCTGTCATCAGCCCTCTCCCCTTGGGCTGCAAGGACCCCGCCCTCCGTCATGTTCTCTTGTTCCGCCAGCAAGTGCAGCTTCAACTGCCGCCGGCGGCGCGTGGCGGAAAGGCGCTCGAGGGGTCCTTTCTGGTCCCTTACCAGGGAGCCCACTACCGGGTGCATTACTCAACGGGGGAGGCCCGGTGCTACCTCTGCCGGGCGATGGGGCACGTCCGGAGGGACTGTCCCTTGGCCCAGCACGGAGGAGCGTCCGGGACCCCCGAGCCCCGGCAAGGCACCGGCCCTGTCATCGCCGGTCCCCCTAGCTGCCCGGCACCCGAAGCTGCCCCTCCTCCTCCTTCTAGGTCCACCTCTGTGGAGGAGGGTGTGGCGGCGCTACCGCCGGCCGTGGGAGAGGGCTCGTCCCAGGGGTACTCCTCCCCGGTTTCTGCTGTCCCACCACTGCCTCCTCGAGTCCCTGAGCCATTGCCCTTGCCCCCCGAGCCGACCCCTGTTAGCCAGCCCCCGGATGATGCCATGCAGGGCTGGTCCTTAGTGCAGGGGAAGCGGGGCAAGCGGAAGGCTCGAGTTTCTTTACATCCTTCGGATTCGGAGGCCCCCCGGAAGAGCAGGAAGGGGGGCGCCGATGTCGAGTCTTCCGCCTTGTCCCCTGATGACTCCCAGTTTGTGGTGCCGGCTGGGGATGCCGTGGCAGCACCGGAAGGTGACACCGCCCCTCCTCCGGGGTCCCTTCCCGTGGATGCCCCCGAGGGAGCCTCTCTCGCCCCCTTCCCACTTGGCGCCTCTGAGAGCGCCGCGGTGGGTATCGCCTCGGGTGCTGGCGGGGAGGGCCCTGGGGTGGTGGACTGTGATCTCCCTCCCATCTACGCAGAAATCGAGGCCCTGGGTTTGACCCCGGTCACGCAGGGGGAGGACGACCCTCTGCCGGCGGGCCTCGATCTGGGCACCCTCACTACATCCCCCCTGTCCCTGGGTTCCCTTCCCCTACCCGCTGTTTCTGCTCCCACCTCTGAGGGTCCCCTGGAATCTTCCCTCGACTCGGCTGCGGGTGGCACTCTGTTGGCAGCTGCCGAGCCCCTTGGGGCGACGGCCAGTGCCCCACTGCCGAGACCCGCTTCCCAGGGGGTGTCCCTCTTGGGTGTGGAGGACCCGCCCTCCTTCCTCAGCGGGGACCCCATTGACCACCATCTCTCTCTGGATGCCGAGGCTGCCGCACGTGCCACAGTGGCTGAGCCTGGCATCGTTAGGGGTCCCCTGCCCACTTCCCAGATCCTTGAGCCTGGCCAGGAGGAGCCACCTTCTGGCGTCTCACCTATGGAGGCTCCGGATCCTGCCTCTACCTCCTTCCCGGATTCTCTCCCTGATCCCCGCCCTACTCCTGTTGGCTCTGTCCTTGTCCCCCCCACTTCCTGTGATGCCAGTGCCGCCCCTGGCAATACCTCCCAGGGAGCGGGTTCACTAGTTCTTTCCTGTCCCGACCCCCCAGGGGCTGCTGTTCTCCTTCCACCGCCCCTTCTTGAATCTGGGAGCGGGGCGGGTCGTGTGGCGTCGGTCCATCTGCTGCCACTTTGGGGATCTGCCCCCTGCCTACCCGCCTTGGTGGGCCACGGGGCTGTGACGGGGGCCCCACTGGGGGCCAGTCATCGATCAGTGACCCCACCCCCCCATGCGCTGAGGGAGGAGCTGCGGGAGTTCCTCGAGGACGTCCGTGGCTCCCGGAACAAAGTCCATCTTGCGCTCCAGCGGTGGGGGGATTTCCATCAGGTCCTCCGGGCCGCGAGGGCCCTCATGGGGGAGGGTAAGAGGACCGGGAAGCAGGCCGCCGCGGCCTACCGGCGGGTCCGTGTCTTCCGTGACTCTTTACTCACCTTCGGGGTTGGTCACGGATTGCTGCGCGGCCTGCCGGAGGCCGTGGGCGTGTCTGCCAGCGAGGATCCCCCCCAGCCCTCCTCATGGCGCCGATCATCCTTGCCACCTTAAACACCCGAGGCTGTAGGATGGGTCTCCGCAGGAGCCAGGTGCTCTCCTTCCTCCGGGAGGGGGGGTACTCTGTGGTTTTCCTGCAGGAGACCCATACGGATCCAGCCGCTGAAGCTAGCTGGCGGCTGGAGTGGGGGGACGGGGCCTACTTTAGCCACTTCTCTGTCTGCGCGGCTGGAGTGGCGACCCTGTTCTCCCCCGACCTACGGCCCGAGGTGCTAGGGGTCGCCGAGGCTGTGCCGGGTCGCCTGCTGCACCTCCGGGTCCGTGTGGAGGGGCTTGTGGTTAATCTCGTCAACGTTTACGCCCCGACATCGGCCCCGGAGAGGCTACATTTTTATCAGCAGGCGTCCGCCTTCCTCGGCTCCCTGGATCCTCGTGAGTGCCTGGTCCTGGGAGGGGATTTTAACACCACTCTCGAGGAACGGGACCGCTCGGGGACCGAGCAGTGCCCGGCAGCTGCGGACGTCCTCCGGGAGATTGTCGACCGCCACTCCCTGGTGGACGTCTGGCGCGACCACCACCCAGACGACGTCTCGACGTTCACCTTCGTCCGGGTGGAGGCCCATCGGTCGTGCCACTCCCGGCTGGACCGTATTTCCCTGTCACGTTTCCACCTTTCACGGGCCCACTCCTCCAGCGTTCGGCCGGCCCCCTTTTCGGATCACCACCTTGCCACCGTGACGGCCTCTCTCTGCGCGGAGAGGCCGGGGCCGGCCTATTGGCACTTTAATAATAGTTTGCTGGAGGATGCGGGCTTCATGGCGTCCTTCCGGGAGTTCTGGCTGGCCTGGCGAGGGCAGAGGCGCGCCTTTTCCTCGGCGCGGCGGTGGTGGGATCTGGGGAAGGTGCGCGCCCGGCTCTTCTGCCGTGACTACACTCGGGGTGCCAGCCGACGGAGGGATGCGGCGATAGGGCAGTTGGAGCGGGAGGTCTTGGAGCTGGAGAGGCGTCTGGCCGTCGACCCCGAGGATCCATCCCTCTGCGGAGCGTGCCGGGAGAAGCGGGAGCAGCTCCGGGCCCTCGAAGACCATCGGGCCCGGGGTGCTTTTGTTCGGTCCCGCATCCACCTCCTTCGGGAGATGGATCGCGGCTCCCGCTTCTTCTACGCCCTGGAGAAAAGGAGGGGGGCCAAGAAGCACGTCACCTGCCTCCTGGCGGAGGACGGCACCCCCCTCACGGATCTGGCGGAGATGTGCCAGAGGGCCAGGGCCTTCTACGCCACTCTTTTCTCGCCGGATCCGACCGATCCTAACGCTTGCAGAGTGCTCTGGGACGGGCTCCCGACGGTCAGCACGGGCGACCGGGACCGGCTAGAGCTGCCTCTCACTCTGGCCGAGTTCTCGGAGGCCCTCCGTCACATGCCCACCAATAAATCTCCGGGCTTGGACGGGCTGACCGTGGAGTTCTACCGTGTGTTCTGGGACGTCCTCGGCCCAGACCTGGTCACCGTCTGGGCCGAGGCTTTGCAGAGCGGGGTCCTCCCTCTCTCGTGCAGGCGAGCCGTGCTGGCCTTATTGCCGAAGAGTGGGGACCTCCGCAACTTACGGAATTGGCGTCCCGTCTCGCTCCTCAGCACGGACTACAAAATTGTTGCGAAGGCCATCTCGATGCGGCTAGGGTCCGTGCTGGCGGACGTGGTCCATCCAGACCAGACCTACACCGTCCCGGGCCGCACCATTTTTGATAACTTGTATCTGGTCCGGGACCTTCTGGAATTGGGGTCTAGGGATGGTCTGTCGTTCGCCCTCTTGTCCCTGGATCAGGAGAAGGCATTCGACCGGATGGATCACGGGTATCTCCTGGGCACTCTGCGAGCGTTCGGCTTCGGACCCCTGTTTGTGGGTTTTCTCCAGGTGCTGTACGCTTCTGCGGAGTGTCTGGTCAGGCTCAACTGGACCCTGACCGGGCCGGTCAGCTTCGGGCGGGGAGTGCGGCAGGGGTGCCCCCTCTCGGGCCAGCTGTACGCTCTGGCGATCGAGCCCTTCCTCTGTCTCCTCTGCAAGAGGTTGACGGGGTTGGTGCTTCGGGAGCTGGGGCTGCGGCTGGTCCTGTCGGCATACGCTGACGATGTGCTCCTCGTGGTCCAGGACCCGGGCGACTTGGCGCGGGTGGAGGCTTGCCAGGCTGTGTACTCGGCAGCCTCCTCCGCCCGGGTCAACTGGGTCAAGAGCTCTGGCCTGGTGGTCGGGGACGGGTGGCAGGTGAGCTCCCTCCCACCTACGCTTCAGGCCATCCGGTGGAGCGTGGGTCCGCTGCTCTATCTCGGCGTTTACCTTTCTGCCACGCATCCGTCTCTGCCAGAGAACTGGCAGGATTTGCAGGGCAGGGTGACGGAGTGGCTCCGGAAATGGACAGGACTACTCCAGTGCCTCTCCCTTCGGGGGAGGGCACTGGTGCTTAATCAACTGGTCCTGTCCATGCTCTGGTACCGACTCAACACCCTGGTCCCGGCCCCGGGTTTCCTGGCCAACCTCCGGACGGTGATTCTGGAGTTCTTTTGGCCAGGGACGCACTGGGTCTCTGCAGGGGTCCTCCACCTGCCCGTGGAGGAGGGGGGGCAGGGCCTGAAGTGCTTACACGCTCAGGTCCATGTCTTCCGCCTCCAGGCCCTGCAGAGGCTCCTGTTTGGTGCGGGTAGTCCGGCGTGGAGCGTATTGGTGCACGCCTTCCTCCGCCGCTTCCGAGGGCTCCGATACGACCGGCAGCTCTTTTACCTCCATCCGAGAGGTCTTTCGCGAGACCTCTCCGGGCTGCCGGTCTTCTACCAAGACCTCCTCCAGACCTGGAAGCTCTTTTCAACGACCAGGTCCGTGGCGGCCACCGTGGGGGTTGACCTCCTCGCGGAGCCCCTGCTACACAATCCCCAGCTTCGTGTGCAGGTGGCAGAGTCCACCACGGTGTGCCAGAGGTTGGTCTCGGCGGGAGTCACCAGGGTCGGAGACCTCCTGGACTACGACCGGGGAGACTGGCTGGATTCCCTGACGCTCGCTCAGCGCATGGGGCTCTCCAGACCTCGTACTCCCCAGCGCGTACTTCAGGAGGTGAAGGCCGCTTTACTGCCCGCTGCTCAGGCTTACCTCGACCGGGTTCTGCGAGAGGGCACGCCCCGCCCACCCTCCACCCCAGGCCCTGTGGACATTTTTATCGGACCCCTGCCCCGTGGACCCGATCGGCCCCCTCACCCTTTCACTGCCAGCCGGCTGCATGATCTGCAGCCGGTTTTGTTCCAGACCGCGCCACGGAAACATCTGTACTCGCTCGTGCTCCATACCCTTCACTACCTCACCCTCGCGTCCCGCCCCGATACCAAATGGCGGGACCTCCTGCCGCCTCTCGAGGGTGAGGAGCCCCGGTGGGCCAGCTTGTACTCTGCCCTGGTCCCGAGGCCCGCCGGGGATATCAGTTGGCGGCTCCTTCATGGAGCCGTGAGCACGGGCGTGTACTTGGCGCGGTTCACATCTGTCCCTAGCACCTGCCCTTTCTGTGGTGAGAAGGAGACCTTGGCGCACGTTTATTTGGAGTGCGCCAGGTTGCAGCCCCTGTTCCGGCTCCTCCTGACTATTTTCCTGCGTTTTTGGTTGCACTTTTCCCCTCACCTTTTTATCTACACGCTCCCCATCCGTGGCCCCACGAAGTCATGGGATCTCCTTCTCAACCTCCTCTTGGCCCTGGCCAAACTGACCATCTACAACACCAGGGAGAGGAGGTTGGCCGACGGGATTTCCTGCGACTGTAGGGCCTATTTCCGTTCCTCCGTCTGCTCACGCATCCGGGCAGAGTTCCTCTGGGCGGCGTCCACTGGCTCCCTTGATGCCTTCGAGGAGCAGTGGGTGTTGTCTGGGGTTCTCTGCTCGGTGTCCCCATCGGGTTCCCTTCGTTTAGCCCTATGACCTCACTCCTGATCCTGTTTTTTTCATTAGTTGTCCCCCGTAATTATTTGGTGTCCCAGACCTGTGGGTCCTCCCCTTAGGCTGGGGGGAGGCCCTTTAGAAGTGGGCGGGCTTTGCCCGCCCACCTCCACTGGATGCCAATAGGACCAGTATATTTGCCCTCTACCAGACTTCTGTACCCCACTGGTCTGGGTCTGTCACAGTGCCTAATCAAGTAAAGAATGTGAGCAAAGCCAAACAGCAAAAATTAAGATGTTTATACACTAATGTGAGGAGCCTAGGAGGAACTAGAGTTACTAGTGCAGGAAGTGAAACTGGATATTATAAGGATAACAGAAACATGGTGGAATAGTAGTCATGACTAGAGTACAGGTATTGAAGGCTATGTGCTGTTTAGAAAAGACAAAAATAAAGGCAAAGGTAGTGGAGTAGCATTGTATATCAGTGATGAGGTAGACTGTAAAGAAATAAGAAGTGATGGAATGGGTAAGACAGAGTCTGTCTGGGTAAAAATCACATTGGGGAAGAAAGTTACTAGAGCCTCCCCTGGGATAGTGCTTGGAGTGTGCTATAGACCACCAGGATCTGATTTGGATATGGATAGAGACCTCTTTAATGTTTTTAATGAAGTAAAAACTAATGGGAATTGTGTGATCATGGGAGATTTTAACTTCCCAGATATAGACTGGAGGACAAGTGCTTGTAATAATAATAGGGCTCAGATTTTCCTGGATGCGATAGCTGATGGATTCCTTCACCAAGTAGTTGAAGAATCAAAAAGAGGGGATGCCATTTTAGATTTGGTTTTGGTGAGTAGTGAGGATTTCATAGAATAAATGGTTGTAGAGGACAACCTTGGTTCAAGCGATCATGAGCTAATTCAGTTCAAACTAAATGGAAGGATAAACAAAAATAGACCTGTGACTAGGGTTTTTTATTTCAAAAGGGCTACTTAAAAAAAAAAAGAAATTAGTTAGGGAAATGGATTGGACTGAAGAACTTGTGGATCTAAAGGCCTGGAATTACTTCAAGTCAAAGTTGCAGAAACTATCAGAAGCCTGCATCCCAAGAAGGGGGAAAAAATTCATAGGCAGGAATTGTAGACCAAGCTGGATGAGCAAGCATCTCAGAGAGATGATTAAGAAAAAGCATCAGGCCTACAAGGAGTGGAAGATGGGAGTGATCAGCAAAGAAAGCTACCTTATTGAGGTCAGAACATGTAGGGCTAAAATGAGAAAGGCCAAAAGCCACGTAGAGTTGGACCTTACAAAGAGAATTAAAACCAATAGTAAAAGGTTCTATAGCCATATAAATAAGAAGAAAACAAAGAAAGAAGTGGGACCGCTAAACACTGAGAATGGAGTGGAGGTTTAGGATAATGTAGGCATGGCCCAATATCTAAACAAATACTTTGCTTCAGTCTTTAACGAGGCTAATGAGGAGCTTAGGGATAATGGTAGGATGACAAATGGCAATGAGGATATGGAGGTAGATATTACCACATCCGAGGTAGAAGCCAAACTCAAAAAGCTTAATGGGACTAAATCAGGGGGCCCAGATAATCTTCATCCAAGAATATTAAAGGAACTGGCACATGAAATTGCAAGCCCATTAGCAAGAATTTTTAATGAATCAGTAAACTTAGGGGGTTGTACCGTATGACTGGAGAACTGCTAACATCATTCCTATTTTTAAAAAAGGGGAAAAAAAGTGATCCGGGTAACTACAGGCCTGTTAGTTTGACATCTGTAGTATGCAAAGTCTTGGAAAAAATTTTGAAGAAGAAAGTAGTTAAGGACATTGAGGTCAATGGTAATTGAGACAAAATACAACATGGTTTTACAAAAGGTATATCATGCCAAACCAACCTGATCTCCTTCTTTGAGAAGGTAACAGATTTCTTAGACAAAGGAAATGCAGTGGATCTAATTTACCTCAATTTCAGTAGGGATTTGATATGGTTCCACATGGGGAATTATTAGCTAAATTGGAAAAGATGGGGATCAATATAAAAATTGAAAGATGGATAAGGAACTGGTTAAAGGGGAGACTACAATGGGTCATACTGAAAGGTGAACTGTCAGGCTGGAGGGAGGTTACTAGTGGAGTTCCTCAGAGATCGGTTTTAGGACCCATCTTATATAATTTTTTTATTATTGACCTTGGCACAAAAAGTGGGAATGTGCTAATAAAGTTTGCGGATGATACAAAGCTGGGAGGTATTGCCAATACAGAGAAGGACTGGGATATCATACAGGAAGATCTGGATGACCTTCTAAACTGGAGTAATAGTAATGAGATGAAATTTAATAGTGAAAAGTGCAAGGTTAGGGTTAGGGATTAATAACAAGATTTTTTGTTATAAGCTGGGGACGCATCAGTTGGAAGTAACAGAGGAGGAGAAGGACCTCAGAGTATTGGTTGATCACAGGATGACTATGTGCCGCCAATGTGATATGGCTGTGATAAAAGCTAATGCAGTCTTAGGATGCATCAGGCGAGGTATTTCCAGTAGAGATAAGGAGGTGTTAGTACCATTACACAAGGCATTGGTGAGACCTCATCTGGAACACTGTGTTCAGTTCTGGTCTCTCATGTTTAAGAAGGATGAATTCAAACTGGAACAGGTAGAGAGAAGGGCTACTAGGATGATGCGAGGAATGGAAAACCTGTCTTATGAAAGGAAACTCAAAGAGCTTGGCTTGTTTAGCCTAACCAAAAGAAGGCTGAGGGGAGATATGATTGTTCTCTATAAATATATCAGAGGAATAAATACCAGGGAGGGAGAGGAATTATTTAAGCTCAGTATCAATGTGGACACAAGAACAAATGGATATAAACTGGCCATCAGGAAGTTTAGACTTGAAATTAGAAGAAGGTTTCTAACCATCAGAGGAGTGACGTTCTGGAACAGCCTTCCAAGGGGAGTAGTGGGGGCAAAAGACATATCTGGCTTCAAGACTAAGCTTGGTAAGTTTATGGAGGGGATGGTATGATGGGATAGCCTAATTTTGGCAATTAATTGATCTTTGACTACTAGTGGTAAATATGCCCAATGGCCTGTGATGGGATGTTAAATGGGGTGGGATCAGAGTCACCACAGATAATTCTTTTCTGAGTGTCTTGCTGGTGAGTCTTGCCCACGTGCTCAGGGTTTAGCTGATCACCATATTTGGGGTTGGGAAGGAATTTTCCTCCAGAGAAGATTGGCAGAGGCCTTGGGGTTTTTTCGCTTTCCTCTGCAGCATGGGGCACGGGTCACGGGTCATTCTCTGCACCTTGAAGTCTTTAAACCATGATTTTAGGACTTCAATAGCTCAGACACAGGTTAGGGGATTGTTACAGGAGTGGATGGGTGAGATTCTGTGGCCTGCATTGTGCAGGAGGTCAGACTAGATGACCATAATGGTCCCTTCTGACCTTAAGTCTATGATTCTATGTTCTGGCATGATGTATGTATAAGGTGGGTTTTAAGAGTTATGGATATATACTAGAATTATGACTAAAGTGTGTTTAAACCAGGCATGCTGGGGAGTTGGTAAACAGGTCTGCACTAGACAAGAGAATACGTTTTCCCCACCCAGGGGTTACTTCCAATGCACTTTGAAAGACAATGAAAATGTATTTACATATTTTATAAACAGACCCATCAAGCCACAAGGGGTGGATATAAACCTCACACTAGCATGTTGGGAAGGAGATAGCATGGCATCTATGCCCCAGCAGGAGAAAGAAGCTTGGCCTGGGTTTTACTTTTCAGAAGAATCCATTTCAAAGGTTTAATGGTCTATAAAGACAGCAGGGCTCAGCTTCGAGTGATAAACAATAGAATCAACTGATTGCATAAAAGATTGTTATAAAAATGTATATAGAGTGAGGTCTTTTCGGAAAGCTAATGACACACTGGTGATGAATATCATTGTGAAATAGCTGCATTGACATTATATGAGGAAATATGGATCCTTGATATTATGTTTTACAATCTGTGTCCCAGTGAAGGGAGAAACAAGTCTCTCCCAGACCTGTTTCCTCCCAGACCTTTTCATAAAGCAAGGTATGACCAGAGAAAATGGAAGCCCCATTTACACAGAAATAATGGGAAGCCCGTATAAAGGAAAGAACAGCAAGAGGTCATCCTGCCTCTTGAAAAAAGTTCATTGGACTTTGGAAGATATAAGCAAGAACAGAAGCCGTCTTTGGCATCCATCTCTAGATAGACACAAGGGACCAGAGCTCTTGCAAACTGAGAAAGATAAGTCCTTCACCCCAGGGGTATTGAAGTCTCTGGAATTGTATATAGGTAAGAAACCTTCTTAGGCAAAGATCTTTAATCTAACAAAACAAGGAAAGCCAACACCTTGTACTTTTGTGGAAGGTTCTACAAGAGGGAAAGTCAGCCATGGCTGGGGAGAAGAATGTCTGGTGAGAGAAAACATCTTAAACACAGCCTGTATGTTGCTAGATTAAGTTTTAGACTTTAAATGCGTGTTTTCACTTTAATTTCTTTGTAACCCTTTCTAACTTTATTTCTTTTATTTGGCATCACTTAAGCTATGTACTGTTGTTAATGAATTTGTTTGATTTTTGTACTATATACCAATGCTGTGTGGTGTTTAAATAAAAGGTTTTGTTTAGCCCCATTAAGTTAATGAGCTGTGATGTGCTTTTTGTCTCATTTGTTCCTCTAAAGTAAGATATTATTTCTCTGAACTCTCCAGGAGCGAGGTGAACATTGCAGAGCGCATGGTTTGGGGGAAATTCAGGACTGGAAGTATGTTGGGGTCACCTTACTGGTTGTAACTAACACTGGTGGAAGTCAGAGTAGGGCTGTAGACAGGCAGCTGGGGTCAGAGGTGCTGAACCAGAGCTGTCTAGCACATAGACACTCAGGGTGTGACCTGAATGCTTGTAGGCTGGTTGTGAGCAACCCAGGCTGGGATCTACAACATCAAAGCATTGAGAGGCACCCAGGGTTACAGGGCAAGTGGTGACACAGCCCCTCACTGATCTGGATTGCACCCCAAACCTCATGAACCCTGTCATGGTAGTGAGACTGCATGGTAAGTGTCTGCAATCCCTTGCAATGAAGTGGAGAAGTGCTGATGACATCAGAAGGATCAAGAGTTAAAAGATAGGAAACAAAAGATAGGAATAAGTGGTCAGTTTTCACAGTGGAGAGAGGTATATAGCATGATTCCCCAAGGCTATGTACTGGGACTTGTGTTGTTAAACATATTCATAAATGATCTGGAAAAGGGGGGTAAACAGTAAAGTGGCAAAGGTTGCAGGTAATACAAAATGACTGAAGATAGTTAAGTACTAAGCTGACTGTAAAGAGTTACAAAGGGATCTCACAAGACTGTGTGACAAAATGGCCAGTGAAATTCAATATTGATAAATGCAAAGTAATGCACATTGGAAATCATTATCCCAACTATATATACAAAATAATGGGGTCTAAATTAGCTGTTAGCACTCAAGAAAGATCTTGGAGTAACTGTGGGTCTGAAAACATCTGCTCAGTGTACAGCGGCTATCAAAAGAAACTAACAATGTTAGAAATCATTAAAAAAGTGATAGATAACACAAAATGATGATGCCACCATATAAATCCATGGTACGCCCATATCTCGAATGCTGTGTGCGGTTCCCGTCACCCCATCTCAAAAAAGATATATTAGAATTGGAAAAAGTACAGAGAAGGGCAACAAAAATGATGAGGGGTATGGAATAGCTTCCATATGAGGAGAGATTAAAAAGACTGTGACCTTTTAGCTTAGAAAAGAGACAGCTCATGTGGGGAGAGAGAAGCCATGACAGAGATCAATAAAATCCTGAATTTTGTGGAGAAAAAATGTTATTTACTCCTTCATATAACATATGACATTAATATGTAGCAGGTATAAAACAAACATAAGGATGTGTGTTGTGTGAAGAAGTACTGTCAACCTGTGGAATATGTTGCCATGGGATGTTATGAAGACCAAAAGAATAACTGTGTTTAAAAAAGAATTAGGTAACCTCATGGAGGATAGGTCCATTAATAGCTGTTAGCCAAGATGGTCAGGGATGCAATCCCATGCTTCAGATGACCCTAAGCCTCTGACTGCAGGAAGCTGGAACTGAACGACAGAGACTGGATCACTCAATACTTGCCCTGTTCTGTTCATTCCCTCTGAAGAATCTGGGATGGGCCACTGTTGGAAGACAACATACTGGGCTAGGTGGACCATTGGTTTGAACCAGGGCTGGTCTACGCTACGAGGTTAGGTCAAATTTAGCCGCATTAGGGTGATTTTATAAGCAATGTGGCTACACAACCAACCCCATTCCGTCGACCTAGGCTCTTAAAATCAACTGCTGTACTCCTCCCTGACGAGGGGAGTAGCGCTAAAATCAACCTTCTTGGTTCGAATTCGGGGTAGTGCAGATGCAGCATTGTGCAATTTGAAGGTATTGGCCTCCGGGAGCTACCCCAGAGTGCACCAATGTGACCACTCTGAACAGCATTTTCAACTCCGATGCACTAGCCAGATACATGGGAAAAGCACAGGGAACTTTTGAATTTCATTTCCTGTTTGGTCAGCGTGGTGAGCTCAGAAGCACAAGTGACCATGTAGTCCCAGAATCGCAAATGAGCTCCAGAATGGAGCAAATGGGAAACACTGGATCTCACTGCTGTATGGGGAGAAGAATCTGTGCAAGCAGAACTCTGATCAAAGAGAAGAAATGCTAATATATATGCCAAAATCGCACAGAGCATGGTGGAGAAAGGCTACACCAGGGACATATAGCAGTGCTGTGTGAAAGTTAAGGAGCTCAAGCAAGCCTACTACAAGACAAAGGAGGCAAACGGTCGCTCTTGGTCAGACCCCCATACATGCCGCTTCTATGATCAGCTGCATGCCATTCTAGGGGCAGGGCCGTAGCAACAAAGAACGTGGCCCCCTCTGAACATATGTCCGGGGCCCCTTACAATGCAGAAACTGGAATGCGGTAATTATTTTATACAATATACAGGGTTCATATTATGTATACATAGACCTACAGTATACATGTATTCCGTATTTATGCAAAGCGCTTCTTTCGAGCCTTGTTTTCCGCAAATTGGTTAATCAATGCGTCATAGTCCAGAGATCTGGCAATCTTGTTTTCGACTGAGATAACTGCAAGCGCAGAAAGCCTGTCATCTGTCATGGTTGAGCGCAGGATATTCTTGATCAGTTTCATTCTGCTGAAGCTCCTTTCAGCACCAGCGACAGTAACTGGTGTGGTCAGAAGAATTCTGATGCAAATGCAAAGATTCGGATATATCTCCTGAAGGCTGTTCTTGTATATGTATGTTAAAAAATTGCTTGCCGTGACAAGTCCTCTCTCTTTCTCGATGACATAAATAAAACGATTCAATTCCATTATGAGTTCGTTGGCATCAATGTCTCTCATTTTTCTTTCAAAATTTTTGCTGTGATTCTCCAGTTCATTTTCTCTGTGACACTGCTTCAGGCTGTTAGCGTTGTACAGAAATCCAAACAACTTATACCACTCCATGAGTTGGTCAAATCGTGACGATACAGAAGATATGGCCTGATCAGTGAGAACAAGAAAGAACAGCGATTTGAATTTTTCTTCGGCAGAAAGACGACTCGAATCATCAGCACATTTGTAATCAAACATTCTCTTCTTACGTCACACCCTGGTTTCTGGAAACACCTGCTCAATACCCATATGCTCTGCTATTTCACGTGCATTTGTGACCACAGAGTTATAGCCTGTATTTCGATAGTCTTCCAAAAACTTCATTGTAGCACCGACTTCTGCCTGCAGTACGTCAATTGACACATCTGGTGACTGAATTAATTTGCTGTTTTTATTGACGTGAAATAGTATATCGTACCACATGTACACAGTCAGAACTAAAGGCCACGTAGTGACATGGTCTAAAAGCGCACCGGCTTCTGTTGCTGTATTGCCATCTTTCTTTTCGAGCGCATATTCTCGCAAAGATGACAAAGCATTGCACAATTCTTCAAGGTGATAACGCAATGTCTTCACAGCATCAATTCTCGACTCCCAACGAGTGTCCGATAACCCTTTAACAGATATTGGCATATGTTCTTGAAGTATATCCCAACGTGAAGGTGAAGAAGAAAAGATAACGTATATTCTGTTAATCAGACCGAAAAAGTCAACGGCATATTTCGATGACTTTGCAGTGTCTGAGATCACAAGATTCCAAGTGTGAGCTCCACATGGTACATACAAGGCACGGTCATTTATTTCTAGCATGCGGGCTTGAACTCCTTTATTCTTTCCTCTCATATTTGCGTCGTTATCATAAGCTTGGTCTCTATTGTCAGCAATGTCTATTCCTAAGTTGTTTGCCTTTTCAAGAAATGCTTCCAATAAGCCCTCGCCAATTGTATCATGAACATTAAGAAAACCAACAAACGCTTCACGAATATTGACACCATCTTCACCGTTGCATTCAACAAAGCGTAACACCACAGACATCTGTTCTTAATGTGACACGGTGGGAGTACAGTCCAAAATAACTGAATAATATTTTGCTTTTTTAAGCTGCGCTATGTTGGCCTCTTGAATGTTACTGGCAACAAGTTGAATCAGCTCGTTTTGGATCTGTGGACTGAGGTACTGAACATGTGTCTCTGCCTTCTTAATCCTCTGTAAAAGTTCGCTGAGGACACTATCATACTTTGCAAGCAATTCAAACAGTCCCAAAAAGTTGCCATTCGAAAGATCACCGAGCTTTTCATTACTTCCTCGAAATGCCAAGTTTCTTTCGGACAAGAAAATAATGACATCAACCATGCGTTTGACAACATTTCTCCAGAAATCTCTTTCTTTCAGAAAAGCCTGCAATTCGAGTTGGTCAATAGATGTACGGTTTACTATGCCTGACCGAAGGTCAAACCATTTCACCATACAGTCTTGATGACCTTTGTCTGTTTCATGCTGCTGAAGTCTTTTTGACAGTGCTTTCCAAGCAGATGTTCCACGACGTAGCGGTATGTCGCCAGTGCCAAATAATTTACAATAAAAACAAAAAATGGCATCTTTCTGAACTGAGTACATTAACCATGAACGTCTTATTTTCTCGCCATTTGCCATGGTTCGATAGAAATGAGTACTTGTGAACCTCCGACTTTCCTCGTTAAATGGAAAGTCGTAACTTTCATTCTGCTGTGGTGGGCCACGTGCAACAATGTCACACACTTGCCTGTCCGATATTATAGATGGCCAATTTCCTGGATCATCAGTCAGTGGTTCAGATTCAGATACTTCTTTCCCGGCAGCAGCTGGAATATCTGTCACAGTTTGTTTGGTAGAACAACTGGCTTCACCTTCGACCTCACTTGAAGCACTTCTGGATACTTCTGGATACGATTCGTCGCTGCTAGCGCTGTCCGTTTCATATGCCTGTACCTGTATGTTGGATTGCAGCGCAAAATAAGTTGACAACTTTGGAATTTTCTCAAGTTCCTTCTAGGCATCTTTTGCTGCCTTTCGTTTACTAGCTCCGCTCTTATACATTCTCTTAGACATCACAAAGCACGCTTCTGCGTTGGAAACGATAAAAAACTAAACAACTAAATTAATAACATTTATCCGCCGACCGCCATTATGAACCCAAATACACATTCTTTGAATGGGGGCAACTAAAATTCGAAACTGACCAACAGACAACTGATGTAGCCAATAGCATTATGATGTATCATAATGACTTCACGGTTTTGTCAGTAAAACCGACATGGATTGTGCAATAGCATCAATAAATGTCACTTACCTAGTTATACTTTACATTTTTTTTGCCACTTTTAGGGGCCCCCTTCCTTGTGGGGCCCCCTCCGGTAGGAGGGTACGGAGGGCACTTGCTACACCTCTGTCTAGGGGGCAACCCTACCTGTACCCCACCACTGTCTGTGGACACCTGCAAGGGGGGGAGTCTCACACAAGGGGAGGAGGATTTTGTGGATGATGAAGAGGAGGAGGAGAATGCACAGCAGGCAAGTGGAGAATCCGTTTTCCCTGGTAGCCAGGACCTTTTCCTCACCCTGGAGCCAACACCCTCCCAAAGCGGGTTCCCAGACCCTGAAGATGGAGAGGACACCTCTGGTGAGTGCACATTTGTAACTATGCTACAGGGGTTAAAAGCAATTGTGTTTAATGTTTCATTTGCCCTGAACAATTGGGATGCATTCACGGCAGTACAGCTACTGGAAAAGTCTATTAATGTATCTGGGGATGGAGCTGAGTGGGCTCCATGCTTGCCGTGTTATGGTGTCTGCAAGGATAACCCAGGAAAAAAGGCGTGAAATGATTATTTGCCATTGCTTTCAAGGAAGGAGGGAGGGAGGGAGGGGAGTCTGATGACATGTACCCAAAACCACCCGCGACAATGTTTTTGCCCCATCAGGAATTGGGAGCTTAACCCAGAATTCCAATGGACAGCAGAGACTGTGGGATAGCTACCCACAGTGCACCACTCCGTGAGTCGATGCTTGCCAAGGTATTGAGGACACACTCTGCCGACCTACTGCACTTAGTGGGGACATTCCTGATCGACTGTATAAAATCACTTTCTAAAGATCAACTTCTATAAAATCGACCTAATTTCGCAGTGGAGACATATCCCCAGTAAGGACATTCTTATGCTATTAAGAATGCTGAAGATGAGGTCAGGCTGTAGTTGGAGGTTATGAAGCGGTGCCCTTGCTGTTATTGGTCTGTTTTAGGAACAATGAAAGGCCACCTCAAGAACAGAGCTGCAGGTGGTAGCCACTGTGGGAGGGCTGTGCAGTGATGAAGAGAACACTGGAATCTTGGTACCTGGGATGCTCTGTATCCAGATGACTTCTGGGAGCAGCTGGCAGCCCTGGCTTTCTCCCCATGTTTGCAAAATCATTTCCCTGATATCTTAATCACCTGGAAAAAGGTAGGGCCATACTCATTTGGGAGCCTAACATTACTGTATTGAATACAATATGGGTATGGGTAAGGCTGTGTGTCTGTCACGGAGGTCATGGAAGTCACAGATTACGGATTTCCGTGACCTCCATGACTTTTGCAGTGGCCAGTGCGGCTGGCTCAGGGGCTGCCCAAACACTTGGGCAGCCCCTGGACCAGCAGTAGTTTGGGTGTTGGAGGGGGCTCAGGGCTGGGTCAGGGGGTTGAGGTGTGGGGTGGCACTTAGCTGCGAGGGATCTCCCCGGAGGCAGCCAGCATCTCCTGACATAGGCAGAGGGGTCAGGGGTCTCTGAGCACTGTCCCTTTTTGGAGGCACTACTCCCACTGCTGTCAGTGGCTGTGGTCCTTGGCCAATGGGAACTGGAGCTCATGGCGGGGGCAGCCTGTAGAGACCCCTGGCCTTCCCTCCCCCAAGGAGCTGCAGGGATACATGGAACCAGGTATGGAGCCTGCCAGCCCTGCCAACCTCCTACACCAGCACCAGCAAGGGTCCTGGGCCGTGCACCACTGCCTCCCCACCACAGAGTCAGCAGGGGTCCAGCATCTGCCCTGCCTCCTCCCCGCAGTTACTAAAACATAGCCTTAATTATGGGCCAAATTTGAAAAAAAATCCTTTAATTTTGCACCTACACTTATGTGCCTGCCATGAACTGTGCAAACAAATTATGAAAGGTTAACATAATTATTTGATTGCACTCACAAATCATATAATTATAGGTCTACATTTGATCCTTATGCTCACAACTGACTGTGCTCACAGCTGACTGTGAGCATAGGTGCTGGAACTAGGGGTGCTTGAAGTGGTTTCCATCATATACAGGGTTTACAGTTTTGTTCAATGGCTCTGAGCACCCTGTGACTAAGTGGGAATGTTCATAATGTTTTCACTGAATACTGTATGGGTGCATCAGTTTCCCCTATGCAGTTCTTAAGTATCTAGGTGGTGGGATAAGGGTGAGTGGTTGTTGCAGAGCCCTAGAGGACCAGTGAGATGGTGTCTGCACAGAGAATGGCCGATGCTCTGTCTCCTGGCAGCTGATGGCCTGGGCCCATCCTCTGCAAAGATGCCAACTGAAGGTGTTGGAGAACAAAGAGTTCCTGGCCTGGGAAAGAGACAAAGGCCAGAGGAGGGGCTGGAGGGGTTTCAGTTTGGAGCTGGCTGGGGAAACAGAGGGAGCCCCATGGCTGGGGTCTAAGCTCTCTGCCCCCCAAGATGGACCTGACTGAGGGGGTCCTGTTGTCTGCATCTATAAGCTCTGTGTTGGACTGGGTTCCTGTCATCTAATAAACTTTCTGTTTTACTGGCTGGCTGAGAGTCACAGTGAATCACAGGAAGTGGGGGGGGGGGGGTGCAGGGACCTGACTCCCCCACACTCCATGACACACCCTTGCTATAAACTTGTTCCAGCAGCTCTGTTTGTTTGGCCATATCCCTTTTTGCAATCCCCAGTTTTCCTGCCTTCCATTTAGAATAATGGAAGTTCTTTACTTGTTCTTTTAGATGTCTCAACAAACATATTTCACTTTTATGCTCTGTTGAAACTCATGATGGAGTAAGTCCAATGAACAACCTCATTACGTAAGGCAGTGTTTCCCAAACTTGGGATGCTGCATGTGTAGGGCAAGCCCCTGGTGGGCTGGGCCAGTTTGTTTATCTGCTGCATCCACAGGTCTGGCCAATCGCAGCTCTCACTGGCCGCGGTTCGCAGCTCCAGGCCAATGAGAGCTGCTGGAAGCAGTGTCCAGAGCATCCCTCGGCCCACACTGCTTCCTGCAACTCCCATTGGCCTGGAGCAGCAAACTGAGGCAAGTGGAAGACACGATCCGCCAGACCTGTGGATGCGGCAGATAAACAAACCAGTTTGGCCCTCCAGGGGCTTTCCCTGAACAAGCAGCGTCCCAAGTTTGGAAAACACTGAGGTAGGGGATAATATCAGACAGGCATACTCAGAGCACAGTTCCTCTAATTTCACACACTAACACCATTTGATCAAGACTGTAGCTAGTTAGAAAAAAATTTGAACCTTTCAATATTCCTTTTCAAAATGACTTTTCATTTCACATTTTTTAGTTTTAGTTTTAACATAATATAAAATATCAAAATTGGAATGAAATGTTTAGATTTTATTAACATGAAACTTTTCAATGAACCCAAAACATTTTTTCAAATTTTGTTTGGCAGGAAATTTCGAAATGGTTTTGTTTTGTTTTGTTTCCTAATGCAATTAAAAAAAAAAAACCAACGACAACAGTTTCCCATGAAACATAAAATCTGGTTCCTGCACAGCTGTAATCAAAGGAGAAAATGCATCGTGTCTAGGCTTGGCAGAATTCAATTTTAATTTTTTTTATAATTTCAGAAGATAATATTGATATTTATTTAAAGCATTTTTTTTCTATTTTATTGATTCACATTTTCACAGTTTCAGGAAATTGGGGGTGAGGGGAGTCAGATGACAAGGAATGGAGGTTTAGACAATTATTTAATGAAAGTAGATATCGAGATTCAAAAAATTTAAGTATTATAACCATTAACACAAAAAATCTGTCAACATCCCCTCAGAAAACATCCTGAAATAATACTCTAAGTTCTCAAGCAGCAATTTTCTTACTATGCCTATCTGTAATTTCTGGTTATCATCGATGGAATTATTTTTTCATCAGTTTGATTATGCACAGTGAAATCGATGTATACCAACATTTACTGATAAAAATCTAATCCTTCCACATTTAATTTTGCCACAGTGGTGCATAATGTGCCATCTGCACTTCGGGCCATTTCCCCCCCTCAATTGCAGTACTGCAAATCCAGAAAAAATCCATTGACTTCAGTGGAGCTACTCTGGCTTTACACCAATGTAAATAAGAGCAAAATTTGGCTCGGAGGCCTGGCCTCACTGTTTTAACACCTTACTATGTAGTGTCATATGGATTATCTTCACAGGAAAAAAGCTTGGCTGATTAATGTTCTGTTCCCAAATGATGAAGATCCCCAAATACAAAAACACAATAATGTAGGAAGCATGTGATTTTTATGCTTAGGGGTGATGCTGCCCCCGATATGTGATTCCAAGAGGATTCAGCAATACAAAGCTACATTTTTTTCCCTCCAACACAAAAAGGCCACCTGTAGCTGCTTAATGTTAGGTTAATATACTCCAAGGCATGCTACTACTGCTTTCTATTGAAATCATTGCACCGCCGCATTAATCAGATCAAAGTTGTTGTTATAATGCTAAATGGCTATCTGGGAGCACCACGCAGGCATAAGACAGCATTATTGCAGTTACTGTTAGCAGCTGCTAGCAAGACACAGGAGCCTCTTGCACATATGACTGATTTACCAACATCCATCTGACCTTGTTTAACTGATCATTGAGGTCACATCCAGCCTGTATATTTCTGGCATTCATATGCTGACTGTGTCTGGCTTTGTGGATGATGTTTTTTCATAGAATGATGAGGGAAAACATTAAAAACAATTATGATATCAGGGGGAGAGAAAGGAAACTGATACACCCAGGAACAAGAACAGTTTTACACTTCCTAGGCAGACAGTTTGAGGATATGATGGTGGATCTTAATCTCGACCATTTTTACACCTTGAATAATTCAGTGAATGGATTTATCATCAGAATCTCTGGCTATAGATCAATATTGGATTATATCATGGAAAAAAAGAATTAAGTATGTCTTCATTCTGTGCAAGATAAAAAGTCCATCTGCTTCCATTCTTTATTCATTTTGTCTGTAAGTAGATTACAGTGCTATACGTTAATTAAATGCTTAAGACTGGCTAATAAATTTGTTACAAACCACTCTCATTATGATAGCTGCCTATTCATTAAATAAAGATTGGAAACATACAAACAAATGACTTTTTGCTATAAATCCTAAAATCCTAAATGTGTGAAATCTAAGGAGTCTGGAGTTTTCTGTACCTCTTTTGCATTGCAATTTCTGCATCAGTGTAGTTGATATAAGAATGCAAGGAGAAACTGCATTCATTCTTTTATTTTCTCTTATTTGCAATGAGGATTCATGTGGGCCCAACACAAGAGAACAAATACCCTACCTGTTTTCATTTTGGGAACACCGTCAATAGCAATATTCTTCCTTTCACTCCCATGCATGGGGAGATAGAGCCATTCAGGACTGCTGAAAATATCATCCTGTGAATCAGTGGGCAAAGGAATGCTGAGAAAACAGAATAGCTAATACACTTACCATATCCCTCTGCCCCAAGTGTCTGAACATTTCACCGATGGCCAAGCTCCACTGATCTAGGAAGTAAGAATGACATAAAAACCTGAATAGTAGACCCTCCACAGGAACTGTGCCATCACAGCATGCTAAGCACACAGGGGTTTTGACACTCTTTTGATTTTATGGTTTATACTATTATTCAGATGCATTAATTTGGAATGGAAGGTGAAAGAATCATTTAGGAGACTAAGAATGACTTGACAAAAGAAAAAAGAAAGAAGACCCGTTATATTCAATGAGAGTATTAAACAGTGTTTTTAAAACACATGATGATTTGAATGAGATCTGATGCTTGCAAGAATTTCATAAGCCCCTTTCTAAACAGGTCCAGTAAAAAAACCAAATGTATTTTATTAGTGTTCCCTAAAGTCATTATTATATATCAGCATCTAGATTGTAAGGACTGAAGACAAAATAAAAAGAGACATTTCTGTTGGCTTTGCAGGTCCCACCGATATCTTCTCTTTGCTAATAGCATAATACATTTTAACTGACAGTAATGAACTACCACGGCTCCACTGAGTGTGACAAACAGGTTGAAGACATATCTCTCACTGCAAACATGCAAAAGTAAGCAAGGTAAAAATCTTAGGAATGCGAAACAAAAGTAATCTACAGGGAGAGGTTACCATTATGTTATATGCGATGATACATTTGTGCATAACATTTTTGGTTGAAATTTGAGTGAACAAAATTTCTGATGAAACATGGGAGTCATCAAAATTGAATATATTCACAGGAAAATGTTAGATTTAAAATTTCAATTAAATTTTTCAATGAGAAAATTCAAAAATGAAACGTTTTGAAACGTTTTGCTTTGAAAAAAATCAGCGTCAACATTTTTACTTTCAAGATTTTTAATAAAAAATTCTCTGAACTTTCAATCCACTTTTAAAAAATATACATAGTTTGACTTTTTGTCCCATTTTGAGATGCAAACAAAAAGTTGAAATGGCAGTACTTCGGGTAAAACAGAATTATATTTTCTGAAAAGCTTCTCTTTTAAGTCTCAGCCATATCAGCCAGAAAGCCCAAATGATCTAAGAAATGCTAGACTGGAAGCACAAGAGCTAAGCAGAAAAATCAAAGTGATTAAGGAAATTACAAATTTTTTAGAAGAAGGGGCGGGAGGAGGAAGAGTAACCTAATAGCACTGTATCTAAGAGCTAATACTTAGAGAGCAGGAGCTGTGAAAATACACCAAAATAAGCAGGGAATGGGTAAGTAAAATACAAAACACAATACCCTGCAGTAGTTTGAAAATCCCGTACAACCCTCTAACAGGTGAAATTCATTACAGAGGTCTCAACAGCATATTAGTGGTAATTCTTAATGATGGTGATGTTTTTTGTGGGGAGCATGTGGGAATCTGGAAAGCAGGGGAAATACACTTCACTATGAAAAGCAGGAATGAGGAAAATGTCTTGAAGGAGAAAGGACAGCATATAGAAATAGCACATATAGCAACAATCTCATAAGAAGGTGAGCAATAGCTTATACCACCAGAAATTTTTAAAATTAGTTTTTACTTTCTTAAGAGTGTTTCGGTGTTTGTGATAGATGCCAAAGTGGCAGCCCTGAAGACTGAAGCCATGTGTCTATACATAGCAGAGGCTTCAGCAAAACAAGCTTCCCCAGCAATGCGCCTTAGCCCACATCTTTGGAGAAGGGGTACTTTGGCCTGTGTGCCTAGACACCTATTGTCTGCTCTACTAAGACTGCTATCAGGATACTGTCCTGGCTTCCAACTAGTCATGAAGGGTTTTGGCTCCTGAACAGGGTTGTTATTTCTCCCTGGAGAGAAAAATGAATGGAGACAGACTCAGGACATTCTCTCTCCTATTTTACTCTTATTACCTTTATCAAGGATGAACAAAACAAACAACCCAGCCAAAAGCTTACACACAATGTGTCATCAGTTTCACAACTCCAGCCACAGAGGAATGCATTCAGGTTTTCTTGCCAGAATGCTTTCAACTTGCAGTGTGACTGAAACAAATTAATCCCTGCCGTAGTTCTCCAGAGGCCCATGGAGTAGATTTGACCCTTTCTGGTTTAATTCCCCCCCCCAAACATATTATAATCCTTTTCTGGGTGGCCATTCTATATCACTACCCACACATAACACTTATCACAAGACTGTAGAGCAGTGCAGGATCCATGCTTTCAGGTGAGATGGCAGGTGCACAGTTTATAAGGGCTGTTGAAAAATGGCATGAAACATAGTCTGAAGCCCATGGAATGATGAGACAGAAAAAACTGCATCATGGGATGGTGAGCCCACTAGAGAACCAACTGTGGACATGCTCCAATGACACAGGGAGCATTGTGTGAACATGCACAAGTGATTTTATTATTGCGGTTTATGATCATCAGTGTAACTTGAATTGATATAGGCTACAGCCACACTACAAAGTTAAGTCACTGGACAGGAGAGAAGCATTATTAAGTGTGAAATACTGGTTTGCCATAGGAGGTGTTATCTCCTGCCCAACAAAAGAAGGTCCACCAACAGATGAACTATTGTGGAACATCAGAGGACAAAAGATTTAACAGTGCCAGGGTTATTTCTGTGAAGGAGATCTGCTGTATCCTCTATTATCACCTCTTTAGTTTTAGGGCTGCTCTACATGGTGCATTAGTTTGCACCAAAGGGGTGTAAATTCACATCTGCACTAGTGTGTCATGCACTAACTGGCCCAAACAGTAATGTAGTCTTGTTTGAAACAATCACTGACACTAAGGAAGTTTGAGGGAACACCAGTAAGGGGCAGTTAGCATGTGACACCCAAGTGCAGACTAGAATCTTCACCCCTCTGATGCAGACAAATACACCATGTAGACAAACCCTTAGATTTGGACCAGACTTTCCTCTAGTTTACAGACCAGCCTAAAGCCATTATCTTCCAGGAAGATATTCCTGCTAATCACTGATGTGAGATTAGAATCAGGTCATTCATATGCAATCAGTCTATTTCCTCTTGATGCTAGAGAGCTTTGAACAAAGGATAAAAAGAACACTTTAGCTAAATTTAAACAGCAGATCTGTTTACTCTCCCCTCCCCCCGCACCCTTTATTTAATCAAGCATTCACATCGATCCTTCCCAAAGCCAGGAACCTGCAGTACCATCTGCAGCCATATATAAGCTTCTGTCTATCACTCTCTCTGGGTCTTGGTCAGTTCCTGTCTTTCTGTACATGCCTCTCTGAGCTGGAACACTGTGTTTCCGTTGAATCTCAGGAAAAATTACTTGTTTTCTCCTTTCTTAAACAAATATGTCAATGCCAAAGCAGTGTCAGCAGCCCTGTGCCACAGCCTGCAGCCATACAGTGGTCTCCATCTACCACTCTCTCTGTCTGTGCAGCTGCTGGGTTCGTTTTTTAGATTAGAAAATAATCATGTTTTTAAAAGCACAAGTATTAGCTGCCATATTGTGTGCTTTTGGATAAGAGACTGTGCTAAATGTCATGTTCCCATTTCCCTCTGTACTCTGTTCTTTTTCCATCTCCAGTTTATTTGTTAAAATAAATTGTTCAGCACTGGTAATGTGCAAGTATTAACCTTGTCTCTTGCTTGGTCATTTTCAATGTAAAGTTTGTGTCTTTTCCTCAATCTCTGCCATAAGCCTCCTACATCCTTCCACTTTTAGAAGCAATATAAAACTGACATGAGAGAGCAGTCTGGCCGTGCACATACTGTAATTGACCCAAGCTCCTATGATGCAGAGCATGAAATACTTGGCTTTCCAAGTGCCCACTTTAAAAGATGTCCTTATAGTGTTATACTACATAAGTTTTTATTTCAAATGTGACAAGGAGAAGAATGGTAGAAAACAAACATAGGGGAGATCAAACAAACATGTGGGCTGATGCTTTCCCACACACGACTTTGAGTTAGAACTCCTGGGTGTCATTTTCCAACGACTGGGCAAGTTTAACCTTTTTGTGCCTCAGTTTACCAATCTGTAAACTGGTGATCAAATGAACAGAGGCACATCCCTTAACACAAACCCAAGGGGCCTGATCCTTTGATCTGACCAAGCTGTACTTGTTGCAGGACCCTAGAGTTGGGTAAGGTGGCTGAAAGCTGCCCTGACACATATTTCACTCCTCAGGCTGGCCAAAGCCAGTTTGGCCCCAACATAACATGGAGAGCTGCCTCACCAGAACTTTACGTCACCCAGGGATTCCCTTATGCAAGGAGAATCTTTAACTGACAAATTAATCAGCTCTCTAACTGTTTTGTGCTTTGCAAAACAAAAAAGGGTTACAGGTCTATCCCAAGGTAAGATCTTATCACATTCACACCCTTTCTGGAGGTTGGCTTTTATTCAGCTGCCTCGATGACTTTGTTAAGAACCAAACCTTGAGACAGGACAATGTCTTCACACAGTTCAACAGAAACCTTAATTTCTAATTTATTCCTAAAAAAGCTACTCCCAGAGGTTTTCCTATATAATTTCCTGTCCCTGCTCATGTAGCAATCAGCCTTTTATCTTGATGTGTTGAGTTAATGTGACCCACCTGGTCTACAGGCTTGTGTGAGTCAAGCAGAATAGTTTTACACTTCCTCACAGGATCTGAAATCCACAAACTCGTCATAAAGATAATAATACCTGACAGATGCTCTGGAGAGTCATAAACATTTCTAAAGCATTTAGGTCTGGATCCACAAAGGGACTTAGATGCTGCAACACTGAGCATCATGGTGCTTAAATTCTAAGTGCCTAGAAAACCACAGCAACAACAAAACCGCAATCCACAAAGCCTGAGTTAGGTGCCTAGGCTCCCTATACAATAAATGGGGAACAACAGGCACCTTCGAATGGGATCCACACAGTCAGCACAGTAGGCAGAGGGCTATCTAAGCAAGCTAATGGGAGATGCTGATGGGAGGGATGTGTCCTAAGCCCCACCCCTCTGTCAAAGGTAGACACCTAAGACCAGGCTTCAGGGAGGCGCCTATCTCTGCTTAGTGATCCACGAATGGGAACCCCTCTCTGGGAATCAAGCAGCTTAGGCACCTAGCCTGCCTTACACTACACAAAACAGCCAGAGGGGGAGGTGGTCGTACTACTACTATCTATCTTGTGACTGTTAGCCCAGCGGCTAGAGCAGTGGCTCTTAAACTTTTTAATTGGTGACCCCTTTCACATAGCAAGCCACTTTTTAATATATGGAACACTATTATAAATGTTGGAGGCAAAGCGGGTTTTTGGGGTGAGGGTTGACAGCTCAAGACCCCCCATGTAATAACCTCGAGACCCCCTGAGGGGTCCCGACTCCCAGTTTGAGAACCCCTGGTTTAGAGCATTCCCTTAGACTGTGGGCGATCCATGTTCAATTCCCTGCTGGCGAAAGTTCAAATCTCAGGAGAGCTACTCAAACCACTGAGCTGTGGGATACACTGATGTGGGGTTCCCTCGATCTCTCCTGCTGAAGCTGTTTCATTGCAGATAGAGAGAGAGACTGGAGCAGGGGTCTGAACTGAAATCTCCCACCTCCCCGGTTGGGTTATCTAACCTCCAGAGTCATTCTCTCTCTCTCTGGCCAATGGCTGTTCCATTGTGGATAAATGTTAGTTAGTCATTGGGCCAAGGGATGAGTGGGAATGATTCTGTAGCCTGGTGATTAGGTCACCCACCTGGGAGATAGGAAACCCTGGGGTCTGTCCCCCTGGTTCAATCACCTTTTCTTTATATAGCCACCATGGAACAGTTTCAACAGGAGAGATGGAGGAGAGCCTCCTCTCTCCCCAAAAGCAAAATATCTCAT
Organism: Gopherus flavomarginatus; assembly: GCF_025201925.1. NCBI lineage: Eukaryota > Metazoa > Chordata > Testudines > Testudinidae > Gopherus > Gopherus flavomarginatus. Next base: position 213,100,052 of record NC_066617.1, on the reverse strand, counting down.
AGTTCAGGTGATTAGAGCACTCTCCAGAGGGGTAGAATTTGAAAATGGGTTTCCCTTCTTCCTAGCAGGCTAAGTGGAGAATTGAACCTGGGTCTTCCCCATCCCAAGTGAGTGCTCTATCCACTGGGGTTAAAATTATAAGGTGGGCAGCAACACCTCCTGCTCAGCCAGATTTTCAATGGGACCTGATCCACCAGGCAGCTTCTGAGAATGCCTACTGGAACATAAGAACATAAGAATGGCCATACTGGGTCAGACCAAAGGTCCATCCAACTCAGGATCCTGTCTACAGACAGTGGCCAATGCCAGGTGCCCCAGAGGGAGTGAACCTAACAGGTAATGATCAAGTGATCTCTCCTGCTATCCATCGAGCCTATCGAGCTGGATTGAGCCCACATGCAAGATAGGCAGACAAATGCCTCTCACCCACCCACTTCATGGGTCTCACTGGGGCTTAGGTAGGTGACAGGTGTCTGAACACCTATAGCAAGGCAGCAGTACGCATACCCAGATGGAAAAATTTAGGAGCCGAATGTAGGTGCCTACAGGGTTCGGTAGGAGTTTTTGGATTGCAGCAGAGCCTAAAACTGGAATTTAGGCACCTAAGTGCCTTTGTGGATGGGGGCCTTTGAGATCCTCATTTAGAAAGAGAAGTGGCTAGGATTATTCTTATAATCCATAAACCTATGTTAGTTAAAGTCAGCAAGCAAATAGTCCACAGAATGTGTCAGTGAGAAGATAAGTTACAGCCAGTGACAGTTCTAGGACAGAAAGAATGAATTTTGTAAACAATCAGAATATGCTGCATAGAGTGAATAATTTGTAATGAATAATTTATCCAGCTAATTTAGCATCCTTGAAGAATGTCCAGGAGCAAATGAAGCAAAAGAAAGAAAGAAAGAAAACATATATAGTCTATGGATTGAGTGTGAACAATTCTCTGTGGGCCTGATTCTCCAGTCGGCCTGGGACATACTGATGTTCTGGGAACGTGATGGTTGGTAAAAGGGAATAGTATATCACCTCTGTGCCACCCATGTTCTGGGCTCTGCAGGGGGCATATTCAATTCCTGGTATATGTCAGAGCAACCCCAATACTCTAATTTACATTCAGGCTGCACATACCCTTATGGCAGAGGGCTGTTCTTGTCACAAAAAATGCTGTACAGTAGTCATGGACCCAAGTGTGATACCATATACATTCTTGTAACAATGGTATTTGCGTAGCACTACGATATCTAAAACAATTTAGCATATCTACTTACTAAACAAAATCAAAGCATGAAAACAGTCACTTTCAGATGAACTTTTGCTTTGAACAAATTGTGACATTATTGATATAATCTGGGACCATATAGAACATGGTTGCAACCAAGGTCTTGTAGTGGCACCAAATCTTATGTAATGGGGGTCATATAAGATGTCTAAGACCAGGTTATGGGTTGCTGGTTATGATTATGCTGTATGTATCATTTTGTAGTTGAAATTATGAGTATTGGCTCTATACTGTCTGCATTTCAAATTTGTGCTGTGCTTCTGGGAAACATCCCAGACAAGTTGGTGTTAGCTCTGCCTAGCCTGTTTGATGGCCCATTAAGGACCATCAGCTACACAACTGACCCATTGAGAGAAGGCAGATACGCCTTGTAACTCAGCAAAGTATGCAGGGACTTGCCCATGTGACTCCAGACTCCATTTTGCTGTAATTTTCCACAGTAAGAACAAAGAAGTGTTCTTACACCTGGAAAAGCCTATAAAAGGCTGATGCCTCATCTCCATCTTGTCTTCAATCCTGCTTCTTACCTCTGGAGGGACTTTGCTACAAACTGAAGCTCTGAAAAAAGGACTGATCGACCCATCTCAGTGGGGAATGTACTCCAGAGACTTGATTTAAACCTGCAGTTTACTTCATCACTGCTACAAACCTGAACTAAGAAATTTGCCATTACTGTATGTAATTGATTCCATTTAACCAGTTCTAGCTCTCGTCTATATCCTTTTCCTTATATGAATAAACCTTTAGATTTTAGATTCTAAAGGATTGGCAACAATGGTAAGATCTGATGTGTATATTGACCTGGGTCTGGGGCTTGATTCTTTGGGATCGAGAGAACCTTTTTCTTTTATTGGGGTGTTGGTTTTCATAACCATTCATCCCCAGGACGAGTGGGACTGGTGGTGATACTGGGAAACTGGAGTGTCTAAGGGAATTGCTTGTGTGACTTGTGGTTAGCCAGTGGGGTGAACCCAAAGTTCTCTTTGTCTGGCTGGTTTGGTTTGCCTTAGAGGTAGAAAAACCCCAGTCTTGGGCTGTAACTGCCCTGTTTAAGCAATTAGTGCTGAATTGGCACTCTCAGTTGGGTCCCGCCAGAATCGCATCATCACACAAATATTGCTAGATTATTTCTTAGTAGGTCCTGTGGCCTGCTGGTCTCTCTGTTACTCTTGGCCTGTGCTTGCAACTGTAGAGTAGATCTGTGGGGTGCCTGCTAACTACTGTAACATCACAGGATATTTTGCAGAATAGGGGATATGGTGGCTTCTTATCATTGAAGACTAAAACCTGTATGTCAAATGTAGACTCCTGTGTTTGTGCTAATGAGCTTTCCATAGGTAAATTAAGGCTGTTGATAAAAATATACCCAAGACAGCAAATGACCAATATTAGTCAGGTTTATTAATCTGATACAGGAAAAAGATTCTATATGGTACTAGTCTCTGAGGAGCTGTCCTATTCAACAAGGTTACATTCACCTTACACAATATGTGCGCTCCCCAAGTTACACATTTCAGCTGGTATCATTTATATGATGATTTTACAAGTTACACCTCTCTTCACATGTCACTAAAATCCAACCCATCAGCTTGTCCCAGTTCCCTAACTTGTTCTGTTCCTTCCTTATCTTTGTTTTGGATATTAGCATTCCAGGTACTGGTCCATGAAGGTACTTCCCTAGCTTCTGCTGCTTATGTCAATTGCTTATTTGCATTTGCTCAAGGAGTTATGGGATACTTAGCAGAAGTGAACAGGATTATAATATAGCTTAGTTTAGGATATACCACTGTTACAATATTTGTGCTTTATGTTATTGGTGTTTAATGCACACTAATTATATATATGCTATGGATAATACATATTAATATTACATATATATATATATGCTAGTCATCATGTATTAATCACTTGAAATTTGGCAGCTTGGGAAGCTTTCCCTGGCCTGAAAAGAACCCATCATTTACCGCAAGCAAGAGGGAAAGAAAATGTTTCCTTGTTTTCTGTGGTTTTGTGCTATATTTAAAACCAGTCTGCCTCCAGATCCAAATAAATCTTAAACAATGGAGCAGCAGCTGTAGGGCCTAGTACTCATATATAAGCCCCAATGCTCTCATATGCTTCACATTGTTCACTCAGTGACCAGAAGAGCTGTCACCTTTTACAGTTCACAGCCCTTCATCTGAATGAAGAATGGCAGCAGTAGGCTACATACCATAAGTTAGCCCTTATGTTTCTATTGGTACACTGTTCCAGCAACAATTCATCAAAGGGAGACCAGGGTAGCTGGCTGCTCTCACTGCTGCTGGTGCTAGTGTTTCAGGTAGCCTTGTGGGCAAAACAAAGATTGAATCAGTCAAAGACAATTCCAGTCTCTAATTTGTATTTAGGATCAATTTGACTTTTGGGATTAAAATATATGGAGCATGAATATGAGGCAATAAAGATGCAAAAGCATCAGCTCATGCAGTTCTTTAAAAGCCTGCCTTGTGGTGTCTGGAATGTTAACTTTTCAGGTGGTGCGGGACAGCTGCTCTGGTCAGTGTGGCTCTGATTTACATCTCATGTCCTTCTGTCCCTACAGAGTTTAAAAAAATATTTATTTAGAGCAAAACTAAAAAGGATGGATGTGCAGGCACAACAAGGCCAGGCCCTTGAAGGTATTTAAAGGGAGAAAATTAAATCACCACTGTAGACAATATGAGTTTCATCAGGTATTGAGAAGAAAGGAGAGGATTAAAAAAATGAGATGACAAAGTATGGACTTTGGAGGTCACCCAAAGAAGGAGATCAGTAGAAAATGAAAGGTGTGTATTTGTGAACCAAATTAGTGTATGAATCTGTAAAGCACGCAAACTTGACAGAGATGAATGTGTATCCTTCTCTGAAATTACAGCTTACCACTTCATCCTGCAGGCCCATGGACAGAGCTCTGATTCATGAGAAGTCTGCGGCATGGGTGGGTTCTTCCTGACAAGTACAAATGCAACTCCTTGTGAACTATTGTCAGCACAGGACAAAAGGAACTAATAAAGCATAATTTTAAGCATGTTAGTCATAGCCCCCTACCTTGGCAAGACTTGGAGGATGGATCTCGGCCAGCTCTTTAGTGGATTGGACAGCACTCTTGCAAATCCATAAGTTTGACCCTAATACAGAAACAATCTGATAAAAAATAATGGAGAACAATATTTTTCATTCCAGGAGAACAAGTTTCAGAGCAAAGGAGTAGAATAGCTGTCAACACTCGCCCCTATTGTAAATCTCCTAAAGTCTATTCATGTTTCCTTTCTGAAAGGCCATGTTTAGCTGCTTTTAATAATTTCAACTAAGTACTCTGCCATTACACATCGAGCCAAATTAGAAGCTGAGATGCCAAGGAAATGCTTTTAAAAAGCCTTGCAGGTTGGGGACACCACTCATCATTCTGCAGTGTGACACTAAGAGAGCTGATTTGCTTACACTCATATTTTCTGACAATTTATTTCCCTTTGCAGGTGCTCCAATAATTTCTTTAGTATTTTTAGTCAGTGTTCCAAGATGGCTTCTTGTCAGCCAAGATACAAATATTTTTGTTGTCCATACAACTGAGTGGTAATTCCCCACCCCCTATGATTCCACACTGCCATTATGGAGAAATTCATTAGCTAAACACTTAACTGGAAATGCATAGTTTACTTCAATTCATTCTGGAAATAGAGGAAAAACCACAAGGATAGAGAATCCTGCTGCATTTTGGGCCTTTAGCTTTATTGTTTCAGAGGGGTAGCTGTGTTAGTTTGTATCAGTAAAAACAACAAGGACTCCTCATTGTTTTAGCTTTACTGTGTAGACCTGATGGCTAGTTTCTGTGCTTGGGGCAAGGACCAAGTGTATGTGGGGAAGGCAGTTTTAAGGTACCCTTGTATTCCCTGTATCATGCGGCTGTGCAAGGGCCTGCCCAGCCCAAGGTGTAAATCACAAGTGTCTCAGGGCTGCTGACACTTTACTTTCAGTAGCTCCCAATGGCCCTTGGGAAGCAGAAAATATCATATTACCTCTATATAAATCCACCGCTTGAATACTGCGTGCAGATGTGGTCACCCGATCTCAAAAAAAGATATACTGGAATTGGAAAAGGTACAGAAAAGGGCAACAAAAATGATTAAGAGTATGGAACAGCTTCCATATGAGGAGAGATTAATAAGACTGCGACTTTTCAGCTTGGAAAAGAGACGACTACGGGGAGATATGATAGAGGTCTATAAAATCATGACTGGTGTGGAGAAAGTGAATAAGGAAGAGTTATTTACTCCCCCTCATAATACAGGAACTAGAGGTCATCAAATGAAATTAATAGGCAGCAGGTTTAAAACAAACAAAAGGAAATATTTCTTCACACAACACATAATCAACCTGTGGAACTCTTTGCCAGAGAATGGTGTGAAGGCCAAAGTTCAAAAAAGAACTAGACAAGTTCCTGGAGGATAGGTTCATCAATGATTATTAGCCAGGATGGGCAAGGATGGTGTCTGGAGCCTCTATTTGCCAGAAGCTGGGAATGGGTGACAGGGGGTGGCTCACTCAATGATTACCCGTTCTGTTCATTTCCTCTGGGTCACCTGGCATTGGCCACTGTCAGAGAACAGGATACTGAGCAAGATGGACCTTTGGTCTGACCCAGTATGGCCGTTCTTGTATAGAGAACAGTTGTAGTATGGTACATTTTGGCCACACCTCTAATCTGCCCACTACACAAGGAACTGGGAATAGGGCCAGCAGACATACCTTACATCAATTCTCAGATGCCACTTTAGGCAGATGCAACTTAGGCAGCTGCCTCCAGTGACAAATTTCAAGACCTCCACTGGTTCCTTCCACAAGATGAACATAGCAGGACTGCCTTTGGGAGGGTGTCTGATGAGCAGGCAGTGGCCCCCAGACAGGCTGCAGGGACAGCATTCCCTCTCCCTACCCAGCTACTCCCTGCTTCCGGAGTAGATACGTTCACAGTTGTGGCCCAGGCACAGCTTGGAGCTGCTCCTGGTGGTCCATCAGCACTACCAGGGCTTCAGCTGTAAGCAGAATGATCTGCTTGGCTCCATGTGGGTGCCCAGCCCATGCCTATGACTCTGCACCTTGCCCCAATGGGCTCTGCTGTCTGAGCAGCTCCCAGCACCTGCTGCAGCCTTGGACTCACCTTATGCCATAAGCCTGACAGCACGGAGCTCATCCAGATAGATGCTGGGCTGCAGAGGGCCTGGGTTTCACTATGGTTGAGCTGAGTGGCTCCAGGGGAAAGGTTGCAGGGGGAAAGGGAGTAGAAAGAGGCAGCTAGAGGAGAGTTGCCAGGGCAGATTTGGTGTGGGTCCCTGTCATGAACTTGAAAGGGAGTAGGGGTGGGGAAAGCACACCGAAGTCTTGCCTAGGGTGACAGACTGGCTTGAGCAGCCTCTGCCAGTTCTATACCAACTGGCGCATTTCCCTGGAAAATGAGTATTTAATCTCAGGCAATGCTGACATCTTGTCCTAGGCACCTTTGCACTTCCACAGCAGCCAAAGGGGCCTGAGGGTGGGATCCACAAAGGGACTTGGGCATTTGTCATAAACAGATAAGTAAGAGTTAATAGAACAGAAGTACTTCATATCTCTTTTGCCTGGAAAGGGTTAACAAGAACAGTGAGCCTGGCTGTCACCTGACCAGAGGACCAATCAGAGGACAGGATACTTTCAAATCTTGAGGGAGGGAAGTTTTTGTGCTGTGCTGTTAGTTTTTGGTTGTTGTTCACTCTGGGGGCTCAGAGGGACCAGACGTGCAACCAGGTTTCTCTCCAATCTCTACGATACAGGCTCTTATAAGTTCAGAATAGTGAGTACTAGGTAGATAAAGCAAGTTAGGCTTATGGTTGTTTTCTTTATTTGCAAATGTGCATTTGGCTGGGAAGAGTTCAAATGTGTATTTTGCTGAAAGGATTGTAATTTGTACTTGTATACTTAGGCTGGGAAGGTGTTCTCAGTGTCTATAGCTGAAAGACCCTGTAACATATTCCATCTTAAATTTACAAAGATAATTTTTACTGTTTTTTTTCTTTCTTTAATTAAAAGCTTTTCTTGTTTAAGAACCTGATTGTTTTTTTATTCTGGTGAGACCCCAGGGAACTGGGTCTGGATCCACCAGGGAATTGGTGGGGAGAAAGGAGGGAAGGGGGAGAGAAAGGTTAATTTTCTCTCTGTGTTAGGATTACTTTCTCTCTCAGGGAGAGTCTGGGAGGGAGAGAGAGAAGGAGGGGGCAGGTGAATTTTCCTCTCTGTTTAAAGATTCAAGGAGTTTGAATCACAGTGATCTTCCAGGGTAACCCAGGGAGGGGAAGCCTGGGAGAGGCAACGGTGAGGGAAACTTTCCTTGTGTTAAGATCCAGAGGGTCTGGGTCTTGGGGGTCCCTGGGCAAGGTTTTGGGGGGACCAGAGTGTAGCAGGCACTGGAATTCCTGGTTGGTGGCAGCTCTACAAGCACTAAGCTGGTAACTGAGCTTAGAGGAATTCATGCTGGTACCCCATCTTTTGGACGCTAAGGTTCAGAGTGGGGATTATACCATGAAAGCATTGCTACATTGAGCATCACAGTGCCTCACGTTTAGGCATCTAACCAAACAGAAAAAAAAATGGCAGAAGCACCACTGTGATCCACAAAGCTGAGTTAGGCCCCTTGGTTCCTGTACAATGAGAGAGAGATGTGCTTTACAATGGGATCTCCCAAAGCCAGCATGCCAGGCAGAGCCACCTAAGTTAGCCAATGGGAGATGCCACCAGAGGGGTTTCAGCTAAGCCCTGCCCCCTCTCAGAGACAGGGACTCTCTCTGCTTCAGGATCCACAAACAGGAACCAGCTGCCTGAAGTTAGATGGCTTAGGAACACCTTGCAGAATGAGAAAGGTGCCTCATCGCTCCACGCAAAGCGAGGTGAGGGTGGGTGTGGTGCCCACCTTATAACTTTTAGCCCAGTGGCTAGAGCACATCTGCTTCGGTTCGGTCAAAACTGTCAATACACTTTGAGTTTTCTCCCCAGTCACAGTAAATGTGAGAGGGAGCGTGGCTTTTTATCCATAACTTGGCTGAAAAGGAAGAACATTTTCTGCTTGAGTATCCAGTCCAGTTCCCAGTGAAATCAATGGAAAGGCACCCAATGACTTCAGTGGATCATTGACATTCATTGGATCAGATCCACCACGAAGTTTGCACACCTTATTAGCCAATTAATTCAGGAAACTGGCCCAAAGTAGTTTACAGGCTGCTTTTCCGACTTTGATCTTTAACATGTATTGTAGGTGTAAAAATCTGCATTCTGATTTCTTGGTAAACTGGCCGATTGCTCCTCAGATAATGAGTTCAATCAAAGGGCACTATAGACTCCTGAGAGTTACTGTAATTAATCATATCTACCCCTTCCCCATTACATTTTAGTGCCATTCATTTATTTTAGTTTGTATTGACCAGAAGCATACTAGTCTCCTTTTACAGACTAGTGAGGGAGTACAAGAATGCTCATGAAAGTAGGGGCTCACTGGCTTAAGCCAAGCATTGCAGGGGCTTGGGCTGCCTAGTTTTTTCACACTGTTCTGTCCAATCCCCTGAATCCTAACCTGTAGAGATGACTGAATTCAGAAAGGCCTGATGAGACTGAGCTTTATTATCCAGTGGGCTTGCGTATCTCTTTAAAGTGGTGTGTTGCTTGGGCCAATAACCTTAGTCCCAGATTTGGACCTTAGCGTCCAAAATATGGGGGTTAGCATGAAAACCTCCAAGCTTAGCTACCAGCTTGGACCTGGTACCTGCTGCCACCACCCAAAAAATTAGAGTGTTTTGGGGCACTCTGGTCCCTCTGAAAAACCTTCCCTGGGGACCCCAAGACCCAAATCCCTTGAGTCTCACAACCAAGGGAAATAATCCTTTTTCCCTTCCCCCCTCCAGGTGTTCCTGGAGAGATACACAGACACAAGCTCTTTGAAACTACACAGAGGGACTCCCCCTCTCCGTTCCCAATCCTGGAAACAAAAGTACTTTCCTATTTCCCCAGAGGGAATGCAAAATCAGGCTAGCGATCCAACACACAAATCTCCCCTTGATTTCTTCCTCCCACCAATTCCCTGGTGAGTACAGACTCAATTTCCCTGAAGTAAAGAAAAACTCCAACAGGTCTTAAAAGAAAGCTTTATATAATAAGAAAGAAAAATAAGTACAAATGTTCTCTCTGTATTAAGATGATACAACACAGGGTCAATTGCTTAAAAGAATATTGAATAAACAGCCTTATTCCAAAAGAATACAAATCAAAGCACTCCAGCACTTATATTCATGCAAATACCAAAGAAAAGAAACCATATAACTTACTAGCTGATCTCTTTGTCCTTACACTTAGAAACAGAAGACTAGAAAGTAGAACTACTTCTCCAAAGCTCAGAGAAAGCAGGCAGACGGAAAACAAAGACTCAGAGACACAATTCCCTCCACTCAAAGTTGAAAAAATCCGGTTTCCTGATTGGTCCTCTGGTCAGGTGCTTCAGGTGAAAGAGACATTAACCCTTAGCTATCTGTTTATGACAGCCACAGCCTCAACATTTCTATCCCTGCTGCTGGCATATAGAAGTAGATCGGAGAGCTCTAGCTAGAGGAGAAACAGAGGGCACAAGAGATAGGTAATAGAAATGATTAGAGGCATGGGGAGATTGCTGTCTGAGGACAGACTGAAGAGATTAGGATTGTTCAGGTTAGAGAGAAGACAAGGATGAAGAGATGTGATGGAGATAAAATAATGAATGGTGCAGAGAAGATAAATCTGGTGTTCCTAACACAAGGGGTCATAAAATGAAAATGAAAGGCAACAAATTTAAAATTGATAAAAACAATTGTTTTACCTAATGCATAATTAACCTGTAGTACTCATTGCCACAAGATATCAAGGGACAAAAAATAAGTAGGCTTTAAAATAAACTGGACTTTTATGTGGACAATAGGAACATCCACAATTGTATTCGATAAACTTTTTATCTTAGCAGCCTTCTTGTTTCCTGATTGGTGAGAGAAGATGACAAAGGGAGGCAGCAGCAAACTCAGTCCCCTCCGTGTGTGCTGAGAGGGTGACAAAAGGGACAGTAGGGGCAGCATCCAGCTCTCTGCTCCAGCCAGCAATGTGAAGGGGAGGCGATAGCAATTCTCCTATGTTTGTCTTGAAGCTGCAATTTAAAAGTGTTAAAATACAGAGCTAACCAGCCTCAAAAATGACTTCAAACCACAGTCCTCAAGCCGGCAGCATCAACTTTGACAGTAGTCGTGGAAGGGAGCATGGGGGAGGCTCAGGGTAGGACAATTTGTCAGTAGGTAGCATGTTTGAGCAAATTCTTGCACAACAAGACAAAATGCAGCTGGCAATAGCTTTGCTTGATGGAAAAATTGAATCTATGAGCATGAGCAAACTGCAGGAGAGAATGGACTCCTTGGCTCACAACAACCAAAAACCACAATCAAGATAGTTTCACTACATCAAGGGAATCTGTTTTGTCTTTGCTTAATAAGGACCTGATTTTCAGAGGTATAGAGCCCCTTCAGCTCCCACTGATGTAAAGTGGAGGTTGGAACGCTCAGTCAACCTCTCTGAAAATCAGGGCCTAAAGTGTTATTTGAAGGTAATACCCTGGAATGGAGTCTGGAGTTACACAGAATTAAGTGAATTCCCAAAATATTTAAGTGATTAGCAAACTGCCTGCTACCCCATCATGTGCCTGCCTTGGGTCCCTGGTGACTGGGAGAGGTGTATTTTGCATCTCACTCACCTCAAAGGTGAATCTAGCCCCTTATCTTTTATAAACTCCAATATTGCTCTGGTAAATTGTCAATTGAATTTACACACTTTCTTTGACCTTTGCTTTTCCAGCTGTACGGGCTTCCTGTTGTCTAGTGAATGCACTTGAAAATTTTATTGCTAGCATTCAAAGTCTTAAATAGTACAGGACCAGACTACCACAGAGACCATTTGCTGCCCTCTGTCCCAACACAGCTACTGAGATAAGGAGGGATGGAACTGCTCACCATCCCATGGTACAGTATATTGTGAGAATATGGGCAACAGAGTCTTGTCCACTGAAGACATGCTACTCTGGAAGGTACTCCCCATCAACGTATGGTCGTGTACATCTGTGGCATTTTTTCCATTGACACTCAAACCCTTTTGTTTTCTTTTAGTTTCATATAGCTGTTTTTTTTGTTTTTGTTTTTAATTATAGAATGAACGGAGATGGATTACTGGGGATTTTTCTGCCAGCTGTAGAATTTATTGGACTATATAGCCTTTCTTATTATATTTTAGTTTATTTCCCTGAGGCACTCACTGGCCTTTGGCATGCATGTCTGATAAAACTTAAAACCACTAAGAATTATTATCAATTTTATTAGTATTACTACACATTAATTAAGTTAGTCCCCTTATATGGGTCTTATCTTTTGGCCCCAGACAAACATCACAATTATGCAATTCACAGTGTGGCTTTGATATGCATCCTGTAAGCTTTCCAGACAGTAATTGTCAAGTTTCTGTACACTCACAAGTAGTCCAGCCAATTTCATCCCCTACTAATTAATTCAAAAGGAGATATTTAAGAGTCATTAGGGCTAACAGCTCCCATCCCGGTTTTCCTCCAGGGAAGGGTGTCAGGAAAACATGACATTAGATTTTTACAGTAATTGTGATTTCAACATTAAAAACATGAATCATTGTCACTTTCAGCAATTTAGGACTAAAAAGCCACTAAAGGGAGAAAAAAGGTACAACTCTGAAAGATTCAGCTTGTGTAATATGAAGCATCATCCTCTTATGAGGGAGCAGTGTGTGGACAGGGTGGGCCTGAAACTGCTCAGATGCAGAATACTGGAGGAGAAATCCGGTCCCATCTCTATGGATCTTGCAGTATCTGCATAGGGAGCCAGATCCTTCATGCTGCTCTTGAGCTTCCCCTCCCCAGTAGCTGTAGTGCACAGGTCACACAGGACTGGAGCCATGTTGGAGTATTCCCCTTTCTGGAGGGAAAGAGTTAATGCTACAGAATGAAATGCTGTGCAGAACGTGGGTAAAACTGGAATTTATGCAGCAACACTTCTGGTGGTTTGCCAGGGCTTGGCGTTGCCTGGAGCACCTGTCTCTATGCCCTGCCTCCCACCCTCCATACATACTGACACAAATGGTACGGAGTACCCTGTGTGCAGCGTTCAATGAGTGGGTGACTGGCTAGAATCAGACAGTAATTTATTTGCTTTCATATAATTCTCTCCTCACCATACAATGGAGGGAGAGATATAGCCCCTAGATAGTAATTTCCCATTATTCTTTTCTTCATTGTGCAACACAAAAGTATGAGTTATTGCAGAATTCCATAACAAAATGTGATTAGTTCCTCCTATGAAGGCCTTTGGCAAAACAAAGAGGAGTATACTGAGGGAGATGGGAAAGGCAGAGTACACTCAACGTGTTTCAAGAAGGTAATTTCAAATAAAAAAATGTGTCTGGTAGACCTAAAAAAAAAAAAATCACATAGGCGAAAGAAGAAAAGGCATTATGGATCTTAACTGGTAAATTACCATATTACAGTCCGAGTCCTATAATCAGTCACCTGGACCAGATGGTATTCACCAAAGAGTTCTGAAGGAACTCAAATATGGAATTGCAGAATAACTAACTCTTGTATGTAGCCTATTGACGAAAACAAGTCTCTGTACCAGATGACTGGAAGATAGCTAATGTAATGCTGATTATAAAAAAAGAAAAAAAATGGTGATCCTTGCAGTTACAGGCTGGTAAGCCTAACCTCAAAACCAGGCAAATTGGTTGAAACTGTAGTGAAGAACAGAATTATCAGTCTCATGATGAACATGATTTATTGGGGAAGAGTCAACATGGCTTCTGTAAAGGGAAATCATGCCTCACCAGACTATTAGAATTCTTTGAGGGGGTCAACAAGCATGTGGATACAGGGGATCATGTTGATACAGTGTACATGGATTTTCAGAAATCCATTGACAAGGTCCTTCGCCAAAACCTCCTGGGTAGTCATGCAATAACAGGGAAGATCCTCTCTTGGATCAACAATTGGTTAAAAGATTGGAAACAAAGGGTAGGAATAAACGGTCAGTTTTCACAATGGAGAGAGCTAAACAGCAGGGTCCCACAAGCGCCTGTAACATGCTTGGGACAACTAGCAGAGTCGCCTATGTTAAAAAGTTTTTAAAGTTTAGGGTGGTCTCTGTGCTCAGGAATAAGCAGATTCCTAGGTGTAGTTTCCAAATGTTGGTAGCTTCTGCATTATAGAACCTGTCCCAATCCTGCTATTGGCCTTTAAAAGGTGAGAGGCAAAAGAGAATCATTAAGAAACTGAATTTAATATCCCGTCTTTGGTTATGCAACATGGGCAGGAGGACAAGAAGTTATATCTCTTACTACTGAGTTCTGCCATGTGAACTACCAGATTTCAAGGCCATGCATTGTGCAACTGAGCAGCTGGCAATAAAGGTAAACTCTGCTGTCAAGAGAACAATCAATCTAGTTCAGTTTTGGGACGGTGAGTGGAAAAGGCAGTTGTGGGCTGTGTAGTTTATACAGTACCAACTGTAGGATTTTGGAAGAACCACTGAGGTCTTGGGGTTTGTTTGTTTTTTGGTATGTCCTCCACTCCCAAAATTCTTTTTACCTTCCAATATGAACAATGTTATTTAGGGCTCAATGAGAGAGCTGGAATTCCCAGTCTGTTACCAGTTTCAATAAGCTGGTTTCTATCACTGCCGCCCACAAGTGGGTCTGCACATTTCACTTGTCTTAAATTGCTATGGATCCTTGTGCAACTCCCAGCTCAACAGGCCAGCAGGCAATGCTTACCTCCAAGCCAAGAGAAAAGCTGAATGCAGAGATACCAAGAACCCATAGCACTCATAGCCACTGCTATAAGCACTTAAGGATTGGGACCGGTCAACAAAATGTCAGCACTTTACAAACGTCAGTAACTCCTGCGAGTGCAGGGGGTGAGTAAGAATGCTAGCCAGCAGATTTCTGCCTACTTCTTCCTTTTTCAGACAGACCGATAATGGTTATATTCTTTCCCTTCCAACCCCTCCATCCACTGTAGGAGGAAAAAGAGGTTGTCCACCAAATATCCTGTTGGCCACTCTATTCCACAACTCATAGAAGTTCACTTATTCCAATTTCTGTTCTTAGAATGTTGTGATACCATGTGGGTAAACTATGAGTGTGACATACTGACAATATCCTGAATGAACTTTGTTGAATTATGTTTAATACCTTTGGGCTACCTCATATTAGAAATGCAAGTGTTTATGCACTATTGCAAGATTGTGTGGGAGTTCTTTGGCAGGAAGACAAGATTAATGCAAGTTCTAGAAGGTATTGGGAAGTTCAAAGATCTTTTGGGAACAACATACATGAAGAGGATTTCCTAGGGAATGCCTTGGGGTGAAGGGGATGCAAATTCTCCTCTCTGAAGCCAACCTTTTGAAGATATGCCCTGGAGAGATACCCCTTACCTGCTTCTGGAAACTGCAGATCAAAGACCCTAATCTGTGTAAAGAGCACACTGAACATGGTATGGGGGTGCTTGTTCTGAACTGAACCTGTGATGAACTTGTAACCACAAGGATGTCCCCAGGATCAGAGTTTGAAGGACTGCTCCTGCCAGAGCCCATTTTAGGATTGGGGAAACCTAGTAAGCTTCTTAGTCTGGGTTCTTTTATTGTATCTAATAGGTTTTCTTTGTAGTACCTTTTACCTTAAGAGTAAAGGAAGCTTGCTTAGAGAGCTGTGTGTTACTTACCTGTTGATAGTCCCTCTGGAGAGAAAGCAAGCTGGTGTTCTTGGGCAACCCGTCTGTGCTGGGAAATACATTGTGAAGGCAGTGAACTATGCAGCCTGGGAATACCCTGGTCAGAAGGGAGGGAAACATGGGTCTCCACCCACAAAGGCAACACCTGAGGAGCTAGAAGCTGAGAGCAAGTGACATTGCTGAATCATTAAAGGGAAATATTGGTGCAGTTGCCCTGAACTGTTACCTATACAGTGGCAGCATGTGTGGGATCTGTAACAGTGTGAATTGCATAGGTGCCAACAGCAGTAAGATCATACACTATAGAAGGAAAAACAAGAGGAAAAAAGGCGTAGTCATTTTTTCATGAAAAGGAATAGTAAAAAGAGAGACAGGGAAAATTAATTATGAACAGAGAAGAAAAAAAATCAGCTGATTGAGTTACGCAAAGAAAAGGAGATCAGCCCTGAGCATAGAACCAAAATCACAGTTAGTAAGAGTGCTGTGTTAATCAAGGAGTGATGGTCTATATTCGTGGAGAACCTCCAGCCTGCTGACAGAGTGTCCAGCTGCCGGGGAGAATCTTGGAGCCAACACCCTGGAGAGAAACAGGGAAAAGGGAGACAGAGGCAGCAACTATGTTCTGTGCAGACCAAGAAGTGGTGGACAGCTCAACTGCTAGAGCAGGAGAAGCTGCACCTGGAAAGGAACAATGAAGGTGGAAACCCAGCAGCTTGTGGACAGGGAGCAAGAAAAAGCAGATTCACAGCAGCAGTGTCAGTATGAGAGAGACAAGGAGCGGCATTATCAGTTTGAGACGGAGAGATGGAAGCTGCAGAATTGTAGTCCAGTAGGTGGAGGCAGTCCCCAGGTACCTGGCCTGGTAAGTGGCATAGAATCCAAATTACCTCCTTGCTTTAGAGAGGGGGAGGACATGGATGTGTTCCTATAGGCTTTTGAAATGAGGCATGAATGAATAAGGTGGGAAATGAGGACATGGTAAGGTATCTGGGACAAAGGCCTTGGACATTTTTACCCTTGTGGGAAGGGAAGACTATAGATTTTATGATTGCTGTAAACAAGCTTTCTTACAAAATTTAACCTGACCTCTTCAGCACACAGGAGAAGGTTTAAGGGAGTTCAGAAAAAGGGGACATGACCTATGGTGAGATTTCAACCCAAATTAGGGGTTATGTAAAGAAATGGGGAACTGGTTGGGGGATTACCATGGTCAATGAAGCCTATGAGTTAATGTGTATCAAAAAATTCTATAAACTCTGCCTGCCCTTCCCCACCCCGAGCCTGAAATATGGTTAATAGACAAAAGTCCAAGAGATGCAACCATAGCTGGGAAATGGGCTGATCAAGATGCAGCTAGCCATCTTGGGTTGAGAGGAAGATCAAGGGAGATTGGCACAGAGCTGGACCCCTCCCCCAGAAGGGAGATAGCGGGGACCTTCCCAAAAAGGAGAATGGGCTAAACCCAGACCTGGGTGGGAGGTAAACCCTCACAGGACCCCAAAGGAACTTGAGGAGTGATGTGTTTTTACTGCCACAAGACATAATTTGACGCATTGCTTAGTACCAGGGAGATCCAGGACTAGTGGTACCCCACAGCAGGTCCAGGTGGCAATGCCGCCCCCCATCCACAGAACCAGCCCCCAAACCAGCCCCAGTGATCCAAACAGCAAGCCTGGTAGCGTGTGCCTTGCCAAACTACTGAGGGGAAATACAAGTGAACTGTTTGCTATCTAGTCTTAGTACTGAATCAGGGCCAAGACCAGACAATACCAACAAGTTGGAAGGGGCAGAGTGAAAAGCTCTGTCAGTCCTAGATATAGAGGAAGCTCTTGGTGAAGGACAGAGCTAAGCTCCATAGTTATGCTCTAGTGAAGCTAATTGAACAAAGAGGCTCAGCTTTCCAGAAGGAGGGTAAGTGGTAACACCCATGAACTGTGAGTGAAAAGGATTTTTTTTTAAAAAAGTGTTCTGTTGCTGTTTCCAAAATCATAAAACTCAGAGATGGAGAAAGCCTCTCTTAGGTCATCTACTCCATCCCCCTGTTGGTATGGAATGGCTCCTAAATATGTATTTTCTAGCACTTTGTCCAGTCTAGTTTTAAATATTCCAAGTGAAAGGACTTCCACCATTTCCCTTTTTGCACTCTCTTACTTAGCATATAACTGTCTAAATAACCTAGGGCTGGAGCGTATGTGGCTCCTGGAAGGCTGTGCAGGGATGAGCAACAAGCTTATTGCAAGGGCCATAGGCAGTAGAGAAGTAGACCTTTGAAAAGTAGTGGGACCGAAGAGAGAGAGCAGCATTAGAAAAGCACACATTCATGCTGGGTCCTTGGCCAGGCCCAGCATTAAAGGGTGTCTTAGAGCTACCTTTGCCTCTCCATTCCTCAATTGTGTGTACACAACCCTGCTCCAGCTCTGCTGGGGATTTACCCCCTGGGATCAAGGGCTGTTACTGTTTGGGCCCTCCTGCAGGGAAACAAGCAAGGCTGAAAATAAAGTTTCCATCTGCCACAAGGATATGATCCAGCCTGTAGAGTCTTAGAAGATTCAGAAGGGGAAGTATGTTAGGTCATCATTTTCACATGATTCAGTTTTCCAGGGGTATAAACTGCCAGAAATCCATAGAAACTCTCAGTGCAGCAGATTGCTTTAATTTTCCATCAGATTTCTGCCCACTACTCAAAAAGAGTTTTGTATTCCTTTTATAAACTATTTTTACTTATTTTAACATGCCTATTGCAATATAACAAAGTCTCTGGATAAATCTTGATGTTCTCTTACCAGCAACATTCACCTTTGTTGCCAGCTGCTCAGCTGCACAATGTGTGGCCTTGAAATCTGTTATGCAACTGTCTTCTTTGCTGTAGCTCTGCTATTGTGATCGCATATTGACTTGTAGGAAATGCAACTACTAGCACTGTTGCTTATTTAACTAGATTCCAACGTGTCCAGTTTCCCTTCAGTACTTCATAGAGGTTACCTCCCTTATTTTGCTGCACTATTTTATTGTACAAGTGTAACTGCTTTAAACTCAAAGTACAAGAAGTCTGATTGGTTTTGGCAGAGCTTTGTCCCTCAGTACATGTTCTATTGGACTTTCACGCTGTAAAACAATTACCTACAATGTTATTAGAACTTATGGAGCCATGATGGCTAACTAGCTCTTTGTTCATATTTCCCACCAAAATGTAGCTTTTCCAGCAGTATAATGAAAACTGCTTCAAGAGAACATACTCCAAACCACCAACCTCTGGTTGGATTTCTTCAGTGCTAGACACACTTATTAACTTTTCCTAACACAAAATATAGTGTTAAATATAACAGCAATGGCTTAAGTGGCCATAAAATGTATTGGGGCAGACTACTGAACTGGATATGATCAATTTGATAGAGCTCAGGTTTAGGGAAAATTTACAGTTATGGGATTTATTTCCTCCCCTCATAAGCTCGGTTTTAGTTATTTAATATTGATCTTAAGAGTATTATAAAATATAGTTCTACTGATTTCTGTAAGAAAAAATCCTTCTTATACATAAAAAAGTCAAGTTTAAAAGAATTCTGGGTTATATCAGTTGTGTTTGTGCAGAACATGCTTCCAGATCTTTCAAGTGTGGATTTGTCTGTCAGACACAGCAGTTATTTAATGCTGCACAAGGCAATTCAAGGAAGTCATTAGACACATGTGCTTCCATGCTGCAATACATGAAAGCGGTCAATGAAAAAAAAAGGTAGAGATCATAGTTGCGTGGCTCATTGAGATTTTGTTTAAAACATTTGGAGAAACAACCTCCTTTACAGAGGTTTATAACCGAGCTATAATTCTGGCTTAAATTCTCTCTCATAGGAAGGTTTAAAAATTCTATAGAAAAAATACTGTATTTTATTAAATTCTATTGGACCAGATCCTGATACTCTTAACTTTGAGTATTACTTTATTCTATGAGTGGTCCTATTGAAGTCAAGCTACTATTCTACGTGAATAAGAATATCAGAATTTGTTCCCTACATTTATAGAGATGCTGTTCTAAAATCCTAATTCAGTCAGATTCTACTACTCTTCTTATTGGGGAACAGTTTGCCATGCAAGTAGTCCCATTTAACCAGACTACCCAACATAAGTAAGGGTGGCAGAATTGAGCCCTTAGTTTTTGATCTGGAAATAAAAATTGTGTTAAACTGAAGCTAAAGAAGAGTACATATCAGTAATTTGGGGTAAAATGCATCACAGGTATGTTATAATTATCCCAGAACTCCATGTGTCAACTTAGAATACAAGTTAAACTTAACTGGTTTGGATTTCTTTTAAGGTATGGAAATGCACAGTTAAGACAGCCAGACAACCTTTTATCTGCCCTGAGTGCACTATGGAGAAAAATATGAACAAACCTAATTTATCATATAATGTAGGAGCACAAAGTAACTTAGTATTAAACACATCACTACTGTATGGAATCATTTTTGTCCACTTATTCCTTATAGAAAAGGCTTATAGAGCAAGAATCACTGGAACTGATATAAAGTAGCTGTGAACCCAGTCTAACTGGCTAGTTAATCTGAATTTAGAAACTTTGGATTTATGGCTGCTTTACATAACCAGCTTGAGCGTGATACAAGGAAACTGGAAGAACCGCCGCTTCCTGCAGCTCCACTTGGCTGGGAACGGCGAACCGCGGCCACTAGGAGCTGTGAGCAGCAATTGCCTGTGGATGGTCAATGTAAACAAACTGTCTCGTGGCCTGCCAGTGGATTACCCTGATGGGCCACGTGCAGCCCATGGGCTGCAGGTTGCCCACCACTGTACTAGAACATCTACCTTTGTAAGCGGGCAATAATGCATGTTTCTTACCATGCACGTTACAATCAGGCGTCATCTTCAAAAACTGCAGTTGCAGCACTATTTCCTGTTATATCTGTAGGCTGGAAAATAAAACCAAGGAATCACCTTGCGATACATTGCCATGGGTGTAGGCTTAGCATCACATTTTTCTGCATAAAATAGATCAGGCCTGCTCAGGTATATTATCAATTCCTTCCACCACCAAACTAATGAAATTGCTTCTTCATTGTATAAAGGTATAAGGTCTAGGGCCTATGTTTCTGGAACCAAAGAGCTTCATTTCTCTTCCTTATGGCTGGCCAACCACAGTGATGTATATGCACATATGGTATGTGACCACACAGCAATACTATCTGTGTGTAGAGGAGCTCAAAATATTTATGCTTAAAATTAGCTACTGTATAAAACGAAGTTGAGGAAGACACTTAAACTTATTTATGTTGGACTCTAAATATTTTAAAAACTGCAGACTTTGACTTCTGAAGATATGAACATTAAACTTTATGCCTCAACCTAAAACTCAATACCAGCTAGTAGGAGAGAGAGCAGAATGAATTACGAATCAGGGACTCTTTAACCAAACACCGTGGAAGGAAGACTTCAAGGGCACAGAGCCCTGGAGGGAGACCAGGATTAAAGCAGAGCTATTCTTTGACAACTGTCATTCATTTTAAAAGAGTGTTTTGGGTTTTTTTGGTAACTGTAGAACAAAATAACACAACAGTGCCAAGAAAAATCTAAAAGCCCGACTAGTTTTTCATCCTTACATACAGACTTATTTA
The DNA here is from genome assembly GCF_025201925.1 of Gopherus flavomarginatus. Taxonomy (NCBI): domain Eukaryota; kingdom Metazoa; phylum Chordata; order Testudines; family Testudinidae; genus Gopherus; species Gopherus flavomarginatus. The sequence goes on along the minus strand of NC_066617.1, from coordinate 213,079,306 downwards.
TCGGCCTGATCCAAAGCCCACTGCAGTCAAGGAACTACTCCCCTTGACTTCGGGAAAGGCTGGATCATGTCCAAAATGAGCCAGAGCCACAGGAATATTAACAGCCAGGAAAAAACAATATGCTCTGTTAAAGTCTGTCCTCACAAACCCAGAAAATACAGCCAATCTCATCACAGCCCTAAAAATCCAATTAGTGGCTACAACTCTGAATTCTATCCGTGTCCAAAAGCCATGTTCATTTCCCTCTACAGTTGGTTTACACTCTGTTCCATATTTCAGATGCTGACTTTTTCAATCTATGCCAAATTATAAGTTATTTTCTGTGAAGTAGTTTTGTCTAAATTGCTTCTGCACCCACCTATCCCATCCCAATTTCAGGCCATGGTCTCTTGTTTTAAAATTAGTTGCTATCTTATCAGATACTGGTTTCAATTGGTTCCTCTCAGGATCTTGTTTACCTCTCTGACAATCTTCCATTTTGCCTCTCCCCTCACTCACCCAAGCTACAGAGGCCAGCACAGGCTAATCTTGCCTCATCATACACAGTCCAAACATCTAGGTTATTTAGAAGTTTCTTTTATAGCAGCTTTTCAATATCAGAACACTAAGCAATGTTACCAGTGGCCACAATAGCACAAAATCTTAGTGATGTTTTTAGCTGCCAGTTACATTATAATGGAGTAACTTTTGCCTGTGTATCTGCTTTAATATACTTACATATACAACCAGAGCAGCACTGGCCATGAAGTTTGAGGGTGGATTTCCTTCTTAACCCCATTTTCATAACCTCATTCAGAAAACACACAGCTGTCTCTATACTAGGTTATAGTTCAACAATGGACCTATTTATTTACGTTGCAATGGCAAAAAAGTATTTAACTGTAAAACCCCTTAGCCCTCCTTCTCCCTGCAATAGATTACATTATAGTTCCTTCATAGCCTACCCAGGCATGTCTGCTTCCCAGGACCGGCGCCAGGGTTTCTCGCGCCCTAGGCGCATGGCCATTTCGCTGCCCCCTGCGCTGATCCTGTGGCTCCAGTGGAGCTGCCGCAGGCATTCCTGCGGAGGGTCCGTTGGTCCGTGGCTTTGGTGGAGCTGCCGCAGGCTTGCCTGCGGGAGGTCCACCGGAGCCGCGGGAGCAGCCAACCATCGGAAGGCATGACTGCGGCAGCTCCACCGGAGCCGCGGACCAACAGACCCTCCGCAGGCATGTCTGCGGCAGGTCAACCGGAGCCACCTGCCGCCCCCCCGGCAAAATGCCACCTCCTCAATAATCCTGGTGCCCTAGGCGATTGCCTAGGCTGCCTAAATGGTAGCGCCAGCCCTGCTACTTCCACCTTTGCAAAACGCCCAAGACAGTAAGGCACTGATTGAATCTATGTGAACTATTGTAAATTTATCATTCATTTTACTCAGTTAGTCCCTCTTTTTGTTTAGATGAAAAATCAAAGTCTTCTCACAGATAATTCACAAAGCGTAAACTTCATCCATGGACAGAGGGCCAGTCCAAAGGCTACATATCACTTAATTCCCAGCAAAGCCCTGTTTTGAGGGCTGAAGGAAGATTAAAGAGGTGCTTTGGCCCTGTGCTTGCCCTCTGCCTTGGGGGTGAATTTCGCCCTTTGTGGTTTATCTGTGAGAAGACTGATTTTTTATTAATGGGTTTGTTCTGTGCAGTTATTTGACAAATGGTTCATGTAAGTGTATATCACATGACAGATTATTCAGACTACTGCTGTGATTATATCTTGGAGTTTTCATTATTCATAATTTGCTATGTGTGCTGTGTGATTGGTCACCTAAATGACATGCTATTGTTTCTGTTCCCTGATTGGATGACTTCCAAACCTACAAAGACAGACACATGAATCCTTCCCGAAAGAATGATGGTTTAAAAACATAAGGATTCATAACACTTTCTCCTTCTGCTAACATTTTTGTAGACAAAAATTTGTATGAAAAGTTTTATTGTCAGAGCCCTTGGGCCCTTAGTCCTGGACCAAGCCCCCACTGTGTTAGGCACTGTACAAACACAGAACAAGAGATATTCCCTGCCCCAAAAACTTATAGTTAGAATGTAAGACAAGAAACAACAGATGGATATAGACCAACAGGGGAGTACAGTGAAACAATTAAAATATTGGTCAGCATGATAGGCAGGGATCTCCAGCAATCTAACCCTTGTCAAGATTTTCGTAGGCACCATGGCAAAGGAGAGTTTTAAGGAGGGATTTGAAGGATAACAGTGAAATAGCTTTGAGGTCATTTTGGGGGATTTCCCCCCAGATTGCCCCTCGCACTTGAGAGGAAGTGGTAGGTGCTTGTCTGAAAATCTGGTAAGTAGGCAATGGCAGCTGGCATCCAGGGCCAATCTGTAGTGGGGGGGTCAACCTTTCAATACTGATTGAGAGATAAGCAGGGCAGGGGTAAGGTGTAAAGGGCCTTGAAAGTGAAGGCTTGATGCAATGGAGAAGAGAGGGCCAGAAAAGAGATGCAAAGAGAGGGGTGACCTGGTCAGAGCAACAGGGTATAAAATGGGGCATTGAAGCAAATGTATGGTGTTTATTCAAACAAGTGCTGATGAACACATTTTGCCCAGCTCCATCTCTGACCATGTGTGCAGGATCCACAGGCAAAGGGACTATGCACAGATCTTCCCCTGAGTGCAGAAGGAGGATTGCTCAGCACTGTCTGTCTCCCATCCCAGGGCCAACTCAGAGGTGGGCTGGGGAAGATGGCAGGTGAAGAGAGATGTACTCTTCACACTGTTCCCTTCCACCCCCCACCAATTCCACGGTTGCTAAGATATAAGACTGTGTGAATTTTGGGTCACCCTATGTCCTTGGGAATCCTCCTTACAGAATGAGAGAGGGGATTTCCAGGAACAGCACGGGGAAGGGGAGTTCCTCACAGCATGGCCGCTTTGGACTTTATAGCTGGAACTGTATAGGCAGGATGTTAGGGTGGGGCAGAGTGTCCTGGAGCTAAATGTGGATGGCCTTGGTCCCCAGTTAAAAATGGGGATTCTGTGGCTCTAAAGTTTTGCTTGTTCTGCATGTGTGCACGTGCATGCAAGTACAAAAACAAACACTGGTTCCCAGGATAGAACAATATGGTAGATAAATATATACAGAGACAACATTGCAGAGTTTTCCTTTGCTCCTGGCCCCTTCTTTCAGTTTTGCTAGTGCTGTCCATTTATAATAGAATCATAGGACTGGAAGGGACCTCAAGAGGTCATCTAGTCCAATCCCCTGCACTCATGGCAGGACTAAGTATTATCTAGACCATCCCTGGCATTTGTTTGTATAACTTGCTCTTAAAAATCTCCAACGATGGAGATTCCACAGCCTCCCTAGGCAATTTATTCCAGTGCTTAGCCACCCTGACAGTTAGGAAGCTTTTCCTAATGTCCAGCCGAAACCTCCCTTGCTGCAATTTAAGCCCATTGCTTCTTGTCCTATCCTCGGAGGTTAAGAACACATTTTCTCCCTCCTTCTTGTAACAATCTTTTATGTACTTGAAAACTGTCATCTCCCCTCTCAGTTTTCTCTTTTTCAGACTAAAAAAATCCAATTTTTTCTATCTTCCTTCCTAGATCATGTTTCCTAGACCTTTAATGATTTTTGTTGCTCTTCTCTGGAGTTTCTCCAATTTGTTCACATCTTTCCTGAAATGTGGCACCTAGAACTGGACACAATACTCCAGTTAAGGCCTAATCAGCGTGGAGTAGAGTGGAAGAATTACTTCTCGCGTCTTGCTTACAGCACTCTTGCTAATACATCCCAGAATGATGTTCGCTTTTTTTGAAACAGTGTTACACTGTTGATCCATATTTAGCTTGTGGTCCACTATGACGCCCAGATCCCTTTCCACAGTACTCCTTCCTAGACAGTCATTTCCTATTTTGTATGTGTGCAACTGATTGTTCCTTCCTAAGTGGAGTACTTTGCATTTGTCTTTATTGAATTTCATCCTATTTACTTCAGACCATTTCTCCAGTTTATCCAAATCATTTTGAATTATAATCCTACCCTCCAAAACACTTGCAACCCCTCCCAGCTTGGTATTGTCCTCAAACTTCATAAGCATCAGAGGGGAGCCATGCTAGTCTGGATCTGTAAAAGCAGCAAAGAGTCCTGTGGCACCTTATAGACTAACAGACGTTTTGGAGCATGAAACGAAAAGCTCATGCTCCAAAACGTCTGTTAGTCTATAAGGTGCCACAGGACTCTTTGCACACTTTATAAGTGTACTCTCTCTGCCATTATCTAAATCATTGATGAAGATACTTAACAGAACCAGACCCAGAACTGATCCCTGTGGGCAGGGCTGTCCCTAGGGGGGAGGCGGGGCCTGGGACAACCCCCTCCCACCGCAGGACCCACCCCCACTCCACCCCTTTCCTCAAGCCCCTGCCCCGCCTCCTCCCATCCCTGCTCCACCCTCTCCCCTGAACAATGCTGGAAGCTGGTGTGGCGAAGTGTGGTGGGCTGGGGTCACTGATGCCACTTCAGGCCAGTGAGTGTGGGTCCGACCCCTGTTGCTGGCGCCAGGCCCCCCGCTAACGTCCCGGGCCAGCCTGCCCCCCCCACACACCTTATCCCCCCTCCTGGGCCAGGCTAGCACTCCCTGCACAACATGCACACAGAGCCATCTCTAGGGTATAGCAATTCAGGACAGCTGCTGCAGGGCCCCCCAAAGTGTGGGACCTGGGGTGACCACCCCGATTCACTGTACCCTAAGGATGGCTCTGCCTGCGAGACCCCACTCATTATTCCCTTCCAGCATGATTGTGAGCCACTGATAACTACTCTCTGGGAATGGTTTTCCAACCACTTAAGTACCCACCTTATAGTAGCTCCATCTAGGTGGCATTTTTTTAGTTTGCTTATGAGAAGGCCATCCAAGACAGTATCAAAAGCTTTACTAAAGTCAAGATATACCACGTCTACCACTTCCCCCCATCCACAAGGCTTGTTATCCTGTCAAAGAACAGAGGGACCTAGACAAATTAGAGGACTGGGCCAAAAGAAACCTGATGAGGTTCAACAAGGACAAGTGCGGAATCCTGCACTTAGGACGGAAGAATCCCATTCACTGTTACAGACTAGGGACCAAATGGCTAGGAAGAAGTTCTGCAGAAAAGGACCTAGGGGTTACAGTGGACGAGAAGCTGGATATGAGTCAACAGTGTGCCCTTGATGCAAAAAAGGCTAATGACATTTTGGGCTGTATAAATAGGGACATTGCCAGCAGATTGAGGGACGTGATCATTCCCCTCTATTCGACATTGATGAGGCCTCATCTGGAGTATTGTGTCCAGTTTTGGGCCCCAAACTACAAGAAGGATGTCGACAAATTGGAAAGAGTCCAGCAGAAGGCAACAAAAATGATTAAGGGGCTGGAGCACATGACTTATGAGGAGAGGCTGAGGGAACTGGGATTGTTTAGTCTGCAGAAGAGAAGAATGAGGGGGGATTTGATAGTTGCTTTCAACTACCTGAAATGGGGGTTCCAAAGAGGATGGATCTAGACTGTTCTCAGTGGTACCAGATGACAGAACAAGGAGTAATGGTCTCACGTTCCAGTGGTTTAGGTTGGATATTAGGAAAAACTTTTTCATTAGGAGGGTGGGGAAGAACTGGAATGGGTTACCTAGGGAGGTGGTGGAATCTCCTTCCTTAAAGGTTTTTAAGGTCAGGTTTGACAAAGCCCTGGCTGGGATGATTTAGTTGGGAATTGGTCCTGCTTTGAACAAGGGGTTGGACTAAATGACCTCCTGAGGTCCCTTCCAACTCTGATATTCTATGATTCTATCAGGTTGGTTTGACAAGATTTGTTCTTGAGAAATCTATGTTGACTATTTCTTATAACCTTTCTGTCTTGCAAATTGATTGCTTAATTGTTTGCTCCATTATCTTTCCAGGTACAGAAGTTAATCTGACTGGTCTGTAATTCCCTGGGTTGTCCTTATTTTCCTTTTTATAGATTGGCACTACATTTGCCCTTTTCCAGTCTTCTGGAATCTCTCGTGTCTTCCATGACTTTTCAAAGATAATCACTAATGGCTCAGCAGCATTCATAAATTAAATGAGTCATCAGCATTCATAAATTAAGACACATCAGAATTGTCCAGTATCCATTTAATATAGTACAAGGTGGTCCACGGAAAACAAAACTAAATTTTTTTTTCTCTCCATGATCTCCAAATTGCAGGGTTTTATGTATTGCCCTTTTTCATTCTCTCTCTGAGTATTTCTCTCATTCACCTAGTTCACTATCCCTCTTCTGCTATGGTTGGTCTCCTGTTAGGCCTAGTCTACGCTGGGGGTGGGGGTGTTGATGTAAGATACGCAATTTCATCTATGAGAATAGCATAGCTGAAGTTGACATATCTTATTTCGACTTACCTCCCATCCTCACGGCGCAAGATTGATGGCTGCTGCTCCCCCGTCGACTCCACTTCTGCCGCTCGCCCTGGTGGAGTTCTGTAGTTCAGGGATCGATATATTGCGTCTAGACGAGAAGCGATATATCGATCCCTGATAGATCGATTGCTACCCGCCGATACGATGGGTAGTCTGGATGTACCCCTAGACACTTTCTGGGGGGTCTTCTAGCCATCTTTTAGTTGTTAGCCAGTTGGTTGCCTATGTTCTTTCAGGAGGAAAGCAATTAGGTTCTCTCTTTCTCATAGGCTACTGAGAGTCTGGGATTATGATATTCTGAATGACTGACTCCTAACAGAAGTTATCTGCTATTGAGGGAAGCAGAGAGAATTTAAAAGAGGCAGGTACCCCATTACTTTTTATTTAGATGCACTTTTATGCAACTGTGATGGTATCAGCTCTCCTGAAAAAGAAAAATAAAGAAACTATAGCATTTATTTGCAACAGCTAGTTGCTAAGAAACTCATTGTTGTGAATTTGGCAGGTTGTGGTTGATCCCAAGAGCTTTTACTTCTCTGCTATATACAGTAGATGTAGTGTGTACTGTAGTTTGTATTTCTGGGGACCATGTACACTCACCTCAGGTCTTATGAAGTGACCAGTCACCTTAGGCCTTGTTGTTGGGTCTGAATCTGCACCAGGTTTCCTGGCAGGCTCTAGTCTGCTTTTATTGCTGCACATAGTCCAGCACTGAAGTGTGCAAACCTTTCCTTTAGTAATTCTTCCAAGTTGTTTTGATTTTACTTTCTATCAACAAATGCAGTTGCTTTTTAATTTAGACCCTCCTCCCAGACATTTATAGTCTGCTTAAGATAAAGTGTCCTTAATTCTGAACCATGTGGCAGCTCACTTGCTAACTTCCTCCACTGACTGACCAGCACCCCAGTCCCCGAAGATGCTCTTTATTTGTGTCAGTCCTCTATATTTTAATACATTTCAATTCCTCTTCACCTTTACCTGATGTCTAACTTCATAAATCGCTAGTGTGTGATATAGTGTCAAGCCCCTTACCATATAGGACATGTTGCTTATATAGTATTACATTCTTTCATCCTTATCTCCAAATTCAGAGTTGTCCTCAGAAAAAGTCCAGCAAGCACGTTATGCTAAACGGAGAAGATGAGGAGATACGATTCCCCTTGGGGAATCAAATTCAGCAACTCTGAACCCCCAAAAGTGGAATCCCTTCCAGCCCCTGGAAACCAAACTGTAACATTGTTTGCAAACTCCACTGAGAACAAAATCTTACATTCACACTCCTTTAGTTGTAGTTCTGTGCACTGCCAGGTCACAGATCAGTCAGTTTGTCGCTTTCTGGGGCACAGGGGTAGCTTTCGACAAGGAAGATTGGCAGCTGGCTAGTGTCATCTTTCAGAGGGTACCAAAGCTAGGTTCAGCTAAGTTATTTTCACAAGAGTACTCTTCCCACCTCTTTTTCACTCATCTGTACTTCTGCTGCAAGAACTCATCAACAAAATACAGGCTATAAAAGGAAGCCAGCTGACTAGAAGGCAAGTCCTCTACTCCAGAGAGGGAGAGATGAAGTCAGATTGGCAGGCTAGGGGGAAGGATAGGAATGACCAAAGAAAAAGGGCTAGGATTCCCAGCATATAGGAAGGAAATGGAGAGGAAGAAGTTTCTTAACCTGGAGCCAACCTTCTAGGGTTAATGGGTTCTGGGGGTGTTGCAGAGCCAACTTTGCCCTTGGAGAGGAAGAAAGTCAGCCTGGGAGATACTTCTGGTGGATTCCCAGAGCATGAGATCAGTGGGTTGCGTCTACACTGCAAAACAACAGGTCTTGAACCGAGGGTCCCAGCTTGACTCAGGCTTGGATCCTCTACCCCCATGGGGTCCTGATGCTGGGTCTGAGCCTTGGGTTAGCAATTATTTGTGTGGAGATCAATGGGGAGTTAGGCTTGTGTGCAAATTTGACTCCTGGTCTTACATTGCAGCGTAGACATACCCCTAAAGGTAATTGTTTTTTCATAATGGAAAAAATGATCAGCCCTCAGTGTTAACTACTTAACCTGGCAATATATATATAATACACTTTTTAAATAAAAAGATCATATTGAGAAGACATGAATAGAAAAGTGTCTCAACATAATTTTTCTTTTTTCCAGCTCAGCTCGACTTATCCAATGAACATACCTTCAAGTTTGAAATTGTGTGTGACAATAATATTCAATAAAAACTGAACTGTGCACCTTTAACCTCAGAGGGACTGAGAATCTGTGGCATCTACTGCCTCACCAAGTCACTGAATAATTCAAATATAGTGTTAACATTACAGGACTAATAATTTAATCACCACCGTGTACCAGGGAGAAATTCCATCTCTACCATGGACTACTATAGTATTAGATAATTTGGCACATAACTGGGAGTTTACTCCTTGTTATGAGGCTTCAGGTAATGTTCACTGAGAGACATGGGATACTGGACTAAATTGCTGATTGGTCTGCTCTGGTATGATAGTTCTTATATTCCTATATAGTAGCTCTAAAAAGTTGTTAAGCAAAAATGCTTTATTTATTTATTTTTTTTAATTTAGGACTTGATCCAACTCCCTCTAAATCAAAGGAAGTTTTTTCATTGACTTCGGTGGATCAAGGTCTTAGTGTGGATTTCACATTTGGCTTAATAATAAAGATTTCACATTTTATACCATATGGCATGTTGATCTATGATTCCACATGTATTGATGTATGGAAATTTTTTTACAACATAAATTAAAATATTTCTTGAGGGTTTGTACAGCAATTGGAAAGTTGTGGGAATGATTTAAAGAACATTGAAAATATTTTTCATTCTGTGTATTGATTTCTGGAATAAATGAGGTGCTAAAAGCAGATGTAGGAATTAATGCATTTCACATGAATTATAGATATTTCTAAAACTTTTGAATACACGCCTGAATAGTATTATAGAGAAAATACATTCTGTCAATTCTGTTAGCCCTTTGCCTTTCTCCTTACAGAAATGTGAAGAAGAAACTGACTTTACCAAGTTAAAAATATAATCTAAAACCTTGGCCGTAGAATTGATCTAGATTTTTTTTTAAATGAATTGCTTTTCTAAGTATACTGGCTCAGAACCTATACCTCATAGGCAAGTATTTTTAAATGATCTATTGACATGGTTTTTATTTTCACAATAATCTAAAGTTTGGGTAACTTAGTATAAGGATATGGGGCCAGGAATCTGGGTTTATAGAGCCTGGGATGGCTGACATTCCCACAGTGCCACCAGGAGGCCATGCAGAGCCACAGTCAGGAGCACTGTGGAGAATAGGCACTGCAGGGCGCTAGAGTGAGAGTACCCTACAAACCTCTGATTGGCCAACCACCCTATTTAACCCTGGAAGGTGTCCCAGGAAGTTGTCTGAGCAACAACAGAGACTTTGGGCCTGCTGTGACTCTAGGTATCATCTTGTCTTCTGATCTCTGGCCTCTGATCCCAGCCTGATTCTGACCCTGATTCCTGCCTCCTGATTCCAGCAGGGTTGCCAACTTTCTAATCACACAAAACCAAACACTCTATCCCTGCCCCTACCCCAAAGCCCCTCCCTTTCCCCCACGGCTCCACCTCTGCTCACTACATTCCCCCTCCCTCGGTGGCTTGCTCTCTCCCACCCTCACTCACTTTCATTGGGCTGAAGGATGGGGTTGGGGTGTGGGAGGGGTGAGGGCTCTGGGGTGGTGCCAGAAATGAGGGGTTCAGGGTGTGGGAGAGGGCATTGGGATGGGGCAGGGAGTTGGGAGGGAGTGAGGGCTCCAGCTGGGGGGGTGGGCTCTGGGGTAGGGCTAGGGATGAGGGCTGTGCGGTGCAGGGGGGGCTCCAGGCTGGAGCCGAGGGATTTGGAGTGTGAGAGGGGGCTATGAGTTGAGACAGGAGGGTTGGGTGCATGAGGGGATATGGGCTCTGGGCTGGGGCCAGGGTTGAGGGATTAGGGGTGCAGGAGGGGACTGCAGGTTTGGGGGGAGCTCAGGGCTGGGGCAGGAGGTTGAGGTGCAGGCTTACCTTGGTCAGCACCCGGTCGTTGGTGCTGCACATCTAAGGCAGCCTCCCTGCCTGTCCTGGCTCCACATTGTGCTCCGGAAGCGGGCGGCAGGTCTGGCTCCTAGGCAGGGGGTAAAGGGAGGAGCAGGAGGCTCTGCACACTGCTCTCACCCGCAGGAACGCCCCCCCCCAGCTCCCATTGGCTGCAGTTCCTGGCCAATAGGAGCGTGGAGCCAGTGCTTGGGGTGGGGACAGCACGTGCAGCCCCGTGCCCCCCCGTCTAGGAGCAGGACCTGCTGGCTGCTTCAGGGGTGCAGCGCAGTGCCAGGACAGGTAGGGACTAGCCTGCTTTAACCCTGCAGCATCACCAAAGGAACTTTTTATGACCCCGGTCGACGGTGCTGACCAGAGCCACCAGTGTCCCGTTTTGACCAGGCATTCTGGTCAAAAACCAGACACCAGGCAGCCCTAGATTCCAGCCTGGTACTGCCTCTGATCTCTGGTCTCCAATCATGACCTGACTTTGACCCCAACTCTTGCTTATTGAGCCCAGCTCTAGAGAGTTCTCTGACCCCTGCTCACTGTCTGCTGTGCCTAATGTATGGGCTGTAGGCCAGACCGCCTATGGCCCGGTCCCTTAATTTTTTCACTGGTTGTGCATTAATTCTGTACTTCTGATGCTCACTGTTAAGAGGGCGGTTTGTTTTCTGGCAGCAAATAATGAAAGTAAACACATGCAATCTAAAATGGAATCAAATAGGAGTACCATGAGTCCACAAATTCAATCTGGATTTAATATTACTGCTTAATCCTGTAAACTGAACTCTCCATTAGAAAGACGCTTTGGCAGGTTGTGGTATTATTTTCATGTCAAAAAGTTAAAAGAGAAACCTCAAGAAAAAAAATTAGACACGTAAAACCAGGCTGGATTAAGTTATTTCAGGCTCAGCACTGATTGTAAAAGAGTAGTTCTGTTTTAGCAGCAGCTATGGGTTTTTTGGGGAAAAAAACCTATAATTCTATATCTTTAACTTGGATGGTTAGACAGTATCCAGAATGTGCAGTTGCTTCACAGATCAGTGGGGGAAAAACAATCACCACCACCACCACCCAGAAATATAGTCCTTGCTCCAAATATCTTATGCTCTAATTGTAGCCATACAGTAAGTAAGAGTACAATGGTTTTAGATCTAGTTGTTGCTCAGATTTGGTCTGTGCGCTTCTTAATGGTTTGATTATATTTGGAGTAGGATAACTCCATTCTTGTGGGTGACAGAAATGGGGTTTTAGAAGAGATTTGAATGAGGAAATGGTGTGGGCTTGGCAAACAAAGATTGAGGATAATTTTTGTTTAGAGCATAAGTGCTAGAACTAGGGGTGGTGGGTGCTGCCATACCCGCTGGCTTGAAGTGGTTTCCATCATATACAGGGTTTACAGTTTGGTTCAATGGCTCTCAGCACCCCCACTATACAAATTGTTCCAGCATCCCTGGTTTAGACTGCAGTATGGAAAAAGAGAGGAAGAAGGAACAGGTTGTGGGTAAGAGGGTTTAAGACTTGCATCATTGTGGTTGGGGGAAACACACAGGAGACAAGCTTTGAGACATAGGCCGGGACAGAGCTGCAAAAGGCCTTGAATGCGGTGAGGACAAGAAGTTTTAACTGAATGTGCAGAGCAACATGGCACCAGTGAAGAGAGATGGAAGGGAAGATGTGGTCCAGCAACATGTAGAAGAGGTAAGTATGACATGCATCCGACGAAGTGGGTATTCACCCATGAAAGCTCATGCTCCAATATGTCTGTTAGTCTATAAGGTGCCACAGGACTCTTTGCTGCTTTTACAGATCCAGACTAACACAGCTAGCCCTCTGATACTTGAAGTATGACACCATCATCTTGGAAATGGGTGGTGGGAGGGGAAAGGAAGGGAGGGGAGGGGTAGTATTGCATTTAGTCTTGTTCATTTTCAATCTTCATCTCTGTTTTGCAGCTATGGGAAACAACAGCAAATCCTAGCATGATACTTCAGATACATCAGAGGTGGCAGCAACAGTAATGGAACATGAGGGATGAAATCTTGCACTATTGAAATAAATGGCAAAACTCCCATTAACCAACAGGGCCTAGATTTCATTCTAAAACTTCATAAATATTATGGCAGATAAAAGAACTCATGCATCGTAATCATTCTGTGACTGCTATTTATACATTGTTATGCAAAATATAGTCCTGGAGTATTAAAATTTTCCAGCAGGAATCTTGTTTGTAGGAATGGAATGTTTTTCAGTGAAATTCACCCTGCAGAACAGGTGGCATTTTAAGGCTCCTCCAGGAGGTAAGGATTAAAGGTTTTACCATACACATAACATGTTTGAGGAAATCCTTTAGATTATTAGCAGCATCTAAGGACATGAGAATTAACACAGATCATTGCTTACTACTCCAGCGATTGGCACTATAGGAAAAAACAACTCAATCAGATAAGATTGTATAATATAGCTAGCCAGCCAACAATGGTGCTTTTTTCTCTCACAAAATTAGTTACACATGGAACATTTCAGAATTGCCACACTAGAAAAATATGCCGTCTATTTGCCCAAGGCTAGATATTACAGCCCAGACATTGGCAGTGCAAGCTTCCTTATTCTGCCCCGCTAACATGCCTCACTCATAATTTAGAGGATCCATACTAAACACCTGAACCATCCGAGGCTGTGTCTACACTTACAGTGGTGTGTAGAGGACATGCATGGCACTCCCCCTAGCAGGGCATAAAGATGGGAAGGCACTGCTTAGGCAAGTGGCACTGTGGTGAGCTAGACAATCGTTAGGCAGTAAGACAGCAGAGGTGGAGCTGAGTTAAATGATCATTTGACATTACTTATCTAGACCAGAGACTTTAATTAATGTATCATAATCTTCTACCGCTTTGTGATTGATACTTGATTGTCACAAACATAGTCCCGATATGGATGGGTTACAGTAGGCTGGAGGCAGTATTTCAGTGATCCTGAGGATTGTCAGAGAGTTTAGTTAAGTCTCACTGTGATCAAAGGCCTGATCCATAGTCCAGTTTTTCAAATGGAAAGACTGACTTTCACTTCAGTGAGTTTTGGATCAGGTTCTGACTGAAGATCTACAGGCCTAGGACAATTCTAAAAGATGACATTATGGGATTGTCAAGGTAATCCATGAGGATGCAGCTCTGGCATTCTTGAGGTTAGTTCAAGCAAATCTACATCACACTGTGTGCGGGTGTGTGGGTGGAGGCAACAAAACACTATTTGACTGGGTTCCTGAGCTACAAGACTCAAGGACCAGTACGTGACCTTGTTTTCACCCTCCCACTGTCCCAAACTATGCCATGCCAGTTGGTGGATGCAGGGAATTCTGCTCAGGTGGGGTTGGGGAGAATAATACGTTTGTGTTTCTGAAGGGCTCTCAGGAAGAAGGGATAGATGTTGCCTATTAAACAGAAGAGGGAAGAAACATGCAGCATTCCCCAGCCATACCCTGGGGGTTAGGGTTATCACTCCTAGAATTGTCAATAATCATAAGCAGCTTATACTTCATACTACAGTGCCACACAGTGTGGACAGTACACATCACACTAGCCTTTCAGCCTGCTTGTGGTGGAGTGAGGGTCCCAATGCACATAGGGCCTCCTGCACCCACAGGTTTGGTAGAATTGTCTGAACCAGCAATAGGGATTGGATACTGTGGCATTTACAATGACATTACCGTATAACTCTGAAAACCAACTGTGTCAAAACAGCACCCCCTTAGTCAGTGGACCTGCTCCCTGGGTGTATTCAGAGTCACACTGGATGATTTTACAGACTAAAACGTTTTTACTGTGTTTGCACTGCAGAGAGAACAGAACTCTGGAAAACTGAATTGATTCTATTCAGACTCACATCAACAGAAATCTTAACTAAGATCTAACGGCAGAAGCCAGAAAGAACCCAATTTAACATTCAGGGCCATGTATGTTCACTTCTGCATTAGTCCAGTTTTACCCCTTGATTTCAGTTGAGTGAGACTGGCATAAAACTGGAGTAACATAATGATGAAACAGGTCCTCAGTCTCGAAAGTGAGTTTGCAGGGATGGCAATTAGGGAGATCTCTTTTTACTTGTGTACTGAGTAAATCTGGTGTGGAAGTCATTGAGACAATTACTATGAAACCCCAATATGTCATTTTTGCAATGTCACTTTTCAGAGTTATATCACTTGTCAATTTCATTTTTCACTTTCAGCTCTACCCTCTCATCACCTGACCTCCCCTTGTGAGCATAAAGAAGCTGCATTTGCCTGCAGCTTGAAGAGGTCATGGTAGATCAAAGTTCTGGGCCTATGTGACTTTGGAGCACCTGATCCTCAACTCCTATTAAAACCAACAGCTCTTCATTATTTATAACACTTCAGATATTGAAATGTGGAAATCTGACTTGACATTATCATAAGGAGTCTTGTAGATGGCACCATACATTTACCTGATGCTTTAGAGAACACATAAGATATAAAATCTTTAGGACAAGAAACATAGGGGGAAGCAATAGTTCAGTGGTTTGAGCATTGTCCTGCTAAACCCAGTGTTGTAAGTTCAATCCTTAAGGGGGGCCAATTAGGGATCTGGGGCAAAAAACAGTACTTGGTCCTGCTAGTGAAGGCAGGGGGCTGGACTCAATGACCTCCCTTCTAGCTCTAGGAGATTGGTATATCTCCTATCATAATCTAATTGATATAGTAGCACCACAACTGACACTTGATTTATTGAATAAACCCTATCATACAATGGACCCTCACCTACCTTAATATGAGGGGTATGTCCCCTAATCTCACTGAGGAGTACTGTGTTAGTATTAGATATTCGGTACTGAGTTAAAGAAAAGAGAATCACCTATCAATTTGCTATTACCTCTGTTTTCCTTTTAAAAGTCTTCTTTTAATCCAGCTGCTGACTAGATTTTACACAATTTAACTTGAGAGATCTGATGAGATCACATCCCCAGGCTCCCAGCCAACTGGAAATGAGATTTTAATCCATACTGTGAATTGTCAGAAGTGGTGAATTAACTCACTGGGCCACCTAATTGCCTAAATCCATCAATTAGAATTGTCTTTCTTTTCAATAAAGTAGTTTCTGAGGAAAGCAGCCCTCTGGGTATGGCTACACTTGCAGCTGTACAGCACTGGGAGTTACAGCTGTCTTCGTACAGCTGTGTAGGGAAAGCGCTGCAGTGTGGCCACACTGACAGCTACCAGCGCTGCAGTGTGGCCACATTTGCAGCATTTGCAGCGCTGTTGGGAGTGGCTGAACAGGCATTCTGAGATACCTCCGAATACCTCAGGAGGCCAATTACAGCACTTTTGGTGGCCACACTGGCGGAGCAGCGCTGCATCACCAGCGCTGCAATCATTATACTCCAGGCAGAGCAGGAGTACAGCCAGCGCTGCAGCCAGGGAGATGCAGTGCTGTATGTGCCTTGCAAGTGTGGACGGTGAGTAAGTTGCAGCTCTGTAAACCCACCACCAGCGCTGCAACTCTCCAGTGTAGCCAAGCCCTCAGTCACATATGTGACACTCAGATTCCACAGTGCTGGGAATGGCGGAGGATCCTGAACAGAATAGATTAGGGATGAGCTGTAACTCCAACTGGCTGGATTTGAGAGAGAATGAAGGGAAATGTTAGACTGACTTTGGATTTACTTGAAAAAAATACACACTCAGAAGCTTTTCCAACGTTTTCTTGTTTGGTTCCAAAAAATTGTCCAAGAACCAACTACAATTTTCTCTTCCACAGGGCTCATGAATCAAGTAGATGTATATAAAAAAAGTGAGTCAAAACATTAGAATTATTTCCAAGGAAAGATGTTTGTGGTTTTGCTGCATCTGCCAGAAACCAGAGAACAACTTCCTCCTGATTTCTTCTGTGCTCTTATCCATGAATGGCAAAATATTTTTATCTTTTCTAAGAAGCACACCAGAGGCCCCCCCATCCCAATCGGTCCCCTCCTCTCCCCTCACCCAAGTTCCAACTCCTGCCTTTTTCTGGGGAAGAACATCCAGCTCTGTTGCTGGTGCAGACACTACCTTTAGGAGAGGAAATAATGCTGTCCACGTTAACTGCTTGATTGATTCCAAATTGCTGGAACACACTGCTGCTTGGGTTCCTGTGCAGATCCATTAAAAATATAATTATTTCTTTTGAGAGTGAGGTAATTAGAGCTGAAATTAAAGCCCTAAACTTAACTTTCCTTAAGAAAGGAAGCTCTGTTTTTTATTACTATTATTAAATTTGCCCAGTGGGAGCAAGCTTATTCTGCTGAACATGCTAGAGCCAGTGCTACTTGCTGCTGGGCAGGGCAGCAGCCTACCTCTTTGCATCAAACCGCTTGATTTAAATTGATCAAACTGCTCAAGTCTGTCAGTGCCCTTTCATTCATCTGCTGAACTTCTCCCGAAAGAAGATTTAGAATGATTTTGCTTTGCCGCACCAAGGCCTCCTCAGACTAGGCTTCAAGCCTGAAGCAGTCAAATTATAGGACATAACTTACTCATCATAATTGGCTTATTAATTCAGCAGAACAGACAGTATAGTTTTTCAACTGCTATCCAGTCATCTGCGACCCCCTCTCCCCTTTTCTTGAGTAAAAGAAAGAAAGAGTTAAGACTGCCCATAGAAGAGGGGCGGGGAGAATATAGATGCTAAATTTTGAATTGCACAAAACCAAACACCCTTGCCCTGCTCCTGCCCCGAGCCTCCTCCCACCCACTGCCTCCCCCTCCCTCCCTCCCTCCCTCCCTCTCCCCCACCGTCATTCACTTTCACTGGGCTGACACAGGGGGTTGAGGTGCGGAACGGGGTGAGGGCTCCAGCTGGGAGTGTGGGCTCTGGGGTGGGGCCAAAAATGAGGGGTTTGGAGTACAGGAGGGGGCTCTGAGCTGGGGCTGAGGGGTTTGGAGTGTGGGATGGCCTCCAGGCTGGGGCTAGGGATGTAGGGTTTGGGGTGCAGGAGGGGGCTCAGCGTGCAGGCTCCAGCCAGCATTTACCTCAGATGGCTCCCGGAAGTGGCCGGTATGTCCTCTGGCTCCTAGGGGGAGGGGCTAGGGAGCTCCATGCACCGCCCGCGCCCACAGGCGCCACCACCACAGCTCCCATTGGCCATGGTTCCCAGCCAATGGGAGCTGCAAAGCTGGCGCTTGGGGTAAGAGCAGCACATGGACACCCTGCGCTTAGGAGGTGCAGGGGCATGCTGGAGACTTCTGGGAGCCACACAGAGTAAGGGCAGGCAGGGAGCCTGCATTAGCTCCGCTACACCACCAACCGGACTTTTAGCGGCCCGGTCAGCAGAGCCACCAGAGTCCCTTTTCAACCTGGCGTTCTGGTCGAAAACCAGGCACATGGCAGCCCAGAGGGATAGGGGAGAGAGTGAGAGGAGAGAGAACAAATAAAGACTTTGAAGTGCAGTCACCTGGTACCTTCATAGTTTATCTGACATTTATAGGAGGTAAAGTAGCTAGCCCCCTCTGAAGAGATTGTTGCATAAAAAAGTTACCCAGAATCAGGGCCGGTGCAAGGATATTTTGCGCCCTAGGCGAAACTTCCATCTTGCGCCCCCCCCAAAAAAAATCACATACATTATACACAATACACGGTCACGAAATTGTGCCCCAGACCTTTTTTTTTATCTGCCATGAGGCTGCATCAACTGTAAACGAAAAAAAATGAAATTTTATTCCTATCAGTCCTTTTTCTTGTTCACTATTAAAAGTAAAGGATAGAGAATGCATGTCACTTACTATAACTAACTATTTGAATTTCATCAACTGTTTGACGTAAATATTGATTAAGAGATCAAGATGACTTTCCCTTAAAATTAAGCAATGTTGATTGTAATCAGAAATACACCTTTTTTAGTCACATATACGTCCTTCCTTCATATCAAAATCTGACTTGGAGTGCTGCGGAACCCATTCAGCCTAACTCGCCATGCACCTCCAGTGATTAAAAACATCAAATGGTACAAACTCAATTTGAATGAAAAATTCCATTTTCTAACTAAATAGGTCACACACACTCAAATGGTTGCCAAGTGCTCTCTGTGGTGGTATGTTCATCTGCTCTAAATGCCTGCTAACTTCCCTGTGAAAATAATCTTTGACTTTGATCCAATGAAAGCAGGATGGAAAAGCTCCCCCTCCAGAAGACCTAAGACATGATGGCTGGATGACATAAACAGACACCTGTCCCTCACAGGCACCACCTCATAACATGCCATTTGTGCTCAGGACAGAACATCACAGAGGAATATTATGCATTCAGTGGTCTCTACACTGGCCAAGCAACAGCACGACAACTAACCTAACCAGTCCATTAAACTTTTTTGACTGCTTCTTGGGCACTGGTGAGGGGTAACGGTGCCAGACTGAGCCCGGTGATGGGTGCAGTACAAGTCCACAAACTGAGGCAAGGTGCTGGGCCTAGAGTCCTGCTGAGACTGCTGTCCTGCACCAAGTGGAGCACAGCCTCCATGAGGAGAGAACTCAAATAAATATCACGCTCCTTCTGTATGATTCCCCCAAGCACTTCTTCAGGCAGCTGCTATGGGGGTCACTCACAGGCTTAGGCCTGCCTGTTGCAGGCAAAACACAGCAGCAGGGCTTAAAACTCAGACAGGGCTGCCCAGAGGATTCAGGGGTCCTTGGGCAAAGCAAAATTGGGGGCCCCTTCCATAAAACATTTGCAATACTATAGTAACATGTATTAGGAAATGTAAAAAATAACTAGTGAAATACATTCAAAAATTAACTTGTAATAATTTGAAAACACACTAAATACATTATTTAAAAACATTAAAAGCTGTAATGGTCTGTATACATTTGCAATTACATAATGGGCAGATGATGGGTGATTCTGATGGTTGGTACCAATGGGCTGTCGCTGCGTGGGGGTGGTGCTGCTGTTGCCCAGGGCTGGATGGGGAGCTGGGCTCTGGGTTCAGGGGTGCCCAGCTCACAGGGGCTGTGCTCAGGGATGTGGGGAGATTGGGTCAGGG
Source organism: Gopherus flavomarginatus (assembly GCF_025201925.1). Lineage (NCBI taxonomy): Eukaryota > Metazoa > Chordata > Testudines > Testudinidae > Gopherus > Gopherus flavomarginatus. The sequence goes on along the minus strand of NC_066617.1, from coordinate 213,059,788 downwards.
TGGTGTCCAGCTCAGAGGGGCTGGGCTCGGAGCTGGGGGTCAGGGCTGTGGGGGGGATGGGATCAAGAGGGGTGCCTGGGGGCACTGGGGCAGCTCAGCTCTACAGGCTGCTGTTCTCTCGAGCCGCCCACATACAAGGGGAGCAGGAGCAGGGACCAGCCAAGGACCAAGGGGGCAGGAGCACAGGCGCCTGAGGCCGAGCTGTGGGGAAGCACTTACTTACCTTGCCCAGCACATGAGCGTCAGGGTCTTCTTTCTTCCTCCACTCCACCAGACCACCGCTGAGGCTCTTTTCTTCTCCTGCCCCTCACTGGGGCTGATGTGGAGGCTGAGCCAGGGGGCAGCCCCCGCTTTCCTCCAGAAGACCTTGTGTCACACCGTTGCAGGGCTCCTACCACCTGCGCTAAGCAGAGCTGCGCAGCTCTGCCCAGCCACCGCCCTCCCCAATGAGAAAAATTGCATAGGCTGGAGCTCCTGCTCTGGGAGGGAGAGGGAGTCTGATTTCTGAGCCTCTGCTAGCAGCCCAGGGATTCCCCTGGGTCAGTGCGCCGCCGGCAGCCTGAACCTCTGGGCAGTCGCAGCGGCGCCCTGACCCAGGGGACTCCCTGGCCTGCCGGCTGCCGCGGCGGCACTCTGACCAGGGGGACCCCCTGGACTGCCGGCTGCCGCGGCGGCGCCCTGACCCAGGAGGCCCCTGGCCTGCCGGCTGCAGCGGCGGTGCGCGCTGACCCAGGGTCAGCACGCCTCCGTGGCAGCCGGCAGCCCGGGGTTTCCCTGTGCCAGGAGATCCCCTGGGCTGCCGGCTGCCGCAGATGCGCCCTGACCCAGGGGACCCCCTGGGCTGCGGGCTGCCGCGGTGGCGCGCTGACCCGAGGGAAACCCTGGGCTGCCAGCTGCCGTGGTGGCACCCTGACCCAGGGGGCCCCTGGCCTGCCGGCTGCCGCGGCGGTGCGCGCTGACCCGGGGGACCCCCTGGGCTGCCGGCTGCCGCCGCGGCGCGCTGACCCGGGGGACCCCCTGGGCTGCGGGCTGCCGCAGCGGCGCCCTGACCCGGGGGACACCCTGGGCTGCCGGCTGCTGCCGGCAGCCCAGACTCCCTCTCTGTCCCAGCAGCAGTGGTCGGTCAACCATTTAAAAAAAATTTGGGGGTGCTTTTTGGCGCTCCCAAATCTCGGCGCCCTAGGCAACCGCCTAGTTCGCCTAAATGGTTGCACCGGTCCTGCCCAGAATGACTCAGCCAATCCTTCCTTTCTCCTCTGTCTTCATCCTATGCCCTAGAGAATAGACTAGGGCAGCGGTTCTCAACCAGGGTTATGGGTACCCCTGGAGGTACAGGGAGATCTTCCAGGGGGTACATCAACTCAGCTAGATATTTGCCTAGTTTTACAATAGGCTGCATAAAAAGTAAGAGTGAAGTCAATACAAACTAAAATTTCATACGATGAAATGTTTATACTGTACTATATACGATACACTAAAATGTAAGTACAATATTTATATTCAAATTGATTTATTTTATAATTATATGGTAAAAAGGAGAAAGTAAGCAATTTTTTAGTCAGAGTATGCTGTGACACTTTTGAGTTTTTATGTCTGATTTTGAAAGCAAGTAGTTTTTAAGTGAGGTGAAACTTGGGGTATGCAAGGCAAATCAAACTCCTGAAAGAGGTACAGCAGTCTGGAAAGGTTGAATGCCACTGGACCAGGGAATACAGCATTTTCTCTGGGTACTTCAAGACTGCATTGTCATCATTTTGTTATCTTTTCCTCGTGGTTACTCCCAGCATTATGTTAAAAACTGGTGGCAATGTACCACAGTGAAGATTTCTACGTAGCTGGAACCTGATTTTTCATAGCTATTGTCATGGTATCAAAAGAGTGTCCCCTTGATGGTGGAGGTGATGTTTGTCTCCTCTTTGTCCCCCCTAGTATTTCATGATTTACCAACACAAATCAATAACATTTAACCCATAAACAAACATTTATGATACCTGACACTGACCAGCAGTGCTATAAATCAAATAAATTTGTTTCTGCCTCAAAGGGTGTGAAGGTGAGAGGAGATGCCAAGTGAAAGCCTCTTCAGTACATATACAGTACCCAGGGTGGGGTGTGTAAAACAGAGCCTCTGATGCTAGTTTAACTACTGTCTCCCACCTCTCCATCTTCAAAAGCACAGAAGACCCGTAGAAGTGCACTAGCAGTGTCAGAGTAGCCCCTTCTTACGCCAGCCTTAGGAAAGCATCAGATTACAGCATCTGTCAATAGTGCTTGCCAAACTCTTCAGTATTTATGTAGTCATGACTTAGTCCTCAACTGCATGGATTAAATATGGATGTGTATATTAATTACGTAAATATGAACCTGCAGATCTCAAGCAACTAGATCCAAGGATAAACTAACCTTTGCAAGAGCTGACTGATGCTGCATCAGACAGAGACCATTCACATTTACTGCTAGGTATAAGGGAGAGGAGGAAGGAAAATCTGAAAGTAAACAGTGGTATTAGTTTACCAGACTGAAAAAAGGTGACTTTGAAAAAACATTCTGTAACCACTAACAATCCCTACTCAACAAAAGCATAGTCTGTGCTTGACAAAAGCCATCCCTAAAAAAACAGGGGAAACTGCATCCTACAGCAAGATGGGTCCTATCAGAGATAATCCAGACATTTATCAAGTATCAGAGGGGTAGCCGTGTTAGTCTGGATCTGTAAAAGCAGCAAAGAATCCTCAGAAACCACCCTGACATTATCATCAAAGAGGCTGATACAGGAGGTGCTGTTGTCATCATGAACAAGTCTGACTACCAAAAGGAGGCTGCCAGACAACTCTCCAATACCAAATTCTACATGCCACTTCCCTCAGATCCCACTGAGGAATACACTAAGAAACTACACCATCTACTCAGGACACTCCCTACACTAACACCGGAACAAATCAACATACCCTTAGAGCTCCGACCAGGGTTATTCTATCTACTACCCGAGAGCCACAAACCGGAAATCCTGGATGCCCCATCATCTCGGGCATTGGCACTCTCACTGAAGGACTGTCTGGATATGTGGACTCTCTATTCAGACCCTATGCCACCAGCTCTCCCAGCTATCTCTATGAAACCAGTGATTTCCTGAGGAAACTACAATGCATTGAGGACCTTCCAGAAAACACCATCCTAGCCACCATGGATGTAGAGGTTCTCTACACGAACATCCCACACACAGATGGAATACAAGCTGTCAGGAACAGTATCCCTGATGATGCCACAGCATAACTGGGTGCTGAGCTCTGTGCCTTTATCCTCACACACAACTATTTCAAATTTGATGACAATATATATCTCCAGATCAGTGGCACCGCTATGGGCACCCGCATGGCCCCACAATATGCCAATATTTTTATGGCCGACCTGGAACAATACTTCCTCAGCTCTCGTCCACTCACGCACCTTCTCTACCTACGCTACATTGATGACATCTTCATCATCTGGACCCATCGGAAAGAGACTGAAAAAATTCCACCATGATTTCAACAGCTTCCACCCCACCATCATCCTAAGCCTGGACCAATCTACATGGGAGGTCCACTTCCTAGACATCATGGTGCAAATAAGTGATGGTCACATTAACACCACCCTATACCGAAAACCTACCGACCGCTATGCCTACCTTCATGCCTCCAGCTTCCATCCCGGGCACATCACACGATCCATTGTCTACAGCCAAGCACTGAGATACAACCGCATCTGCTCTAACCCCTCAAACAGAGACCAACACCTACAAAATCTCCATCAAGCATTCTCAAAATTACAATACCCACACGAGGAAATAAGGAAACAGATCAACAGAGCCAGATGTGTACCCAGAAGCCTCCTACTGCAAGACAAAGCCAAGAAAGAAACCAACAGGACTCCACTGGCCATCACAGACAGTCACCAGCTAAAACCCCTCCAATGCATCATCAGGAATCTACAACCCATCCTGGACAATGATCCCACACTTTCACAGGCCTTGGGCGGCAGGTCAGTCCTTGCCCACAGACATCCTGCCAACCTGAAACATATTCTCACCAGTAACTGCACACCACACCATAGTAACTCTAGCTCAGGAACCAATCTATGCAACAAACCTCGATGCCAACTCTGTCCACATATCTACACCAGCGACACCATCACAGGACCTAACTAGATCAGCCACACCATCACCGGTTCATTCACCTGCACATCCACCAATGTAATATATGCCATCATATGCCAGCAATGCCCCTCTGCTATGTACGTCGGCCAAACTGGACAGTCTCTACGGAAAAGGATAAATGGACACAAATCAGATATTAGGAATGGCAATATACAAAAACCTGTAGGAGAACACTTCAACCTCCTTGGCCACACTATAGCAGATCTTAAGGTGGCCATCCTGCAGCAAAAAAACTTCAGGACCAGACTTCAAGGAGAAACTGCGGAGCTTCAGTTCATCTGCAAATTTGACACCATCAGCTCAGGATTAAACAAAGACTGTGAATGGCTTGCCAACTACAAAACCAGTTTCTCCTCCCTTGGTTTTCACACCTCAACTGCTAGAAGAGGGCCTCATCCTCCCTGATTGAACTAACCTCGTTATCTCTAGCTTGCTTGCATATATATACCTGCCCCTGGACATTTCCACTACATGCATCTGACGAAGTAGGTATTCACCCACGAAAGCATGCTCCTAAACATCTGTTAGTCTATAAGGTGCCACAGGATTCTTCGCTGCTTTTCCAGACATTTATAATATTTTTAATCACAGCTAGGAACTGGGTTTGGCAATATCATGACTGGAGAGTCTGATTCTTCTCTCACTTATACTGGTGTATATCAGGAGTAACTATATGGAACTGGATGGGGATACAGCTGCGTAAAATTGGTATGTGTGAGAGGAGAATAAACTCAGACTATTTAGCCTTGTGAACAGACTGTAATGGAAACTTTTCCCTGAAAATCTGTTTTGGTGCCTTGCCTTGAATAAGATGACTGAGAGGGAAGCCTACATAAAGAGTGACTATGATTGTAGTGAAATTGCCCAATTAGCTGGACATTTTCATCACACAATGGAGTATTAATGCAGGATAATGCTCCTTTATTAAAGTGCTTAGCTTTCCATTTGGTTTTTGCTCCTTTCCCTCACGGCAGCAACACTACATGGTTTATGTTAGAATTGTGTTCTTGCTATTAATGGATATTTCCAATGCCAATAAGCAGGCTGCAATATTACCCTGTGTTAGGGACTGATAGCCAGCATTTATTCTGTCATCCATGTCCTGTTCCTGATAGCTACATCAATTTCAGCTTTCAATAACTTCTTCAGGCCCAAAATTAATGTGTCAGCAGTAGAAAGACATACATTTCACCGAAGTGCACAGAAAGTGGGTGAATCTATTGATGAACATTGTCACTATACAGGAACAATATGGAGATTTGTCCAAGATGATTCAAGACCGGGTCATGGAGATAATAGCCATACTACATATATGAGACTGATTATTGCTTGATCCAGGACTAACTTTACTAAAAGCTATTGTTATTGCAAGTCAGATTGAGCCTACTATGGGAGAGGCGAAAATAATTTTATAGAGACTAGAAATAATGTAATTAATTTATTATCAGTTCAATCTTTTGACTAAAATAGCAAGGATACAAAAATATAGTAGTATATGAGTATAGTTCATATGTCTACTAAGCTTCATGTATTTCAGCACTCCCCCTACATTATATTCACCTGAGTCCTGCACTGCTGTACATAGCTAACTACACAAGGTGTCCCGCAAAAGATAGCCCACTTCTACCATAATGACACTGGGTATTTTTTGAAAGTATGACAGAATCCTCTCCCCCAGACCAGATAAGTGAAGTCACTATCCTTGATGTAAGTCCCTTGAGTGCAGGTCATTGGAGTTCAGCCACACTCCACTCAACTGACGCTAGATACTGACTCAGCTGTGAAAATTCTGCCTGCATCTACTCACACACAATGTTTTCAGACTACGGTGCTTTCAGAACCCAACCTATATTTGATGACTTAAAACAAGCAATCTCTGTGCTTGGTTTCTTTGATAGATTGTTGAGGCATGACACCTGTCATTTACCTGGAAAGGTCAACACTGTGAAAACTAGCAGTTCTTGGACTGTACTCTTTATTGGCTTATATCTACCTATCTGTTGCTAATTGATATGTCTCTTTCATACCAGCACAGAATGAGCCTCAATATTTATCTTCCATCTTTACTGTGACAGATTGTATACACATACATTTCCCCATATAATAAAACTAAGAAGAGGTGTTACCTTCCTACAACAGAAACTCAGATGTTTGATTTGGCTGTAAAAGAAACTGCCTTTACAAATAAGATACAACTGTTATATGGAGCTACGGCTTAATGTGAAGAATCCACAGCTCTAATGTGGTTTGTTGTAAGAGTTCATAAACCTGGATATGTTTTTTAAAAAGTTAGTAGTTGAGTACAATGGCCGTTGTACATTAGTTTACCATATTCTGTATCTAACCTCATAAATCACCACCTATTCTCATCCCATCAGATTTAGATGACACACCTAAACGTAACTGTTCCTTTTAACGTTTGCAGAAAGTGCATGCAAAGGTCGGTATAACAAATTATTAGGAAACTAAAAAAAAATTATCTTATTCAAGGGTTCCAGCTCCAATAATCCCCTAATGATGTCATTATGGCCTTTGCATAAGTGTTTGCAAAATCAAGGGGGAGATTTAAATCTTCTGGGGTGATATTAATGAGTAATGAAAGATTATATGACAAACTGGATCCCTTGGCTGTTCATTTGTAGACTTTGTAACAGATGGGTTTTAAAAAAACAAAACAAACAAACAAACAAAAAAACAACAAAAGAATGTGCATAAAACACATACTGATGTTTGGGTGCTAGCTGGATTCCAAAGAAACGCATTTCCAGCCTTAGTGCTTGTGCAATTCATAGATATCAGATTTCATAGATTCCAAGGCCAAAACAGACTGTTGTGATCATCTAGTCTGACCTCTTGTAAAACACAGGCCATAGAACTTCCCCCAAATTACTCGTAGAGTGTATCTTTTAGAAAGCCATCCAATCTTGATTTAAAAATTGCTAGTGATGAAGAATCTACTAGGACCCTTGTTAAATTGTCTCAATGATTAGCTACCCTCATTGTTTAAAACATACACCTTATTTCCTGTCCAACTTTGTCTAGATTCAGTTTCCAGCCCTTGGATCATGTTACACCTTTTTCTGCTAGACTGAAGAGTCCATTAACACATTTTTCTTCCCCACGTAGGACCTTACAGACTGTAATCAGGTCACCCTTTAACCTTATCTTTGTTTAACTCGATAGATTGGCTACAGGAGGTCAGCCTCCAAGGCATGTTTTCCAATCTTCGTATTATTCTCGTGACTTTTCTTTGAACCCTCTTCACTTTATTAACATCCTTCTTGAATTGTGGACACCAGAACTGGACACACTATTCCAGCAGCAGTCGCACCAGTGTCAAATATAGAAATAATATACTCTCTCTCCTGCTAGACTGTTTTTATGTGTCCAATGATTGCATTAGCCCTTTTGGCCATGTCATCACACAGGGACCTGAGTATGACCCTCAAATCTTTTTCAGAGTCACTGCTTCCCAGGATAGAATCCCCTATCCTTTAAGTATGGCCTATATTCTTTGCTCTTATATGTCTCTATTTAGCTGCATAAAAACACATATTATTTGCTTGTGCCCATTTTACCAAGTGACACAGATTGCTCCGAATCAGTGACATATCATGTTCATTATTTAGCACTCCCTCAGTGTCATCAGCATATTTTAATGAAGTTGTTTGATTGTGGATGGGTTAGAAGTAGACTGGTCACCTCTAAGATGTGTTATCTCAGTCCATTTTACACAACATAACACTCTTCTTCCCAGTGCCTGGCTGCTGGTTGGCAGATGCAGTCCCTAATACTATGCTATGAATAGAAAGTAAAGGAGAAAAATCTGAATAAGGGAGAGAAAAGTAACTTTTAACAAGTTCCACACTCATGTTGTCCAGGTAGGTCACAGGTTTTAAAATGGTGAGTGCCTTTCATCTTTGGGTCACTGCTCTGAATCCAGCTGGGTGAGTACACAATTATTCTTTGCTCTCTTTTTTATGGCTTCAACCGAGTTGCCAATGGGCGGGTGTCCATGTAAAAAACAAACAACAACCACCTCTCAAATTATCATAACTGGCATCCTTGAACATGAACAAGGGAACTGAAAAAGCTTCTTATCTCTACAAGTAGTTTCTTCCATGTCAGGACTGGTGTACATGGCAGACTGGCATGGAGAAAGTGACGCTGCCACTACTCATGCTCTACTTGTCCTCTAAATAAGCAGGGCATTGTAGATTAAAGTGCTGTCAGTCCAGAAACTTTAAACTGTACATTCCTTTTTAAGTTTTGGGGGAAATACACACACCCTGGATGTCTGTTTCCTCCATGTATAAAAAGAATGAAAGGGGGAAAATTCCATTGAAATCCACATACTAGAATGAACTGGAAAACCTGCACTTCTCCAAGTCAGCCTAGGAGGGCAATAGGGATAGTGGAACATAAGTGAACATTATGAATGAGCCTGTGTCATTAGCTCTGTTGAGTTCTGATTTTTTTAAAGCTTTGTTATTTTAAGGCCATGAGAACAGCCACACTGGGTCAGACCAATGCCCATCTAGCCCAGTATCCTGTTGCTGACAGTGACCTGATACCTCAGGGGGAATGAACAGAACATGGAAATTTCAGATGATCCATCTGCTGTTGTCCAGGCCCAACTTCTGGCAGTCGGAGGTTTAGGGACACCCAGAGCATGGAAGGAGAACCCGGGGAACTACAGACCAGTCAGCCTCATCTCAGTCCCTGGAAAAATCATGGAGCAGGTCAAGGAAACCATTCTGAAGCACTTGGAGGAGAGAAAGGTGATCAAGAACAGTCAACATGGATTCACCAAGGGAAAGTCATGCCTGACCAATCTGATTGCCTTCTATGATGAGATAACTGGCTCTGTAGATGAGGGGAAAGCAGTGGACGTAATATATCTTGACTTTAGCTTTTGATAAGGTCTCCCACATTATTCTTGCCAGAAAGTTAAAAAAATATGGATTGGATGAATGGACTATAAGGTGGATAGAAAGCTGGCTAGATTGTCAGGCTCAACGGGTAGTGATCAATGGCTCGATGTCTACTTGGCAGTCAGTATCAAGCAGAGTACCCCAGGGGTTGGTCCTGGGGCTGGTTTTGTTCAACATCTTTATTAATGATCTGGATGATCGGATGGATTGCACCCTCAGCAAGGTCGCAGATGACACTAAGCTGGGGAGAGAAGTAGATATGCTGGAGGGTAGGGATAGGGTCCAGAGTGACCGAGACAAATTGGAGGATTGGGCCAAAAGAAATCTGATGAGATTCAACAAGTACAACTGCAGAGTCCTGCAGTTAGGACAGAAGAATCCCAGGCACTGCTACAGGTTGGGGACCAACTAGCTAAGCAGCAGTTCTGCAGAAAAGGACCTGGAGATTATAGTAGATGAGAAGCTGGATATGAGTCAGCAATGTGCCCTTGTTTCCAAGAAGGCTAATGGCATATTGGGCTGCATTAGTAGGAGCATTGCCAGCAGATAGAGGGACATGATCATTCCCCTCTATTCGACATTAGTGAGGCCTCATCTGGAGTACTGCTTCCAGTTTTGGGCCCCACACTACAAGAAGGATGTCAACAAATTGGAGACAGTCCAGCAGAAAGCAACAAAAATGATCAGGGGGCTGGAGTACATGAATTACAAGGAGAGGCTGATGGAACTGGGATTGTTTAGTATGCAGAAGAGAAGAATGAGGTGGGATTTGATAGCAGCCTTCAACTACCTGAAGGGAGGTTCCAAAGAGGATAGATCTCACCTGTTCTCAGTAGTGTCAGACGACAGAACAAGGAGCAATGGTTTCAAGTTGTGGTGGGGGAGATGTAGGCTGGATATTAGGAAACACTATTTCACTAGGGGAGTGGCGAAGCACTGGAATAGGTTACCTAGAGAGGTGGTGGAATCTCCATCCTTAGAGGTTTTTAAGGCCCAGCTTGACAAAGCCCGGTCTGGGATGATTTAGTTGGGGTTGGTCATGCCTTGAGCTGGGGGTTGGACTAGATGACCGACTGAGGTCTCTTCCATCCCTAATCGTCTATGATTCTATGGAGCGTCCCTGACCATCTTGGCTACTAGCCATTGGTGGACCTATCCTCCATGAACTTATCTAATTCTTTTTTGAACCCAGCTATACTTTTAGTCTTCACAACATCCCCAGGCAACAAGTTCCACAGGTTGACTGTGCATTGTATAAAGAAGTACTTCCTTTTGTTTGTTTTAAACCTGCTGCCTATTAATTTCATTGGTTGACCCTGTTTCTTGTGTTTTCTGAAGGGACTAACAACTCTTCCCTATTCATTATCTTCACACTATTCATGATTTTATAGTCCTCAAACATATTCCCTCTTAGTCACTTTTTGTCTAAGCTGACCAGTCCCTGACTTTTTGATCTCTCCTTATATGGAAGCTGTTCCATACGCATAATCATTTGATGTCTTTCTCTGAACCTTTTAAAATTCCAATATATATATTTTGAGATAGGGCAACCAGAACTGCATGCAGTATTCAAGGTGTAGGGGTACCATGGACTTACAATAGTGCCATTATGATATTTTCTATTTTATTAGATATCCCTTTCCTAATGTTTCCAACCATTGTTAGCTTTTTTGACTGCCACTGCATATTGAGCAGATGTTTTCAGAGAACCATCCACAATGACTCCAAGATGTTTCTTGAGACATAACATCTAATTTAGACCATTGTTTTGTATGTATAGTTTGGATTATTTTTTCTAGTGTGCATTATTTTGCACTTATCAAGACTGAATATCATCTGCCATTTTGTTACCCACTGACTCACTTTAGTGAGAACTCTTTGTAACTCTTCACAGTCAGCTTTGGACTTCACTATCTTTGGTAATTTTGTATCATCTCCAAATGTTGCCACCTCACCATTCACCCGTTTCCAGATCACTTATAAATATATTGAACAGCACGGGTCCCAGTACAGATCCTTGGGGAGACCCTGCTATTTGTCTCTCTCTACTGTGAAAACTGATGATTTATTCACTATTTCCTATCTTTTAACCAATGAGAGGATTAATTGAGAGGATCTTCACTCTTGTCCCAGGAATGCTCAGTTTGCTTAAGAGCCTCTGGTGAGGGACCTTGTCAAAGATTTTCTAAAAGTCCATGTACTGTACCAACTGGATCACCCTTTTCCACATGCTTATTGGCACCTCAAAAAGTTCTAACAGATTAGTGAGGGATGATTTCCCATTAGAAAAGCCATGTTGACTCTTCCCCCAACATACTGTGTTTATCTAGGTGTCTGATGATTCTGTTCTTTACTATAGTTTCAACCAATTTGCCTGGCAATGAAGTTAGATTTACTGGCTAGTAATTGCCAGGATTGCCTCTGAAGACTTAAAAAAATATACATTAATTAGCTCTTCTCCAGTTATCTGGTACAGAGGCTGATTTAAGCGATAGGTTACATACCACCGTTAGTAGTTCTGTAATTTCATATTTGAGTTTCTCCAGAACTCTTCAATGAATGCCGTTTGGTCCGGTGACTTAATACATTTCAGTTCATCTGTTTGTTACCAAATATCCTCTATTGACTCCTCAATCTGGGACAATTCATCAGTTGCGTCACCTAAAAAATGTTTTGGGTGTGAGAATCTCCCCCATGTCCTATGCAGTGAGGACCAAATGCAAAGAATTCATTTAGTGTCTCCCAAGGGCCTTGTCTGCCTCTAGTGCTCCTTTCACACCTCAATCATTCAGTGGCCCTCTGACTGTTAGGTAGGCTCTCTGCTTTTCCTGTACTTAAAAAAAATTTGCTGTTAGTGTGCGCCTTTTGCTAGTTGCTCTTCAAAATTCTTTCTTTATATATGTTTAAACTTGGCTTGCCAGAGTTTATTCTCCTTTCTATTTTCCTCAGTGGGATTTGACTTCCAATTTCTATTACCTCTAATTGCTTTTTACACTCTGCTGTTTCGCCATAGTGGCATTTTTTTTGTCCCCTTACTGTTTATTTTGGGAGGAGAATATACATTTACTTTGAGCCTCTATTATTGTGTTTTTAAGTAGTTTCCATTAAGTTTGCAGGTATTTCACCCTTCTGACTATTCCTTTTAATTTCCATTTAACTAGCTCTCTCATTTTTGTGCTGCTCCCCTTTTTGAAGTTAAATGCTGCTGTGGTGGGTTTCTTCAGCATCTTCTCTCCCCCCCGATGTTTAAATTTAGTTACATTATGGTCACTATTACTGAGCCATTCACCTATATTCACTTCTTGGACTAGAACCTGCACTCTACTTAGGACTAATCTAGAATTGCCTCCCCCCTTTGTGTGCTCCAAGACAAGCTGTTCCAAGAAGAGTCATTTATGGTGTCTAGAAATTTTCTCTCTCCATCCTATCCTGAGCTGCTATGTACCCAAGAAGTGGGAGGTAATTAATAAAGGGGAATTTCAACAATTATTGTTTTTTTCTGACTTTGTAGCCTCTTTAAACTCCCTGAACATTTCACAGTCACCCTCATCATTCTGGTCAGTAGTATATTCCTACTGCTATACTCATATTGTTCAAACATGGAATTTCTCTCTATAACGATTCTGTAGTGCAGTGTGATTCATTCAATATTTTCCCTTTGACTCTGTTTTCTTTCGCACATAATGCCATTTCCCTACCAGCATAAACTACTCTATCATTGCTATATATTTTGTACCCTATTACTATGTCTCATCAATTATCTTCATTCTACAAAGTTTCCATGATGCCTATTATATCAATATCCTCATTTAACGTTAGGCAGACTAGTTCGCTCATCTTAGTATTCAGACATATACAAATGCTAGACATTTTATAGCATTTGTGTATTTTGCTCTGTATATACACTGAGTCTGAGGTATGTCAGTGAGAAAGAAAAATAAAGTGTGTGGGGGAGAGGGCAGGTAGTGGATTAAGCCATAAATAAAACTTGGATTGTGTCCCCTACCCCATTTATTACACATTAAAGAGGAGAGGGGGACAGGTAGCACATATGGAGACCCCAAACCTCACTTTTTAATATTCTGAACAGCATCCACAGTCTTCTCCCACTTGAAGATTAATTTAAAAAATATATTTATCTGACACTAGCCAGAGAAAGTGAAAAGCTGTTGAGAGCCTAAGATACAACTAAATTATTTATTTTTAAAAAACGTATAAACAATTCAGCCAGAGGAGAACAAGCTACATACCACAATTGCTCAAGTGACAGTACTCTGTAAGTGTTTTCAAATCTATCCCTGCTGCTACTTCAGACAAACATAGCCATAAAAACATTTCAGTATTAAAGGGAGATAATGCTACCGATGTTTGTGTCCATCACCAAGGTACTGGTTGAGGAAAATAAAACTGAGCACAGTTCATGATTACATCAAAATCATGCAAATAAGTAAGACTGAAATGTTGTCTGTAATGAGCATATTTCACCACAGTGATAATGGACTTGTTGGTTGTGTCATAACATTTCTTCCCAGATCTGGACCTTAGCATCCAAAATATGGGTGTTAGCATGAAAACCTCCAAGCTTAGTTACCAGCTTGGACCTGGTAATTGCTGCCACCAGCTCGGAATTATACAGTGCCTAGCTCACTGTGGTCTCCCCAAAACCTTTCATGGGGGACCCCCAGACTCAGATGCCTTGAGTCTTACAACAAAGGGAAATAACTCCCTCCCCTTGTTTCCTTGTTACTTCCTCCCAGGCTCCCCTCCCTGGACGACCCTAGGAGATTCCCTGCTTCCAGTCCTGGAAACACAAGTACAGAGAGATCTAATCTCTCTTCCCCCTCACCCAGAGGGTATGCAAAGTCAGGCTTAGTAAATCTAACACAAAGAGATTTTCCCCCTGACTTCTTCCTCCCACCAATTCCCTGGTGAGCTGCAGACTCAATTCCCTGGAGTCCCCACTAAAGAAAAACTCCAACAGATCTTAAAAAGAAAGCTTTATATAAAAAGAATGAAAAAGACATAAAATAGTCTCTGTATCCAGGTGACAATATACAGGATCAATTGCTTAAAAGAAAAATGAATAAACAGCCTTATCCAAAAAGAATACACTCTAGCAACTACACAAATGTAAATACAAAAAATACAATATAAACCTATTGTCTTACTATCCTTGTACTTACAACTTGGAAACAGAAGACTAGAAAGCCAGAAGATAGAAAAATCACTCTCAGAGCCGAGAGGGTCACCGAACCAAGACAAAGAACAAAGAACTCACCCCCAAAACTTCCCGCCACCCAGATTTGAAAAAGTCTTGTTTCCTGATTGGTCCTCTGGTCAGGTGTTTGGTTCCCTGTGTTAACCCTTTACAGGTAAAAGAACATTAACCCTTAGCTATCTGTTTGTGACAGGTTGTGGTCCAACATACAATGCTAAAATAAAGGAAGCCTGACATTGCTCAGTTTGTGAGAATTATTTCCTATATTACCAACTCAAAGTGACATTTTTCTCTCTCATTTACACACATGTGGTGTTCTTCTCTTCAAGGCAGGCAACTTGTATTTAACAAAGCTATTTCGTTAAACATGAGATCCTGCTAGAAACTTCAGCAAACACAGACTGTTCTGCCCCCTCTAGTCCAGAGCACCACCTACCATAACAGCGGTGGACCTTTGGTTTCTGCAAGCCACACCCCACCTCCATAAACAGTGATAGCTGCTTTGCAAAGCATAGGGACCCACAGAAGAGTTTTAGTCTCAGTAGAACAGTAACTGCTCCATTGCATGGGGCTGGATAGCAGCGGATCAGACACAGAGGTGACAGCCTCTGATTGCAGTAGAGGCCACAGTTCTGCTTCAATGGTAAAAATTTCAATGGTACTTCATGTCTTAAGAGCCGAAGTCCCATTGACCTTCAGTGAGGGTAAGGCTTCTAAATCACTTAGTCACTTTAGAAAAGGTTTACCCTGTTGTTTACTGAGGACTGTGTTCAAATTGCAAGCTATCACCTTTAGAGCAGTAGATGGAGGTTTCTGGTCCTGCTTACAGGCTCAAAGGAGCCAATTTAAAGCAAGGGGTGGGTAACTTGTGCCTTGCTGTCTTAAGAGACAGCCTGTCCGTCATCCCCACCCCCTCATTTTTGGATTCTTGCATGGTACTGTTCTGTATTCCAAGAAATAAATAGGGTTATGTTGCAACCTTTCAGCAAGAGTATGTTTTTATCTAACTTCCCTGCATTTATGAAGCAAACACAACACCCTGGGCCTGCAATTAGAGATTCTGTAACTGCTGACTTCACATGGGGTTGAGCTGAGTTTGTGGATGGACTAGCAGCTGCAGAGGTGGCCAGCATCCTGCCAGTGGGTTAATAGATAAATTCAGTCCCCTCAGCCTCCATGTAGTTTCTCTCACAAATCCCATTTAGCCAGGCTTTGTGAAGGATTTTGGGGGGAGGAGGAGAGTGTATTTCACCTTTATGGAATGTAAGGAGTTCAAAACAAAGTTAACGTGAAAATTCTTACAGAGCCAGTATAGTACGTCTATTTCATTTTAACTAGCGGAATGATCATCTGTCTCTCTTTAATAACAAGAGGGCAAAAGAAAAAGGGCCAGGAAGAAAGAAGATCTGTACCCAAAAGGAGGAGCAGCACTGCCAGTATCTGTTAACACAAACAATGTCCCTACTATATATACTGTACAATCAAATTGTTTTGTCACTTTCCAATGTACACATTCCTGTGTTTACTATTACTGTCTCATACAAAGCTGTAACAGATACTCTTGTCCATTCATTTGTGTCAAGTTTTGAATAGGATTTCCAGTGTCAACAATGTATTTTTGTAGTAATAACACTTATGTTCAATGTGACCAATATTCTCTGGTATAGATTCCATATACTTTTTGTACCATCAAGCATCTCTGAAACATACGTTTGCAGTTCCACTGAATAAGACACTCTCCAAGATAACATCGTACTGAATTTTTCCAGCTAATCCTATGTAGGGTAGGCAGTATTCTACAATGTTGAGTTTCATTTTAGTGTCTTTTAGGGTTTTAGTGAATGCAGCCATATATTGAACAAATGGGATCTCAGTACACTTTTTATAGGTCAGTTTCCTATTGATTTGTAGGTATTTAAGTCATTCTTCATTTTTGTAAGCAGATAATTAGTGAATCTGCCTTTAAAAAGAAAGAAGCTATTGGGGGGAGGGATAGCTCAGGGGTTTGAGCATTGGCCTACTAAACCCAGGGTTGTGAGTTCAATCCCTGAGGGGGCCATTAAGGGAACTGGGGTAAAAATCTGGGGATTGGTCCTGCTTGGAGCAGGGGGTTGGACTAGATGACCTCCTGAGGTCCCTTCCAACCCTAATAGTCTATGATTCTATTTTTACATCAAGAAATGCTGATTCATTAAAAATTTTCACAGAAACTCTGGTCCAGGATGGAACTTCCGGTTGGGAGAGACCCCAAAATAGCTAATAGCCCAGTGGTTAGGTCACTCACCTGGGAGACTCAGGTTCAAGTTCCTCCAAAGTAGGCAGAGTACTTGAATATGGGGCTCTCACATACCAGGCAAGTGCCTTGGCCACTGGGTTATAGGCCATCTCTCACTCCCTCCTCTTGGAGCTGTTCCACTTTGTATAAATAATTAAATATTCATTGGGCCAGAGAGAAAGAGACTGACCTAATAGCCTGGTGGAAGCGGGTTCAAGTCCCTGCTCCAAATCATGGAGACCAGAGACTACTTGGATCTCTCATATTCTACATGAGTGCCAGGAGCAGATTTACCATGAAATAAACTGTGCGGTGGCACATGGTCTCCAACAACAGGGGGATTCCCAAAATGCAGGGCAAATCTCATTTGATAACCTGCCCCCGAGTCCCAGCTCGCAGTGCAGCAGGGCTCCTGCATGTCATGGCTGGTGGCCCCATGCCACTCCTGCAAGAGGACGGCTGCTGGCACATCTCTGCACATCCCTGGTGGGTGGGAGGGAGCTCTGCATTCTGCTCCTGCCCCAGGCAGTGCATGGAGACCTGCTATCCCCCTTCCCCCAAAGGGCATGCAGAGATGTGCCATCAGCAGGGCTAAGGTGGCTCCCTGCCTGCTCTGCCTCCCTCCCTCCATGCCCAGAAGCAGCTGGCATGTCCCTGTAGCCCCTGTGTGGGGAAGGGGTGCCTCCACGTGCTGCTCCCACCCTGAACACAGACTCCGCAGCTCCCATTGGCTGGGAACTGTAGCCAATGGGAGCTGCAGGGGCGACACCTGAGGGCAATGATGTGCAGAGACCCTCTGTTTCTACCCCAACCTAGATGCAGCTGCCAGAGAGGTGTGTGCCCCTGTCACTTTGGGAGCTGCGCCACCTGAGGTAAGTGCCGCCCACCTGCCCCCCCCACACCCCAACCCCTGCCCCAGCCCAGAGCCCGCACCTAAACTTCCTCCCAGAGCCTGACCTCTCACCCCTCCTGCACCTAACTCCCCTGCCCCAGCCCAGAGCCTGCACCCTGCATCCCCACCCACACTCCAATCCCCTGCCCCAGCCCAGAGCCCGCATCCAGCATCTAAACTCCCTCCCAGAGCCGACCCCTGCACCCCCTCCTGCACCCCAACCAAGATATCTCACTTTATTTTCGTTTACTTCCCATTACTTGTAATAGGAGGAAGAAAAAAGAATGACAAATGGGGGGAGATAAGAGAATGTTCTTTTTCTTGGCTGGGTCCCAAGGGGTGGGAGGGGGACTGAAAATGAAGCTGCGCACAGGGCCCTGTAGTAAGAGGAGGCCCTGAGATATAAACCTTGGTATCAGAGGCCTGATTTGAGGCCTAAGGCCTGAACTAAGGTAATGGTCAAGACTTTGCTAACATAAAGCAAAGTTAAACTGTGAGCCAGAGGGAGGCCCTGTTCACAGAAGCTGGCAAGGAAAGGGCTGATGCTGCAAAAAGAGACATACTTAAAAGGTACTGGACACTAGATAGCAGAACATTTGCATACTTGTACACTCCACACATAACAAGAAACAGACTGACCCATCCCAATGACAGGGCCAAAAGGGTAATATGATGGATAGAGTTGTTTTGTTCGAACCAACTTGTACAAGGTGAGAGGCGGTACCTTACTGCGTAGAGGGGTTGTACCTTGCTACGTGGAAGGGTTGCACCTCAGTACGTCAGGAGTGATGTGTAACTTGTTTGTACCTGTGTATAAGAACATCTGACAGATGACATAGCATCTGATAACAGGCCCCACTAACTCTAAATCTGCTGCTGGTGAGTGCCCAGGTAATTGGTTATTCTGGGGGAAAGTGGGTCTCATTCCTCTTGCCCTCTGCAAAAATTAAAAGGTTTCAGTTCCATACCAATGCACACCAAAACAAATTTCATTTTTGCAAAACTGAATTCTTGTTTACTGGCCAGCTCCAATAAAAATACCCTTGCAGTTGTTACTCTGAAGTAAAATGTTTTTTCAGTGATGACATTTTTTCCTGAATTGTGCAGAGGCACTATGGTTTGAGGAGAATCCTACATAAAATTACCTTTAGGATCTTGTGTTAATTCACATCAGTTATTCCTAGAATTTGCTTCCTATCACTGGAGAGTGTCAACAATAATGCATTAGAGCCATCTCCTCTTTCCTGAGTCTCCTTAATGGTGATATTAGTCACTTCACTCTACTAGTAATTAAACCAAGGATGATAATAAGCACCAGTCTTGCTACTTAAGCTATAGGATAGCTACAGTTGTAGAACTGGATCCTCTTTGTACATCTCTGGCTACTAGAGAATGAGACCATTTCCTTGTGGAATATTTCCATAATACAGAATGAAAAGGAAAATTCCACTCTGCTTTGGCAGTATGTAAAACCTCTCCCTTTCACCAACTACTATTTTCCTTGCAATGATTTTTGTTTTTTCATATAGTAATCTCAAAAGTTCTGCAGATCCTTCCTTAGAACCAAGCCTGAGTATTGCAAACACCTCCTGAACTCCATCTGCTCTCTTTGTGAGTGTCTGCACCTGCCCATATTGGTGCAGTCACATTCCTCTCTAGAAACTCAGTAGCTGAGGCAGGAAGTGTAGTATATTACCATTTTATCTTAAAATTTTAGTGGTTTGTACTGTCCCCTATTACAGTAATATCTGAGCTCTTAGGTTTAGGACTTCAAGAGACATCAGATGTATTTTCAACCATCAGATAAACTGATTACTAAGCTAGGAAGACATAGTTAATTACTCTGATAACTTCAGCCAATTTATCATGTGTACAAATAGATCCCCAAACTACACCAGCTACTTACTGTATTACATATTAACCATAAGATCTGTTACACTGTAAATATAGTAGCAAAGTCCCTTGTGTCAGATGCTGCCTCGGTCTCAATTTCCCCTCAGTTTTAGCTGTTCACGGGCGCCTAGCACTACTAGCACTGTGAAGTCGTTACAGTGACCTAGTTCTCCTGCTAAATCCAAAAAGTCCACCCCTTCCAGGATAATCAATAGTTTCCCCATCCTCCCTGTAATAGCAGGGGTCACAGCACCACTCCCAGAGTAACACCACAGGGGAAAACCAAGTCCATGCTCTGACGGACATGGGGCTACTCTATATTTATTTATTAATATTGTATAAAACCGAGTCATAGGAACCATTTAACATCTAACTAGGTAGAAGGGTTGACTCACCGCTGGTGCTGAGTGTCACAGCTCTTTCCCCTATTGCCCCTCTGCCAACAGCTGTTCCAGCCCTGCCTCTTCTTGTTACTCAGCCTTCTGGTAAGGTCAAAAGTAGTCCCACCCTTTCCAGGATAAGCAAGGAGTCCAGTAAACAAAACTCAAATAGTCATAACTCATTGTCTTTAGCCAGGCTTGCACCTCTGTAGACTCTTCACCCTTTCCCAGGCTCTGCTGGGTTGTCCTTCTGCTCTTGTGGGAGAAATGCCTCCCAGGGATCTCTTCCTGGGGCCCCAGTTCAAAACTCAATAGTCCTTCTTCCCTTTGTGTCAGGGTGTTTCTTCACCACATCTTCTGGTGAAAGGCAGGGGAATACAGACCCTCTCTCTCTTCTACGTTCCACTCCAAAGAACCTGTAGAAAGCATCCAAAGTCTGCTCCATCAGACTCCTCACTGGACTTCTACCTAATAGCTTTCCTTCAGGCCTTTTCCCATAGCCCTTCCTTGGGATTACAGTACATCTTGCTCTAGAACCTAGGGTCCATGCCTTTCTTCCCCTCTCTAACAACCAGAGAAACTATAAAGTTTCTTCCCTCCCTCCCTGAAGCCTCTTTCTCATCTGGGACATCCTCTCCTTACGCTCACCACCCAGCTCCTCCCACACCTGGGCTTCATTTTTAATTAGGCATGGCATGCTTTCCAGGTGCAGCCAGGTAGGTTATGTGCTGCTAGCAGACCAGCTGCCAACCCATGTCTCAACTGACTACTGACAAGTACATAGCTGGAATCAGTCTGTCTCATCTGTGTTTGTAAAATAGCTATTAGGATTATAAGAATGTGTTTAGATTTTATTGAATGCTTGTGAGTTGCTGCAATATAATCTCACTTACAATATCTGTATCCCATATTGTAAAGTAATATTTGAGCAGATGTATAGTGAGCCTCTGTAAATCACCAGAGAAAAGAGACACATTATCTAGTGTGAAGTGCTGATTTCATACAGAAGGTTTTATGTCTTGCCCACCAGCATTGGTCTATTGACACCAGACAGACTATTGTGGGATGCTAAAGAGGACAAAAGACATTGGTTGTTAGCATCTATTATATACACCTGTTATTTAAAGTTTGTGACGGGTGCCTAGACCCTAGGATGAGGGCTGTTTATGTAGAAGACACAAATTTCCATATATAGATAGATTTTAAAAAATGAGAGCGTATGGGTCTGTTGAGTATCAGAGGGGTAGCCATGTTAGTCTGGATCTGTAAAAAGCAACAAAGAGTCTTGTGGCACCTTAAAGACTAACAGATGTATTGGAGCATAAGCTTTCATGGGTGAATGCCCACTTCATCAGATGCATGTAATGGAAATTTCCAGAGGCAGGTATAAATATGCAGGCAAGAATCAGTCTGGAGATAATGAGGTTAGTTCAATCAGGGAGAGTGAGGCCCTCTTCTAGCAGTTGAGGTGTGAACACTAAGGGAGGAGAAACTGCTTTTGTAGTTGGCCAGCCAGTCATAGTCTTTGTTTAATCCTGAGCTGATGGTGTCAAATGTGCAAATGAACCGAAGCTCAGCAGTTTCTCTTTGAAGTCTGGTCCTGAAGTTTTTTTGCTGTAAGATGTGTTTCTTTACATCTGCTATTGTGTGGCCAGGGATGCTGAAGTGTTCTCCTACAGGTTTTTGTATATTGCCATTCCTAATATCTGACTTGTGTCCATTTATCCTTTTACGCAGGGACTGTACAGTTTGGCCAATGTACATAGCAGAGGGGAATTGCTGGCACATGATGGCGTATATAACATTGGTGGATGTGCAGGTGAATGAGCCAATGATGTTGTAGCTGATCTGGTTAGGTCCTGTGATGGTGTCGCTGGTGTATATATGTGGTCAGAGTTGGCTTCGAGGTTTGCTGCATGGATTGATTCCTGAGTAAGAGTTGTTATGGTGCAGTATGTGGTTGCTGGTGAGAATATGCTTAAGGTTGTCGGGTTGTCTGTGGGCAATGACTGACCTGCCTCCCAAGGTCTGTGAAAGCTAGTTGTTGTTGTCCAGGATGGGTTGTAGATCACTGACGATGCACTGGAGAGGTTTTAACTGAAGACTGTAGGTGATGGCCAGTGGAGTTCTGTTGGTTTCTTTCTTGGGTTTGTCTTGTAGCAGAAGGCTTCTGGGTATACATCTGGCTCTGTTGATTTGTTTCCTTATTTCTTCATGCGGGTATCGTAGTTTTGAGAATGCTTGGTGAAGATCTTGTAGGTGTTGGTCTCTGTCTGAGGGGTTGGAACAAATGCAGTGGGGTGGATGCTTGGCAGTGGTATGTGTATTCCATGATAGTGGTGTTACCTGTGAAAATGCACCATGGAAAGTTGTATAGCTGAAAAACACTGGATCTGTCAGCTTACATAAGGAGTGAAACACTAAGCAATGAATACTCAAAGCCTACACCTCAGTTACACCTTTGGTCTCTCATTGATGATTTCATTAGATTCTAGGAGCTCTTTGTAAAGCCACTTGACGTGGCACCTATACAATCTGTAATCCATAGATAAGCTTTAAAGTGAGTTTCTGAGGCAACTGAGCTTTTTTCTCAGGGTTTAAAAATCATTTTTAGTTTTACATCCAAAGATGTATTATATACATTTAAAAATATATATATTGATGCAGTGCTCCAAGCACCCAGACACACGAACATAATCACAGATATATTTTCATTGTGTTGTGAAACAAATGGTTACCCAGAAATTATTAAGTCATTAATCTTTTAAATCAAATTTGGATTTGAGTCATATAAGTGAAAGGAGAAAAACAAAATCTGAAATCAACTACTATTTTTTTTTCCAAACTCCTTTAAGTCAGACATTTCACTCCTCAGGTTTTATGCCAAGCTTCACTTGGGCTGCATGTTTATAGCCCATTTATTAACCCCTACAAAATAGAGGTTGATAGTCAGAAGAGTAACATGACCTTTCCTACAGCATCACAGTTTACAACCCTTTATCATATGGTGCTGTTTCTCTCTGACAGTAAATCACCAACCAACCAGGAGAGCACCTTTGCAATGACAAACAGGAAAAGTGTGTGAGGTTACAAGATGGCTTTGTTCTTAGAGACCCTACAGGATAGAGACCCCAATACCACCAGCCACACCATGAATGCTGATTGACTTTCATGCCCTAGGAAGGAAGAGATTGGAGCACTGACCCATAGCACATAAACATCTGTCTGGGTAAATGATTCTACTCTATTATTACAGTGAAAATAGAACATGGCCGGTGACTTGCAATCAATTTTCAATCATAGCTACAAAAATGGATATCTATCATGGTGATGTAATGCTGAGGATAAAGATCATTCTATCAAGACCTCTCTTTGTGGGAATGCTACAAACCATGGTAAAGTGGTGTTCTCATTCAGTGGCGCTGGAACACTTTTAATAGTGGAGGTGCTGAAAGCCAGCCCCTTTACCCCTGTCTGTCCGCACCCCCCCAGAGCTGGGAGTAGGACCGTGTCTCCGCACAGGGGGGACTCAGACAGACATAAGGGGGCCAGGCTGGGGCCACAGCTGGGGGCAAGTGCAGGGATGGCACCTGGGACCCCAGGCATGGGGCTGGCTGCTGTGACCCCACATAAAACCTGGGGGTGCTGCATCGCACCTATGCTCTCATTTCTCACTGACTGAAAGACAGTGATAGAGTGAGCATCTGTCCTGTATTTCAAGTGGGATCCCTTGTTTAGGGCCAGATATAGCTCCTGTTGATTTGCATGTATTTAAGTCCCAGTGAAGTCAGTGTGACTTAAAGGACATGTTAAATAAATTATATGTTTGAAGTATTCTGTCTAAGCAGGATTCTGTCGACTCTCTGCCATTTTTATGCATTCCTGCCACAGTTACACTGGGTCTTTAAGAGAGGGGTAGAGGTGGGGGGAAGGCGCAATAGACACCATGCTATTTGCCTTTCTAGGCCGCTTTCTGGAATTGAGGTGGGGTGAGTCTTTTCACCTTTCTCTCCCATCCGATAGTTTGGTGTAGTTTACTCCTTTACCATTCTCCCCTGGCAGAGCTACCAGGAAGATGTTCTCCTTTGGTGCGGGTACTTGTTTCCAAACATGGAGATAGTTTGTCCAGCCTTCAAATTACTTTCTGGGTGGGAGTGAACACAGTGTGCTCTAAAGGAAGGCTGGGAATGCTGTTTTGGCCCTTTGATTAGCTGCTGGACCTAACTGTGCTCTTATTCAAATACCTAGTGCTGCTGAGGGCATCTCAGAGAGGTTTAATAATGTGCTGCAAGTGTGGGAGAAGGAAGGAACTCTTGAGAATGCTGCCAGGGACAGTAACTTGTTTCCTACTTTCATGATTTTGTGATTTTTCTTTTAGACATTTTTCATGGGTGTATTTCATAAAAGCTGTTTCTATTTAGTGCTGAGGGAGGCACAAAACTAAAAACAAAGCTGTTCTGAGATTTTCTCCCTCAAAAACTCTTCCACCACCCCTTTCTCCTCCTCCTCCTGTCTGCATTGGCTGTTTACTTATTTTCTGTAATTCTTCTGCTTACTTCGCTCCCACCCCAGCTATCTCCCTCTCCTAGTGAAAACCAAACCCAGGCCCCATTCAAAACCCTTCCCCCACTTTTGAGTAAAACACACCAGGGTCTAATCCTGCAAGTTGCTGAGAACTGTCCATTCCCATCTACACTCTGGCAGTACTCCCACAAAAAGTCCTTAGCTCTCTATAGGAGCAGGCCCTAAATGAAAACTAGGAAATCAAAGGTATTGTATTAACCAGAAGAGAAAATATTTAGCGTCATGTCAATTATACTCCAAGGCCTGTCCTCCTTCCTCAAGGCTGGAGAGTGGGAGCACAGCAGATCGGTGGGGTGATAGTCACACTGACACTATGGCATCGTTTATGGCAGTTAACTTTTGAACTTCAGCTCCCCCTAATTAGCCATACATAAAACTCTGCCTGTGTCCATCCATTTTCTCTGGCCTTATGCTTACTCTGTCTTTTTGTTCTGTGTTTGTCCAGAGCCTAGCACAATGGGACCCTGTTTCATGACTAGGGCTGCTTGGTGGAATAGTAATACAAATAATAATTCTAATATGTCCATCCACAGCCTGATCCAGCTCACACTGAAGTCAATGAGTATGTTTGCACTGATTTCTGTGGGAGCTGGAAAGGACTCCAGGTGAATTCAGAGGAGAAGTCTGACTTGCACTACAGTGCAGTAAACCCCCTTGAAGGTTGAAAATGTCTCTAGCTGCCTAGTTGATTAATTGCAGTTTGTGCAAACACTTGTATGTTGGTACATACACATTCTTGAAAAGGCACAGCCTAAACTAGGGGGGAAAAAGTTACAGACTGAATGCAATTCCTTTAGTATAATTAGCTGACATTTTAAATAGAAACCCTTTGATTGAGAAAGGAGATAAATTAATACACCCACCCCGAGGCAAAGAAATAAAGAGAATACTAGGCAAAGACTGATTAAACAGAGAAAAGAGTGTAAAAGCTCAGAGCTCAGCCGCACTTTGTAGGCACAGCACTCTCCTGTGGACTGATGCAGAGCAATCCTGCTCCAGGGTGGTACCAGGGCTTATTCAGTCTGAGGGAGGTATACTACTTCGCTATGCTTGCCAGCTTCGACACTGCTTTAGAGAGTGCACCTTATTCCCACGCACAAGGCTGGCCAGCGCAAGGGGGGTGGATTCAGAGCTATGACTCCACCTCTTTGGGTCATCTTGTTTTGAAAGGGATGCATGTGTGTGTGGAGGGAGGGAGAGAAAATAGGGAAGGATCAGCTTCTCTGCTTCCTTGTGTATAGGAACTACCATTTTATGTGGCCATTACAGAACCTCAACAAGGGGGGAGAGTGTTCCTCACACCCTCCACCCCACTGTGCACACACATAGGTGCCAGGCAGAGTTTGGACCTACATTACAGAGGTCAGGGATTAGCAGTACTGTATGTCTAAGTGTTCAAAACCCAGGAATCAGGCCTGCTGAAAAATCAGGAGATTTAAAAATAAAAGATGAGGTGGCTTTTGGACCATTAAGGGTCACATTTTCAAATGCCTCAGCACTCCCAAGGACTAAAAGTGTATTTAAAATAAATGAATGCTGAACTTCCCACAAAATGACCTGGCTCTAACTGGCGCTTTAAGAAAGCCACCAAATATTATGAGATGCATGATTTAAAACAAAGCAAAACCACACCCCAAAAACAATGGCAATACTGGTGTACACTAGCAAAAGGTCAGGGGCCTAATTCTCTTCTCACTTGCACTGATGTAAATCAGGAACAAATCCACCATAGTCAATGGAGTTACATCAGTGTAAAACTGGTGCAAGAGAACAGAGAAGTAGGCACTCTGTGCTTAACTTACTTCCAGTCCTACTGTGGTTTTCAAAGTCTTAGAGCCAAATCCTGCTCTCACTTGGAATGCTGTAAATCCAGAATAACTCTGCTGAAATCAGTGACCATGGTCCTATATAAGGTAACACATGCCCCCAGAATTGTAGTATCTGAGCCCCTCACACTCTTGCATGCATTATCCCCACAACACCCCTGTGGGGTAAGGAAATATCACCTTCCCCATTTTACAGATGGGGAACTGAGACACAAAGAAACTGTGACAGGCTGTATTCCTGTATTCACACCTTGTACAAGGATTATTACAATAGTGTGTAAAGTACACAGTGTAAGGTATTATTAGTTTTAAAATGATTTACTGATCAGTATTGTCCTGATAACATGTATCAACACTGTATGTGAAGTTATAAGATTCCATGATGTGGTGTTAATACAGTGAAAGCAGAGTCAGGATGAGCTCTACCCTGACATCTGGTGGTGAATTATGGGAAGTGTGGAAAGAATTTCAGAAAGTGTGAAATCTCAGGTATTTGCATGGGCAAACCCATCATAGCCCAAGGCAGACTGAGATGGTTATTTTGACAGCTCTGGGATCCCCAATTTCTTTGTTATTGGGGCAGGATAAATAAAGTGTTGCCACCTGATTATGTGAATGAGGAACTACGAGACTGCTTTATGACAGAGATGTATCAATATAACTGAAGTGACACTTGCTAGACAAGGGACATGGGTTCCAAAACCCAGTGAATTGAGAGAGGTTGGGGGCTGGTGTGTATCTAATAGTATGAGCCCCCTTTTGAGGGCCTGGAACACCCATTGCACATCCTTTTCTCTCCACTGTAAAAGAGAAGAGCTAATTTTGATTCCACTAGGAGTCCATCTCGAGACTGCTGAGCTGAATTCATGTTGGGCCAATGGTGCACCAGCCCCAGAGCTCCCCTACTAAGAGCTGAAATCACTGAAGGAGCTCAGCTGAGATCACTGAGTGCTGTGTTAACTAGTGGGGGAGCCTGAAGACCTATCATTAAGCGGCTGGCAGAGTGGAGCATTTGCAGCACGTTGGAGCAGCCCATGGAACAGTGAGCGGAGTGAAGCGGGTTGTAGGGACAGCTGGAGGAGCGGCACAGCTGGTGTAGTGGAGCTGGTCGTGGTGAAGGCTGCAGCAGAACTCCACAGAGAGGCGGAGCAGTTGGCCCTGGCCCATGTAAGGTGCCCCTTAACACCCTATGTGGACTTCCCCCCCCATTTCCACCCAGGCTGGGAGGGTAAAACTCTGCAGATAAACTTTTGAATTCTGGGGTGGCACTGACCAGAGACTTTTGGGTTGTTGGAATTTGGGGTGATTGGGCTTAAGACCCTAAGGGGGAAAGGACATTGCCAAACGTACTTGGAGGTGGGTTTTTGCTTATGGTTTGTGTTATAATCCTGTTTGTGGTGTTTCTCCAATGGGATGCTGCATTGTTTCCTTCCTTTATTAAAAGGATTTTGCTACACTCAGACTCCGTGCTTGCGAGAGGGGAAGTATTGCCTCCTAGAGGCGCCCAGGGGGTGTGGTATGTAAGTGTCCCAGGTCACTGGGTGGGGGCTCGAGCCGGTTATGCATTGTGTTATTGAAACGGAACCCCTGGATACTTAACCCGGCCCTTGTTGCTGCCAACTCAGAGGGGCAGAAGGGTTACAACAGCATTGCAAACTGAGGTTGTCAGGCAGGTCTGTCTCAAACAAAGGAATGTGTGTTCTGCTTAATTTGCTTCAAGCAGTAAACAGAGCCATCAAGTGGGAAGGGAAACAAAGGGTACTCAAACAGATAAGAAAAAAGCAGCAGGGAACCTCCTTCCCCATCGACTTTGTCTCCTGCTACCCAGCTGGAAATATATTTTTTTCAAAATGGGACAAACTACAAAAAGGAGGGACAAACACCCCAATGGACCCATCTCTCTCTCACTGCCTATCACATTATCTGTGCCAAAAGCAACAAAGGAAACCTTTGTTTGACTGTGGGAAAATGGGTCCTGATCTAAGAGATTTTGTCAGTAAGACTGCTGAAATCACATGGTGAAAAAAACCATGTTAAATTCAAAGTAAAGTTAAGTTAGGCACCAGGAGCATTTTATCTTTATTTTTCTTGTCACCTTTTCTAACTTATGCCTCATTACTTGTATTCGCTTAAAATTGCTCTGTAGTTAATAAACTTGTTTTATCTAACCCAATGTGTTTAAATTGACTAGGAAACTCATTTGGGGTGGCAAGTTGTGTGTATATTATTTCTATCAAAGAAAACAGACTTTATATAACTTAACTTGTCCAGGAGAGGGCTGGTCAGTACAGGACATAGATTTTCCCCAACAAACATGAGACTGGGGGTGTGTTGGGCTTACCCTGTGGTATAATCATGGCTGGTGAGAGCCAGAGTGTAACCCAAGTGTGGCTGGCAGGCTGCAGTTACACACAAACACTCAGGGTGTTGCTTGCATGCTGAAAGCATTGTAAGGCAACCAAGTTTGTTGGGCAGGATGACACAGCTGGTCTATAGTTTGGAGTGAACCTGGTATGTCACAGACACTAAGTGACTTGCCCAAGCTTACAAGGTGGTGGCAAAGCAGGGAATTGAATCTGGGTGTCCCAAGCTTTAGGCTAGTGCCCTAGCCACGGGATCATCCTTCTTTTTCCCACCATCTCATTGTGCCCTGCCTCTGTTTGCACCAGCCTATCCAGAGCAAGGTCACATTCCCACCGCACTCTCAAAGAAGTAGTCTCCCTCTGCAGGAGAATGCCTCCTCTTACGCCACTCTCCGGGGCACAACTTTATTCATAATCACTGGTGCAATATGGCCTGGGATTCTTTTGTTGAGGGTGGGAGGAACTCACAACAATCCTGCAGTTTAAAAGAATCTCTTGAGCTGGAAAAAAAAACCCTTTGTCTCAGTTGTGTAACTGTCATCAACATGATCCTTGTTTTAACTGGGTGTAGCTCATGTGAATCAGTGCAGTTCCACTGAAGCCAGTGTTACTTATACCAATCAATAGCTAAAGAACTGGCTCAATGTTATTGTTGCTACAAAGTCAGCAAAAACATTTTAATTGCTTTTTTGTAGGTCCTGTAAAAATAGTGACAAAAATTCAAAATACTACATATTCACTTTTTCACTATTTATAATCACCATCATCACACCACCACCACATTTTTTTAAGTTTCAATTGAATTGTCTAGAAATTAAGTAGAAGTAAATTGAATAGCCATATTATCTTATTGCTGAAAAACAAGTCTTGTCACCCTACCCCTGTGCTATTTGTTACATCAAACCTAAAGTTTGTTTGTAAATTTTTCAGGGTAGAATATCTGTATATTTGTCCTGTAAAGTACCTTTTTAAACACTAAGCAGAAAGTGTTACTATTTAAAGGGGGAGATTTTCAAAGGCATAAGTGTGTGAGAATTGGGAACCTAACTCCCATGCGTGCCTTTGAAAATCTACCCATAAAGTTAGAAAGTAGATTCAATATATAGAATCTTGGCATGCTCCTTTCAATTATAGGAAGGAAAAAAGTATGTTAATAGCTTCAGAAATCTATTGTGCGCCTATGATTTAAAAAAGGATTAGAGTTTGTTTCATTTTTTCATTTGTCAATGGAAAAGTGCATTTGAATATCCTGAAAAAAAAAATCAAATAAACCTCACATGTATAGAATTTTGTTTTACACCAAAAATGGTGTAAGATTTGTCAAAGGCAGAATATCAAAAAACAGAACCCTACCAAAACAACACAGTTTTCCCCCGGAGAGAAGAAAAGAGAACAGCCAACATGTGACAGATGCTGAGCAATAGGACTAATGCTCTACTGTACTGAGCTTGGGTACCACACTGGTGAGCATGGTATACAAACCTACATAGAATTTAGTGTTTGATCAGATGAGGAATCACAGTGCAAATGTACTGGTCCAGTGGACCATAACTGCTCATATGGAGCCATTAAGGGCCATAATATCAATAATCTGCATGCTAATGAGTCAGAAATCTTCAGATTAAAGATTACCCAACTGAGCTCTGAGACAATGGGCCTTGACTGCTCTATTACAGTCAAATTTGTCAACTGAGTATTCTTTGATCGGTTTTCTGTGCATCCGTCACTGTCACGGAGAATGAGGGGGCGCCTTAGAAATCCCCTATATTTCAGGAGTGGAAAAAACAAACAGTCTCATGCACTTATTTGTTTTATGATAAAGTCTACAGGTAGAAATAAGGACTGTGTCTAGAACTGGCCGTAGGACAACATTTCACAACAACTTTTGGGGGGGTGAAATTTGTTTGTTTCACATTAGAATAAAAAAAATGACCATTTTACAAAACATTTGTGTCAAAAAATTGTTTTCTACTCATAATGCTCAGGTTTCTGATTCTGCTGTCTTTCATCAGAAGTAACGAGCAAGTCCTTCTGGAGAAAAGCTTAATTGACACCGTATTGGTGAAACTATTTGGATTCAATGAAACAGCATATTTCAGCGAAATACATTGAGTTTGAAAAGTGTTCCAACCAACTCAAATTGTGGCCCCCATTGTGCTAGGTGCTGTACATACACAATAAAAACCCCTGCTCCAAAAAGATTAAAATCTAAATTGACCAAGAAAGGAAGTGTTGTTATCTGTTTTACAGAGGGAGAACTGAGAAAGAGATTAAGTGACTTGCCCAAAGTCACACAGGAAGTCTAAGGTTCATTTTCCAGCTCTGCCAGAGTCGCTGCCCAATGCTTTAACCACAAGAGCATTTCTTTTCTCTTCAGTCTTCTATTTGCTTTGCAAACCAAACCAAATCTAATATCAAATTATAATAATGGTGACACTGCATTCCAGGGAAGCGAGACAATTTAAGATTAAGGCTGCAATTTTTTCCTCTCCTCCCCCATGTCTGCTCAAACTTTGCAGATGTCTCTAAACACTTAGCGACTCCCTATGGTACACAGATTGTATATCAGCACCCCAAGGGGAACCTAATTCTGACTGTTGCTGTGTTGTTATGGGCTTAAGTCAGATCTTTAATCCAACATTTGTAAAACAGTATGTGGGATTTTAACTGTTACTTCCAATAAAAATCAATGGGAGTCATGCAACTCTGAGAATTGAGAGAATAAGATTTTCTGAACGACTTCAACATGGTACTTATTACCAATCTATAGTACTTTTGGGCTCAAGTAACAGATTTCCTCCTTCCCAGCAGAAATTTGTTGAAACTGCAAAATGATCTCCCACATTTTAGCTAAACAGCTGGTTAAATAACTCAGAGTCAGGCTGGAGAAACCTGTATTTTGCCATTTAAGCAACAGATGTCACAGAGAGAGGAACTTTTCAATGGTTTGATTCATGAAGGCCAAAATTTGTTTGTGAGGCAATTTTGGAAGACAAAATTATTCTAACTTTAGGAGGAAGTTATACAAGATTAGTTTATATTGTGTTCTGTTTGTTCATAAGTAGCTAGATGTATCAAAATATTTTTTAAAAGACACCTGTTATCCAAAGATAGCATTGCCCAATTCTGCTGAGGACTTTGTGACTTTGACCAGTATTTTATGGTTTGCTGCCATTTTCAAAATAAAGTTTCTGTGATGCAAATGCTATGGGACTGTCCAACAGACAGGTAGCCCTGGAAAGAGGTGGACACAAAAGTTACAACAGTGATCAATTTCAACAGATAAACTTTTGCTGAAAGTTATATCCCAGTATATTTACCTGCTAAGCGAGGTTGATTTCTGTCACAAAGACTTTAGTTCTTGACGACTGCAGTGATTATCAAGTGCATGATTTTACAAAAGTGGAAGAGTAGGGTTATGCCCAGATTAAAGTAACAGTATTCAGACTTGCCTGAGTCAGCAGCCACAGAAAGAATAGCTTATACCTGTGGAGACTGATTAAATGAGTTTGAAGAAATTTGGAGCCCCTTTTTAGATATATTTGCATAAAAGATGTTGAGATTTCTCAAAGAACGCCAGATCTCTGTTCCACCTAACCCCATCTCCTTTCCCTCCCATCCCTAGTCATCTCTTTCCCCTATATACTTGTGTGTCTATTTTACTGCTGTAAACCCCAACCTAATGATGTAGTGTTGTTGGAGTTTGTATTCTCTGGTTTTGCAGTTTTGAGGAGTTGCATAGTTCTATTGGTGAGCCTGTGATGCGTGCAGTATTTGGAAACATAAACGAGCTGTAAGTCATTTACCTTTTTGAATTTTTTATTGTTTTTATAAAAATCAAATCACACACAAATAAGAATCTCCCGAGATAACCAAATAGGAAATCCAAGCAAATGTTTGTGGGAAAAACATTCCTACCATTAGCACAAAAAAAGGTCTCAACTGAACACATCATAGGAAAAGGCTCTATTGTCATACATAGCAATAGAGCTTATTCACCAAAAAAAAAAAGAAAGAAAAAGGCCCTGTTGGCAGTTGTGGGATCAAGGCACAAAGCTGTCATTCAGAATTGGACAATAGAATGAGTTTTAACCACACATCTTCTGTTGTGAACAAGGAAACGTGGGCTTGAGGGAGAAAGTGTCTGTTCTCTGAGACAATTCTCTCCTTGCTGGTTGCTGTGGACCCCAGTTATCATCCACTTCAGTTTCCAAGACCTTAGTAAACTAGCTGGGTCATCCTCTCTCCTGCCAGTTCTGGCTGCCTCTTCAAGGAAATAAAATAAGATGAACGACAAAGTAAAGCTCTGAACATTTACAGCTGCAAGGTATAAACCAAGGGGTGATTCTTGGGTTATATTTTGAACAAAGATGAAGGCCATTGCTGTGTACTTGCTCTCTGTGAGCATTCTGCACTATATTCTAAGTCTCAGTAAGCAAGGGAGTTACAGTACTGTGTTACCTGAACTTCCTTCAGTTGTCCACTGGCTGCCTATCAGTTTCTGCAAGGAGGGTAAGGGGTTGGTTTTGAAGTATAGAGCCCACAATAGCTTGTGACTTGCCTCTGTGTGATTCCCTTCTGACTCATTGTCTGATACTGCTGCAACTGCTGTCAACAGTAGTACCTGTATTGGAGCAGTGACAAGGTTGGACCCCTCCCCCTGTCTGGGATGCCACCTGATGTGCTGGGGTTTCACTGAGCTCACCTGCTCCACTAGCCTGGGCTCCCTCTCCCTGTTTTGCTGAATCAGGCTCGCTGGCAGCGTGTGCGCGCGCACACACACATACACACACACACGTAGGGATGCACCAGCTGTAGAATCACAGAGTCTGCAAGCAACTCTTTATGGGGAGATTCAGCTAGGAAATTTCCCAGAACTCCAGTGCACACCCCCTTTGGGGAGTAAGCCAAAAATAATATTGTCTTGCGCTGTATAGAAAGATCTGCACAGCACAAGCTCATAAAAATTTACCCTCTCCCTCATTGTGAAGAGAGATATGCACAGCTTCTGCCCCCCACTCCCTGATATTAATTACACAATCTGGGTTATGTTATAAAAAAGGAATAATTTTATTAATTATAAAAGGTAATTGAAGTGATTATAAGGGGTAGCAAACAAAACAAAACAGATTACCAAGCAAAACAAAACATGCATACTAAGCTTAGGATCTTAAAGAAACTAGTTTCAAGAAGTAATTTCTTACCCTAAATGTTGCTTTTGGGGCAGGTTGCAGAAATTCTTGAAGGTTAGCTACTCTGCTTTCAGCTTAATTCTTCAGGTATCTTATTCACGGACCAGATCCCTTTTCCAGCCTGGATTCAGTACTAACTCCTCCTTTCCCTTTGTCCTTGTTCCTTAAGTGTCTCCAGCAGTCATCCTTGGTGGGGATTCAGTGAAGAGTGAACCAAGATCAGCTTACTTCCCACTCTTTTGTTTCCCAGTCTTGACCTCCCGCTTCTTTTAGTGGAAAATTACTAGAAGTTCAAGATGGTGTTTAGTACCAGGTGGCATGACCACATGACCTAGTAGTGTCACAGCATCATCCCAGAATGCCTGTCAGGAAGGAGAGAGGTTAGTATCTTCAAAGTCTTATTGTTTCTTCCTAATGGCACATCAAGGCTAACGGCCTGTTGTCTGGTGGGTGTTTCCCCAAATACACACCCAGTTGTAATTGTTACATATTT
Source organism: Gopherus flavomarginatus (assembly GCF_025201925.1). NCBI lineage: Eukaryota > Metazoa > Chordata > Testudines > Testudinidae > Gopherus > Gopherus flavomarginatus. Next base: position 213,025,543 of record NC_066617.1, on the reverse strand, counting down.
CTGTATCTAAAGTTAGGAATATTGACTGATACAAATTGAGTAATCACATTGAGTAAATTATAAGCTTTCCAATGATACCTTACAAGACCCATCTTAGATAAAATATATCTCAGTTATGCCAGATCCATATCATAAGCATATTTCCATAAAAAATATGGGGTGTAATGTCATAGAAGCCTCATTGGTTTAAGAGAGGTTGCTGCCAAAAGGGCATTCTCCATGAGACATTAGTATTCCTCCCTCTCTTGGGGAGTAATCTCTTTAACCAGCTTGAATCAGTAGACTTTAACCCTTCTGCTTGCCCAGACTTTGAGGCAGAAGGAAGCTGATGAGGGCTGGTGTTCGTGGGAGGATTTATCATTTTAAGATTAATCTTTTGATTGGCTATTTTTTGCTGTGGGGTGAATTTATGCGGCTAAATCCATTTGTGTTTTATCATTTGCCAAAGGCATCCAGAGCCAGGGATGAGTTTATTTTTGTTTTACAGATAAGTTGAAATAAACACTATCCCATCTTTCATTCACAGTATAGAATGTAACATTGCCTGGCTCACTCCCTGTACCTGATCATTAATTCAATGCAGAGGCCCCATTAAGGATCAAAGCCCCATGGTACTAAATACTGCACAGACATAATAAATGCATTCCACAACTGCTTAGCAGTTGTACATAGTATAATAGCACACAGTATGATATGGTCTGGATTAAAGGCCTGATGCTGAAGCTTGCAAAGATCATTCCCTGCCACAAAACACTACACCTGCTGTGGACTGTGCTGAGCAATAGGCAGCTACATGTCCACTTGGACAATGAAGTGAGTTCACCCTAGTTCCTCAAAAACAGACTACCACAAGACTCAGTAGGTAGCACTGATGCTTTTCAATGTTTACATGAGCGACATGCCATCAACAAAGTCATGCATATGAGGATGACCTTGTCCTGGTAACACAAGCAGCCACCTTCAGTGACATCGAGTCCACCTGGAATGGGAACATAAACAACATGGAGGAACATTTTCAGAAATGGAGGCTCAAGCCAAATCCTCACAAAACAACAATCACTGCATTCCATCTTGATAACAGGAACACTGAGCACACCCTGAAAGTGCAACACTGTGTGACATGACCCCACTCCAACCTATCTCAGAATGAAGCTAGATTGCACACCAAACTTACACAACGATATGACGAAGGTAGCTGCCAAGACGAAGACAAGATCAACCTGGTCCAGAAACTAGCAAGCACAAGCTGGGGAGCATCAGCATTATGGACATCAGGAATGGCTACCAATTACATAAGGGCCAAGTAATGTGCATGATATGGACCACAAGTAGCCATACTTGACTTGTTGATGTCCAACTGAACATTGCAATGTGGAGCATCGCTGGAACCCTCGAGCTGACCCCAGCATCTTGGCTGCTGGTGCTGTGACACATCATTCCTCCATCCATTCACCACAATGCCACAGCCCTTTGGGAATTCCAGAGGATTGTGGAAAACAAACATCTCCCCATCCACCAGGACCTTAACAATGTCCCTCATCACAGCTTGAAGTCACATAAGCCCTTTTGGACTCACATGTTTAACCTTTAACAATGCAACTTGCAAGTGGAGTAGCACTTAAACCAAGATCGCAATCCCAGGTTAAAGGTATTGTGGACGCAATTCAACGTTAATGGCCTCCGGGAGCTATCCTAGAATGCTCCCTTGTGACCGCTCTGGACGACACTCTCAACTCCGATGCACTAGCCAGGTGGGCAGGAAAAGCCCAGGGAACTTTTGAATTTCATTTCCTGTTTGGTCACCATCAGCACAGGTGACCGTCAGCACAGTCCACCATCACAGGTGACCATGCAGAGTCCACCATCACAAGAGATCATGCATTCCTAGATTCGCACACAAGCTCCAGCATGGTCTGAATGGGAGGTACTGGATCTCATTGCATGTTGGGGAGACAAGTCTGTTATGGCAGAACTATGTTCCAAAAAAGGAATGCAAATACATACGCTAAAGTCTCCAGGACTATGACCGAAAGAGGCTACTCCAGGGACACAGAGCAGTGTCATACAAAAATCAAGGGGCTCAAGCAAGTGTACCAAAAAGTCAGGGAGGCAAAACGGGCGCTCTGGGTCACAGCCCCATACATTCCGCTTCTACCATGAGCTGCATGCAATTATGGGCGGTGACGCCCACTACCTCACCACTGTCCATGGACACCTGCAAGGGGGGAGTTGCACGGAGCGAGGAGGAAGAGTCATTGGAGGACGAAGAGGAGGAGGAGGAGGAGGAGGACAGTGCACAGGCGGCAAGTGGGGAATCCGTTTTTCCCCCTAGCCAGGAACTATGCTTAATGCTGGAGCCAATAGCCTCCTCCCACTCCCAATGCAGGCTCCTGGACCATGACCCTGGAGAAGGTACTTCTGGTGAGTGATAGCCTGATTGGAGCCACGCATTGGGGGGCGGGGAGGAAACCCAGGCATGCTGGGCTGTTTGCATATAGTTTAAAGGGCTCATCCCTGCTCAGAGCCTCATCAGAGCCATGCGGTGGGTGCGGGGGATGGGGGAGGGGTTGGGTGTTGTGTGAAGTGATCATCTCAGAGACCCCGCAGGCCCTCCTTTATGGCAAACCCACCAGGTATTGCTTGCTATGGGAAAGGGGTCCCAGCAGTTTGAAAACATTGAAATCAAGGTAGAAGAAGCAGAACCCCGCGTGCCCTTAGGCTGCCCGCAAGCTGAATTCTGTTGCCTGGCTGTGTGTGATGGCTTACTCATACCAAACTGTCCCCTTTGTTCTCTGAAATGTATATTTTAAAATACTACCCTCCCTTTTTCTCCTCCCACAGGTGCAAATGTTTCAATGCGGCCCCTATCTATTCCATCCCAGAGGCTAGTCCAGATTAGAATGCAGAAAAAAAAACTTGGGAAGACATGTTTGCTGAGTTCATGCAGTCCTCCTGCACTGATAGGGCCCAGCTGAATGCATGGAGGCAAACAATTGCAGAGTCCTGTAAAGCATTACAGGAACACAGAGAGGAGGGACACGCGCGATGAGAGCAGGCAGGAGGCTATAGTCAAGCTCATGGGGGAGCAAACTGACATGCTCCGCTGCATGGTGGATCTAATGCCAGAAAGGCAGCAAGACCACAGACTGCCGCTGCAATCCCTGTATAACCGCCCTTCCTCCTCCCCAAGTTCCATAGCCTCCTCACTCAGATGCCCAAGAACACAAGTGGGAAGGCTATGGGGACCCACACACACAACCCCAGAGGATTGCCCAAGCACCAGAAAGCTGGGATATGCGAACTTTTGGTTTGGTTTCTGGACTAGTCCTTCCCTCCTCCTCCACCCCCCAACCCAACCCCTCCCCAGTCTACCTTCTAATTTCTCTCAATGCATTGTGAATCAAATAATAAAGAACAGTTTTTAAACAATTTTGATTTTATTTTCTTTCATATATATATAGGGTGTGGGTAACTTCAAGAGAAAGAAACAACTGTCACACCGTACCCTGGCCAGTTTTTGTCCCATTATGCACTGGTAGCTTAACCCACAATTCCAATAGGTGGCAAAGACTGCAGGAACTGTGGGATAGCTACCACAGTGCACCACTCCAACATTCGATGCTAGCCTCGGTACTGTGGACACACTCCGCCGAATTCATGCACTTTAGTGGGGACACACAACACCAAATGTATAAAATTGCTTCCGAAAATTCGAATAAAATAAGTTCAAATTAATTTTGTACTGTAGACGTACCCTAAATCTCCCTTGCTACAAATTAAGCTAATTACTTCTTGTCCTACCTTCAGTGGACATGGAGAACAATTGATCAGTGTCCTCCCTGTGATAGTCCTTAACATATCTGAAGACTTATCAAGTCCTCCTTCAGTCTTTTCTCAAGACTACACATGTACAGTTTTTTTTAAAACCTTTCCTCATAAGTCAGGTTTTTCAAACCTTTATCATTTCTGTTGCTTTCCTCTGGATTCTTTCCAATTTGTCCACATCTTTCCTAAGGCATGGCACTTAGAACTGGACACAGTACTCCCATTCTTACATATCACTCTCCTGTTAATACACCCCAGAACATTAGCCACTTTTGCAATGATACCACATCATTGATTTTCTCTATTTGTGATCCACTATAACCTGAAGATCTTTTTCAGAAGTACCAATGATTAGTCAGTTATGTCTCATTTTGTAACTGTGCATTTGATTTTTCCTTCTTAAGTGAAGCACATTACATTTGTCTTTACTGCATTTCATCTTACTGAATTCAGAACAATTCTCCAATTCATCAAGGTCATTTTGAATTCTAATCCTGTCCTCCAAAGTACTTAAAACCCCTCCCATTTTAGTATCTTCTGCAATTTTTTATAAGTATGCTCTCCACTTCATTATCTAAGTAATTAATAAAACTATTGACTAGTTTGGGACCCAGGACTAACCCCTGCAGGACCCTACTAGATATGCCCTCCCAATTTGACAGTGATAACTACTCTGAATAGTCTTTCAATCAGTTGTGCACTAAACTTATAGCAATTTCATCTAGCCTGCATTTCTCTAGTTTGCTTATGAGAATGTCATGTGAGACTATGTCAAAAATATCTTACTAAAATCAAGGTATCATGGCTACAGCTTCCACTACATCATTAAGCAAGCAGGCTGGCTAACCTAGTGAGGAGGGCTTTAAACTAGGTTCACCGGGGGAAGGAGACCAAAGCCCTGAGGTAAATGGGGAAATGGGATACCAGGAGGAAGCAAGAGCAGGAGAGTGCAAGAGGGGAGGACTCCTGCCTCAGACTGAGAAAGCAAGACAATCAGTGAGTTATCTTAAGTGCCTATACACAAACTCAAGAAGCCTGGGAAACAAGCAGGGAGAACTGGAAGTCCTGGCACTGTCAAGGAACTATGATGTGACTGGAATAACAGAGACTTGGTGGGATAACTCACATGACTGGAGTACTATCATGGATGGATATAAACTGTTCAGGAAGGACAGACAGGGCAGAAAAGGCGGGGGAGTTGCATTGTATGTAAGAGAGGAGTATGACTGCTCAGAGCTCTGGTATGAAACTGCAGAAAAACCTGAGAATCTCTGGATTAAGTTTAGAAGTGTGAGCAACAAGGGTGATGTCGTGGTGGGAGTCTGCTACAGACCACCAGACCAGGAGGATGAGGCTTTCTTCCGGCAACTAGGAGAAGTTACTAGATAGCAGGCCCTTGTTCTCATGGGAGAATTTACTCATCCTGATATCTGCTGGGAAAGCAATACAGTGGTGCACAGACAATCCAGGAAGTTTTTGGAAAGTGTAGGGGACAATTTCCTGGTGCAAGTGCTGGAGGAACCAACTAGGGGCGGAGCTCTTCTAGACCTGCTGCTCACAAACAGGGCAGAATTAGTAGGGGAAGCAAAAGTGGATGGGAACCTGGGAGGCAGTGACCATGAGATGGTCGAGTTCGGGATCCTGACACAAAGAAGAAAGGAGAACAGCAGAATACAGACCCTGACTTCAGAAAAGCAGGCTTTGACTCCCTCAGAGAACTGATGGGCAGGATCCCCTGGGAGAATAACATGAGGGGGAAAGGAGTCCAGGAGAGATGGCTGTATTTTAGAGAATCTTTATTGAGGTTGCAGGAAAAAAACATCACAATGTGTAGAAAGAATAGTAAATATGTCAGGAGACCAGCTTGGCTTAACAGTGAAATCCTAGCTGATCTTAAAACGCAAAAAAGAAGTTTACAAGAAGTGGAAGATTGGACAAATGACCAGGGAGGAGTATAAAAATATTGCTCAGACATGCAGAAGTGAAATCAGGAAGGCCAAATCACACTTGGAGTTGCAGCTAGCAAGAGATGTTAAGAGTAACAAGAAGGGTTTCTTCAGGTATGTTAGCAACAAGAAGAAAGTCAAGGAAAGTGTGAGCCCCTTAGTGAATGAGGGAGGCAACCTAGTGACAGAGGAGGTAGAAAAAGCTAATGTACTCAATGATTTTTTTGCCTCTGCCTTCACAAACAAAGTCAGCTCCCAGACTGCTGCACTGGGCAGCACAGTATGGGGAGCTGATCAGCCGTCTGCAGAGAAAGAAGTGGTTCAGGACTATTTAGAAAAACTGGACGAGCACAAGTCCACGGGGCCAGATGCACTGCATCCGAGGGTCCTAAAGGAGTTGACGGATGTGATTGCAGAGCCATTGGCCATTATCTTTTAAAACTCATGGTGATCGGGGGAGGTCCTGGATGACTGGAAAAAGGCTAATGTAGTGACCATCTTTAAAAAGGGGAAGAAGGAAGATCCAGGGTACACAGGCCAGTCAGCCTCACCTCATTCCCTGGAAAAATCATGGAGCAGTTCCTGAAGGAATCAATTCTGAAGCGCTTCGAGGAGAGGAAAGTGATCAGGAACAGTCAACATGGATTCACCAAGGGCAAGTCATGTCTGACTAATCTAATTGCCTTCTATGAGGAGATAACTGGGTCTGTGGATGAGGGGAAGGCAGTGGATGTGTTTATTCCTTGACTTTAGCAAAGCTTTTGATACGGTCTCCCACAGTATTCTTGCCAGCAAGTTAAAGAAGTATGGGGTGGGTGAATGGACTATAAGGTGGATAGAAAGCTGGCTAGATCGTCGGGCTCAACGGGTTTTCATCAATGGCTCCATGTCTAGTTGGCAGCCGGTTTCAAGTGGAGTGCCCCAAGGGTCGGTCCTGGGGCCGGTTTTGTTCAATATCTTCATTAATGATCTGGAGGATGGCGTGGACTGTACTCTCAGCAACTTTGCAGATGACGCGAAACTGGGAGGAGTGGTAGATATGCTGAAGGGTAGGGATAGGATATAGAGGGACCTAGACACATTAGATGTTTGGGCCAAAAGAAACCTGATGAGGTTCAACAAGGACAAGTGTAGAATCCTGCACTTAGGATGGAAGAATCTCATTCACTGTTACAGACTAGGGATCGAATGGCTAGGAAGAAGTTCTGCAGAAAAGGATCTAGGGGTTACAGTGGACAGGAAACTGGATAGGAGTCAACAGTATGCCCTTGTTGCCAAGAAGGCTAACGGCATTTTGGGCTATATAAGTAGGAGCATTGCCAGCAGATTGAGAGAAGTGATCATTCCCCTCTATTCGGCATTGGTGAGGCCTCATCTGGAGTACTGTGTCCAGTTTTGGGCCCCACACTACAAGAAGGATGTCAACAAATTGGAAAGAGTCCAGCGGAGGGCAACAAAAATGATTAGGGGGCTGGAGTACATGACTTATGAGGAGAGGCTGAGGGAACTGGGATTGTTTAGTCTGCAGAAGAGAAGAATGAGGGGGGATTTGACAGCTGCTTTCAACTACCTAAAAATGGGGTTCCAAAGAGGATGGATCTAGATTGTTCTCAGTGGTACCTGATGTCAGAACAAGGAGTAATGGTGTCAAGCTGCAGTGGGGGAGGTTTAGGTTGGATATTAGGAAAAACTTTTTCACCAGAAGGATGGTGAAGCACTGGAATGGGTTACCTAGGGAGGTGGTAGAATCTCCTTCCTTAGAGGTTTTTAAGGTCAGGCTTGACAAAGCCCTGGCTGGGATGATTTAGTTGGGAAATGATCCTGCTTTGAGCAGGGGGTTGGACTAGAGGACCTCCTGAGGTCCCTTCCAACCCTGATATTCTATGATTCTATGATTAACTCTGCCAAAGAAAGAAATTAAGTTGGTTTGGCATGATTTTGTTCTTGATAAATCCATGATGACAAGCGCATGATGACTATATCACGTATCATCTAGATGATTACAAATTGATTGTTTAATAATTTGTTCCTGTATTTTTCCAGCTACTGAAGTTAAGCTGACTGTCCTCTTAGTACCCATCTTGAAAAAGGGGAACAATGTCTGCCTTTCTCCAGTCCTTGAGACTGCACCCATCCTCCATGAGTTCTTGAAGACAATTTGCTTCAGCTAGTTCCTTAAGTATGCTAGGATCAATTTCATCAGGCCCTGCCAACTTGAATGCATCTCATCTATCTAAATATTTTTTAATCTGTTTTTTCCTACTTTGGATTGCATTCCAGTCTCCTGAATCCAATTTAGTGCTCCATCTACTAGGCAACATTGACTCATTTCATATGAATAATATTTACTATGAGGTTTCAGCACCTACCTTCATCATTCTAGCAAGCAAGACGTGATGCAAAATATACCACATTTAGAGAGAAAACACTGGTAAATAATTTAAAGCCAAATTGGTGTACTCTTCCATTAAAAATACTGGATAAATAATTTTCTTACTTTTATGCATAGTTCTAGGACACAGCCCTCAATGTCAGGGACATGGTGAACTAAAATGGTTACTGCATATATTGTTATTCTTCACTTTACTAATAAAACAATGGCTCAGTTTTGAGAGAAGCCACTTTACTGTCATCTATTGCAGTTGTTCTCAACCAGGGGTACATGTACCCCTGGGGGATATGCAGAGGTCTTCCGGGGTATATCAAATCATCTAGATATTTGCCTAGTTTTACAACACACTACATAAAAAGCACTAGTGAAGTCAGTACAAACTAAAATTTCATACAGATAATGACTTCTTTATACCTGCAGATACCTAATAAACTGCTCATATACAGCAATTCATAAAGGGTGAAATTCATCCTTCTGTATAGAGGAGCCTATGCACTGCTTAAGTTCCACTGAAATCTTCAGAATAGAACTTAATAGGGACTGAAGTGTAGCATAGGCCTTGTGCTGCCCCTCTGCATGGAGGGGAGTGGTGAAAAATCAATGGACGCGAATCATTTAGTTTTGACCCAATTTTAACACAATCCACCACTTCTTCACTTGATATCGCAGTAATTTTAAAAAAGCCAACACATTTTTACTTCACAGCCAGCAGTTACAGTATTTTCTGTTAAATTCTTTGGGTTTTTGTATTCATTCAGTAATATCTTCCAAAGACAAATGCATTCATTATTCAAATCATGCTGTGTTATTTCTTTAAGAGCCATGGCAAACCCATGTATACAGAAAATCCAGCATCAACACATAGAAGTCTCAGAAACAGAACAAGGATTCGGATGATCATTAATATATGAAAAAAATAGCATGTCAAGACCAGTATTTTAGCAGCTCCAGCAATAGGCAAACATTGCAATTTACAGTAAATTCTAAGCAATTCAATCCACCAATAATGACTTTCTATGATGAAAAGCACAGAACCCCTTCCTCATTAAAACCAAAACTATAAAGTTCAGTAGACAAACAGCTCATAACATCAAAGGCCTTTTGAAGATTAATACTTTGACTAAAATTACCAGATATTTGTTTGGAAGCAAATGACATAGAAATTCATTACATCTGTAGCCATTTTCACTTATCAGAAATATGTTCTTCATTTACAACAGTCTCTGGATAACTAGTTGCTGCCTTATTACTGCAAATAATACAGGTTTTTGCTTGCTAAAATTTTTGGGGTCAGGGCGAGTCTCTTTTAGGGGAAATCTTCTGAATCTCAAATGAGTTGTTTCAAAGATATTCTGTTACTAAGAGTCATCTGAGTGGAGGCATTTGTAGGAAAAGCCATAGAGAACTGTTGCAGCTGTGTTATATTAAAGGAAGAGAATTTAAATGGAAAATTTCATACTTTGCAGAAATTTGATTGCCTATTTTTTCTATGTAGATTTCTCATTAAAGTAGCTACAGCTGCTACACTGAAGGTATGTTTTTGCTGTTGATGATTGTGGTGATAGTGCCGGTGCTATATGTTGAATTTAATATTTCATTTTGATGCAGAATAGCAGAAAACATTTACAGATCTATTATTCTCCATTTATTAGGAAGAAGTAAACACTTGCCCCTCAAGGCTGTGCCTTTTGTTCAGACAATATAAACTATCTCTTGGAGTCAAGAGGTTAGTTGCTTGGATTCAATGACAAGGGATTCAGTACAGTTGATTAGACCTGTCCTCACCAAGAGGCGTTATTGTATGCAGGATAAATTATTGCAGATAATTCGTCTGGGGCCATAAAAATAATTTATACTACACAAACACACAAAAAAAAAAAAAAAAAAAAAAAAAAAAAAAGAAAAGAAAAGAAAAACACTTTGGGGAAAAAATGTAAAGTGTTTTTATTAAGTTGTGTTAGAACTCTACAACCTGGTAATTCTGGGATCTTTTCTTTTATAATTAGTGTTGGGACATGAATAGATCATAAATTCTCCATCATCAAATCTCATGGCTTTAGAGCTATAATAGTTACATTTCTTCACTGAAGCCAAAATAATCCCTGAACTGTTGTCAAATGCTTTATGTTTTGAAATTTGGGGCTTATTAGTGCTAACAGGATAATCCTATATACTATTTGTGGCATACAGAGTGCCACAGGCAAAACATTCCTGGGTTACAATAATTTAAGAGCCAAAAATAATTTTAAAATCTCAGCTGTCTATATATTTTATGCTCTTTACTTCTTTATGATTTTCACCACAAGGCCAGGATCATTGTCGGAGACAGGTTTCCCTAAAAGAAGACCCTCTCTTTCCATAAGTATAGAATAAGTATGAGAGTTATGGTTTGGACTAAATGTTATGGGTCAGATATAGTTGTTGCCTTCCTTTCAGGATAAACATAAAGAACTCATTGTAAATAAGTGGTTGAAACACAGCAGCAGCACCCAAAACACAGGACCATGAAAAAACTTGAGTTGAAGCTTAGCCATGTGGTCTAAGGGCATGTCTATGCTACAATACAAGATCGATTTTATGGAAGTTGATCTTTAGTAACTGATTTTATACAGTTGATCACGTGTGTCCCCACTAAATGCAGTAAGTCGGTGGAGTGCGTCCTCAATACCACGGCTAGCACTGACTCACGGAGTGGTGCACTGTGGGTAGCTATCCCACAGTCCCTGCTGCCTATTGGAATTCTGGGTTAAGCTCCCAATGCATGATGGGGCAAAAACATTGTTGCGGGTGGTTTTGGGTTCAAGTCGTCAGTCTCCCTTCCCTCCCTCCTTGTAAGCAACGGCAAACAATCATTTCACACCTTTTTTTCCTGGTTATCCGTGCAGACGCCATAGCACGGCGAGCATGGAGCCCGCTCAGCTGGACACTGCTTTTATGAGCATTGCAAGCACCTTGTGCATTATCCTAAAGTATGTGCAGAGCCTAGCTAGGAGCCACCAGCACGAGGAAGATTGTGAGAAGAACATGGAAACAGATGTTCCTGAAAGCACGGGGATGTGGCAATTGGGACAGCATGGCAGCAGTGGGGCTGGTTGATACAGTGGAACGCCAATTCTGGACTCGGCAAACAAGCACAGACTGGTGGGACTGCATAGTGTTGCGGGTATGGGATGATTCCCAGTGGCTGTGAAACTTTCGCATGTGTAAGACCACTTTCATGGAACTTTGTGGGTTGCTTTCCCATGCCCTGAAGTGCAGGAATACCAAGATGAGACCTGCCCTGACAGTTGAGAAGAGAGTGACGATAGCCCTGTGGAAGCTTGCAACACCTGACTGCTATCGGTCTGTCGGTAATCAATCCAAAGTGGGCAAATCTACCGTGGGGGCTGCTGTGATCCAAGTAGCTTGGGCAATCAATACCCTTCTGCTAAGAAGGGTAGAGACTCTGGGAAATGTGCAGGTAATAGTGGATGGCTTTGCTGCAATGGGGTTCCCTAACTGTGGTGGGGTGATAGACAGAACACATATCCCTATCTTGGCACTGGACCACTTTGCCAAAGAGTACATAAACTCAATGGCATTGCAAGCACTAATGGATCACAAGGGTCATTTCACCGACATCAACGTGGAATGGTTGGGAAAGGTGCATGACGCTCGCATCTTTCGGAACCCTGGGATGTTCGGAAAGCTGCAAGGAGGGACTTTCTTCCCAGACCAGAAAATTACCATTAGGGATTGTAAGGAGGCGCCCTGGGTCCCCGCCGCGCCTGAGGGGGACGAGCCAGAGCAGGCGCCTCAGTGGGCGGAGTCAGCACGGCCTGTCCCCGCCCCCCGGAAGTCAAGGGGCGGGACAGGAAGTATAAAAGCCCGGCTCCAGCGCTCAGTTGGAGGCAGGCTGCCTGAGAGGACAGACGCTGGTACCCGGGCTCCCGCCGGGCCGGACCTGCCCCGCGCCCACTACCCAGAGGAGCGCTGGCCTGACCTGCCCCACGCCCACTACCCGGAGGAGCGCTGCCCAGACCTGCCTCGCGCCCACTACCTAGAGGAGCGCTGGCTGGACTTGCCTCAGACCCAGTACCGGGAGGAATGTCGGCCTGATCTGCCGTGTGCCCGATACCCCGAGGAGTGGCCTGAGCTTCCTCCCGACCGGTACCCGGAGGAACCTATGGTCTGGGACGCACCAGACGACGCCGGCAAGAACCAGGTACCCAGAGAGGGGGAGGTTGGAAGTGGCCCGGGGGTAGCCGACCCTGGTTTGGCTCCGGAAGAGCCCGAACCCATGTCAGTGTGTTGCGGCCAGGATCCCCACTGACCGCAGCGGGTCTTGACCGCTGCTAGGGCCCCGGGCTGGAACGCAGTGGAGTGGGAGGGCCTGCGTTCCCCCTGCCACCCGTAACCGGGTTGCAGACTCCCCCTCTTCCCGCCTATTGCCACTGCTCTGCCATGACCCAAAGGGCCAGAGCTAATTAGACTTGTGTTTGGTGCCCCGCCCGAACCAAGGGCTGGGCCCCGTTGACTTTTCCACTGCTCTGCCCTGACCTAGAGGGCCAGAGCTAAATTAGACTTGTGTTTGGTGCCCGCCCGAACCAAGGGCTGGGCCCCATTGACTTTGCCACTGCTCTGCCCTGACCCAAAGGGCCAGAGCTAATTAGACTTGTGTTTGGTGCCCCGCCCGAACCAAGGGCTGGGCCCCGTTGACTTTGCCATTGCTCTGTCCTGACCCAGAGGGCCAGAGCCAATTAGACTTGTGTTTGGTGCCCCGCCCGGACCAAGGGCTGGGCCCCTTTGACTTTGCCACTGCGCTGCCCTGACCCAGAGGGCCAGAGCAAACTAGACTTGTGTTTGGTGCCCCACCCGAGCCAAGGGCCCGGGCTGATACTGTGTTTGCTCAGCCCCTGCTAGGGGCCTGAGCCTGAACTATTACTGCCCGGCCTGTCCAAGGGCCTGGGCTGATACTGTGTTTGCTCAGCCCCGCTAGAGGCCTGAGCCTGAACTATTGCTGCCCGCCCTGTCCAAGGGCCGGGGCTTATTGACTTTGAGAGCCCCGACCCAGGCTAGAGGGCCGGGGCTCTACCCTGTTTACAGACCTTATACCCCGCTCAATACCTGCCGAGGGGCTAAGCCGACCCGGACTGCAGTGCGTAAGGAGGCACCCTGGCTCCCCGCCGGGCCTGAGGGGGACGAGCCCCGACACAACCGGCTTACAGGGATGTTGAAATGTCAATAGTTATCCTTGGGGACCCAGCCTACGCCTTGCTCCCGTGGCCCATGAAGCCGTACACAGGCAGCCTGGACAGCAGTAAGGAGCAGTTCAACTACAGGCTGAGCAAGTGCAGAATGGTGGTAGAATGTGCATTTGGACGTTTAAAAGGGCATTGGCACAGTTTGCTGAGTAGATTACATCTCAATGAAAGCAATATTGCCATCGTTATTGCTGCTTGCTCCATAATATCTGTAAGAGTAGGGAGGAGACGTTTATGGCGGGGTGGGAGGTTGAGGCAGATCGCCTGGTAGCCAATTTTGAACAGCCAGACAACAGGGCAATTAGAAGAGCACACCGAGGCACGCTGCACATCAGAGAGGCTTTGAAAAACAGTTTCATGACTGACCAGGCTATGGTGTGACAGTTGTGTGTGTTTGTCCTCGATGCAAAGCCACCGCCTTTGGTGAATGTACTTCCCTGTAAGCCAATCCCCCAGCCCCATTTGACCACAGCTGGCACAGGAAATAAAGTCTCTATTGTTCTGAATCCATTCATTCTTTCTTTATTAAAAATAATTGATCACTGATAACACTGAGTAGTAAAAGGAAGCCGGGGTGTACAAAGGGTTTAATAACAGGGTGGGGTGGGGGAGAAGGGAAGGACAAGGCCACATTGCTTATTTTAGCCACACTACACATCAAAGCTGTTTGAATGACAGCCTTCTGTTGCTTGAGCCATCCCCCGGAGTTGAGTGGCAGGGTGCCCGGAGCCTCCCCACCCTGCTCCCCTCCCCCCCACCCCAGCCACATTCTTGGGCATCTGGGTGAGAAGGATATGGAACTTGGCAAGGAGGGCAGGAAGTTATACAATGGCTGCAGCGGTGGTCTGTACTCTAGTTGCTTTTCCTACAGCTCCACCAGATGCCTCGTCATGTTTGTTTGCTCCATTAGCTTCAGCATCTCCTCCTGCCTGTTCTGATCACACTCACTGAAGGCTTTCCTGGCCTCTGTCACTGAACGCCTCCATGCATTCAGCTGTGCCCTCTCAGTGCAGGAGGATTGCATGAGCTCCGAAAAGATGTCATCGTGAGTGCATTTTTTTTTACCTTCTAATCTGCGATAACCTCAGGGACGGAGATGATGCAGGGAGCATAGAAACATTTGCAGCAGCAGGGGGAAGAAAGGGAGAGTAGACTTTTAAGATACATTTCTAAAAACAAAAGGGAGACTCTTTCACAGTGAATCAAGCAATTCATAGCACATGTGTTTTAGGTACAAGATCACATTCTGCCTTTTATATTGCGCGCCTGCCGGTATGGTGACACATTACACATGGCTGGGCAACAGAATTCAGTTTGCAGGCAGCCATGGTAAGCCGAAGGATACGTGAGGTTGGCTTCTTCCGCATTCATAACATGTGTGAAAAGCTTCAAACTACAGTGCCCTCCTTTCCCATAGCAACCAATGCTGGTTGTGTTTGCCGTTTAAAAGGAGGGGCTGTGGTTTTGGGGTGGATGTGCTGCACACCCCTCCCTCCTCGTGTTGCTATTCTCTGGAATGATCCCTTTTAGCCAAGTGAAAACAGCCAAGCATGCCCAGAGTCTAATGTGTCGGGGATCACCAAACAGAGGGGATTACTGTTCCCTTACAAAATTTCCCCTATTTCAACCAGGTAACCATGAACGATATCTCTCCTGAGGCTGACACAGAAAGATAAAGACTGAATGTTGCATGAATGCTACCAAAACCCAGGACCATCCGCTACCATTCTTTTTGCTGGAATGATTCCAGAGCACTTGCTACAGGCCTGGTGTGGTAAAGTGTCCTACCATGAAGGACGAAATAAGGCAGCCCTCCCCAGAAACCTTCTTCAAAGGCTTTCTGAGTACCTCCAGGACAGCTTCATGGAGATGTCCCTGGCGAATTCCCTCTTCATCCCCAGACACTCTAACAGACTTTTCCATTAGCTATACTGGCAGTGAATGCATCCCAATTGCTCAGGGCAAATCAAACATTAAACACAATTGCTTTTAACCCCTGTAGTGTAGTTACAAATATGCACTCACCAGAGGTGCCTTCTCTGCCTCCAGCGTCCAGAAACAACAGGCCCTGGGAGATTATTGGCTCCAGGGTGAGGAAAAGGTCCTGGCTGCCAGGGAGAACATATTTTCAGCTTGCCTGCTGCGCATTCTCCTCCTCCTCCTCCACAAAATCCTCATCCATGTTGCGTGAGGCTGCCACCATGCAGGTGTCCACAGAGAGTGTTGAAGTACGGGTAGAGTTCCCTCCTAGAATGGCATAGAAGTGGCATGTCTGGGGCTCTGACCCAGAGTGACCGTTTGCCTCCTTTATCTTTTGGTAGCCTTGCCTGATCCCCTTAATTTTCATGTGGCACTGCTGTGCAACCCTGGTGTAGCCTCTCTCCACTATGCCCTGTGCGATTTTGGCATATATATATCAACATTTCTTCTTTTCGATTGGAGTTCTGCCTGCACAGATTCTTCTCCCCATACTGCAATCAAATCCAGTGTCTCCCAGTCACTTCATCCTGGAGCTCATTTGCGATTCTGGGACTGCATGGTCACTTGTGCTGCTGAGCTCGCTATGCTGACCAAACAGGAAATGAAATTCAAAAGTTCCTGGTGCTTTTCTGTGTACCTGGCTAGTGCATCGGAGTTGAAAGTCTTTCCAGAGCGGTCACATTGGAGCACTCTGGGATAGCTCCCAGAAGCCAATACCATCGAATTTCACAGCGCTTCATCTACACTACCCCAAATTAGACCCAGGAAGGTCGATTTTAGAACTACTCCCCTCATCGGGGAGGAGTACAGCAGTCAATTTTAACAGCCCTTTAGGTCAGCGGAATGGGGTTGGTTGCATAGACGCATTCATTATAAAATCGACCTAATGCGGCTAAATTTGACCTAACCTCGTAGTGTAGACCAGGCCTAAGGGGTTTCAAATGCAGTAGCTAGGGTTTGGATTGGCGGAACTGCTTTTGTCTAGGTGTGTTTGAGAGATAGAACCCATACTGCCTGCATAGTTTTCTCTTGCTGCTTCTGTCCCTGTGGTCCATCAGTCACAGAAGGCTGGTAACAGGGACCTGAGAAAAAGCTTTTTGGGTACAGAGTGTTGGCTGGCAAGGGGCTTGGAACAGTGAACACAGGAACTTTCTCCTGCAGTTTGTTTTGTATGTTGTTCAGGGAAATGGGATTTTGATGACATTGTTTATTTACAGAGAAATATCTGACTATCACCAATTTCTCCTATTCTTACTCCCTGCCCACAGGTGACTAGCCCTTTTGAAATGGCCACCCACTGAAGAAGCTGCATGCAGCCTGTAGATGAGATGGCAGGATATGCAGAGCAGCTATGGAACATTTCCCATTAATCTTTTTCTTTTGTTGAGGTGGGGTCCAGAGAATAGCAATTTTCAGCCATCTCTCTGAAAATCTACATGCTGCATCACCTGCTAATGGCTGTCCACGTGGAGAGAAAATCCTCTCTTCTCTCCTTTAGCTACAGCTTAGGATGTTTATGCCGACATTCAGACTCTTGATTTTCATAATGATTAGAGCAGCTTCATCATACTCACAGCCAATGGCTCCCAGGAATCTGGGTGTAAGCAGTCCCTCAGCTGGCCTGAGCCTGGCCATGAAGTACACCAAAGAGTTCTCCCTTCCCTGTGCAAAGTATTTCAGGATTGTAGCCAGTCCAAATAGGTGTCACAGTGTGACATTCTAGCCCAATGACAAGACTCCTGTTGACTTCAATAGGGCCATCCCTTTGCTCTGGGCCACTGCCATGATGTTTGCCATCTCCCTATATGCAAACCATCATTATGGCTGTATCTCAGCACGCAGGTTCATGGACAGAAGGACTCATCAACAAGTAGAGTAACACTTCCCCAAATGATGTGCTAGGCAAATGCATGAGAGAGGCATCCTCTCTCTCCCCATCAGTGGAGACTAGAATCACCTTACTTTTGATATTTAAGTCCCTCCTAGGGTCAGAGATTACTTTCAGACTGGATTCCCCACACTATGCTATCCACTGAGCTTTTGGCCAGCAGAGCAGAGCACAACAGTGGTTGTGGCACTAGTACAACTGGACAAAGCTAAGAAGCAGCTGGCTGTCCTGCAAGTAACTCAATGCAATTTCTCTACAACAAAAACCGTTATGGCGTTGTGCCAGCACTGCCCCACTAATTGTGTTCCTATGCGTCTGGAAGCACAGCTGGACAGTCTGAGAGAAGATTTTAAAACCAGCATCCTATCTGTAAGATCAAGGAGGCATTTAGTGATAAGGATGGCAGTATGACTAACAAAGATAAGTGCAAAATGAATTCTTTTCCTATGAGGAAATACCAAGCGATAGCCAATTGATCAGAGGATAATAAGATAAAGGAAGACATGTCCTTAAATTATTTAAGTTACATATAGTATGAGGATTTAGTCCTATTAACATCACTGTAAGTTGGGCAGCTACATCTTCAAAAAACTCTTTGAGAAGTATTTTGTATCTGCACATTGCATTTTGCTCATCTTCTCAAGCACAGAAAGATTATTTCAAGGAAGAAGGGCTCAAAATTGACAAGGACTGTCCTCCAGAAGAGGACAGCATTCAAAACCTGGTGCTCACTCCAGCACACAACAGGAGAGCCTGCCTCAGTGTCCATTCTGCAGAGTCTCCATTAATTCTACACCAAGTTTCTTGACTCACTAATACCCCTCCTTGGGGCCAATTTATTATGGACTACTTGAATTATGATTTTTGTAAAAACCACCCCAAGACAGTCTATTTATTCCATGTATGTGTTTGTAGTCCTAAAATCCAAAGTCATCTCATCTCTCAATACCCCATATATCACTCTCTGGCATTTTCTACCTCACATTTTCAGTCGTCTCCTGTCTTATTGCCAGAACAGTCACCCCAGCCCTTCCAGCTAGAGTGCAACCCAGCGCTTCCTAGTTGGAACCCCCCACCCCCTATTCTGGGAGTGCATCCTCACCAGAGGAGCAGTCATATTTCCCTTTGTCCTGTTAACCTTTTCCAGCTCTCCTCCATGGATACCTCAGGGAGGCAGGTATGCTTCCCTGACATCAGCCCTCAGCTTTACCTTAGAAGTCAGCAAGCAACTCTCTCTGCTGCTCTTCTGCTATCAGCTCTCTCCAGCCCTGGCTCAGGGAGGTAGCCGTCAACTTCTCTACCATAGTCCTGCCTTCAATCTTCCCCAGGAACCACTTTCATCTTCCTTCAGACACCTCCTACAGTCTCTTACATGCCCTTTTCATGACTGACCCCTTGGTCTCCATCTCTCTCCATTTTATGGGCCCACTTAAACCCTACTGGGGGGCAGCTGATGAGACACAGGTGTGCTGGCCTCTCTTAAAGGGCCAGTGCCACCTTTCTTGTGGAATTGAGTGGAACGTTGTCCTCCTTGAGTAAATAAAGAAAAGGTAACAGAAAATTCTTGACTCAAATTCCAGAAGGGGCCAATGTTGAAAAGGGAGGCGGGAAATGTTTGTTTGTGCATCTGAGAACTGATGCAAAGCTCGCTGAATTCAACTGACTATGTTTGAATCAGGTCCTTGTTTGAGAGATTTGTGTTGTTTTTTTTAAAGTATATAATTTCTGCTAGTGACAAGTGACTTCAAAGCTATTGGATAGTAGACCTGAGGGTGTACAATGATGTGTATCGACAGGTCAGCAAAAGGCCTATGCATCACTTAAATTATGTTAGTCATATTTCTCAGCTCCCAGGATTTAGGTGGGGCTTAAGTGGTGCATAAGCCTTGTGCTCGTCTCTGCACGGGGTGAATATCAGCCTCAGTAAACAATTTGTAATGAATAACTTACTGGATGAATTTGATCTCTTTCTGTTTGCAAGTCATTGAGGAGGAGATCACTATTTTCTTAGCTGTATTTATCATTCAGAATTATTTGTTTAATAAATTCCTCAAACACTTCATGGTCTAGAGTTTATTTGTGGCCAGTTTGTTCCAAGTATCTGGTCCAATTTGAGTTGTGTTGTGAACACACTCACCAAATTTCCAACTTCAGTGCCTAGAATTAAGTAGCAAGATCCACACTTAGGCATGTGAACAAATGATACCTCATGTAAGAGCTACAGCTGCTCAGCTTCCCAGAAAAAAACAGGCCAATCATCAACCAGAGGTGCCTAACTTTATTGCTGCCTAACTTTAGGCACTCAGTTTTGAAACATTTGGCTACTGGTTACCTGGTATGTTTCTAATCCCTGACTGGTTGTTTTCTGTTAATATTCTCCAGTATTGCTTACCCCAGGGGTAGGAAAATTTTGGCCCGGGGGCCACATCTGGGTATGGAAATTGTAAGGCGGGCCATGAATGCTCATGAAATTGGGTTTGGGGTGTGGGAGGGGGTGAGGTCTCCGGGATGGGGCTGAGGGGTTGCCATGGCACGCACAGAGTGAGGCAAACCCCTGACTCCACTCTCTGGCTGGAGCGTTGGAGCAGGGCAAGCCCCAGACCCTGCTCCCCACTGAGCGCTTAAGGGCCAGATTAAAATATTTGGAGAACTGGATGCAGTCACCTCGGGCCATAGTTTGCTCACTTCTGGCTTACATTTTATGTTTTGTACCAATATCCCTGTGAGTAAACTCCTCTGGCAGAATATTCACAGAAAACAAACGACGTGGTGCAGACAAAAGTAAATTCTCTTGAATATGCAAACAAATACGTACTGACATTTTTGCAGCACTCCTCCAGCTCTGATAATGGAAATTTTCCTTTAAATCAGGTGGTTTTGAATTTTAGATCAAGTGTTCATGTCCCAGCAGGAAATGGATTTCCTCATGACAGTAAGAATTAGGCGACTGAAAAAGATTGTCAGCTAATGTTCGGCAAATTGAACTACTGTAAGGTTAATGGTACCATGCAGGTTCCTACTGTTTCTTTTTCTGAATTAAATCAGCTAAATGAGTAAAGTCCCATTCTTTCTATGTCTTTCCTCAGAAAGGGTTTAATCCTGCTCTCAGTAAAATCAATAGCTAAACTCCCCTTGATGTCAATGGTACAGGATCAGGCCCCAAATAAGCGTCAATTTACAAAAACAAAAATGCAAGTGAAAGTGTTACCACTCTCACAGGTAGACTAGCAAGCTGCAGATACATGTTGGATGGAGTCCATTGCCCTTGATGGGAGCCAACATAATTCAGAAAGGCTCCTTGTCATAAACAGATAGTTAAGGGTTAATGTCTCTTTAACCTGTAAAGGGTTAACAAACAGGGACCCAAACACCTGACCAGAGGACCAATCAGGAAACAAGATACTTTCAAATCTAGGTGGAGGGAAGCCTTTGTTTGTGAGTTTGAGGTTTGTGCATTGTTCTCTCTGGGTCCTGGACGGGACTAGAGGTGCAACCAGGTTTCTGCCAATCTCCCTGCATCAGTCTCTTATCTATTCAGAATAGTGACTAAGTAAAAAGGCTGTTATAGTCTTTTAACTTGTTTTTCTTTATTTGCAGATGTGTACTTGCTGGAAGTAGCTTAAATTGTATTTCTGCTGGAAAAAGCTTCTTTCTATTGTTTATAAGCTAAAAAAAACCCCTGTATATTTACCATCTTGATTACAGAGACAATTTTTATGTTTTTCCTTCTTTATTAAAGTTTTCCTCGTTCTTTAGAATCTAATTGATTTTTTGGTTATCTTTTGTAAGACTCCAGGGAAGGGAGTCTGCACTCACCAGGGAATTGGTGGGAGAAAGGAAAGGGAGGAGGGAAGAAAAACCTGCTCTCTGCGTTTATCTCTGTATCTCTCTCCGGGGAAGAAGGGAGGGGGAAGGTAACATTCCTCTTGGGGTGGTGATTCAAGAAGTTGAATCACGGTGGTCTCCTAGTGTACCCAGGGTGGGAAAGAGCTGGGAGGAAGAAAGGAGGGGGAAGGGAAATGGTTCATTCCCCTTGGTTGTGAGACTCAAGGAATCTGGGTCTTGGGGGCCCTCAGGGAAGGGTTTGGGGGACCAGAGGGTATCAGGCCCTGGAATTCCTGATTGGTGGTAGCACTACAGAATCTAAGCTGGTAATTAAACTTAGAGGACTTTATGCTAGTACCCATATCCTGGACGCTAAGGTCCAGAATTGGGAATTATACTATGACACCCCTCCAATACAGAGGGAGGTGTAAAAGTCAGTAAGTAGGTCAGGTTTGTGTTTTGATTTGCTACTCTTCCTTAGTGACTCTTAAATGCATCTTTAAGTCCCATCTACACTGAACTTTTAAATCATGCTAGGAGATTGCTTTGAAACTGAATTTAAACATACTTCTAGCTAAACAAGTGTGTTCTTGGAAACTGTAGAAACTATTTTTATACATCGCTTTTAAATGGCCTTGGCCCCCTGACAGGTTAAAACCAAGGCCAAGGTTTTTAAAAAAGGTACTAATGATTTTGGGTTGCCTCCATTTTTGGGTGCTTAACTTGACACACCTTAAAGAGGCTGACTGATGGAGAATCAAGAACTTAGAGCTTTCTCAAACTCAGGTTCCCTTAAGCAGTCTCAAGTTGGGCACCCAGAAATTGAAGAATGCTGAATCACTAGTCACTTGGTCTCAGATTAGACAAGGCACTATCAAGGTTACCGCAGGAAGTACCATTCCTGAAAGTGGCAATAACAGCTAAAGAACAATACAGTGTAACCTAGGGCAAGGTTTACATGCTTTGTCTATTTCAGCTGTCAGCTCTTTGGTGTGGGGAATGTCTCGCTGTGTATTTGTACAAGGCAAAGCACCAAGGGGCTCATCTTTCAGTTGGGAATGCTAGATGCTCCTTTAATGCATATTATACTATATAGAAAATAAGCTAATGACGTCATTAGAAAAATGGAAGAATGTGGTTGTATATTATGTATCACTATCTAATAACTGAAATTCCAAATTGGCTGTCAAATTTACTAGCAGGAGTGGTTAACAGTTCTTTCCATTGATCAAGACAACGTTGTTACAGCTCTGCTAGAGCAGAAATGCAGACCAAAAAGTTTTCAAAGATTCAGCTTCCATTGCTTGTAACAACCTTCCTGATTCATTGGTGTAATGAGAAGTTAACCTTTTCAGCCTTCACATGTCTGCAGTCATACATGTATGTCATGATGATCTTGAAGTCCATGCTTCATGTGTAGTTATAGATACAACACTGCATGCAAACATTGGCGGCTCGTTCTAGTCCTGACTGATTTCCCTCAGGACTCTCTCGGAAATAATGATTTTTACCTCTGAGGTCATTTCCTGATGGGTGCAAAACTTAAACAAAATAATAGCCGTACATTCTTCATCATGCTCAGCGTGCCATGTGATCTTTTTAAACCTAATCCTTATTGACTTGCTCAGGGAGAGCAGTAATGAAAACATTTATCTGCTCAATTTTAATCTTTTTTTCTGTGTGCAAGTTATCCAGAAATAGCTTTGATTTTTATGAACGTGCCCATTGGTTTGTAGTTGTCTGATGAATTCCGAGTGTGTGGGCAAGCCAGAGACTCTCAGAGCTTTGGGGTGAGAGAAGTTTCTCCCTCCCCTGCGTAGCTGCTCCCTGCTGTGCTCCCTATATTCTAGGATGTCCTAGGGCTGCTTGTGATGGAGCAGGACTCTGAACATTAGTATGGAAAGGCGGCGGGGTCATGGCCTCATCCTCTGCTGGACACTGGTCCATGGAGTAAGGCTGGAGCACAAGGGTGGAGCAGCCTGCTCCACCTTAATTGATCTTTTCTGCTGATCTCCCTGTTCTGTTATTGACAAACACCACCATGTACATTAAGGGGAGAAGAAGAATTCTTCATGCAAAATCAGGGACACTTGAAAGGGATCCAAGACACCGGAAAGAAAGAGAAATAAAAATGGTCAAACTCAAACCCATCTGCGTTTTCTGAGTCACTCAATAATTCCTTTTGTTCTTGAAGCTATAATTCATGCATGATTGTTTATAGATGTTCCTGCAGCTTTTATCAGCTTACATACTATTATCTTCCTCTCCCTTCCTCCCAGTCTCAGATGGTAATCAGTTCCATAAGCTCCTTGAGCAGTAGGAAGACAATGTTTTTGCAGAAAGCAAAGATGGAAAAGGGAAATGTTTTCAAAAGCTGTGGCCAGAGATAAAGCCGCTAATCAGAGAACTGAATGCTAGTTCCAGAAATCCAGAGTTTTGTCTGACCTACTAAAAACAGATTAAGAAGGGGTTAACTATCTCTTATTTTCCTCTTTTCCTCCTTCCAGAGCCACAATATTTTTTTCCATTCAGCAAAACAGCTTGAAGCCACCCTCATGTCTGTCCACAACAAAGGCATTATGTACATGAAAGAGATGCACCACTTGAACTATACCAGTATAGTCTGAGCAGTACAGCTCCCCTGATGTGGGGCCAGTTATACCCGTAAAGCCATTCCCATACAAGAAGGTGAATAATCTATACCAGTAAATGGCACCTTTATGCCAGTATCATAGAGTGACCGGACAGCAAGTGTGAAAAATCGGGACAGGGGGTGGAGGGTAATAGGAGCCTATATAAGAAAAAGACCCCAAAATCGGGACTCTCTCCATAAAATTGGGACATCAGGTCACCCTACAGTATCATAAAAGTGCCTTATACTGAGTCCACAATGGGGGTTTTTACCAGTATAATTATTTTGGTTTAAAAAAAAAAACAAAACAAAAAAACCCACCTCACATGCCTAATCACCGTAAGTATGTGAGTAGAAATAACTGCATGGGGACCAGGCCTCAGGGATGGAGCCGCTACAATGCTCCAGCTGCTTTCTGCTGCTCCAGTGATGCGCAAGATCCAGGCATCCAGCTTAACAGCTCAGTTAATCAGCGTTACGGCTACTTTGCCTCACCGGAGGCATTCAGCCAGAATACACTAATGGATCTGGCACACTGAACTGGATTGTGCCCTCATGAAAGCTGTCTGTACACTGGTGTAGCTCCACTGACATCAATGGAGATTTGCTTATGTTGATGTGTGAGAGAGAATAATTTAGCAGCATTAGATTGATTTAACCCCTCACCTGTCCACACGATGAAGCCATTTTTGTCGACTTAAAGGGAGTATTAAAACTGATTTCTGTACTCCTCCCTGACAAGGAGATTAGCATTGAAATTGACATTACCGGGTCGAATTTGGAGTAGTCTGGATGCAATTCAACGGTATTGGTGTCGGGAGCTATCCCAGAGTGCTCCATTGTGACCGCTCTAGACAGCACTCTCAACTCAGAGGCACTGGCCAGGTAGACAGGAAAAGCCCTGCGAACTTTTGAATTTTATTTCCTGTTTGGCCAGAGTGGCAAGCTGATCAGCACAAGTGACCATGCAGAACTCATCAGCAGAGGTGACCATGGAGTCCCAGAATCGTAACAGAGCTCCAGCATGGACTGAATGGGAGGTACTGCATCCGATCGCTGTGTCGGGAGACAAATCTGTGCTATCAGAACTCCATTCCAAAAGATGAAATGCCAAAACATTTGAAAAAGCTCCAAGGGCATGAAGGACAGAGGTTATAACAGGGACCCAGAGCAGTGCCACGTCAAACTTAAGGAGCTCGGGCAAGCCTACCAAAAAACCAAAGAGGCAAACTGCCACTGTGGGTCAGACCCCCAGACATGCTACTTCTATCATGAGCTGCATGCAATTCTAGGGGGTGCCCCTACAATTACCCCACCCCTGTATGTGGACTCCTGCAAGGGAGTCTCATGCAACAGGCATGAGGATTTTGGGGATGAGGAAGATGATAATGAGGAGGAGGCTGAAGATAGTGCACAGCAGACAAGTGGAGAAACCATTCTGCCCGACAGCCATTAACTGTTTATCACCCTAGAGACATTACCCTCCCAACCTGGGCTCCTGGATCTTGAAGGCAGAGAAGGCCCCCCTGGTGAGTGTACCTTTGTAAATATAATACATGGTTTAAAAGCAAGAGTGTTTAATAATTAATTTTCCCTGAAGACTTGGGATGTATTCACGGCCAGTAAAGCTACTGGAATGCAGTCAAGCAACATCCATTCTTTCTCTCTCTGTGTTATCCTCAGGAGAGTGATATTATTCATGGTCACCTGGTCGAAATAGGAGACTTTTATTAAGGGGACATTCAGAGGTGGCCATTCCTGCTGGGCTGTGTGCCTATGGCTGAAAAGAAATCATCCCCGCTGTTAGCCATGTGGTGGGGGGAGCAGTGAAGCGATCATCCCAGAAAATTGGGTGTGAGGGGGAGTTCAGTTGGGTTTGTGCTGCACATTAACCAGAAAATCTTAGCCCCTCCTTTTAATGGCCAACCCATTTTAAATGGTCAGCCCAACTCTCCCTTTTTTCCTCCTGTAGCTGCAAATGTTTCAGCGCTACCATGATTATCTCCATCCCAGAGGCTAGTGCAGATAAGAAGGTAAAAAAAATGCACTCACGATGCAATGTTCTCTGAGTTCATGCAGTCCTCCCGCACTGAAAGAGCCCAGCATAATACGTGGAGGCAAACAATGTCAGAGTCCAGGAAAACAAAAAATGAACACGAGAACAGGAGGGACGTGCGAGATGAGAAGTGGTGGGATCAAGAAGAGAGATGGCGGGAGTGTGATGAGAAGAGGCAGGAGACAATGCTGAAGCTACTGGAGGATCAAGCTGATATGCTGTGGTGTATGGTTGAGGTGCAGGAAAGGAAGCAGGAGTACAGACCACTGCTGCAGCCCCTGTGTAACCAACCGCCCTCCTCCCTAAGTTCCATAGCCTCCTCACCCAGCTGCCCAAGAACGCAGAGGCGGGAGGAGGGGCCTCCGGGCACCCAACTACTCCACCGCAGAGGACTGCCCAAGCAACAGAAGGCTGGCATTCAATATGTTTTGAAGTGCAGTGTGGCCTTGTCCTTCCCTCCTCCCCTACCTCATCTGGTGCTTTCCTCCTCCACCACCCTAGGCTACCTTGGCAGTTATCCCCCTATTCCTGTGACTAATTAATAAAGAATTCATGAATTTGAAACAACAATGACTTTATTGACTTTCCAATGGTGATCGAAGGTGGGAGGGGAGGGTGTTTAGCTTACAGGGAAGTAGAGTGAACTAGGGGGGTGGGTTTTCATCAGGAGAAACAAACAGAACTTTCACTCACTGGCCAGTCATGAAACTGGTTTTCAAAGCTTCTCTGATGCACAGCGTGCCCTGTTGTGCTCTTCTAACTGCCCTGGTGTCTGGCTGTGCATAATCAGCCACCAGGAGATTTGCCTCAACCTCCTACCCCACCATAAACATCTCCCCCTTACTCTCTCAGATATTGTGGAGAACACAGCAAGCAGTAATAATGATGGGAATATTTGGTTTTGCTGAGGTCTAACCGAGTCAGTAAACTGCACTAGCACATTTTAAACATCCAAATGCACATTCTACCACCATTATGCACTTCCTCAGCCTATAGTTGAACAGCTCCTAACTACTGTCCAGGGTGCCTGTATATGGCTTCTTGAGCCATGGCATTAAGGGGTAGGCTGGATCCCCAACGATAACTATAGGCATTTCAACATCCCCAACGGTTATTTTCTGGTCTGGAAAGGAAGTCCCTTGCTTCAGCCGTTCAGACAGACCAGAGTTCCTGAAGATGCGAGTGTCATGTACCTTTCCCGGCCATCCCACGTTGACGCTGGTGAAACGTCCCTTGTGATCCACCAGTGCTTGCAGCACCATTGAAAAGTACCTCTTTCGGTTTATGTACTGGCTGCCTTGGTGCTCTGGTCCCAAGATAGGGATATAGGTTCCATCTATCGCCCCACCACAGTTAGGGAATCCCATTTCAGCAAAGCCATCCACTATGACCTGCACA
Source organism: Gopherus flavomarginatus (assembly GCF_025201925.1). Lineage (NCBI taxonomy): Eukaryota > Metazoa > Chordata > Testudines > Testudinidae > Gopherus > Gopherus flavomarginatus. The sequence goes on along the minus strand of NC_066617.1, from coordinate 212,998,358 downwards.
TTTCCCAGAGTCACTACCCTTGATAGCAGCAGCTCAGTGATTGCATTGGCTACTTGGATCACAGCAGCCCCCACAGTAGATTTGCCCACTCCAGATTGATTCCCGACTGACCGGTAGCTGTCTGGCATTGCAAGCTTCCACAGGGTTATTGCCATTCACTTGTGAATTGTGAGGGCTGGTCTCATCGTGGTATTCTTGCACTTCAGGGCAGGGGAAAGCAAGTCACAAAGTTCCACAAAACTGCCCTTTCGCATGCGAAAGTTTCGCAGCCATTGGGAATCATCCGAGACCTGAAACACTATGCAGTCCCACTAGTCTGTGCTTGTTTCCCAGGTCCAGAATTGGTGTTCCACAGCATGAACCTGCACTATTACCAAATTGCCATGATTTGAGAGAGGTCTGTGTCCATGTCCTCATCACTCTCATCACTGCGCTGCCATAGCCTCTTCGCCTGCTTTTGCAGGTTCTGGTGCTGCATATACTGCAGGATAATGCGCGAGGTGTTTACAGTGCTCATAACTGCTGCGGTGATCTGAGTGGGCTCCATGCTTGCCATGGTATGGTGTCTGCAGGACAGCAGAGTGACAGCGGAAGCATGACGATGGTTTGCAGTCCTATCGTACTATCTGCTGCCAGCAGCACCCAGGACACAACAGCAGTGGCTGAACTGAGCAGACCGCATGCTTGCTGTAGTATAGCATCTGCATGGAAAAAAGGCGCAAAATGGTTGTCTGCCATTCCTGTCACGGAGGGAGGGGCAACTGATGACATGTACCCAAAACCACCCGCGACAATGTTTTTGCCCCATCAGGCACTGGGAGCTCAACCCTGAATTCCAATGGGTGGCGGAGACTGGGGGGACTGTGGGATAGCTACTCACAGTGCAACGCTCCGAAAGTTGACACTAGCCTCTGTACTGTGGACGCACTCCACTGACTTAATGTGCTTAGTGGGAACACACACAATCAACTGTATAAAATCACTTCCTAAAAAAAAAATCAGCTTCTATAAATTTGACTAATGTTCATAGTGTAGGCATATCCTAAAACCTAATGCCCCAAGTCCTCAAAAGGTAGACAGGTGCCTAAATGCCTTTGAGGATCTGAGCTAACATGCTTACTTATGTCTTAACCTGAAGAGGCCTTGAAACTTTTTCTTCTATTCTATAAATACCCTTTTGGCCTCTCTGCAACCTTAATCATGTCCAAGAAAGTTTCTCTGGACTAATTCAGAAAAAAATTAGCAATGGGATTTTTAAAAAAAACAAAACACTGAATAAAGTGTGACTGATTTCATTGTGGTAAGGTCATTTGGACAGGACATTTTAACTTGGAGCTTAGTTCTGTACATATAACTTTACGGAGGCCATGTCACCCCAATGATATGGTGCCCATATCTTTATAATAAGATAGGCACCTCTATGAGTCAGGAAACTACAATAGAAGGTCAGAGTTATGAACATCAGAGTTGCAAACTGACCAGTCAACCACACATCTCATCTGGAACTGAAATTGTGCGATCAGGCAATGGCAAAGATGACAAAAAAAAAAAAAAGAATACAGCACAGTACGGTGTTAAATGTAAACGACTTGAAAAATAAAGGGAAAGCAACATTTTTCTTCTGCAAAGTAAAGTTTCAAAGTTGCATTAAGTCAATGTTCAGTTGTAAACTTTTGAAAGAACAGCCATAATGTTTTGTTCAGAGTTACAAACAACCTCCATTCCCGAGGTGTTTGTAACTTTGAGGTTCTACTCTAATGCCTTCACATATTGTTGTGACACCTCAAGCCTTAAGTCTCTTTTTGAAAACGCATTTGAAAGTAGGTCCCTCCTTGGCTAATCCCTTAGCTGCTTAGGTCCTTGGCTGCATTCCCAGGCATGCTATCAACTTTCTGCTGATGTTATTAAACGTGGTTGTATTTGGTAATGCTCACTTCCACTGACATGGTTTTCTGTGATAAGAAACATGATTCTTGCTGTAGATGATCTTAAGACTTAACAATGAATTTATTCATTGTCATCTTGAAGATTGCATCAATGATAGAAACAGATACAGGTCTAAAGTGACAGCATTTCAATGCAGGTTAGTTTCTCTGGCTATCCCACAAAAGTCATCTTACCTCAAAGACAACATGTATCTCACTTAACATTACAGTATGCTAGTTTTATTTCTGAAAAACAAAATAAACCACTGAAAGTTTTATTTTATTTTTTAAACTAAACACAAAAAAGACAGCAACATGGTTGTCAATGTAGCCATGACTAATAAGCGCAAGTTGCAGTATTTGGATCCTCATCTGGATTTAGAAACACTAGAGATCAAAGATGTTTAGATCCAGGTTTAGAAGCAGATCTCTGTTAATAATGGACAATTTGTCAAATTCAGATCTGGATCAAAAACACTCCCACAGTTTCAGGATGATTTGAGCCAATTATGATGGATTAATACTGTGTTTAACTAGATAGCTAATTTGTAGCAGAAATAATAGTTATTATTTCTTATTTAGACAGTGCCATTGGTATGCAAGATGCTTTACTGACAATGATCATGACAACTACTCAAGGCCCCACTCCTGAAAACCCTGGTTCATTGGAGTGGTCCTTACTCACTCAAGTGGTTTCAATGGAATACTTGCATGAGGGCTACTAATGTAAGTAAAGGGTTGTAGAATTGAACCCTTAGCTAGGACTGGATATAAATGATGGTGACAAGTACTGAGTGGTTGTGAGAATGAAGGACAAGGGTTACAGCAACATCATGCCGTTAACAGCGCATATGTGTACACGCTTATTTCCATCCTCCTGTTCTTAAGCAACAACTACTTTGAGGAAAGATTAAGAGGCTATAGGGGTGCTGCTGGGTGGTGTTGGTGGCCTGTGACATACCGGTCAAACTAGATGATCTTGTTGTCCCTTCTGGCCTTAAATTCTACAACTAAGAGAGGTTCCAATGTGTAGAGAGTGGAAGAATGGCTAACAGTCAGAAAGGGGTTTCAGGTATAAGAGGTTGTATGAGAGAAGGTCCATTGACATGAGTTGGAGAAACAGCTGAAGGGGCAAGGGTGCTGGTTAGTAGAGTTGGACAGGAAATTGGAGTCCCTACCCACACACAGAGTTTTGTAAAGAGTTCATCCTAAAGCAGGACAAAAAGTAGGAAATGCAAGGTTCCCCACACAGGAAGGAATTTTGGGGAGAACCAAAAATTGAATTTCTCAGCTCACTGCTTCCCTACGTAGGTGGCTCTTGTCAATGTACTTTCACTCTACAGGTCCAAAGCAAAATTAACCAGACCTTTCCAGATAAGCAGCCAGGGCATTTTTTATCAGAATACTTCTCCAACAGTATCAGAGGGGTAGCCGTGTTAGTCTGGATCTGTAAAGGCAGCAAAGAATCCTGTGGCACCTTATAGACTAACAGACGTTTTGGAGCATGAGCTTTCGTGGGTGAATACCCACTTCTTCAGATGCATGTGTCACACATGCATCTAAAGAAGTGGGTATTCACCCACGAAAGCTCATGCTCCAAAACGTCTGTTAGTCTATAAGGTGCCACAGGATTCTTTGCTGCTTCTCCAACAGAAAATTCCCAACCAACTCTAGTATTTAGACCAAGAATGGGTGGAGCAAAGGGGACAAGGAAGAAAATTCTAAGTTGATTTAACTCTTAGGGCCACTCAAAAAGGGAACTGAACTTCTGACTTTAAGGGAGTTGAGTGTTTCAAAGCAATTAACAGATCAAGCCCCAGCTACACTAAAGATTGAATTTTGAGCTGTGAAGCACCACTGTAGTTGTATTCCTCTGGGGCAATGCAGAGCGCAAAGTCCTGAACTATAGATGTGAAAGGTGGTGACAAAGCATTCTCAGTCAAGGGGATCAGGCTATCTAGAGGAAATGTTGCAAATCCTTCCTCTTTAAAGAAGCCTCACAACACTGACACCCCCTTTCACTCAATACACCCCTTCCAACCAATAATTAGAAGAGGGAAAGTTAATAAAAATCTAAAAAAAAATATTCCCTACCAGGGGCAGCTTGCAGCACCTTGCCTCAGTTTCCTCTTCTATTCAGCCCTAAAGAACTCCACATAATCCAAAAGCTATGAAACAAAAGTCCCCTATTCAGAGTCTACTTTGAGTTCAAATCAACTCATAAATAAAGTATTTTCCACCCTGACTCCAGCTGGGCCCAGCCTCCTTCCCTAAGAGACTATTTCAGGGTGACCAACCTGAGCCTGAGAAGGAGCCAGAATTTACCAGTGTGCATTGCCAGTGTGCATTGCCAAAGAGCCACAGTAACACATCAGCAGCCCCCAGTCAGCTCTCCTCCCCTCTCCACCCCCCAGTGGCACCACTGATCAGCACCAAACCCTCCATCCCTGCACCTCCTGCCCACTATGATCAACTGTTTTGTGGTGTGCAGGGGGCACGGGGGCGGGAGGAGCAAGGGCGCAGCAGGCTCAGGGGAAGGGGTAGGGACCTTGGGGGAAGGAATAAACTGGGGCCAGGACCTAGGTTGAGCAGTGAGCACCCTGTAGCACATTGGAAAGTTGGTGCTTGTAGCTCCAGCCCTGTAGTTGGCACCTATACAAGGAGCCGCATACTAACTCCTAAAGAGCCGCATGTGGCTCTGGAGCCACAGGTTGGCCACCCCTGGACTATTTCTTTCGGCTCTCTGAGCAGCTGGAGACAATACTTGCCCTGCCTTCTTTAGCTTCTCTTTGCCCCAGCATCTGCCTGTCACTCAAGCACTTCACTCTTCTGGAATCAGGAGCCCCAAGCTCTCCTTCCTGTTGCTGGGTTCTGTTCAAATTGACCCTTATTCCCTACAGCACTCACCTACAGATGCTTTCTCCACCCAGCTGCAGCTCTCCAGGCTTCTAGCATTCCCGGACTGACTAGCTAGCGTGTTAAGCTCCTACTCACTCTCCTTTCCTCAAGGACTAACCCAGGAATCTGTCCCTCCCTCCCTGGTATCCCCAGGCTTATCCTGAATTAATCAGATCACTTCATTACTTCATTCATTATTTCCCAGGTGGGAAGGTGAGTTGATCTTGTCACAGGTGAGGCTAAAGCCCCATTTCTCCTTAATAGAGATCAACGACTCTAAAATATTACCCCAAGCAGAGTTTTTACCCCGAAGAGAGAGAAGTGCTAGAGATGCCATGAAGTCTACTAGGGTCTTCTCTGATTATGCTGATATTGACTGATTTTATGTGGCAAGTGCTCAGATACTAACAGAGATAATATCTCTCGCAGACAGAAAGCAACAGGAGCCAAAAGCAAGGGAACTGTGATTCCTCTCCCCAAATAAGCTCACATAGGCAGCGAGATGGAAGGAGTGCTAGGTTCAGCACTCTACTGATGACACAAGCATTTTAATAAAATAGAGGTCCCAATCCTGAGCTACACCAGGTCTGTACAGTGCAGCCACAGAGGGGGAACAGAAGCGCCTTTGAGACACCTGGCACTTCCATGATGCCTTTGAAGTATGCTGGGGGTGAGTTTGGCTTCAGCACTGCTCTGTGTTATGCTAGTTGTAGATACTTCCTTCCCTTCCCCCTCCCCCAGGGCTGTTATGCAAACTGAGGTTCTCTGGAGCACAACATGTTCCACTCACACTCCCAAAGAACCCCCTACATGGCCCTAACACCAGAGGTTCAAGAAAGCCAGCACTACACCAGCCTATGCTGCACCTCTGCGACCTGGGGATTGCCCAGTGCTAGGGGAATCCTTGGGTAACTGGCTCTGTTGTTGCTATGCTTTGGCAGGGTGGCACAGAACAAATGCAGTGGGGGCCAGGTTTGGCCTTGCATTTATTCTCTGTTTGTCTCTGACTTATATCTGCTTATCTTAGTGACTAAAACTTAATATTTTCAATAGTTAGCTAGAGATCCCTTGGAGGTATAAAAGGCTATCTTCTGTGTCATCTGCAAAAGTGCCAGCTAAATTCTGGTTACAGAATCTTTGATTCCTTTTTTATAATGCAAGAGGCAGAAAGAGCAAAGATTGATTTTTCAGATCAGAGTTTGAGTTTATGGGAATGACAGAAAAATAGTCTCATTGGTACACAGAACAAACTGGAAGGCTACAGAAATCACCCAAGAGGCAATAAAAATGGGACCAGGACTATACACTATCATTTTTAAGTCACTTCTCTGGCTAGAATCTCACTGATACTTAGCTCTGCTTCCAATGTGCATTACAAATGGATATTTGAGACTCAGCAAGAAATCAGTTTGTGGAGAAGGAGAGACTTGTTGACCTCTGCCATTTGAGACACAGTGCATTGCATGATACATGCACTGAAATTCATTTTCCTGGGGAATAAGGGAGCAGGCAAAAGTGGTTTACAAGCTGTTTGGGTGAGTGAGCTCCTCAAGCCTGATAAAGCCACTGATGGGTATATCCATAAACAATGGAGTCACAGAGAAACAGCACAAACCTACTAGGCAGATAACCTTTGCTCCACCAAAATGCTATTTTTCTAGTAGGTCTTTGTTTAAATGGTGGGTTCCACTGTGTTACAGTACTTCGGATAAGAGGCATGCTAGTGACCTCAGATCTGTATCCAGGATCTGCTGAATCCATAAAGGCACAATACCTAAGCACTATCTGAGGATCCAGATTTCACATAGAGTGTAAGTTTGGTCGGTGCCCTTTCTCCATTTTTTCTCCAGAAGAGAAGTTTTGATCTACATAGGTCAGTACTGTTAATTGTCCATTGAGCCTGCTCAGGGAAGAAGGGTGTCTGACTGTTCCTGTGTGAACTACCTGAAGTTTCACTCACTCTTCTTCCCCAATGCAATGGCCAGCAGAGTTAAGTCACCTTAGTAAGTCACCTCTGAAGGAAAGTAATCTTCTATTGGCCATGGGCAATAGTGAGTTACTTTTCCCAGGAACAAGGGGAGAACAAATTGTGACTGTCAGAGGCAGTCCCTAGCATGCTTTTGGGGCAGTGCAGTTTGCAAGGTTACAACATTCTAGCCCCTAACTAACTGAGAAATGATATTGCTAAAAAACAGTGGGGTATTCCTTGTCATGGCTATCTGTCTGTTTGGACAATTACCTGTTTATTGTTCATTAGGAGCAGTGTTCCTAACAAAGAACATGGCTTAACTCATCTGTTATTAGGAAGGGGCTTTGCACTATAAAGCACTTGACATAATTGGGTGGTTTGATAATTTGTAATCATGTTTACAGTTTGTAAGCACTGCTTTGTTTTTCTTTCTTGGGAATGGGGCAAGGGGAGTCTTCCATTCCACTGAGGAGTCTTCCACTTTCTCATCTTCATGCTCCTCCTCCTTAAAGCCCACATCACAGCAATATCCTTCTGCCCAAGAACAACTGGACAGCAATCCCAAAACACTGCTCCTTATGAGTCAAAAAAATTTCTAGTACATGATGCACAATATTCCCTTCCACTTGGGGGATAATCATGAACTCAAATGAAGTTAGGTGCCTAAATACCTTTGAAGATCTGGGCCATTGCCTCTGCAGCCTTCCTGGCTAGGCTAGGGATCAAGAGACCAGAACAGGGAACTGAGCCTAAGTCTTCTGCATGGCAATTCGTGACCACATGGCCTTGAATTTTGCAGAGACAGGGAAGTTCTTGTCATGGACCACAGTAACATATAGCACAGGCAGTTGCAGTGCAAATCCTTTCACCAACTTGTCAGCTTCTTTTACAGCTGAACTGAAACACCTTTGGCACCTCTTTGGCACTGACAACTTTCCAGAGGCAGCAGTTCTATTGGAAACAAATTGTGTGTCAGTTTTTGATGGGGACTTATGTCAACCAGAGACTAAGTCAAGATTATAATACTCATTTCACTTGTGAACTCTAATCCAAGTTTGAAACAGGTCAAGGCTTCTAGAGGTGAAAGACAAGCATATTAATTCACCGCTTCACTCTATTCTACTCTTTCTCCTCAATGACAGCACTACAGGTCTTCAGTCATTTGAGGATGTGCACATCTCTAGAGCACTGAATGGTGAGTGGCTGTGACAGCTTTCTTGAACATCAGCAATGTATTTTACCTTAATCCTCACAGACATACCCTTCAACCTGGCAAGGCCCATCTTGGAGACAACATGCGTCAAAGACACAAAATAAGGGGCACAAAACATTCATGTAGGAAACTTGCTGAGGAATTTGCCCCTTGAGTGTAAACTTGTTTGTATGGCTACTGATAACATCAATAAATCTCAACAATAAAAGTGAAGGGAGCATGCAATCTGTCTGGAATGTAGTTAACTTTGGGACTAAAATGAGTGACATTCCTCAAAATAACAGACAATTCACAGGCATGCTCACAGCTATTGGGATGAGGAGGAAGTAATAGGGTGAAAGGACGAAGAGAGAGCGAAATTTCCCCTCCAGTATTCCACTAGGTTTTCTGGTGCAGAGGGCCTCAAAAGACAGCTTTCCTGGGGAGAGTGAGCAGGCAGGAAATAGCCATAATTTCAGTCTCTCTTTCCACATGGTACATTTTTAATACATAGCCACAGATAACTAACTGCAATAAACCTTGACCAAAGTTGGCATTTACCTCAAAGTAAATATCCTGTTAACAGACCCAGAATTCTCTTGGCTGGATGGAGCTTATTGAAAAACTTTCCACGTGAAAGCTATTTTCAAATTGCAAAGCCAGAGAAGAAAAAGAAAAAAAAATCAGTGTGCACGAACAGAGACTGTTTTCGCCTTTGGAGATATGTACTTCGTCTCAACTGAAGTGCCACATATATTACCTATAGTATTTCGAAGTCCTGAGTGAGGGGAGATTTCCTGACTGCAGCACATATATTATATATTAGACCAGGGGTAGGCAACCTATAGACACATGCCGAAGGCCGCACACAAGCTGACTTTAAATGGCACTCTCACTGCCCTGGTCCTGGCCACCGGTCCAGGCCCTCTGCATTTTAATTTAATTTTAAATGAAGCTTCTTAAACATTTTAAAAACCTTATTTACTTTACATACAACAATAGTTTATTTATCTATTATAGACTTACAGAAAGAGACCGTCTAAAAACATTAAAATGTATTACTGGCACACAAAAGCTTAAATTAGAGTGAATAAATGAAGACTCGGCACGCCACTTCTGAAAGGATGCCGACCCCTGTATTAGACCATGTTTGTGTATGCTGGTTGCTCTGTTTCCATTATACTTTCTTTTCTTTCCATCTCCCCAGCAAAACATAAAGCAGTATCTAGTACTCTCCCTTCACACACAAGTGTATACATCCATAGATGGAGTCAAATTCAGCCCTCTGTGAATGGGTGCAACTCCATTAACTTAATTGAATTAGACCCATATTGTGTATAGATGAGTACAGTGTGCATTTGCCAGTGCATAGACCTGTGGGATCTTTCTCAAGACAGGTACAATTGTTTTCCCATTTCCAGTCTGCAACATAGAATCCTGCCCAAAATGTAATTAACTTAGCCTTTTCACATTAAGAGAATACTTTTGATTTATTAAAGATAATATTAAACCCACCTTCCATTTATCCTTAGTTCTTCCCTCCTCCCCACTCCAAAACCAAAAAAATCCATCAACTATTACCATGTACTACACTGCTGACCTAATGTTTCAACTGAATTCTTGTTTTATCGCATCTCACTTTTTCAGATATTTACACTACCTGAGCACACATCAAAGTAAAGGGGCTCTGGAATGGCTGCTTTTCATTCTCTGGACAGTGATCCCATCATGCTTCACCATTAAAGGGATCCTGCTTGATTTTCTTTCGAGAAAAAAGAAAAGAACAAAGTGAAGTCATTTCTAGTATAAACACACACTTATACAACCATTCTCACCCCTTCCTTTTTCAACACCTTTCTAGGGTCAACAGTGTAAAAAGATTTGAAGTACAGGTTCAGTTAAGTAAATAGACTGAGTGAAACAAAACCCAAAACATTTCACATACACTTGTACCAACATATATTATGAATTGGCACCCATGACCGCTCCCCCTTCCTTCTTTGTGGTGCTGCTGCATCAATATCTGCACTTTAATTTTGAAAATAGTGCAGTAAGTGAGGGTAACACACAGCTGGAGGGCAAAGGGGAAGGAGAGAAAGGATACAGATAATATCATGCAGCTGCACAGCTAACCTATGAGCACAGCTTGATGGCTCCAGATCATTTAAGGTAAAATGTTCAAAATGACTAAATGACTTAGGAATCTAGGGTCATATTTTTAGTTATTTAGGGACCTCAAAATGCAGATAGACACCTAGTAGGAGTTTCAAAGGCACCTAGTTGCCTAAATGATTTTGAAAATCACAGTAGGTGCCTTACTGCATGTTTAGGCGCTTGAATACTTTTAAAAATCTGCCTCCTAAATCCTATTTTCACAACCACCTAAATCACTAGGTAGCCTAAGTCCCAGTGACTTTTAATGGGATTTGGAGGCTTTTGAAAATGTTATCCTTCATTTTTTCTTGCTTTTATAAATTAAGGGTTTGACTTTCACAACTGCCTGGAAGAGATGGATGCCCAATCCCTATTAATTCTAGTCCAAATTCCTTAAGCAGCTTGGAAAATCTCAGTCTGAATAAATAAATTAAAAACATTCCAATTTCTTCCCAACTGTCACTCAGCCTTGCCATCATTAGTTGGCTGATAGGTGACAAACAATAGACAAGCTGCTGAGAGGTACAGGGCCTTGTTCTGTTTGGCTTCCCACCAGGGTTTTTTTGCCACCCATAGGAATACGTTCCTACAAAATAACTGAGCAGAGTTTTGATATCTTGCCCAGCCAGGTAGCTTTATTTAGCCAGCTCCATGTGATTTTCTCCTTCTGGTGGCATCTGCTTCCTTGAGCACCCAGCAGACCACAGGCTCTGACCTTTTAGATGATAGTGGTAATCTCCTTAATGTATAAAAGGTTTGGTTTTAACATACCCACCCCACTGTGTCTTTTTCTTCCTGGCAGGTTATCCCTACACTACTCAGCCACTGTCTGTAATTGGTGCTATTTCGCCTGAGACCACATTGCTATAACCCTCACTGGTCTTCATCTTTGTCCCCCCTTGGACCTAGCTCCCAAATGAAGTACCAATGTGGGAAATGAAAGAACCATGGAGGCGTGTTGGCCAATACTGACCAGAGTACGTATAAAGAGAAAAGCCGTGGTCATTCCTGCACCTGTGACAAAAGTACATCCTCCTGCTGCATCACCAGAACTAGCACTAACAGGGAAAGGCTGCTTATCATCTTTGCTCTCCCTACATACTGGCAAGAAGCAGCTGCTTCAGCTACAGCACAGTTACTCCCAGCAACCTACCTTCAGGATCCATCCTGCTGCAAAGTGCACTTATAGTGAATGGATATAGGCTAGCTATATCCCGTAGTAGGACATAGCTGTAATGCTTTTTAAAACCCTAGCCAGAGACTTGGATAAGGAGTTTTTTAGAGGGATCTGAACCTAACTCCGACTCTGTGTGTTCATGTCAAACCTTAGTCCCAGATTTGGACCTTAGCGTCCAAAATATGGGGGTTAGCATGAAAACCTCCAAGCTTAGTTACCAGCTTGGACCTGGTACTTGCTGCCACCACCCAAAAAATTAGAGTGTTTTGGGACACTCTGGTCCCCCCTGAAAAACCTTCCCTGGGGACCCCAAGACCCAAATCCCTTGAGTCTCACAACAAAGGGAAATAATCCTTTTTCCCTTCCCCCCTCCAGGTGCTCCTGGAGAGATACACAGACACAAGCTCTGTGAATCCAAACAGAGTGACTCCCCCTCTCCGTTCCCAGTCCTGGAAACAAAAGCACTTTCCTCTTCACCCAGAGGGAATGCAAAATCAGGCTAGCAAATCCAACACACACAGATCTCCCCCTGATTTCTTCCTCCCACCAATTCCCTGGTGAGTACAGACTCAATTTCCCTGAAGTAAAGAAAAACTCCAACAGGTCTTAAAAGAAAGCTTTATATAAAAAGAAAGAAAAATACATACAAATGGTCTCTCTGTATTAAGGTGACAAAATACAGGGTCAATTGCTTAAAAGAATATTGAATAAACAGCCTTATTCAAAAAGAATACAAATTAAAGCACTCCAGCACTTATATTCATGCAAATACCAAAGAAAAGAAACCATATAACTTACTATCTGATCTCTTTGTCCTTACACTTAGAAACAGAAGATTAGAAAGCAGAAACTACTTCTCCAAAGCTCAGAGAAAACAAGCAGACAGACAAAAGACTCAGACAGAAACTTCCCTCCACCCAGAGTTGAAAAAATCCGGTTTCCTGATTGGTCCTCTGGTCAGGTGCTTCAGGTGAAAGAGACATTAACCCTTAGCTATCTGTTTATGACAGTTCACACATACAATAACGATGTGCCAATCACTGTGGTGGGACTGTTTCTGTAGGCAGAAAATGATGGACCACTCCATAGAATAAATGTTGCATATCTTATATGGTATGGGACCCGTCATTTTACAGAGGCCTTATTTTCCTAAGAGTGATGCTTCAGGCCAAGGCCATGATGGTAAAGAAAGGAAAAAGTTTTAAATATCCTAAATTTCCCTCGGCCTGCTTATCTCCAGCTCCCACCTTCATCGTGAGAAAAGCAAAGCTCCGGGTTTACTCAGGCCTGCTGCCCGTGAACAGCTATGGCCTCCAAACAGGGAGCAGAAACAATTCAATGAGAAATAGGTGACCAGTCACGCTGCTCAAGTTTTGACTATGTAATACTTACTATGATTTTATTTATTTGTACTGTGGTAGCATGTACAGGTCCCAGCCCCATTGGGTGAGGTGCTGCACAAATATATAACAAAAAGACAATACCTGTCCCAAAGAACTTGCCACCTATGGGCTCAGTCCTGGAAACACACACACACACACACACACAGCTTTATTCATGAGAGTTGTTCCATGGGCTTCAGTGGGACTATTCACATGCATTATAGTTAAGCATGTGCATATAAATATTTGCAGAATCAGGACCCAGGCACTTGCAGTGAACTGTCCAGAACCAAACCATAGGCTCTGTTTTTATAATATACGTGAGTGACAAACACATTTAAGAAAAATTGCTATCTGCTTTAATATGTTCTGGGAGCACAAAACATGTTGAATTCACCACATTTCTGGTTATTTGTTAGTGCCGATGGATCCCTTGTTTAAAAAGACACAATGTCCATGTGGCTCTTACACCCATTCCTTTAAAAAAGCAATATGCATGAACAGAGTTGCTCTGATAATGTGTGTCAAATGCACATCAGTGCATAACCCTATCTAAACAATACCATTCTTTCAGTGTCACCACGGGGCTGTGAGTGTTTTTATATGAAGAAGAAAATCTGTCTCCCAGGTTATAGAATTTTCTTACAAATTCTTGGGTTTTTTTGGATGAAAGAGCCATAAAGGTGAGTGGAAATAACACCCAGAGGACGCCCGAAAAAGTATAGTAATAATAATCAGGCAGCACAGGTTCTCCATGCATAAATTTTTTCTTTTTCTGTTTTGGTACGGGTATTAAAGCTCTCTATATTCCCCCTTCTAGATGGAAACAGACAAAGCTATTATCATATACAATTTTTAATATATCCCAGGATTTTATCTGTGAAGACATCATCCTCATATAAAAAATGAGTATATATGGTCATTAATGGTCAACATTAATGATGTGTTTCAAAAATATATTCGGACTATTATTTAAAAATATTTAGAATTTACTGGTATGACACTTGGTGTTTTTTATCTAAAACCCCATGTCTGGAACAATATGAGAACATTTATTTTCAGTGCAATTTTATTAAACATTACAGCTGGAATTCTTTTTCTCCATAGAAAATGTCAATTTGACATTAAAAAAAAACAACAGTTAGCAACTAAAAACTGCCAGAAATAGTAAAAAATTATTTTCAGCCACAAATGTTTCATTTACCATTGAAAAATTGAAAATTCCAAAGAAATCAAATGCTTGTTTAACTGAAGGCCCAATTTTCCATAGTAAGAAATTAAGATGGAACATTTTTGACCAAATCTATATGAGACAGCTGAAATGAATATTCTTTTCACAGTAGTAGATTTTCAAGAGTTCAGCACTCTTAACTAGGGTAAGATTTCCCAAAGAGCCCAGCTCCTGGTTAGGCAATAATTAAGAGTCAGATTTTCAGAAAACCTCAGCATCCAACATGTGTCCAAAATGAGCTCTTTTGAAAAGCAGGCCATGATTGTGAGTTCTGACGTCTTTGAAATTTAAGGGAGAGAAAGTCCAGTTACCATCACTGATAACTATAGATTGCTACCGAATATCATTTTGACCGAATGACTGAAAGCCCATCACAGGTTTTGAGCAATTGTACGACAGATTTGCAATCACAGGCGTATTCATGTGTGTAAATTCATTGTGTGCATAAATGTTAGCAGGATCAGGCCTAATCCTATAACTTCCTGGCTAAATGAAGTGAGTGGACAAGAGAATCAGAGAAAGCATATAACAGGAGCAGAAGAAATCAATACAGTGGTTTAGCCAGAAGAGATCAGTGCAATGGTATAGCAGAAACATTGAATCCAGTGGTGTGGATGGAAGTAATCAATAAATACCCATTTGCTTTTGTGACAAGAGATGAGCAAACATATCCAAATAAAATAAAACTAACCTGGACCTTTATCTGAATCAACTCTAAGCTCTATCTTGTTGGAAGCTTGCTATAGCTAGTTATATATGTATTTGTACCTTTTCTACTTTTTTTTCAATTTCCATCCTCTGCTTCCAGGCTCCAGCTAGGACTGGAGGCACAAGAGACAAAATACTATTATAGAATGAACGAAACATCTCATGAGAAAACATGGTCATGTGAGATTTCCAGCATAATTTGGTAGACTCAGTAGCTTCGGATAGTTTGTATGGTGTTCAAATAAACATTTATACTGCCGGGTAATAATCCAAACAGAAACGTCCAACTGCCCTTTGCTACATGTGGATGCTTAAAATATGCCTTTTTCTATGTTCTTTCAGCACAAAACATTTCTTCACCCTGCTCCCAAAAAATAGTCTGTGAAACCTAGTCAGTTCTGTGCCTAGCTTTCTGTTTCTCTTCCCTTGTGTCTTGAAGAAACTTGGAAAGAAGGTAATTCCCACAATTACATAAAAGGGGGAATCTCTCTCGTAATCTGACTATGACGCAAATCCATTTCACTGGCTGCTTTTGATGCACTATATATTTTCTGGGAGCATCTTGCCCAGCCTTACCCCCTAGCTTGGACTGACTTTCTATAATGCCTCGCTCCTTTTACCTCCTTTCTCCTGGGAACAGCTAAAATAGGTATAACTTAAACATTGATTTCTCCATGAAGGAACAATCTCTCTTTTTTGCCATACTAGGGCATATTTTTTATCCCTCACATAAAAATCCTGACTTTGTCCTGTAGTAGTTGAAAATATTATTTTCTGCTTTGAAACTGGATACAGGATATTTACTTTCCAACTCCAGTGTGTGGGTTTCTGAAATGATAAGATACCATGCCCATAAGCTATGCATCTGACCCCAATTCTACTGTACCATTTATTACATTTAGCTCATTGTTGTTTGTGTGGCTGTTTGCAGCTTAAATTGCTGTGGACTTTATGGTGCCAGAAAAGCTTTTATTTAACCATTACCACACTGGAAATGTGCAGTCTGTCTTCAGAGGTTTGTGTCTTGGAAAATAGCTGGTTTTGTCCATCAATATAGCCCATCCCAAATCCTTTCTTAATAATATGACTAGTGCTCCCCTTAAGCCATCAGAACATTTTTAGCCAGAAGGCTCTGAATATTGCATTATATACATTCAGACTACGACTCCCACATCCTGCTTGTTTCTTTTCCTCCTCAGGGTTTTCTGGCTGTTCCACAGAAAACCCAGCCAGATCATCTCTTACTACAGTAAGTTAAGGCAATTGAAGCCTCCAGCAGATCTTTGTATGATAGGAGCAGTCTCAGCAAAATAATGCCTGGAGTCTTTCTGTGTCAGTTGGGAGGTTTGCTATAGAACAGATAGTTACTGAATCTTGACAGATCTGATGACAGAGGGCATTTTTTCTGCAAAGTGCTATTCTTGTTAGGAAGGTTTAATGTTAATATGGAGAGTAAAGGAGAAATGTAGTGCTGCTGTGGTTGTAGCTGGTGCTCGTTGTTGTATTGCTTAAGTGGACAGTATAAATGCTAAAGAAAGGTTGTGCCAACTCCCGGGGCAAGACTCAGGAGAAGGCAAAGTACTGGAATTGATTTTTCAATAATGCAAACTTTCTCACTCCTCAAATTTCTATTCAAAGTTATGGCCACTATTTTTTGTGGCTTAACCTCCTCATAAACTGCCTTGCTGTGTTGACATTTACATCTCTAGAGAACAATCACACTCCACCTGAACTGATGCTATATACTGGTTTAGCTGTATAAATACTGTATGAATCAATTTACCTAAAATGTTTCTTAATCACACAGCTTACAACTCTGAAGCTATGTTTGATGACTTACTAGAAGGAAGAAATCTCTGTGCTTGGCTGCCCTGAAGTACTGGTTAGTAGATCTGGATGGGAATTTTTCAACAAAGCTTTTTTTGTCGAGAAATGTCAATTCATCGAAACCGAAACTTTTTGCAGAAATGATTCACTTTTGAGGAAACTTTCATCAGGAAGGTTTCTTGGGTCCTGGATGGAATTACTTGCCAGATCAGAGAGATACAGCTCCAGCTACCCTAGAATAGCCAATACACAAATGGGTTTGTTAGAGCTCTCACCTGGTATGTGGGAAATCCAGGCTCTGCTTTGAATCAAGCAGATCAGGGACATGAACCTGGGTCATATCCCATATCCCAGGTTAATGCCCTAAATGCTAAGTTATTGGCTATTCTAGGGTAAGTCTCTCTTCTGGTATGTGTACATTGCAGTTAGATACCTGTGGCTGGCCCATGCCAGCTGTCTCAGGCTCACGGGCCTCAGGCTAAGAAGCTGTTTAATTGCAGTGTAGATGTTTGGGCTTAAACTGGAACCCAAGCTCTGAGATCCTCCCACCTTGCAGGATCCTAGAGCTGAGGCTCCAGCCTGAGCCTGAACGTCTATTCTGAAATTAAAGAGCTCCTTAGCCTGAGCCCTGTGAGTCCAAGTCACCTGGCACAGGCCAGCTGTGGGTGTCCAATTGCAGTGTAGACCCTTCCTCTCCCTCAGATGCAAAGTGAAACAGAATGCTGAAACCTCAACATTTTTTGCAAAATGGAATCCTCATTTTCTGGCCAGCCCTACTACTATGCATGACAGTCATGTGTCTGAAGTGTTCTCTACTGTACAGAATGGCTGAATTTTCAAAGGAGCCTAAGGGAGTTAGGTGTTCAACTCCCACTGAAAATTGAAGCCCACACTCTGGTCCTTAGAACTGACCATTATAGTGCTCCAGACCTATAAGGAGTCAAAAGAAATTTCTCCTGCAAAAAATGACTGTAAAAATCATGGAATTCCATACTTACTTATTCTCTCTCCAGATCAGTTCTGCACAGTTTACATGGAACAGGATGAGGGTTTTAATCCACAAACTCAACCTGACACCTGAAGATCAAACTGGTTTCTTTCTATCTCAGCCATCACTACAATAAATATCCTGCCATCAGAACTTAACCAATGTTCTGCAGCAAGAATAGTAGCTCATTTGTGTTAGCTCAGAAGAGCAAACAGTAGTGAGGTGTAAGAAAAATGTATTTCAGTCAATAAAGTCAGCCGATATTACCCTGAATACTCAGAAGTAGCAGATTAGTTGAGTAAAGAGGCCCATTACTGCATTTTAGCATAAACTAAAAGGTGGAGGAAGAAGTGAGGGAGCCACAAGTGATGAGAAGAATAGATTTGTAACAAATCCATTTAATGTTACCAGACCAAACTAGTGTCTTCTTACAGAATTACAAAATTAGTAGCTGGATGAAGAGATCGTGGTAGATGCACTATATTTGGGTTTCAGTAAAGCATCGGATATTTGTGTCTCACAAAATTTTACTTGAAAAATTATTTCAAATTGCCTGGGATGTGAAGACTTTTATATAGCTTGACAACTCTCTAAACTACCACAAACAACAGTTTTTTAACGTTACTGCTGCAGCTCAGATTAGGTAAGAGAAAGGTCATTTGAGGCATGCGTGATCAGAAAGAAAATGATATGCAGCTTGCATCAGCAGATTCTCAGCCTGATTCTCTTGCTGAACTGGAATATGATGTTCTGTTACAACCTACAGGTTCCCCCAGCAAGGTAAAGCTGTGACAAGTTACCATAGTAGCTACTGAGAGTTAGAACATGACGAGCACCTCCATGGACCAGAGATTGTTATGACAGGGGACGGTGACTAATGCACATGAATCATCTGCTTGCTTTGCAGTATTCATACTGTGTTTCCTGAATTATAATGCTAATATTATGACACCATGCTTTAATATGAGAAACCATCACTTCAGCTAATTCGTACTTACACTGCCAGCTTTTACATTGGTGAACCAGATAATACAATCAATACAGAACTCTGTTTCTGATAACTGATGGTGCCATTGCTCTCTTTTCATTTCAGTGTACAATCACTTTCTATTACAATATTTTCCACCTTCCCAAGCACACGTGGATGCTCGGTGTGTGTGTGGGGGGGATGGTGGGTGAGGAGGACACAAGGAGCTGGTTGTGGCTCCCTGATTCTGTATAACCCACTCCCAGAGTACGTTAGAGCTGCTGAAGAGCCAGCATTCCCTCAGGGACTGCTGTGAAGTGGACTTAGGATCAGATTCTTTGATCTGCTAGATGGCCAGCTCTGTATTGGGGGCACAGCAGAAATACAGTACGCTAAGGAGAGCTCCTGGAGACATCATGCTCTTTCAGAGCAAGGATTCCTATTGTGCCCAGGCCCTGGGCCAGAAGTTCCTGGTGGGAAAGAGTTTCTGGTACTTACTTTCTCTCTCCTTTGGGCACATTCGAATGGGTCAGACACAGTCTAGTTCCTAAGCATTCCATTTTGCAATCTAATGGTCCAACAAGTCTGAAATCCACTGACAGGTTTGCTTACCATCTCTCCCACTGAGCTCCAGTTGTGGCAATGGTAAAATTATACCACTTTTCAGCCAGATGAATGCCCTCACCAGGCGGAAATTATAAATCAAAACAAACTCCTTTATTTTCAAATACACAACACAGTTTATTAGGAAGACTCCACAGTGCTTCCTGATTATTTGAGCTTCTAGATTTCCAGGCAGATGGGTGGAGTTTTTCTTTATATGACAGCAACATTCGGTCTGAAAAGGGTATAACCGTAAACATAAAAAAAGCGGGGCAATGATTCAGTGAGCAGTGGTGTTATAGCTTCAAAGACCAGGGGCCATAATCTGATCTCATTTGCACCACAGTAAATCCCAGGAAATACCACTGAAGTCTATCTAATTCCTTCCTTGAAATTAAAGATTTACACCCTTGCAAGCAAGAGGAGAATTTTGTCCTAAAGCTTTAAATCATAGCATTGGCATTAATACTAAAGGCCCAATCCTGAGGCTGTCAGGAAAGAATGTCAGGGATCTATTCATTGACTAAGAAAGAAGGTTGCCCTCTCAGTGAAAATCAGACTGACTGTTTATCCATTTTCATCTTCCTTGGTCTTCTGTGAACCTGGAGGAGATTTTAAAAGTGGTTGTTTGCCAATCTTTTACATATTGGGAACCATTCCAAAGTGATAATCAGCTGCAAGCAACTTCTGTGCTGGAAATGAAATATTTACAGACAAACAGACACAGTAAAAGATGAGAAATAATCCCTGAGAAAAAAGAACATAATTCTTTAAAAATCGGAAGTAATATGTGAATAGTGGAGGAGTCTGGGAAGAGCTTGGTGAACTATTTGTTTGATTTAGCTCCTTTTTATCTTTACAAATCATCAATGAGAATACTCAGAAAAATGTCTGTTGTTCAGAACTATTCAATGAATGGTTTATGTGAACCTGTTCCAGGCTATGGATGCCTCCTGATCTACCTGCCACAGAACTTGAGATATGCTAGTCACAATTTTCTATGAACCTATGCATTTTTTTCACTTAAGTATTTTCCTGTTTCCTGATTGGATGACTCCCAAGTGCACAAATACTTTCAAGACAGCCAGGCAAAGCTTTCTGGGTTGAATATTCATCACATTTTCATTAGTACAACTTTTTCTCTTCACACAAACATTTTTGTGTGACTGCTCCAGGAAAATGAAGAGGGTGCAGATGTTCTTATTCTAACAGAGATTTGTGACTACTACCTTAGACAGTATTCAGCCAACCCTAGTCCTAGGAGTAAGGGGCAGGAGGTGAACATCATATCACCCTGTAGTGACCTCTACAAGCTAATTAAAGAAAAGAGTTTCAAAGAAAGCTTTGCCCAGCTTTAACCTAAAAATAGCAGTGGCAACAGGACCATTATGGAGAAAGGGGGAAATGGAAGAAACCAGAGTAGAAGTGGGACCATCTGTTACCCTCTTGGTTGCAGTGTAACCATAATGTCCTCAGGTGGACATGACACACAATATGATCACTAATATGCTGTAGTAGTACCTTAGATACAGGCTCCTAGCAGTGTGTTAATAAAAGGCCTTATGGGGAACTAAAAATGCCAGACCAGCTACTCTCAGGCCAACTGAGCAGCATAAAATCCTTAAAGACCTTAGAGTAGTGTTTCCCAAACTTAGGACACTGCTTGTTTAGGGAAAGTCCCTGGCGGGCCGGGCCAGTTCGTTTACCTGCCCCCTCAGCAGGTCCAGCCGGTCACAGCTCCCACTGGCCGCAGTTTGCTGCTCCAGGCCAATGGGGGCTGCGGGAAGCGACAGCCAGCACGTTCCTCGGCCTGGGCCGCTCCCATTGGTCTAGAGCAGCTATCTGGGCCAGTGGGAGCTGCGATCGGCCGGACCTGTGGACGCAGCAGGTAAACAAACCAGCCTGGCCCACCAGAGGCTTTCCCTAAACAAGCAGCGTCCCAAATCTGGGAAACACTGCCTTAGAGTAACTGGTCTGGCATTTTTATTTCTTCTTTAAGTCCCATCATGCACCTCTGGGGAAGCACCACAATACATAGCAAATGCAGAAGGGCAGGGTAATAGGCCTCCTCCCTTTGCCCATGGCTGGGGTATGGGACCATCACATGGGACGTGTATGGTAGGAATTATGGTTCCCTTGTGTGCCATAGAATTCTGGGAACCCCCGGAGTGGTACAGCTCCACACCACCCCAATACGGACCAGTGCCGAATAGGCATGATAGAACAAATATGAACAAGGAGAGCCCAAAAACTAATTTGAAAAGTGATCCTTGTCTAGGTGCTAATTTTGTGTGCCGTGTCCCCAGATTTGTCTAATGTTGCTAGATATTATGTAGCTCCTCCTTATTATAATTGTATTGTGACTGAAAGTTAAAGATCAAAGAGTGTTTCAAAGCAAATCTGGGTTAAAAGAAATAGCCAAAGTCAAAAATTATTAAGATATGTTTGGGAAGGGTATAAGGGATTTTTTTTAAATGTCTCTTGAAACATAGCCTACAAAAAGCTTCCAAAGGTACAGTACTGCTTTAAAATGTGAGTTGGTTTTATTCCCAATTACAGCTGGATCAGCAGATGAGCTGCATTGCTAGAGGATATCAACTGCCTACATGACTTTGCTGTGACCAGGTCACAGCCATTTATTACTGTCTTATATTCATTCCTCATTTCCTTTAACCAATAAGTGATCTCAAACCCCTCGTTTCTTACTTTTTAAACATATTTATGAACACCATTTGTTTCCCAACAAGGCATCAATGCATATTTACTTTTAACTGTTTTGACAAAGCAGGACTGTTGAGGTATTAGTTATTCCCTTTACTTGCTTTGACTACTTTGATTCGAAACTGGAGAAAGAAGAAGCATGAATAGTAATATAAATATAATTTCCCTATATGTAAATGTACTGCATTCTGGATTTTTTTTTTACACATTCACTTTTCTATTAAACTAAAAATATCATTTTATTCTGTGTAACTCTTATTGATTTCAATGGAAGATAGGTGCCTAAATACCTTTCAGGATCTGTGACTCCATGGGTAAAGCTGCCTTGATATGCATGGTGGCTGCAGCAGTCGCCATAAAGTGTTCCTGCTTCTTTTCTCCCAGACATATTGTGGAATCTTCATATTTCCCTCTCCCTTTTATACTCTGCTCTTTCATGGCTATCCCTTCTGATGAAGAAGTTTGGACAGAGCCCCTTAGGCCTCATCAATGGTACTGCAGATGGGGTAGGTGAGAGCAGTATGAAGTGCCTGTCTTCTAATCCTTGTCCCCAGAGCGGAATATACTTTTTTTGCAGTGATCCCAGGGATCAAGAACTGAACTCCCAAGGGGTAACATGTTATCCTGCTGCTATACCACCAAGCCAGACCTTGGTGGTTATTTCCAAAGCTTTCCCACTAAATGTTGCTGTCCATTTCAGAAATTCCACTTTTACAGATAACTGGCACATAACAAATATGGAATTGTGCTGTTACAGATTATCTAGTTTTCCATATAGTCAGAAAGGTGATTATTAATTATTATCATAAAATTATTCTTAATTTTCTCCTTTTGAACATTAGCAAGTAGAAAAGAAATGAATTTCTGAACATTCAATCTATTCAGAATAGTTAAACCTTTGATGAACAATTAAGAGCATAAGAATGTAGGACTGGTCACACTGGGTCAGACCAAAGGTCCATCCACCCCAGTATCCTGTCTTCCGACAGCAACCTATACCAGGTGCCCCAGAGGGAATGAACAGAACAGGTAATCATCAAGAGATCCATTCCCTGTTGCCCATTCCCAGCTTCTGGCAAACAAAGGCTAGGGACAACAGCCCTGCCCATCCTGGCTAATAGCCATTGATGGACTTATCCTCCATTAATTTATCTAGTTCTTTTTTGCACTGTGTTATAGTCTTGGCCTTCACAACATCCTCTGGCAAAGAGTTCCACAGGTTGACTGTGCATTGTGTGAAGAAATATTTCCTTTTGTTTGTTTTAAACCTGCTGCCTATTAACTTCATTTATTGACCCCTAGTTCTTGTGTTATGAGGAGTAAATAACACTTCCCTATTTATTTTCTCCACAGCAGTCACGATATCATAGACCTCTATCATATCCCCCTCTTAGTTGTCTCTTTTCCAAGCTGAAAAGTCCCAGTCTTGTTAATCTCTCCTCATATGGAAGCCATTCCATACCACTAATCATTTTTGTTGCCCTTTTCTCAACCTTTTCTAATCCAATATACCTTTTTTGAGACCACATCTACAGGCAGTATTCAAGATGTGGATGTACCATGGATTTATACAGAGGCAGTATGATATTTTCTGTCTTATTATCTATCCCTTTCTTAATGATCCCCAACACTGAGTTCGCTTTTTTGACTGCCACCGCACATTCAGTGGATGTTTTCAGAGAACCGTCCACAATAACTCCAAGATCTCTTTCCTGAGTGGTAACAGCTAATTTAGACTCCATCATTGTATAGGTATACTTGGGATTATGCTTTCCAATGTGCATTACTTTGCATTTATCAACAGTGAATTTCATTTGACATTCTGTTGCCCACTCACTCAGTTTTGAGAGATCCTTTTGTAGCTCTTCACAGTCTGCCTGGGATTTAACTATCTTGAGTAGTTTTGTATCATCTGCAAATTTTGCCATCTCACTGTTTATCCCTTTTTCCAGATCATTTATGAATATGTTGAATAGGACTGGTCCCAGAACAGACCCCTAGGGGACACCACTATTTACCCCTCTCCATTCTGAAAACTGACCATTTATTCCTACCCTTTGTTTCCTATCTTTTAACCAGTTATCAGTGCATGAGAGGCCCTTCCCTCTTATCCCATGACAGTTTATTTTGCTTAAGAGCCTTTGACGAGGGATCTTGTCAAAGGCTTTCTGAAAATCTAAGTAAACTATTTCCACTGGATCCCTGTTGTCCACATGCTTGTTGACCCCCTCAAAGAATTCTAGCAGATTGGTGAGGCATGATTTCCCTTTACAAAAACCATGCTGACTCTTCCCCAACAAGTTATGTTCATCTATGTGTCTGACAATTTTGTTCTTTGTTATAGTTTCAACCAGTTTGCTCAGTACTGAAATCAAGCTTACTGGCCTGTAATTGCCAGGGTCACCTCTGGATCCCTTTTTAAAAACTGGCATCACATTAGCTATCCTCTAGTCATTTGGTATAGAAGCGTATGTAAATTATAGGCTACAGACTACAGGTACTAGTTCTGTAATTTCACATTTGAATTCCTTCAGAACTCTTGGGTGAACACTGGTCCTGGCGACTTATTACTCTTTAGTTTATCAATTTATTCCAAAACTTCCTCTAATGCCACCTCTATCTGGGACAGTTCCTCAGATCTGTCACCTAAAAAGAATGGCTCTGGTTTGGGAATCTCCCTCAGATCCTCAACCATGAAGACCGATGCAAAGAATTCATGTAGTTTCTCCGCTATGGCCTTATCGTCCTTAAGTGCTCCTTTAGCATCCCAATCGTCCAGTGGCCCCACTGGTTGTTTAGCAGGATTCCTGCTTCTGAATGTACTTAAAAAAAGAATTGCTATTACTTACGGAGTCTTTCGGCTAGCTGTTCTTCAAATTCTTTTTTGGCCTTCCTAATTATATTTTTACACTTCACTTGCCAGAGTTTATGCTCTTTTCTATTTTCCTCACTAGGATTTAACTTCCACTTATTAAAGGATGCCTTTTTGCCTCTCACTGCCTATTTTACTTTGTTATTTAGCCACGGTGGCTCTTTTTTTGTTCTCTTACTATTTTTTTTTTATTTGGGATACACATTTAAGTTGAGCCTCTAAACTTAAAAAAGTTTCCATGCAGCTTGCAGAGATTTTACTTTTGGTGCTGTTCCTTTTAATTTTTGTTTAACTAATCTCCTCATTTTTGTGTAGTTCCCCTTTCTGAAATTAAATGCTACCGTGTTGAGTTGCTGTGATGTTTTCCCCACCACAGGGATGTTAAATTTAATTATATTACGGTTATTATTACCAAATGGTCCAGCTATAGTCACCTTTTGGACCTGATCCTGTGCTCCACTTAGGACTAAATCAAGAATTTCCTCTCCTCTTATGGGTTCCAGGACTAGCTGCTCCAAGAAGCAGTCTCTTCATCCTGTCCTGAGGTGACACAGACTCATAGACTCATAGACTCTAGGACTGGAAGGGACCTCGAGAGGTCATCAAGTCCAGTCCCCTGCCCTCATGGCAGGACCAAATACTGTCTAGACCATCCCTAACAGACATTTATCTAACCTACTCTTAAATATCTCCAGAGATGGAGATTCCACAACTTCCCTAGGCAATCTAATCCAGTGTTTAACTACCCTGACAGTTAGGAACTTTTTCTTAATGTCCAACCTAAATCTCCCTTGCTGCAGTTTAAGCCCATTGCTTCTTGTTCTATCATTGGAGGCTAAGGTGAACAAGTTTTCTCCCTCCTCCTGATGACACCCTTTTAGATACCTGAAAACTGCTATCATGTCCCCTCTCAGTCTTCTCTTTTCCAAACTAAACAAACCCAATTCCTTCAGCCTTCCTTCATAGGTCATGTTCTCGAGACCTTTAATCATTCTTGTTGCTCTTCTCTGGACCCTCTCCAATTTCTCCACATCTTTCTTGAAATGCAGTGCCCAGAACTGGACACAATACTCCAGTTGAGGCCTAACCAGCGCAGAGTAAAGCGGAAGAATGACTTCTCGTGTCTTGTTTACAACACACCTGTTAATGCATCCCAGAATCACGTTTGCTTTTTTTGCAACAGTATCACACTGTTGACTCATATTAAGCTTGTGGTCCACTATGACCCCTAGATCTCTTTCTGCCATACTCCTTCCTAGACAGTCTCTTCCCATTCTGTATGTGTGAAACTGATTGTTCTTTCCTAAGTGGAGCACTTTGCATTTATCTTTATTGAACTTCATCCTGTTTACCTCAGACCATTTCTCCAATTTGTCCAGATCATTTTGAATTTTGACATGTACCCAGTCAATATGGAGGTAGTGGAAATTCCCCATTATTATTGAGTTTTTTATTTTAATACCCTCTCTAAACTTCCTGAGCATTTCACAGTCACTATCACCATCCTGGTCAGGTGGTCAGTAATATATCCCTACTGCTATTTTCTTATTATTCAAGCATGGAATTATTATCCATAGAGGTAATATATTGTATCAATATCCTCATTTAATCCTCATTTAATACAAGGCATTCTAGTTCACCCATCATATTGTTTAGACTTCTAGCATTGGTCTATAAGCGCTTTAAAAACTTGTCAAGTTTTAGCTGTCTGCCATTACATGATGTAACTGAATGAGACTTTTTTTCATTTGACTGTTTCTCATCAGATCCTACCTGTATTTTATCATCTTCCAGCTTCTCCTCCTTATTAGGACATAGGGAATCTCCATTTATAGATCCTCCCTTAAAAGTATGTTATGAATACTGCAAACTCACTGAAATCCTATATTTGTGTGAATTGTGAACGCTACCTGTCCATGAATGCAAATCATATACTTGATCAGCATTTTGTGGTAGAGGATGCTGCTGTAATTTGAATATAAATCAATATTAGCCAATGGTAATTGATTCTCTAACAAAGTCCATATATGTAGGATCATGCCTGGTTATATGAAACTCCAATATTTAAACAAAACATTTTTTAATTGAGTGTCATCCTGGGAGCTCCTGAGAGGTGCTAGTTGAAAAGAACAAAATACTTAAGAAAACAAAATTATATTCTTTCTTTTCAAAATTCTATATTTGAGATGCCTCAAGTCTCCAGTTTTTATCACCCAGAATCACAATGAGGTTGGAATAATATAGAAGTAACTCTACACTGGTGAACTGGGGTAAAGAGGTTTAGCTTAAGGGTTATAAAGGATATATCATTATAGTGGTTCTGATTTTCCTTTCTATAGGTTCGATCTTAAAAGATGTTCAGGAATGAATTGAACTATTTTTCAAAAGGAACTCTCTTCTAGAATTCTACGAGCTCTTCAGATTTGAACTTTCTATTTAAATGAGTATTAATGTACGTGTCCCAAGTGAATATAAAACAAAATTATTGGGAAAGGATTAAATGAAGACTGCAGCCAACAAAATGTAAGTTATGTTGAAAGTGAAATCTACTTCGCTTTGATTATTTTATAGAAATTGCTCAGGAATCTGTCTAGAATCATGATCATACTTTATCAAATGCCTCAAAGACTTAATTGTTTATTCTCCAAATGCCAAATGAAATGGTCATTTCACCAAACAATTAACTTAATACAGTGACTGTGACAGAAATAACGGTAAAAGTGACAATCAGGAACATAAATATGGAAGTCTTTTAACTGCTGAGGATTAGGAAGCTGTTACAAGAGAGGAAAGAGAGGTAAAAGAGAAAATGGCTGGGGAGCCATAATTACAATTTTATTAAGTTTGGAAATTAAATAAAAATGAAAAGCAAAGAGAAAAGTCAAAAGAATTGAATTTGAAGGGTCACTTTGATCAGATTAACGGAGATGGAAATGGCTCAAGGGACAGAACAATAAGCAGCCGTTTGAGACACTCTGGCTTCCAAGTTACCTCACTCTCTTTGTCTTTAGGCCGACAAGGACATAGATTGTTACAAAGTGGTGGAGTCTGCACTGCAGTTTTTCACCTGTTAATGGGTGGCAAAGGTAATGTGCAGTCTTGGTGCAGGGTATTGTATTTCCAGCTGCCAGAGTCTCTGAGAAATAGAACTCATAATTGTCTCTTTTATGAGGGAGGATGCAGAATATAGGCAAAAAGGTGGGTCTAGAATGCATGTGATTCTCACTCAGACTGATAAAACATCCTGTCTCTAACTCAAAGGGCGAAATCCCTTAAAATCTACTTTAGCCAAGGTAGATAGGATAAGGGACAATGCAAGTCCCCTCGATGATCAGCACAGGGAAGAGGGAGTATAAACTGATGGATGGATACCCAGGCTGGGGAGGGTAAAATAAAGCCCTAAACTACAGTTCAGTCTAAGGCCCTTATCTCAGATGTGGCTTTATTAACACAAAATGATCCAAATCAAGAGCCAAGCAGCTCAGAACATTTGGTTACAGCTACCAGAAGCCTTTACAACTTTCAGCAAGATTTCCCCTAACTGGCTGCACCAGCAGCATCTTTCTGTGTGTTCCTGTAACCTCACACCAGATCACCCATGTGATAAGCAGGGAGCCTGGGTTCTCCTTGTAACCCTTTACATGCTAGTGCTAAGGAATGCCTTTATACCATGTCACAGGAGGATAAATGAAGTGTCCCCTCCATGAATGTACGTGTGTGCAAAGCCTGCACGTGCCAGTGACTTTTCAAGCAGTGGGAACTGAGGGAATTCATGTAAATGAATAAAGAGTCTCAGGATTATTTATGACAGGAACAGGGCTTGCCGGGACTATTAGAAACAATGGAGGAGGATAAAAGATAATGAAAAAATTAGGTTGATAAGGGCTGTTAAATTAATAAACAGGATAGAAATAGCCAAAGAAATAAAGATAAACAGCAAGAAGTTCTTTAAATACATAAGAAGTCACAAGCAAGTAATGAGTCAGTAAGTGATGAAAGTTGGAAAGAACAGATGAAGCTGATATTGCTAAGAGCCTGAATATGCTTTTTGTCTCTGTGTTCACAATAGAAGCTGAAGGTCATATTGCAGAGATTGAGATATATTTTCCTGAGGGAGAAAGTAAAATGTTAAAAGGTTTTATGATTACGCTAGAACAGATAATTAGGCAATAAGGACTATTAAAGGTTGAAAAGGCACTGGGCCCAGAAGGATTCCAGAGCACAGCAAAAAAATAAAATAAAATAAAAAGGCTAATGTCTTAAAACAATTACAAGAGGTCATGGTCTGGCGATAAGGGCGAGGATTTGCTTATGGCCTATAAGCAAGTCCTGTGAACTGAGCCTCTTTTATACAAGAAGTCGTTTAACTTTGCAGAAGAAGCAAGTAGTGTAAATCAGTTATAGATGGAATGGGGCACAGTTTTGTAGGTCAAAGTTAAAATGTATAGTCACTATTTAGATTGGACTGGGGGTTAAGTTATTCAGGCAAGATATGGCTTTATCTGTATTTTCCATTGTAAATGCTAGTTAATCCTCCTGTGCTCTAGCTCTGAACCTTAAGTAATCCTATAGTAGGAACATTCATTAATTATTGACTTATCCATTGGCAGGAAAGGCATCATCCAATGGCCTGAATACCAAACTGAGAGCAAAGAACTGCAGAATTTAAACCCTGACTCTAACATTAAGTTCTCCTGTGGCCTTAGGCAAGCTGCTTAGCCCTCTATAAGACCTATCAATTCTTGACTTAAGAGAACTCCTAATGTCTTTTGATACATGTCCTACCATAACAATTTATCTCCAGCTACACTTATATTGTTTTACCAGGTCTGGCAAGAACATCTGTTCGGTTCCAAGCCAAAAATGAATTTCTCCTGTACACTATTAGCAGCCACTGTCATCAGTCACTCTCACCCTCAACCCTACCTTGATGTCAATAAGCAAAGCCTTGCTGGTATTGATGATCTCTGTTATCATTAGAAGAAGCATAGGAAACTGTATGAAGATTCAGATGTATGACTTCA
This sequence comes from Gopherus flavomarginatus, assembly GCF_025201925.1. Lineage (NCBI taxonomy): Eukaryota > Metazoa > Chordata > Testudines > Testudinidae > Gopherus > Gopherus flavomarginatus. Next base: position 212,968,720 of record NC_066617.1, on the reverse strand, counting down.
TGACCCTACTCTTGAACAGCAGTCCACTGTCTTGGAAAGATGTCATATTTGTAGTATCTTGGATCTAACATAGGAAGGCCTCCTAAGTCACCTTTGCTCTCCATCCTGTCAGTATAAGATTGTTCTCTACACTGTATTCTCAGATGCTTTGTATAGTCTAGTTCAAAATGGATCAAGCAATGAAGGCTCCCTTGATATTTTCAGCCTTCAAACACTTGTAAAAGGCCCTCTTTGGAAATGTCCCTTGTTGTGTCCCAAGTTTATGGAAGCACCTCAGATCAAAACACTATCGCTGACGCTCCAAAATGAAGTATGCATCTATGAGCTTTTGTGATCATGTCTACAGTGACTGAGTGTTCACCAGCACCGTAGAGGAGCTAGCAAACAGATGCACCAAACAGGAGTTTTGAGGGTGTTCTCTGGGTGAAGGAGGAGTGATTATATGACCCTTGGAATAAGTTTGTTGTCTGTTTGTTTGTTGTGTGCTTACTGCTTGCTGTGTACCTGCTTGACAGAAGTTTATGGAGTGATCTGTTTGTTGGGGCGTGGCTAAACCTAGTAGCCTACTAGGCAAAGCTGAGACCTTCTTAATGAGGCTTTGATCCGTAATTCTTTTAGCAGCCCTTAACCAGAGGGTGGAGCTATTCAGGAAGAACAGGGATTTAAAAAGCCAGCTCCTAAGTGACCAGAGGAACTAGCAAACAGGAGCAGCAAACAGGGAGCAAGAAAACCAGATACACCTAACATAGTGACAGGTTTCAGAGTGGCAACCATGTAAGTCTGTATCAGCAAAAACAATGAGGAGTCCTTGTGGCTCCTTAGAGACTAACAAATGTATTTGGGCATAAGCTTTCGTGGGCTATAACCCACTTCATCAAATGTATAGAGTGAAAAATACAGTACGCGAGTATAAATATACACCACATGAAAAGATGGAAGGTACCTTACCAAGTTGGGGTGGGGGGTCAGTGCTAACGAAGCCAATTCAGTCAGGGTGGATGTGGCCCATTCCCAGCACTTGAGAAGAAGGTGTGAGTATCAACAAAGGGAAAACTACTTTTTGTAGTGACCCAGCCACTCCCATCTCTAATGGTTCCTAACATTGTTCACTTTTTTGACTGCTGCTGCACATTGAGTAGATGTTTTCAGAGAACTATCCACAGTGTCCCCAAGATCTCTTTCTTGAGTGGTAACAGCTAATTTAAATCCCATTATTTTGTATATATAGTTGAAATTATGTTTTCCAATGTGCATTACTTTGCACTTATCAACAATGAATTTCATCTGCCATTTTGCTGCTCAGTTTTGTGATATTCCCTTTGCAACTCTTCGCATCCCGCTTTGGGCTTAACTATCTTGGTGTCTAGAAAATTCCCTTCAACCCATCCTGAGTTGACATGTTCCCAAATCAATATGGGGATATTTGAAATCCCCTATTATTATTGAGTTTTCTATTTAAATACCCTCTCTAATCTCTCTGAGCATTTCATAATCACCATCACCATCCTGGTAAGGTGGTTGGTAGTATACTTCTACTGCCATAGTCCTATTCAAGCATGGAATTTCTATGCATAGAGATTCTATGGTACATTTTGAATCATTTAAGATTTTTAGTATACATGACTCTATGCTTTCTTTCATTTATAGTGCCACTGCCCCACCAGCATGAATACTCTGTCATTCCTATATATTTTGTACCATGGTATTACATTTTACATTGTATTTTGTACCATGGTATTATTATGTCCCATTGATTATCGTTGTTCCACCAAGTTTCTGTGATGCCTATGATAGCAATATCCTCATTTAAGACCCGGCACTCAAGCTGACCCATCTTAGTATTTACACTTCGAGCATTTGTATACAAGCACTTATAAAATTTGTATTTAGTTGTCTGCCTTCATGTGATGTAACTGAATGAGAGTCTTTTTCATTTGACTGTTTCTCTTCAGCTCCTACCTGTATTTTATCAACTTCTATCCTCTCCTCTTTACTAGAGAATCCCCATGAACAGATCCTTTCCTCATGGCTGTCTCTATCTGAACCATGTGCTCTTCCATACCTGTTGGCTTTCCTCCAGCCCTTAATTTAAAACCTCCTCTAAGACCTTCTTAATTTTACATTCCAGCAATCCGTTTCCCTTTTACGTGTAGATGCAGCCCACCCTTCCTGTATAGACTCCTCCTTTCCCAAAAGATCCCACAGTTCCTATTAAACCTAAACCCCTCCTCCTTACACCATTGTCTCATCCACACATTGAGACCCCATAGTTCTGCCTATCTACCTTGCCCTACATGTAGACTTGGAAGCATTTCAGAGAGTGCTAAAATGGAGGTTCTGGACTTTAATGTCTTTCCTGGCCACCTAAATTTGGCCTTCGGGACCTCTCTCCTATCGCACAGATACTCGACTCCCATGGCCGGAGCATGCCAACTGATTTGGGCTGGTGGGGTAGAGTTGCCAGGCATCCAGTTTTCAACCAGAACATCCAGTCGAAAAGGGGCTCTTGAGGCTCTGGTCAGCACTGCTGACTGGGCCGTTAGAATTCTGGTTGGCAGAGCAGCGGGGCTAAGGCAGGCTCACTGCCTACCCTGGTTCTGCATAGCTCTCGGAAGTGGCTAGTATGTCCCTCTGGTCCCTAGACACAAGTGAGATCAGGGAAGCTTCACGCACTGCCCCCGCCCTGAGTGACAGCTCTACAGCTCCCTTTGGCTGGAAAGCATGACCAATGGGAGCTGCGAGGGTGGTGCCTGCAGATGCAGGCACCATGCACCGCACAGAGCCACCTGGCCATGCCTCCACCTAGGGGCTGGACATGCCGGCTGCTTCTGGGAACAGCGTGGAGCCAGGGCAGGCAGGAACCTGCCCCGCTGCACCACCAACCAGGATCTGCCTGAAGTAAGTGACACCCAGCCAGAGCCTACACTCGCACTTGCATCCCAACCCCTTCCCCAGGTCAGAACCCTTCTTCTGCATCTCAACCCCTTTCCCCAGCCCTAGTCCCTTCCTGCACCCAAACTCCCTACTGGAGCCCAAACCCCCTCCCACACCCCTGCCCCGGCCCTGAGACCTCTCCTTCACTCCAAACCTCTTATCCCCAGCCCCACCCTGGAGTCCGCACCCTCAGCCGGAGCCCTTATCCCTTCCCACACCCAACCCCTCTGCCCGAGCCCTGTGAAAGTGACTGAGGGAGAGCGAGTGATGGAGGGAAGGGGGCTGAGTGAATAGGGAGCGGGGCCTCAGAGAAGGGGTTGGGCAAGGGCAGGGCTTCATGGAAGGAGCAGTGCAGGGGGCGGGGCAAGGGTGTTCAGTTTTGTGCAATTAGAAAGTTGGTAACCCTAGGCTCTGGCTGCAGGGCTTTCTCACTGCTGTGTAGATTTCCGGGCTTCGGCTGGGCCTGGGCTCTAGGATCCTGCGGGGCGGGAGGTTCCCAGAGCCTAAGTCTGGAAGTCTACACAGCAGTGAAACAGTCTTGCAGCCCAAGCCCCTCTATCCCGAGTTGGCTCGTTTTTCTTTGAGTGGTAGATATATCCTAGATGTCTCAAGTGATCTGCAACATTCAATCCAGTACACATTTTACCATGTGGTACTCCCAGGGCTTGTCTACATCACAAAGTTGCAGCGCTGGTGAGGGGGTTACAGCGCTGCAACTTAGGAGGTGTACACATCTGCAGGGCATCACCAGCGCTGCAACTCCCTGTTTGCAGCGCTGGCCGTACTCCCGTTTTGTCTTGGGTGTAGAGGATCCAGCGCTGGTGATCCAGCGCTGGTAATCAAGTGTAGACACTTACCAGCGCTTTTCTTGACCTCCGTGGAATAAGCAGGTATCCCAGCATACCTGAGGAAGCCTCTCTGGTAATCAAGCAGGTCTCCTTCCCCGGTTTGCTCTCGCGTTCCCCGAACCCCCGTGCAAGCAGGTCTCCTTCCCTGCGGTTTGCAGGGGAGTTCGGGGAACGCGAGAGCAAACCGCGGGGAAGCTGGTCTCCTTCCCCGGTTTGCTCTCGCGTTCCCCGAACCCCCCTTGAAGCCGCCCAACAGTGCTGCAGTGTGGCCACATCTAACACCACTTGCAGCGCTGGTTGCTGTAAGTGTGGCCACTCTGCAGCACTGGCCCTATACAGCTGTACTAATACAGCTGTAACAACCAGCGCTGCAAAATTGTAGATGTAGACATACCCCCAGTCATCACAAACCCAGTTATCTATATTTCTGTCCCACATTACTATTACCTGTCTCTTCCTAATAACTGGGTCCCTTTCCCCAAAAGGGTAGAGGATACCATGACATCATCTGGTAGGAGGGTCCCAACTGTGAGATCATTTCCTTCTACTCCAGTTTGATGTTCCCCTTCCCTGAGACTTTCATCCTCCTCAACAGCACAGAGGCTGTCAGAGTGGAGGAGGGAGGGACTGCTCTACTGTGTCCTGGAAAGTCTTGTGTATGTGCCTCTCTGTCTCCCTTAGCTCCTTCAATTCAGCCACTCTGGTCTGAGGAGCCAGTACTCGGTCTCTTAGGACCATGAGCTGCTTACACTGAATGCACACATACGGTACCTGCCCACAAGGCAGGTAATCGTACATGCTGCATTCAGCACAATAAACTAAATAGCTCTCACTCTGTTGCTGGACTTCTGCCTGCATTCTTTTTATTCTTGTAGTTTTTTGTTTTTGTTTTGAAAGGGGGTGTTTGTTGGCCTAAGTTTTGAGAATGTTAGGTGTATCTTCAAAAACAACGAGGAGTCCTTGTGTCACATTAGAGACTAAGAAATTTATTTGGCCATAAGCTTTCGTGGGCTAAAACCCACTTCATCAGATGCATGGAGTGAAAAATACAGTAAGCAGTGTATATACTACACCACATGTAAAGATGGGAGTTGCCTTACCAAGTGAGGGGTCAGTGCTAACAAAGCCAATTAAATCAAGGTGGAAGTGGCCTATTCTCAACAGTTGACAAGAAAGGATGAATATCAACAGAGGGAAAATTACTTTTTGTAGTGACCCAGCCACTCCAAGTCTTTATTCAGTCCTAATTTGATGGTGTCAAAATTGCAAATTAATTCCAGTTCTGCAGTTTCTCATTAAAATCTGTTTTTAAAGTTTTTTTTTGTTGAAGAATGGCCACTTTTAAGTCTGTTATTGAGTGTCTAGGGAGACTGAAGTGCTCTCCTACTGGTTTTTGAATGTTACAGTTCTTGATGTCTGATTTGTGTCCATTTATTCTTTTGTGTAGAGACTGTTTGGTTTGGCCAATGTACATGGCAGAGGGGCATTGCTGGCACACATCACATTGCTGTATCAGCTGCACATGTGCTTGACTCAGGTCACAGCAAAAAAGATTTCCCACAAGTGGGGGGAAGATATAAAAGAGGGACAATGACAACACAAAGGGTCCTCACTCTCTCTACAACAACACACCTGAAAACACCTGAGGAACAAAGACTGAGCTATGAGAAGTGGTGCTCCCAGTCTAAAATCTTTAGCCTGTGTATGAAAATCTGGGAATGCCAAGGCAACCTGTGCCTTAAGAATCTGCCAGCCTGTTTATCAATAAGGGTGAGAATTTGCTAATTTGTATCCTACCTATCTAGTGTGTCAAGAGCAGTTTGCGGCTTTTGTTTATTTACTAAGGTAATCTGCTTTGTTCTGTTTCCTATCCCTTTAACCACTTAAAATCTACCTTTTGTAGCTAATAAACTTATTTTGGTTTGTTTATTATTAAACCAAAGTTTATACAATTTCTAACTGGGGGCAGCAAGAAGTCGTACAAATCTCTCTTCACATTGAGGAAGAGGGTATATTTTTATGAGCTTGTGCTGTGCAGATTTTTCAATACTGCGCAAGACAGTATTATTTTGGGTTTATCTCTCAAAAGGGGTGTGCACGTGAGTGCTGGAGGAGTCCTCTCACACAGAGCTGACTTCAGTCTATGGCTGCCGCTGGGTATGGCCCTACCTGTGTGTGTCTTGCAAGAGACCTGATTCAGTAAAACAGGGAGAGGGAACCCAGGCTGGTGGAGCAGGAGAGGCTCAGTGAAATCCAAGTACATCAGGCAGCATCCCAGAAGGGGAGTCCAAACCATTTCACCTGTCTTAGCATGCACTGGGCTCAGTATAAAACCTTGGATGAATTCTCTGGGGCAGGCACTTATTTGGTTCTGATTATGAATCCAGAGGGGAATATCCCCAGGGCACAACAAGATAAGATCAGAACACTGAATCTGAAAACATCAGCCTTTGGAGGAGTTCTGATTCAGATCATAGTCCAGATCTGAGCTTTGCAACTCCTGCTCAGCTCTAATTATAATTTCCCATCTTTGCCTCTGTTTTGCTAAGCTATAAATACAGATCACCATTTTCAAATTTGGAGGCCTAGATTTAGGCACCTAACTCCAAATTTAGGCATCTAAGAAAGTGATCTGGTTTTCAGATGTGCTGACCTCCTGCCATCTCCATTGACTTCAGGGTCGGTTGCGTGCTCAGTAACTTTTAAGTCAGGCCACTTACAGATAAATTTAGATTTATATATAAATATGGATGCCAGCCCTCTCTCATTATTACTGCTTTCCAGATAGCTTCAGCAGAATGAATCTTTTCAGTTTGGATTAAGTCCTCCACTCTTGCAATCTTTGGGCCTAATTCAGATTGTACATCATTACCCATTCATTTAACTCCATTTTGGGGAAATTACTCCTAATTTACACTGGTATAAGTGAGAGCAGGATCTGGCCCTGAATCAATTAAAAAAATTCCAGGTTGAAAGTTTACATTTTTGGAACTATTTCTGGTCTAACTAGGTCCCTAGGTCTTCATCTCCACTGTTTGCAGTACCTCCCAGTTGAGTATAATCTGCAAGTTTAGGGTCAAATTCTCTGCTAGCATAACTTCATTTATCTCAATAGAATGTCTTCTCAGATCCTTAATAAAGAAGTTAAGAAAAGAGGAACTCAACACCTATTCAGTAAATACTATCCAATAACAAATATATTTGATAAATCACATTCCGTTTGTCATCAATTTATGACTAGAAAAAAGACAAAATTCACTGAACACTGTATTCATTACAAATTATTCACACAATTCTGCAAGCAACATAGTAGTACCGGAGACCTAAAACATGTTGCTCACATTTCATATTAAGATTCTGTTTATAAAAGGTTAATAAATTATTAAGAGCTGTTATAAGCACTTTACAGACATGAGTAGTATATGATATGGATGGACACAAACTCGTCAGTAGACGGTATTTCAAATGGCTCTGAGCCATGGATGTAAACTGCCTGTTGATCTTTTTATTTATTAAAACATCTATTAACACTTTATGAATCATTTATAAATGGAACCTTAATATAAAGTGTGCCCACTAAATCACCTAAAACATGAATTTTAGAGGGTTAAAATTGAGATGATTATTCTAAGTGTTCTTAAATTAAGTTTTCCACCAAAGAGTTTAAATAATTTAAAATGATATTATGGCTAACTATTTCCTGATTGCTAGACTTGCTAAGTTATGGCTAATCAACCTGATTCTGAGGAAGAGAATTTGAGGACACAGTTGCAAGAGTGCCTACCTGGATTTACCATACATATCAGTAGGGCGTTGTACACCTCTTCATGATCTCTGTTTCATTCACATGATATTTTAACCTTGATTCTCTTTGGCTAGATTATATCAGGATTTTTTTGCCCTGATACCTTTGGCACCAAGAATTTTTTTTGGCACACAGTACATTTCTCTATGTGTGTGCCCATACCACTGTATTCTTTGTCTCAAATATTGCCTAGACACTGGGAGACATTTACAGATTGAAAATTAATAACACCCCAGGAGTAGTTTAAGATCAGAGCTGTGCATCTGGTAAGAAACTTTTTTACATACATGTTCACTACATCCAATTTGTGATTAGATCTAACTATATATTTTCCTTTTTGTTGTTATTGTTTGCTTTTCCATGAACATTCATATAACTGGCTTCTGCTCACACAAATGTTTGGAGAAGAGCTGCACATCAGCAGGATGTTAGACCCTATACCAGGGGTGGGCAAACTATGGCCCAGGGGCTGCATTGAGCCCTCCAAACATTTTAATTTGGCCCTCGAGCTCCCACCAGGGAGTGGGATCCAGGTTTTGCCCCACTCTGGTGCTCCTATATGTAGGGGCAGCCAGGGGGCTCCACACACTGCCCCTGCCCCAAGCACTGCCCCTGCAGCTCCCATTGACCAGGAATCCCAGCCAATGGGAGCTGTGGGGTGGCACCTATGGACAGGGAAGCACGCAGAGCTGCCTGGTCGAGCCTCTGTGTAGGAGCCAGAAAAGGCACATGCCACTGTTTCTGGGAGCTGCTTGAGGTAAACGCCACCCAGAGCCTGCATCCCTCAGCCCTTCCTGTGCCCCAACCCCCTGTCCCAGCCCTGATCCCCCTCCCGCCCTCTGAACCCCTCAGTCCCAGCCTGGAGCACCCTCCTGCACCCTCAACTCCTCATCCCCAGCCCACCCCAGAGCCTGCACCTTACTCCCTCCCTCCTGCATTTAAAAATTAAATTAAATTATAATAGAATTTTTCAACTATATTATGTCCTGTTGTGCACGACTCATATCATGTAATGAGGTAGAAAAATCAAGGTAGTATAGAAATGGAGGGGAGAATATAAAATCAAAATTGAAACAAAATGTTGAAAATATCTTAAAGTGTTAATTTTTCCAAAACAAAACATTTTGGAAATTTTGTTTCATGGGAAATTTGGAAAATATTTGTTTTCACTTTGGAATTGAATCAAAAACAGATTTTGGAATGTCAAAACGTCACGTTAAATGGACATTCCCAGTTGTGACTCACTGTATTGGCAGCTGCAGAAGACTTTCTAAAATACAGTGCCTCCCCCACCAGACAAACTGCCATTGCTTCCTAGCCCAATGCAGATCTCTGGAGCAAAGAAAGGGCCCCTAGGCCTGATAAAGTTTCACTTGCACCCAGGGGTGCTGGAATAATTTTCATAGTGGGGGTGCTGAGAGTCATTGAACCAAACTGTAAACCCTGTATATAATGGAAACCACTTCAAGCACCCCTAGTTCCAGCACCTATGCTTGCACCTGTACAGAGGACTGGAGAGTAAAGGGGACCCTGTGGCTCCCATTGCTCCCCAGCACTATGAATGGATTTGGGGAGTGAAGATGGAGAAGTTCCTCCTGCCACCTCCCTTCAGCTCCTGTTGTTCTGTGCAGGAAAAGGAGACAACTTCCTAGCCCATGCTCAACAACAGCCATAGAGAGAGAGAGAGAGCGCGAAAATATAGGTACAGATATAGATTTTCCCTTTTTTCAGTGTCTTTATGCATTTGCCAGCACTCTGTGCACAGTAAATTTTACATTATTATTGATGGTTGGTTGCACTTCCTGTTTCATGCACCTTCATGCACTGCTCTGGAGTAAGCTTATGTACATGATGTTCCTCAGGTCCTGCAAGAGAGTGTTTACCAATAACACAACAGAATTTCTGCTGCTGTTGCTCAACATGGGATTAGGAGAGTGTCTCCTTTACATATAGAGACCCTATACACATTGTAGCAAATTGCTGGCACTATTATGATGGGTCTCACACTTTCTCTTCTTGGGGGGGGGTTCAGGGCACCATTTCTTGCCCCTGAATTGGAATATTAACTGTCCCACTAGTGTCCTAGAAGAAGGGAGTGGAGAGAGAGAGACCTGGGCCCGCCCTCTACTCCAGGTCTCAGCCCAGGAGCTCTGAGGTTAGTGGTAAACCACTTGAACTGACAGTTCCTTCCCCTGGGCTACTTCCCTCTCCTGCCCCTTTAGCTTGTGGGGGCTTCCTGCCATCCCTCTGTACAAGCCAGGTGTCCCTTTACCTAGGGTCTCGGACTTCTTAGTTCACTGCAGCACTTCTCCAAACTGTCCTCTCCTCCAAACTGTTCTCTGCTCCCACACCAATCCCTTCTGCTCCAACTCCCACACTGTCTAATTGAAGCAGGGGGGTTTTATCATGTGACTGGCTGCAGGTGCTCTAATTGGCTTCAGGTGCTCTAGTTAATCTATAGCAAACTTTCTTCCCCTTACAGGGAATAAGGCTGTCTTCTAACCCTCTCCTGCTGCCCTCTGGCCATGCTGCATCACAACATATATAGAGTATCATCTTTCAGTTACGGGTGTTACTTGTGACAACAGTAGCTAAACCTTATGAGACAGAAATGTGGTTTTCGGGTTGATGGTGTTCTTTTCAATCTGTAAACTCCGGACAGGGATTATGTTCTTTGTCTGACACATTGACCTAATGTAAAGCATTGTGAACATCTTCTGGCACTACATAAATGATAAACAACAGTACTCTGTCTGTGAAATGTGCATCTTGGTATCACAAAGCCAAGCTCACAGATTTACTGATAAACAAGCTCACAATAAATATTCTGTTTATAGGTGGAAACAGATTTGCAATTGTGTGATGGAGAGGGAGAATGAGAAGGAAATATGCAAGCTAAAAAGCAACGGCACAATTTGCATATTTCTTTAAAGTTTTCTTTAAAAGCGTCTGCAAAACGCAACCATCTGTTTTTCAAGAATGTCCTGTGGGGGTAGTGGGGACAACTCATTCTTCTCCTTTTTACATTGTGAATCAATGTCTCACTCTTTAACACTGTGAAATATTTTCACCCTTCAGCAGGGAAATGTGTGTGTTTGTAAACCATTAGAGACATCTGCATATTAACCTGTACTCCTCTATTCAAATAAAGCAGTTAGTGTGTGCCAATTTACCCTGATAAAAATGCTTGTCAGAACAATATGCTTTATTCCAAGCACTTGCTAATAAATACTGGGGAGTAGGGGAATGGAGGAGGGAGGAAAATGTGTGACTGAAGTTCAAACACAAGCTGTAAATGCAGTTCAGGAAAATGACAAATTGGTAAAGCTGGAGACTAGATGTTTTTAATCTATCTGTAAGCCAGACCCAGAAAAATGAGCTGATTCACATCTGTCCAGGCCTACAGGAACTGCCATTACACAGGCTAGTTCATCCTTCACTCTGCTTCTTTTAGGAGCTGAGCGGAAGGGATGTTAATTTTGCATTTAACTGATCTCTTAAATGTGCGTTGGAACTGGAACTTTCATTCTGCAGAAAAAAATTGCAAAAAACCTTAGTGGACAGTTGGAGATCCCAGGGATCTGAGGAGCCTGCCAAGTGGACAGCTGGGGAGCCAACCAGCCAGGGGATCCTTTATTTCACTTAAAGTTTCGTGTGAGTAGCCCCTTCCTGGGGTAGCCATGATCCCCTAGGATGATTAGAGCCTCGTATTCCTTCCTCCTCAGGAACTCAGTGTCCTACCTTAAGAACAATGGGCGTAGGTTCTTGGTGCTCAGTGACTCCACCTAGCACATACATCGATAACAACTCCTATGAGTTACAGGACATTACAGATCAGAATGACAGGAGACAGGGGACTAACAGATTTTACAGCTAAACAAATATTTATTCCAGGAAAAGAAAGGGGTAAAATAAAGGAGGAAGAGCAGGATCTAGGGACAAAAGGAAACAGTAGCAGAGTTAGCAATAAGAAACGAGTGACTATCCAGTCACATAGTTATAACCAAACACTCCCTCCCTTAAACACTCAAAAGCAAACAACGAGGTAATAATAACAAGAATGGCCCTCCATAGGCATTAGCTGGTGGGTAGAGTTCCAGGTTGATGAGAGGGAAGCCAATAATCTCCGTATAGGCTGAGTGGGTCCCAGGGTGTCTCCAGTCTGAACTGAACCCTCAAATCCCAGTGCAGGAGAAGCCTCCTGGACTTAGCTGACAGGCAGCCCTTTCCGGTCAAGAAAAACAAAATGGAATGTCTGGTTCTCTTTGGCAGACAGCAACTCAGCAGCTGTGTCCTCACCTGCTGCAGTAACCCAACTCCTTACAGCCAACACTCTCTCTTCAAACACCTGTCCCTTCTGCCGATCACTCAGGCCTGTCGTTCGTGGTCTGGCTTGGTAACTCCTTCTCCTCCTTCCAAATATAGGATCTGCCCAGGCTCAGCTCACAGGTTCAGGTGGTGTCTGCCACATGAACTTCAAGCATTCAAAAACCATGAGCCAGGCCCCAAAAAATCGTGAGATTGGTCAACAATCATGATTTTATTAAAAAAAATAATATGTTTGGGGATTCCACCCCCCCCCAATCTGGTTTCTAAGCCTTTAGAGTAAACTCACCTCACATTTTCAAGCTTTTCACTGCAATCATGAGGGCTAACAAATTGTTTTCTCACGCAATCCCTTAACTCCAAATATCAGAAGACTCATGGTAAAATATACAAGAGATGACAAAACTGAGACTCTCTGGGGCCTGCAATTGGTTTCCCTGTTTGTCAGATGAGCTCTTTTTTCAGCCCCTTCAGGCAGTTTTTGTGGATCAAGCAAAAACTAGGGAGGCAGTTTCATGTTCAGTTCTCCCAGCCTCTGTGCTGCTGTCTGTGGGAACTGCTGCAAGCTGTTTTACTCAAACCCCCAAATGGCAAGGAGGTTACAGGCAGGCAATCTTTCCTGTATAGTGTTATTTTAGGAATATGATGAAGAGTTTTTTTAAATAACATTTTGGGACCGTTTTTGTATGGCGGTACTATCAAACCCAGGAATCTTGGTCACCAAGAGTCCAAATGTACATAGCTCAGAAGGAAAGAAATTATAACTAATGCACTTAAAACATCTCCAAGTCAGAGACCTAAAATATCTTCTCTATGCATAAAAATGTTACGGCTTTAAAGTTCAACATCTTGGGACATTCCATGTTGAGAAGTAAGAGCTACAAATCTCCTCCTCCCAAGGGCATGGACCTCCCATACCTAGTTCTGCAGGATTGTGAGATATTGGCCTTTAAACCTGTCACTGGTTCAGGACTGAACACTGACCATACTGCACTTCTGGCCAGAGCAATTGTTGGCATGATTACCACCTTTGGGGTAAAAAAGAAAACATTTATCAAACAGGTTGATTTTTTAAAAACTGCCCAGAGTTTCTGAGTGTTAGGGTGAGTCAGAGAATCATAGACTTGTAGAACTCACTCATAACACATGAATTTATAAAGTGGGCCTATGAAACTCCCCTCTCCCTGCCTGATCCATAAGAGCCTGAGTTTGGTAGGCTTGAGAAAGGATTGCAAGGCATATCTTTTCTCCCTTGACTGTGAGGAGTCAGGTCTTGGCTCAGGGCTGCATAGCAGTGCTGTGGGATTTTTGTGAAGATTGTGTGAGGAGGCTGATTAATTTGTTATATTAATGTTGTCATTGGGTTATTTAATTTGATATTGGGTAACTGATGAATAGAGTTTGTTGGAAATGTGATATCAAACAATTGCCCCCCAATGCAATGCAAACCTGAAAAAATTCCAAGAAAAGAGTCACAGAAAGCAACCCCCGCTCCCCCACTTCATCTAAATTTTTCATGGGAAAAAAATGTCCTGACCAGCTTCCAACAGATCTCTATTTATTGGTATGTTGTAAAAGATTTTCAGGGACACCCAGAATATTGGATGGGTGCTGTTTTATTGTAGTTTAGCACACACAAAAAAACCTACCAACAAAACCAATAATATAGCCACAAATGAAAGCACTTGAATAGATCATCTGATGGAAGAATGATTACAAAGAGAAGAAACAAACCAGCAAAGGAGCTGTACACAGTCATTTTTTCAGCAATTGGCCCACTAACACAAGGGAGAAACAAGTTTAAGTACTCATTTAAAATTATTTCATGGAGCAGATAAAAGCCCATTGTAAGCCAAGAGGTGCAGATACCCTTATAATAAGAAACAGGAGTTCATACAAATAAGGTGGAGCTGAGCAAGATAAATCCTTGTAAATTAACATTAAGGATTGTAAAATGAATTTGCTACTTTCCCAGTAGGATAAAGAAAATAAATAATCTCCATTATATTATGAGTGAGTGGTTCAATATCTCAGCTCCTGTCAGAAATCTGTGAACTATAACAAGTGATGTTAGTGATAAATGGCTAGACATCTTACTTAGAAAGATGAAAGAAAATAACTACATCAAACCATGGAATAGGTTTCCAGCAGCATCTCTAGAAATGTTTGACTCTGGTAAATTTGTGGAAGAGATATAAAGATAGAATGGATAACTAGACCAATCTATGTTTTTATAAAGGTGTCCATTCTTGTAGATTTGAGTGCCTCCTGAAAGAACTGAAAACCAAATTCAGGAGTGGCCCAAGATCTAATTTTCCTCCCTTTCTTTCCCGAGGGCAATTGAGTGATATTTTTGCCTTTCCTTATCCTGTTTCTCCTTCTATTTTCTCTCCCTTCAGTTCTTTTTTCCCTTCTCTTCATCTTTCCCTCTTTTGATATTTGCAGGTGGGGCTGGAGGAAAGCTATGCCAAAGATGTGGGTTTTCACTTCATGCTGAGAGCAGTGAGATTAGTGGTGTGTCTGATCTCCTTCGGTAATGAGTCTTGGTCTTACTTTTGAGAAAGCTGTGTTGCTTGCTTTCATGCGCTTCACCCCTGAGACTGACTACTTTAGATAGTTTTTGAAAAACATAGCTGTCAAGGGAGGTCATTACCACAGAGAGGGAAGTATCCTCTAAGAAAGAGGTGGGCAACTTTTTGGCCCCAGGGCCACATCTGGTTATGGAAATTGTAAGGCGGGCCACGAATGCTCACAAAATTGGGGGTTGGGGTGCAGGAGGAGGTGAGGGCTCCGGCTGGGGGTGCAGGTTCTGGGGTGGGGCTGAGAATGAGGGGTTGGGGGTGCAGGAGGGTGCTCCAGGCTGGAACTGACAGGTTCAGAGGATGGGAGGGGGATCAGGACTGAGGCAGGGGGTTGGGGAATGGGAGGGGATCAGGGGGTGCAGGCTCCAGGTGGCGCTTACTTCAAGTAGCTCTCAGAAGCAGGGGCATGTCCCCACTCCAGCTCATATGCGGAGGCGCGGCCAGGTGGCTCTGTGTGCTGCCCTATCTGCAGGCGCCACCCCACAGCTCCCATTGGCCATGGTTCCTGGCCAATGGGAGCTGCAGGAGCAGTGCTTGGGGCAGGGACACTGTGCAGAGCCCCCTGGCTGCCCCTACGTGAGAGCTTGAGGACCAGATTACAATGTTTGGAGGGCTGGATGCGGCACCTGAGCCCACCCCTGCTCTAAGATATATAGGGCCAGTTTCATGGAAGGACTTGAAAACCAGGACAGCAACTTGGAACTTGACCCAGTAATATATGGGGAGCCAGCATCCAGGGGTGCTGGAACAATTTGTATAGTGGGGGTGATGAGAGCCATTGAACCAAATTGTAAACCCTGTATATGATGTAAACCACTTCAAGCCAGGGGGCGCTGCAGCACCCCCAGCACTCCTAGTTCCAGCACCTATGCCAGCCTGGCACCCTAGCGACTGGTGCCCATGAGGAGATGGAATGCTGCAAGTGCAGACTGATCTTTCATAGACAGCTAAGAAAGGAACCCAAAACTTAGTAATACGGCCAAAGGATGTCAACTCTACTCACACCACTCACTTCACCCTACTATCTACTCCAGCTCATTTCAGAGTTTTATAGGAAGTGTAATATCCTTTATCTGAAAATCCCTGTTATCCATAAAAGGGTCGTGTTCCCTGAGGGCTACAGATAAGTGAGTTCAGATAATTGTGGCAGCAACCACTATCCTCAAAGTCGTCCCAGCTAGCTGCTTCCAGCAGAAAGAGCAGCAGTATCTTCTTCGCTGCAGGGTTCCTTCCATTACAGAGAGCTGGCTGGCTTCCCCTAGGCCAGCTGGCTCAGCAGTGCATTGATCTTTATGCACTGAAGTCTGCCTGCAGTGCCCAAAGACCAGTGTACTAAAGGGCGGTTGAACTGACCAGCCTAGAGGAAGTTGTCTGGCTCCTCAGAACGAAGGAAACTTGAACAGCAGACTTTGAAGTCGGTGCTTAGGATTGGAAGAACATGAGCACTCGTGGACTTCAGTGTCTGCTGAGCTGGCTGCCCTAATATGAATATTTTGGAGGTCCCACCAGCATTTGGGATAACTGATGTTGTCCTGTATTTGTTTATTGTGTCAAAGACATGACTTGTTATGTGGGGAAGAGGGGCCAGTACTCTGCAAGCCTGTTTGGTAGGCACTGCCTGTTTTTCTTTCTTAGTGAGTGAATTGCCTCTGTTCTGGTAGGGAAGGTTATAATCTGCCAGATCCAGATTTTAAAGTCCAGTTGTTTACCGCTTTATTATTAACCTGACCTTCCCCATGGTACCAGAGCTGCTACACCACAAGGTCTGAGCATGCTGACTGGTGCCTTGCTCATTCTGCATGGGCTCAGGCAGAGAAAGGAGAACCCAATCAAAGCAACACTTCCTTCTTCTGCTTGATCCCCAGCAAAATGTAAAGAAGAGATAAAGGTGCCCCTCTTTTGCTGGAGCCGAGCAGTGGATCAGTTCATAGACTCATAGACTTAAGGTCAGAAGGGACCATTATGATTATCTAGTCTGACCTCCTACACAACACAGGCCACAGAATCTCACCCACCCACTCCTGTAACAAACCCCTAACCTATGTCTGAATTATTGAAGTCCTCAAATCATGGTTTAAAGACCTAAAGGTGCAGAGAATCCTCCAGCAAGTGACCCGTGCCTATGCTGCAGAAGAAGGCGAAAAACCTCCAGGGCCTCTGCCAATATGCCCTGGAGGAAAATTCCTTGCGGACTCCAAATATAGCAACCAGTTAAACCCTGAGCATGTGGGCAAGACTCACCAGCCAGCAACCAGGAAAGAATTCTCTGTAGTAGCTCAGATCCCATCCCATCTAACATCTCATCCCAGACCACTGGGCATATTTACCTGCTAATAATCAAAGATCAATTAATTGCCAAAATTAGGCTATCCCGTCATATCATCCCCTCCATAAACTTATCAAGCTTAGTCTTGAAGCCAAATATTTCTTTTGCCCCCACTACTCCCCTTGGAAGGCTGTTCCAGAACTTCACTCCTCTAACGGCTAGAAACCTTTGTCTAATTTCAAGTCTAAACTTCCTAGTGTTCAGTTTATATCCATTTGTTCTTGTGTCCACATTGGTACTAAGCTTAAATAATTCCTCTCTCTCCCTGATATTTATCCCTCTGATATATTTATAAAGAGCAATCATATCTCCCCTCTGCCTTTGTTTGGTTAGACTAAACAAGCCAAGCTCTTTGAGTATCCTTTCATAAGACAGGTTTTCCATTGCACCTGGCACAAGGGAAAGGATATGGCTTGGCAGGAGCTTGAGATGGACTGAACAATAAATTTAGTTCATTTTTTGCCCCTCTATATGGGAGCAATGTTACTTGGGAATTGGCAACAGTCCCTGTAAATTGGTGGAATGATGCAGCATGGGGAGAGGAAGGTTTACAAAGAGTGAATCCAATAATTTCATGGCAACAGACTAATTCCCCAACTCGCAATTCAGCCCGGTCCCACAAGCCTCACTTTCTCAAAGCAGTATGTATATAGCCTTTCCCCTGAGTACCTGTGCAAGGGAACAGGGGAAGCTGAGCACATTAACCCTTTGTTTACCAGGAGCCAGGGAATGCTCCTCCCATTTTCCCACTCTGCTTCCTCTGACCTTTACTCCACATTAGCACATTTTGGAAGTGAAATGAAATGTGACATTCTACACTCCTAGTGACCTGGAGCAGAGCAACCCTTGCTCCATGCAGGAGGGATGAAAGGACATGGAGAGGTAAATCTGGATTGAATGATGACATAAAAGTGAGCTGTGCTTCCTTTTGAGACTGAATTGGGATAGGTGAGTCCCACTATTATCCCACAGCTGCAAGTCAATTAGTGACCACCCAGACATCTGCAGCCGGTTCTTGCAGAGAGGCAGGTGCAGATGAATGCTTTGGGGCTAGCAGGGAATGCTTTCTGATAGAAACTGACACTCCTACAGAGCCTGGGGAAAACCTGGTATTATCACTGCATAGACAGTCAAAATGAAAAGTGAACTTTCCCTCCCCCTTCCACCCCCCCCACCACACACATCCTCGTTTTTTTGTATCAGAAATATTTTAACCACACTTAAAAAGGGATTAGTAGCATTTCATTAGATTGGAGTCCTCGCTGTGATGCTGAATCCTCTTGCTGGCGTCATTCTGGTTGTCATGGTTACCAACGAACAAGCTGCTCAGTGCGCCGCATCAGCTATAGGGGAGATTTTATGGAGAAATCAGACAAAAATAGAGAGCAGAAGCAGCTGACATCACCAGGGGAGTGAGAGAAAAAGCAATACTTAGCAAACAAAAGCATTAAGGGATTATGGTATTACATTCACACTCTTCAACACACGCTCTGAAGGGATGCTACCCCTGGATATTGAAGAAACAAAAAGCTTAGACAATTAACAAGAGAAGAGCCGCTACAGACACATACAGGAAGCATTTAGAAGACAAATAGTCTCTTTCTCTCAGTTAGGACAGTCCATTTTAAGGACAAAGAGGATGAGATAGGAGGAGAGGAACTGAGGGGGGAATGCAGCCATATATAAATATGTGGGTATGGGGTGTATATGTAAAGACCCTATATACAATATTTTGAAAATAATAATAATGAATCCCTCTCAAACAAGCTACAGAAGGAGCGAATTGACAATTACCAATGTCATTTCTCTTGCAACTCTTTTTCTTTTACAGGGAAAAATATTGAAATGCAACTTTTCATACAATGTTTCTAGCATTTTCTCTTATGTAATAATCCTCCTTCTCTGGAAGAGACAGGTCAGCAACAGCTGCAGGGTCCTGTACAATCAGTGCTCATCTCAGAAAAATCGCTAGCTTTCCCTGGGATTTTCCAGCCACAACCTATTAAGCATTTGTCTCTGATGTGTCAGGCTGGGGCAAGAGGCTCCTCCAGAAAGCGCTCAGGCAGATTTGTGATTATTTATGCAGTGCTCCTGTGGATTTTCCAGGCTGAAGAAACTAGTATCATGAAAAAAAATGTTCTATCTTTTTATACAGAAATATACTTTTAGTGGGCTGCCAGTTACAGCTTAATACATTCATTGGCTTTTAGTCTAAACAACTAAATTTTTTAAATCAGCCTTAGTTTGAAATGGCAGTGGCTAAGCACAATGGTTGCTCCCTCCCCCCCCTCCTTATTTCCTTCTGCTAATGAATTGCCTCTTGCCACCAAAGTAAGGCTGTCATCTATCTGGATTTAGATCTGGAGAGTCATGGCAGTTCAGTTTGGACTAAATTCTGGCACCCCCCCCACCCCAAAGTCAATGAACTTGAATAGGATGGGACGGCAGAAACAGTATGTGGTTTATTTGTGTTAAATTCCTAGCTATAATGTCTTGCAGAAGATCCAACCCAGGGCCGGATTAATGCACAGGCAAACTAGGCACATACCTAGGTCCCAAATTAGTATGGGGCCCAACCTGATTGGCACAGCAACTCTGTGTGCCAGGTCACAATGTCACTCACTCAGATTTGGCCTGGCTACCTCCTCCATCATGACAGAGGGCAACCGGGCCAAACTCGAGTGGAAAGTGCATCAGCCGGCACAGTTCCTCCTCACCACTGCTGTGGGACCAGCTCCTTTACCAGCACTTCATGGCCCTGCAGGGGCCTGGCCAGCCTCGCTCCACTTCCATCAGCCCATGTCTGCTCTGCTCTGCCTTCAGGACTCACTTAGTGACAGCCTCAAGACCTGCTACAAGTATGTGGCACTGCAGTGAGTGCCTGCATGGAGAAATCGGCCAGAAAGAGGGATGGTGGAGAACCCAGCTAAGAACAGACATGAGAAGGCTACTAGTTCAGCAGGAACCAGTCACTGACTGAGCTGGATAGGAGAGGTTAACTAAGCAACATTCATGAAGCAGGAGCCAGATCTGCTTGGATGAGTAGATCATTAGTGCAATTACGCTGGCTGGGACAGGATCAATATAAATGCATCCATACCATGACAGCATCTAGTTACCTGGCCAGTACGGAAGCCAGAAGTTTATGCTTGTCTAGGGACAAGTGATGGCGTAATCTGGTGCTGGGTCCAGTTTGTATTAATCTTTTAGAACAACCACCAGACATTAGATTCTGATCTAAGGTCTCCCTTCATTTGTATACAATGCTCAAGTTCTGCCTTGAGTTACTCTTTTACTGTCCCACAGATTTCCTTGGGGTTGTGTGAGTGTTCCTTAGGACAAAATATGGCCCACCTTTTTAAGCATCCACTCAATGTTGGTGCCTCCTTTTTGGGTGCGCAACCTGCTAGCCTTCAGGTCTGAATTTATAGAGCTGATGAACACCCAGATCTCCAGTTGGTGAGTCACTGGAAACTGCTGGTGCTCAGCACTTGTGAAGCTCAGGACCAACCTGTCTACAGATGGACACTCAAAAACTGTCTCTGATCTATATCTGCACTGATACACATCACAGGCAAACACACAGCTGGGTAAATAATCCGTGTTAGGTTTTAAAGTGTTTAGAGCTGAGCCAGAATTGAATTCTAAGGGGGGAGAGGAGGTAATCTCCAATTACATCAACTAAATAAATGTTTTTTCAGTTCTTCCTTCATGCATTCTGCACAGGCAGGGAAACTTTTACCAAACACAGATAGTATAAAATTGCTTAGTACTTCTAATCTTTTACTTATATTACTCCCCATTTTCTGTCCTCCTCAGCCTAAAGGGACTGATTCAGTCACTCTTCCTCAAGTTGAGTAGTGCTTTACTTAATGGAGTCAATGATACGACTTCAGAAGAAAGATACTACTCAGCCTAGATACCACCCAACTTGGAAAGAAGGAAGAGCTTGTGGTTAATGTTGTGAACTGGGCTTCTGGGGACCTGGATTCAATTCCGGCTCTCACACAGACATCTTGTGTGACCTGGGGCAAGTTACTGAAGAGCCTATCCCCCAAACAAGAATAGCTATACTTCCTACCTCAGGTGTTGTAAGGATAAAAATCAATTAATGATTGTGAAGTGCTCAGATACTACAGCAAGGAGGGTCATGTACATTTCACAGATAGTTCTCCTGAATAAGGATAATAGAACCTGGCCCTGTATCAGTTATTATACCTTATTTTCTGAAACAAACCCAGTAACTTCCCTTTGAGTAATGCTATATGTAATACATAAGCCTGCTTTTCTTCCCCCTTACAGATGATCCTGAAGAAGGCCTCCTACTGAAATTGTTGCTAGTTGATATTTCATCATAGATTTAACATTACATAAGCCTCTCATTATATTTGCAAGCCATAAGACCATTATTCGTCATTTGTTTACATTGGGATGGATTCTGTCAGCCTTACTCAAACTGAGTAGTGTCTTACTGTGTGAGTAATCCCACTGAAGTGGGAGGATTACCTTTGGAATAAGGTACTATTCCAACAAGGCCCAGATCCTTCAGTCATTTAAATGGAAATAATCCCACTGATTTCAATGGAACTACTCATATGGGTAAAACATATGGGTAAATATTTGCAGGATCAAAGTCCAAGTAAGTAAAGGTAACAGGATCTGGCCAATGTAACTAAAGCCTGTCCCAGGATGCAAACATCAGTTTTGTTTTGTTTTTCCTTTCCAAAAATAACACATAGGAGGTCAGAGTAATATTTTTCTATAGGATAAAAAACGGAGAGTTTGGGTTCTCCCCACTCCTCCCTGAGCTTGTGCCACTCTTCCAGCGTATAAAACACGAACTGTGAACAATGTTATCCACAAACCACATATTAAAGTGACACTATCAATTTAAATCATGCTTGTGTCCGAAAATGTTTTTCATCTTACTACAAACAACAGCTAGAATCTGCTAGAACTGGATAAGATTAGAGAGGGAAGATCCTTTTCTCTATTTTTCTCAGTTAGTTTACTTTGTGCATTTAACAGGCCTATTATGTATAGTCAGTTTCAGTACTTCCCCTATGGTCCATTTATTAGACCGTTGGCCCTGTTTATTTGGGTCTTTCACACAACAACAAAGAACATTTTGAAACTGAAAAATGTAATAGTAAAACCACACACTTCTTCCAAGGGGATTCAGGGGCAGATATAGTACCTAAAACTTTTAACTTGTTTTAAAAAACTGACTAGTGTTGAAGTTGATAGCATTCCTTTAAGAGATCACAAACTACCCAAGCTTTGTTTTTCACTTTACCAGGATGTCGGAAGTACCCCCAGAAGCGTGTTATAACCTTGCAGCTCAGTGACCTATGTAGTGCTCTCTCTCTAAAATATTTATATAAAATATACACTTGAGCACTATAACGGGCCAACTTCTACTTTCCAGTTCACCAGGGTACACTTATTCTTTTCAGTTTTGTAACTTCAAGTTTTCAATTACACACGTCAATCTGGAGTTTCTTCTTCTGCAAGTGATGTCTCTGATGCGGAGGTGGTCAACAGTCAACTTCCATCTTTCACAATCGCGACAATGTTGTAAAATGTCCACTCTCTTTTGGATACCAGTCCCTCTGATGATATTTCTGATGTAACTGTCTCTCTTTCTTCCTCTTCCTGGTTTGCCGGCAATCTTGACTGATAGTAAGAGTGCTGGAAGCAAGTCCCTCTGTGATCATTGAGCTATGTGTCCATAAGAATATGTATTTCTCTTATCTAGGGTCTCAAGTAATTGGGCTCTTTTTAAATTCATTCTCCTCATCACCTCTTTATTTGTAGGTTTTGTGATCCAGCTAAATTTTCAACATTCTTCTGTAACACCGAAACAAGAATGCTCTGACCCTGCTCTCAGAGTCCAGCTCTCACATCTATACAGGAGAGTCCATGATGTATGGCAGTTCAGCAGTCTAGCATGGATATGCAGTTTTAACTTTTGACAAGTTGTTGGAAGGCTTTGGAAGCTGTTGAATACATTTTTTGCAAGCGTATTCTTCTCTTGATTTCTTCATCACATCTTCCAACTCATGTTATTAGACTCCTTAAATAGGGGAACCCATTCACATGTTACACCATTCAACCATCAACGTATTGGTGTCACTTACCTTGTTCATCACTATGCTTACTTATATTTTTTGTCTTCCTAATGTTGATTGTCTTTCCATATTTCTTAGGCACATTGTTCATAGCAATAAACACGTTCCAAAGTTCTTCCCTAGTTGAAGTGATGCAAACTAGGTCATTGGTGTATCTTACGTTATTCATGTATATGCCCTTGACCTGTATGCCCTGGTTGGTCTTCTAAACTTTGCCTTATCATACCTTCTACATATGTATTGGACAGTTGTGGAGATAGAATGCAAACTTGATGTACACACCTTTTTGATGATGTAATACTCTGATAGTTCATAGTTGGTTCAGATTGCTGCTTTTTGTCCCCAATACAGGCTTTTAATAAATTGCATATCTTGAGAGTCAATATTTTTCAAAATTATGTACCATTTTGTCCTCTTGGATTTTATGAAATCCTTTCTCATAATCCATAGAGTGCATTTAAATTTTTCTTCATATTTCTATCTCACACTCACCTAACGTCATCAGGGAAAAGACTGCCTCCCTCGGGCGTATTCCCGGGTAGAAACCAAACTGACTTCTGCTGATTCTTGTCTCAAAATGTTGATGTATTCAACAAAACTTTAAGTGTGTGGCTTATCTGGCTTATGGGTTGTTGTTGTTCACATTCTCTAGCATTATTAATCATTGATCAAGGAATAAAGACTGATCTCTTAAAGCAGGGATCGGCAACCTTTGGCATGCAGCCCTCCAGGATAAGCCCCCTAGTGGGCCAGGCCGGTTTGTTTATCTGCCGCGTCCGCAATTTCGGCCGATCATAGCTCCCACTGGCCGTGGTTCACTGCTCCAGGCCAATGGGGGCTGCAGGAAGTGGTGTGGGCCAAGGAATGTGCTGATCGCTGCTTCCCACCACCCGCCAGGGTGCTTACCCTGGCGGGTTGCGTGCCAAAGGTTGTCGATCCCTGTCTTAAAGTCTTCCAGAAGTTCTCCTTGTATGTATCTCCAGGCACTCAGTGGCAGATATGGAGTAATCTGGAGTTACACTACTGAACAGAAAAAATTTACACTGGTGTAACTGAAAGCAGAATTTGGCCCATATCTAATTAATTAAATCACCCAAGAAAAGAGGAGATTAGAGAATACAGCACCGATCTTACATCCACAGAGAGTGGCCTTTCCACTTGGTATGGGAAGTTAGGTCCACATTTAGCCTTTATTATAATCAGATGCAACTCTGTTGAAGTTAATGGAGTTGCTCCCACTTGAATTTATTGAATTAGCTCCAATGATTAACTTCATCTCTACCCGTCTAGTTCCCCATCCTCTGTGAAATAAATATTTTTCAGCTTAGCTTCTCACTGATAGCAATATGAGTTATGAAGTCATCATACACCACACACTCTGCTTAACCACATGCGTTAGAAGCCTGATAGCAGAGCCTCTGCTATGGAGAAGCTCAAGGATAAGTTAATATAGCCTGAATTGCATCCTTCCCTAGAAAGGAGAGTGCTTAGAGGTCAGTGCTAAGATAATCGACAAGGCAGAAAGCAGGAAAGCATCTACTGTGTGTAGATCTTCTCTCCCTGCTGTTATTCTTCCTCCCTTAATGTCAGTGAGCACAAAAAAATAAAATAAAAACCATATACTCCAAAAATAAAAAAAATTAAAACCCAAAGATTAAGGAAAACTCCCATCTATGTTTTTAAATCAATAGTTGTCACAGCAGGTAACAGCAGCTGTAGGTTTGTAACTGTTCAGTTTTCAAGGGAAAAAAATCTTTTACTTTCACCTGCTTTCTCTCTCTTTAAATAACTACTTTGAGCGTGAACTTTTGTTGCCTAGTCCTTATCAGCTCTGCAAGAGACAGTGATTGCCTTGTAGCTGAAAGCCACAGTGAGCGTACAACTTAAGTGGTTGTTTTAAAGGGGTATAGTATGGATCTTGAAGGATTTAAAATATATATTAAGAATTGTTTTCCAGTTCAGTGTGAGGACATAAGCACTTCAGACCTTGAATGATTAAAAGAAAAATATACCACACTATTTCTGGAAAAGCCCAATCATTTGAAGTGATGTTGTTATAGAAATTACAGTGAGAAAAAGCAGTGAACAGATTCTTTGCACTTTGTCTCTCTCTTCCTCCTTCCAGGGTCACGGATCACAGCTTGTTTACTCATCACAGTAATTCCAAAAAAGGCAAAAGCAAAGAGCCAAAATAAACAGATGAAAAGTGGCAACGCAGCATTTACTCCTCTCATGCAAACATTCCTAGGGGGAAATCTTAAACCTTTGCAAAAAGTTAATAAAATGGGGCAGGAGAAGAGAGGAAAACAAATGAGAGCAAGTGCCCTACGGCATCACTGATGGATTTGTAAGTTATATGATAAGTGAAATTGTGCCTTCAGATATGTAGGATATTCAGTTCTCTTCACTGAGTGGTATGAGCATGCTCAGCCCAGGGTAGAACTCAGCCCTAAGTGTTCACTTCCTGAAGAATTACACGCCACCCAATTTAAGCAACTGAAACATCCCATATTGCCCACAAGACCAACTGTTAACTGAGACAAGCTTAACAGCACTCCAAATCACCTGGTCTGCAGAAGCTGCCTTACAACTCACCTAGCAGAACTGCTACCTTTGTACCATGAGCTTCTCATATGAATCTCAGCTGCAGTAATGTGTCCTGCACATACCAGGGAGTTGTGGTGGTGGCTGTAGTGGGGCAGTTGTCCCACTCCAGGAAGAGGAAGGGTTAAAGCAGGCCAGAGGCAGCCTGCACAGAAGCCTCCAATTAGAAGAGGGCTTACTAAGCGAGCCAATCAGGAGATGGCTTGTTGCAACAGCCAATCAAGGCTAGCAGGGGCCATATATAAAGGGCTGATCAACAGCACAGAGGGTAGTCTCTCCCTGGCCTGCTAGAGAGAAGGATTGGCTATCTGGGAGCACTATGGCTAGAGCAGTGCTGGGCAGGGTAGCAAAGCAGAAGTAGTTTCTAGCTGACCACTGCCAGACTGAGGCCCTGGAGGAAGGGCAAATATGGTGCTAGGGCTGTCCCCACTGGCCCCAAAAGAGGTGGCCAGCACAGACTGCAGTTTGCTCCTAGGGCAAGGGACTACACTAGTGACTGCAGCAGGCCATTGAGGTGAGTGGCTAGACTATAGACTGCCGGTTCCCCTGAAAGGGGGGGGAGACAGCAAAATGGGGCCCAGAAGAGGATACCATGGTCCAGGGAGCGAGGCAGGTCACAGAGTGGTGGAGGACAGCAAAGCAGGAGTAACGACGAGCGAGACACCACTGGAGGAAGGTGCCCTGAAGTAGGACATGAGCTAATTCCAGAACAGCCAGCAGGAGGAGCCATGATGATGAGTCTTGCTCTGTCACAGTGGCACTCTGCTATCTGGTTTGCCCCCGACTGCTAAAAGCCGTGTGGTCCCCAGCACTATCAGACAGGTGGTATTCAGCACCAAATATGCCCTCCAGTTCTATTTTGTTCAATGGCAAATAAGAAGGGAGAAATAGGAGAAAGTGGTGCAAGGCAGCACTGAGCATAGCTTTAGCAAGATCAGCAACAAACTTCTTTTAAAATAAATGTCTGTTTAGGAAGATGGCTGGTGCTTGTTTTGTGCTAGCTTGGTCCCAATAGGAGGTGCTCTGTGGGGAAGCCTTTCAGAGGAGTGTTTTATATCATTATGTTATGTATTGTTTGTATTGCTGTAGCACCTAGGAGCTCCAGGTATGCACCACTGGACACCAGGGAGCGAACGGGTTCGTTTTAGAAATCCCTTTGGAGTATATTTCTTCTTTAAACAATAACTTCTTAAATCAATTAATTCCACTTATCTGAAGGGGGTAGAGCCATATAAATAGATTGAATTTTAAACACACACACACACACAAGAATGCACATATGTTTAGCAGTGTATAGTTTTTATAGACCAGCTCAGGGTCTGGATAATACATAACAGAGCAAAAAAATCTAGAGTTAAAACTTTTCATGGAAGACACATAAGGACTCTTCTGTGTAATACAAGAACCATCAGCTGAACTAGAATCTATAGAAGGACTAGTGCTTCCACTCAGAATCAGACATTGAATTATTTAACTCCTTTTCTAGCACATTACTGCAGGATATAGAACTGTAATTTTAGGAGGTGGAGATCTGGATTTTTACAAGAGAGAGACTGATTTTACTTGAGTCAAAAGCATCCTCTTGATGCTACATTGTCAAACTAAAACCAGAGAATGAATTTTACAACCTCAGACAGAGAAGAAATGGAATGAGAGAAGAGATGAGACTTGAAGTTTCAAGCAGAATACTATTAAAACTCAAGGAGCTTTCATCAGATCTGAAAGGATCCTGTAATTTGTCCACCTTCCCCTGGGCTGCATAAAGGCAACAATAAAACTTAAGAAGAGCCAGACCCTACTTTCCTGTGGATATTTGCAGGATCTGCAACTACAGCCAGGGCTATTTGTCCTTAAAATGGAACTACAAAATTATTCAAGGTGGTGTATTCAAATGTTTAGTTGTTCAGCTTGTAAAAATGTTAAGTTACAATTTCAACACTAGATGGCTGCATTGCTTATTACACACTCATCCTCTGCTAAAGCTGGGTAAATATGGGGGAAGGGGGGGAGTTTTTGCGAATACTCTGAATAAAATTTTCTGTAGTGGGGGCTGGGCTTACTGGTGGTAATGCCCAGTGGTTTGGTTGCTGGGTCTCCACTTCCCCTATCTTCCGTGCCTCTCACCAGCAACCACTCCAATGCTATGATGGCCCTCCTCTTGGTGAGCAGTGACTTGGCCCACAAGTCAGGTCACAAATTTAATTCACCCTCTTCTGGGAAAATAGAGTCTAAAGAAATAAAGGAAGTTCAATGTCCTCACAACAGGGAGGGCCTTAAATCTACCTCCTGGTCCCTGTAGGTGGCTCACCCTTGACTCAAGTCTTTCAGCATTTCTACCCTTCTTCCATGGCTGGGCAGCCTAGTAGCTAGATCAGTCTGTAAGGCCACAGGGCCATCCCTGTCTAACAGGTCCCAGCCCAGGGCCCTGAGTAGATCAAACCTAAACAAAGGAGATGGGATCTCCCTCCCAATGGGGAGGTAAGACCCACTTCCCTGGACTAATTCCTACTCTTCTCTTCACTTTGGGGTGTGGCTCTGCTAGTTCAGTTGCCCCGAGTGCTGGGGCTTATTTGCAACCTCCCCTTGGAAGGGGTCCCCTTCCTTTACCCAAGTGGCTGCGCTGGCTGGCCGGTCACTGATCTGTCCCTTCAGGCAGACAGGGTGCTCCTGTGTCCTTGACAGTCAGCTCCCAACTGAGCCAAGCTCCCGTCTTTTCTCTCCTGTCCAGGACTGGCATTTGCTTCAGGTATAGCGGGATGGGGCTAGTGGAACCCAAAGGTTTTCTTTAACCTCTGCGGTGCCAGAAGGCAGTTTTTCTGTTTTGTCACAACCCTCTTTTTACTTCTTTTCATGGAATAGACTCAAGTAATGATGACTATTCTCAAACAATTTACAAATACAAAAAAGGACTTTTGTTTATAGACTCATAGAAATATAGGGCTGGAAGGGACCTAGAGAGGTCATCTAGTCTATCACCCAGCACTGTCACAGGACCAAATAAACCTAGGCCATCCCTCACAGGTATCTGTCCAACCTTTAAAACTCCAGTGATAGGGATTCCACAATCTCCCTAGAAGCATATTCCAAGGCTTAACTATTCTTATAGTTGGAAAGTTTTTCCTAATATCTAACTAAGTCTTCCTTGCTGAAGATTAAATGCATTTTTAGTAAAAGTCACGGACCGGTCACGGGCAATAAACAAAAATTCACAGAAACAGTGACCTGTCCCTAACTTTTACTAAAAATGTCCATGACAAATGGGGATGGAGGAGAGTCCAGCACCCTGTCCTGCTGTGGCTGGGAGATATGGCCCCTACCCAGTGGCTAGGAGCTCCAGGGGATTCCCCCTCCCTTCCTGCAGGGACTGGGGAGTTCCAGGGGATTCCCTCCACTTGTGGGGACTGGGGTGCTGCAGCTGGGGAATTTCAGGGGATTCTCCCCCACACCCACAGGAAATTCTGTGCCAAAAAATTAATTCTGTGCACAATATTTTAAAATTCTGCAAATGTTATTTGTTAATAAATAAATGTTGGCTCCACCATGGCAGTGGGGACCACAGGCTACTGGCTTCATTGAGATGGGAGATCACCCTGAAGCCCCCACGTGCCCCGGTACAGGGACTCGGCAGTGAGGCTGCATCTGACCCTGACACAGTGCACAGGCTGGGCCTGCCCCAGAAACACGCCGGTGCCCTGCCCCTCTGTGCCAGGTGCATCAGGTATGGGCAGGCTCAGCCCAGCAGGATACAAGTGTGGAGGGTCTTAGTGTGTGGGGGATCCAGGTATGGGGTGTGATGTTTCTGTGTGGGGCAATCTGGGTTCAGGCAGCTCAGTGGGAGATCTGGGTGCACAAGGGCTCATTGGGGGGGGGGTTACGGGCTCAGGGGCAATGGGACTCTGCACGGGATCCAAGTGAAGGTGGTTGGGACTCAGTAGAGTGGGTCTGGGTGTGAGGAGATGGGGCTCAGTGAGGGCGTCTGGGTGCCATGGGAGTGGAGCCTGATGGGGTGGGGGTCCAAGTGCAGCTGGTTGGGGATCAGTGGGATCGAAGTCTAGGTGTTGGGGGGGCTCAGAGGGGTCCAGATGTAGGGGGGTAGGGCATGTCAGGGTGAGGGTTCAGTGGGTCTGCTTAACAGGGGAGCCCCAGCTGCTGCTGAAGGGACACCGAGTGCCAGTCTCCCACTTCCCTCTGTGATTCCTCTATCCCCTTTTCTTCTCCATCTCCCTCCTTCATTCCAACATTCCACTCCCCCTGCCCTATTCCAACCCCTTCCTTCCCCACTGCCTCCTCCTCCCATCCCCTCACTCCCTTCCCTCATTTCCACCACTCCCCCTTACCTGGCCCCACCACAGGCACTCACTGTTGCACAGAAAACAGGAAGGCTCCCAGCACACAGAAGGGGAGCATAACTGGCACTAGGACCCAGGAGGTGGTATTTAGCTGCAGAATCAGCTGAGCCAAGATGCAGCCTCCTTCAGCTGGGCAGCTCTGCTCTTGCAGAAATGAGGAGGGGCAGTGACATATAACCCCATGTGTCCCCCTATGACTTGCCTCTGTTTGGAGGGGGCAATCCCCCCAAAAACTGCACCCCTGGTTGCCCCCTCCCCCACATGGCTTCCCTGACATTTTCTGCAGAGAAACATCAAAAATTTGAGGGGGGCATTTTCTGCCAATGCACAATCATGCAGAATCCCCTCCCTCCCCCTGAAGTATTTGGGTGCTTACAAATTGATTGTTTCATAATTTGTTCCAGTATCTCTTCAGATATCAAAGTTAGGCTGACTGCTTTGTAATTGTTGGGGTCCTCTTTTAAAGATAGGTGCTATGTTTGCCTTTCTCCAGTCCTCTAGGACCTCACTCATCTTCCATGAGTTCTCCAAGGTAATTGCCAACAGTTCCAAGAATGATTCCTTAAGTATTCTAGGATGAATTTCATCAGGTCCTGGAATACATCTATCTTGTCCAAATATTCTTTAACCTGTTCTTTCCTTATTCTTGCAATCTTCCTCTCTGGTTGTTAATATTGTGTTAAATATCTGGTCATAATTTACCTTTTTAGTGAAGACTTAAGTGAAGTAGGCATTAATCACCTTAGCTTTCTAGATGCCATCCATTATCGGGTCTCCTTCCCCATTAAGTAGAGGACCTACACTTTCCTTCATCTTTCTCTTGCTCCTAATCTATTTATAGAACCTTTTATGTTCCTTGCTAGCTGTAACTCATTTTGTGGCTCATTGTTTCTGATTTCATCCCTATATGCTTGTGCTACTCTTTTACACTCACCCTTAGCCATTTTTCCACTTCTCTATTTTTTGTATGATTCCTTTTTGATTTTCACATCATTAAACAACTCCTGATTGACTCATATTGGACTTTTACTATTCTTCCTGATGGTTAGGTCATCCAGTAAAGACTACAAGTGACTCAGGGCTAATTTCTTCTGTCCCCCTTCATGTTGTGAGCAGTGTCACCCATGAGGATCAGCTCCACATCAGCAGAGCTCTTTCTCCTCAGCAGCCAGTATTAGCTACAACCAATGGCAACTCCAGTTAGTGTTTGCAGGAGGTTGGATACCTCTCACCCAGCTAAGGCACAACTATAAGACCAAGAATGAATATGTTGGGGGTGCGGGGGGAAAGGGGGAAGAGGTGTAGAAATCTTAAATGATGCTAGATTATTCTAGATAACATTTTCCTACAGCTAAGTTTTTATGATTTGGCGCTTTGAATGTTCAGTATATTACTGAAATAAAAATGTGATAACACCAGGTTTGGGCACATTAAGAAGAATTTGGGTCTACACTGAAGAACACTCCTCCTAATGAGAGAGAGCTGAGAATTACTGGGGAGGCCATTAGTGAATCCCAGAAACAAGTCACACAGAAAAATCCACTACTGAGTGAAGATGAGCAATTTTTATAGATTCTGAACTCTAGGTGTATTTCTGTGGTGACAGATAGACAAGCAGGTACATGTTTCAGTGACTCCAGGGCTCTCTTCTCACATTTCCATCTAGTCTCTCTCAAGGTGGTGATTTTGTATGTTTTCTATAGCTTTCTCTTTTTGTTATTGCACTCAGTCTTTTACCAGGTAATATCAACATTGAATGCACGTACACTCTCCACAAAAGCACCAATAAATCCTACTTTGAAAATGCACTGGCAATAGTCTGAAAGCAGAAGATTTAACTTACATGCACTGCAATGAGAATTCATTGCTAATGGGGGAAGGGAAGAAAACCGTTAACACAGAGAGCACAGAAACACCTTTTTCTCCTGGTGTGCATTTTTTAAAAAACAAATTGTTAGTCAATATTAATATTTTAACATGTTCAACTCCCATAATTCTTTGCATATTAGCTCTTCTCCCAGAATCCTTGCAATATTAGCAAAAAGTGTGTCTGAATTCTAAGGCCTCAGAGTATTTGTTCTTAGCCTGAACCTAGTGTAGGGCCAGCGTTCAAGAATGTATACACTTAAGTATTGGGCTGTACGTAATTATCCTCAGCCCCTCTCAGTCTGTGGGAGTTCACATGTCCAGGAAAAAGACCCCTTCAAACTAACGAAAGAGGTCAATAGAAGTATGTTATAACAAACAAGATTGGGTAATTGATAAGAGGTGTTTATGTTCCAATTATGTTCAGTAATTGATAAGAGGTATCTGTTCTTGCACATGGTTTCTGTAATGAATGAAATAGTGACTGTAGAGGGGCTGGCCGGGGCTCGACTTTCTCCGGGGCGGCGAGGAGCCACACCGGCTCACTACACACAGCTGAGCTTTGGTGAATTAGCCTGGCCACAGAAGTCTTTCCTGGCGGCCCTTGCAGAGGCAGAAATAAGTACAGTTATGCCGGGGCCCTAGGTCAGGGCGGGCACCAATGAATCAGGCCCTCGTGCAGGGGCTAACCAATAATGCTATAGCTATAGTAAGCCCCGGCCCTAGATCAGGGCGGGGCAATAATAAGTCAGGAACTCAGGCCCTCAGGCAGGGCTGAGCAATAACAGTAGGCCCAAACCAACAAAAGGCCTGGGAGAGGGGGAGATGGCCACCCACGAGTTGGGTGGCAGGGGGGACGCAGGCCCTCCCACCCCCTGCGTCCCAGCCGGGAGCTCTAGCAGCGGCAAAGGCTCGCTGCTGTGTCAGTGGGGATCCTGGCCGCAACACACTGACATTGGCTCTGGCAGTGCTGCAGCCAGACTAGGGTTGGCTGCCCCCGGGCTAC
Source organism: Gopherus flavomarginatus (assembly GCF_025201925.1). Classification (NCBI taxonomy): domain Eukaryota; kingdom Metazoa; phylum Chordata; order Testudines; family Testudinidae; genus Gopherus; species Gopherus flavomarginatus. The sequence goes on along the minus strand of NC_066617.1, from coordinate 212,935,943 downwards.
TTCCTGACTCCCCCTCTTGTGGTACCTGAGTCACAGGGGTGTCCTCTGGGGGGTCCAGCACCTCTGGGTTCCTCAGTGTAGTGGTCGAGCAGCTGGCCGGCAGCTCCTCGGGTAGCGGGTGCAGGGCAAGTTGGGCCAGTCCTGGCAGACACCTTGGGATGTGAGGGTTTCCCAGTTGCAGGCTAGGCTGGAGGCATCTGGCCTCCCCAGTGGCTGGCCTTCTAGTGGGCTCTGAGGGTGATACTTACGGGTCGCTGCCTGACCCTCTGAGGGGTGGGCTCAGAGCTCCCTAGCTCTGCCCACCCCAGCCTCCATATGGGCTCATCCCTCTCCGGGGCAGTGGGGAGCCACCCCACCTCACTACAGTGACCCACTGAAAGAAGTTTTTAACTCATTAGCAACTGCCTGTTATCACAGATGGCAATAATAAAAACTGGATTAGAAATCCTGTTTTATCACTCAAGTAAACTGAAATAATCTTAACAAAATCCATAAATAAAATTAGATATTACAAACAGTACAATCCTGGAAAAGGAATTTTTCCCTCCAAAAAGGAATTTTTGTCATTGGGAATGAACTCTGCCAACATTCCACCAGTTACAGAGAGAAGAAGTGGGGGCAAGCTCTGCATTACACAGAGTGGTATAGTATGTTTTCTTTCTGTATTCTGAATAATGCTGTATTTGTCTTTGATAATCTTTAATTAAATAATTCCATCTGAGCCTGACATTTTGACAATCTCGGGTTTTTGTTATTAAATTCAAACATGCAACAAGATGCATTCAACACAAATAATCACTCATTCCAGACAAGAAATGTCTTCGGAGTCATCCACCAAAACAGCAAAATATTTATTTGGCTTTGCTTCATTTGTTGTGCATCAGTAATACACTGTGTTCAGGACTGCATGCACCCTCTTTTGTAATTCTATAGAAATACATAGCACTAGACAGCACAGAATTCATTCCAAACAAGAGTACTATCAACCCATTTAATCAAATCGAATATCTTTCTAAAATTGCCTGTGCTCTGATTTGCCTAACTGTTGCTCTACATTAGCTTGAGGCTTTTCTGTCAATGCATCCAATTGCCCCCTTGATTCTAAACATAGTACCAAAAATAGCAAATCTGGTGGGGGCAGGCGGGTGGTGTTTTTTTAAAAAGTGCATGACATAAGAACATAAGAGGGTTGAACAGCTTCCATGTTATATTATCTTGAGCTGCCCAGGGCTCTGACCAGGGTCAGGGCAGCCTCAATCACAGGGGTGAAAAACTACTGAACTCCCTCATTGATCTTGCTTATAATGCAGCAATAGGCTGTGCCCGTTTTTAAACTCAGATCTATAGAGCTTCGGTGCCAGTAATGTAGTACTGACAGCTAGGTTAGATAACTCTCTGCTCCAGAAATAATAATCTTAAAGAGTCAGACCATAGACTGTCATGAGAGGTGGGATACTGAAGGAAAGGAAAATGGAAAAGTTACAAGTCTTCTGTGGATTATAACTGTGGATAGGGGAACCTCTGTGGATGAATCAGGGGAATTAGCCCCAAACTCCATGGATTCCTCAAGATCTGCTGGAGGCACAAATCTGTCCATATAAGAGATCCAGGGCTCCTATACTGGTCCTCGGGCTCCCTACTGCTCACCTCATCTTTTTGAAAGACTGGCTCCATCATAGCCATGCTGGCAGGACTCCACAACCTGCAGCTCCCTCTGGAATCCTAAAGTAAGTGGGGAGAGAGGCCCTATGGTAGTCAGTTTCTCCAGGAAATTTAATGTATTGTTATGGCAAGGGGGCAACAGCTGGTGCTGTTACTATCTCATAAGTTCTTTTTGTTAGTGTGCAAGCACAATTTAATTTTTGAAGAAATGCTGCATTGTTCTTTGTCTTCTGATGCACTGGCTTTTGCAGGGAGCTATTGCAAGCAGCAGTAGAGTTTACGCTTGCCTTATCTCTAACTAGAGTCAATCAACCTGCCAGGCACTGAAATCTACTCCTGCTCAGCAAGGGTTGACGATATGTCTTGGCTGCATGTCTGAGGCCTTGTTTACATTACCTGGGTAAGTCAACCTAAGTTACGCTACTTACTCCAGCTATGTGAATAACGTAGCTGGAGTCGACATAGCTTAGGTAGACTTACTGTGGTATTTAAACAACGCTGCATCGATGGGAGACGCTCTCCTATCAACTTACCTTAATGTTCTCATTCTGATGGAGTACCGGAGTCGACTGGAGAGTGCTCTGTGGTCGATTTAGCGGGGCTTCACTAGATCCGCTAAATTGACCCGTGCTGCATCGATCGCAGCAGCATAGATCCCTTGTTAGCGTAGACATGGCCTGAATGTTCACTATAGTTGGAGGGGGATGTGACCTCAGGTCCATCTTTAATCCTGACCTGCTGGCACCCCATGTACAAGTCTCTGTTGTTCCATGGACGGTGCTGTGCAAATAGCCCAGACCTCCTTCAGCTCAAGAAAGGGAAGGTCCAATTGCTGAGTCCCCGCTGTGCAGATCTAGTTAGTGCAAACAGGCCCCAACTTCTGCAACACTGTCAGTTTGTGGTAGTTTAACTATTGAATGGAGTAGCCCTCTCCATTAAAGAGGTGTTTGTGTAGTCTCTTACTTTAATAATTTCCTGGTCTGTAGCGCTATCCCATCTGTTGAATAACACAACTCTTATTTTTAGATGATTTGATACACACTGAAGTGGCACTAGGGTGAGCTTCTAAAGAACAGTAAGAATGAAACCTTTCCTGTGTTTTTTATACAGTATGTAAAATGTTACCTCTGGCAGTTTTATCATCACTTCCCTACCCAGGCATGAAAAATCAACATAGAGAACAGTAAATGCTCTGTTTCTCACAGCTATCTTCAAGTCAATGAACCCTTTTTTCCAGAAGGGATTAAACACACACTTTTGATGACAGATAAAACATAGAAATTGGATGTAATATATTTAGAACTTTATTTTCTGTATTACTCAACAGGGAAGGGCAGCAGGAGGCACCTCACACTTTGTATTCTGGTGGAATCTTTCAAATGGGGAAGGCCGATTACTTTACAAACATTACAAAATTAAACCCCACAACCCCCCTTTGGGGTACATAAGTGTTATGAAACTATCCCTACAACGCCTTTCTGCAATAGGTAAGTGTAATGTAACATTCATCCTTCTTGGAAGGATATTGGCACTGGCACTGTCATTGCTGGGATATCTCAAAGAAAGAGAGCCTGATTCTAGAAAACATTGTTAGTGCACTGATGATGATATGTATATGAAATTGCTTTGACATACTTAACAGCTTTGTAAAATTTCATTCAGAAAAAAAGTAGAAGTAACATTGCTACCTTCTTCCTCATTGAAGAAGGCAATTTCACCTCTAGCTTTCTTAACTGAGGATGCAGATGTAGAAACCTAAGGAAATAGCAAAAGTCCGGCATTCATAATATTCCTGGCTCTTTTTTTAATACTAATGCCCTAATGTTATGTAACTGTCCAGTGTTGGGACTCGGCCCTCTCAGGCGCAGCTGGGAGCCAGGATGCCTCACTACAGGCGGCAAATAGTTCCGGGTTCCGGCCCTTCCGCAGGGGTTAAACAAACAAATAGTCAATAAGCCCAGGCCCTGGGTCAGGGCGGGGCAATAAGCAGTTCAGAGCTCAGGCCCTTCAGCAGGGGCTGAGCAAACAAATAGTCTATCAGTCTACGAGAACGGCCTCCTCAGGCCAGTGAAAGGGGGAGTCTGCCACCCTTGGAAGGGTGGCAGAGGGACCGCAGGCCCTCCCACTCCACTGCGTTCCAGCCCGGGGCTCTAGTAGCGGCAAAGGCTCACTGCTGTCAGTGGGGATCCTGGCCGCAACACACTGACATCGCTTCAGGCTCTCCTGGAGCCAAACCAGGGTCGGCTACCCCTGGGCCACTTCCGACCTCCCCCTCTCGGGGTACCTGTGTCTCGCCGACGTCTTCCGGTGGGTCCCAGACCATGGGTTCCTCAGGATACCGAGCACGGGGAAGTTCAGGCAGATCCTCAGGATATCAGGCACAGGGAAGCTCAGGCAGCTCCTCAGGATACCGGGCATGGGGAAGCTCAGGCAGCTCCTCAGGGATACTGGGCACGGGGAAGCTCAGTCCGGGTGGGAGCTCGGCCACCCGCGCCTGGTCTCTTCGGCAGCCGGCCTCCAAGTGAGCGCCGGGGCTGGGCTTTTATACTTCCTGTCCCGCCCCTAGACTTCTGGGGGGTGGGAACTGGTGTCGGTGGCTCCGCCCACTTTGGCGGCAGTAGTGGCTCGACCCTCTCAGGCGCAGCTGGAGCCAGGGCGCCTCACTACACATCCCCCCCCTCAAGGCTGGCTCCCGTGTAGTGGGGCCAGACCCTTCCATACCCCCTAGGCGGGAAAGGAAGTCCGTGTTTGTGTGATCCTTCCTGGCCCTATGGCGAACAGTGAAGGCATAGGGCTGCAGCGCCAGGTACCAGCGCTGCAGCCGCATGTTATGGTCCTTCATGCGGGCCAACCACTGGAGGGCGGTGTGGTCGGTGACCAAGGTGAATGAGGCCCCAAGGAGATAGTATCACAGGGCATCGCAAGCCCACTTCGCCGCGAGGGCTTCCTTCTCACCCACCATGTAATTTTCTTCTCGGGGGAACAGCTTCCAGCTGATGTAGAGGACCGGATGCTCTTCCCTGTCCAGCTCTTGGGAGAGGACATCCCCGAGCCCCACCTCCGAGGCGTCCATCTGCAGGATGAATGGCTGGTTAAAATCGGGGCTATAGAGGACTGGCTCACGGCAGAGACTTGCTTTAAGCATTTGAAAGGCCTTGTCACACACTTTCACTTGTTGCGGGCTGTCCTTGGTTAGGAGCCCCGTCAAGGGAGCGGCAATCGCTGCGACTGGGGAATGAACCGTCGATAATACCTGGCCAGCCCCAAGACCTGACATACTTGGCGTTTCGTGGCTGGCGGGGGACAGGCTACAATGGCCTGAACCTTACCCATGAGGGTTTTCACCTGTCCATTTCCGATGGTGTACCCCAGGTAGGTGGTTTCTTGCCAGCCGATGCGGCATTTCTTCGGGTTGGCCGTTAAGCCAGCTAACCGCAGAGATCTCAGGACGGCTGCGACCCGCTCTAAGTGGCTCTCCCAGTAGCGGCTGTAAACGACCACATCGTCCAGATAGGCCGCAGCGTAGTCTTGATGCAGTCGGAGGAGGCGGTCCATCAGTTGCTGGAATGTGGCCGTGGCCCCATGGAAGCCGAAGGGCATCTGGGTAAATTAATATAGGCCCGCAGGGGTGGCAAAGGCAGTCTTCTCCCTGGAAGCCGGATTAAGGGGGATCTGCCAGTACCCCTTACTTAGATCCAGGGTAGTGATATAACGGGCCTCTCCTAACCGGACCAACAGCTCGTCTATCCGGGGCATGGGGTATGCATCGAATTTGGAGAGGGCATTGACGTGCCTGAAGTTGATGCAGAATCGTTGGGAGCCATTGGGCTTCGGGACCAGCACCACGGGGCTACGCTACTTGCTCTGCGAGGGTTCAATCACCCCCAAGACCAACATATTCTGTACCTCCTCATCAACAACACGTCTCCTATGGTATGACAGAGGCCGGGTCGTGCCCAGACCACCACTCCAGGCTCCGTCTGAATCCTATGGTGTACCAGGGTGGTGTATCCCGGTTGGGCCGTGAAAGTGTGGGAAAATGCTTGTAGGAGGCACCGGGCTTGCTTAAGCTGCACCTCCGTCAGCGTCTCCCCAAGCTGGAGTCCCTCTGGGTCCTCAGTGTGGGTTACCTGGGGTCCTAGCTCAGGTTCTGGTGGGCAGGGGTTAGTCAAAAGACCTTCTCGTTCCCGCCACGGCTTGAGAAGGTTAATGTGGTATCGCTGTAGCTTCTTTCGCCATTCGGGCTGGTTGATCTCATAGGTAACTGGGCCCACTTTCCTAACCACCTCATACGGTCCTTGCCACCGAGCCAAGAGCTTGGATTCGTTGGAGGGAAGAAGGAGAAGGACCCGGTCCCCGGGTTGAAAGTCGTGGGTCTGTGCGTCCCGATTGTAGCTCTGGGCCTGTGTTTCTTGGGCGGCTTTCAAATTCTCTCGGGCCAGGGCCACCGCCTAAGGCGCTCCTGCAGCTGGATCACATACTTCAAAAGGCCTTGGGCGGGGGACGAGGGTTGCTCCCAGGTTTCCCGCATTAGGTCCAAGAGGCCCCGAGGCTGGCGGCCGTACAACAGTTCAAACGGCGAAAATTTGGTCAATGATTGGGGGACCTCTCATACCGCTAAAAGCAAGGGTGGGAGTAGCTGGTCCCATCAGTGGAGGTCCTGCGGCGGAAATCTGCACAGCATGTCCTTTAAGGTCCGATTGAACCTTTCAACCAATCCGTCAGTCTGGGGATGATATAGCGACCTCCGCAGTTGCTTGATCCCCAGGAGTTCACACACTTGGTGTAGTAATCGCAAGATAAAGTTGGTCCCCTGGTCCATGAGGATCTCCTGGGGCAGGACGACGCGGGTGAAGACCTTCACCAATTCGCCTGCAATAGTGCGGGCTGTGATGCACTGATGTATACCCGGCCAAAAGAAGTGCCTCAGTATCCGGGCCAGTGTCTTTTCGTGACCCAGGCGTCCGGTGGCTGGGACTTCGTGGGCCAGCTTCAGGACCGCCCCCCGATGACATTGGGGCATGAAGAGTTGAGTCTGGGGTTCCCTGGTGTGTGGGTCCTTTTCGACCCAATACAGGCGATCTCATCGCAGCTCAAAATGCGACCACTGCGCTGCCCGGACGGGATCGAGGATGGTTCCATCCATGGTGGCCAGTTGTTCGTATGCCTGCTTGAGGGTAGGGTCGGCCCTTTGGCCTCGGCAAAACTCCATGGGGGCCTAGGGATCCTCCACTGCTCCCGGGCAGATGTCCTCCAATCCTTCCGGCCAGTCGGCGGGGTCGGGTGCTTCCGGCTTGTCTTCCTCAGCTTCTGGGGTCTCCCCTTCCAAGGCTGGCATGGGCTCCGGGCCATCCCCAGTGTGGCGGCGCAGGACTGCAGGAAACTCGGGCCAGTCCCGGCCCAGGATCACCGGATATGCCAGCCGCGGCGCGAGGCCCACCACATCAACCGGGTGACCCCATCAATCGTCAGTTGGGTCCAGGTGCTGGGGTAAGGTCAGATGTCCCCGTGGATGCACTGTAGCCGGATTTTTCCCAGGCGGGCATCATCCGGGGGACCCAAGCGTTGCCAGATCAACGTCTGTCCACAGCCCAAGTCGAGGAGGGCCGTTGTCGGGTACCCCTCAACCATCATGGGCACGGTGATCTTGGCTGCCTGGGACCAGCGGGCACAGGCTTTCCCTGAACAGACCTGGCCAAAGGCGCACTCGAGTCCAGGGCAGTCCTGCTGTAGATGGCCATACTCCCCGCAGGAGAAACAGGGCCCCCGGTCTGTTCATCCGGACCGAGGCCGGGTCCCGGGGTTGTCCGCCAGAGGATTCTGGGGGCCCCCCCGTGCCGTTGGAGTCGGGGTCTGAGGGAATCGCCTGTGGGCACTGTGGTGTGGGTCCGGGCCTCCGCCCCCCGACATGAAACTCGTCTGTCAGCCCGGACGAGCGTCGTCTTCTTCTCGGAGCTAGGGCACTCTGCCCCCAGTGAGGCTGCTCGAACCGCCGGGCCCACCGGTACTTCAGCCGCGAAGAAGTCCTCCATCCGTGAGATAGCGGTGGCCAGGGTCGCAGGCCGATGGCGGAGGACCCAGGCCCTTCCCCACGGGGGAAGGGTGTGTGTGAACTGTTTGAGCACCACTTGCTCCATTAGCTCCTCCGTCGTCCGGTGTTCTGGCTGCAACCAGGTCTTACAGGTCTCGCGGAGTTCCTGGGCCACCATATGGGGCCGGGCCCCGATGGGGTAGGCCAGGCTTCTAAATCGCTGTCGGGACGTCTCCGGACTCACATCTAGGGCGTCAAGGACCGCGGCCTTCACCTGGTCGTAATCCTGGCCTGCCTCTGCAGACAGGCCGTGATAGACCGCCTGGGCGGTCCCTGTCAGGTAGGGGGCCAAGATGGCAGCCCACTGGTCGTGGGCCCACCCTGAGATGACCGCCACCCGCTCGAACGTGACGAGGAAAGGTTCAGGGTCGTTGCCGGGGCCCGTCTTCGTCAGCCGGATCGGGGGACTGGGCCGCAGGGCCCCATCTGTGCCCCCTTGCTGGAATCCCTCTGGCGCGGACCGAGCTGCCGCGAGCTGCTGGATGCATTGGCGTTGGAACTCCTGGTGTTGGGTGATCAGCTCTTGGAGCAGCTGGTGCTGCTGGGTTCCCAGCTGCTCGACAAGTTGCTGTTGTTGTTGGAGGTGGGCGGCCTGCTGCTCCTGCTGCTGCCGCAACTGGGCCGCCTGCTGTCGCTCTTGATTCTCGGTCATGAAGGCAAGGAGCTGGGACAGATTCATCTCCCAGGAGGGGAGTCTCCCCCCCGCCAGCCCCCTTCTCACCGGAGTTGAGAGCCCGCGCCCACATCCTGGGCAGAACTCCTCAGAGAAGGCACCACGTGTAACTGTCCAGTGTTGGGACTCGGCCCTCTCAGGTGCAGCTGGGAGCCAGGGTGCCTCACTACAGGCGGCAAATAGTTCCGGGTTCCAGCCCTTCCGCAGGGGTTAAACAAACAAAGAGTCTATAAGCACGGGCCCTGGGTCAGGGCGGGGCAATAAGCAGTTCAGAGCTCAGGCCCTTCAGCAGGGGCTGAGCAGACAAATAGTCTATAAGACCAGGCCTTGGGTCAGGGCGGGGCTGTGACGTTATTGATATAAACTGGGACCATATAGAACATGGGTTGCAACCAAGGTCCTGTAGTGGCACCAAATCCTATGTAAAGGGGGTCATATAAGGTGTCTAAGACCAAGTTATGAGTTACTGGTTATGATTATGCTGTCTGTATGTCCGTATCATTTTGTAGTTGAAGTTTTAAGTATTGGCTCTATACTGTCTATATTTCAAACTTGTGCTGTGTTACTGGGAAAGAGCCCAGACAAGTGGGTATTAGCTTTGCTTAGCCTGCTTGATGGCCCATTAAGGACCATCAGCTACACAATCGACCCACTGAGAGGAGGCAGATACGCCTTGTGACTCAGCAAAGTGTGCAGGGACTTGCCCATGTGACTCCAAACTCCATTTTGCTGTAATTTTCCACAGTAAGAACAAAGAAGTGTTCTTAGACCTGGAAGTGCCTATATAAGGCTGATACCTCATCTCCATCTTGTCTTCAATCCTGCTTCCTACCTCTGGAGGGTCTTTGCTACAAACTGAAGATCTACACAAAGGACTGATGACCCATCCCAGCGGGGGAAGTTCTCTAGAGACTTGATTTGAACCTGCAGTTTACTCCATCACTGCTACAAGCCTGAACTAAGAACTTTGCCATTACTGTATGTAATTGATTCCATTTAACCAATTCTAGCTCTCATCTCTATCTTTTTCCTTTATGAATAAACCTTTAGATTCTAAAGGATTGGCAACAGCGTGATTTGTGGGTAAGATCTGATGTGTATATTGACCTGGGTCTGGGGCTTGGTCCTTTGGGATCGAGAGAACCTTTTTCTTTACTGGGGTGTTGGTTTTCATAACCATTCATCCCCAGGACGGGTGGCACTGGTGGTGACACTGGGAGACTGGAGTGTCTAAGGAAATTGCTTGTGTGACTTGTGGTTAGCCAGTGGGGTGAAACCGAAGTCATTTTTGTCTGGCTGGTTTGGTTTGCCTTAGAGGTGGAAAAACCCCAGCCTAGGGCTGTGACTGCCCTGTTTGAGCAATTGGTCCTGAACTGGCACTCTCAGTTGGGTCCCGCCAGAACCGCATCATCACAGGGGCAATAAGCAGTTCAGAGCTCAGGCCCTTCAGCAGGGGCTGAGCAAACAAATAGTCTTATCAGTCTACGAGAACGGCCTCCTCAGGCCAGTGAAAGGGGGAGTCTGCCACCCTTGGAAGGGTGGCAGGGGGAACACAGGCCCTCCCACTCCACTGCGTTCCAGCCCGGGGCCCTAGCAGCGGCAAAGGCTCACTGCTGTCAGTGGGGATCCTGGCCGCAACACACTGACATTGCTTCAGGCTCTCCTGGAGCCAAACCAGGGTCGGCTACCCCCGGGCCACTTCCAACCTCCCCCTCCTGGGGTACCTGTGTCTCGCCGACGTCTTCCGGTGGGTCCCAGACCATGGGTTCCTCAGGATACCGAGCACGGGGAAGCTCAGGTAGCTCCTCAGGGCACCGGGCACGGGGAAGCTCAGGCAGCTCCTCGGGGCACCGGGCACGGGGAAGCTCAGGCAGCTCCTCGGGGCACCGGGCACGGGGAAGCTCAGGCAGCTCCTCGGGTTATCGGGCATGGGGAAGCTCAGTCCGGGCGGGAGCTCGGCCACCCGTGCCTGGTCTCTTCGGCAGCCGGCCCCCAAGTGAGCGCCGGGACTGGGCTTTTATACTTCCTGTCCCGCCCCTAGACTTCTGGGGGGTGGGAACTGGCGTCGGTGGCTCCGCCCACTTTGGCGGCAGTAGCGGCTCGGCCCTCTCAGGCGCAGCTGGAGCCAGGGCGCCCACTACATGTTAATTATTCCATTGGGAGGATTCTGATTAGAACTGAAGAAACAGTTATGAGCATGACACTGAGAAAAGTAAATTTCACAATTCAGCGAGTAAGGCCCAGATCCCCAAATGGTATTTAGGCGCTCCAGGAGAATTAGGCACCTAAATAACTTTTGAGAATCTGAGACTAAATCAGCAACTCATGACGCTGCAGAACAACGCTATGAGGAAGCTCATATATCAGCTGCTGTTTTTGCAAGATGCTATTACAGATTATTAATTATTCATTGCATATTTATTTTCCTTTAGCAACAGAACAAAATTGCTTAGGAATCTCTTTTCTCTTCCCCTCCCCCGGAGCTTTATTTCAAAATAGCGATGAATGATTCTGAGTACAGACAGCCTGCTTGTGCCCTTCTAGTCACTTTCTGGCTCTCCTCTGAAACCAGCCATAGAACTGTAGGCCCATCTCTGCGCCCATCTAAGTTAAACTCCCACTGACTTCAGCATGAGCCAGAGCTGGCCCTGGAACTGCTCCTCTCTGCTAAGGAGAGAGTGAGAGAGAGAGCTAACCAGCGAGGGTGACAAATATACATTTTTAAATAATTTCCTGAAAAATGTAAGAAGCATCAAATAAAAGTACAAAGATGTACAGAGACTTATCAAAGCACATACACCAAATTGCTGTTTTAACCTGGCCCAAAGCCCACTGAAGTCAATGGAAAGATTTATGTTGACTTCAGTGGACTTTGAAGGACCAGACCCTTTATTATTTATCAGTCCTACAGAGCTGATCACCAACATCAGAATACTATTCAACTAGGGCCAGATCCTGCGGTCCGAACTTATATGAGAGAACTTTACTAATATGTATAGGTCCATTGCCTTGAGGCAGTGTTGCCTAGTGAACAGATCACTGGACCTGAACTCAGGAGACTTGGATTCCATCCTAGCTTTGCCACTAGCCTGCCGGATGACCCTGGGCAAGTTACATCCCCTCTCTGTGCCTCAGTTTCCCCATCTGTAAAATAAGGGCTATGACAGTCACCTCCTTTGTTAAACATCTTGGTATCTACTGCTGAAAAGAGCCACATAAGAGCTGGGCATTATTAACACTTGCCCTCTAAGTACTCTACCATTAGTCTTCTGCCAAGATAGCAAAATAAAGATGCTTGTGAGTAATTATGTCCACAAGGCACCCCCAGAATCCTTGGCTATATATGAACTGGGCTCTAAGGAATTCTCTATAAAACACTGGTTGCTCTATGATGTGGTTAACCACCAAGATGGCCAGTAATTGAAACACTTCAAAACCTAATTATGCATAAAATCTGTAGCCATGATTTGTATATAAAATATTGCAGGTTTAACACAATCTGACCAACAAATGTTGATTTTTGGTTTTACATTAATAGGCCTCATTAACTCCTTATGTAATTACAAAAAAAAAAAAAAAGATCTTAGAAGAAGCTGATGAAGCAGCTATTGCATAATCTCCACATTTTAAATTCTAATTTCTGTTTTCTTTACTGTGCTCTGGTTCTATGGTTATTCTTTCTTTTATGGCTGACTGTGTCACGTACATAGGGTCAGATGTGGTAGAATGGAATAAAAACAGATCATGTAAAACAGAGCAAAATACCTCCCCCCTCCACTCCCAGTTGTTTCCATTGCTCAGGCGTTAACTTTAATCACCAAAGTATATTCCTATCTGCTGGTTTTTGTTTTAGGTCTCGCTCCCCTCCCCCTTTGTTCTGCTTTTCAACAGCAGAATTTAACCTATAAACAGCTCTGTGACTGAGTCTAAAATCTTCACTGTTCTTTTTTTTTAAATTGCTAACTGGTTATGTGTAATCCCCTACTATTACAGGGATGGTAGTGTGGAAGACAGCATGAGAATATAAAAGACATACTTTAAGCAGCAATGAGAGAACTCCCTAACCAGGAAAATTCTTACATTAATTAAGCTCCCCGTTGCAACACATCCTTTTCCTCTCTAGTAAATATGGAGGACCAGGAACTCTAACTACTCCAGCTCTCCCTTTCTTTAAAATAAGAAATTAAAACTTAGGTTATAAATCAATACACACGCACTTTGAAATAAATGTCAGATTCCTTAAAAACTATTTATATTATCAACTGCATTTAAATAGTGCTGGGCCATACTCTAACCATCAAGTCATTGAGGGGGTCTGATCAGTCTTCCAGACCATGTTCTTACCTCTGTTGAGTTTGTGCATGGAGTGCCCTGTGGAAGGGGCTCACTTCCTGACAGAGTACCTGTAGGTCTCAAATCCTCTCTCCATTGCATTGCGAAATATTTAAGATGACCTCAGTACCTCTGGAGAAGGCCTTTTGGAACTGCCACTAGTTAGGGTCTAGGAATTTCTGCCAAGTTCCAAACAGTGCTAAAAGCTTCTGATTCAAACTTTCTTCCCTGGTCTCAATTCAGATAGTGCTTTTGTTCTGTGTCAAACGTTGAAGGAAGTTTTTATTTCAGCATCCCATTTCTGAAATTCCTTCAGGTCAGGCCACTTAGGTTTAAGCTGTATCAGTGCCACGGGTAAAGGTGTCCTTAGTCATCTTCCCATCAGAAATTCTGCTGGAGATAATCCAGATGCAAGCAGTGTTGACTGATATGCCACAAGTGACTTATATGGGTCCACTGATTTTTGCAGAAGTCTTTTTAAAGTCTGCCCTGCTTTCTATCTATCTTCTTATTGCTCAGGGGAGAAGTAACATGGACTACTAACCTGATGTTCAAAATCAAAGTCCTCTGCAAATGCTAGCAATGTTTCAGAGGTATTATCAGATATGAGGATTTCAAGAACTCCCTATCTTACAAATGATGACTAGTTTCTGTGACTTTAAGTCTGTGTAAGTATAGCCAAGTCAATATATTTGGAGAAATAGTTGACTGCAATATGTATTTATGTACGTATGTCCTTTGCAGTAAAAGGAATCTGTGGGTATCCACTGCTAGTGTCTGTCAGATAGCTTTTTAAATAGTAACAATCACCAGAACCATATTTCCTTTCCCTTGTTACATATCTCAAAGCCCTCTACTAAGGTCTGAATTTGCCTTCTCAGACTGGGCCACCATACATATTTCAGGGCAATAGCAACAACATTCGTTTATAGCCTGGTGTCCCTTATGGATTCTGGGGAGCATCTCTTTCTGAAGTACGATAGGAATAAGCTTCACTGTCTGTTCAGAAGCAGGCCATCAGCCACATGAAGGTCATTTAGGTCCTGCCAATATGGCAGCAAGTCTGTTAGAAATTGACTCCTTCAACTCCACCCTCTTTGGCAAAGTTGAGTGAATTTCTGGCTGTCTCATCCTTCTGTTGTTCATCTCAAATTTGCTGAAGTTGGCTGGCAGATGCTGGAATTGGTGCCAGAACAAAGTCAATGTAGACTTTGACATCTTTCTCTAAAGCCTTTTCTTCTTCCGTTGGTAGCTGCTCAACCAGGGCACTAGATAGAGTGTCTGCTGCTTTGAGACTGCTTTCCCTGGTATGTTTGAAATGTTGAAGGGAAAAAATATCACATTAGTCATAATCAAAATATTTTAAGCCGTGGTGGAAGGTCATCTAGTGGTTTTGAGCCCAATAATACCACTATGGGCTTGTGGTCTGTTCAAATTCAAGCCAAACAGATCTACACTTAGCTATTGACAGGCTCAAGTGACTGCTAGAACTTCATTTTCCACTTGAATGTATTGCTGCTCAGTTTCTGAGAGACTTTGTTTATATGAATGCAATAGGTCTCTGGTCTCCTCCTCTGTGTGAGCACTGCTTCTAAACCATATGAAGAGATGTTCGCTGCTACAGTTATTGGATAGTTTACCAAATATTGTGGAGATGTCAGTTTTTACCTTATTAAATGCATTTTGTTGTGGACTATCCCAAATCCACATATTATGATCCTTAGGGAGTCTCTTAAGGGTTTTGTTCAATGAGCTAATCGGGTAAGAATTTCCCCATATAGCTTGTCATGCCAGGAATCTTCTGACAGCAGAAACATCATTAGGGTCAGGTGAGGCAAGTAATGCCTTGTTGGAATTGTCTCAAAACTGCCTGTAGTTGCTCATCATGTTCATTTTAATCTATGCCATATACCAACACATCATCTGCATGGCAAAGAATGTCAGGAAAACCTGACAGTCTGAGAAATTCATCTTGGTGTTGGGAGTTTTGCCTCAGTAGTAAGGAATGGGTTAAAACTGAGTCAGGCCCATATTAGTTATTATTAGTTTATTGTAGCTCCCACACTATGCTAGGTACATTCTAAACAAACACAAGGGTAGGGTCCTTGCCTTACATCCAGACAAGCAACCACTGCCCCCAAATGCCCAAATAGAGATACATTTGAAGCATTTTTGAAAGCAAGGGTTCACAAACATGTTCAGTAATGTGGCACACCACTGAGGCCATTTCAAGGCCTGCTTCCCTCTCAACCTCTCAGTCATACTCAGATTGCCAATCATAAACATCAAACATGGCAACTACTGGAGCTGATTCCAAGGAAGAGCCTCTCAAATACACTCCCAACTGCAAAGCCACATCCTCCCAATGAATTCCCTTAAAAGCCAAAACTCACCCTGCACCACGCAATCAAATCAGTCCCTGCCCCAAATCAATTGTCACCCCCACAACATTCCTAGTTTTCCCAATAGTGAAAGTCACTTTCCATCTCCCTTAAATTCAGAACAATCCATATCCAATCATAATCAATTCTCCACTGGTCAGTTCCTCTCACCCATAGACATATCAAACTAATCTGCCCCTGCCACCAGTCAAAATCAGTTCCAGCCCTCAGGCTCCCAGGGACTACTCCCCCCAGTGAAAACAGATTCCCTCATCTCTGATGCTCACGCTTCTCTTTGTAAAGTTTGTTGCCCCTTCAGATTCCTTGACAACCTCCTATCAGCAGCTCATTCCAGGGCTGTCTTTCTTAGACTTGCTGCTTTCGTCATCCCATCCTCTTCAGGCTCCCAGCTCCAACTTCCTCTTCATCTCACTGCCCTATCTAAAGTCCTAACTCCAATATCTTGCATCGTCCTCCCCTCTCCCCATGCAGTGTCCACAATCTTGTCTTCATCTTCCCCTACCCCATTCATTATTCTGCTCTGTTCTCCTCCTTCCTCACCCTTTTAATGAGGGGTCTCTGTTGCCTGATCCAGCAGCCTTGCTGTAGCCTTCCCCTTCCACTCTATCATCCTGGCTCCTTGCTGCCTTGGCTTGGCTTCTCTGGAAGCATCTCTTTGGCATGGGTCTTCATATGGTTCTCTTGGCAGCAGCTTCCTCATTGGCTCCTTCTGGTTCTTCAGTGTTGACTCCACAGGTAGTGGCATCAGCACCAGATGGCACCCTGCTACAAGGCAAACTCACTGGCGAAGCAACTCCTCATGGCCTAATGCAGCGTTGTAGGGGTTCCTCAACTCTAGGGCCTCCTTGTCTGTCATTCTGCTACTGCAGATTCTGTGGCCTAGCCCTCTGGCTAGGTCATCTTTTAGATCAGTCCCTTTCCAGAGGTAACAAGAGTCCAAACAGAAAACCCAAAGTCTAATGGCCTGTATGTCAGGCCGTCAGCCCCCATTTGGTACTCATCTGTTTTTGCCCCTTTCAGTTCCAAGTCTTGTGCCTCCCCACTTGCTGTGGGAGTGGTAGGGGAACCTAGGCCTACCCTTTCCTCTGGGGTTCAGCCCAAAGATGCTGTGTTAGGCAGCTAAGGACTGATCCTTACAATCCCATACTGATTTTCTACCTTTTCCCTGTTTGTGCACATCTCTCACAAGGCAACAGACTCCACTACTCCTGCTCTGAAGTTCTGTCTCCTCATGCAGTTTCTTTCCAGCCCACTGCTAAGGAGCTCCTTCAAGGGTGGTCCCAGCCTCATTGATACCAGCTAGGTATGCTTCACACAGCCACTCTCGCTCCTGAAGGCAGAAGTCCCCACACCCCTCCTCCTTGGAGCTGGATTTGTAACTCCTGCCAGCTGGAGGGCCTTAGCCAGGTTCAGCTGAAGCCTTTCCTCCAATTAGTTCTGAGGTTCACCACACAAACCTCCCACTACTGCTATTGCCACTGCTGTGAGAGATGAGTCAGCATATAGGCTGGTGTCCCTCCTAAAGCTCATCCCAATTGGCTTGGAGGGAGGGGAGTTTTCCCCACCCACTCTGCAGGCTCTTGGTCCTGGTCCTTAAATAGAGCCCTGGTCTACACTACACTACAAGTTTAGTCGAATTTAGCAGCATTAGATCGATTTAACCCTACACCCATTCACACAACGAAGCCATTTTTGTCAATTTAAAGGGCTCTTAAAATCGATTTCTGTACTCCTCCCCAACGAGGGGAATAGCGCTGAAATCGACCCTGCTGGGTCGAATTTGGGGTAGTGTGGATGCAATTCGATGGTATTGGCCTCCAGGAGCAATTCCAGAGTGCTCCATTATGACCGCTCTGGACAGCACTCTCAACTCAGATGCACTGGCAAGGTAGACAGGAAAAGCCCCAGTGACCTTTTGAATTTCATTTCCTGTTTGGCCAGTGTGGCAAGCTGATCAGCACAGGTGACCATGGAGTCTTAGAATCATAAAAGAGCTCCAGCATGGACTGAACAGGAGGTACTGCATCTGATCGCTGTATGGGGAGACAAATCCGTGCTATCTGAATTCTGTTCCAAAAGACAAAATGCCAAAATATTTGAAAAAATCTCCAAGGGCATGAAGGACAGAGATTATAACAGGGACCCACAGCAGTGCCACGTGACGCCTACCAAAGGACCAGAGAGGCAAATGACCGCTCTGGGTCAGAGCCCCAGACATGCTGCTTCTATGATGAGCTGCATGCCATTCTAGGGAGTGCCACTACAACTACCCCACATTGTGCTTCTCTCCTCTCCCACCCCTCCCGGGCTATGTTGGCAGTTATCCCCCCATTTGTGTGATGAATTAATAAAGAATGCATGAATTTGAAACAACAATGATTATATTGCCTCTGCAAGCAGAGATCAAAGGCAGGAGGGGAGGACGTTTGGCTTAGAGAGACGTAGAGTGAATCAACCTAATTTCGTCATGTAGACATACCCAGAGGGTGACAGGATTTCCTCTCAAACACTATTCCCAGTGCTGCTTCCTCTCTACCACTAATCTCCTATACTATTGTATATATCAAACCTCCCAAAATCTTCAAAGGCCAGGCCACATGATGAGAGTGGACTGACCCCTAGGCACCACTCTCCTTAAAGGGACAAATTAGGTAATCCCACACTCACTTGATAGTCATTCCTGGGTGGCTGTCCACAGTGGGGGCAGGTCCAGAAAAAAAACCCTCTTCCAGTGGGATCAGGTTCCTCAGTGGCTTTTGTTCGCTCCCTGCATGGCGGTTCCCCTGTATCCAGGATACTCTGTCTGGCAGTTCTGGGTTCAGGGGAGGTGAAGAAAGCAACTAGTGTTTTCAAGCATCCTGACTAGAGCTGCATACAAAGGAGAAAAGCCAGCAGCAGCATGTGGCTGCCCCGCTCTCCTCAGCTCACCAGGAAGGGCTCCACAGACCACACAGTTTTGGAACATCTCTTTTAAACTACATTTATCTCTGCCAAGAGCTACTTCATCCTCAGCTATCAATACTTTAAAAGTAGGAGACTTACAGCTAGGCCTGATCTTCATGACTCCAGATTTTATTAATTAGTTTGGCATTGATCTGGGCAGCTTGCAATATGGCCACGAATGAGTTCTGACCAGTCCTGACCTGTGAGTCTCTTGTTCTTTTGTTACCAATTCAGGTGGCTCCTTACTCCTTAATAGACAGTGTTATCAAAGGGCTTCTGAATTCTGAGTCTGGACACAACTGAAACTACCAGTGATGTCATTCCCAAAGTCCATAATGTTGCCTATTGTTGAGCAGTTCTTAGTTTTCTGAATTTCATTGTGTAGTATTGATAAGATATGACACTGAGTGCACTTGAGGGTGATGACTGTGCTTCCCACGTGGTTAAAAATCCTTCTGCCCCAGGCGTGTTATAATCGCTGAGAAATGCACTGCCTGTCATGTGTTATCGCTTAATTCCAACCGATTAAAGGCAATAAAACAAGCATTCATTTAGAGCACATAATGCTTGTTTTGTATTAATGATAACTGTGTATATGTGAGCTGACAGTTATTAAAGCTCAGGCATCAAGGATTATAAGTTAATAAAACAGGCCATGAATAAACACAACAATAATATTTTATCTAAATGAAGGAGGGAGAAAAAGAATAAAGTCTGAAATAATACCTTCAAGCCTCATTAGGTTTGGTATGTGTGTTATTGTCAAGTTAACAATCTCCTAGCAGGGTTGATGTGTCCATCAAAAAATTCTTCCTGAAAACCCAAGGAAAAATTATGTATCAGTAAACTAAAAGCCGTTTTCCTCTATGATACACAGGGCCCAATTCTGACTTCTTTACACTGCAGTAAAATTAGAGTAACTGCTATAATATCAGAATCTGGCTTGTAATAAAACGTGTGTGTGTGTGTGTGTGTGTGTGTGTGTGTGTGTGTGTGTGTGTGTGTGTGTGTGTGTGTGTGTGTGTGTGTGTGTGTGTGTGTGTGTGTGTGTGTGTGTATCAGAGGAAGAAATGGCTTTCTGTTTAATTTTTCCCTTGGTTTTTGGACAGAATTTTGTTGATGGACACATCAAAATGCTTACTGATCTCTTTAATCAGGCCAGTGCATGATTCAGCAGTGGCTGAATCTTTCTCCCACACATATACAAGCAGTTTCAGAAACCCTGCTGATGAGCTAAGCACGGGGCGGGGGAGTCTTTGTTTTGTTAATATAATACTTTGCAATCAGGTCAGCAACACTTCCGAGGCTGTTCTACCTGCAGCTCCCTGGTGGGATCATGGCTTTACAAAGCCTGTCTGGAAGCATGCATAATTTCTAGCAGGTAATGGAGGGATTGCCTTTTTTTTTTTTTAAATGTATAAATCAGGTACCTATCAATTCAGCATCCACCCACGTTGTATGGCCCCAAGAGATAAGTGGTACCTTAATACTTTGGAACCTGCAGTGCTTAGTGAAGGGGTGGAGAACTAAGCAGGTGAATTCATGCTGCTGTGCAGCTCAGAGCAGTGCACTAGGGATTTGTTAGTGAGTGCTGAAGAATGGATCCAGTGCGTTTAATTGTTCTCTTTCCATTCTTCTTTCATTTACTTCTTTTCAAATTTCTTTTTTTACTTCTCTTAACCTTTTCATTTCCAATTAAAAAAGAACAATCTCAGTCACCATTTTTGCCATGCTGAATCAACCCAGAGACGAACCCAAGCCAAGAAGTTCAGATCCAGATCTACTTCCCTAACCTCCCATAAAGTACGCAGCTGGGATACCTTCAGTGTACATACTGCAACTTTAAATTACAAGAATTCTGGTCTCAGGCAGTGACCACTTTGTTCTCAGCGATGCTGCACCCAACCCAGGGAAGATTGAGCTCAGTGTGTTTGAGTGTCTCATGGCAGAGATGCCAAGTTTTTCAGGTGTTCCATATGAACTCTCTTTCTCCAGTTTCATTGTATCAGTTTAGTATGGTTGCAGGACTAATTAAAGCCAATGCATCATCACAGCTTTGCTCAAACTGAAGGCTCACAAACCTTGGCAATCTTTACGTTATTTTCCAGATTGTACCCGGACTTGAAAATAGGCAAATTTTTCCTGGGATAGGGTTTCATTGTGACATTTTTGCACATCTGCACTAAGGTACCAATGAGCCCTTTGACCTACCAGCCTGGACTCCCTCTCTCATTGTGCTGCCGTGTCAAGCTGCAGACATGCTCCCAGCCCTACACCTTCACCAGCATTCACACAGGTAGGGACACACCCAGCTGTGGTTACATGCGGGCTATATGACTAGCCACTGCACGAACCAACAGTAGAAAGGCTTAAGCCTAGCTAACTATCAGCTCCCCAGACATGCTCTGGAGCATGAATCCCAAATTATACTGTCTTGTGCTGCACAGGGAACTGTACAGCCTAGGCTCGTAGAGTTCACCCTCCCGTCAATGTGGAGAGGACTACGCAACAGCCTTTGATCTTTGCGCTTCAATGTCCCATGAAGTTCACTCCAACTCACTGGTTTAGATAAAGAAAAAACAAGTTTATTAACTACAAGAGATAAATTTTAAGTGATTATAAGTGATAGCAAACAGATTCCTTAGGAAGGTTAAGCTATTCCACAGTGTACTGTCTTTGCTTATGGGCCATCAGGCCCATCTCGCTTCTTCAGTGTTCGTCCTGAGTGGCTGGCTGTGGGTATTTTCCAGAGTAAGCCCATTTGAAATACAGATCCCTAGTCAATATTCATAATTTACAAAAATGATACATGCATATAAAGAGGATAATCATATTCAGCAAATCATAACTTTTCCAATGACACCTTACATGCCCCATCTTGTACAAAATTCATCATAGTTATGTCATAATTATATTATAATCATACAACTGTGACATTGCACTCCATATGATTTTATGAAAATATGCTAATGAGTGTGAATATAATGTAACTGGAATATGCTTCATGCAAAAGGTTTCTTGTAAGGTATTATTACAAAGCTTATAATCTACTGAATATGGTCATTCTACTTGTACAAATGTATCATTCTTGTATCTGAAACTAGAACTATGAAATATAACTCTGAGGTCCTATTGTAATTATGCAAAGTGTGAAGCATTAATGGTGGTTTGGAATCTTGATGGCTCCCATCAACTAGGACAATTGGTTGTAAATAGCTCTGTTTACTTGCAAGCCTTCCCCCAGGAAGAATGAAGGCTTGGGTCTCACAGGACATGTGACCATGTCACCTGGTACTGGAATCCATCTTAAAACTGGTGCTTTTCCGTTTAGAAGGAGGGATGGGAACCCAGAGAGACAAAAGATTCCTGCCTTGTGCCAAAGCTATATAAAGGGGTGGAAGAAAACAAAGGAGGTTCCAGTCATGAGAAATCCCCTAGTTACCACCTGAGCTGGGGCTAACAAGATCCAGGGGAAAGGATTGGACCCAGACTAGGAAGGAGTCCAGTCTGTGAAAGAAGCTTATTGAAACATCTCTGAGGATGAGATTTTATCTGTAATCAGTTGCTTAATATATTAGGCTTAGACTTGCATATTTTGTTTGATTTTGCTTGGTAACTTACTTTGTTCTGTCTGTTATCACTTGGAACCACTTAAATCCTACTTTTTATATTTAATAAAATCACTTTTGCTTATTAATTAACCAAGAGTAAGTAATTAATATCTGGTGGAGAAAACAGCTGTGCATCTCTCTCTATCAGTGTTATAGAGGGCGGACAATTTATGAGTTTACCCGGTATAAGCTTTATACAGGGTAAAACAGATTCATTTGAGGTTTGGATCCCATTGGGAACTGGGTATCTGGGTGATAGAGACAGGAGCATTTTCAAAACTGTTTTCAGTTAGTCTGCAGTTTTTGGGGGAAGTGGTTCAGACCTGGGTCTGTGTTTGCAGCAGGCTAGCATGTCTGGCTCAACAAGACAGGTTTCTGAAGTCCCAAGCTGGCAGGGAAAATGGGCTCAGAGGTAGTCTTGGCACATCAGGTGACAGTCCCAAGGGGTTCTCTGTGACCGAACCCGTCACAGCAACTATGAAGA
Source organism: Gopherus flavomarginatus (assembly GCF_025201925.1). Classification (NCBI taxonomy): domain Eukaryota; kingdom Metazoa; phylum Chordata; order Testudines; family Testudinidae; genus Gopherus; species Gopherus flavomarginatus. The sequence goes on along the minus strand of NC_066617.1, from coordinate 212,913,745 downwards.
ATATGGGGTGCAATGTTACAGGAAGTGTTGGGAGCCTGTGGGGTGAGGAGTTGTGAGTAAGAAGGAGATGTTGGGGGTGAGTTGTGAGGCTGTGAAGGGAATGGAGGAAGTTGGGAGTCAGTGGGGTAAGTTGGGGGCCAGGATGTTAAGGGCAAGAGGAGGATGTTGGGGGCTGTGGTAGGTGGGCTTGAGGCATTAGAGGTTGCCATGAACAGGACATGTGTGGGGGCTGTCAAGAGAAGTGGCAGCTGGTGGATGGTTGTTGGGGTATATGTGTGGTGAAAGGGCCCTTTAGGGATCTCTTTGTGGGGTGGGGTAGGTATGGAGAAGGATATGTATGGGGTGAGGACATTTGGCTGAGTGGCCCCTGGTGAGAATGAATCTCTTTATTCTGTTAAACTGTGTTTCCCCTAACTAGGCTAGATGTACTGGCACACTCTGGCTCCTGTGCTATGTTTTGACACTGGAAAGTCATCGTCAACCTGATCTTATCAGCCAGTTAAACTGGATTTATGAAGTGGCTCAGAAGTAGCTGGAGTATACCAGTCAGCCTTGCCCCATATGGGGTAGCATCAACTCCTATCCAAATAGTTTGTGTGTCTTAGAGGTACTTAGAAGATATTACAGATGACAGTGAGCCCTGGCCTTTTATCTATGTCAGGGTTCCCTCCCCACTCTGAACTCTGGGATACAGATGTGGGGACCCGCATGAAAGACCCCTAAGCTTATTTCTACCAGCTTAGGTTAAAAACTTCCCCAAGGCACAAATCCTTTCCTTGTCTTTGAGTGGTATTGCTGCCACCACCAAGTGATTTAGACAAAAATTCAGGAAAAGGACCACTTTCCTCCCAAGCCGCTTCACCTCCTTTCCTGGGGAGGCTTGAGAATAATATACCAACCAATTGCCTTTAATATAAGTACAGACCAGACCCTTTATCTTTAGGACACCAAAATCAATCAGGTTCTTAAAAGAAGGCCTTAATATAAAGAAAAAAGTAAAAGCAGTACCTTTGTAAAATCAGGATGGAGGGTAACTTTACAGGGTGATAAAAAGATTTAAAACACAGAGGACTCCCCTCTGGATTTAGCTGCACAGTTCTAAAAACAAGAATAAACTACCCCTTAGCATAGGGAAAATTCACAAGGTAAAACAAAAAATAATCTAATGCATTTCCTTGCCTTTACTTACAATTTCTGTAATTTTAGATGTATCATTTCAGGTATGTTTTTATGAGATGTTTTAATTGCTTGGTCTCTCTTTCTGTCCAGAAAAGGAACAAACAAAGAGACCACAAACAACCCCCGCACACACAATTTGAAAATATCTTCTTTCCCCCATTGGTCCTTTTGGTCAGGTGCCATTGAACTGATTAACCCCTTACAGGTAAGGCAATTCAGTGCAGCTGCCCTATGTATATTTATGACAATCTAGATTAGGAAAAAAGTTCTCTGACATGGAAACAGATATACCATGAGTGCCTGATTTAGTAATGTAAAATAGATGACGTATTGTGATCTTTGAAAAGTGCTGACAATGTAGTTGCTTTAAAAGATTTGTTTACTTGTTTCTATTGCATAGCAGTATGGATCTTTTTGACAGAGACTACATTTTCAAGAATGCTCTGTATAATTTTGTCAACACTTGTTTGCATTTCGTCCATGCAGTTTGACTGGTGAATGCAAAATAAATGCTATTTGTGTTCAAATTGCAAGGTGTTCCCATGGGCAAAATTGTGGGTTCAGCTATAAATATTTGATTCTTTGCATTACCCATTACATTACACCCTTTTACAGCGGTGCAACTCCATTCATTTAGTTCCAGTAGAGTTATACCAACTTGAAACTGGAGTAACCCTTGGGCTTTTTGATTAACTACATGTGCTTTGGCTATGCCTTGCTGTTAAGTTTAAAGTTACACATATAAAAGCCGTGTTGTGTGTGTTTCAAGTGGATATGATAGGTGTATTTATTACTTCTGTGTGAAGTCTTGTTAATGTTGTTGCACAGATTTTCAGTTAGAAAAAATTACTGGTAAATTGTTAGTTGATTTTGAGTATGGGTGCTCTGTCTTATGGTGATATCACACACAAAATTGATTTTTTTTAGACTATCAGAATTAGCAACTTGTGACAGAATTAGTACTTGAGATAATTTCTGCAAGGCTCTTGCACTATAAAATTAAGCACTACATTATTGCGATTGAGAAATGTATTTGTTTGTATTGCTAGAAATATATGTACTGTTTAAAAACGTTGATGCCAGAGCTGCTAAACATGGAAACAAAAGGAGACTAGTGAGAAAATTGTCAAGTTGCCAAAGATTGATTCAAAAAAACATCTGTCACTACATTGATGTGCCCATAATACTCTCAGTCACCAATGACAAAATTACCAAATATTTTGGCAGTGACTGTGTTGAAAATTATTTTAATCCTGATAGCCCCAAGACATTCAAACTCGATAGTGCTCAAAGAGTGCGCATGAAAATATTAATGTTCAGCATGAAAATATTAATAATCCCACAGCAACCAGTGATATATTAATGACTGATTCCAGTGAAGTTCAAACTGAGTTATTTAAAGAAAATTCCACTGACAAGTCAAAATTTAGTGCAGAAACTTTAAGTTCAGAACAGAAATGTTTTATTGTAAAACACAGCCTGTGTCAGGCTAAGAAGCATTCCCTTGTCACTCTAAGAGAAATTGATGCTTTTCAGCATCTTATTATGAAACTATGTCAAAGGCTGAAATCAAACTTCAGCTAACCTGGTTATGCTATTCTCCTGTGCTGGACAAAAGTTACCGCCAATGCTTTTGGCTTTTGGGGGGTTGGAAAAAAATCCGCAGATGACTCAGCATGGATAAGTGGAACGAGCGACTGGCAGCATTTATCTCAAAATAGAGAAATACACAAAACATCTAATTGTCATGTCAGTGCTTGCTTAGTACATGATTAGTTGTGCTAGCATTGACAAAGATCTCAAATTGAAAATAAGGAAACAAGCCATTTACTGACGGCAAGTCCTTGATCATATTGTTAATATCAGCTTTACTTTAGCTATGTCTAATCTTCCATTTGCAGGTTATAGAGAGATTATTGGTGAAGGAAACAGTGGCAGCTTCTTGTCTGTTGCAGAACTATTGGCCAAACATGATCCTGTTCTTGAAGAACTCAAAAGGAAGCCAAAGGCTCGCCAATGTATCTCAGATGGGAAATTCAAAATTAGGTCATATAGTTACTGTCAAACCAGGTTATAGAAAATATTGTTAGTGACACCCATGAATGCTCTATTTTACTCAGGGATAATAGACAGAACCCAGGACTTATCTAAAATTGACCAGCTAAGTCAGTTTTTCAGTATGTTACTATAGAAAATATGAAAATGCAATCCCTCCAAAATAAATATGAATGGGAGTTTTCTAGGATTTCTTGAAGTAAGTGGTCAAGCAGGTGCTAATCTTGAAAGTGATATCATCAAGCATATTGAAGACAACAAGTCTAGAACTAATGGAACTACAAGGACAGGGATATGATGGTGCTTCAAATATGAGTGGAATCTATTCTGGTGCATAAGAAAGAATTGCTGCTAAAGAACCAAGTGCAAGTTATGTGCACTGTGCTGCACACAATTTGAATCCAGTGTTAAACAATCCAGTATGGACAATCACAGAACTTCAAACTTTTATGATTTAGTTGTGTCATTAGATACAGTTTTTACTCCAGTTTTAACCAAGGGGCTTTGCTCTCTTCTCTTGTAAGCAAATCAGACCTAACTCTGAACAGAATTTGGCCTATATGTTGGTCTAATTATAATTCTTTGGTTTCATTGTGATATTGATACAGAGATATACTTAAAGTCCCCTTAACTCAAGTTATTGTTAAGACACTGATCAGTGTTTTTCAGACTGAAGTTCTGGAAGCAATAAATGTTATGTGCAAGATGTTGTAGTCAGAAACTCAGGAACTGGGCAAAGCTGCAGAAATGCTAGAAAATGCACATAATGTAATGGAAGGTCTAAGAAATAGTTTTTCTTATATTAGACAATCAACCATAAAACTTGCACATACATGGGGAGTACAAAGTAAGTTCAAATCTAAGCACGCACCAAAAGCCAAGCATCATTTTGATGAACTATCAGCTAACCGGAGATTAACAGATCCAGAAAGTCAGTTCAAAGGAAATGTTTTTTACTAAACTATAAACATAGTGATAGCACAGCTCAACCATTAGTTCCAAAGCCTGAAATTAATTGTGCATGACTTTCCCTCTATTCAGCCCCCGTTTCTTGTTTCAAATCTTCTGAAGACGATGTCCATGCAGCTGAAGTGGCTTTGGCTTTGAGGGGGCCTGCAGAACTGCCTCCACATTTCACAGCTCAAGTTATCACTTAGATTGTCTTTGAAATCCGAAAGAAAAAAAAGAAAAGAAATTGCCAGCCGTGAAAGAGCCAACACCAATGCTGAGAGTCAGAAAAACAAACAAACAAACAAACAAACAATATTTGTCTCCATTTTTCCTGATGTTTGCACTGCATGCATGCTGTTTCTAACCATTCCTGTTATTCTATCCATTGGCGAATGATCTCTTCTGTTTTTGAAGCTAAAATTGATTTAAAACTTTATTCATTCTACAAGGAAACAAGAACAGCTAGAGCTAGCCGTTCTCTCACTAGAAAATAAATGAGCAAGAAAAGTGAAATTTTGTATAAATGTATATGTTGCTTTTCTGTGTGTAGATAGCCTATATATCGTGTTTGTGTATTTATGGATAAGATGGATATGTTCTGATTTTCCAAGAGGATAAAGCTAAGCAAAAATTTAGATTTCTCTGAAGTGGGACAGGGGCCCCCGGCTTATTCTTGCACCAGGGCCCTCTGGTGACTTGTTATGCCATTGGACTTCAGTTCAAGCACTCATCATGGGGGCTACCTTTTAACGCCGTCATGCTAGAGTACTTATGTAATTCATAGTGATGACACTAGAAAAAGGACAATTCTGAAGCATCAGAGATATGACACCACTGCAAGAGCTCAAGAGAAATGAAAGCCATGGAAAAGTACTTTTCTAACAGAGATCCTTCAAGGGGTTGGTGAAACAATGAAAAGTATGTCAAATGCTAGGACAGTCAAGGCATATTATGCTGTATAAGCAAGTCTGACTGACTTTGCCTAGTTTAAGAGATGCCCTAACCTAGAACTGTCAGGTGTTGTTATTTCCAGCAGTCTGAGTCCCTTTGGTTATCCATTTAGGGTTCACACACATCTTTGCTTCCTTAACAGGCAGATCTATTTGCAGGCAGACCAATTATAGTTAAATATGTAACCTGGCAAAGAAACAGATTCATAGTTTACACATCCCTGAGGAGATAATTGTAAACACTTAAGCATTCAGCATTAACTTTTGGCCTGACTTTTGTTACATGATGGTAAAATTGTTAGAACAAATTAGACTGAAATTCACCTTTGTTTTGCAATACCTTGTCTGTCTGACAGCATTAAAGAATGTGTTGCCTATGCAGCAGCTCACTGTAGCAAATTGACTTGCTAACGCCTTTAGCAATAAAGGACCACTTATGACACAGTTAAAGAATATGCACTATCAAAATGTGGATGCCTATTGCCCCCTCAATAGATAACATCTAAAGACTACAGCTACCACAATGAGTTTTTCATATAACAGATAGATAGCAACAAGTGCATTTGCAAACAAGACTTTCTGTTCTGACAATCAAATAAAGTTGAATGTTCATTATCTGAAGCTCTCTATTACTGAAAACAGGGTCATGTCCCTCAATGTACATCATATTGAAAATTCCCTTGACTTATTCACCTTTGTCACCCATGCTATTCTGATCATGGTGGCATTGTAGTTTAAAATAAGGAGGAGAGATCCCAGTTCCTCCCTGATCACCAGAGTATCTAGGGACACGTCTATCTCCTTCCCACATCCTACTTTACTGTGTGGATATTGCAATTAAATCACAGTGTTTCTTTGCTGCCCTCTTGTATAATGCTTATTGGCAGCTAACATTAGACTTACTGTTGCAATGCTGCTAAGTCTCTTTGTGAATCTAGCCCATAGAAATTTTCCCATATGGCTATTCAACTCATGTCCCTTGCTGACAAACCAACAAAACCTTGCAAATACGCAGTGTGTGAACCCAAATCTTGCCTAAGTTTGCAATGATATCTGACTATGGGGAAACCAGATTTATTCAGTCTGGAGCCTAATTTGAAACTAAGGGCCTGCACTTCCACTCCAATTGATTCTGATACCAATAAAAATAAATAAATAAATAAAATGACCCGAACACAGAATACATTAAGCTCTAAGACCTTGGCTAGACAAATAGCTCTGGTTTAATTAAACCACTTTTTTTAATGTGGTACAAGTGGTTGCATAGACACTCTTGTTTCCATGGTTTATTCCAGTGGATTAAGCATAATTTATTTAATTTTTTCTTAAAACTTTTCCTAATTGACTTAAGTGAAACTGAAATAAGTTTGGTTTAAGCCAAAATAATGGAACTAAATTGGTATGACTAAAGCACTGATTTAAATTATGGTATAATTTTAAACTGAAACTCCTAGTGTAGACAAGATCAAAGTCTGGGACTACCCTGAGACTCTGCTCCCTTAGAATATTTATAACAGCAGAGAGAAAGTGATTTGATATCTGTAAGGCCCAGATTGTCAAAAGGTATTTAGGTACCTAAAAACCTTTTGAGGATCTGGGCCCTACTGACAAAAGTGTATGGTGGGCTTGTCTACATAGGAAAACTACACTAGTTCAGCTAAAGGTGTTATTTTTAAATCGATTTAGTTAAACCACTGCAAACCCTTGTCTCCACTCTTATTTCATCTTAAGAGTGGCTTCTTTCAATTTACTTTAGTTGATTAGAAATTGACTTGAGCTGAAATGAGAGAGTAGTGTACACTGGTTTAACTAAATGGCTTTTAAAGAAGTGAACCCTGTGCAACTTGTGTGTATGATAGTGCTTGTGTGTTAGAGGTGTGTTAGAGATGTGTTCTGGTCCATGACGAGGCCTCCTTGGTGCTAGGGTAATACAAATAATAAACAGAGATCAATCACATTCATTCTGCTGCTGGCACGTTAACAGCACAATGACAAAGGAGTACAAAAAAACCAAACAAAAACACTGGGGCTGGGACTTCCAGGCTAATAAAAAACACTTTCCTAAATTGGTTACCTATTCACCACAGCTTTATTAATAAAACACACTTACGTAACAACAAGCAACTGTCTAGACACAGGCACACAAAGCTTTTGCCAGAATTGATACATTCATATAAAATCGGAACAGGAATAGAAAAACAAATGGGAAAAGAGATAGTCTAAAGCAGGAATCTGCTTCCATAGTACAGAAAAACAATCAATAAAAATCAGTGCAAAAGTTATTAAAGAAGAAAACATACATGATGGAGAGATGAATGTAATAGTTGATGATTTGGGGTATTTTCACATCTAATTTGGTAGGTGAGGACATTTTGTTTATATTTTTCAGTCTTCTGTGGGTGGAAATCAAAAATTTCAAGGAAATATTCCTGGGTTGAGAGAATGAAGGGTTATGATATCTATCCATATGAAACCAAGATGAGTCAGTAAAAGGGAATAGCTAACTGGTGTAAGCATCGTGTGTAATGCCTAGTAGGCCCAGTTCTGTGGCCTTTTGTTACACATGAGATCAGAATCACATAGTCCCTTCTGGCCTTATAATCTATGAAATCCTGGCATTGACACAAATATAAAGTGCGGTGTAAATTTAGAAATTGAATACCTTCCTAAATCAGGGCCTTAAACATGTGAGTTGTCCTTATGAGTGATTTATGTCCTGATGCTTTGTGAATCATTAGGGGCAGAAGCAGAGAGGTTCATTTCATTTGACAGCTGTAAGTGTAAGCATTCCAGTGATGACCACCATTCACTTCCAGACCAGGGGTGGCCAAATTTACCGACCCTCCGAGCCGCATATGGCAATTTTCAGAAATTCAAGAGCCGAGGTGCTCCTGCTGGGGCTCAGGGCTTCAGTTGCACAGGGCATGCCTGCTGGGGCTTGGGGGGAGGTGGGGAGGGTCATATGCCTTCCAGATTTTTGCCAGTGTTTGCTGGCTCCACTCAGTCACATAGTGCGGCCGGGCGCCCTTCCCTGCACAGCAATTGCTGGAGCCAGATGTGGCTATGGGGAGAGGTAGCAGCAAACAGCTGGGAGCTGCGGGGAGGGGCTGCTGAGGGTAATTAGCAGCTCTATCTTACACTGGCATTGGGTGGTGCAGAATCAGGAGGACACAATTAGTTTCTCCCTAATTTATACTTCTCTAGCACCTTCCCCCACCCACAAAAAACCCACCAGCTATGTCTGAGCAGATGAGAATTTAGCTCCCAGCCTTTGGGCCTCATTTTAATTGGGACCTCAAGACTTTCAAGTCATGAAATGTATTTCCTCATTTTCCTATTCAAGTTTTATGGTTTCTGTAACCATTTTATTCATTGTCAGATCCTCTTATTTGTCAGTACAACAACTTTTTCAGCGTCCATCCCCTCCCTAGGAATTCCACACAGGTATCGCTGCTTCCAGTTAGTTAGAAGGGAACCTTTGGAAGTGGAACTTATGTTAGCCATGGTGTGTGTGGAAGAGAATATCTAGGCACCACAGTCTCCTTGGATGAGCAGTGCAGGTAGCAGTGCAGGAATGTGTATCGAGTTGGTACTGAAGAATTCTCTCTATCTACTGCTGCTTTGGAAATAAATAGAGGTGTGTGACATTACACCCCATATTCTTCATAGAAATATGGTTATGATATGAATATTGCCTAATAACATATATTTTATGCAAGATGGGTCTTGTAAGGTATCATTGGAAAGGTTATGATTTACTAAATGTGATTATCCAATTTGTATGCATGAATCATATCTGTATCTGATGTTAGGAATATTGACTAAGTAACAATTACAACTGTGGTTACACTTGGGGAAGCCCAGCAGACAATAAGCAATCAGCCTTGATGGGTCATTAGAAAAAGACGATGAGTCTTTAAAGATGTGGATCTCTGATCTTCCTGGAGCTCCTTCCTGTGGACATTGCAAATAAACCTGGTTTCATGGTTGCTTCAACACTGCAAGGTCAAGTGATAATATCACCTGATGCAAAGTGCCATCTTGGACACTGCTGGAATTTTGCACTGGAAACAAAGGGTTCCCACCTTATGTAAATTCTATTTAAGGCTGGAGACTAAGGCAAACAGGACTCTTCTCCATTGCCTTCCTGCCCAAGAAGAAAGACTGCTGAATGTACCTGAAAAGACAAAGGAACTGAGCTGCGGGAAAGGCAAGGGCTGAGTCCCAACTAAGACAGAGGTGTCTAGTTTGTAAAGAGAAATAACTGGAACTCTAAGCCACAGAAACTCTGCAACTTGCCTAAAAACATTTAGGGTGAGAAATTACATTTTGTAATCTATCAGAGGGGTAGCCGTGTTAATCTGGATCTGTAAAAGCAGCAAAGAGTCCTAATAGACTAATAGAAGTATTGGAGCAACTTTTGTAACCTGTTTCTTTAGTGAATCAAGCTTTGTTTGCGTGTTTTGTTTCATTTGTTTAGTGATTTGCTTTGTTCTGTTTACTATCTCTTATGATCACTTAAAATTTACCTTTGATACTTAATAGACTTATTTCTTGTTTATAGTATAACTGAGATTGTTCACTTTATAACTGGAGGGTCAAGAAGCTGTGCATCTCTCTCTTCACATTGAGGGAGAGGGTGATTTTTTAGGAGCTTGTGCTGTGCAGTTCTTTCTAGACAGCACAAGACAACATTATCTGAGGTTTCTCTCTCCACAGTGGGTGTGCACCTGAGTGATGGGTGAATCCTTTCACATAGATCTGACTGCAGTCTGTGTCTGCAGCTGGATGTGGTCTTGCCTGGGTGCATGCTGGAAAAGGGCTTGAGAGCCTGGCACAGCAACCCAGTATAAGGGAAACCCAGGCTGGCAGGGCCGGAGGGCTGAGTGGGACCTCAGCACATCAAGTGGCATCCCAGAAGGGGTCCAATCTGTCACAAGGTGATTACAGAGATTAAGGGAGGTGGGGGGAAATCCATCAAACCCAAAACAAATGGCATTGGAACAGCACAGTTCAAGTTGTGTTTTCTTTGCTTTTTTCTTTGCTTGTTTACCTCTTGCTTGTCTTGTGATGCTTCCACTTACATACAGCATTCTTTCCCAAGGTAGCATTTCCCTTAATAACCCAATCTGAACAAACTGCAGCCTCACAAACTGCAGATCCATCAGAGTGGCAGGTGCAGAATACAACTAGGTATATTCCCCTTGTAATCCGTTACCTACAGAAAAATCAGTAAGTAGAAAATCTTCATTTCCATGAGACACCCTATGGCAAGGTAGATCAAGCTGCTCTGTTCTTCAGTTATCACTGTTGTCCCCTCTTTTCAAGATTAATAAGCATTACTGTGACTTGAGATTTCTGTCCAAGTGGGAGATTACCATGCTCCTATGCTTTTCTGTATGGTTAGCAATAGCTGAAAGCAATTATTATTATTATTATTATTATGGTAAAGTTACAGCAATGATCTGTGTTTCTCAATCACCATTAAGAACATCAGTATTGGGCCACGAATGGGATTGTGTCAATGCACATAGCCTGATTTGTGCATGCATTCTTCCCTTCTTTCAGGGAACAACTTTTCCCCCTTCAGGGCAGGCAAGATTATGTGCTGAGATAAAAGGAGAGTTTACAAGACAACATTGATTTAATGATGTTAATAAACCATAGTTATTAGTTCAATTATATAAAAGTAGGTTATGCTGCCAAACTTGATAGCAGAGGATGATTAATACAAATGAAACTCATGCTCTTTAACTTATTCAGTTCTCCAGGCAGGGAGCAAAATATCTGAGTTTATCTTCTTGTAAATGGCTCTGAAGGATTGGTTCTGACTTGTAAATGGCCTTCTGATCAACAATGGAAGTCTCTCTGTCTGCTTGTAAATTGGAAGGAAATTGCCCTGAACCTGTAGTTACTGTATGGCTGGCTGAGGGGTGAGAGCACTTATATTTTTGTATTCAAAAGCTTGACCAGAAGATGAAAAGGGGAAAAAAAGAGTGCTTACATTTAGACTGCTTTAGAAAAAAAATATTTAAACAAATAGATTGGCAATCATAATGCTCCAACATGTAGGGGTGAGCCTGGATACCCCAAGTGGCCTTTTATTGTCATGCCATGTTAGTATGTAAGAATGTCAAGGCGGGCATATTGCTCAACTGGCAGAAAAATTCCATGCTTCTTTCTAGGAAAAAAAGCAAAAACCTCACCATTTAAGGTCCATTTTTTTCTATTATTATTTACTTGTAGTGCTGCAGGGTCAGAGCTCCCCCATTGTGCTGAGTGCTGTATAAACACATAGCTAATAGCTTCCTATCTACATTAAGATGAGAACAATAGAAGTCACAGCATAGTTGAAGTCTGTCTGCTTTCTACTTAGTATTTTATTGAATTTGATTCAGTCGTGTGATTCTGTCTGAGCAGATCTGAGCTCTTTTGAATATGTGTATGACACCTAGATGCTTGCACAGAAGGGTTTTTTTTTTTATGTCCACATCTAATTATTGTTGAATCCCACACACAGAATAACTAGCTCTTTTAGTGTACAAATATCCCAACCAGCTTTTAAAAAACTAATTTAAAAGTCTCACTCCTAGTGCTAGATCTTTCTTACCAAGTTTTATATCAAAGTGAGGTTTTAGTTGAAAAAAGTAGAAATAAACTGTTGATTATCTTGGTAGTAATAGGCACCTCTATAATCAGCCTGATGTGTTTGACAGTATATTTTGCACACAAAAACTGACCACAAAAATACTCCTTGGCTGACCTAACAACCTTTCTGTTTGAAAGCCCATATGTGAATGAGAGAGAGAGACCATCTTGTGTCTAGTGGCTGGATATGATTTGGCAAGATATAGTAGTTTGAAATTAATTTATTGGTAGTATAGATCAAAGAGCTGATTAAAAGAGTTTAGATCCTGAACTGGGGTAAGAAAGTTAGCCCCACAAGTTCTGCTTGTACATCATTTTCAAAACAGGATTCCAGGTTCTTGCTTCCTTCATATGCCCAGTATCAATCTTCCCATTGTGACTTGCTCTGCTCTGGTATGTCAGATCTCAGATTCTCTCTCAGCAGCTAGCTCAGCACTCAGCAAACCTCTGATTCTTAACATCCAGAGCACCTCCCATTGCAGCTTTTGGATCTCCTTCGGTTAACCATACTTGAGTCTCTCCATTAGATCACAATCAATTGCAAATACTTTTACCTGTATCTGTGGCATACTTACTGGGGAAAACAAAGGTCCTGACCCAAAAGGAACTTCTGTTGCCTGCATTGTATAGCAGGTCAGAACAGATGATCACATGCTTTCTTCCCAGCTGTTTGTACCATTCCCCCACTCCTACCTCCTTGTTCTCCCTCACAGGGTATGTCTATACTATATTACTAAGTCCAGGATCTGACTCAGGTTTTAGCCCAAGCCTCCCATTATTCACACACAAATCAGTCTGACTTAGGTCAGCAAGCCCTCAGGACCCACAACTCTGCTAGAGCAGTGGGTCAAAGCCCAGTACCCACTGAGTCTTTATTTAAATGACATTGAGCCCTGAGATTTAGGGATCAGTCAACAGTGAGAAACAGCCCCTACATTAGGTGTGATGCAAAGCTACACTGCCTTGGGTGGAGCTCCAGTAGCCTATGTGACAAGGTCCCCAGGATGTAACGTGGACTGTGGGACCACTGAGCCCTAGAAATATACCTATCTCATAGAACTGGAAGGGACCTTGAAAGGTCATCAGGTCCAGTCCCCTACCTTCACAGCAGGACCAAGTACTGTCCCTGACAGATTTTTGCCCCAGATCCCTAAATAGATCCCCTCAAGGATTGAACTCACAACCCTGGGTTTAGCAGGCCAGTGCTCAAACCACTGAGTTATCCTGCCTCTAAACCCACTAACCTGATCTGCCTCTCACATTGTGGTACTGATGTCATGCTCCAAGCTTCTGTCAGGTACTGCACTCACACAACCATCCTCAGGCAGTGACACACCCAACCGAGTTACACAAATGATCTCCCAGCCACTCATGAACCATCAATAGAGAGGCTCCAGCCAGTTCCCCACAGCTCCCCACTCTTGCGCCCCAGAACTGTACCAGTGTAAGCTCATTACCTAGTTTGCCATTTCTTCATAGGAAAGTGGACATGCACCAGCCTTTGTAATTTAAACTGAGATTTCCCAAGCACTTCCACCAAAACATACCGTTTTAGGTAAAATATAAAACGGTTATATTAATTACAGAAAGATAGATTTTTAAAGTGATTATAAGTGGTAAACATAAAGGTCAGAGCTAGTTACCTTAAGAAAATAAAAAGTCAACATGCATTCTAAATCCTAAACTTTTAGTTTAAGCAAGAGTTGAATCTAACAGCTTTTCTCCCCCTGTCAGATGTTAGAAGCAGGTTACAGTTCCTCAGTACATAGACTGGACTTTTTCCAGCCTGGGACCAAGTTCCCCATTTCAAAGTCTTTGTCTTCCACACCTTCTTCCAGGTATTGGTATGGGTAGGGGAGCACGAGGGAGAGGCCAAATGATGATGTCAGTCTCTCTTTTACACTTACTTCCAGCTTGCTGGAAAGATCTTTGCTGTGATATGGGTTAGTTTGCCCCCATGGTGTACGTGCCTTCTCCGAGAAGTCTCTGGGATAGTGGATTGGGCGTTGATGAGCCATTAATGACATCTGGCTATTGATGGATATTCCTTTGTTGTAACTGAAAGATTGGTTTTGGGGGTTCCCAACCTCACAACATATTTCAGTAACACATAGAAAAACTTCATAACCTCCCATACAATGATAGTACATACAATCCAACAGGATATTAGTGTTCAGCAGATCAAGACTTTTAAAATGATACCTCACAAGGCATACTTTGTACAAAACATATCATAATTATATGGTGGTGGTGAATATGGGGGTTCCAGGGTGCTGCCTTGCGGTACAGAGTGGGGAATGACCACTGTGTGAGACCAGTACACTGTGTACTGGTCTCACACAATGAGACCAGTACACAGTAGGGAATATGCTGTATCCCACAAAAGGGTTTTGTGGGATACAGCATATTCCCTTTTGTGGGATAGTGCATATTCCCCACTGTGTACTGGTCTCATTCTGTGGGAGAATGTGGCAGTGTAGCAGAGAAGACCATGGCCCCCACCCTTTTGGGGGATTTTTGTATCCCGGCGAGAGCTAGGAGGAAACAATTGCTTCCCTTCCCTGAGCCCAAAAACTGCAATTGTGACTGGCATTTATGCAGACCATACACAGTAGGGGAACAGTACCTGCAATCTCCCCCTATATATACTGTCATGTAAGGGCCAGGAGCAACCTGGCTTTCATGTGACAGTGTTTGTGAAACATTATTAAGCACCTTCAGTTTCTACTGTTGCAACCCTAAACCTATGCTCAAACATGGCATCTGTATGGCCAATTGTCGGTCAAGGGGTCACATTGGCGCTGTGTGCAACACCGCAGTGCCGTGTGCTACTCTATGGTGCGGTGTGCAACATTATAGTGCAGTGTGCCTATTCTTGAACCTTCTGTCTGGTCAATTATGGGTCTAGTTAGTGCCATGTGCAAAAGAGTAGGGTGTCGTGTGCAAAAAAGTAGTGTGCCAGGTGCAGATCCTGTTTACGTAGAGGGCACCAGCTCGGAACCTGAAAGGCGAAGGAGCTAGGGACCAATCAGACGCTGACACGAGTAAGAGTCTTCAAATAAAACTATGTCTCGCGCCACAAATGGCAGGAGTATCCACATGTTAGCTGAAAGGCCTGATCACCCTTTCAGCCATGGTCTCCTCCGGATTTTGCCGGCTCATGTCGTGTCGTTTCGTTTTGTTTTTTGAATTATTTCCCATCAATTCGTCATGCTCTCGGTGTCTGTACTGCTGGTCAGCTGAGCTTGGAGTGTGGTATGTGCATTTTAATTTCTGTAAATACTCTGTTTGCTCAGCCTCTTCCCTTTTTTCCTTCCCTTACTCAGTGCAAAGTTGTGTATACAGTATATGAGAGCCAAATTGTTGTATTAATTGCTATTGTGGTTGGTTGGTATATTTTACAACATTCAGTTAAGGCATGTATAGTTTACTCAGTTTTGTGCATCTGCTTTGGATTTTAGTGAGCAGCTGATCATAAATCGTTTGGTTTCTTGTTGTTGGATGTAAATAGGCTGTTTCAAGTTGTGTATGGTTTTATTCTGATAGTATTTCTAGTTGATAAATTGCTCTTCCCTGGCCCAAGTTTTAACTTATCCCCGTTAATAAACAGCCACATGGTTTGAAATTTCAATCTGTCACGTTTTGATTTTCCTCTCTCAATCAAATACTTACTCGAACCTGCATTGGTCTCGGACATCTACTATGCCATTCAGCCAAGTCCTCTCACGTTCCTTTTCAGGAATCTTTGTTGCAGATCCTGCAAACACTCTCATCAGTCCTGTTATGTGACTCCAGGTCCAGAAAAGCACGTAAGCACATGTGTTGCTTTAAGCCCCTGACTAATCCCATGACTTCAGTGGGTCTACCTATTGTTACGCTGTGCATATCCTTAAGTGCATTGCTGGATCTGGGCTCTAGTCTGGCTAAACTGTTACAGTTGACCAAAGACCTAAGAGCCATTAAACAAGAATATACAGTTCAGGACTATATAGGAAAGGCAAAGAGAAAACAGAGATATGGGCTAACAGAGGAGAATTATTCCAACAACTGTTTTAATTTTAATATAATTGGAAAATAGAACAAAGTAAAGAAAACGTAGTGATAATAAGTTGCAGTTTACTAAATGAGGGGGAAAATTGAGACAGCAGGCCTAGGAGCTGGAGAGAGAGAAAACATAAAGGATGAAGCCTGTTTCATGAACAAGACTTCTTTATATACTTGAGTTATACCCTACCTATGCTGAAAGAGTAGAGATTTGAACAACAGTGATCAGTTAAAAAAAATACAGCCTTTCCCCCCCTTTACTGAAGACAGAGTGAAGCTCAACTGATATTCCTCAAAGCATTGATTGCTGACAGATTACATAATATTTTCTTTTGGATTTAATTTTCTATTACTCAGCTCTTGGTCAACAAGGTTACTGCTTGAAAGACCTCCATGCCAGTGCTTATTATTGCTAAGGAGATACCAACACCTGAAATATAGTAAATATAAATTCCTTGCCAGATTCTGAACTGATATAAATTGATGGCTCTCCATTGAAGTCACTAGAACTTTGCTTATTTACACTAGCTGAGGGTCTGGATGCTAATGCTCAGTGCCTTAGAGGTAAATTTGTTCAATTCCCTTCCCAACTGGCAAACCAAAATACTGTGCCAACACAGAAGGAAGAAAGGATTGAGTCACTCATTTCAACTGAATGTTCCCATGACCTGGAAGGCTCAGAAGCATCGCCTGCAAACCAGCTGTGGAGTCAGTAGACTGGAAGGACTGTTTGACTACATCATCATAAAAAAATGGCTTTCAGAGCTTTCCCGAGTGGCAATATTCTATGTGACCAGTTCAGTCAATGAGTTGCGAATGATTAAAACACTAGCCTAGACCCAGCTGCTCAACAGCTAACACTCATTTCATTTTTGTAGATTTGTAGGCAGATGGTTACAGGAAGGATTTTGCAACAAAACAGTCTCCCAATTCCTCAAATTCAAAAAAAATTTTTTTTTAAAAAATCAATATTTATGTGTAACACTGTTTAGCAAAGAGGTTTCAGATACAGTGAGCCTAGTAGGAGCTATAAGACCCTTATTGGCAAGTTGGACTGTTATTGTGTATTTGTTCTAGTGGGGCAAGAGAAAACGTTCAAATGCTACAAATTATGAAAGGAGTATCACCACAAGGACCACCAACCTCAGCCATATACTGGGTTAGAGCACTAGTTCGAAAATAAACAGATCTGTGCATCCCTGCCCCCCACCAAAAACCAAACTATAGAAATGCTGAGGGAGGGAGATTTTACTACCTGTTAATTTTATGTGAAATAACTTGTATCCATGTCATGTTTTGTGAAGCTTAGCTTAGAAAATAGTAAACAAGAGGCCCAGTCCAATGAGGCACTGGGTACCCACACACGGTGCTGAGCATCCGTAGCTCTCATTGCTTGGAGAGTGCAAGGGGCGCTCGGCACCTCACTAGCTCTCGCCCAGATTATATACACACACCGACAAAAGCCTCTTAACTCAAAACCACATATTTGACAGGTTTTCAGGGAATTAGCATTATTTGCTGAAATGCTCACTAGCTAGGGTTTGCTATCCAATTACAGCCTGAAGTATTTGAAATTAAAATGAACGCTGGAAGCCAAGCTTAGACCTGGCATAAAAGCATAAGCTACCGTTTAAATCAAAGGAGTTGTACTGTGTTCCACCTGGTCCAAGTTTAGCCCAGAGTAGGCCTCTTCCCTTAGGCCCCAACTCAGCAGAGCACTTAAGCGCAGAAGTAACATTAGACACATGCCTAAATCCATCCCTGTTTTCAGGGCCTGTATAGTCTCATCAGTGTGAAGGACCATTTCATATAAGGATGTTTAAATAGAAGGTAAATTTAGAGTAATACAATATAAAAAAATTGTATATGACATAAGGTATTTTGGTTGGAAAGATCTAATAGCTTTTATTTTCTGCAAGATTATATCCACTCTAACCACGACATTACATGAGGGTCAGACTAGGTGACCTCTTGAGGTCCCTTGCAACCCTGTCTTTCTATGATTAGAGTTATTATACATGAAAAATCCTACAAATATTTAAAAAACATGAAATACAAGAATAAATTAAATCACTGAAGTGAAAAAAATGCTTTAGAATAATGCTCTGACTCTACAAAGCCCTTGCGTTCAGAAGTTTGCCATTTGGGCTGAGGTTCCCTATCCCTGTCTGATGGCAATTTTTTTTTTTAATTTAGGACAAATTCTGCAACCCTTCCTCAGACTGTAATGTCCTGCCCACGGTAGTTTGACAATGTCCAGCATGAGTAAGTGTTGCTGAATTATGTGCGGATTCATTTGAAATGCATTAGCTCAAAAAAAAAATGTAATTCTAATTCGTATAGCATCTTTCATCTCGGGATCTGAATATGTACCATAAACATTCATGTCTTTGCTTCAGTAGGGAGATAATACTTCTCTCCAGTTTACAGACAGGGAAACTAAGGCAGAACGATCACTCTAAATGACTTGGCTAAGATATTAGCACATATTAGAAGATGTGGCAGAGCCAGGAATAGAACCTAGGTCGCCTGACACACAGTCATGTTTCTTCACCACATCATCTTTCCCCATGCAAATAAACAAATAATTTACATTCCTTGTGCACTGAAGAGAAATGGGAACTTTTGATAAAGCAGCTCTTATGAAGCCCCAGTGTTCCAGTTAATGATCCAACTCTTAGATGTGCCAGTAACATTTTCAAGAAGTGAATAGGGTCCGAGCTGGCAGGGGAGACAGTAGTTTATTTTGGAAACAATGTTGCTTTAGTCTAAATGGCTCTCAGATCATGGAGTTGAAATGGGTGTCAGTTGTGAATGAATACTCTGACATGGGCATTAAAAGACTGAGTGTGGCAGAGCTCTCCAGCCCCCATATTTGTGTGTGCACTCTTTGACCACTAACACTCCTGTGTACAGTTAACAGTCAGAGGCCAACCTTATTTATCCAAATTGGTTTTGCATATGAAAATCAACACTCCTGTAGAAGTGACAGAATTCTTGAAATGTATGCAGGTATTTGCATTCACAACATTGTCTATTTCCCAGGTGAGGCATCTGTTTGAAAATCTGACTTTTTGTTCATTTAGATACATTTCTTTTATAAAATCTTAAAGAAAAAAGTGTGTGAAAGTAACTTGCTGGTGTTACTTATCTGTGTATCTCCTATTTTCCTACAGTCCAGAGGCACATACGTACTCACTTGCTCTCCTCTGCCTGATAAGATCAAGGTAGTGAAATCCGAATCTGCTGTACACACCATTACTATTCACTGTTAACATTGGCATCTGAACTTCCATCTATCTGTTTTATATATTAGGACAGCAGAGCTGAGAGAAGAAAGCTTACAAGCTAGGATGAAAAAAAAAAAGCATCCTTCACCATTAATAAGCTGATCCAAGTAATTTTTCTTGAGGTGGAAAAACAGAATTGACTGTGCTCCCAGTCCTAGAGACAGTCCTCATAGAATATCTTTGAGCCCGATGGAGCCAGGGGTTCTGAGCCTTCCTCATTTGGGGGAACTACACACTTGAAGGGCAGTCTCACTTTCCCTGTTTAAACACACAAAAGGGCCAGACTCTGGGCTTGTCTTCACTACTGGGATAAGTCGACCTACACTATGTCGACTCCAACTATGTCATTCACGTAGCTTGAGTCAACATAGGCTAGTTCGACTTACCTCGGTGTCTTCACTGCACTGAGTCAATGGGAGATCCTCTCCCACTGACTTACCTTACTCTTCTTAGGGAACTGGAGTAGTGGAGTCGACTGGAGAGAGCTCTGCTGTTGATTTAGCGGGTCTTCATTAGACCTGCTAAATCGACACCCACTGCATTGATTGCAGCAGCGTCAATCTCCCCAGTAGTGAAGACAAGCCCTCTGTCTCCTTCATTCACATTGTGTAGTATCTTACTCCATGTGTAGTGTCACCGAGAGGGATGGAACTACTCAAGGCATCAGGTACTACTCTGTGTGAGCACAGATAGCAGTATCTAGTCCTAATTTTCTAGCCCAGTGTTTCCCAAACTTGGGACGCCACCTGTCCAGGGAAAGCCCCTGGCGGGCCAGGCCGGTTTGTTTACCTGCTGCGTCCGCAGGTCCAGCCAATCATGGCTCCCACTGGCTGCAATTCACTGCTCCAGGCCAATGGGAGCTGCTGGAAGCAGCGTGGGCCGAGGGACATACTGGCCGCCCCTTCCAGCAGCCTCCATTGGCCTGGAGCAGTGAACTGCGGCCACTGGGAGCCGCGATCGGCCAAACCTGTGGACGAGGCAGGTAAACAAACCAGCCCGCCCCACTAGGAGCTTTTCCTGCACAAGTGGCATCCCAAGTTTGGGAAACACTATTCTAGCCCTTTACATTGCAAATATAACCTTGAAATATAAACCTATATAAACTCATATAAACAGGTAACTAGGGCTTAACCAGCTGAGAACCAATTTTGCCACAGGAGGACCTCAAGATTCATCTCCCACCACCAATTATATTTAAGTAAAATGAGTCAGATAGTAGGGACTGTATCCTAAAGATTCATCTCAGGCCACCCACCCTAAACTCCTTGCTTCTTCCCTGTGCATAGCAGCGTGACCATGTTGGATAGCAATCAGTTACATTTGGAGGCAGGGCCACAGTAAAAACATTGTTTCCCAGGCCCTGGTCCTTTATGGACAATAGTTGAGTCTACGTGGCAGGGCAGCATGGGGAAGCAGTGCTTGCAGTGTGAATAAAGGGAGGCGGTCAGGCTCTAGTGCATGCAATGGGTTCAAGAAAAGGACTTGACCTGTGGTCGAGATATGTAGTTTGCATGTGATTTTTATAATTGACACAGGGCCAGACTAAGTAGCCATAGTCTGACTATGCAGTGAGTAAGGGGGAGTAAAACCTCACTCCTACCTGTATAGGTTCATTATAGGTTGCTTGGGTTCTGTGGGGAGAAAGCAGGGGCTACATCAGCAGCCCCCTCCCCACCTCCCAAGTGACTGAACAGCGGGAGAGAGCAGAGCCATGGCTTCACAGATCCCATGTCAGGCACAAGATGGGAAGCAAGTTGCACCCATTACTACTCGTTACTACTGGTGAAAAGCATGTGAGGAAAGTCACAATTCCATCCTGGAGCAACACAGCCACACCCATAGAAAGTGCTGAGCCTAGAGGCTCAATCTAGACCACAGTGATTTGCAAATGAAATCTCCACCAGAAACCCATGAAATACTTGAATACTTCAAAAATGAGAGAATCGCTTAAAAGTAGACAAACACAAGCCCTCTTTGATTTTCATACCAGCATCATTCATCTCATTTGTATAATCCATCATTTGAAGCACTGAGATCTGAAGAGACCGAGAAACACAATTTTGCAGGGAAATGAAAGCTCTCTGTAAGACCATTTGGTTTAACACACATCTGCAGAATCTAAGTTCTTTTATGTTAAAAGCAGTTACCAAACTGACCAAAATTCACAAGATAGCAATTAGAGGCATGCACTAAGGAAAGCAGATATTCAAAGAGATGAAAGGAAATGTCACTGTAGCACCTGGGTAAAGTGGTTTCCATTATTTCTTTGTCTATATAGTCTATTAATTTCTCTAAAACAGAGTTTAGGCCCTTTGTCCCCCAAGTTTACTTATAGGATTGTTTCTTCCCTCCACAGCTAGTGAAGTAGGTGCAGAAATTTATAATCTAACCTCCACAAAAGTGTCAGAGGGCGGACAAGAAACATTTAGAGAATTGTATCCAGAGAGAAGCTTCTATATGTTCAAATTAGAATTTAGTTATTTATAATGGCTTTCATACTGGAGTTATTTTATTCAGTGATCCCAAAGTATTTTATAACAAGAATTTGAAACTGGTAGTGAGTGACTGATTAGCCTAACAAAATGATTTGTGTGCTTAGAAATAGGCTTGGCATTAGAGAACCTGTTTAACTGAGGCAAAATGTTTTAAGTTATGTATGTATAATTTTCCTTTCTATCTCTTTGTCTGTAATGCCAGCCTATTTTCGTATTATGAATCCAGCTGCACAGGACTCAGAGGGACAAGAAAAACAACTATTGCATTTCAATATGTCTAAAAGATGACATAAAATGGCTTTTCCATACACAATATCATATTTTAAACATCTGATATCTCATGATCTATTTTGGTTAGTAAAAAAGGCGAAAGAAGAGGGGGACTCCTGCCTTTTTAATGCTAGAGAGCTTTCAGTGGGTCCTGAGATAGCACAATTTAAACTTGTCATTTGCACTGGACTAAATATTGCCAGTCCAGAGCCTTGAACCAGTCAGTGCAAGTTTAGTGGAGATTATCCAAACTTTGAGGAGAAAGAAGAGAACATTTTTTCTGCCAGGCTGTTTAAATGTCTCTGAGAAGCTGCTTAGAAGTTGGAAATGCTAGAAGTTGTCTCCACAAGACTGAATTGGAAGGTAACAAGCATGTGAGGGGGTTAAAGGTGCACTGTAAATTGTCATGATGCACATGCGGTTTATTACATGGAGACCCACACCAAATATGGGATATGTAGCAATATAACATCATTTTAAAATGTCAGAGATTCTTTAATCTTACCTGCATGTCTTCACTGCTAGTTATACACTGCTCTTAAGTTACACTGGCACAAGTCTGAATTAATTGTATTGAATCCTGAGGAATTACACTGGGCTACACTAGCATAACCAAGACCAGAGTCTGGCACTGTATGCCAGTTCTGCATTGCTGGTATTGGCTTTATATTTTTTCTTTAGCATAACTAAATGTGATAGTCTTCACTAAAAAAATTACAGAAACGATGTAGGAATTCAGATGACCTCCAAAATACAAGAGCGTAACAATCTCTGTTTGGTGGTATCCTAAAAGATTTGTATACACGGCTTACACTACAACTTTCATTGCACTGCAGAATTAGTTCAATTAAGATCAGTATCAGTACTAGCAATTATCTATGTAATTTCAGTACATTTCATTACAGGCATTTCAGTGTGGCAATGTTTTGGTGCAACTGCACTTCATCCTCATTATCATCTGTGAGATACAGTTTGGAGATAAGAGAAACTAAATCATTCAAAGGGCTGTTTTGGTGCCCAATCCAAAACTATTAAAGTCAATGAGAATTTTACCATTAGCTACCATGGGAACAAGATCAGGGATTTAGTTCCTTTTATACTTGAAAATGTTCAGATAAAATAGAACTTTAAAGCAGTCTGTAGTGAGGCAGAGTGGCCTCCCTCTGGACTGGAGAGTGAGGGAGCACTACACTCCCCCTGGTGGGTGGAGCCAAACTCACCCTGCCCAAAGTATAAAAGGAAGGCTCTGCAGCTCAGCTGGGCAGAGCCAGTGGAGGAGATGGATGCCTCTGCCTTGCAGCGGCACCCAGAAGCAGACAAAACTTTGCTGATGAAATGTCACTTGATAATTCAGACAGTACAAAATTATGTGATCTGCGTACTAGCACACTGGGCCAATTGCAAACACCATTGGTCTGTAAAAAGGATAGGACCTCTTACTCAGGTAGATGCTGCTTATGTATCATAAATGATATATCAAGTGTAGAACTACTGAAAGATTAGACTCAGAGGTTAAGGACAGAAGGGACTACTCTAGACCATCTAGTCTGACCTCCTGTATGCCACAGGCAAACTGCACCACTCAGCACCTGCACACTAAAACCAGCAACCAAAATTAGGCCAAAGTATTACAGCGCACAGGAAAATAGACTATTGTGTGTCACAGGCACAGACTAGGAGGAACCAAGTTGTACCAGTGCTTGAGGTCCCTGTTATGGCAGGGAAGTTAAACGGGATATTCCCAGATAACCTAGGCAAGCGACCCACAGCCAATGCTGCAGAGGAAGGTGAAAAAAACCCACGGTCACTGCCAATCTGCCCGAGGGGTAGGGGAGAATGGAAATTCCTTCCCAAACCCACATTGAATGATCAGTTAGACCCTGAGCATGTGAGCAAGAACCAGCCAGCCAAGCGCCTGAGAGAGAGAGAGAAAGTTCAATGCCACCTCAGATCTCTGGCCCACCCCACCTAGTGCCCCATTTCCAGACATGGCCATCCCTCATGCCTCAGAGCAGTGGTTCTCAAAGCTGGTCTGCCGCTTGCCCAGGAAAAGCCCTGGCGGGCCAGGCCAGTTTGTTTACCTGCCGCATCCTCCGGTTCAGCCGTTCATGGCTTCCAGTGCTGCAGGAAGGGCAGCCAGCACATCCCTCAGCCTGCGCCACTTCCTGCAGCCCCCATTGGCCTGGAGTGGTGAACCACGGTCACTGGGAGCCACGATCAGCCAAACCTGAGGACGCGGCAGGTAAACAAACCTGCCCGGCCCGCCAGGGGCTTTCCCTGGACAAGCAGTGGACCGGCTTTGAGAACCACTGCATCAGAGGACAGAAATTAAAAAAATAAACCTCCCAGAATATACTAGGAAGAAAAAAAATCCCTTCTTGACCCCTGCAGGTGGGCAGCTGAAACCCTGAAGCCTGAGCTTTAGGAACACAAGACAAACCATAAGTGTTTGTTGAGTCCTGCCCCCCACCATCACAAGCAACCCTGTCATACAACTGCACTCATAAGTTTGTTCAGCTCTCTCTTAAAACTAATTACATTGTTTGCCCCCACAACTCCTATTAGGAAGTTGTTAGAAACCTTCTTTTAATTTCCAGCCTGTTATTGGCCATGTTATTGGTCTGATACTAGACAAGAATGGTTCTTGTTAGCATATGTGCAACATGCCTCAGGCGGCACGTGACCAGGATTCATCACTGAATTTGGTTCACTGGTTGGCTCATTAGCTTCTCCAGCTTGGACCAGGTATTGATGGGGAGTATGACATGAAAACTGATCCATGCCCTGCCTGCCACCAGAATGGTGAAGTTATCAATCATGATGCAGAAAAGGCAGAAACATATTCAATAGATATATTTGTTCTGCATTTTGAAAGCAACAAGATGATGTATTCATATTTCACAGTTATAATGAAATACTTCCTATTTCATCAGTAGCTAGAGAGGAAGCTAAACATTTTTAAGCCTGCAGGAGGAGATAACTTGTACTCAAGAGTATTACAAGAAATGACCAAGGAGCATTCTGAACCATTCACGTTGATTTGTAATAAATGTTGAAACATTGAGGAAGTTTAGGACTACAGAAAAGCTAGTGTGCTAATGTTGTGCCAGTATTTAAAGAGTGCATCTGTGGGATGACCTGGGAAGATATAAGCTAGTTGGCCTGACATTAATCCTGAGCAAGATAATGGAAAAAGCTGATATGGTGATGCAATCAGTAAAGATTAAAAGATAGTAGCATAATTAATGCCAATCAACATGGTTTACAGACAATAGGTCTGGTCAAATGCATTCTTTTTGTGTTTGGTTGTCAGGCATTTGACCTAGTTTGCATGACATTCCGATAAAAAAATGTTAGCAATTACATTACAGAAAAATCAATATTGCCCAAATTAAATGGATTAAAAACTGGTTAACTGGTAGATTGGAAAAAGTAATTGTAAATGGCGACTCATCCTCCAATGGGGCCCAAAGTTATTAAATATCCTTTTCGACGGTCAAGAATTAAATATAAAGCCATCACCGGACTTTATATAGACTCATCTGGATCACTTGATAAACTGGGATAATTTGAACATGTGTTTTAATAAAACCAAATGCAAGGTCATACATGTAGGGATAAAGAATGTCACATTTATAAGATGGCTGGTTATATTATGGAAAGTAGTGACTCTAAAAAAAAGAATTAGGGATCATGGCAGATAAACAATTGACCATAAGTTTCCAGTGCAATGCTGAAGTTAAAAAGGGTGAGCACAATTTTTGGATATACATGCAGGGAAATATCAAGCAGGAGAAGTATTACGTCTGTATGCAGATTTAAAGCACCGTATCTACTTCTGTTGACTACACTAAACAAAGGATATTGAAAAACTGAAAGGATTTAGAAAAGAGCTAAAGGAATTATTAGAGGTCTAGAAAACATGACATAGTGAACGACTAAGGAGTTCAGCTTTCTCTTGAATAAATTAACAAGTGAATTGATCACTGTCTACAAGTGTTTGCATGGGGAAGAGATTTTTGATAGTAGATGGCTCTTTTAATCTAGTGGAAAAAGTATATTGAGACCCAATTGTGCCTTCCAAGATATTCGGGGAACTGCATGCATATTTAAAATAGAATACTATTTAAATAATAAAGATATAAACATTGGAAAAGCATTAAAAATCCCAATACATTGGTAACATTAAAAATGTGTGGGAATCTTACATAGGGCCTGACAGGGTTTTAAACTGAAAAAACCTCTGGAAGAGTACATTATTTCAGAATTTTTTTTTTTAAGTGGGGATGCTTGGCCTGAGACAGGTATCCAGGAGGAGTGAGTTCTATCCTAGGGGTCCCCACAGCAAAACCTCAGTCACCTGTTGATCAGAGAGCACGCTGGCCGGGCATTTAAAAGATGGTGACCATGGAGATGGCCTGAAATTCCCATAATGGCCTCTGAAACAAACCCCAGCAAACAGTTTTCCCAATGCACAGCATGCTTAATATCACTTATATAAAATACAACATCCAACAAGTTTGTCCTGCTTTTTGATCTTCCTTCAAAGGACAATCCAGCATGCTTCACATGAACTCAGTTATTCCACTGAGGGATCTGATTCCAACACCACACAGTCAGGCCAGATCTACACTACAGACTATATCAGTATAACTACGTTGCTGGCAATTTTTTAAGTGATTTTGGATTTTTTTTTAAAGACATGTTTTATTTTTATTTAGGGGAAGTCCTATGGCCTGTGTTATACTAGATGGTCACAATGGTCCCTTCTGGCCTTGGAATCTATGAATCTTCCCACTTGTGACACTTTTTAATGTTGACACTTTAGCTATGGTGGTGCCATCCATGTTTTTCTACAACACACATACCTTAGGCATTGACTTGGAGGTAACAAGTCCTAACAACAACATGGAAAGCCTACAGAGCCCAGTGCTTGGATCATCTGCAATGCTTGCCCCCAAGCTCATGATGCACAGAACACAATATCAGGTATCTAAAGGAGACAACAACACCTTGCAGCAGGATCACACGTTTTTTGTCTGAAACTGGAAGCCAGTTATTTTCATATTTGGCTGGGACATGGTTTGGGCCAAAAGGAGAATGGAAGGGAAAAAAACAGGGGCTTTATATACTTTACAGACTTTAAGGAGTACCTCACCATTGACTCTTACGTGTCAGAGGAGATAGTGCAGAAGCCAGGCTACTAGTTCCAGGAGTTTGGGGCCCAAAGAATGACAACAATGAAGTGGTCAAAGGGTAACAGCTGGTGTTTGGAAAAACTCCAGACTATTGTTCTCCATACAGCTCAAGATCAGGAGCCTTGTAGTGTAAATTGGGACAGGGTTCCCCTCTCTGTCAGCCAGCTAGTGGCGGTGCGGGGAAAGAGGGCAGCTAATAATCTGTCTCTTTCCCCATTGGTCTTGACTTCAGCTTGGGGTGGAAGGGATGTAGGGGGTGGGGGCATGGACTGTGATCTTTACTAGTGTTAACTAACGAGTTAAAATCGTAATAAAGACAAGGCAGTTTGGGTTGCAGACTGGGCTCCCACACAGGCTTTAACTCATACCGATAGCTCATGAAAACTACAAACTGCCTTGTCTTCACTAGGATTTTAACTCAAGTTATTAGGGAATTCAAGTTAAGAGCACACCTTTTTGCCTTGTGAAGACAAGCCATAAAGGGTGAGATAATTGTAGGAAGAGGACTGGCTGTTTTTCTCTTCCAGGGAGAGAGAGAATGAGATTGGACTTCTTTGGATGCTATCTCCCTGCCACAAAGGAGAGACAAAACACACCCACCCAGCAGGGGAAGAGGTGCCAGCAACATTTGAGTTTATTCAGTTTTAGTTCAAGTTTTCTTTCTATTAGACTTCACCACTAGCCTGGGGTGCAGCTGGGTGAAGATGCTTTAAAGGGCCTGCTGGGTCGGGGCCACCTCGCAGCTGCAGTCTATTACAAACCAGAATATGGGTATTTGCATAAAAGCATATATCGTATTGCTTTACGCATTGCGATTATGCATTAAGAGACTTTACAGTATATCTCAATAAGAAAATTGAGGTTGCCATGGAAGCCTGATGCTCTGGTTTGGGTAGGTTTACAGTCTCTCAACTCTAATGTTGCACTTAGCAGTATGACCTTCTCTCCACAAAAGTGTGGAACTCTTATAGACATTAATAGGAGTTCTGCATGCATGTCACAAGGAGATTAGACCCTTTAGTCCTGAAATTATTTCTTTCTACAGAAACCTTCAGTGTTCTGTGTAAATTAGATCAATATGGCTCATTTGTTATTTTACTACATTCCTTATACAATCATTTGCTTTTTACATAATTGTTTATTCATGTGTGCTAGTGACAGATTTAAAAAAAATGTCAGTCTGATCATTGGGCACGTGCCACGTGGAATTAGAGATTCTGTAGATCTCCATTATAGCTGGTTTAAAAATGCTAACTCAATCTTTTTCACCCCTTGAACTTTCATTGTGTGAGAAGCTGCAGTCAATCTTTTATAAACCTTTACTGCCCTCTGGTGGAATTTACTGTATGCACATCTGAAAAGCATGTATTAATAATTAATTTCACAATGTATAAATAGGTTGCTGTAGACAAGCTTATATTTACGTTGTACTGTTGTCTATCTTTACCAATCATATTTGTATGCACCTCCCCTGACCTGGTATGTCAGAACCACTGTTACAGCAGATTAAAAAGTCTGTCAGACACAAGCAATGTAGAGGTGTTTGGGTTTTTATTTTCATTTAGTTTGCCATGAAGTTTAATTAAAGGCCTGCATGAAAAAAACTCTTTTTCCATTGTCACGAAATAGTTACCAGGCACAGGCTACGTGAAACTGACTGAGTGAGAGAGAGGTCCACATGTGGGAGCACTCCAATGAAGCTTTGCTACTTCAAGAAGCATGAGCAAGAGCAACCCAAGAAACCTTAGCTGACATGATAGGCTGAGGTGATCTCTCAGGTGGCACAGCCCTAGAGGAAGGACAGTCCAATGGTACGGGGACTTGTCTGGAACTTGGAAGACCTGGATGTATTCTTTACTCTGCCACAGACTTTTTATATGACTGTAGTGGGGTGGACCCTCGGCTCCGCTCCACTCCTGCCCTGAAGGGGTAAAAACAGCCCTGGAACAGGGCTGTGGCTGGTGAAAGCAGCTTTTAGGCTGGGCTGATTGGGGGAAGTGGCTGCCCCTGGGGCCACACCCCAAACAGACTCAGCTGGCCCTATAAAGGCAGAGAAACCGGGGCAGATAGAAGTCTTTCTCTAGCTGTAGAGTGAGATGGGCCTGACTGTAGGGAGCTGGAGACAAGGTACCTAGCGTGGAGCAGGGCTGGGGAACTCCAGCCTGGAAAGCCCCAGGCTGCAGCCTAGCAGAAGGCCAAGGGGTACTGGGGGTTGCAGAGGGCAGCCCAGGGGTAGGCCAAGGCAGCAGGTCCAAACACAACCTTGCCAGGGATGAGTAGGCTAATACTGCAGTCTGCCACAGGGTGTGGGGGTTAGACAATGACTGGGAGTAGCCATATACTGAGGTGAGGTGGGGATAGAGGGTGGGGGTTTCCCTGGGGAGGGGAGACCCTGAGAGAAAAGGGTTACTGCCAGGGGGCAGCACCCCATGTAAAAGGGCACCGGGTCTAGGGAGGGACATGGGGACCAGAGGACAGGCGGATCACCAGCCTGCAGAGGGTGCTTTGGAGCTGAATTGAGCTAATTCCCAGATGTCGTCAGCAGGAGGCACCGCAGGGATGAGTCTGCTCATCTACAATGACCCTGAGCAAGTCAATTTATTTTTGCATTCCTCCATTGCCCATCTGTAAAATGGGAATAATAGCACTTCCCTACCTCCTGAGGACATTGCATTATGTTAAAGATTGTGAGGTATTCAGATACCATGTAATGGGGGCTATATAAATGTTAATGATAGATAGATTTTTAAAGGTCACAACCAGCACTTTCAATTGAATCCAGAAACAAATACACGGCCTGTATGGTAGCCTATGGTATGAGAGCCCTGATGGTACTCACAATTATTCGTCCCATCTGGCAGGTAATTCACTGCTTTCAGCACTGCTGTAACTTAAGGGTCTTCTTCATGCCCCCTTTCAATACTACAGCTTTGATGTGACTTCCCAGGAGCACCCAGGGTTATGAAGCATTTCATTGCCACCTGCCTTGTCTTTGCCTGTAGCGTTTGAGCTCCCTGACTCCACCAGCCACAGGCAACACAAGCATTCCCCTTCTAGCCTACACAGGCTCTGCTGTCCCTCTGTGGCTTAGCAAAAGGCATGCTCTAACCCTTGAACATTCCCCTGGAGTGTCCAGTCCCTGGTCCATTGGACACTTAGAATTCTCAGATTTGCTGCTCCTGAAGGAACAGTACCCTCCAGCTTACTAGTTATACCTTAGATCACAGTCGCACGTAAACAGAACTTACTTATTTTCACTGTAAAATATCTAAAACCCTAACTAAGAGAACAGAATCAAGAAGTAGCAAAGACTGCTTAAATTAGCCTCTGTACCAGATGACTGACGGTAGCTAATATAATGACGATTTTTTAAAAAGGCTCTGGAAGTGATCCTGGCAATTAGAGGTCACTAAACCTACAGTCAGTATCAGGCAAATTGGTTGAAACTATAGTAAAAAATAGAATTATCACACAGGTAGATGAACAAAACTTTTGTTCTGGGAAATCATGCCTCAGCAATCTACTAGAATTCTTCAAGTTTGTCGGATAAGGGTGATTCAGTTAATGTAGTAAATTTTGACTCTCAGAAGGCCTTTGACAAGGTCCCATACCAAAGGCTCTTAAGAAAAGTAAGTAGTCATGGGATAAGAGGAAATCTCTTTTCATGTTTCAGTAACTGGTTAAAAGACAAGGAACAAAAGGTCAGCTTTCACAGGGGAAAGAAGTAAACAACAGGGTCCCCCAAGGATCTCTACTGGCACCTATGCTGTTCAACATATTCATAAGTCATCTGGAAAAGGGGATGAACAGTGAGATGGCAAAGTTTTCTAATTATATTAAATTATTCACAATAGGTAAATCCAAAGCTGATTGCAAAGAGTTACAAAGGGATCTCATAAAACTGTGTGACTGGACAACAAAATAGCAGATAAAATGTGATGTTGATAAATGCAAAGTAATGCACATTGGAAAACATGATCCCAACAACATATACAAAATTATGGAGTCTAAATTAGCTCTTAGCACTTGGATAGGGTGTACTTACCTCACACTGGCCCTGCAGGGATTAACATCCCATGGGCCAAAGAGGCCACGCCCCTTGCCAGGAATGCTCCAACTGGAGGCAGATTATAAAAGTGGGTAGCCCAGCTCACTCTGGTCTGACTCTGGAGGAGAGCGAATGTGAGTTGCAGGCACCTGCCCAGAAGCTGCCAGAGCCCCAGGCCACAGAGACCTGCCATGCCAAGACCCCGGTAAGTACCCAGATGTCCAGTGAGGCCCACAGGGGGAAGGAAACCCTGGAAACCTTGCCCGCCAAGTACCCCAAGGAGATGGAGAACCTGCAGACTACAGAACGGGGAGATAGAGTAGGAAGTAGCCGTGGGGAACCAGACATTGATCTGGTTGTAGTACTGGGTACAGAGTCAGCGTGTTTTGGTGGGATCCCTAGTGGAAGGACCACTTGCCACTGACAGGGCCTTGGGCTGGGACCCAGTGAAATAAGGAGGGCCCCACCACTGGGTGGCAGCCTGATCCCCTCTGGACACAAAGTGCAAGCTTTTTGCTGACTCATCCAGGAAGCTGTGGGACCCTAGATAGTGAGGGCTGCCTGCCCCACCTATTGGCTCTGGCCACCATGCTTCATGGTCCGTGCACCGAATGGCCACCCTCTTGGCTCTGGACACTAGACAATGTTGCCCTGTATCAGAGGGTAGCCACTTTGATGTCATCTTGACACCCTGTGATGGGTTATACTTACCCATGACAGCACTCTTGAAAGAGATTGTGAAGTCACTGGGGATAGTTCTCTGAAAATATTTCAGTGTGCAGGGACAGTCAAAAAAAGGAAACAGAATGTTAGGAACCATTAGGAAAGGGATAGATAAGACAGGAAATATCTTGATGCCACTATATTAAATTCATGGTATGACTACACCTTGAATACCGAGTGCAGTTCTGGTCAGCCCATCTCAGAACAGGTATATTTGAATTAGAAAAGGTACAGAGAAGAGCAACAAAGGTGATTTGGGGCATGAAACAGCTTCCATTTGAGGAGAGATTAAAAAGACTTGGACTGTTCAGCTTAGAAAAGAGAAGACTAAGCGGGGATATGAGAGAGGTCTATAAAACCACGAATGGTGTGGAGAAAGTGGACAGGGAAGTGTTATTTACCCCTTCATATAGCACAAGAAAACGGGATCATGGAATGAAATTAACAGGCAGCTGGTTTAAAACTAAAACAAGCAAGTATTTCTTCACATAATGCGTAGTCAACCTATGGAACTTGTTGCCGGGGGATGTTGTGAAGGCCAAAAGTGTAGCTGGGTTCAAAAAATAATTAGATAAGTTCCTGGAGGATAGGGCCATCAATGGCTATTAGCCAAGATAGTCAGGGATGCAACCTCATGCTGTAGGTGTTAGTAAGCCTGTGACCGCCAGAAGCTGGGACTGGATGACAGGGGATGGATCACTTGATAATTGCCCTTTTTTGTTCATTCTCTTGGAAGCATCTGGCACTGGCCACTGTCGGAAGACAGAATACTGGGCTAGACAGACCATTGGTCAGACCCAGTATGGCCATTCTTAAGTAATAGCATTGGAAACAAAATGGTGACATGTTCAGTAAAATCATAGCACACATACTAGACCCTAGACTTAACTAACAAGATACTTCCTTATCTAACGAAGTTTAGCTCACCCAACGTTTTTGCAGCATTTTCCAGACAAGTTGTCTGTGACTCTTGTTTCATAGGGTAGAACAAGATAACAGTTCATCTCCTTGGTGAAGGATCCAGGGTGTACTTCAATCCCCCCGGTAATACGCCCAGAATCTGTGTTTTTACTTGTAACCAGGATCCTCTCCCTCCCCGCTGTTTGTTTTTTCCTGCAGAGGTCCACTGTTGTGATTTTTGCAATCTCTCAATCAGCGTCAGGCTTAGTAACGCAAACAGGCCTCCACTGTGATGCAGACAATATACACATGACCAGACAGAAGGAGAGAAATGTCTGATACCCTCTGCCTGGAAGAAACCTGTCCAAAGCATGTCACCTCCTCGTGACCTGCAGTGTGTGTGTATATATATATATATATATATATATATATATATATATATATATATATATCCTTAAATATTACCTGTACATACACTTCACAATGATTATGATGACCAGCGGGCTACTGGTTTTTGTAGAGATCTCACCTTCCATCCTTTGGTGAATTTTCCTGCATATACCTGACCCAGAGGATCCCTGTAAAACTCCATGCATCCTCTCTGTCAGTTTGCATCAAAAAGCATAGATCACTGTGCCCCGGTCTGCCTCAGAGTGTGTGTGTGGGGGGGTGTACATTTTCCTGGTCTGCCTTAAATGGACTGCCACACAAGAACCCTTATCACTGTCTGGGATTGCAGACTGAGTATGAAATCCTGGACTGCTTACTATTTTGGCATGAGATGGACATAAATTTCCCCCAGCAAAAAAAAAACAACACAAAAAAAAAAATCTTACAGCAGACACAGCTTCTGCCCTTTCCTTCCTGTGCTTCCAGCTTACCCCCTTTCTCAGCCACTTCACTTCCATTTATATCCTCAGCTGATAGACACTAGGAAAGTAATATGAGCATTGACAAGAAATACATGAGCATGTAGAATTCTCTCCATGTTTGTGAAACATCTTGGGCAGCAATATTACTCTCTTTCTTAATAGCCATTTTCAGATCCATCCTGTGGTCACATCTATGGAAAGTGTGCACAATCATATAGGCTGAGCCACTGATCCTAAAATTACCAGCTTATAAAAGTTATTTCATACTGCTCCCCATCCAATCCCTATGAATATCATCTTTTAGACTTGCCCAAGAGGCACATTGTATAAGTCTTGGACTCCAAGAAAACACAAGCACCTGATTTTCTACTCACCCTGGTATAGTGCAGGAGTAAGTCCATTGGAGTCAACAGAGCAACACTGATGTCAAACTGGTTTAAATAAGTAGAGAATCTGACCCATTGTGAGGAAGTTTGAGCTTCTTAAAAGCCACATAGGCTCCCTCCAGCATACAGGTCACATTTAATGAAGTCTCATACCATGGCGTGGACAGCCACATCTATACTATTATGGTAAAGAGATTTAATTATACATTGGTAGAGGAATAGACTCACCACTGACTTTCATGGCTGTGCATGGCATAGAAAGGTCTCCTCATGTAGACCCCTCTACCAACCACCAAACCAGCCTTGTGGTGGTCTGTTTCTCCTATGACTCTGCCCTCTGGCTAGGTCACTTTAAAGTCAAACCCCTTCCAGGGTAACCAGAAGGCCAAGAAACAATAGGCCAGTGGCCTCAAGCCAAGATTTTGACCCAATCCTGACTCACTAGTCCTTCCACCCCTGCTGTCCAGGATCTTTGCACCATTTTTTCCAGTGGCTGGCAGAGGAACCCAGGCCTTCCTTCTTCTCTGGGTTCCAGCCCAGGAACTGTGTAATAAGCAGACCAAGTCTGTCTATTCAGGGTTCCCTGTTACCTCAGCCTGTCCACAGGTCTTTCACACAGCCCCTTTCTGGGTTCAGTGTGTACCTGTATTTCTCTCAAGATCTCCAGGACCTGTATTCCTCCAGGGTCATCATGGCTTGCAGAATTACCCCTGCAGTTCTATAACAAATCCCAAACCAAAAGTACAAATTTAAACCCCTTCTACCTTTTTGAGGGTTGAATTTTAGTGCTTCATGACTGCACTCCAATATTTGTTCCTCAGCTGAATATTGACCCCGCAGGGCTCTCTCTGGAGCCTTGTCCTGTTTCAAGACCCACTACAGGAGCTAACTCCCCTTCTGTGGTTTTCCCCAACTCTCTCTTCAGATTTCTATCAGATCATTCTCAGAGAGCAAAAACTCCCAGTTTCCTCTCTCCTGGGCCTCTAAGCTTTCTCAGTCCTTGTAAGTACACCTGACTCCTTTCCAGGTGGACCTGCTAACTGACCTACCTAACACCCCTCCAGATGCCACCAGGTGGGTTAATTGAGCTGTCAGGTTCCTGTCAGCCATGTCAGCACCAGTCTGGGGTTTGCTCCCTATCACAACATTCTAACGGTTCTACTTTTCTCTTCTTTGTAGGGCTGATCCTATAATTGCTCAGGGCATTCTCGACCAGCAGGTCGACCCCAGCATATCTTCACACCCTCAGCCAGCTTCCTCCCTACTGCAGCTGCTTCTCTATACAGATCCTCCACTGGAGAGGCCAGGATGCTTTTAGTATCTGAGTCTTTCTGGGCCCAGGCAGAATAAAATTGCAACATTTCTCTGTAAATTGAATTTGTGAATTTTTGCCACGATGCATGTAAAGCTACATTCTATAATCTGCAGTAGGCTCCAAAGACAATGCTACTAGAGTGACTCAGCCATGAGAAGGGTTCTCCAACTACACCATGGAGCACAGGTTTGCAATGGCTCACTCACTACTGGCAAACAGAGGAGTCGGCAACAGTTCTGCCTCTACCTGAATCCAAACCCTTTGTGGTGGAGGAGTGCAGGAACTACAGATGCTCATGTTCCATCTTGAGATCCCCATGACAAATCCTGTTTATTTTCTCCATCATTCCCCTTTCCACTATCATATGCTCAAAACTTCCTGGAACAATGGCACCAGGTTTCCTGTCTGATCCCAAACCTGCCTGCACAAAGGTACCTGGGCTCTGCACAAAGGTCAGGGTTTGGCCAATGGTGTAGTTTTTCAAAGCTACAGAAAGAAGTGTGGGCTCTTGGTGATAGGTGGGGCTCTTTGGGTACAACGGGAGAAAGAAGATTATGACTTGGAGCAATAGACTGGGGCTCTCAGGAAAGAGAGGAAGGGACTTGAGTAAAGAGCCAAGTGTTGTTTTTTGTGTTCAAGTTGCACTGTGCTGTTTTTTCCCCTCTGAATTAATTTGGCACAGGCAAAAGGCTAAGAAAAGGCAGCTGTAGCAACTCCAATACAAACAAGCTCACTTGCTAGTGCTGAAAACTCCCTACAAATATCAATGTTTGACGCTGAGGTTGAAGCTTAATGCTTTTTCTCGTCTTTATATAACCAGCTCCCACTGAATAATGATTCATCAATGCTGCTATACACTGTGCATTTCCATAAATAGATCATTTACAGTGTTGAAGTTTAGCAGGGTTTTCATGTGGCTTCCCCAACAGCTCTGCCAGGGCCTAGAAATACTGCTTCTCAAATTCTAAGATCCTTGACAACATCAGTAATTTCACTTTTTCAACTTTATGAATCTTTTTACCTTTATTTTGTTCAGTCCAACAAATGCCACAGGGAACTAAAAACACATAGGGTGGGATCCACAAAGGGACTTAGGTTTTGCACTGCTGAGCATCACACTGCCTAAATTTTGAGTGCCTAGAAATCATAGGAATAATACTGCGATCCACAAAGCTGACTTAGGCCCCAGGCTTCATGTACAATGAATGGGCAGAGATGGGCACCTCAGAATGTGATCCACAAAAGCAAGCATGGTAGGCATATAACCTCCTCTGGCTGCATTTTGAATGGGACCCAGTCTGGTAGACATGCTCAGGGGTTACTTACTACGCCAGGCCCCTCCCACAACTTAGAAGGTCGAACGCCTATGTTCACCCAGTTTGTGAATTGCTCTGAGGCTTATGTGGCAGACAGGCAACTGGATCCCTAGAATGGGGCAGCAGTGCACATGCCCTTAAGGCCGTACTAGCCCTTTGGGGGCCCTATGCAGGAATATTTGGTGGGTCCTCACATACAA
Source organism: Gopherus flavomarginatus (assembly GCF_025201925.1). NCBI lineage: Eukaryota > Metazoa > Chordata > Testudines > Testudinidae > Gopherus > Gopherus flavomarginatus. The sequence continues at coordinate 212,876,905 of NC_066617.1, read as the reverse complement.
CAATAATAAAAAGTGAACAGAGCCCCCCTTACACTGCTCGGGTCCTTAAGCAATTGTTTAGTCTGCTTATGCCTAGCACTGGCTCTGCCCCGTGGTCTGAAACTCAGGTGTCCAGGGAAACTTTACAACAGAAAGTTAGGTCCTGAGTGAGTTTAGGCACTGACAAGGTTAGGTGGCAGCCAAGCAGGGATTTTGTGGATCACACAGGTGCTGAGGACGAGGACTTAGACACCTAACTCTGGAGTGTAGGTGCCTAAATTGCTTTGTGAATTGCTCCCTTACCGATGTTTGTTCTGCTTAAGAGCAATATCCATTTTTTGAAAAAGGGTCTGAACCAACTTGAAGAGGATGCATTTTGAATGAGATCTAAAACCAAGCTTCTAGATGTTTGTGGCCATCAAAAAACCCATGGCCTTTATTTTTATTTTTACAAATGTAGGCATATTAGCTCTAGTGTCCTAGGCAATGTCCAATGTGGATAAGTCTTCAAACCTATTCTACATTTCCCCTGCCACTTCATTGCTATGTGCAGGGCCGGCGCTACCATTTAGGCAGCCTAGGCAATCGCCTAGGGCGCCAGAATAATTGGTGGGCGGCATTTTGATGGAAGGGGTGGCAGGCGGCTCTGGTGGAGCTGCCGCAGTGGTGCCTGCGGAGGGTCCGCTGGTCCACGGTTCCGGTGGAGCTGCCGCAGTCATGCCTGCGGACGGTCGGCTCCTCGTGCGGCTCCGGTGGACCTCCCACAGGCACCACTGCGGCAGCTTCACCAGAGCTGCGGGACCAGCGCGTGGAGCGGCGAAATTGCCATGTGCCTAGGGTGCTCAAACCCGTAGCGCCGGTCCTGGCTGTGTGTATTTACACAATTCCTGCATTTCACCCCACAGGCAGCCACGATTTGTAGTGGGTGAAATGGTTCCTGTGTATGCTAGTTTGTCAAGCACTTTGGTGTACATGGGGGATGAACAGCAGGATCTAATTATTATTCACAGCTTTTTTATTTTCTGGATGACTGAGGAAGCAGCAGGCTACTAACTAACAATTTCTTATTTGAATCTTTATATTCTGCTTACTCTGTGTCAGCCCCTTCTGATATGTGCTTTCTTTTCCTGTCTGCTGTTGCTCAAAATACTGAATAAGCACTAAACATTCTTGCTGGCCCCAGTTCAACAAAGCACTTTAACACAGTGTAACTTTAAGGACATCAGTAGTTCAGTTGACTTCAACACCATCAAGAAGATATTCCAGAGGCTAATGGAAGATATGATGAAGATAAAGAAATTCCCAGAGAATGACTGGTTTCAGAGTAGCAGCCATGTTAGTCTGTATCCGCAAAAAGAACAGGAGTACTTATGACACCTTAGAGACTAACAAATTTATGACTGTTCGTTTCCTAACTGAATTCTACCAATTTTGCTCTGAATACCTGCCCATGTTTCTATTGCAAATGTCTAGTGAGGCCCTTGACCCTCCTTCTCACTCTTGAACTGGCCCTTTGGGCTAGCTGAACCCAAAAGAAGGCATCTTTGATTAACACTGAGTGAAAGGACCTTGGAAAGATTTTAGCTCAGAGGATAGTAGAACAGATTCAGGGTGATGAAATTCCTTCGGTTGTGAGCTCTCTGGTGGCAGGGACCGACTTTTTAAATGTATTATTTGTTTGTACAGCACCTACGATAGTACAGTAGGACCATGTTAGGTTCTACTGCAATACAATTAATAAATAATATTTGACCATAGACACTGTTGCTATGCAAATCATCAACACCATTAATATCATTCCAACCAATTGGTTTCATTAGGTAATGGTATAAATCAATGCTTGTCAGCTATTAGATCTGATAATCCTTGTGCAGGATTTTAATGATCGCTGGCAAATCTGTCCTTGGATGGAGGAGTAAACATGTGACAGATGCCTCATATTAAGTAATGTGACTTTGATCTTAGATTTTGTTCTGGATGAACAATTACATGGCAGTCCCAACCTTCATTTCCATAAAAGAATTTATATCTAACGTGTAGGTTAGGTAGGGAAAATTACCAGGTCTTTAGTAGGACCATCTCAGGGTATGAACCCATATATATACACATTTCACTCATTTATCCAGTTTTATGGTGAATTGGTCTAAGACAGAGATTCCAAGGCCAGAAGGGACCACTGGGATTATCTAATCTGACCTCCTGCATAACACAGACCATAGAACATTACCAAATTAATTCCTAGAGCACATCTTTTAGAAATACATCCAATCTTGATTTTAAAATGATCAGTAGGGGAGAATCTACCATGACCATTGGTAAACTGTTCTAATGGTTAATTATTCTTCTTGTTAAAAAATGTAGGTCTTATTTCCATTCTGAATTTGTCTAGCTTCAAATTCCAGCCATTGGATCTCCTTATATGTTTCTCTGCCTATTATTAAATATTTTTCCCTGTATAGATACTTATAGGCTGTAATCAAGTTACCCCTTAAGCTTCTCTTTGTTAAGATAAATAAACTGAGCCCTCTAAGTCTATCACCATAAGGCACTCTAAGGCATGTTCTCGAATCCTTTAATCATTCTTGTGGTTCTTCTCTGCACTCTCTCTCTAAATTTATCAGCATCCTTCTTGAATTATGGGCACCAGAACTGGACACAGTATTCCAGCAGCAGTCACAGCAGTGCCAAATACAGAGGTAAAAGAGCTGTAGCCAACGATTTTAGTTAATTGTTCATTTATTGTGTGATGTTATGATTAACTGTATATATATATTCAAGAAGGATGCTGATAAATTTAGAGAATATATATATTCATTGTATGTTAAACAGAGTTAAGTTGTAGGATTGTAGAAGTATAAGATTGCTGTGTATGTAGAAGGAATAACCATGAATTAGGTAACTAAGTAAGAAGGGTTGAAACGCAAGGCCTACAGGCTGAGGCCTGCAAGATTTGCCCTAATCCAGTGCCCTACGATTAAAGGAAAAGATGTATCAATGAGTAATATTGTGAAAGTTTAAAAGACATTTTTGACTTACAAGATACCCGGTAATCACATTTTAATAACCCATACCCTAACCGCAGGATGCACGATGTGCAGAAATGCTGAGGTATAGTCAGAATCACATTATAAAAGAGGGTGCCTAGCTTAGGAAAATTGAGCTCCCTATGGGAAATTCCAGCATCCCTATATTGCTGATCAATCAATGAGAGACCCATCAGACTCTCATATTATTAAGGATGTGAGTATAACTATATCTGTTACTTGTGCTCGGGTAATCGTAACTTTAATTGTAACTTTAATTACGTGTAAAATAGACTAGACCTTGTCCATGTGAATATATGTGTGGTCACTACAGACCATCTCTATTCCTACTTGCGATTCCCCTGTTTATGCATCCCAGGATCACATTTGCTCTTTTGGACACAGCACCCCAGTGGGAGCTCATGTTCAGCAGATTATCCACCATGTCCCTCAAGTCTTTTTCAGAGAAACTGCTTCCCAGAATACAGTCCCCCATCCTCTAAGCATGGCCTAAATTCTGATCTTTACCAACAGTTAGTTTAGGAAATATTATAAATATCAGTTTAACTCATGCAAGTTTCACTGAGTAGCACTGAATGAATGCCTACCTTAGAGATGTTTAGGTACTCATAGCAACGTTTCAAAGGATGGCGGACAGAACTTGGGAGACCTTACCTGACCCAATAATGGGACTCTTAAACAAACAGCAGATTTTTTTTACCTGCATAACATGCCAAACATGAACATTACAACTATTATTATTGTTGCTGTTATAATTTACCATTTGTATTACAGGGGCACCTAGAAGACACCAATCGAGGATCAGGGCTTCTCTGTGCTTGACAATGTACAAACATGTAACAGGAAGCTATTCGCTGCTTCCATGAGCTCCAATCTAAGTTGCAAAATGTGGGATAAAACAGAAAAACAAAGCCTTTACCTGTTTATCAAAGGACTTCACTGGGATATGTCTGCTCCCTACACATTTTGTCAGGACAGCAATGGAATGTTAAAAAGTCCATTGTTCACTTGATACAGTGGTTTTATCCACTTCAAAGAGGGTAGATTAAGCTCAGAAGGACAGGGACTGGGCCATGTTTGGTACTTGTACAGTGCCTAGCCCATTGTGAGCACTGTCACAGCTCAGGGCAGTTGCACTTGTACTTCCCCTTAGTAGTTCAGCCAGGACACCCATTCTCAGGCATCTGCCCCCCTACCCCCAGCCATTGCCTTTCTTGGGCACAGAGCCACATCTCTCTCCCTCCTGACCATGATATTTCCAGGCTGTACAGTTCCCTGCCTTCACTGTTATTCCTAAAAAAGGCAGTTTGCCCAAACAGCTTGATTGCCAACAGCTGTAAGTTACCACACAGCACATCCTATGCAAACCTATTTTATTCTTAAAATAAAAAGCATTACAGAGAAAACATATTATAATAATGAAAGAACCTACACCAATGATAACAAGCTTAGCAGAGATTCCCCACCCAACTGTCTCCCACATGGGCTTTGGCAGGTAAGTCCTCAAAGGAGTCTCTTTTGTGGCCACAAATTCACAAATGCCTCAGCTCAGAATTAGCACACTCATGTCAAGTTTAGTCTCTCCTTTATGCAGTTTGGGGGTCTTTGAACTGGAGTTTTCAGAAACAAGTAATCAGTAAATACTCGGTTTCCTCTCCCCAAGGTGTAGCTTCAAAAGGATGGATTCGAAGTGGCTCATTTGCATTCCCCCCCAGCCGCCAAGTATTTCCTAGGAAATCCATTTCACACATATTGTCCAAAAGAGTCCTCTGAAGTTCCTAATATCTCCCAGAAATTTCACTAATCCTGTCTTCCTGTTCAAGAAGTTCCATACAACCCCACGATAGCACACAAATATTTGCATTTTCAATACAATGGACCCCAAAGGTATTAAATGTAATTCAATAAAGTTTAACTTAATTCCATAAAGTTTGCCCAGGATATTGAAGGACACTGTCACATCTGCCACAAGCACTATCAGAAGCGAATAAATAAAATTCTAATGAATAATTAAAAATCTCTGCCCACGGGAAATGAAATAAGGACTTCCTACTTCAGAAGGCAAGGGTTGGCAAATTCAGGGCCTGATTCTCAGCTGGTGTCAATCACATAGCGCCATTCGAGTCAATGAAGCTATGCAACTTTACACCAGTTGAGGATCTAGCTCAGTGGCTCTACTATGACAGCTAGCTCAGTGGCTCTACTATTCCTGCTCTTTTTTGATCCATACAAAAAGCCAATACATTATTTTAAAACAAAAGAGTTAATTGAGACAGAGTAGTGTGGAAGCGGGATGTAAGGTGTTCTTCAGTCCCTGCTGAATATCCATACCCCTTCAATTCAGGTCATGAAGGCAAACTTAAATAAGGACCATTACGGTAAAAACTATTATCTGGGTTTGGAAACCTCATTGATCTCTGCATTAATTTGTCACAAGGATTCTTGAGCTTTTTGCTGAGAGATGGTGCCCACTCTTTACTACTCCCTTTTTGCGCAGTCAAAGACATTCATGAGAAATAAGGGTTACCAGTGCAATTTCATGCCTAATCAAGCTTACAATCATCAACAATGTCCACTGATGAATTAATAGTTCCATTGAGCCAATTTGTGGACTTAAACCTTTTTTAGTTCTGCAGTTCGTTAGCTGCAGTTAGGATATAACACAAGGTACATTAGGTATTCTTCATTAAAGCAATCAGTTAATTTCTTGTGGAGCTGGTAAAATTAATTCTGTCAGAGTTTTATTCTGCAGCACAGGTGTGGTGGGTTTCATATATAAGCACAAAGTAAAAGTGCTGAGCAGGGCAAAAAGTGCAAGACAAACCTGATCCTGCATTAATAAGAACATTACTCAACCAGTGTCATGTTACTCCCTGATGCAGATTATATTTAATCCAGGTCTTAGACATGCTCATACTCCATCTTCTCTACACCGTGGACTTTTAAATAAAAAAAATTGGAGGCTTACTGTATTGCTGCTCAGTGCAAAGGGCTGAGTGCGCTACACTCCCCCTCCCCAAAGGACTGCACACACACTAAAAGTTAGGCACACTGTTTCATGCACCACTTGTTGGGTAATAACATGACAGAACTCGGTTCTTATTTAAAATGGTTTTTTATTAAAAAAACTATTTTATAGAGCTGCTCCAGCTGCCCCTAGCATTCCAGCTGTGTGTACACAGACTAATTTCTTCAGCCTTCAGCAAACACTTCCTTCTGCAACCTGTGCTTCTCCCTCCAAGCTCCAAGCAAATCACTACACACATGCTCTCTCAATCAAAGCCCTAGCATCGAACTTTACTTCTCCTCCATTACCAATTGTACTGAAGAACAATAACCTGGCATGCCCTGTTGATCACCATGTAATGCAAAGATGGCAGGGTCAGGAGTACCCACAGGGACAGTCACACTTCTATTTCATTCAGCTGCTTCACTGTTATGTGAAATAAGAACTTGCAAGATTGGAAGAGCAAGCATTTCCAATGCTTCCTATAAATTAAAACAGGAGGCTCCTATTCCCTTAAAACCCTTTTCATTAAATCTAATCTTCACTGAATACAAGGTCATACCTCTCCCCTAAACATAGGAACCTGGAAAAAAATATTTCTCTCTTCCCTCCTGGAGTAGCCATTAATATCCCACAATACCCAGGTGCAGACAGTTACCTGGAAACAATGGTAAAACCACCTGCCAACTGAATGCCTGTTATTGATTCTCCTCTACCACAACAGCAGCTCTTGGAAAAACAATGCAGTTTGACTGGAGTGTATATTCAGAGTGCATAGACAGAGGACAATTTTCAGACCAGTGTTAAACATGCTCCAACTGTATATTCTTAATAGATTCTTCAAAATAACACTGTGCACACATCCAAAATAATGTCCTGTGTACAAAAACATTTTTTCTACTGAAAATAATTTTTTTATTAGTATGAAGTAGAGTTGAGTCAGTGCATTAAGAAGCTACAGAAGCTGATTCTTTGCAGCCAAATTAGTACTAGTGATGCTGTAGGTTAAGCCACAATCCAAATGGGGAACTATACTACCCCATGCTAGTAGCTAATGTCTTTTGCAGTCTTGACTATCTTGAAGTGGCACCATATTCTCTAGGAGTTACACAGAGTGGTGGCTCCAGGCACCAGCACCCCAAGCGTGTGCCTGGGGTGGCAAGCTGGGGGGGGCGCCCTGCTGGTCCCTGCGAGGGCGGCAGTCAGGCAGCCTTCAGCAGCTTGCCTGCGGGAGGTCCACCGGTCCCACGGATTCAGCGGCAATTCGGCGGCGGGTACGCCGAATCCGCGGGACCGGCGGACCTCTCGCAGGCAAGCCGCCGAAGGCTGCCTGACTGCCATGCTTGGGGCGGCAAAATATATAGAGCCACCCCTCGCTACACACTGCAGGTTCCTGGAGACTTGCGCCATGAGGAAGTATCTCAGTCTTTGGATGTTAATGTTGTTTTCCAAAGATCTTTTGTGTTTCTCGTTGTGTCTCTGGTGTGGTGGATGGGAGAGCCTCTGTAGGCAGTGAAGATGGTTCAGTGAATTAACAGAGGATATCATTTAAAAAATGACCCAAGTAAGAAATTAAAAAAAATTGCTTTTATTTTATGTTTGTTAATGATAAAAATATCACTCAGAGAATCAAGATAATCACTATCGCTAAAGATCCTGAACATTTGTAAAGTCCTGCTTTTCTGGCCGTCATTCAACCACAAAAAGACACAATAACTCTCTTATGAACCACATCAGAAGCTTTTGGCGGATCATAGTTTATCTCCTGGAAACTTGAAGTAAAAGACTATGTAGCTAAGAGTGTGCTGGCAACCGTGTCAGGCTCCTTAAATGTCTTACTATGAAGACTTTTTCTTTATCCATCAAACAAGGTGCTGTGTGCTCTACTGCCTTTTACAGCTGAGAAGTGAATCATCAGGAAAGCAAACATTTCCATTCTTCCCCTTGGCTAGTAGCACTAGTCAATAGAAGAACTGAGCTTAGTCGCATTCTGCTCTATAGAAGCTAGTTAAAATACTGAATCTTTACTTTTTCTGCAAAAAGGCCACTCCATCCCACATGTAGTCAGAACCTACAGAACATCATGGAAGCTGCCTTCTTCTTTAAGGAACAGACTGTGCCATCTTTGCTCACATGAGTGGTACCTTACTCCTCTAATAATCCCATTGAATTCAAAGGGGCTACATGCAGAGTAAACTACTATTCAGCCTAAATAGGGGAGGCACAGTCGACCTCAAAGTATCAGCTGCAAGGACCAAACTTAGGATGTCTTGGAGGATATTATATATCTGTATTTGTATAAAGGGAAAAACATACGGACATGCTTCTACCAGGATGTAGATGCCGTCCTTTGTAAAAATTTGTGGCCTGTTTTTTTCTTTTCTTTTTTTCTTTTTGTCCTTGAGGACTCCCCATGTCTCCTTGAATTTTAAAAAAAGATTACTGGTAGGTTCAGTAGGTTTATTAATAAATTCCCTTAAAATCTGTTGAATGCATTATTGCCAGGACCTGTTGGTTTGTACATATTCAATTTTGCCTCAGCTATCCCTTTACCTGCTTTTAGCTACTGATTATTATTGAAGTTTTCACTATTTCCTAGGGGCATAGAAAGTAACAAATGTTTACTTAGACTGTCATGAAAACTGTATTTTAATTAGTTTGTTAGAAATAAGTATAACTCACTGATGTCCCCCCACTGTGTCGATCCATGGAAGATATAAATTGTTATGGCTCCCAGCTGTCATTGTCACATAAACACATGTTCCTTTGTCTCTCTTTATGTTCTGTGTTTGTGTCATTTAGGCTGTCAGTTCTTCAGAGCAATGACTGTGTCTTCTTTAAATCTCTGTAATGACAATCCCTTTCCACCATATTTGAGTACCCGGTGTGCCATATTCTTGTTCATCCCTGTTTTCAAAAAGTTTCAATTATACACCATTGAGCAGGAGTAGATTAAGAATGTAATTCTGATTAAGGAGTCATAGGAACGACCTGGTAACTGCAGTAAGCAGTGGTACTCTGCTACTGAAAAAAGAACGAATTCCAAAAGCTCAGAAATTGTGTTGCTCAGATTCCACCTTCATGATCCAGTGCATCGTGGCAACTTCAAGCATCCCATCTCTTGGCCTTCTTTCCCAAAGGCATTTCTCCTGGTTCCCCTCTCCGGCCCACCTCCAAAACACAAGAGCACAATGAAAAAGGGAACCCCACTGCTGTGACAGTCTGTCCCTGAATTCTAAGCAGTACTGATGAGGCTATGGCACAAGGACCCTGAGAGCGAGGGGCTGCTGCAACCCCTTGTAATACTGTTTTAACATAGTAGTTCACATCAGACATTACATTGTAACATTCAGGGTATCCCTAAATCTTGGTGCCAGAGACCACTATTCCCACAGGGACAAATCCTGCCTCAGCATCCACAGCTGTGGAGGAAGGGCTACTGGTAGTGGAAAAGGTCTGATTCCAGGGGGTTCTAGGGTGTACAAGATTTGGAGGAGCCACACATGTGGTCTATCTTCCTAGCACTGTGCAAGGGGCAGGACAAGAGAATGGAGGGCCAGGATTCACTACCATATTAATCGCCATTGCCCTGCTACTCACACCAGTCACTGGCATGAGGACTTGGCCTTTACTATGACCATAGTATTTTGTCTGTTTATTTAAGCAATTTGGATGTGTCTCTCTCTTGGAGACAAAGAGCACTTTATAGTTCCCTGCTCATAATGCCAATACAGAACAGTACATAATGTGGGTCTTCAAATGTTTTGTGTGTAACTCAAGCTGTGTTTGCTGTTTGGAAAGAAAGAAAGAATGAAAGCATTTATTAGGGATGACTATTATGACCCTGAGCTCTGTATACTAGTGCTGATGAAGATCCATTTTGAAAATTATTCTAAAACGTTATGTCTTATGAAAACTGTTCCTTGAGGGGCTGTGCATTTTTATTTAAACAATTATTCATGGGGCTGTATGGGAGGGAACCATTATTGCAGCAACAAAGAAATGGATTTTCTGCACATTCCGGCTCAGTTTATATGCCAACCACAGTGAAAATCAGAGTGATTAAGTAGCAATGACAGAAACTTCAGAAAGTTCAGAGGTTCCTGTCCAATGAGCATGCAAATGTTTGAGTGCTTTTCTGAAAGTTATTGGAACTATCTATCTGAATCTCCAGAGTGGCATAAAGCTGAGCTATAAAGCCAGTGTTGCCAGCTCGCATGATTTTATCATGAGTTGTGTGATAGTCAGCTGCGTTTTAAAGCTCTAGATCCCAGTTACATTGTGATTATGCAAAAAAACTCCACTATCATTTTTAAAAGTAAGTTTCTAGTCCTCGTGGCTATAGAGAAAAGGTTGAAAATGTCCCATTTTAAAGGCTCAAAAACTGGGAAGATAAATAAAAATACCCCAAATTTATCATTATAAATAAATATTGATTTTTAAGCCAGTTTCAGGATTTTGGGGGAGCCTGACTCATGATTTGTGAATATTTTATGTTTGGCATTACTATAGACCTCACTTCATAAAAATAAACTTCTCTCATGAGAGCTCCTGTTTTTCCTGATTCTGGGACAAATGCTGTCCATGTACCTCCACTCCCTCCCCTATACAAAGCTCAAGTAAATTGTGATTTACAAGTAAATGGTCTTTGTAATAGGGATCTTATAAGGGTTTTCAGGGGAGAGAATCCTTGCCCTCGCCCTAATGGATAGGATTGAAGGTCAGTGCATAGCCATTTGGAGGCTGTTCCTGTTGGCCCCTGAGATTAGCAGAGGCTGGAGCCCCTGTGTACAAATTCCATGGGAAGGGGTGTCTGCATAGTCAGATTTATGGCAGTTCTGCTTCCCCACCTCAAACTCACTCTCTACACCCATCCTTGCTACCACAAAAAGAGATATAGAATTGCTCTCTGTGGTCTCCCAGCAGCATGGGACTGTGGTTCCATGAAGCATCTAAGCCTGCGGAGGTAGGGACAGCGTACTGTGAGAACAGCCTTTCTTGTGGTATTCCAGGACTTTCTGTCCTGTCTTAAACAAAAGTGGCGTGGGCAGTCTGACTAGGTGAACATTCAAAGTGATTCCTATTTTATCAGAACTGTTTCACCCAGCTTACTACTTAAATTCCTAACTCTAGCATAGTATCTATTAGTAAGGATCCTTATAACTCCATACAGCTACAATGTGGCATAAGGAGCTAGAAGATCACACTTCAGGATCAGGGCCTTGGTCTATGTTTATACTGTAAATAAAGCCCCATATAGTGCACTGAGTATTGTAAGTTGCATGAGAAAATGTTAAAATACCATGAGAAGAACATCTGGTTTTGTGATATTTTCAGCAAGATTTCTTGACCTTACTGTCCTTACTCAGGAAACATTTCCATTGAACCCAATACTAGTTTTGCCTGAGAAAGGACTACAGGATCAGAGTCTAGTGTTGCAGACCTGAGAGATTTGGATGGTTCAGATAACCATCCAGACTTTTGGATACATACCTGACCTTCCCTTTTACACTCTCACTCATCACAGGATGTATAGCTGCCTCAGCACAGCTGCCTTTCAGATAAGGTATCAGTCCTATAAGACTCTTAATAGTGATGTCTGCTCCTAACCCTCTTCAGAGCAATCTTGTTAATTCCCAGGCTACTTTGCAGCAGAGGCACTACATGCACATAAAATGCCTTGCAGCGGGCTACACACACATGTACCTACACACACTAGTTTTCAACCCCACATTAAAAAAAAACTGTACAGATTCAATAGAATCTATTTAACCAAAATTCAGGTGCCAAAACCTCATTTGCCATGCCCCAAACCTGAACCTTGGATGTCTTTCCCAGTGAATACATTCCTATGGGAAAGGAGGAGAAAATCTATTAAAATAAACTAGTGCACCCAATTAACAACTGTATTTTCTGGGTATCTAGCGGAGATATATAGTATAAAGCAGCAGAACTCTTGAAGTACCTGTAATATTATATATAAAGATTTTTTTTCTCTTGTCTGAGATTGCAGCAATGGTGGTGTTAAAAAAATAAAAAGTACAAGACAGAGAAATACTTGAGCAATTGCTCAGCATTCCATTAAAAGGTGATTTCATTTTTCAAAAGTCACTGATTTCTGAATTTTTATTAACATCTATGGCACCTCTTAATACAGAAACCTGCAGCAGTTAGCTGTGACAGAGACTTCAGAAGAAAATGTACCCATTCTTGAAATTCTGCCTCATTTCCATGAATAGCAGCTATGTGCCTGATTCATTAAAACACTTATTGTAAATGCAGGCAAGTAACAAAAAATGTATCTTTCCTAATCATTTCCAATTTCCAAAGCAAACACAAATAGCTTAATCACTTGGAGCCTGAGAAATAGGTAGGGGTAAATCTGGTAATGAGATTGAGGCTGAAAATCTCTCTCTGAAATGGTGCACTTTTGCCATCCAGCACAGTACATTTCCCCTTCTAATTTCAACCATAACTAGGAAGCACAGAAGTACACACACGCACACACAAGGACCTAACGCTGGATTATCATAACTGGCTGCATTTTACCACTCCACCTGCCAAAAGTGGCCCTAAATCTGGCAGGTCTATCCTCCAAAGATCACCCCTGGGTAGGGGATCATCAATTGGCATAAAGCCACCCTAGCATCTCCCATGCCAAACCCCTCCAGACTGCTGATACGAGGATGTGACTGGATGGAGGAGTAACCAGGGCTCTCCTCTTCCCTAAGGATTCCCAGCTACTGTAACAGCTCCTCAGGCTGCTCTGACCTTCACTAGTCCAGCCCAATGCAAAACAGCCCCAGCATCAAGGAAGATCAAAGGACAGCTTTGCTTACCCATCATCCTCTCTTCATCTACATCAGATGATCCTCAGCAGCTGATGGGGCTCTAGCCTGATACATTTAGTTTTGGTTTGGTCTGAGTTTTCAACTAAGGCTCCAGCAGATTCTTACTTTATACAAATGAAGTCACCCTCCTCTAGTTAGAACAGGACAATAAACTACAATACATGTTTATTTGGCTTGGGTTGTGGATGTCCTACTTATAAACTAACAGCATCTGTTTGTATATAGGATCTATTGTTCTTGGAATACCATCTGTTTAATCCGTAGATGTGATTATATGACCTCCTTGATCGTAGTGATGGCAGGAGGCCTGTTTTCATTTTTGTACTGATGTCAGATAAACTTGTCAGTTAACACACCCTGAGATCAGCAGTTTATCTGTGAGCCAGTATCTTCATTTTACTTCTCTGGAGCATATTTTGGTTGTCCTTGGCTACTAGACAATTGCATTTCCTCCAACCTCATTGGAAGTAACATGCTATTCTTGAGTTAGAGGGTCAATAGGATTACTTGCAGAGTAAACAAAGTGAGTAAACAAGGCATAATCTAGCACTAAAATGGGATGAAGTCCACAGGGAGGTGCTAGTGACACAGGAAACTAGATTCTCATCTCAGTTACTCCAGATTTACTGCAGTGTATCTTTAATGCCTTTTGTCACTGGAGTTATTCCAGATTTATAGGAATGTAATTGAGATCAGAATCTAGCCCAGAGACTTTGTTGTCAATTGCCTTTTCTCCCTGGAACTATAAACATTAGTTTGAGCGCTTCTCTCTTATATTATATCATGCAGATCCAGTGAATGATAGAACAAAAATATAAGACAAACTAAATACTTCTATGTAAATGAATACATTTATTAGCATTTCTCAGTGTATTATGGATTTGTACAACAGTTCTGGAGAAAAGTATCCTACTTCCTAAAAAGAAGCATCCTAATTCATATATCATTTGTATTTTGGACTACTGCAGTGCACTAAGATGTTCCTCAAAGCCACAGCCACTCAATCCTCATTATTGTACATTCTGGGGTTTGATTATTCTGTCATCTATGTATGTGCAGTGACCACTGATTTCAACTGTTAGGATAGACAGGCACTTTGTGTCTAGAAAGATTATCTAGTTTATAATATATGTGAGTATGTAGGTGGAGGGAGAAAAACACACACACACACACAGAGAGACAGAGTACATTTAAAACTCAGTGTATATATGAAATCACCTTCAGATCAGGGAAGAGCACATGTGTTTTAAGCCTCCAGAGTCTGAACAAAGCCCAGGCACTAACCCAGTCTAGGGATCTCTAGGCACACTCTCAAAGTGCTCAAGTATCAGAGGGTAGCCGTGTTAGTCTGGATCTGTAAAAGCAGCAAAGAATCCTGTGGCACCTTATAGACTAACAGACGTTTTGGAGCATGAGCTTTCGTGGGTGAATACCCACTTCCTCAGACATTAGGAATGGCAATGTACAAAAACCTGTAGGAGAGCACTTCAACCTCCCTGGCCACACTATAGCAGACCTTAAGGTGGCCATCCTGCAGCAAAAAGACTTCAGGACCAGACTTCAAAGAGAAACTGCTGAGCTTCAGTTCATCTGCAAATTTGACACCATCAGCTCAGGATTGAACAAAGACTGTGAATGGCTTGCCAATTACAGAACCAGTTTCTCCTCTCTTGGTTTTCACACCTCAACTGCTAGAACAGGGCCTCATCCTCTCTGATTGAACTGACCTCGTTATCTCTAGCTTGCTTGCTAGCACACATATATATCTCAAAGTGCTGACACTATCTAGCAACCCTGTCCTGAGAGCTCAGACCATGCTGCTCCTTTGCCCAGACTCTGGAACCTGTGCTGACTCCTCAGAGCCCCCTGGCTTAAACACACCCTTTTGTATAACTCTACCCATAGGTTATCTGGTTTACCAATTCAAGGGGCCATGTGGTACATGTAGGATATAACAGAGACACACTTTGCAAGAAATTCTAACACATTATTGCCCTTTATTTAATCACATGAGGAATATACAGATCTATGCAAAATAATAAACCCTACATGCATTTCCCTACATGTAGACAGTGTTCTCAGAAAAGAGCAAGCTGGTTTTTGGAAAGGGCGTGGATGCACAGACCAGATCTTCACTTTATGAAACATAATAGAACAATGTTTAGAATGGCAATGGCAACTCTACATAAACTTCATCGACTTTGAGAAAGCTTTTGACAGCATTCACAGGACCAGCCTATGGCACATTTTGTGGGCATATGGAATCTCTCTCTGCATAATCAACATCAAAAGCTTCTATTCCAACTTTACATGCAGCATTGACCACAGATAGCTCAGTTTTGAAGTCAAAACAGGAGTATGTCAGGAGTGTCATATCTGCAATCCTCTTCGACATTGCCATTGACTGGGTAATGCAGTGTACAACACATGCCAAGAGGCATTAGATGGACACACTTCTCATCCCTTGAAGACCTGGACTTTGCAGATAATGTCGCTCTCCTATCACATGCCCAACACCATATGCAAGAAAAAAAAATCTGACTCAACACATTCAGCCAGCAAATTGGACTGAAAAACAGCCACAATAAGACAGATATTATGACTTTTAATATTGCCTCACCATCACCAGTATGGATAGAGGATCATGTTCTCACCAATGTAAAAACATTCACATACTTGGCCAGCACCATCAGCCAGGATGGTGGAACAAGGCAGGCATTCTGGAACAGAATCACTAAAGCCAGGACCACCTTCAGGAGCTTAAATACAGTCTGGAAATGATCAAAATACAACACCAAAACCAAACTCAAATTTTATCAAAGCTGCATACTTTCACATTACTTTAGAGTGCTGAATGCTGGGGAATGAGAAAGTATGACATGTCCAAACTGTCTATTCCATACAACCTGCCTCAGAAAAATCTCAGAACAACCTCAAACCAAGACTTATTTGCACAGTGCAGCCAAGAAAATATGAGCACCATCATTGCCAGGAGGCACTGAAGATGGATTGGCCATGTGGTTTGGACAGAAACTGATTCCATCACCAGAGTGGCAATAAGATGGACACCTGAAAGCAAGTGAAAATGAAGCCACCTGAAAACAACATGTTGAGGAGCTGTGGAAGCTGAGCTGATAAATTGGGGCACAGCTGGGGAACCATTGAAAGACTTGCCAGAAACAGACAGGAGTGGAAGAGCTTTGTCACTGTCCTAAATACCAGTGGCATAATGGGTACTAACTAAGCTAACTAACTAACTAATTAGCATTTCCCTGCCTCAGTTTCTTCACCACTCCACAGCATTCTTTGGGTTTGCATTGGTATGCTGTGTGGGATCCAGGATACTTCCCGCATAACTGCATAACTTCTCTTTGAAGCACGGACATGGAATCGCTCCTTCCAAAACTCTGTGTGTGTATCTCCATGCATCTTCCAATGTGAGTCCTTTTATAACTTTTTACTTTGGACACCTGTCACTTTATCTTGCTTGGTAAATTTCTGCCTCTCTCCACTTCCCCCCCTCCCTTCAGCCAGGAGGAGAAGTATCTTCTCTCAGTTCAAGCTGTCATGATATAATTCCCCAATCTGAACCTTAGAGTCCAAAAGATGGGGTACCAGCATGAATTCCTCTAATCTTAATTACCAGCTTAGATCTGATAGGCTGCCACCACCCGAAAATATAGTGTTTTGGGGCTCTGGTCCCCCCAAAACCTTCCCTGGGGACCCCAAGACCCAAATTCCTTGAGTCTCACAACAAAGGGGAATAAACCATTTCCCCTCCCCCTCCTTTCTTCCTCCCAGATCTTTCCCGCCCTGGGTACACTAGGAGATCACCGTGATTCAAACTCCTTGAACCACAACACAGAGAAATCAGTTTTTTTCTCCCCCTTCTCTCCCCCTCCCAGGCTTTCCCTCCCTGGGCTATCCTGGAGAGAGAGACAGATTCAAGCTCCGTGAATCTAAAACACAGAGGAACTTCACCTTTCCTCCCTCACTCCTCATTCCCTTCTCCCACCAATTCCCTGGTGAGTACAGACTCAGTTCCTCTGAGCCTTAACAAGGGGGGAAAAATTAATCAGGTCTTTAAAAAAAAAAAATTTTAATAAAAGAAAGAAAAAAGTAAGAAATCTCTGTATAATCAAGACGGAATATTACAGGGTCTTTCAGCTTATAAATACTAGAAAGAAGTCTCCCCCCAGCACAAATACCAATCAAAATCCGTCCAGCAAAATACACATTTGCAAATACAGAAAACAATCAAAAGACTATAACCGCCTTTTCTATGTAATACTCACTATTCTGAATATATACATGGCTGTAGCAGGGAGATTGGCAAGAAACCTGGTTGCACGTCTGGTCCCTTTCAGAACCCAGAGAGAACAAAGCAAAACTCAAAAAACACAAACAAAGGCTTCCCTCCACCAAGATTTGAATGTATCTTGTTTCCTGATTGGTCCTCTGGTCAGGTGTTTGGTTCCCTGTTTGTTAACCCTTTACAGGTAAAAGAGACATTAACCCTTAACTATCTGTTTATGACACAAGCAAACCCATTGGCTCCTGGCCGCTACCTTGAATCAGGGGTCATTGAATTCTAATGACCTGCCCTTGTCCCTAGTCTGGCAGAGACAGGACACAGCCCTGCCTGCTTATGGTGAATATTCATATAAAGAGGTATTCAAAATATAGCAATTTTCATAGTAACAGCTCCTTAGTATCAACCAGAATTCATAAATTGTACATAAGCTCCCCAGATCACCACAATAATTAATTGGGTCCAATACAGAAAATTGAAATTTTTGTTTTAAAAAATTATTCCTTAGGAAGGTAGATGGGAGAGAGGGGAAAGGGTATTGCTAGGATAGTTCTGCTGCAAGGATATAGAGTAAATGGGATTATTTCTAATCAGATTACTCACTAAGGGATCAGAATATGAACTACACACCCCAAAGAGACAAAAGGTCTCTGGAGATACAAACATGAACTAGAGAAGAATGTTTACTAAGGTGAAACAAAACTTGCTTCCATAACAACGTTGCAGTTGGCATAAAAACATTCAGGCAAGGCGGGATAGTGATAACTAAACATTGTGAGAAAGGTACATGGAAAAGCCCATACCTCTGACTGTGAGTACTTAAAGACAAAGATATTAACCATAAAAGAAAGCTAGAAGTACTGTATCTGCCTTTATCTTTAGTGCTTTCATGTAATCCGATTTATTTACTCTCTTCTGCAGGGACAGACAGCTGCCTCCATTACAGAAAAGTATTCCCAGCAATCATTTTCTAACTGGAGACTAACTTCATACAGACCTTTGCAAACCTGTTCCTTTGTATTTTAGAGAAAATTCTCCTTTTAGAACAGGATGGATGATTTAATGCTGCCTGTCTTGTAACCTCTACGAGCACAAGAACTAGTTTTTTGGGTAAAAGAGCCCCAGTTAAGTGTAATATCTCACATTCATGGGGGTTCCCAGGGTTCTGAGAACAGAACTTACATATTAAACCACACACACAGTCATTTATTGTGACAAACTCCTGTTTATATCCATGCTATACACTCTACTTTAATAAGGTATTTTAGACAATAAGAGTAAGAAGTACAATCAACATGATGATTTGTAACAGAGAGGCTCCAGCTGAGATTAGGGTACCATTGCACTAAGCACTCTATTAACTTGTGGTTAGAAGCAGGGTAAAGAGGGAAAAGTCACAGAGAAATGAAATGATTGTCCAAGTGGCAGAGCGAGGAATAGAGCCCAGATCTTTAGACACCCAGTACAGCGTCTTATCCACACTGGCTCTCGCATTAACAGTTTTTGATTTAGTTTTATGGGCAGAGAATTCTACCCGTAAGAAACAATATACATAGCCCTTTCCTCCAGAACTACAGCCAGCTGCTATAGCCAGTCAAACCAGTCCTACTGCTGTCCCAAAGGCTAGATTTATGACTCTTTGTTTACAGTTGCAAGCAAAAGTGAACTTGCGTTGCCATGGCAGTTTTCATCTAATCCTCCTTACATATGCATGGGATTTCATTAGGGTCAGTAAGGGTTTTATGTCATAATACAGAGTGTGAGTGCTGAAATAATTTTTAAGAATAATTTGAAAATCACAGTATACAAAGTGAGATTGTCCCATTTCTTGCATGCTGCATAAAGCAGAAGAAACTGTGTGCAATGCTGTCTTTTAGGGACAAACAGGTACAAGTTAACCTGCAAAACCCTGTGCTGCTATGCCCCTCATTTCCAAGGCGGCAGGGCATTGCTGCACACCAACTGCATGCCTTGGTCATGCAGAAATGCCAAAGGGGCATAGCCCCACTGAAACAGCCAATGCCAGACCACATAGCCACACTGAAAGGGCACATGGCCAGACCACATTCCTTTGTGCTCAGAAGGCCCAAGAAAACTGCCTCCTCCTCATGTACATTATGTTTAGTTCTGGGCATGGCACTGTGGCTATAGGTTAAACAGCACCAAAGAGAGAGAAACAGAATTTCACATTTTACAGCAATGTTCTGGGCCTTACCCTCTGTTTCCCTGGTGCTGTGGATTGAATTTACGGTAATTACCTTGATCTGCACCTCAATCCCTGCACCCCTAATCGTGCACTGTGCTTTCTTCACCCCAACACCTGTCCCCTCCTGTGCCCCACCCCTGCTCCCTTCCTGTACTCCAACCTTGCACTGTGCCCCCTTTGCCCCCAATCCCTGAACCCTCCACCCCAACCCCCTCCCCAGGAGGCTGTGAGGGAGAGAGCAAAGAGCAACCTCAGGGCTCCTTGCATCCAGGTCACTTTCCTCACCTGGGCTGCGTAAGGGAAGGGCAGAGAGCAGCAGCTCCTGATGCTCCCCTCACAACACAGCACAGGTGGGGAAAATGACCTGGATGCACAGAGCACTTCATGTTGCTCCTCGCTCCCCCCCTCCTCACCCCCGCAGCTCCCTAGGTGGGTGTGGAGGAACATTGATGGGGATGTGAGCAGTATCTGTGTGTTACTGGTTCACTACCACTCCCATGTTCCTCTGCCAGGGGAAAGCAAGGAGAAATCTGGGCACCTGCCCACATGATGCTCCCTAGGGAGCCGTTTCTGACACTACACACGCAGCATGGACTTCTGCATTTCCACACAGCACCCCCTGGACTACCGGATATCCTGGGCGGCTACCCAGGTAGCCCACCTCTAAATCCAGCCCTGACAGTATTCCCACAGCGGTCGCACCAATACAGAGGTAAAATAAGCTCTCTGTTCCAGCTAGGGTGACTAGATGTCCTGATTTTATAAGGACAGTCCCAATATTTTGGATTTTATCTTATATAGTCGCCTATTACTCCCCACTCCATCCTGATTTTTCACACTTGCTGTCTGGTCACTCTAGTTCCAGCTCGAGAGTCCCCCGTTTATGCATCCCAGGATCACATTAGCTCTTTAGGCCATAGTGTTCCACTGGGAGTTTGTGTTCAGTGGATTATCCACCCCCAACCCCAAATCTTTTTCAGAGTCACTGCTTCCCAGGATAGAGTCCATCCTCCCACAAACCTGTAAGTATGGCCTACGTTCTTTGTAAAATCAATAGCAATAGAAAAGTCCCAGTTAAGTCCTTTTCCTATGCACTTACATCACTAGAAAGGACAGGCTAACCAACTGGTTTATATAAAATGTTACAGAAAACAAAAGTTAGCTAAATAGAAAGGCTAATAAAGCTTGGTCTGTAATTTTACTATCACGGAGGCCATGATGCAGAAAGTTACTATGCAACAGTGCAAATGTCAACACAATTAACTTTTTTTTATTGTTTTCAAATTAAGGCATAAATCCTTTTTCTGCCCTGCATCTGCATTACAGTGTATTTCAAAAACAAACTAACAAAACAAAAACAGTGCTGAATCATAAGAAAATAAAACCAAAAGTCCATCAAGCCCAGTATCCTGTCTTCCAACAGTGGTCAATGCCAGGTGCCCCAGAGGGAGTGAACAAAACAGGTAATCATCAAGTGATCCATCCCCTGTTGCTCACTCCCAGCTTCTGGCAAAGAGAGGCTAGGGACAACAGCCCTGCCCATCCTGGCTAACAGCCATCGATGGACCTATCCTCCAAACTTATCTAATTCCTTTTTGAGCCCTGTTATAGTCTTGGCCTTCACAACATCCTCTGGCAAGGAGTTCCACAGATTGACCATGCGTTGTGTGAAAAAATACTTCCTATTATATGTTTTAAACCTGCTGCCTATTAATTTCATTTGATGACCCCTAGTTCGTGTGTTATGAGAAGTAAACAACAGTTCCTTATTTACTTTCTCCACACCAGTCATGATTTTATAGACCTCTATCACATCCTGTCTTAGTCTCTTTTCCAAGATGAAAAGTCCAGTCTTATTAATCTCTTCTCACATGGAAGCCATTCCATACCCTTAATCATTTTTGTTGTCTTTTTCTGAACCTTTTCCAATTCCAATATATGGGGCAACCACACTTGCATGCAGTATTCAAGATGTGGGCATACCATGGATTTATAGAGAGGCAATATGATATTTTCTGTCTTATTATCTATCCTGTTTTTAATGATGCCCAACATTCAGTTTGCTTTTTTGACCGCTGCTGCACATTGAGTGGACTTTTTCAGAGAACTTTCCACAATGACTTCAAGATCTCTTTCTTGAGTGGTAGGTATAGTTGGGATTATGTTTTCCAATGTCCACTACATTGCATTTATCAACACTGAGTTTCATCTGCCATTTTGTTGCCCAGTCACTCCGTTTTGTGAGATCCTTTTGTAGCTGTTTGCAGTCTGCCTGGGATTTAACTGTCTTGAGTAGTTTTGTATCATCTGCAGATTTTGCTACTTTGCTGTTTACCCCTTTTTCCAGATTTATGAATATGCTGGATAGGACTGGTCCCAGTACAGAGCCCTAGGGGACACCCTATTTACCTCTCTCCATTCTGAAAACTGATCATTTATCCCTACACTTTGTTTCCTATCTTTTAACCAGTTACCAATCCATGAGGGGCCTTTCTCTCTTATGCCATGAGATAATCCAGGTTTTTCCTGGTGCTTTTGCACTGGAATCTTGATTTTTTTTGTTTCTGTTGTGAGATTCAGAGTAGCCATATTGGTTTTCCCTTTAGACAGTGGAATTTGGAGAATCAGAGCCAAAATCTGGATATGAGTAGCTTTTCCAGTACTGGAACCAGATTTCTGTGATGCAGTAGGAGGACATGTCAGGGACTATTTTTTAAAAAGACTAGACTATTTTGATAGGCCATTCAAACCACAAAGTTTTTTTAGAGCAAGGGGAGAGAGGGGGGAAGGTGTGGGAAGGAAAGAGTGAGCAGGATCCAGGCAAAGCCATCTTTATCCCCAAACTGTAGATTATTAGCAGCAGGATCCCAGTTACTATCAGCATGGGCAGCGAATTCTATGCTCCTGTGGTGTCCGGGCACCAGGCACCACAGGCCCGGCTCCAGAACTGGTCTCTCCTTCGGCCCCACGTTCCGTCCCAGGCACCCCCATGTCCACTGGGCCATTTAAAACAATCTGGGGCCCCCGCTCACCAGCCGCAGCGGAGCTGAGCGACTTCCTGCCTGCTCGTTCCACATAGCTGCTGGCGCCTCCCTGTGGCCCCTGGGTGGAGTGGGTCTTTGTCCACGCCCCAAGTACTCCTGCGGCCAATGGGAAGCTGCAGGGGCAGTGCCTGGGGGTAGCAGCACACAGAGGCCCCTTGGTCCAAACTTCCTCCCAGAGCCTGCACCCCTCACCCTCTCCTGCACCCCCACCCCCTTGCCCCAACCCAGAGCGTACACCCAAACTCCATCTCAGAGCCTGCACCCCTCAACCCCAGCCCAGACCCTGCACCCAGTACCCAAACTCCATCCCAGAGCCAGCACCCCAGACCCAATCTCTCACCCATCCTGCACCCCAATCCCCTGCCCCAGCCCAGGGGCCTGCACCCCAGACCTCCTACCCCCACCCAAACGCCCTCCCAGAGCGTTAGGCGCAGGGACCGAGTTTGACGGGGGTGGGCTCTGGGCACCACCAACATTTCTACAAACCTGCCAATCAGGGAAAAGACATCAAAGTATCTGTCTCTCTTAGTCTAGGTCAGGGGTGGCCAAACTGCAGCTTGTGAGCCACATGTGGCTCTTGTACAGTTTAAGTGCGCCTCACAGAACACCTCCCTTAGCAAATTAGGGGGTAGAGCAGAAGCTTGGGGCTTCTACCCTGTGGCAGGAATATGGGCTTCTGCCAGGTACAACTGGTACCTGCTATGGGGGGGGGCACAATTTAAAGGTTTGCTGACCCCCAAAAAACTTGCATCACACCCTCTAGGCATGTCCCCCTTACCCTCAGCAGCCCCTCCCTCCAGCTCCCAGGTGTTAGCACTGCATGGAGAGGCAGTGGCAAGCTGCAGGGAGGAGCTGCTGCATTAGATCCCTGGGGAGAGGCAGCAGCAGCAAAAGCAGGGACTCTCCCTACAGCTCCCAGCTGTTTGCCACTGCTTCTCCCCATGGCCGCAGCTCCCAGCTTGCCGGCTCCAGCAGTTGCCGCGCGGGGAGGGGGCTCGGGGGCACCATGTAACCAAGCAGGGCTGGTAACCCTGGCACAAATCTGAGGCGGGGGCACGTGAGCCCTGAGCCCTGGCAGGTGCCTCCCGGCTCTGGAACTTCTGAAGATTGTCACATGTGGTGGGGAGGGTCAGTGCCCGGTCTAGGTGCTTAGGCTGGGCAGTGTCTGGGGCTCACCCGAGGGGCTGCTCAGTTCCCCGGCACTGCTGCTCTGAGGGTAGGGAGGGCACTGGCCGGGCTGTCCTGGGTGCGCGCGCCCCCGGCACATGCAGGAAGGGACTTTTCATCCCCAGCCGACCTGGTCCGCGCCCCGCAAGGGGAGAAGCCCGCAGGGAGGAAGAGGAAGCGAGGCTGTCCGCCGGGGTGGCGCTTCAGAGGGCGGGGGACGCTCGCCCCGCTTTTCCCAGGACCTGATTGACACGCAGAGCTGCGCGCTGCCCCCCCAGCGGGCGGAACTCCGCGGCGCCCCTCTCCCCGGGAGCCGTGATTGGCGGGCCGGCGGGCGGAGCCGGGGGCGCCGCTGTCAGACGCGGCCGGGCAGCCAGGGAGACGCGAGCGGCAGCTGCTCTGGGAGCCCGCGCCAAGCCGAGCCTGTGAGCTGGAGCCGAGGCAGCGCCATGAGCCAGAAATGCGACGTGCTCGTGGTCGGGGCCGGCATCTCAGGTCAGTGCAGCCCCGCTCCGGGCGTGTCCTGGCTGGGGGTCGCTGCCTTTGTAACTCCTCATTTACAGAGGCTGGGGCTGGTATTTCCACCTGCCGCCTCTGTTCCACGCCCTGGGATGGCGGGGCGGGGAACGAGGTGTGTGCCTGGTGCTTGCCCTTGTTTAGCACCCGAGAAAGTGCAAGTCCGGCGCAGACTCATAGGCCCCTTGACCCTGATTCAGACCTGGCCCAGCGAAGGAGCAAAGGTGCAGCTGCGCTGTGGGTGGGCTTGAATTTTGTATGCCAACTGAAATAGGCAGTGGGTGAAAGCCTTGCCCTATTGCAGTCCGGTGGGTCGGGTTGCAAGGAAACTGTAACTGCCTCTATCCTGCTGCAACTTGCATGCTGTCTCACTTTAACTATAACGGTTGCAATGTCCGGAGTTATGTTTTCCCGACCGCACTGTATTGATACTGATCTATACCTCAGGTGTCTGTTCTTGCAATAATCAGCCCAGGTTAGGTTTCCCTTTACTTAACTGATTTTATAAGGAGCCTAGGGTAAAGCACCCTTGTGACCTATTTTGAACAAGTATCTCAGATAATAGGTTGTCTGAGCAGGATGCTTTCTACATTTTCTTTCCACTTTACAATCTCAACTCTTCCCCTCTCAGCAGCAATAATCCTGTTGTCCCCTTTCATCGGAAGCGGAACAGTCTCTATTGGCACTATCACGCTGCTGTCTGGAAGATTGCCACAGTGCATGTGGAAATCTTTGATACTGGTTTGGGAAAAGAGGTCATTTTCAGTGCAGCAAATCAGTGAGCCAATGATCAAGTGTCCTAACAGGCTGACCGCAGCCATCAGCTGATTTTAATGGGGAATCTTTTTCATAGACTTGTAAAGTTACAGCAGTGTCAATATTAGTAAACAATGTAGCACCCTAGTTAGGTACAATGTAACGAAACGAAGTGTAAACCCCACTGGTACAATGAAATTGAGTGGGGCCAGGAGATAAAAGTTTTGGCTTCCTTTTCTTGTTTTTGAAATAGACTAGAATCGTGGGCATGGGGAGAGTTTGTCTTTCACATCTGAGAAGTTAGAAGATGCCCTTACTGTCGTTTTAGATGTTTCTTAATGCATATCTCGCTCTTGCACTTTGTTACTCCTGTCTTGTCAGTAAGAAAACGGTGCATGTGTGAACTAGATGGCTCTTGTTTAATGTTATTGTTTTCATATTGTAGGCCAAAGTTTAGGATGGGGTTCAATTCAATCTGTCATTCAACCATGACGCAAACACTATTTTAAAATGGTTGTGGCACAGATGTAGTTTATATTTTCTTGATTAACATTGATCTTTCCAAATTACAGTGTGACCATTAAAACAGGGGTTTTTTCTTTGAGAAAAGATGTCCTTGCCAGAAGCCTGGGTCCCTCAAAAATTCTGGGCTTTTCACATTTCACCTGCTACAATATTTTGAACACGTATTTTTATATGATAAGGCAAATTCTTGCTCCATGTACCTGTGCATGGCTCCCATTTACTTTAGTGAGAGCTGCACAGGAATGCCAGCGATCATAATTAAACACTGATTTAGAAGGTTTGGGTTTGCTCTGTATAAATCCTTTAAGCCTGACTAATATGCCTAATACATTACCTCGAGTTTTCAGATATCTGTTATGAAAATATTTGAGAATTCTGGAAATTATGTGAAGGGGTGACAGCAGTATTAGTACAAATACAGTAACAATTTCAACCAGAATTGAGAAATGTTTATGAAAATTAATTTTTTTTGTAGTAAAATAATCCCACTTCCTTCAAGTACCCAAGATATGGTGTATTAATACACAGATACAGGAATATTCAGTTGTTGTTATATGAAATTACACGCAGTGTCCTCCAATAGGAAAAAAGTGTTTGTGTATTTCTTAAACAAAAATACTTTTGACATAAAAACAAGGGTTGACCTACGCAATGTCTGATTGTTGTTCTGGTAACATGGGCCAGTCAGGTATCATTCTCAAGGGTTCGCTTATATCCAGAATCCTTTGATGGAACTAAAATCCTTATTATGTACAGTTGGAGGTATGACATTCTTTATAAAGTGGATATAGTTCTAAGTACTAGTTCCCTATAGGAAATGAGTCTCAACTTGTACAAGGTTGTTCTGATTTCTCCATTTATAGAGATGTTTTGAAATGTGTGGTGAACATTTTTAATTATTCCTTGTAATTTTAACTACAACAAGCCACCATAAATTGCTTCAAGATCCTTAGTCATAGGATTCAAGCCTAACAGAACCAATCAGGAAACATCAAGATGTTAACAGTCTCTGAAAACATGTCAGCGAAATGAAAAATGATGAATAAACATAAGACTATGACACTCTGTGGGTACAAGAACACTTTCATTGACCATGAAAACTCTTCTTCAGGCAGTGCCAATTTCATAAGAATTGGTGTTTACTTTCTCATTGACTTTCTTATTACTTTCGTTTTGAACTGACATCAAAATAAGAAAGTGGTGTTAGAAGAGCTAATAATGTACATCCCATTCATTGAAACTGTATGTTAATTGCAAAACCATTCACAGCTGTTGTTCTACTTTCTTATCAGCTCTTGAGGTTTTTTGCATGACCACTCTCTCCTCACCCCCTGTGCTCCATTATTGGTTCTGCACCATGTTATGCAGGAGGTCAGACTAGATGACCATAATGATCCATTGTGTCCTTAGAGCCTCTGAGTGACTTCAGTGGGGTCAGGATTTCACTCTATGAATCTGATGCAAGCCTTCACTGCCTGTTCTGTCTGCTTCTCCCACACGGTCTTTGTACCTTCTTCCGTGTTTCTGTTATGCATGGAACACTCTCCTCAAACTAATCCACAAGCCCACTACTCTCTCTTCCTTCACATATTTCCCAAATACTCACCTCTTCCTGATGCCTACAACAAAGGACAGATTAAGTGGCAGTCAAGTACACTTGAGGTGTTCTCTAATCATTACACATGTATGAAATGTATGTAATGTATATGCGTCTCCCATCTTCTTAAATGGCACGTTTCTTGGCACAGACTATGTCTTCTTAAACGTTTGTTTAGCTACTAGCAGAATGGAGCTCTGATCCTAACTGGGGCTTCTGAGTGCAATTCAAATGGTATTGTAAATTTCAAGTTACAATTTTAAATGTGCAGAAATAAGAAAGAAAGAAATGTGATTTTTCTCTTCTGACAGAGGAAACTGCATCAAACCTGGCTCCTATCCATGGTGCATTGGGTTTTCCAATATATTGCACTAATTGAAGCTCTGCCTTAGTTATGGATGTTGACTTTCTAGTCCGTCTTTTCTGGGAAGATGAGCAGGGCTTAGGTTTTATTCTGTCCTTTGTTAGTTCTCTTAAGAAGCTGAAGGTTTGTTTTCTCTGTTTGTGGGATGATTCTGTGTGCGTGTCACAAAAACAGTCAAATTACCAGGATATTAATTAAAACAAAGTTCATCAGAAAAGTGAGAGAAGATCCGGTATAAAATGATATGTATCCTTAATTGGGTAATAGCTATTTTCGATATGTCTCAATTGCGCAATTAAACACTCGAGAAATCAGAAAAAGAAGATGCCCAGATCTCTTGACTTTGGATGTTAGCCCAGCTTGTCAGGCCTCTCTTAGTGTCAGAGTCTGTCTCTCTGGCCTTGGCTACACTGGTGCTTTACAGCACTGCAACTTTCTCGCTCAGGGGTGTGAAAAAACACACCCCTGAGCGCAGCAAGTTACAGCGCTGCAAAGTGCCAGTGTAAACAGTGCCCCAGCAAGCTAATCTCCACAGGGAGGTGGAGTACGTGCAGTGCTGGGAGAACTCTCTCCCAGCGCTGGCGCCGTGACCACACTCGCACTTCCCGCGGCAGCGCTTTGGAGTTTCGAATGTAGCCAAGCCCTGCAACTATGGGTGTCTCACAATGCTTTGCGTCTGTAGCTCCCAACCCGGGCCCCTCACAGACAACACGCAGGTCACACCCTGAGTGTCTGTGTAAAGCTGCAGTCTGCCAGCAACACTCACTCTGGCTTCCACCAGCCTCTTGGTGACTCCCACACTCTCCCTGCCAGTCCCGAATTTCCTCAAAAGCGCCTCCTGGACAGTTCAGATACTAGAAGTCCATTGCCCCTGAAAGGGATCAATATACAAAAGTTTGCTACTTTAATTGGAGTTACCAAACAATTCAGTTTAAACACCAGGCTGGATTCGTTATGATTAAAGAACAAAACAACCTTATTTAACTACATGCTTCAGTGAAAATTTCCACTTATGTTCATAACTTTACATATAGTGTTGCTTTGTACATTTCACCATGATATTAGCCATCAGCAAGTTAATGGTTTTCAAATGATACCTCACAAGGCATATTTTGTACAAAGATTATTATAGTGGTGAGTAGGGTGTGAATATACAGGTGCATTTGGTCACAAGGTGACAGTCTTTATATTCTTGAGTCTTTTGAAGTAAAGGTCATACTGTGCATGTTTGCATGCCAAGCAGGTAAGCATCTCTGCCAAACTCATTGCCACCACCATACATAAGATTATTGTGGCCCTCTTGTTGTGGACTAATACTATTTTCAAAAAATTTCTAACACAGAATAAGCATCTGATGTCCTGGACAAACAAACTTAACCCTGCCTCCTATTATTTCAAAAGAGTCTTTGAACTTGTGAAGGTGCCCTCTATTCATTCACTGCCTTTGCTAGCCTACCTACGTCAGACTAAAGATAGTTTGCATAGTTATGGTCCTTTTCTCTAGGGATCTATGCTTTCCTCTGCTTAAGGGTTAGACCATAAGTTAGTTTCTCTCTTGATCAGTACTTAGAAGTATCACACTTGGTAATTTCATATTTCTCCAGAAATTCAAATATATCTAACATATGAATCCCAGTCTATCACAAGAACATATGCAGAATTATGAAAAGGCTGATTTTCACGCTGCACAGAGGACATGGATCAGAGATGGACAAATACAGGCAGAAGTTGTAGAAGGAATATGAAAAATAAGTGAGATTTAATCCACATGCAAGGATATTTTAGGTTAATATTCAACACAATGTGCTACAGAAAAGAAAAAACATTATTGTGCTTCCACTCCAATATATATGATCACCAGACTTTCCAATGGAACCACACATTTAAGAGCTTTGATCTCTGTGTGAAATATTGAATAGTTGTGAAATGTATGTGTATTCCTGCATGCTATCATGGCAACACAACTAATGTTGTATATGTGTCTGTCTGTTTTAACAGATCTTTGTATGCAGACCTGCCTGTGGGTGGGAATTTTATGTCAATGCTAATGTCAAATGCACAGTTACTGGTTGAAATTCTTCTCTTGGTTACACCTGCGCAAATGTGGATTAACTTCACTGACTTCTTTGGAGTTACTTCTGGATTTACACAGAATTTGGCCCATAATATTTAACTCATATTACCAAATGCATGCTACTTCTATGGGTTTTTTCCATCTAACGTGCTTTGCTGTAGCTATCCAATTCAGCTCATGCTCCTAGATCGTTTTTTACTAAACATAGTATAGATCCTTATAGTCACTGGTGAAAATTTTCAAATTTGGGTACTTAAAGTTAGGCACTTAGATCTGTGTTTAGACACCCAAATAAGTGACCATAGTTCAGCGGTGATAATCACCCTAAATTAGTTATGATGTTGTTCAGTTAGCAATATGATTATCATTTTGGGAAAAATAAAAACAGTGCAGAAACTGCAGAATCAAATGGATATATCCAACGTATTGCACATGTTCAGTGTGGGCAGAAGCACTAATAATATTTGCTTCCATTTTTCATATCTTACTCAGAACTGCTGTAGTCACAAATTACGCAAAGCCCAGTAATAGTATTTAATTAGTGCATATTGGTTATAGCATTTTGTGACAAGTGGCATGCTTCTCAGTTAGGAAAAATACACTCCTTGGTGAAAATGTCATTGATATGGTTTTCCCTACAAGAGACAAAGAAATGTCCCAAATGTTCTTCATACAGCAGTTTTCATGCAATTGCGTTCTCTAACGTGTGGTGTTCTAAAACAGTCGTTCTCAGCTAGGGGTATGTATATCCCTGGGGGCATGCAGAGGTCTTCCAGGGGGTACTCAACTCATCTGGATCAGTGTTTCACAGCTTGCGGTTTGTAGCCTCCAGAGTGGTCATGGGATGGGTTTAGGGGGGATCGCTAGTGCAGGGCGAGCATTAGGGGCAGGAAACAGGACAGTTGGTTGGGGCTGCAAACAGCTTCATGAGGCCACCTAAGTTAAATGCTTCAGCCCCACCACCTGGGGCTTGGGCTTCAGACAAGGTTCACAAGTGGAAAAACAAGTTCAAGTAGCGGACTGATGCACGTACAATATTTATATTCCAATCAATTTATTTTATAATTATATGGTAAAAATAAGAAAGGAAGCAATTTGTCAGTAATAGTTTGCTGTGACACTTGCTTACAAAATCAGACATAAAAATACAAATAGTTTTTAAGTGAGGTGAAACTTGGGGGTACTCAAGGCAAATCAGCCTCCTGAAAGGTTGAAAACCACTGTTCTAAAACAATTACATAAAAGAGAGAATACATCTGACCTGCATTCGTAATTTGAAATCTCTTGGATTACTTATTAAATGAAGATTATTGCATCCATTAGATCGGTCATATGATTGCTGAAAGTTATGCATATGGGTGAGTTGGATTTATTGGTTAATGGACTCAAAGTCCCTAACAGAATTTCACAAACCTATGTTATGTCCCTGAGTTCTGGATTTTGGACTGTACCTTTTGTATTAGCTGGAAGTTTTTATTTAAATTCCCACATAGGAAGAGATATTCCTGTTAACTATCCATCTGAGGAATCCTTTGTGTATTATTTATCCCAGTCAGTACATTAAGTATCCAGTGCTTATGAAATACTCCCCAAATAGCATAGAATAATCCATACAGTCAAAGGCACATGATTTTGGGTGCTTGGATTCTGACTTACATGATTGTTGTGCAACTAAGATCTCAACCATTAACTTTACAATAGTAGTTTTTTGGATAAATATTCATCTGAAGGGTATCATTTAATATGCAGGACTGGCTCTATGTGTTCAATAAGACATTTAGCAAGTGTCTGTAGAAAATCTACAAAAGACCCTGGAAAATCCCACAAGCCACATTGTGTAGATCCAATATCTTTTTTAGCTGATAACACTTTTATTTTAACTCCATGTCACCATACTAAATTTCATATTAGTTTATTCATTTGTTTATTTTTGTGCTGAGGGGAACATACTGCGTGTAGTGTAGGGTGATTTGAACTTTAAATTCCTCTGTTTAAATGGTTCAGACAGTAGTGCTATTGAAACTTCTTAGAGTAGAGTGCCTCCAGTTAAAATGCGTCCTGAAATGGAGATCACTTATTCTGCATTGTTCTGAAAAGTATGCTGTGAACCAATTAGAGAGTGGGGGGTTTTAATTGAGAGAAAGGAGTTGATCAAGAAAACGAACACTGGCAAACATAGAAACCAGTGATCTTAAAATTACCGAATAACTGAATGAACCTTCGTCCTTAATATTGCCTAGACCGGAACAAAGACTGTCACTGCATCTAAGGAAGAACAAGTAAAGTTTTAGACAAATAGAAAGCTAGTAGCATTCTGGGTGAAGGGAGATTGAAAAGAGGAAATGAATTTAGCCTAGTTACGGTAGTGAGCATTATTTTCTTTTGCTACTAAATTTCTTTGCTGTCTTTTGAAAAAGGTAGTGATTGAAATGAATGTATTTATTAATTTCATTCTTGTTTCAGTCATTTTTCTCCAGTGACCTCAAATGGATCCTTTTACAGTCTGAAAAGAAAACTGAGGCTGATTCTCCTCTCAGTTGCAGTCCTTCATACCTTGTGTAACCTCACTGGTGTGAAATAGCTCTCAAATTACACCAGTGTAACTGAGAAGCGCATCAGGCCCAACACACTTAAACTCAGTGGCAGATTTAGAGTTAGTGGGGTCCTGTGCTTAGCTTCATTTTTGGGGCCCCTCCCTGGGACGCAGCCAAGAAAAAGAACATTCTCTCTTATTTCTGCCCCCCACGCCTGTTTTTCATTCTTTTTTCTTCATCCTCTTTCTATAAGTAATAGGAAGTAAATGAAAATAAAGTGAGGTACCTTGATTGTTTTTGTAGTCTAACTTGTTTTTCCACAGACCACTTGAGAATCACTGAGGGCCTTGGCGGGCCACTTAATGATCTTTCCAAATATTATTTTACCATTAGCTAACTATTGTAAAGTGATTTGGATAAGAGCGCTTTATAAAAAAAGAAAAAAAAGTAAAAAAACATTGGAGTGCGGGGTCTGGCCACGGCTTGGTGCAGGAGGGGGATCAAGGCTGTGGGTGCATGGTCTGGGAGGAAG
The DNA here is from genome assembly GCF_025201925.1 of Gopherus flavomarginatus. Classification (NCBI taxonomy): domain Eukaryota; kingdom Metazoa; phylum Chordata; order Testudines; family Testudinidae; genus Gopherus; species Gopherus flavomarginatus. The sequence continues at coordinate 212,844,397 of NC_066617.1, read as the reverse complement.
TTAGGGTGCAGGAGCAGGCTGGGGGTTGTGGAGGGGTGCAGGAGTCAGGGCATGGTGTGGGGGGGGCTGAGTATGTGTGGGGGGTGCAGGAGGCAGGGAGGGCAGAGGGATGGGTGTGGGGGGGTGCAGGAGGCAGGGAGGGCAGGGGGATGGAGGTGTGTGTGAGGGGGTTACAGGAGTCAGTGAGGGCAGGGAGCTAGGGGTGCAGGAGCAGGTTGGGGTGCAGGGCTGGCCAGGAGTTACGGTGCGGAAGGGGGCTCAAGACTGGGGCAGGGGTTGGGTGTGGAGCACTTACCTGGGGCAGCTCCTATTTGGTGCGAGGAGTACAGGTGGGAATGTGGGGAGAGGTGTGCAGGAGCTCCCATTTGGTGCTCAGGATTGGGGATGGGGATGTGGAGGGGTGCAGGAGTCAGGGAGGGCAGGGGCAGGGACGTGTGAGGGGGTGCAGGAATCAGAGCTGGGGTACAGGGTCTGGGAGGGAGTTAGGGTGCAAGAGCGGGCTGGGGGTTGGAATGCAGGGTCTGGCCAGGAGTTAGGATGCAGGAGGGGGCTCAGGGTTGAAGCAGGAGGTTGCGCTGTGGAGCGCTTACCTGGGACGGCTCTCATTTGCTGCGAGGGGTGCAGGTGGGAATGTGGGGAGGGTGCAGAAATCCAGGCATGGAGCATTGGATATGTGTGTGGGGTGCAGGAATCAGGGAGGGCAGGGGATTAGGGATGTGAGAAGGGGGTGCAGGAGGGAGGGCAGGGGGCTGGGGTGGGATGTGAGGCCCCATGTTTGCTCTGCCCTGCCCCGATTCCATCCCCTTCCCCAAGGGCCTGCCCCCGCCTCTTCTCTGCCTCCTCCCCTAAGCGCGCTGTGATGGGGCAAGCTCTGGGGGCGGGGGGGAAAGGGTGGGAACGCCGCATGTTCTGAGGAGGTGGGAGGAGCTTGGCTGCTGGTGGGGGCGGAGTCTGCAGCAGGAGCCCCAGGAGCCCTCAGGACCAAGCTTCTGCCCCCGCAGCTGCCCGGCCCTGGGGCCCCGTATTGTTTGGGGAGGGGGGCTGTGCCAGGGCGCCCTGTGTTTTACCGTAAATGTGCCTCTGCTTAAACTTATATTTGTGGTACCTAACAAATCTCCATTAAAAGGGAAATGGGACTGGAGAGAGAGGAAGAGAGAGTTTCTCCCTGAGGATATGGTGGAAATGTGTTCCAGCTCATATTGGCACATCCACATTTACTTGGCAAAGATTTCTGCTAGACTAATGAGCGATGAGTTTAAGGTGACCATTGCCAGATTTAATTTCTCAATTGTGTGTGGAAATAATTAGATTCTCCCTCATTGAAGCAGTAAAAGTAATCACAGCAATAGCATATTGTTATAGTAGAACTTTAATGTAATAAAGATTTATTGATATTTGCCTTACTTTACTAGTAACTGATATGTCTTAGAAGAATAAAAAAAAAAAGAAAAAGATGCACACCTTAAGGTCAGGGAAAAACTGCAGAGACAGCTCCCTAAAAAATTGTTTTTTTTTCCTTCTATTATTCATTCAGACTCAGCCAGGCTACTGCTATAATGAGTTAGTAGCTAATTTTAAGTAGAATATGTGAATTGCCATAGTACTTTAAGAAGTAATAGCCTGCAGTGTTTGTTTTTAACTGGTCTCTTTGTTGCCTATAGTAAACAGGTGAACAGACAAAGAGGTTGACAGGTGAAAGAATTTATCTTTGTGTATTTAAAAAAAAACAAAACTGGCCTTAATTTTCAAAAGTGACTATTGATTTTGGGTGTCTTAATTTTTAGGTGCCCAGTTTGGGAAACCTTAAAAGGGCCTGATTTGGGAGGGTGGGTGCTCAGCATTTTCTGAAAACCTCGCTTCTTTAAGTTCCTCAAGTTTGGCACCTAAAATCATTAATACTCTCTGAAAATTTACATCCATAAGCATATGCCCCTCCCCCCCAATACAGTAGTTTAACTTCTTGCCTTGCCGTAACATTTAAAAAAAGATTTCCAGTGATGTAAGCTCACAGTCACAGTGGTTGCACAGAAGCTAGGCTGAGAATAATCTGACATGGCGACGTACTGCAATAGGCCATTGCACTGCCATTGGAAAGAAAGAGATTCACGACTGAGACAAGACTTTGCTTCTCAACCTGTTACAGTGGTGGCCAAACTGGCTCACGAGCCACGTGTGGCTCTTTTACCATTAAAGTGCAGCTTCCAAGCCCCCCACGTGCCCACCCTTCTCGTCCTACCAGACTGGGTGGGGAAGAGCTCAGGACCTCTACCTTGCAGTGAGGTAGGGGCTTCTTTCCAGCAGGAGGGAGCCTTGGGGCTTCAGACCTGCAGGGCGCACTTGCTGGGGCTCAAGGCTCCAGCAGGAGTGGGGCTGAAGCCCTGAGCCCTGGCTCCTGGCAGGTGTGCCCAAGCTCTCGAACTTCTGAAGATTGTCATATGTGGCTCGGCAGGCCAGTAAGTTTGGCCACCCCTGGCATATTAGCCATGAAGCAAGGCACTTGCAATGCCTGCTCTTTCAGGTTAAAGGTCTTTAACTTCAGATAGCTGGTCGCCAGGCTTACGGTTGTTCCTGATGTAAGTAACCTTGAAAACACTGGGTGAAATTCTGGCTCCATTCATGTCAATGGGAAAACTCCTATTGATTTCAATAGGGTCAGGATTTCCGCCAATAATTCTGGATCTGATCATATGGTTTCAGACTTATTCTTTGCCTGGTGCTGTGATATTGGAGCTAGAAATATAGTTACCTCTCCCCTCCACTGTTCCTCAAACTTTTGCAGTGTGCTACCTGCTAATAGTCCACCAGGATGCTGCTGTCTGTTCTTGCTGTGACTGCATTTTCTCGTGGTCCTCTGTGTATATCATTTGGGAAGTGCTTTGGGTCTCTTGGGGTGAAAAGTGCTGTCTGTATGTAAAATAATAATTATTCCTTCTGGTTATGGCATAACTCTTGATGCTTTGATGCACCAGCAACTCTGAAGGTCAGATATTAAAGGAATGTCCACAACATATACTGATTTTACAGTCTAATACAAATTTCAGATAAAATGAATACTTCCGTATGGAGCTACACATAGTCTACTTACATGAACCTCATCACAATAACATCTGAGTACTTTGCAGTCATTAATGAATTTTTATCATCACAACAGTCCTGTGAGGTAGGAAAGTATTACCTCCATTTTACAGACAGGGAGCAGAAGCACAAAGGGCACGAAGCAGGGGCGACTCTAGGTATTTTGCCCCCCCAAGCACAGCAGGCAGGCTGCCTTCGGCGGCACACCTGCCAGAGGTTGCCGAAGCCGCAGCACCAGCGGACCCTCCACAGGCAAGCCGGCGAAGGCAATCTGCCTGCTGCCCTCATGGCGACCGGCAGAACGCTGCCCATGGCTTGCTGCCCCAGGCATGCTCTTGGCGTGCTGGTGCCTGGAGCCGCCCCTGGCACGAAGCAATTTGCCCATACTCTCACAGGGAGTCTGTGGCTAAGCCAGGATTGAACTCAGATCTCGAGTCTGAAACTTATGCCCTATGTACTAGATCATTCTTCCTACCCTATGAGCTAAAAGGCCTGATTAATTTTATTGTACTTGCAAACAGAAGTCCAGAAAAAGCTATCTGCAAGCCAAATACAGTGTTACTTGACAGCTGTATATTTTCTAAGCAGCTGTATTTTTTAGCAATTAGACTTGGTTTATGTTCTGCAGTCTGATGTTAATTTCTCTTCCTCTTATCTAGTTTTACTGTTTAGTGCACAATGTACTCCTCTGGCCGTAGACACATATGTGGTTTACATATGATGACAGCTTTGGCTGATATTATTGCTATTTCTTCTGAAATTAAGGCAATGACGGGACTCATTTAGGGCCTCCAGTAGCACTACTAAAATCAGCTGGAATACAGTTGTCTTGTAGTGTCTTCAAATGGATGGAGCTTGATTTCAGGTTACCATGGAAACCCCTGTGGAGGCTGTACAAGTTGTCTTGCCTTGTTTATCCTGATTTAATAACAAGTGGACTTCTACAGCTTGAGACAATAAACAAGACATGTTCTTGGCAGGCTCATTAGAGCAGCTAATGCACCACTAATTTCTAAACTTGGCACCCCCCAAAAAGTGGCATATAGAAAAATATGGTCCAAATTGTGGTCTCTGTTGTGGCTTTTGTACTCTCAGCTATGTTTAGTGGGGGTAGAGGATGCAGTGGTGCGCTGCTCCAGCAGCAGGTGCTGGAGGTGTTCTGTTTGTGGCGGAGAGAAGTAGAGTGAATCGCTGCAAGGGTGGTGGGGGGAAACACTGATGCAGCAATTACTATCCTCCTGGAAAAGGTGCAGCATGTGATCCCCACAGTGCTGGCCACCAGCCACTACAGGGTGCAATAGGAAGCAAGCCTAGTGCCTTAGTCACGGGAGTGCTTCCACTGAAGTCTATGAGGCTGTTTGTGTGCAAGGAAGATGCTACTCAGCATGAGTAAGGCTTGGAGAATCAGACTCTGAAACAGTGTGTTCCATTTCCCTATTCTGCACCCTGTCTTGTTGGCAAGTTCAAGGAAGCATTTGAGACATAAGCCTAAAAAAATACACAGGGCCAATTTCACAGTTTTCTCCAAAATGGGCTCTCTCGAGTGTGAACCACACAGTTAAGTGAGGAGCTGGAGGTAAGGCACAAAAGTTGTTCCCCATTCCTCAGGTGGTTTCTCGTGCATGCACCTATGCACAGCCCCTGGCTTGAATTTGGCTCTTAAGAAATAGATGAGTGAAGGTAAGAGAGAGAGAGAGAGGGAGGGAGAGCGCGCAAGCGGGATGAGCACTGACGCAGTGAATGGTTTGAGAAATAGAACAATTTAAGGTAAAGTGAGAAGCATTGGAAGAAGAAGATCTCATTTTATGACACCTATCTCTCATTCTCAGTGTGCAGAGTAGTAAAATAGAAATAAATGAGCTCTCCAATTTTCAGTGCAGGATATTAGAAAAAAATGAGAAATTCAAGTTACAGAAAAGATAGTGGGAAATTTTTCAATCCCTTTTTATCCCCATAATTAAAAAAAAGTGTGCCTTCTAATATTGTAGAGTGTTTAAGGCAGAATTACATAATGCTCTTGTCTAATGCATCCCAGATTTGCACCGGGAGCTGACCTAAGGAGCTGGGTTTAACATTTTGCTGTCTTCTCCCTGACTTATATTTTAGAAGGGGATTGCTTTTCTTTTCTTTACAGGTCCATTGCACATTGTGAAAAGAAACCATGTCTCTTTAAACTGTCTGAAATTAACACTGAGGCTGTATTCACTTTTGCCGCTTTCCTCTGCATATTGGGAAAAAGCTAGAGAAGCCCATTTGGTTTCTAACTATACTGTGGGTGGTGGGGCTGCTATAAAGTAGAGTGTGGGAAGAGAGGGGCAGGCTGCAGAGGGAGAATTCGTTTCCTCTCCATGCACAGACATGGGGCCCTAAGCTGAGAATGTATAGCTCTATAGCAGTGGTCCCCAACCTTTCAGTGTGGGCGGGTGCTGGACGACTAGCCGCCGAAATGCCACTGAGGAGCACAGCCACTGGACAAGCAGCCCCCAAAATGCCGCCGACAAGTGGCAATGCCAAGAAGCGTTGCCGCTGAAATGCTGCCGAGAAGCAGCGTCATCAAGAGGCGTTGCCGCCAAGAAGCAGCAGCGTTTCGGCGGCGACGCTTCTTGGCATTGCCACTTGTTGGCGGCATTTTGGTAGCTGCTTGTCCATTGGCTGCACTTCTCTGTGGTGGGGTGCAGTAGGCAGGCACACATAGGTGCCCTGGTGGGCACCATGGCGCCCACGGGCACCGCGTTGGGGACCACTGCTCTATAGTATATGTCAAGGGAGGGGAAAAGATAAAGAAATGGGCAAAAGAGGAGATGAAGTGCAAATGGGGGGGGGTCTATTTTTGATCCATTCAGGAAGGCAATCGTCCACCAATCTGCTGCTTGAAGTTGTAGCATATTCCCTTTTATTTCCTATGTTGTGGTTATATGCAAAGGCACAATGAAGGGGGAGGGAAAGGCAGAGTGCCCAGATCCCCCACCCTTGGCCATAGACACTATGTATTCCGGTGCACTCTGCACCCTGAGCTCTGCATCTGAGGGTGCCCTTTGCTCCCTGAGCTTCTGAGATACAAGCCCAGAGTGGGGCAAACATGGGACTATAAAGGGATGGGACCAGGGAAACCTCCTCCCCAACAGGCCGCTGCCTGGGGGTCCCAGTGCCAGTGCCCAGTAGTAGTGCTAGGCCTGAACTGGGCGGCGGGGGGGAGTGCTTCCTCTGAATTGGCAAGTGCCAGGCCTGGGTGGGAGTGCTCAACAGTGAATCAGTGCAGTGGGGAGTTCAGGGCTTGGAGCCAGGGCAGAGCCAGAGCCAGGTGATGCTGGGAGCTAAACAGCAGGTCCTCCTGTATAGCGGTGCCCCCCACAGGCAGCAGGAGCTGGACACAAGTAGTGGAGAGGTGAGAATGGCGCAGCCTCTGTGGGGAGTCAACTTCTGCTCCCCTGGGACTCCTCACGCTGCCCCTAATGTCTCCTAGTTTTCCCCCACTGCACGCCAGCACACTATCCCCCACCTTTGCCTCCCCATGTCTCTCTCTGCCCCTCCCCACCTGCAGCCTTCTCTGTCTTCTGAGACTCAGCTCCCTTGGGGCACTGTACACCTTTTTGTGGTGACTTCTGCTACTTGGCAGATAACCTGAATTCCCTCCTTAGGAAACCTCAGGTTGCACCCCTGTTTACATGACATGAAGGATCTTCACCCCAACTTCAAGAGAGAGCTTAAACCAGTCATCTCTGCTCACTCTCTCATTAGGTGTTAAATGTTTGTAAACTTGAAATTCTTGGCATTGTGTCTGTTCCACCGGTGAGCTCTCTGCCCATCGTCAGCGAGCCAGCCCTGACCCAGAGGGTCTCTGGCCCTTGCCCAGTTTCTGCCAGCTGTCTGACTGAGGCATGCTGCAGGACTGGGGAGTGGAAGGAGAAGGTGGGATGGGATTGTCTGACTAACTTGAAAAAGAGAATGTGGAAGCAGTATGGAACTTCTTAGAGGTGTTTGGCTCACCTCTAGGTGACAACGGCAGGGCTACCCAAACCCAAAAGGAAAGGATGCAACCTGGTAGTCCAGCACCAATAATATAAAGGACTCTTGGCAACCGCTGCTACTTGAATGTCCAGAAACTGCTGAGCATCCAAAAATCCCTCACTTGTGAATCTCAGTAACCAAAGATGGGCATAGCTCCATGCAATCATGTCAGCTACCAGGGGTGCCACCAGAATTTTCTTGAGGAGGAGGCCTAAAGCTTTCTATCCTCTGTCCTGCACTCAGCCACAAGCTCTCTCCCCTGCACTCAGCCACAAGCTCCTAGCCTCAAACACTCCCTCCTCTGCTTTTCCCCACACTCAGCCCTGAGCTGTCCACCTACTACTCCCCATATCCACTCCTGAGCGCTCACACTACCTTTATATCCAGACTCTCACTCTCCTCTGCACCCAGCTGTGCACACACTTTCCCTCCCCCCACTGCCACCCACCCAGCTCCAAGCTTTCCCCATTGCACCCAGCCCCAGGATCTCCCCATCCCACACCCAACCCCATGCTCTTCCCCCACATCACATCTGAGCTCTCCTCTCTGTCCCCACTCCACAACTAGTCCTGAGCTGTTACTCAGAGAGGTGGTCAGGCTGAAGAGCACTATCCCCACCACCAAGATTGGATGTTTTTCTGAAAGATCTGCTCTAGGAATTATTTTGGTGACATTCTGTGGCCTGTGCTATACAGGAGATAAAGCTAGATGATCCAAATGGTACCTTCTGGCCTTTGAATCCAGGAATAACCAGGGGCCAGGCAGTTCTGGGAGCCCCAGACTGCATCCTATTTCTGCTTCCCCATGAAGCACCAAAAGCTCAAAACTAGTCACCCCACCCTCCTGTGACTGGGGGTTCCCAGTGTCCCCTGCTCAGCTTGTCCCTGGGGACTGGGGATGCCCAGTGCCCATGGGCACCAGATGAACTGCAAAGATTTTTTGGTGGGAGGAGGGAGGCAGGTGCATGGGGTCACAGTGTCACCCAAATTTCACCCAGTAACTCCCCTTCTTCCTGTCCTGTTGGAGAGGCAGCCAGGTCAAATCTGAATGGTGTTGTGACCTTGCGCACGGAGTTGTAGCGCTGTCTGGCTACCCCTCTGTTATGATGAAGGGGCAGCCAGGCCAAATCTCCAGCTCTGGTCAGGGGCCAAGCGGGGGCCTCTTCCACTCTTGGGGAGCCCCTGGCTGCTGCTATAAACTCTGCTGTTTATCCAACTTTTTCCCATGCCCTATTGGCATTGCCTTGGCTTTATGTGAATTTTGTCTCAGCCAGCTAGCTCTCATCTATGTCACTGTTTCCATGAAACATGGATGCAGGGCAGCCCATACTGCCTCATGAAACCATCTAATGGACTCAAATATACATTGACACATGCTTTAAAAATAGTGAAACTTATATATGTAACTTGTAAGACTGTAACGCAAAGGCATAACATTAAACGAGATTAAATGAGTTACAGTTCCTCAGCAACACTTACCCATCTTCTCTACTGAACAGAAGGTTAATATTTGTTCCCCCATATTGATTTGATGCTGTCACACAATTAGCCCACAAAATTACAGCAGCCAACCCACTCTAACTATAATTCTTCCTAACTAGCCATTGCTTTTATCTTACAGATACCACATAACCACATAGAAAGTCCTAATATTTCAAGTCTTTGTAGGCATAAATGTGTAACTATTACAACTTTTAGATACATGATGGCTGCACAGTACTTCAAATACCAAGGCCAAAGTGTTTGAGTACTATGATGTCACAGAGTAACGTAAGAACACAGCACACATTTTTTTTCTTCTCAGAACTATGACTACAGGATAAATCTCCAAAAAAAGAATTATTGATACTTTTTTTTTATTTTTTTAATGTCATCGTGTGTAGGTTAATTCCCTCTTCCTTTCATGAATGTAAAAAATCCACTTCTGATAACCCAGAAGCCATTATCAATTTAACTGAACAGCTCTCTCCCTTGATACAAAAAATATTTACACAGAGGAAGATTCAGTTTGTTTCCAACTCTACACTGTATTTTCTGTATCTCTGTTGGGGAGAAAGAAAGCGTTTGGCTTTTTTAAAATATGGAGCTCCTAATAAAACGCTTTTTAAGCGTTTTTAAAATATGGAGCTCCTAATAAAATGAAAATGTTCTTTGGAATCTCTGACATGCAGAAATGCTGTGCATGGTTTATAAAAAAAAATCAAATGTTGCGAGAAACAGAGAGGTCTGGAAGATGTTTGTTGCTCTGGCATATGTCTTAGTTTGAAAAATTTTAAGTATTAATAGAAAGAGAATGGAAGAATTAACTGCACCCTGTGATCTGCTAGTAATCCAACAATTCTTATGGAAGAAAGAAATTGTAGTAATCTCATATTTCATATATACAACAACAGAGCATTTTACCTTTCTCAGTTTCTGAGAATGATTGATTTTTTTTCCTTATGAATATTTTTCCTACCTATGTAATAAAGGATCATCTGCACAAGAGCTATAGGGATTACTCCATTTTGTCTTCAGAACAAATGCAAACACACAGTTATGCTGTCCACAGCCTGAATGATATATGATCTGGCCTTCTGAGGTAGGGGGTGTGTGTGTGTGTGTGTGTGTGTGTGTGTGTGTGTAAAAGCAGTGTTTTTTAAATCACATCTCTAAGGAGTATGATCGGCATGAATATTAAATTACTGTTCCTTACTGCAGGGTATCTTATTGGAAAGCTAAGACTGTCTTTCCGATACAAAGCTGTATGCCAAATTGGCCTAAGGAACAATGGATAATCTGGTTTGACAAACTCGTGATTGTTTTTTACCATCTTGGTTCATGTTCTTAAAAGAAAGAGGATTGCTATCCTATTGGTTTTTCTGTGTCTCTGATCTCCATCATGTGCTTTCATAATTAGATCATCTGGAAGAGAAAATAATTGATCTTGCAAAGCATCCACATTCAGCCAATTCGATTGCCATGGCCAAAACCTGCTGCATTAAAATAAATCCCTACATCAAATATAACTGTTTACTTCTGACTATGGACGGGAGGTAGTGGCCGGGAGTGAGACAGAGATTTGATGGGAGAGAGAAGAAATAGGAAAGTCTGCTTTCCTGAGATGTCATTCTATATATCATTATCATATATTATTTGTAGCACCTAGTGGCTACAGCCAACACTGGGGACCTGTCTCTTTAGGCACTGTTCAAACACATAGAAGGAAACAGTACCTGCACTGAATAGCTGATATTTTGTTGTCTAAACTCTTAATAAGTTTTTAAAACCTTGGAGAATGAAGCTTGAGTCTTTGGGATTTTCTTTCTCCCAGTGTTTTTTACACAGAGCACTCAATGTTAAGCAGATGATTCTGTAGTGAAAATGCATTTCACATTTAATAGAGTCCTAAAGCTTGCGGGCCTTTTCAAGGCTTCTAGAAACAGTATGGAAGATTCTGACCACACAGTTTTGTTGTTTTTTAAAAAAGCTCTTCTTGTTCTGTATAGGTCTTATACTTTAAAATGATGGTGTCTCTTTTTCCTGTAGGTATGTCAGCAGCAAAAGTGCTGGCTGAATCTGGGCTTAATGTTGTGGTTCTAGAGGCCCGTGACAGAGTTGGAGGAAGGACTTTCACGGTTAGGGTAAGTGCTTTTTGACAGCAGTAACACTTGATTTTGTGGGTGCATAGTGTCACTTCTGCCATTGCCAAGAAATGGGTTAAGGATGGGAAGAGGTTCTGAATAATGTGGATCTTTAAAATGGGTATAAATGTAGAGGTTGCTTATTAAAAACTATATCCCATTTTAATTACGTGTTATGTACAGTGGTTGCCAATGTGCTTAACATATATCAGACACTGAATTTGAAAATACTCCCTTCCTCCTTCACATACAAGTTAGACTTCTGTCCATTGCAGAGGAGAGTCCAAATCATTATTCCTTTATATACATGTGCCAGTGGAAGGAAGTTGCCAGGCCAATACAGTAATAGCTAGTTCTCACTGGGTATTGTTATGATGTCAGAAAATACAGGGTTGCTATAGATGCTGTACACAGCCAGGATCATATTGTAGAAAGATGTATGTTTGGAAGAACCAAAGGTGGTGTTTTAGGGCAAATGGGCACTCTTTCTACATGAGTACAATCCACTAGAAGATGTAAACTTTCACAGATCTGTGACAAGAATCAGTCAAGGCTCTTGAATATTAATGTGACATAAGGCTCTTCATTAAAGCTCAGAGCTTTCTTTTAATGCCATTTCCCAGTAAGGCTGTCTGGAACAAAACTATTATAGAAACGTACTCTACTTTGTTTCCCAACTACACTGGTTGCCATTAACAAAATAAGCGTTTACCTGAGATACCACACTGCAATATACAAAAATTGCAGCTATTTCTCAATCTAAATATAGAGAGGTGCTTAATTATGTCAGACACTGCTGTGTGGTAACTGGGGATAAATATTAGTATTCAATAGCAACCATTGTACTAGAAACCCCAGCACATAAACTACATCCTTCTATGACATTAAAAATACTTCATTTAAAACACTTGCTATAAACAAAATCAAACAGAATTATTGCCTTGGGAAATCGCCTGCTAACAATAGTATGTGTCTCTTACTTTTTGCTTTTTTCCCAAGTGTATCTGATGATGTGCAAAGTTCAGCCTGCAGCTCCTTCACTGCCAGGCACTAATGCAGCAGTGTTACATGTTCACACTGTATTATAGCCCAGTCAGGGGTGAAAGTAATTTAAAGGACTTGCCGGTACTCCAGAGTCCTGCGAAGGGGAGGGGCCTCAACCGGAAGAGGCGTGACCTCTATCGGAAGAGGTGTGGGCCTTTAAATCCTGGGACTTTTAAATCAGGATTTAAAGGGCTCAGGAATTCAGTTGAAGCTAAGGGTTGGGCCCTTTAAATCACCCCAGAGCTGGCAGCTGGGAGCCCTGGGGTTTGGGCAGGGGTGAAAGTAATTTACATTTCTTACCCATATGGTCCAATCGCAAGCAACCCACCTCTCCTACGTACTTCATGGATCCCTCCCATTGCATGACATAGAGAAAATAAAGTTACTATTACTACTACCAGTACTGTCTGTAATAAAACTTTACTATTGGAATAAGCCTGAAAAAGTGAAAACTCACTGTCACATTTTTCTCCGTGTCTTCCCTCCTCCTCCAGCCAGGCTGCGGACACCAGGCTCCGTGCTTTCTCCCTGCCTGGCACTGAGCAACAGCTGCAGAGGCTTCCCTCTAGCTTGCAGCAGGGAGCAGGGAGACTGGCTGAGGGAGGAAGAAGTCTGCCTCCTGCAGAAGAACAGTTTAAACTCAGCTGTTCCCTGTGCGGTTCAGTAACATTTCAAAGAGGATCTGCAAGCAGTTTGGACATCATAACCATGCTCCTCTGCTGGGGAGGGAATGGGATAGATTTGAACTTGGAAATGGTTCCTGATTTTGATTGTGTCTTTTGTGTATAGGAGATCCCCTCATCCCGGGGGCAGAAAAGAACTGCCCCTGCCATGGTCACACACACCCTCCTCCACCCCCCCAACAGCAACTGGGAGTGAAATTAACAAGGATGCCAGAAACGTCTTCTAACCCTGGGGGCTGAACTGCACAGGGAACAGCTGAGTTTAAACTGTTCTTATGCAGGCAGCAGCAGCAGGCATCTCAGCCAGTGTCCCTACTGCAAGCTAAAGCCTAGAGGAGAACCGCTGCCTGGGCGGAAGTGGGGGCGGGGAGGGGAATGCAGAACCTTGTCTGCAGCCTGGCTGGAGGAGGGAGAAGGAGGAGATAAGAAACCAATGTAACAGTGAGTTTTCCCCTTCCACCTGCTTTTAGCTCTGGATTTAAGCTGTGCAGCCAAATGCTTGTATTTGTTGTGTATATTAGTATTGGAGAGAGATCCCCTCATCCCTGGAGGCAGACACTCCCCCCAGCTACTGTGAGTGAAATTAACAAGGATGCCAGAAACCACTCCTAACCACGAGGGCTGAACCACTCAGAGAACAGCTGAGTTTAAACTATTCTTACGCAGGGGGCAGGCTTCTCCCTCCCTCAGCCAGTCTCCTTTTCTTACCAGTCCTCCGTACCGGCCCGTACCGGCTTACTTTCACCTCTGAGCCCAGTCCTGTGGTGCTGGAGAAGGGATTATTGTTTTCAAATACTCCCGATGAGGTGCTCAGATACAACAGAGCTTGAGGCCGTGTAAGTATCTAGATAGAGACGGCAAGCTTTGCTAACAGATCGATTTTCAGATTGTAAGTATTAATAGAGGAAACCTTCTGCAAGGATTGGGGGAGCCTCTTTTTCAGTACAGAAACACAGTACAATATGGATTCTGAAAAGGTAGGGATAGGTTATTTTTTTTATGGCCATTTATTTAGATTTTAACATGGCATCTCATATGCTAAGAACCTCAAATGATTAAAAAGACAATAGGGAAAACTATACTGAAATACTGAAAATAATAATTATCAAACTGTCATGACAGCATTACCATGAGCTCACAGTTCGTCACTGTGTAATAGTCCTCTATGTCTCTCATAATCCTCATCATCAGAACTATGTGCTTGATTCTACTCATTGACATTTGGGCACGACTGTGTTAAGGCCTGGAGAATTCTAATTTGCAGTGTTTGACACTCACTTTGCACCAGTTTTGCACAAGTGTAAATAACTACATAATGTGGACTGCAGTGGAGAATCAGGCACTAACTTTCTTTGCTGTGGCAGGAAATGAACAGTGAGACAATAGGGCCTCTTGAATTCTGTTGTTAAAGGACTCGATCCTGCACCTGCTTGAGTCATTGGAGTTTTGTCGTTGACAACAATGGGTGTAGGACAGAGGTCATTGTAGAGATTTTGAAATATCTAAGGCCACCTTCCAGTTCCTAGAGCTTTCTGTTGCAGGCCATCCTCTAGCCTTTCTAATTCTTGCAATTTTTCTTTTGACAGAACAAACAAGTTATCTATGTAGACGTTGGTGGCGCATATATAGGACCTACACAAAACCGAATCCTCCGATTGGCCAAGGAACTGGGTATAGAGACGTATAAAGTCAATGTAGCAGAACGTTTTATCCATTATGTGAAGGTAAGATTTAAATCTTCTTTTCTGCACGCAGCTAATGAGAATGTTAAACTTTGAAAAGTACTGGCATTTGTGAAAAGAGCCCTGTCTAAAGTGCCTCTTTGGTAGTTCGGTATGCATTTATCTGTAGTAGATATTGCTTTTCCATTTTGATTTATTGGCAATTGAAACAAAGATTTTCTTTTTAAGTGTAAAAATGTAATAAGAAAAGCAAAAAAGGAGTTTGAAGAACAGCTAGCCAAAAACTCCAAAGTAATAACAAAATGTTTAAGTACATCAGAAGCAGGAAGCCTGCTAAACAACTAGTGGGGCCCCTGGAAGATCCAGATACAAAAGGAGCGCTTAAAGACAATAAAGTCATTGTGGAGAAACTAAATGAATTCTTTGCTTCAGTTTTCACAGCTGAGGATGTTAGGGAGATTCCCAAACCTGAGCCATCCTTTGTAGGTGACAAATCTGAAAAATTGTCACAGATTGAGGTGTCACTAGAGGAGGTTTTGGAATTTAATTAATAAACTTAACAGTAACAAGTCACTGGGACCAGATGGCATTCACCCAAGAGTTCTGAAAGAACTCAAATGTGAAATTGTGGAACTAACGACTATGGTACTTTAAATCAGCTTTGGTACCCAGTGACTAGAAGATAGCTAATGTAATGCCAATATTTAAAAAGGGCTCTAGAGGTGATCCCAGAAATTACAGACCAGTAAGTCTAACGTCAGTACTGGGCAAATTAGTTGAAATAATAATAAAGAATAAAATTGTCAGACACGTTGAAGAAAATAAATTGCTGGGCAAAAGTCAACATGGTTTCTGTAAAGGGAAACCATGTCTTACTAATCTATTAGAGTTCTTTGAAGGGGTCAGCAAACATGGACAAGGGGATCCAGTGGACAAAGTGTACTTAGATTTTCAGAAAACCTTTAACAAGGTCCCTCACCAAAGGCTCTTACGTAAATTAAGTTGTCATGGGATAAGAGGGAAGATCCTTTCACGGATTGAGAACTGGTTAAAAGACAGGGAACAAAGGGTAGGAATAAATGGTAAATTTTCAGAATGGAGAGGGGTAACTGGTGGTGCCCCCCAAGGGTCAGTCCTAGGACCAATCCTATTCAACTTATTCATAAATGATCTGGAGAAAGGGGTAAACAGTGAAGTAGCAAAGTTTGCAGATGATACTAAACTGCTCAAGATAGTTAAGACCAAAGCAGACTATGAAGAACTTCAAAAAGATCTCACAAAACTAAGTAATTGGGCAACAAAATGGCAAATGAAATTTAATGTGGATAAATGTAAAGACATGTACATTGGAAAAAAACAGCCCCAACTATACATACAATATGATGGGGACTAATTTAGCGACAACTAATCAGGAAAGAGATCTTGGAGTCTTCATAGATAGTTCTCTGAAGACGTCCATGCAGTGTGCAGCAGCAGTCAAAAAAGCAAACAGGATGTTGGGAATCATTAAAAAAGGGATAGAGAATAAGACTGAGAATGTATTATTGCCCTTATATAAATCCATGGTATGCCCACATCTTGAATACTGCGTACAGATGTGGTGGTCTCATCTCAAAAAAGCTATACTGGCATTAGAAAAGGTTCAGAGAAGGGCAACTAAAATGATTAGGGGTTTGGAATGGGTCCCATATAGGAAGAGATTAAAGAGGCTAGGACTTTTCAGCTTGAAAAAAAGGAGACTAAGGGGGGATATGATAAAGGTATATAAAATCATGAGTGGTGTGAGAAAGTGAATAACGAAAAGTTATTTACTTATTCCTATAATATAAGAATTAGGGGCCACCAAATGAAATTAATGGGCAGCAGGTTTTAAACAAATAAAAGGAAGTTAACCTGTGGAACTCCTTGCCTTAGGAGGTTGTGAAGGCTAGGACAATAACAGGGTTTAAAAGAGAACTAGATAAATTCATGGAGGTCAAATCTATTAATGGCTATTAGCCAGGATGGGTAAGGAATGGTGTCCCTAGTCTCTGTCAGAAGGTGGAGATGGATGGCAAGAGAGAGATCACTTATGTTCTTAATTTATGTAAAATATATTCAGTCCACAGGTGCTGGGGGGAGCAAAAGGCCGTTACCATCCTCCCCCTTTAAACAAGGGGTACCATGCTCCCCCACACACACTTTAGAGAACTTGACCTCAGCAAGGGCTCAGGGGCTCCACCAACCCCTTTTGTCTCCTGACTGGAGATGGGTGCAGTAATGGCAGCATCCCCTCCTCTGTTATCATGATAGAGGGATGGCCATGCCAAATTTGAGTGGCATTTCTACCCCATGTTTCCTCCTCACTTTTGCAGTCCTTCCAGCACCCATGATTCAGTCAGACTTGCAATTTTAAGACGGGACACATTTTGTACTTAATTATTTTTGAAAATATGCTTTGTAGAGCTTCAATATTTCTGAATGGCTCTCCAGTCTTTTGCATCCTGCTTTCAGAAACTCTTGTGAATCTAATCAGAAGCATTTATAGCATCTGTAAGCAGCATTATATGAAAGTTCTTTACTCTTTAATTTTTTATTTTCTGATATGACCTTGTAAAGTGGGGGGGGGGAATGCCCATATAGGTTTTGAGCCCCACAAAGAGTAAATGCCAAACAGAGATACTTCTCTGGCAACAATTTACATTTTTAACTATGTCCACATCTAAAAAAAATGACAGTTCTCATGCCTGCTTGGCCACACTACCTACTTTTTTTATTTCCTTGAAATTCTGCATAAATTCTTCCCTTTAAATGAAGTGACACCAAGATAATGACTGATCAGTTCTGCAGGTTGCCTGCTGCTTGGGCAAGTGGCCATTTTCATTGAACAAACAGCAGTTTTATGCAATGTTATTTCTTCCTCGCTGAAGAAAAACACAGAACAGCTGCATATTGGAAGTGGGCCTTGAGAAACAGAGTTTCTGGTATGAAATGCCTGGAAAACCCAGTCATGGAAGCACAAAAACAGTTTTGTGTTTTAAATTATTTAAATTATTTTTAAAACACATTTTATTTTTCTAATGACACTCAAAATATGCCATGTAAGTATTTTCAGAAATGTAAATGATTTGCCTAACACTGTTATATAAATAAAATCGTATAAAGAACATGTAGGATAATACCAGATATAACATGCTTGTCACAGTAACAAGGCTAACTGCACTTCTGACCACTTCTGATCTCTTTGAGCTCACCTTCTCTCAGGTCTCAAGTCTCTAGCCATCACCTCTCTTGGGGTGGAATCATGTGATTCATTCATTCTCAGATCAGGCCTTTGCTGTAGTCCTCAGTGATCCACCATGATTAATTCAGGAGGCCTGACTTAGGTTCACATCCTGCAATTCTGTTCCCCCCGGGAGCAGTGACCATAGTAAACAATGACCAGATAGCTTCCTTAAAGCAAAATATTATCTATTTAGAACCAAAGCATTTAAGAGAAAACAGATCTTAAAAACTATAAAACATACTACCTGTATGTCTAGCCTACAAGGCATTTACTATCTTTCACAAGGAGATGCTGGTGGTTCTAAGCTTCCTAAAGGTCTCCTGAGACTTCTAGGGTTAGCATAATTTGTTCCCTTAACTCTCAATCCATTTCTTTCCCCCTGCTACATGAAGAGTCTCCTTTAAAAGCTGCTTAGTCACTGTGATCACCCCATGTCCCGGAGATCAAGTCAGCTTTTAAATGTTTGTAGCTCTTTGATCTAATAATTCCTAGTCTTGGCAGTAAAAGGCTTGAAACTTTGTTGGAGGCAGGATTCAAAGTCCTTGAAGTAGATAGCTTTGCCCATTGCCTTGCAAGTGTGTGCTGGGGTGTTCATATCTTGGGCCATTGTCTTCTTCCTATTTGTTTTCCCCCCATCCCCACTTAAGCTAGCTCAGTACATTCATACAGGAAAGTCTTAACCCAATTGCACAATAACTTCCCCTCACTGAGCAAGTCACATACAGTGTTCCTAAAACTGTCATTTCAATATTCTTAGATTAAATACTGTAGGAACAGATATGTAATATAGCATTATTACATCTCAATATTCCTAGGTTATTACATAGCAGCTCCACTTCTGTTACAATGCTTACATAATAAATTGACCAGATTTTCAGCCTCTGTCAGCCTTTGGTGTCGCTCCACTGACTTCACTCAAGCTATGCTGATTGCGCTACTTGAGCATCTAGCCTACTGTATTTAATTTAAACTCAAATATGGGCTCCTTTGCTTCTTAAATGGCCCTGCCTGTCCTCTGTGTGCTAAGAGCCTCTAATCGGATACATGAATTCAGACCTTAAATCCATTTTGACACTGTAGATCCAGATTTTTGTCCCGGGTTTCATTATCCGTGCTTTAGCTGATGACCGTGCTTCTCCCATAAGCTTCCTTTGTTGTAGAAGTGTGTTCCTGAATAAGAAGCAGAATTACAAGCTTGTCAACTATCCTACATCATGTGGGCTAGTCCTGGAGTTGGCCTTGCAGTCCTGCTGAGCTACCTTTCTGCTGTTTGTGGGGCTCCTGAAATCTCAGAACAGAGCAACAGAAAGCAGATTAAGCTCTTAACATACTGACTGCCTTAGGTGCTAAATAAAAAAAGCCTCCCTTTCTCCAGTAAGATTGTTCTTCTTTCCAGCCCCTGGAATAGCAATCAGAAGCTGCTTCTTTTCTCTATCAGCGGTTCCCCTTCCTCTTCGTCCTCCTTTAGTGTATCACCGTTCGGTGTTGCAATGTAGCACAAAGATCCCACCATCACTGGTTGTCTCATGTAACCTTGAGTTTATCTACACTGGGAGCTGGGAGTGTGATTCCCAGCTCAAGGAGACGTACTTGTGCTAGCTCTCATCGAGCTAGTGTGCTAACAATAGACCGTAGCAGTGGCTGTGAGAGTGGCAAGATGGGCTAGTTACCCCAAGTACATACCATGAATTTCTGACAGGCACGTAATCAGGGTGGCTAGCCCCTCCTGCCACTTGCACTGCGGTGGTTACATTCTTTTTTTTTAGTGTACTAGCTCAGTGACTGCTAGTGCAAGTATGTCTCCTCGAGCTGGGAATTGTACCCCAAGCTCCAAGAGTTGACACATCAATCTCAGATATCCCCTTTGTCTTTGTGGGAGGCACATAAACACTAGGACAGAACCTGACAGCATGGTCTATTTCTCTCTCCCTCCCCGTAATTCCAGCCCTCAACTGTTTGCTTTTTTCCCCTGGGACTCCATTAATCTCTTTCTTCATTCCCTTGGGATTTTGTGTTATATCACATTCTCAGTTGGCAACTACACTCTCTCCCTTTGAATTAATTCTCAAGATCCACTTCTACTGTGATGCATACAAGAAGTTAGCTACCTAATATTGACTAGGTTGAGGGGCATTCAGGGCAATCTCTCTCTCTCTCTATATATATATAGTTTGTATGTTTTATCTCTTCCTCCCATTCATATGTTTCTTGGCTTCTTAAATTATGAGCTCTTCAGGGTAGGGGTTGAGTCTTCATGAGTGTAGAGTTGGTCAGCAGACTATTTGATACATGGGATTATGGGCATGAAATGCCTTTATTCATCTAGAAAATATTTGCTATGTAAATTTCCAGGTTAATTAATTGTCAGTTGTGGGTTTGCTACCGAGTTCCATGTTTGAACGGAAAGCACTCAGAGGAAAAATGGAAAACATTTCTCTTTAACTATAATATAGTATCTCTCTCAGCTAAGGGTTATCATACTGTTTGTTTAGCTGTGGTTAAACAGAAAGGTCCATTCCCAAGTGCTTGTCTCTGAAGTTCACATTCCAGCTGTGCTGAGATCAGAGAGGGGAATGGACAGATTGTTCAAGAAGCCCAAGCCAGCTTTAGACTTTTCTGTGACAGTTTCAACCATTCATGCCTACCACAGATTCACAGAGATTTTTTATTCAGTAGTTTCCCACATGAGTCAGGAGGCTTTGCTCTAGGATAACGCTTGGAATCATTTAATTTAGAAGCAAGGGAATTTAGCTAGGAAGCAACTAAAGGGATTTAAAGTACTCCAAGATATTCTGTGAACTTCTCATTGGGGAAGGAATTTTTCAAGTGTATTATACTAATTGCACTTTTAAAGAACCATGAGCTTTCACTGGTAGATTGATTTCCTTTGCAGCCATGGTGTACCTGAAAAATCCAAATCCAAACCTGCTGTCTGTCTTTTCCCATTTTTTTTGTTCTCCCTTTTTCTATAGAAAGAACACCACTTGTTACCATGTCAACCACCAAAAGCTAGTTCATATCCTGAAACACTACATATATTTGCTTTTGGCATGTAGATTTTGCTTAGCTGCTAGGCTATCTTTCCAGCAAGCTTGTTCTTTATTTATTGTCCCCCATGGCCATTAAGAGTGTTTTAGGAATGAGGGGGAATAAGGGAACTTCTTCCTTCACAGATTTGGTTAACAGTGTTGGGGTCTTTTTTCATCTGATATCTGTTACTTTCCTCGAAAGTCCCATTATCCTCTGTTTTCACTTTCATGTCAGTTGAACAAGAGCCTCTAGAAATCATAGCTGTTGGTGCCTTGCTGTGGTGTTAAATGAAGCTCCTCTTACAAAATGTGCAACCTATTTGTGTCTGTCTGCAGCATTCACACTGATATACAAAATCAGGGATTTATTTTTTTTTAATTTTGGTTGTGCTGCATTTACTCAGCATTTTCAAGGCATATGAACTTCTGGCAAATGGCAATCATTTGTATGTAAAGCGTGGTGTCTTATATAGAGCTTTTTCCTCCACACTAAGGATACGTCTATACTGCAGCTGGGAGCATGCTAGTACGCAGACACACACTAGCTCTGCTCAAGCTAGCACATTTAAAAATAGCGGTGTAGCTAGGGGTAGCATGGCTGGCAGCTCAGGCTAGCTGCCTGAATACAAACCCTCCCAGACCTTTTGGGTACATACTTCGGTAGCTAGCCCAAACTGCCCCTAGCTACTTTTTAGTGCAGTAGCTCAAGCAGAACTAGCATGTCTGTTTCCATACACGAGGACGCATGCTACCGGTGTGGATGTACCTTAAGAATAAAAGATGAAAGTGCAGCCAGCGAGGGTGTGAGCAAGTCGGTGTAGAGATTTGTGAACTGCAGAATCAGCTCCAATAAGGGGAACAACAGACATTCTAAATCTGAATGTCCTTGTCCTTTATGCACGAGCACTTGGGAAGAAGGGCATGATGGCATAAGGATCTACCTCTCAATTCCCAACTGTTTGCGTTGTGCAAGGCCCAAGGACAGTCTCAGTCCCTGCATTCAGGGGAGCACAGGGGCTGCTCCTTCTAGGTACCACCGTGGTGTACATTGCCCCAAAGGAGGCATGGGGGAGGAGACAGGTTTCAAAACACGCACACACACACACACACACACACACACACACACACTTGCCCCCCCAAGATCAGCAGACAGGAGTAGGTGGGTGCAACTGTGCACTTCCCTTGCACGTTTTGAAGCTCAGGGTGGGATTGCATCTCCCTGAACTTTGCTTGGGGTGGAATGGCTCCAAAGTGCATCCTACCTAGGACTAAATGCCACCATTTAGCCCTGTATGTGCACAGTGCAGCTCTAACAGAGACCTTCTCTCCAAATTTCTTTTGCTAAGCTCTGAGCTGTGGAGCATCAGATTGTTTTCTTTTGTTTGGTGTGAGGTAACTAAGGCAGGCAGGCAGCAGGATTAAAAGTCAGTAGGAAAGTGCTCAACACCCTAGGGAAAGAAAAATTAAATAAACTCTGTGGGTTAGTCAGGCAGCCAGGCTGTTAGCACAGGAGCGGAGCCAGAAGGTTATTTGCTTTTCAGTTAAGGAATCAGTAGTTCAAGATAATCCACCCAGAACATTATAACTAGTATAAAAATGAGATGATTTCAACCCTTGCTCACTGCAATTAACCCCTCTGTAAAGAACAAAGACTCCGCTGATGTCCTGCTTGGGATGTTGAAAATTTTAAAAGCAGTTATGTAAACTCTTGGGCCAATAACCCCTTGGCCTGGATTCCCCCCTCCCCTGGAAACACGCATGCAAGAAGGTGGCATGGGGATGAAAGGTGTACAGAAACTACAGTGTTGGGCACCAGGATAAGCATCTGCATAGATAGATCAATTATTTCCCCTTGGAGCTTTCCTAGTACACCTCTACCCTGATATAACATGATCGGATATAACGCGGTAAAGCAACACTCTGGGGGACAGGGCTGCACGCTCTGGCAGATCAAAGCAAGTTTGATATAACACGGTTTCATCTATAATGCAGTAAGATTTTTTTTGGCTCCCAAGGACAGCGTTATATCGGGGTAGGGGTGTATCTGTCCTTTGGGTTGAAGTAGCAGCTTCCCTCCCCCCGTCCCACATGCTCCACAGATCTCCTGAGGTCTCCAGTAGGCCCAGGCCATCTGTGTGGAGGTTCTGTGTCTACATGCCAGATTTAGGGACCTCTAATCCCAGCCCACTGTCTTCCTGGCAGCGTGGCTCCATTGGAGCCATGTAGTCAAGGACTTCCCCAGCTGCTGCTTCCTCCACGATCCCAGTCCTCCTGAAGTTACTTTCCCTGGCACAGAAGAACTACATAGAAGTTAACGCAGCCTCATGCTGTATTAATTGTCCACTGTTCTAATTCATTGGTTTGATGGGAGTAAAAGGTGCATCCCGCTTGATTCTTCTCTGCTCCTGAACACAGCACATCATTTCACCATCTACAGATCCCAGACTTCACTGAGGTCTCTCCACAGAGTCCAGGCCGGCCAGGAAGGTTATTGCTGTAGAAATCACCCGCACCACACATACCCCCCACACCTCTACCTTTCTTTGTGGGGGACAAGGGAGTAATTCTGAGGGAAAGATCCAGCCCCTGTGATTAGAATCTCTAGAGTTTAGCAGGTGAAAGGAAGTAAATAAAGGACCCCAGTGATCCTTTCTGCTTCTTTCTTTACAGAGCCGGTTTGTCACATCCGGCGTGGGGCATGGAAGCATTCCTTGTGTGCCAGAGCTCTGTCTGGATTCAAAGACAAGTCTCACACACCGTATGTGTTAGTTGTGCTGATGCAGCTGGTCCTCCTTGCTCAGGCTCTCAGTGCTGTTGGTCAGCAGAAGAAGTTGGTCTTCAGAGCTGCTGATCAAACACCTCAGCCAAAGTCTAATCCTCGGCCCAGCAATGTCAATAGAAATGTTGTCAATGATTTCGTAGGGCCCAGGATTTGGCCCCCTAAATACCATTAAAATTCCAATCAGTTACCAAAAGCTGTTAAATATCAAGCCAGTGTTATTGCCTCAGATTAGCTACAGAAAATAAATAAAAGTCCAATAATTTCAATATTTGGATTGTGAGCTCTTTGAGACAGGGGCTGCCCTTTTGTTCTGTGTATGAAGAGTACCTAGCACAGTGGGGTCCTGGTCTGAGACGGAGGCTCCTAGGTGCTATACTGCAATACCAAGAATAGTAAATAAAAGAAGAAATTAGTGTCAGAAATAACGCCAAACATTTCTAGATTTGCTCTGAGTAGGCTTACATTACATGGTGGCTAAAATACTAGCAGCTGGTCTGCACTAGCTCTAACACCAGTGTGCCTACCCATGGAGCTGAACCGGGGCTAGTGCATCAGTGGGAAACATGAGGAGAACACTAGTGTAGACGCAGCCTAGAGAGTGTGCTGATTCTGTCTATCACATTCAGCGTTAACTGCAGTAAATCAGAGCAGAGTTTTTGGAGTATCTGAGCATTTTGCTGCCTAATTCAATTAAATCAACAGCTTACATTGGCAGAACTGCTTTGGGAAAAGTCCTATACTAGAGTTACTGTGAGCTAGTATTATCTGGCTCTTGCAGTGGACACCGATTAAATAAGCGATGGGAGGGATTTATTTTGAAAATAAATTATCACTTTCACAAAAGTGATTCTACCACTTAAAAAAAAATAAACACTTTCTGGGATTGAGTAAAATAGGCTTAAAATGTGAAGTGTTGTATGTTAGTTAGTCCATTCCCAATGGAAGTTCAGTACCCATATTGCTTGGTTGTGTGAAGGAAGGTCTTTATTACACAGTAAACAGAAACCGAGCTTCTTTCAAAGAGAAAGTACCTCCTCCTTGTCTCTATCTTGGCTTTCTGTAGCTAAGAGTTGGGTAAGGTTTGTTCCACCTTTTATTTGTGCAGCAGATAGAGCTGTGGAAAGTTTTCATATTGTCATTCATTCTGAAGGGAGAGTTTATTTCTGCTCGTTCCCACGCTGTGACCTCTGCGTTGCAATACCTGGCTTTGTAGCCTCAGTAATAATTAATCTTTAAGGCAATGAGATGGTGAACTTAAACCTTGCCCTTTGCTTTTCAGTGGCATTCACTTTGTTTTATGGTGAGAGAGTGTGTGTGAGAGGCAACTAGAGTCCTGATTAATAATAATTAAGCTTCACAAATACAGTATATGATAACTTTTTTTTAAACAAAGCAGTAAGAAAGATTTAAAAAAAAAAACAAATAATTTGGTACTTCCTATAGCTTTTATCCATTATGAATAGTATCAGTTTACCAAGCTAGGACTTCTGCTGTACTAGCCAATAGATTATGATTCAGCTTCCATCCATTTGTATCTGCTCCACCCTACAGCACAGCTTGTTCTCTTCCAAATTCCACTTTAGAGCTGCTGCCCAAAGAGAACGAGGAAGCAGTTTGTCTTGATCCAGATAACTACCTTGCAGCTGGTTCATGAGAGCCAGGGGCGGCTCCAGACCCCAGCACGCCAAGCGCATGCTTGGGGCAGCAAGCTGCGGGGAGCGCTCTGCCGGCGCCATGAGGGCTGCAGGCAGGCTGCCTTCGGTGGCTTGTGTGCAGAAGGTCCGCTGGTCCCGCGGCTTCGACGGACCTCCCGCAGGCACGCCGCCGAAGCCGCGGGACCAGCGGACCCTCCGCAGGCAAGCCGCCAAAGGCAGCCTTCCTGCCGTGCTTGGGGCGGCAAAATGCCTGGAGCCACCCCTGATGGGAGCATTCATGATATTTTAGTAGCAGCAAGTGCACATAGTGCAGCCACATTGGAAGGATGTGGAGAAAAGATTATGGGTAGCCATTCCCACCGCACCCTCTCCTAGAAAAAGATGGGAGAGAAATTGTGGCCTGGATGGTTGAGAATGTGTACAAAACAACGCTGAGCTAAACAAGCTTCTTATCAGTACCCAGAGGGAGGGAGCCCTGTTTCAACTGCTCAACATAATTCGGGGGGAAAAAAGAAAAAAAAGCCTTAAGGACTTTTGGAACCTGAGCAGGACTGAGAGTGGGAGGAGGTGACAGTGGCTCCAGGCATTATACCTAGCTGGGCCAGGAGCTGGCACGGTACCTCCTAGATTTGCTGTGAGTGCACATTCACTAACCAGCTCTTGCTACAGTTGGGACAAAGGTATAGCCCACATTCCCCATCCCATCCCGGAGCAGCCCTTTGGCCTCAGGTCATTGTGTGGAAATAGAAGGATCGTGACTACACCTTACTGAGGGATCAAATGGTACTGGCTATGCCAGGAGAGCCCACCTCACCCTCCCTGTGCAGTACTATGACTGCCTCCTATACCCTCCCATCTCAGCACATCTACACTAGGAAAGCCATAATTTGACCCTGAATCTTGAGGTTTGGCTTCTTGACTAGTCTCACCAACTCGGATGGTGAAATGCCCTTTTGTAGGCTTTTGGTGTTAGGATCTTTGCAGAAAGCCAGTCAGAAGAAACTTAATAGGGCACACCCATACAACACAAAGTCAGTGGGAATTTGGCCATTGATTTCAATAGGAGCAGGAGCAGGTTCTAAATGATTTGGTGAGGAAAAAATCTTGACTGTTGATCCAGCTCCAGCTAAGAGCTGTCAAGAGAACCAGCTGTTCAGATGTATGTCATTTCTTGTATGTACTTCTTTTTAATTATTTCCCAGGGTCATCGTAAGTAGCCTGTATAGCTGCAGCAGTTTCCTGGCATATTCATAACAAGAATTATTTTCTGAAGCCAAAAACATCTGGAAGGGTGTTTTTTTGTATTGGTTTGTTTTTAGTATAGAATTTTTTTGATGCTAGTGTTCTCAGGATGCATCATATCACAAAGGAATATGGCCAAGTTTCTACGCCTAGTGACTGATGATTGGTGACTGCAGTCAAAAATATTCAGATAGTTCTGAAGCCTATTTAGAGTTTATCCAAACTTTTGGTTGCTTGCTCAGTGTGAACCACCAAATCATCTCAGTTTCAACCATCAGTAACAGGCTTAGCAGCAAGGAATACTTAACATTTAGGACTTGTCTTCCTGAGGAGTTATTCCAGAATAGCTATTTCCTGTGTGTGGATATTTTGTGCATTAAGACATTCTTATTCGGGAATAAGAGCATCCATACATGGAATTAATCAGGAATCAATAATCTATTTTAAAGTCACACTCTACCTTATTCCAGATTTATTTTTATGTGTAGACAAGCCCTCAGGCATGGCTGAAATCTGCTCTATTATCTGAAACCAGATGCTACAAAAACTGAATTTTGGGATCCAATTAAGACAACTTGATTTTCTTGTTTGTCACCTGGCCTACTTGTTGATCTGCATTTCACACAGCAGAAATTTGCCCAGGATTCATTTACAAAGAATTTTTGGTTGAAAGTTAATTATTATAATGCTTTGGTAATTGCAATTTCTGTTTACTTTGTGCTGCCGTGAAGCCTTGGTCCATTTTGTGTGTTGTATCTCAGTTGGTAACCTTTATTTGTGCATTTCAGGGGAAGTCCTACCCATTCCGGGGTGCATTCCCTCCAGTATGGAATCCCATAGTTTACCTGGATTATAACAATCTGTGGAGGACAATGAATGAAATGGGGAAAGAGGTATGATATAAATGCAGACTGCATATATATCTATTATGAGATTACACCATTGATCTTGGTATCATAGGGAATAGGCTTTTTAATATGAAGGTTCAGAAAAACCATTTCAGAATTCCCATATGGAGTGTCAGACAACCACCACAAACACTGAATGATATCAGGGCACATACACTGAAAGGGTAGAAATGATTTTTATGGCTAAAGATTGGAGGCTGAAATGTGCTATTTTACTAAAGGACTTTTAAAAATGTCAAATCCTGGACCATGGAGGAGTAGACTGTGTTTAGACAGTCTACTCTTTATAAAGGGTATAGCTGCAGGGCCCCAGGAAAAGCAGTGTATGTCACAGAGGTAAGATTCCTGCCTGGCTTGAGAATAGCAATATGTTACTAATCCAGACCAGTAGGAGCATACTACCTCCTGTGGTGGCACAGCTGTGCTGTCCAATGTATTGGGAAAGAGGCAAAGTCTAGACTCTGCCCACGTGCTCAAGGATGGGGCAAAGCAGCGGATGTGCTTAGCACTTGCTTACCCCTACTGAAGGTCCAGGAAGGCCATGCCAGGAGTTGGGGGGGAGGGAGAAGTGAGGGCTTACTATCTCTCCCTAGAAATACCTGTTATGATGATATTGATGTTCATGGGCAGCTGTGTAAGATGGACTACAGGCTAGTTCACAGTGATGTTATTTTTAAAATAAAAATTTGTAAATGCTTCAGAAATGGAACTTTAAAAATTCTTGACCATCCACTGTACAAAAAAAATCCCTGCAGAGGATTCCAAACTTTCAAATATTTGTCAACTGTTCCATAACCCTACTACTGAACTGGGGACCAATCTGGCAAAGACTTACACACATCAATAACTTTCCTCACACAAGGACAAGTTACTCACATGTGTAAGGTTTTTCAGGATCAGGTACTGCATTATGATGTACCTACACTGAATGCTTTCTCCCAGAAATCTCTGATGTTACCTTTTTTTTTTGACAAGATTCAAATAAACAGTAGTGCATTCCTGTATTGAGACTTGTAGGCAGCAGATCGTCGTTAAATGTGTTGTTCAGTTTTACAGTGTACATAAAAGGCCAGATTGTGCCCTCAGTTATACTCTGGGTTTTCACGAGTGTATCTATTGATGAAACAGAGAGGCCAGATTTACACCGGTGTACCAGTAGGTGGGAGCAGATTTGACCCACTATATTAGCAGGCCTGGGACTGCAAACTAAATATGACTAGGTAGTAATATACTGTGAACTAAGTTTAATATTTTGACTTCATTTGTAGATCCCTGCTGATGCACCCTGGGCGGCCCCACATGCTGCAGAATGGGACAAAATGACAATGAAAGAGTTGACTGACAAAATTTGCTGGACCAAGTAGATAACATTTTATTAACTTTAAAATCCTCTAGCCTTCCTTGGCACATTATATGATGGGGTGTAAAGTGCACTTACAGAGGTCTTGATCATGCTCCTATTGACTTCAAGTGGGTCAGGTCAGACTTCAGTTTTGCAGATGACGAAAAGGGATTGTAATCACTTAAGAGGAGAGAGTTAAAAGTATAGAATGAACCTGACAAATTAGAAGTTTCTGAAATCACTGAAATGAGATTCAGTAAGGACAAATGCAAGGTGGCTAATGTATGAAGAAATAATTGAATGCTCAAGCAAAGAATAGAGGATAATTGGGTAGACAGTAGGAAGAGGGAAGGTTATAAAGGTATAGTGGATGATAAATTGAACGCATTAACAGTGCTATGCTGTCACAAAGGCAGCAAATGTGATACTAGACTGTCTCAACGGAAGTCCCCGTATAAAACAAGTTAAATGATTGTTTCTTTTTATTCAGCATTAGTGAGGCCACAACTAGGGTTAGTTTTGGCAGTGTAGTATATAAAAAAATTGACAAATTAGAGCAAGCCCAAACATCATAAATAAAAATGATATATGGGTTTTACAGCAGATGGTCTATGAGGGCAGGTTAAGAGAGTTGAACATGCAAGGAGCTGAGCGTCTCCTATGAGAACTGAGCAGTTCTCCTGTTCGGCACCTGGCAGCACCAGGGTCTTAGATTGTAAGCTTCTGTGGGAATGGGCATTGTCTTTTCCTTGTCTATAAAGTGCTATGCACATTCCAGGTGCTATGTGAATTAAAACACCACTGCATGGATGTGGAGTCAGTACCTCCAGTTGTGGTCTGCTCTTCCTTCCCCATCTCATAGAATCCTCACTATACTAAGGCAAACAGAACCAGGTAGACTGTATTAAACATATCCTAGCTGGCTGTGCCATTTCCTTACACTGTACTAGAATAGCTTCCACCTCTACATTTAATATAGTACCTTTTATTTAGGCAGCTCAGCATTGTTTGCCTTTTCTTTCTTACTACTTTTTAGCACTGTATCAAAGATTTCAGACTATTTCTCCCTCAAGGTGTTGTGCTTCTCCGAATCCTTCTCCTTTCTCGAAGTCTTACAGAATATGGCCACTAGGTTTCTGTCCTGATCATTATTGCACAATATTTTCCATACAGTTAATTTTATAAGCCACTTGTCTGCCCATGCATGTAGTCCAGTGGTTCTCAACCCCCAGCCCAATCAGCACACAGCTGCGGCCCATGTGACATCCTCAGGGCCATACAGGTAGTATATATAGACATGTGGATGCAGCCCACATAACACACAGAGAGCTGCTTATGCGGCCCACAATGGTAATAGGTTGCGAACCACTGTTGTAGTCTATGCAAGTAATTCTGAGCAACTCTTTCTACACCACATGGACTTGCTTCTAAGTCAATAACTCACAGATGTATAAGCAGTACTAGATTTATAATAATCTGTATGCTACGGTGCTTCTGTGCAATGTGAACAAAACTGATTCTATTGCTGAGTCTTGTAATCTTAATAGGGATGCTGAGCTGAGATATGCTGAAAAACTCAAAACTCTCTCTGTTTTATTCCCTTCAAACCAATCAAAGTTTCCTAGCTGCTGCTCAGAATGGTAGTATTACAAGTAGGAAACTGATCTTTCTGCATGCTGGGTGCTTTCAGATCCACACCAATAACTTGTAAAGGCAAGTAAAGTTCATGGCTAAGAAAATAAATCTACCCTCAGAACCAAAGTAAGAAAAAGCTGTAAAAGTTCACAAGTTACATATTCCATCAGAGATAGCTTGCTAAGTTGGTTACCTCAGCAAATCAATAGAGATTCTCTCTGTTAATGAAACTTTATCTGGAAGCACTTTGACTCTTTTTCATAAATGATCGAACTTAGTATATACTAATTAACAAATCACAAGTGAAATACAGGTGAATGCTCTAATGCTCTGGTGGTGTAACACTGTTGTGTTCAGCGGTGTTACACCAGCAGGGAATTTGGCCCCGTGTGTATATATATTTACTATGATTGCTGCCGTTGCTGTACATTGTAGAACTTAAATTTGACTAGGCAATACAATTTATTGCAGTGACAGGTGGGAGAGTAAGGAGTGGCCTTGGAAATGTACTCCTTAAGCTACCAGGGATGTATCAAACCGTGTGAGTGGTGTACTTGATGAGCTCCCCATGGAGGAGAAAGGAAGATTTCCGCTAACTGGCTATCAAATGCATCTCCTGTTGAGAAAATATTTGTTTTGTGGCAGTAGTGGCAACTGGGAAACTAGTTAAGAAGCAGGATAAATAAGAATAGGTAAATGGTAGGGAGGTTCATATAAACATATTCAAATAGTCCTTTTTACAGGCCAAAAATTGAACTGAGCAAAAAATGATCTGTGTGCTTTTGGCTAATAACCTTGTTCAAAGAGAATAATGAAAAACTAATAATAGCCAACAGCAAAGTAATATTTATTAGAGCTTAGTGAATAATTGAATTTAAGTTCACTGGCTAACAACAAAAACAAAACCTGTTCTGAACCAAAACAGAATTGTTATGGTTTTTCTTACCAAAACAAAAAAAATACAGACATTTTGTTCAGGCGCAATGAAATATTTTAAATATTGTTTTGAAATCATATTTCATTTTGAAAGTGTAGTTTCAAAACAAAATGTCAAAGCCAAAACATTTTGACATTTGTAAAAAAAAGTTCCCTTTTTTTTTTTTTAGCTGAAACTATTAAGTTCAACCTGAATTTGTGATTTGGTTCAGGGTCCTGAAAAATGCATTTTTGGTGAATGTACTAATTATCCAAAAACTTTTACCCAGCTCTAATATCTACCTCCTAACCCTGTTGTCTGTGCTTTTATTTTGCATACAGAGCTGCCAGAGAGTTTGCTACTCTCTTTGTGAACATCAATGTCACCTCTGAGCCACATGAGGTCTCTGCTCTCTGGTTCCTGTGGTACGTGAAGCTGTGTGGGGGGACAACCAGGATATTTTCCGTAACCAATGGGGGGCAGGTACAGAATGTCATATGTTTCCTTTCTTGAGACTGTAATGAACAAGTGTGATGTTCCTTTCCACAAACTTAACACATTCTCTGCAGTTAATGAAAAGATGAATAATCAGTTTACACAGTGCAAAGTGTTCAATATGTGTTTGAAGGTGTCAAATTATCATCTATGGGAGCTCTGTACAATGTGACATCTAATCGATCTAGGCCTCAAGTTAAATCAGGACAATTTATTTAATTTCCCTCCCCAGTCTCTTCAACATATAGGTTTTTTTGTTTGTTTGTTTTTTCTGCTGTTGTAATATCTGCCACTTTGGTTTCCATAGTCACTTATCATTGAATGTATGAGTGCCCTTCAAGCATACAAAGCAAGTGTACTTCAAACTAAAGTGTAGTAAAAGTGTTCTTGGATAACTTGATTAGTTAACTCAAAACAACTCTTGAAAATCTGGCCTTTTTTGTGGGCTCTGTGCACTTGAAAATCTGACCATGATCTTCTCATGTGTTAACAGAATTTATTATAAACTCTACTCTCATGATGATTTCTTGGTGGGGTTTTTTGTTTCCAGGAGCGGAAGTTTGTTGGGGGTTCTGGTCAGATTACTGAAAAGATAATGGAACGCCTCCAAGGCAGAGTTAAACTGGAGAGGCCTGTAGTTCGCATTGATCAGTCAGGTGATAATGTCATTGTGGAGACTCTAAATCATGAGATATATGAGGTAATTCAATAAAAATATAGTAATTTGCATTTAGTGTGGTGTGGGGCGGAGAGGAGGGAATGTCTGCGGCAGCTCTTAGCCAAATGTAATCAGCACCATGCATTTGTGTGTCTCTGTTTCTCAGACTCCCCTGAAAGTCTTTGAAATCTACTTTGCTGATTTATTTATGACAGGGTCTTATATTAGTGTATTGTTAATTGGCTCCTGACATTAGTCTACCTTCTCTCTGCTTTATTTTATTGTGTTATTTTATATAATAGCACCCACAAAGGTCATCTTAAATAAAGGAAAATAATATTTCTGTTCATATCTAAGATTGCAGGTTTGTGTGTGTGTGTTATATATCAGTGCCTTATGTTTCAGGCCAGTTATGTGATTAGTGCCATCCCCCCAGGCCTGACTACAAAGATCCATTTCAACCCAGAACTACCATCAGAGAGAAACCAGTTAATTCACCGTCTTCCGATGGGTTCTGTCATTAAATGTATGATGTACTATAAAGAGGCCTTCTGGAAGAAGATGGGTACGTGGGTATCAACTACGGGGGAAAATGAAGAACTTGGGAATTTAGTGCTACACTAACTTCAAAGTCATGGGTTTATCATCTTTAAGTGTTGGAGAATGTGCAAAAAAAAATTGTTTCCAAAACTATGTGTGAGGATGCTTCATTTCCAACATCAGAACAGCCACCATTGCATTAAACAGGTGGATTTTTTTTCATGTTATGAGGATTTCTCTCTCTTCAGCTAGCCACTAAGTCATCCCACTGTTGTCCACTACAGGGTTTCTTGCACCTACCTCTGAAGCATCTGATCACTGTTAGAGGCAAGATACTAGACTGAGTGGACCAGGGGTTCGATCCACTATGGCAAATCCTATGTTATGTCCTACCCCTTCTGTTTCTACCCTACTTCTGTGTAATGCCCGTTGAGAATTCCACAAGAAGTACAAGATTGACTAGACTTACCAAGAATAGATTAGACTTGCCAAGAATAGGGTTCTGGTGTTTTAGGCAAGCTACTTGAGGAACAAATATAC
Source organism: Gopherus flavomarginatus (assembly GCF_025201925.1). Classification (NCBI taxonomy): domain Eukaryota; kingdom Metazoa; phylum Chordata; order Testudines; family Testudinidae; genus Gopherus; species Gopherus flavomarginatus. Next base: position 212,811,276 of record NC_066617.1, on the reverse strand, counting down.
TATATTTCTACTAGTCTGCATTTTTTTTTGTAGTTCCTGTTATTTGGTAAGAGTAAGTCTCCATAACTTTCTGTGAGTCACAAATAAATTCATACAAAGCAACAAAGTCCCCATTTAAAAACAAATTAGTATGTGTGTATACACGCAGTTTGGGAAACTACTGACAGGGAGAGAGAGAATGCTAGAAGAAGGTTCCAGATTTCTAGGTATTATCAGTGAATGAAGAACAGCTATGCGTTTACTTTTCAGTGAAGTTTTTTTCATTACTACCAGTACATAGCACTCAGCAGTTACTATATCTGTTTCCTTTCTCCTGTCAGACTACTGTGCCAGCATGCTTATTGAGGACGAAGAAGCGCCAATTTCAATAACCTTAGATGATTCCAAACCTGATGGATCGGTGCCTGCCATTATAGGGTAAAGCACCCCTAGTCCGTGTTCCTAGATTTATAGATGCTTGTGAAAGGACTTGCGGAGGGGATTGGAAAGCATGCAAATCACTATAGGGGATATTCATCCATTATGAGGATACATGCAAGGCACTCTTGGCCAACTGCAGTCTTTTGGCATCCTCTTGTGTGGGATAAAGTAGCTTGTGTGGGATAAAGTAGCTATGCAGCCCCTTCAAGCCTCTGCATTCCTTAGAGCGAGGCTTTGCACCAGCTTGTAAGTAGGCTAGTGCAGTGGAGGTTGGTGGGAAGGGAGGTACATTGTCCAATGTGTCTATTCCCCTGGTTGAAGTTAAGCACATATTTAAGGGTTTTGCTGACTTGGGCCCATAGAAATTAAACCCCTTACTCAGATTTACCAAGCATCTTGCTCCAGCTACACGGGAGCTTCTCTTTTGGCCATGCTGAATACTGAAAATGCAGTTGACAGAGGCCATTGTTTGTCTTGAATCTGCATTGCACTGAAGAGATGAAGGACTATTCCCTCACAGCATCTTGTAATTCAGTCAAAGCACAGCTGTTTGGTGACAGATTTAGAATTCTGGAGAAACTGCCAAGTATTTAGCATTTCATTTTGGAAGGGAGCTGGAAAATGTGTAACAGCATTTAGTGGCATTTGAAAAGAGTGAATTAAGTGAATATAAATAAAAAAAACACTTTACAGAATGTTTCCATTTTAAATCCAAGGTGAACCTTCCAAATCAGCTGAAAAAACAGTGTGTGTGTGTGTGTGTGTGTGTGTGTGTGTGTGTGTGTGTGTGTGTGTGTGTGTGTGTGTGTGTGTGTGTGTGTACACCAAATAATTGCATGTGCAGGACCATACAGAGAAACATTGTGGACACACAGTTCTAAAATATCCTTATTCTGGACACCATGAAACCCCCTAACATTCCTCTCAAGTTACTGCCAACAACAGGAATGTAAATGTTTTTTCTTGCTACTAAAATCAAGTTGGGATCATCTCTTTGCTAGTATGCACAACTTTATAAAGGATTCCAGGAGCCAAATTTACCCGAGGTGCAATCCCATTGAAGTCAATGGAATTATTCCAGGAATCAATTTGATTCTAGCAATTACTGATAGGAATGTGACTGTAGCCTTCTAAACTGCTTGTCATAAAATATATGTTGTGCCTACGGTAGCCTCACTCCCCTGCAGCTGACCTAGTCATGGATCTTTTAATAAAATAAATTGTATTGGCTTTGTGGGAGGGGCAGCTACCTGGGAACTTAGAGGGACAAGAAAACTAAAGCCCAGTTCAAGGAAACTCAGGTCTCGATCTTAGCCAATTTTGGATTTAGATCTCGATATGGAAAGAGAGGCTGCACGTGTTGTGTTAGTTGATTCTCTCCTCACTCTGGATGAAGATCAGGGTGTTGCCTAATTCTGTTCCCACTGAAGTCAGTGGGCATTGTCCCGCTCACTTTAGTGGGAGGAGAATTAGGCCAATACAAAGCAATTTTGAAAATTCCACCACAGAGGTGTCTATTGATTCTTCTAGAACTGGGAGCTCTCTTTGATACCAGTTATCATAGGGTACTATTGACCCCTGTGCAGATCCTAACGGGTAGATGAAGTTGCTTTCAAAGGGCTCGGCCCCTTTCTGAGATCTCCCCAGACTCTCCCTTGTCAGTAGTCCATGCCTCCCTCACCTTAAGACTGAATTGCTGTAATACGCTGTACCTGGGGCTACATCTACAACTCACTAGGCAGCTTCAGCTAGCACAGCACATGGTAATCAGTTTTGTTAGCTTCCTGCAAGGGGCACTTTACTCCTGCGCTCTCTGTACAAGCTGATCATTTCTGGATATAATGCAAGAAGCTACTGAATATGGATAAATGTATTCTGTGATAATTAAGCTTTTTATATGATAAAAGAATTACTTACCAGTAGTGGGTTTGTCTCACTCATTGTAAAGTCTTTTTAAGCAAAGACTTTATGCCCATGCTTTGTAAATCAGACTGTATTGACACTGCACAATACTTGTCCTCTTTTTCTTTAGTTTTATCCTTACAAGAAAAGCCTATAGACTTGCACGTGTCAGCAAAGAAGAGAGGTAAGAACTTACGAATTTCATAGAGTTGTTCTTTAGGATGCTTCACCGAGTAATTTTATATACACATAGAGCAACTACAGATAATAGTATTCCCCAAACTCCAAGGTCTAAACTCAGCTTGCGTAAGCAGGCACAGCCCCCAGTGATTCCAGTTTAAGGATATTTTAAAGTGTCCACATGCTATCTGTTTTTTCATGTTATCACTAGCACATTATCTTTCACAGATAGTCTTGGGGCACTGTTTTGGTCTGTGACAACTGCTGGTTACTGCAAAGATTCCAAAATGCTTTCTTCCTTCTTGACCATTTTCACATAGCTGATCCATTAGTGAAATGAAGGGAGTGCTGAGGTACATAACCTTTGGTGTCCTTCCCCTACACGCCAGACAGAAATATTCCAACATTTATTATTATTTACATAAATGTATAAACATCTGTGTCTACAACAGTACTATTTCCACAACCATATATGAAAGAAGAGGCCAGTTTGAAGCCTGTTCTGTTATTCATAATACATAAAATACCATTAAGTATTTTACAGGTCAAAATCTGCTCTCAGCTACCCTGTTGTAAATCTGGACTGATTCCATTGACTTCATTGGAAGTATTCCAGACTTATACCGGTGAACCTGAGTATAATTTGACTCTGCATTCTCAAATAACTGTACAAACATTTATTTAATGGCACGCAGTCCAACATGAGCCTCCCAAATGTGATATCAGGCTTTTACACTTAGGCATTGGTGTTTGAAAATTTGGCCTAAGAGTATGAACTTGGAAACTGTTGCACATACAAAAATAACTTTAACATGTATTGAAACAGATTTTAACGTTAAGAACAGCAGCAAAGAATGAGGTTCTTTTTCGTTTGTTTTCTGATCAATTTACATTTGTGTTTAGGAAGAGAAAAATCTGTGAACTGTATGCCAAAGTGATGGGCTCAGAAGAGGCTTTACATGTGAGAAACCACTGCCTGTTCTTTTATTTACCTTGTGGTAGTGCTACTTGTTTCTTCTGAATGGTGAAGCAAGGACAACATTTACATTTTAGTTCTCAAAAGCAATGCATGTTATGCCATATGATACCCACTTCCCCAGCTGCTGGTGAACCCTAAACACAAGAGGGAGACAAGAACAGTCTCTATACCAGAAAAGAGGATAAGAATTGTCAAAGGTTGTCTATATTATATGGGAGAGCAATGCTCCAGAGAAACAGAAACCTGCTCATTTTGTGCTGTTGGATAGTATTAACAGAATGCAGTGGCAGTCCTGTATCAGCATTGTGTGGGGGAAAAAAATCTAGTTTTGTTTCCTAATATTTACTTATTTTATTTCCAATATCCTAGCGAAGGGCTTGTTCTTTCTTTCATGTCTCATTAACTATTTCAGCCAGTGCATTATGAAGAAAAGAACTGGAGTGAAGAACAGTATTCGGGGGGATGTTACACAGCCTACTTCCCACCAGGCATCATGTCTCAATATGGAAGGTAAACTAGATAACATTGTGCTATTTTTTTTGTAATGTCTTTGTAATTGTTACAATATTCTTCCCATACAAAACACATTGAACATACAGCATATGGGTGAAATCCTGGCCCCACTGAAGTCAACATGAGTTTTGCAGTTGACTACAGTGGAAGCAGGATTTCATCCACAATCTTCAGTGAAACAGAACACCCAGGCTCATGGACCTATGTCAGCAATACAAGACTTCTTCTCACTAGGTCACTGCCTGATTTTTGCTGCTTAAAATGTTTAATATGTTCCTTCAGTGCTTTCTGAAAAAGTGATGCTGTGGCCACTGAAGTCAATGAGAAAGTTGCCATTAAGTCAATACCTGCAAGGTCAGGCTCAGGCAGAGTTAATTCAGCAATAGTCACAGGGAAGGCATAAATAGGGATATAAGTAAAATTCGTATATATAAACCCACAAACAACACCAAGCAGTTCTTACACCTAACTAGCAGCACAGGAAAATTGCTGTTCCATATGGTCCACTTCAGCTGTTAGGGATTAAAAGTGTAGTTCTGTTACTGAAGTACTTGCAGCGAACATGATAGTCCTTCCTGCACATAATGGGAACAACCCAACCCATACTTCCTTGGCAGGGGCACACTGTGGCCCTTTTAAGATTTTTCTCAAGCTGGCTGCCAGTTGTCTGGGGAATACCCTGGCCATGTTTCAGGATGCTGCGGAATCCCTGAGCATGTGGGTGCTATATTTTATTAGCCTGAGTGCCATGGAGTGATGGGGGAGGTTTACGGCTTTTGCCCACAGTCTGAGCTAATCTCCGGCAGCCGTTTAAAGTCTAACCCAGTGTTTTCTCTGTGACCACTAGAGACTCTCCCTCTGTGAAAAGGGAGTGCAATTCCTGTGGCTGTGTTGCCCAAGAAGCTTATGGAGCTAGCATCTGAACTATAGCAGCGCAGGGTCCTGAAGGGGGAGATGCAGCTTTTCCTTCTTCATCCAGAGGCATCTCTCTCTCTCTCTCTCTCTCTCTCTCTCTCTCTCTCTCTCTCTCTCTCTCCCCCACTTGTAGGGCTGCATGCTAAAGGGGAAGAGTTCTGCTGAATCTCAAAATATAAGAGCAACCCATCCCTGCAAAGGCATTATTCATATCCAGTTGTAATGGAAGAATAAAAGCAAAGCAGCCATACAGGGGAAATAAGTTCATTTAACCACAGTGCATTTCTGGAGCCTCTTAGGATTGTTCACTATTTAAGCACTAAAAGGAGACATCTTCTGAGAGATCAGTTTATGTCTTTGATTTTCTCTGATTTTCTGGCTTGACTAAAGTTAACATGTTGTACATAGCAGCAGGTAAGATGCTAACCTAAGGGAAAACCTAATGTATTTCTTTCCCTCTCCATACCAGCCCTGTAGGAATTTTGAGGAACTTAACAAGCTCTAGTGTCAAGGGCAACAATTGCTTTTAAAATGATTGCCAGCCTTCAGTTAGTGGCCTTTGACATTTTACATTTGTTTTAAAGAACCATTCGCCAGCCCCTCGGCAGGATCTACTTTGCTGGCACGGAGACAGCTACCCAATGGAGCGGGTACATGGAGGGGGCTGTGCAGGCAGGAGAGAGAGCAGCAAGAGAGGTACGGATAACCACTTTTCCTTGATCATGGCTACTGAAGACCAAAAGAGGCCAGATGTTTCATGGAAGTTTCAATCTTAATATCTGACTTGGAGTATGTCTGCATTTGGGGCTGGGGCTGAGATTCCCAGCTGGAGGAGACACATCCACGCTAGCCATCGTGAGGCTAATGCACTGAAAATAGAATGTAGCTGTCCTGACGTGAGTGACAGGGCCACCCCAAGTACATGCCCGTCAGAGACCCTAGGTGCATACTCAGGGCTAGCAGCCCCTCCCACCACTCATGCTGCTGCAGCTACTTTTCATTTTTAGCCTACTCCCTCACTGAGAGCTAGCACAAGTGTGTCTCCTTGAGTTGGGAATCATATGCCCAGCTCAAAGTGTAGACATACCCTGGGAGTGTTAGCTATGATAACTGTACTAATGAAAGAGGGCTCCCAAAATGAACAGATTCCAAAACACCACGAGCCAAAGTTTAACTATATTCTGTATATTATGAAATCCTTTGAGATATTACAAGTTAAAGTCTCAGACAAATCAGAATGTTACCAAATTCATCACTGAAGTATTAAATCCAAGCCTGTTCAATCTGTCTTCTGAATAAAAATAAACACCTCAAGCCCAACTCTGCCCTCAGATAGGCCCATACAACTTCCAGCAGAGTCCATTATTTGGTTTAGCTCGTTATGTATGTGTTGCACTAGCTATTATTTCCAGTTATAGACCCGTAAAATCTGACCTTTTTTTTAGTACAAGTGATCACTCCCTTCTTCTTCTCTCTGACAGAGGACACTTAGCTAAATTCTGTCGATCCATCATGGGCAACACAGACTGTTTGCTTGGTGGGTTTTTTGGTTTGTTTGGTTTTTTTTAAACAAATAGCACATCCAGGACTTGCTTCTCAGTCAGACCGGCACGGCAGCTGGGAGCAAGCCTCCCAGCCCAGATAGATGGACTCCCGCTAACTCTGCTTGAGCTAATGCACTAACAATAGCAGTGTGGACCCTGCAGCATGAGTGGCAGCACGGACTAGCCACTCGAGTCCCCAGTCTACCTGACCCCCTGGGTCTGGGCTTAGCCAGCGAGCCCAGGCCATCATCCCTGTCACAGCATCCTCACTGCTATTTTTAGTGTGATAGCTAGAGCAGAGCTAGCATGAGTCTGTCTCCCCAGACTGGAAGCCTGGCTTACAGCAGCAGTGTGGACAAGTGCAGGATAAAAGGACCTGCAAGTGGGCACAGATTATATTTTTATCCCCACTGTTCCTTTACTCTGGCAAAGCAGTGTAAAGGAGGCTTAGTGGGACTGAGAATCGGGTCCATGGCTTCAATTTGATATGATTATTAAAACATTATACTATCACAAGCGTTTCAGATCACCCTTCCTTCTCTTTCCCTCTACACACCTTAGCAGTGGTGGCTACAAAGACATTTACCTATTTGTGCTGCAGACACTTTATGCCCTTGCAAACCTCTGCCCTTGTTACAGCACTTTGGTTTTTTGTTGTTTTTAAAACACTGATTTTTTTATATTCCCCAAAAAGCCAAGGGATAACTCCACAATTAAGAACCTTCAGAGGTACAAATTTACACCCCATCCCTGTGATCGGCAGTCCAATCAGCATCACTGCCAAGAGATTTTCAATCTCATGAGCGACGCAAGATTAAATTTACTTTAATATTTCTCAGGCTGGGTAATGGGCTGTCTGGGAACCTTTTCGCCCCTGCCTGGTGGGATGAAACCTATGACAACTGTCTCAAGTGGGAAAGCTGCACAAGTCTCTTTGATGTTTAGCTTATAAAAAAAATAAGTTTTTTTTCATTTTCTTGATGTTACTTAATGTTACCAGCCTGTGCTTATTAAATAAAACCTGAATGTTCATGTGGTGTCATTTTTCTTCCAGATACTGTTCGAGATGGGAAAGATCTCAAAGGGTGAAATCTGGATGCCTGAACCAGAGTCAGAGGCAAGCTTTATCTCCTATGTATTTGTAGAGCAATAGCTAAACACAGTATTCTGGTTGCTAGCCCTAGCTAAGTTCTTATAGCCACATGAATGCTTCGAATCACCTGACGTTATGCATGAATTCATCTTCCCAACACTCCTGTGAGGGAGGAAATTTTTGTTTGCTGTTTTGCACATGGGTAACTAAGGCCCACAGAGAATGATTGATTTAATTGCCCAGGGCACTACTGGGAGTCTTGGAATAGCCAGGAAATGAACCTGGTTCTGCTGACGCCCAGTCCAGGTCCTTAACCATAAGACCACCCTTCTTGCCTAGCCTCTTGTCTGATTTACGTCAGTGGTTCTCAGCCTTTTCCATATTGTGACCAAATTACAACAGAAGGTTTAGTTAGAAAGAAAGAGAAGCCTATGATTTATATAATACACCAGTGAGCTCTGTACTCTCCTCTCATGGCAGAGGTGACCTAATACTGAACGTTTGCTCCTCCAGGATGTCCCAGCCCGGCCAATCACTACTACCTTTTGGGAGAGAAACTTGCCGTCTGTACCAGGACTGCTGAAGCTGGTTGGATTTTCCACTTTCTTCACTTCAGTGGCTGCCATTGGGCTGTATGCCTACAAAAAGGGGCTGTTAGCTCAAAACTAAAGAGTGTCCATGGGAAATTGCACACTTGCTGCTTTCCCCTTCCCAATCCAAGGGTTATCTTTGGAGAGGAGTCACACGGAAGGCTGGAAAGGGCAAGAGACCTTCTTTAAACGTTCCTTTGAATACCTGCATTAACACACCTAAACCATTCAAACCAGGGTCAGTTCAACAACAACAAAGATCAATTGTGGTGAAAAAAGTGGCATTTCTAATTTCCTTCTACATTAATTTGTCTTGATTGACAGCATAAAATCAATTGCATATATTTCCTAACATCTGGAGGGGACAATCCAGAGCAGAAACTTTGCAAAGGGCAAGATGCCTTTTCGATAATGTTTTCTTCCATTTGCTGTTTTATTTTTATTTTTTTAAGTGAAATTAATATCTATCTTTGTTTTAAATCCATCTCTGTGCAGAGGCTGAGTAGGTTAGAGGGCTCTTCTGTAAAATCCCTTCTGCGCGGAAGACTGACAAGCCAATCTGATTTACAATAGCAAAAAATTAATTAAAACATATTTGATTAATTATAGCTAGATACAGAACTTAGCCATGAGCTGAAGGAATAAAGATAATTAGCATCCTGGCCAGACTAGTTCAATACACCCAGAAAAAAGGAATGCAGGTGAACTTTTTGACTGTATGTTATTGAACAACTGGCCACACTTGTCTAACAGTGGAGATCTGTATCTCAGTTGTCCATTTGCTGTGGATCATGTGGACACATTATGGATCTGTCACCTTCTATCCCATACACATGTAATGCTGCTTGGCCTACTATTAAAATTGACAGACGTGAATTAGCGAAGTTATAGACCAACTGACCTAGGATAGTAAAGACACTGTTTTCAGAGTGTTAGCAGTTTCCTGGCTCCCTATTAATTTGCTGTTTCCCTTCACGTATAATCTGTACTGCCTTCTTACTGTCAAGGGAAATACATGTGGGGCTGGAATTACTGCCTTGTAAATGCCATTAATTGGATGCTTCTGCCTGTCCCACTGTTGTACAGGAAGCATTTATTGCTACATTCCAAGAATGCTTCTTATACTTGGAACTTTAGAGTGTTTGTTTGTTTTCCAAATAAACATTTTTCAGCATGTTAATTTAGAGTATGATTTAATAGTGCTTAAGGCCTGATCCTGACATCACAGAAGCCACTGGGTGGGAGGGATAGCTTAGTGGTTTGAGCATTGGCCTGCTAAACCCAGGGTTGTGAGTTCAGTCCTTGGGGGGCCACTTAGGGAACTGGGGTAAAAATCTGTCTGGGGATTGGTCCTGCTTTGAGCAGAGGGTTGAACTAGATGACCTCCTGAGGTCCCTTCCAACCTTGATATTCTATGATTCACTGATATCCAGGGGAACAGATGCAGGCCCTGAATGAACATGAATCTGCACCTCTCAGCAAAACTGAATCAAGGCTGTCATCTTATATCCTGGGATGCATAAAACCACTCAGCTGCATTCTGCAGTTCTCTCATGCTAAATGATGAGTTCAGAGAAGCCAGAGTGTGTCCACTGATTAAATTAATTTGGTGTTTACAACTTGTTTTCTGCTGGTGCTGGGCTATAGTTAGTGTGGTGTGTTCTCTAAAAGTATTAACCAAATAATCACTGTTATTAACTGAAATGGAATATATGCATTCAAAATGTGCCATTGTTATGAACTGCTTTTAAAAATGTGGATATTGTATGTATGTCCAGGAATTCCATTGTAATTCAACAGTAGTGAAATGTGCCTTTCAATAGTCCTCAAATCTTGATAAAAGGATCCATTTTGTAAAGCTTTCTTCAGATTCTTTTACTTGCATCATTTTTGTGAGTTTGCCCAGTGCTTCTACATATTTTAGACTTTGCCGTCTGCACCTATGTTAAAACTCTCGGTACATCGCATACAATAAAGCCAAAACGCCTCCAATTGATCTTAATCACCAGAGAAAGAAATCTTCTCAACCCATGTGACCTCTCTCCCAATCCTTAGAGAACACATGAATGTAGTTCATCCTGGAGTAAACTCAGTGTAGGCTCTGGTGAACCAAGGCAGGAAGCTACTTCCAAAGCGAAGGACACTTCATTGAGACAGCTTGGCACCAGTCCCCTTCCAATAAAAAGTGGGCACTGTTAGTGCCAGCACTCAGCTGATCACAACTGCCACAGTCAGAAAGGTACCGTCTCCAGTAGAGAGCACCAAACTATTTACCTCTTCACTCAAACCCATTGCATGAGAATCATCCAGGCTGCACCATTTTTTTCAGAAACCAGCCAATTTTTTATAAGATGATCCGGAGAGTTTTCATCTTCAACTTCCCTATCCATTTGACGCGTGCACACATTCTCTCTATCTTGAATTTAGTTGTTGGGGAAGGCAGGGCCGGCGCTACCATTTAGGCGACCTAGGCAATGGCCTAGGGCGCCAGAATTTTTGGGGGGCGCTATTTTGCCGGGGGGGCGGCACGTGGGTCCAGTGGACCTACCGCAGTCATGCCGGCGGACGGTCCGCTGCTGGAAAGGCTCCGGTGGAGCTGCCGCAGTCATTTCGGCGGACCGCGCGCTGGTCTAAAGGCTCCGGCAGACCTACTGCAGTCATGCCTGTGGCAGGTACACTGGAGCCTTTAGACCAGCGGACTGCCCGCCGGCATCACTGCAGCAGCTCCACCGGAGCCTTTCCAGCAGCGGACCGTCCGCTGGCATGACTGCAGTAGGTCCACTGGACCCGCGGGGGACAGCGAAATGGCCGTCCACCTAGGTCATCAGAAACCCTGGCACCACTCCTGAGGGAAAGACACAATAATACCAGCAAGGAAACCCCTTGGAAATGTTGGATTTTTAATACACTCAAAAGAACTAGATAAGTTCATGTAGGATAGGTCTATCAGTGGCTATTAGCCAGGATGGGTAGGGATGGTGTTCCTAGCTCCTGTTTACTAGAAGCTGGGAATGGGTGACAGGGGATGGATCACTTGCTTACCCCTTCTGGGGCACTTGACACTGGCCACTGTCGATAGACAGGATACTGAGCTAGATGGATCTTTGGTCTGACCCAGTATGGCCGTTCTTATGTTCAGTGGCAGTGCGACACTCTTATTCAAAGGGAGTTTGTGGCAGTCTCTCTGCAGAAAGTATTTTAAAATGGAGCATTTGGGAATTCAGTTCTGCTTAGTTCGACAAAGGAAAAAGAGCAGCTACCCATGTTATTTGCCAGACATGGGTAAGTCTTCTTAAACCACTCCAGCAATGGCCAGCTGAGGATTCCCAGCAATGCAAGGTAGTACAGAAGCAGCAAAGAAATCCTATGCCACCACGCCTCACAGGGGCAACATGTCAGGGGCGCGGCCAGGGGAAGGGAATATGGGCAGAGTGGTGCCACACTTTGGCAACCCCTAGCTGCAGGAATGGCCCTGTGGGCCGCTGCAGGCAGGCATAACCTAAAGCACCCCTGAGCTGCTCTAAGTTGCACCAGCGGTTGAATATTTCCCTGACTTAATACATTATATATGTAGCCACTGAAATACATTCACCAGTTGGAAGTGAAGGGAAATAAGCCAACGATACCCATAGCTAAAGTGGGACTAAAGCAAAGAGACACCAGTATTATTCTTTTCTAGCTTTTCCAGCTAAACACAGGCAATGCTTGCAATGTATTTCAGTGCTACAGTGATGGAATAATTCAGCAGAACCTGTCCTGAATAATTTAACATCACCCAGTGAGTGCTCCAAAACAGCACAGTGAAAAGTGCCCCTCACTCCCGTGGAGACTGTAAATGGTATTTGAAATGAAAGTGTTTGATTAAAAATTGGCATTTTAGAATCTCCTGCTGCCTTGAGGCACCATGGTGCTGCTGAAAAAGGACAGCGGTTGGGGTTGGGGCAGAGATTATGAAGCAGAAGAGAAACTGGTAAAATACCCTTTTGACAATCAGTACAACTTTACTGTTTAAACATTTGGTTTTAATATTAAACAGCCAAGTTCTTTCTGAAACCAATTTTAAGATAGAATAGGATGGAGTTTATCATCTCTGCCTGGGCTCAAATTGAGCCATTCCCATCGTTACAAGCACTACTGTTAAAACAAAAGTGGAAGCACCTCCTTCCACTGAGAGCCTTTTATCAGAAGTTGGCCATGCATACTCAGTTATGTCTTGTTACTATTTTGACACATGACTTTAGCGCTCATGAAAGATGTGTCAAAAGAGGGCTTCACTCTTCAGGGTTGTCAGTTTGCCAAGAGGAGCAGATAAGCACAGGCAAGCAGTAGTAACACAGGCTTCCTTGCACTGACTCACCTGTGCAACTATCCCCTCACCAGAGGCTCTCACTGAGCATCCTTACCCATTTCAGTAATGCACCTAGTCATTGTTTGACTTTAAGGCTAGGAAGTCAATGGATGCTTAAAATGAAGCATGTGCTTAAGGTCTGCAATGGATTTAGCTGGAGTGCTCAGCATCTTGCAGGCCCAAACCCCTGAACAGATTGAGCCAGATTCATCCCTGCTCTAATGCAAGCATCAGTACTACAAAAGAAGGGAAATGGATTGTGTCTTCTCTAGTCAGGGACTGCCAGGTACTGATGTGGTCCCCTGCCACAGACTACAGCAGCCTCAGAGCTGCCCTACTTTGCACCCCATTACCAGTGCAGAGCCTCAGAACAGCCACACTCCCTCCAATACCTTTTCCCTCAGGCCACCCCAGAACACTCCCTGGCCCAAGAGTGCTGCAATAAGGAGGGGTGGAATGAGTTTATTGTACTGAATTAGGGAATGCACGGGTAACAGGAGTGACCTATAGTTCTCCAGGGATATAATCTCCTGATTAAAAGAAAGGAGACAATGTTCTAACCCGCTGGGAAAGCCCAAGGAAACACTCAACAGTTAACCCCACAGCTAGTTCCACAGTGTGCTGTCTTTAAGGACAAATACAGTATCAAGTTACCAGCATGGAGTGACTCACTAAGCCTGACGCTAGGTCCCTCAGAATGGCCGGAGTGAGGCTTGTCTTTGTAGAAGACTAAGCTGACTCAGTCGGCAAGGCCAAGTGTCTCTGCATTATCACTTAGCTCGGACTACACACCACACAGTCCAGCCCCCTGTGGGAGATGATGGAACAAGCCCCTAGACTCTTGTAAAGGCAGGGAATGCTAAGGGCTCACCACAGGGAAATAAGGGCTAGTGAAGGAGAGACTAAGAGAAAAGGGGGAAATAAAATCTCCAAAGAGGGGGCAGTTAAGGTTAAAATCCAATTTAAAAGTATAGGGGAGGGAAATCAAGGGGAAAGACTGATATTTGATGTGTTGAAGTAAAACAGAGATCAGAGCAAACACGGATTTGGGGAACAAATGCGAGAAGAAAAAGCTACAGATCAATGAAATCAAATAAGAGCGTAGTCAAAATGTCCAGACAGTATAAAGAGAAGAATGTGCTGCAGACCCCTAACATCTCTTTTATTGTCTATCTAAGATACCATAACCGTAGGACCTGAGAGCCTCACAATCTTTAACATATTTATCCACACAACAGCCCTGTGGGGTAGGAAAGGGCTCTTAGCCCCATTTTAGAGGAGGGGCATTGAGGCCCCAAGGGACAAAGTGACTTTCCTGAAGTCTAACAGGCAGTCTGTGGCACAGCCTGGGACCTGTGGCTTCCAAGTTCCAAGCTATTGCTCTATCCTTCACTTTTAGTTTGCATAAAGGGTTCAGACATTACAAGATAACCAGTGCTCAAAGATCTGAACCTGTGTTGGGGTTGAGGTCTGAACCTGTGCTGGGTTGCACCTGACAGAGGTTAATTCAAATTCATCCTAATTTAAAGCCTGGAGGGGCAAACAGCACCCTTGTACAAGGGACAGCCACCTGTCACACACAGTTCTCTGCTCGACATTCACCAGGCTCCTGTGTTTTGGTCCCCGTTCACTAGACCCACGTGCTTACTAGCTTCCATGGGTCTGAGTAGGCTGCAGCATTGTGTCTCTCTCCTTGAGCTCTCTGCCATATTTCCTAAGCATGGACTGTCTGTAACCCCTTCACAGAAGCAGAGCCCCACAATCCTCTGGACCTGTGCTGACCCCTCAGATTTCCCAGTGGCCTAAGCACACCCTGCCCACAGCTCCAATCTTATGGATATTCTGGGTTTACAGTTTAACTCTTCAGGGACATATGATATGTGAAGCAAGCAGACACCTATAGGCTATACAAAGGTTTCTAAACACATTACTCTTTCCTCAGATAGCACAGCAGATACACGGAGCCAGACAAACATCATAGAAACATCTACATGCATTTCCCTGCCTCAGTTTTCTCACCATTCTGACATATTCTTTGGGCTTCAGTCTGAGTCCTCTAAAGAGTTCAGGAGCCTTCCTGCTCTCCAACACGTCATCACTTCCAGAACATGGCATCTCTCTGGTCTTTCCTCCAGCTCTTGCCTGTTCAAGCTTTTTGTAAAAAGTAAAATGGCTGGTTATAACTACCAGCCCCCTTGTCAGCTGACTCCCTGATCAGCCTCATCAGGTGAGCAAAATACCCTATCGGGGACCTGTTGCTTAGTCACCACCCCCTAGAGTTAACTTGAGACTTGAAAAATTGCTTTTCCTTGCATGGCAGCCAGCTCTTTTTTGTCCAAAGGTACTCCATTTAATGGATGATCAAAGTTGAATGACCTTCCACTGTAAGCCTTGTGCCATCAACCCTCGGTATTTTAGTCCAATATGGAGGTAAAGGAGGCAGGAAAGCAAAGACCAGCCTTACAATCAAATTGGTTGGACATTAGGAAGAAGCTTCATAAAGACATATACAGAGCATTCATAATCTCAGACAGAAGTCATAAACTGTAGATTCATAGATTCTAGGACTGGAAGGGACCTCGAGAGGTCATCGAGTCCAGTCCCCTGCCCTCATGGCAGGACCAAATACTGTCTAGACCATCCCTGATAGACATTTATCTAATATACTCTTAAATATCTCCAGAGATGGAGATTCCACAACCTCCCTAGGCAATTTATTCCAGTGTTTAACCACCCTGACAGGAACTTTTTCCTAATGTCCAACCTAAACTTCTCTTGCTGCAGTTTAAGCCCATTGCTTCTTGTTCTACATAGATCCCCCAAATTATCACATCCATCTTATATTGTTTAATTTTCATTGCACAATAAAGAAATATGGCCACGTCCACCCCAAATACTATAGACTGAAACAAACTTTTTGAATTGCTTATTAGCATCTTGTTAACTATTTGTGTTTAAATATTTTTATCCATAATTCTTTCTAAACTTTATTAATGTTTTCAGGCTGTGCTCTCTAACTTTTGATTTCACTTTACTAGTCACTTCCCAAAGGGTCTGTGACGGGTTGGATCAGAAACCCCCTTTGGGACTGCCACCTGATGTGCTTAGACTACCTCTGAACTTGTTTCCCCTGCCAGCTTGGGACTTCAGTGCCCTGCCTGATTTGAGCCAGACACACTTGCCTGCTACAAACACAGACCCAGATCAGAACTAGGTTCCCCAAAAGCTGCAGGCTTAACTGAAAACAGTTTAAGAAATGTTCCTGTCTCCAACACCCAGATTCCCAGTTGCCAATGGGGTCCAAACCCCAAATAAATCCATTTTACCATGTATAAAACTTATACAGGATAAACTCATAAATTGATTGCCGTCTGTAACACTGATAGAGAGATATGCACAGCTGTTTGCCCCCACCCCCCAGGTATTAATACATACTCTGGATTAAATAATAAGTAAAAAGTGATTTTATTAAATACAGAAAGTAGGATTTAAGTGGTTCCAAGTAATAACAGACAGAACAAAGTGAATTACCAACCAAAATAAAATAAAACACACAAGTCTACGATAAGAAGCTGAATACAGATGAAATCTCATCCTCAGAGATATTCCAGTAAGTCTCTTTTACAGACTAACCTCCTTCTAGTCTAGCTCCAGCAATCACTCACACCCCTGTAGTCACTGTCCTTTGTTCCAGTTTCTTTCAGGTATCCTTGGGGTGGAGAGCCAGCTGAAGACAAAATGGAGGGGTCTCCCAGGACTTCATATAGTTCCTCACTTGTGGGTGGACACCCGTCCCTCCCCCCTGTGTAGAAACCCATCTACAAGATGGAGTTTTGGAGTCACATGAGCAAGTCACATGTCCATGCATTTACAGGTGGCAGCCATTGTTCACATGCTACCTTGAACATCCCCAGGTAGATTTGTTATGTGGACTGGAGTCTTCCAAGGTTCCATTGTCCGTTAAGTGTTTCTTGATTGGGCTCTTAATATGCAAATTCCTTTCTTAAGAAGGTGGCCAAATGCCTTACTAAGGCTACTTAAAATGAAACATGTACACAGCCAATATACATAACTTTGAATATAAAAATGATACATGCATACAAATAGGATGAATATATTCAGTAGGTCATAATCTTCACAGAGATATGTTACATGGCATATGTAGCATATAACATATTCTAATTATGTCATATATACATTCATAAGCATATTTTCATAGAGCATTATGGGGTGTAACGTCACAGGGTCAAATTCATCTTTATCATAAACCCATTGACTTCAAAGTCCCATTGACCTCAGCACTGTATGAACACATTGTGAGAAACAGTCCCTGCCCTGCAGAGCTTTCAATTTAAATAGGCAAGACAGACAATGAGCAGGTCTGTACTTCAGAGGTGTGATTGCAACACATGCAGACACACCTGAACTAGGTTTAATCTAGATAGCACGAGTACCAATAGCACAGAAGCACAGCACAGGCTTCAGTGCGGATCATACAAACCCACCCATGACCCTGGATACTCATGCGGGTGGCTATCCCACATTGAAGTCCATGCTACTCCAGCTTCACTGCTATGGGTACTTGTGCTAGCTAGATCGCCGCTAGCTCACATATGGCCACACATGCTGCAATCACCCCTTTGACTGCAGTGTAGACATACCCAAATTTAGAAAGAAGAAACAAAGAGCAGAGAGAGATGGAGTGACTTGAGCCAAGTCACCCAGCCGGTCCGTGGCAGACCAAAAGCTAGCACTCAAGGCTCCTGATTCCTATGCTCGAGCCACTACCATGTAAGTGTTGTTCTGTAGCCAGGAAACCATGCCAAAAATAAAGTGTGTGGGGGTTGGAGCATTTCTGTTGCTGCTGTCATTTTCCATTACCTGGATCCTGGGAGAGAGGACAAAATAAATAAAGCTCTATAACAGCAGCAAAAATATACAAGTGAGGGAAACAGGAATCAACTTTGGTTTTGTGGTGGCATTTCCCCTCCGCCCTCCCCAGTTCTCCTCTGTTCAGCTGTACACAATGACTGGTCTTTGGCTTTGCAAATACTTGATGCAAAAATTATCGTCTTCTGCCTGCAAAAGCCAAGTTTCAATTTAGTGGAAAATAGGAAGGGCACATAAATGTGACCCCTACAATTTTTTTTTTCACACAGTTCCTCAACTTTGTACTATTTATCTTGGCTTTCCTGCCTTTGGTTGTATTTGCCATTCTGCTCTGTTACTCAGACCACTTCACTTTTTTAGTTTCTGTTCTACTTCATGTTTTCCTACCCCCATCTAACACAACCAGAGTAAGAGGAAAAGGTCACCAAAAGCTGGAGTATTTTATTAATGAGTAAGAGAACATGACAATACTGACAGGTAGTTTCAAGCAGGGTACACCTGCAATTTACTGAGGCATTGAAAAAGTCAGCCATGTCTTAAAATGACTATCCAGCCTCTGTTTTAATAGGATTCTCTTATTTGGTGCGATGGGATGCACTCTGTCTAGTATTCCAGCAGTAAGCATGCAAATGACACAACACTGGCACGCAGATGTATAATTTTGCATTTTATATTATTTTTATCGAGCATAAAGCACGTGGGATGCTCTCCCTTAAATATAAGCTTTGGCCTGTAGTTTTAATACAGGTATCCTTTATTTTCTTAAAATACGGACGGTGACCTCAGCTGATTCACTCAGAATGTGTTCCAGTGGCTTCCATTCAAAATAATATTGAAAGTGAAGCAATGGACTTAATTATTGCTGTTGCTAGGGCTTGGACCTGGCCAGTCAGACCCTCATCTTGGGACCTATTTCCTTGGATTACAGCTCAGGCATAGTCAGCTTGGTCAAAAATATTGACTAAACCTGTGCTGTCCAGCTGAATAATGAAAGGCAGCACCTAGAATTCAAAAGAGCCTGTTCTTTATATGCTTGTCACAGCTACAGCAGCTGTGACTAAACAGTTCTTGCAGACCCACTTCCTTCTAAAAACACAGCACAGCTGAGTCTGCCACAGAAATAAAAGTACCGTGTCCTGGCTAATTGACAATATCATCTCGCCAGCTCACTGACAAAACCCCAGCAAGGCTGAGAGCTCAGATGACCACAACAGTGACCCCCCACCTCCCTGCTGGCTCCTGGGGAGCTAGTTCTCACAGCCTTCCTGTGTATCCAAACTATCTACCTATAAAATTAGAACAAACAGAAACTGTAGGTTCAAAGCAGCAAATTGTTGGAAGCAGGAGAGCTAGACTGGCATCTCAGGCCCTAAATCAGAGCTGGGTCCCAGGTACATCCAGTACAGCCTGGGTAAATCGAGGGGGGGAAAGGGTAGCTGTACACCACCTTTGCAACCATTGAGTTCTGGGACCAGCTGGTCTCTGGTGCAAGCTAGAGCAGCTCAAAAGCTGCTGTGCCATCTCTATGCCACTCAAGGATTCCCCTTACATCAGAGGAATCCACTTGCAGACAATTAAGCCACCTTTCTAGCTGCTGTACACCACTGGAGCAATATAAAACAGTCAGAATGGAAATGAGCATCAGGCCCTTCATGTGGATTAACTGTACCCTCTTGTGGGAGAGGAGTTCTTCTGATGTCATGTTTGAGTTACAGGAACAGACAGACCTTTCTGCCTGAGTACGCCACCTCTTACAAAACTGGGACTCGCCCAGCTTCCGCTCTCTGCTACTTATTAAAGAAATATGTAGGAAATAACACGCTTTCTATTTTAGTTTAATATTTTCATTATCCTCTGGACTGAACTGGGAAGCATAAGCTAGAGTAGCTGTCACACTTGGTTTTGTTGAAGCATGATCATGCATTTCAAGTGTTTAGAATAACGACTGTACAATCTATTGGGACATTTGAATGCTTCAGCTCTGTAACGTTAACTTCCACATCCAAAATTATAATGTCATTTCTGCTAAGTGCACCACTGCTGTGAAAAGTGTTTTCTTACAATTTAGAGCCATGCAAATTGAAAGCCAGCAGCATGACAGCTGACAGGACTGCCTTAGTGCATTATGAATATTCTTAGATTTTTTTCCCTCCTCTTACCATTAAACTACATCCAAGGTGCAGCAACTAATGGTATCAGAACACAGGACTTGCAGATCCACTTGACAAACCTGATCACCTGGAAGTTGGGTGTCCTGCTGCATAGCCACTCCCTGGCTCCATTATTTCTTTAACAGCTTTTCATTTGCCGTGTGGAAATTGTGTTTACCAGCCCACACACAGAGTTAATATTAAAGTTCAATGAAATAAAGTTTCTAAGCAAATGAAGTTGACATGTATTTACTCAAACTCTTTCTTGGCATAGGTCAGACAAATGCGTCACTCTTTGTGCAAACAAGGGTCTACTCATCTAAAAGGAAATGACATTGATGACCAAAGGGATTTAGAGCCTAAATCTCAGTGAAATTCAATGGGAATTGCATAGCTATCTTCCTCGGGTCCCTTTGAAAATCCCAGTAGTTGTTAAAATATTTGAGGACAAGAAGTTAATAAAACACAGTGGGTGAAAATCTTCCCAGGGTCTTTACAAAATAATGAAAGAAAGAATGAAAGATTTTAAGAGTGGCTAAAGCTTCCAGCATGACAGCTCTGGAGACTGAAGGGCTCAGAGACAGCTACATCTCCTCACAGCAGGTGTAATACATAGCACAGACACCGCCGCCCACAGGTAAGTGATGTAGCATAGACATATCCTCCATCAGAGCAAGTATTCTAAATAGCATTGATGTGCCCTCCCACAGAGCAGATACGCTGTATAGCTAGGCCCCTACCAAATTCATGGCCATAAAAAAAACATCTCACGGACCATAAAATCTGGTCTCAGCCCCATGAAATCTGGGGAAAAGCACACAAAAGACCAGATTTCATGGGGGGAGACCAGAGTTTCTCAAACTGGGGGGGTCCTGATCCAAAAGAGAGTTGCAGGGGTGTAGAAAATTTATTTTAGGGGGGGTTGTGGTATTGTCACCCTTACTTCTGCTCTGCCTTCAGAGCTGGGCAGCCGGAGAGTGGCGGTTGTTGGTCGGTTGCCCAGCCAGGAGCAGCAGCGCAGAAGTGAGGGTGGCAATACCATACCATACTACCCTTACTTCTGTGCTGCTGCCTTCAGAGCTGGGTGGCTGGAGAGTGGCAGCTGCTGACTAATGACCTAGCTCTGCAGGCAGCAGCACAGTACCATACCATGTTATCCTTATTTCTGCTGCTGCTGGCAGTGGTTCTGCCTTCAGAACTGGGCTCCTGACCAGCAGCCACTGCTCTCCAACTGCCCAGCTCTGAAGGCAGCGCTATCACCAGCAGCAGCGCAGAAGTAAGGGTAGCAGTACCACAACCCCCCTAAAATAACCTTGCCACCCTCCACCCCACAACTTCTATAATTACAACACTGTGAAATTTCATATTTAAATAGTTGCAATCATGAAAGTTACGATTTTTAGAATCCTATGACCATGAAATTGACTAAAATGGACTGTGAATTTGGTAGGTCCCTAGGTATAGCACAGAAATGTCTTCCATCAGAGAAGGTACACTGTACAACACCAGCATGGCCTCACGGAAGGCACACTACATAACACAACTGAAAGGTTAATTATTGGAATTATTCTACTATTAATTTTGTGGCACTTATAGAAGAATTTGAAGGTATTTTTAAAGGGCCTGTCATAAACAAATGGTTAAGGGTTAATGTCTCTTTTACCTGTAAAGGGTTAACTAGCTCACTAAACCTGGAACACTTGACCAGAGGACCAATCAGGAGACAAGATACTTTCAAATCTCGGTGGAGGGAAGCCTTTGTCTGTGCTTTTTGGATTTTTTCTTTGTTCTCTCTGGGTTCTGAGAGAGACCAGACATGTATACAGACTCTCCAATTTTCTGAAACAGCCTCTTCTGTTCAATTTAGTAAGTACCAGTTAGAAAGGCGGTTTAGTCTTTTGATTGTTTTCTTTATTTGCAAATGTGTATTTTGCTGGAAGGATTGTATCTCTGTTTGCTGCAACTTGTATTTGTGCTGGGGGGGAGGATTCTCTCTGGTGTCTATAAGCTGAAAGACCCTGTAACATTTTCCATCTTGATTTTACAGAGACAATTTTTACTTTTTATCTTTCTTTTATTAAAAGCTTTTCAACCTGATTGATTTTTTTTATTCTGGTGTAAGACCCAAGGGGAGGGGGTCTGCATTCATCAGGGAATTGGTGGGCGAAAGGAGAGAAGGGGGGGAGGAAAAGCCTGATTTCTCTCTGTGTTAAGATTCAAGGATCACTGTCTCTCTCTCAGGGAGAGTCTGGGAGGGGGAGAGAAGGGAGGGAATGTGAATTTCCTCTCTGTGTTAAGATTCAAGGAGTTTGAATCACAGGGATCTCCCAGTGTTACCCAGGGAGGGGAGAATCTGGGAGGAAGAAAGGAGAGGGGACTGGTTTATTTCCCTTTGTTGTGAGACCCAAGGTTTTGGGTCTTGGGGTCCCCAGGGAAGGGTTTGGGGTCCAGAAAGTGTCCCAAAACAATATATTTTTGGGTGGTGGCAGCTCTATCATTTCTAAGCTAGTAATTAAGCTTAGAGGGGTTCATGCAGGTATCCCATCTTTTGGACACTAAGGTTCAGAGTGAGGAATCATACCTTGACATGGTGTGTAGCATGTGGGAAAGATAGAATCCAAAAGCCAGTAAGTTTAAAAGCAAAAGCCAGTAGAATTATTTTTTTTCTTTTCTCTCTGCTAGCCGTTGGTAAGCAGGCAGGAGGGGGGTTTTAAAACTACAGCCAGAAAAACAATTTTTTTTCCTTTTCTCCTTTCTGGCTCAGAAAGACAGCCTGAAGGCAAAGGCATTAGGGTTTAACAAGGATCTTTGTTAAACAAAGGGACTCCAGCCGTGAACAGCAGACAACCAGCAAAAGACATTTGCAAATCAATTGTTTTTTTTTCTTTCTAACTCTACGGGTATAGTAATAGTTAGAAGTCTCTGTTGCTAAGCAACCCTGAGCTGCAGCATTCCAGGCACTGAGAAGCAGAGAGCGCACCCAGCATAAGAAAGCAGAAGCAATGAGTTCCAAGGAACGGACAAGAGTGGATGCAGAGGGACAAATCAAAGAAGCCGACCATAAGCAAGATATGGAGAAGAAACAAAAAGAAATAGAAATAAAAGAAAAGGCGATGAAGATAAAACAACAAGAAATAGAACTAAAAGAAAAGGAGATGAAGATAAAACAACAAGAGATAGAACTAAGAGAAAGAGAAGAACAAGCCACAAACGAGAGATGGAAAAGCAACAAAAGGAGCTGGTGATAAAAGAAAAAGAGAGAGAAGAGAGGGAAAAAGATAGAAAGCATGAACTGGACTTAGCAAAGAATAAGCCAGATGTTCCAGCCAATCCTAACAACCCTTCTCCAGTTATTGTTCCACATCCGAAGAAATTTCCCACCTACAAGGCAGGTGATGGCACTGAGGCCTTCTTAGAAAATTTTGAAAGGACCTGCCATGGGTACAGCATCTCTGAAGACCAGTACATGATAGAGCTGAGGCCACAGCTCAGTGGACCCCTAGCAGAGGTATCGGCTGAAATGCCTAAGGAACACATGAACAATTATAAACTTTTTCAAACCAAGGCCAGAATCAGAATGGGGCTAACACCTGAGCATGCCCGTCAGAGGTTCAGAGCCCTAAGGTGGAAACCAGATGTGTCATTCACCCGACACGCCTACCACATTGGAAAGAATTATGATGCCTGGATATCAGGGGCCAATGTTAAATCTCTGGACGAGATGCTCCTCCTAATACAATTGGAGCAGTTCTTAGAGGGTGTCCCTGAGGAAATAGAAAGGTACATCCTAGATAGGAAGCCCAAAACGGGAACCGAGCTTGGGGAGATTGGAGCCAGATGGGTAGAAGTGGCAGAAAAGAAAAAAGCTACTGTCAAGGGGAGTGAATATCACAGGGGGCACACCGACAATAAACCCTATACCCGAGGGCAACCCAAGACCCCACCTACAACCCAAGGAAAGCCCCAGACTCCCTATTCTCCCACTTCATCAGTCTCCAGTAACCCACCTCGGCCCAGTGACCAGTCAGCTGGGAGATGCTTTAAATGTAATGAACTGGGACATATAAAGGCCAACTGCCCCAAGAACCCCAACCGAGTGCAGTTCATTACACCACCATCACACCAACGATCCCTAGGCCCAGATGCCTCTCAAATACCCTCGGAGCGAAGGGAAATTTTGAGAGTGGGCGGAAAGAAGGTTATCGCGTGGAGAGACACGGGGGCACAAGTGTCAGCTATCCACCAGTCCTTAGTGGACCCCAAATTCATCAACCCAAAGGCCCAAGTGACAATTTATCCCTTCATGTCAAAAGCTGTAGACTTGCCTACAGCTGAACTGCCTGTCCAGTACAAAGGCTGGTCAGGAAGGTGGACTTTTGCAGTCTATGACAATTATTCCATTCCCATGCTACTGGGGGAAGACTTGGCCAACCAGGCAAAGTGGGCCAAGAGGGTGGGAATGGTTACATGCAGCCAAGCCAGGCAAGCTTCCAGACCCATTCCTGTTCCTGAACCATCCACAGGGGCCCCGTCTGTGTTTTACCAGAGACCCAGACAGAGGTGGTGGACCTGGATCCCGTGCCAATGACGGCAACAGCCACAGTGCCTCCAGTTCAAGACCCAGAAATGGAAAAGCAACCAGCACCAGAACCGTTGCCAGCACTGATGCCAGTGCTTGCAAACCCACCTTCAACCCCAACGCCAGAGGGTGCCAGCGGGCCTGAATGGGCAGAAGCAGCAGACAACCATACCCAAGAGGCTCAGCCAGAGCCTAAAATACCACCTGGTGCACCAGCGGAGAGCGGTTCACCAACCACGAAAACAACCCCATCACCTACATAGCTTCCAGAGGGACCAAGCCCAAGTCCACAGTCTAAGGAGGAACTGGTGTCTCCAGCCTCAAGGGAACAGTTCCAGACTGAGCAGGAAGCAGATGACAGCCTTCAGAAAGCTTGGGTGGTGGCACGGAGCACCCCACCGCCTCTCAGCTCTTCTAATCGATCCTGTTTTGTTGTAGAACAAGGACTTTTATACAAGGAGACTCTTTCTGCTGAACACCAGGAAGACTGGCATCCGCAAAAACAGTTGGTGGTTCCAACTAAGTACCGGAGGAAGCTCTTAAGCTTAGCCCATGATCACCCCAGTGGCCATGATGGGGTAAACAGAACCAAAGACAGGTTGGGAAAGTCCTTCCACTGGGAGGGGACGGGCAAGGACGTTGCCAAGTATGTCTGGTCTTGTGAGGTGTGCCAGGTCAAGGCCCCTCTCCAACCACTCCCCATAATTGAGGTCCCATTTCAGCGAGTAGCTGTGGATATCCTGGATCCTTTCCCAAAAAAGACCCCCAAAGGAAAGCAGTACATACTGACTTTTGTGGACTTTGCTACCCAATGGCCAGAAGCAGTAGCTCTAAGCAAGACCAGGGCTAACACTGTGTGCCAGGCCCTAACAGACATTTTTGCCAGGGTAGGTTGGCCCTCCGACATCCTTACAGATTCAGGATCTAATTTCCTGGCAGGAAAGATCTGTGGGAAACTCATGGGGTGAATCACTTGGTTGCCACCCCGTACCACCATCAAACCAATGGCTTGGTGGAGAGGTTTAATGGAACTTTTGGGGCCATGGTACGTAAATTTGTGAATGAATACTCCAATGACTGGGACCTAGTGTTGCAGCAATTGCTCTTTGTCTACAGGGCTGTACCACATCCCAGTTTAGGGTTTTCACAGTTTGAACTTGTGTATGGCCACTAGGTTAAGGGGCCTGGTGAAACAGCAATGGGAGGGATTTATGCCTTCTCCTGGAACTAACATTCTGGACTTTGTAAGCAACCTACAAAGCACCCTCCGACACTCTTTAGCCCTTGCTAAAGAAAACCTAAAGGATGCTCAAAAAGAGCAAAAGGCCTGATATGATAGACATACCAGAGAGCGTTCCTTCAAGGTAGGAGACCGGGTTATGGTCTTGAAGGTGCAACAGGCCCATAAGATGGAAGCCTCATGGGAAGGGCCATGCATGGTCCAAGGGCGCCTGGGAGCTGTTAACTACCTCATAGCATTTCCCAATTCCTCCCTAAAGCCCAGAGTGTACCATGTTAATTCTCTCAAGCCCTTTTATTCCAGAGACTTACAGGTTTGTCAGTTTACAGCCCAGGGAGGAGATGACGCTGAGTGGCCTGAAGGTGTCTACTATGAAGGAAAAAGTGACGGTGGTGTGGAAGAAGTGAACCTCTCCACAACCCTGGAACATCTGCAGCGGCAACAGATCAAGGAGCTGTGCACTAGCTTCACCCCATTGTTCTCAGCCACCCCAGGACAGACTGAACAGGCATACCACTCCATTGACACAGGTAATGCTCACCCAATTAGAACCCCACCCTACCGGGTGTCTCCTCATGCCCAAGTTGCTATAGAACGGGAGATCCAAAACATGCTACAGATGGTTATAATCCACTCATCTACCAGTGCATCGGCATCTCCAGTGGTTCTGGTACCCAAACCAGATGGGGAAATACGCTTTTGCGTGGACTACCGTAAGCTAAATGCGGTAACTCGTCCAGACAACTATCCAATGCCACACACTGATGAGCTATTGGAGAAGTTGGGACGTGCCCAGTTCATCTCTACAATAGACTTAACCAAGGGGTACTGGCAAGTACCGCTAGATGAACCTGCCAAAGAGAGGTCAGCATTCATCACCTATGCGGGGGTGTATGAATTTAATGTGCTTCCTTTCGGGCTGCAAAATACACCTTCCAAAGGCTGGTAGATGGTCTACTAGCAGGACTGGGAGAACATGCAGCTGCCTACCTCGATGATGTGGCCATTTTTTCTGATTCATGGCCCGAACACCTAGAAAAAGTCTTTGAACGCATCAGGCAGACAGGACTAACTGTTAAGGCTAAAAAGTGTCAAATAGGCCAAAACAGAGTGACTTACCTGGGACACCAGGTGGATCGAGGAACCATAAACCCCCTACAGGCCAAGGTGGATGCTATCCAAAAGTGGCCTGTCCCAAAGTCAAAGAAACAAGTCCAATCCTTCTTAGGCTTGGCCGGGTATTACAGGCGATTTGTACCACACTACAACCAAATTGCTGCCCCACTGACCGACCTGACCAAAAAGACCCAGCCGAATGCAGTTAAGTAGACTGATGAGTGTCAGAAGGCCTTTACCCAGCTTAAGGCGATGCTCATGTCTGACCCTGCGCTAAGGGCCCTGGACTTTGACAAACCATTCCTAGTAACCACAGATGCATCTGAGCGTGGTGTAGGAGCAGTTCTAATGCAGGAAGGACCGGATCACAACTTCCATCCTGTCGTGTTTCTCCGCAAAAAACTGTCTGAGAGGGAAAGTCACTGGTCAGTCAGTGAAAAGGAATGCTACGTCATTGTGTATGCCCTGGAAAAGCTACGCCCATAAGTCTGGGGACGGCGGTTCCAGCTACAAACCGACCATGCTGCACTAAAATGGCTTCATACTGCCAAGGGAAACAACAAAAAACTGCTTCAATGGAGTTTAGCTCTCCAAGATTTTGATTTTGAAATTCAGCACATTTCAGGAGCTTCTAACAAAGTAGCTGATGCACTCTCCTGGGAGAGTTTCCCAGAATCAACTGGTTAAAAATTGTCCTTCAAATGTAAAGTCTTGTAGTTTACATACTCAGTAGTATATGTAAAGGTGCATGTGTTGTATTAATCTGTTTATTTTAAAGTTCTAGGAAGAAATCACCGCCAGTGAGGTTCCCCACTGTTTGCGATTTGGGGGGCATGTCATAAACAGATGGTTAAGGGTTAATGTCTCTTTTACCTGTAAAGGGTTAACTAGCTCACTAAACCTGGAACACTTGACCAGAGGACCAATCAGGAGACAAGATACTTTCAAATCTCAGTGGAGGGAAGCCTTTGTCTGTGCTTTTTGGGGTTTTTCTTTGTTCTTTCTGTGTTCTGAGAGGGTCCAGACATGTATACAGACTCTCCAATTTTCTGAAACAGCCTCTTCTGTTCAATTTAGTAAGTACCAGTTAGAAAGGCGGTTTAGTCTTTTGATTGTTTTCTTTATTTGCAAATGTGTATTTTGCTGGAAGGATTGTATCTCTGTTTGCTGCAACTTGTATTTGTGCTGGGGAGAGGATTCTCTCTGGTGTCTATAAGCTGAAAGACCCTGTAACATTTTCCATCTTGATTTTACAAAGACAATTTTTCCTTTTTTTTTATTTCTTTTATTAAAAGCTTTTCTTTTTAAGAACCTGATTGATTTTTTTTATTCTGATGTAAGACCCAAGGGGAAGGGGTCTGCACTCACCAGGGAATTGGTGGGAGAAAGGAGAGAAGGGAGGAGGAAAAGCCTGATTTCTCTCTGTGTTAGGATCACTGTCTCTCTCTCAGGGAGAAGTTGGGAGGGGGAGAGAAGGGGGAGGGGAAAGGTGAATTTCCTCTCCGTGTTAAGATTCAAGGAGTTGAATCACAGGGATCTCCCAGTGTTACCCAGGGAGGGGAGAATCTGGGAGGAAGAAAGTGGGGGGACTGGTTTATTTCCCTTTGTTGTGAGACCCAAGGGGTTTTGGGTCTTGGGGTCCCCAGGGAAGGGTTTGGGGGCCAGGAAGTGTCCCAAAACAATATATTTTTGGGTGGTGGCAGCTCTATCATTTCTAAGCTAGTAATTAAGGTACCCCATCTTTTGGACATTAAGGTTCAGAGTGGGGAATCATACCTTGACAGGGCCACTATCAAGTAAAAAATCATAAATTTAAAATAAGCCACTGCCACCTTAAATAAGCTGTTCACAAACCAAGATCTGCTGAGTACTTGTTAGTGGTCCACAAGAGCCTAGTTCTCCTCCTTGTCCCAGTTCGGAATTGGACTTCTCATATATTTAACATTAAGCGGACAAATAAGAGTTTGTAGGATTGGGTGCCAGGTTCTTACAGGGCTCTCTCTTTAAGTGGCTGATTCAAAGGCAAATGAAATGCATGGAAAGTCACCCATTGACTTCAGTGGACTTTTACTTATGGCTTTGTTCTGTCTCTGGCCAATGTTTTGGTTTACACTGCTTTCTCTAAAACTATGGGCCAGTTTCTCTTCTCCTTTACTCAGCTTTTATACTGGTCTAACTTCGCTTGCTTCAGGGAAATTAATCCTAAGAACAGAATCAGCCCCCTACATGTTTTAGGAATTTGTTTTAAAAGGCATAACTTTGGCAGCTTGGGATAATTATGACCCACAAGGTGGAGAATGGCCTTCATTCTCACTCTCCAGATAGGTTTACAGGTGTCTTTACTAGCATAATTTACAAAACATGCAGATGTTGCAGCTTCCCCTCAACCTTGAGAAGGCTTGTTAATTGGTTTCTCAGGAAATGGCTAGTTATCCTTCTACTGATGCTATACAAAATAGAGTTCTACTGTACAGCCCTGCAGCGGGACTGGGATCCCGGGGACCCTGCAAGAAACAATGTGGGAGTGGGTGGGAATTGAGGGGCAGGTTGGGAGCGTGATGAACAAAATAGTTCCGTGCAGGCCTCTATTCTACTGTATTATAGCATCCAGGGCAATTTTTCCTACACTTCATTATTTTCAGCAGCTCTTTCTATTGAATACTATTCAGTGACATGCCCACTAACAGTGTCTCCTTGACTTACATGTTGATGTTTAAATAAAAATGAAATATTTAAGTAACAATTTGGTAGGACAGGCTGCCTCTGGGGTTTGATACTGGGTTAAAGAGGTGGCTGTAAGCCAACCCAAGAGTATAATGCTTGAAAGTCAGAACCATTTCTTAACTATTTTGGAGCCTGTGTGAAATGTGTTGACAGGCTCAGTTGTAGTCTTGGTGGACACAAATTTTTATGGCATTCATTAGCTCAGTTGAGCACAGGGCTGGCCTTACCATGAGGCAAACTGAGGTAGCCACCTCAGGTACCAGACTGTGTGTGGGGGGACCCAGATCCACTAGGACTCGGAGTGTAGAAAATTGTGTCTGCTGCTGGTGCATATGTATTCTCTCTGCTCTAGAGGCACAGAGATGGTGGAGTGCTGTGCTGGAGGAAGGAGGGCACAAGAGACATAACAGGCAGGCAGGAGAAAAGGTGAGAGGGAATAACAAAGCAGCAGGAGCTGCACGGAGAGAGAGGAGGAGGAGCCTCTTATGAACCCCTTTAGCATCCCAGGAGCCAGGACTGATTAACACCAGCTTCTCAGGGAGCTTCCTGTTTCCTGCTGCTTCCCTGAACCCTCTTGAGGAGGACAGGCAGTCAACTGAAGTAGTAGGAGCCAATTAGGCCCTTAAGACGTTGATATCTTCCCTCACTCAGGCCCTGTTACCAGCCTGCTTATTTGTCCCCTTCAATTGAGTGTTGAGAGCCACTAGAGCTGGCACAGAACAGCAGTCATGAGTGAAAGAAGAAAACACCCCTCTGGGGCAGCATTCAGAAAACAGAAGAAAGCAAAGGAAGCTTTTCTATCTAAGCAGGAAGGAGCTCTCCTGAGATACACAAACATAAATGTTCTCAGTGAGCCTTCCGGACCCATTGAGGATGAGAGTGGTGAGGAGATGCCTGATCTTCCAGTTAGTCAGAGTGCAGGTGACCTGGCATCCATATCTCCATCTCAAATGGATGTAACCATGCACATTCCTGAAGAAAAGTGTAGATCAGAGAAGAGTGTGGTGGAGGCGCAAGGAACAGCTGCTGCTGAGTTTAGTTCCTTAAGTCTAGATGATCCAGGACTGTGGACCCACTTGAGCAGTAGCCTGAGGGACTTCCTTGTACTGCAAGGGCCACAGCAAGTGAAAAACTTCCTGTTCCCCAAAGACAATGAAAATAGAAGTTTCCAGTCAACACATTACTGGTGTGAAATCCCCAATGGTGACAAAGTGGAGAGGCCATGGCTTATGTACTCAAAAGCCCAGAATGCAGCATACTGTTTTTGTTGCAAACTCTTCCAGTCTAATGTTCTAGCCACATTGGGTTCTACAGGAACAAAGAACTGGAAAAATCTGGCTAGAAATCTGGCATGCCAGGAGAAGGCAGCAAATCACCAGAGAACATTCCATAAGTGGAAAGAGCTTAAGATGAGACTAAGGTTAAAGACCACCATAGATGATCAGCATTGAGAGAAGATTGGATTAGAGTCTCTTTACTGGCAAAATGTTCTGAAAAGGCTCATTGCCATTGTGAGAATGCTTGCTACCCAAAACCTAGCACTGCGTGGCATTTCAGATCAGCTCTATGTGCCAAACAATGGAAACTTCCTTAAAATTGTGGAGCTGATGGCTGAGTTTGATCCTGTACTCCAGGAGCATCTAAGAAGAGTCACCACCCAAGAAATGTACACACACTCCTACCTTGGAAAAACAATTCAAAATGAGATCATACAGTTTCTGGCAACAAAAGTCAAACAGAAGATTGGGGCAGATCTGAAGTCAGCAAGATATTACTCTGTTATTCTGGACTGCACACCTGACATCAGCCACATGGAACAAATTATTTTAATGGTGTGTTTTGTAACAACAAGACGACCTAGTGAAAATGTCCCTGCAATGGTGACTGTCAGAGAACATTTTCTAGAATTTATTGACACTGATGATACTACAGGAGCTGGTATGACAAATGTCCTTCTTAAAAAGCTGGAAGATAGGGAAATTGCGATAGCTGACATGAGAGGTCAGGTCTATGATGATGGTGCCAACATGAGAGGAAAGAACAGAGGAGTGCAGACATGGATCCGAGAGTTAAACCCTCAAGCTTTTTTTGTCCCATGCAGTTCTCATTCATTGAACTTGGTAGTCAGTGATGTAGCATCAGCTTCTAGTGAGGCTGCTGAATTTTTTAATGTAATTCAAAGCATCTATATATTTTTCTCTGCATCAACTCATCGATGGCAAATTTTGAAGCAACATCTGGGAACATCCTCTCTGACACTGAAACCACTGAGTGCCACACGATGGGAAAGTCAAGTGGAAGCGATAAAGCCTATCAAACACCAAACTGGGAAGATAGATGATGCCATAGTTGCCATTATGGAAGATAATGCTATGACAGAAACTGTTCGTGGGAGAACAGTGGCAGAAGGAAATGGAATCACCAGAAACATACATAACTTCAAATTTCCGTTTGGCTTAGTGTTGTGGCATGACATACTGTTTGAAATAAATATTGTAAACAAGAGACTCCAAGGCATTCACCTTGATGTATCTGGAGAAATGGAACAACTGGACAAAGCAAAGTCAGAACTACAGTCTTACCGGTCAGATGAGGGATTTCAAAATGTTCTGAAGAGTGCACAGAAATTGGCAGAGGAACTTCACATTAAAGTTATTTTCCCACCCATTCAAGAATACAAGAGTCACTGAAGAAGAAGACATTTTGATTATGAGCCAAGGCATAATCCCATAAGAGACCCCAAACAACAATTCAAAGTTGAATTCTTTAACTAGATGCTAGATTGTGCAATACAGTCAGCTGAAGAATGTTTCATGCAGCTCAAGGAACACAGCAGTATATTTGGGATGTTGTATGATATTCCAAAACTCCTCACTATACCTGATGACGACCTACACCAGCAATGCAGGGCACTAGAGGCAGTGTTGACACATGATGACATGCGCGATATTGATGTGAGTGATTTAGGTGATGAACTGAAAGCGTTTTCAAGATACATTTCAGCAGGATCGGCTCCAAAGGCTGTTCTGGAATATATGTGCACAAATAAGATGATCACCCTATTTCCAAATGCTTTTGTTGCTCTGCTCATACTTCTAACGCTTCCTGTAACAGTTGCCAGTGGAGAACGCAGCTGCTCCAAGCTGAAGTTAATAAAAACACATCTGTGCTCCACAATGACACAGGAGAGGCTGGTTGGCCTTGCAACCATCTCAATAGAGCATGAGCTGGCCCAGATTTGAACTGCTTCCTGAAGGTCCAGAATCTTTTCAACCAAGGCACAGAAAGCACCACTTTGAGTATTCAAACAGATAAAAATGCCAGTGTTTACGATGCAGACAAGAAAAGTTACATTTGCTGTTCAGGCGTTTGAAAGTTAAGTGTTACTTAAAATGTTTGAACAAGGCATTTTAAGTTGTTAGTTCTCCTTTATTGGGGTAGGTAGCAGAGCAGTACCGTGACAGGAGTAGAGCAGCAAGAAGGCAGAATTGAGACCTTACAAAGTTTTGGCCCAAGTGAAGGAGCATGGGGGCAACATTTGAGCTCCTCGCCTCAGGTGGCAAAATGTTGTGGGCCGGCCCTGGTTGAGCATATCATCCGCATTCATGGCACGTGTTTCTTTTCAAACTATATGAAACACTGAACTACTGAATGGTATGTATGTAAAAGCAGTATTGTATCCATGTGATGCATTTCCATATGCAGCTTTATAACAACTCAAATGTTAATAGGTTGTACTTACGGGAAACAAATGTTCCCTCTGACCCCATTCTGCCTTCACTCATACCCAGGCAGCTCCACTGCTTCTGACCTACATATGAGAAGAAAATAATTTGGTCCATTAATCACAGTCTGGTAAATCCAACATGATGGAGACTCACGAGACCTTCTCCAGCTTTGCAACCAACCTGCTCTGTGTGACCTTGTGCAAGACATTTCACCTCTCTGTGCCTCGCTTCCTGAGCCCCTTGTGTGTCCTGTCTATTTATACTGTAAGCATTTTGGGGCAAGCAATCTCTCTTACCACATGCAAAATAGAGCCCTGATATCAGTAGGACCCTCTAAACACAGCCATAATAAAAAAACATATTAATAAATAAGTAATAATAAAATAATGAATACAAATAGTTGAAATATTCCTAATTTTTGACCAGTTCTTACATTTTAAAAAATAGGTCACCTCCTTTTTCAGAGCAAGTCTTCCCCATATGCTATTTTCTGCTCTACGCGGCTGCATTTTGTTAGAAATCATAGAATCATAGAACTGGAAGTGACTTTGAGAGATCATCTAGTCCAGTCCCCTGCAATCAAGACAGGACTATGTATTATCTAGACCAGGGGTAGGCAACCTATGGCACATGTGCCGAAGGCAGCACGTGAGCTGTTTTTCAGGGGCACTCACTGCCTGGGTCCTGGCCACCGGTCTGGGGGGCTCTGCATTTTAATTTAATTTTAAATGAAGCTTCTTAAACATTTTAAAAACTTTATTTACTTTACATACAACAATAGTTTAGTTATATATTATAGACTTATAGAAAGAGATCTTCTAAAAACGTTAAAATGTGTAACTGGCACGCGAAACCTTAAATTAGAGTGAATAAATGAAGACTCGGCACACCACTTCTGAAAGGTTGCCGACCCCTAATCTAGACCATCCCTGGCAGGTGTTTGTCCAGTTTGCTCTTAAAAATCCCCAATGATGGAGATTCCACAACCTCCCTGGGCAATTTATTCCAGTGCTTAACCACTCTGACCGTTAAGAAGTTTTTCCTAATGTCCAACCTAAACTGCCCTTACTGCAATTTAAGCCCATTGCTTCTTGTCCTATCCTTAGAGGTTGAGAAGAACAATTTTTCCCCATCTTCTTTCTAACAACCTTTTATATACTTGAAAACTGTTATGTCCCCTCTTGGTCTTCTCTTCTCCAGACTAAACAACCCCAATCTTTTCAAATCTTCCCTCACAGGTCATATTTTCTAGACATTTAATCATTTTTATTGCTCTTCTCTGGACCTTCTCCAATATGTCCACATCTTTCCTGAAATGTGGCACCCAGAACTGGACACAACACTCCAGCTGAGGCCTAATCAGTGCGGAGTAGAGTGCAAGAATTACTTTTCGTGTCTTGCTTACAATACTCCTGCTAATACATCCCAGAATGATGTTTGCTTTTTTTGCAACAGCATTACAAAGTTCTCAAATGTCAAAGTTCTCACAAATGTTAGTATGAAATATTGTGTTACCACAAAATAATCAAGATCACACAGAGATCAAAAACATGATTCTGGAGTCACAAAAGAAATGCACACACACAAGTTTGACATGAACAATATTTATTGATTCTAGATTATGTTTAAAAAGAAAGGTTCACAGCTGATAGATAAAAATATCTGACAAGCCTATTGAAAGCGGAACGTAAGAAGGGAACCAAGTGAGACAGCCAACACAGAGGCACTTTAGAAAATGCTACCAGTAGTTAAGGCACAAATGAATCACGCGCACAGGATCAATATTCCTGCAAAGGGAAGTCATTTTTATTTTCAGACCCCAGAGACAGACACAACTGACGCTGTCCTGCATGTGACCACAGGAGACAAACTATAAACTGTGAAAACTATTTGACTGTGGGGATACTCTGAAAACAAAATTACTTTGGCTATTTTACTTTTAGCTTCATCAGAGGGAGGGTTGCAGAATCAAGATGGTCTTGAGGTGGAGATGCTAGAGGGAATGCTACTCTCTCTAATCACAGGCCTAGTCTATTTTGTGGGCACTCTAATCTACATTTGAACTGCACTGTTCGTTGTTGCCTAGAGGTACTGGCACTTCTGCTGTGATTTCTTTCCAATTTCCTTTTGAGCACAAACATTTGGTGGAGGTATATAGTACTTTCTTTCTCACATGTAAATATTTGCTTTCATCTGAGAAAATAAAATGGTAAGAATTTTGGACCTCTATAATTTCTGCCTTAATTAACATCACTGTCCCATCTAGGAGATACCATGATTAATGTAATAAAAGTCACTAGCTTGTCCTCCAGCTTTTAGGCCCTAAATCAGGAAAACACTTGCTTAACCTTAAGTACTTGCTTAAGTGCTATTCTCAATAAGGTGCTTTCTTGAATCTGGGTCTGTGTTGAGAAGTAATGAACCAGTTAAAGAACTGAAATCTTGTGCTTTCTCTCACTGTTCACTTTACTGTGCTGTTGAGTAACATGTATAATTGGCTTTTAGTTTTATCACTGCCAAATAGTGTGGTTGCCATGAGCAGATTTACATATCATGTTTTGAAACCAGTCCCATTAATACATAATTATAGATACAGTACACAAACAAGTACACTGACTTTAAAAACAGACCTTAAGATCATCAAAAATATATGTGAGAATACAAATTATGAACATCACAGTTCATACAATACATTTGATTAGATCAGTACAGTGAAGGATTTTTCATGGGGCATATTTCCTATTAGACATCGATCAGTTAAGAATACTACACTGATAATCCCATTTCAAACCTGATTTTCAAATTTCTTTCCTTTAACAGTCTGTTAGAATGAGTGTAAAGAGGTAAGTTAGTGCTAAGTTCCTTCCATGTGTGCAAAGGGGCATGGATTCTGTAACCACATCTGATCAATTTATTGAGGACATCATGACGTACATACATACACAATGTCACAATTTATAAAATATTTAATAAACAAAAAGGACAACTGACTGTACTTATCTTTAATCACACAGTGTTCTTAGGATACACAACTTATTCATAACAAGAATAATTTGTAGCGGCAACTAGTATATTTCAAAAGCCTGAGAGGTTTGAGAATGAAAAAAAAAAAACTCCAAAACTTCAACTGTTTATACAAACATATCATTCTAAACACCATAAGTCTGCAGAATGGAGACAGAAATGTCATGGAATCCAGTTTTATCATGAGATATCAAGTGCTTTCTACTTCTGATTGGGCCAGAAGGATCAGGAGAGTTGTCTTTTAGTATTTCAATTTTCACCCTCCATGGAAACCAAGAATTTAAGAGCAGTGAAAAATAATTATTTGCAAAAAGTTAATCATGCTCATGAAAAGTCAGAGCTGGGTTGAAGTGTTGGTGATGGTTCAGACCAGTTCTAATTATATTCAAACTAGTTCTCCCTCACTTCACTGCTCTGCTTCTATGAGACACAACACAAGCTGGTTTGACTAGGAAATTTCTAGCCAGCGCATGAGAAAAAGCTGGATAACTTTTGGACATGAAGAAAAGCTATTTGCCTGTATGAGCCTCACTAGTAGTTCCCCTATCCAGTCCTTCCAAATGTTTCTAGGATAGCACCAACACTCATACCCCAAACACCTTTGTCAGCAAAATCATTCAGCCCTACTGAGACTGACCTTTGTAAAGCACTTTGAGATCTACTGATGGAAAGAATGGGGCACTGTTATTATTCCACAAATGTAGCAGTATACTGTGTGTTAAGTATGTTTTCATGGTCAAACTTATAAGTATCAGGCCAAGATTTTTAAAAATGGGTGCCTAAAATAAAGCTTGTCTGTCTGTATTTAGGCCCCTACATAAGAGGTCTGATTTTCACAAATGCTGAGTATCCTACTGCTCCCTTTTGGAAAAAAAAATCTGAGCCATCAGTTACTAACAAAGTACAACTGGGTTTAGCCTCTTTCAGATTGTATAACACTGAAGATAAGCTATTTACAACAAACTGCTCTCATTGATGTAATTTTCTCTTAAGCTTGCTGTGTCTGCATGGCTCACATTGCTCAGCTCAGTCCTGTCCTTTTTAGGGAAAAAAATCTTCCAGTGAGCTGCCTGTGAGCCTGAGAGGACTGCCAACTTTAGGGTGGGGAGAAAGAGAAAGACTGTGATCTGAGTAAATTCATAAGAGATACTGAAAAGTCACTGGGTGCCAGAATGGACTTGTGAATAGCTAGCTGTTAAAAGCCAAGAAGAAAAACCAAACTTGCTCTCTGCTGTGCCTTCCAGGGAGTCTGACTGTCAAGAATGAAAAACCAGGCCAGTGTGCCCAGGTAAAGAAGATTAGAATATAAAGCAGGAGGAGCCAGCAAAAGCTATCAAGCCAAAGGCCAACATAATTTCATTTTGGTAGACCGACACCCCCATCAATTCCCGGAGACATGAATTGGTCAAAGAAGGGGAGTGATGGGATAGATTACAAATCAGTCTAGAAGAATAGGTCTTAAAGGTACCCTATCAAACTGCTTCTCTGTGTGACAAAGTGAGAAAGGTCACATCTACTACTGTACCCCGTTCCTCTGACTTCAAGAACTTGGCATCTGAAGAATTCTCCTATTTAGTTTAAAGGCTGATGTGAGAACACACACTTGTAGCAGCAGCTTGGATTTTATCACAAAAGGCTTTCTGTCTGGTGCATCCAATTCAAAGACACAGAATGAAATCTAAGAGCCAGATTCTGATACCCTTATTCACAATGACAACAACTCCATGAGTAGTTCAATGGGACCACGAGCAGAATGTGAGCCCAGGGCATCAGACTCCGGCATTGAAGATCTACATGAAGCTGATTATACAATTTCTCTGCCTTACATATGCCCCAGCTGCTGATTGAGATCACTGTTTGCTTGCCTCGCTCCATGTTTTACTGCAGTGCAATTGCAGTTAGTTTAAATCATTGTCAACTGGAGCAAAAAGTACAAATAGGCTGAAAATAGTTCCAGCTGGCTGATCAGTTTAGATCTCTTAGAATTCTATGTGCACTGGACTAAATTGTGCTCTCAATTACACCTATGACTTTCCACTGAAAGGAGAAGGAGAGAAGAATTTGGTGCAATGTACTCTGTGTGACACTTAGGCAATGTCCTGGACAAATGTAACTGAATTAAGCTCTGGAGTTCATTCTATTAAAAATGCAAATGTTTGTGTACTAATGTGGGTTGTATGGAACTCTTTTAGCAGGAAAATGGGATTAAGGTAATCTCTTAGATATATCAGGAATTTCAAAGGATTTCGGGGACAATACATGTTAAATGGATTTCCTAGGAAATACCTGGGGGGCAAGGAGAATGCAAGGACCCGTTTGTGTGTAAGGCCCTACAGAACCTCTTGTGAGTATTTTGTTCTCAAACAGAACCACTGAGGGAAGAGTGTAGGGAGAGGGAGCAATGCTCCCTGTATTCTGCACCGAAAGAAAGGCTTCCTCAATTCAGGGAGCCCTGGCTATGAATTAGAATGCACTGGAACTTGTGTGCAGGGGCCAATGATGCTGGGAAGAGGGTTGCCATCTGTGGGGCTTCATGAGTGTAAGGTAGATGGAATGCTGGTAAAGGAAGAAAAGACTCTGTTGCAATAGAATGGGGGGTGAGATTCTGTGGCCTGCATTGTGCAGGAGGTCAGACTAGATGATCATAATGGTCCCTTCTGACCTTAAAGTCTATGAGTCTATGAGACCCACCTCAAATCCATCCTTTTGAAACTATGTCCTGGAGAGAGAAACCAATTGTATACTGGATTACCTGCTTCTGAAAACTCCAATTCAAAGACCTCCAACCACATGAGTGTGCTAGTTCTGAGCTGAGGCTGTTGTGAACTTGTGCCCAAAAAAGAGACTCATTTGAGGGGTGTAAAAGACTCACTTGCTAGAAATCATGCTGGAGACAATTGGAGGAGAGGATCTCTGGTAATATCATATAATATGCATGGAGATTTGTATTGTTTTAATGTGTTTTTTCTGAAGTGCTTTTACCTTAAGAGTAAAAGAGACTTGCATAGGACATGCTGTGTAGTAACTTCTAGCTGTTGGCAATCACTGTATTATTAGTCTCTGAAGAGAAAGCAAGCAGGCCTGTCTGGGCAGACTGCTGTTTGCTGGGAATATCACAGTGAAGGCAGGGAACTGTTCAACCTGGAAATACCCCAGTCAGGAGAGAGAGAGAGAGACAGCTATCCACCCAAGAAAGGCAATGGCTAGGGGAAAGGAAGCCGAAGAGTGGGTACACTTGCTGAACCAATAAGAGGAAATAGAGGTGCAGTTGACCCGAACTGTGACACTCTGTGTATAACAGACAACAATTTTTTTTCATTCTTGTGTACATTGTTTCAAAGGCCCCAAAACAGGGAGGACAGAAGCACCGGTGCATGCTTAAGCTTAAGGGCTCCATTTGATCTCTTTGTGATTCAACCCCCTGAATAGTTACTAAGATCTTGGGAACGTCAGTTCGACTTGTACTGCATTCCTACTGATGTGGAAGAGCTGATTGCATTTTGCATAGTTTAGCAATTGACCCTTTTACAGTTAACACCCTGCTGATGAGCTGTCCTCCGAATCTTGATTTCAGGGGGGTTGTTTTAAAGATCCTACAAAATCTTAACTAGCTAGATCATGAAGTCTCCCACCAGACATATGGATTTGGAGGTGATAGCATAGGACTAGGTTGTTGCTTAGCAGTCTACCATGTGCAAGCTGCACTGCCCCAGGGACAAATGTTGAAAGTCACAATTCAGTCCCCTGCTCCTCCCTTACTCCAGTGAGAAGTAATCTGCCCCAGTCTTTAACCACATACAGATTACTTCCCTCTCTTCATGTTGCCTCAGCTATGCTGACTGGTTTGCTGTGGGGCTTAGTCAGGGCTCCACCTTTCCCATCCCCATTCTGCACACCTGAGCGGGAGGAGGAGTAGTGACTCCTTAGAGGCCGCTCTCCTTTCTGCATTGAGAGCTGCAATGCAGGTAGCCTGTGCAAGATATTTGATGCCCCCTCATTCCTTTGTGCAAGCATGTAGGGCAAGCAACGATCTTGTGCTTAATCATTCACACCTTCTCATAAAACTGCGAGCCAAGCAGTGTGAAATGTCACCAAGAGAAGACTTTATGGAGCATAGTTAGAATGGCATTCAATGTAGCATGGAATAATAGCTTCATATTAACTAGTGTAAAGCCAGAAAGTCTTTGACTGAAGGTTGAATAGAAAAGAACAATTGAAAATATTGTAATGTTGGTAGCTCAGCGTTTCACTCATGTCAGTAGTGCCGTGTCCATTTACAGCAGCAGAGAATTTGCTCATAGGACATCCAAAACTCCCACTACAGGATTGTACATTTTTTAATAATATAGTTTTCAAAGGTACACAAAAGGCGAAAACTAGATCTGACTAGAGATGTGGTAGAAAAAAATTGTACTCCATTTTGCTAGCAGGCTGAAACTCAGACCCGAAAGCTTAAGACAAGATCTTGTCAAAGAATGGCTGACTAACAAGCACAGTTTGGCTGCTCTCACTCTCAGAAAGTAGAAACTACTTCTCCTTGGAAGCAATTACAGTCCAGAAAAGAACTGAGGGACAAGAAGATTATACAGCCCTGGAAACCATGCTGCTGTCACTTACACTGAATTCCATTGTTCTGGGCCTTTGGTACATACAAGGATTGGATACTTTTCACTAACACCAGAGCTTTATAGTGATTTGGAAGGATTTTCAAGCTCTTCTCTTGCCTTGTCTTCTTTTTTACAAAAAACAATGATGACTGATGGTGCGAAGGTAAAGTAGTAAGATTCCTTTCTTCTGGAAATTATATTCAAAACAGCAGAACCGCAATAACCTTTCCTCCTAAGTGAATACAGAGGACTGAGAGGCAGATCACATCTTAGATGACTATAGGTGTGCTGGAGAAAACTCTATTAATTGTGCATATAAAAGAGTCCAATTTAGAGTGATATGACTCAAGAAGCAAAGCTGAGCAGGGGCTTTTTTTATTTTTGTAGAGCAGAAGAACTTAAGAGAAATCACCCTCGCAGTTCTTGGTGCACTCCTCAACACAACATAAATTCCAAGGAATACACATTGAAATGTTATTTGGAGATTTCCATTTATATTTCAAGGACTAATTGTTGGGAAAATGTGTAGACATTAGCTCAGATTCTCTGGCCCAGATAAGCTGTTTTCAACACTGGATAAAGTTATTACTTATTATGGTAGTGCCTGTAGGCTTCAGCTGAGATCTAGGGCCCACTGTACCCTACAAACAAGGTGAGAGAGAGCCCCTACCCCAAAAAGCTTAGACAAGGGTGCAGAAAAGTAAGTGCTGTAAAAGTTACTTCATGGCTCCCTGGGGTCAGCAGGAGGGTTAATTTGATCCCTGGTACTACCTATAGCAGACTTATGGAACCCAGCTGGGATAAGGGTGCTGTAGAGCTGCTAGACAGGGGGAATCCTCAGGAGGCCACTTAAGCCAGCTTTATAGCCTCTTGTGCCACTGGGCCCATAGTCTATAACATGCGATTGGAAATGTAAAGTGAGGAATTATACTCTTGACAAACTCATGAGCACTTGCACAGTTTGGAACAAAATTTCAAAATTTAGCCTTACATTTTTTTGTAAGTGCTGTTTGGGCTCGAGGCATTTTGGGAAAAAATATATCAAAAGACCCTCACCTGCAATTTGCATTTATTCAGAAATTATTTTAAGTCTTTTAGATCTCCAGAAATTGAGTGTGGCAATATTCCACTTATAATTAGGGACGGGCGTGCCTTTAAATGTTCAGAGTTCAGGTTGGGTCAGATACAAGTGTACAAAAGGGCTTTCTCACAGTATTTTGGCATTTTTATTTGCAGACCTGGATAGAAACTCAAAGTGAAGTAACACATAGTGGAACATCTCAGAATAGTGGTGGGCAACCTGCAGTTCGTCTGGGTAATCCGCTGGTGGGCCACCAGACAGTTTGTTTAAATTTGCACAGCTGCCTGTGGCTCCCAGGGGCTGCAGTTCGCCCTTCTCAGCCAATGGCAGCTGCAGGAAGCAGCGGCCAGCACATCTGTGTGGCCCACGCTACTTCCTGCAGCTCCTATTGGCCGGGAACAGTGAACCGCAGCCACAGACTATAAACTGTCTGGCGGTCCACTAGCGGATTACCCTGATCGGCCGCATGAGGCCTACGGGCTGCAGGTTGCCCACCATTGTCTCAGAACCTCAAATAATGGTGCTTAAAGTAGGTCAACATTCAGGGGGTCCTTACCTTATCTGAACTGGTGCTAAAAATAGGTCAATATTCAGGGGGTCCTTACCTTATCCGAACCCCTCCACTCATCCTCACTCTAAAGGTGCATCTCTACTTTCCCCCACCCCCGTTACCAGTCCTGATCTGCTTTTGAAGACAGGTAAGTGCACGTCAAAACAAACTTTGGAAAAAGAACACAACAAGTATGCAGCTTTGTGCTGGCACCTTTCTCAGTTTCGAACTAGCAGCCCCTTTTTGTAGGCAAACAGCCCAACAGCAGCCACTGAAGTGAAGAAAGTGGAAAATCCAACCAGCCTTAGCAGTCCTGGTACAGACGGCAAGTTCCTCTCCCAAAAGGTAGTAGTGATTGGCTGGGCTGGGACATCCTGGATGGGAGAACATTCAGTATTAGTGCAGGATCACCTCCGCTATGAAAGGAGAATAGAAATATCAACAAAAACAACAAGGAGTCTGGTGGCACCTTAAAGACTAACA
This sequence comes from Gopherus flavomarginatus, assembly GCF_025201925.1. Lineage (NCBI taxonomy): Eukaryota > Metazoa > Chordata > Testudines > Testudinidae > Gopherus > Gopherus flavomarginatus. The sequence goes on along the minus strand of NC_066617.1, from coordinate 212,768,620 downwards.
AATTTATTTGGGCATCAGCTTTCGTGGGTAAAAAACTCACTTCTTCAGATGCATATTTTCTCTTTTAAACAGAAGTATAGTATATTCAGGCAAGGTCTGGCACTCTGTTGCTATTAATGCCCTGTTGATGAATCAGGAAACAACCAGAACAGGGTAGATAGCTTCTACTTGAGAAAACAAATTAAACAGGACATGTTTGTTGAGGGTCCCTAAAACCTGAAATTAACATTTCTTAAAGAAAGAGACCAAGACTGGTCATTTGCATTCCCTTGTACTCACTTCAGTAAAAAGAAGAGCTGTTTAAAAGGCAGGAAACATTTTTTGCCAAAATTTACTCAGATTGTTCCTTATTTTTCTCATCAAAATTTTAGCAATTTTTTTATCCAAATTGAAAAAAAAAAATGCAGCCAGCACAATTAAAGGTGGCTGTGAGCAATGAATATACCTGAGCTTGAAAAGCTTCCAAAACTACAATAGGTTGTGAAAAAATACAAGGCCCAAAGCGTTCTCACCAATGTAAGGTAAGCATTGTAAAAGATATCTGTACGGATTTTTAACCTTATTAAAAGTTGAATACTCTTTCCCGTGCCACGTTTACAGAGTATTTAGACACCCTCACCCCTCTCTGGGTACCTGTCATGTTCCCAGTTATCCATGGACAGTTTTGGCAGGCAGTCGAATAGTAATTGTAGCTGTAGTTTATGAACGTAAAGGCAATACATATTTTATCTCATCATTAATATCAAAGGAAAGTTCACAGGTACTGAAGGAAAACTTACAACTGATTCTGGTTCTGACTTCCAAATTTCACCTTCTGAGATTTTCCCCATAGAACACAGTATCTGAAAATAAAGAACTGATCAATTCCATTCATTCTTTTAAAGGGCAAAACATTTGACGTTCAGTTTTTGGTCTAAGCTGATGCTGCTATAATCAAGATAAGGGCTTAGCAAATAAGATTGTGTGTATTCAGATTTAACAGAAAATCTGATATTTGCACATCAGTTTGCTGGGAGGGGCTGTTATTTACTGACATACTCCCAGAGAAGCACCTCCTTCCTAGCTATGTAATCACTCCTGTGTGAGAGATGGTGGTTTTTCTATGAAAGAAAGATAATGGTTCAGGATGAAGGAGTGGAAGAAGCCTTCTTAACTCATTCAGACCCTAACTCAGCAAGGTACTTCAGCACATCCCTAATTTCATATGTGAGTAGTCCCGCTGAAGTCAGTCAGGCTGAAAATTAAGCACAGTCTTAAAGATCTTGTTGAACTAGGGCCTCATATTAACCACAAATCTGTGGGCTATAGCCCATAACATTGACATCAAAGTAGTGCACACAAGACGTGTAGATGTAAAAAAGGTGCATGGAAAATGTATCGGAAGCTAATTTTGAAAAATGTTGCCCCAACACAGGAATAGGATTGAGGTCATGTGAGGGAGGCAGAGCCTAGGGTTCAGTGCTAGAAATGCAAAATATATGTTTAAAAAATTAGTTGGTGTCTATTGGGGACATAAGTGCTAGGATTATATGAAACAAGGAGAAGAGTATGACAGTAAGGTCATATTCTTTTAATGCATATGTTTCCGAAATATGATGTGGATATCTTAATTTCTTGTTATTCTATCCCAGTCCTTTGCAGAGTTAACAACATCTGATGTCTCCTGAGATGTGGTCCCATTTCAGATAGCCCTAAGATGACTGGCCAGGTCTATCTATGAGTTTGCATAATTAACAGTGTTATGGGGATTAGTTCTTAAGTATACATCACTCCCAGGATACAACTCTTTCCTGTTGCCCAACATCTAAGCTCTTCAGCTTTGTCTTGGGCAGAGATCTCTAGAGGTTCTGCTTTAATGCTTGCATCACTTGACACATGATGATACTTTATTGATTACCTCCCTCATATGAGATCCCAAAGCTGACCCCTTAACCCAGTGGTCCCCAACCTTTTCATCTGGCAGGCACCAGATGAAGGACTGTTGTGGCGGTCAAGCATCTGCAGAAATGCTGCCGAATTTCTGCAGCATTTCAGCGGCGACGCCTATCAATGACGGCGCTTGTCGGTGGCAAGCAGCATCATCTAGAGGCATCGCCGCTGAAATGCTGCAGAAATTCGGCAGCATTTCGGCAGATGCTTGACTCTGGGCCAGGACGCGGGTGCATTTAGATGCACCTATGGGCGCCATGGCGCCCACGGGCACCGCATTGGGGACCCCTGCTGTAGCCTCTTATGAAACAAATATGAGATTTATTTTGTTGAAGTGTATCTGCCCATAAACCACAATGCTTATAAAAATAGCTAGGAAAATGGCATTTTTACAGACAATGAAGTGTGTATGTTCCTATGAATTATCTTTATTCAGAAACAACTGAGCACGAGGCCTAACTTGTTCTCCAGGCCCGCAGCACAACTATCATTCTTGAAAATAAACTTTGGGGCTGAGCTTTTCAAAGCTGTCTATGGGATTTGGACACCATTGTTGCCAATTCCTGTCCTTTTATTGCAGGTCTGACAGTATTTGATGTTTAGCTCACAGCTCCAGTTCCTAGAGACATGTGATTAGGTAAGAATCTCAGCTTTAAAAAATTAGATGTCTAGCCCTCACAGTTGCAGAGGAAAGCTTGAAAGCATGACCTAGGTGCTCTGAAAGGCTCAAAAATGGAATTGCAAATAAAAAGAACCCAATTTTAATTTTTTTCAAATCTCATTTTTAATCCAATCTCATTTTTAAATGCTTGAGATTGGCAATACTGAATTTTCCTTAACACTAATTCCCACTGGGCATCTAAATCCCTTACATAGCTTTGAGAATCTCAGCCTTGATTTTGCAAAACACACTTAAATGTTCTCCCCATGCAGCATGCCGTAAGTGTGGGGCTGTACCTCTCTAGCTGCTCTCTCTCCAGCCTGCACAGCCCCCTCCATGTACCCACTCCATTCTGTAGCTGTCTCTGTGCCAGCAAAGTAGATCCTACCCACTGGCTGGCGAATGATCCTTTAAAATGGACAAAAATAGGTCGTATCAGCAAGATCAGGAAAGCATGACAAAATTCCTTGGGTAAAACACAGGAGAAGGGTGCTTTAAATATCAATCAACACTTAAGAGTTAGCAATGCAGCAGGCTATTAGGATACTCAGCCTTTCATTACATTTCTTACCTTAAACACTTCCTGGTACTCCTTATGTTTTCTAAAGGCTCAGAAAGTATTACTGCAATCCTGCTAATGCTATTTCTGAGAGTGATTCTGGGGCTCATGGACATCTAAATGAGAACTAGACTGAGACAAGGCTTGTTCTCACTTGTTAGCATAGCCAAGACTCTAGATGAAAGATGGAGTTGCTAGCACTCTGAATGGCATGCTGTAGCCCTCATAACACTTTCCTGGCTCATACAGCTTTGCTGGGATCTGCAATCATCTACTTTAAGGTAAGCTCTGTCTACTTTAAAAACTGAAGGCACTATATAGTCATAAATCAGGATTTCTTTAGTGCTCTTCGCTATTTTAGAATTGCAGAAATTTACATTTCAAAAAGGATCCAGAGCACTTAACTGAACATAACTGAACAGCAACAGCCAGGTTGGCCGCTGCTGCTTTTTAGGGTCACTCTTGTTTTCATTCAAAAACCTGAATCGGGGAGGACAATACATGGTGGCACAGTAGTTACTGCATTAGGCCCTGTCTGCTAATAGGAATAGTCCACTGAAGTTACTCATGTTCATAAATATTTACAGGATCAGGCCTTTTTACTTTATTTTTAAAATACCAATAAAATATATTAAAAAACACAAAGGAAATGGTAATACCAATCCCAAATCTGAAAAGCAAAATTGTCATGAAAATTTACCAGTTCGGGCACACAAAATATAACCACCAACCCCCCCCACCCCGCCTTCCCCCTCCCACCCAACAATCAAGCAATCTACTCACCTACTCTTCCCTGTAGTCAATGATGAAAGTGAAAATATTAATAATGAGACTCATCTATCAAAACTACCTAATCCAGGCAAGTGGGGAAGTAAAATTTCACAAGGCTGTTTGAATTATTCCCTAAGCAATACTCCAGGTATAAAGAAAATTTGTTCACAGAGGACTTACAGCCCTTACAAAGGATATTTATCTGGTCATTCTTATCTTTCTGTTGTTGAGTCCCTTCGTGAGATACTGTACCTTCCGAACTGTGTCATTATCCCTGGTGGGAAGTAAGCTGTGTAGCACCCGCCAGAATACTGCTCCTCACACCAGTTCTTCTCTTCATAATGCACTGGCTGTAAACAGAGTTAATGAAACCTCAGAAGGGGGGAAAACCCCTAAGGATGAACCTATTACAAGAACTGAGAAAACAGCAGTGAAGAACAGCTTATGATTTATTATATCACTTTACAATGCTTGACTATAGATGAGCACATTTAACAAGTCTCTTAATGCAACGTGGATGAGACATAAGCCTTAACTTCAGACACTGCTGGCTTTTTTCACTGGTTAATTTGGACACTGTAGAACTGGATCCTCCTAATTCTCTTGTTTATGTAGACTTGTGCTTCAGGCAGCAGAGACAACATGGAGTCAAATTCAGCCCTGGTGTAAGCAGGTGTAATTTCCCATTGTGTTCAGTATAAATTGCACCTGCTTACTCCCAGGCTGCCTATGGCCCCAAAATCACGACTGGAAAGGACCCCCATAAGCCATCCTTACTTATATACATTACTCAATAATTGCTTTGTTCTGTTCATTCCCTCTGGGGCACCTGACATTGGCCACTGTTGAAAGACAGGACACTGGGCTAGATGGGCCACTAGTCAGACCCAGTATGGCCGTTCTTATGTCCTTATACAGTGAGTCTGTAAAGTATGCCACTTTTGTAGCAATACAGTATGTGGGAGCCATATGTAAAATGGCATGCTATTGTGATTCATATCTAAACATTTCAACCACCTAAAATTGTCTTCAATAAAATAAAGAATGTTTATAATATAAAGCAAAAGTTTTCAGAAACTGAGAGAGCATGCAAATCCTAACAGCCACTTTCCCTTACTAGGAAGGGAAAAACAGAAAGAAACAAAAGCAGATGTTGCTATGGGAGGGAGCAATCATGAGACAAAACGGAACACTATCCCGGGCCTAGGCTGGATGGGGAGGCAAGCCGTGGCGCAGCAGCTGAAAATGGCCAAGATTTAGCATATAATAATAATGAAGGTAACACTCCGCACTGAGGCTTTAATGGCTCATTTTAAAATGAGCTCCTGTATTTTTAACTGCTTCACACAACCACGTGTTAATCACTCTCAAATGGGATGTAAAGCACGTCAGTATTTTTCATCTCTCTTCTGTACGAACTAATAAGCATGGTGAAGAACACTAATCCTGATTAAACGTGGGACACAGGGCCAAGAACACTGATTTTACTGCTATTTTCCAACTTCACCCCGTGCCTCCCAACTACAACAATGAGATCGGCAGGATGTGCTATGTTGTAAGTTATGTTCTTACATGTAAGGCTTCCTCTGATCCCAAAACCTTCGCATAGAGCTCGCAGATCCTCTTCTTCCTAGGGGAGAAATGCAACAAAGATTTAAAGACAAGAAAGAAAACAATACACAGCTGATATGTTCTTATTTTGAGAGAACAAAGATTATTCTGTGTCTAAATTGGAGGTTTCAGCTCTTTTGGTTTTATTCTGATTACTGAGAGTTTAGAGGCCAGGAGTTGTACTTCAGAAATGAGTCAATAAACTTGATCAATGTACTGACATGCTCTGTTTTATATGAGCTAACTTTACGAGCAGTTTTGCAAATCACTCCCTAAGACACTGATCTCTATCATCTCAAATTTGTATATTATCCAAAAGTCATTTAATCTGCCAGAGAAAGAGAGAAGTGAAGTTTTGTACTTTTGTCTCCTGGCAGACAGCCTGTGCTGAATTTCGATGAGGGCAACAGACACTGCTGCTTATGATCTCAGGGAACGAAGTATGAATTTTAAAAGTCCTTCTTCCTTTTTCACTTTATTTGTATGGACCTGTACTTCCTTTGGTAACAAAGCAATAGTAATGGAGTCTGTTCCCACTTCCCAGTGATTTTCTGTCCCTTGTTGTCTAGTACCAGACATATCCCACCATTTCCCAAAAGAAAAATATCAGAATGAGACAAGTGCACCAGTTAAGAACCAAAAAGGAAAAACAAACCCATGTTCAATCCATTTTGGATGCAAATCCTGTCCCATTCATAGAAGAAATGTAGGGCCCCAGACACAGCAGAAATACAGGAGTGCAGAGTATACAGGGAATCTACAAAAGTGGACCACAACCTCCAGGTATTAGGGAGCCCAGGTTTGTGGCAGTTCAGCTACTTCCCTGTGCAGCAGATTTCAGGGGTGCTGCAGCAGTGAGCTGGGGAAACGTGGAGACAGAGGATGCCCCGCTATGCAGCTCCACAGCCTATTCCATGCTGCATAATGTGGAAACAGCAAGGATTGGCGACTACTACACATCCAGAGCAGCCATGGAGTGACTGGGCTGTTGGTCTGTGCCCAGAGGAGGATTTCTATCCCGCTCCACCATCGCAGGACCCTGCCGTGCCTAGCCCAGCTACCTGGGCTTCTGACAGGGAGGAAAGATTTGGTCCTTTGTTATATTTCCTCTCCTTTCTGCCCTTTGAGGAATCACCTGTTCTGGAAGCAGAAATGCTTAATGTGACAGACTGCGAGTTTCACTGTTCTCACAGGATTTTCAGAGTTGGGTTCAAGTAAGTGCCTGTGGCTTCCGAATACTTGCTGGATCTGTGCCCATTACGGGGTGTGTGTGTGTGTGTCACACACTGACTGTGCTGATTCAGTTTAATATTGTGCTGTCACATACCGTGAGCCAAAACACAAGCTCTTCCAAACCCTTGTCAATTCAAGTCCACAGACATGCCAAGCAGCCCTAAGTAACACTAGGGGGAGCTCAGAAAGCTGCAAAAACTCAATGTGGGAGTCACACTGCAGTTGACAGAGAAAGGGAGCCAGTGACAATGATTAGAAGAAGACCTCTTTGCTTTTACCTCTTCTTTTATCTGCCCTAAAGAAAGTCCCTTCTATTCATCTCAGACAAAGGCCCAGCTCAGGTGCTCTAGCAAGGCAATTCACAGAAAAGTGCCAGAGGACGCTGCATTCTTCCACTGGAGGCTGGGTTTCCAACCTTGCGAAAACAGCAGGAGGTCAGCCCTGAAAGCCCGGGGTTCTCAGGAATCTCCAAAAGTCACAGGCCACTGGACTATGCATAGGACACTCTGCTCCCTACCCCCGCAGCTCTCTAACACTGCAGTCCATTGGACCATATGGCCATAGACAGCTCACCCTGCAGATGTTCCTGGACTCATCCTGGGTGGCTCCATCACACAGAGGAGCTCCACAGAAAAGTTAATACAACCTCAGGCTGTATTAACTGTCCTGACTGTTCCTCACAGAATTGTGGTAGGAATAATTAGCCTCCCTCTAAACCCAGCCCGGGTCTGCTCTGCCTTCTTCCCCGATGTGGATCACAGAACCTCCAGAGAGCTCACTGCAGGGTCCTAGGAAGGCAAATTGCGTAGCAGAGGTAACCAACTTTGCTGAGGGCAGGTGGAGGTCCTTGCGGGAAGAGAGTAATTGGTTCTGAGAAGCTGTAAGCGCCACTATTTGATAACTAAATTGCAAAGACAAAATGACTTTGCAAAAGTAAAAGTAAATACACCTCTACCCCGATATAACACGGGTTTGCACACAACACGGTAAAGCTCTGAAACACTGCTCTGAGCCGCGTGTTAAGGGTGCCAGATCAGGCCGAGGCCAAGGGGTTTGATAAGGGGCAGAAGGTCTTGGGGGCAGTCAGAGGCTCCCCCCCCCAGGGTTTGGGGGGCACGAGCTGTGGGAGGGCACTTTTGGAGGCCCCGCTGCTGGTGAGTGCCTGTCAGGGGGCGAGGTGGTGGATAGGGGTCGGAGCAGTCAGGGGACAGGGGGGTTGAGTAGGGGGTGAGGCCCTGGGGATGATTAGCGGGGAGGGGGGTGTCTCTGGAGGAGGCAGTCAGGGAACATGGCCTTACCTATAATGAGGTGAGATTTTTTGTCTCCCGAGGACTGCGTTATATCGTGGTAGAGGTGTATTAATCTGAAAATGGCATTTTCAGACAGCCAAGCAAATAAATGCATAGGAGGGCATTATATAGCTTTAATTCTCAATAACAAATATGCCGTTTCAAAATGGCTGAATGGGGTCGGTGACAACATTTTATTGAAGAGATTTATCTGAGTGGCCCCACAACAAGGGTGAACCTTTGCAGATGTGCCTGTTGCTCACACAGGTGTGCCTTTTGTCCTGGAATGGTTTAGTATTTTATTTAAATGGCCTATTGCTAATACTCTGTCCAGAGCATACCATACAGCTACATGCGCTGTGGGCAAAATCCTCATCTCCAGGCCCTGTGCTCAATCATGGTTTCCCACAAGCCTTGAACAAAGGGACCGTGTTACTGCATAGCTCCAGACGCAGCCAAGGAAGCATATTGTGACTCTAAGCATCGTCCTGGATTCCCTCTGCTCTGTGGAGGAAGTACCTGCTGCAGGGTACTTCCCCAGTGCACAGTGTAGCTCTGCTTACCAGCAGGTATTGTATTGCCCCTGTTGCACTCCACAGGAGATAGGGGTGGCACTGTCGCAGTCAATGGAGGCTGTTCTCTTCCCTGCACTAATACTCAGTCTGGACCACTGGCAAAAGGGAGCACCAGATGCCCCACTGAGTGGCTGTGCAAGCTGGGCCACAATCTAACCCATTGTCATTAGTGATTGGTCTTTGTCTAGGGGAATCTCAGGTAGTAGGTGGAGATGGGTTTCACTCACACAACAGGTGGGCAGCTGCAGCACTGCTGCACTGTGACTCCTGTTCCAGTCAATGGGGTAGTGTAGTGCCCATAGCCCCTACATGCAACCCAGGCCGGCTTTAGGCCGATTCAACCGATTCCTCTGAATTGGTCCCCGTGCTGAAGAGGGCCCTGCAGCTGTCCACCCCACCCCACCCCCAGCTCACTTTCCTCTCCTCTACTGAACGCTCCACCCCCTTTTTCTCTCCCTCCCCTGCTTCCAGTGAATCAGGTGTTCGCAGGAAGCCTGGAAACAAGCAAGAGCAGGTAAGCTGGGGTGGGGGGCGCGAGGAGGGCTCCAGGGAGGCGCGACGCGGCCCAGTCCAGCCCCGGCTGAGCGGCTCCCTCCGGCCTGGCTCCAGCCCCGATCCCTCCAGCCTGGCCCCCCAACCCCAGCCTGGCCCTCCGGCTGAACGCCCCCAGCCCCAGCTCAGCCCTGGCCTCGGCCAAGCGGTGCTGGCTCGGGCCCTGTAGTGCCGGCCCTGGTCCTGGCCGAGTGGCTCCGGCCCATCCCTGGCCCCAGCCCCAGCTGAGCAGCTCCAGGCAGCGCAGTAAGGGGGCAGGGAGAGGGTGTTGGAAGAGGGCAGGGGAGTTTAGGGGGTTGTGTAGGGGGTGGATAAGGGTCATGGCAGTCAGAGAGCAGGGAACAAGGGGATTGAATGGGGGCAAGGGTCCTGGGGGGGCAGTCAGGAAGGAGCAGGGGTTGGATGGGGCGGTGGGTGGGCAGTCAGGAGCAGGGGTTCCAGGGGCAGTTGGGGACAGAGAGAAGGGGTGGTTGGATGGGGCAGGGGTCCCAGGGGGGCGTCAAGAACTTTAGGTGGGGTTAACATGCATCCGCATACATTACGCAATGTACGTAATATATAATTTTGTTATTATTTATATAGTTATGGAAAGTAAATAATACATGGAAGAAATGAAAGGGTTTTTTTACGTGTTTGTTTTTTTAAAAAAAAGTCATCCCTGCCAGGGCCCTGTCAAAAATGTTCGAATTGGGCCCCGCACTTCCTAAAGCTGGCCCTGCATGCAACCCCTGGAACACAGTTTCTGGATCCTTGGAAACTCAGTCCCAACATCAGATACTCGGTGTATCTGCCTCACTAGCTTACAGTTGGTGTGGAGACGCCTCCTGGCCAGTCACTCAGCCTGCCCCTTTTCCCTGCGTAGAACTAAAGTGAGGCTTAAATTGAGTGCATGGGATGGATTTCTCCTTGTACGTAATATACTACATTAAGCACAGTGTATGTCAGAACAATTCTTTACCACTGAGAGTCATCAATAGTGTAATGTTCATTCAATAAATATTCCAAGTCCCATTGTATAAAAATTAATCTCAAGAGTCAGATAAACATGTTAATGCTTTTGATACTGATTGATAAATTGGTCTGTCTTTTATGGCACCCTTATAAATAACAAAGGTGTCCTTTTATTGCACAGAAACATAAGCTGTTTTCAAGTGCTGCAAATGTTCAATTGCACTTAATATGCTGACACACGGTGAAACATGGCATTTGGTGTTAATGATAGCCTGAAATGCTGAACACAATGGACTTCAAGCTTGCCCAGCTTTTGTTGTGACAATCACCTCTTGTAGTTCCAGCCCAAAGCTTAAATGCAGACGGAGAATATCTGGTCTATTCCTGAAAAACTAAAGAGGCTCGGTGGAACAGCGCTGCTGCTCTAAGAGCTGGTGGAGTAATGCTGCACATGATCCCACTTTACAAAAGCTGCGAGAGCTCACATATCGCTGATTTGAGGACACCAATATCGTCTCTAATTGGGCTGACCATCACTGTTAAAATGTATACCTGAACATAGAGCATAGACTCAGACTCTAGGACTGGAAGGGACCTCGAGAGGTCATCGAGTCCAGTCCCCTGCCCTCTCGGCAGGACCAAATACTGTCTAGACCATCCCTAATAGACATTTATTTAACCTACTCTTAAATATCTCCAGAGATGGAGATTCCACAACTTCCCTAGGCAATCTATTCCAGTGTTTAACTACCCTGACAGTTAGGAACTTTTTCCTAATGTCCAACCTAAATCTCCCTGGCTGCAGTTTAAGCCCATTGCTTCTTGTTCTATCATTGGAGGCTAAGGTGAACAAGTTTTCTCCCTCCTCCTGATGACACCCTTTTAGATACCTGAAAACTGCTATCATGTCCCCTCTCAGTCTTCTCTTTTCCAAACTAAACAAACCCAATTCCTTCAGCCTTCCTTCATAGGTCATGTTCTCAAGACCTTTAATCATTCTTGTTGCTCTTCTCTGGACCCTCTCCAATTTCTCCACATCTTTCTTGAAATGCCGTGCCCAGAACTGGACACAATACTCCAGTTGAGGCCTAACCAGCGCAGAGTAAAGCGGAAGAATGACTTCTCGTGTCTTGTTTACAACACACCTGTTAATGCATCCCAGAATCACATTTGCTTTTTTTGCAACAGTATCACACTGTTGACTCACATTAAGCTTGTGGTCTACTATGACCCCTAGATCTCTTTCTGCCATACTCCTTCCTAGACAATCTCTTCCCATTCTGTATGTGTGAAACTGATTGTTCCTTCCTAAGTGGAGCACTTTGCATTTATCTTTATTGAACTTCATCCTGTTTACCTCAGACCATTTCTCCAATTTGTCCAGATCATTTTGAATTTTGACCCTGTCCTCCAAAGCAGTTGCAATCTCTCCCAGTTTGGTATCGTCCGCAAACTTAATAAGCGTACTTTCTATGCCAACATCTAAATCGTTGATGAAGATATTGAACACAGCCGGTCCCAAAACAGACACCTGCGGAACCCCACTTGTTATACCTTTCCAGCAGGATTGGGAGCCATTAACAACTACTCTCTGAGTACGGTTATCCAGCCAGTTATGCACCCACCTTATAGTAGCCCCATCTAAATTGTATTTGCCTAGTTTATCGATAAGGATATCATGCGAGACCGTATCAAATGCCATACTAAAGTCTAGGTATTTCACATCTACCGCTTCTCCCTTATCCACAAGGCTCGTTATCCTATCAAAGAAAGTTATCAGATTAGTTTGACACGATTTGTTCTTTACAAATCCATGCTGGCTGTTCCCTATCACCTTACCACCTTCCAAGTGTTTGCATCCCACGTTTTTAATTTTGAAAATACCATGTCCCCATTTAAACAAAAGGTCTCCCCCCCTCAACCTTGCCATATAACTTTAGCTTTGTTGATTAGTCCAGTGAAATGCTGGGAATATATTTTTGAGGGCAAAACTCTACTACCCTTTAAAACCTATTTTTAAACAATAGCAGGGAGGAGACTGCTATAACAAAATAGTGGACTAGATCTTCAAGTGTGTTGACCTCTGAGCACAGGGTCAAAGGTAGCTTTCTGTCACTTTTCTACCCCCTACTCCTTAGGGCTGGTTCATCCCATGACAAACTGGAGCAGCCTCAAGGCTGCGCTAACTTACAAAGGCTGAGATAGCTCTCTAGGGTCTGATCCAAAACCACTAGGGTGCTGAGCACTCTGGCTCAGCCGCTCCCACTTCTGGCACTCTCTGAACACACCCACTCCACTGTGTGGGGACAGAGGAGCAGCAGTGAGGAGCATGGAGCTGGCTATTCTGGCTTTATGCTACCCAGGCACTCCCGAATACAAGAGGAATCCCCAGTTGCCCACTAAGTGAAGCTTTCTGGATGCTTTCCACTGCCTGAACAGCTCAAAGCAGTCAAATGGGAGCTTGAGGACTTGGCTTTACAAAGGACAGGTAGACGCTGCCATGATTACTGCCATTTTGGATAAAGGCTTCACATGGCTCCTAAGGAAACAAAATTTAAGTGTTCCACGTTTGACGTGATAGCACTGCGAACCATGCTTAGTTAATACCCAACATCCCTGTAATTATTGCAAGCAGGAAATGTTTTGTCTGATACATAAAGAGAGAGACTGAGAATTTAAAACAAAAACTTAAATTAGATCCTGTGTAAACTATGGAACTTTGTTTTTACCTTTCTTCCTTTGTGAGATGTGTCAGTCTTCTACACTTCCGAGCGAGAATAAAACTGAAAAAAGAAAACCACACACACACAAAAGGAATGATGGCATCCATTATATATATAGTGCCCTTTAAAATGCTATCGGTTGGTGGCTTGATGATGCCAGCTTCTAACATTTGTCTCTTATCTTTAGGTCTTTAAGTCTTTACCTGGTGGCCACTTTCCAACCCTTTCAATTCTTACTGAGAAATGTGGCTATACACTTCTCTTCAGTTTTGCAGGATTTAAGCTCAGCTTTCAGAAAGTTTCTAAAGATCAAATCTTTATCTCAGGCTGTCTGCTGGAGACATTTACTAGGGTTACACTAATGGAAAAAGAGGAAACATCCTTTCCCATGAAGCAGAGGGGAAAATAGCCACAGGGCAACAGTAGCCACTGCATCTGGTGCACTCTTTCTCCTGTGGGGAGGGCGTCAGGGACAGACTGGCTGGCTGGATCTATGAAGTCACTTTTCTCCAGGCCAAGGCTTAATTTGTGCCAGGGCTTGACAGGGCAGAACCCTGGCACCTGTAACTTGGCAGTTCATAGCCCCAGCACCTCTGGGTTTTCTGCAAAGTTATGAATGTAAAAAAATTACTTAAGCCCCCTGGCACCTTTTTTATTATAAATTAAGCCCCGCTCCAGGCTCATCCCCAAACACCTCCTCCACAAGTGTGTGCCATGGCATTGGCGATGTACAGACCTCTTGCTTTGGTCCCTGCATGCAGGGACCTACACTCTGGTAAGGGTCAGAAGATTCATAGCAGCTGTTTTCATGGCATAGTAAACCCGCTCATGACAGCTGTAGAATTTGGTATAGTAATAGCAAATTACCAAGACTAGAGTGGAATTAGGTGGTATGGCTCAATAGCCTTATATAAGGAAATGTTGCATTTCATTTCTGATTATTGGGGGCAAGGAGGAAAAACACATTTATTGGAAGGAAATCCCTTTTAATAGGGTTGGCTGAAAATTTTCATTCAAAACAACGGGAGGGAGGGATTGTAGAAAAAAAATTTTTTTTAAATGTTTTTGATTTTGGAGGATTTCCCCTGGCCACCAGCAACTCACTTCACATTTTTTCCTCCTCTCTCTCCCCTTTTCCTTTTCTTATTTTGACGTTGGGGAGGCCAGGGACAAAAGGGACAGGGGCAGGGAGGGAAACAGAAATAAAACAAACATCTTTTTCCAGTTTTGTCCACACCAAAACAGTTGAAAATTTCAAAAAAAGAAAAAAAAAATAAAAAAGGTGAAAAATTTTTAAAGACAAAATTTGGGGAGAAAAATGTTGAATATATTATGTGAAATAAAATAATTCATCACTTTTTGACCAGCTCTACTTTTTTGTTAATATTTTCAGATATTTTCCCCCAATGGTAGGTTTCCATGTCTCCTCAAACCCCAGGCCCACAAAAATTAATGGGCAATCGTCCCTCTTCTGTTTTACCCCATTATGGCAGGAACACTGCAACTGGGTTTGGTATCATCAAGTGTCATTCCAATGACAGCTTCCTCATCTTCAATGAGCATGGTACCACAGTAGTCTAGAAACCAGACAGGAGAAAAAAAAACAGATTTTATTAATCCAGGTACTTTGGAGAACTATGAGAGAGAAAGAGGTGAAACCACCAGCGTGGTGTGACAAAGAATATGACACCACTCTCTTGCTCCACGCAATTGTTCTGCCAGAGATTGTGTGCCCTGTTTCTCGGGCTCTGGGAAGTACTATTTTCTACCTTGGTGAGATATTTTAGATATGGGCTCCTGAGACTCTTAGCAACCTGTTCCAGGCATCTTTAAAAAGCAGGGACAATGAAAGTATTTTCATATAACTGAATTTATGACCAAAAAGATGGTGTTATAACCAACATGACTGGGGTACCAAATAATTGCACAGAAACACACTGTTCTTGAGTATTGCCGGTGTTTAATATTTTGGCAAGCACACTAGGTTTTTATGACAGGCATATGCCAGATATAAAAGATGTCAGGATACTTGTACTAAATGTTCTGGAAACACAGAGTACAATTGTTATTAAAAAGATGGCTCTCAAAGCACCAGTTTTTCCAGAGCACTCTGGACAGCTTTACAGTCACCTGTTGCAAATCCACCCAAAAGCTTAAAGGCAAACAAAGACTGTATGGTGTACTCCTGCAAGAATTAAAGAGGCACTGTGTTCAGTGCTGTCACTTTAAACGGTTTGGGCAATATTTCAACTTCCACACTCTTAGGATCTCTAGCTGGCCAAGACATATGGCTATATGTTTTTAGTTACAAACTATTCTCCAGACAAAATTGTCGCAGTCATGCAGTATATGGCATAAAATCGCTCCCCATTATGCCCCAACTCCACCATTATGTTTAGGTAAGTAATGACAGATATAGATCTCATTCTAAGATGCCACTGAAGAAAAATGGTGGACTGGGGTAAGGAGAACAACAAGGAACAAGAGTTAATGTATCCCAACTTCTTCCCTCATGTCCTATATACTCTCTAGACTCACTCTTCCCCCCCTCCCCCTTTTTAGGACTCTCAGAGAAGTAGCTGAAAAGAGATGAAATCCCCTTCTAATGTGGACGCTTGTATTAGCATAATACAATACAAAAGAAAACCCTGGATTAAAATGTAATACCCTTTTTCCTCCAGAAAGGTTCTTTGTAGTATACCATGCACTTGATGACTGAGCCCATGGGAACCCGGCTGATCAGCTGGTTTCTCATTGGTGGTAATGGTGGGTTGAAATGAATCTTCAAATTAAGAACTGGGGGAATGGCACTAACAACATACTTGGCCTGGAAAAGAAATAGTACATAAACGAAATACATTATCCAGTATTTGAGCCTCTCTCTATTACAGCTGGGGAAGCTTTACAGTATGTGTGCTGACAGTAATATCTTCCGAAGCAAAGAAAGTTTGACCCATAACATGCAAGTTACAAAGCAGACCTCTCAGGATGTCTTGGTTGTGGAAACTGTAAAATGACAACAACTACTGTATAAATGACCATCCAGTTGGGCAACTATTCTTTTCTAACTGGTCAGAAGACCATTCCTCTTACACTTGGCTTCTTTTTGATTGACCTTCCATTTTGTGGCTTGGAAGCTAACTCTGAAATGTTTCTGCAAAATGTTTTTCTTGCATTGAATTTCTATCATTGTCCCTGGAGATATTCTTTTATTCTGAAGCTAACTGAATGCAAAGGAGTAGAAATAGTAAAGGGATGACACAAATACACATCCTAGAATTCTTTGCTTCTCCGGTGCCCATCCCAAGCTGTGTCATTGGTATTACTTAGGGAATAGCAGAAAATGTGATTCCTGGTTATTGTGGCTCTCTTCTTTGTTACACTGTGTCTCTGTGTTACAGGCTTATTGAGAAGACGAGTGGAGCAATTAAAGGTTTAAAAACGCACCCCTACAAATATTTGCTCTAATGTAAGGTATTGAATTACCTCATATGATTCATGGTCTAAGGTCTCCACAATGACATTTTCACCTGATTGATCAATGCGGACTACAGGTTTCTCTAGCTTCACTCGGCCTCCCAAGAGTTCCATTAACTTCTCACTAATCTGACCAGAACCTCCAACAAACTTCCTCTCCTGGAAGAGAAAAAGAGACAGTTCAACAATGTGAAATGGACAAACTTGGTTTGGATAAAATAAGAATCATACAGAACTTTTGTTCTCAACACTCAAGATAAACCCAACTCCTTTTTGACCTTTTGGAAAGTTAGGTGACTTAATTTGGAGATCGTATACCTATTATTTCTTACCCTTTTGAGAGAAGAGACCTCTGAGCTTGCTAGGTCTGTTTACCAATGGGACAAAACGTGCCAGAAATCTCATGAGAAAGCTGTTCTCATGTGACTTCCAAACCAATTCTGGAGATCCCAGAGGTTCAGCTAAGGTTTGGATAAGCATTCAAACTTGTGAATGCTCAGCTGAAGTCAGGTTTGGATAAGCATTCAAACTTGTGAATGCTCAGCTGAAGTCAGTCTCATCCTTTTTGGAGGTCTGCCCACCAGTAATAGTAACAACGATTGCCATAATTATACATAAACAAGCTATAAAAAACAAGTAGCATGGTCCTGAAACCTGCCAGTAGTATTAATTATAACTAGAAATTTTTTAAAAACCCTCTCTCACACATATCAGAGGTGAGCCAAATAGGTTCATTTCAATATAGTAGAGTGCAATTAAATGTATATTCATTTCATGCAAGAACATTAGCCGATTCTTCCTTTTCTTCGTGTGTGTTACTTGCATTAAATATATCACTTTGCACACATTTTAGGGTTATATAACACATAAATACAGGGATTTATCTTCATCAGATTGCTCTGACAGTCTTATGAACTACAGACATAGGAAAGATTTGATTTTAGTTACCCAGCTATTGGTAGTTGTGTTTCAAATATTAGTCTGTATCTATCTAGGCACTTTTGCAATTCCCATCACCTTACACTACTTAAGTACCTCTCATATATTTAGCCTGTGAGGACAGGAAGTATTACTAATACTCTCATTTTTCAGAGGATGAACTAAGCGAAAGGGTCTGATCTGCCTGAAGTTAGAGTCAGGAACTGAACCCAAATCTCCTGATCCCCAGTCCAGTGCCTGAACCACAAGAATGGCCTTCCACACTGATACAACCTGAACCCTATTAATACTGAAATCAATGGCACCTATTGTTTCTATATAAAGTAAAAACTATGGGAGTTTGGCTGCCCATTAATGCAGCAGTGAACAGTGTCTATATGATTCTTGTCCTTCCTTTTAAAAACAAACAAAATAAATGAGTTAAAGGGCTTCTGCCAAGAAGTGTGCTGTGTTCTTCCAAAAATAAGAGCTGATGGCTTACTGTACCTGCCCACCGTTGGTGGTGGAGAATATCCTGCCTGTCCCCCCGCACTGCTTCACGTACCACAGGAACCAGAGAGCAGAGACCTCGTGAGGCTCAGAGGTGACATCCACATTCACAAACAGTGTTGCAAACCTCTTACTAGCACTGCACATGGGATCAAAGTAAAGATAGTATGTTACTATAAAAGCAGTAAGATGATATCCATCACCTAGTCCTGTTCTCTAGCAACAGCGAAAGAAAGGAGCCTCGCAATCCTCCTCTGCCAGTGATGTTAACAGGTATTTTGCCCTCAACTTCAGTGGGACCAGGAATGGCCAGTGGTAATTAAAATAATTGCTCTTATATAGTGCTTTACATAGGATAATTTCAAAAGAGCTTGCCAAAAATTAAGCCCTACAACATCCCAGTGAGGTTAGTATTATCCCTGTTTTAAAGTGGCTAAGTGACCTTTCTGGGTGACACACTCCGCAGGAGATTATATTTTCTTCTGCTAACATTTGGAGACAATTATCAGACATTCAAGATTCTGGGAACAATGGAGCAAGGCCAGACAGCTCTAATGGGTTTTGAAGCTCTGCACGTCACCTACCTACTCCTCCAATCCTTCCCCTACCCCCCGCACTGTGTCACCCATGAGACCTACAGTCCTTTCTGCTGCAGACTGGTACCTGTCTCCCCACTCCTTCAGCCAGCCACAGTCTCCTCCGCTGTATAAGCTTCAGAACCCTTCAGGAGTAGGGGAGTTTATGAGGACAATAAAGCTCAACAGAGACTGTGAGAGAAGGTCCAGGAGGGTGTGATCATTCTCATCCTTGTTCTGTCCACATTTTGGATGGATTACCATCAAGCTGCCTCCTCCTCTGTCCTTTTAAGAGTAGCAGCATGCAGGAAATCAGTCAGAATTCCCCTTTATGGGGACACACAGAACAAAGAAACAGCCTGGGGAGGAGTCGGGAAAAAAAGCAGAATGGCAAGCAGGCCTTGAGCAGAACTGGTACAGATTTATGAGGCAGATTGACAATAAAGGAGAAATCGTGATGCCATTTGCACAGCCATGTTATTATGTTGTGCATCAGACCCTGGCCATGGGCAGTGGCCTCTGCTGACGAGCATACATGTAGAAAAAGTGTCACACCTAAAAGTGGGCTGTGTCTGAAGTTTGATAGTTGTTTTCTCTCTTACTCTTTGTGCTTTGATTTAAGAGATGACAAATCTACTGAGAACTATTACAGATGAAAGATCTGTACAAGGTTTCACGATGGGTTAAAAGAAGTGTGAATACAGGCAGGAGTAAACAAACATTCTTTCACTGAACTTCAGTTACTCCCTCTATCCTCACATTGCACATCTATATAGGTGTATTAAAGCCATAGGAAGGAAGTCCCATGTCTTCCAAGCAGAAGATGCTCATTTTAGCTGCGTAACACCAAATGGGTTTCTGCGGTTACTGCTTTTGTCAACTGCCTCCCAGCAAATAGCCTCCAAAGTCAGTAAGAAGTCCTGGTTTTAAACTATTTTCTCTTTTGTTTAGTCAAACATTTTGTAAAGCAAAAAAGGCTTTTAAAAAAATAAAAGCATTTAAGCAAGTTTAAATTCAATTCTTCAGAGTTTTAATTCTTCACAGAAACAGCATCTTCTTTATCTGCTTAATGAACAGACATTTCCATGGAAGCAAAAGGCTAAGAACCTAGTTGCCCTCCAGGGAGGCTTAACCTTTGATCTGCTTTTATGAATGTCCTTGACCGCTCGGGAATATTTGTATTTGAGCAATCGCTGCAACAGCAACACTATAATTTGATATGCTGGATCATTTGCATGTTTTGATCACCATATTTCAGCTATTTACCAGCATCTTAACTGGGTGCCCAGCGCTCGCCAATAAAGGAAGCAATAAAAGAACTAATCCTGTAGGGACGAGTGGGGGATTTTTTTAGTGCTATGTGATATTTTAAGCTATTGATTAGTTACTTGTCCATGATATATCCATGTCATTGAAAAGAAAGCCATTTCTGGAGGCAGCAATTCAACGAAGATGAAACCCAGCATTTCAGTTTAGTAGAAAGATTCCTTGTGCCAGTATTGTTATAATCCTTTATTATAATCAGTTACTATATAGCTCTGAGAAGATTAGATGTAAACTGGGAGTGTTGGACTCTGAAGCTCTTTGAAGTAATGATTGGTCACCCTTGCTAATGTGATACTACCACATGTGTGCATGTTTAGTGGCTTCATGCTATTTCCTCTCTGTTAGCCACTGAGAAATTGCATGCAATCTGTGCCTATAAAGATTCTACCTCTCTTCCTTTAGAGCCATAAAAAGGCTATAATGAAACAGGCGTTTATTCAGTTCTTATTTACATATATTGTAAATATGATCAGCTCTGAAAGAGGTTTTATTATATTTAGTGGAGGAATAAATACATGTATATTAATATTTTACAGACATATAATACTTTTAGGTAATGATCTAATGTTTCCATAATATTTTCCCACTTTCCCATTATTTTTGGTATTTCAGCGCCACGTCATCTATTATTTCACATGGAAATGGCTGTTTGGTTTCAATCATTAGCACACAATGCTATTTCAGCATGAAATGCCAAACTAAAGCAAATCTGCACAATCTGTCAGACAAAAGGAAAGAATGGAGGATTAATCTTCTGGACCATTGCATTCTAGGGATCGGAAAACTGCTGTGGCATGTAACCTAACTTTTGATTGCACATGACAGATCAAGTTTAGATGCACAATGAAATCTGAAAAGCATCTTGGAATTAAGACAGGCTGACAATTACGTCAAAATTCAGGTAAAATGTCAAGTCATATTCCATCACAGATTAGAAAGATGTGACTCTCCTTGCCTGGCGCTGTGCGATATTGTGCAAGATTGTACAGGGTCTCATTTCCAACTTAAGAGGCTGGATCACCTATAACTATGTATATCAAAGATGGCTGAGCTACACCATGCATTAACAAACACTATGCTGAAGTTACCTACCAAAGATTTTGAAAATGCACATTGCCCAATTCAAGGTAACATTTCATTCATTCTTATTCTGTTTCAGTTGTCATGGATGATGATGCCAATGAGAAACTCTCTGAAGGCCTTTATGCCATAGTATACTCTACTGGATACCTGAATGCTTTTCTTACAGACAGTGCATACACACTTAAGTCAGTAGCATTTACTATTGTTGCTCAAACTTGTTCTCCATAGAATTTGTCTTAAATGGTTTATTCCCAGGGATCTTTCCCTTCGGGACTTCCTTTAGCAAGGTCTATGGATAACTGATTGCAGTACAGTTAGACACCTTAGGATTTTGTTATTTATGTTTGTCATAAACAGATAGCTAAGGGTTAATGTCTCTTTCACCTGGAAAGGAGTAACCTGAAACACCTGACCAGAGAACCAATCAGGAAACAACACTTTTTCAAATCTGAGTGGAGGGAAGTTTTGGGGTGTGAGTTCTTTGTCTTGTGTCTGTGCCCTCTCGGCTCTGAGAGTGATCTCTCTCTATCTCCTGCCTTTCTAATCTTCTGTTTCCAAGTTGTAAGTACAAAGATAGTAAGACAATAGGTTTATATTGTTTTTTTTTTTTTTTGATATTTACATGTGTGTAGTTGCTGGAGTGTTTTGAATTGTATTCTTTTTGGATAAGGCTGTTTATTCACATTTTTTTCTTAAGCAATTGACCCTGTATATTTTCACCTTATACAGAGACTATTTTTAATGTATTTTTTCTTTCTTTTTAAGACCTGTTGGAGTTTTTCTTTAGTGGGGACTCCAGGGAATTGAGTCTGCAGCTCATCAGGGAATTGGTGGGAGGAAGAAGTCAGGGGGAAAATCTCTTTGTGTTAGATTTACTAAGCCTGACTTTGCAAACCCTCTGGGTGAGGGGGGGAAGAGAGATTAGCTCTCTCGGTACTTGTGTTTCCGGGACTGGAAACAGAGAGGGTGGAGTCCCTCTGTTTAGATTCATGGAGCTTGCTTCTGTATATCTCTCCAGGAACCCAGGGAGGGAACACCTGGAGGGGAGGAGGGGGAAGGGAAATGGTTTATTCCCCTTTGTTGTGAGACTCAAGGAATCTGAGTCTTGGGGTCTCCCAGGGAAGGTTTTGGGGAGACCACAGTGAGCTAGGCACTGTATAAATCCCTGGCTTGTGGCAGCGTTATCACGTCCAAGCTGGTAACTAAGCTTGGAGGTTTTCATGCTAACACCCATATTTTGGACGCTAAGGTCCAGATCTGGGAAAAAATGTTATGACAATGTTACATTTCCAAAGGCATAAATAAAGGCAAAAACCATAGGAAGGTTTTGGACAACAGCCTGTTGCAACTGTATTGTGTGGAAGACTAGGGTAGGAATTCCACCCATTCACAGTGAGCACGTGGCCACTAGTGGCTGGCTGAAGCTTAGAAGGAACATTAAGTGTTCATTTTATAGGTGAAAGGTAGCAAATCACTTCCTCTAGCTTAAGCAGGCACAGGTCTGTGTTTCTAGAGCTGTAGGCTCATCCTGGTTCTAGCTCCTGGGTGTAGTTTATTTAGTAATTCTGAGTGTACTTCTAGAAATGGCAGCACCGCGCTGTAATTTTCTTATGTATGACAAAATCTAGTCAAACTGTTCTTGAGTTACAGGCAAAATAAAAATTCATGTGATGTATGCATAACAACAGGCAGTATTGTCAGTACCTCTGTGCTATATACGGTACAGTGTTAACAAAAGGGCCACTTAGGTGTTCAGGTAATTCAGTCGCAGTCTCAGGACTGTATACTGAATTCTTATAGTGACTGTAGAAAATCAGCTGGCCTAACACTAAATAATTGAAGGCAATATCTCATCAAAAGTTCAGTACAGGAACCTAGCTATACCAGAGCATACCTGTTTTACTGCCAAACATTCAGAACTTCTGAGTAAACCAATTACAAAATCAGAGTCTTGTTAAATCTCCTGTTTCAGAGTAGCAGCCGTGTTAGTCTGTATCCGCAAAAAGAACAGGCGTACTTGTAGCACCTTAGAGACTAACAAATGCTACAATAAATTTGTTAGTCTCTAAGGTGCCACAAGTACTCCTGTTCTTTTTATTAAATCTCCTGTCACCTGACCTGGAAGCATTACACTAGACTAACCAAAAAGCAAATAATCTTTTAGTCCACAAAAGCTGTTTACAAGAATAACAGAAAAGCTACAAATCTGCCACCATGAAGCAATACCACTATGAAGATTCAAGCCTATAACTCCTTTGTGCTGTTTGTTTGCTCTTAAAACTACAGTATCCCTAGATGCTATGCTGCCAGATTAAATTCCAGAATTTAAGGGTGCTGCTAGCTATCAATAGATATCTAAAAACTACGTTTCTGAGAACATAACTATCTCTGATTTCTGGAATGCCCAAGATACATAAAACATAATTTCCAAGTTTAGTGCGTGAGGCAAGCAGATATTTTTCAGGTTCCTGAGTAGTAGCCGTGTTAGTCTGTATCTGCAAAAAGAACAGGAGTACTTGTGGCACCTCAGAGGACTAACAAATTTATTGTAGCATAAGCTTTTGGAAGTGAGCTGTAGCCCATGAAAGCTTATGCTACAATAAATTTGTTAGTCTCTAAGGTGCTACAAGTTCTCCTGTTCTTTTTGCAGATATTTTTCAGTTCGTCCAAACAGGCCTGATACAGAGACAGCTGAATCCAGTTATAAGCAGGTCATCAGCAAATGAAATAAATTAGTATATAACAAGCAGAGACGTTACCCATGGTTTCAATGCTAGCAAACGTTACGTTTTCATCTGACCTTTATTTGGGTTAAAATAACGTATGGAAAATAATGGGATGCACTGTGTATTTGCTCAGTTATTATAGTTATCAAACCTGATCACTATTTAGAATCCTCTGCTTTTCTTCCCAGTGAAGAGAACTTTGAAGGTCATATTAATGAGGATGAGCCATGGACATTCAAGCGTAAGTGTCAAGCCAAGACAGTATTTGGATGGGACGCCTCCAGAGAAAAACATCAAGTGCTGCAAGAAGTGCTATTGGTGATTTGGTAGGTCTCTCTCTCTCTCTCTCTCTCTCTGAGTCAGCACTGATTCAAAGCCCCATCATAATGTCAGTGAACTCTGTATTGCTGGAAGTTTTGTCTTTCAGATTAAGATGTAAAACCAATATCCTGTTCATCTGTGGTCATTAAACCTCTTAGCATATTTCTGCAAAAGCAGTGTTAGCTGTGGTCAAATTTCAGTGGAGATAATTAGAATCCACCTACTCCAATTACCCCTGGCACTTTCAATGGGCCATTGTATTCCTCACTGCCTGTATTAGCTGTACTCTGCACAGTTCTGCCTGCAGCACTATCTAACTATAACCTCTTATACACTTTAATATTAAAGTGATTCTTACTTTGTCCAACAAACTTTGTCGATGAAATCTTGCATAGACATTTTGTCCCATTCTTCTGCATGTGGTGCCTTCCATGGGGCTTCATTAGGAATCTATGACAAAATAAGAACAGCAAATGTTCAGTAATAAAATTGCACACTGTGGACATGTCTTCACTACATACACTAGACTGGCACAGCTACACTGTGCAGCTATGCTGGCACAACCCCATAGCGTAGACGCAGCACACACGGACAGAAAGGATTTTTCTATTTGTGCAGGAACACGACCTCCCTGAATGGATGCATTCTTCTATCAACACACTATGATTTTTCTTCAGGAATTGTCTTAATGGTATAAAGGACGGGACTAGAAAAGTGATCCAGAAATTATGGTTTCCCAGATTTATACCAATCATTTTCATTGGGACAAAAGGTTTCGTCTCAGCACTTACCTGAGCTTTCTATTCCAGATAAGACTACTTCTATTTTAACTTTATAGGCAGAATTCTTACATACATTTTCAGAGAGAACACTTAGCACAAAATTCTGCTTGTCTGGAAAAAAAAAAAAAACCAGCCCTTCTCCCTTGTCTCTTAACACAGACTAATTTTTAACTGTCAGTTGATTTCACATTAAAATTAGAAGATACAGACTGATTTAAGACTCTTTTTTAAAACAAATAGTTTAAAGAAAAGACATATTTGAATAATTTTCTCTGATCAGTACAAATTTTTGCTATTATTTTTAGTATTTATTCTATAAACATATTGAGGGGGGTTTTAAAGGCAAGAGAGCAACTCTTATGGGTAGAAAAATCTATCTGAAAAGAGAGTCAGTCTTAGAAACCGAGTAATAAAAACATGTATTATTTTGGGGGCACTAATTCAGTTTCAATCATAACAATGCAAGACCACAGTTACAAGCTCACCTGCACTACAGAATGCTGCTAAATGTTCTTGCTAGAAATTTACACAATTTCTAAACAGAAATAAAGTGGATTTAGCAGAAGATTTAAAAAAATAGACTAAAACGTTGTCTAGTGAGGTAAAATGTTGTGCTGGAGCGAAGTGTGCAATTCTGTCCATGCTGTTGGCGGGCCATTCATCTAGTGGTTTCAGTTCCTTTAGCAAACACTGCAACTCATATCTCGTAGCAAAAATCTCAAATATATCCATCCTTCCAGTCTGTGAGCAGAGCAGTACATGTGCAGTGTGTGACTGGAGAGGGGAGATAGGAATAGGTAATGTGCCAAGATAAACTGGTATGATGGGAGAGCCTAATTTTGGCAATTGATCTTTGATTATCGCCAGATAAGTATGCCCAGTGGTTGGTGATGGGATGGGATCTGAGTTACTGCAGATAATTCTTTCCTGAGTGCTGGCTGGTTAGTCTTGCCCACATACTCAGGGTTTAGCTGATCACCATATTTGGTGTCAGGAAGGAATTTTCCTCCAGGGCAAATTGGTAGAGGCCCTGGAGGTTTTTCGCCTTCCCCTGCAGTGTGGGGCATGGGTCACTTGCTGGTGGATTCTCTGCAGCTTGAGGTCTTCAGACCACAATTTGAAGACTTCAATAACTCAGGCATAGGTTAGGGGTTTGTTATAGAAGTGGATGGGTAGGATTCTGTGGCCTGCTTTGTGCAGGGGGTCGGACTAGATGATCACATTGGTCCCTTCTGACCCTAGAATCTATGAATCTATAGCTCCCCTGTTTATGTTTTGAAGAACCTGCACTTTCCTTTTTAAACACTCCTAGCTCAACAGTATAGTAAGAACCAGTGTACATCACCTTTAACACATACTTAGCTGGTGAAGTTAGTTAAAGCCTCTGGGGAAGGAGTTTAGCATATGTTAAAGGCAGTGTGCCTTGCCTACACAGGGCTATTAAGACATGCTAGTTAGTATGTGTCATTTAACATGTGCTAACATCACACCTTTGAATCTCATACAAGGGCTAACTGAATTGGACAGCTGAGTCTCTACACACCTCCTTTCCCATTTCATCCATCGTCCTCCATAGATTGTTGAAATCTAAGATGACAAAAGGGTTCCACATAGTAGGAAATGCACCCTTAAAGGGATAACTTTTACCCTAAAAGAAAAAAAAAAAGCATAACCAGAATACAATTTTTAAAACTACTAATTCACTTGAATGACCACAACCTCAATGTACGCAAGTTAATACCCAAGACTTAAACAGTCACCAGATATTTCCAACCAGTACACATAACAGTAATCATGTGACAGATTAGTTAATCCGCTGCACATGAGAGTAGAATTAATAGGAAGAACAAATGATAAGAATGCTATAACCTTGTATCTTTAAAAGCTGAGTAAGTAGGTTTTAAACTGACACCTCCAACCAAGACAAAAAGTAAGGTTAAGATCAACACAATAAGCAGGCAGCTTTGGAGTGTTGGCATTTATTTGGGGTGATCAGTTTTGTACTGAATATTTACATTTGATTACATTTTCTTTCCTAAATGAGACTGGAAGATACTATATTGTTATTCATTTTAAAAAGCAAAGTGACTGTGATAGGAAGACTATCTTGGCCATAGCTTAGAGGTTTTCCTGAAACAAACAACAATTTATAGTTTCAAAAAGACTAATTAGAAAGGTAACATTTGTGAATCATTAATCTTTATTAGCCATCCATATTTTCCACAATATTTTTGGTATATATACGTTTCATGGAGATAGGCTAACCAGTATGGAAGTCATTATGTCATTGGCTATATCAGTATTTGATTTTGCATGTAGTTATTACTATGAATTAAGGAAGTCTGGCTTCATGGAAGGAGTGAGAAGATGGCTAATTTGTAGGTACTATTTTGTTTGCAGGGGATTTCCCTGATTGTTTTTGTGGCTGGCAGACTTGATAGCTTTGTGAAGCTACTAAAAGTCACTGCCCTTAGTTATTCCTTTCGCAAAAAACACATTCCAGGGCCTACTGAGAATATTCTCTGGTAAGAACACTACAGGTTATTTAATGTTGCAAGAATATACAGCCTTGGTGGGGAAAAAAATCACTCTCATGCATTTAAGATGGTATTGCAGCAACAGGAATACAATGGATATAATATTAAATTGTAATAAACATTTCATACAGTGTCCTACAAAATGATTACTGGAAACAAATTCAAATCAGCTTGTATATAAGCATAATAACATGATTAAAATGTTAAGAAATGGATAACAAACAACAATGTATCATGTTGAGAAGCGTCTATTGGACTGTTGTATGCAGCAGTCTTAGGCCTGGTTTTATTTAACCTCTTTATCAGCAGTCCGGAAGAGGGGATTAGATGCAAATTAGTTAAATCTGCAGCTGTTGCAGACACCAGAGGGTGCAGCAATGCAACACAACACAAAGGGATCTTGAGAGATTAGAAAAGTGGGATGGAAATAAAGTGAAATACAACCTTGAAAAAAAACAAGCTAACAACCTTTGAGGAAATCTAATTCAAAGAGAGGGAGCTACTTAGAAAGCAGTAGTAATGTCAAAAACAAACCAAAGGGTGATAGTAATAGCAAATTGCAAATCAATTTGTAATGAGATAGAACAACAAAAAAGACACAATGCCATTTTGGATAAGATGAAAGAGAGACTGTTTTCAGTATAGTGTTTGTAAGGACACAGGTAGCCTAGTGGAAGACAGCTGGGAAGGCTTGTAAGCAAAACCAAAGCAATACAAATAGGAGGAAAGCAGTGGAAGGAGTTTTGGGTATTTTTATTTTATTTTACATATGGACATAACAGTTATTACTAGGGATGCCTGAGAACATCATGTCCTTTCACAGTAACTTGCATGTGGGGAATTTGTTGTCAAAAAATGCTGTTTCCTCAAAGCCAAAATGTTTTGCAAAGACATGTCAGTTTTGATGAAGTGTGTGTTAAAAAGGTTTCTGAGCTCCAAGGTGGATTGTCCACTCACTTCCAGAAAAAAAGAGACACACAGATGGAAAACTTGACCTTTTCAACCTGACAACTACTATTTCAATGCCGTTTTATTTCATGAAAACATTTTAAAAGGTTTTGATTTTATTCCAAAGGGAAATAAAATAAATTTTGGTGGTGACTGGAGGACAACAATTCCATTTTGTGGTAATCTTTGAGGTTTCAACATTTGTTTTCTTTCTGCACCGTAATTGGCTGAAGATGAACCTGGGCAAGAATGAGATGATGCTCAAGAGGGAAACACTTGGAAGATCAAACTCTCACTATCACCTTGCCCTTCATTGAAAAAGTCTGCCCTTAGATTATCAAATCTTTCCAGGATTTAGGGAGGCTCCTATCCCGTTGTAAAATGTTGCAGTTGCAATCAAACCTCCTGCAAGTTTAACAAAGAGGAGACTACTGAGAAGTGTGTTCTCCATAAAGTGTTGTTTTTGGCATGGGCTTGCTTTAAGCCATGCGGACACGTTTTCAGTCTCCTAACTATATACATGAAATTATAATCTATAACCTTACTATAACATCACTGTAACAATTACTATAACAGCCATGCTCAGTGCATTATGAGCCTTCCAAAGACACCCAACATGACAAACTTTGCATTGGATGCCACACAATCATTTTATAAAGATGAACATGGGTGTGTAGGGTGTTCCCCCGAGGTACAGAGCATCACAGTAAGTTCATGCATTTTTTTTTAAAAATCCACCATTGGCCAGACACAAGATCCAGAATTAGATGGACCTTTGGTCTATACTGCTACAATTGTTAATTGTTCCTTTGAGGTGGGAAACATCTTTGAGTTTTGCAGGAAAATTAGCACAGCTACAAGAAAGTTGCACTATTACATAAACTAGGTGTCACAGGGTGGCTGGCCCCTGTAAATGAACTAGGTCCAGTTCCCTTGTGCCAGAACAAGTATCCCCTGTTTGGCCAATTGAGAGGGTGGGACAGACGCTGTGGGCTATGAAGGATGAGGAAGAGATGCAACGAGAGGATGTCCAGTGACTCAGAGCAGACTGGCTCAGTCAGGGGCTGGTGAGAGTTGCCAGAGAGCAGGGGACTGGAGAAGTCCCAGAAAGAAGCAGAAGGTAGTTCCTGCAAGAAGGGTGAAGGCAGCAAGAGGAGTTTGCTAGCTTGCATCCCCAAGCCAGAGAGCCAGGGCTGGGGGACTGAAGGCAGGAAGAGCGAAGGGAACTGCCTGCTGGCTCTAAGCCAGAGCTAAGGGCCAGAGAGTTCTGAAGGCAGGGGAGCAGCAGAGGCGCTTACCCACTGACATTGCCAGATTTGGAGAGCGGGATCCTTAGGAACTGTAAGATGACCTGGGGGAGTAATGGATGCTCCCCAGGCAAGTTCCTACTGGAAAGAGCAGGGTTGCCCTCCAGCTGGATGGCTGGGGTGATTTTCATGGGACAAGGACAGGAGAGGACTGCACTGAAGAGCCAGAGTGTGGTGAGAGATGCTAAGGTGGTGTGTTGCATGTATTGTTTGGCTTATGCTGGAGGAATTCTGGACTATGGGACTTTCATTATGACTTGTGTGCACAGGACTCTTGTAATAAATGAACCCAACAAGAACTATATTTATACTTGAAAAGATGCTTTGGATTATTTCTGGGGAATCTGAAGGAGGGAAACTGAGGCAGGCGTACCTATGCTGCAGCCTGCAGCAGGAGGGCGTTCCAGCAGAGGTGCTCAGTGACACTAGATAACGCTTTTCATCCAAAAGAAGCTGCATTTGAAACATGTTGACAATTTCTTTTAGCCTTTCAGGAAAGGCTAATGCCAAGCATTATGGCTATTAACAAATAATTTTCACAGTAACGAAGACAAACTTGACCGTGAGCCTAAACGATTTTGGAATGGTGGGGCTACATTTCACAAGTGTAAATCTTGTACCAGTCTTCCCTAAGAAAGTGTAAAACTGTTTTGTTTCAAGTACCTTACATTTTCCGGGCCTACAAGCATGAAACACACATGCATGCTGTGCTCAAAAAAAAACCGAAGACAGAAGCAGACAGCATTCTCTTTATTCTAACTGATTTTGTTCTGTGCTTCCTTCTCCACCTGAGGCATTTCTGAGTTATCCCCTCTGAATTAACTCAAGTCTCATGAGTTCCCTATAATGCTTCTGTTGACTAACAATACACTTAAAATATTCTTGTTTTGGTATTCTTCTACTCTTTTATTGCATTTGAACTGCACAAAGGGAGAACTCAGATGTGTCTCCTGTGCAGAAAACTGATGCCTGATTTCTCATATAGCACAAGGGTCTTCCAGTCTGGATAAAGAACAACAATTCTAGAACTAAAGATGCCTTGGATGCAAGCTATGTAAACGTATGTGTAAGCCATGCCCGCTCAGTGTGACACTCTGCCTCCGTCTAGTAGTGGCTAGGCCAGATAGAGAGATTGCTGAGACTGTTACAGCCCTGGCTAAGAGCAATGCATCTTCTAGCTCTGGCAGTAGGGGCTTATGCATTAAGATTAAGAGGTCCTAGGTTTGAACCCTGCTGCCAACAACCCACCCAGGGGTGTCAGCATTACACGTGCACTGCTATAGTCATTCTAGTTTTACCTTACCATGTAGGGCCATGACTACTGATGCCAAAGGCTTTCCAAAGAAAGGCCAGGCCCACAGATGAAAATCATGTGCCAGGATGTGCAAACTTTTTACCTCTTTCCATTTCTTTATATATAACCATATGATCAAGTCAGACTGGCATCAGAAATATAACTTTAAATGTTACTCCAGCTGCATATTTAATTTCACTTCTCAATATCAGTACCAAAATGCCCAAGGGCATGGATCTTCAAAGGCATTTTATTCGTAACTTCACTTGTGATTTTGCCAAAAATGGAGCCCTGGAGAGAATAGCAGAAGCTGGACCTGCTTCAGTATAGGGCTCTTGGCTGCTCTGAAAGGTTGATGCCATGTTATACAGTATAGAGGATGTTGAAGAGGCTGACTGTACAAAGGGCAAATTGATGTAACAAAACCAGGCAAACCATCAAACTTAGACACAAACAAAAAGAGCACCAAAGAGCTTAAGGTAAAGTCTCACCAGATATTACAACCCCAACTGGGGCTCTAAAAGGAAATTATTCCATGCATCTGCTTTGGAAAATACCATTACAAATAATGCCTTGCTTAGCTAATATAAGGGCTATAGGTGTCAGCCTCCTGTGCACACCCATTCTTAGATTATATTAAACTCATAGCACAAAGAGAAAATTGTAGTCATGATAGAACCATAGAAATGTAGCACAGACACGGGGGGTGCCTGAACTGGGGGTGCAGAGGTTGTGTTCCAAGTGCTTTCTCCTGGGAGCAAACGGGAAGAGAGAGAGAGAGAGAGAGAGAGAGCGCGAGCATGGAGCAGGAAGAAGAAGGACGCCATGAGTCTGCCCTTTCCCCCACATGCCAACCAGCAGAGCTTGCAGGTTACAAGGGAGAGTAATGGGAGGGTTTTCTATTGCACCCCACAAAGCGGTGTTGCTTATTACTGTCCCCTTCCAGCTGCCAGGGCCGGCTCCAGGCACCAGCTTATCAAGCAGGTGCTTGGGGCGGCAATTCCAGAGAGGGGCGGCACTTTCACGTATTCGGCGGCAGTTCGGAGGGTCCCTCGCTCCCGCTCGGAGCGAAGGACCTCCCGCTGAATTGCTGCAGATCACAATCACGGCTTTTTTCTTTTTTTTGGCTGCTTGGGGCGGCCAAACCCCTGGAGCCAGTCCTGCCAGCAGCTAGGGGACCCCAAATGAAACTATGCATCTCTGAGGCACAATGCCTCCGGGTGCTTATGCACCACCCCTACCAAGAGTAGAGTGTTAAAAAATGATGAAGCAGCCCTTTGTCTGTAAGATATTAGAAGTGGAAACCATGTGTCCCATTCGTCTGTAAAACACCATACCCATTTATCTTAAATAAAAATAATCTGTTCTTATTTTAAGACAGCGGTTTTCAACCTGTGGTCTGCGGACCAAGGGGGTTCATAGACTACCTCCAGGATTTCCAAAAGGGGTCTGTATCTCCATTTGGAATGTTTTAGGGGTCCCCAAATGAAAAAAAGGTTGAAAACCACAGCTCTAAGAAATTGCATGTAATGTGCAAAACATTCTCTGCATCATGCTACCATAGTTATTCTTTTAGCTAAACCGTCTCAACACTGGAGACATAGGTTCTAATCCCACCACAAATGTCACCCTATAAATTGATTCATTGCTATGTATGTTTGTAAGTATGTGGTGCCCTGTACTGATTTACAACACGTGCACAATCATACCAGTTCTCTTCCCTGCTTAAAAATGAGTGATGTCTGATACAGCAAGGAACAAGGTGCAAGAGAGACATGGTAAAGAGCTATGTCAGTATGAAATTTAATCTATATAAAAACCACACTGTTTCTCAGCTGCAGCTCTACAGAATATATCTGGAGATTTGCACTCTCTTACACAATGAGTAAGACACCTAGAATTGTGCAGAATTTGTCACTTAATTCCTTTGCAAACATAACTCTTATTAAAGCATGCTGGCTAGCAAACCAAGCCATCTACTGCTGTGATGAACAACTAGACCTACATATACAATCGTATTAGAGTTGTCAAAGAATTTTATTTCTTATTAGAAAAAGGCCAGTTTGAACTACAAGCTCCATTCTCTCTCTTCTTGTTCTGGACTCCATATGTTGAGATAATTAGTTACCATACTCATCTGTATATTATAAATATACAGCTGGAGTAATATATATATATATAAATTCCATATAAAAATATGAACCACAAAGACCACTGAAGTTGCGAAGTCAAGCATTCAGGTAGGAAATAAGGTCGTCTATGCAACCTTACTTTGGCCCTCTTGCACCTATGCATTAGAACAGCTTTTAATTACTTGATCAAATGATATTAATTCTAGTCCACCATGATTGTCAGTGTTTTGTAAATGGTGATATGCAGGAATATCTCCATTCTACATGCAACATAACCAAGCACACACACTTGGAACAATCATTCTGAAAGGCAGTGGAGTTAAGCGGCTTAAACTAGGGTCTGTCATATTATAGACCTGAGTTCCATTCCCTGTTGTGCTATCTCTCAGATCCTTGGTTAATCTCATCTGCAAAAGTGGAGTAGGGGAAAGGATATTTGCCTGCCTCCTACGGTAGGATTATGGGGCCTTGCTTTATAATAAGCTTTTTGAAGTGCAGAGAATTAATACCAATCAGTGGAAGAAGTGTTACTACAAATCACTGCATCTGGAATTGCAAGCCTTCCTTTTTGCGCCTTTCTATACTTGAATAAAAATGCTTACAAAATTAAACCCATTAAAAATGTTTGCTATTTCATTCCATAAAAACCTTTGAGAGTGTTTTGGGATTTTTTTTCTCGTTTCTGTTCTTTTAAAGAAAAAAAAATGTGGGGGAGAGGAGTTTCAGCTTGCGGAAAAAGTCATCCAGGTTTGACTCACTGGTAAAGAGATAGGGCCACTGTGCAAAACCAGAAAATATATTTTATTTAAAACAGAAGAGAATGTTGGGATCACTCGAATTTTTATGATTCTCCAGGCTGAAATTTGTTATTTAAAAGTGATGCATGACACCAGACTGGCTCCAACAGGCATGTGTGAAACTCATGGGAATCAAGCAGCTGTTCCTGTATGAAATACACATTTGTCTAGTTTCCATTTCTATGATGATTCTCAATCAGCAATATAAGGAAAAAAAACAGTTATTACAATCGAGTGCAATTTAGGCTTTGCTCCAAGCAGGCTGGATTAAACAAGCTGAGTGGGTACTATGGCTGCTTATCCTTATCTCCTAGGAAACAGAAGGAAAGGACTCGGAAAGGTTCCTTCCATTCATCTGCCAATTCTAATTAATCAAAAAACCTTGCTTGATCATGTAATTTTTTCTTATTCCTTCCATCCACATACAAACCATAAGGGCACAGTTGCCAGAGTTCAAGTGAACTTCATTGATATTTAGCATCTCTGACCAGACCTGCTCTACAGACAGCGCTGGGAGAAGTGACCACGTACTGTACAACTTTGCTTTTGCAATTTTGTCTGTACATCACGTAGCATCTTTTACCTCTGCTATAATAATTTCATTTGTTAAAAAAAATCTAACTGTGAATTCACCCTTTGCAATCATTGCCAGATAGCCAGCTCTCGGAAGTGAAGATGTCCATTTATCCACAGGGCAGGGCCAAAGGAGACAGCACAAGAGCAAGCTTTCTTCACATGCCCATCACTGATTGCTACTTCAGCTACAACACGGAGAGAATCAAGCCTGGAGATCAGACCATATTTTCATCTCTCTCCCCATTCAGTCTTTGGCCTCTCTTTTGAGAATGTCAATGAGGCTGACTGTACAAGGATGTTTTTCATGATGTGGACTGCTACCTCTCCCCACTCTTGAGATCATTTTATAGCTGGGAAAAATGTGAGCTGATGACCTAGAAGTCAAAAAGTTCCATACCTCATTACCAACATATTCAACCAAGTCCCTCTGTGATCATGTAATTTAAAAAGTGACTTTAAATTTGACTTCATTTCCAAACCATGAGAGACTCAACTTCTGAAAAGATACAAATTGATTCTATTCAGTGGTCTAATTCACACTTGCACACAGCTATCAGTTTTTGAATTAAACAATCCCCAATAAATAAGGCTAGGGGAAGGAGGGATGATGACATTTTGAGTCACCTATCACCAACAGCAACTAAGAGTCTCACATACTTTAATTACAATGCATTCAGAGAAAGAAGATATGCACTAAGAAAAATTGCTTCAATTTCATCTAGTCATTTAAAATCCATTTAAGCCATTATACTCTAAGATATGCTATCAGAAACTGCCATTAATTTTTGTAAAGCAGGTCACAGACTTAAATAAATCATATTCCTTAACTCTAATGTACGTACATATATCACTGATACCACAGAAATACTCAAACACCACTGAACTATGTACCTAGGGATACAGAAATCATTTATCCCATTGCCAATTAAATCCCCAGTACAACAGTGGTATCACATCTATAATTCATAAACAAGACCATAGCAAACTGCATTTTAATAACACCGTCAGTTCCACGATAATATCAGAAATGAATGACACCCAGGAGGACTGCAAAGATTTTCTACACAGATAGAGATGAGCATTCTCATTAACGCAGATTGGTGGTTTCAGTGAAAGGTTTATGTAGACAAAAGTAAATATTCACCATCTAGCGATTTCAGGGACACGCCAGACAATGTGGCTCACCTGGAATTCCTCCTAGGAGTTCCCAGGCTGTGCACACCACTGTTACTGCTGGCTCAGTCTTGAATAGGATGCAACACACTACCTGATCCACAACCGGCCAGCACCGTTGGCTAATACATAGGTGGGGTCAGAGCTCCATCCCCCTCTCTGTCAGGCACATAGCTCCTGTGAGGGTGCTAAAGAGGAACAGGAACTGTACTTGCTCTCAAGAATCTGTCCCAACCCTGTGAAGGGGATGCTCCTTGTTCTATTGATGGCCTTCCATGAACTTGTGTAGGACATGGCCTGTCCAGCCTTTAGTGTTTTGGAAACATCCAGTGCGATTTTGGCAATTGTCACTGCATGAGGAAAGTTCCAGGTACAGTATATTTCAGAACAGATAGACAGATACCATTTTCAGTGGTTACTGCTTGGTATTTTCAGTACACCAAAATAAGACAGTAGAAAGTTTAAAAGGAATAGATATGTTGTTCCACTTATATTGATGACGTCCGGGTCTGGGGCAAAATGAGAAATATGATATTATGAAAAGCTCTGATTGTGGTAAGGCACATGAGTTTGAAACATAAAAATAGCACTAGTGAGTCCACCCCAGTCTCATGGATGGACTTAGAGAAGTGAGATCCGTCAGGCTGCTGAAAAACCAAGTGTAAATGGAATGTTGTGATTCTGGTGAGTACATCAGGAAATTCTCTGCAGGTGAGAATGGGAAAGACAAGGCCACAGACATGAGCAAGTGCAGCTGGTGTGAGACGCATTGGTGCAAGGGTAGACTGTTCTCTTTCTACATGAAAGAAGCACATTTTTAAATTCAAAGTTGGAGGATGATTACTTTCAAACACATAGAATGTTTACATGGATTTTTATGTAGCACAGCCTCCTAATTCCAGACATTACACTTGACAAATCAATTTCTATTTTGTACACGATAAAAATTGCAGAACTGTGTTTTAAACACCAAATCTTCATGATCATAATGGCATCGATAATAGGATTAGACCAAGTCTGGAATACAATAGTTAAATAAATAGGCTGATCTGTTGATAATTTGATCCTGACAAATGGTAAACCCACATCCATAATTACATTACTATAAAGGGATACTTAAATGGTTTAGGTCCCATATTTGATATAAATTAACAGTGATGTAATCAGGTGGTAAATATTATCTAGATTATAAATATCTTTTCTGGGTTTTTTTTTTTTTTAAATCCAACATTTGACCAACAGTAGAACACAACAGCCAACACTTTGGTAAGGCAAATAAAACCTCTGGACAAAATTTTCTTAAATCCATATTTAGGCTCCTAAATAAAAATGGTTTGATTTTAAGAAGTGCTTAACTCCCACAGCTCAAGTTAATGGGATCTGCATGTGCCTAGAACCTCTGAAAATCCAGTTATTTAAACAGCTAAATAAAAAGCATGTATTTAGGCATGCATGTTTGAAAATTTTGGCCTACAAGTACACATTGCTTGTTCTGGCTTTTTGCAGCAGTTAAATTAACAAACACTAGTCCCAGAGCTGTGATTATTTTTCTCAGTAAGGCTGACACAACAGCAAGCAAAAACAAATATGTTGATATAATCTCCTTTAGAAGACTAGTGAAGACAGAGGTCACTTTTCACCAAAACAAAATATGCAGGGCAAGAATTATTATTTTCAAACTTCTAGGAAGATATCATAAGCAATGCAAAAGCAAGGAGGAAAAAAAATCCTGCAGTAGATCTGGGCACTTAAAAAAGATTAAAGAGAAATAAACATAGAAGCCAATCTAGATGGCAAAGCCTAATGAGGAGGGACTCAATCAGAGATAAACAAGACCCAGTCTTTTCATTTTGTAGTACAAAGGAAGACCCATACATTATTTGAATTTAAAAAGCATCTGAAATGAATTAAATTGACTTTAAAAGGCTTGATTTTGCTCTTGGGTATATGTAAAGGCAGTAGTAGATTTTAAAAGATGCACAGGGATCCTTGCTAGAATACTGGAAAGGGAATCGAAAAAATTAGATTTCTTCCATTTCTCAAGAGACACATCTTCCAGAATTTGAGTAGATTTGGCCTGCACTACAAAGTCTGGGTTAGTATTTGGATCTGAACCCACTTAGAGCTGACAGACTTTTGGACACTTTCAACTTTTGGAGTTGAGCTTACAGGATAGAACTCCAGTCAAAAGTTTCAATATTATCACCTAGATTCCAGGGTGCAGACAAGTATATTCTCCATTTGTCACCATCTAGACTGGCCTCCAATGCTTGCATTGCTTCTGAAATAATAATAAACACTTTGGCAGGTTGTATGGTAAAAGACAGGAGATCTGTAAGGAGTATACTTAGGCGCTGTATAAATAAGAACCAAGAAATCCAGTTGCAGGAAGCCAAGATTCTGAAATAGATTTAGCTGCACCAGAGAAGCTCCTGGCCAGTGCACGTGCTTTCCGTCTCATGTAAAGGATCCAGCCTATTTAATTGTAATTAAGGTTTCTATTTATTATACACTGTGACAAATGGTATTATTTTTATGAGTATGATGCATGCCTCTGTGTGTGTTTATGATGGGTTACTTACTATGGAGTTAGATCAAGAGGGATTGTTAGAGAAACTGAGCAGAAGATGTAAAACAATGGTCTAAATAAGGAACATCCCAGCAAAAATTGAAACACAACAGCCGGGTTCAAAGCTTTGAAGAGGCAACTCCTCTGCCCAATCCCGGAAACACAGCTGTTATGCCAAGGCTGAGAACAGAGAAATCAAAGGGAAAACTACAACATTAGAAAACCTCAAAAGACCTTAGAAAAAGGAGGGGGTCTGAGTGAGCTGCAAGGGACTTTCCAGGGTGTTAGTGAAAAAATGACAGGTTGGCAATCACAGAGACAGGGGAAGGTTAGCTGCAAGGGCAAAGATGGACTCTTCTAACTAAACAAGGATCAACGATCAAGTTAGGCGACAGTTATACTTTTTGGCTTTGATATACTTTCTTGACCCAGCATGCCTAAATATCATACTCCTGTTTTCTAATTAATAATGGCTTGTTTTGAAAAGGTTGTCCTGTGTCACTGAAAACATCTGCTGGTTGCATACATCCCAAGAGGGG
Source organism: Gopherus flavomarginatus (assembly GCF_025201925.1). NCBI lineage: Eukaryota > Metazoa > Chordata > Testudines > Testudinidae > Gopherus > Gopherus flavomarginatus. The sequence continues at coordinate 212,730,176 of NC_066617.1, read as the reverse complement.
AAGTCTCCCACAGGGTTCCAAGCTACTCTGGATCTGCTGAAAAAGCCACAGTGAGACACAGTGCCGCTAAAGCCACAGATCCAATCTCAAAGTAGCAGAATCACGACCCTTCCTTGAGAAAAGTGGAAGCCGAGGGTTTATCACCAAGAGAGAGACACTTCCAGAAAAACTGTTTAAAGACCAGAGGCAGATCCTGCCCTGTGAATCTGCGACAATAATATTATAACAATATTCTCTCATTGTTGGATAAATATAGAGGTGAATGAAAAAAATAATCATGGTGAAATCAAAACATTTACTTTTAAAGAAAGAAATATTTAACCCATGACAGCATTTGATATCTCATCAATTTTATTCTTATTATAATATAAAAGATACATTATGTACATTCTGTCCTACAGTCTCACGGATTCTAGTTCAGTAGTAACAACTGTTTAATGTCAGCATAAAAAACTGCATCATTGGCTTTGAGAAGAGGCTTATTTTTCATAAAAGGCAAGCAGGAAAAATAGCTGAGAAAAATCTATGAGAGTGCAGATCTTTTGTTGCAGTTCCTGTTTTAAGTCCCTTGAATTTTTGTTTAAATTTTGATTAAGCATCAGAAATCCTGAAACTTGACTGGCTGACATATTTCACCTGTCACAAGACTGTATAGCAACAGCTTTTCACAATGTTTTACTCATGTGTGTAACATTGAATTTGAAGCTTATTTCCCACAGGAGCAGCTGCAAAACTTGGAAATTCTCTCCTCTGGGAAGATGCACTATTGTTCCATGTTTAACAGGTGGAAGGATGCTCTTTTGGGTCAGAGCATAGGACAAGGACTCAGAAAATCTGGGCTTTTACCAGATCTGCCACATAGATGTCTTGTTTTAGATCTTGGACAAGTCATTTGGGAGGTGTTTGCACAAGCTTCTGAGCACCCTCAAGTCCCAGGGCACGCGGTCCCTTGTGAGATCAGAGCATTATTTACTCTGTATTTTAGTTCCCCTGTTGGTAAAATCGGCCTAATATTTGACTTGTAAAGTTTAATTCTTAGTCCAAAATTTTCAAAAGTAGCTACTCTCTTAGCTGAGCCCAACTTGACACCCCTTAGGCCTGATTTTCAAGAGTGCTGAGCATCCACAGCTTCTGCTAACTTCAGCTGCAGTTGTGAGTTTCCAGCACTTCTGAAAGTCAGGCTCCAGGCAGCCCAACCAGTGCACAATTAAAAGTCACCTAGAGTCAGTGATCACTATCAAAAACATTGACCTTAGAGTTTAACGCATTTATCTTTTAACTGAAGGCACAATATGTAAGCACAAATTGTTACATTAAAACTTCATAAATGGATTAATTAGCAGGACATGTTTATGGTACTTTGCTACCAATTTTTTTAAAGAGGCAATACAGTACTTCTAAACTAGTGACATCCCCACAGAAATAAAAAAGGAAAGCAACTAACAACAACAATCTACACTCATCTACATCGCTGTGTTTTAGAGATCCATTCTACCTTACCTTGACATGGTGAATAAGATGTTCTACTTCATTCACTTTATACGTCTCTATTCCTAGCTCCTTAGACAACCGCAGGATGCGATTTTGTGTCGGCCCCACATATGCTCCTCCAAGGTCCACATACTGGACTTGCTTATTCTGGTTTCCCAAAAGACAAAAGAAAGATAAGCCCTTTGCAATTCATCATGAGATAAACAATGTAATCTAGAGAAACTATTTATGTTAATTGAGTATTTGAGGCCAGATTCCCCACTCCCCACCCCAGAGAAAACCTGCAAGAGGAGGCCACAGAAGTGAAAATTCTGCATTAGTTCTCTTTAGAGACATTTATCCAGAGCATCTCTCCAAGGGCAGTTTTTGCTACCTACATAATGATCTTTTCCTTCCATGTGGAACAGGTGGGAGGGAAGGTGTGATAACTCCAGAACCTGCAAATATCCTGGAAAAATTTTGTGTCACCACAGACACTCCATACTTTTTCTTGCCCCTGGTTCAGCATTGTCAAGGACTTCCCTATGTGCCACCGCCCTAGAATTCTACCCTCATGAGGGGTTCTTCAGTAGGCAGGCAGCTCTGCTCAAAAAATCAGTGCAATAATTTAGATACTATTTGTGGGGATAATTACCCTTGCAGTGAAAGTTCTTCCTCCAACTCTGTCACGGGCTTCCAACACCACAACACTCATCCCTGACTCAGTCAGCAATTTGGCTGCCGACAGACCTAGAGGACAAATGAGAAACAACACTGAACAACTCCACACAGTGGATTCTGTAGCCTGTGTGGCTTCTAGACAGTCAGTAGTCAGCGCTCCCAGATATTTAGTAAGAGGTGTCATGAATTTTGACTATAAAGAGCTTGTAAGGTGGTGGTGGTGGGGATCCCCAAAGGCAACTAAAGGTAAATATAAAACAAGATAGTGGTCACATTTGCACCTGTGCCAAGCACCTTCAGCTCCCACTGGCTTCAACCGGGGCAGAGTGAGCTTAGACCCTCTGTAAGGCAGCCCTAGCTGGGTAACAATGAGAGAAAGTGTCATTTTGTTGTACACGGAACACACATACACATGCAGTTCTCTGGGGGAGGTAGGAGGAGAAGAATTTTATTCTCTAATTCTGTTCTCTAATTTCTGCAAGTGTTGTCTTTTCTTTAACCCCCACTCTTCCCCCCAGGTAAAATGGATGGAGTCAAGTTTACATTAGGCCTGTCCTCATTTTGAATGATTCAGTCAAGCCTGCTCTAAGCTGCCTCCTTTCCAGCTAAATCATTTTAGAGTCCATTAAATGTTTAGAAGAAGTCAGAAGGCAGGTTCCCTGCCCTTAAGAGCTGTAAGGTACTTTAACCAAAAACTAAACCGAACTAGTGAGTGTGGCAAATAGTAGGAGGGAAATGGAGGGTGAGTAACCAATAGAAGACGTTCCATTCCTTGCCTCTCTGCATTATATACAACCACTTCTTCATTCTCTTCCTTCTTGCCTGGACACCAGCAGAGACACCATCGAGAGCACAGGAGAGACGGTCTCCTTGTACTCAGATTTGGTGCCTTGCAGCCAGGAGGAGGAATTGCAGGGATTCAGTTTCTGCAGCCCTAGGTTTCAGCATTCCCAGTCTCCCTGTGGCAATGGCATATGAACAGTCCAGCTGGCATACAGGAGTAGCTGTGAAGGAGGGGGAAGCATGCTTAGTGCAAACAGAATCTTCAGAGAATTTAGTTGCCAACTTTAACAAGTCTCTGCTCACCACGTAAAAACAGATTTTTCAGAGGCTCGTAACTTGGCCATATATGGGTAAATTTTCAGGGAGACAGCAAAAGGCACATCCCTAACAGGGTAACTCCCCTGCCAATAAGAAGTGTCAGGCAACTTTAAGTATAGGTGATGTTGGTAGCTGGAGCTGATGACAATTCATTCTCTCTCATTATCAGCTGGTAATTTCCCATTGGTATTTCTTGAGGACACTAATTTAAAATTTCAGCGTCCAAGCCATCACTTCTCTCAGGTGGAGACCTGCATCTCTCTCCCTCAAGACCAGGGGTTTAGGCTTGCAGTCCCTCTTCAACTCATTGTGAATTCCCCAGAGGGCCTGACCGAGAACCAGCACATGTGGTTAAACTATCACCAGGGATTCAACAGTGAATACTTTTACACAGTAACATCAAAAGAGTGTTACTGGAACTCTGGAGACCTGGATCCTACTCACAGCTCTGCCATTGGCCTGTGGTGTAACCTTGGGCAAGTCACTTCCCCTTTGTGTCTCAGTTTCCTCATCTGTAAAATGGTAATAATACTGAATTCCTTTGTAAAGCACTTTGAGACCTACTGATGAAAAGCATGATGGAAGATCTCAGAATTATTGTTACACAACAGTGTTTACTTCCAGCCACAGTGGAGTAGCTTCTGAAGCAGGGGTGAGCAAACTACAGCCTGGGTGCCGCATCTGGCCCTTCAGACATTTTAGTCCAGGCCTTGAGCACCCGTTGGGGAGCAGGGTCCAGGGCCTGCCCTGCTCCACATGTCCCATGGCTCAGTGTGGCTCCTGGAAGCAGCGGCATGTCCTCCCTACAGCTCCTACATGTAGAGGCAGCCAAGGGGCTCTGCACACAACCCCCGCCTCAAGTACTGCCCCCACAGCTCTCACTGGCCAGGAACCACGGCCAATGGGAGCTGCAGGGGTAGAGCCTGTGGACGGGGCAGCATGCAGATTTGCCTGGACACACCTCCACGTAGGAGCTGGAGCGGGGACATGCCGCTGCTTCTGCCCTGCCCGGAGCCCGCACCCCACTCTCCTCCCACACTCCAACCTCCTGTGCCAGCCCTGATCCCCCTCCTGCCCGCCGAACCCCTTGGTCCCAGCCTAGAGCACCCTCCTGCACCCCAAACCCTCATCCCCAGAGCCTGCACCCCCAGCCAGAACCCTCACTCCCCCTCTCACCCCAACACTGTGCCCCAACCCAAAGCTCCTTCCTGCACACTGAACTCCTCATTTCTGAACCCACCACAAAGCCCTCACCCCCTCCAGCATCCCAACACCCAATTTCATGAGCATTCATGGCCCATCATACAATTTCCATTCCCAGATGTGGCTCTCGGGCCAAAAAGTTTGCCCACACCGTTCTGAAGGTTACCTCAACTTTTCACTTCAGCATACCAATAAGTACAGCAAGCTTTCAAACAACCCTGAGACAATGGGCTCTTCATACCCCATAATAGAGCAAATGAGAGTCTGCGAAATGCAGTTAAACCTGACCTCTCTCATAAAAGGAGCAGACTATAAGGCAGGAATAGCATATTTTGAGAGTAAAAAATATTCAGTATGTTCAAATGCTTGCCAGAGTGTCAAACACTTTCCATTCAGAGACTGTTTTACTGTCTAAAGATCCTTCTGGAATTGGAGCTCTGAAAAATGCAGTGTCCATCATAACAGACCATTATTAAATCTGCCAAAGCAAGAGTCAATTATATTATTAACCATTTATATTACAATAGCACCCAAAAGCTCCAATTAGGAATGGAGCTTAATCCACTTATAATGCTGATGTACTGTCAGTAATGTCTGTTGTGGCCTTCTTCTCTCTCCCCATCTACTTGTTGCATCCACCCTGTTGTCTCTCATCTCATAAATAGATTCTAAGCAATTTGGGGCAGGAATCATCTTTTTCTCCTGTGTTTGTACAATACTTAGCACAACATGACTCAAATCCATGATGGGTGCCTCTAGATGCCCCTATAATAATTATTACACCTAGCTCTTATAGATCACTTTTCATTAACAGATTTCAAAGCACTTTACAAAAGAAGGTAAATATAAATTACCCAGATTTTATTAATAATGATAACACTGAATGAAGAGGCAATTCCGTGCCCAGAGAACTTAGAACCTGAATGATACATTTATAGCCAAAGGGTTGGGGACAATGATATAAATTAACATAGTTAATTAACATGGCACCATTTTGTTAGCTACATTTTGCGGGGGATGGGAGAAAGCTGTTTAAAAATGTAGTAAGAGTTGCAATAGGAAAAGCATACAAATGGTAACCCTGGACCAAATTGGGAATTATACCTTTTGTGGGGACTCGGAGGTTATTTTTTAAACTCTTATGAACAGAATAAGCAAGTATTGACTCCATAAAGCAAAGTCCAGGAAAAAAGCTCTTACATGGTGTGAAATCTTGTCAGCAGTTCAGAACTGTACACATTTCAGCACAGCTGCTGGTTTGCCTGTCTTTCTGTTTGCATTCTTGGATTGCAAACAGAATGCAATCCCTCTAACTTTGCCTAAGATTTTAGAGTTTAGGCAAACAGATTGTTAGGCCTGAATAAAGATATAGCAGACAAAACCAGGTATGCCAACCTGACCAAAGTCAGGCTAACAGAGGTTTGTGGGTAATCCCTGAGTGGAAAACACTGAGAAGCAGCAGCATGTCTCACAAGCGCTGGGAAAAAGTGAGATAAAAGAGAAGCTGCATTCCTGGCATAGTACCAGATGTGCTGTGTTCGGGCAGCTCCTTCGAAGAACTGATAAGAGCCCTAGTTTCCCAGCCTCCTTGTTTTCACTCCCTGGTTTTGTTCTTTGTTTGTTTTTAACTCCCCTACATTTCTAACTTTAGGCATGCATGTATACTAAAGGTGTCTAGTTTCTAGTTGTTAGAAGAAGGGGGTGGGTTGCTCCAGTGAATAATTTATGACGCGACGGAACTGTCTATATAGGCTTATACTAAGATGTAAAGAGGGGGCTGGTTCTCTCGGGAGACGAGCTGCTCTCTATTGATGCGTGCACTTGTCAATAAAGAGCTTTTGATCGGACCTTGCTGGTGTTGCCTGTCTCTCTTGCGGTCAGACAACGAACTTTGCCGTCTGGGTTAGAGTCCCTGACAAGATCAACATAAAGGAATATGTCAACAAATATGATTACTGCCCTTATCATTCAGATTTCTTCTGCAGGATATTTTTTTATCAAAATGGCATTCTTTCCGGAGAGATTTCTACACACACTCATTCCTATGTAAGGAACACTGCAGATTTCACCTATGGAAAAAAGAAGCACCAGCTATCTTTTGTCACCAGTTCAGAGGACAATAATTTAGTACAGTGTCCATTACAGATTTGCTTACTTCAAAGGAAAAGAGAGAGTTATATCTATGTCCAATTCATATAATGAAAAAGACACGCTGAGTGCTGTCATGGCAGTGCAGTAGCCTTAACTCTGATTCCTCCATGAGAATCAATACCTACAAAATTAATGCAAACAATACAGAAGCAAAGAGGACAGGTCTTATCTGAAGCTTCAGACTGAGGATACAGTTGTGCTTAGAACAGGTTAAACAAGGGAAAAGCTGCAAGCCTTCAGAAGTTACTATGGCAACCTGATATCAAAATGCATCCACTTCAAGATACTGGGATGAGATTGTCTTCTAAGGGCTTTTATACTGTGAGTTCAAGCTATGGAAATTGTTTCTCCATCAGACAGTAATCTGCATTCAAGTGACTGTTTTACTGAAGCATCTTCAATCATAACAATTATTTCATATAAAATCCAAGCTTATTTCAGTCCTTTTCATTGTTGTTGTTGTTTGTGTACCTGCTGAACATCCTGGAATAGAGCTTTAAATAACATAACTTCCCCACCAATATCCTCCTCCCAGCTTCCTTAAAATAAGACAAAGAAGAATGATAAGTGAGACAACAAAAGCTGTGATCTTTTGTCAGTTGTTCAAAGCATACAGACAGGCTCAGACTTTGTCCAAGTGTAGAATCCAAACTCAGATCTGATCCAAATTTTTCCACCACTACCCCCCCACTCTGTATTCTGAGATAAAAAGAAGCCCTAGGGCCAAGCTGAAATTTCGGGTGTTCTAAAGTGGATCCAAATTTTAGAGCTCAGACCCAACTCTATCCAGAGCCAGTATACATTTCATTAGGATTGTAAAACTCTTTCAGTTTTAAACCTTAGTATTTCTATGACAAGTGTATTGCAAAACACAGGATAAGTTGAACCTCCAATATGTTCTAAATGATACTTGCGGCATTTCAAAATAGTTTCTGCGTATTGAGAAAAGCCTATTGTTGTTCCTAGGATTGTTACTGTTGCATACAACAAGTCAGTCATGACTTTTCTCCCTCAAACTAAGCACAACAACTCAGCAGCATACTAAGTTTCCAGTACCATCATTAAAAGCAGCAAGGAATCCTGTGGCACCTTATAGACTAACAGACGTTTTGGAGCATGAGCTTTCGTGAGTGAATACCCACTTCGTCAGATGCATGTAGTGGAAATTTCCAGGGGCAGGTATATATATGCAGGCAAGCTAGAGATAATGAGGTAGTTCAATCAGGGAGGATGAGGCCCTGTTCTAGCAGTTGAGGTGTGAAAACCAAGGGAGGAGAAACTGGTTTTGTAATTGGCAAGCCATTCACAGTCTTTGTTTAATCCTGAGCTGATGGTGTCAAATCTGCAGATGAACTGAAGCTCAGCAGTTTCTCTTTGAAGTCTGGTCCTGAAGTTTTTTTGCTGCAGGATGGCCACCTTAAGGTCTGCTATAGTGTGGCCAGGGAGGTTGAAGTGTTCTCCTACAGGTTTTTGTATATTGCCATTCCTAATATCGGATTTGTGTCCGTTTATCCTTTTCCGTAGCGACTGTCCAGTTTGGCCGATGTACATAGCAGAGGGGCATTGCTGGCATATGATGGCATATATTACATTGGTGGACGTGCAGGTGAATGAACCGGTGATGGTGTGGCTGATTTGGTTAGGTCCTGTGATGGAGTCGCGGGTGTAGATATGTGGGCAGAGTTGGCATCGAGGTTTGTTGCATGGATTGGTTCCTGAGCTAGAGTTACTATGGTGCGGTGTGCAGTTACTGGTGAGAATATGTTTCAGGTTGCCTGTGGGCGAGGACTGGCCTGCCACCCAAGGCCTGTGAAAGTGTGGGATCATTGTCCAGGATGGGTTGTAGATCCCTGATGATGCGTTGGAGGGGTTTTAGCTGGGGACTGTATGTGATGGCCAGCGGAGTCCTGTTGGTTTCTTTCTTGGGTTTGTCTTGCAGTGGGAGGCTTCTGGGTACACGTCTGGCTCTGTCGATCTGGTACCCTCCCACCAACAGCACAAGAAGAAGAACTCCACATGGACTCCTCCTGAGGGTCGAAATGACAGTCTGGACCTCTACATTGAATGCTTCCGCCGATGTGCACAGGCAGAAATTGTGGAAAAACATCGCTTGCCTCATAACCTAAGTCGTGCAGAACGCAATGCCATCCACAGCGTCAGAAACCACCCAGACATTATCATCAAAGAGGCTGATAAAGGAGGTGCTGTTGTCATCGTGAACAGGTCTGACTACCAAAAGGAGGCTGCCAGACAACTCTCCAACACCAAATTCTACAGGTCACTTCCCTCAGATCCCACTGAGGAATACACTAAGAAACTGCAACATCTACTCAGGACACTCCCTACACTAACACCGGAACAAATCAACATACCCTTAGAGCCCTGACCAGGGTTATTCTATCTACTACCCAAGATCCACAAACCCGGAAATCCTGGATGCCCCATCTCAGGCATTGGCACTCTCAATGAAGGACTGTCTGGATATGTGGACTCTCTACTCAGACCCTATGCCACCAGCGCTCCCAGCTATCTCCGTGACACCACTGATTTCCTGAGGAAACTACAGTGCATTGGTGACCTTCCAGAAAACACCATCCTAGCCACCATGGATGTAGAGGCTCTCTACAAGAACATCCCACACACAGATGGAATACAAACTGTCAGGAACAGTATCCCTGATGATGCCACAGCATAACTGGGTGCTGAGCTCTGTGCCTTTATCCTCACACACAACTATTTCAAATTTGATGACGATATATATCTCCAGATCAGTGGCACCGCTATGGGCACCCGCATGGCCCCACAATATGCCAATATTTTTATGGCCGACCTGGAACAACGCTTCCTCAGCTCTCGTCCACTCATGCCCCTTCTCTACCTATGCTACACTGATGACATCTTCATCATTTGGACCCATGGGAAGGAGACTCTGGAAAAATTCCACCACGATTTCAACAGCTTCCACCCCACCATCAACCTCAGCCTGGACCAATCTACATGAGAGGTCCACTTCCTAGACACCATGGTGCAAATAAGTGATGGTCACATTACCAACACCCTATACCGAAAACCTACCGATCGCTATGCCTACTTTCATGCCTCCAGCTTCCATCCTGGGCACATCACACGATCCATTGTCTACAGCCAAGCACTGAGGTACACCCGCATCTGCTCTAACCCCTCAGACAGAGACCAACACCTACAAAATCTCCAACAAGCATTCTCAAAACTACAATACCCACATGAGGAAATAAGGAAACAGATCAACAGAGCCAGACGTGTACCCAGAAGCCTCCCACTGCAAGACAAACCCAAGAAAGAAACCAACAGGACTCCGCTGGCCATCACATACAGTCCCCAGCTAAAACCCCTCCAACGCATCATCAGGGATCTATAACCCATCCTGGACAATGATCCCACACTTTCACAGGCCTTGGGTGGCAGGCCAGTCCTCGCCCACAGGCAACCTGAAACATATTCTCACCAGTAACTGCACACCGCACCATAGTAACTCTAGCTCAGGAACCAATCCATGCAACAAACCTCGATGCCAACTCTGCCCACATATCTACACCAGCGACACCATCACAGGACCTAACCAAATCAGCCACACCATCACCGGTTCATTCACCTGCACGTCCACCAATGTAATATATGCCATCATATTCCAGCAATGCCCCTCTGCTATGTACATCGGCCAAACTGGACAGTCGCTACGGAAAAGGATAAACGGACACAAATCCGATATTAGGAATGGCAATATACAAAAACCTGTAGGAGAACACTTCAACCTCCCTGGCCACACTATAGCAGACCTTAAGGTGGCCATCCTGCAGCAAAAAAACTTCAGGACCAGACTTCAAAGAGAAACTGCTGAGCTTCAGTTCATCTGCAGATTTGACACCATCAGCTCAGGATTAAACAAAGACTGTGAATGGCTTGCCAATTACAAAACCAGTTTCTCCTCCCTTGGTTTTCACACCTCAACTGCTAGAACAGGGCCTCATCCTCCCTGATTGAACTACCTCATTATCTCTAGCTTGCCTGCATATATATACCTGCCCCTGGAAATTTCCACTACATGCATCTGACGAAGTGGGTATTCACTCACGAAAGCTCATGCTCCAAAACGTCTGTTAGTCTATAAGGTGCCACAGGATTCTTTGCTGCTTTTACAGATTCAGACTAACATGGCTACCCCTCTGATACTTGAGTACCATCATTGTCTTTGAAGGAGTAAATGGATCATTTAAAAAAAAAATCTCTTCAGGTTCATTTACCTCTTTCTGCAGAAAATCCCATGGAAATGGGTTCCTGGGGAAAGCAAATAAAAAGATCTTCCTACAGGGACATTTTGACAATTTGAAGAGGGGTCAACATGCACACATTCTTCCTCCACAGACCAAACAGTGGATTATCTCTTCAGAACCTGAGGATTTTCAGGGCATCCACAGGAAAACAAGGCCACTTGCATGGAGCCCTTGTGTCCATCAACATCAGCTCTCGGGTTACCAAGATTTCATTTGCCACAGCAGCTCACAAGATGGGTGAGATCTGCAACATGGAGGAGGAGCATGGATTCTATTTTAATCACTTTGATGGCCCCCAGTGTCATATTATCTGAGCATGGCACAAGCTGTAATGTATTTATCCTCATAAATCCCTTGCGAGGTAAGGAAGTGTTAATATCTCCATCTGTAAGATGGGAAACTGAGGCACACAGAGCCTAAGTGACTAGCCCACAGTCACAGGGCAGAAACTCGAATTCCTGTCTCCATAGTCCCAGACTACTGCCTTAACCACTCGCCCATCCTTTACTTTCTCTTTTCTAATGAAAGCTGACATTCCCACAAAATCAACCAACTTCAAGAGCTGAAACTTTAAGAAAAAACACCAAATATGAGACTTTCTATAAAATTAGGAGTTGTCAACATTGCTGGGGAGAGGGAGGACGGCACGTGTGGAAAGAAACTGCAATGAGGCATACACTTCTTCACCACAATAGTCATTATTTATTATCTATAATCTCTGATACTCTACTTCTCAGTCGGGAGCTAATAGCAGACAACAGAGTGAATATATGCAATATGAATAAATTAATTTGATTACAATTGAAGTTACAGAGCAAGAGGTGAGGTGGGGGTGGTGGGAAAAACAGTCACGGCTCCATGAATCAGAGGAACCAACCCTCTATGATAATTTCACAGGCTACAAAATCTAGCTCTGCTAATGGAAAATATGGCAGCTTTTGTTCAGACTGCATTACTCTAAAATTAAAATACAAAGTCTGCCTGGTTACACTTTTGGCTCCCTGACCTACTTTTTAGCACTTTCTTTAAAACACCCTCCAAGTTTAGTCTCAGCAGCATGATATATGGAGCAGCTCACTACAATATTGAAAACAACAGACCCTAGGGCAGAGAAGTGGAGAGAACACACATTTTTTGTTCACAGCTAAGCAGCAATTTCCCATGTTTTGTTTTTCTTTGCAATCCCCTACATCATCTTTATTGCATTACTGTGCTAGAAACTGGTATTTAATAACATTGATTTTATGTTGCTGACTGCTCTAATGAACACAATCCAATTATCACGCAGCAACTGAGAGATTAAACCTGGCACTGATCTCCTTTACCTCTGTGCTCGCTCATTGTTAGTCAACAGAAATGTTTTCATGGCAATAATGGCTTGTGACACCATCACCGGCAAGACATTATATATTAGTTTTAAAGCCCTAACCTTGGCCCAGTTTCAATTTGACGGGAGAAGTGGGTTATGCGGGCACTGTTTAATTTTTATTGACTTTATTGAAAGGTTGAGCTTTTTGCTCTTTCAAAGAATGTTACAAGTGTGCATTATATTTTCAGTAGACACACTGATCTGTACGCAAGCAACAGTGATGGTGGAGAGTTAACTGGCCGAAAATCAGTACACATGACAGTGATGTTGCTAAGGCAAATGAGGACATAATAGACAGTCCCACTTTTACCACTGAAGAGAGAGGCTTGTTTCAACATCCAAGTTGCTCCTGCATTTCTAGATGACAGTATTGCTCAAAAGTGCAATCCCAAGGTACAGTCTCAGCCAGGATGCTATTCAGAACTTCAGTGATGTGCCACAGCATGGCCTAGATACTATGAGGCTGAGAAGCCATGCCCTATCTGATGCCATTTATTGAACTAACACTCACATAACACATATGCTTTTAGGAAGAGGACAGTCCTTTCATCATGCCATTTTATATGATGGTTCAATCAAATAAAAGAGGGCCATGTTAGCTAGTTTGTTAGCCTTAATTCTTCAGGAAATCTGCATTATATTAAAGACTTTAGATGTTAGTGGTTAGATACTGCAGTTAGAGTCACCTGAGAAAATTTTAAGGCAGATAAACTTCTCTGCAGGAAATAGCTCTGCAGAAGTAGAGCAATACTTTTGGTCACTATAGTGCATGCACTGAACGCAGTTTTGAATGCTATTAAAATGAATATCACTCTGTAATAGTGTGAGAGCTTTCAAGAAGTGACAATTTCTGAAACACTAAGGTGCATAGACTGTCAATATGCTTGTTTGTTTAAAATATTTGTACAGGGTTAAAGAATTTCTCCCTGGGATATGTAAGCACAATTTGTTTTTTGCTGACATTTCACAGACTAGTGCATATACTGAGTCTGGTCCATAGCAGGCCTGATTCTATAACTTTCCCATTGACCTCAATGGGAGTACTTCTGTGAGTTAATATTGCTTAACATGAGACAGGTTTATCGAATCTGGCCCACAGTTATCAATGACTCTTCTCCTAGTATAATACTTTTATGCAATTCATGTACTGCACAGATAGCAGTATGGGGGGTGGGGGGGAAGGTAACAATTGTCACTGAAATCATTCCAGCTGAATTTGTTCTAAGCAGGGTATAGGCTAGATATTATGGAATCTGGACAGTTTTAAGCACAGCTATGTTATCTTAGGCCCCTGCAAATTGTGGCATGCAAGCAGTTCACTGCACCTGTGTGGAGCTCCATCAACTTCAGTGAGTCTCTACTTGATGTGACTGTGCGCACATGTGCAGATCAGGGCCTTAGGGTGCAGTTTCTTTCCAGTTATATGGGTACAATTCCGTACAAAATCAAGGCGGTGGCAGCTGAGGGCAGAACTGGACCATCTAGTTACTCTGGGAGTGCCCAACAGTGGAGTAAAGACTTCCTATTGGTTCCATTGTGTTTTCTATTTTCAGGTGCAAATTTTCAGATGTTAAAACTGGGCCTTCAAGGCTTCAGGAGAATATTTTTATTTTCAATTTTTTCAAACACAATCAGTTGTAGGTTCTGCTGAAGTAAAAAAAAAAAAACCAACACCAATGGAGTTTAAAGCTCTCTATTTTGTTCTTATGAATAGAGCCCCAAGGATCTATTGGGAAAAGAAGATACATTTGTACTAGTAGTAGTAGTAGTCATCATCATCATAGTGCCTGAGGGCTCCAACCAGGACCCTGTTTTGCTAAGCACCCTACTAGCACCTATTTTAAAAAGAGAGACAATCCCTGTGTCTAATAACTCACAATCTAGGTTGCATCAGAACAGAAGAGGTGGATGAAACAAACAAATGAGAGGGTGGAGGGAAGAGAAGTGGCAGATGAGGTGTCAGTAAAGCAAGCATATTTTAGCACAATGAGCATTACATAAGAATGGCCATACTGGGTCAGACCAAAGATCCACCTAGCTCAGTATCCTGTCTTCCAACAGTGGCCAATACCAGGTGCCCCAGAGGGAATGAACAGAACAGATAATTATCAAGTGATCCATTCCCTGTCGCCCATTTCCAGCTTCTGGCAAAAAGAGGCTAGGGACACCATCCCTGCCCATCCTGGCTAATAGCCATTAATGGACCTATCCTCCATGAACTTATCTAGTTCTTTTTTGAACCCTGTTATAGTCTTCACCTTCACAATATTCTCTGCCAAGGAGTTCCACAGGCATGTGCTAGCATTAGTCCTAGCTTGCCGCCTCCGGTGTCATTTTCAGATGGTAGTTTTCTGAAGACATCACCTCGGAGATTAATTTTAAAGAGGGATTTAAAGGTAGATAAAGTTATGGTTTGATTAATTTTGTCGGTGAGTTTTTCACATTCTCACATAGTATCATGGGGAAAAACACGGAGGTGTTTGGTGGGAGAAGGGGAGGAAATGCATTTACATACTTAATCAGTGATTGCTTCAGAAGAGGAGTGTTTTCGATGTAGAAGTGGGGATGGGTTGCTCCCTAGCTGAGATAGGGCTGCGTGGCTTAAAACTGATCATTCGAAAAACAGATCTGTCAGCCAGCAAAGCTCAGGTGGGGCTCCCTGGATAAAAGATTGAATCAAAACTGTTACAGCATAGTTCGCACCAATTTGGTAGTAGTGTGCAAAAGGAGGGAGTAGATAGGATATAGCAGGAGAAGCAACTAACAGACAGGTATAAACCAACATGACTTATACCCCTTTCCTGCTTCATTTACATCCCATAGGTACCAGTCCCCACTGATTAAGTCACCAGTTAAGTCATTTTGTAAAGCAGAATAAACTAATAGTGTACAAAAGAGGTATCTTGATTCAATATTTAATGTGTTCCAACCAGCTATTTACCCCAAACCAAACATAACATTCAGTTTATATGCAAGCTATGTAGTCAGAAAGTACAGCATGAACTGGCTGTTTGATCAGCTTTCACAGTGTGTAATGGACTAAACAGACTACATTCAATATTTGATCTCGATGGTCTAAACAGCATATAAAGACCATCTGGCTGACAAGCAGGAGGTTGCAAAAACATCTTTTTTATCTCTTCCAACTGAATTACAAGGTAGGAACTAAACAACATAATGGAAGAAGTTTGTCTAGCAGAGGAATAATACATTATTTGTACAATGAGCAAAAGGGTTCGAGTTGGTTAAAACTTATCAGAACTTTTTGCCCAATTATAACATGAATCAAATAGCAATAATCATTCTGACAACCAACAACAGTGGAGAGATACCAAGAGCCTCTACACGGCCAGATTCTCCACTCTATTGCCTTGCACCTCATGGAATTGTTATACTGTGTAAAGCAGGAGTTCCCAAACTTGGTTTGCGGCTTGTTCAGGGTAAGCCCCTGGGGGGCTACAAGACACTGTGTTTACCTGAGCATCCGCAGGTACAGCTGCTCACAGCTCCCAGAGCTGCAGTTCACCATTCCCGGCCAATGGGAGCTGCGGGAAGTGGCGCGGGCCGGGCCACCACTTCCCACAGCTCTCATTTGCCGGAAACAGCAAAACTCGCCCACTGGGAGCTGCGAGCAGCTGTACCTGCGGACATTCAGGTAAACAAAGCATCTCCTGGCCCACCATGGGCTTACCCTGAACAAGCCGTGAACCAAGCTTGAAATCCCCTGGTATAGAATCTATCCAGTTTGGCCAATGTACAATGTAACATTAAAAAACCAGTAGGAGAGCACTTCAATCTCCCTGGACACTCAATAACAGACTTAAAAGTGGCAATTCTTCAACAAAAAAACTTCAAAAACAGACTTCAAAGAGAAACTGCAGAACTGGAATTAATTTGCAAACTTGACACCATCAAATCAGGCCTGAATAAAGACTGGGAGTGGATGGGTCACTACAAAAAATAATTTTCCCTCAGTTGATACTCACACCTTGTCAACTGCTGGGAATGGGCCACATCCATTTTAATTGAATTGGCCTCGTTAGCACTGACCCCCCACTTGGTAAGGCAACTCCTATCTTTTCATATGCTGTATTTTTATACCTGTCTACTGTATTTTCCACTTCATGCATCTGATGAAGTGAGTTATAGCCCATGAAAGCTTATGCCCAAATAAATTCATGAATCTCTAAGGTGCTACAAAGATTCCTCATTGTTTTAGCTAGATTTCAGGTTCTGGACAACCAAGTACTATCAAGGCCATGTCTTTTTTTTTTTCTGCCCTTTAATGCATTCTGTGCCAAACAAACAATCATGATACAATTTTGTTGAGCAAACACAATTTTTGCAGAAACTACACACTAACATTATTATCAAGCAAGTTGTCTGAACTGACATCACAAAAAAGGCTTGTACTGCCTTTGTGAAGATATATGGGACGACCTGAGACGTCTTGCCAAGTGTTTTCAATTTGTCAAAAGAGCCACAATCCTATGTCTACACTGCAGCCTTCTGCAAGTGTAGCTATGTTAGTCAGGGATGGGAAGAGATGTGATTCCCCAACTGATATAGCTGTGCCCCTAGGGCAGCAGAAGCACATGCAGTTAAATTGGCAAAGTTGTTCTTTTACCAGTGTACTTTGTCTCACTCGTGGGGGCTAGTTTTACTATACCATAACAAAGCACAGTTTTGCCAGTATAGCTGTGTCCACACTAGGAGCACTGTGCTGGTATTGTATAATAGCATTCTTATACCAGTAAAGCACTCCTAATCTAGACATGGACTAAGAGATTAAGGCATCAAAATTCCAGTGAATGAGATTTGGGTCCTAGCTCCCTTAGGCTTCTTTAAAAATCCCAACAATAACTTCTAGACATTAAAGTCTTTACAAGTGGCCCAGCTAATTCTTCTACATTCCACTGAGCCACGTGCAGAATTCCAACACAAACGCTTCAAATCTTGGGCAACATGATCTGTGACCATTAAAGTACAAAAATGTGGACAATTTATTTAAAAGAATCCTAAATGTCCACAGTTTAAATCACAAAGGTCTAAATCTTTTAGTCCTTATACAGGTAACAATCTCATTGACCTCAGTGTTATTTAGCTTTTTATTAGTTTTGCACAAGAGTTTACACCACATGAAAATCCACTTTATGCCACAGGAAGCACAATACACTGTATAATCAGTTTAGCAGCATGGCTAGATCATTACCAGCACACACTGCACATCCTCACTGCTCATAAACTGACAGTACAGATAGCTTAACTGTGTGCTTGTGAGTGCACCAGGATACATTCCGTGCAAAGTAAAATTGAAGTAAGTTTTTCACATACTGTCAACAGTTCTGGGGTTAACTACGCCTCTGCCCCTTCCATGGTCTGCTCAAAGGTGCCCCCTTAGGGCTCAGGCCTCCAGACATCACCTCTCTATGGGCAGGTACCTGCATTCCTTTCCCTCCATATCAGAATTTTAGGGTTGCAGTTCCTGTTCAATTCACTGTGCGTATCCCACTGAGATCTGACCAGAGTCCAGTGCCTGCAGTTCTGCTCCCACCTCCAACACCCAGGGGTTATGACAGGGTTACCAGTGACCAGCCAGCTTTTACAAAGCACAAAACATATATTTCAGACAAAAACATTACAACAACATAATAATAAGTCTACACAAATGCTAAGCCTATCAGATGTCACCCATCTTCTACAGGGAGCTCCTGGCAAGTTTCTAAAATCCTTCAACCCGCTCCAGCAAGATTTTACCCTTTGGTTAAAGTTTCATGTCAGTTTATAGATCAAATGAAGACCCATCTTGGGTAGGGTGACCAGATGTCCTGATTTTATAGGGACAGTCCTGATATTTGGGGCTTTTTCTTATATAGTTACCAATTACCTCTACCCCCATCCCGATTTTTCACACTTGCTATCTGGTCACCCTAATCTTGGAGTCAGTTGTGACTGACACTTTATACACTTGGGGCCTTTGTTCCCCATGCTCTTAAAACAGGTAAAACCAGTCAATGCCGCTTTCTGGGGGTAAAATTTCAAAGGCTGGGTAGCTGCATAATCAGCAATGGGACTTTTAATTAATCACTCCCTATTTATTCAAGATTCCACAGGAAACCCACCTGGTGAGCCAGGAAAACAAAGACATGTATAATGCTTACTGATACAAGACTCCACGAATACTGTATGTGCCCCTAGTGTCTGGCACATCTCAAAATAATAGTCTTTGAAGTTTCCATGCTTCCAATGTCTCACATCCGTCACGCTCACTTTTAAGTTCTGTAAAGCTATTGAGTAATGGTTTTGTAGGCAACATGGAATTTTGCCATTAAAATCAAAGTTCAGTGAGTTCAGTACAGTAACTACTATAAAACTATGATGAAATACTAGAATAAGTGTATTCTTACAACTCAGGGAACCGGCAGAAAGGACAATACCACTATCTTATCTTTAAGAAATAGAAATATTAAACTACAGCTTTCAGCTTTAAGCTTACTACAACAGAACCAAACCATGACAATGGGAATTTGACCAATACCACCCAGCGTAATTAAACTCTGGTAGTTTTATAAGAAGAAACATTGACCTTATGATGAAATCACTTGCAAATCCTAAGCCAGATATGACGAACACAGTTATAGCTTTGAGACTAATGTAAAAACTTTGTAAACATTATCTCTACCTCGGTTTGCCAGAGCTGTATGCTGTCTGGTTGGGGAAGGCTACCAAGCTCCTTCCAGGAACTAAAATCAGTGGGGGAAAGGGGTAATTACTGCAGATCATAGGAGAGGTAGTCAGCTCCAAAGAAATACCAGCCCCTGGGATGAATTGCATATGCTACCTCAGATTGGTTCAAGAGACACCGGGATCAAAGAAAGATTTTTGGTATAAAGTGTCAGCTTAAACTCACCAACAGGCCCTCATTTTCATCCAACTGACATTCCCCTGTGACCAAAGGGGAGAGGAAGCAAACCTTGCTGAAGGACGTAAAGGACTGAATTTACTTGCATTTCCATACAGAAGAGGGGGGGACTTCTGGTAAGCTTAGCATATGATTAGACCTTTTATTGTTTTATCATATGTTTTTCTGCATAATGCTTTTATCCTAAAATAAATGTACTGTGCCCTGTGTCAGGATATTTGGTCGCTGGTAAACCACTGTCTTAACCTTTGAGAGAATGATAACTGCAAGTGCTGAGCTAGCTCAGATCTGTTGGGATGATCATAGTGAATAAAAGGGAGACTGCAAATCCCCCATCTGGAAGTCAAGTCATGGGACTCTGTCTATAGAGAGATGATGATGGCTGGAGGTTTGAGACCTAAGGGGGTGTCATGGAATGAGGGAGAGGTGCAGTTACCCTGAAGATATGACAAGTCAATCATTAGCTCGTGCTGAAATTATGCAAACACATCCTTAGCTATTCATGTAAAACTCCTGAATAGTTTATTGTACCATAAAAGTATTGGCAGTTTATTTCTGCTGAGACATCATTGCAGCATGAACCTGCAGTGCTCAGGTTTTCTTTTCTGTATGTGCACAACAAACAAGCCACCTCAGCTTCTGGCCACAATTCCACTCTTTGGACTGCATCCTATCCACTTACCAGCTGTATCTTGGGGACTATCAAACTAACAAGATCTGTTTTGGCAATCCTAGCAAGGGTGTTTGTACAGCACCTAGCAAAATGGAGCCCTTACCTTGACTAGGAACTCTAGACTTTACTACAATCCAGATATAAAATAAATAAAATAAATAAATATAGCACTCGATGTCTGCAGCTGTCATAACAACATGCATTACAACTGCACACAAAAAGAGAACACATCATAGAGAACCACAGTGCTTAAGTGTCTGGGAGTTAAGAGTGGGGTTGACAGAATTATTGTTGCTAACCAGAAATTTAAGAGAGATCGGTGTTCCCAGAGGCACAGAACTGGATCTGTTGGTGACCTCTTGACTTCTGCGGTTTTGATAAAAACTAAGAGAAGAGAAAAAGAGAAAACAGGGAAGAGAAAGAAAGTTGAAAGGGAGACAGGACAATGTTGGAACTCATTTGTGCCCAAGATGGTAAAGTAAATTGCCTTCACATGTACCTCACTGGAGACAGCATTCAGATTAGTTACTACAGTATTTACCTATGACTATTTCTGAGACCCCTCAAAAAAAATCCCAAAACGTTTAGCATAGTGTCAGCCCTAATACAATTAGAATTTCTAAAGACTGCAAATATGCAAGATGTTTGTGCACAGACATGCCATAATAAAGGTAGTTTTACTGAGAATCCAAACTTGCTGACCACTTGATCAAATGGAGACCTTTAATACCAAAGCCCAGAATTAGAGCTGAATCAGAGAGTCTGAAAAATCTACTGAAATAAAATTAGTGTTGAAATTTGGGTCTTTAATAAATAAAAAGCTGAACGTTGAGACAGTCTTTCCTCTGCCTACCTCTACTTTCTAATAAAACTCAGCTCTAGAATTTGGAACACATCTTGCTGACCTTTGCTCTTTTATAGTCTGAAGGCTGACAGATAAATTTCCCAATATGTGGGTTTTAGCTTTCCCCAGTTTTGCAACACATGCTCAGCGTATATGTACGCACACATTTTTTTGTACATAGTTGCCTACTGCAGAGCAGAGACCCAGTTAAAAGTGTTATTTAAAATAGTGTAGGTCACTAGAAAGATGCAGACTTTTATGCTTCTACACTGGGGTTGGCAACCTTTTAGAAGTGGTGTGCCAAGTCTTCCTTTATTCACTGTAATTTAAGGTTTCGCGTTCTGGTAATACATTTTAAGACGGTTTCACTATATAAGTCTATATTATATAACTAAACTACTGTTGTACGTAAAGTAAACAAGGTTTTTAAAATGTTTAAGAAGCTTCGTTTAAAATTAAATTAAAATGCAGATCATCAGTTTAGTGTGATTCTTTCCCCTGCTTTTCCTTTCCGAGTTTTCCAGTGTCTGGCAAGTATTTGGATACATTAAGCTGCACACAGGCTTCTGGGTGATCAGTTGTTAACCGGCTCCAAGGGGGACAAAGGACGGATTTCATGTGTGAAAACACCTGTTCACATAGGGAAGTGGATCCAAATACTGAAGCATGGCAAACACAATTTTCTTCAAACAGTTAAATTTCTCTAGCAGGGACATCCAGCAGGTCAGAATAGAGGCTCCATGATCTCTCTCAGTAGCTTCAAGTGCGCTCCGCAGATCTCCAAACTTTGATGCCCACAATTCTGAGCTTTTTAACTGAATGAGCTGCATTTCAAAATCTTCAACATCCATCTACTGAAATACAGATAAATCCAAGTCTCTTTCGTTGAACTTTTCAGGTTTAAATTAGAAAAGAAAGCATTGGGCCAAATTGCTGGAAGTCTTGAAATCTGTTAGAAAATTCTGATTCCAGTTCTTGCATGCACATTCCAATCTCATCGACACTGACAGTGCAACGTGTCGATAGCTCTTTTATGTGTTGGAAGTAGCAGAGAGAAGAAGTTCGAATATCCTGAGAAAAAACTGCTAGTTTTACAACAAATGCCTTCCAGGCTTCATAAAGATCCAGAACCATTTGCCCTGCACCCTGGAGACAGAGGTTAAGTTTGTTTAGGTGAGCAGTGATGTCAGTTAGAAACATGAGCTTACACAGTCATTTGACATCATCCAGTTCGGGGTAGTTTTGTCCTTTTTCTGACAAAAAGGCCTTGATTCCATCAAAACAGTTTACAAAGCGCACCAAAACCTTGCCACGACTTAGCCACCGAATGTTGCTGTGAAGTGGGATGTCATTACAAGCACTGTCCATCTCTTCTAGCAGTGCTTGAAACTGTCTGTGAGTCAAAGCAGATCAAGCAACAAGGAAATTCACAATTTGCACCACTGTATTCATCACATTATTAAGCTCTGAATTAGAAATTTTAGCACACAGGTTTTCTTGATGGATGATACAGTCAAATTTGACTGTCAGGTGGCCAATTTGATCTTCAAGTAACTTTATAAATCCCTTCTGTTTTCTGACCATAGCAGGAGCACCTTCTGATGTCACACAAAACATTTTTCTGATGTCAACTCCTCGTTCTTCAGAATGGTTTCCAAAACTTTCCACTATATTGTCCCTCTTTGTTGTGCCATGCAGGGGTTTTAGGCAACAAAGTTTCTCTTGAATTTCATCGGAAGCACAATATCTTGCAACAGCTGCCAAACGTGGAATGTCATTTATATCCACGCTTTCATCAACTGCAATGCTAAACACTGTTGTGTCTTTTAATACAACCGTCTGCTTTTTGTTAATGTTTTCTGCCATTTCGCTTATGCATCTCTCAACTGTTCTGGCAGACAGGCAGTTCTTTTATTCTAGATATGATCGCATCTTTATCTGGCAAATCATTGAACAAAGCCTCTGAAGTGCTGAGAAAAACTTCTTATATATTCCCCATCTGTAAACAGCTTTCCATTTTTTGAAATGCACTGTGCAATCTTGTAAGTTCCTTGTGTAGCTTGATTTTTACTTACGCTTAAGCATTTAAAAACATTGCTTTGCTTTTCATATCCTGCTACTGCCTTTTTGATCGATTCAGTCTTGTCTGCTTCATCAAGAAAGGTTTTCTCGTGCTTTGTTTCAAAATGTCATTGAACACTTGATATGCGGAAAACAATATTTTCACAACAGAAATCACACACTGCACGGTCCTTCTTTTGAATATATCCAAATGTGTCTGTCCAAGAAGGCTGAAATGAACGGACATCTAACTTTGCTTTCTTAGGAGCTGACGTTTTGTCAAATGTCCCCCTCAACTCAGTGGGAGGAAATATGGTGACAGAGGGCACGCGCAAGGTCAAACGCAGTACACTATTCCACGTGGCCTGATAAAAGCAACAAACCGGGACTTAAAAATATCACAGTGGCCTGGAACAATTTTTAAGGTGGGGGTGCTGAGCTGTACCCCCTCTTACCCCTATCTGCACCCCTCACTGCCCCAGGCTGGGGCCAGTGGGCCACAGCTGGGGACAGCTGCAGAGAGCCTGGCTGAGGCCAGAAGAAGAGCCCCGAGCTGGCAGCCAGTACCCCAGGTCAGCACCGGGCTGAGCGGGGCCGGCAGCCGGGACCCCGGCTGGCAGGGGGCCAGTGGCCGGAACCCCAAACCAGCAGCGAGCTGAGTGGGATTGGCGGCTGGTATCCCAGGCTAGCAGTGGGTTGAGCAGGACAGACAGCCGGGTCCCAGCTGGCAAGAGGCTAGCGGCTGGAACCCCAGACCAGCAGCAGAACCCCTGGGACCAGTGGTCGGCGGCCAGGACCCCAGGCCGGCAGCAGAGTGCCACTGAAAATCAGCTTGCGTGCTGCCTTTGGCACACATGCCATAGGTTGCTGACTCCTGTTCTACATTGTGGGTGAAATCCTCTTCCATTGAAGCAAATGGCAAAGCTCCCATTGACTTCAATATGGCAAGGATTTCACTGTGTGTCTTTAATATTATACTAAAGTACCGTGTTGCAAGCTATTTAGCTGTGTAAGGAAAATGTCCTTTCAGAAAATATTAAAAATAAACTCCATCTAGTGATCAGCGTCCTTATAACATCGGGAATAAATATTACTGGTTAGTTCTTGGCTTGATTTGAATGAGACTGTTGTCCAAGGGGTAACAAGTTGAGCATGTGGTATAAAATACGTATGTACACTGATACTAACTTTGTAGTGGTGAGTAGATATTGTGATGAAGGAAAAGAAAAAATCGGATAGAAAGGCCACATGGCCCACCAGAGGTCTTATTGAACCCACATGACCTCTGTTCAATGTGGATAAAAATCAGTTACTCCCATTGAAATCAATGAGAGTTAGGCACCTAACCTGCTTAGGTGTTTTCAAAACTCCCACTAGGCATCTACATCTTTAGGCACCCAAAAACCTCTGAAAATCTGGCCCATGGTGACCAGAAACAATCCATCGATTCACCAACTACAATACATATTTCCTTTGTTTAATAAATCAGTTAGTTTTAAATGCAAAATTTATTGTGATAAACTTTCTTCTCAATGATCCAACACTTTTAAGCTAGCTTTATTTAACTACCGTAATAGAAAACAATTTTAAAATGCTGTTTTTCTCCATTTTTAGTTGAATGCCAATTTCCATCCAAATGCAGCTTGACAAAAATCCGAAGTAATTAAAAATAAAATCTAATAAATAAGAAATTCAACAGTCACCATTTTCTAACTTAGTAAGAAATGTAAAAATTCAGACTCTGAATAAAATGTATATTGGACAATATAATTCCTTAAATAAATGTATATAAATATAATGTAACTTCTTGGTAAGCAAAAAGAAGTGCCAAATATAGTGTAAAGGCTAAACTGAATTGCAAATAAACATGTTTTAATGATTATACCAACCAAAGAGAATGAACCTTTCTTTAGGAACATTATTAAAAAGTACAGCTGCAAAACAACAATAAAATCAACTGTTTATATCAATGTTTCCTGCTTGCTTATTTAAATCACAATTAAAATTATTGACTGGCTTTGATTTAAAGCAATCCATCCTGCTCTGTTAGCAAATTTGGATCAGAGTAATAATGTTGACTTGGCTAGTCAAGCATATGTAAGAATGCAGAAAGGTGCTTTAAACCTGAGAAATGCAAGGTCTTTCTGTCATGCAGTAGCATAAAAACACAGAAATTTAAAAATTATGTCATTTAATCTATCCCATTGTCAGTGAAGGATTATTCCACATAGTGCTTCATCCGCTATTTCATAAATGTTAGACATCACTGATGAGTTGTCTATTCTTAATAAAATGTTATATTATCTGATCCTTGAAAGTGAAGTGAGACTGATTAAAAGCTTTTAGCCTAAACAGGTTGATGATGTGAAGCCTCCTTATATAATTCACGTGTAATCTCTCTACCTTTATGCACTTTTGCAGTCCATAACATTGGCATCAGTCATTATAAACAAAAGATGTGGACTCTTCCAGTATGTGTATCCAAAAGAGTCATCAGTGAATTCTTCATACAAAGAGTAGGTCTTCTACCTTATTCTTTTAAAAAAAAAAAAAGTGCCAATCACCATAGCATGTAGGTGCCAAATATATCATAAGTGAAGTAATTTCTATTTTCTATGTGCAGAGTCAATGAATATTGTCTAATAATGTCATATATTCTGAATGTTTTCTCATGATGATGATAATATAAAAGCTTTTCCTGCTGATGCATTTAACTGGGCCTCTAGACATTATATCTTTTGCAGTTATAGTGGAAAACTTTTTCAAAATCCACTAACAGGCCCACATATTTTGCCTGTTTGACATGTGAATGATTACCAAGTCATCCTGATACAACATAATAGTCTTGTTTCCTGTCAAGGTTTATTGCTGGTTACTACATCGTATTTGTGAATATACAAGGATCCATTGAGAGGCCAAATGTCAGGTTCCAGATATTTAGTCTCATTTCACTTTGTAGGGAAAATGAAGGTAACTGAGGACACAAAGAAGAACCTTTGATGAAAGAGAGCAGTGGGAATGTGGATGTAGGGAGAATCATTAAATATAATGATGCTAGAAATTCCCTGGATCAATGGGTATCAGAGCAAACATAATTGGCATTCTGAAGGACTAATTGACATTCTGAAGGACTACACTCACAGGGACTTCTTCACCCATTTAAGGTTGTTTCATCCACCCTAATGTTTTTAAATAGTGAAATATCTGGCATAAATATCTTATAATTTATACTTTGGATATATTTACATTAATACTGCTCTCAAAGATATTTAATGATGACAAAAAATGTCATTGTCCCACCTCCCACCCCCACTAAGTGAGATATCAGGAAAGTCTAAATTACTTTCCAGGACAAAAGAGGTAAATAAGCCTAGATCATCTATAGTCCTGCTGCAACATACACTAGTTTATCCTTGAACAGTGACAGGTTGTCCTCTACTGAAGTCTTCTGAGAAATGGGATGAACATCATCATATATTACCTCTAGTACATCTGACTTGCTTTCATAAAGTACATTTTTATTGGATCACAGATATAGTGAGAGCTATAGCAAGTACACAATGACTTCAAGCATCATATAAACAGTAAGCAAGTCTTAGGAGAAAGAGGAGGATAGTCTCATGGTACCATCATGCTCTAAATATCTAGAATTATCTTATAGATCCAAAATTTTGGTTAAATTTTTTTTCTTCCAGTAGTTTTTGGTTTAAACAAAGTGGACATGTCAGGTTTCTCATGCTGAGAAAGAAAAGATGCCTCTGCCATGATGTTAGCTTAAAGATTTATAATCTCTTTTAACCCAGCCTCTTTTAAAGCCAAGAAACCACCTAAATTTCATTCTTAAAGCAATCTGAACAGCGAGAAATGGCAAAGGAAGGTTGTTCTGAAAACACTACTGGGAAATTTAGAGAAACTGTTACACTCTGAAGAGATTAAAAAAAACATGCAAAGTAGTTATTGCCACTGGTATCACATAAATGAAGGCTCTCAGCAGGTAGTAAACAGCTGAGTCTAAAGTAAGAGACAAATCTATCCCCAAGACAGTTTAAGCTTTCCTTACACCTCCTGTGCGAAATTTTTGTTTCATATTGAACAGCATTATATAATGTACTGCCTGGTGCTTTCACAAATACATTTT
The DNA here is from genome assembly GCF_025201925.1 of Gopherus flavomarginatus. Classification (NCBI taxonomy): domain Eukaryota; kingdom Metazoa; phylum Chordata; order Testudines; family Testudinidae; genus Gopherus; species Gopherus flavomarginatus. The sequence continues at coordinate 212,703,253 of NC_066617.1, read as the reverse complement.
TAATTCAGGAGAGTTTCTTCCTGAATAGAGCCCATTTCTTTAGTCACTCCATGCACAGAAACTCCAGTGACTTCAGCAGAAGTTCTACCCTCAGAACAGAATCTTACCCTTAAAAACTGCAAGATGAACAGCCATAGCATTTTGAATGTTACCTCTTCCCACAGGCAGAGAGCTAATACCTCCTGTTCCTCTGCTTCCTTAGTTGGCTTAATAATCGCATTAAGAGATGACCTGAAATCTTCAAACAAGCCACAACAATAGGTTCTTTAGCCTCTACGGGTATGTCCACACACTAGCTGGGAACGAGCCTCCCAGCTAGATAGGCAGACTCAGGCTAGTTTCGCCCAAACTAACACACTAAACAGCAGTGTGGACGCTGTGACACAGGCGGTGACTCAGGCTAGCCACCCAAACTCAGACTTAAGGTGTCAGGCAGGCTTTGGACTTGGGCGGCAAGCCCAAGCCACCATCTATTCCAACACATCTGTCCTATTCTTTGTAATGTGGTAGCTCAGCCAGAGCTAGCGCACATCTGTGTACCCTGGCTGGGAGGCTTGCTTCCCACTGCACTGTAGTTATACCTGAAGGATATGGAGAAGAGCAGATTTTCATTACTGAGTTAGGAGCTGAATCATCCAGCTGTTTCATTTTATTATTTGCTTTTTAACAAACTTCTATACTAAAAGAGCCTAAAAATGATTAAACTGGGCGAGTAGCATCTTGGGTTAGAATCTCCTCACCTTACTAAGAGGACACTGACAGTGATGGCTCTGAATTATAAGGAACTGGCAAAGTCGTGGACTAAGATCTAACAGATCCTTTCCATCCCTAAAGGTTGAGACTCTCCTATCTAAATCTGGATGTGAAGAAGCCACGACGAATGGAGCAGCTTGTCAAGGGTGGCTAGAGCATTATGGACAGGCATTCTTTTAAAGCATTTGCACGCATCTAAATAACAAACATCATTGGAAGGAATCTGTTTTGTATGTTTGCTCACATTGCTAGATCAGCACTGCAAATGATGCATTTCCATCTGTATTTTGCCTTCTTTTTTGCTGGTTTCTGTAACTGCTAAATCAAGGATAGTTCAAACTTTTACGGACGATTTCCTGAGCATTTTGCCTCAGTGGGTCTAACGATCCCGGTCTCACCAGAAGACATGAAAAAAATAAAGAATAAGAGACTTGGCTGCTATTCCTGTAGTGTGAAGGCAATGCCTTTGTGGAGGAATGACCCATCCAATCTGGACTGGGGACAAATCTGGACTCAGTAATGTGACTTGCTTTAAAGTTGATCTGTTCTATTTCCCAATGGAACCAACACAACCACATAGCAACTGGCACTAAATGACTATTTGGTGTTCTCAACAGGAGCATAGAGACATAACTATTATTTTATCATTCAAAAGTGTGGTAGGTGCTTCTCAAACAAGTATAAACACAAGGTCACTGCCCCAAGAATTTACAAAACTAGATAGAAAACTCATAGGTGGAGGATGGCTGGTAGGAAATAACTGAAGATAAATGAGTGATTGGAAGTGTTTAATATTTTGCTTGGTTCCACTTTCTTTGTGGATGTGCATGTGTGTTATTTTGCTAACATCTCCTGGAGTGTAGGACTAGCATTATTAGGCCAAGAGAAGGTAGAGTGTTTTCAAGAGGGACTGACTTTATCCTTATGACAAAGCAAAGTGGTTCCTTGCAACCCCCGTTATTTATTTCTGTTTGCAGGTAGCAAAGAAGGAAACCGTTGCTTGAACAGTATAAACCTCGTCTCTGCCTGGGTTTTGACCACTCTTTCAGAATTTATTACAGAAGCTGTACTGGAATTACACACAAATGTTCCCATGGCAACAATGAAAAACAAGGTTATATTAAAACAACCTATTTATGTTGTGCTGAACTCTCCAACTCCACTCATTAAGCAGAAGGGACCCATAGCACTGACACTGTCTAAAAACTTGCTACTGAAATCTGTTTCATTTGGAAACTACAGTAAAATGTACTATAATAGCCTTTCAGCGTGAAATAAGGTATCAGTTAAAAATTAGCCAAATTCTCAGAATCATTCTTAGTTAACAAAATACTAGTGGTTTCTTTTTTCTGACAGTTTAAAAAAAATCAGCTAACAGAAAGCTGCAGACATATCAAGTATTTGGAACTTTTAATAATTAATAAAAATGTAGTCATCACGGAACTGGCTTTGGATAATTTTTTCAATGAATCTAGTGCCAACTGCCATAAAAAATAGTCTGTACAAATAGATAACTTTTAAATGAATTGAACACTACTTATGAAGGCCTCTGAAAGTGACACTACATATGGAAGAAGCCCAATTTGTAAATTACACCCCTTAAATATGATGGTTAAAAAATATCCTAAGTGGGTAAGATATAAAAAGCAAGTAGTTGCAATAAAAATGTCATACAAAAAGTTAGATTTTCTCATTTGCTTTGTAACAAGTGCACAGATTTATTTATTTATTCCTAGTTATGGAATAAGTTCCTGGATGATTTGAGGGCTTAAACCTATACTTCACTTTCAACACATGAGAAATCCCATTGATTTTAATGGGACTACTGAGGAGCTTTTCTGGACAAATGCTTAGAATATCTTAAAATAATTTAGCCCATTTTCAGGGCTTTCGGTTCACATTTTCACTTTCCCTTTCACTCCTCCAAACAAGTAAAATCCCAGAAGTTTCAAAATTAGCACTGTCTGACCTGCGCTTCCTCACAGCAATACTGAAATCAGTGGATGAGACACAAATCCTGCATTCCTTATGTAGATAAAACTTCTGTTGACAACATGGGAGTTTTGCATGTGCAACAAATGCATGATTGGGTAGTAAAACAAACAAAGAAGGCAGGAATAGTCTATGTTGTAACATTTAGAAAAAACTAAGAAGTCAAGCTGTTTAGAGAAAGCACGACAATTTTATTAATTGCACGAGCACTTGGCTCATGCTGAGTCTGCTCAGGCTTCTGAAGAAAACTAGTTCACATGGGTCATGCTTGAAGATTTAACACAGGCATTATTAGTATGGGAGTGACTATACTAACAATGGTAAATACCCTTTCAGCTGTATGTTTCACTCTGCTGCTGTAGGAAAGCTTTACTCCTCATGTTCAGAACTCCTTGCAGGGTACAGCATGGTATTCACTTAGCTGGCCCCTGGGCACCACTACAGTTACATTTTTGCATGTTCAGGGCTTCCCTTGACAGAGGCATCTCAGAGTGCACAAAAGGTGAGTCCAACATTGCTTGGGGTCTATTAACAACTGTCAAACAAGCTGTACCCCACAGCGGGTCTCTACTAGACGGTATGAGCACTGGAGGTTGACCAGAGGGTCCCCTTTGCCAATCCTGAAATGTCTGACTGAGAAAACAAGAGAAGCCTTGAGCCAGCTCTGTATTTCATAAGAGCCAGTTCATCCATCTCTACTTTCAACTTTGTTTTTCATTAATCCATAAGATCCATGCCAACAGCTCTCCAATCGCCTTCAATCAACATAACAGGGGCAGCCACTAGCTGCTTTTAGAAAAATACCTAGGTAATGTCTGAAGTAAATTGTATGTAGCACATTACAGATCCATGAGGAAGCACTAGCATGCAATCCTGGAAGGGGTGGGAAGGTAGAGGGTAGAGTAGTTGATGGTCACCCTCCTTAGACAGCTTGTAGAAATAAGTGCTATGTGGTTTTCACGGCAACTCTCAATTCTTTATTGAGTTCTATAGAGTCCTGCCACAGGAGAGTGCTATTTTGATTCAAAATGTAACTAGAAGTTGATAACAGTGTTAAGAAACAATTTGATTATTAAATCTGTGGCAAAGCAGACCTCTCAATCCTGCTGGCCTTGCAGCAATTGCAGTGAGAGTGTGCTTGACTAAAAGCTGCATAAATACCAGATTAGCTCTTGTGTTAGGCATCATCATCATCTCACTCATGGATGCTCCACTTCCTTTGTAATGCAATATTTACTGAAATTCAGTGACAAAGCAAACCTAGAAGCAATCCCATCCCTTCACCTATGCTCCACCTCAACCACAGCCACATTTCAGGGGTAATGAATCTTCTAATTATACTTCTTTCATGAAGAAAGCGAGCATACTCTTTGTTACCTACATGTATTAATTCTTGCAAAAAGTAATATTTACATTAACTTAGCTCTAGTGAGCTAATAAGTGATAAACTGTGTAAGTATTCTAGGTTTGCTGATAGGGTGACCAGACAGCAAATGTGAAAAATCGGGACAGGGCGTGGGGCTAATAGGAGCCTATGTAAGAAAAAGACCCAAAAATTCGGACTGTCCCCGTAAAATCGGGACATCTGATCACCCTATTTGCTGACAGAATGCACTGCTGCATCAGGTGCCTGTGACAAGAAAACATTTGGTGCCAGATTTCTTCTCTTGTTTTTTTTCCTAGCCAACCTGAATAATAAGCCTTTCCAGTTTCAGAAATGCAATTCCTACACAATCAGTTTGGTTTCTGTGCAAAGTGCACAATTTAGTCCATTGAAAGAGCTGAGCTATGAAGAAAGTGCTTGTAGCTGGTTTGGGTGCTCAGATGATATGCATATAATGAGCTAAATTCTAGTACATTAGTTTGGGTAATGAGCTCGTGTGCTGGGCCATTAAACAAGGTGCTCTCCTACCCAGCGTCGACCCCCGCCCCCCTTGCACTTGTGGCGCGGAGCTAGGCCAGACGGGGGCGAGCCGTGCGGATGAAGGCAGCGGCTCCTCCAGCTGACAAATGTCAGCTCTGCCCAGAGGAGCGGCGGAGGGAGGCAGTGTCCAGCCCCACGCCGCGCAATGACACCGACAGAAGCAGAGTTCCCTGCCCGCTGCCGCAGCTCTCCCTGCAGGGCTGACCCCGGGAAAGCAGACTCCCAGCCACAGGCACCTGCCTCCCGCCGGCCAGGGCACCAGTGTCTCCGCCCTCGCCCCGTTCCCAGCCACATCCGCGCGCAAAGGGAGCGGGCTGGGATCCCCCGGGGCGTGCCCGGAGCGGGGCTGCACTGACCTGAGATGCCGGCCCCGACCACGAGCACGTCGCATTTCTGGCTCATGGCGCTGCCTCGGCTCTAGCTCTCGGACCAGCTCTCGTCTCCCTGGCTGCCCGGCCGCGTCTGACAGCGGCGCCCCCGGCTCCGCCCGCCAATGGCAGCGCGGGGGGGGCAAGACGGGGCTGGGGAGCAGAGAGCGAGACCGGCGTGTCCCGTCCCCGGCTCAGGTTGCAAAGGGCAGGTGAGAGCCCACCCGCTCTCCACTCCCACCCAGCAACCCCCTCTCTAAGGGGTTATGGTCAAGCGGCTGAAATACGCTGCTGTCCTGTCCCTTGGCTGGGGCACCTCACCTGCTGTAGCTGGGATCAGGGATGCCCCTACATCCCCCCCGCGTATATACCCCCTGAATTGTTCCAACAACCGCCCCTCTTCCCCCGCCCCCAGTTTTGTGAATTAGTTACATGCAGTGTTACCAATTTAGTGACTTTGAAAATTTGAATTGAAATTGAAACATTAATACACTTGATTTGCTTTTAAAGTGTGTATGATAAAATACATGTATCTGAAAAAGTATAATAGATTTGAAAATTATGGACATAGACTAGCTTCCTTATACAGATGTTGTTTTTTATGACAATGCCAGTCCATTCATTTCAGTGATGTTGGCCAACCTAATAATTTCAAATGATGATTTGTAAGCGAAGTCTAAATGAGCCCTCTCTGACAGCTAGTGATGAGCTGGGGCTGGGGCGGGGGGAAGGCTTCAGGACTAGATTGTATTTACATTCACACCTCATCTACCTAGGTATCCAGCAAACAGTGCTGTGTTGCCCAAGTGATAGATTTTGGCTGGGGTTGGGTTACAAATCACTTGAATGCAGGGGGGACGGGTGGGGAATGAAATGTTGTTGTTCTTATTGTATGAATAAAGGGCAGTAGGACTGTATTTAGCCTGTGCTGATTGAGGGCATCATGAGAGAGGGTGGGGACAGGTGTTTTGCTTGATGGTACTGTTTGACCTGCCCCTCTCCACTGTTTAAAGATAGAGCTGATTAAGCTCCATAGATAGTCTTTTGTTTTGTTAAGTGACTACTGCAGCTGAAATCACTGATAATCAGGTCTAAGTTCTTAGACCTGCTGTGGGACAATGTTTCTGTGGTAGAGATGGCTCAGTCTGCTCCAGCAGTGAGATTCCCCCACTAAGAGCTCAGCTGAAATCATTGAGAGCTGAGTGGAACCTCAAGAGACCAACTCATAGCGGTCACAGTGGCAGGTGGCAGCAGAAGGTGAGGGTACAGAGCCATTGGCAACAGAGCAATGAAGTGAACGGTGGCATAATGAACAACAGTGGCCAGAGCGAACAGCTGGAGGAATGAGCAAGGTGTCTTCTTGCCCCCCCCACCTCCCGCCTGGGATGTAAACTCATGTGAAAGCACCTCTGAACTCTGAGTCTCCACTGACCAAGAACAACATAGGTGAGTGTTAATGAGGCTGTTAAAAATACTGGAGACACAATACAGTTCATGTGAACAAATGTGGCTGGGGCATCATACTTACTATTTAAGCAAGGGATAGCACACACTACAAACTGGAGGCCAATGTTAAGTGCACTGTCACTTGTTCATCCTGAAATTGAACACTGGTTCCAAACAAGACCAGCAAATGCTCACTATCTTTCTGCAAGAAACTCAACTGACTGGCTAGAAGCATGTGGTGCAACAGTGAAAGACTCAACAGTTGAAAAAGTAAAGAACTCTTTCACAACATTCAAAAAAAATTGTATACCTGGCTGATGAATGCAGCAAATCAGCATCAAGTATTAAGTCATTGTGTACATTATCTTGTACCACATTAACAAGTGGTAGGCCAGTAGATGCATTTCTAGATCTTCAAATTATAGAAGACAAATCGGCTGCATCTGTGACAACCCACATCTTAGAAGAGTTAAATGCTTGTCAGTTAGATGCCAATATACAAATGCAAGAAGTGTGGGTAATAAGCAGGAAGAACTGGAAGTGCTAATAAATAAATACAACTATGACATTGTTGGCATTACTGAAACTTGGTGGGATAATATACACGACTGGAATGTTGGTGTGGATGGGTATAGTTTGCTCAGGAAGGATAGACGGGAAAAAGGGAGGAGGTGTTGCCTTATATATTAAAAATGTACACACTTGGACTGAGGTGAAGATGGACATAGGAGATGGAAGTGTTGAGAGTCTCTGGGTTAGGCTAAAAGGGGTAAAAAACACAGGTGATGTCATGCTGGGAGTCTACTACAGGCCACCTAATCAGGTGGAAGAGATGGATGAGGCTTTTTTCAAACAACTAACAAAATCATCCAAAGCCCAAGATTTGGTGGTGATGGGGGACTTCAACTATCCAGATATATGTTGGGAAAATAACACCGCGGGGCACAGACTATCCAATAAGTTCCTGGACTGCATTGCAGACAACTTTTTATTTCAGAAAGTTGAAAAAGCTACTGGGGGGAAGCTGTTCTAGACTTGATTTTAACAAATAGGGAGGAACTCGTTGAGAATTTGAAAGTAGAAGGAAGCTTGGGTGAAAGTGATTGTGAAATCATAGAGTTTGCAATTCTAAGGAAGGGTAGAAGGGAGTACAGCAAAATAGAGACAATGGATTTCAGGAAGGTGGATTTTGGTAAGCTCAGAGAGCTGATAGGTAAGGTCCTATGGGAATCAAGACTGAGGGGAAAAACAACTGAGGAGAGTTGGCAGTTTTTCAAAGGGATGCTATTAAGGGCCCAAAAGCAAGCTATTCCAATGGTTAGGAAAGAGAAAATGTGGCAAAAGACCACCTTGGCTTAACTACGAGATCTTGCGTGACCTACAAAATAAAAAGGCGTCATATAAAAAATGGAAACTAGGTCAGATTACAAAGGACGAATATAGGCAAATAACACAGGAATGCAAGGGCAAGATTAGAAAGGCAAAGGCACAAAATGAGCTCAAACTAGCTATGGGAATAAAGGGAAACAAGAAGACTTTTTATCAATACATTAGAAGCAAGAGGAAAACCAAGGACAGGGTAGGCCCACTGCTCAGTGAGGAGGGGGAAACAGTAACGGGAGACTTGGAAATGGCAGAGATGCTTAATGACTTCTTTGTTTTGGTCTTCACTGAGAAGTCTGAAGGAATGTCCAATATAGTGAATGCTTACGGGAAGAGGGTAGGTTTAGAAGATAAAATAAAAAAAGAGCAAGTAAAAAATCACTTAGAAAAGTTAGATGCCTGCAAGTCACCAGGGCCTGATGAAATGCATCCTAGAATACTCAAGGAGTTAATAGAGGAGGTATCTGAGCCTCTAGCTATTATCTTTGGGAAATCATGGGAGACGGGGGAGATTCCAGAAGACTGGAAGGGGGCAAATATAGTGCCCATCTATAAAAAGGGAAATAAAAACAACCCAGGAAACTACAGACTAGTTAGTTTAACTTCTGTGCCAGGGAAGATAATGGAGCAGGTAATTAAAGAAATCATCTGCAAACACTTGGAAGGTGGTAAGGTGAAAGGGAATAGCCAGCATGGATTTGTAAAGAAAAGATCGTGTCAAACTAAACTGATAGCATTCTTTGATAGGATAACGAGCCTTGTGGATAAGGGAGAAGCAGTGGATGTGATATACCTAGACTTTAGTAAGGCATTTGATATGGTCTCGCATGATATTCTTATAGATAAGCTAGGAAAGTACAATTTAGATGGGGCTACTATAAGGTGGGTGCATAACTGGCTGGATAACCATACTCAGAGAGTAGTTATTAATGGCTCCCAGTCCTGCTGGAAAGGTATATCAAGTGGGGTTCTGCAGGGGTCTGTTTTGGGACCAGCTCTGTTCAATATCTTCATCAACGATTTAGATGTTGGCATAGAAAGTGTGCTTATTAAGTTTGCAGACGATACCAAACTGGGAGGGATTGCAACCGCTTTGGAGGACAGGGTCAAAATTCAAAATGATCTGGACAAATTGGAGAAATGGTCTGAGGTAAACAGGATGAAGTTCAATAAAGATAAATGCAAAGTGCTCCACTTAGAAAGGAACAATCAGTTTCACAGATACAGAATGGGAAGAAACTGTCTAGGAAAGAGTATGGCAGAAAGAGATCTAGGGGTCATAGCAGACCACAAGCTTAATATGAGTCAACAGTGTGATACTGTTGCAAAAAAAGCAAACGTGATTCTGGGATGCATTAACGGGTGTGTTGTAAACAAGACACGAGAAGTCATTCTTCCGCTTTACTCTGCGCTGGTTAGGCCTCAACTGGAGTATTGTGTCCAGTTCTGGGCACCGCATTTCAAGAAAGATGTGGAGAAATTGGAGAGGGTCCAGAGAAGAGCAACAAGAATGATTAAAGGTCTTGAGAACATGACCTATGAAGGAAGCCTGAAGGAACTGGGTTTGTTTAGTTTGGAAAAGAGAAGACTGAGAGGGGACATGATAGCAGTTTTCAGGTATCTAAAAAGGTGTCATCAGGAGGAGGGAGAAAACTTGTTCACCTTAGCCTCCAATGATAGAACAAGAAGCAATGGGCTTAAACTGCAACAAGGGAGATTTAGGTTGGACATTAGGAAAAAATTCCTAACTGTCAGGGTAGTTAAACACTGGAATAGATTGCCCAGGGAAGTTGTGGAATCTCCATCTCTGGAGATATTTAAGAGTAGGTTAGATAAATGTCTATTAGGGATGGTCTAGACAGTATTTGGTCCTGCCGAGAGGGCAGGGGACTGGACTCGATGACCTCTCGAGGTCCCTTCCAGTCCTAGAGTCTATGAGTCTATAATTGGACCCCAAACAGATGGCTGCTAGTGCATTTCATAGAGCTGTAAACTTCTCTGGAAGACATGGTGGAGTACAAGCTTTGCTCAGAGAAAAGTGTAACCCTAATCTCTCCTATACATACTGCAGAGGCCATCTACTCCAACTAGCACTAATACAAGCTGCAGACTCTTCATAAGACATTTTTAAAAAGCTATAAATGTAATGTCTTCATTATATTTTTCAGCAAGAGTCCAAAAAGACTGAATATCTTGGAAAATATAGAAGATACACTGGGACTGAAGTTCAAATTAGTCCAACCTGGGAAAACCCTCTGGCTTTCTCATGAACAATCCTTGGCTGTTGTCTTAAAATTACTCCAGCCGTTATTACTGGCGTTGGTAAGTATCTACCAAGATGGGATGGATCTAAGTAGTTGTCATAAACAGATAGTTAAGGGTTAATGTCTCTTTTACCTGTAAAGGGTTAACAAACAGGGAACCAAACACCTGACCACAGGACCAATCAGGAGACAAGATACTTTCAAATCTCGGTGGAGGGGAGCCTTTGTTTGTGTTTTTTGGGTTTTGCTTTGTTCTCTCTGGGCTCTGAGAGTGACCACACTTATCTACAAGCTCTCTAATCTTCTATTCCAATTTTGTGAGTACAAAGATAGAAAGGCGGTATAGTCTTTTTATTTGTTTTCCTTTATTTGCAAATGTGTAGTTTGCTGGAAGTATTTTAAATTGTATTTTGCTGGGGGGGAGGCTTCTTTCTAGTTTCTATAAGCTAATAGACCCTGTCACTTTTTACCATCTAAATTGCAGAGAGAAACTTTTACCTTTTTTCTTTCTTTTTATTAAAAGCTTTGCTTTAAGACCTGTCTGATTTTTTTTCTCCTAGTTAAGGCTCAAAGGAACTGAGTCTGTGTACACCAGGGAATTGGTGGGGAGAAGGGAAAGAGAGCGGGGGGAGAAGGGAAAAGTGAATTTCCTCTTTGTTTTAGATGCATGAAGTTTGAATCTGGATTGCATCTGGGTGAAGGGAAAAGAGGAGGGGGGAAGGTATCATTCCTCTCTGTGTGGTGATTCAAGGAGTTTGAATCACGGTGATCTCCTAGCGTACCCAGGGCGGAAAGGAGCTGGGAGGAAGAAAGAAGGGGGAAGGGAAATGGTTTATTCCCCTTTTTTGTGAGACTCAAGGAATTTGGGTCTTGGGGTCCCCAGGGAAGGTTTTGGGGGAGACCAAAGTTTATCAGGCACTCTACTCTAAGTCCTGATTGGTGGCAGCACTACAGGATCTAAGCTGGTAATTAAGCTTAGGGGAATTCATGCTAGTACCCATATTTTGGACGCTAAGGTTCAGAATTGGGAATTATACTATGACAGTAGTGAAGCTGGTGGATTACTTTTGCCACTATGTTCAGAGAAGATTATTGCCATTCTCTCTCTTTTAAGTCTACTGTTGAAACCACTTGGGTCATTACACAATGCCATGCAGGCATCTGCTACAACAGTAGTAGATCTTTGTCCAGCAATAGAAGCTACATTTGGATCAATCCGAGAGCTATCCATTGAAAAAGCACTGGAAGAAGCAAAGACTTCAATCAAGAAGTTGACTAATGAAGGCATTTATATTGAATCCTTAAGTGAAGAGGACAAGAAGTGTTTGTTAAAACAACTGAAAAAGTACAGAGACTTGATTCTTAACGATCTACAACAGCAACCTCTAAATTCTACTCAACCTCTACGTAGCTTTTACAGATCCCTGTCCTATAAAACACTGACAGTTGAGTGTAGTGGGGCAGTACCAGCAATGGGGCTGCTGTGTGCTCAGGACAGAATAGAGTATTTGAACACAGAGTGGAATATCATATGACAAATTAATGAAGATTTGACTTCAACATCTTTTTTTATCATCCCTAATGGTTTGACCCAATCTTTATGCTATGTTTCCCGGGGATGAAAGAGGTAGGAATTCATTTCATGTTACTCCCAGTCACAACAGCTACAGTTGAGCGTTGTTTTTCATCATTGAATAGAATTTTCTGTTCTGAAAGAAGTCGCCTTCTGCCTGATCATGTAAATGAACTAATGAGCATATCAATTGAAGGAATGGAACTACCAGACCCACGGGAAGCCACCAAAGATGAACGCATTGCATTCAATAAGTTTATTAACAGAGTTGTGCAAAATAATAACAAGAAACAAAGAAAGATGTAGATGTAGTGCTTCATAGAAGGCTTGAGTAGCCAACTTTAATTTGTGTGATAATTTAAAAACATGAGTTAAATTTAATAAAATGGTCATGAAACATTTTTCAGTTTTTACTATGGTGCCATACAACCCACCTTCACCCTTACAATCTCACCCCTCATCGGCCCTGACAACCCCCGTGCAAATTCGAACACCACCCCAATTTCAATTCCTGGGGAAAACACTAGCTGAGATGGACATGCAGGGCCCTTTACAGTCTAGCCACAAATAAAGCCTCATCAATGATAATTCTTGGCCCTTACAGCCTTCTGCCCTGGTCCAAGGGTGTCCTGTTCCGGGCTCAGGTTGCAAAGGGCAGGTGGGAGCTGATCCGCAGACCCCACTGCTTCACCCTCCCACCTAGCAAAGACTCCTGGATACTTCAGCACTCACATACCATGATAAGGTCCTTTAGAAATACTTAAGGTGGATAGATGGGCAGATTGTCTTTGATTTGGCCCTTTCCTTGGATTTTTCTATATAAGAAATTCAAATGGCATAAGTATTACCTTCCCCTTGCAATTAAACTTAACCAACTTTTCTCTTAGCCCTCCTACAAAGTCACATACCTCCCCCATGAGCCCAGGGACTGTATTAATTAACTCAGCAGTCAAGTTGTGCTACTGACTTGTCCATTTTTTCGTTGGTTGTCTTCACTTTCCCTGGTGCACCATCTTGCTGTCCTCTTTTCCTTTACCTGGGTATTTCTCCTGTTCCTCACATCACCCTTTCCTTCCATGTCTGCTTGCTCTGTCATTCCCTAGACATTCTCTGTATCTGTCCTTTCCTCTTTTTACCCTTCTCTAGTCCCCTCCATACCATGCACTACAACTTTCCTTCTCTTGCCTTGTAAAATATTGGCATCAGATGCCTGTTTTGCCTGTCAGAGAAATGCACCATAAATGAATGCCTCCAGAAACTGAAGGAGCAGATTAGAAAGCAGAGAACTAAAATAACTGGCTCTCCCAGTGTAAACCCACGCAGGTGGCAAACTCTGAAACTTTTGATTTCAGGATAAGGGAAGAGGTGGGTTATTTAATATTAACTAGAGAGTCTATAAATCTATAGAGAGCAACATCCAGCTCAGATTAGTTTAGCACAGCTCTTATGGGCTCCGATAGAAGAAGTTTTTCTTTTGGCTCACCTGATAGATTTGTTACTTTTTAACCAAGAGGTTAATAGTTAGTACTTAAACTGCAGTGTTAATATCCAGGATACCCATACAGAGAAAGTCTTTTGTAACTTTTGATCTTTTTATTTTCACTTTGATTATCAGCATTTGCTTGAACTTGGGGAAGGGATGTCAGAATTTAGGTGGGAAGGGGAGAGTGAGGCAGTTAGGGGTGAAGTCAACATCTGGAAGGCCAAGCTGCCTCTCAAGGGTGATGATGCAAGTAGATTTGTCAGAAACTGGGGCATCAGGCTGGGAAAGAGAAAAACCTGTGACTTTTCCTTCACTTGCTTTTAGTTTTTGAATGTCAAAAATCACTGAATATTCAACTTTTGGCATTTGGATTTAGATAGATACTTATATTATATCCTAACCACAAGATGAAGTTAATTGTACAGTATATGTCTTTTTATAGATCAGAGATTCACTTTGTAGCCATATCTTTCTATAAGATGTTTGACACTAAGAATACCCTATTTCATATAAAAATTTGATTTAATTTACTGTCCTTGAAAATGCTGCAGCAGGACCATTCGGGGAAAAAGGCAAATTTTCAGAGCAAGTTACTAACCATTTATGGCTTTCTTGTAGGCTGGATCACAACTATCTAACTATCTCCTATCAGAGACCAGAATGACTGAACTAACACAAGCTATCAAAGGAGAAATGTGGGAAAGAGAAAGAAGAAACATGTGGAAGAAGAAAAAAGGGAGGGTGGATGATGGAGAGGAGATACAGAAACCAGAGTAACAAAGAGCTTTCAATATTTGAATAGGGCTTACCAGGAGGGGAGAGGTGTTTGTTTTTGCCAGGCACTGTGATATTGTGATCATGAGTGTGGCCTAAATAACTAGACAGTGGATAAGCATACTGAACTCATATTCTGGACTAGATATTCAGAAGTTGGTGGGTAGGTAATTTATTTTGACTAGTCAATTTCAAACAACTATTCTATTGGCCAAATTTGCAGAGGTTCTTTGGAAGATTTCAGTTACTTGATTCATGAATATCATTCACATTTGTGTAAATACTCAATTTCTTGCCTGACTAGGTATGGAAAGATTCAAATGTTTTTAAACCAAGCAATTTAAAAATCACATATCCACTCAGCTCCTGCTTTTTATGGGGCAGTCCCTTGTGCAGCAAACTTCATCTTTTGTTGTGTGTTACAGCCTTTGTTGATTATATGCAGAGAGCAAGTTTCAGCTACCGAAGAAGCAAATTTTCACTGCTGAGAAATAAATCCCTTTGAGCAGTGGTTTTTTAACCTTTTTTCATTTGCAGACCCCTGAAAAATATCAAATGGAAGTGCAAACCCCTTTGTACATCTTAGACATAGTCTGCAGATCCCAAGGAATTTGCGGACCACAGGTTGAAAACCACTGCCTTAGAGAAAACAGCATGTAGTGGAAATATTGGCATAGCTTTTAATCATAGCAATAGAAAGGAATTCTCCCTCATCAGTTAGCTGTATACTTTTTACCAATCACACACACACAAGGAAACTTTTAAAAGAGAATGCTAGCCAAGGGAACAGACACGGACATCTAAAGGCACTCTGTCTTCCAGAAACACAATTGCATTCTATGATTTTAACAGTTTCAGGCAAGCAGGGGTGGCTCTATGTATTTTGCCACTCCAAGTACGGCGGTCAGGCAGTCTTTGTCGGCATGCCTGTGGGAGGTCCACTGGTCACGCAGATTCGGCAGCATACCCGTGGGAGGTCCGTTGGTCCCGTGCCTTTAGCATACCCGCCGTCAAATTGCCGCCAAAATCGCTGCCGTCAAGGTGACCGGTAGGCTGCCCCCCGGCAGCTTGCTGCCCCAGGCATGCGCTTGCTGTGCTGGTGCCTGAAGCCACCCCTGCAGGCAACAGGTTATTTTTATGCTTAAACTTCATCATCAGACCAAGACTAACAGTCCCAGGACAATCTCTATGCAGGCATAGTAACTATCCCTGTCTTTTTATAGTCTGAAACCAAGGGAGTCTAGTTTTGTCAGTCGCAGCTTTGCTTCAGGTAGATAGATGTGCTAGAGGAAAGATGCTTTATTATATTACAAAATATATATGAACATTATGTATAATTTCAAAAGTCAGATCAATAAAACAATCACAGCAAAAATTGACAAGCACATTCCAGCACCAAGGCAACATTGTGCAATAAAATGAATATAACCTCATTGCCAAGTCCTCAGTATACCTGGAACAAAAGGGAAACTATTATATACAGATGCTAGGTGCTGATACTGAACACTTTTATTCAAGTATATGAGAATTTAACATATAATCTAGAACTAATAAGCCAAAACTGAATATTTCATCAACCAAATATCAGTTAAATTTGACTGGTTTTTAATTAAACGCAAAAATCCAACAGGATTAAATTTAAGCCCATTAAGTGATGAGTGAATGCAAACACATACAACTCTTGAGAACACAGAACTTTAATACAATGATCTGTGTCACAAACTGGTTTGCATATTTATCAGGTATCAGAGGGGTAGCCGTGTTAGTCTGGATCTGTAAAAAGTGACAAAGAGTCCTGTGGCACCTTATAGACTAACAGACGAATTGAAGCATAAGCTTTTGTGGGTGAATACTCACTTCGTACATGCATCTGACGAAGTGGGCATTCACCCACAAAAGCTTATGCTCCAATACGTCTGTTAGTCTATAAGGTGCCACAGGACTCTGTCCATATTTATCAGATTAGTTATTAGAAAAGTCAACAAAATAAGGATCCTGTTAATATTATATGAAATAAATACAAGTGTGTAACTTTCCAGGTTACAAAAGCTGTTTCTACTCTCACCCTTTATTTGTCTGTCTATTTTGATTGCTAGCTCTTCAGGGCAGGGACTGTCTCATATTATGTGTTTGTAGAGTGCCCAGAACAATGGGCCCAAATCTCAGTTGAATCTATAAGCACTACTGTAATACACATAATAATCAAACTATTTTTAATATTAGTTAGATCCCAGTTACATTAGACCAGATTCAACAAAACAGCCTACAAAATAAAATGGATGGATTGGTGAGTAAATGCAAATATGTTACACGCTGAATCATTCGGTTTTTCATCAGCAGGCTCATTTCCCCCTCAGTTCCATAATTTGATTATTTAAAACTTCCACCAGTTTGTTATAGCTATCTATATGGCAGTGCTAGAATTCCTCTGCAGTAGGTGATTTCAGGAACCAATGGCAGATACCACATTTCAGGAAACTTCCCCAAATGTGACTATGGGCTAATTTGGAGAAAAATCTAGGCAAAAGAGATAGAAGTAGTAGGAAACTGGAAATGATTGTGGCTGTGGCCAGTAATCAGAAAGGAGTAAATGGGGCCTTGGCTGGTTTGATGTTGTGAGAATAATTTTCTTTGCTGGAGTTTAGGATTTCAGTTCTTCCTTTGTCATGGGTACTACATATACCTGTACCCTCTTTCTGCTTACTGGCCACAGTCACTGCTGTTTCCAAGTTCCTATTATTTTTATCTCTTTTGCATGTTTCCCTCCAGAGTAGCCCCACAATCACATTGGAAGAAGTTTCCTGAGATATGCTGTCTGCCATGGTATCCTGCTTTCTCCCAGCAGCAGAGGTTCCTGGCACTGCCACCCTTTGCCTTCAACTAGTTTCAGAATAAATGCTCAGTTGACCCAGCGTCTATGCCAGCTTCTACCAGCAGAGACTCCAACAGAGGTGTCTCCATCAAGAGAGGGAGGTTGCAGCCACAGAAGGCCCAGGAAGTAAACAGCAATGCCAAAAAAGTTGGCAGCACTGGCTGGGCAACTGGGGAAGATAGTGAGAGTGCTGCTTTCAGAAGGCTTCCTAGCTGGTCCTCTCTCAAGTAGCCTGCAGCTCTTCCCACATTCTCATCTCTCTGTCATATGAAAGGGAGCTGGGGAGTGCTGTATGTGATAGGCCACAGGTGGGGATAGACATGGAGATTAAGAAAAAAAATGGGTAATGTTAGGAGTAACAAAAGCCTAAAATAACTCTGAGTGCTGCAGAAGGGAATGCTACTTTGTGGACAAGTGGGACAGAGTGGAAGAAAGCAAGCCAAATGGAAATCGAAAAGCTTCAGATACAGCAGGAATCAGCAACCTTTGGCACACAGCCTACCAGGGTAAGCGATGCGGACTGAGGGATGTGCTGGTCGCTACTTCCTGCTGTCCCCATTGGCTGGAACAGCAAACAGAGGTCAGTGGAAGCTGCGATTGGCCGAACCTGCCGATGCTGCCGGTAAACAAACCGTCCCGGCCCGCCAGCGGCTTTCCCTGACAGGCTGCGTTCCAAAGGTTGACATTGCCAATCCCTGAGATAGAGCCATGTCTAATTTTTCAATCCAGAGATACTATTCTTGTTCTATGAGCAATGGCCAGAAGAGAGCTTTCAGGGCTTTCATTGCTATGTAATGCCATTTTCATTTCCCACCCTCCCACTAGAGCCTTGGTGATCTCAGTCTTAGCCTTGAATTTAAGGAGTAAAGTTTAAAGATGCAGAACAAACCACAGAGTGACAGAGAAATTGCTGCCTGCCACCGCTACCAAGCTGATATTGTCCTAAATAAAATGTATTGGGGTAGAGCTGTGCTCCTGATGGAACAATACATTTGCATCCAATTAACAAAATAAACTCCTCTTCTCCCTCTGCCTCACAAAATTCCCACAGAGAAACAGTTTTCACCTCTCAGTTAAGTCTAATGCTTTCACAGTGTGCGACCTTTCATTTTTATCATACTGGTGCTGCTGCTTAGCAACTACCAAAGCCACATCTTCCACTTTATACCCAAGTCTTGAAGGATAGCTCTTTTTTTAGACAAGCCATTGCCACCTATTATTAGTTTGTTGCTAAATTATTTATCTTGAACTGGAATCAGAAGCATTTCCACTTTGGCATTTGTCTCACTTCTCAGCATGTTAGACTGTCATCTCTCCAATGATTATTCTAATGTCTTACTCTCTCATTGCCAGTCACAGGAACAAAAAAATTGCACCAGCAACTAAACTCTGGGCCCAGTTTCCCACTCTTACAGAGAAATCCACAGGGAGGAACTCCAGAGGCAAGAACATGCACTCCCTTTGGGATGGTGTACCCAAAAGGGCCAATGCAGTCCTTGGATAAATAAATATGGGAATATTGAGTAGATGTGGGTACTGGTGCAACTGTTGCTGGAATAGTGTCCAGTTCTGGTGTCCACAAGTCAAGAAGGATGTTGACAAATTGGAGAGGGTTCACAGATGAGCCAGAAGGATGATTTAAATGCTAGGCAACCATACCTTATAGTGACTGAGTTCCTTGAATCTATCTATTTAGTGCAAAAGAGAACATTAAGGGATGATTTGATCACAATCTATAAATACCTCACAGAGAACAGAAATTTGATAATAGGAGGCTCTTTTTTCTAATAGACAAAGATATAACATGCTCCAATGGCTGGAAGTTGAAGCTAGGCAAATTCACACTAAAACTAAGTTGCATATTTGTTATGGCTAGGGTAACTAATCATGGAACAATTTAATTCTCCATTGCTGTAAATTTTTAAATCGAGATAGGTTGTTTTTACAAAAGACATGCTCCATTTCAAACAGGAATTAATTCAGGGAAGTCCTATGGCCTGTGCTGTACAGGAAGTTAGACTAGATGATCACAACAGTCCCTTCTGTCTTTAAAATCTGTTAATCAATTAAAGCAACTCTGGGAGGATCTCTTCAGTGAATTAACCTTCCAAATTCTTCTGCATAGCGACTGAGTTTTTGTTCCCTCTTTCCTCAGAAGCAGCAAGCAGTTGTGCCTCAAAGCCCTGCTGATCCTCAGTGATGAGGTGGAGACCAGAGATAACTCTGCAAAGGACCTGTGCCTCTCCACACACTTCCCATCCCCCTGTTCAGTGTGTTCCAACTCTCTGGAACCATGCAGATAGGGACTCCTGCACTGGCGTGCATGCTCCCCGCTACACACTGATCTCAGAAGGATGATTAGGCTTTTAGTTATTAAGTATTAGTGCCCCTGTGAGGATTTTAAGCTCTCACACACAGAGATAGCCAACCTCTGCCACATGCTGGACCTGAACTAATTTCCTACATTATAGTTGCATACTACACACTATATTTTCTAAATATTCTGAATGCCACCTCATGTACTCAATCTAATCCAAAACTTTCTATACTAAACACAGAGGGGTCAGGACCTTGGAATTATGCTCAGGTTTCTCAGTCAGTTATGAGTGAGATTTTCCATATTCATTTTTCTTTCCATTGAATACTCTGTTTCATTCCTTTTAAGCGCTAGTCGTTCTTTAAAATCTTTAATTACCCTATCAATTCACAAATTAATTTTCTTGTGGACATTTCTTTGTACCCTCCCTTAAAAAGAGCTTTAATAAAGCAAAACCTCATCTGAAAAAAAATCTTAAACTAAATTAGCATGTTTTTATTTATTAGCTGTACTGTAATTTAAAAAATTCAGAACCAGGATTTCAAAATCCATTAGGGCCTTTTGTTGTTCTTATCTTTATGATGAGATCTGGTGTTTCTAAATATATAACTATGCCTTCACATTACTGTCCTTCATTTTTAAATCCTGCTTTTCTTGAAACAATATAACCCTAACTTGCAAAGTGTTTTTGTTTGTTTTTTTCTTAACATTTTCCTACAGTGCAGACAGGATCAGCCATCTGTCTCCTTGCTTACTGCAAAATTATGTTGAGGAGTTTACTTTACATTTATAATCAGATCTTCTCCCTATCTTCAGTAAAAATCAACATATTTTACTTATTTCAGAGTAGCAGCCATGTTAGTCTATCAGCAAAAACAACAAGGAGTACTTGTGGCACCTTAGAGACTAACAAATTTATTTGGGCATAAGCTTTCATGGGCTAGAACCCACTTCATCGGATGCATGAAGTGAAAAATACAGGAGCAGGTATAAATACATGAAAAGATGGAGGTTGCTTTACCAAGTGTGAGGTCAGTCTAAAGAGATAAAACAGTTAACAGCAGGATACCAAGGGAGGAAAAATAACTTCTGAAGTGGTAAGAGAGTGGCCCATTTTTCCTAAATTTATTAATCTCTAAAGGTGCCACAAGGTCTCCTCATTATATTTAACTTAGGTGTTGCTAGAGGACCAGTTGCCATTGCATACAGACATTGACCAATAACACTCAAGTGAAAGTATGTTCTGTTCCCGACACTCCTCATAAGATTAATTCAAGATGTCAGGGGCATGGGTGCGATGGGCAGGGGGACGGAGGGGAAGGGACGCAGGTCACCATCTGGCAAGTTTTACACTAGATCTAGGGTGAAGTAGGGATGCATCCTTCCCCCAGTCTTATTCTGCCCTGCAAAGGATTGGCTTTTTTAACATATTTCCACAAATACTGGTGTAAATATCAGTTCAGTTTTATTTACTTGACCTGCATTATGCAGATGATGTTGTCCTCTTCAGTGATGAAACAAACGACCTTGAAGACACACTAGAAGCACATGGCAGCTGCCCTTGGGCTAAGGGTTTATTGGGCAAGAACAAAAATCTAGAGTGTTGGCACAAAAGTTGTGATAGAAGACATCTGTGTTGTCAGACAAATGGTGGAAGTAGTGGGTGATTTCATCTATCCAATTGGTACAGCCAGACAGACATCCTAAGGAGAATCATTTAGCAGCATCAGCTGTGAAGGATCTGCATAGGGTCAGAGTTAAAATAAAAAAGGAAATTATATATAAAAGTACAGATTTATCAAACCTGTGTACTTCTAATCCTCTTATATGGATCTGAAATATGAATGTTGCTTGAACAAGCCATCAGGAGACTTGTGGCATTTCATATGCATTGGTAGTAGTGACTACTGGGCATAAATTGGTTTGATTTTATCAGTAATACAGATTGCTGGCACTTTTTGGTCAGATAGCCCACCTCAGAAACAAAGTCCTTGCACTTGGAGCCCTGAAGATCGGACTTCTTGTCAGGAAGGGACATTGCCCAGCTATGGACTGGCAACAGCAACACGATCATGCATGATTAATCTATCTGCACCTGACCTGTAATAAACCTTTTGATACCATGAATAAAGCCATACAACGTGCCAAGGATATTTGGCATTCTGGACCCTCACTGTCTAAGTGTGGTGTTTCTGCTATTGTCTCTTTAATCTCCCGTTACAGTGAGATTTCAGCTAGATGTCTGAGGTTCACTGGAATAAAACACATCTCTCATGGACTTCAATGGGAGTCATACAACCAATATGTCAGAAGTTACCCTTACAATATGGAGTAATCAGTGGACCAATTTTGTCACATTGCTAGTTGATTGGTCCAGTAATTCTGGTCATCCTGTGCTGTGTAACTTTGGTTGTCAGGTTCAGACTGTGTGCTCTTAATTGTTGTTTTGAAATCACTGTTTTGATAAGCTGATTTGTTAATCTCACAACATGTGTAATGCAGTGGAGGAGTTTACTGAAATAGAGACTTTCATTTTCTTTTGGGCAAAAAACTGCAGGAGTCCAGAACTGGATGGGTAGTTAAGTACTACAGGGTAAAACAAACATACCTGTGACTAATCTGAGCCATCTGGGTTTCTAGCAAAGAAATATAGTAACTCTTGCTATATTTCCACTATATACATTGTGACAAAGTTCTTTCTCTACCTTGGTGGGTCCTGCACATATTGGCGGATTTGCTCACCTCACAGATTTACCCTGTGGGTCAGGAAACAGCCCAGAGACCTTCCCCTTTGGTAGAAGCCACAGTCCAGATCAATTCCTCCTGTGTTTGATCAGGTGTTGGGAAGTTTGGGGGGAACCCAGGCCCGCCCTCTACTCCGGGTTCCAGCCCAGGACCCTGTGAACTGCAGCCGTCTAGAGTGCCTCCCGTAACAGCTGCATGAGAGCTACAATTCCCTGGGCAACTTCCCCATGGCCTCCTCCCAACACCTTCTTTGTCCTCACCACCAGACCTTCCTCCTGATGTCTGATAACACTTGTACTCCTCAGTCCTCCAGTACTCACTCTCAGCTTCTTGCACACTTCTTGCTCCCAGTTCCTCACACACACTTCCTCTCCCCTGGCTCCCTCTGGGGTGACTGGAGTGAGCCCTTCTTTAACATCAGAGGGACCTTAATTAGAGTCAGGTGCTTAACAGTCTCACCTGACTCTTAGCAGGTTAATTGGAGTCAGGTGTTCTCATTAGCCTGGAGCAGCCCCTGCTCTGGTCACTCAGGGAACAGAAAACTGCTTATCCAGTGGCCAGTATATCTCCCTTCAACTACTCTGCTGTTCCCAACTGGCCTGGGTTTATCACAACATTTCACATGAGCAGTCAAGTCTTCTGAATTCATAACTACATAAGCTTTAGCATTTATTTAAGTTTTTACAGTATTTTTAAAAAAACTATATTTGTGCAGTTTCATGTTTTTGAAGATCTTTTCCCCCTCCTTATGGTATGTGAAGTTTTGTGCTCAAAAGTAGCTTTGCAAAGTTATTTAAATTATAAACCATGGCAGGAAGAAATGGCCTTTTGAATATTGTCTAGTGATTTCAAATACCCTGAACTCATTAGAACAGTAATTATTGTTTGCCTCTGATGTATCTGGAATTGATTGCCCAGTAAAAATAACGTACTGTAGGTAAAGAAAAGTAAATCTAACATGATAAATAGACAAAATCAGGCAGTGTAGTGACCTGCTTTCCTGCTACTCCATTCTCCTATCACAGTAGTAATCCTTAATAATATTGTGGCTTGCTATGTCTCAAAACAACTACTGGCTTACTGTTATGAGAGATGATATCAATAAAACCCCACATAGTGAGGTGGAAGAGAAGACCTAGACATATGGGAGATGAGGGTCTGTGATGCCTCAGGAGAGCTAGTAGAAGAATATTATGCTGATCTGGACGTAGAGTGTTAGTGTGGTAGCTGTTTGATGTTGTATGATGAATGTGTTTTCAGTCATGTTCATGTCTACACCCCCTTCTAACAAGTATTAATGGTCAGTGGCCTATATAGGGATCTTCTGAGCTGCAAACACACTGGAGTTGACTTATAATCATAGAAACAGGTTATATATCATGTTATGCTATCCCATTTGCTGGCTAGTATAGCATATGATTCAGGAAGATCCTGGCAAGGACAAGTGTGCAACTCTGCGCATAATTCTTTGGAATGATCTCTGCCTCTAGAAATGAGAGTTGGATGGTAAGGCTCCATGGGAAGCAGCATAATAATCCTGGTAAAACAATGTCTACACTGAAGCTCTCAAGGAGCCTCCCAGTCCAGGCAAACAGACTCACACTAGCTCATCTCAAGCGAGCACACTAAAAATAGCAGCGTGGACATTGTAGTTAGGGTGGAAGCTTAGGCTCTCAAGCTCATCTAACCCCTTGGGTCTGACCTGGGCAGCTGGCCTGAGTCTCTGCCAGAGCTGCAACATCTACACCACTATTTTTCATGCTAGCTCAAGCCCTGCCAGCATGAGTCTTTCTAACCAGGCTGAGAGCGCTCTCCCAGCTGCAGTGCAGCCATGCCATTTTCACCATCTGCCTGATTGTGTCAGGAGACATAATTATGAAGTACATCCTAAACAAGCACCTGTACCATGGTCATTGTTGGTACTTATTAAACACCCAATAACATCATTTTGAGTAGAAAAGTGTCCCTGAGTATCTTGTAAATGTTTGCAGTGCCAAAGGTTACATGGGATCATATTGTGTCCTTTCGTAGGGTTTGGAGGAGTAAGAATTAATATTAGTGTTTGTGTAATGTATCATGGTAGATGGTACAATTATCCTTCTATCTGATGCCATAATTTTTAGGGCTCAGAGTAACATTCTTTATTAGGATGATTGTTTTGATTATGGGCTATCATAAGACAGCCCTGCCTGGGCAACCACAGTAATGGATCAGGTCCTCCGTCAGTGTCCCCCTTAATTCCACACATGTGTTCTTGACTCACTAATACCCTCCTTAGGGCCAATTTATTACCATAATATAGTTCAAATAACCCATGACAGGAGTCCCAGTTAGAGTCCATTTCTCACATGTAATGTCCTTAAAATCCTACCTCATCTAGCCAATTGATATAGCACGTACCGCACTCCAGCAACTTCTTCCACACCTGGGTAGTTCTTCAGTCCCCTCCTGCCCTATTATCAGGACAGCCACCATAACCCTTCCAGCTGGAGTGTAGCTCCCTCTTCCCAGCAGAAATCCCTACAGCTCCTCTGCTGGGAGGGCATCACCGCCAGGGGAGCAGTCATCTCTCTGTTAGCCTCTCCAGCCCTATGGCTCCTGCTCAGAGAGCCAGCAGACTTTTTCCTCTACTGCTCCGAGCCTTCAGCCCTCTCCAGCCCTGGCTCTGTGCTGGGGAAGGTCAAGCTTGGGGAGCAGCAAACTGCTCCTGGTGCACTCTTGCCTTCAGCCTTCTCCCAGGAACCACCTACAGCTTCCAACAGGGATCTCCCACATACTTTGGCATCACTCACCTGCCAAAATCTTGTCTCTCTCAGCAGCTCTCATCTGATCTGTCCCTGACTGGCCACCAGAGCTCCCTCCCTTCTAGGGCCCAGGTGCTCTCTTTTAAGACCACTTAGAGTGAGCTGATGAGTCACAAGTGCACTAGCCTCTGCCCTCTTAATGGGCCAGTGCCACCCTGTGATATCGTTAGACATGTTTAAAGGTGAGAGAGGATTTTCTGGCCACAAATGCTTGTCTCTAGTTGACAGTTTTATCTCAGCATTTCTCAGTTTTATCTCAGTAGAGAGACAGCACAAGCTTTGTGCCTCAGATTCTTAACCGTAGTTAGGTACATCACTCCCACTGATTTTAAGAGGATCTGAGCTCGCATGTCTTACTATGAGATCTTTCCAGCACATGTGAATAGGAGCTTGCTTTCACTGTCTTTCCAGAGATCTTTACCCACATGCCCTCACACCATGTTAATGGGTTTATTTTAAAAAGTCACAGATGTAATTATGCATATACCTATATAGAATTGTGTAATATTACTAACAGTATTTATTATTAATTAATGGTATTATCTAGTTATGTTTTAATTAATAGCATTAGGGCTATAAAATGGATTTTTCTATTTAGAATTACCTAACAGTTAACTAAAAATTAACATTAATTAGAATTTTAAAAGATTTAGAAAAACAGCAAAATGTTTTATGATAGCTTTTATTATTTGATTGCCTGATCTGGTTATCTTATTGTGTTATCAAATAATTTTAAACTTCATTCATTGTAAAACACAGTATTTTAATTTTGTTTTTTGGTAGAATAGTAAAAAGTGGATTAATCTCATCTGTATTATCAAGCACCTGTTCTTTTTCCTCATTCTGACTGGGGCAGTCTTCTATTATATTCTCTTGACTTTTGTTATAGGTAATCAAGACTTCTGTTCCTCAGCCAATGTCTAATCCAGGGATAGGCAACCTATGGCACGCGTGCCAAAGGTGGTACGCGAGCTGATTTTCATTGGCACTCTCATTGTCCTGGTCCTTGCCACAGGTCGAGGGCCTCTGCATTTTAATTTAATTTTAAATGAAGCTTGTTAAACATTTTTAAAAACCTTATTTACTTTACATACAACAATAGTTTAGTTATATGACATAGACTTATAGAAAGAGACCTTCTAAAAACATTAACATGTATTACTGGCACGCTAAACCTTAAATTAGGGTGAATAAATGAAGACTTGGCACACTACTTCTGAAAGGTTGCCGACCCCTGGTCTAATCCTTCTTCCACTGAAGTAAAATTCCCCTGGTGAGATGCACACGTTATAATTGCTGACAGACTGATAATTACTTATCATGAAACTGATGCAACCGCCTGGATTAAGTGAATTGTTCACCCTATTTCGAAAAGCAACAATAGGGTAAATCTCAGCAGCTTTGCCCAACGGGAGATATTTTTTCTGCACAATTCTAGTTGCAGTAGTTTTTTCTGATAACAATATTCAACAATAATTCTCAGCTGAGTGAAATCAGAAACCTAAGACTGTAATCAAAACTGAAGCTTCGACTATAATTGCAGGCCCATGAGGCTACAGTGTTTATACAGGTGTCCAACAATTAGGTCTCAGTACACAGTAATCTTCAGTACAAGATTTAAAAGGTACAACATAGCAATTAAAAGAAATAAGCCAAAGGTATTTCATTGCCTGGTGCACCTTTTTAAAGAAAACTACATAAATAGCAAAGTTGGCAGGTTCAAATCCTAACTTAGATTGTAAGTGAAAGTGACTTTGTGATCTCATCCTAACCGCTTGTCATGATTTGTTCAGATCCCAATATCATATTAATAATTGTAAAAACACTTCTCCCATTGACATAGCTGCCGCCTCTCACAGAGGTGGATTAACTATGCCGACAGGAGTAGCTCTCCCATCAGTGTAGTAGCATCTTCACTAAAGCGCTACAGCAATGCAGCTACACCTGTGCAGCGCTGTACATGTGACCAAGCCCTTAGGCTGGTATTTGTGTTCCTCAGAGCAGCATGCAACCACAATCTCATAGCTATAACATATTTGTAAACGTACTTACACCAAAATTCCATTAGGGGCCCACTATTGAAGGAGGTAATGCTCCATAATACTGGTTCATTTATCCAAGACTCTTTTTCACTAGGTAGACTCCCAGAAAACAAGTAACCTCACTTTGTGTGTAATTCCATTTAACTATCCTCCACTGAACCAGCATTCCCTCTTCTTTGAATTGTGTGATTACGAGTCACAGGCCTGGCCTGTGCCTTACAACCTCAAAACATTTTTGTTCTGTTTCTGAGGGTTCCAAGTATTTTCCCCCTATGTGTTTATTCAGCTATTTGCATGGATACCTTTGTATCTTTCTTCAGGAACACAGTTATCTGTCTTATTTTTTCCCTCCTGCATGTTACCATAGTAAACAGATGACCTACTGTTCTACTTAGGCCCTGTTGTAAAAAAAGTGCTATCATTGTTACTGATTGCAGCAAGAACCTTTTGGGCAATTGGAAACCATTAAGTCAAGCCTTCAGAGACTCCTAAGCCTGCTCAGCATGTGATGGGGGTGTTGTAGACCTTAGAAAAATATGCAGGGCACAGCCAAAGGCCTGAAGAAGGAAATGTAGGTCATTTGGAACAGAATTAAGCATCTGTCAGAGGGTAGAAGGAAAATCAGATAAGAGCAGGTGCAAGAAGACATGATTAAAGATCCTGAAAGAGTGTACATTAAGCATATTGTAGGATAGGCAACCTGCTATCTATCTACAGTAGAAACTGAGGGCTCATGCTCACTACCCAGCAGCTTCAGGCTCAAACCAGACCTCCTGTGGCCAAAATATAATACCCAATAGACAGCTTCTCACAGTCCATTCACTAGCAAAGCAAACAAGCAAAAGGTGCAAGGAATCTACAAAGCAAGTCTCCTGAGGTTCAGTAAGTCTGTGGTAGAAGCACTTTTTAATGTTATCACGTCTCTACCATCCTTTTATCTCAGCTTCCTCAGAAACTGATTCACTACTGGATTTCCCTTCTTATAGATATTCCTGCTTCCTGATACAGGAATCATCATCACCTGAGCTCATGCCCATTCAATAGTAGTTTCCCTGCAATCCCTGCAGTGAAACAAGACACCTGTAACTCCCTTGCTCAGGAACCGGTTTCTCTGACACTCTCTTCGCCAAAGCTGAGCCATGCTCTATACACCCTATAACAAAGTATCCTTCTGTCTGAATGTTTATCTGACCCTTTCGCTGCTCAGCCTGCACTACTTGTGATACAGATTAAGAAACCATCATGATGTGATGTTATGCATATGACTCCAGACCCTCAAAGATATTGAGGCTGCTAACTCTCATGGCACCTACATACCTCAGAGGATCTGGGCCATGTTATATTATAATTGTAAAATCTTTGGGGCAAACACTGTCTTTTCGACCTGTGTTTGTACTGCGCCTAGCGCAATGGGGTCCTGGTCCATGACTGGGGGTTCTAGGTGCTACTGCAATACAAATAATAATTACTGATGTAATATCTCATTATACTCAATGTATAGTGACAGATCACAAGCTAATGGCAAGGTTAATGTGCTGTGTTCACTATTTTATTCACGCGTGACACGTTTTTAGAGGTTGGGGGAAGGCAGCTGAAAGCAATAAATATGGAATAATATGGTAACAACAGAGTCTATCATTATTTACTGTAATGATAAACATTGGCAGTGACCCCTCTCATGTGAAAGGGTATTAACCTTTGCAGCCCCGACCCGTGTATGGTGACTTGAGCCAGGAAATGAAGTTTAGCCTTTTGCCAACATTCCTGTGACATCTTTATTTAACTCAAATTAAGGGGAAAATGTGGAAAGGAAAATAAGAAAAAAATGGCATGAAAAAGCATGCTCTTCAATATTGGGCCAGCAACAGATGTACCAGTTAAGTTTGCAGGGTGGTTTTTATTTAGATATGAATTTTGCACCCTCTTTAAAATCAATCTGTGTGGGCAGGTAGACTTGGAAATAAGAGTGTCATTTCAGGGATTGACGTAGAACTTGTGGTGCATCTTTTATTCCATTTGATCAAGGTTTAGCTGAGATACAACTCTTCAAAGTATGTCCTAATTTTACAAAATCAGTATTCTTACAATGCTTTTTTGACTACAGGAAGAGATAAAGCAAGGTCCAGGATCTCCCTGAAAATAGTTAAACGAGGAGGCACTGTAAGGGGAAAACAAAGAATAGTCACATGATTAATACAAAGGACGAGGAGCAAGGAGAACTAGGTTCCATCCATGGTCTTTGCTGCAGCCCTCCTGTGTGATCTTGGGCAAGTCACTTTAACTATAATTTTTGGAGGTGGCTGCTATCTTTGGCTTTCACATCTGTGCCTCAATTTCCACTCTATAAAATGGCGATAACACTAGTTCCTTATCTCTCAGAGGTGTTGTATAGATAAATTCACTTGTATTTGGGAGATTTAAAAAAAATTGGAGTTGGGGTGTGTGTGGAAGGGATGTGGGGGCCCCAGAGCTTTCTCAAATAGGGTAGAAGAGCAACAAAACTAGAGCTGTGTTGGGGCATATGGAAAATAGTGGGATCATAAGAACAGTGCCAGGGTGGGGCTAAAGGCTTGGAGCTCTCTTATGTATGGGGGAAGTGTGGGACCCAGAGGGACCAAGTAGCTATGGATAAAGTGGGCTAGGGAGCCAGGGTACAAACCTAGGTCCTTCTTTCTGCGGTCTATGTGGACTTTCTGAGGAAAGAAATTCTACAATGATAGAAGTCATTGGGAGGAGGGTTCTGTCTGAAACAGAAACTTGCAAAGAATCTTTTGGTATCATTTCCAAAGTACCTTAGGGCTTGTCTACACAGCACTGCAGGTTACTGTACAGCAGTGGTTCCCAAACTAGGGGTGCTGCTTGTTCAGGGTAAGCACCCTGGTGTGCCGGGCCAATTTGTTTATCTGCCACGTCCGCAGGTTTGGCCTATTGCAGCTCCCAGTGGCCACAGTCCACCGCTCCAGGCCAATGGGGGCTGCGGGAAGAGTGGCCAGCACATCCCTCGACCCACGCCTCTTTCTGCAGCCCCCATTGGACGAGAACAGCGAACTTCAGCTACTGGGAACTGTGATCACCCAAACTTGCATACATGGCAGGTAAACAAACCAGCCCGACCCACCAAGGGCTTTCCCTGAACAAGCGATGCCCCTAGTGTGGGAACTACTGCTCTACAGGGATGTAACTGTAGAGTGCTCTAACATGTTGCACTCTAACTGCCCCGTTTAGACTCTGCTGGCACAAACCAAGAGGCACCTAGTGGATGTTAATGTAGTCTTGCTTGAAAAGGGACTACATCAGTGCAAACTAGGTACCTTTCCGTTCATTCCAGCGGGGTCTCCACAGGGAAGTTAGAGTGCAACACATACAATTAACACCCCTGTAGAGAACACTGTGGCACCATGTTGACAAGCCCTTAAGATTTAGAAGCCTAAGGTCATTTTCAAATCACTCTTTCGGTGTCTATACCGCACACTCATTGATGGTGGGGTGTGGAGTACATGCATTGTGCACACACACCCGAGCATGGGTTTAAATAGCAATGTAGGTGGTGAGGCATGGCTTAGGTGAGTAGAGTAAAGACATGACAGAATATTAGGGCATCTTAGATCCCTACAGCTGTAGCCTTTCCCCACCACAGGGCATGGCTGGAGACTTTCCCTGACACAGGAGGAAGACTCCAGCAGTGGGGAAAGGCTCTGGCAGAGGGGAGGCCGTGGGGAAAGGCTCCGGTAGTGGGGAGCTCTCAGAGCCTTTCACTAACACTTTTAGCTACACACCGCAGCACTGAGGCAGCCTGTGGTGTTTGGCTACACCTACCCTACATGCCACACCCAGTGTAGACAATGCCTTAGGCAAATTTGAAAATGTTACCCTTGACTCCGTATGCATATTTCTGTGAATAAAACATCCCATCTAAATTGCACAAAGATATGTGTGCTTTCACCATATATATAGACATTGTAGAATCTGTGTTGCATCGTGACTGTTCTGGAAAGGAACATGCAAAATGCATCATAAAGCAAATCCATCCTGGGTAATCTAAGAGGATACATTTTACATATGAAAATGGGAAAATAATAGACCTCATAGTCTGGGAGCCATGGAGCACTGAGATAATCACAATTAACCCTCCTGTTTGTATAAGAAATAATATGAATAAGAAAACCCTTCTCAAGGTATCTTGTGGCAGAGAAAGCATTTACTTTACACAGGGGCATGCAAAAGTCGGGGCAAGCAGGGGCAGGTTCTCCCCTCGCCCCCAATAATTGGCGGGGGCACAGAACTCCTCCAGCCTAGGGATACCGCAGGCGGAGTCAGCTCCTCAGTCCCAGGGCCACAAAACATGCCCTTCCAAAAGCTGGAGAATGTAAATTCCTGTGGATGCCCCTCACTTCACAGATGTGGGTGGTGTACTATTCCAAAATTCTGCGAGTAATAGCTAATTTTCAGAACGCACATATGAGTTTCTGCAACTCCATTCCCAAAGGGGTCAATGTTGAATTAGACTGCAATTTTTTTTTTATTTTTTTTTTTATTTAGTAATAATCATAGAATATCAGAGTTGGAAGGGACCTCAGGAGATCATCTAGTCCAAGCCCCTGCTCAAAGCAGGACAAATCCCTAGGCTTGTTTGTTTTTTATAAACCCCAGTTCGCTAAATGGTTGCCTCAAGGATTGAACTCCTAACCCTGGGTTTAACAGGCCAAATGTGTAGGGTCTGAATAGCATGTTTCTAGTTACCTAACATAGTCCTGTCTTAGCTCTTTAAAATTCCTCCTGCCCTGCAAAGCGTTTCCTGCCCTGTTGGATAAACTCCATGGAACAATGCTGAGTTCCTGCTGAAAAAAACTACACTTCCTTCCATTAGGTCAGGAGGAATGTTAAAGAGCTAGGACAGTATTTTGTAAAATGGCAGCTCTCTCCCTCAGAAGCTACGTAGCTGTGACTATCCATGAATAAAATAAACAGTGTCTAGTATCAGGGGGTACCCGTGTTAGTCTGTTCCACAAAAACAGAAGTGAGGTTTTATTACCCATGAAAGCTTATGCCCAAATAAATCTGTTAGTCTTTAAGGTGCCACCGGACTCCTTGTTGTTTAAAACAGTGTCTGGGAACTATTTAATACTGTTGTAATTCCTCCTTTAGGCTACGACATCTGTAAGTGAAGACTTACAATATCAATACAACACTCAAGTGAAAGACCTTTTCTAGTCCTCTTCCTCCCACTTATGAAAACAGCTGGTAGTTCAAAATCCCTGTTGTTATTCTGCACTCCTCTGGTGTATTTTTATTATTTCTCTGTCCTCACTGGAGTGCACAAAACCTCCTTGTTTACAGTCATTTGTGAACCTTTAGCCCTTTTCCAGGTCAGTTATGGAGATATTACACAGAAGCAGGCTAAACATCCCATTAATCCCCCCCCCCCAAAAAAGTCAATTCATTGCTCTATATTGTAACTGTTTATCTTTGGTCTTTCCACCCATTATTAGTTCAGAAGGCAGTGTTCGTTTCCAAGCCGTTTTGAATTATTTTCCCAAGTCAAATTTCATGAGACGCTCCATCAAATTCTTGACTACAAACCAGGTCTATTACATCTCTTCCATTGCCGTCTGCCACTAATTTTCTGATTCCATCATAAAAAGCAATCAAATCTGTCTGGCGAGATTTGTTCTTTTTAAATCTTTGCTGCCAATTGCTTTTTTGAATTCTGCTCCCCGCTAGAGTTGTCCGGTTATGTAAATAAGGCTGTTCTGAATAGAAGTCTCCTTGAATGACAGGTGTCACAATCACAGTGTCATTTAGCCCATAATAAGATTTCACATTAGGTTACAGTAAGTGCAATAGCTTAAAGGCATGATAGTTTATTATATTAATTATATTAAATTATAGTATATTAATTACATTATAACACTAGCATTATGGCAATCACTCCATTGACACGTCACCACTATGGAAGCAGATTGTGGTGGAGTGTGACGAAGTGGGGATTTTCCCTTGTTATGTTGTATGAGATCCTATGTTAGTCTTACTGTTTTGCATGAATGCTGTATGTGCATCAGTTTCCCTGTGTATTCCACCAATGTCTAGGAGGTGGGAATAAGGGTGTGTGACTTTTGCGAGGCTGCTCCAGCTGCCTGCATGGATGCTATGGCCACCCTTTCATAACCTGAGACCCAGGAGACGGATGCGACCAGGTGAATCTTGGCCCAGGAAGCGAGATAAAGGCTGGAGGATGAGCAACAGGCAGGGCAGGGGCCAGGCAGCTGGAAGCGAGTAAGTCTGGACTGGCTTGGGGTTCAGGGGAAGGATCAGAGTCCTGGCTCTGGGTTCCCCTCCCTGCAAGATGGACTTTGCTGAAAGTCACTGATTTCTGTGCTAACAAGTTCTGTTCTACGCTGTGTTCCTGTCTACTAATAAACCTTCTACTTTACCGGCTAGCTGAGAGTCACTGCTAACTGCAGAGTTGGGGTTCAGGGCCCTCCGGCTTACCCAGGAGCCCCACCTGGGTGGACTCGCTGTGGGAAAGCATGATGTTGAAGGGGATGCTGAACACTCTGAGGTCAGACCCAGGAAGGTCAAAGCTGTGTCATCTTCTTGCCCTGGAGACAGTATGCTCAGAGAGAGAAGGCTCCCCCAGAGACCTGAGTGGCTTCATAGGGAGTAGTTCCAGAGCATCGCCCTGGTGACTGTGTGACATGAGGTATTCCAGAAAATAACTTCAGTGCTATGGTGTCTCGCATGACTGGCTGCTCAGTTCAGGTACATGTCCAGGTGCTGGTGACAATCACTAATGCCCTACATGCTGTTCTTTCCCAGCATCCTGCCATGCTGTCTGACATCTGCAGAGACATCGCTGCTGTAGTTTTATGGATCTCAACTGTCCATGGCTGGTAGCACGGTAGTTTCAGTGTAAGGCTCCTGCTTTTGAAACTTGCTCTCCCTGACTGTTCAGCTGAGCCAGAGAATGACAAGTGTCAGACCATGCTCAGGCTTTTCCCTGGACACTGCTGAATTGTTAATGGCTGTTTTAAATCAGTTGGCATAAGAGGGTGGGACACTATTGATTTTTCTCATTGATGGTTGGATTCTGTAGGTTTGAATACCATAGTACAACTCTTGGCTACTTCTCATTATAGGCGCTGTCCTGGAATAAAAAATAACAATAACATTCTTCATTCTTGTCAAAATCCATTGAGATTCCAGTCTCAAAGAGGTCACTGCTGACTTAGACTGGTATTTTTTTACAGGCTGTTTTATTTCGTAATAACAACATGCCAGGGCTTGAACAGTGAGTTTCTACTTGTAGACTGTAGTCTCCCCCGTGCCCTGCCCTGTAGAGCATTTCCTGCCCAGTTGAGTTTATCCTCCCCATAGAATTTAAAATGGTGGGAAACATGGGAAAGGGGGGCATACAGAGCCCCTGGCATGAGAAGAAAAATGGGGGACCTTGGCATGGAGGCAATAGACACCCCTGGTAAGGGGGGGGGGTGGGAAATAAGGGAGGAACACACAGGGCCGTCCATAGGATTTATGGGGCCCTACGCAGTATTATTAAACTGGTGCCCCTATGCCGGATGGCAGCCCAAGCTCACAGCCTCGTGGGGGAGGGGGAGGAGGGACTTGACAGCAAAGGATAATGAGATGCCCGGCCTGCCTCATGGTGGCGGAGAGTCACAGTTCCCCGCAGAGACTTCCATGCCCTCTCCCTCATGCAGAATGGACATGAAGAAAGTACCTAATTAAAAGCACTAAAATTTGGGAATAAAAAATGTCAGTCACAGGTTTTTTGATATGCCCTGAAGTTTGTCAGAGATTTATTTGCAAAAACTTCATAGTAAGGGTGAGTCAGCTGTCCTACTGAATACAACATTACATATAATGGAATACATGATGCAGCTCTTCTCTGTTTTACATTTTCTTAATCAGTATTTCTAAACTGAATTTATATTTTAAATGTACTCAAATCTTAAGCCAGCATTCCAGATTACTACATATTTAACTCACTGAAACAAAGACATTCTTTTAAATTAATCAGAGAGGTTTAGTGTGTTCATAACAATGTTCATTGCTTTTAGAAAAAGGGAACAGTAATTTACTTTGTGTGATCTCCATAACAAGAGACATGATTAAGAAATTTCACCAATTTTAAAAAAATATGTTTCCAAAGATTTTAGGTATAACAAGGATTTTGTCTTACTAAGGTACTGATTTTGCTGGAGGGTTCTTTTAAAACTAGTTCGTCGGATAGTCAGAAGTAAAGAAAGGGAAACTCTTTGTCCAGCTATCTGGAAGGGAAGGACTGTTGTCCCTTTAAGGGCTCTCTTCAGTGGGGAGTGGGGGGAGAGGTGGTGAAGGGATGGACAGAAAGGACACAGGAAGACTTGGAAGCACTTTTTTTTTTAACTATAGTAATTAAAATGTGTATTTTAGATAAGGGAGGTCTTTTGAAGGATTTATTTAAAAAACTGTATGTCTGAAGATCCACACATTTAAGGCTAAAGATGATTGTGCATCTAAAACTCTATGCAAGCATTTTTTAGAAATGTCATTTTATAATCTTCACCAGCTCACTAATGAAATATTTTTAAAGCAAATTTTAAACTAAGGTCCTGTAGACTGACATGCTCTATGTAAATATTACATTAATGCACAACTGTTTTTGTCAGTAAAGTCAGAAACTGACAGTATAAAAATTTATTTGGGCATAAGCTTTCGTGGACATCTGATGAAATGGGTTCTAGTCCACAAAAGCTTATGCCCAAATAATTTGTTAGTCTTTGAGGTGACGCAAGGACTTGTCCTTGTTTTTGCTGATACAGACTAACAGGACTACCACTCTGAAACCTGTCAGTATATACCTTGGGGTTGGCAAATGCCTGTTAAATGGCTTTATTACCCCTTGAATGTCTCTTTAACAGTTTCAGTGTTGTGCTAATAGGTCTGGCAGGCTGGAGGTTTTTTCACTTTTAACTACTAGATTCCCTCCCAAGGAAGACTCACCAGGCTAAAGCAGCCATCTGTGGGAGCCTGCAGGAAGGGTCAGAACAGGGGTAGGAAAACAAGAGAGTGGACACTAAGACCCAGTGGTGCCCCAAATTTTCAGGTGCCCTACGCAGCTGCCTATGTTGCCTATGCCTAAGGACGGCCCTGGGAACACAGAGTCCCTGAGGGGAAGATTGGGAGACTCTGGTTTGGGATGTGTGAAGCAGGAATAGAAGGGCACATAGCGCCCTTGGCATAGATGGAGAAGGGACAGCCTGCAATAGGTGGTAGTGGGCATGGGGCAGCTCTGATATGAAGTGGAAGGAGGAAACAGGGAGCACACAGAGCCCTTGGCAAAGGAGGGAGATGATGATGGGCTTGTAGGGAGTCCCTGAAATAGAGGGGGATGGGAGCTTGTGGAAGGATTGGATGGATGCAAGGGAGGATTGTGGGAGGATTGGATGGATGCAAGGAGTCCTGGGTATGTCCTATAAGCTCTGCCTACAGAAGCTACAAATGTATCGCCCTTTAGGGGCAATAAAACCCAATCAGGATGAATTCACCAGCAAATTTATGACACAAGCCCCACACAGTCAATGCTACAACTCAGAACAAAAGTCTCATTAAAACAGCCTTCCACAGAGACAATATTTCAGTTTATGAGGAGTGCTCCAGTTAATGCAAACTGTAAAAATAAGGACAGCTGTTCTATACTCCCAGATGTCTCTATGTGCAGAAGATAAGAAAGTGAGCTGTGTGCAGGAACTAAAGCATTGCTATTCCCAGAGTGCAGTGATACAGGGGCACCACCTACAGGCTACATAGTTAACTCCGGTTCTCTTCAGTTCTCATCAGAAATGGATGAACAAACAGGAGGAATGTCATTGTCTGTGGCTGTGATTATACACTGATTCCCTGGAGAAGGGCATTGTCATAGTATAATTCCCAAATCTGGACCTTAGCGTCCAGGATATGGGTACTAGCATAAAGTCCTCTAAGCTTAATTACCAGCTTAGATTCTGTAGCGCTGCCACCAATCAGGAATTTCTAGGGCCTGATACCCTCTGGTCCCCCCAAAACCTTCCCTGGGACCCCAAGACCCAGATTCCTTGAGTCTCACAACAAAGGGGAATAAGCCATTTCCCTTCCCCCCTCCTTTCTTCCTCCCTGGTTACACTAGGAGACCACCGTGATTCAAATCCTTGAATCACCACTTCCCCTCCCTTCTTCCCCGGAGAGAGATACACAGATAAATGCCGAGAGCAGGTTTTTCTTCCCTCCTCCCTTTCCTTTCTCCCACCAACTCTCTGGTGAGTACAGACTCCCTTCCCTGGAGTCTTACAAAAGATAACCAAAAAAAATTAATTAGATTCTGAAAAAAAAAGAGGAAAACTTTAATAAAGAAGGAAAAACATAAAAACTGTCTCTGTAATCAAGATTGTAAATATACAGGGTTTTTCTAGCTTATAGACAATAGAAAGAAGCTTTCTCCAGCGGAAACACAATTTAAGCTACTTCTAGCAAGTACACATCTGCAAATAAGAAAAACAAATTAAAAGACTATAACCGCCTTTTTTCTTACTCACAATTCTGAATAGATAAGAGACTGTAGCAGGGAGATTGGCAGAAACCTGGTTGCACCTCTAGTCCCATCCAGGACCCAGAGAGAACAAAGCCAAACCCAAAAACCACAAACAAAGGCTTCCCTCCACACGAGATTTGAAAATATCTTGTCTCCTGATTGGTCCTCTGGTCAGGTGTTGCAGGTCACTGTTTGTTAACCTTTTACAGGTGAAAGAGACATTAACCCTTAGCTATCTGTTTATGACAGGCATATTACATGCAGACAGAAATAAGCAGATGTGGGATTTCTGTACTCCATCATCCCAGAAAGCATCTCAGATCAAAAGGATTTTTATGTTTGCACAGTTGCTTTCTTTTTTAAAACCTCTGAACTGCTCAAGGTCAGGCTGTCATTCACGCAGCTATTTTATCTGTAAGCAAAAGCAATATTAAAGTTTAAAACCCATCTGTAAATTTTTAACCTCTTGCTGAAAGGTTGCAAACCATTTTCCCCAAGCTGCTGTTACTCAAGTCATGGCTGGAAACCAGCATTTGACTATAAACAGGATATTTTTCTGTTGCTCTAAAATTTAAAATCCAAGCCTAGCCTTAAGAGGGGAAAACAGAGAGTGTTTTCTAAATGTTTCAGCAGAAGTCAGATTATCCAGAGGATCCAAAACTCTATAGTATCTGTGAATATAAGGTCTGAAATACAGAATTATCATTCAGTGCTTGAAAGTATTGTCAAGAATAAATTAAGAGTCTCCAAGTCTTTTTTCTCTTGCATCTTTCTTGAAACTGCCAGGGTTATAATGAATCACAGAATCATAGAAATACAGGGCTGGAAGGGACTTGAAGTGATCATTTTGTCCAGCCGCCTGCAGGAGTCCTGGAACAATTTGTATAGTGGGGGTGCTGGGAGCCATTGAACCAAACTGTAAATCTTGTCTATGATGGAAACCACTTCAACCTAGGGCCCCCAGCTCCCATACTTCCAGCACCTATGGCCCCCAGTGCTGAGGCAGGACCAAACATACCTATGCCATCCCTGACAGGTGTTTGTCTAATCTGCTCTTAAAAATCACCAGTGATGAGGATTCTATAATGTCCCTTGGTGACTTATTCCAATACTTACCTATCTTAGAGCTAGAAAGTTGTTCCTGATATCTAACCTAAATCTCCAATAACTTCTTGTCCTAACTTCAGTAGTCAGGGAGAACAAATTATCACCGTCCTCTTTTTAATAGCCTTTAATGTATTTGAAAACTATTATTAGCCCCCTTCCCCCCCCCCGAGTCATCTTTTCTCAAGCCAAAATATACTCACTTTTTTCTAAATTTTCTGTCATTTTTGTTTCTCTCCCTTGGACACTGTCCAATTTGTTCATATTTTTCTTAAAGGGTGGCACCCAAAACTGAATCAAATACTCCAGCTGAGTTCTCACCAGTGCCAAGTGGAGTGGGACAATTACTGCTCTTGTCTTACAAATGACAGTCCTGTTAATACATCTCAAAATGATATTAGCTTTTTTGCAACTGCATTACATTGTTGGCCTCATATTTTCTGCAGAATTACTGCGTAGCCAGTTATTCCCCATTTTGTAGCTGTGTGTTTGATTTTTTTCTCCTTCTTAAGTGACATCCTTTGTACTTGTCTTTATTGAATTTCATCTTGTCAATTTCAGACTAATTTTCCACTTTGTCAAAATCATTTTGAATTTTAATCCTGTCCTCTGAAGTACTTGCAGCTCCTCCCAGCTTCGTGTCATCTGCACATTTTATAAGCAGAAGGCTGGGCAGCAATTTCCCCAACACAGGACAGGAGAGCAAGAAACAAGGGAATCTCAAATAAAGAAACAGCATTTCGACTTCCCCTAGGGTGAAATTTTGGTCAGGGAAGAAAGTCCCTGCTTGCAGCTTCTTGAACAGGCCAGTATTCCAAAAGATGTGTGCATCGTACACCTTTCCAGACCAGCCCGCGTTAATGTCTGTGAAATGCCCATGGTGATCCACAAGTGCCTGGAGAACCATAGAGAAATATCACTTCCGATTAACATACTCGGTGGCTAGATGGGTTGGTGCCAGAACTGGAATATGCGTGCCAGCTATCGCACCTCAGTAGTTAAGGAAGCCCATTTCTGCAAAGCCATCCACAATGTCATGCACATTGCCTAGATTCACAGTCTTTCAGAGCAGGATGCAATTAACAGCCCTGCACACATCCATCAACACAAGTCCACCGGTTGACTTTCCCATTCTGAACTGGTTAGCGACCGATCGGTAGCAGTCTGGAGTAGCCAGCTTCCACGGTGCAATCACCATGCATGTCTCCAACGGCACTTCTCATTCTCGTGTCCTTGTGCTGCAGAGCTGGGGATGAGCTTATCACACAGTCCCATAAATGTGGCTTTCCTCATCCAAAAGTTCTGCAGCTGCTACTCATCATCCCAGACATGCATCGCAATGTGATCCCACCACTCAGTGCTTGTTTCCTGAGCCCAAAAGCGGCATTCCACTGTGGTCAGCACCTTCATGAATGCCACAAGCAATCTTGTGTTGTAGCTACTATGCGTGGCGAGATCAATGTTGAACTCCTATTGCCTCCGTAGTTTAAAGAATAACTCCACTGCCACTCGTGATGTGTTAGTCAGAGCAAGCAGCATACTGGTCAACAGCTTGGGATCCATTCCTACAGACTGAAGAGGCAGAGCGCACAGTACTTAAACTGTTGAAAGATGGCACCAAATGCAGACAGAAGCACAGAGGTTTCTGGTATGTGACACAATGCATCATGGGGCATTGGGACAGGACCCAGGATGCAGGGGCAGCTCCAGGCACCAGTGCAGCAAGTGTATGCCTGGGGCGGCAAGACGCGGTGGGCGGCCTGCCGGTCACTGCGAGGGTGGCAGTCAGACAGCCTTCAGTGGCATTTTTGTGGGAGGTTCACCGGTCCTGCGGTTTCGACGGCAATTTGGGGCCTAATCTGCATGACCGGTGGACCTCCCGCAGAAACACCACTGAAGGCTGCCTGACTGCCGTGCTGGGGCGGCAAAAATCAGAGAGACACTCCTGCCAGGATGGCCCACGAGCCCTTCCACCTTCCCACAACTCTTAGCAGCAGAAGAGGAAGAGATGCTCTGTGGGCTAACTGCCCAGAGTGCACTGCTCTGAATGCTGCTGCAAGTGCCACAAGTGTGAACATGCTATTGCGCAGGCAGCTGACAGTATGAACACACAACAGTGCTTTCCCTTCAGTGCTCTCTGAGCAGCACTGTAAGTGCCGGCACTGTAACTCTGCCAGTGTAGACATACCCTAAGATAAACAGAGTTAAAGCCACTTTAATTCTAAATAAGAGTGTCCACACAGAATTCCAAGGTGAATTAAGCTAAATCAAATTAAGAGCACTTTAATTCTGAATAGGATCTTCCATAAAGGGGTTTAATGTGGTTTAACTAATCCACTCTGAAAGTTAATTCAGATTAGCTTCCCTGAATGCCTCCATGTAGCCAAGCCCATAATGTTAACTGAGTTAGGGCTTGTCTAGGTTTACAGTTAGTGGAGGACAGACTGGGGTATAAATTTACACCACACAATGACTATCCATGTGGAACCGGCTGCCCCACACTAAAAGCTGCCTAGTGCACTTTGATCTACCCTGCTTTGAAATGGGAGTAGATCAAAGCACACTAGGCTACTGTTAGTGTGGGGCAGCCACATCCACATGAGCAGTTGGTA
Organism: Gopherus flavomarginatus; assembly: GCF_025201925.1. Lineage (NCBI taxonomy): Eukaryota > Metazoa > Chordata > Testudines > Testudinidae > Gopherus > Gopherus flavomarginatus. The sequence continues at coordinate 212,662,233 of NC_066617.1, read as the reverse complement.
TGCAGCACACTAGTGAAAGGTAGATTTAAACCTCAGTCTGCCACACAGGAACTGTTCCTCTTGATAAGCCCTTAGTGTTAATTAAGGAATCTTCTTGAGGCAAGTCCCATACTCTATGCTCAATAGAACACACTCTCATTGTCCCCAAATACACAACAATTAATAAAAAAATAAAGGAATTAGAGAGCACTGCTCCTCTTGTGCCATCTTTTCCTTCCTATGGTTATAGTCAATGGGGAAAGAGCTGCACTTTTTAGATGAGTTTAGATGAGGCACAGTTTCCAAATGCCCAGAGCAATAATTTTATGAAAGAGACAATAAACCAGGCAAACATCCTGAAGTTATTAAAACAAAAATATCTGTGGATTGACTATAAGGAAGAGTACTAGAGAAAATACAGATTGCAAGTGTACCAACTAGAGACATGAGACTTCCTGCAGGTAAGAGTCTAACTCCTTTTCTCACAATAAGTAATGCTTTGCTTCTTGAATAACTCACCTGCTTTCAGTGAGAATGGTCAATGAGTTAGGTACTAGTGAAAGTGAGCAAGAATGCCCGGATTTGGCCCATACTGAAATTAGATTGATCAGAAGAATGGCTTCTACACTGATTGCTTCTACACTGCTGGGCACAAAAAAGAGCCTGCATCTCCTCTAAAACGAGTGTACATCAGAAGTAACTGGATTAAATTCAGTGGAGTTATGTGATGTAAAACCAATATGAGTGAGACCAGAATCCAGACCCCATGAGCCACCAAATAAAAATTGCAGCTGCTGGTCTTCTGTAGCCACAGGAGATGGTAAGAAACTAAAATAACAACATTTTTGAAAAATAATTGGAGGCCTTCCTTTGTCTATAACAACATACCAACATCTTATGTCACAAAAACATCACAAAACAGGTTTTCTACTTTTACAAATTGTCAACAGAGCACACAAAACATTTACTGGTTTATTGAAATAAATACTATAGTATCAGTCACTACGTGCTCAGGCCTGCCCTCCTGCACCCCAGTATATGTACATTATGTTGCAGCCATCTTGCTACGGCAACTCTGAAATTCAAACTTGATAGCCCACGAGCTTTCCCATATTTGAAACCTCAGTGCCTAACAGTGATGCTCCTGACAAGATAGTATTATGCACAAAGCCAACTCCAAGTGACCCAAATCTGGCAAGTGGTTTTGCTCATGACAAGTCATTTTGTTGATGCAGCATTTATAACTCACAAAAGTGTAGTTATTCTTTTTGCAAAAGCTGCTTAATTGTCACATGTTATAGCCGTGCAACATATCTGGCAGATAGCAATACAGTATATACATATAAATGTTTTATGCACATAGATTCATTAACATTATTGGCGTATGTAAACATCCCTCTTTCCATAGCATTTAGAGCATTGTGTTTATTTGGATCTAAGTATTTTACAAATAAGATCAACATTAATCTCTTGCTCTCTAAACCAAAAGGGTTTGAGCTGCCTGGGGCTGCATTGCTCCCAGATCAGAGAAGCTGAGCCTCATCTTGCTCAACAGGGACACCCGCTGGTCATTGAAGTGAAACATTGATAGAGTTCAGAGGGAGTGACAGTTGTGAGGCTGCAGGGAGACACCTCAAAAAAAGAGACTCAACCATCTAATAAATACAATATTATATATATTAAGTCTCATTTTTAATATTACCAAATTGCTTCTAAATAAAGCAGCAAACTGAGGCTAATTGTTCTTAAGAATCTTGCTACCCCTGCAAAATTACAATATTGAAAACCTCATATTGTTTTCATATGAAAGGAATAGATGCTTCTATGTTTTCAGATGCTTTTTTCTATTTGAAAGTAAAATGCAGTCAAAAGAGCCTAATCCTGATGGAAAATTAGAAAATCATAAAATCCATGTAGTACTCGTGGTTACAGTTAAAGGCAACTGATCTATCTATAGACTAGTGCTTTAACTCTTCCTAGCAGAAGAATATTTGTAAGCAGGTGCATCATTTCAGAAAAATTCTGGTGGGAGGAAAAGTTGTGTCAGCATATAGAACATTCTATGTGATTATGTTATACCCTGCAAAGCTGGGGCTGGAGGGAAATGGAAGACATAAGGAAGCAAATAGACCTAGGAAAGGAGGGGGCAACTGTCCACTGAATCCCCTAACAAATGATGCCCTGGTTAGTAAATTACTCAGAGAATTTTATATTTTTTTTAAATGAGTCATGTTGTTATTGGTTAATTTAGGTCAGCTGGCTAAAGGAGGGGTTGTCACAGGTAAAAGATTCATGGTGTTTCTTTGATATCCCTTTTAGATTCCTCACAATATTCCAGAATGGTCTGTTTATCAACACTGATATTTCTGGAAGATGGATTTCTCTGTGAAGCCCCACCATGAATGCTTAATCCCATCAACAAGACCCTTGAACTCTGGAGTACTGTCTTCTGAGCCATGTAAAGCATCTTTCTCCTAGCACGAATCACTGAAGGGTCCAGTACAACACCCTGCCTGGTTAAGTAAGTTGGGAGCTGTTGATTACCTGTCCAGCATTTCTTTGAGCCACATGTAAAGATTTTGACCCGTTACTCACAGAATACCAGGGATAGACTCATTATTCACATTTCTGACCACCCCTTTTCACACTTGCACAATATAAGAAGCTGATCTGCAGCTTGTTTAAAACATTCTGTGCAGCATATTTGTAAGGGCACCTGTTTCAGTATCTGTAGTAGTGTAATCTCTCTAGTAAAGTTGTCAATCCCTTGTGCTGCATTAATGTTTTTGTTTCAACCTTTGTGTTTCAAATGTCTATCGAGTCAAAGAAAGTAAGAAAAACACTCTTATAAATACAGACGCTCCATATGTTCGTGGTGATCTGTTTCAGTCTCCTGCCAGTACTCTGAACTTTTTTAACTGTTTGGATTTTCTGAAAAATACCTATGCACAGAGCTGGAGGGCAAATTCCCTGCTACGCAAAAGCTCTCTTTTCTTTAGGGCCTAATCCCATTCCTCTCAAACTCCATTGCAAACCTTCCATTGACTTTAGTAGCACAGGAAAATGGCACTGAAATACACCTCACCTCCCAGAAAAGGACACACCAGCATTCTAAATAGCTCTTCTTCCCAAATAAGATGCTAAAAAGCAGAAGCAGCACTGAAGAAAGACACACAGAAGAGCAGGAGTTACTGCTGCAGTAACTTTTATTTTGTATTCTTCTTGCCTGTTCACAAAAACACATTTAACTGCAAATTATACATCTTGGTCTGTGTGTCAGTGCAAATCTGCTAGAGTTGCCCTGTTGCACACCTGTCTCTGAGATTATAAAATGTTTTAATTTGTTTTTTAATGGATAGTAAAAAGCGCTCATTTAGGACTTGATCTGAAGCCCGTCAAAGACGGATTCCCCTTACTGTCAGTGAACTTCATATCAGGCCCCTTTATTGTATTTAGCATTGTACAAACAGCTGACAAAAGCACTTGATTATGCCAAGCAGAGACAGCCAGGCTCAGGGTCTCTTATCTATAAAAGTTGTCCATGCTCACAAGCCAAGGGAAAGCATAATTAATGTCCCTGTGGACATCTTCAGGAAAACAGTGAGCTCTTAAGTTAATTGTTATTATTTATATAGGGACGGACCCAGCAAAAGCACTTAAACATGCATGTGACTTTAAGCACACGAGTGGTCCCACTAAAGTGGGACCATAGTACTCAACGTATGCTTGATTATGGTCTTTTTATTCTGGCACATCACAACGTCTTCCTAAAGGGGTCTCCGATATACAATATTAGCTTATAACATACTTCTTACACAAACAATCCCAATGAAGCTCTTCATTATAGTTCTTTTCTATGTGCCGAGTTTGTGTCTTTCTCTGTCTAGGTTCCATTAGTAAATCATTTTAAAAAGTAAACTAATTGGGTAGCATGATGCTGTGTACTACACCATGGGAGATGTGGATACAGAAGAGATTATTGGGGTTCTGATTTTGTGGCCCACACATTAGGAACATTATGGAGCGAAAGGAAGAAAGGGCAGGATCCTTCTTCAGGAAGGGTGAACCTCAGTGGAAAAAGAAAAACCACACAGACACACACATTCAGATGCTGAGGAGAGGACATTATGGCAAAGAACCCGCTCCTCAAAATTATCTAGACAATTATCCCTTTCTGTTCTCAAGGAACAACATTATTACAAAGGAACTTAGAGTGTAGTCAAACCTTCAGAACATATCAGATATGTATCAAGTACAATCTCATGCTAAGGAAACAAAGTTATTTAATTTTCATATTTTCTCTCACAATGAGTCAAATCCTGTGGTCCTTTGTTTTCAAAGATGGTTGTTCTACATGGGGCACTTGAATCCATATTGTTGCACATAACTGAAGATGTATGTACTTTGTTTAGTTGCCTAAAATGGATATGTAGATGTCAAAATATGGATTTAGGGGCTAAATTTTAGACATTCATTTAGTAACAGCTACGGTCTGGCTGTAGTGATACCTCCAGGGATGTTAGAGGAGGAAAAATGAACTGCATGACCTTTTTCTTTCTAAACATCATTCAGCCACTGAGTTGTCATGAAGTCCACTACTAGTAATCATTTCAACTGTCTAGGGCTGGACAATTCCCATGCTACATGAAAACTAGGCCTTCAGTCCTTATCTTCTGAAGTCAATACAAGTTTTACCTGAGGAAGGGCTAAGCAAAAACCAAGTCAGAACTTAAAGATTTGGCTCAGAGTCTGTTATTTACCAATTCAACTTGTTTGCAAATAGGGTTGACACCTTCATGTCCCAATTCTATTATATTTATTTGACCCTATAATTAAGTAAAAACAAGTTGAAGTGACATCATAATTATTTGCCTGGCAACAGATTTTGAGGTTACAAGGAGATGACGTCACTGTAGGATCAAGAGAAGGAGAAGGAATCTTGGGTGTGAGAGAAAGCTTTTGTTAAAACACAAATATCTTCTAGGAGACCTATTGTCACAATAATAGCTCTTGCATTGTGATGGAAAAGGGACACAGGAATAAATGTATCCCAAGTTTTTCTCTCACTATAAATATTCTCTTTTTTCTAAGTTGGCTCTGGTGTGAAAGTCTTTCTTTAAATCCCACCTCTCTTCTTACCAAAGAGAGGGAGAGCAACAGCAAAACCAATGAGTTTTTCAATTTGGTATTATTCATCAATCCAGTCCTGTCTAGCTTGAGACATTGGCTACTGTACAGTAAAAGCTTCAAGCAGCAGATTCTTAGCCTGTGTAAATTGTCAGCGCCCTAGTGACTTCAGTGGAGCTAAGGCTCTGCCCCTTGATGTCATGTGGTGGGGAAAAGGGGCGAGACACTGAATACCAGCAGTTACCCTTAAAATGTTTCCAATACCTTTGATAACTAAATAACATGACTTCAGCTCATGCAGAATTCTCTATCCTAAGTACAGGATACTTTGTATATTTTGAGGTAATAGTATGTAGTTATTAAAGATAAAACTGAAAATGTATTAGGGCACTATAATTTTAGATTATTAATGGTTCAGATAATCAGGGGAATTTTCTATATAATTAATATGGAGACACGATCCTGTTGTGGATAATGAAGAATTTTAGATAATGAAGTTTGGACAGACAAAAAGACACACAAAAATGTTCCTTTGGTTGGGGGTGAGGGTCTTGTACAAACTAGTTAAGTGATAATGCTCAGTACACACACCTATCTGTCATGTTCAAACCATTCATCGGATATGAAAAGAATTAACATCAGAATGAAATAATGAATCATGTCCAATGATCTCATCGTGGTCCTTCAGTCATGGTCTTGGCATTTGACTATGAGCTACATAGCTCAAAACAATTTGATTCACTCTTCATCCACAGCTTTAAGAGTTCTTATTTAAAACTGGCCATCAATGACAAGATACTCTCCAGCAGACAGGGGCTATCCTTTTCAGTCTATACCACCTATCTATCACTAATATCTATAAGTGTCTGTGTACATTTGGCCCCAGTCATTTTCTACTTTTATTGATTTATATCCTGCTCCATAATTCAGCTGAGTATATGCCTGCCACTTGTCGCTACTTCCCACAGTACTCCTGGGGCAGTAATGGTCAAGGACATTGGCTCTGCGTGGTCGACCACAGTAATGCATATATAAGCCATGGAAATGCTCACTTCCCACTTTCAGGCCACTTAATCTGTTTCTTTATATTAGAGAAAGACGTTGGGGACTCCTTGAGCATGCTCAATGGATTCCCTGTGATGTAACTCAAAAGCCTGGTTGCTATATATAGAATTGTTCAAGACAGATTAGATGGCATACAACAGATGGGCTGCATTCTGGATTTGACTACCCACTCCCAACCCCAACCTCTGCCCCTCCTATTCATCATTGTGCAATGACATTCAGATTACTGCTGGAGTAACTATTGGACTTTAGCCATATTCCAGCTGGGTGTCAGTGCTGATTTGAAGCTGGACTGAATCTGGTATTATGAGCCATGAAAGAAGCTTCCATGAGCTCTCTGCTTCTTTGGCTTTGACTGTCTCACATGGAACACCTGTTTAGGTTGATCTGGGTGCAGGGAAGAGATTCTGTAGCAGGCTGACTGTCCTACTCAGTATATCGCCATTAATAGGAGCCAAGATCCAAATAAATTTACATAGTTTCCGCCTTGTGGAAGGCTATAGGTATTTATTGTTCAACTGACCCTCCCAAAAGCTAATTGTTTAAGAGCAGAGCCAGCTTTAACTACAAATAAAGTAATCTACCACTTAGGGGCACCGTTTTTTGAAACTTTGCAGAGACAACGGCCTTCCAATAGTGGGGAGGGGTGCGGGAGGTGTACATTGAGGGCAGAGGCTTCAGCATATGTTACTGATCATGCTCAGTCCATGTAAGCATGCTCAGTACAAGCCAAGCAGCAAATTGGGGGGCCATGTGACCCGACCCCTCCCCGCCCCCCACATCACCTCTGTTTGCATGCCAGGCAACCTCTGTAACTCATGAGCTAGGCCTTTTTCCTTGTACAATAGTGGTCCTAGAGGGGAAGGCAACTGGTGGTCAGAACCTCCCTTGCAGAGAAGCAGCATGATCCAATAATTAGTACACAACTGGGATTCAGGCTCTGCCACGGCCTTGTTGTAGGCAGATCAATTACCTCCCTTGTGCCTCAGATTCTTTATCTTTAAAACAGGGATATGATACTTACTCACTTTGGATAAAGTACTTTGAGATCTATGGATAAAAAGTATTCCTACATATTATTATTATTCTGGCAGCTCTGGGATCTGTTCCTCCTGAGACCAGCCCAGTTTAAGAAGAGATTCTGTTTAAGAGGCTCCATTTTTAAATTGTAAACTGGTGCTTAGTTTCTAGTTTTTCATTAGTGCATTTTGTGACAGCTACAGTCTGCCTATAATGATCACCCCCAGGATATTAAAGGAGAAAGAATGAACTGCATGACTTTTTTCTTTCTAAATGTCACTCAGACACCAAGCTGTGATGCAATCGACTACAAATAATCATTTGAACCATTTAGAGCTGGACAATTCCCATGCCTCGTTCGCTATCCAGTTCACTTTTCTATTATTTATTTGTAATTTCAGCTAAACCACAGTTAACATAGTCCAGAACTTGTCTGCCAGATCAAGTAACATATATCCCTTACCATCAACCCAGTTCATTCTGAAGGGCAATATAATAAAATGACACAATAAGCAGTCATATGCAGGAATGGAGCCATCCTGCTTCCCAATGTCAACTCTTGTAGAATATAGTATCTCCAGCAGACGGACCCTTGTTGTTCTCTCTGTGTGTCTTTATTGTTCACCGGCAAAAAAAATAAAACTCCCATCAGTCCTTATTCAAAGCAGAAGAGAGGCTGAGCCTGAAAATATACCCCCAAAGTATCCTTTCAGGGGGAAAAAAAGGTTCATGTCTCCAGGGTTTTGTCTTCAGCACAGACTAGCAGATGGATGTCTTTGTTTTCACAATCAGCACAATCCAGGGTCTCAGTGTCTTTCATTTTCTACCTCTCAAATCCAATCCAGCTTGATGAGCCCTGGTAGTAGGAATACTTTAATAGCGTGCTGGTGAGTTCTCAGTGGCTGGGGTTGTTTTCTGGGAGCAGTGTCCCGCCTGTTCTCATTGCAGCTGGTGTCCCCACTAGGAGTTGCACTCTTCACAATGGCAGGACAGGATGTAGCGGTAGGTAGCAGTGAGCCTCATGCCACCTGAGCAGCGCAACCTCATTGCTTTCAGCTTGGAGGTCTGGGGCCGGCAACAGTGGCAGGTAGAACGGAATGGTTGTTTTAGGACTGTGCTGAAGGAGACCATCGGCTCAGAGCGTGATGTCTGACTGCAGCGTCCCTCGCAACGAGCCAGCAGCACCATCTGCAAGATAGAACAGAGAAGGGTTAGGAAACATACACACACCCCATCTGTGTAAGTGGGTGGCCAAGGAACACAGACATGGAGGTCATTCAAATGTAATTGAATTTAAGTGTCTCAGGATTAACTGGGAAACACATGGCAGTGGCTCTTAACTGTCTAGTATGATGCATAACAGTAATAATGGATTGGGCCCAGTCCAGATTGTTCAATATTAAGTTTTATAAAGAAGAATCTCAACTTTCTTATTTTTTAAAGTAAGTTTCTAGATCTTTTCTTTGCAAGGATCACCTTAAAGAGGTAAATCAATATAATGTAATGAAGATATAATGTAATGAAAATATAAACCAATATAAACTCTTTGTTGGGTTTGAAAGCTTTTCACTGACTTTTCCTAACAATATTAAAGGCCCACTGGTCTGTCTCTTCTTCCACTGAATTAATTGTGAATAGATGAAGACATGTTACAGACCTGGAAAGAACTAAAGAGCTTCCATGGTGATTACCCATTTATTTCCCTTCCAAACAATTTGCTGTCCAGCTGTGGAGAAGAGTAGAAACTGTGTTAGGCCCTGTCTAAAGGACAAAAAAGAGGGTGCTTTTTAAAACCATGTTAGCTAACTCAAGCTAAGAGTTATTTCAAACCACAGTAGCTAACAGTTCATTTAGACACAGTCAGTATTTAACAACTTCAAAGCTACACCATGGCCAACCAACATGATTTTACTGCTGGTAATTTGCTATGCCTACTAGATCAGCAAACTTTAGTTAGCCAAGACAGATTCATAGATTCCAAGTCCAGAAGGGACCACTGTGATCATCTAGTCTGATCACCTGTGTAACACAAGCCATTGAACTTCCCCAAAATTCCCACCTTTGTCCAGCTCCAATTTCCAGCCACCAGACTGTGTTATACCTTTCTCTGCTAGACTGAAGAGCCTTCTGTTATCAAATATCTGTTTCCCACGTAGGTTTTTATAGATTGCAATAAAATCACTCCCTAATATTCTCTTTGATACTAAATAGATTGAGTTCCCTGAGGCATATTTTCCAATTACTTATTCATTCTTGTTGCTCTTTTTCTGAATCTTCTTCAATTAACATTTTAACTTTAATTTTTCCCCCAGAATCCTGAGAATGCCAAATTGTGCCACTATGTCTTTTATCTGATTGCAAGAATTCTTTTTCAAAGATTAATAGAAAAGCATTTCGGCTGAAATGTTACATGATCCATCATGGGATACGTTACCATGTGGTGAAGAATATCTGCAAATGATAGTGTTCTTAGCACTGGAATGTTTATACATTTTTGGCTCCACTGTCCTAAAAAAAAAACAACGTTAATCTCACTACTCTCTGCCTAAACCTGCAGGTGTCGCCAGAAGCAGCAGAAAACAATGGAACTGGGGAACTGAACTGGGGACAGGATAAATATTACACCACTGCAAAGCAGAATTTTTTATGTGCCAGCAAGAAATCTATTCAGAGCTGACACTAGTCTTCCACAACAAAGACACTTTTTTGCAATAAAACTGCATTGTAGTTGTTTAGTTAGTCTAATAAATTTAACATAGTGATTCTAAAACAAAGCATCACATTCTTTGAAGATCATATAATTGCAAAATTTTGCTCAGGTATCAATGGGAAGATAGTTTTAAAAAATTACCATGCACTAGAAAGCCTATGTTTTTTCCTTACAGCCTCTATTTATTAGTTACAATGTAAACTTTAAGAGTGGCACTGCATCATGGGAATCATAAACTTTGTAGGGAAAAAAAGTAGTCAAAATTCACATTTAGATGGCCTTTTAAACTCCTGGACTAACCTGTAACTTAACTTCCTCCTCATAAATCCCAAACATCACCCGTATATTTTGGCAGGTGTGCAAATGAGCAGGAAATAGCATGTACTTTAAAAGCTTTGCTTTGCCATGTTATCAATTGCAGCAGCTGTTTATTGCAATGTATACAATAGTGAAATAGAGATTCCTCCATTAAATAATTAGTAATGCTATGATGGCATAGTGCACTAATAGAGTAAGTGTGTGTATATATAGTAGAAATGTATGGGTATTTTACAACCCAATATCCAATTGTGAGTTCTCCTCCTCCCCTACAAAACCATGTACATGTCATATAGTCATGCTATTCCAGAAGTACTAGGGTGACCATATTTCCCTGTGCTGAACACGGGACACCAAGTAAAATTACTCATATTCAAGTGAGTTCAATGGCAACCAATCAGAACTATGCAGTACAAACATTCAAATTAACATCAAGTTGACTGAGCCTGTTAAAAAGAAATACAGGGTAGTTGGATTCTTTTTATTTACCTTCTTACCTTTAAGGTTTTAGAGTTCCCCGTTGGGAGGGGTGACTGACACACACACACACACCTACCCCCACACATACACAAGGGGAGAGGAGACACACACACACTCTTATACACCTCTCTCACTTGGCGGGGGGGGCGGTGATCGACCAACCCGACCCTCCCTGCCTGGTACTCTCTGCGGTCCATGCATGGCTAAGCCCCCTGAACGGACCCGCCTCTCCTGGTACCTGGTGCCATGTCTTCCTGAGGCAACACGTGGTGGGCATGCAGGGTCATATGCCCCCCGCTTCCCCCAGATTTCTGCTAGGGTTCATATCTGAGCATGGCCAGCAGCAGCCTTTCAGCACTGTGCAGGAGGGAAGGGATAGGAGCTGCTTCCAGCTGCAGGGAAGGAGGGGCAGGGGGAAGGGATGACCTAGCATGTATCTTTGCAGAGCTCATCTCTTCCCCCCACCATCCCCCCACCCTCACCCTCTGTGTGTCTGGAAGCAGCTTGTCCCTTCCTGCTTTCACAGTGTCAAAGGGCAGCTAACACCTCCAGGCTGCTGCTGGCCACCAACATAACCCAGCCGCCTCCAGCGGCAGTGTGGGCAGGAAGGGGTAAAGCCCTAAGGCTGTATTATGCACCAGGGCCCAGGGAATCTGACTGCAGGGGCTTTAAGGAACCTGGCCAGAGAAGTGGCTCAGCAGGGGAGGGGGCCTAGGGAATGGCACAGCCCTGCGCTCCCTGGGGGCAGGACCCAGGGTGGGGGTGGGGTGTGAGGTGCTAAACTCCTGCCCCAGGGGCTGCTGTGGAGCCTGCAGGTTTGGGACATGAACAGGCTGGAAATTGCTCCCCCACCACCACCACCACTCCAGAGCTTAGCTGAGGGGTGCAGAGGCTTTCCCATGCCAGCGCTGTGTGGGGTTTTGGTCCATGCAGGGCTCGGCTCCTCCTGGCCAGAGCTCTAGGGCAGAGGATCTTGGGCTTTCCTGGGGTGCCAGCCCAGCTAGAGGCAGTGGGGGAAGGAAGGAGCCTGCCGGCCAGGGTGTCAGTAAGCTGAGTGCTCTAAATGGGGGCTGGGAGTGGGATGTGCCCCGCCAGAGTGGGAGGGTATGAAGGAGCAGCAGGGCTGGGTGGGGGTGAAGAGGCAAAGCAGGGAGAGGACAGTGAGAAGGGAAGCACATAAAGGGCCAATGGGTGGGCAGCAGAGGCAACACGTAAATGGCTGCTACCTGGTGCCTGCCTGCACTCACCAGCCACCACAGCTCACAGCACGCAGTCAGTGCTGGCCAGAAACGGGATGAGGCAGGGCCCAGCTGGCCAAAAACTGGCACACAGAGGTACTGCACTGATGGACCAGCAGGGGGAGAGGGCCATCCCTTCGCGCTGCATCTTTGCCCCGCCACCAGCCTTGCATACCCACCCCCATCGATGTCCACTGGACCACCCCCCAACTCCGCTGGTGGACAGGCGGTTGGTGAGCCGGGATCTGGTTAGTAGTACTGATTGGGGACAGGAGACAGAAAATACGGGACAATTTCCCAGTTTTTCAGAAAAAGTCAGGACACCTGCAGGAGGGCTTAAATACAAGACTGTCCCTTTAAAAACAGGATGTCTGGTCACCCTAGGAAGTACAGTACCGCCTTTCTAATGCAATACAGGAATGATAGAGAGGACCATGATTGCTCCTCTGTACTGGGATTGAATCAGCTAAGCAAAAAGCCCACCCTAATTTACAGTCAGCAGGACCCAACTATTCTGAAGGTTGGGTAAAGGAGTGGGAGTAGTTCCTATAACACATTCAGAGATAATTACAAATGGGCCTAGAGCTTTTCCCTAACTCAAACCATATCCTTTTGGGAATTCAAGCTTTTATTAGTGGTAGTATTTCTCATTTGCACATTTCCCGTGACTGGCTGGGTCTGAAAGTGGACATGCTGAAAGTGGACATGCTGTCCTAATTTTATATCTGTAGTACTTCTGGCCTGGCATCAAGCTGGAATTACTGCAAATCTCATGGGATCTTTTTCCACTACCACTATTATCTTAAACATATACTAAAAACTCTTCTTACAGTATGTCTCTATCCAGCCTGGCCTCATCATTCTCAGATGTCACTTGCAGCACTCTTTTGGCGCATCCAGAAAGAGTGCCTTATGACAGCAATGTAATTCAAGAGGCACTGATTCAAGAGACATTGGGGATTCAGTGCCTTAGGGTCCAATGAGTCTTGGTGGCAGAGGTAAGATGGAATCTAAGACTGGTCAGGGAATTCAATTCATTATGAGCTGAAACAAATGCTTTGCTTTACCTTCTAGTGTTTCTTCTTGGTGTCTCTTCTACATACTGTATGTAGTGTACTACTATGTTAGCTTCTCAGTCCTGAGGCCTGTGTTCAACTTCCAGTTGAGGTCACAAGTGAATGGGATTTGATCAACCAAATTGCATTCAATGGACATATTAAATGTCACAGAAACACCTTCCAAGTGGACCCAATTGGCAGCCTCGAAGGCGAAAACAAAGCACTTGATATATTTTAGGGCATAATCTTCTTTATCCCAGAATGGACAAGAAAACCTAATAGAGATTTTCCATCTCTAATTTTGATGATTTTATGATGCAGGAGCAGGAATAACACAGATCAGGAAATAGGCCGATTAGCAGAACTGTATAGAAAAGTGGGTGTGCAGTGGAACAAATCCATCACAGAAAAAAGGACACAAATTTATAGCTGAAATAGATTATCAGTCTGTGTTCTACAAAAAAACAGTACAAGGGGCAACAACACACAAAAAACACACAGATAATATAACAGAAACTCAGTGTTTCTACACTATATATAAAGAACATTCCATGCTTCTATATTTCAAATTAATATTTTATCAGACTATATTTTAAGACAGATTCTGAGGCCAAACTGAATAAGGGAATCTAATATTGTGCTAGCAGTGTATGGTAGCTTCAGAATAGTCACTCTCACAGTAGCAATGTCCTGGATCTACAAGATCTTAACAATATGAGCTGGTTGAAAAACTGTTCCATAGGAAATTTTCAATTTTTTTCCATTTTGCAGGGTTTGAAATGGACCCACTTTCCAGTTTATATGAAAGTTCTCACAATATTTTTATAGAAACTTTTAAACTCAAATGTTTAACAAAACCATTTCCAAAATTATTATGGAACTTACAGATTTCAAACAAAATTTTGATTAAAAATAGATTAAGATGTCACGGAAGCTTCTGCAAAATGAAAAATTTCAAAGATGTCACCAATTGTTCCACAAGAAGTTCTGTTTTTGAAGACTAATTTTTCATCAGAAAACCTTTTAATACCAAAATAGTCCCCCCAACTCTATTAATAGTTAAATAATAAATCTATTAATGATGCCAGAAGAAAGCAGTACTACATCATCCCAATGACCATAAACCCAATAAAAAGGGCTGGTATACCTATGGATTTAGAGTTAACACATTCCATTTACAATCAGAGAAATAAGAGAAATTTTGCAAGATCTTGGACTGAAATCAGTATTGCCAACCTCAAAAATTGAAAAATCATGAGTCACAGCCCCACCTCCTCCCAAAGAAATCATGCCATTGGCTTAAAAATCATGATTTTTTTTTAATTTGCCTTCAGATTTCTGAGTCTTTACAGTATACTCACTTCACATTGGCTTTTCTCTGCCACCTGGAGGACTAGAAATTTTTGCTTTTAAGTGAAAGTGGAGATTTTCATGCAGTCTCTCATCTCCAAGATTGGGGATTAAGAAAAACATCAAATATTGCAAGACTCATGATAAAATTGCAAAAGTTGGCAACATTATGAAACTCATACATTCCAATCCAGGATGCCCACAGGGTAAGGGCACAGCAAAGAGAGACACCCAAACAATAATATAATGAAAACTGCTGGCTCCTTACTGGCAATTGTGTTAATTCCCAGTGGGCTCCATAATCCCTGCAGCACAGGAAAGGGAAGTACTGCCAGAGAGGACATGGCTCAGGAGGGAACTAAAGGCTGTGAGTGAGCAGCACCAGTAGGCAGGAGCAGCAGCCTGGGAGCTATGGCTAAGGCTGGGCATTTTAGGTGCTGAAGGGCTGACAGCCTGGCTGTGAGGGAACAGAAGCTGTGGCTGATGGATAGGAGACACGGGGACAGGCCTGATGAAAGTACTAGACTCTGTCTGGGGGATCTGCAGGCCAGCATGTGATTGCCTTCAGGAGAAGGATAGCCTGATCTGAATATCCCCAGCGCTAGACCTGGGGAGCCCCACCTTTGTATTCCTGTGCTGACTTGCCGTACAGGCTGAGTTGGGACCTGTTGTGTTTATCATCTTTTGTTTGTAACTTGAACTGCACTTTGTATTTCTGGCAGCCCTAACAGAGCAACCCTTTGTTATTCATTAGCAACTATGGGCGTTTATGGGAACTCACAGAGGAGAGCTTGAAGGGCACCTACACAGCACTGGCATTCACTGTTCTCTTTTGTTGATCTGCGGAGCGGAGGAGGCCATTCCAGCAGCCAACAGAGAGCTGAGTGGTCAGCAGAGGTGGGTGAAAATTTTTGGACAATTTTTTTTGCCAAAAAATGCAAATCTGGGTCAAACTAAACATTTGTGAGTTTGTGTGTAATTCGCTAACTTGTTTCAGCTGAAAAATGAACAACAATTCTGAAAAAATTAAACACTGACATTTTCAACTTGATGTTTCAATTGTTTTATTCAAAATGACTTTTTGTTTTGAATTTTACGGCTATTTTATTTTTCAAAAAAAGGTTTAAAAACCTCAAAAACACAATGAAACATTTCTTTTGGCACAATTATTCCCCTCCCTCTAGTCCCAATGTTTTGGTTCAGTCAATGAATCCAAAAAATCAGTTACTCACAGAGTTCTAATGGCCAGACCATTGACCACATGTTTGAATGCACACTGGTCTAACTTCTTCAAAGGAAATTAAGAGAGGGAGAAAGGGATCAGTAATGGTTCTTTCACTCTATGTCTTCCTTCTTGCCTCCCTTGTAATTCATGTCAGAAGTTACTGTAGACTATTTACAGGGGCTAATATAACACTTTGGCTCAAAGTTTTCCAAGCTTGAAATTTCAAATGAAAGATAGAAACACGAGCAAATGCAAAACAGCTCAAGCCAAAAGTAAAAATAATAATAATAGGCGATATACCTATCTCCTAGAGCTGGGAGGTACCTTGAAAGGTCATTGAATCCAGCCCTCTGCCTTCACTAGCAGGACCAAGTACTGATTTTTGCCCCAGATTCCTAAGTGGCCCCCTCAAGGATAAAACTGGGTTTAGCAAGCCAATGCTCAAACCACTGAGCCATCCCTCCCCAGTGATCCAGCCGAAATACGGTAGAAAAGCAAAATTGACAGGTGAAAAATCACTAGAAATTAAATAGTAAAACATGTTGAGAAGTTTTTCAGACTCTTTTTCATTACTTTTGTATAGCTTAATTCTTTACCTCAAGCCTAGCCAGTCAAAGTGCATGTCTTATGCGACCCATATTAACTGAGCTTGGCCCAAACCAAAACTGGATTTGAGTTTATAGGAAGTTTGGATTGTGATGATTTGACCTTCACAGCTAGACCCCTCCCTATAATGGGTTGTATCAAAATCCTAAGCAGTGTTAGCTAGTGGTCAGTGTACTGGACATGGACTCAAGAGACCTGGATTCTACTCCTGGCTGCGCTAGCAGCCTGCTGTGTGACTTTGGGAAAGTCACGTCATTGCTCCGTGCCTCAGTTTCCCAATCTATAAAATGGGGATAATGATGCTGCCTTCCATGATAAAGCACTTTGAGATCTCCCAAGGAAGTTTCCAGGTACAGTCCCAACACCACGGGACAATTCAGATCTGGATGTGAAGTCTGTGGCTCAGGTACCTGTTTACATATCACCATTTCTTCTCATTTCTTTGGAATCAAATATTCACTCTGAGTCAGCCTAAACATTGAGGGAGAAAGTTGAAAGGTGAACTGAGATTCCAACCTTAGGAGCATTGTACAAGCAACTCAGCTTTAATCTTGCTCCTTTAAAAATGAATCTGATAACTATTGTTCACAAATTCACATACTATGTTGTTGAGAAAGCGCGAAACCTCTGATATAAGCATTCAGCTTCCTGCTCTATGTTTTTTTGGTACTGATATTTCTCATCAGAATAACTATTAGCTGGTTTCAGAAATATTCTTGATAACAAAGTCCTGGTATCATTATTTTAAATAGGTACTTACCTTTGAGTTACACTTGTACAATGGATGACTGATGGAATCAACATAGTGATGCCTCATACAGCGACCTGGGTCTGAGTCAATCATGAACGAACTGTCCGTTTTACTGTCCGTGTCTCCCATTATTGCAAGAAGGGAGAGCATGGAAATAGAAGCTGCTAGTACATGATTTCCCATTGCTGAAGAACTTCTCAGTAATAACAGCAGAGGGAGGTAGAGTATTAAAAAAACTCTAAATACTGGGACTCAGTTCCTTTCAAGAAAGATGAAAAACCTGGTTTAAGTCTCTTGGCTGTCATTGTTCTTTTTAAGCTGGCGTTTTGTTGAGGTTGTAATCCATCAAAGAATCTTCTACATGGCTGGAACAAAAACAACATAAATTACAGTCCTGACCCCCCCAAAAAGCCTGCAAGATAAAAACAGACATAAATAAGGCTCAGGGGATTTCTGTTAACCAAAATATTTGTCACTGAGCGAACCTCATTTTCACTGTAGGTACAGTATACGAGATTATGAAGGAGAAGGTCAAGGTCTTGTTACTTTAAGCACTGCTCTAGCATTTTAATAATGATGATATTAACTTCCATGATCACAAGTGCCATAATGCCAGCGCTTTTTACTTTATAATGTCTCCAGTGGGTTCACTTTAGTACTGATGATTTGTAACACAATTTAGAATTTCTGCAGATGAAAGAGCCTGCCTTCACTTAAAATGCTAAAGGGCATATTTCAAGGAACTAAAATAAACTATCTTCTGCATTAAAAGATGGAAATTCTGGCTCAGGTAGCGTGTGAAAATGTATTTGGAGGTCTCATCCCAGTCTCTAGTGATCATACATCCACATCAACAAGCCATCACACAATTTGGCATAACTGTCAGTCTTTATTCAAGAGAGGCCTGGGACTGGAATGGAAGGGAATTGCGGGTCAAAGCTGAGGTACATTAGCAGTGTGCCCTAAAGGTATGTCTACACTGCAATTAAAACCTCCTGACTGGCCCATGCCAGCTGACTCTGGCTCACAGGGCTCAGGCTAAGGGCTGTTTAATTGTGGTGTAGATGTTCAGGCTCAGGGTGGATCCCAGGTCCTGGGACCTTCCCCTGCTGAGGGCTCTAGGAGGGGAGGGTCCCAGAGCCCATGCTCCAGCCTGAGCCCAAGCATTAACACCACAATTAAACAGCCCCTTAGCCCAAGCCAGCTGGCGTGGGCCAGACATAGGTTTTTAATTGCAGTGTAGACATACCCAATAGAGAAGGTTGCAGAGCCCCTACCTACATATCTGGCTCTGGTTGGTGGTCTTAGACCTTCACTTTCATGAGCACCAAATTCACCCACAGAAAGGTTTAAAATTTTTACTTGCTTGCTCATCAGGTTGCACTTCCTGATTTTCACTCTCCTCATCATTAATTAAGGAACAAGATCTGAAAAATACATTAAACTGCATAACCTCCAAGTACATCCCAGCGATGCTCTGGAAATACATATCTGCAGATGAAGTCACAGAGACAGCCATGTGGTCCTCTGGATTTCTGGTCCATATTGGAAAATGAGAGAAATCCCCTGGACAACAGAACACAGAACCCCCATCAAAACTGTTTGGAGCTTCGTTCTTACAAGGTAAGAATGACACTTTCCTAAATTTCTCCATCACAATCTCTTGAAAGATCCGTTACGGAGCCAATAGTCTTGAGCTGGCCATTTAATTTTATATTGACTACAGATATAACCTGATGGAACTGTAAATTATTGGACTAAACCAGGGGCGGGCAAACTTTTTGGCCTGTGGGCTGCATCGGGTTTCGTAAATTGTACCGAGGGCCAGTTAGGGAGGGGTCATGTCCTGCCCGCCCCCATCTGCCCCATTGAACCCTCCTATTCCCTGATGCGCCCACCTCCCCCTGGGATCCCTGTCCCATCCACACAGCACCGTTCCCTGACCGCTGACCACCCCTGGACTCCCCCCCGCACCATCCAACACCTCCTCTCATTCCTGACTGCCCCCCCCCGGACCTCTGCCCCCATTCAACTCCTGTTCCTCCCATGACCACCCTGACCCCATCTACCACCCCAAACTCCCCTGCCCTCTATCCAACCCCCCACTCTATGCCCCCTTACTGCGCTGCCTGGAGCACCGGTGGCTGGCGGCGCTACAGCCGCACCATCCAGCTGGAGCCGGGCCACGCTGCCACCATGCAACACAGAGACCGGGTCAGGCCGGGATCTGCAGCTGCGCTGCCCCAGGAGCTCACAGCCCTGCTGCCCAGAGCATTGCGCTGGCAGCAGAGCAAGCGAGCTGAGGCTGCGGAGTAGGGGAGGCAGCAGGAGAGGGGCCAAGGACAAGCCTCCCAGGCCAGGAGCTCAGGGGCCGGGCAGGATGGTCCCGGAGGCCGGATGTGACCCATGGGCTGTAGTTTGCCCACCTCTGGACTAAACATAATTTAGATAGCAAGGGAAGCCTGTAATTAGCATTAAAATAGATGGACTTTCTGAGCAGATATAGTTGACATGATAAAAAAAATATTTCTCACAGAGCTTGTTGCCCATTTGATAATATAACATGTGTTTTTATTGCATAGCCGTGGTAAGCTGTTCCAGAGTTTATACAAATTTGGAGCCAATGTTCTTCAGGCTAAACCTGGACACATGAAGTCTCTACCTACAAAGAAGCGTAATTCTAAAATATGAAAAATATTAGTCAGGCTATTCTTGTATTAGATGTCAGGAAAAAATGCTTTTTTGTTTTCACGGCAATGTTCACTTGTTGATAAAGAAAAGGAAGAATAACTTTAATGTAAACTTGTATATGTTACAGACACCAACTCCTTCCCTTGCCTTGAGATATTTCCCAAGCAAATGTTTTTCAGCTGAAGAGAACTGACATTGAAAAAGAGATATTGTACAAGCAAAGTAAAAGCTTGAAAACCCTAAAGTCTTAAGGAATTCAGATTTGTTTGTGAACTGTCCTACTGATGTCAATGAAACATTCGCTGAGAATTTAGCAATATATGACAGAAATCCAAGACATTGAGCTGATCCCTGCATAGAACAGGAAGGTGCCATTGTGTCTAATTATTTCTCACAAAGAATAGGGCACCCAGTCTTTTACTCTTCCTCTTAGCTCCCTCTGCTTACCTAACATAACCAAGCTGGCCAAAATATTGTTCTTGGAAAGGTCTCTCTCTCCAACATAATTAACTAGTACTACTAACCCAGAAATTACCTCTCCAGCCAAATACATTCACCTCTAACCCCACACCCTCATTTGCACCCCCAGTAAATATATGGCTAGAGGGCCTCAATTTCCACTATATGTGTCCTAACAGATTTCCCACCTACTAGCTGCCTTCCCAGTCTTCACGTTGCTTTGCATGTGGAGTGGCATGACTGTTGAAGTTAATAGATATGGCTAAGACACAAAGTCCTGACTTGATGTGTGAAGGCCTATCTCCCTCTTTTTTAAGAGATACCTGGAGGACACAAAGACTAACTAGGAAAATGCAACTCATGTTAGCCAGTGTCATGGAAAGTAATAGATTGGAATAAAGGGGGAAACACAGGAAAGGAGAAAAATCTGTTAATAAGAGGATATTTTAGAATCTCTCTCCACATTGTCCACACTGACATCAATTACTCAGAACTGAAGTTTCCTGTAATCATCACTATACACTGATCTAGGCCTTCCTGTGTCCAAATTTAGCAGCCTGCATGGAACTGTTCCCTTCCCCACCTTTTTGGGACCTGTGCATACCTTTCTGTCCTGGGACAGAATAGGCAGGGAACAGGAAGAAGAGGTCTACACATCCCTTGTACCAACATAGCATAGTATCCATACAAAACATTAATATAGCTCTCAGTTTGTATTAATATAGCTCTAATAAGGTGATAAGAGGGGAGCAACTATCTTAAGGAAATCCTGGAGACATAGCTCCACTGGAACAAGAGGGGAGAATTAAAAAAAAAAAAATAGCCAGAAGAGAGATCTTAGATAGAAACATAGCCTATATTTTTGGAAAATTGTGTTCTACTGAATATATACATGGTAGAAAGCTAAATTTGTAACGACAGGTACCATGATTGTATGTAGAATCATGATAATTGCATGTGCAAATAAGTTCTTATACATCTATGTAATTATATAACACATTTTTCTAACACTAAAAAAATGGAATTTGTGTCCCATGGGACATTTCACTGTTTGGAAATGAGTTTCTCTTCCAAATCAGAATGATAAAATCAAAATAAAAAAAAATTCAGAAGATGAAAAATTCTGAGCAGTTGCAGTTTGGAAACATGGAGACAAAATGGTTCAACATATGGAAATGACATTTTTCATTTCAAATCCACAGGTTTTTTCCTTTTGAAATGTCAACTCAAAACAGAATTCTATGCGTTACTTCTCCTGATAAAAAAAAATCAGGGTTGTTGTTGGGTTGTTTTGTTTTGTTTTTTGTCAAAAATCAACATTCTCACTTGGAAAATTTCTTTTTCACTGAAACCATAGTTTTCAATAGAATTTTTTTTTCACACAAAAAATTTCAACCAGCTCGAAGTTACTCCCAGGGCCCCGCTGACCCCTACAACAGCCCAGGATCAAAAGGGTGAAAAAGTGGGCAGGTGAAAGGGTAGCTTAACCACCCTGAGCTATAAGTTTTGTGCTGTGTCTTTTAGAGGCACAGCACAAAATTTCACCTTATATGAAATAACATCATAGTCAGATAGGAATATGTGATGAGGTTACATTTTAATTTGGATGTATGTAGAAGTACATATTTTAAAAAACAAACTAAAGCCGTGAACTCTTACCTGAAAAATATCTGATTAAAACTAGTTTCCAATGGAGCAGTCAAAAGCACTTCTCAATAAAGGCTAGTTCCCTGCCAAATTTAAATTCCCTGCTTGTAGTATTACAGGAATATGGTAGTATTCCTTTTAAGAGTTTGTGAGCCTTCTAGTGGCACCCAGTGTGTTCCAAGTTGTAGAAGCTGGCAGAACACAGCCAGAGCAGCAGTTTGTATACATATTGAGGCCTTGCATTTTGGGTATATTTAGGAAACACAATTATTTTGATCCCATCATCCCATCATGTGGTTCTTTCATTTTGAGTTTGTTGTGTACACAGCAAAAGACAAGACACTACTCAGAGTTGTGTCAATACTACACAGAAACAAAAAGTGTCATAACATTTTTGTTATTATATAAAGAATATATTTTCACTGTTCTTATACTCAGAAACGCTGCTGTGATTTTTGGTCAAATTTTTTTTTAAACGACTTTCGAGCAACTTTATTAACCCTGGAAAAGTTTACAGCAAAAAGATTACAATTTCGGAAAGTTATAAACTCCCCAAATCTGGGTGAATATGGAACTATTTAGGCTGTCTACATTATATAATTATATAGTTTATATAGCTATAATTATTTCAGAGAGAGAAAGGCCAGTTAAATAGGAATTATCAAGTTGCATCATAATTCATTCTTTTAGGATGAAATTCTCAGTTCCCATGCAAAGAGCAGTTAAATGGGCTTGAGATTGGAGGGAGAGTGAAATTATACAGAAGTTGGGAGGATAGACTCCCCTGCCATCCAGAAGCAGGGCATGGGATAACCATACCCCTTTCCACAGTTGTTGTTACAATCAATTAGCCCCCAGTTGTGGCATGGCCCACTAAGCCTTCATAAACTGGATTTGCGGCTAGTGGATCTATGCGCTGATAGACTTAGAGATGCCCCTGCACAACTCTGCACTCCAACCTGCCCGGTATGCTCCCACAGTCAGCTACTGGGGACGCAGCTTTGTGACGGGCTGCAGAGTCCCCAAGTGCAGCATCTCTATAGCCTTACTCCCACCACTGTACTGCGGCACTTGACCCTTCCATCACCACAAGGGCGCAGCAGCAGCAGAACTTCCCCCTTACTAGGTTTATTATTTCAGTAGTTATCCACTTAAGGTGAGAGTCATTGCATATGTCTGCTTGCATGGATATGCATTTATATTTTAAAATATTGTGCCCAGTCCTGCTCTCAGAGAGTTTATTTTAGTTCTATAAATAGATGATGTGGTCTTTCCATTTATTTATTTTTGCATTTCAAATTGTTATGCCTTGCCAGTCTCTATATGGTCAGGGATGTGATCCTAGCAGTGCATTCAAAACCCCTGTCCTGTGTTGTAGTCAAATTTTAAAATGCCCAATGAGGTCAGCTTAAATCAGCTATGCTACACTCAGCTTGAAACAGGTGAATATATAGAACTGACGCAGTATAAAAAATATTTCCATTCACAACTGAAATAGGTTTTTTTCCTCCTTCCTGAAATGGTACAAATACTAAATTAAACATTTGGGACCAGATTCTTGTGGGTGTAAACCAGCATCTCTTCATTGATGTCACGAAGCCTATACTCATTTACATCAACTGAGAAACTGGCCCCCACACTGACACATGGTAATCCAAGTTAAATTTAGGTTGAAATCCCGGCCTCATTGATGTCAATGGGAGGTTTGCCATTTATTGCATGGAGCAAGGATTTTACCTATTGTATACAACATTTCAATCAGCGATACTCAGACCTCAGTGGTTCAGGAGCCAAATTAGTGATCAACATTACCCAAAAGAACCACAGTAATATGAATTCATAGTTTCATTTACTATATATATAGATATATGTAATTCTCGCAGCAAAATAATTGACCAAGTATCTATCAACTACAATTGGTTAATAACATAGTAAAACCATCCTGATTGGTTAATAATTAAATCACATTGCTTTAATATCATGTGCTGCAAAGAGCTACAGGAGACACATTAAAGATCCATTTTCAGCCTGTAAGACTCAGTCTGAGTATCACTACTTTAAATAATGCACATAGACTGCCCAAATGTGAAGGTCATATCTGCTGATTTCTGCCCACTCTGCTCTCTGTGACTACCCCTGCTCCAGTTTTAGTAAACAGATTTCATTTTCCTCTGTAGTCTGCTTTTCAACATTCCTACTATGGTATTGTTTTTAATATATTGAAGTTGGTGGACCTGATTCTCATTTGCATTAAGGCCACTTGACAACTGACAATGCCCTAGTCATGTAAAGGGGCCGTATGTTGGGTGTAAATCATTTACTTCCATTTTAACACCTTGTAGTAT
This sequence comes from Gopherus flavomarginatus, assembly GCF_025201925.1. Classification (NCBI taxonomy): domain Eukaryota; kingdom Metazoa; phylum Chordata; order Testudines; family Testudinidae; genus Gopherus; species Gopherus flavomarginatus. The sequence continues at coordinate 212,638,164 of NC_066617.1, read as the reverse complement.
GAAATTGCCTTAGAATCAGATCCAGCATGCTAAGTATCACCTACTGTAGGAAAAGAGGCTACTCATTTTTAAATACTTTTTAAAGCCCCTTGCTTTGGAGTGATGAAAATGTTAGACACATTAAAATCTTTTGAACACTGTGATTTTTGAAAGTCCATCTTAGTATCTTTAGGAATCTAGTGAGGGACACCGAGAGCCTCAGTCTCCAGCCTCTTATACCAGTCTGAGTTCAGTGCCTCCAGCAGCAAACCAGTGTAATGGAATAGTGAAAAAGGCACAGAGGCTCAATAAGGAAAAGACCACTAACTGAAAAGCCAGAGCAGAGAAAAAAAGAGCTTGAAAGAACAAATAAAGACAGGAGAAAGGTAAATGGGCTAAAAGAGTACTTAAATCTCTGGATCTTCTAGCAAAGAAAATGCATCTTTTAGCAGTACTGAGACAGTACCATAATTTTCATCCTACCAAACAGCAAATGAAGAATGCTAGGCTTTAAAAATGGGATGATGGACTCTAATGCTGAAGATTCAGAAACTTTCAATTATTGTCATAACATTCAAAGAAACCTCACAAATTTCATTTTCTGATTCAAGGCTTATATGCTTGTCTAATATTGCAGTACAAAATACCAGTGAACTAGAAACATTAGTGGCATGTCATATTACACTGAGAGGAGTGAGGGAAAAGTGAACAGTATTTGCAGCAAATATAGCACAAGATCTCCGTGCTGCAAATACACATACAAGTAACTGTATGAACGGGAGCTGTGCCATTGAGTTTAACAATACTACTGACCAAAGACAAAGCATAAGTGTTAACAGGATTGGGGCCTAGTGCATGAAGTGGGCCAAACTAAGGGGAATAGCTCTGGAACCAGGTGAATAGCATTCTTTTTAAGTCTGCAGGAGTATTGCCCATCCTTTAGTTGCTGTGGGAAACAGATACAGTCCTTCATGACTGCATCTTGAAATGGCGACCAGACGTGGGTACTATGGGCTGCCTGGCACACTGCCAGTGGACAGATCCAGACAGAAATGTAGGAAGGTTTTTAATATACTCCCAAAGAAAACCATCAGTGGACAAAAGAGGGGTTGTATTTTTACCCTTTCCCTTCATGCTGCCAGGAGACTTTAAATAGATTCCCCTAGTAGCTTGTGTACAATACCTCCCATCAGAGCCCAAGCACCAGTCGAGCTTTGTGGCAAAGCCTCAGGCAAGTACTGATTTTGATAGAGATGCACTAAACTTGTATTCTTGCATTATTCTAATTTTGAATGAATTTGGGGCAGTTTTGTAAAGGGTAATCCAGCTCCTGCAATGAGGAAAAGAAAAGGGAAGAATACATTTTCACACCTTGTACAGAGCAAATGAACAGCATCATTTATGAGTGAAGCTCAGTGCATAAGATTGATTTTTTTTTAATAGGGAATTGTAGCTCTGCACTGAATACACTTCTTCACAATAACTCAGACAAGTGTCTGTCCTCCTAGTGAAAATACTCACATCCAAACTTTGACTTTGGCTTTAGTTTCTATCGTTGACTCTACTTTAGTCTAACAGCTCAACATAATGTTTGTACAATGCCTTTCACGATGGGGTCCTGGTCCATGACCAGGGGTCCTAGGTGTGATGGTAATACAATTAATAAATAGTAATAATAATGTCATGAATAAATACTATTGACCGAGTTAAAAGTTGCCTTGAGACCTAGCACTGCTTGAAGGCATTAGAATATATGTACGGTATATTTTGGAGCATTACAAAGAGGTGGGAATTTCTGATTCTATGGTATTTATTAGGCTAGATGCCTGTTAAGTAAGATCTGATTTTATTTATTTGTTTTTAGGTTGTGAGAGAGCTTCAGTTATTAGCAGCCATCGGAAACTCCTTTTCTTCTGTCCTCTCCCTAACACGTTAGGGACCAAATCCTGTACTCTTTTATACTCTCAGTCCTTGTTCTGGAAAAATTCCCATTGATGTCCAGAAGAATTTGACCAAGTGAATAAAAAACTGATTACGAACTGCAGGATTTGGTTCATGATAGCAATACATGCATTGTAATAAGAGGAACAGTCCAGTTCCCACTCAATTTGAGCCCCACTGCTATGACAGTGATGCAAGTATCACTGTCCTGGTATGTTTAACCTTTGCCAAGCCATAGCAGGAGCATTAACTCCAATCCTTAATCTCATATGTCTTAAAGGGCAGCATAACCCACATCGCCTCTACAGTGCCACTCGAAAGTGGTTTACAGCTCAGTTATAATATGCATGCAAATCTTAGCAGCAGAAACTTTAACAATGATTGATGTAAAGAAAAGTTACTAGAATAATATTGATCTTGTGGAATTTCTCATAGCTGTGTTTCCTTTATATTAGCTGGTCTAAGTACTCTGCAAACAAATGGTGTGATACAAGAAGAAAAACTTTGTTGCCTACAATATAAGAGGACTCTAGTCAGATATACCACACAGTATAAATCCAGTAAATAGGATGAGAGCTGATGGTGTTTAGAAGTGGTAGTGCCAGTGCTACCCGAATTCTATTTGAATTAGATTATGTGAAAAAAGAAGGAATATATAGACTACCAGCTGCTCAAAGGCTTACTACAACCTTGCTTTTATTGTTCTGCTAAGTTAGAGATGGGGCATCAGAGGGATTCCAAACATACCATTACTGAGAAATTTTAATATGTTCCACGCTGACACATATAAAAAGGAAATAACAGCTGATCATAGTCAGAGCAGACGACAGCACCTCTCAACATGCGTGTACAGAATTGTGGGAAATTAGGACGATCTGGTCATCTGCAGAAAGACATGTGAATGAGCTAATCTGATTGCATCCAAACTTTTATCCAGGAATTAACATGAGTTACAGTGCAATAAGCATTCAGTGGAAAAGCCAGACAACAGTAAACAACATAACAAAGGATAGAAAGCAGTTGAATTGGGCACTACTATTAACTCTCTAGTGAGCCAAGAACATGAGGACATTCCATGAAATTGAAAGGCAGCAAATTTAAAACTGATGAAAAGGAAATACACTTACAACACACAAACAACATACAATCAGCCTGTGGAACTCAAGTCCCCATGGTATCATTGAGGTCAAGAACTAAGATGGGTTCAAGAAAGTATTGGACATTTATACAGCTAATGTGAGCATCCAGCATTACAATAATAAAAATTTTTAAAGACTTTTGGAAGGATTACAAACCCTCATGCTTAGGGCATAAACCAGCCAACTTCCTGATGGAGTTAGGAAGAAACCCCCTGTGGGCAGGTTATTACATAGCTGCCCACTATGGAGTTTTTGATACCTTCCTTTGAAGTAGATGGCTCCAGCCACTGTCAGAGACAGAATATCCAATAAACTGGGCCAGTGGTCCAATCCAGAATGATCATTCCTCTGATATTAAAACCAAGAGTGCCAATTATCTCCTGAAAATGGCCAAAGTGCAAGGTATTAGAGGCACAGGGACTTTCAATTCAATTCAATTTGAAAAATATGTTTTCTTTTTAAATCTACTATAATTTTTGTAAAAATAAATGGCCTGATGACTTAACAACAGCACCACACTGCAAGCTTATGTCAGGGACATCCAGGTTGAGGAACAACCTCGAGTTTCTCACTTCCTCATTCTTTTCAGAGCAGATAAGTCAGAGAGGTGATTTGGTCAGATCTCAGGAGATACAATGAATGGAGTTGACTACACGAGCACTTCTTGTTGAATGAGTCATGGAGCGTACCTCACATCCCTCCCACCTGAAGGAACGGTGTTGCAATCTCACCAATCAAAGTAGAAGGCAAGGATAAACTGGCAATTTCATTGACTCCTATGGCACATCTGAACCTATTTGGGTTAGACCGATTGCTACTGTGCAGCTTAACCATGCTTAGATGGCTGAATGGAAAATTACTGCTATAAACAGCAAACGGTACTGGAAATAGTGAATGGTGATATTGCTATGCTATCCAAGCAAGGGTAATTTACATACATGCATCTGTTTAAAAATGAGTGGTGTGTGAAAAAACTGAATTCTAAGAAACCGCACTGGTAGGCGATGATCTGAATAATGATCTCATAAAAGAGTGGCACAGTAGCTGGCTGACATCCATAGTTAATTGGCTTCATAATAATAAAATTCCATTTTCATTATGTAAACTTGTAGCAACAAAATCTATTTAATCCCCTTTATGTTTTATCTGAAAGATACTCAATGAGATATTTATCCTGGAAGTAAGATTTCATTATTCCAGCAAGAGAATGTCAATGTATATGTCATATGGGCCAGATTGTGAATCTCAGATTCAAGCTGGTAAGCAGTTACTCACAAAAGTAGTTTCATTGAAATCCATGGAGCTATTCATGTCCATAGCTGCTCATTAGCATGAGTCAGGGTCTCACAATCTGAGCAGAAGCGAGTATTACTAGCAATGAAAAAAGCAGATCCCACGAAAACAAGTTGTTCTTATAAATAAGGACAAATAACAGAACAGTATCTGTTATACCGACATGTACTGACCCTAACAGGCATCCTGGCTGCTTCCATTAGGAAATCATTACATGATGCAGCACTGGTATCAAGTGAATTTGTACTTGGTGTTGTTTTAATTTATCACTTCAAATGTGCTCTTTAGTTCCAGTACACACTGACCCTTGCGTGCACCAATTATGACAGGTTGCATTGAAAGTTACTACAAATTGCTAATAATCTTTGGCAGCCATATGACACTCTTCATCTTTAAAAAGAAGTACAGATATTAATAAATTCACCTTCTCAGGTAGGTACAGTAGGGATGTACTATTATGCCTTTTCTTACAGACCAGGAAATTAGGATGACCAGACAGCAAATGTGAAAAATCGGGATGGGGATTGGGGGTAATAGGACCCAATATATGAAAAAGCTCCAAATATCAGGACTGTCCCTATAAAATCGGGACATCTGGTCACCCTATAGAAAATTGAGGCAGAGAGTTTAAATCAGCTTCAGAACTGAGATTAGAATTCTGGCCCCATGTCCCATGTCCTAACTGCCAGACCACGTCTCTCTCCCTCCAAAATGAATATTCACCTCCATGTAAAACACTTTTCTCACCCAAGCTTTCTTTCCAGGGCTGCTTCGTCAATTCCAGGTAATTTCATTCATATCATTAAAGTGAAAATGGGATGCCATTGTGTTTTTTGTGGTTATTGCTATTTAATCCGCTGATTCCAACCTTCCCAAGATTCTTGCACTGACCTGAATCTCAGCAGCTACATGGGACTTTTTTCTTTAATCAAGTTCTGATTGGACTTTATCCATTACAGTGGGCATCAGTTATACAGTACTGTGATATATTATTCAGTTCACAGCCGCAAAACCATGATTTCAGGGTACTGAAAGAGCCTTTATATCTCCTGGCAGGCGTTTTGAGGTCTCATAAATTGTCACCGAAAGCAGTGCCCTGCTGAGCATCCTCCAGTTCGAGCTGCCGAACGCACATCCACATTGCATTATTTGTTGTGCTGAAGGGGTAAACTGACTACTAAATATACCCCTCAGTGCTACAGCCAAGACAAACACTGTGGATTTCCTTGTCGATTTTAGCCAATCAAAAATGACATACATTAAATCCATCCTAATCCATAACCAGTGCTATGCAATCCATGGCAAAGCTGCCCAGAAGTTTGGTTAAATAATAATGTGCAAATTAAAAGTGCTCCTGCAAAGCATGACACACAAAGCTAGAAATAAATATTGCCGATTGTTTCAAATTATTCTAAGCACTCCAGCAGATAACTGGCAAGAGAGCAGCATATATAAGTAATAATAAAAGTAAACAGTTCAATTTTAAACTAGCAGGCTTGGAGCTCTATTGTAATGGGACAAAGACAGTCCTGGAGATACTATAGTTCTTTCTATTAATTCAGGACAGAATCAAGTGCCTCCATGCCTCCCAAATTTAAACAAATGAGAATCAATGCAAAGTTACAAAAAGAAATTTATTTGATCGTTTTATCCAGAACCACAGTACACTGCCTGTTTTTCTTCCCGGAGATTTCACATAGACATCCTCAGACAGACGTGTAATTAAGGAAATAATAATAAGATGATGTAGGTAGGAGAACTGAAGTCATTTTTAAATGAATACACTTTATTTTAAACATGCTATCTGGTGAACATGTATTTGTCAAATAAATAAATTAAATGCTTAGTTTAAGTACATGTAATACCCAAAATATGAGTAAGCATTTATTTGTGTGCATACCTTTGGAAAATGTGCCGCTCCTTCCTTCCCTCACACTCTTCTGAGAGCGAAAGAGAGGTCCTGTTACTTCCAAATGCTTTTGTTCTTCTGTCCCTCTGTCACATGGCTTGCCTTTTATATTTGCAACACACAAAAGTTAGGGCTGTTGTTTGAGAGAAAGAGAGAGGGAGAGAGAGAGAGGGAGAGAGAATGTCAAATGGAAAAGTGCCATTGCAGTCATATATCAATCAGGCGAGCGGCAGCAGCAGCTCACTGGCAAATGGGAATTCCACAGAAATGTGAAGCTCTTGTTATCTGAGAAATCACTAAACACCACCAGCCAAGCTCGCCTATTCAGGGACTTCTTATTGGAGAGCCAGGAAAGAGAAGTAAATGCACTTCTTTTCATTTAAATTCATGAGCTATCTTGTTGTGGCATAAAAGGGAATGAGGTAAATGTCCTGAATTTGCTTCACTCCGAAATAAATGTACAGTATCTGAGACAATACAGTGAGCATGAGGTGTAAGATAATTAGAGCTGAGCAAATAATTTGCAATAAATAATTTGACCACTTAAGCCTCTGTTTATGTTTGAAAAATACCGACAAAACAACTGAATTTTCTTCGATTTATTCATTATCCTTTTTTTTAAAAATAACAAAACTCTACAAACTGACTCCAGATATTCTGAATTCAAGCTGTGTGTTCTTACTGCAATTGGCCAGATAAGTCACATGCTGTTTTTTCGGTTCTCTGATTGAATGAGTGGGTAAATATTTCCAGCATAAATATGTGTGTGTACCAATCTAAAGTTCAGTGTCTGCAAATAATCTTCCCCACAATTCTGAAATTACAAACATTTTCATTTTTTTTATTTTCCATTATTCACCCTCTTCTGAAGAGTATAACCTTTGGTAAATGATGATTCTTCAATCCATTTTGTTTAGGCTTTCTGTCTGAGACATGCAAACATAATTGTTCAGTCTCTCAGGGAATGAAGACAGATCCAAACTACTGAAAAAATGACAAACAACAAATGCATCATAAATTAGTCTAGTTACACTCATTTCAGTAGTTGTGAAATCATTGTCTTGCCTTCCCCTAAGTTACAATATATGTTTCATTCCATTGCCACAGAATGTTAGGTTCCCCATTATTAGTACAACAATGCACAAGTAACAACAAAGCTATCTTGCTAAATAAAAATAAATTGATAATCTTGGCTGTGATTCCAGAGCATACCTAGCCATTCACAAGATGTACCTGATCAGAATCAATGACGATAAGATAGATGGAGTCCTGAGCTGATAGTGTTCAAATATTAAAGAAAAGTTGGGATTTGATGGATGTTGTTATTAGCTAAAAGTCTTATGTCGTAGAAGATCAAAGAACAGATGGAAGTTCTGGGATGCATTAACAGGTGTGTTGTAAACAAGACACGAGAAGTCATTCTTCCGCTTTACTCTGCGCTGGTTAGGCCTCAACTGGAGTATTGTGTCCAGTTCTGGGCACCGCATTTCAAGAAAGATGTGGAGAAATTGGAGAGAGTCCAGAGAAGAGCAACAAGAATGATTAAAGGTCTTGAGAACATGACCTATGAAGGAAGGCTGAAGGAATTGGGTTTGTTTAGTTTGGAAAAGAGAAGACTGAGAGGGGACATGATAGCAGTTTTCAGGTATCTAAAAGGGTGTCATCAGGAGGAGGGAGAAAACTTGTTCACCTTAGCCTCCAATGATAGAACAAGAAGCAATGGGCTTAAACTGCAGCAAGGGAGATTTAGGTTGGACATTAGGAAAAAGTTCCTAACTGTCAGGGTAGTTAAACACTGGAATAGATTGCCTAGGGAAGTTGTGGAATCTCCATCTCTGGAGATATTTAAGAGTAGGTTAGATAAATGTCTATCAGGGATGGTCTAGACAGTATTTGGTCCTGCCATGATGGCAGGGGACTGGACTCGATGACCTCTCGAGGTCCCTTCCAGTCCTAGAGTCTATGAGTCTATGCCTTAAAAAGAGAATAATCTAAAAGGGGGACGGTTCATATATGAGTAAGCATCATGGCAACAATAAACAGTATTTGGCTTAATTTTCCTTGGAGTCAGATTTGGCTAGAGGTTAAACAACAAACCACTTTAGTTTTATATCCTCAGAATTTGAATTTCAGCCAGCTTTTTATTTCTTATTTGTTCCTTTCTCTACATCAGCCCATTGTTTCTCTCGGATGCCTTCTTGACATTTAACATGTGTGAACAAACTCTGTGACTCCCTCCCAGCAGTCACTAATATAGTCGCATTGATCACCTCAGTATGGGAAGATGGAAAACATACTCTAAATTCTCTGTCTAGAGCACCTGTCATTTTATTTGAGTGCTGGTACTACAGTGATGCTCAGGTACCTCAATTAACTTGACTAGAATAGACTACGTTGTTTTCTAAACCTGCCATTTTTATGTAATATAGTTCTAATAAACTTGTAAAACTAAATGTACCCAAAGATTTTTCTTGTTGTTGTTGTTAGATCTACAATACAAATACAGGTCTCTTCAGTTTTCCAATGGAAAGAGAGTGGTACAAGTTTTCATGCTATGGTTCCTTGCACAAAGGAATTGCAATATGGAAGATGAGAAACTATTTAAATATTGTAAGAATGAAATCTTTCATGAGACATCAGATGTTATGTCCACAATCATTACTAAAAATAACTTTTCCTAGATTCTTTATTGTTGCTGTCTTGGTATGGAACCTTCATGTATTCTATAGCAGAGCCTATCTATATTGACTGATAGTTGTCTATTAAGTGCCATGCACACTTATGGTATTAAGTAAATAATAATAGGAGTGTCAGTATTGCTGAAAATTAATGATGGTTTGTTTCCTAGTACAGCTATGAATTCCTAGTAATGCAAAATTCAAAACTTAAAATATTGGGACAAATAGTTAAAAGAAACCTCTAAATTTTCACCTCCAATTTAGTATCCATTTCTGGGCGCAAATGATACATATTGACGTCTACTTACCTACCTGACCTTGAAAATCATGTAGTTAGGACTCAGTATATAATAATTTGCAATCTCAGAATTGCACTTCTACATGATTGCAGGGACAAAATTAGTAGCACACAATTAGAATCCCCTTTAAAAATATGGTCCATATTTGTTTACAACTTCTAGCTCTTCATGACATCAATCATTGGGGCTAGTCCTACCACATAAAAAGGGAAATGAGGAGGAAACAAATTAAAAAGGAAGTCTCAAGGACTTGGGGACATATTTCTAAGGGTATTTAGGCACCTAAAGATGCAGATGGATGGCTAGTAAGATTTTCAAAAGCACCTAAGGAGGTTAAATGCCTAATACCCATTGAAATCAGTCTGAAAAAATTGGCAGTTTAAGTTCTGATCCTGCAATAAATATTCTGGTGGTGGATCCTGCATCTGCAAGGAGTCCCACTGACTGAAAGGATTCTGTCCACACGGAGTTTCTTGCAGGATCAGGGCCTTATTTTCTGTTCCAGTACATTCTTCTGTGGCATATTCTTGTACTTGTAATAAACAACTCATATTAACCTACAGAAAGTCACTATTTCAGAATTTCTTATGGTACACTAGGGGTGAAATCCAGGTACCCACTGATATCAACAGGGCCAGGATTTCACCTTCTGTGTCACAGATTTATTTTGGCACTCATTCAGACTTCTACAGACAAATCAATTTGTTTTTAAAGTCAAGTAGTCTCCTACATTGCCATAAAAAACCCTTTTCTCTGGCAATTTTCCATTCTCAACTGTAACATCTCTTTTTAGTTATGGAATATTTTCTCAGAACTAATACCAGGTGTGCTCAGATGGCAACCATTCATCTTGAAAGACATTGATGTAAGCACCAAAGCAGTTCAGTTACTCTGTTATGCTGCCGCATCACGAGTGGCTAAAAAGTTCAGTTCTCGAGCAACTGTCCTCGCCACAAATGGTGCAGGCATAAGGCACAGGGCCAGAGGATGAAACCTGCATGCTACTAGCTTGAGGCCTACTGTACTCTCCTCTCTTTGCTTTCCTCTCTTAGGATCTTTGACTTTCTGGCACAGTGCAGCCCTTCAGCTAGCAAAGCTGCATCTGCTCCGCTTGAGGTGTTGGTGTTGAAAGTTTTCAAGTTCCTCTTGAAAATGTCCCTGAAGCTGAGTCTAGGTCAATCCAGTGGCCTTGGAACATCTGCAAGTTCTCCATACAGGAGATCCTTTCGAATGCGTCCAATGTCCATCCAGTGAGAAAGCCAACATAAACATCTGTGTTTAAGAATAGTGACTAGACTTGTCAATTTTACTTTCTCATGGACTTCGGAGTCAGGAACTTTTATTTCCCATTTGATATTTAGAATACAGCCAAGATAGGAAAGTGGAAGATGTTTAGCCTTCTCTCATGCCTGCTGCAGGTAGTTCAAGTCTTGCCACCATACAGCAGAATGCTCAAAATATATATCTGGTAGACCTGTATCTTGGTTTTCATGTTATCCCACGCACATACTTGGTCAGTTAGCCGAACTTTAGCTGCCTTTCTGATGTGAGAATTTCTGGTAGCTGTCTTTCTGACGTGAGAATTAAGCTAGTCATCTAGAGATAAGGGATCCGATACAGTTGATCATAGATAGCAGAACTTGTGCACAACTTCTATCATGGGGTTAGCTATTGAAATCACTGGAGCAGTCAACACACCTTGTGCCGTAATCATTGTCTTCTTTAGACTACTGGTTAAATCCAAATTCATCACAAACTAGCACAAAGCTATTGCAAAGTTGCTGAAACTCCTCTTCATTGTGTGTGATGAGCACTGCATTGTCACCAAAAAGCAACTTTGTTATCAGCAGGTGTTTGACTTTGCTTTTTTCGCTAATAAGTACAATTTTGAACAGTTTTCCTTCTGATGTGGTATGGAAATGTACACACTCACTGCTGGGTGAAGCAGCAGAGAAAAGACTATACTGAAGAATGTTGATAAACATGCCTGTTTGACATCACTGTGGATTTCAAAGCTGTCAGACTGATCACCATCATATTAGACCAGGGGTAGGCAACCTATGGCACACGTGCTGAAGGTGGCATGTGAGCTGATTTTCAGAGGCACTCACACTGCCCGGGTCCTGGCCACCAGTCCGGGGGGCTCTGCATTTTAATTTAATTTTAAATGAAGCTTCTTAAACATTTTAAAAACCTTATTTACTTTACATACAACAATAGTTATATATTATAGACTTCTAGAAAGAGACCTTCTAAAAACTTTAAAATGTTTGACTGGCACACGAAACCTTAAATTAGAGTGAATAAATGAAGTTTTGGCACATCATTTCTGAAAGACTGCCGACCCCTGTATCAGACTGTAGCCTTCACGCCATTATGGAAGGATCAAAATCAGACTGTGGAGGATGGAGGTGCAAACAATTATCTCTAGCAATTGATGAATAGTCTACACCCAAAGGTTTTAGAGCCCAGAGACTGGGAGGATTCAGATAACTAGTTATCGGTTGAGGAGCCTTTCACCTCTAAATCACTAATTCAGATCCATCCTAGACCAATACTGACTCAAAGTTTTTGACAAGTTGGAATATATAGTTGGTTTTTTATTTCGTTAGAGAACAGCAGATTTCCACAGCAGACCTCCACTGGTATTAATTGACACACTTATTGGTTGCATTAGTGGAAAGGCCAAGAATTGGATACGTATACAGGGCCATTTTTTAAAATGCAGAAATTTATTCAGTCAAAATAAACATGTGAACTTAATTACTACATCATAATATAAGCCTGAACAATGAATTGAGTAGAAGCTGTTCTGTGTTTCATTTCGAGTGAGTGACCTTTTTTGTCAGCTTGTCCAATTTTTATGAGAAATTTTCAGTTTTCAAAGAAAAAAGAAGAACATCTTTCCTTCTGACACAGAGTACCTCTCAAACTGCAGCTATAAATCAGAGACAGGCTTTAGGAAGAGAACCAGAATAAAGACTCGCATGGCTATAAGTGTAGGCGTCTTTGAACTTCAATAAAAAAGCACTTTAAAACAAGGCCACATGGTTGCTTTAAAAAAAAGAGTTGTGACTTTAAGAAATTAGTGATTTCCATCCTTTTTGGCTTCCTAAGAGGCCAATCCTGTGAGGAGCTGTGTATGTGCTTAGAGGTGCTAAGGGCCCTCAACCCCCATGACAGTTAACATTAGGTGCTAAGCACTGTGCTGGAGCTAGCTCTAAATCCCTCTCTCTGTGAGGTGCACCACAAATCTCATAAGAAAACAACCCGTTTCAAGTGTTCAGTTAAGGATAACTAAATACATACACTTTCAGTATCCCAGAGAGTAGATGCTCAAGTAAAAGCTGCCCTAAAGCTAGCGTAGCTATTCAGTGAAGGATTCACCCAGTGCAGGGGACTCCTCTGGAGGCATGGAGCCACCATAGTAGCTCCTTCACTAGCCCCCATTCCCGACTCTGGTGTAGTGGAAATGTGCAGGGAAAATGGGGCAGAACAGGGGCATCTTTGCAGCTTGGTGATCCCAGGATACTGGAACAGTTCCTTGTGGGAGCTGTTTAATTTAAACGTAGTTTTGAGCAGCTCTGTACCCTGGACTGGACTAGTACAGATCTTGTCCAAAGATCAAAGGGATTGCAAAAAGCACATGTTATCCTCCACACCTTCTCATATTTGCCCATTGTTCCTCGGGCTCAGCTGAGAAATGTATTTAAAAATGTATGTAATACCCCCTTGTCTGAAATTAGATCAGCAGTATTTTCATAGTAAATGACATTTTTCAGAGGTTTATAACTTGATCTTAAAATTTGCACCAGACTAAAGCTTGGAATAAAGTGTTACACATCCAACACAAATAGTTTGATGAATATAAAAAAAATGTTTTTGAAGTTTAAGTGCCACATTTTGCTCTCCTTATTCAATGGGAACTCAAGCGGATAAGGTGAGTCAGTTTTGGCCTTAAGGCTGGAAACCAATTAGGACTAGATGCACATCTGGTGTAAATCAGTTTACCTCTATTGAAGAGTAATCCTCACTTGGGACTTGCCAGCTCCTGGAACTCTGGACTGAGCAGGGTCCGTACCCTACCGACTACAACAATAATGGCTACCACAGCCATCTGACAGCATTTCCCATCAGACTTGTAGTCATGAGTGGAGCAGAATGGACTAGGGATGGGTCTTGGGACAATCTTATTTAACAATTTTATTAATGACCTTGGCACAAAAAGTTGGAGTGTGATAATAAAATCTGCAGATGACACTAAGTTGGGAGGTATTGCCAATATGATGGGGGACTGGAATATCATACAAGATATCTGGATGACATTGAAAACTGAAGTAATAGAAATGGGATGAAATTTAATTGCGCAAAGGGCAAGGTCATGCATGTAGGGACTAACAACAAGAATTTTTGCTATAAGCTGGGGACATATCAGTTGGAAGCAACAAAGGAGTAAGAAAGACCTGGGTGTATTGGTCAATCACAGGATAACTATGAGCTGCTGATGTGAAGCAACTGTGAAAAAAGGCTAATGCAATCCTAGATGCATCAGGCAAGGTATTTCCAGCAGAGACAGGGAAGTGTTAGTACATTATACAAAGCACTGGTGAGACCTCAGCTGGAATACTGTGTGCAATTCTGGTCTCCCATGTTTAAGAAAGATGAATTCAAACTGGAACAGGTGCAAAGAAGGAGGATCAGAGGAATGGAGAACCTACCTTACAAGAGGAGACTTAAGATGCTTGGCTTGTTTAGCCTGACAAAACAAAGGCTGAGGGGAGATATGATTTCTCTCTATAAATACATCAGAGGGATAAATAGCAGGGAGGGAGAGGAGTTATTTAAGCTAAGCGCCAATGTTGGCACAAGAACAAATGGATATAAACTGGCCATCAACAAGTTTAGGCTTGAAATTAGATGGTTTCTAACCATCAGAGGAGTGAAGTGAAACAACCTTCATAGGGGAGTAGTGAGGGCAAAACCTTAACTGGATCCAAGACTGAGTTTGATACGTTTATCAGAGAATGGTATGATGAGACTGCCTATAATGCATGAGGCCCATCTGTGGCTGCTAGTAGCAATATCTCCAGCAGCCAGTGATGGGACTTTACACAGGGAGGGCACTCTACAGCGAATTCTTTTCCAGGTGTCTGGCTGGTGGGTCTCGCCATATTTGGGGTAGGGAAGGAATTTTCCCCCAGGTCAGAGACCCAGGTATTTTTCACCTTCCTCTGCAGCATGGGACATGGGTCACTTACTGGTTTAAATTAGTGTAAATAGTAGGTTTTTTGTAACTTGAAGTCCTTAAACATGGTTTGAGGAGTTCAGTAATCCAGCCAGAGGTTAGAGGCCTATTACATAAGTGGGTGGGTGAGGCTCTGTGGCCTGGAATGTGCAGGAGGTCAGACTAGATGATCCCTATGGTCCCTTCTGGTTTTAAAGTCTATGAGTCTATGAAACCCCCGCTGAGGCCAATGTGGAGGTTTCTGCCTGGTGTGATATGGACAAGCAGTTTGCTAGACTGGTGATGAGCCAGGGCTCCTTAGCCCCTAAGGGACAGGGAACAGCCTGACTCAGAGACAAAGCCACTAATATTAGTTTCAGCTTTGAGTTTGGAAGCTGAGGGGGAAGCAGAACAGCTCAGGGAGTCTCTGATTAACTCCCCTCCCCACAAAGGGTGACTTTGAACTAGGGTGGCCAGACAGCAAATGTGAAAAATCGGGATGGTCGTGGGGTGTAATAGGAGCCTATATAAGAAAAAGACTAAAAAATTGGGACCGTCTTTATAAAATTGAGACATCTGGTCACCCTACTTTGAACGGCAGTGGGATCTAGTGCATGGGTCAAGCAGTTCCAGCACTGTGGAGACCAGCAGCCACAGTGGCAGAAATCCAGCCTGGCACCAGCTACTGAGAGCCAGTTGAGACCTCCACAGGACTCCAGACCAGGGAGACAGGAGAGGACCCTGCCCCTCCCAGGGTGAAGACTCTGTAAAAGGACCTTTTTTTGTTTAAGTTGGCCAACATTCAAAGCGCTGCAGCACTTGTCTCCGGAGTCATCCTCAGTGTAGCACCGACCTGGGAAGGTATCAGAGAGAGAGCTTGGGGTTGGGGAGAGGTGTGAGTGTTGGGAGAAGAGGAATTGGTTGATTTGTTGATGTTTTAGTATTTATTAGTTAACCCTAAACCTTTCCCAAATCCTATTTTCCTGCTCCCACTAAAACCCCAGCTTTATTATGCTTTTATTTTGGGTGTGTCATTTCTTTGCTAGGGTTTGTGTTGATGTACTTTATTATTTCTTTGCGTTTTATGATCCTTGCCAGCAGTGGTAGCATTGCTCATGCACATTTGTGTTTCAGGCACAGTGAGGAATCACCTTGAGAGAAGGCATCAGGCCTCACAAAAGAGAACCCAGGACCCAATGCCTGTGAGGAGAGGGGAGAAGCCACTCCAAAGAGCAAGGACCAAGCAGAAGTTTTGAGCCATAGTTTGTGAGTGGGGCTACAGAAGTCAGTGGACCTTTGCCAAATACACCAGCTGAGAATTTGACCCTTTGTCTATACACGGATCCAATGAATGATGGTATTTTCAATATAAATTTGCCTAATAAATCAGAATGAAAGGAAAGAAGCAGTTATACTCTTTGGGTAAGAAAGACACAGATTTACCATGTAAGATGGGGTTTATCATGGCAGATATGAGAGGAAAGCACAGCAAGATCTAGGTTTCTTTAAAAAGTTCAGAAGCCATGGACATCCTAATAATAGATATGGAAGTTCATTCACATGTTTTGTACACCTAATTGAAAATGGAATTTTGTTTCATGGTAACATTCTGACATTTTGAAAAAAAGAATACTTTCCAAATCAGAGCAAAAAGCCAAAGCTTCAAAATTTCCTGTGAGATTAATATTCTGCAAAGTTTCTCTTCAGGACCATGAAAAATGTGTTGTTTCAATAATGTTGAAACATTATAATATAAAACATTAATAGGATATTTTAATATAATATAAAAGTCAAAATTTAATTAATTAAAATGACAAAAAGCTAAAGCTAACATATTACCTTATCGAAACAAAATATTTCAGCTTTACCAAAGCAAAATAAGAAATTCCAGATCATTGCAACTCTTTCCTATCACAAATGTCTTTGAAATTGACACATTCCTGCAAAACATTTCGATTTCAATAAAACTGCATTTTCTGATGGAAAGCTGTTAATACAAAAAGTATTGACCAGCTCTAGTGTTTTGTGATGATAAACTACAAGTCAGATCTTCAGCTGGTGCAAATCAGCACAGTTCCATTTACTTCAGTGGGCAGTTTACAGCAACTGAGAATCTGGCTCTATATTTACAGGCTTATTCAATTCAAATTTCCATTTCAATTGTTTACATCTTAAAGAAAAGTTGCCCTATTTTCATTAAGCACAGCAGCCTCAAACTCCTTACCATGCATGAGCATTAACACATCTCTAAAAACAATTGCATTAATTAAAATGGCCAATTCTGATTTCCAGCAAAGGCAGCCACCTTGCCAAAATATATATGTCATTTGTAATGCCAGCATTATGAAAGCCCAATGTAAGAGACTATAAATCAGTTAAAGCATAATTCCTTGCATAAGAAGATGCACACTGATCAAGTAGGTTGTTGATAAACTGGAGAGAGTTCACAGAAGAGCCATGAGAATAATTACAGGATTAGAAAACATGCTGTATAGTGATAGAATGCAGGACCTCAATTGGTTTATCTTACTAAAGAGAAGGTTAAGGGCTAACTTGGCTATAGTCTATACGTACCTACACAGGGAAGCAATATTTAATACTGGGCTCTTCAATCTAGCAGAAAAATGGTTGGAAATTGGAATTAGACAAATTCAGACTGGAAATAAGGTGTAAATTGTTAATGGTGATAGTAATTAACCATTGGAACAACTTACCAAGGTTCATGGTGGATTCTCCATCAATGACAATTTTTCAGTCAATATTGGCTGTTTTTAAAAAAGATGTTCTCTAGGAATTATTCTGGGAAGTTTTATGGCTTGTGTTATATAGGAGGTCAGACTAGTCTCTTCTGGCCTTCAAAGTTATGAATCTCTGAATCAGAAAGTATTCCATCAACAAGGGCTGGTGGGAAGTAGTGCCACCAGCTTTGATGTTGTGGAGATCATTTGAAGTTTTCTTTACGTAGATATTTTCTAAAAGAAAAGAGAGCCAATCAGAGTATCACAGGAGTGAAATCAGAGAATATTTTCATAGGAAGCATATAAAAATCTCAGTTATGAAGGGGATTTAATAAGGAGAAATTATTTCTTCCATAACAACTGTTGCTCCCAGGATCTCAGCGGTGCCTTCATTTTTAAAGCTCAAAAGACAGGGACTTGTTGAGGTTGACAAGCCAGGATGACAATTAACATGGTAGGAAAAGAAAGATTCCAAACTCTGATAAACAGCTATAAGGTCCACCTGAGACTAGAAATCAAAGAGTGTGAAATAAATCAAATAAAGCTAGCAATTTGCTCATGTACAAAAGACACAGGTCTTCATACACAACCAACACAATCTCTCCAAACACAAGAGAATAGGCAGGGGAAACATCAGAAACAACAGGAAGCAAGTTGCCGCGCTCATTAATATACACAGTTCATAACAGTCTCACTTTCTAAGTCCTCAGTTACAGTTGCCACTCATTTAGTAATAAGTTCTAAAAGATAAAACCTGTTTTCCTTCAGCAATGTCAAGACTGGCAGGGGCCAGGGTAGACAGGAAGCAGGAAAAGCAGTGGCTGGTGCTGGGGAAGGGGAAGCCAAATGTTACGAGCTCAGCACCCTCTATCTCTGGGACTTGCATAGGCTGCAGTGGAAAGGTGATGGCTGTGAGGAGGATAGCCACTGCACAACTTCTGAGCAGCCCTGCTATAGCAGCTTTGTAACTTGGTGTGCAGGCATTGTTGCCCTCAGCTCACCTCTGCTTCAGTCAGATGCTCTCCTGCTGTCAGGATCCTCTACAGCGGATGTGGGGAGTGCAAACAGGATTTGCCCCTACAGGATAAATCCTCCACTCAGGGAAATCTGACCTCAGACCTCCTAACTCCCTGGAGCAAGAGAAGCTGCCAGTCTAGAACATGGATCTTCTTGTAGGTTTAGAGCACTTTTCTCACTTCCTCCCCAAATCTGAATCACTAGGAGTTTTCAACTTCTCTTCACAAAGGAAGGATCAGCAGTTATACTAGGCAGGGCCGGCTTTAGGAAGTGTGGGGCCCAATTCGAACACTTTCGGCGGGGCCCTGGCAGGGATGACTTAAAAAGAAAAAAGTGTAAAAAAAAGCCTTCCATTTCTTCCATGTATTATTTACTTTCCATAACTATATAAATAATAAAATTGTATATTATGTACATTGCATCATATATGCTGTTGATTGGTTATTAATGACAGCCGTTTCACATGTGTGGGTCCTCGCCACTCCCTGGGGGTGTGCACATGTGTGGGTCCCCACTGCTTCCTGCCCCCCTCATTGAAGCAGGTGTGCAGGTTACCGGCCTGGGAACTGCAGGGCAGCAGTGGCCATAGGGCTGGTTCGAGGCAGGGCAGGGGCTGACTAGAGGTAGGGGCTGGTTGCAGGCAGGGCAAGGGGTGCAGGGCTGGCTGGAGACAGGGGAGTGTGGGGCGGGCTGGCTTCAGGCAGGGCCACAGGGGGGTGCAGCAGGGGTTGGCACGGCTGGAGACAGGAGTATGGGACTGGCTGGCTTCAGGCAGGGGGGTGCAGCAGGGGTTGGCTGGAGACAGGGCAGGGCGGGCAGTGCAGGGCTGGGGCGGGCAGGGGTGTGTGGCAGGGGTTGGCTGGAGACAGGGCAGGGGGTTTGGTAGGGGCTGGCTGTGGGCAGGGGGTGCAGAGCTGGCTGCAGGCAGCAGGGGGTGGGACTGGTGAGGGCAGGGCAGGGGGTGCAGCAGAGGCAGCTGGAGCCCAGGCCCTGCTATCCCAGGGCTCTGGGGGCTATTTAAAGGGCCCGGGGCTCCCCTGCTTCTACCCCGCCCCGGACCTTTTAAATAGCCGTGGGAGCCCTGGGGAATGCATGGGGGCGGCGGGGCTCTGGTGGCAATTTAAAGGACCGGGGGGGGGCAGAGGCAGCTGGAGCCCTGGCCCTTTAAATAGCCCCCAGAGCCCCCTGGTACCCCAGGGCTCTGGGGGCTATTTAAAGGGCCCGGAGCTCCAGCTGGGGGCACGGGGCTTGTCGCGCTCCAGCCGAAGCTCCAGCTGGGGCCGCAGGGCTTGTCGCGCTCCGGCCAGAGCTCCAGCTGAGAGAGCGAGGCTGTGGGGCAGCCGCGCTCCCACTGGGGCTTTGGTCAGGGGAGTGGGGCCATGGAAGACCCCGGAGCAGACCGCTGCCAGGGTAAGTAAAAAAATTTAAAAGGCGCCTAAAGCACGGGGCCCTCTTAGGCGCCAGGCCCTATTCCCAGGAATTGGGCGAATCGGCCTAAAGCCGGCCCTGATACTAGGATTTAGTTGGTGGCAACCAGGGCCGGTGCAACCACCAGGTGAACTAGGCGGTCGCCTAGGGTGCCAAGTGGTTGGGGGTGCCAAAAAGCGGAGGCACCAGAGAGCCAGAGAGTTGGCTTGCGGGGGCAGTGAGCCCCAGCCATGGAGGAGTCAGCACAGTGGAGGGGGGCAGCAGCCCTGCAAAGGCAGCGGCGCTGCTAGTGGGGAGCAGCCGCACCCCCCGCCCAGGCTGTGGCCTGGGCCCCCCGGAGGCTCCTGCAGGCTGCAGCAGATGCATGCGGACGGCAGTCCCCATGCGCCCCCCAGCTCCCCACTTGCTGTGCTTGGGCTCTGAGGATCCCGTGTGAGCCCCTGCTACTGCCCCTCCCAGAGCTCCCCCCCTCTCCTGCCTTAGCACTCTGCGGGGCAGGGGCTGTGCATGCAGCAGCCCAGCAGCTTGTTTTGCCTCCACGTGGAGCCAGCGTCTGACCCCCCTGGGCCTGGTAAGGGGAGTCCCAGGGGGCAGGCAGGGAGCAGGGGGAGGGTTGGATGGGTCAGGAGTTCCAGGGGTCCTGTCAGGGGACGGGGAGGGGTTGGATGGGGCATGGGAGTCCCAGGGGTCTGTCTGGGGGTTGGGGTGTGGATAAGGGTGGGGCAGTCAGGGGACAGGTAGTGGGTAGGGTCCTGGGGGGCAGTTAGGGTGTTGGGGGTCTCAGGAGGGGGAGTCAGGGGCCAAGGAGCAGGGAGGCTTAGGTAGGAGGTGGGGTTCTGGGGGGCAGTTAGGGGCAGGGGTCCCAGGAGGGGGAAGTTGGGGTTTCTGAGGCGGGCAGTCAGGGGATGGGAAGTGGGAGGGAGTGGATGGGGGAAGGGCTCTCCCGCATCCTCTTTTTTGATTGTTGAAATATGGTAACTCTAGGCAAGGGGGGAAGCCAGGGGGCACATGGGGGCTGGCACCCACATGCATCAGCTGCAGCCTGCAGGAGCCCTCAGGGGGGCACCAGGCTGCAGCCTGGGCAGAAAGGGTGAGGGGCACAGTTACTCCCTACTAGCAGTGCTGCCGCCTTTGCAGGGCTGCTGCCCACCTGCACCGCGCTGGCTCCTCCATGGCTGGGGCTCGCCGCCACTGCAAGTGGGATGCTCTGGCTCTCCCGTGCCTCCAGAAGACGGCTCCTCCCTGCTGAGCTGCTGAAGCAACCCAAGCCTGGCAAAGTCAATGAGTGGACTCAGGGCGGGGGCCGCTGGGGTGGGGTAGGGAGGGGAGATCTCATGGGGGGGCTGTGCACCCTCCAGGGGAGTTCAGGGGGCAGGGAAGAGGGAACCTGGTCTGGGGAGCAGCCCCTGGGCAGGCTGGCCCCTGGGGTCTATACAGGCTCATTAGGATTTGCCCCTCAATTAACCGATGTGCAAGGGGGTCACAAGGTGGAAGTTTTGCCTAGGGCGCAAAATATCCTTGCCCTGGTGGCAACTCATAACATTCAGGTTCCACTGCAGCACCTGATGTCCTGCATGCTCTTCCAAACTTCGCACTGTTCCTGCTGTAACTTGCCTTGATGTGTAGTGCACGAGAGAGGAGGGTCCTTCAGTGCTGCCCAGAAGAACCTGTTTGGTTCAGACTGGAGCAAGCACCATGCTGTTCTTTATAAGGTGGGATTTTGCTGTAAAGAACCTCAGAGGTAACCTTAGTGACTGTATTTTCTGGGCTTCTCTTCATTCCTGTTCTGTGCTTCATGCTCTGTGCTTTTATATCTGGGCTTATGAAATTAAGTCCTGTCTTCAATAACAGGCCTATGCTTGGTTCCACATCTCCTGTAGTAGTAGTAACAGTAGTACGAGACATGGCAACAGCTTGTGAATCTAATTTATTATCTCTCCAGAATTATCTGCTCTCCTCTGCTTCATACAAGGAAAAAAAAGTCTCCTCAGGACTAATCCCGCCATCATGCTGAAAAATCTGGCCACGGCCTCACAATGTTAGACCTGTGCAAGTTGATGAAAACCTGGCACTGTTAACCAGGTGTGTCAGCCAACTGCTCTCTCCCCCATGATTGAACGTACCAGTGAAAACCAGCTTCAACTGCTCTCCCCCAGGCCGTTCATCAGGACGGTTATCACTAACAAACAGTGAATGTGTTTCTGACGTCCAGACCCACTAACCAAAAAGAATGCATTTTTAAAAATTTATTAGATAGGCTCCCACTTGTGATATGATTTGTATGGCCCGTTCAGATGATTACTCTTCCTGCCATCCAGGAAAGGGTGAGTAAATGGAATTACTTCATGTTTTAACATTTCCAATGAAATGACTTCGGTGACCAGCCCTTCCAATGGAGGTCCAAACACCCCACTGACCAGAAGCGCTGAACATTCAGTAGCTCCCAGTCACTTCAGTGAAAGCTAGTAAGTCTCTCGGTGCTTCTAAAAATTAGGTCACTTATTTAGTTATCTAAATATGGACTTAGGAGTCTAATTTTGGGCATCTATTTTTGAAAAACTTGGTCTGTGTGTTCAACCACATCATTATTTTTCCATTCAAGATGCCCCCTAGATCAAATTAAAAGAGAGGCTAACTTCTCCTTCCCTCTCTTACTGCGTGTTTGCACACAGAATAACACAATAGACACTTCTAAATTAGATTAAAGCACAGTGTCCGTAACTATTAATGGGGATTACTCAACCATGCCAAGTCAACTGCTTTTTCTAGTAGACTATTGCTTTTTTTAAGTTCTTTCTACTGGGAAGCCCAACCTACCTACTATTGTTTATTTTTTCTGGTGCTGGGCTCCAGAGTTGATGCAGGAGATTTCATCTGAAATCAGAGTAATTTTTGCATGTTAGGAAATTGTCCAGGCATTAAATGTGCTTAAATGCCATCTTCTTTTTCTCTGACTTTTCTTGTAAATTACATTATCCAAATCCAGATTTCCTCACAAGACAAAATTCCAAGCTAATATATTTCATTTGTCCACTTTTCTCAGATTTCCCATTTCATTCTGTTCCAGTTTGAAATTTGTTGCGAGAATGCCTTTGGGCAACCTCAGAATGGTTCGTCTTGTTCCTGGGGTTCTGAGAACTAACTGTTTTGCACGGGGGAAAAAACAGAATTTTATTTATTGAATCCCTAATTCTCAAGAATTCAATGTCAAATTGTCATTAACAGCCCAGCTTGACATTGTCTTTTGACATTTGAAGATTAAGTAAGTGATATTTAAATTAGACCGCACCAAGCCAATCTGCCCCTTTTTAGGACTTGTCACCATAAGCAAAACCATAGCAACAGTGTTGGAAATATGGCATGGTATATACACATGTACAAGAGACTACAATTATTAGGTAATCTGTATTAAGCAAGAGACTCAAAATATTCTCAGTCAATATAATAAGACTACTTCAAATGAGCAACTGATTTAATGGGGCCCATGTGTAGTTGCTTAAGTATTATTATTATTATTTACTTGTGTTAGGTTTCTATGTGTATGCGATGGATAAAATAGACATTTAACCACTATTCCTGGAACTATTTATGATTTTGTTTACTCTCACATTTTAACAGGGATACAATTACAGATGCCATTTATTTGTTTAAAAAATTAAAAGGCAACAATTAAATCCAACCTCTTGAGGAATCTGACCCTTAATACTCAGCTGCAGTCTTACTGGAAAAAAACAAACAAAAAAATCAACCCAAAGACATTTCATTCTACAACTGTTTCTGAGATTCACCCAAGTTTCACTTGTAAAAGCAACAGATTACTATTTACTTCTATTTATTCATTTACATTTTTATCCTGCTGCCTGTGGCTATGAATGCATTGCAGGAAACTGATTTGACTATACATTACCTGCATGAAAACATCTTTGCAGCTTTCTTTTAACTCAAAATTCCTATAATACATGACAAATAAGAGCAAATATATGTCACACTTTAATTTTTTTAAAAGCACAGATTGTTTTTATTATAACCTAGATTTAACATCAAGTCTGAGCCAAACCTTGGGAGCTTATAATAAGACAACTACAGAGAGACCAGGGTGATCTGATATAGCTTAAACTATTTAGTAGCTTGCCGAAAATACAAATAGAAAACAATGATAGCAGTATTGTCAAACTGTAAACTGTCTAGTGGAATGTGAGAATTATATAAAAAAACCCATGATCCATATTAAAATTCAATTTATTTATTGAATTTGTCAGCAGAGGGCCAGGGGTTGTTGATTAAATCAAGAGGAGGCATGTAAACACAGACTATTGGAAACGGCATTCCATGCAGTGCCCTTTGGACAGGACAAGAAGTTGCAGGCTAAAAATAAAAAAAAACACCACTACCAAAACTTATGATATGAATTCACAATATTCTGAATATGCAAAATGTTAAGGGAAACAAACATCAAAAAGTCAGAGAATCTATAAGGATAAACAAAGGCAGATTTGGTTTGTTATACTTTGAGATTTGTTAAAGGTAAAAGGTACCAATCTACAGACAGAATAGCCTACACAGGTAATATTGTGTTATAGCAACGCCCTTACAAAACCTATGGTGCCTGCAAATTGCAGTTTATTATCCTAATTCCCTATCAAAAACTCATATACATGACTGGATAAACACAAGTGCTGGGGCATGTTTGAAATATTCAACCTGGCAGGCTACCCACTAGTACTATTAAAGACAAGTAACAGAGGCCCTTAGTCAGGAAAGCATCCCTTCTCAAGAAACCATTTAAACATGTGTTTAAATTAAGCATATGCTTAAGTGCTTTAATGAACTGGGGCCAGATTAACAACACCCAGCTCCTATTCACCCAATCACATACACACTTCCTTCCTACAATAACCAGGAAAGGCGAGAAGTAGAAAATGCACTTAATTGTGCAGTTGACTTTGTCTCTATAATGGGTCCATTCTTAACCATTCCCATCCTAAGTAGAAAAACCAACATGTGGCTTGTACTGTGGCGCGATCATAAATGATAGACTGACAGCTGTTTACGCCTGGCATAGAGGTGTTTGATTTTGGGTTTGCTAGCCAGCCAACCAGCACCAGGTGGCTTTTTTAAAGGGAACTCCCAGAGCTGGGATGCAGGAACAAAGAGGGGTGAGAGAGACAGGTTCATTACTATTCCTTACTATTATTACTTCTCTATTAAGTCCTGTGTTGTAAAATGCAAGACAAATGAGACAGAAATAGCATATCGGACATTTCTAAGAAAGCGAGTGGTGCAATACTAAATGTACTAAGTAAGATGATGGCAACCATGTAAGAAAAAGAACATCAATACTATTACAATCTATATGTGATCATACCTGATGGGAAATCAGGGTATTTGACTGTAGCACTATCAAAGGTTAGCTCTTTATTCATCTTAGCCACCTTAACTGCACAAGTGTCTGGTAAGGGATGCGTAGCACCATGTTTTAAGTAAAGATAGGCAAGGTGCTTATGCAAGTGTTATGCATCTTCTGTATACACTGAAGAGTCGCCAGCATGGTAATTCTACAAAGCTTTACAGCAGCACTCCGAAAATTTAGCTGTAGCCAAGGGAAAAATCAGGTGTAGGCAGATTATGAAATACTCCATTGCATTCTCCCTCCCTTGGCATTAATTAGGAATGTATACTGTTCCTGCTTTATATCTCTTATGGTCTATTTTAAAATATATTTTGGTCTTTCATAAGATACATGCAACTGCCTATATCATGTTCTCTCACCCATCAGATTGTCAGAAACCCTGGCACAACAGGATAGGTAGTAAAGCTGTGGAAATGAGGAACACATTTGATAAGTACCAAGGACAAGACACAGGAAAGCAACTCATTAGTCTACAGATGAACTAGAGATCCCAGGAGCCAGGCATATTAGAATCGAGGTGTAGAATGAACAGGAGCATCTTCTGTGCATGGGCAGAAGAGTTTCATAAACTTGGGAAAATATTATTTCTATTATTTTGACAGATATTGATGTTTATTTTTAAGCATTTTTCTCTATTTTTATCCATTTCAATTTTCACAGTTGTGCAGAATTCTGGGAGGTTGCTCAGACAATAATAATTTAATGACAGCACCAACTGAGATTTTAAAAGTTGAAGTTTTGTAACCATTAAAGCACCAATTGTCAACACCACATGTCAAAATATATAAGATAAATATCCTTGAATCAAATGCTAACAAAAATCCAGTCCTTCCAAGCCTATTCATAAGCAACAAGTGATGTGACAGGCAGCACTGCTGGAAAAAGCTTGTTACTAGGCATGCTAGTGGCCAATATCATACGCTCAGATAGTAGAGTTTGAGAACAGGCAATCAGGCCTCTGCACACCTGGGCCTTCCAGTTCCACACCACAGGAGATCCCTCCTGACACCTGGCTCTCTTTCTCTAGTTCCTTTCATCATAGAATCATAGGACTGGAAGGAACCTCGAGAGGTCATCTAGTCCAGGCCCCTGCACTCGTAGCAGGACTAAGTATTATCTAGGCCATCTCTGACAGCTTTTGATCTAACCTGCTCTTAAAACCCCCCAGTGGTAGAGATTCCACAACCTTCCTAGGCAATTTATTCCAGTGCTTAACCACCCTGACAGTTAGGAAGTTTTTCCTAATGTCCAGCCTAAACCACCTCGCTGCAATGTAAGCCCATTGCTTCTTGTCCTATTCTCAGAAATTAAGGAGAACAATTTTTCACCCTCTTCCTTGTAACTACCTTTTATGTACTTGAAAACTGTTATCATGTCCCCTCTCAGTCTTCTCTTTTCCAGACTAAACAAATACAATTTTTTCAATCTTCCCTCATAGGTCATGTTTTCTAGACCTTTAATCATTTTTGTTGCTCTTCTCAGGACTTTCTCCAATTTGCCTACATCTTTCCTGGAATGTGGCACCCAGAACTGGACACAACACTCCAGTTGAGGCCTAATCAGCGTGGAGTAGAGCGGAAGAATTACTTCTTGTGTCTTGCTTACAACACTCCTGCTACTACATCCTAGAATAATGTTCGCTTTTTTGCAACGGTGTTACACTGTTGACTCATATTTAGCTTGTGATCCACTATGACGCCCAGATCCCTTTCTGTAGTTCTCCTTCCTAGGCAGTCATTTCCCATTTTGTATGTGTGCAACTGATTGTTCCTCCCCATGTGGAGTACTTTGCATTTGTCCTTATTTAATTTCATCCTATTTCCTTCTGACCATTTCTCCAGTTTGTCCAGATGCTATAGGAAAGATGAGTGCAGCTCCTTCCTGGGCAGATACAAATGCTGGACAAAAGGAAAACAAATCACAAGTCAGCAGTGGGTGGAGGTGACTGAATGAGCCAGGGCAGATTGGTTAGTTTTGTATAATGGCTGATACAGTGTTTAATCATCTTACCCTTGGGTCTCATTAATTAACAGATATATTCCTTGTTTACAGCAACAATTAACTAAATGGGATTTTAAATAGCAGATTCAAGCATAACATCCTCTGACTGTGTATCAGCAATCACCTCTCAGTTACTGGATTATAAAAGAATACACTTTGTCAAAGGGGAGCTTCTGGAAGTAAAGGGGCACACAAACAGAAACTCCACAATAGTCAGTAATCAATAACACCCAGCAGCAGCTTCTTCCAAGAGTTTTTCAGAGTAACTCTAGGGGTGTCTGCAAAGCCATTGTGTGTATTCTGTGATATATGGACTCACCCACACCCCAGAGTCTGATCATTGGAAATATCTCCCCCATCAGGCTTACAGCACAGATCTGCTATGCTGCAAGGGAAGCCCAGGAGCACTAGTCGCAGCTTAATTGTGCCAAGACACTTAATGCACTGAAACTTTCCTTGGTTGCTCTTAAATAAATGAGAACAAGTGCTGCCCTTTCAAGTAAGTTCTAGATTGCCTGGTGCAAATCAGGGGTTCGTTTGCACTTCTCACTACAGCAGGCATAGAGAGCATAATAACGTTCAGTTGATGGTAGCACGTTGTTTTTACTTCCAGTGCCATGAGGATTTGAACATGGCAAAGGTTACCCTCTCTACTAGGTGGGTGGAGGGGAGAGACCTTTGTCCACTACCACGATGGCATCTCCTAACCAAGTTAGTAGGAAGCAGTGCTTGGAAAGTTTCCTCCTTTCAGCTGAAGGACTTTTTTTGGCACCACTGCTGGGCAGGAAGTCCTCAGGAGACTTTCCCTAGAGGAGGCAGACGATAAGTGTAAAGAAGGAAAAATGCAGCATGTCAAATGAAGCTGTGAGGCCAAAGACCCGACACCCAGTTCTATGCATGTGCACGCACACGCACACACATGCTGCTTAGTTCCTGGATTTTGGTTCCTGAAAGACAACAGCCAGCTGCTCAGTTGCACAGAGTTATGGAAGCCATGTAATCAACAAGGTTTGCCCTGACAAAAAATACCAATACAGTAATGTATTTGGAATACTGTACCTCACACCCTTTGTTTATATACCCTTCATACCATGACAGCGCATCTTGGCCTGTTGCTGAAAAACTCAGCCACAAGTGAGCTTTGCTACGAGGCCTAGTGTCAAACTGAGCAGCTGTGGATAAACAGTGTTGTATTCTGTAGAAAAGGTGTGTGATTTAATCTTATAGGGAGGGATGGGCACCTTGCAAAAAAAATTAGTTACATTCCTCTCAGAGCAGAACAGGGACCAGATTGTGAATCTAGTCCCTGCTTCCAGCCCTGGCTCCAGGGAGAAGAACCTGGCCCAGCCCTTTTCCTGACACTGCATTCTCCCCTGCTTCTGCTGGCCAAGCAGTGCTGGCTGGTGCAGATGGGGACAGAATCAAAATTCCACCCATTCCCCACACCTGCTTTCCCACCTGGAAGCAGGCGCTTGGGGCGTCCAATAGAAAGGGCGGCACGTTCAGGTCTTCGACGGCAATTCGGCGGTGGGTCCCTCACTCCCTCTTGGAGGGAAGGACCTGCCGTCGAATTGCCGCAGAAGAATGAAGCAGCGCGATAAAGCTGGCGCCAATCGAGGCTTTCTTTTTTTTTTTTTGTGGCTTCGCCACGTGGGGCGGAAAAAAGATGGAGCCAGCCCTGCCACCTGCACAGGAAGGATAGGAGCTTGCCAGCAGCGGCTGCTCTCCCTGCCAACTCCATGCACAGTGTGACAATGGGGCCTCTGAACGCCCCTGCACTGGTGCCTTAGGTGGCTCACGACCTGTAAAAAAGCCTATTCCAACTGTGGAAGAATGGCAAATAACAACAATCCTTACTGTCCCCATGATTTAGTATTGTGGTCAGTGAAATACCAACTCTCAACAATTCCCTCGCACGTAAGGGATCGGAAAACAAGTCAACTGCCTCATTTTTGTCAACAGATCTCAGTTTTCTAAGTGGATTAGCTAAGAACAATGCAGTTTTCATAGAAGGGTCCACAGGCCTGTCCATAAAAAAAACCCAGTGTTGGCAAGTCTAGATATGTGAATGATTAATGTATTGGAGCTGCACCAAGTATTGGGCCTGATTCACCACAGTGCTGATTTCAGTAGAGTTCCACTGGCTGAAAGCTGGAGTAATGCAGTGGTGAATAAGGTCTATAATCTATACTGAAAGCATCAGACACATCTCAACATTATATAAGGAATACAATAACATAATCATAATCAGTATTTTTGGGACACAGTCCCTTTTGGAAGTTGACATTTTTGCATCCAAACAGTCTTGATTGTAGTAGATTGACTGAAAGGTATGGAGAATGTGGTGCTCCAGTTACTCTTAGGAATGAGCCTCTATCCCAGATGAAGCAAAAAAGAGAAAAAGTAATCTGAATTTGCATCTGTATTAATGTTTGCATAGGCATGCCTGCCTCTAACCTGTCCGTATGCCAATACTAGACCTGCCAAGTTCAAAGCAAATCTGTAAGCTTGAAAGACTCATTTTCACTTTCCCCTGTGGTGAATGGGAAAAAGGGGGCAGACAGAGATGGTCAAATTCTCTGTTGGCCCAATATGTTCTCCCCCCTACCCTTGTGCCTAATATCCATGGGGGCAAGTGGTCTGACTAGCCTGCGATGTGTTGCACTAGCTTGCAAGCTTACAGCTATTTTGAACTTGACTCGGTCTATGGTAGATAACAGAATTATGCCAGCAGAGAATTTGGCCCAGAAAGTGCACAGGTTTATAAATCACAATCAAAAGAGTTGTTTTTAGATATACAAACCATTTGGAGATAAGTTACATGCTCTCAAACTCTGTAAGTAGATCTGTGGGGAATCACTTCTTAGTTAAGAACATATTTTACTTAATGAGCCACTGGTAAAAGATTTGTGTCTGCTTGGACTCCAATAAAAAATGCCATATCTTGGCTCTTGAGTGCTTTCACCAGATAAGCAGCAAGTCACCGGACCAGAAACATTTCTGAACAGCAGATATCCACCATCCAGCTGGTACATTGTCAGGCAAGGCACACTTGCTGCTCTTCTGCTGATGCTTTCAGAAAGGAGAAAAGATTCCGGTTTCTAACAAAAAGCTGTGGGCAGTGAGCCAGCTTTCATGTCTCTAAACACAGAGAATGGTTAACGGCTGCCTCTCTGAAAGAGACTAGACCAAGAAGTATGGGCGAGGACCAGACAATGAGAGATTTAACCCTTTGGGGTGCTGATGGACACCCACAGAGAAGATGAGAATGCCCCAGGCGAATACTAAAATTCACTAAAGACGCGGTTTCTCTCTTTAATGAGCTGACAGTGCTGGACTTTTTTCAATTCTGCCCTGAAAATGCCCTCATGCAGTGAGTTCAAGACATATTGGGGTATGATAGAAGATAGCCATGAATGTGCAGTACGATGCCATTGCAAACAATGCTATTTGAATATAGATAGACATTATAATAGTACCACTCTATATGGCTCTTGTGCAACAGTACAGGCAATACCATACACAGTTCTGGTCCCTAAAGTTTAATAAGGATATAGAAAATGTTGAGAAATTACAAAGAAGGGTTGCTCAAAATGATACGGTGATTAGAATGTAAGACAAACAATAAGAGCCCGAGGGAACTAAACGTCTATAACCTAGGAAAGGCAAGGTGCGATGGGGACTTGATCAGAATCTATACACACCTTCAGGAAACACACGCATAGAAAAGGAATGCTTCCGTCTCTGAAGGTGGCACAACAAGGAACAATGGTTAAGAAAGGAAACATAGATGAGAAGCTATGAAAATGTTTTTCACTGAACGTTCAAGCTCGGGAGTGTTAGGGAAGTGACCACAGCATTATTGCCACAGGTATTAAAAATCAGGTTAGACTTGGCCCTTGTCTCTGTCATAAACAGATAGCTAAGGGTTAATGTTCTTTTACCTATAAAGGGTTAACACAGGGAACCTGAAACACCTGACCAGAGGACCAATCAGGAAACAAGACTTTTTCAAATCTGGGTGGAGGGAAGTTTTGGTGTGTGAGTTCCTTGTTCTTTGTCTTGTGTTTGACCCTTTCGGCTATGAGAGTGATTTTTCTATCTCCAGCTTTCTAATCTTCTGTTTCCAAGTTGTAAGTACAAAGATAGGAAGACCATAGGTTTATATTGTTTTTTTTTGTGGGCTGCCTCTTCCTTGGCTAGTTCTGCATTAATTAGTTCTATCCGTCTCTTATGTTCATTTTCTTTGTCTATGGCTTGTTGCCGTGCTCGCTCCTGCCTTAGGCTTTCCTTGGAACTCATGTTTTCTGCTTTGTTGTGCTGAGGCGCCCTCTGGTGTTTATTGTCTGAACTGCAGCTTCTCTGTTGCCTCCTGGGGTCTGCCTAGCAACAATGCCTTTTTCCCTTTCTTCCTCTAGCTAATCTTTTAAATGTAAAGTAAACCAGAAAAACCACTTTATTTGCAAGTGTATTGCTGGATACTTGACTCACAATCGGAGTGCTATTGTCTGACAAAAGACCCGTTTGTCACAGCTTAATGGTTCCTTGCTTAATATGCAAGCTACTGCCAGGAGAGAACAGAAAAATAAATTCTCTCTGGTTCCTTTTAAAACCAAACCCTCTCTGCTTAAAAGCCCCTAGCATAGAAAAGAAAAATATAATATTCCTACTGGCTTCTGGATTCTATCTATCCCACCACTGCACACCATGTCATAACATTTTTCCCAGATTTGGACCTTAGTGTCCAAAATATGGGTGTTAGCATGAAAACCTCCAAGCTTAATTACCAGCTTGGACCTGATAAAGCTGCCACCACCCAAAAAATTAGAGTGTTTTGGGGCACTCTGATCCCCCCAAAAACCTTCCCTGGGGACCCCAAAGACCCAAATTCCTTGAGTCTTACAACAAAGGGGAATAAACCATTTCCCCCCCCCTTCTCCCTTCCAGGTGTTCCCTCCCTGGGTTCCTGGAGAGATACACAGAAGCAAGCTCCGTGAATCTAAACAGAGGGACTCCACCCTCCCCGTTTCCAGTCCTGGAAACACAAGTACTTCCCTCTTCACCCAGAGGGTATGCAAAGTCAGGCTTAGTAAATCTAACACAAAGAGATTTTCCCCCTGACTTCTTCCTCCCACCAATTCCCTGGTGAGTTGCAGACTTAATTCCCTGGAATTCCCACTAAAGAAAAAAACTTCAACAAGTCTTAAAAAGAAGGCTTTACATAAAAAAGAAAGAAAAGGACATAAAAATGGTCTCTCTCTATTAGGGTGACAAATACAGGGTCATTTGCTTAAAAGAAAAAAATGAATAAACAACCTTAATCAAAAAGAATACAATTCAAAACATTCCAGCAACTACACACATGTAAATACAAAAGAAAACAATATAAACCTATGGTCTTCCTATCTTTGTACTTACAACTTGGAAACAGAGGATTAGAAAGCTGGAGATAGAAAAATCACTCTCATAGCCGAGAGGGTCAGACACAAGACAAAGAACAAGGAACTCACACACCAAAACTTCCCTCCACCCAGATTTGAAAAAGTCTTGTTTCCTGATTGGTCCTCTTGTCAGGTGTTTCAGGTTACTGGTGTTACCACTTTACAGGTAAAAGAACATTAACCCTTAGCTATCTGTTTATGACAGTCTCATCCTATGCCTTTTGACATGCCAGCCTCAACCTCTCCCCTTCATCATTTTCACCACCTTAGAATTTCACAACTTCTGTCATGCTGGAACAGGCCTGCCCCTAGAACAATCTTCCCATTAACGGGTGGAAAGCACTCTCCTTTACTGCACTTAAGAAGCTCCTGAAAACTCACTCTTCTGAGGGAGTGTTCTATCTCCAATGACCATTTGTCCCTCTGTGATTGTCTATCGAGCACTTTCATATAGCTATGAATTGACAATGGTATGCCTCAACCAAAATAACAAATGTTACCTGGCAATAACAGTGATTTGGGGCTAAATAAATACAGGCATTAATGGACTGAGAAGGGAAATGATCATTCTTCTTTATTAATGCTGAACAAATAATTTATGACAGAAACCTATGCAGAGAGCTTGGTACCATAGATGTCCATACTTTACTTTCTCTTAAGAAAAACAGAGAATTCAGTTTTAAGTACTGCCAATTCAGCAAATTTCAGAAGCATCAAATTCACATTACATTACAATGTCATTTAATCACTTTTTAAAAAAAGTAGTTGATAGAATAAAATTTTAAATTATCATAGAAATGGACGCAACCCATAAGCTAAAATTAGGTCACAGAATTAATTTTGACTATGGGTTATGTCATTGCATAGGACTAGAGCATTATGTCAGGTCTGTATATTTTTAGCATATAGCCCTAAGAAAAAATGTTTCTTTTGCACTTTGTATTATGCACTATGGTAAGTACAGCAATGGGCCAATCCATACAGAAAAATTTTACCTGTGGGTTAGTCCCAGAGCACAGGTAAGAATTTAGCATTTTTAGAAATTAAATTATAGGTATAAAATGAGTTTACATAGATCCAGATGGGTGGTAATAAGTGGGAATGCCTTTGAGAGTAATGTAGTGTTTTATTATTATTATTATAACATATGTTTGTCTTTTAAAATAGCAGTTTTATCGATATAGCACATGAAAATACAGTAAGGTGGGTGAGTGCAAGTAAAGATGGATTAGGAAGCTGAGAGAACCAGGATAACATCAAGCAAATTGCACCCTCTCAAATTCAGAAATGAGTTTCAAGTGAACCAGGCTAATTCCACCAGTGGTAAAGGGAAGGCTATTGCATAAACGTTTTAGAAGAGTCAAGTCCTTGTGAAATTTTTCGACAGAGTATAGCATTCTCCTGCAGTTTGACTGATCATCATGGAAATTATTCCAATATCAAAGCATTATACTTTATCCTGTACTGATCCAGCCCTAATTAGAAAAATTCAGCACTCTGATTTATGTAGTGGAACTTGACTCCAATATTCTGTAGCAATATTCTGATTTGTTCATCAACAAGAGGAAGACAAACTATATGGCTATCAATAGCCCAAAAGTAACCATTAGCGTGGACAGAGAAACATTAGCAGAAGTCAGTCATTTTACCTGTCTAGAGAGTGAGATGTGCAACAATGGTGACACCATGCTAGATCTCAAGCAATTAATATCAAAAGCAGCAAACAACTTTCATAAAATTGAAAAGAGCTGGAAAAGCAGCATGATTGGCCCTGACATAAAAATATGACTTTTTAACTCAGCATCATGTCTTCTTATTTATGGAGCAGAGTAATGGAAAACAACAACTGAAATTGGTAAGAAGATCAACTCATTCCAAAGTAAATGCCTTTGGAAGATCTTCAGAGTCCATTGGAAAGAGTTTCTTGTAACATCAGAAATTCTAAGTAGAGCAAACCAATCTAAAATATTAAATATGGTAAGAAGATGATGAACAACATAGTTAGGATATGCTTGAAGGCTACCACCAACATGACTTCTGTGGCAAGTGGTAATATAGGCACCACCTGGAAAGAGAAAACCTAGAGAAACTTTATGTAGAACAATACAGAAAGAGGCCAAATCCATCAATATGACACTCTAAGTCTGAACATCCAAAGACAAGACTGAAATAAGTAGCAGAAACTGATGGATGAATCTGGTGGTGCAGGAGAGGAAGGACGAATAAGATTCAGTAGCAGTCCTCCTTTCTAAGAGAGCCTATTTGCTGTGTGGTTTAGGAACACACAGTTGTCTGAGGTCTGCCCACAAGAAAGGATCCTGTACTTATTCACTATGTATTGTTTATTGTCCTTTAGCAAGTTTCCAGTTGACAGCACAGTGCACATATTCAGACCAATGTGAATTAATTTTGAGAGTGAGTTTTCATAGAATTTTAAAATTGAGATCCAAATACTTTATATTTGTTGATTTCCCTTCATCCACTCTTTTAGAGCAAAGACAATGGCCTGGGTTTATTATATAGCTTTATAAGAGTGTGAGAGAGACTAAGACACATTCTCTACACTTGCACAATGTGGCTTCCCAAGCTCACCACTCAGAGGGGACACAACTGGGTTTGGGAGGACCATTACATCCCCCATTCAGGTGGAGAGTGCATAGGCGGATAGGCACACGAATAAGATAGAGACTTGATTCAGCCCCTCAAAGTACCAACCAGCACAGCTGAGTTGGTGCAGGGAGACAAGTAGTCTGCTACTGGTAAAGGGCAGTAGCTGATTACTTCTCTTTGAGAGCAAGCAGGGCAGGAACTGTGACCATATTAAATCTGTAACTAAGTAATCAAATTAGTCTGTTAAAATATGTTCTTTATAAACCATGATCCTTATTGTTCAAGATACTATTATTCTTTAGATTGTAAATTATTTTTTCTGTTAATGTTTGATCCATTAATTTACTGGGCTATAACTTCAGTTTATATTATGGTCATTGCCAGGATCACACTTCTCTCTCTTTTTAAGATTGGTATTACATCTACTTAACTCCAGCCTTCCATTACATCTCCAGTTTTCCATTACTTTGCAAAAATAATTTTCAGCCACACAATGAAGTTGTTTGCTACCTCTGTTAATGTATAGATTCTGCACTGATCATATTGTACTGTTAAAAAATGTCAAGTTATTTCCTTCTTGCACACTTTATCTTTTACTATTTGATAAAATCTTACACGCTGACTAAATAG
Organism: Gopherus flavomarginatus; assembly: GCF_025201925.1. Taxonomy (NCBI): domain Eukaryota; kingdom Metazoa; phylum Chordata; order Testudines; family Testudinidae; genus Gopherus; species Gopherus flavomarginatus. Next base: position 212,602,427 of record NC_066617.1, on the reverse strand, counting down.
CTACATTTCTTTTCTCTGTTATTCTGGAGGAAGACCGATTTTCAAAAGTTCAATATTTCTACCATTTCTGAGTCCTCACTAAGTCCTGGTCCTACAAAGAGCTGCATGCAGGCAGACTGTGGAGCCAGATTGATTTCAGTATGGCAGTGTGCAGGCACAAGGGACCAGGATCAGGGCCTTATTTTGCATAAATGGTATCCATGTGTAGTGGTGTAGCTGCCCCACTCCTGGAGAACAGATTAAAAACAGCCAGGCTAGGCTGTTTGGGGAAGCAGCCACAGCTGGGGCCATGACCCAGTCAGGCCACAGCAGGTCCTATAAAAGGGCTGTTAGCCAGGGGCTTAGTCTCTCTCTCTCTTGTTCTGGAAAGAGAAGGACCTGACTGCCTGAGAGCTCAGGATACAGGGAACTGAGCAGGGCTGGGGGAAGGCAAGAGGAGCTGGAGAGCTCTGGCTGGGCAACTCCCCGGGCTGCAGGCCTTGGGAAAAGGCCAAAACAGATACTGGGGCTGCAGCCCAGGGTTAGGCAGAGGCAGCTGGTCCTAACCCTTTGCTGCTGATGAGTGGCCATTACATAATGCAGTCTACCCCAGTGAGCAGGGGCTAGATGGTGACTGGCAGTAGCCACTGAGGCAAGGAGAGTTTGGAGGGTTGAGGGTTCTCCTGGGAGGGGAAACCCAGAGTGTGGAGATACTGCTGGGGCAGAACCCTGAGGAAAAGGGCACTGGGGTGCGGGAGGGACACGGGGCCTGAGGCAGGCGAGACATCAGCCAGCAGAGGGTGCTCTGGAGCTGGAAAAGAGCTAATTCCCAGGACAACCAGCAGGAGGTACCACACCAGTGAGTCTCACTTCACAACACCATGAAAGGGTAAACAGTTTTCCTATGTCATATTGTGAGAATGTCTGTCTTCCCTATCCAGTCTCCAGACTTAAGGCACACACTACAGCTATATAGCATGAACTAAAGTTCTATTTTACAATGGGGTAGTAGGAACTTAATATAACTGGGACTGCAGCTGATTACTCTAACCATAACTGTCTTACTGATACCATGTGCTCTCTGCATCTGTTTGATGTATTCTTCTGTTGTCGCATCTTGTTTAGACTGTAAGATTTTGGGGGCAGGAACTGTCTTTTCATTATATTTGCATCAGACAATGGACCTCTGATCCCAAAGTGTGGTGTCTGGATGCTACCGTCATAGAAATAATAATGCAGAAGGACTGAGCTTCAGCAGGTGCTCAGAACAGTTGGTCTGAAAATGGAAAAGAAATGGCATTTGTTTTGTTTCTGATTTACATCAAAATTTTGTCTTCATTGCCATTTTCTGAGCAGCTCTATTCTTTCTTCTAGAATGGAGTCAGACTGCAGAATATCATCTCACTCAGATATTGCTTCAGCCTGAGGCAAGTGAGGACCTTCTGGTCTGTGCATTATACATCTTACATAAGAATTCTCAAGACTGGCCTACACTAGAAAGTTAGGTCAATTCAGCTACATCACTCACAGGTGTGAAAAAAACTGACCGAACCCCTGGTGTAGACAGCACTAGGTCAATGGAAAAATTCTTCCATCGAACTAGCTACCAGCTCTCAGGGAGGTGGATTACCTATGCCGACAGAAGAACCTCTCCCATCAACGTAGGTAGTGACTACATTGAAGTGCTATTGCAGCTGTGCCACTGTACTGTTTCATGCGTCACCAAGCTCATCATTTTTCCTAGAAGCCACCAGGGTTCTGTTGTAAATCTGTATGGCCAAAGATGTGACCCTACATTGGTTGAAGACACAAGAAGTCATTCTTCCGCTTTACTCTGCGCTGGTCAGGCCTCAGCTGGAGTATTGTGTCCAGTTCTGGGCACCGCATTTCAAGAAAGATGTGGAGAAATTGGAGAGGGTCCAGAGAAGAGCAACAAGAATGATTAAAGGTCTTGAGAACATGACCTATGAAGGAAGGCTGAAGGAATTGGGTTTGTTTAGTTTGGAAAAGAGAAGACTGAGAGGGGACATGATAGCAGTTTTCAGGTATCTAAAAGGGTGTCATCAGGAGGAGGGAGAAAACTTGTTCACCTTAGCCTCCAATGATAGAACAAGAAGCAGTGGGCTTAAACTGCAGCAAGGTAGATTTAGGTTGGACATTAGGAAAAAGTTCCTAACTGTCAGGGTAGTTAAACACTGGAATAGATTGCCTAGGGAAGCTGTGGAATCTCCATCTCTGGAGATATTTAAGAGTAGGTTAGATAAATGTCTATTAGGGATGGTCTAGACAGTATTTGGTCCTGCCATGAGGGCAGGGGACTGGACTCGATGACCTCTCGAGGTCCCTTCCAGTCCTGGAGTCTATGAGTCTATGAAGATGTCATTCCCATCAAAGGAAATGACTGGCTGCATAGATCATCTGCACTTTTAAGCTATGTAAAGCATCATATATTGCCACTAATACAAAATTCTGGGGTTGTGCATCTCTTTGGATCCCTTTAAAAGGTTTCTACTCATAAGTAGCAAAACTATCCTCAATTAATTGAAATACTCTCCACTTTTTTCTTCCTTGGGAACAAGACATCCACTGCAGATGAGGCCCAAATAAAAAATATTACCAGGATTTTTCAAAACAGAAGAGGTATGTGATATTGCACAATATCTGTTTATTTTACCTCCCATCTTATGTGTTTGTTTCTTATAGCTGTCCACCATTTCAGACCAAGACAAAGATTTGATTAGCATTCTCAGAATCCTGTTCCACTGTGTGTAGGTACTATTACCACAGGACAGAACCAATAAGCAGAAAGCACTGTGGACCTCACAGTCCATGGATACACGCTGGATTGAGCAAAAGCAAACATGGATGATATAGATCAGTATGGTTAGCCAAACATCTCAGGAGTCTCAATTAACACAGATGCTGTTTCTAATAAAGTCTTTTCATCCAGTTGACTAAGGTGCTATATAAAACTCCCTTTGAGGTACAGCAGAATTCCTTTTACATTCCTGGCAACATCTCTGCGCTCAAGTGGTGGAGTTCATAGTCAGGATTATGTAACAACTGTTCCTTGCTCTCATTTTTGTGTGCTTGTTTTGTTGTGGTATTATGCAGCTCTTGTGCTTCATTTAATGCTGCACAGAGAAAACACATTAGGGCAGAGATCCTCACTGAATACCGGAATCATTCCATTGAAGTCAGTGGAGCTGCACTGATGGACACCAGATGAGGGGTCTGGGCTTGTGCAATGTACTGATGTACCAAAAGGAAATATGACGCTGACAGATAAATTAATCCTCCAGTGTAGGTATCTTTCTGTCTCCATGTTAAATATCTGTAGAAAAGGCTTAAATCAAATGGTGTGACAGATATCTTTGTGAAAACTGCAAGTCAGGCCATTAGTTTTTAATCAAAGAATAATATAAATTGCAGATAAAAAATCCTATTAGGTCATCTTTTCCTTCTCCTTCTACCACAGCTCTTTTCCTGACAATATATATAAAATATTAGAGTTCAACATGCATTATATAATAAAATATGTATTGAGTAAAACAATATGCATTATACATTTTTCATAACCAATTGATTAATTTTCATTAAAATCCCAGAACTGTATGGTAACATTCCATTGCATATCACATTTCATATAAAGGCATAGTTATAGGGGTAAGTTTACTTAGCATTTCCTGTAATGGAAAACACTTAATGTTATTCAATAGTAATATTCAAGCATTTGTTAACTTGGGCTCTCCAGGCTCTCCCTATAGGTCCTCTAGATACCGTAATTCATGGAAGCGAATGGTATGTAGAAAAACATGTTTTTTTTCCAATTCCCCAAACTAATGGTGGTGGCCAGTCTATTCTAGTCTAATTAATTGCACCATAATTCTGAAGACATGCAAACCTGTTAGTACACTTGACCCCTGGAATTTCCTCTTGATACTAAGATCTTGTGAGTGAATTAAGTCATAACACAATGGGAGCAGGTAATTAACATATCATGGTAACTACCCTGGCAAGATTCAAAAGGCTCCTTATGTTTTTATTTATAGTTCTTCAAAGCCTATTGGTATTCAGTCTTGATTAGCCTATTGGATGTAGTGCAAGCAGAACATATACTTAACTGCAAAATAAAAACTGGCACACAGCCTCAAGCTGATGGGAAAATCCATTTGATTTCTGAGGCCTTAGGACTTGGTGCATTCTTTTTTTTTTCTTCTCTAGGACCTGACTGAAATACAGTTATGACTAAAGTCAAGGTGACCTGCAAAGGATTATTTTTTAAATTGGGCTTTTATCCCCTTCAACTTCTGATGTATAAGGAAGGTCAGAAAGAGTTTGAAGATTTTTTTTCTGCTTATTTCTTACCTTAGAAATATTAGAAATGTTAGATCTGGTCTTCTTTGGTTTTGTTGGAAGACCCTCAAGGTCTTGGGGAATAGGAATTTTTTTGTGAACTCTAACACTTTATTGGAAAGGGTGAAAATTGGCTCTTTTACAGTGGCTACTTTTGTCCAAAATGTTAAGTAATAATTGAAGTTCAATATATGTTAACTAAACATAAAAAGCTAAATTCTCTGCTGGTGTAAATGGGTGAAAAGTATAAATTAATGGAGTAGCACCCATTTATACCCACAGAAAATATGGCCCAAAGAATTTTAAATATTCTAACGAGGCATCCCTTCCCATCTCAGTCCCTCAGCTGTCACTCTCTTGGTTGTTGTGATGTCACCATTTCACTACATCTCCAGTCATCTCATCAGAGTGCCTTACAGGCGAGGGTTTGGAGAGAAGAGCAGTATAGGGAGCTTCTTCCTTTCCCACCTACATTGGAGCTGTTACCTATACCTGACAATGGAGTGGGTGAGGAGGATATCACTCCAGATTGAAGGCCTGGCCAGGTTTTCATGCCCACTCCCTGCACACCTGCTAGCAACAGGCACTGATAGGCACTAAGACGGCTCTTTTCAAATGCAGCTGAAAGGCATGCAATGCAGAGTATATTCCCCAGTGTCTCCTGAGGCTTCCTGCCCTATACTGTCAGAATGCCATGGAACCCAGATGTTTGGTCAGAGCAGCTCCACACACCTCCGCAGCCCCTCCCACTATCCTCTTCGCACACCTCGCTTAGTGGTCCAAAGAGGAGTGAGGAAACCAACTGGGCCTTTTAGTCCTGAGAGCTGTAAAACATACCACATCGAAAGCCATACCTTACAAGCAAAGTCAGACACTATACTTTAGAAAAAAGGGCAGCAGATTTTGTGGAAGGGGATAGTTAAAAGAGATAGGTTAATTGAGGCACAATCATAGTCCCTATTAACCTCTCAGTGCTGTATACTGTGTGCAGCACATTTTGTATATAATAAAAAAAGAACGTGGGGCTGAAAGGTTAAATATAAACAATTGTAAAATGTTGCTGGCTAGCATCACCCTAAAGGACAGTGGTATCTATGACATATGCACCTAAGAGAGATTTGTCCGGCTCCTTATATATTTATTTCTAATTCTTCAAAGCCTGTCTCTGTTCAGTGTAGATTCTCATCCAACTAATTCACTGTTACTCACAGCTAATGGTGCTGAAAAATATTATCATATCAAACAAATGGTGATTATCACATGAGAAATATCTGCAGTTGTGTGTGTCAGATATTCCAGTCACATCTCATGTAACACAGACTGAATTTAGGAAGAGTAAAGGACTGGTTTAAAATGTGATGCGTGTGCAATGGTTATATATAACATTTTTTCTTATCTTTTCACAATTTTTTTGTTTTTATGGAAGATTTCTATTCTCTTGCAAACTTTTAAAAATGTTGCACAGCTTTTCCTTTGCTATTGCTTCACATGTTGTAAGTAGCACTCGAATTTGTTCTTTCATAATCCAGTTCCTCCTTCAATTTGATCCTACAGTGAAGTAAGAATCCATTATTTGTGTCTTGAACATTTTGCAATGGAAATGATGTAAGTTTGATTCCACTCTGAAAAGTGACTCTCTGAAAGTGATACAGTAGGGTTCTGTGTTTATAATCTCACAGATCAAGGACCCAATCCAATTCCCAATCAAATCACTGGAAATTGGATCAGGCCCATAATTTGCTTGGTTTATATATAAAAGAAGGTGGGTGAAATCCTGGTTCCATTAGCATCAATGGCAAATCTCCCACTGACTTTAATAGTACCAAGTTTTCACCCTGTGTGTATTTCCTTACTGCCTCCTACGCACCTTCACTTGAAAATCAAGCTGGGTTCTTTCTGGCTTAGTCATTATCAACAGTACAAGATTCTAGAAGCAAAACTGTTCTCTCACTTCCACCTGTGGAAAGCCATCATAGGGTCGCACAGCTGGTTCTGCAAATGGAATTTTCTTAACAATTATTTGGATGATGTACAAACCAAGAATAGACTCCAGCTCACTCTCACAGAGCTGTGCTGGCATTTCAGAGTTAACAGGAGGAAAAAGTGGTAAAAACTTCTGTTTGTCACTAACATCAGCTGATATGACTTTGAACGAAAACAGGGAGTAGTCACTTTTCAGAGCAGAACTGCACATTAATGTTTCATTGGAAGAATTCCCAAGGGGAAGAGCTGTGCTTGCTTAAAAACAAGTGTCAAACGTGGCAGGAAAATGAGAGGGAAACTACAGCTAAAGTGTGATATGTTTGAAGGCTTCCCAGAATATGGCTTAAAATTAGGCTGCTAATTGTATACACTGAAGTTTGGAGGAACCTGACACAATCAAAGAGGGAAATCAGAGTAATTTGCTCATTCTGGGAGGCTCACTTTGTTTTCTCATGATCCGTGTCCTTCTTTGTTGCCTAGTATTCATCCAAACAGGAAAATATCATTTGGGGTTAAATCATCTGAGATGATTTCCATAGCTCTTTTGCTTCACTTATCTGAAAAAAGCCCAGTACTGCACTGAAGGCAGCGTAAATCCCTAAACTGGTAAGCGGGTGCTGCATTCCCTCATGCTTCCCAGGATGCTGAGTGGCCAACCACAGAAGTGAGAGAGCCTATCATTCCCTAAAATCCAATGTCTCCCATGACATTATGATGAGCCACCGGCACTACCAGTGAGCTACCCTGGCCATATGTATTCCAGTAATTACGTTAAAATCAACCAAGCCAAACTCAACAGCATTTTGTTACTTCATCTTTTGTGTTGCTAGGAGCTACTGATTCCTTTTGGCTTCACATACTTTTCATAACCAGTTATTGCTATCTTTTATTTTTTCAACTAGGGGGAAATAAGTCAGACCTTAAATATGAGCAGTTAGTGCTTTTCCCCTTGTTAGCGGTGGGGGTGAAGATTTCAGCTGGAAAATACTGTCCCTAACAACCCGATGTGACTTATTTTATTATTCTGATTAAATTGAGAAGCCTCGGTATTTTCCCTGGATGCTGAGAGCCCGAGTCTCTGCTATCTGTCATCTCAGTCAGTCCCAGTCCGTTATACCCGTGCAAAGTTACTGCAAAAATTGCCATATCAGAATGGCAGCTTTTCACACCCACTTTTCACAGCTCTAATGCCCCAGTCCTGTAAATATGTTCCTTATTTTTGAAAGCTTCTCCGTTCGGTTTAATGAAATGTCACCTATCTGCCAGTCCTCCTTGGGTCAGACTACAGTGTATTTTATCCACACCATGCTATTGTTTTGACATTCCCCAAGACCAACCTGTTGCTTTGCCTTGGCATTTTGTAACTTTTGGCACAGTCATTGCAAATGCAAACAGCTGTGGTGGCCGCCACTGTACAGTAGGAGCAGCAAGTAAAAGTTCAGCCCTAACAATAAGCAAATAGAATGGATGGTTGTGTCATTAGAAACAATTGGCCATGCCAAGACAGGCATGAAGTGACTCGGTGAACTGACAGGTTTTCCTGTTCTCCCACTATGGAGGAGCCCCATATGCAACTCCACAGGGCTCCGAGATTAAATTATTTTAAAGAAGTTATCCAGCAAATAATTTTGATTAATGAATAAATTCAAGAATATCATGATCTATTTGAAAACAATTTAAAAGCAGAAACAGAGGTGAAATTTATCAAATTAATTCTTTGTTACAAATTATCATCTCAGTTCTATTAAGCATCTATATGACCAAAAAGGATCTATGGACCAATTATCCAGCATATAATAAAAAAAGTACTATGAGTCTTACCTTAGTAGTTTCCTGTAGGTCATATACCCAGAATTATAGTCCAGTCCTATAGTGGTTACACATTAAACGATTAAATTATTCCATGTTTTTGGTTTGTACTTTCCTCCTCTACACTCCTAAAAGAGCTGAGAAGACCATGAGCCACCGCCAACTGCCTGGTGGAATTAGGCCAATTGGTAAGATACCTTTCCATTTTCTGAAATAAGTCCAACTGTCCACAGAAAAACTTCTTTTCAGACAGGCATTATAGGGTGCTATGACTCTGGGGACACTGTTACCTCTCTTCTTTTGCCTCCACAGTGGCATGCTGGTCACAGGAAGTGCAGAGGGCTGGTAGCCCTTGATCCCCCTTTTCCTAGAAGAGGAAATAGCGGCATTGTGAGCAGGGCAGAGGACCTTCTGTAGCCACAGAAGGAGCCAAAAGCTGTCTGTACTGTTTTTCATGTCTCTGCAGCTGAGTTTCTCTAGGCTACATCAAGATTCCATGCTCTAGACAACAGAGATCAGGCCAAGGCTCCTTTCAGATTCCAGACAGTCCATAATTGTCCTGCCTTTTTAATCCTCTTCTACCAGGGATCACTGCAGCTTGGCAAAGCCCAGCCCTCTGTACTTGTTTCCTGTATTGGGCACAAAGCACTGCTTACAACTGAAATTGTCTAGTTCAGGTCAGCAAAATGTTATTAGCATCCCCTCTCATTCAGCATCTCTGCACCATGATTGTTCCTGACTTCCTGTTGCTTGCAGACCTGAGGATCCAGCAAACAGGATCCAGATAGAATAGAGAGATCCCACTGGGCCACAGTGCCTTGCCTGGTCAGCTCAGGGCAGAAGATTTAGCTGGCTTTTCATATAAATGAATGGCCTTTCAGCCTTTCACATTGTAGATACTGCTGTGAGACATCTACTTCATTCCCCACTACCGTGATCTTGACATGACTTACTGCATCTAGGAGGAGCGGGAGGAAGATGACATAGAAATCTTAGCTGTGGAAAAAAATTAAAAGGTACTCTCAGAAGTTGTAAGTTTTTCCCAAAAAGCTTGACCAAGTATCTAATAGCTTAAGTCATAGACCCAAAGCTAGGCCTGTTTTTAGTGCCCCACACAGGTCACGTGCTGTGTGCAGATTCTGAAGGAGAGCCAGGACACAGGGATGTGAGCATGAACAGGACAGGACAGTGAAGGCCACAAGGAGCACAGCACAACCTGAGTCAGAACGAGGTCTGGAGTAGCTAGTGCTGTTGCTGCACCCAGACTTACAGAAGTGAGAAGAAAACAGAAAAGGACATCCCCAAACTGGTAACCACTGGCAGAGAATAGGCTCAGAGTGGGCTGTGAGGAGCAGCAGAAGCCATCACCTGGTGCCTGAGGAAAGAAAGGCACAGCAGTGAGGAACATCACGTGGAGGAAGCTAAAGGAGACCTGGGGAGCAATAGTACCAAGAACCTGAAAGAAGAAGAAAAAGCAGTGAAAACTGGAATGTAACTGGGTAGTGGAGGAGATTGAGGTGTATGCATGGTAGAGAGGGTGATGTGAGGTAATAGAAGGTTCTGGTGTGTATGGTCAAGAGTGGGGGAGTTTTGTGTATGTCTGTTGGGCATTTTAATTAGTGTATCTGCCCTTTACCAATGAAGTGCTGCCCCAAGAGGCATTTCTCACACCTCTTCTGAAAATTGGCAGGACTGACTCTGCAGAGACCTACAAAGTGCAGTGGCCAAGATTTATATTTCTCTGAGGTATAAACAAAAGTATTCTAACAGATGATACAATCTACTAATCCTGGAAGAGAAAAAAATGGCAATAGCACCAGTGAGGTAATAGATGTTTAGTTAATGAGGAAGCTGAGGGTATGTGGAACTCATTGCCACCAGATATCACGGAGGCCGAGTACTTAGTAGGATTGGGAGTAAAGATGAGATATGAATATGTATGGATAAGAACATCCACAGTTACATTAAATAATATATTTTTAAATTTTTGAAAGAATAAAACCCCACTTGCTTTTAGGCATAAGCCAACCTCTGACAGGTTTTAACCAGAAGTTTACCACATGGAAGATTATTCCATAACTGTTCATTATGAAGTTACCTGCTCCTTCCTTTAAAGCATCTGGTCCTGACCACTGTCAGAGACAGGATACTGGACTAAATGGACCGCTTGTTCAACCCAGAAAGGCAATTCCTATGTTCCTCACCCTCCCACTATCTCACTTCACTCCCCTAAGACATGAGAGCATGGACAGATCCCGCTGATGTACATGTTCTTGTGAAGAAAAGGACTGTTCACCACCAGGCCATGCTCTGGAATGACAAGTATGCAAGAATTAGTATCCTCAAATTCTCTATAAATGTTGGGGTTAATCTCCAGGGTTTACAAGGCCCTTTAAATGTGTTTTAATAAGAGAATGTGCTTTACAAAAGACCCATCTAACACTTCACTTATCAGCAACATTTAAGGGAAGGTAAACCCAGCTGTGATAATAGTGCAGATTTTCAGTGAGGGCCCTAACCAGAATGCCAAAGTCAAAGTAATAAATGTTTTAATTTCAAAATAACAGTTTCCCAAATGGCTGAAGAACATTCCATTCAATCAGGCCATCTTGAGGGCAATAGCTGCCAGAGTTTTATTATTCTCTCTCAAACCTGGTAATATAAAGAAACAGGTTAAGCAACCTTGCACTCTTTCTGAAATATGCCAGATTAGGGCTACATTCTGCTACCTCAAATAGGACCTTATTCCATTAGCAGTCTGATTAAAATGATGGCACTACTCACAGAGTATGGAGCTACTCAACATGAGTAAGGATGGGCCCCTAAACAGTAAGATTGTGTGAAACCAGAATAGCCTAATGGCCACACATGAGGGATTCAAGTCTGTGTGTCTTCTTTAGTACTTCATTCCCTAGGCAAGTAGGGGTTGGAGCATTTCCTTTCACTCCCTGGCAATCACCTTTTGGCAGACAGCATGAGCAGTGTTAACAGACTGTGGAGGGAGCAGCACCCAGTCCTCCTCAGAGCCCGATCCTAATATCACTGACACTGGTGTAAATTAGGAGTAAGACCACAGAAGTTAACAGAGTTACACTGGTTTTACAATGGTATTAGTGAGATCAGAATCAGGCCATTAGTCTTATGGGTAGCCCCTGGAAGACTGTCCACACAATCAACTCCACCTAGGGAATGGAACAACAAGAGTTAATACACCAAGCATGCTGCACAAGCCAGGCCTTGAGCCTGCTAAGTTCCTCTTGGCCTTCTGTCAATCTGATTTTCAATGGCCTCTTGTTATGCAAACCCTTGAGTGAGCTGAGCATGCCTCCGGGCAAATGGGAACTAGAAGCACATTATAAGCCTGTCCTGGTTTTGGTTATGGAAAGGGAGTTTTACCACTGATTTCAAAGGACTAAAGATTGGGCCTAGTATGAATACACTTCTGCAAGACAACTGAATCAGGATCCTGGCAATCAGCAGAGTATTGATGGCACATTATGGATAAGATAAATATTGATGAATTCCACTCTATAAGTATTGGACAAACAAATATATGTGTAGTATACAAATGGTGTGGATGAAAGCTGTGATTGGGGCTTCTGGAAGACAGAACGAGCACTGTTAACAGATCGTGGACAGAACATACTTTCTACCCATTAGATCACTATGTAGTTTTCAGTTAACTTATTTCTTCTGCATTTTTTTGTCTATGGCCATCCAACATTGTGACAGATAAAACGAAACACTATGAAGTCAGTCAATCAATGGTGCTTGACAGTAGTGTGAGGAAAGAGCCAGCTGTGTGAGCGGCAAACCGTCTCATGGTGGTTACAAGTCCACTCACCATATGGAGGTTGGTGCACACTCTGCTTCCTACCTCACCTGCAGGCCTCAGCACGGACTCTCTGATGGCTCTCCGTGATGACTGCAGCAGGCTTGACCCAGCTTCTCCAGACTGAGCAGTTGTGGGCAAGATTCTCCCAGTTGTCAGTGGGAATGCTGAATTACTTGAGACCTTGCTTGATCTTGTCACTGTATCGGAGCTTTGGCCTTCCTCTGCTTCACGGGCAGTCCTTGAGTTGGCCACAAAGCACAGTCTTTGGCAGACAATCTTCAAGCAAATGCTCCACATAGGGTGACCAGATAGAAAGTGTGAAAAATCGTGTCAGGGGTAGGAGGTAATAGGTGCCTATATAAGAAAAATTCCCAAATATCGGGATTGTCCCTATAAAATTGGGACATTTGGTCAACGAAGCTCCACATGTCCCAGCCAGTGAAGCCTGTGAGCATCCAGCACAGTCTGCATAGACTGTAGGCTGGTTCTCTCAATGATCTCATTGTTAGTGTACAGTGCATAGGGCTGAAGAACATTCCAATCAATCAGGACAGCTTGAGGGGAATAACTGCCAGAGGTTTAGTATCTCTCTCAAACTTGGTAATATAAAGAAACTGTAAAGCAGTCGAACTCAGATGCTAAGTAAAATAATGGAGCAGCTGATACGGAGGGTAATATAATTCACTTTTTTAAATAGAAATAAATATCAACAAGGATATAAGCATTGCACCATCATCTTGGTGTAAGAATCTGAACTTCACTGGAAATATTTCTATTAAATGCTCATGAAAACCAGCCAGGCTAGCACAATAAATCAAAATGCATGAATTAGACATCCAAAGAAATAGGAATGACTTTACGTTTGGCTATTTCATACATTTTCAAAGCACTCTATTTCCATATGGCTGTGGTAAGACTCATAACCTTAATGCCTTTTGAGGGAGAGGGTGTTGTATCTTAGTTTTACTCACAAATGGCTATGTTTATTATTTGGTTTGGTTTATATTATGGCCTGATTTTTATAAGTGGTAAAACAATGGTCACTGTATTATAGTAATTTGCTAATGAATTTATTTATAATATGGAAAGCAAAGAGATGTTTTGTTTTATTGGCAGCATTACCACTTACTATTTAAAATGTCATATGTAATAATCCACAGATTGTGGAACACTGGCAACCTTCTATGGAGAGAGGGTTCTGTAAACAACATCACCTCCATCTCAATCGGGGAAACCAATTTTCTAGGGACAGGCTGACTAGACTAGTCCGGAGAGTGTTAAACTAAAAAAAAAAAAAAAAAAGAGGAATGGGGTGGAGTAAAAGGGTGGAACAAAGGAGCATTTGCTTAGCAATAAATCAAGATGTCAAGAACAAAATTAATCAAGGCACTAAGAGACACAAAGAGAAGAAATTCTTTAATTGCCTGTACACCAATGGTACGAGCCTCGTAACAAATAAGAGGAATTGGAATTTCCCATTTACAAATATAAGTTTGACCGAACTGGAATTACTGAAACCTGGTGGGAAGATTTGCATGTTTGGAATATTAAATCACTGGTTACACCCTATTTAGAAATAATCAGGTGGGGAAAAAAGGTGGGAGAGTGCCAGTGTGTGTCAAAAATAGCATTCCCTCTTCCCAAGTCACTGGCAACTTGGAAACAAATGGTCATGAATGTTTATGGACCAATGTTCTAAGAGATATAGAATAGGATGGGGCATTAGTGGGTGTCTGCTACAGACCACCAAACAACACTAGAAAACAGAATGGACCAATTTCTTATGCACCTGTTTTAGTGCGTAGGAAAACTAGGGAAGTGCCAAAGGACTAGAAGAAAGTTAATGTGCCAATATTTTAAAAGGGTAGCTAGAACAACCCAAATAATTATAGGTCTGTCAGGCTGACACAGGCCTTGGATAAAATAATGGAACAGCTGATACAGAGGTTAATATAATTCATGCCAATCAACATGGTCTTATGGAAAATAGATCTTGCCAAACTAACTTGATATCATCTTTCTATGGCATTACCCGTTTGGTTAATAAAGGTACTGGTGTTGAGACACATACTGGTAGACTTATGTAAGGCATTTGACTTGGTACCACAGGCCGTTTTGATCAAGAAACTACAATAATACAAAATCAACATGGCACATACTAAATGGATTTAAAGCTAGCTAACTGATAGGTCTCAAAGTGTACGCCGTGTTGGTGTAGCTGTGTTGGTCCCAGGATATTAGAGGGACAAAGTGGGTGAGAGAGACAAGCACCTTGAATAGTCCCTTAGAATATGTGCTAACTACTTTTGCTATACTATTTGTTCAACCTTGTGACACTCTGTAGCTCAAAAATTTGTCTCTCTCAGCACCAGAAGTTGATCCAATAAAGATATTACCTCATCCACCTTGTGTCTTTAGGTTTCAAAATGTAATTGTAAACGGGGAATCATCACTGAGTGGTTTGCCTCTAGTGAGATCCCACAGGGACTGTTTCTTGGCCCTAAGCTATATTTATTAACGATCTGGTAGAGAACATAAAATCACTACTGATAATATTTGCAGATGACACAAATATTGGGGGAGAGATAAATAACAAAGAGGACAGGTCGTTGATAAAAAACAAACTGGATCACTTTGTAAGCGGGGCTCAAGCAAACAATATCCATTTCAATATGACCAAATGGTAGGTCATGCATTTAGGAACAAAGAATGCAGGCCATACTTACTGGACAGGGGACTCTTTCTTGGGAAATGGTGACTCTGAAAAAGATTTGGGATCATGGTGGATAAGCAGCTGAACATGAGCTCCTGATACAATGCTGTGACTTAAAAAGCTAATGAGATTCATGGATTCAGAAATGGGAATATTGAGTAGGAATAGGAAGGTTATAGCAGCTTTGTATTTGGCACTAGTGTAACTGCTACTGGAATACTGTCTCCAGTTCTGGTGTCCACAGTTCAAGAAGGATGTTGAGAAATTGGAGAGGGAAATCAGAGAAGAGCCACAAGAATGATTAAAAGTTTAAAACATGCCCTAGTCAAGAATCTCTTTATCAAAGAGAATGTTAAGGAGCAATTTGATCACAGTCCATAAATACCTACTTGGGAAACAAAATTTTGGTAATACAGGGCTCTTCAATCTAGCAGACAAAGTATAACAAGATCCAATGTCTTGAAGCTGAAGCTAGACAAATTCAGACTAGAAATAAGGAAGAATTTTTGAAGGGAGGATAATTAACTAGTGCAACAATTTACCAAGGATTGTGGTGGATTCTCCATCACTGGAAATTTTAAAATCAAGATTCAATGTTTCTTCTAGAAAATATCCTTGATTAACCATAGCTATTGGACTTGAAACAGGAATTAATTCAGGGAAGCCCTATAGCCTGTGTTATGAAGGAGATCAGACTAGATTATCATAATGGTGCCTTCTGAGCTTAAAATCTATGAAAAGAGAACCATGCACAAAATACCATTTTAGCCATTTGTTTCTCACATAAGTCACAACTTTGCCTCTAAATCCAAGAAGCTCAACAGGACATCTGAGCACACAAAGGCACTGCAACATTCCCACATGTCATCATTAGTTTGCATGGCCTAGACTAGGGTGGGCAAACTACGGCCTGTGGGCCAGATCTGGCCCCTCAGGGCTTTGGATCCAGCCCACAGGATTGCCACCCCTGTGGTGCAGTGAGCCCTGCGCCGCTCTGGGAAGTGGCCGGAACCATCTCCCTGTAGCCTCTAAGGGGGTGGGAGGGGGTGGGCAGAGGGCTCTGCATGCGCTCTTGCCTGTGAATATCTCCCCAGAAGCTCCCATTGGCCAGAAACGGGGAACCGCAGCCAGTGGGAGCTTCGGGGGAGGTACCCACAGGCACACGGAGCCCTCTGCACCCCTCCCCCAGAGGCCACAGGGACGTGGTGCCAGCTGCTTCCCAGAACGGTATGGGGCTGGAGCCAGGGAGCCTGCCCTGGACCCGGTGTGCACTGCTGCCACCCTGGCACCGGGCCAGAGCCCAAACCCCTCCTGCACCCTGCCCCCCAACTTCCTGCCCTGAGCCCCCTGCCTGCACCTCACACCCCCTGCTGCACCCCACACTGCTCTTGAACCCCAACTCCCTGCCCTGAGCCCCCCTGCTGCACCCAGCACCCCTCCTGCACCCTAACTCCCTGCTGCACCTTGCACCCCAACCCCTTGCTTTGAGCCCTCTCCCATACTCCGAACCCCTCCCTGCACCACTGCCCTGAGCCTCCTCCCGCACTGTGCACACCCTCCTGCACCCCAACCCCCTTCCCTGAGCCCCCTCGTACATCCCACACCCCTCACATGTCCCGACCCCTTGCTCTGAGCCCCCTTCCGCACTGTGCACCCCCTCCTGCACCCAATCCTCTTCCCTGAGCCCCCTTTTACATCCCACACCCCTCCTGTGCCCCAACCCTTTGCCCTAAGCCCCCTCCTGCACACCGCAACTCCTCCCACGCCCTGCACTCCCTCCTGCATCCCAACCCCCTACCCCGCCCCTACATTCATGGCCCTGCATGCAATTTCCCCACCCCGATGTGGCCCTTGGGACAAAAAGTTTGCCCACACCTGGTCTAGACTGACACTGCTAGGAAGGATTAATGCAAACATGCAATATATGTCTGTGCTATATCTTTTCGATCATTATTAAATCTTCATCTATTCATTTTTTTCACCTCTACTTTGAGCACATCTCAATTCCTCAGCTCTAGTGGCAGTTATGGATTTTATGCATTGATATGAGTTTAACAGTGAAGGGACCACACACAACAAGCCTTTCATCAAGGCTCTTCTCATTGTTTAGTACCCTTTGGTAACCCTGTGTATATTTCTTGCAAGGTGATTTTATGAAACAGTGGATTGTACCTCTTCAGGTTTAATGGATACAGAACTGATTGGGAACATATCTGAATGCAATCTCGCAGCGTTCATTTGCAGTTTCAGTTTGCAGTGACTGTTCCATTATAGTTCACACGGCTTTGCAACCCATGAATTTCAATTTGAGGTTGAACAAGCCCAAAAGCTTAAATCCTAACTCACCCAAAATGGCCAAGTATTTTCTGTTTTCTCATTAAAATGTGTGAAACTACCACATCTCCCATAGTGTCTACTCAAAATCATAATTTGCTCCACATTCATTCAAAACTTGATCAGAAATTAAATGGGATTGAAAACCCTCCCAGTGAACATGGCCAAATTTGAGGTTTAGACAGTAAAATGTTGTCAGGTTTCAAATCTCATTGTGAACATTTGGCTCGGCTCTAATAGCGAACTAATTTGCCCCAAATGTTTCATTAGAGATAGGCCCATGCCATAAAACTCTTTTCTGAAAACTCCAACCTTCAGTGGGGCTCAGATCTGGAATTTTATTTTAATCCATTATAAAGACAGGAGGGACCAGATGCTAAGGTCAGGACCTAGTGTCCCTTCAAATTCCAAGCACAAAAAATGTACACTGTTTGGATCAGTGTTTTTCTTCAGACCCATTTATATTCTTCATTTACAACTTAACTAGTATTTTCCCCGTAAGCCTATACTACTTTGCATAGACACAGTAAGTGGAGATATAAAAGCAGACTGAAGATCTTTGAAGACAGACACCACTACAGCTCCTTGCCCTTTCTGGATTTGCAGTGGTGTCTAGGCTATGCTGCAAAAAGATTTATGGCTTTTAATCTTCTCATGTACTACAACTGTTAAGTACAGTATAATATATATGACAGGAATTAGTCCTGAATTTATTTAGGATTTTTTTTTTCCTAGTTCATATGTCAGAAAATGGCTATTTTCAATTATTTATTAAGAAAGTAATGTTTTTCGAGGTGGATGCATTACTTTTGTTATCTGCTTTCAATTAGCTGGGAATTCACTGTGTTCAGCCAAATGTCCATTCATCAACAAATTCCAGATTCCTGGCAATCTGAACGAATTCCCAATTTTCTTCTTTTATGGATAAAATAAGTGAGGATGTTCATGCCTCATGCTAAATCATGGCTTGGGGTGGCTAACCTGGAAGGAGAGGGAGAAGCGACTATGGAAGTTAATGGATGTTGCAAAAGAAGTAAATCCATAAACTCTCACACCCCTTTTTACAGGCACATCCAATCTGTGAAGTGGTCTGAGAATGCATAGCCTTTCCTCCAAAATACTAGAGACAAATTCATTGGGGAGAGAGAGAAAGCTTTACCATACGGACACTGCCCCATGCAGACAAATGTGAAAATAAAATTCAAGTAAAATAACATGCACATTGTGACAGAGTGCAGGGAGTGGATAAATGAACCTGCACTCTGATCACTTAGATGCCAATTAGTTCCCCAGAGAAAACTGACTGAGGTAATTAGACAATCAGACCAGTGGGTTGGGTGGGATAAAGAGCCAATTAGCCCAACAGCCCACGTCTGGTAAAGAGTCACAGCAAGAAAGTGCTGGCTAGGGGAGAGAGAGAAAAAAAGAAACAAAGAGAAAGGGTTGGCTGAGCCCACGCACACAGAGGCATCTGGGAAGGGAGACCTCTGTTGGTCCTCAGCTCCTGATGAGAGGACCAAAAGCACAGAAGATATTGTAAATAGACTGTTGCCTGAAGACACTAGTGG
Organism: Gopherus flavomarginatus; assembly: GCF_025201925.1. NCBI lineage: Eukaryota > Metazoa > Chordata > Testudines > Testudinidae > Gopherus > Gopherus flavomarginatus. Next base: position 212,583,850 of record NC_066617.1, on the reverse strand, counting down.
TATTGGTGAAGGGAAGTCAAAATAAATGGCCCTGTGAATGCACAACTAGCGGAGCCTGCGCAGTTTCTGAAGGACGACAGGAGTGAAGCCATGCCCTGTTACACATCCAGAAGCTTTGGAGCATACACAGCTGTTCCACTGACCAGAATAGCCCTCCCAAATGAATGATTGGAGGGCAGCTGTTCTGGTGTCACCAACTACCCAGTGAACTTGTGCACACTCCGGCGGTGTGGGGGCTGGGGGTGTTAAACCAAGGCCATTGGGTCTAACTGGGCCATCCTAACAGCCCCAGCAGAGCACTGAGGGGCATCCATACGCAATGAGCACACTCTTGTAGAAGGCTTCACAGCAGCAGTAGATCTTTACAGAACAGTGTCTCAGGTGCTGTGAAGTGCTGAGAGGCACTTTCATTTATTTAATCAGCAAGGGTAGAGCTAAGGCAAATAAAGAACCCGGTAGTATGATGAGTGGAACTGGAGCAAGAGGGTCAATTGCAGAGGGACATAGTTTGGTGTGGCACCAGAGGGCTCAGCAATGCTTGCCTGATCCAGGCTGCTACCTCAGAAACTCTAGAACTTCAGCATGTAACACAGGCCTCTCAATGTATTTAATAAAGCTCTGCTTCCTACAGCTCTGCCTGGAGCATCACTTATTGCTAATGACATGTGCCCCAGCTGAAGTCTAACTGAGCAAGTTGGGTCACCAGTCTCACCAGGAGAGTAATCTCCAGGACGTCCCTATGTGTCAGTTTCTCACCAGCAGTGCACTGGCATTGCACCATTCAATTTTTAAAAGGTTCCTTTTATTTGTTCAACATTTAATTTGATAGTGAGAAAATTATCCTATTGGACATTCTCTAAGCAGATAGGCATTCATTTAAAACCAAGATGCACCACTTACTGACCATCAACCTCACATACCTTTCCCTCCTTCAGTGGAAACCACACATCACACCCACAGGCAATGGACATTAAACCACAACATGGAAGTCAACAAACAAGGCATCTGTCAGACCAACAGAGGAAGAAAATTCCAATGCCAAAACCCAATCACTAAGACCTGATCTCTGTTTTAAAGTTGTACCAGTATAACTATTTCAATTAGGTGTGGGGGGGATTACGAATAGAGTTACACTGGTTCAACTCCTAGTGTGAACATAGTTATACCAAAGTAAAGGTGATTTATTCTGGTATAATTTATTACCCTTCCTGTACAGAAATAGCTATACCAGTATAAAGCACCTGTATACAGATACAACTATGTTTACACTGGGGGAGGTGTACTGCTTTAACTATATTGGAATAGTTAAAGTGGTGCAACTTTCTAATGTAGACAAGGCCAAAGGCCTTGCCAGCAGTCCCCAGATATTAAAATCTGGACACTGTTGCAAAAATTCCCCTGCTGATCACACCTCCCATGTAGCTGCTCTGTCAGAGGGGCAGTCTTTTATGATGTGGTTAGATAGTCTTATACCAATTTTCCACACATGTGAAGTGAAAATTATTGAATGCAATGGAACTGGGAATAACAAGATTTTTTTTTTCCTTTTTCCTCTTTTTTTGGTTCAATGGCAATTCTGAAAAATTGAGAAAAAAGTTATTTTTGGTTAAACTGAAAATGAAATTTTTGAAATTTTTGGTGAATTGAAAAGTTAAAAAAAAATTGTTTGGGGTCAAATGTTTCATTTAGTTTGACCCAAAACAGAATATTTTGTTTTGATTTCGAACATTTAATGTTTACTTGAAAAAATATTAAGGCTGTTTTGAAACAAAAAGTCATTTTGAATCAAATCAAAAAAATTGTTTTGAAAATATCAGAATGAAACATTTGGATATTTTCAGAATTTTGTTTGTTTCTTTTTTTGTTTTCAACATGAACAATTTGGGGGTGAAAGAAACGAAATCATAAAACATTTTAGCGTCACTAAATCCGCATTTTTCACCAAAAAAAGTTTCAGGCAAAAATTTTCACCCAGATCTAACAGTAACAAATCCTTTTGTGAGGAACAGCTATAAGACATTGACATCTTTCCTTTTGTCAAATATAACCCAACCCTGCAAACACACGTGCTTGCAGGAGAAGGGCCTAATTTTCTAAATTCTCATTGAAATATGCATTGTTTGTCTGGCAATATTTACTACAGTATAAGCTAGAAACAGCAGACATCTGACCTGTTGTATAATAACCCAGGCTGTTTATTGTCCATGATTCCATGATCCTCTGTAGATAGAGATGGAGAGGTATGGTGTTTTTCAATATTTGTTTCATTATTTCATTAGAGATTGCAATTTGACAATATTTGTCAGTATCATACTTTCCTTTTTTGGAACATCAGTGTCATCTCTGCTCTTCCTTATCCCTCTAGCAACTCTCCAGTTCTCTAGGCTTCTTAAAAAATAATGGTTGGTGGCTTTGAACAATAATTATCTAGTTCCCTCAACACCATAAGATGCAAGGTACTAGATACACTTATCATATAGGTTTACATTTTCCAAGTATTCCTTTGCCCACTTTTTATCAACAGCTATTTTTACTATGGTTATATGTACTCTGGTAGCGATTAGAGCCCCTAGCTGGAACAATGTCCCATTGTGCTATGCATTGCACATAGTAAGAGACTGTAAGCCCTTAGTGCATGGACTATCTAAATAGACAAAACAGAGTCAGATGGAAGACAGGAAGTATTATCACCATTTTACAGATGGAGAATCAAGAGACAGAGAAATTAAGCCATTTGCCCAAGGTCACAAAATAGATATGTAGCAGAGCCAGGACTTGAAACCAGCTCCCCAAATCCCAGTCCACAAGACCATCCTTGCACTCTTTTATGTTTTTGTTACTATCTAAGAACTCAAGTCAGCACTTGACCTCAGTGGGACTACTCACACATGTCAGGTGTTTAAGTACCATGCTGAATTGGGGCATAATTATCCAAACATATTTCCTTTATTTTTCTTCTAAAGTGTTGGTTTTCAAAAGTAGTTCAGAATCTCTGCCATGTTAGAGCCATTCATTTAATCTCTTGTTTCACTGAGTCAAGAAATTGCTATGCCTCTTGGATTTTCCTTTACTGGTTTTATTGTAAGTGCTCTCCTGCTCCTGTTAACTCCTCTGGCTTATTACCTCATGCTGCTTTTGTGCTGCCTTATGTTTCCTGGTGAGTCCTAACTAACTCTGGCTATTCTTCTTTGATCATGTCCCTCTTTTTGCTTCCCAGTAAAGGTACCAGCTGCTTTTCATTCCTTCCATTTTTCTTTTTCAGTCAGACTGTAGTCTGTAGCACATCATTATGCTATGGGGTAGGACTCTCCAGCCTCCTTCCTCATGCATGGATTGTAATATATCTCTCACTATTTAAGTTCTTATATTGTGCCCATCACCATGGTATCTGAATGCCCTGCCCTCTCTTCCCCACTGCACCATATTCATCACAGTATATTTCTTAATTTGCTGACACTTGTCCTCCTGAAGTGTCATCTTTCAACTACTCTGTTCCATAAACCCATTCCTTTCTATGTGGAGTTCAAATCGCACATGATAACTGATATCAAAAATCCATATCATTCTGACTTCCTCATTTAGAGCCTCTGGCTGCTTTCTCATCTCCCAAACAGGAAATACAGTGCCCTAGAAGCACACAGCCCACCAACTGGCTCTCATTTTCAGTCATTCACCAGTCCAAGTAGAGACTCTGTAGTTGAATCTGTCAGTCACCCAGGAATGCCTTCCTCTTGAGCTCCTTCATTGGCTGGTTTCTTCCTTATTGCCTCTCACACATTTCGCTGAGTAGTAACTCTTTTCTGAGTCTGGGTTATCAGAGCTATCTCACATGCTGTAAATAAATAACTGGAGTCATCTTAAGCTTGTGTGTCTTTTTGACCTTCATATGAAGGTAGTAAATATTCATCACGCATACAACAGTTTTCCAAACCAAATTCAGGATGTATGAGGAGAAGGGCATGGCATTTTTCATTTAAATTGTTTGTGTATCACTCAATGAGCAATCAATCTCCATGCAGTGAGATGGTTAGTCTGGGGCCCTGGGATAATGCTGTGCTGCTTTTGTTTCTTGGTACTGTGCATCCCACAATACCACTGCACCCCACCACGCACATCAGCTTTGTCGATGGTGTGTGTTCATCTAGACATCTTAAGTGTTTTCTCACCGATGATACCACTGTGTTCTCTTCAACATCTGTCTAATGTTCTGCAGCCTACATGGTTGTGAATTCATGTGTTTATTTTACTAGCGGAATACACCTGCAACCTAAATATTGTATGATAAGCAGATGTCTGCATCTATGAATTGAACCATGCACAAAGATTTGTAGACCCAACAGCTTCAGATTTAGTGAGTGAGAGCCAAGGTCATTGTTGGACTTTCAGATTCAATAAATCTTGCCATTATTGGGCAGGGGGAGGCAAGGAAGGAGTCGTTATAGACATACAACCATTTCAAAAGTATGCCACTGATGATCTGCAAAACAGATGCAAGTCAGATTGATTTTTGATACATTAAACTGACCCCAGCATGGCAGGAGATTAAATAAACCAGAGATCTGACTGGGAATCACACAGGGAACATGAAGCACGTCAGGAGAGGAAATGGCAATAAAAAGCCACTGTTCTTACCAAGAGGGGGAACAAAATGCAATTAAAAAGACCAAATGTTTGATTCACACCATACAACAAAGTTGATATTTATATGTCTCAGCATGAAATTTATCTGAAATTATATGTTTGTAAATCACATGTGAGAGGGTGGCATGGGGCTAAAACGTACTGCAGTAGCGAAAATGTTAGCTTGGAATCCTTAACTCTGAAGTCCTCCATCATCAGAGCAGGTACAACTGCTGTGCCATCTTCTCCCTACTGCCTGCCATAATAACCACCAGGCAAAGTTCTCATATGACTGGCTGAGGTTCTGTGGCCTGTGTTATGAAGGAGATCAGACTCGATGACCATAATGACACCTTCCAATCTATGAATATACCATAAAGCAGTCTTGGCAGACTTACCTCTAAGGCAAAGAAGATAGTTCTGTTTTGCTAATCCATCCAGTACTTGGCCTCACTGCTGAGAATATCGTAGGAATCAGGTTGACATCATTTCGTATAGCCAACTGAACAGCCATCACCTTGTGACAACTGTGAGTCACACTGATCTGGGCTTGATCTGAAGCAGTGACATAGAGGTGATAGGCACCATATGCTATTCCCAATCCCTGCAGTCAGCTAGTCCCATTTCACACATGGAGTTTTGCTATTCCACCATTATTTTCAAAACAAACTCAAGTGGCCAAAAGTGGCTTCTTGAGCCATTTATAATAAAAATTAAAACACCTGCATGTGGACTTTTCAAAATCAGGTTATTTATATTTGGGTGCAGAAGGACCAACTCAGGAGCCTAACTTTGAGCATCCATATTGGCCCTAGTTTGTCACTTCTGGAGATGCACGTCTCATTTTAGCTCCCAGACTGCTGTATGCAGGATATAGGAATACATGGCCTCATAGGCTGCTGCTGAAAAATTCACTGTAGATGCAGACTTAGAAAAAACTGCTACAATAATTTGTTTGATTTAAAGCAAACTTTGTGACATTCTAAGCCCTCAGTGAAACTACTATTTCAAAGCATACATCCATCACATATTCTACATCTTGCATCTTTTACTTCCCACCTCCTCCCAAGTTGTTTCATACTTGAAGATGTACAATGCAAGATCACATGTCATGCTTGCACTAAGAATTCAATACATAAGAACAGCCATCTTGGGTCAGACCAATGTTCCCCCAACCCAGTACTCTGTCTTCCGACAGTGGTCAGTGCCAGGTGCTTCAGAGGGAATGAACAGAACAGGTAATCAGCGAGTGATCCATCCCCTGTTACCCAGTCCCAGCCTCTGGCAAACAGAGGCTAGGGACACTCAGCACATGGGGCTGCAACCCCGCCAGTCCTGGCTAATAGCCATTGATGGACCTATCCTCCACACCCAGAACTGGGATGCCAACAGTAATGAATATGACTATCAGATTCACTAAGTGCAAGATCTTCATCATCACTACAAGCTTCAGAATCAATTAAAGAACCTACATTTGAGTGGCTTGTCGCCACTATATTTTGCCATTCATTTACTGGGCATCAAAAATAAGAGCACAGAAAATCCTAAGTAGCCAGAATAATTGAGGGGCTATGTTCACATTTGCCCCTTCTGAGCTGTGCACCCAATATCATCAAACATCAATTCTTAAAATACTTCACCAGGACTTCTGACTTTCTTAAGGAAAATAACAAAGCATATTCTATATTTTATGTTCTGGGGAAGGACATATTGTAAATGTCTATGTCCTGGAAACCACAGTACATTTGTCTGATAAGAGATATATCATAAGTACACTTGCAGCCTTTTTATGAAAAATGTGTCAATTTTCTGCTTTGTTGCCATCCCATCTTAAACTAGCCTGCAGGTGAAAGTGAGTTTAGTATTCACTATTTATCACAAACTGATTACTCATCCAATTTCTCATTACTGAAATAAGTTGTTAAAAATCAAACTAATCTTTCACTCAAAGGGAGACTTTCCAACCAGCTGTTTCCTTCAAAAGCTTTACCTCTTCTTTTCCCCTATTGCCTCCCTAGGGAGCCCACAGGGAGACAGTGTTATGTAGGATGCCAACTGTTGACTATTCATCATGGCCCTACTCGCCAAGGGCCCAGCTACCTTGAATCATTTATCACTTGGGGTTGTGTGTGTTGCTGCTGAAATAAATCAGACCAGGGAACACCAGATGCTCCTGCATCACATACTTCTGTCTTAATTTATTGAAGAGGTGTTTCTTTATTCAGCATAAATGGAAGCAGTGTGGTTCTCACTAGGCACGGAGCAGCAGAGACAGTGATTTAGCTCCACTGAATAGAAGTGGGAATAACTTTCCGAGAGAGAAATTTAGAAGTAAAAGCACGCGAGCTTGGAAACACCCACGGGGTGAGCAAACGGTCAGTTTTCCAATTAAAGCCAGTGGGGAGAGAGCTCCAAGAAAAACACATTTGGTGCTTAAGTGTGTATCTTTTGTTCTGGGCATACAATATCATTTTGTTTCTTGGACAAGGTCTTGCTCCCGGATAGAATAACTAAATATCCAGCTATAAATCATAGGATTCAGGCTTGCTTTTCTTTCTTCAAGGTTGTATTATATAATAAAAAAGGTCAAGCCAATGCAAAGCAAGTCATAAGCTGCAGATCGACAAAGTACAAAAGGCCCTAGGTCTCTTCTAAGTACCCTTCAAGAAAAATAGGGCTAGTGCTAACGTGAAGATCTACTTTTGTTACAGACCACACAAATCTTCTCAAGGGTAGCAAGAGTTTCTCCTGTTCTTGTTTTCCTTAATGCTCTTGGAATAGTTATGTCACTAATTACATACAAAAACAACTTAATTTGACCCCCTTTTGCATGCATATGCATTATGAAAGTCTTGCCCAACATCATATGGGAGTCTGTCATAGTGCCAGGACTAGAAGATCTCAGCTGTCCTAGGTTCCAGTCCAGAGTCTTTAACACGTAGCAGCCTTTTTCCTTCGTGCAATCTTCTACCTCATTCACTGTCCATCTTGTCCACTGAGGCTCTGAAGCTGCATTATTAAAGTAAATGGGAGCTTTGTCACTGACTTAAAGGAGTGTATGGTCAAGCTCTAACTGAGGCAGGGCCCTCTGGAACAAATACTATATGATTTTTTAGTTAAAGACTAGCCAAATTAACATTGCACGGACAACCTTAATTTTGGTATTTCCTAACTTTTGAATGCTTAACTTCGTATTCTTAATATTCTTGATGGCCACGTTCAGAAGACAGGATACTGGGGTAGATGGACCTGTATGGCCATTCTTATGTTCTTGTAATCTAATGTAATATCCTCATTAACAACAATACATGTAAGAGCTGAACTTAGAACTCATGATTGCCTCTGACTCCAAAGGCAGTACCCATTTCCTTCTGCCAGGGGAGGAAAGAAGTTGTTGGAACAGCTGCAATCATTCACCACTTTATTTATCACTCTAGCTTTGTGCCCACCAATTAGGCACTTTAATGGGAGGCTAGAAGTACTCAGCGCTGATGGTGTAACACTGACAGACCCTGGTTGATGGCAGGCAGAACTGAATCTAGGACCTCTGGAACTAAATGCATGAGTCTCTACTGCATGAGCTAAAAGCCCCATAGCTGTTCACTAAGGCTGTAGCAGACTCAGTAATCTCCAAGTGGTCTTGGTGCCACTAGAGGGGACAGAACACCACACCCAGAAGGCGTGTGGGTTACAATGGCACATAGGAAGCTCTGGAGCAGGAGCATGGTTAGTGCTGATGGAATGTTCCGGTAATGTAATGTCATGTCTCTAACAAGCTCTGGACAGTCACAAATCGCCATTTTCAGAGGCTCAGAACTTGGCCGAATGACGGTGGATTTTTTATGGTGACAAGAAAAATGCATCTCTCGGAGCCAGGACTACTCCTCCAGCCTCTTTTCAAGTCTCTGCTTTAACCCCTGGAGATCTCAGAGTTCTTTGAAGATGTGACTGGAAGAGGGGGAGGGAGACTTTAACTATATCTGTTTTCCTTACTGCATTCTCAGAAATGGCTTCACCATTTTCCACTGACGTTTTCCCAAATTATTCATCCAGAAGCAGATAGCTAGCATGGAGAATTTCCGCCCAAACAGTTAAAGCTGACAAACTTATAAGCCACTGTAAGCAGCACCTTCATTCAGTACGGAGAAAAAAGTTACCTTAACTATGTTGTGGGGGACTTTTGTCCCCCAAAGGGGTTCAGAAACTAAGAGCAATTCTTTAAAGAGGAAAATTTTAGGCAACTTTTAACTCTAGGGCTATGTCTGCACTAAAATAGCAGTGGAGGCAGGGGTAGCATGGGGGGCAGCTCAGGCTAGCCTCCTGATTGTAAACCCACCCAGATCCCAGGGTACATACTCTGGCAGATAGCCCAAGCTGCCACCCATGCAATCCCTGGCTACATTGTTGTTTTTAGCATGATAGCTCATGCAGAGCTAGCACATATCTGTCTATCCACCTTGGGAAACAGTCCCAGTGGCACTGTTGACATACCCAGCCTGTTGTCTCATAAAGCTTTGAGGATACCGAGAAATCCTGAGTAGTCAATAAGAATTTTGTATATCCCCCAGCAGAACACAGATTCCACTAAAGCAGAGCTGTTCTCCTTAAAGACAAACAAATGTTAGAAAAATTACTGTAAATTGCAAGATCGCTAGGTAAGGTAGCAGCAAAATGTAATTTCCATTATAAACCCATCTTCTCCCTCTTACAGCTTTCTGTAAACATGTCTTCTTTGGAGCAAAACTTTTGTCTCAAACTAAATATGAACTTTTGGGGAGAAGTTTGAACAAAACCCCTACAGTTGTTTTAGAATTATCCAGGAGGGAAAAAATGCACATTTCCCAGTATCAACATTATCTTGGTTTTGTTTTTGTTATTTTTAGTTCAAGGGGAACATTTTGTTTATTTAGAGTTAGAAGGTGTTTTTGTATTTAGTTATCAGCATGATACATCCATAGTTCTCAATGAAAAATACTCAACTTGTTATGTTTGAAAAAATATGGTTTAAATCTGAGATGTAATTAGTAATCAAAATGACTACAAGTATGCACTGTAGAGGGGTTAGTTTCGATTACTCACTTTGCTGTTGAAAGCATAACTTCTTATATCAAGTGAACCAAATTCAATTCACCTAAAACATTTAGAAGTTGCATTTCCTACATTTCCTTTGCTCCCTTAATATTTCCATTAACTTAGGTCTTTGCATTTTTAATTGGACATTTAAACAGTCTCTAATTTTGCACTCAGAATTTTGCTTTAGCAATCTCTTTTGGGCAAAACTTAGTGGAGGCAAATGACAGTATTTAGACTAAATCTGCAGAAGTTGTCACGTAGTTAGACATCTGCAGTAAATGATGTGGTTTGAGCCCACAATTAAGAACTTGTCTACACATGGAAATTTACTGGCATTACTATACCAGTATAATTATAATGCTATAATTATTCAGTTATAACTCTTTGAGTGGGCTTTCTTTTTCGGAATGACAGTGGCCTTTCTTTGGCTTAGTTTATGTTGCTCGAACATAACTGTTCACAGTTTTAATTATCTACAGTCATAAAATTGATATCTAGATTCAGACCCTTTTTAAAATTTGACCTGATATACAATAGACACAAAGAGAGAGAGACTGAGAGAGACTAGACTAGACTAGACTAGATAGGTAGACAAATAAGTCAGTAAACGTGTAAAAATGTTTTCAATTTCACAAAATATGAAATGCAAAAAATAGGAATTAGTGCTAACAATAAAGACCTCATTCCATCAAGGTGCTTAAGTACATGCCTAACTTTAAGAACTAAAGCAGTACCCTTGAAATCAATGCAATCAGTCTTGTGCTTTAAGTTAGGCACTAGTTTCTATGCCTTGCAGAATTGGGGCTTTAACAGGAATCACCACAGATACCGTGTAAGCAAAGGTTCATTTGTGGTTTGGTTTTCAGGACTGCTCATCATTGCTTTGCAGTTCTCTCAGCTGCCACAGCTCACTCACTAGAAAATACTAGTACCCCATAACGGGGGAATCTCAGGAGGCAGTGGTGCCAATTCAGATATTTCTTGGGGGCAAATTCTGTTTCAGGCCCCCCAGCAGGGACCCTATTCTCATCCCCGCTCATCCCTGTCTTCCTGCAAGGACCCTGGATCTCCCTCAGCCATGGAGTCTTCCCCTCTCTTACCCACACAGTGCATGAGTTGGTGCCACCAGGGAGTCAAGTTCTTGGCAGACTTCCCTGCACTTGCTGTTCGGTCACAACTCCCCCTGCACCAAGTCACACCATCATTTGGCCCAGCTAATCTGTCTGGAGGGTGGGCAGCTGGGTCAAATTTCAGTGGCTTTGTGACCACACAGCCAGAGTGATGCTTCAAGACCACTCCAAGATTTACTAGGGGACGACTGCTTCAAAGTGGTCAGGCCACACCCCTCCCTGCAACCCCAGTTCTGCGACCTAGGGCACTTTGCACAAGTGCAGAAATCTTGGGGGTGAGGGGGATATTTACTCCCCTTCATTTACACCACTTCCCAGTTGCGATAAATTAAATTATAAATGAGAACTATAGCTACATATAGCACATTTCAGCATAGAAAAACAAGCCTTAAGGATCCTTTTAAAGCTATGATTAATTAGACTGTGCATGGTACAAATATTTATCCTGCACCCTTATTTCCCTCTCACTGTTCAATTTAATTAAGACGAGTCCCTTTGGATTATATTTCTGTAGAAAGGTGCGTTGCTTTCTTTGCCCAAGAGGGATGTCGTTCATTTTGAATGAAGATCTGAAAATTCATGTCTCCGCAGCTTATGAATATAGATGCAATTTAAAATACACACTTGGCTTGCTTGAAGTCTTAAGCATGGCTTGCTTTTTAAAGGCCTGATCCCAGAAGCACTGCCGAGTAGAGAGTATATGATGATGAGTTGGTCCCAATTATTTTCCTTTGACAGGAAAAAAGGAGCAGAAGTAAAATAACACTAACCCATTGGCCAACTTTCTGTCAAAGGGAGGGGGGAAGAGCCATTGTGGCCTCAGCCCTCTTCTCTCCAATCTCACAGATCCCCACCTCACCCTATAAAATGCCATGTATTTGCCAATCTGTGGCTTCAAAGGGAGGTGCCAGGGCGGGGAGGGGTCAGTCAAGCCTGATTACAGAGACTCGCTGTGGCATCATCCCTCAAACCTATAAGGATCAGCCCACAAAGATCAAGATTATCTTATGCGCACAACTTTTCAGCACCGTTTGCCCTCACTAACTGCTAAGGTGCAACAGAGGAGCCTGTGCCAGCGAGGCTCCTGCATGACCGACGGGTTCTACAAGATCCAGTGAGTACCACTGCAGCCCTGAGATTTGTGGGGACTTCAGTGAGGCTCTCAAGCTGTCTGTGGATTGGAAGAACCATGCTCATCGCCCACTCTGGAATGGAGGCAAACCATGACCCCAACCCAACCCCCTTTTGCAAGATGTGGCAGACTCTCCATACAGCAAGGACAGAGAAAGTGAAATGATCTTAAAACTAAAACAACTCCTGATCCCTGACACAACATATCAGTTGAGAGAGAAAATGGCCTATTGCACAACATAGATTCATAGACTCTAGGACTGGAAGGAACCTCGAGAGGTCATCGAGTCCAGTCCCCTGCCCTCATGGCAGGACCAAATACTGTCTAGACCATCCCAAATAGACATTTATCTAACCTACTCTTAAATATCTCCAGAGATGGAGATTCCACAACTTCCCTAGGCAATCTATTCCAGTGTTTAACTACCCTGACAGTTAGGAACTTTTTCTTAATGTCCAACCTAAATCTCCCTTGCTGCAGTTTAAGCCCATTGCTTCTTGTTCTATCATTGGAGGCTAAGGTGAACAAGTTTTCTCCCTCCTTCTGATGACACCCTTTTAGATACCTGAAAACTGCTATCATGTCCCCTCTCAGTCTTCTCTTTTCCAAACTAAACAAACCCAATTCCTTCAGCCTTCCTTCATAGGTCATGTTCTCAAGACCTTTAATCATTCTTGTTGCTCTTCTCTGGACCCTCTCCAATTTCTCCACATCTTTCTTGAAATGCGGTGCCCAGAACTGGACACAATACTCCAGCTGAGGCCTGACCAGTGCAGAGTAAAGCGGAAGAATGACTTCTCGTGTCTTGTTTACAACACACCTGTTAATGCATTCCAGAATCATGTTTGCTTTTTTTGCAACAGTATCACACTGTTGACTCATATTAAGCTTGTGGTCCACTATGACCCCTAGATCTCTTTCTGCCATACTCCTTCCTAGACAGTCTCTTCCCATTCTGTATTTGTGAAACTGATTGTTCCTTCCTAAGTGGAGCACTTTGCATTTATCTTTATTGAACTTCATCCTGTTTACCTCAGACCATTTCTCCAATTTGTCCAGATCATTTTGAATTTTGACCCTGTCCTCCAAATCAGTTGCAATCCCTCCCAGTTTGGTATCGTCCGCAAACTTAATAAGCGTAGTTTCTATGCCAACATCTAAATCGTTGATGAAGATATTGAACAGAACCGGTCCCAAAACAGACCCCTGCGGAACCCCACTTGTTATACCTTTCCAGCAGGATTGGGAGCCATTAACAACTACTCTCTGAGTACGGTTATCCAGCCAGTTATGCACCCACCTAAATTGTACTTTCCTAGCTTACCTATAAGAATATCATGCGAGACCGTATCAAATGCCTTACTAAAGTCTAGGTATATCACATCCACCGCTTCTCCCTTATCCACAAGGCTTGTTATCCTATCAAAGAACGCTATTAGATTAGTTTGACACGATTTGTTTTTTACAAATCCATGCTGGCTATTCCCTATCACCTTACCACTTTCCAAGTGTTTGCAGATGATTTCTTTAATTACCTGCTCCATTATCTTCCCTGGCACAGAAGTTAAACTAACTGGTCTGTAGTTTCCTGGGTTGTTTTTATTTCCCTTTTTATAGATGGGCACTATATTTGCCCCCTTCCAGTCTTCTGGAATCTCCCCCGTCTCCCATGATTTCCCAAAGATAATAGCTAGAGGCTCAGATACCTCTTCTATTAACTCCTTGAGTATTCTAGGATGCATTTCATCAGGCCCTGGTGACTTGCAGGCATCTAACTTTTCTAAGTGATTTTTTACTTGCTCTTTTTTTATTTTATCTTCTAAACCTACCCTCTTCCCGTAAGCATTCACTATATTGGACATTCCTTCAGACTTCTCAGTGAAGACCAAAACAAAGAAGTCATTAAGCATCTCTGCCATTTCCAAGTCTCCCGTTACTGTTTCCCCCTCCTCACTGAGCAGTGGGCCTACCCTGTCCTTGGTTTTCCTCTTGCTTCTAATGTATTGATAAAAAGTCTTCTTGTTTCCCTTTATTCCCATAGCTAGTTTGAGTTCATTTTGTGCCTTTGCCTTTCTAATCTTGCCTCTGCATTCCTGTGTTGTTTGCCTATATTCATCCTTTGATATCTGACCTAGTTTCCATTTTTTATATGACGCCTTTTTATTTTGTAGGTCACGCAAGATCTCATGGTTAAGCCAAGGTGGTCTTTTGCCACATTTTCTATCTTTCCTAACCATCGGAATAGCTTGCTTTTGGGCCCTTAATAGCGTCCCTTTGAAAAACTGCCACTCTCCTCAGTTGTTTTTCCCCTCAGTCTTGATTCCCATGGGACCTTACCTATCACCTCTCTGAGCTTACCAAAATCCACCTTCCTGAAATCCATTGTCTCTATTCTGCTGTACTCCCTTCTACCCTTCCTTAGAATTGCAAACTCTATGATTTCATGATCACTTTCACCCAAGCTTCCTTCTACTTTCAAATTCTCAACAAGTTCCTCCCTATTTGTTAAAATCAAGTCTAGAACAGCTTCCCCCCTAGTAGCTTTTTCAACTTTCTGAAATAAAAAGTTGTCTGCAATGCAGTCCAGGAACTTATTGGATAGTCTGTGCCTCACGGTGTTATTTTCCCAACATATATCTGGATAGTTGAAGTCCCCCACCACCAAATCTTGGGCTTTGGGTGCTTTTGTTAGTTGTTTGAAAAAAGCCTCATCCACCTGATTAGGTGGCCTGTAGTAGACTCCCAGCACGACATCACCAGTGTTTTTTACCCCTTTTAGCCTAACCCAGAGACTCTCAACACTTCCGTCTCCTATGTCCATCTCCACCTCAGTCCAAGTGTGTACATTTTTAATATATAAGGCAACACCTCCTCCCTTTTTCCCCTGTCTATCCTTCCTGAGCAAACTATACCCATCCACACCAACATTCCAGTCATGTGTATTATCCCACCAAGTTTCAGTAATGCCAACAATGTCATAGTTGTATTTATTTATTAGCACTTCCAGTTCTTCCTGCTTATTACCCATACTTCTTGCATTTGTATATAGGCATCTAAGATACTGGTTTGATCTTGCCTCTCAGCTTTGCCCTGACCCTCCTTCCTCACTGCCATTATAGCCCGTGCTCCCTCCTGTTTCCAACCCATCTCCCTGGTCTTGTTCCCCACTTACCTGTGGGGTTTGCTCACCTGTCCCCGTGGAACCTAGTTTAAATCCCTCCTTACTTGGTTAGCCAGTCTGTGCGCAAATAAGGCCTTTCCCCTCTTCGAAAGGTGAACGTCATCTGTGCCTAGCAGTCCTTTCCTCGAATAGCATCCGTGGTCGAGGAAGCCAAAGCCCTCCTGGCGACACCATCTTCGCAGCCAGGCATTCACCTCCACGATGCATCTGTCTCTGCCTGGGCCCCTACCTTCAACAGGAAGAATCGAAGAGAATACCACCTGTGCTCCAAACTCCTTAACCCGTACTCCCAGAGCCCTGTAGTCACTCTTGATCTGCTCAGTGTCACATACTCAGATCATTTCTGAAGACGCCGCATTAACTCCAGAGGCCGTGTGACCCAGTGACTTGGGCCCTGGACGAGGATGCCGGTGACCTGGGTTCTACTCTCAGCACTATCACTATGACCTCATGCAAATCACTTCACCGCTCTGGTTCTTTGTCTTGTCTATTTAGATTGTGAGATCTTTGGGACATGGATTGTTTCTCACTGTATAGCTGTAAAGCACCCAGAAGCTTGCGAGACCCCATGGGTGCTACTAGAATACAAGTAGTAAATCATAACAAAACTGCCACTTCTGTCTTTGGGCAAAGTATGTTCTCAGAACTGGGTGTCAGAACACTAAGGCTCAGTTCAGAGAGGCATGAACCTCTTCGTGCGTCTGACTTTTCACTGTATCAATGTCATTTCTCCCATGAGTGAAAGTTTACATGTACAAGTGTTTGGGAGACATCTCTAGGCTTTCCATGTTTTGTGTATGCAACTTGAACAATTCCTTCTGCTGCCTAGCCAATAAAGGATGAATACAATGCACCTCAAGGTCAAACAATAATAAAAGACTGCATCACTTGAGTTCTTCTTTAAAGGAACAACTTTTTGATCAAGGCTGAATAAGGTGTATATAACTCCTGTCACATTTTCTTTGACTACCAAGCCCACCAATACACTGTGCTCAGCCTGATTCACAAAACAAAGGACTTCATTGCTGGCTATGAAGGTCATCAGAATATTAACACTACCTCTGCCAACACTTCTGAAGCACACAAGGCTGATCTGAATCACTGTGGGTGATTCATGCAGCTGACATCTGGGCAGGGCTGGAAGGGGTTTCTTTATGCTTTTACAGCACACGGTGCAGCCTCACGGCAATGCAGTTCTAGCTCCCCAGTCCCAGCACCTGCAGAAAACACCTTGTATTGGACCACGGACTCCCTGTTAGTTTTATTGAAGGATGTTCAGTTAATGCCTGGCTTGCATTAACTAGTGTTTTAATTGGTGATGTCCTTGCTGAGAAGCTGGGCAAAGTCCTTGGTGAAATCTGGACCACCGTCTAATGAAACTCATTGTGAACAAGTGGGATCCAGTCTTCAGTGCAAGACTGTAATGCATTTTAAGCCCCTGTATTTCACTTTGTTAATGTCTGGTAACTTCCCATTTCTGAAATCTCACTGTGGCAACACCGGCACTTCTAAACCACTATACTGTACAGGATGTTCTGGGCTGCACAAGGAATAGATGCCACAATGTTTAAAAGTAAATCCATTTGAGTTGGTATAGTATTCAACTTATTATCAGTGCTACAAAAATAAATGCAACATTATAAAAAGGAGATCCAAGAATGACTTACATTGTACATTGTGCTGTAAACTGTAGACACTGTTTACGTTTGGTTTTCACGCTTTGGTTATGAAAATACACAGTCTGCTTCCAGAATGACGGCAGGCTGCTTGTTACCCTTAAGTGATACCAACTCAGTGCAGCAAATGTGGAGCCAGTTAAAGAGTTGCTGTGAGCAACAGCAGTATTAAATAAAAAGGAATTCTATATTGTACTCTAACTTATGCTGTGCATGGGACAACGGAGCATGTGAAAGCCTTTGGACAACAGATAACAGAGTAATCCAAAATGTTTAACCAGTACAACTCTCATCAGCTCACCATCCTGGAGCGCCTACTTCAGGCCGGTCACAATGATGCAAGTGAATCCACCTCTCCTCTTTCCACGGGTTTGTCCTGTCACACCAAATCAGAAGAACCAACACCAAGTCTCAAGTCCAGTTTGACGCCTATTCCTTAGGCTATCTCTGTTTTTTGGAACAAAACAAAACAAAACAAAAGAGAAATAAACAAAGCTGCAATGCTTTATATAGGCTTTTACAGAGTCTTCATCAAAGGCTTGTAGTACAGACAGTTATTCAATGGGTCCAGGCCTTTCTGAGTCATTCCCCTTCTGTTCAAGGCATTCAGCCAGGACCCCATTAGTCCACAGGTTACTTTTCTTAGTCCACACACCATAGCTTTCTGCTGAATGTTTAGAGTTCCTTCCTTTCACGTTCTATGCCTAGATCCTGGGATCCCTGCCAGAGGCTAAGGGCTTCCTATATGCTCCTCTCACCAGCACATCCTGGGATCCCTGCCCAAGCCACTTCACTCTAGACAACCCCCTCCTCCTTGTTCACAGGGAGGACCTGAAGAACTTTCCATATCTGCAACATCTTCATTCTCTAGCCCCTTTGGGCTCCCTCTCACCCCCTTAGCTGCCCTTCCTGATATTATCAGTTGGCCCTCATCAGGGCCACCTACTCCATCACAGGGGAGCTTCACCTGTTTCCTTTAAAGGGTCCAGTCGCCCCATGATAGAAACATTACATAAAAACAAAATTGAATTCACCAACAGCAAGGCCCTCAAGAGGAGGGTCTCATTCACTTGACAGCTACATGCTGAAGGCTTGATTCTGCCTTCCAGCATGTGTGGCATTAACATCAACACTATAAAGCCATGTACAGCTCTATATACCCCACTATCATGGAAAAGCTTACCCAGAAGGCTTTCCAGAGGAGAGTAAATATTCCAAAAATATCATAATATCATTTTACTGATAATCCAGAAGATAACAGACACAATCACCTTTGGTTTGTAACCCTGCTTCACAATAGAGGATGCACCCCCTCACACGTGTTTTCATGCAAAAGTGCTTATTGATAAAGGAAGGAAAAGAAATACAGAAAAGCATGGACCTCTCCCTCCAAGAAACCAGTGGTAGTTGAGGGCTTTCTGGGCTTTCCAAACAGTGCTCAATGACTAAAAGAATAGGGCACTGAGGTCACCACAATCCTAATTTTAAACCTCAACTGAGTGATTACCAATGTGAGTGAAGGGCCTGATCCAAAGCTGGCTAAGTCAACAGGAATCTTTCCAATGATTTCAACGGACCCTGGAGCAGTGCCTAAATGTATATATTTTGTTAAAACTCATAACCCTGATGATTCCAGTATTCTTCTTCTCTGTAACTCATGTAACATCTTGCCTGCCTGCTTAAATTAAGGATAATTTCAAAATAATGAACTGATTCTAGTCCTTGGTTCTGCTCCCACTGGAGGTTTTTATATATAAACATTTGTCCGTCACTTTACTAGTTCCCTATACTTCAGTGCTGTTATTGCAGACCTGCAGGAATAATAGGTTTTATAGACCAGTGTATAGACTTTTTTTAAAATGATGTGTGTGATGCACTGTACCACTCACCAGTATATATGCAGAGCATTTTAAGAACATTCTCTGATGGATAGGAGTTATTACTTTTAATATCCAGGGATAGTTTTGCTAAAGTTACTTAAGAACCCTCTGTCAGTTGTGAGCTCTGGCTTTCACTGGAGTCACAATCTATGACTGTGAGTTAAGGGATGCAGCAAAATAAGACCCATTTATGCTGAATTAAGGTCAGATCCTGTTCACACTGAAATCAATAATAAAACTGCCACTGACTTAATTACCATTAGGGCTGTCTCTTCAGACAAAGCCCTCTGCTCCACTAGGGTGCCCGGTCTCTTGTTTTTCTAATCAGAAAAACTGATTTTGCCTCAGTGGGTTTTCTTTTCTTAATTTTTTGCTTTCCTGCAGGAAATCAGTGGGTGCATTTCTGGATCTGCTGAGTGGCCATAAAATATCAGTGCATGTGGCATATGGAAAGTGTTGAAATGCATTTGCATGTTGGTTTAGGGATTACACCACTGTTAGCTACAATTATTCCTGAAACATAACCCAAGAGCAAAATAAAGAGGATAGTTACATTATAACAGATCTAAAGCCAACCAAGGATACATTTGCTTTTGGCTAATTGCACTTGCACAGAAAAATATTTGATGACGATGTTTGTGGAGGTTCTGTCTGCATGATAACTAGCCCTTTGAAAGCCTTCAATGCCCACCGCACCCCATAGGCATAACGGTGACAAATGCAATAGCACAGAGGTCAAAAGCATGAATCTCAATAGCCATTTGAGACACAATCCTGCTCTGAAACAGACTCTCACAAAAAGTAACAGAATAGAAGCTATGAAATGATGGGGAAAAATTAAATTAAAATAAGGGTTACATAAGCAGGACAAGAAGTATGTGGGAGAGGGGGGATGATGAGAAATTGATCCATTGCATACACTCTGGCTTTTCATGCAGAAATGGATTAACTCAGCTGCAGAGGCTAAAACATTCAGCTATTTTGATTAATACAAACATATACACAAAATTAATGTACTTCAGCAAAAAACTTCCCTGGTACAGTGGGCTCATTGAACAACTGATTATTTAATGAAATGGAGTCTTGGCATCTTGCAAAACATATTTCAATGCATTTGTTTTTTAGCTAAAGCAAAAGGTTGGTGTTGTTTGCAAATTACTTCATTAATCACTCCCTCAGCTCTGAATCCAAAGGAGTTCCTACTACAGAAAAGCTTTGCCTGTGTTAAACTTCAGGCTGCCATCAACGCCCACAGACACTCTTCCATCAAATCCATCTGTCCATCAAAATGGAAGAATGCTGGCAGCAAAACGGTTAAAGAGATGTAAAAATCCACACACTACTGGTGGTAGGGTTTTATTTTGTTTTGTTTTGTTTTTGAACGAACATATTTGAATAATCGCAGTGGAGGGGATTTTTGTTCCCACTTTCCACAGAGGGGAAAGACAAGGTGAAGACGTCATCAGAGCTTTTAAAACTAAGCCTCTTTCTTTTATTTAAAAAGGAAGATTTTCCTATTGGCTACAGACAAATTCAGAATTCATCACTGTTGCCAGACCACCTGGGACATAGGGAGGATGGGAGCTTTCCAGATGGGTTTTAAGACAATTCATTTATATTTATATAGCCAGAATAAATGTTTTTCCTGAGATAGCATTTCCCTTTGCTGTATCTAGACCACCAACAAAAGAGGGAGGCACAGAAACTCTACTGCATTAATAGTCTTGGTGTTTATGGCTTTGGCATTTATTAACTTTTGGGAGCTGTTTATTGAGTCATAAACAGTACTAATGGGGATATTATCTCTAAATTATAGAAGTATTACAGTATTTGGGTTAGTTAAGAGAACAGTTTAAAGCAGTTACATAGTTTCAATTTATCACAATTACCAGCATGATCCCATAATGGGAATTTAATTGCTAATTGTTGGCTTACACTATGAAAAAAATACAGTAATAACGAATAACATACAGCACATGCACATGAGTGCAGATACAAACACACACATAGGCACGCACACACTTCTATAATATAAGATACTATTTTATCTTCTGATATAATGTATTTTTATTACAGTGACTAAATTCATCTGGGCCTCGATTCAACAGTCCATCCCAGATCAACAAAGCATTTAAGCACATGTGTCTGTTGCACTGCGTTCAATGAGATTTTAAAAACATGTTTACATTGCTTTGCTAAATAGTGATGGGCTTAAGGTCATGCTTAAATGCTCTGATGAACTGGGGTCTAGAAGCACAACAGTTAAGGAGAAAACCTGACTCCACTGAAGTCAATGTGAGCTTTGCTGTTGACTTCAATAGTGCAAGAGTTTTATCTATGGATACTACAGCTGGAAACTGATTCAAAGCTCACTGAAGACAATGGGTGTATTTCTATTGACTTCAGTGAGCTTATGGATCACGGTGACCATACTGAGAGCCCTGAGTTTCTTCTAATACATGCAAGTGGAAAGTTTGTACCTCTGAACCTTCAAGACAACGTCATTCTTCTAATAGTTTTCCTTTTCAATGAGGAAATTTTCTAAACTACCGTAGTTAACACTATGAACTTGAACTGTTAAAGGATATTTCTACCAAGTTGCTAACCATTGGCTTACACTATGGTCCTGAGAAGCAGCTGACTCTGAATTGGTTTCTCCAGTTTTTACTACAGCTAATTCTCAGTGTAAAGCTATTAGCTAAAGAAGGGGAAGAGGAAGCGGATAAATGGCTCAGCTGAAGGGCAGTTGAGAACAGTGAATTTATTTATTGATAACATATTCCAAAACAAAACAAAAAACTGCCAGATGTTTCAGACCATCCAGCTGTATACAGTAACAGCCTATATAATATATAATCTTAATTTGCTATACCTGGATGGAATTTCTTCCTCTCTCTTCCTTCCCGTCAAGATACTAGTTTTATTCTCCCAACTGCTGGATCACCCAGATGAGAAAAGTTATTCTAATGGCTTTGTAATTCCTTATCAGGAACCGTGGGAGCATCTGATGATGTTTAATCAGAAATAAACTGTCAAGTTGCTATTGGTGAAAGTGGGACATTTCTCACCTATTATTGTTGAGTGATTAAATCTTCTGAAGCTTCAGACATCATGGTATTAAGATCTTTGTAGATCCTCCATGGGAAGTTTGTACCTGGGGCTACTGAATTACCTTTTGGGCTAAAAGACAGACCAAAGAGAGGGTCTGTCAGTTTGTTTTGGTGCAGGGGGCCTCCTTGGCATGAGATGGAATCAGCTCCATCTATTGTTTGGCTGAAGCAGCTTTTTTGAGGAATATGTAGAATTCCCATTCTGTCAGGTACCGCAGCTCTTGAACCCAGGCCGGTGGGGAAGCGGAGTGGGGAAGGGGGATGTGTCAAGCAAAAGCCTTAGTCTCTGTGCCACGAGCTTACATGAGGAAAGTGCAGCTAACGCCTCACCACCACAGACTATTCTCACTGACTCAGCTGGGTCAGGATACTAGCAGCAGACTGCTGACTGGACACCACCAAGCATAAAGTTTCCTGTTGTCTGACCTTTTGTCTGAGCAACTAGTTGCCAGGTCTGCTGCTGACCAGACTCCTGATATTGAGTTCCTGACCCTTGTCCCTGTTACCATACCTTGGTCCTAGTTCCTGCCTCCTCAGCTGGTTCTGCTCCTTGCTCCTGCTGCCTCACCTTAATTCCAGTGACAGAAATTCTCACTCTGATTCTGGCTTAATCCTTGGCATGGCTACCGACTCCACCCTGGTCCTGACCCTTGGTTGGGCTCCTGACTCTAACCATGTCTTGGCTTCTGATGCTGCCCCAGTATGGCCCCTGACACATTCTCAGGTACTGGGTTGAGCTAGTAAGTCAACACTGGGTACTTTACAAGATCCAGTCAGCATAGAGGGGTGAGGCAGTACCTCAGCGGGCATCTCTTAGCTACTGCCATGTAAAGCTGGGATGTCTGTGGACAGAAGATATATTTAGGATATGAGGGAGGCTCTTCTCCAGAGACTGTTAGTTAAGATCAATTGCAAGGACTGCGTCCCACTTTATGTGGTAAGTGCTTTAAAGTTGTGGCCTTATGCCATCTGGAAACATAATCTTATGATATTGTCTTCATTCAGGCATCTCATTAACAATGTGAAGAGAGAGAGGAAGCTGGTGGCAGGATTAAGGGGTTGAAATAGTCAGGGGGGTTGTATGCTTTGTGTTACATTATACAAACAATAAGGCTGGCTGATGATTGGCTGGGGCCTCTTCATTGCCACTTGTGAACAGAAGATCTGGTGGAAATTATTTGTACTATGTAGTTCCACACAACTTTGCCAGGCGCATTGTGAACATGGTGGCAAGGAATGAAAATCCCTACATGAACCTGCTATGTACCATTCCTAGTAGATTTTTCTGTGGCTATCCAAGTTGCCTAGGGCATGAGAAAGAAAAGAAGGCACAGACAGAAGTGGGGAGAAAATTCAGTGAGTATTACTACAAATACACAGAACAGCATTACAAAATAGTCAAAAGACAGAATGATGGTAGTTCTCAACTTTCTTTCCAAAAAAAAAACAACTCAAGTCTTGTTACTTATCTACACAGAGATCTTGTCAGACATGTGAGAAGGCATTTTCAAGTCTAAAATAGCTTAAGGAGTGACTTGATCACAATGTATAGGTACCTACACAGGGAACAAAAATGTGGTAATAGAGGGCTCCTCAATCTATCAGATAAAGGTATAACAAGATCCAATCCCTGGACGCTGAAGTTAGACAAATTCAGACTGGAAATAAGGCACACATTTTTAATGATGAGGGTAGTTAACCTTTGGAACAACTTACTTAGAGTTGTGGTGGATTTTCCATCACTGGCAATTTTTAAATCAAAATGGGATTTTTT
Source organism: Gopherus flavomarginatus (assembly GCF_025201925.1). Lineage (NCBI taxonomy): Eukaryota > Metazoa > Chordata > Testudines > Testudinidae > Gopherus > Gopherus flavomarginatus. The sequence goes on along the minus strand of NC_066617.1, from coordinate 212,560,274 downwards.
TCTGTAAAATATGCTTTAGTTCAAACAGGAATTAATTCTCCGAAGCTCTGTGGCCTGTAGGATGCTGGACTGGATGATCACAAAGGCCACTTTTGGCCTTGGAATCTACGACATTATGGAGTCTAATCTATGTTTAAAATGTATGACCACAAAACAAATCAGATTTAAATAATCTATTAAACTTGTTTGTAATAAAGAATCGTAAGATAAGCTAAGTATTCATCTTTGTAAAATAAGCACTTGTCCTTTTCCTTAAATTGCAATTTGAGATTAAAAATCTGTGATCCTCCAGTCAAAGAATTTGATAATTTCACAAAAGTAACCAGAAAATACTAGCAGAAGGGTAGCCCTGTTAGTCTGGATCTGTAAAAGCAGCAAAGAATCCTGTGGCACCTTATAGACTAACATGCTTCAAAACGTCTGAGCTTTCGTGGGTGAATACCCACTTGGTCAGATGCATGTAGTCTGACGAAGTGGGTATTCACCCACGAAAGCTCATGCTCCAAAACGTCTGTTAGTCTATAAGGTGCCACAGGATTCTTTGCTGCTTTTACAGAAAATACTAGTGCAGAGCTGAGAGTCAGACCTTCTCAGTTCTAATCCTGGTTCTTCTACTGACTCACTATTGCCTCAGGCAAGTCCCTCCACATCTCATCTCTGCCTCTGCCTCAAGCTTCCCCACCAATTCATTTCACACAGATTCCCCAAATAAGTTTTGACATCTATCGATTTACGAGGTATGTAAAGCAAAAATTAAGAGCTCAGAGTTTCTGTGTTACACTTGCAAGATATTTACTTCTATATTGGGTAGGCTGCAATTATCTTTGATACCAGGAAATGTGCTTTGCTAGAACCCCTCCATAAACTAACTGGCTTTGACATAAACAACACTTAAGATTCAGCAGGGATACATCAATATAAAACTAAGCAGCATGAAAAAAAATGGAAGAGAATACACCTTTACCTCCATATAACGCTGTCCTTGGGAGCCAAAAAATCTTACTGTGTTATAGGTGAAACCATGTTATATTGAACTTACTTTGATCCACCGGAGTGTGTGCCCCCCACCCCACCCTCGAGCACTGCTTTATCCTGTTATATCCAAATTCGTGTTATATCAGGTGGCGTTATATCGAGGTAGTAGTGTATTAAATTATTGTGCTGATATAGTTTGACTTAATGTTGTCAGTGATCATTTTGTTTCTTTGCAGATGAGAATGGTTTAGGGTCAGTCACACTTTGCTACATCTGATTCTCACTGTAAGACTTCTGAATATTTGTGTATTCTACATATAACCAAACATGAAGATCAGTTTAAAGGACATTTTTATTTGTGCTCATGTACTTACAGTACAGTACTTTGTATTTTGAAAGAATTACAAAAATACATGAACTGTATTTCTACATTGGAGTAAGACATTTAAATTCAATAAAATCTATATCTGTGATTCTTTTATTTTTTAAGGAAAGTTTACAGTATCTGTCCAGATACACTTGGTGAAGTTGCAACAGTAATTCAAAAGAAGTGACCTGCATAGACCAGATTATTCTTCAGTGCCAAAAACATCCTCTATTAGGGGTAAATATTTTATCCTTTTCACTGGAAGGGATGGTGGCTGCCCACTCCAGTCATCTTCATACTGAAAGTGATAAACAAGAGGACAAACTTAGAATTCATTTTGAAAACAAAAATAACTAGAAATATCCCAAAATAATGTTAAGCAAGTTATTTCATTTCTACATGCAAATCACCTGTGGAAAAAAACAAATTTGTAAAGCATATCCTCCTAAAGAATATGGTATCGATTTTGACCAATGCTGCTGAAGTTTTAATTAAAAATATCCCATCATCTCCACTTCAGCCCTTTTTTTTTTAATTAAAGACTAGTGTACTGTTTTGTTCAGTTAGACACCTATACTTCACAGATATGTAGGTCAGCTAAGAGAACAAGTCCTTTGTAGGAATTGTCAGCTTTCAAACTAGTAGACAAAATGAAGAAGAAATGTAAGTTATAAGATCAAAACTTCAGGACTAATTCACTGAGTATGAATACAAACTGAAATTTTTGTTTGTCAAATATAATCATCTTACACCTAGACAAAATAACCATAGTGCATATTAAATCACAGCTCAGATAAAGATTCAGCTGAGAAAGTCAAAGAATCAATAAAAGGATTTATATTCTCTTTATCTTCTCTTCTTTTGTTACTCATCTTTTCATTAAAATGTACTCATCTAAAATAAATTCATTATTATATATTACAGCTAACCAACAAAATAATAAATTGAATAAATAATGCCACCACAGCCAATTTGGATAATTTACTAACTTGTTTGTTAATTTACTATAGTTCTGGATATCTCAGTATGTTATGTAATGTACAGCTTTTTTTTTTTAAACAATTAATGCAGAACTGATTCTCCTATCTAGCGGGATAACAGAATACACATCTGTGGCTTGGGGCAGGGACTGTTGTTGGGTTTTTTTGTTCTGTGTTTGCAAAGTGCCTAGCACAATGGGTTCCTGGTCCAGGACTGAGACTCTAAGGCACTACGGTACTGCAAATAATAAAATGAGAATATGACCAACAACTTCCATCTTTTTGACCTTGTCTGCAACCTTGCTCCCCTCAAGTCCGTTCACTGTGCTGCCACTAAGATGGTCTCCCTAGCCTGTAGCTCTGTCAGCTCATTTTCTGTAAGCTCTACTGCCAACACAAATGTCTTTTCCTGACCTTTACAATGTAACCCTGCCAAATTATCCCTGGTATTTTATTATATGGATCACAGCCTTTGTTCCACTAAAGATGCCAACCCTGACTGACTTCTTGGTTCACAAATGTCTTTGTCTTTTCTCCCTTGCTGTCCCATGTACACTGGAAAAATTCCCTGAAAAAATCCATAACACCAATCCTCCCTCAAATCACCTCTGCCATGATGCCTACAAAACACTGTCATCTGATAACAGTGAGGCAAAGTGGCAAACTGTGATCACAGCCACTGATTGGCTTATTATGACTACAAACTGAACACACTGCCTCTCCTCACTACCACTCAGGTCCTTCACCCCCTATTCAAGGTTCATTTCAGGTACACCACCTACAAGAAATCAGTCAGTGCCCAATTACTAGTCTGAGGCAGTTGGGCAAGCAGCCAAAACAGCTAGGAGAAAAATATGAAATAAATAACAAGCCAACATATTTGTATATTTTTCTGCCTCTTTCACCACCGCCCCCATCACATGGTGCTCAATCTCTTAGTTTTGCAAGTGCTTTGGGTCGGAAACTGCATCTACCTCTGTTTGCACAGCACCTAGTACAACAATGCCCTAATCCTGACAAGCATCAATGGATGCTATCACAACATAATCATTGAGTAATATCTTTGAGTAGAATTCCGAACCCCCTGTTTGAAAAGTGCCCTCATCTTAATATGGAGCACACACTTTTAAAATCTGAAACATATCCAGTATAATGTGGATGTTGTAAGGATCTTGCTTAGATGCATACAAGAAATTTTTTCCGAATTATGCAGTCCAAGAAAATGACACCAAGGAAAGCTTAGCAACTCAGCAGCACTGTGCCCTCACTAGTCCCTACAGATAGTTTTATAGGCTCCAGAAGAGCGAGCAAGTAGCGAATCCACTATGTTGTCAGGATGAAAACGCAGCACTTGCATATAACTGGTGAAAATATGCAGCTGTTGAATTTAAAATGCACTGAACCCTATGCTTCTAAACCAGCAGAAGCAGAGGAGACTAAATGAAACACATTCAATATCAGTCATGGGCTGGGTCAGAAGAGCGATGTTATATGCATGCTAAGATGCTTTGGATTTCTTTGCTATGACATTTAAAAAAAATCAATTTGATTGGATTATGCACAATGCTATTTTAAACCATTCTGTTCTCACACAAGCACAAGACAGTCAGGTCAGATTAATCTTTGCCGTTTCCTAAAATGACATTTTTACTTACCCTAAATACTAGGCTGACAGAGACATATTAGTTTATTTCTCCATTATATTCCCACTACCTACCAAGGAAGTGGTGTATTCTGTGCAAGTTTCCATAGAGTTATAGAAAATTTTAGGTACATTTTGCAGTGTCAGTGGAGTTTGTAGACTTAACTGATAATTGTGACTTCTGAACATAAGGTTTGTGTAATAGAAAGTGTGAGCACCTGATAGTCATGCCCTTGTTCACAGGAGCACACAGCCCTTTTCCTTCCTATATTTCCCTAGAAATCCATTAGAGATGTGGCATCCACTGTGCACAACAGAGTTACAGAGTTCCCATGCCTTATACTGGTTCTCTGCTTCGCCCAATCCTTCACAACAGAAACAAACTGCTCAAAAAACCCAGACAAGATCCATAAAGATTGAGTCCCAGATATTCTTTGTTGGATAAATCAACGATGCTAATATATTTTGACTGAACGATATCAGCGGCAGCATGAAAGGGGCTTTCAGGTTTTGTTTGTTTTGAACGTCTTAACTTTACCTTTATAGGAACCTTTATTGTCTGGAAAGTCGGAACTGGATTCTCTCTCCAATTCAGCCCATTGACAAACTTCTTATAATCTACTTGTTCCTTGCCATCTTCAAACCTAAAAGCAGAATATTTATATATATTTTGATTCAATTGTGACCTATTTTAATATACTTTGCCATATTTTACATCACACAACAAATTGCATATTTAATTTCAAAAATATAAAAAATGGACAACAGGCCAAGGAGAAGACTCTGCAGAATATGTCTCTATTGTACTATACATTAAACTTCATATAAAACTTTACTCTTCATTGTTGTCTGTCACATAGGACTTTTCATTGTCTAAAGTGTATTAGAGTTCAACTCATTTCATTTTCTAAACATTACTGTTAGCCAATTTTTCTTCAATACACGAATGTTATGATCAGTGGAAGCCTTATAGTTTTGGGATAAAGAGTGAAAATGTTCTTGGAGGCACCCTGTAAAATCCTGTCTTCGTGTTTAGAAGAGAACCTGCTGGTGCTATAGACACAAGAGAATACAGCTGATCTGGTTTATTTTGCTACTTTGATTTATAATCCTTTCATAAAAATAAGCACCCATCCAAAATTCTCTGGGCACCCATTTTGTGATCACCAGTGCTGCGTAGAGCAGGACAAATACTTCCTACTTTTTGATTAAGAAGCTAGCATGCGCCATGAAAGTTGACAGGCATTAACCTTTGATTGCACATATATCTTAATATGATCTATGGTGCACACGCATTGAATTTCATAAGCCTTATGACATGTGATTTGTTTTTGTTTTTAATTACCAACTTGTAGTATTGCTTTCAACCCTCTAAAGAAAAAGTTAAGAGTACTACATTATGTTGACATCCTAAAACTTCATTAATTAGAATCTTTGAAGTTGTATGTTCTCAGTATATAGGTTGGTCTTTTGCTGGTTTGTGGAAAGTCAAGATATAATCCACAGCACAGACTCAGAGTTGTACAAGTTAACCGAGTAGTTTTTTTATATAGGAAAAGTGAAAGAATTTATTACCTAAACCTATACCAGACCACTTTCATCTAAGACTGTATAGGTGCAATACAGTGACTCTCACTGACTTCAACAAGCATTGGACTGGGGCCAAAGTCCTTTGACCTGACTGTGAAAGCACCCTGAACAGCTAAGAATGCTGTCTTTGAATTAATACCCTTAACTAGAGCGAAAATTTTCAAGCCTGGGTGCTGAAAATTAGGATCCTAAATCCATATTTAGGCAGCTATGTAAAAGTGGCTTGAAAATATTCCAAATTCATACTGGTATATGGTAGGTGGATACAAATCCCTTGACTCCCATGGACTGCACCTGCTTACACAGGTGAATTTGAATAAGGAGATGCCTTATTTTTGAGTTATGAGTTTGGAGCCAAAGGTACTAGATGGACTGGAAATAGATGCTCTACATTTGAATGATCCGAGTTAATATGAGTAGCTAGTATAATGCTTTTCTGTAACAAAGGAAGTTAGATTTTCCTCTTCCAACAGGAGGCAACTAAGATCACTTGACACCTTGTCCCCTTTTAGTTTAGCTCTAGAACGTCATCAAAGCATTTGAGGTTAAAATATGTTATAAGATTCCTTCCTCCCCACAACACCTGGAGAACAATTCTCTTTTCTTTGGCAGAAGACAGCTCTTGTTTGTGGCCTCTGCAAAATGTGTTCACCTTGGATCACCCCAACATGTAGAAGCCTGCTTTATCAATTTGTAAGAATGTAGTGCTGAGTGACCCAACCTGTTTACAAATGTTTCTTTTCCAGCCAAGAAAGTTGCAACCCAAGTGTTCTTTTTCTAGATAGCAATATTTACAGAGCTTAAGTTCCTTTGTTTTCAAAAATACTTTATTAAAATGTTAATCTGATAGCTGTAGAAAGTACTATGTCACTTTGACTTAACAGAATATTTGTCGAGTATGCTGTGCTGCTACTTCAATTTGTTTGATAGCTTCTGTATATTCTGGGTATGAATACGTGTTTAAGTTGGTTATAGGAAAAGATTAAAGGACTAACACAAGCTGGTATGTACAACTGGTCAGTATGAGCTAAGTAATGTTGATGGCTAATCTGTGGTAAATATATTGACTAGCACATACCCAACAAATGCATACTGCACTACCTGTCTGTCATAGGTTACTGAAAAACCAAAAATGTTTGTAAAAGGTTAAGTTCTAAATATTGGTACCTGCAAGTTCCTTAAGGCCACAGTAGAGACAGGTGTGTCTATGGTGCCACACTGAGCTGGAGAGAGAGTATAGCAGGATGACCAGGGGTGCCTTTTGAGTCCCGCTGTCTGCCTCAGGAATTTTTTTGCTGTGAATGGGGAATTAGGCCTACCCTACTGGAGGGAGCATAGCACCCCCAAAATAAACAGACTTTAGAGGGTAGGTTGCTGGGTAAAAGTCACCAGGGCACACACACCAAGAGATAGCAAAAAAGCAGAGAGGTCCTGGCCTCTTGTGGGTGGGAAGTTCTAGGGACAGAATTATTCTGGCTCAAATCTCATTGCTCTGGCTCTTCTGAGGATCAAAGATGCCTGTAGGTCTTCTCCCTCTTCCTGTTAAGCCAGGGGAGGTGGGGTGCTCAGAGAAAAGTGTGACCCTCGGGGTGGTACCAGGTAAAAACAAATTATCAGTTTTGCATTGTTCAAATTAAAATTGAAGGAAAACGTAATGGTTTCATTGTGTGTTGGCTCATACACACATGGAAACTTGGGGGCTATAAAATGGAACTAAAAAACATCCAGCAAAAAGCTGCAAACTGAAGTTGCTGCATTTTCCACAGCTCTACTCAAAATGCATCTAGTTTGCGTAAAGATCCTCTTTGATGCATGCACTCTTCTACTGTCTTGTTCATCACTTCATTCCATATAGGAATTACAGTAAATTTTGGAGTTACAGTGAGTGGGCCTCCTGGCACAAGGGGCAACCACTTGGGATATTAGGTTCCAGAGGCACACGAGCATCAGCACTCCCCAGCCTGGCAGCTGCCCCCACAGGCTTTCCTGAGTCACAGCTGCCAAGCCTCCATCTTTTCTAGAAGCCCACAACCACCTCACAGCAGCAGGGCTGAGAGAAACCACCCAAATGTGTCCATAGCAATTATTCAGCATAAACTTACAATATTTTTTAAAAGCCACGAGATGTGTGCAGTACAGATGAATTAACTCATGATCTTATATTTGGAACCTTTGTCGTACATTCCCTCTACCTGCTTCCTTTCCTCCATTTTATCTTTCCTCATTCACCATGTCTCTAGTCTGTAAGCCTCTTTTAATTGTCAATTAGTACAGGTTCACAGTGAATAAATAAAAATAGGATCAAAAGAAAATACCAACTATTTCAAAATGCAAAATTTTATTTTTCAAGCATTTTAATTGTGCTTGTGTATTAAACGAGCTCACTGTTTCTTGTATGTTTGCACAAACTTAATGAAATGCTATAATAAAATGTTGCATTTTACTGGTAGAAACAAATAGGAAGCCTCTGCATATCTTGAATACATCACGGTAAAAAATCTGCACCTGCTCTGTAAATTTAAAAAAATATATTTATACCAATGAGACACTAAGAATTGCCTTAGTACTTTCAATGCACTATAACTTTACATTATTGGCCAGGATTCTCTCTTCATTTGCTTAGATTGGGATGCTCTTTGGGACAGAAACCACGGGTGAAATCTTGGGCTCATTGAAACCAATAGCAAAACTCCTATTTACTTCAATGTGGCCTAAATCCTTACTCTGTTTGATAAGTGCCATGGACACCTGCGGTATTATATACAAGTGTTAAATAATAGATATTTAGGGTATTACTTTTTAAATAGAAAATTAAAAAGTTAATAAGTTATTTATCGTTTAACCTCAGAAAAAAAACTGCAAGCTGTAGAATATATACCCCCAGCTAATGCATTTTGACTGATGCTTGTGACTCAACTGTCAGAAGTGATGAATGGTCAGCAGTTTGTAGAAGTCATCCATCTGGCTACCACAGGGAATTATTCTAAATGCTTTAGGTCCATAGACAAACTGAGCTTAAAAACAATGGTGCCTTAGGTTTCTTAAGGCAGACTTGCAGGTAAAGAGTGACTTTAAAAGGTTTCTCCTCCAAGCAGTGTCCTGTGAGTTTGGTGAAGTGTGGAGGGCTAGATTTGGGCAATAAGGATTTAAAGGTGATTAAACTTTCCCTCACCTTCCTGTTTGTAGAGAATCCTGTCATTCAATGGTAAATCCCTGAAGCATACATTGAATTTCTGCTAAAAGCTAGGAGCTTGCATGCATGAAAGCATCTATTCCTGACAAGAAATAAGACCTCCTTCTGCTTTTGACTTGATGCTAAGAGGTCTCCATATCCTCAAAATGATTTTCTTAATGATTTCTAGTAGGGGAAAAGAAGAGACCAAAGACCATATTCTAAAACTCAAACTAGACCGTTGGCCAGTTGGCTTAGACCTGCTTCAGAGTAGGGGGCTGGACTTGATGACTTCTCAAGGTCCCTTCCAGCCCAACATTTCTATGATTCTCTTCCTTTTTATTTGCAAATGTTTACCAGTATGAAAACTCAAAGGAATGCATGAAAAGATTCAGCACCACAGCACATACACAATTGTGTGAACTGCTGAAATTCTTAGGAAATATTTCTACAATTTATGTAAAATACTCACCTACCATTAAACATATGTTACATTACAGTGCAAGTGACTTGTACTCACACACAACGTTTTATCTGGCCTTGACTTACATGGTCAGTAAAGCTCGCAGAAGATCATCAGCCAATGGCAATCTGAAGGACTTGCAAATAGTCCTGCATTTCTCATGGGGCAGCAACCCACATCTGCACAAATATAAAATGAAGTGAAAAAATTTCCTTCATGTTGTCTAACTTCACAGGTTTAACAACATGGAAGCAAAACGTATATTTCAAATGCATGTATTGTGAATAAGGAAACAATATAAAACTTGTAGAAAATCTAAGGGTAAAAATGAAAATCGTATTTCACACAATTTCACTTTTGCATAATAGGAAAAACATCAACACTTTACACACATAGCCCTCTTCCCCTGAAGTATTTAAGTCACATGTATACTACAGGTGGAAGGTGTACATTTACAGATTTCTAATTCTAAATCTATGATCCTACAAAACCAGGACAAACAATTTATGTAAGTGATTATTTTGAATTCAATAAAAATCTCAGATTTTTATTTTTTGTTAAATGTCTATTTTTCCTCCTAGATTAAAAAAAATGTTTTTCTATGGTGGCAGGGCCAGGAACATAACTATTTCACAGGCTACTCAATACATTTGAAATGATGCAGACTCCATCAGCAAATCAGAAAATAAAAAAGGAGGACAGAGAAGCAGTCTAGTTCTCACCCATCCTCAAGTGGCTCCTATCAGAAACCAGATCCTTTGAATGCATTCATGATATGCTAGGCAAAAGAGAGACAGAACCTGGGTCTCTAAATAGAATTTTATCAAATCAGAAACCAGCTTAAAAAAAAGGCAATTATTAGCTTGAATTAAATACAGAAATCTTACTTTTCACGGTCATTGTATATAAAGGTAGCAGACAGTTGTCCGAAATTCTCAAAGCTATTTTTCTTTAGCTGTTCTTGAGCCACTGCAAGAAGGAAATTGATGTCCATTTCAAACTCATTTTGCTCGCTGTAATGACGTCCAATAGTCATAATTTCATGTTCTGACAATTTTCCACCAGTGATATTCACCATCAAATTTCTGTTAGCAAGAAACAAATAAATTAAATAGAAAAATAAAGCAAAACAGTCAATTAAAAGCTGAGTATTTAATGTAATTAAGAGTTCTGTGAAATTAGGTGATGTACTGTACTCAACTTGTGATGCTGATATTAAGTCCATATAGTTTAACATGAACTCAACACTACTCAGGAAACTGTTTAAGAAATTATCTAAATTTTAACTCTTTAGGGAAGAGACCATTTCTTCCTACCCGTCTGTAGTATACCTAGCACAATGTTGGTACTATACAAATCTTTGTAATCTCTGAAGTACCTTTCCACAGCATTGTCTTATTGGAGTCATACTGAAGACAGTATTTATTGCATCACTGTCTTTGTCCAACTACTCATAGACTCATAGACTCTAGGACTGGAAGGGACCTCGAGAGGTCATCAAGTCCAGTCTCCTGTCCTCACGGCAGGACCAAATACTGTCTAGACCATCCCAAATAGACATTTATCTAATCTACTCTTAAATATCTCCAGAGATGGAGATTCCACAACTTCCCTAGGCAATCTATTCCAGTGTTTAACTACCCTGACAGTTAGGAACTTTTTCCTAATGTCCAACCTAAATCTCCCTTGCTGCAGTTTAAGCCCATTGCTTCTTGTTCTATCATTAGAGGCTAAGGTGAACAAGTTTTCTCCCTCCTCCTGATGACACCCTTTTAGATACCTGAAAACTGCTATCATGTCCCCTCTCAGTCTTCTCTTTTCCAAACTAAACCAACCCAATTCTTTCAGCCTTCCTTCATAGGTCATGTTCTCAAAACCTTTAATCATTCTTGTTGCTCTTCTCTGTACATGATCTTATTTCATCTTATCAATTAAAAACTACCTTCCACCCTACTTGATCAGATATTTGTAGAACTATGAGCTAGCAACACAACCACACTTATGTCACCTACGCAGAAAATACATAAAATAGGGAAACAAGCGAGGATAGTGCCAAAAGGACAGAGAGTCATAGAGCTAGGCACGCAAATGGGGCAGAGGTGTGAAGTTCCAGCACAGAGGAAGTGCTGTGAAAGTTGGCCCCACCCCAGAAGCTCTGATTGGCAGAGGGATGAAAAAACAAGGAGCTGGGCAGAGAGATGTCAGGAGCATGGTGCATGGCTAAACCTTGCACTATTCTCTGATAATGCAGCCCTTAATAGTCAACAATTAATTCATAGCACAAATACATACTGCCCCCTCCCCCAACTCTACCACAAATGTGATGATTTTTGTATCTGTTTCTTTTAAATGATTTGCTTTTTGGGGAGCCCTGCCCAAATAAAAGTGTCAATCCAGGGCCCATGAAGTCTAAATTCTCAGAGCTATTCACTAAAGGGTACTGAACACAACGTACTCTCTGCTTTGATTCAGCTGATTCACTCTGAGCTGGATTTGTACTAAGTAACACAGAAAGACCCTTTATTTACAATGATGAGATGAATAGCAGGAGAGGACAAGGTGTACAGAGCTCCAGATAAATCTTATTTCCAGACACAGGGAAACTGAGCATTTGCATTTGAATTGAGTGCATGAAATACAACACTATACCAAAGCTTGGTCCCGCCCTTGTTATTATGTGTTTTACAGTAACGCTCAGAGGCCCCAATCAAAATTAAAGCCCTTTGTGCCGGGCACTATACTACCACCATAGAAGACTAGCCACACCCCAAACGGCTTACAACTAAGATCCGGATCCTTCAATGATTTAAGCATATGCATAACCTTACACATATGAGTAGTCACACCCACTTCAGTGGGTCGATTCACATGTACAACTTTACATCCATGCTTAAGTCTTTGCAGGATTAGGATCTAAATAAATCCTTCCATATGTTTTCTCAACTCAGACAATGACAATCAAAGCACCAAAGATTTCCAAAGATGAAATTATTTTCTCTTTTGGGATTTAAGGGACTTCCTAGGGTTACTATGATCTGAAGAGTGCTGAAGACCCAAAATTCCAACTCAGAATTTTATTGACTTCTCCTGCCAGGAAACAATGTCAAGTAACATGAATCTTCCCTATGCAGTATAGTTGTAGTTGTGTGGGTCCCAGGAAGTTAGAGACACAAGGTGGGTGAAGTAGCATCTTTTATTAGATCAACTTCTATTGGTGAGAGGGACAAGCTTTCAAGGCACACAGAGCTCTGTGTGGCTCGAAAGCTTGTCTCTTCCACCAAACAGAAGTTGGTCCAATAAAAGATGTTACCTCACCCACCTTGTCTCATAAATTTTCCCTGTAACTTAGTTTTCTTTTCTTTTAATTTTTTTATTCTATAAGAATAAATCAGATTGCAATCTAAGATTAGGAGGGTCAGAGAAGAAATTATAATTACCTGCTCAGAAAACTTTCACAAGATGAATGAAAGGGTAGCATCTTCATTAAACCCATGTGATTCTGCTATGTCTCTCACTGTAAATGGCCCTGCATATCACCTTCTGAAAACCAGAGGTCAGGACAGGACTAAGACAAAGTGTTTATGTTTCCAGATGGTCTTTGCTTTAAGAACATAAGAACATAAGAACGGCCATACTGGGTCAGGTCAAAGGTCCATCCAGCCCAGTATCCCGTCTACCGACAGTGGCCAATGCCAAGTGTCCCAGAGGGAGTGAACCTAACAGGTAATGATCAAGTGATCTCTCTCCTCCCATCATCTCCACCCTCTGACAAAAAGAGGCTAGAGACACCATTCCTTACCCATCCTGGCTAATAGCCATTAATGGACTTAACCTCCATGAATTTATCTAGTTCTCTTTTAAACACTGTTATAGTCCTAATCTTCACAACCTCTTCAGGCAAGGAGTTCCACAGATTGACTGTGCACTGTGTAAAGAACTTCCTTTTATTTGTTTTAAACCTGCTGCCCATTAATTTCATTTTGTGGTCCTTAGTTCTTATATTATGGGAACAAGTAAATAACTTTTCCTTATTCACTTTCTCCACACCACTCATGATTTTATATACCTCTATCATATCCCCCCTTAGTCTCCTTTTTTCCAAAATAAAAAGTCCTAGCCTTTTTAATCACTCCTCATATGGGACTCATTCCAAACCCCTAATCATTTTAGTTGCCCTCTTCTGAACCTTTTCTGATGCCAGTATATCTTTTTTGAGACGAGGAGACCACATCTGTACGCAGTATTCAAGATGTGGGAATACCATGGATTTATATAACAGCAATAAGATATTCTTCATCTTATTCTCTATTCCTTTTTTACTGAGTCCTAACATCCTCTTTGCTTTTTTGACTGCCACTGTGCACTGCGTGGACATCTTCAGAGAACTATCCACGACGACTCCAAGATCTCTTTCCTGACTTGTTGAAGCTAAATTAGCCCCCATCATATTGTATGTATAGTTGGGGTTACTTTTTCCAATGTGCATTACTTTACATTTATTCACATTAAATTTCATTTGCCATTTTGTTGCCCAATTACTTAGTTTTGTGAGATCTTTTTGAAGTTCTTCACAGTCTGCTTTGGTCTTAACTATCTTGAGCAGTTTAGTGTCATCTGCAAACTTTGCCACTTCACTGTTTACCCCTTTCTCCAGATCATTTATGAATAAGCTGAATAGGATTGGTCCTACGACTGACCCTTGGGGACCACCATTAGTTATCCCTCTCCATTCTGAAAATTTACCGTTTATTCCTAACCTTTGTTCCCTGTCTTTTAACCAGTTCTCAATCCACGAAAGGATCTTCTCTCTTATCCCACGACAATTTAATTTACGTAAGAGTCTTTGGTGAGGGACCTTGTCAAAGGCTTTCTGGAAATCTAAATACGTTATGTCCACTGGATCCCCCTTGCCACATGCTTGTTGTCCCCTTCAAAGAACTCTAATAGATTAGTGAGACATGATTTCCCTTTACAGAAACCATGTTGACTTTTGCCCAACAATTTATGTTCTTCTATGTGTCTGACAATTTTATTCTTTACTTTTGTTTCAACTAATTTGCCCGGTACTGACTTTAGGCTTACCGCTTTGTAAATGCCGGGATCACCTCTAGAGTCCTTTATAAATATTGGTGTTACATTAGCTATCTTCCAGTCATTGGGTACAGAAGCTGATTTAAAGGAGAGTTTACAAACCATAGTTAACAGCTACACAATTTCACATTTGAGTTCCTTCAGAACTCTTGGGTGAATGCCATCTGGTCCCGGTGACTTGTTACCGTTAAGTTTATCAATTAATTCCAAAACCTTCTCTAGTGACACTTCAATCTGTGACAATTCCTCAGATTTGTCACCTACAAAAGGATGGCTCAGGTTTGAGAATCTCCCTAACATCCTCGGCCGTGAAGACTGAAGCAAAGAATTCATTTAGCCCACGTCCAGACTAGGTATTAAAATCGATTTTAGATACGCAACTTCAGCTACGGGAATAACGTAGCTGAAGTCGAATTTCTAAAATCGAGGTACTCACCCGTCTGGACGGCGCGGCATCGATGTCCGCGGCTCTCCGTGTCGATTCCGGAACTCCGTTCGGGTTGATGGAGTTCCGGAATCGATGTAAGCGCGCTCGGGGATCGATACATCGCGTCCAGACTAGACACGATATATCGATCCCCGAGCAATCGATTTTAACCCGCCGATGCCACGGGTTAGTCTGGACGTGCGCTTAGTTTCTCCGCAATGACTTTATCGTCTTTAAGTGCTCCTTTTGTATCTTGATCGTCCAGGGGCCCCACCAGTTGTTTAGCAGGCTTCCAGCTTCTGACGTATTTAAAAAACATTTTGTTATTATCTTCTGAGGTTTTGGCTAGCTGTTCTTCAAACTCCTTTTTGGCTCTTCTTATTACATTTTTACACTTAATTTGGCAGTGTTTATGCTCCTTTCTATTTACCTCACTAAGATTTGAATTCCACTTTTTAAAAGATGCCTTTTTATCTCTCATTGCTTCTTTTACATGGTTGTTAAGCCACAGTGGCTCTTTTTTAGTTCTTTTACTGTATTTTTTAATTTGGGGTATACATTGAAGTTGGGCCTCTATTATGGTATCCTTGAAAAGCATCCATGCAGCTTGCAAGGATTTCACTTTAGTCACTGTACCTGTTAATTTCTGTTTAACTAACCGCCTCATTTTTGCATAGTTCCCCTTTCTGAAATTAAATGCCACAGTGTTGGGCTGTTGAGGTGTTCTTCCCACCACAGGGATGTTAAATGTTATTATATTATGGTCACTATTTCCAAGCGGTCCTGTTATAGTTACCTCTTGGACCAGCTCCTGCGCTCCACTCAGGACTAAATTGAGAATTGCCTCTCCCCTTGTGGGTTCCTGTACCAGCTGCTCCAAGAAGCAGTCATTTCAAATATTGAGAAATTTTGTCTCTGCATTTCATTCTGAGGTAACATGAACCCAGTCAAAATGGGGATAATTGAAATCCCCTACTATTTTGAGTTCATTATTTTGGTAGCCTCCCTAATCTCCCTTAGCATTTCACAGTCACTATCAGTGTCCTGGTCTCTTTAACAAAGCTTCTCAATAGCATGAACAATACCTCTGCCAATACTTTCTGTATATTCTATTTATTTATTTCCTGTTTTCTATGCTGTATGATTTGGGATTTGTAAACAGAATAAACAAATGTTATAATTATAATTCTGCTTCACTGCATCATATCTAAGGGTATATCTTCTCAGTGTAACTTAAGGAAAGTTACACAGAGGATCTGTGCATTACGGAGAAAGCTATTTTGACTCATTAACTAGGCAGACAGGAGTATATTTGAACTGTAAACTTCAGAGCATAGTGAAATTCTTGACTCATTCTAAGACAAGCCAGGAAGACTGTAGTACTGGACCATAAACTTAAGTGTCCCTTACAGCTTCAGGATGTCATGCAGGTGTGCGCATGTATTAAAAATATGCATTTTGTAAAGGCCTCTAAGTATGAAATGCTGTGAAAGATTAAAAGCAATAGTAACATATGAGAAAATAAAATAAAAGACATATGTTTCCTCAAAAAAATTGACTTTTTATAGAAGCAGAGAGGTTTTCTGTTTGCTTTGGCATAAAAATATTTTTCTCCCGAATGGTGGAAATATTTCCAGGCAGTTCTATAGTAATGCATATATTGCAAAATGGAACAGGAAGACATGGTTAAGATATTTCAAATCTGTGGATACTCCCCTGTCAGAATTGGTGGGATTCCACCCCACAAGGGGGTTCAGAAGGCCAGCAGTTGCAGGTGATGGGCACACCTTATGAGATACAGCTCCTCCCTACAGGAGCCCTGCATCTCAGCACACATGAGGTATGAAGAGATAGGCCTGTGGTGATCCATGTGAGAGATGAGGCTAGAAGACCTACCGCTTTGTGAGTCCTCCTCTCCTCTCAGATTCGTGGAGGAAGCTATTGAAGCCTCGCTGCTTAAAGAGTAGACCACAGAGCAGCTCTACAGCCTTGGGGAGAGAATTCATCTCATTCCACACCCCTCTCATCCTGCTCTGCATACAGCTTAGCACTCAGGCTGTTCACAGCTGCACAGAATTCGGGCTTCAAAGAATACACAGTATGCTTACATGTAACAAAAGCTACACCTCCCAGAATAAAAACCTTTCCCACTATACATAAGTGCAGTCAGCCCTTCTCAAGTCTGCCACTCCAATTTGGTAATACAAGTGCTAGAGGCTTTGACACATTATCAGTGCATGGCAGAGAACAACAAAATATTTCAGATAATTAGTTCATAATTTGGACCAAAGCAAATATTTAATGACCAAGTTATTTGGTTTTTAGAGAGATTACTGGGCATGTGCAATAAACTGCTTACTCAGACGTAAGGTTTTTCAGCATAACATCATCAGCTTGGTGTTTTGCCCTTTCTTACTGTAGTAGGAAGACCAACCATCTCAAAGCATTTAATGGTCTAATATCTTGACTTTGATCATGGATTAACACCTATTTGATCTCAATAAAACTTCTAACACTGATCCTTGAGTACCTTGAGCAAAAAGAAGGTGCCAGTGGCACTGACTTCTCCTGGTATGAATCTTACCTCTCTAGATACTCATTTTTCATTACTGAAGATGAGGTTTCATTCTTTTGTTGATACTTCTACTATAAAGTGTTACAAAGACCTGTCTTTGGCCCTTTTCTTCTCATCTATATCTCTTCTAATATAGTTCATCAGTAGTTTCTATCTGAGCTAACATTTCTATATGGATGACATTCCACTGTACATCTTGTTATTTCCTATTTATCTACTCCACTTATCTCTGAAGCTCCTGATATCATCATATACTACTACTCAAAGTTTCAAAAACTGAAGTGCTAAGTAAAACAATCTTCTCTGTCCGACAGCTTTGACTTTACTACCACTCTCCTTAGCTCAGACCCTTCCTTTACCACCAAAGCCAGAAATCTTGAAGCTGGCCTTGATACTGAATTTAATTTCCCCTTCCATATATAACTTGCCTATACATTTGTTCATTACCACCTCTGGATCATTGCCAGAATCCAGACTTCCATTAACCCAGCCTCTCCTCAAATACTTATTCATGCTTTAATCACTGCTTGAGTGAACTACTACATTCCCCCAGGGGTGAGCTGGAGCCGTTCACACCAGTTCGCACGAACCGGTTGTTCAGTTCAGAAGCGGTTTTAGAACCGCTTGTTAACTGGCTTCCCTGCGAGGGAAGCTTTGATGGGCTTCAGCGGGCAAGCGTGTAATTCCTCCTCCCGGCCACCGGGGGCGCTGCGCTGCGGGAGCCATGTGGGCTGCCTCCTGGCCCTGTTGCTGCTGCTCCTCGGACCTCTGGCCCTGAGGCTCCGGCTGCTGCCTGGTGGGTTCCTGGCTGCTCTGCTGGGCCTGGGCTGCTATCCCCATGTGAGTACTCACCACGCTGCCAGCAGCCACCACGCTGCCCGCAGCCATCCCGTCTGCACCGCCTGCCTGCACCCCCTGCCCACAGCCCCCCCTGCCTGCACCCCCTGCCTCCAGCTAGTCCTGCCCCACGCCCGTCTGCAGCCAGCCCTACCTCCACTGCTGCCCTGCAGTTCCCAGGGCAGTAACCCTGCACACCTGCTTCAATGAGGGGGCCAGGGAGCAGCTGGGACCCACACATGTGCACACCCTAGAGTGACCAGACAGCAAGTGTGAAAAATTGGGATGGGGGTGGGGGGCAATAGGAGTCTATATAAGAAAAAGACCCAAAAATCGAGATTGTCCCTATAGAATCTGACATCTGATCACCCTAGCACACCCCCAGGGAGTGGCGGGGACCCACACATGTGAAATGGAGCTCATTTCTAGTTCAGGCCCATCTTTTTAAAAAAGAACTTTAGGTAGGGTTAACATACATCTGTATTTTTCTGGAGATGACAGGCTTTTTGGTTCTTAAATCGCTGTCTGAGTGGAAAAATACGGACATATGGTAACCCTATTGGTACAAAAAATACATACTGTGGCACATCCCTTAAATCAGAACTTTTTATAGGGAACCGGTTGTTAAATTTTAGCAGCTCATCACTGCATTCCCCTCTTTTAAGATCTTCCTAGTTTGTTTCCTACACTTCAAGGGGCCTGGATTCCGTAACTCAAAGAATCAGGACTCAAGTAACCCCATTCTCTGTTGTTTCCTATCCATCTCTGAATTCAACTCAAAATTGCCTTCCTGATTTTCAGAACTTCCAGCTGACTTGGCCGACCCTACCTGTCTGCTCATATGTTCACCTACTCCCCTGCCTATGCAGTTCTGATCTTATTCTCCTGTGGCTGCACTGCTAACTCCACAGAGAACAGCCACATTCATTTGTGCTGTCCAAGCTATTCAAAACATTCTCTTGTTCTAAGCCAGAATCACTTCCTTTTCTTTAAATTCACCTGAAAACCTTCCTTCGTATTGCATTTCACACAAGTGCTAAAACTAGTGGAAATCAAATACAAGTCATCTATCACTTAACACACAATTGTGCAAAGAGCTTCAAGAAACAGCAATGCTCTGTACATTTCGTGAAAATCACCCTAAGTAAATGTTAAAACTGAGAATCCCTCGTTCTTACCTGAAAGGGTTATATTCAATCATGTTGGTGTGTTCAGGATCAGTGGCTGCAAAAATCTGCTTGATCTCTCTGGAACTAGGTTCTCCTATAGCCTTCAGTTTGTTCAGGATGAGGCTGATATTGGCCATTGGGAACTTAATGGAGGGGGAAGAACAGAAATATTCAGAAAGGCATTACTTAGTTAACGTATGCACAGTGTTATGGAGGCACTGTATACTTGCTAAGCATTATCATCCTCATTGTCTCATCTGAAATGTGCAGTACATATCACAGCATTTTCTATGTGAGTTTGAGAAAAAGCCAACTGCTGAAAAAATTTGCTTTTTACTGAAAATGTTAAAAGCTCAATAAATGTACTTATCTGTTATACCTTCAGAAAGCTTAGATTTTAATTACTGAAAACGATGCCCAGTCTTGCTTCAATGCAACATCAAAGCAGATAGAGGTACATTTTAAAGCACAAGTTTAAAAATTGTTTTTGCCCTCACTGTCCACTGCTGCATCCCACTTAATCCTCATTTAATACATATGATCAATTTAAAATAAACCTTTTCATCCTTCGCTTTGGTGAACAGCTTACTGCAGTTCCAGTGCATATGCTCAGTCATCTAAACTTGCCATTCACACTGGGTTCAGCACAGATAGTATTATTAGGAACCAATTTTTCCCAGAATGAAAGCTA
Source organism: Gopherus flavomarginatus (assembly GCF_025201925.1). Classification (NCBI taxonomy): domain Eukaryota; kingdom Metazoa; phylum Chordata; order Testudines; family Testudinidae; genus Gopherus; species Gopherus flavomarginatus. Next base: position 212,540,295 of record NC_066617.1, on the reverse strand, counting down.
AACGTTTCTTTCAACAAGTGGCATTCTTCTTGATTAGGCCATTCCAATTAGACTTGAGACTTAAGTTTCAAATCCAGTATTCAGCTTTGCTATGTTAAAACCCTGTACATAATTTGCTTGGTACTCTTAAAAGTGTGTAGTCAACAAGAATAAAACTTTGATTTTTATTTTTTTGAATAAACAGTCATTTAACAGATGCTGAATCAAGTTCTAGAAAGTATAATGAAACAAGCGAAAAACTGTTTTCTCCCATTTGATACACAGTGTTGTTCTGAGTAGCAAATATTGAAATTAGATAAGGCTGGCAATTAAGGATCTAACCATAAGAGAGGTTAGGCCTGACTCTCAGTTACACTTAGCATAACTGCGAGGCACGCCCAGCATCTCTTAGGCATCTTTACATCACCCTGGTTGTGTTAAAAGCCCTAAAAGTGGGTGTACCGTAAGACCCTAATAACATTGCCTGAGCAGCACAAAGGGGCCTTAGTGTAATTAATAATCACCAGTTTGAATTAACCTACCTGCTAGACAGGACATGCACACTTTGTCATTTACGACTTGTCTACATGAACACTTACTTTGCAGCAAGCTGGAATGTGAATCTACCCTGCACTAGTGCGTGGCAGGCTAACTATACCTGTGTACCTTGCTGACATCATTAACAGTTCCTTAAGGAGCTTTGATCTAGTCTCCATACACAGAATCATAGATTATTAGGGTTGGAAGGGACCTCAAGAGATCATCTAGTCCAACCCCCTGCTCAAAGCAGGGCCAATCCCCAAATGGCCCCCTCAAGGATTGAACTCATAACCCTGGGTTTAGCAGGCCAATGCTCAAGCCACTGAGCTATCCCTCCCTCCCCAAATATGCAGAGCTGTGTGGGAACTGGAATTTCTAAATTTGTGGGAAATTCCTCAGTTTCTAACTTTGTTTTCATTCCAAATCCGGAACAAAACCAAACAATTTCAAAATTTCCCAGAAAATGAGATTTTTGAAAATAATTTATTTTGGATCAGTCAAAATGTTTCCTTTGACTATGACTTTTTACATTTTTATAATATAAAAATGAAATAAATTTCAAAATTAAAATCAAAATACTCTGTTCCAAAAATACAGAAATGGAACTTTATCAAAATGCCTTTTATTTTTTAATCTAAACAAAAATGCATGAAAAATCAACACATTTCTGCAGAAAGTTTCTGTTTTGGCATAATGGCATTTTGTAATGGAGAAATGCTCAGCTAAAACTTTTCTGACCAGCTCTAAAAACAGACACAGATGAGAAAAGTGAGCAAGGCAAAGGAAGGAAACAGAGAACTAAAGGTTAGAGAAATATTTAATTTAAAAATAAAAGGATTAAGAATAATCTTAAAACTCTCTTCCTCTAGAATGTATTTATTTTTCATTGTTTATCTTCAACTTTTGCTCAGGTAGGTGAAGTACGTGACTCCCTGGACCACTGTGACAAATTAGTATACTTAATCCTAATATTCAGTATTCAAATACCATGCATAAATCACTTAGGCATCAATACAACAGTAAAGCTTATTTTCACCATCTGTTTTAAAATCTTATCTGCAAGAATAAGAGTTTTCAAAACTCATTTTTAAAGGACTGTTTTCTCAATGTTTCTTGTTCACATTCTGCCAATTGTAATGCTGATATATGCATTCACTTAGTCTGAAAAACTAGGATCTCATTTATTTGCTTAGGGATTAATCAAATGCAAACAGCAGCTCCAAAGAACATTTGTAGTTTAATGGTGCACTGTATATTTTGGAGCATAGTTTGGTTATGATACTAGGAGTACAAACAAATTGCAGGGAATAAGAGGTGTATATAGCTTTATCTTTTTATTAATACATAACAGTTAAAACACTTTATATCAACAAGCACTCAACAAACGAATAATCCTTACTTCACCAAGTGAAGAAGACAATGTTAGTATCCTTATTTTACAAAGAAACAGAGGCTGAAAACCTGTTTGTCTCACTCAGATGAGTAGTGCATGGGGCCCAAAGGCATTAAGAGCTAGACTGTGTCTACTTTACCATGACTGGGTAGTGGAATAAGGATTTCCACCCTCCCATATGAAACAGTATTAGGTGTACCCACCCCTGGGATCTGGGACTTAGGCACAGCAGAGTCCTTGAATGGCTGCTTCTTGCCCCCTTCCCTTTCAGTGAGCAGGTGGTCATGGAATAGGTAAAGACTTGACTAGAGTAACATTGTACCCCCCCTCCCACCACCCCCTATCCCACCCACACACACACAAGATGCCAGGACACAAGGCTGGAGGGAAATCCCTTTTCTTGTTAAGGACCGATTCAATGTATTCTTTGCCCTTCCCTACCTGCCACTGTGGGAAAGGGCAGCTTTGGCGAAATTATGACTCAGACACACTGAGTCTGAGACACGTTTCCTTCTGGTGATCCACCACAAGCAATGCAACTTATACTCTGCACAGAACTGTGCCTCAGGGCACAATCTGGCCCTAAGCAAGTTGCTCAAGGTGAGTATGGCAGAGCAGGGGTTAGAACTCAGGAGTTCCTGATTTTACATATTCTTCAAATGCATTTTTAAATAATTTCAGAATAATATTTAACACTTCAGAGAAAAGACTTCCCAAATATGTACACCTACAGTTATAATTATTTCATCATAATCTCCCTAAGTGTATGCTTCTGCACAGCATACCCAGACCAGTAGTCCACCCATAATACTCTGCAATTCTTTATAGCAGCTTGTTTTTATCGTCTCCTCCAAGTTACTGTTTCTGCCAGTGCCTCATGTGACAACTGCTGTGGGAAGATGCAGCCAGAACAACTATGACATACCTGTGTGGCTTTGGTTAACATCGACTCTGTTACCAGGACCACGTATAAATTAACTGGCACGATAAAAGTACGTATCATCAGTTTTTCCCCTCCCTCTGCTAATTATTGCTTTCCTTTCTGAAAACAATGCCAGTCTCAGCAGATCATCAAACTCAATGCAACTGAGATCTTGAATCCCCAGCTGTGAAGGGAATATGTGATATTTGTGACAAAGCACATGATCAGAGATTATATATATATATACACACACACACACACACACACACACACACACACACATACAGAGAGGAGGGCAGTGAAATGATCAAATTGTTAAGATAAATAATTAAATAATGATAGTTTGGTACACATTTTAGTGTGAAGAAACATGGTAAACTTGGTTATGAGAAAATTATATAGATAAGATACTCAATGCACAGTCCTGAAAGGCAAAATAAAATAGCAAAAGCTCAATTCACCTCATCTGCATGCTTCTCCATATAACTGAAAGCATACTCATCAGCATCCACCAAAAGAAAGTTGTGACCATGGAAACAAACTTTGGCTCCAACAAACAGATCCTGAGCTTTGAAGTACTCAGATATCTCACTCTTAAAAAGCTCCTGCCCAGGCTTCTTAATACGACTTCTTTCCAGGAACTTCCCACCAAGTATCCCTGGAGGAACAGAATTGTAAATAATTAGCTGTACTTTGCTATTTTGTTTTTAAATATTAGTTTTCATCTTCACGTTTCATCTCCCATACTCCCTCTCTCTCCCTCTCATTCCTGAAAGGGCCATCTGTATCAGTGCCCACAGCAACAATTACACTGTGCACATTCCCTCACATGTGATCCTTATAATGCCTGCCAACACCTTCCTTTTTTCATAAAAATGTGACAGAAGTTTGCCTCTTCTCATGGTTTCCACAACCCAGACATCAGCACTGGGATCCTTGGGAGGGATACAACACAAGCAATTGCACTTGAACAGCTAAAGCCAAATACAGCTTTGGATAAGGAGAAAGTCCTAGTCATATATACTCAATTTTTGGTTTACCATTATTCCAACTTCTTTTTAAGAGCTTATGAATGTGAAAAAACACAGGACTGAGATAGCTCTAGCTTTCCCAGATAGCTCTTCCAATGCAACTTAATTCTGATCTGCTTTCCTTTGTAAACTTGACGTCCTCATGGTAATTTTGTTTTCATATATAATGATTTTATACACATCATGGGAACCGAGCATGTGGTTGAAGTGCACTGTGAGATTTATACTATAGGGGGATTTTAAAATGTAAATGACATTTAAGTGCCAAGTACAAGTGCAAGTAGGGCAGAATGGGTACCATTGTTTGCAAAGTTAAAGTGACTAGCATGTAAAATACTAGAAGGAATAGGCTTTCTTTTGAATTGATTTACTATAGTTTTGCAATGCCCAGCAAATCTGCATCACATTTACCAAATTCTAGAAAACAGTTTGTCAAGTGTTATGTTTTATCAAGATATGTTACTACGTTAAATGTGCACTACGCCAGTTCTGCAGTGCCTGGGCTTCATTTCCTGTTTATATCTAACCTTTCAAACCAAAAGCCAAAAAGCATACTTTTGTAACTTTTTATGATGTCTTACATATTCTGTAGTGATGTAAATCCAATAAAAAGCTGATGGACAGTGTAATAAAATGCCATTTATAGTCAAAACTGTAAGTGAATGTGAAACCCAACTACTTATTAAACAAGAGTTTGGATCAGATATCTTACTTAATTGCTCCACTAGCATCATAAAAGTGATAGAAAAAATACATTAAGGTAATGATCAGGGTCTAGCTTAAACCCAAAAAAAGCATGAAAATTCAAAGTTAAGGATAGAACTCTGAACTTAACACATTCCTTTTCACCTAGATATAGCAGCACATACGATACTTTAGATCATACAGTTTTAGAAGATGTATGAAATACATAAGCAGAACTGGCCACCATCAGATTGGAATTTCAGCCCAGACTGCATTTCCCTCCTTCTGTGGGTTTAAATTAGAAATTTACCTTAATGTGTTTTTCTAATGTTTAAAAGTAGTACTTTTCTAATACTGCAAAGAAAAATTAAAATAACAATAAGGAACACTGCTAGGTTAAGGACCTTAGGTTGAGATCAGATGAGCAATTTCAATGGAAATCTGCAAGAAGCAGACTCAAAATAAACACCAACAAGAAAGTCTTCCACTGAGATCAGAGCAGTCCTTGCAGGTGTTTTGTACAGCTGTTAGATTAGTATTAACACAAGGTGGAAAATGGGTTATAGTCTCCTATATGGGGAGCGATAGGTCTCAGATTTTGCCCCCATTTTCAACAGAAGCTTCAAAATGTCCAAAAAAATTAAATTTCTAATGTAATTTGCAAAATATTAATAATGAGTTGCTTCTCCTCCTGTGATTTTTCAGGATGCTGTCCTGAGAAAAATGAGAACAATGTTAAGGTTGTAGTGTTCGTTTTGCAACTCCAAATAGTTTAATTTGCCTATTAACATCAATTTCTAAAATTAAAATAGGAATTATAAGCATTTTGAATCTGAGTAAAAGAGGGATGATGACTAAAAAAACAACAACCAAAAAAAAACAAATTTACTGTTACTGCCCGATTCCCATCTGTTCTGAGGTCATTATTATTTTCCCCTACTTAGACCCATTCCAGTCCCACCTCGCTCCCTATGCCAAAGTACCCACTCTCCTCCTCCAATCCCTGTCCCTTTGCCCTTATCCCTTGTACCCTCCCATCTGTGACCTCTGCCACCCCTCTTCTCTCATTCTTAATCTTGATTCTCTCAGCTAGCTCCTTTTTCTCAGCCTTCAAACATATCTACTTCTCTGCATTTTGAAAAATAAATCTTCCTCAGTTTCTCCCACCTTTCCAACTGCTACCCTGTCTCTGTAACCCCTTTCACATCCTAAATCCTCCTGTTGCTTGTACTTCCTTTCACTCCTCTGTTCCACAGAGACTTCTCTCACTGAGTCAGTCACCAATTAGCTTTTCTTGGCCAAGTCCAAATCTCTCTTCTTCAGTCTCATTCTCCTTGATCTCTCCATGCTCACTCTGCTTGACCTGTCTACTACCTTCAACACTGTTAACCATATCATCCTTCTTAACTCTCTTCTACTTCGCCTTTCTGAACTCATGTACTTTTATTTGACTATCAGATACTTGATTTGGAGTGCTCCCTTCAGTATTTCCTCTGGAGGTGTCGCCTCCTCTTTACCCCCTCTTTACATCCAAATTCTGTCTTTGGCCCTCTCCTCTTCTTCCTCTGCACTTTATGCCTGGGTAACCTCATCCACTCGATCTGAGCTACTACCTTTATGCTGACTCTCTCTCTCTGCCAATGACTGATCCCCTTTTGTTCCCTTCTCGCACAAGTGCCTGTGCTCTCCTGAGTGCTGGCCTCCGAGCCTGAAATGGTCTCACTGGTCTGGTAGGCCAAGTAATCTCCCTTACTATATATCTTCTCAAAACCCACTGCTTTTCAAAATCCCTCAAACAACAATCCGCAAATTCTATTAAAACAATTATTTAAGGTAATTAACAAAACAAAAAAGACCACCCAGGAAGTACTACAATAGGTAATGTAGTACCCAAACAAACCCTTAACTTTATTCTGTGTATTTCTATGTCCCTGCATCCCTCCTTTTCCCTTTTGTTGTTCAATAACAGCAGCAGCAGCAACTGGAAGCATCAGTATGGATAAAGGGTTTGTGTATGCATTATGTATTGTATACTATGTAAAATAAGCAAAATCCAAGGGAATGGAAAGACACTGATAGATGTTCCACCCTGCGGGATTTGTACCAGCATCCTCCCTCTATTGATATAACATATATGGAAGCAACTGTTTCTATAGACAGTTCCATTATAACTAGTTATGGATCTAATATGTAGGCTGGAACAGTGAAGAATGAAAGCTAGAGGCTATGGAACACAGGTGGAGCGCCTTTCTACACTCAATTTTTGCCTCTACGCCGGGGGGGGAGGGGGCGGTGGCAGCACTCATGGAACATATATGGACAACACATCTTGAAGAACTAATTACTGTAAGGTACAAGCAGCAATTTCTTCTTCTCTGAGAGCTGGTCCATAAACATTTCACTGTTGGTAACTCACAGGCAATGACCTAGATTACAGGAGGTGGATGCTAGGAGTCTACCTAACCAATGCGTCTGACGAAGTGGGTATTTACCCACGAAAGCTTATGCTCCAATACGTCTGTTAGTCTATAAGGTGCCACAGGACTCTTTGTCAATGATTGTAGGTGAGTCCTACCAAAATTAGCATCAGATCTTCATGCTTCCACTATGGAGTAATGCTGGGTGAATGTGTGTACTGAGCCCAGAGTAGCTACCCTAGTATCTCCAAGTATGGGAACATTTATCAAAGAAGCAACAGAGGATGTTTGTGCTCTGGTAGACTGAGATGTTAGACCCCCCTATGAGAGTATGTTAGCTAATTCATCACATCACATGATACAAGCAGAGATCCAGTTCGAACACCTGTGTTGGAAGGGCTTGTCCTTTAACCCTGTCTGCATAAAATATCAATAATCTTGGGGATACCCTGAATGGCTTAGTCCTATCTACACAGAAGGAGAGCACTCTAAGAACTTCTGTAAAGTGTGCCATTTCACCTCACCTTTATTTGAACATGGATTTTTTTTTTGGGCAGGCGGGGGAAACAGGTCAAGGGATGACCTGAATTAAGTGAAAGACAGAGACCACTTTCCGTAAAAATTTAAGGTGCGGTTTTACTGGCACCCTGTCTTTATAGGGGGCCTTGCCATCAGGTGTTTGTATCTCCTCAACCCTTCGGGACAGTGTTACTGCCACAGAAAAGTTGTTTTAATAAAAAAGTGGAAAGAGAGAACATATGGCCATTGACCCAGAAGGTGGGCCCAATAGCCCCAATCAGTCCAATATTTAGATCCTGAGGAGGGAAGAGGTTCTCTGACTGGGGATATACAAAGCTAGCTACCGTAGGGTGTGAAAATGTAAAATATCACTGAAGAGGAGGGTGGAAAACTGAGATGGCTGCTAGGTGAACCCTCTGGGAACTCACTGACAGTCCAGAGTCCTTTAAAGAAAGATGGCAGTCCAGCATGTCTGGAATTTGCTGCACCCAGATTATGAATCTCTTCCACTTAGCAGCATAAGTATGCCTTGTAGAATCTTTTCTACTGTAGATTAAGATGTTTTGTACTTCAGGGTAATAGGATCTTTCCACTCAGGTCAGCTAGCCAGCACCCATGCCATAAAGTGCAGGGAATGTGGATCCAGATGGAGAATCTCATAGTGCCTGAGATATTACATCAGCCTGGAGAGGCAATTGTATTGGAGGTTGGATGGAGAGATTCTTTAGGTGTAAAGTACCAGAATTGTCTCAGACATCTGATGAAGTGGGTTCTAGTCCACAAAAGGTGATCCCAAAATAAATCTGTTAGTCTCTAAGGGGCCACCAGGACTCCTCATTGTTTTTGCTGATACAGACTAACACGGCTACCACTTAAACTTACAGAAATGAGTTTACCAAAGATCTAGAAGCTATACCTACAGCATCACAGGCTGCTTGGAGTGATATGCATAACATCACCTTCAGCACTGAGCAACTTAAATTCTTCTCTACTGTCTTAAAAAAGCCTGCCTGCACATTTAGCCATGTAATCCCACTTTAGATAATTGTATTTTGCCAACCAGGCTTGGTAGTTTATGATTCTCATTTGCAGGCTTGATGTGGAGTACTTTTCCTCATCCAAATAAATCTAACTTTTTGGGTTCCTTGTCTTTTCATGTTGCTTTGTGTTGCCTTCCATGTGATCTCTCTTCATTCACCACAAGAACCACCCATGATGCCAGCTATTGCGTATAAAATTGCTCAATACCCTGGGAAGACAATAGGTGGCAATGATGATATGAGCTCTTTGATGCTGATTCCAAAGAGGCAGGTGTCTCCCAGAGCAATTTAGCTGATTCAAGATGTCCATTTTTGATGGGCACTGCAAGAGATCCAAGTATGGACCTGTGTAGGATGTCCAGAAGCTTCTGCGATTTTTCCTGTACTGCTTCAGCTGGAATCTCCAGTGTGTTAGATATTCTGCATAACTAGTCCTGGAACATCTTATAGCCCTCTGGGGTTGAGGTAAATGACTCAGGGACTACTGTTTCATACTGGGATGATGAGAATATGTGAAACTGGGTTAGGATGGCGTCTACTTGGGCTTCCTCACTGGAACCATGAATGTCTGTTCAGCTGGGAGTGGAGCAGATTGGGTTGGTGGAGGTGAAGAAGGGGATCTAATCCTGGATTGGGAGGCAGGCATTGGCCTTCTAGCCTGATGCTTTCCTCCCAGAGCCCAATACAGACAAAGGCACTGTTAAGCACAAGACCCAGGTAGCCAAGGGAGAGGATACCAGAGAATTCTATCCCTCTTTCAGCTTCTACACTGAGGGTAATAGAACTCAACCCTTGACTCCCTCTCCGTGGTGTGCTGCCTGAATATCTAGACTCTGGAGAACAAATTGGGCCAACCTCCCTACTGCCTGCAGAGCCTGAGAAGGAGAATATATAGTCCTCCTGGAGGGAAGGAGCTGTAGCAGCTGGTGTGCTAGGAGCACCTTTAGTCCGTGCTCTGGTTGGTACCACTGATGTACCTGGTACCAGTATCAGAGCAGCAGTCAGTGCTGGAGGAGGTAGTTCCATCACTGCTAACAGTGGAGAGTCCAGCACTGAAGAGACCAGTAGGTCTTTCAATGCTGTATATAATTTATATATAAATTGATATATAATTTGATATCAATTATGTTGGTATCAAAGACAGGTGAGTAGATGGTCATAGTGCCAAGGTTATTAGTATGAGAGACATCAGGGCCTCAATGCTGAGAGGTCTGTACTGAGAGATTTAAGCGTTACCAAGTGAGGCACAGTGAACAGTGCCAGACTGGGTGCTTTTTCTTCTGAAGCTCGAGAGGATTTATGGTTCCTTGAAGAAGAGGACAGAGATCTCTTTCCTTTGAAGGTCCAGTGGTCTTTCCTCCCTCTGTACCCTGAGATTTTACCAAACTAGAAAGATGGATCTTTAGGAGCAGCTCTTATTATTAATTATTAATCATATTTATTTTGAACAGTGTCTACCACAATCAGGTCTTGGTCTATGACGGAGGTTTCTACGTGCTACAGTAATAAATAAATAAATACAATATTGAAGTGTCTAATGGCCAACAAAGAATGGACCCCTCTTTCCAAGACACTGCACAAACCAGAGCAGTAAGTGGTCCTAGCCCCAAAGAGCTTACAGTCTAAATAGACAAGACAGAGGATGTAAGAAGGAGTCGCGAACAATGGCAGAGTGAAAAGTGTGATGGCAGCTAACATTAAGCTAATTCCACAAGTTTTTATTTTTTTTGTGGGTGTGTTAGGGTATAGATTTACTTAGGAAGGGATTGGTTAAATGGAAAGAAAAGGGAAGGGAGAGGGGACACTGAAGGGCAGGGCGTGAGGGAGACAGGATAAGAGGGACAAATGTGGAGTGAAGCTGAGGTGAAAAAAATGGGAAGGAGGGAGAGGGGTGTGTTGGAACAAACAGCCAATCAAACACAGGGCAGAGAAAGTCCAGTTAAAACTGTAGAAAATTCTCTGAATGTCCAGAGGTCCCTGCTTTGGCCATTTCTGCCCCAGCCAGCTGGAGACTCTGGCCAGCTAGGCCATATGACAAGGGAAAAGGGGAGGCACCACCTGGGTCCTAGTATGTCCAGAGTAGGGGGAAGTCTATCTTGCACAGTTCAGGGTTCAAGGAGCTGCTGGGGTGAGAGATCACCCATGAGGCCCCATTTTCTCCCACCCCCAGTGCAGCATTCCCTAGTTTGGTTGCTTCTGCTCCCACTTTCACTCCAGGAGTTAAGGTGGCAGCCAGAGCACTTTTAGATGATGAGTGTTAAGAAACTGCTGCTCCCGGTGTCTCGGGGTTTGGAAAGGGATGCACTGACCTCTCCAGGGAGAATATTTTCAGAGGAGACTCCCTGGCTCTTTGGGGTCTCATTGAAACTGATTTATATGTAGTACATGATTCTGTTATGTGCACCTCACCCAAACCCAGCAAGCATCTAGTGTGCACATCATTGGAAGACACTACTGCCTCGCAGGAAGAGGAATTTTTTAAGCCTGGAGATTTCTGCTCAGCCATTATGACTGATCTCAGTTCCAGAGCTAACTCATGGGAAAACAAAAAAGTGAATTTCCTTCTAAAAGGAAGAAAGGAATTACTATAAAAAAATCTGTAACAATAACACTATTAACTAACTAACTATTAAGTACCTAACTATCCAGAACTATTTACCTGGCAAAGAATAGGCCATATAATGAGCTAAGAAGCTTGGACACTGCAAGTTCCAACCCATACCCAGAGGAAGGGAGAAGGAAATGAAGGGTAGGGTCGCCCTGCCCTTTTGGTCCTCAGAGGGACAGGCATGGTCCCCAAAGAATATTGCTGGCCCAAAGTATCTGGACTTAATTGTACTGGATGCATGCTCACCAACAGTGAAACACATATGGACAAGAACTTGAAGCACAGATCATTCATCACTAGAAAGGCTGGATGAGCTGTCTCCTGGAATTCAAATCAATGTCACTCTAGCAGGTCACTAAAACAGCTCCTGGCACAAGACCAAATTTACCCTTCAAATGCCAATAAACTGTGTATTGTTTAAGATATTGTTATGTATATTAGATTACAATGATTTTGCTTTTATACTGTGCCTCTATATACTGGAAAACATATACAGTAGCTAGCATAATAATATTGATTCTGCAAAACATAGAACTTACTGTATGATTTCCAATATGTTAGGTTTTCTATGGGTTTATCCCTATTTACCATCAATGACAACAATAAATACAGTTTCTATATGTTATTTATAACAAAAGCAAGCTCCCCTGGGTAAGATTTGCAAATAGAAAATGTGCCACCATCTTTAGGAGCCAATTACTTTAAATGTTGTGAAGTGCTGTCTTACAACAAATGGTTTCATTCTGAGTATCACAGACTATAAATTAGCACAGCCAACTACTATTAACGTAAAACAGTAGACCTCAGTCAAGCCTGAAAGAAACAGATGTAGATCTGACTGAATTCAAAAGGATTTGTGCAGGCTTCCATTAGGATTGAGTTCAGCTATAGGGTTTAATGATCACTACATTTTAATCAAAGCAGCAGAACTCTTGGATTTGCTTCCAGAGGATTATCATCTCTTACCTGTATTTCGCTGTGGGGTCTCAAACACTGTAATTGTGTCATCACTCAGAAAATAAGAAATAATGAACTGCCGATCCTTGTCAATGGGATTATCAGTAATAAATTTTGCAAGAAAGCGCAGCAGGTTACTTTCGAGGCCTTTTCTACGAGGGCAGAAGAAGTGGCAAGAAATTCAGTACATAGTATGATGAAACTTTTCATCACTTGGAAATGCATTTTGTGAAATAAACTGTGTTATTCTTGGTCTGGACAGGAAATGGAATGAAATTCCCTATTTTTTCAAAAATAATTTTCAGCTGGGGTTAACAAAGCCAAGCAGGATCAGCCAGATAGAAAGGAATTATTTTTCAGGGCACAACTGGTTCTCTGATTACAGATTCTGATTGCATTTGTATTCAATCTCAATTGCAAATCAGGCTCAAAGTTTATTTCCAGAAATTTCATTGGGCAAAAAAGCATTTTTTAGATGTATTAATTTCAAACCTAAATACAAATCAAAATACGTGTCAGGACCCTCTCCAGGAAATTTTGCCAATCAGATTCTTTTTCCACGTGGCTATTTTTTAAAATGTGAAAACTGCATGAACTCAACAATAATAAATCTATTGATTTAGATGTTACTATTTAAAAATGTACCATAGTTATATAAATTATTAAAATTTTAATAAAGTCTTCTAAAAGCATTCTCGTTTCTGAAGGCTCTACATGTGGGTTAATGGACCTCAGCTCTGCAATGCAGCTTTGGTTTTTACTCAGGATTCATAAATCATGGCACAGTCTGTATATGGAAATAGAAGGTGCTAATGTTTTCATATTGCTATAGTACAACTGTGCGTGACAACCAGCCAACAAAGAAAGGAACTGTCAGGAAATCTCAAGAGAAACAAACGGGAGTTATATCATATTTGTGGATCTTCTGAAATTCTTTTTAATGGTCTACACTTGGAGCCGGGGGTGTGAGCGCCAGCTCACGTAGATATACTCAGACTAACTCTCATCCAGCTAGCGTGCTACAAATAGTAGTGGAGCAATGGTAACATGGGGAGTGGCGCAGCAGTACAGGCTAACCACCCCAAGTATGTACCCACAAGGTCTGGTTGGGTCATAGTTGGGGCAGCTAGCCCCAACCACCTCTCACCACTGCATGTGCTAGCACAGCTACGTTACTTTGGTTTAGTATGATAGCTCAATGAGAGCTAGTGCAAGTATGTCTATTCGAGATGGCAATTACATCCTAGTTCCAAGTGTAGACATACCTCAGAGACTGATCCAACGCCAAATGAAGTCAACGGAGTCTTTGTATTTATTTTAATGGGAATCAGATTAGACCCTAACTTCATGGAAGATGGTATTTGCCTAGTTCACAGAAATGTCAACTGCAATGTTGCTAACCAAGTCCTAATACACCTGGACACTTAAGTCATGTAACCCTGACATTTCACTTAACACTCCTCTCCCCTGCAACCAGGAATTTAAAAAACTGACTGGGATTATCTTTCACTAAAATACCTGTCCTTCTCCATGAATTTCTTGAAATCTTTCTGAGGAGGTTGAGGAAGAAGGCTCAAGCAGGAGCATAGAGAATCCTCTTCAGAACCAAATCCAGTGTACGGTGGAAACTTCCTTTCTATTTTTGCAGGAGGTGGAGCCTTGAATGGAATCGGGGTAAAATCCTCTATAAGAAAATAAGACAGTAAGATTTTTTTTCAGATCATGCTATTTTATTAAAGATATTGCATTTTCAGAATAGATGTCTATTAATATATTCGTGTAACAGGGCAGAATCTCTCCCTTTATATCAGAGGTCTCAAAAATGCAGCCTGCCATAAGCACCGACTCCACTAGCAGCCAAGCTCCCCTCCCCAACCCCTAACCCCCACTTGCCAAGCATGCCGTGTCCCCGCTCCTCTGCCTACCTCCCAGCACTTCCCACCACCAAACAGCTGTTTGGCAGCACTTAGGACTTTCCAGGAGGAGGGGGAAGGAGCAGGGACATGGCACGCCCAGGGGAGGAGGGGGAACAGAGGCGGGGCTGGGGCGGGGATTTGGGGAAGGGGTTGGAATAGGGGCAGGGAAGGGGTGGGAAGAGGCAGGGCAGAGGCGGGACCTCATGGACTAGACAAGCAGTCTGGGGTATGAAGTTCAGCATGTATGACTCTGCTGTGAGTAGTTGGGAGAAATGTTTATTAAAAGTGGCAACGTATTTTGTATGAATAGTTACTTTAAAAAGTTCCTGACATTACTGCTATGTTGATAGTCTGTTAGTGTAGATCGTCATCAGTGTTACTGACCACATAAGGAATAGTTACAGGTGTTTATATTTTATTAAAACCCCTCTTCACATTACAGTTTTTAAAAAGTTAATACATTGACTTTTAATACCATACTATATGTGATAGACCCAGGCCAGTTGGGAACAACAGAGTAGTAGAAGGGAGATATACTGGCCACTGGATAAGCAATTTTCTGTTCCCTGAGTAACCAGAGCAGGGCCGCTCCAGGCTAATGAGAACACCTGACTCCAATTAACCTGCTAAGAGTCAGGTGAGGCAGTTAAGCACCTGACTCTAATTAAGGCCCCTCCGATGCTATAAAATGGCTCACTCCACTCAGGCCAGAGAGAGCCAGAGAAGAGGAAGAGAGTGCGAGGAACTGGGAGCAAGAGGTGTGCAAGAAGCTGAGAGCGAGTGGAAATACTGCTGGAGGACTGAGAAGTACAAGTGTTATCAGACATCAGGAGGAAGGTCCAGTGGTGAGGACAAAGAAGGTGCTGGGAGGAGGCCATGGGGAAGTAGCCCAGGGAGTTGTAGCTGTCACACAGCTGTACCAGGAGGCACTATAGACAGCTGCAATCCACAGGGCCCTGGGCTGGAACCCGGAGTAGAGGGCAGGCCCGGGTTCCCCCCAAACCTCCCAACTCCTGATCAAACACAGGAGGAATTGACCTGGACTGTGGCCTCTACCAGAGGGGAAGATCTCTGGGCTGTTTCCCGACCCACAGGGTGAATCTCTGAGGGGAGCAAATGTGCCAATAAGCGCAGGACCCACCAACGTAGAGGAGGAACTTTGTCACATATATTACTCTTCATTTTTTTCAGTTTTGACTATGCTTTTGTATCGTTGTATGAAAAGGTTTCAGTAATGTGGCCCTCAGGCAAATGTACTAGTCCTCATGTGGCCCTGGTGGTAATTTCAGTTTGAGATCCCTGCTTTAAATCATGCATACTTCACTATTTATAAGGTGAAATGCAGGCCTGATTGAAATCAATGGCAAAACTGCTATCGTAATTTCAATGGGACCAGGATTTTGCCCATGACCTATAATGTTTGGAAGAAATCAGTCAATAGTAAGGGAAATATTATTCCTAAACAGAACCACCAAATTTTAAAAACCACTTTTCAACTTTTATCCCTTGGGATCATTCCACAATTTAAATTCCTTGCTTGTGATATTTTTCTCTGCTTTTTGTCAATTTCTATGTTTGTATTGGAAGAACTCAAATGTTTATGTCAGTCTTGGCAAGTTACCAATAAATTCAGTCCTATCCAAATACATCCACATTTTCTGAAGCTTTACTTTTATAGTCTTTCCCCTACCCTGCTCTTAAATATTGCCTTAGCTCCAGACTCACTCATCAGCACTATTCCACAACTATGATCCCTTTCTCCATATGAACATGACCAATAACCAATCTGTCCTCTCTTCACATATGCTTGTCAACTCAACAAGCTGTTATAGGGTCCACCCTGATCCCTATATCTAGCGAAAATCCTGCTGCCCTGGTGTCAGCTGCTGCTCTCGTGTGCCATAGTTGCTCCCCTGAACTGTTTTTCCTGGTATTACAACTTGCAACAGCTATTGAAGCTTACAGACAACATAAGAACCTAGATAGATACAGTCTTGATGATTATATTCTCTGTAAATAAAGTTTATTAACGTGGAAGCAACACTGATAGATGTTGGAAAATAAACGTACAACGCACTAGGCAAATCACCAGCCAGAAGAATGTCACAGAATCCACGGTCCATGAAAGAACAGAGGGCCTCAGAAAGGCAGTGTACAACAATAACCACAAACAAGTATGGGGTTTTTTTCTTCCCAAGCCTTGTCTCTTCTACCTGGAGTGGAAGAGATTTAATTCACCATTTTTTCCCTTTTCATCACCAAAACAAAAGTATTCAGTGAAAATGGTGAAATTTACACATAGTTCTACAAGAAGAAAAACTGATTGAATGAATAATGCATTTTTTATCTGAAACATCCCCAACATTATTGTACTATCGGTTTGGTTTCGGCACATGTAGAGGAAAAGGGTGAAATGTGGGCCAATTCAAACTTTCCCTGAAGTGCTTTTTCAGTCTACATGTTTATTTAAAATAGGAGTTCTCAAACTATGTCGGCATCCCAAAGTGGGTCACGACCCCATTTTAATGGGGTCGCCAGGGCTGGCATTAGATTTTCTGGGGCCAAAGCCAAAGCCAGAGGGCTTCAGCCCTGGGTGGTGGGGCTCATGCTTGGGCTTCAGCCCTGGGTGATGGAGATCAGGTTACAGGCCCCCTGCCTGGGGCAGTAGGACTCAGGCTTTGGGCGGCTCAGGCTTCGGTCCCCCTTCCTGGGGTCATGTAGTAATTTCTGTTGTCAGAATGGAGTCGCAGCAAAATGGAGTTTGAGAACTGGTGATTTAGAACATGCTAATAAACGAAGATCACAGCAACCTACTCTTTTAAATTCAGATTTATCTAACACAAGTTTGTTGTTGAAAAGTACAGCAAGAATTCAAATGTCAGAATTTCTCCTAAGTAAAGTCCTAAACACAAGAAGCACCTTCTCCATCCTTCCTTCAGCAGTTACTTCTATTGCAAGATATCCTGTCAAGAATAAGTTCTTCATGGAAAAGCTAATGCCTCCTCTTGAACCAATCAAGAGGAGTTTCTATAAAAACAAAGCAGCTAATGTATTTCCCTCAGAAGTTACACATGCCCTTTCCATGCTATATCACAACTAGTCTGGGAGGGCTCAAATCCTAAATCAATACATAAAAAGAAGTCTCCTGCTAGGACATTTTCAAATTTTACACCAAAAACCATCACTGTAACAGAGTAGCATCATGTAAGTAAACACATGACAAAATAAACATTATTTCTGGCAATATTGACCCTCTAGACAATTTCAGTGTAGTGTGTGAGGAGTTACATGTGCGACTCTAGTTAAAAAGAAACACCATGTACATTAGTCTCTGCATACTGAGAAGGGGGTGGAACCCCCTACATGAGTTTGTATGTTGAATTACAAGGTGATCACACGTATTCTCTATCTGAAAAAGAACAATCAGATTTATAATATTGATTATTCTTACCTGCGGGTAGCTTTAATCTGTGGGACTTACATAACAAATAGAACACTGATTAAGATCTTTCATGCACTCCAACAGTGCCACCTAGTGCATGTCTAACAGACAAGACAAAGATAATTGCTCAATTTAGTTTTACTCTCTTGGAACTCAGCACTTACACATTTGTTTTAATGTGTCAGTCATACCTATAATCAACCATGCTTAATACAGCACTAATAAGTCATGATCTCAACAAAATACCACAGCTTTCAATTGCTGTAGTATGGACATGTCCATTTTTTGTCTTCCCAGGTCCCATTACATAAAGCCAGTCTAGATTGGGCTCTGTGTAATTATGTAATATTTGTGTGTGGTCTTTAACTTTGACCCTCAGAACCAATTCCTAACAATTTAATGATGTGTTATCCCTGAACTCATATATTATCTCTATTAAAGTCCTGAAAATCTGTAACAAAACAGTTTAGCAGAAGTATTTTTGAACATTTGTAAACATGTCTCTTGCTGTAACAATCTGCAGAGTAACACAATGTTCTTATACGTTCTTCTCAAAAAACATCTTGCAAATCATTAGGGAACAATGCAGAAAATAAAGTAAGTAAAGTCCATTTATTCAAGTCTGAATACCAGTGATAGCATGGCAGTATTTTCGGAAGCCTTCTCAATCTATAGCTAACTTTGCACACACAGCAGTTGATCTCCCAATGATCTGCTGCACAACATCTATCCATCTCCTCGCTGGTTGCCCCCTACTATGATGACCTTCTAACATTCCTTCCAACATTTTATTGTGAATTTACTGTGGTATTGAAAGCCTTTGGTAATGAAATACTATTCATGGACAGGACAGGTACACCATAGGCACCAGCAGTTTTCTCCACAATGCTGCATCAATGCACCTCAATCCTGAAACTGAAGGATCATCTCTATGGGTATGTCTTCACTCCACAGTGAACCTGCATGACTGGCATCTGGGTCTGAGCACCTGAGTTAGGTGCCCAAGTGTGAGTGCCCCCACTGCAAAGTCTTACCCTAGTTAATGTGTCCTCACTGTTTCTGCCTTCGGACATGCATGTCTGGGGGGGATGGGAGGGCGGTATATCCCTACTCCTTTGCTGTAGGAATCATTCCCAGTCAGTTGAGGGAGAACTTGTCTGTCTGGAGGGATTGTGGGAAGGGCATCGGAGGACTACCAGAACATTAGTGATTCTGTCTACATCTTCACTGCAAAGTGGGTGGGTTCTAGCCTAACTGAAAGTGGGCTCTCACCCATTCCTCCAGCTGAGCAATGTAACCTAGCCTGGGCTTAAAGCACCCTCAGATCTGAGTAAGAGGATTTTCTATCCGGATATTAGGGAACTCGGGCTAAAACCGAAGTAAGAGCCTGGGTTATCTGTGTAGTGAAGATATACTCTATGCATGAGAGAGCAGTTCAGTGTCCAGAGCAATTCAAGGAGTCTTACTGTGGTGCTGGTTTTTATGATCAGGACATACACTATCAAATTAATTTCACATAACAGACCAGTCACTACATTTTAACCACTTTCAATCATGAAACAAGATCTGAACCAGCAACATAAAGGCAAAAAACTTTATAGCCCATTATTAATCCCCAGAGCCATCCAGTCCCCCTTAAGAATAAAAAAAACTCGAATATCATGTAGTCTTCTCAGTAGCAAAAATGGTGATAAGGAGCAGTTCAGTGGCACAGCAAAAGCGTTACGCTAGCAAAAAATCAGCTTTCAAATTTGAGATTTCATCTTTTGCTTCAATTTCAATTGAGTTTTAAAAGTACCAGCGAAGAGGTACTTGAAATTCCCTTGGACTGAAAACAGATGACTAGCCCTGGACATAATGCTTGGTTCATGCATTTGCCAACAAGCAACAGGTATCCCCTAGTTTCCAACTTTATTTTAGTGAAATGGGATCCTGCTTCACAGTTCACTTACTAAGTAAAACAAGGAGGCAATGCCTCCTTTTCTCCTGCCTTTTAAAAGAAATATTACAAGAGCACCTATTTGCCACATGGTTGGCAGTGCAGCCAAAAATGTGACACTATGTATTTTGGCTCACAAGAAATCCCTCTTCCCTCTCCACATATTATTTAATTAATAAATAATAGAAAAGTATTTACGAAAGGACGCTTCTTACTCTACTTCTGTGCTGTGATGAGACAGTAAGTAAAAAGCATAAATATAGTTCTCCTCAGAGACATACTCATGAGTGAATTTCCCATTTCATTTGGGCATGCATTGTTTATAATGTATATGTGGCTATTGCTGCATTCAGATCATCCTTCTCTTTCAATGCAGCTGCATTAGCAAAATTTAGGCAGAATATATCCCACATTAAGGTGTCTTTCCCTTGCATTTAGATCAGTGCTGCATTCATCCATAATAACGTCAGGCTTTCTGCTGAAGGGCATGAGCTATCTTTACAAAGCCGCTGTCCTTTGAAAAATCTCCCTTTGCGTTCACAAATATTATGCCGAGAAAAACAGGCAAAAACGTTGGAAACACATTGATTATCATAACCTCTGCACATCAAGAGAAATTGCCTTGTCCTCCTAAAAGGCAATTCTATCAGCATACAACTCCTGCTTAAGCCATAGAGTCAAATAAATGCTTGCACAAAGAACAGCAGTAGGTAAGATGAGTAACTCAAAATCACAACAGCAACAGTGAGCTCGGTCCTGCAAGGTGCTGAGCACTCTGGTCCCAATTTAACAAAGCACTTAAGCAAGAGTTTAACCTTTGCCAAGGTCACGGTCCTACTGAAGACAAGTTAAAACTAAGCACCTGCTTGAGTGCTTTGCTGGATCAGGGACAGAGTGCTGAGCACACTGCATGATCAAGGTCACAGAGAGTAGACGGTATCTCTGCCCGCTCCAAATAAAGTGTGCACAAGCTCCATGGAGGACAAATGTAATCTCTTCCTGGGGTTTAAATTTATAGGCAACTCACAAACAACAGAACATAAACCCCAACCTTGAGCTTTCTCACCCAACCCGACCTGTTCCAAGAGTTACCCACAGGGCCTCCTTGTCTCTACCTTTAGTCCCCTCTGACTAAAAGGTCACGCCTTTTTCTATCCTGACAGGATATCCAGGAGGTTATCATGTCACAGTAAATCAGCAGAATTTAGCAGTTTTATGCAAAGTTCTAACACCTGCTAACAAGGTGGGTCACATCAAGATGCCTACATTTCTATACAGAATCATAGATCCTACCACCCTATTACACACTATTTATTTTTCTGATATGTGTGTGGGAAACAGTGTGCCATTCTGCCCTCTCATAAACTAGTACCAGCAGTTAACCAGCCACGATTACACTAGAGAAATAATCTTTGCGGCCGTAATATTTAGCTGTATTACTTGGTGGGCAGATAATGGTTGTGTGTGTTCCACTTACCACACCACCCCAATTATGGAAGTCCCATACACCATTCCAGTAATCACAGTATGGACATTCTTAATTTTAACAACGCATTCTGATAGGATCTTGTTTAATGCCTGGCATATTTGCACCAGTATTGTTCCAACTGTTTTCTTCTAATCCCAACAAGTGAGACAAGAAGCAGTATTCAATATGTGTAGTTAGCGTCAATAAAGGCTTCTACTGTAATATTGGGCCAAGTTCCAGAGAAATAAAAAGGTGGACTTCCTCCTTCTGATGTTTTTCAGCCATTCATTGCTATCATTCTACAGCACTACAGTACCTCATTCCACCAAGGAGTTCATTGGACTTCAGTCCAAACTCTGTGTTCCATCTGGTCGTGAGTCAGGGTCACAAACAGGTCTACCCAGATATCTTGTTTCACATGTCAGAAAAGGTTGCACAGTACTTTTCTCACCACTTTTGAGCAGTCCATATACTCAGTATCTATTCACTGGATAACTAAATCGATGGTAGGGTAAACTGCTCTTCCAAGGAGACACCTATACTAAAAACAGCTCTGATTCTGACTGGGGAATTCTGGGATCGCTAAGTAAATCCCATATTCCCAGAATGTTTTCCCATCTTAGAGACAAATGCTGATTGTTTTCCAAAAATTCAGTGCTCCAGTCCGCAATTCTTGAGGCACTATGGGATAGCTGCTGTGATGTTCCAAACAGCACAGGTTCTGTACAGTAGAGAGCATTAAGTGTAGATTTGCCAGCATTTGTTGTGAGGATGCACTGAATCATCTCAACAACAACAAACATCTAAACTCAGCAACAGTTTTCAGAAAATAGATCTGACATCTTTACAAAATGCAGTGTGATGGAAGAATATGAATCATAGACTTTAAGGTCAGAAGGGACCATTATGATTATCTAATCTGACCTCCTGCACAACGCAGGCCACAGAATCTCACCCACTCACTCCTGTAACAAACTTTAACCTATATCTGAGCCACTGAAGTCCTCAAATCATGGTTTAAAGACTTCAAGGTGAAGAGAATCCTCCAGCAAGTGACTTGTGCCCCATGCTACAGAGAAAGGCAAAAAATCCCCAGGGCTTCTGTCTGTCTGCCCTGGGGGAAAATTCCTTCCCAACCCCAAATATGGTGATCAGCTAAACCCTGAGCATGTGGGCAAGACTCACCAGCCAGACACCAGGAAAGAATTCTCTGTAGTAACTCAGATCCCACCCCATCTAACATCCCATTGGGCAGATTTACCGCTAATAGTCAAAGATCAATTAATTGCCAAAATTAGGCTATCCCATCATACCTCCTCTCCATAAAGTTATCAAGTTTAGTCTTGAAGCCAGTGTATACAAATGTTCAGATGTACATTTTTGTACAAACTTTGACTGAAGGTAGGGATATGTAGGATCATTTTATTGTCCTGGTTTTGAAATAAAAACAGTCAAGGGCACAACATGCAAATCTGTGTTGGTCTTAAACAGATCATGATAGATGACCCATGTTCAAGAAACATGAATTCAAACTGGCACAGGCGTAGAAAAGGGTTACTAGGATGATGAGGGGAATGGAGACCCTACCTTACAAAAGGAGGCTAAAAGAGCTTGGCTTGTTTAGCAACACAAAGGCTGGGTAGGGATATGACTGCTTTCTCTAAATATAGGGAGCGTGAAGAGACATTTAAGCTATGGGACAATGTCAGCACAAGAATAAATGGGTATAAATTGACCACGGTGAGGAAATTTGAAGAAGGTTTCTAACCATCAGAGCGTGAAGATCTGGAACTGCCTCCCAACAGGAGCTGTGGGGGCAAACAACCTAATTCGCTTTTAGGTAATGTATGAAGTAGGATTGTATGACAGAGTTGCCTGCACTGAGAGAGGACTGGGCTAGGTACCTCTAGACATCTCTTGTGTTCATGCCTTATGTTACTAAAATCTCACACTTTAGAGGCTTCTGGTGGGTCTCACTCATATGCTCAGGGTCTAACTGACCACCATATCCAAGGATGGGAAGCAATATTCCCACAAGTCAAATGGGCACAAACATTGGGCATTTTTTGCCTTCTGCAGCATGGATCACACGTCACTTGCTAGGAACATCTGGGTATATCTTACTAAATCAATTCCCTGCCATTGCATCGGTGCACCTCAGTCCTGTTCACTGACTTTGGCACACAATAGTTCAGTTTCCTGAACACTGTAACACTTTGGTCAATTTCTGCTTGTTGGGCTTGGTCTGGATGTGGTTGGGTGGTGTTTAGTGGTCTGTGACGTGCAGGAGATCAGATGGGTGGTCCTTTCTGGCCTTGACTCTATAACAACTCCACTGGGACCCCTGCAAAACTACTATTTTGCTGTTAGCTATTTACAGCAGATTATATAGCTCCAAGTTTCTAATTCAAAAAAATAAAAAGGTTTCTATTAATAGAGACTAACCTTTTAAAAATTCGAAGTTTAAAAGGAGGCACAGAAGAGGATAAATATAACTACTTACTGATTCCATACTTTGCCATATAATATTCTTTAGTAAATTCATCACAGTCACAGAGTTTTACCCTCCTTCCCCAAACATTGATCATTGTTCCTATTGTCAGGTCAGAGTCTTTGTAAAATTCCTGATGCACAGTTCCTGTCTAATAAAAGAAAAAAAAGATTTAAGAAGCACCTCTATGGAACGTCCTAAAAAAAAGTTGAAATTTTACATAAATATTTGATCGTTAACCAAAAAACCTCCATAGTTCACATTTTAGATGTTTTTACTCCTACTCCAAGCTAAAGCTTTTTCTAAATATTTTCACAAACACTGCATATTAAATTTCAACAGTGCTCATTTAAGCAGTTCTACAGTGACACTACCGTTCTTACAAATAACCTTCTTTGTTTAAGATTCGCAAGATGTTAGAAATGATAAAACAACTGTAATTACATTAGATGGCCTGAGGTATTCAAAATATCTGACCTTACGATTGTCGAGAATGTAACGGCCTTTGTTTCCTACTAAGCCTCCAAACACATTGAGCACTGTACGATCTGTGATTGCACCAGGCTGATACAGCCCCGCTGGAGCATACTGCAAGGAAAGAGAACAGATGCTTAAGAACTGCATCTAATAAAGCAAAAGACAGAGACTTCAGTTACCAAACAAAACCAGTGGTTGTATGAGACAATTTTTATATGACTAGTTTTGTGTGAACATTTTTAGTGACCATACTGAGGTGTGCTTATGTTACTGACCTCCAAAGCCACTCTGCTGTTCAAACTAAACATTCAGAGTCCTATTGTGCACCCAAGGGCACAGTCTTTCTCTGAAGCAATTGGAAAGCAAAGGTTAGCACAACTAAAGTATTGTGTATCTTATTATTATTGCTGGTAGTTATTATATTATTGTGGCATGTAAAAGCTGCAAATGGGATTGGGGCCCCATTGTGTTGGGTGCTGCACAAATATAGAAAAGAGCTAATCAGCCTATTCTATTGTGATGAATGTTCCTATAGTAAGTTTTTAACTTATACTAGTAATTTATCCTAGTTATAACCAAAAATAATCAACTAGATGTGCATATAACTAAAACAGATCTCATTATCTTTAATGTAACTCCAGTCCCTCCTGTATACCATCCCCATTTTAGGTAATCCCTTGCCTCCATTTCTCTAACTTCCATAGACTTCAGGGAGAAGTAGACTCTTGAATCCCAATCCTTCAATGAACAGTGCATGGGTACAGGGTCTGCTAAGTCAGAGCTTATTGCAAGATCAGGGCCCCAGACTGTTGGCTCTTCAAGGCAGGGATCTGTTTGTTTTTTAAACTTGGCCTGTAAACACCTGTGGCTTACAGAATTAAATATTATAACAAATATTAGAAGCAAAGAAGGGGGAAATAATTCATCACTGCATTACTCCAGACCTATAATGGTGCAAGTCCAACACCAGTATAAAAATGGAATAACACAAAAACACTGTATTCAAACTCTAAAATGGTAAGTAAGTTATGGAGGACTAAACTAATTAGTAGACCCTCTCTAAGGGCCTGATCTAATATCCATTGAAGTCAGTAGAATGACTCCCATTGACTTCAGCTGGCTTTAGATTAGGCACTACTCTAAGAATTCAAGTGAAAGCAATGATACTGTAGCTGCTAGCAACAATTTACATTGCTGAATCTTGAAACTGGACTTTTTTTAAGGAGTTAGGAAAAAATCATGGCCTAATTCTGAATGCACATCAGTTTTATGATGGTGTAACTCCACTGATTTCAATGGACTTACACTGATTTACACTGGAGTGCTGCAGTAATAAACTATTAAACTTAAACTTCTCCATTGGTATAGAATTATAAATAGAAGGAAATTGTAGAATACAAACCTATTAGTTCGCCCATCTGAATTTTCTCCCTTCTTGATTAAGTACAGCATGCCCAAGCCTATTATTTTTTTATAATTTTTGTACCTATTGTGTGATTAAATACGTAGGCAACAAAAAAAATCCCATAATTGTGGTTATTCTCAGTCATTTTGATAATATACTGTAATTATCATTTTACTGCTAATACAAGAACTTCAAAATAATGCATTTAAGCTGTTAGTTGGCAAAAGAACTTAAAATACGCTGTATTTTTTATTCTTTACCTTTGGTAGCTTCTTCCTACTGAGGAAAAGTGGAACAGCATCCCGGCCTGAGTTTACTGGTATCACTTCTTTTATTTCAATAGTATCGTCAGCCAAAAAATAATGCAGAATAAGTTCTCGTGGGTCCCCAAAAGTGGATTCTGTATCATCCCATATACAGTAAAAACGTAAAACATGTCCATCGTACTCCAGAAACTGTCTCAGAGTGTCACAGCGCTCATAAGGGCGCAAGGGCTTCATACTATCTGCAATCTAAAAATCAAGGAGAAATGAAAGACAGCTTTTTAAAAATTACATGTTTTCAAGTGCAGGAAAAAAACACATGGTAAAGACATGTTCTCAGACTAGTTTAAGGGTTTCAAATTATGTAATTTAGCTATACTAAATCAAACACAACATAGTATTTGAAAAAAGAGGATACTCTCGGTATATTTTTGAAAAGATCAATTATTTTTAGACTTTTAAATCCTTGCTTCTCCTGCTATAAACAGTCCTTTTGATCAGAAAATTGTCAAGTTTTTAATGATAAGATATTAATAACCTGTACCACACAAGTTTCAACAAATTATGTTTGGTACCTATAGGGCTACATTTCATGACAAACATCACGCTCTTTGATTGTTTTGAAGATATTTTATATCAGTAATTAACTATTGTGGAAGAAAGGTTAAACTAAAAATTTTTTTTACAGGATTTAACAGATAATGATTTGGTTATATGGAACCTTGAGCTACAAAGTGATCTATGTGGTTTACACTTATTGAACAGTGTATATTCTCTTCTTGGCATGCATTCATTTATATAAATAGGAATTACACATATGCTTCAAAATGAAAATATATCCCGTTTAGTACAAGATCTGAAAAGCAGCAGTTTCCAGTCATAGGAAGTTCAAGGATGGAGAAGTGTTGCATTGAATCTTACCCTGGGTTAACGTTTTAGGCCCCAATTTAGGACAGCCTTTATACATGTTTAACTTTAAACACATGCTTAATGCTGTCCTGAATACAGATCCTTTCCTTAATTGAGAACTTGCATTGTCCAAAGAGGATGAAAGGTGGCAGAACTGTCATTTTAACCAGCAAAAACTATGTTAAATTGTTGCTGAAAAAAAGCATAGGATTCAGTCAAAGAGATGATGTAAACCAAGGTGTTTGAAATGAAAAAACTGTTGATTAGGAGTTTTCAAGGCTTCTGGGGAGCTTACATAATTGTTTTAGAAACAGACTAAACTTGATGAATCGAGACAAATTTTTGATGGTCAAAGGATGTGTCCACATATAAACCTATACAGTATTTAGATGGGACAACTTTTGGATATTTTCTTCTCCTTAAGGGGAACTTGAAAACTTTCTAGAACGTGATCCTAAGCAATGCACATCCATGTCACAACCAACCAGCACCAGCATTTCCATCATAGCCACCACCATCCCTCAACATTGGAATGCAGGCATTTACCACCACACAATTTGGCATTCTTTTCCCTAGACCTCCAAGGTGCTGTGATCAGACTAAACAAGACGAGGGAACTAGGCAACATTACTTTTTCCATGTCTGTGTCAGATCCCACAGAAACAATGAGCTGCATGCCATTCTAGGGGTTGTCCCTGCAAGAACCCCACCCGTTGCTTCCCTGGTCCCCCAACCTTTCTGGGCTACCGTTGCAGGGTCCCCACATTTGTGTGATGAAGTAATTAAGAATGCAGGAATAAGAAATACTGACTTTTTAGTGAGATAAAATGAGGCGGAGGCAGCCTCCAGCTGCTATGATAGTCCAGGAAGGACATTAAATGGTGGAGGGGAGAGTTGCGCAGCATCCCGCTGCTATGATAGTCCAGGCAGTATAGAATCTTTTCTTTAGACATAAAAAGGAGGGGCTGATGGAGTTCAGCCCCCAGTTGCTATGATGAGGACGGTTACCAGCCATTCTGTACCATCTGCCGGGAATAACCAGGAGTCATTCCTATTTTTACCCAGGCGCCCCCGGCCGACCTCACCTGAGGCCAGCCAGGAGCACTCATGGGATGATGACGAGGACGGCTACCAGTCCTACTGCACTGTACCGTCTGCCACCGAGGAAGAGAGGGGAGAGGATGCTGCTGTTCATTGCCCCAGCACCGTGTCTACCAGCAGCATGCAGTAGACATAGGGTGACACTGAAAAAAGTCAAGAAACGATTTTTTTCCCTTTTCTTTCACGGGGGGGCGGGGAGTAAATTGACGAGATATACCCTGAACCACCTCAGACAATGTGTTTGACCCTACAGGCATTGGGAGCTCAGCCAAGAATGCAAATGCTTTTTAGAGACTGAGGGGACTGTGGGATAGCTGGAGTCCTCAGTCCCCCTTCCCTTCCTCCATGAGCGTCCATTTGATTCTTTGGCTTTCCGTTACACTTGTCACACAGCACTGTGCTGTGGACTCTGTATCATAGCCTGGAGATTTTTTTCAAATGCTTTGGCATTTCATCTTCTGTAACGGAGCTCTGATAGAACAGATTTGTCTCCCTATACAGCAATCAGATCCAGTATCTCCCGTACGATCCATGCTGGAGCTCTTTTTGGATTTGGGACTGCATCGCCACCCATGCTGATCAGAGCTCCACACTGGGCAAACAGGAAAGGAAATTCAAAAGTTTGCAGGGCTTTTCCTGTCTACCTGGCCAGTGCATTGGAGTTCAGATTGCTTTCCAGAGCGGTCACAGTGGTGCACTGTGGGATACCGCCCGGGGCCAATACCATTGATTTGCGGCCACACTAACCCTAATCCGATATAGTAATACCGATTTCAGTGCTACTCCTCTTGTCAGGGAGGAGTACAGAAACCGGTTTAAAGAGCCCTTTATATCGATATGAAGGGCCTCGTTGTGTGGACAGGTGCAGCGTTAAATCAGTTTAACGCTTCTAAAATCGGTATAAATGCGTAGTGTAGACCAGGCCAGAGCAACTGCAGAGCGGTGAATCTAATGTTCCTACTGCACCTTGTTTGTGTAGCATTTTCCACCCCCACCTTATTCCTCCTGCTTCTCTCATATATTTCTCTTTTTGCCACCTGCTTATTTAGAGCCGGTTTTAGCTAACTAAGAGAGGCTTCACCTTGTTCAAAGTGGTCCTGAGCAGCCCAATCATAGTAAAATAAAAGATTTGTCTTCCACTGACTAGTCACAGAGAAATAAGAGCCACAGAACCAACTGGAATTTGCACTACAGCTGTGTATATGATTTTCCAGTAGCTGAACTGCAAATACCAAAAGAAAGAAGCTTCATTTTCTTGTCTTTGGTGTTCTTCTCTCTCTCCCCATTTGAGTGAGTTTATTTTGCATGGTCTTAAAAAAAACAGGATTGACCTTTAGCAATAAAAGCCGAGAGCTATCGAGCAAAGACACCCATTACCAACTAAGAGCTCATCAACATTAGGAAAATACATCTTGGGTTTTCACACAAGTGTATTCTACAGGGTCAGATTAAGACAAAGGGATAGGCCCAATACCTGGAGTCATGTGATGAGTTCAAAATTTCAGTTTTCATTTGACAAAATAAAGGAAGTTTAGCCCTTGTAGTTATGGTGAAAAGCTTGAAAACATCAACAGATAACTAATGCACAGGTGTCTGCCTGAGACTGCAGACAGCCTGACACAGCTTCCAAGATATGCAGGCTGCCACATGCATCTTTATGGGGTGTTAAATCCCATTGTCACTGCTGGTCACTGTCACAGAGGAGCCTCAACAACAGGAAGGGAGAGACAGACATGTGGGGTCTGTACTAACTGCTGCTTCCAGGGGTGCTGGCTGGACCCCTGACCACAACTCCCACTAGGGGCAGGTCAGAAAAAAAGCACAATGCCTCCTCTCCTCCATGCTGATGAGGAAGAAAAGGAGACATGGCCCTCAAGAAAGTGACCAGGGAAAAATCTCTTGTTGCTACTCCCACTGCTCTTCCCAGATTTGTGGGGAGCCGGATCCCAAACCCTGCAGAAAACAAAAATCTACACAGTGTTTAGGAACTGACAGGGAGGGAGACTTGGTGGGATGTGTGCATGTGCACACGAAACTGGAAGCTTGTGAGACAGAGTGGATGCCAGGCAAGGGTGCGACTGGGACCTTGGGGATGCAAGAATTTGTTTCATGTAACATAGTTTTATTAAGTAGAGGGGGTAGGGATTAATAAGGACATCGAAAAGTGCCCAAACAATGAGTCTAGAGTCACACATGTGCTTGGACCATAGAATCACAAAGTTAGAAGGGACCGCCAGGGTCATCTAGTCTAACCCCCTGCCAAGATGCAGGATTTGTTGTGTCTAAACCATCCAAGACAGATGGCTATCCCTATCCAGACTCCCTTTGAAAGCCTCCAGTGAAGGAGCTTCCACAACCTCCCTAGGCGTCTGTTCCATAGCCCTATTGTTCTTACTGTTAGGAAGTTTTTCCTGAGATTTAATCTAAATCTGCTCTACTGTAGTTTGAACCCACTGCCTCTTGTCCTGCCCTCTGTGGCAAGACAGAACAATTCTTCTCCATTTTTTTTTTTTTGGCAACATTTCAGTACTTGAAGACTACTATCATGTCCCCTTCTGAATCTCCTCTTTTCCAAACTAAACATATCCAGTTCTTTTAGCCTTTGCTCATACGGCTTGTGTTCCAACACTTTGATCATCTTTGTTGCTAGCATCTGGATCCTTTACAGTTTCTCTACATCCTTTATATACACTGGTGACCAAAACTGGACACAGTACTCCAGCTGAGACCTAACCACTGCAGAGTAGAGTGGTACTATCACCTCCCATGACTTGCATGCTATGCCTCTGTTAATGCAACCTATAATTGCATTTGCTTTTTTTGAAACAGTATTGCACTGCTGACTCATTTTGAGGTTGTAATGCACCACAAGTCCCAGATCCTTCTCAGCAGTGCTGCTGCCAAGCCAGTTATCCCCCATTCTGTATTCGTGCATTTGATTTTTCTTCCCTAAATGTAGCACCTTACATTTGTCTTTGTTGAATTTCATTTTTTCATCTATAGCCCTGTTCTCCAATTTATCAACATGCCTCTGAATTTTAGCTCTATCCTCCAAAGTATTGGTAACCCCCCGTGAGCCCAATTAAATCTACCTTTAAAAATCTTAGGGAGACAAAGTGAGTGAGGTAATATCTTTTATTGGACCAACTTCTATTGGTGAGAGACACAAGCTTTAAAGCTTACACAGAACTCTTCTCCAGGTCTGGGAAATGTACTCTAGTGTCACAGTTAAATATAAAGTAGAACAGATTGTTTAGAACAAGTAGTTAGCACATATTTCAAGGGACTATTAAAGGTGAAGTGAGAGGGGGAAGAGGAAGTTGAGGGGGTGGGTTGTTAATGGGTTACAGGTTGTTGTAATAAGCCATAAATCCAATGTTTCTATGCAGTCCATGTTTCTTAGTGTCTACCAGAGTTCTGAATGTAAGCTCCCAGGCTTGCCTTTTGAAAGTGTTGTGCAGGTTTCCTTTGAGGATGAGGACTAATAGGTTTATTAGTATTCATTCAGCCTATGCAATATCATAAGTAGGATGTTGTGATTGGGTATACAACCCCACACTGGACAACAAAGGGTTAAAGACATGCTCTGGGCCCAGGCAGCTCTGCCCACTATACTTGCAAAGCATGCACAGGCTGAAGAAGGAGCTTAACAGCAGCTCACTAGTGGGCATACCCGCAAAGAGGACAGACTGTTAACACTCAGTCCCTGAGGAAAGGGCTGACTGAAGGCAGGAGTTTCCTCGACAACCACTGCCTGAAGCCTTCCCTGAGGGAAGTGAAGGCCAGACTCTGACATACTCTGAGACGGAGACAATCCCCTCTGTCTCTTATTAATTCCATTTATTTGCATTAATTCCCTTCATTTTTTGCTCATGGACAACCCCAGAAGTGAAGAGACCGTGAAGTGACCTGGCTGGAGGAAGGAGCAGATCATCACAGAGGAGCAACCATCTCCAGGAGATACCCAGCAGGGAGAGAGCTACTATGCCATGCCTCACCACAAGGAGGCACCATCAGCAAGTCAACCCTTTCACAACTGGTGAAGAATGCAAGACTCCTTCCCACCCTGGGAGAGGGTGAAGACTGATTGACCCAGATAGTCAAACACCCTACACCTCTACAGGTCTGAGTTGGTAGGTCAGACAACATGGATCTCAAGCATCTTCTCAAGTGCATGACAGATCAGCAGTAGCTGCAAGTCCTGAAGCCAGTGGCAGCTCAAAAGTAACATTGGCCTGACGCCTATGCACAACAGCAAGAAAAGCAGCAAAGGCTGGTCCAACAGTTAAGGGCCTGATGCAGCCCAGGCTCTCCCAGGGGTTTCCCCTCCAGGGCCCATAGACCTCACCTGTCAGTGAAACTCACTAAAATGAGACCTGAGGATAGACCCAGAGGCTTTCCTGGTAATGTCTGAGTGAGTAGCAACAGCAGCCCAGTAACCACCTGACCAGTGAGCCACCCTGTTGGCACCTGACCTGACAGAACCAGCAGAGGCTACATACCGGGGGCTGGACACAGTGTGTGCCCACGACTGCATGCAAGTGAAAGCAGTTGTACTCGACTATCCTGAAGTCATGGAGAAGACCTTCTGACAGAGGTTCCATGGGGAGAAATTCCCCCAGAGAGCCTGACCCTGCATGGTTGCCCAGAAATTGAGACTTATGCTGAAGGTATTTAAAGTCAGAGATTTGGACAGGAGTTCAGTTGGCTGAGCTCATCATGGGTGGAGCAGTTTGCTCACATGCTTCCAGCTTGAGGTAGACACAAGGTACTCAAACACCAGCCAGAGTCCCTAGCCGATGTTGTCTGGCTGATGGAAGATGTTCTAGCTGCTGAAGTGGCTCTGGCAGCATCACACTAGAACCTGCCTGATGCCAAAGGAGCCCCTCGACTCACCAAGGGTATTGGCAATCAGGCAGTATGGTCTCAGAAGCACCAGCCTCTAAGGGGCCCCAGGCTGTCCTTGTTGGGAAACCCCAGCATCTCAGGCCCCAGCCTCAACAAAGGTCAGTGGGAGCCACATGGACTCCTCTGCAGGAAAGCCATAGGACAGTAGCAGAAAAGCCACATAAGGAAAGGCTACCTCAAACATTAGGCTTAGGGCCAGTTCCCACTCAGCCAGCTGTGGGAGTTTGCTTTTCATGTGGGCACCCAAGTCATCGGTATCACAAGTGCCACTACATGGAGTGTGGTTGTGGACAGCTGCGGAAGGCAAATAGCTGTGCCGATAAGCAAACACCAGCTAAAGTAATGGTGTCTATTCGGATAAACAGTACAGAGATGATGGGTCTGATGGATTCCCAGTGTGGGCAGACCCTGGTCCAGGATGATTTGGTCCCAAATCCTGAGCACCCAGGGAGACTATCTTTCTACAGTATATTCACAGAGAAATTAAACCCTGTCCTAATGTACACGTGCAGTTGACTATAGGGGAAAACACGAAGTCCCTTGTGTGGGGCTAGCCTCAACACTAGCCTGCCCCATTATCTGGGGCTGGGATTGAGAGCATTTCTCTGAGGTACCGAGGGAATCTAAACCTGCCCCAGAGGAATTGATTGTGGGTGCCTTGGGAGATGGGATCTCAAACTCTGCAAAGTTGGCAGGTATGGGTGAGGAGCAGGACCCTGCAGAGGGGGGATCCATCCCAGTGAGAAGGGCCACCAAACAACAAAGTGATCTTGGTCCCCCTAACTGGAAGGGGACATTCTAACTAGAGGGACTTGACCTCATCAAGAATCAGAGGGAAGGTTTCTGACTAGGGCCCTACCAAATTCACTGCCGTGAAAAACACATCACGGACCATGAAATCTGATCTCCCCGATGAAATCTGGTCTTTTGTGTACTTTTACCCTATACTATACAGATTTCACAGGGAAGACCAGCATTTCTCAAACTAGGGGTCCCAACCCAAAAGGAGGACACTGGGGGGGGGAGTCACAAGGTTATTGGGGGGAGGGGTTGCAGTATTGCCACCCTTACTTCTGCGCTGCCTTCAGAGCTGTGTGGCCAGAGAGCGGTGGCTGCTGTCCAGGTGCTCAGCACTGAAGGCAGCAGCACAAAAGTAAAGATGACAATACCATACCATGCCATCCTTACTTCTGCACTGCTGCTGGCGGCAGCGCTACCTTCAGAGCTGGGCTCCCAGCCAACAGCTGTTGCTCTCCAGTCACCTAGCTCTGAGGGCAGCACTACCACCAGCAGCAGCGCAGAAGTAAGGGTGGGAATACTGCGAGTCCCCTACAATAACCTTGTGACCCTCCCAAAACTTACTTTTGGGTCAGGATCTCTACAGTTATAACTAAGACTGCGAGTTTGTCACAGAGGTCATGGATTCCGCGACTTTCCATGACCTCTATGACTTCTGCAGCGGCCGGTGCGCCTGGCTCAGGGGCAGCTCAGGCACCCACCTCCAGCAGCAGTGGGAGCTGCGGGGATGGTGCCTGCAGGCGGAGGCAGCACATAGAGCTGCCTGTCCAAGCCTCCGCCCAGCAGCTGAGGGAGGGGGATATCGCTGCTTGCGGGGAGCCCCCCCAAGTAAGAGCCGCCCAGAGCCCACCTCACCCCGTCCCGTGCCCCAAGCTCCTGCCACCTCCCACTCTGCTGCTGCTGGCAGGGGGAGGTGTGGAGCCAGGTAGGGAGCCTGCTGGCCCCATCAAACCTCCCCCCCCCAGCACTAGCGGGGGTCCTTGGCCACATGCTGCCTTTCTCCCACCCAAGTAGCCAGGCTGCCCTCCCCCAGCAGCCGTGGGGCCCCCAGGCAGTCCCCTCTGCCAAGTTTTATTCACTAGTATTTTTAGTAAAGGTCATGGACAGGTCACAGACGGGGAATTTTTGTTTTCTGCCCGTGACCTGTCCGTGACTTTCACTAAAAATACCCATCACTAAAACGTAGCCTTAGGTATAACACCATTAAATTTCAGATTTAAATATCTGAAATCATGAAATTTAGGATTTTTTAAATCCTATAGCCGTGAAATTGACCAAAATGGCTTGTGAATTTGGTAGGGCCCTATTTATGACCAATTGCCAGTGGTGAACAGGGAGGTGATAGACCCTCAACAAGCAAAATAGTATCCCTGGTTTGTGCTCCAGGCAGAGCAACTGTACCAATTTGAGAAAGACCAACTGACAGGTGAAGTTCAGTTGCAACTCCCTGGCCTCATAGGTGCAAGGTTATGCGACTGACTCACAATACCCGCTCTGCGGGTTACCGCAATCATGAGAAGACCCTGTCAGGATTCTGGATCACTTTTTTTGGCTCAGAATTCACTAAGAAGTTATAGTATCAGAGGAGTAGCCGTGTTAGTCTGGATCTGTAAAAGCAGCAAAGAATTCTGTGGCACCTTATAGACTAACAGACGTTTTGGAGCATGAGCTTTCGTGACATGACATGCATCTGATGAAGTGGATATTCACCCACGAAAGCTCATGCTCCAAAACGTCTGTTAGTCTATAAGGTGCCACAGGATTCTTTGCTGCTTTTAAGAAGTTATAGGCTCCTGCTCCAAATGCCAGCAAGTAGGACCTAAAGGAGTGACAAAAGCCCCTCTGGTCTGACTCCCCATAGCAAGCATTCCATTTGAAAGCCTCAGGATGGAACTCATAGGGCCTTTAGAAAAAAGTGCAGCTGGGTGCAAACATGTTTTAGTTATAGTTGATTACGCCACCCACTATCCTGAGGCAATCCCACTGCATGTCCCCAATGCAAAAAGATTATTACAGCAGAACTGCTAAAAATCTTTGCCAGAGTAAGGAGTACCAAAGGAGACTCTTACTGATCAAGGCACCACCTTTACATCTTGGCTACTGAAGTGTGATCTACTAAAACAAAAGACTCTATATATGTCTGTCTATCATCCGCCAATGGATGGTCTGGTTGAACAATTCAACCAGACCCTGAAAAGGATGTTAAAGTTTATTGCAGAGGGCCCCCATGACTCGGATTATCTGATCCCTCCCCTGTTGTTTGCTATTTGAAAAGATCCCCAATCATCTACTGGATTCTCCCCATTTGAGCTCTTATGTGGGAAACAACCATGAGGAATTCTGGCTACTTTGCAGCAGAGGGGAGGCATCTGGGGAACAGCTAGCACAGTATTACAGTTAATATCTATATTAAAAGAGCTACTTCCTGCCCTACATGTGGTGAATCAGATTTATTAGAGACAATCTCGTTCTTTATACTTTGTCTCAATAAATCTGATTCACCACATGTAGGGCTGGAAGTAACTTATTTTATACATACAGATATTAAATGTAATATTGTGCAGTTACATGCACACAAACATTGAAGACAATTTCACTCCTGTGTTCTTACAATTTTCAGTAACAGATAAGAACTGTTTTATCAAGCAGATACACACAACCAATATTGCTTTTATTGGAAGAATCTCTCATGCTAGCTATTCCCCAAATGTTTCCCCTCTGCTTCAAAGTAGATGTGCACATCAACAGGAAAATTGACCTGTCTGGGACTATATTACAAGCTATTGCTTTTGCTAGTGAGTCAAAGTAACCCAAATGGGTATTTTCTTTTCTGCTTTATTCTTTTTGTATTAATTCCAAAATTAATTAACATATATTAAAATAGTTACTTGGACACATTTTTAATTTACTACAGGAGTAATGTTCTTATGTAATATACTTTGCATATGATTTCACAGAGGCTTTTTTTGTTTGTAAAATTAGATTTTCACCATCACTATTTGCTTTACCTTTTGCCGGTCTCTGGTGTATGGATCTTCTGGATGATATGCTGGAGGATTTAATCTGACTCCCAGCTTCCTCAAAAAATTTTTTGTGAATTGATCACAATCTACAATCTTATATCTTCGGGCATAAAAGATTACTTCTGTATTGATGTTGAAATAATCTACAGTATAAAACTGATCTTCGTTAGGAGGTGGAAGTGGAATCCGATGACGTCGGACAATTGTTCCTGTATCAAAATGATAAGGTAAGTATCTTCTGCTCCAAGGATCAAATTTCACATTAATCTAGTAGGCTGGTTTTATTTTTAAAAAATGGAAGAACCCACTTAAAATAAAAAACTCAGCGAAAGTGAGACAACTATTCCTTTGTTCAGCAAAGACTGTGCACATAACTATATGTAAAGAGCGATCTTTTTTCTTCTTCTAATAATAATACTTTGCATTCATCACCTTCAGAAATTCACAAATCACTCTCAAATACTGAGGTCAAACATACCATTGTGATGCAAGTAAAGAAAATCATTATCTTCTGAGACCAAAATTTATAAGTATGTTATTAGAACAGCTTTTAGCGTGGGGCCCTTAGATCTTATAACATGATTGGCAGGTATTCTCTTAGCAGCATTCTAAACTGGATGACCAACCAAAGGAGAGGGCAGTCTTTGCCAATTCTATTGAGAAGCTATGGCAGCCCCTACTGCCTTTTATCCCCAGTTATTTTCTAAAGAGAAAGTTGAAAAGTCACACAAAAACCAAATGGCTAAAACTCTATGGAGGTGGACATCTGGAAGACACGGTCTGGGAAACAAAGGATTTCAGAGATGAGGTGTCCCTGTACAACACTCTACAGGGGGAGAACAGTAATCCATCACTGTGATAAGAGAAGACAACTGTCCTGCCCAGGAGAAACTTCCTTAACTTCCAAGCATGGAGGCAGGGGCCTTCATCTTAAGGTCACCAAGAAGTAAGTTGAAAGCAGGGGAAATATTGGACTGATTGGCTTCCAGTGGGGAAATGCAGACCACTGACTTGGAGAAGTGGCTCAGGGCTCACCAATCTGACAGGGGCCAAAACCCTATCAGGAAAAAAAAACACTTCACTTTGAACCTAGACAAATTTAGGACTTGCTTTAATTTTATTCTTTATAATCCCTGAAGCAAAGGACCAGCTCCCTGGGAACAATGTGACTACTAATATCCACACTTAAGAAAGGAAATCACTATTGTTTTATCTGCCAGACACTGGGGAACCAGCATATATCTTACATTTTACTATTATTCACAATCATAGCACTTTGAACATCTCAAAAGACTTCGGGTTAATTCACTAGTATTTGTAAACACAATCCCACCCATGAAGTAGACAGAATTAATATCCATCAATTGAAACAAAGTAATTTAACCTTTCCAGGGGCTCAGTTTTCCCACAGATAGTCTGTGACAAGAACTCAGAACTCCTGAGTCCACGTCCTGTGCTGCAGTCACACGATAAGGAGACAAGGACATTCATTGACTTAGTAACCCCAGTCCTCCTGGTGTTGTATAACTGTTGGAATCTCTTTCTAGAGGTTCTGAACATTATTAAATCCTATTAGCCTTCAAACTGCTTGTTGCCCTATTTCTTGTTACACAGAGCCAGCCATAATCAGCTGATTGCCCAATTACCCATTATTATTTATATTATGTAGTACACAGGTGCCTTAATCAGGAAGCAGGACCCCATTGTGTTAGGCACTGTACAAATACATCATAAAGAAATGGTCCCTGCCTCAGTGATCTTACAATCTAACTATGAAATGAACAATAACAAGCACAAACAACCATCAGGTAGGGGAAGCACCAGGTAACAGACAAATTAAAAATAGAACAATAAGCAGTGGTCACAGCACACCAGCTGCCTAATCATAGTTGGCCCATCCACAGCAGCCTTAATTTTGCTTCTACAAGTCTAACCTCCTCTCCCCACCCCACCTCCTCTCTGTCATATTTCAGCCTTTTACTATACCGTGGGTTGCCTGTAAGCATCCATCCTAGAGACCATTGCTCTTCATGCTGAATCATGGAAGTCAAAAAATAGACACAACTGATAGCAGACAATGCCACCTCCAAGCCCTCACAGATAATATTTTTTAAACGTCTGCGCATTTGACTTTAGGAAGAGAGCTGATGAATTAGTAGCCCTTCTTCCATCTCTTGACTGGATACCTGTCCCGCTAGGGCTGATCATTCTCAACAAGCACTCCCAACATTGAGAATGACAAACTACATCCATCACACTGCAAGTCTTGCATTGTTTTTTTCTTTTGATATTTCTGCCTGGAAAACCGGAGTCTCAGGGAAAGGGTGGAATGAACAGCAGATGGTGTCCTATGGTACACGAGTCTCATTTATACTAATGCACTGTTACACTGTGAGCAGCACAAAGGGACCTTAAGGTGGGCGTAAATTGTCTTCAATGGGACTATAC
Organism: Gopherus flavomarginatus; assembly: GCF_025201925.1. Taxonomy (NCBI): domain Eukaryota; kingdom Metazoa; phylum Chordata; order Testudines; family Testudinidae; genus Gopherus; species Gopherus flavomarginatus. The sequence goes on along the minus strand of NC_066617.1, from coordinate 212,501,617 downwards.
CTGTTTAAAGTTAGACGTACTTAAGTACGTTGCCGAATTGGGCACTGTGCACTGTAGTGATAAAATGCCTTAAAATTACCTATTACTCACAGTACTTCAGAAGCAGTTTGTAGCCTACTGCTTACGTAATGTGCTGTAGTCAGGCATGTATACATTAGGACCTACAATGATTATTTTTCTCTTCGGAGTGAATTTAGTGTTTATAATAAGTGCTGAAAAGACAACAGAGGAGTTTAGTCCAAGGATTAATCCATGTAGGAACACCAGCATGGGCAACAGTAAAAGGGAAATCTTTCCCACACCAATGTTTCTCAACCCATTACTGAGAAACCACGTCTAGGGAATGAAAAGATAGTTGGGCCTTCATGCCCTTTCAATCTTTGTCTCCCTGAGGAGCCTACCAACAAAGGTACTACTCTGTGGCAATAATTTTGCAGTGAGGACATCTATTGGCTAGGACTAGAAAAATATCACCAACTCATTCAATCAAAAATTGTAAACTGATATAATCACTACTTACAGCTACATAGTTCTTTTACCACTAACAGTTCCCGATGTACCGTACAATACTAATAAAGATGTAACAATATTCAAACAGTTCTAGTACTTAAGTGAGTACTGTGTAAGTGTGTGTCATATACAATATCTATGGGGTCTTGCCTCTACTCTTCACGCAAGTAGGAGGTCTCTACCCAATATCTTTCAACTGTGCATCTTGCACTCTACTTGGTACCACCTGAATCCCTTTTTTAAATTTCTCCAATGTTGAGAAGTGGTAATTTTGCTGCGATTCCTCTTGTGTGTTCCTGTTTGGTGTGTGAATTGCCTTTTTTCTTAGTTATCCCATGGAAACTCTTTATTGGAGATCTTATGTCCCTGGGGAATGGCTCTAGATGGGTTGTATTCTCAGAGTATTTACCCTGTATTCTCAGAGTTATTTGTCAAATATTCACTCCTGTTCAGAAAAGATGGCAATTTCTTCTAATTTTCAGAGTAGTTAACCAAATAAATAAATACATTTCCCACTGTGTTTGCCCCCCACTTTCATGCTACAATTTAAGACCCAGTTAAGTCACACATATATCATATCTGTGTCACTGACCTCTCACTGGAAGATAATTATGAGCTACTATCTAGATAGTCCAACACCAGGTCTGGATACCCACGATAGACAAAGCCTGCTCTATGGAGCCATACAATGAGTTGCAAAGATACTCCTCCGGGTTTATGATGTATCAATGTACTACCTATGTGCACATTTAGACCATGTCTCCACTGAGACAACAAACCATAACACATTCTAATTAACATGATGTAAAACACTATTTAGCACCAACTGTACACAGGCACAGGTGGTGTTTAAAAATGTGTTAACTGGTCATGGTTAACATCTGGGTCTTGTGAGGTAATCCCTCAGCCAGAGCTTGAAATGACTCATCCCTCAGGCATGCTGCAATAGCCAACGCACAAGCCAAGACCAGGTCAGATGACCCCCGTGGACAGCTATTTATCCCACAGAAAGAGCAGTCAGCCAGTCTGTGCAACATCACCACTTGGCTGGGAACTCTCCCTCTGCCTTGTGGTCTTACTGACTGCTTGGGCTTCCAGCCTGCACGGCTCCTGCCTCAGGCTTCCAGCCTGCTCTCACCAGCTGGCCCTACACCAGCAACCACCTGCACCTGCCCAAACCAGCTCCACCTCTGCCTCACTGAGTTACCCTGACAGCTCTCCCCTTGGGTTAACCATGACCTGCTACATATTTTTAAACACAACTTTCCTTACCCATATAAGGGGCAAAATCATGTTTAATCATCATTTTAGTTAAAATACTTTAGTTGATGGTTTTCTAACATGATGCATCTTCCCAGTGTAGACAAAAACTCCAAGAGTCGGTTTCAACTAATTTTTCATGAATACTGTGTCTGGTTGTGATACACATTTCATCTTGGTGCTAGGTAGGTAAGAATTCTTTGCCAATGGAAAATCTCTTGTGCAGAGGGTATCAAAAGCACCCTTTTAAAAAAATGAGCTATTGTTATGCCTGATCAAGTTCATTTCTTCACATGTACTGTATATGATAAACTTTAGACTGGTGAATCTGAGGTTTAATAGACATTGTGCAGCACAGTTTAGACTTTTATTATCCTACTTTCATCGGAATTGGGGGGGGAACCATTTCCACATAAAAAAAAATTGCCATAAGACTCCATTATAAGAGGACCTGTGTATGCATGCTTAGCCAAATCAGATCACTCATAATGAGTGAATATTCTAACACCTCTTTCACCTCGTTAAGTAGATGTTACTTCATACAGTGCAGCATCCAACAGACTATTCTACGGTATTATTGATTTTTTTTTAATCTCCTTCTGTTCAGTAGAGCTAACCCTCTTCTTCATTATACTCATTTTGCTATCTGAAATACAGCTTCTCTTCTGTACCAGCCTGTGGTGCTGGCATTTATTTTCACTATATGCTTACTCCAGGAGCCAGAACATGTTATCTTTTCTGGCATGACTGGTGGACTGATTCTCCACAATCCTCGTTGGAGTCTGGGTGTCAGGAAGTTATTAATATATTTATAGAGCACCCTTGCCTGTGTCTCTTTAAAGTGTGCTTTTATTTTTGATTTGGACAAGTCCAATGACATCTTACAAGATATCTTTAATATCAAAAAGGGATGCAAGGAAGGCTTAAAGTTAAATTGTAATCTTGCTGAGCAGAGCACGGAACAAATTATGTCAAAATTGAGTCTCTACTTCCTCCTAACTCCACAGGGAAAGTAAACAGCATCAGCACTCTTCCTGGTATATCTTACCTTCCGTACACACTGTCTCAGCTGTGTTGGCCCATGCATTGAGTAAAGGGAGGCAGAGGGAAATGAGTGAAGCCTTCACTCTACTCCAGGGGTCGGCAACCTTTCAGAAGTGGTGTGCCAAGTCTTCATTTATTCACTCTAATTTAAGGTTTCACGTGCCAGGAATACATTTTAACGTTTTTAAAAGGGCTCTTTCTATAAGTCTATAATATATAACTAAACTATTGTTGTATGTAAAGTAAATAAGATTTTTAAAATGTTTAAGAAGCTTCATTTAAAATTAAATTAAAATGCAGAGCCCCCCGGACCAGTGGCCAGGACCCGGGCAGTGTGAGTGCCATTGAAAATCAGCTTGCAGTGCCAACTTCAGAACACATGCCATAGGTCACCTACCCCTGCTCTATTCACTCAAAGACCACATTCACAGAACACTCCAGGAGCCTCTGCTCACCCCACAATAGAAAAAGCAAGCATGGAGGAGTAAGAGGGCTCCTTATATCCACTCATCTATGTGAGCATGCAGCAAGAGCATGATCTGGCCCTGAATAAACATGATAGAATCCTGATTATCTAAATGTTCCAGGAAACATCATAAAACTTTAGATAATCAGAGTCAGTTAAATTGGAGGAGCTAACTGAAACCTCGCTTGCCTGATTGCACTTTCCTCTTCAGCCAGCTGGTCTTGGGGAAGCCAGCCAGCAGGCAGCTCTGCTCTCCTTTTCAGCTGGCTGACCTTGGGGAAGCCAGCCAGCTGCTTAACTGTGCTCTAGATGGTGGGGCTTAGGCTACACTTGAAACTACAGTTTTAACTCCATGGGACATAAATGATTTTCATAACAGAGAGCGTCAGCTAGCCAGGGTTCAGTTAGCTGGGGAATTATGAAATGGATATTGGAATCACCCTAACTTGTCTCCTCTGCACATGGAGGATTTCTTGTTACTGTTCTGCAGTAACACTCTGACCCTGGAAAGATGTAGGTGGAGTTTTTAATGTGTTTTCAAGGTTACTGATCTCTCCTTCACTCCGTTCCCCCATAGCCTTACTTAGTTTTGTGTATTTTGATTGTCCTGGTATTTTTTAGCTTTGGTTCCAGTTTCTCCAAAGTCAGTTTCAAATTGGCCTGGCAAAACATGAATTAATGTATTTGTTTCTCTGCTTGGATAGCTTTCTTCTAATACTTCTAAGGGCTTGTATACACCGTGAGGTAACACTCTAAAGGAGCAAGATTTCTACAAAGCGCTAATGTGTTGTGTATTAATTGGTCCACGTAGACACTGCTGGTGTGCACTAAAGGTTCCCTAATGTGCTTTAATGCAGTTCTGTTTCAAACAGCACTACGTTAAAGAGCACCAGCAGGGTCTATATGGACTATTTAATGGGCAACATGTTAGTGAGCTTTAGAAGTCACACCTCCATAGAGCGCATTTCCCCACTGAGTAAAACAAGCCCAAAGGTTTTTTTAGTATTGTAAGTTACTTTAGTAACCTTTAGTATTGTAAGTTCAAATTTAAGCAGTTCATCTCCCAGCATTAAATGTAGTTTACAACTGTAATTCCTTCACAGCAGCCTTATTTATAGTTTGTACATATTCACATCCCTATAGTGTTGCCAATTTCACAGAAACTTTTTTCAAGTCTCTGAAAATCATTTCTGGAGATCCTTTACTCTTAGGGGGGTTTGATTACTGGTAAACATAAAATGAAAACAGCAGAAAATGTGTTTGCAAGCTAATTCTTTTACATTTGTAAACTCATTATTTTTGCTTCAGAAAAACTCTTCTTCATTTTTCTCTACCTTGGAGCGTTCTCTCGGCATGTGAGTCTATACAATACTTTGTCGCCAAAGCAGTCAGCACTAGCCACAACAGAGAGCACAGTGGGTAACTCACAAGCTTCCATGACCCCACCATACCCAGAGAGAACCACACAGAACAGCACCACCTATCTACACTACATGGGATACAGCAGAAGCTAGAGAGATCTCACAGGGAATGGACAATAGAAAACCCAAGCCTCTTCACTAATGCAACCATCTGCAGCTGAAAGCGTAGGGGATAAGTCAAGGCCCTGCAGCCACCTCAGCACTACTACACCCAGAAAGACCCTCTGGATCACTCTCCTATATCCTCTCCAAATGAAAAATAGGATCAGTCAGCAGGAGCCTTCTCAGTCTTCTATTACTATTCTATCAACCCTGATACTTGGCCCATGGACTTCTTTCCCCTCATTTACCTCTACTGCCACTGTTTGCTGTTTCTCCTTCATTCTGCCCCTTTCCTACCACTGCAGCCCCTTAGCTACCCAACCTGATTCTCCATGACGATTATCCTTCTTACACCCCCGATGCTTTCTTTCCCCTCACCCTTCCAACTTTCCCTCGCTCAGCTGTCCTCTCACTTAATCCACTCCCCTTACTCCAACAATCCCTTCTCCTACAATTCAACTCTAAGCGCTGCTCCCTCACCCTCAAAAAATCCATATATTTTCAGTAATAATTAAATACCTTTTTTTTAAAAAGCACCAGAAGGATGCTCTTGTAGTTAACACACTGGACTGGGATTTAGAGACCCGGGTTCACTTCCTGGTTCTGCCAGACTTCCTGTGTGACTATGCACGAGACACTTAATCTCTGTGCCACAATTCCCCAATTGTATAATGAGGATAATTTTACTTCCCTTCTTAACAGAGGTATTGAGAGGTTAAATCCATTAACACTGGAAGCCTCTGGGGGCAGAGAGAGAACCTGACGAGAAGAGTGGCCATTTCCTTAGGAGTGCACACTGAGCTTGTGCAAGAAAATACATACAGCCTCCTTGATATTTTACAAACCCCTGCCTCAGAAAGAATTACCTTTCCTATTAATGAAGCCTTGTTGGAGCTGGCAAAAACCATCGGGTAGAGCCTCACCTCTATACCAATTATAGTCGAATGGGTGGACAAATGTTGTCAAGTCCCTCAGCCAGACTTCAATTACTTTTTCACCCAACCAGTTCCCAATTCCTCGGTGATCATGGCTGCTCTTGACAGTCCCATTTTAAAGCCATTCCCAAAGACAAGCAGCTCAAGAGACTGGATTTATATGGCCGGAAGGCTTATTCTACCACTACTCTATAAATGAGAATGGCCAACTATTAAGCAATCTTCTCTAAATATACTTTTATTATTTTTTCCAAAATGTCATGACAAGTTGCCACAAGAACAGTTCCTGGCTCTGGTTTCAAAAGGACATCTCACGCCCTGATCATCACCACTTGATGACGCTTATGGGATCTTGCGTTCTATGACCACCTCCATCTCCATGAGTGCTTTTCCTATCTGTAGACTTCTGGCATTCCAAAGGAACTGCAAAATACAATCAAGGACTTGCCCTTCATAGGGTCTAAGCTATTTCCCCCAAAAAACAGATGGTGCTATGCATAGCCTGAAAGGCTCCCATGTAACGCTCCCTACGTTAAGAGTTTATGCCCCAGGAACAGAGGAAACAATTTCAACATCACCCATACTATAAGATTCATGAACATTACAGGATTACATGAAGAGAAGGTCTAGACCAGCTTGATTTTGCCATTCGACTTTGTCTACAGCTGGCCCTTCTCACCAGACATCTTCAACTTCCAAGGGTTCATTTTGACTGCTTGATCAAGGACAGCACACTGATCAGATCTTCTTCCTTCAGAAGACGCCTCTCTCTCTTTCACTGTGCTTGGAAAGACATAACATCAGACAAGTAGGTGCTCAGCACTGTAAAGGAGGGTTATGTTCTCTGCTTCACACCACTCTCAGAACCAGGGCAAGTCTCTACATCCCAACCTCCAGTCTCCCCACTTCATGGATGATCCCTGGTTGAACACTCATGAGAGATCGTGCTCCCAGGATAGTCAAGCCATCTTGTTAAACAACATAAAAATCCAGTAGAGATGCAGCAAAGATCCATGTATGCAGCAAAGTTTAGGTTTATGACTTGGGTGCAGTCACAACAGTTATTGCCCATCGAACAGAATTTAGACGTGTACTGGACTATCTGTTGCACCTGAAATCATGTGGCTTTCAGTTAGTTCTGGGAGAGTCCACCTAGCTTCCATATCTCACTACAACCAGCAACAGATTTTCTCTCACCCTTTTGGTTTCCAGATATCTAGAAGGTCTGCTGAATGTTTACCAACCTGTGCCTAATCCCCTACCTGTATGGGATCTCAATTTAGTCCTCTCCAGACTAATGGGATCCTCCTACAAACCTATGGCAACAACTTCACTACCTCTACTGTCTATGAACATGGCATTTCTGGCTAACCACTTCTGCAAGAAGAGTTTCAGAACTTCAAGCTCTTCTGGCTGATCCTCCTTTCATGATCTTTCATAAAGCCAAAGTTTCCCTTAGGCCACACCTCAAGTTTATTCCAAAGGGACTGTCAGCTTTCCACCCGAACCAAACTTCATCTTCTGTTGTTCTTCCTGAAACCCTCTTCAGCCCAAGATTAGTAAAACTAGGAGGGATACTGCAATGTCTGAGTAGCTCAGGGTGGAAAACCAGTCCTGATTCTTAGGACCCATAACTCTGGTAAGAGGTCTATATGGTGATCTAAAAGACATTCAAAGCGATACAAGTTCCTCCCTTTCAAAGTCTGAAGAAGAAACACAGGTTTCTTCAGAAAAGGGAGGGGCAGTCACTCTTGGAGTCTGCAGTGGTCAGGGTATGGAAGACACCAGAAGATCCAAAGAAACCAAGGGAAAAGGTGGCCGGAGTACCATCAAGGTGATTGGTGCTGGCAGTACCAATGGTGCTGGCATAATAATGTGGAGAGAAGTGCTGTCTGCCCAGACTATGTCACAGGTGCTGGCATTGCTGAGCATGCCAGCAGTGCTGATTGTGCTGAAGGTGCTGATAGTATCAACTGTGCCAAAGACACTGAGTTGCCCCAACTGGAGCCAGGTATAACCATGAAAAGTCCGGTAACCGGTAAGAGGAGGCACAGAAATTCCCTTGCAGACAGGAATGCTTGAGGAATCAACAGGACTGAGACAGGTAAGTCTTCAAGTAGGATAGTTGGAAAGCTGGCAGTGCCAATAGGGTCTGAATCAGCTGTACTGACCATGTATCAAGTAAGGATGAAGACACCACTCTGAATAGCCCCAGAGGAGCCAAAGTTGACAGTGTAACCTCAAATGGTGCCAGTGAGTGTTTATGCTTGTGATGCCTCAAACCAGTACTGGAGTGCTTACTGGAAGCCTTCTTATGAGATGAAGAGTCAGAATGCTGGGAGTGCTCTGAGGAGGCTGGGGGATGGGAGGGTGAAGAGTGATGTTTTCCCATTGACTTCTGCTTGGGATCCCAGGTAGCAGTAGGAGCACTTCTTGTTTACTTGATTTCATTATTTTGTTGTTGGGGTCCAGTTAGGAAAAGGGGAGCATCACCCTGCTTCATCAGGGCTTTGAGGAGGAAAACCCTCAGTCTCTTAGTCCTGGTAGGGAAGGAGGTACAAATACTGCGTGTGTCCCTCACCAAGCCAAATCAAAAAGCTTTTATGCCTGCCTGTCACAAGGAAAACGGCTCTGCATGTAGTACTTTGCCTGAATCCTGATGATTTTTTTTCATTCCAAATGACCAGTTTTTGCTAAACTAGATCTAAGTAACTACATTAACTTATAGCTACACTAGAACTATACCTATCTATATACGACACAATTATTTAGAAAGCTGGCAAACCTAAGCTAAAGGTATGGGGAGCTCCAACTCTCGTCACGGGTTGCAAAAAGGAACTGAGAGGGAGGCAGTGGATCAGCCCTTTTTATGTCCTTGGCTAGGTGCACAAGATGAGAGAGGGCACATGCAGCGCCTAGTGATACTACTTGCTAAAGTCTCTGACTCAAGTGCATTGGGTGCACATACATCCGCAATATAACGTATAAGTGCACAATCACTAGAAAGAGAACATGTAAGTATCAACAAAAATAAATATATAAAAATAACTACGTGAAACTAACATATGAGCCATTGTTACCCTGATCTCTTCACTTATTTGCTGTAATTCTTTCCCACACCCTTTGTCTGTTCTCCCACCCTCCTCCTTTTCAAGACTAAGCTCTTCTAAGTGAGGACTGCATTTTCTCATATCTATACTGTACTTAATGCAGTGTGGCCCTACTCCTGAACGGGGCTCCTGAGGGTTACTAGAATATAAATAATATTAACAACATTAGACCACTGTTGTATCTACAACTGAATGTACTTGGCAACTAATGATTTTGGATTTTTAAAAACAAAACAAAACAGTGCTTTTAAAATGTTGTCTTTGCTTAAGTATTTTTAATGTGCTCAGGCTAAAAAATACACCCGTAATAGAGGTTTTCACATATACCAGTAATAGAAATTTACTGTGTTTGGCCGAACTGTGTAAGAGAGTTAAAAATCTTCTGTAAAATCTAGTTTCCTGGCTTTTAGAAAAGCCAAGTTAATGCATACTTCTTACCTTTCCTGGGTATTTAACACAAAATATAAATTCCTTATGAACACATTATATTTACAGTTTACCTACATCAGGAAACTGAAAGATCACCAGCCGCCACGAAATTCAGAACACTTAAAATCTTCATTTTGTCTTTATGGACCATTTTATTCAAATGACTTGGCTGAAATCTTTAATCTGACTGGCTGAAGAGGCTTTCTATCCATATCATCTCTCTATAGACCAGCAGTTTTCAAACTTTTTGAGCTGAGCCCCCTCTTTGAGTTACAATTTTTGATTGCACCCCCCCATACCTACCCCTCCCCTCTTGGGTTTTCAGGGCTGGGGAAGGTGCATACGATGGTCTCTGGGGTAGAACCAGCACTGGGCATGCATATGTTGACACTGACCCATAGGCCAGATGGCCTGCTGAGGTGAGTCATGGGTAGAGGTGGCACTCCCTGCCCAACACACCCCCACCCACATAGGGCTGGCCCGAGCCCCCGACTATTTCTCCATGGCTCCCTATGGAGCCACGCCCCATAGTCTGAAAACTTCTGCTATAGACACTCTGAAATTATAAAGCCTCTTTAACAACCCAAGTGGCAACAGAGAGTTTGAGATTTTTAAAAAAATCTCATAGTAGTCCTTTTGAATGAATTTTAACACTTCAGGAGTTGTTGTATGCAGTGTTGGGGCCGTGTCAGTCCCAGAATATTAGAAAGACAAGGTGGGTGAGGTACTCTCTCTTACTGGGTCAACTTCTGTTGGTGAGAGAGACAAACTTTCGAAAGCACGTCTCTCTCACCAAAGGAAGTTGGCCCAATAAAAGCTATTACCTCACCCACCTTGTCGCTCAAGAATAGTTGCTAATTCTGTAGTAAAGACTCAGGACCAAGTTGTATAAGACATAAAGTTCTTCCAGATACACCTGTATAGTGCACTGAAGGTATTTTTGGTTCTCTACAATAATGTTCAAGGTAAGTTTCAGTATCTAGAACCAAAAGAAAAAAAATAAAAGTACTCCAATAGCAGTTAGCACTAGCTTCAATCAAGTATGTAAGACATACAGGGCCAGCTTTAGGCCGATTCACCTGATTCCCGGGAATCGGGCCCCGCACCTAAGAGGGCTCTGTGCCTTAGGCGCCTTTTTAATTTTTTTTTACTTACCCTGGCTGTGGTCTCCTCCGGGGTCTTCCGTGGCCCCGCTCTCCTGACCAAAGCACCGGCGGGAGCACGGCTGCCCCGCGGCCCCACTCTCCCGGCTGGAGCTCCGGCTGGAGTGTGACAAGCCCCGTGGCCCCGGCTGGAGCTCTGGCTGGAGCGCGGCAAGCCCTACCCTACAGCCCCGCTCTCCCGGCTGGAGCTCCGGGCCCTTTAAATAGCCCCCAGAGCCTTGAGGTAGCGGGGGGGTTCCAGGGGCTATTTAAAGGGCCAGGGCTCCAGCTGCCTCTGCCACCCTGGTCTTTTAAATAACTGCCGGAGCCCTGCCACCCCCATGCATTCTCCAGGGCTCCCGCAGCTATTTAAAAGGTCCGGGGCGGGGTAGAAGCAGGGGAGCCCCTGGCCCTTTAAATAGCCCCAGAGCCCTGGAATAGCGGGGGGCTTGGGGGCTATTTAAAGGGCCGGGGCTCCAGCTGCCTCTGCTGCACCCCCTGCCCTGCCCGCACCAGCCCCCCCGCCTGCAGCCACCCCTTCCAAACTCTCTGTCCTGTCTTCAGCCAATCCCTGCCACACACCCCTGCAGCCCTGCCCAAAGCCAGCCAGCCCCACACACACCCCTGCCCGCACCAGCCCTGCACCTCCTGCCCTGTCTCCAGCCAACCCCTGCTGCACCCCCCTGCCCGCAGCCAGCCACTCCCGCACTCTTCTATCTACAGCCCTGCCAACCCCTGCTGCACCCCCCTGCAGCCCTGCCTGAAGCCAGCCCGCCCCACACCCCCGTCTCCAGCCAGCCCCGCACCCCTTGCCCTGCCTGCAGCCAGACCATACCTCCAGTCAGCCCCTGCCCTACCTCCAACCAGCCCCATGTCCACTGCTGCCCTGCAGTTCCCAGGGCAGTAACCCTGCACACCTGCTTCTATGAGGGGGGCAGGGAGCAGCTGGGACCCACACATGTGAAACGGCAGTCATTAATAACCAATCAACAGCATATATGATGCAACGTACATAATATATAATTTTATTATTTATATAGTTATAGAAAGTAAATAATACATGGAAAAAATGAAAGGCTTTTTTTTTAACACTTTTTTTTTAAGTCATCCCTGCCAGGGCCCCGCCGAACTGTGTAGGATCCTAAGCCCAGCAGCCTGGCCTCTCCAACTACTACCACTACACGGGCAATAGGGATAAATATTTGTCCACCACCCAAATCCAATGGAATGGAGAGTGGTCTTGCTCTATCTTGCTTTAGTGAAACAAGCCTGCAACAAGCCCCAAAGTGGCACCCTATGTTGTATTGCAGGCTCTCAAGCTTCAGGTGCACCAGCTCTTGAAGATCATTCTAGTAGCCAAGAAAGGCTGTGAACATCTAACCCAGAAGTAGCTTCTCTCATTTCTGTATCACATAAACCAAGGAACAGCTTTACCTGCTGCCATCTCCAATCACAGACAGAGGATTTAAATTCTTCATATTTTCCCAGGTTAAGAGAATCAGAGATTTGACAAGCCTTCTTCCAGAGCCTGATAGAGCATTTGCCCAGGTAGGACTAGGAGTGCCTACTGGAACCAGAGCCAGCTCCTCTGCTGAACAGCCAGTGAGACCTCTGACCACAAGGAGGGGCCATTTGACACCAAGAGAGGCAGTGTCATTCAGTACACAAAGCACTGTCTTAAGGAAAAGGGACTCCTGGATCTTAATTCACCTCTAACACTGATCAGTAGAGACCTGTGCAAATATAAACATTTGAATCCGCATCTGTGATAACTTGTATCTGACCTGTGATCTGCTCTCCACTTTTTATAAGTATCCGCACCTGCATCAGCACCCTAGCTCACTGTTAAAGCCCTGCAAAAAATGGGATACAAAAATGGGATACAAAAAATGGGATCTGCATCTGAGATTGTAAACACTACAACCACCTCTGCATGGGTAGATGTAGATATCCATGGATATAAAGCGGATATCTGCAGGGCTCTACTGATCAGTTAGGTAACATTTCTGCTTTACCTCTGTTTGATAGATGTGGAAATTAATAATACTTATCTACCTCAAAGGGGACTGTGGTGACTGAGTAGTTAATGTGTGCATATCGATGTATGTACTAAAATTCATCAGAATGTACACACAATGCTCCAGTGGTTGGGGAGACATAATGATCCCCAGCCTTCTTGCTTCTTTATACTATTATCTTCTGCAAACATTTCAAATACTGGAAAGTATATAGCTAGCCCCATAAACGCCAAGGAACTGCAGCTGCACTACACTTCTGCTGCAGAGCGATGGTCTGCAGATCACATAGTTTTTATGTAAAACCAGTCCATTAGATTTAGAGGGTATTCCAGAAAAATCAACTCACTAGCCCTCTCCCAAAACACAAGTGCGGATATTTATAAAAAGTAGAGTGTAGAACACAGGTCATATACTGGTGTCAACACAGTGCACAGGAATCAGTTAATTTGAGAGTGTCAGTGACAAATTATTTAGCAGGCCCTATCAAAAAATGCTAAGACCAGCTCTAGTAATAAAGGAACTGACAGCTGGAGGCACTAAAAGCTGCTGTACCTCCTCACCAAAGGCAGGCACATGCTACCCGAGTGGGCAATAAACAACGTTAGAATTCTATAGAGAAATTAATAACCAGTTCTAAGGTAGCAGCAGCAAGACAAGAGTGGAAGTCTATAATATACAACCTGCCTTTGGAAAACTAAGAGTTTACACGACTGCGCTGACAGACCCATAATCATGTAATTTCAATCATAGCTGTGTTAAAATAGGGACTTTGCCCAACAGCGTGGTCACAGAATGTTCTTTCAAAAACAGGAGGGTTCGTCTACTAGGCCTGGATCCTCTAAACTGAAGCCTGTGAGGAAGTACTCATTAATGGTCATGGCAAGAAAAAGAATTCTATCTATACTCTTTGTCATAGATTTGTACTCAAAATTAGCTACACTACGGACTTGTCTACATTACAAAGACTTGGCCAGCATAGCTAGGCCAGCAGAGCCCCCTAGTATAGATGTGGCGTAAGTCACCACAAGTTCTTCTCTCAGCACCATCTTCACAAACATTAACTATCCTGACAGAAGCATTCCGCTGTCAGGACAGCAGGAGGGTTTTGTCAGCACAGCTATATCAGCTAGGGGGATGTGATTTTTTTTCACACTCAGACTTTAAGGTCAGAAGGGATCATTATGATCATCTAGTCTGACCTCCTGCACAATGCAGGCCACAGAATCTCACCCATCCACTTCAATAACAAACCCCTAACCTATGTCTGAGTTACTGAAGTCCCCAAATTGTGGTTTGAAGACCTCAAGCTGCAGAGGATCCTCCAACAAGTGACTCGTGCCCCATGCTGCAGAGGAAGACAAAAACACTCCAGGGCCTCTGCCAATCTGCCCTGGAAGAAAATTCCTTCCTGACCCCAAATATGGTGATCAGTTAAACCCTGAGCATGTGGGCAAGACTCACCAGCCAGCACCCAGGAAAGAATTATCTGTAGTAACTCAGATCCCATCTAACATCCCATCACAGACCACTGGGCATACTTACGTGTTGATAATCAAAGATCAATTGCCAAATCAATTGCCAAAATTAGGCTATCCCGTCATATCATCCCCTCCATAAACTTATCAAGCTTAGTCTTAAAGCCAGATATGTCTTTTGCCCCCACTACTCCCCTTGGAAGGCTGTTCCAGAACTTCACTCCTCTAATGGTTAGAAACCTTCATCTAATTTCAAGTCTAAACTTCCTAGTGTCCAGTTTATATCCATTTGTTCTTGTGTCCACATTGGTACTAAGCCTAAATAATTCATAACTATGCTGGCAAAACTTTGTAGTGTAGAATAGGCCTATGTAAGCAGATGCTTTAGGTATCCTTTTAGATAGAGAAAGACTTCAATGAGGAAAAGATCAGAGGTGAAGAAACAAAGGAAGGTCTATTATAAATAGGTACCTTGTGGTATTCCACTATTTTTGACTTGGGGTTCAACCACTTGAATTGTGTCATCTTCAAGATAGAAGTAAATTTTACAATGTCTTATTCTATATAGCTCTTGATTTTTTTCAGGCACTTCTTCATCAAAATAGGCATCAAAAGCCAATACCTACAAAAAAGCATAAAAAAAGAAATATAAAGAAGCAAAGTCATCATCCAGAGTGTTTGCAATAAAAAAGATGTCAATAAAGGGAAGTGGTACAGATGCACAATTAATTATAGAGATAACAAATGTGTGGATTTCAGCAGGTAGATTCACTTTTCAGAAATATGCAATTTCATGCGAATTCCTATTCTTATATTTTTATATTCTTTTGGATGGCATTTTTATCACTGCATCTGAGCAGAGAAGGAAGACTCCAGTTAAAAAAAATTAAATTAAATTAAATTAAAAAAAAAAGAAATCTACTATTAAGCTATCAGCAGGCTACTGTCACAGAGAAGGCCGATACCAGCTTCCTATAACTGAGTGCCATTTAGGGCTATACAAAACAATTACTTCAAAGCTTACCTGGTGTTGTGTTTCAGTGAGTGTGTGAATCTCAGGGAAGGCTGGAGCTGGCCTCCCCAAACACAAATCTAGATCCTCCCTTACTATAACTTACAGTATTAGTAATCCTAGAAAAAATGTTTGTGGGTGCACCGCTCAGTAGTTTACTACAGCAGCTTTCACCTCTAGAGACCCTGACATCTTCCATATGGTTACATGTACTAGTAAGTTTTGCTCTTGCATATTAATACTCATTTGTGCACATAGCAAAACTACTAAACAATTTGGCACCATTTATTGTCTTTATTCATGAGGTCAAGCTTGGGGAAAACTGTAAAACATATTTGTATATAAATCAACAGGAAAGTAGGCATAGCACACACATGCAAGAAAACACTACGGAAACTTGCATACTTTTCACTACCATGTCTGACTCAAACCAGTGCTAATTAGTACCTCTTTCATAATCATTATATTTTCAAGATTTACGCAATGAAAGAATGTATTTTTAATCTGGATTCCATAGATAAAATTGACCATGGAAGAAAGACTCTAGCTAGCCATTCTTCATGCCATACAGGTACTGATGGGTGTCTGACAGAAGTAGGCTTGGAAATTTTTAAAAGATGTCAAAATTCTCTATATAAAATACTTTGCCTTTCTTTAGCATTTCCATCAGAGACTCTCAAAGTACTTTTACAAACAGTAATTAAGTAAACTTCAGCACAACCCTGGGCAGGTATCAATATCCATTTTTACAGCTGGGGAAACTGAGGCAGAGAAGGGCCAAGTGCACTGTCTAAGATCTGTGGCAGATCTCCTGGCTCCCAGTCCTGTTTCTTAATTGGACTGTCCTTCCTGCTCTGCTGAAGAAGGATGTAATTGCACGACTGGAGAATCTCTCTTTACAGAAAAGGGGTTAAAATTTACCCAGAAGGAACAAAGACCTGGGCAGCTTTCAGCACTTGAATAAGACCAAAATTCTCATACTTGGTTCCTAAGCTGGGCATTTATACAGTTTTCTAAAAATAGATTTAAGTGCCTAACCTTAGGCACCCAGATATGAAAATACTGGCTTAAATTTTTAGTGGTCAGTGAAGTCAACATAAACAATCTTAACTTTGCCTAACCCCCTTCAACAATCAACCACTTCAGATGAAATTACTTTAGTCTTAAAACTGGATGTATTGTGATTCAATGGACAAGGAGACCTGTTCCATTCCTGGCTCTGCTGTTGACTGGCTGTGTGTCCATAGACAACTTTTTTCAACGCTGTGCCACAGTTTTCCCATATGGGGACACTAATGCCCACCCATTTGTAAAGCGCTTTCATTCAAATGCTATATAAACACCATCTGATTATTACTTACTGTATATACTCATTCATTAGCCCGTTCATTTATAAGCCGACCCCCCAAGATGGATAGGTAAAAATAGCAAAATCTGTATGATCCTTTCATAAGCCAACCCTATATTTCAGGGGTTGGCAAACTTTGGCTCCTGGCCCATCAGGGTAAGCTGCTGGCAGGCCTGGACGTTTTGTTTACCTGGAGCGTTCACAGGCACGGAGCCCCTCAGCTCCGAGTGGCTATGGTTTGCCATTCCCAGCCAATGGGAGCTGCGGGAAGTGGTGTCACTTTCCGCGTCTCCCATTGGCTGGGAACGGCAAACCGCGGCCACTGGGCGCTGAAGGGCTCTGTGCCTGCAGACGCTCCAGGTAAACAAAACATCCCGACCTGCCAGCAGCTTACCCTGATGGGCCAGAAGCCAAAGTTGCCAACCCCTGCTATATTTTAAAAGCTGGCATCACAAGAAACACTCAAAAGTTTTGCTAGAATTATTTTAATGTAATCTAACAAAAGAACTGTTATAATAACTGAACAAATATGTATTCACCTTCAAAATTACAGTCAATATTTAAAATCAGTAAATGGATATTTAAAATATGTAACTTAGAACAATATGAGACACTAAAAAGTCTTTAAATCCTTCAAAGTCTGAATCAGTCTCTGATTCACCAAACAGTTCATTAAACTCAGCTTCAGTCACAGCTGCACCTGCATTGTCATCGTAGATGTCGGAAGTGTCGTCTTCAGACTCAGATTCCTTCTCATCATCAGCCTCTGTTCTGTCATCATCAAATATGGCATCATCTTCTGACCCGTCGAGTGCATTGCTGATACAGCATTTCCTAAATGATTTTTCTATCATTTCTGAAGGAATGGACACTCACGCATCCTTGATCCACTGGGTGACCAGATTGATTTCGGGCTTCATAAGATTCCCGCCTTTTGTCAACTTCGCCATGCCTGACCACATCCGTTCAGACCACATTTTGCGTAGCCTGTCTTGAAAAGGTTTGTTCAGGCAGACATCAAGCGGTTGTAGAACTGAAGTTAAGTCTCCACGTATTACAGTCAAAGAAGTTTTCATATTTTTGGCCACATTTTTCACCTCATCCGTCTTGTGTGCCCTGAACATGTTCCAAACGAGCATAGCAGGTTTCTTGAAAAGTGCTCCTGGTCTCTCATACCACATTTTTTCCAGCAATTCAATAATCCCACTTTCATCCATCCATTCATCCCTTTTCGTGTGCACGTACGATGACACCAGCAGGAAATTTCATGTTTTTAGGCAAGGTTTTTCTTTTAAAAAAAACAACAACAGAAGGGAGCTTTGATCCATTTGCCAAACATGATAAAACCACCATAAAATGGATTTTTTCATGGCCAGTGGTTTTAGTTAAAACTGTTTTTTCACCATCATCAGTTACCATTCTGTTGCTCAGGAAATCGAATGTCATCAGTGTTTCATCCATATTTCTTATCTGTGACCGTTCAAATGCATATTCCTTTCGATATTTTATAATAAACCTTTGGAAAGATTCAATTTTTAATTCCAGATCTCTCGGCAGCTTTTGCGCTATCTTTGTTCGCTGACGAAGACAGAAACCATGACGGCTCATCAAGCGAGCACACCAATCGGCTGAAGCGACAAACATTGACGGCTTTACTGACTTGTATTTGTCGTCTTTCAACATTTGCAGATCATGCAGATGAATTCCAGTTCTAGTGACAATGTACCCGTTTTGTCAACATTCAACAACCCAATTACTGAGATCCTTCTCCAGCTCAGGAAATGAAGCGCACCTCGTTGGACACTTTTTCTTGCTTCTTGGCATGTCTTTTAGTGTTGTTTTATTTTTTCGCCATTCTCTTACTTGCTTTTCATTGATACAGAATTCACGAGCAGCGGCGCAATTATTGTTTGCTTCTGCATATTCAACAACTTTAAGTTTGAACGCTGCGTGATAAGCAGACCGTTTTCTTTTGATTTCACTGTTGTTCATTTTAAATACTAGTATGAAAATAGATTATTATTATTGTAGTTATAGATTTTGCAGGACTTCACACAGGAACGTCACCTGCTTTATCACTGTCACATTATTATTGTTCTTTGTTTATTTCAAAGCAGCCCTGTAGATTGGCACGTCTGTGTGGATAACTGGCTATTTCAATTTTATTAGAGATTCCATCTATTCTGCACATTATATTTTCATATTGGCTTGAGACTTATGAGGTCCATTGGTAGAAATGCATGAAGAGATCAAATTACACAGTAGCAGACTGACACTATAGTACTATCGTTCATTGTATTTTTCTGTCTGGCTTGTAAGACATAGCATTTTGTGAAATGCATGGGTCAAATGTCATGCAGATCTGCAGCACTGCTCTTTCAGTATTCCTTTCAAGCCAATCTAGTCCACTAAACAAAGCCTTTGCAACTTTAAAAGGCTGCAGTATTGACATCAATAAATGAGTTGGCAAACTTTGGCTCCAGGCCTGTCAGGGTAGCCGCTGGTGAGTCAGGATGTTTTGTTTACCAGGAGTGCCTGCAGGCATGGAGCCCCTCAGCTCCCTGTGGCTGTGGTTCGCTGTTCCCAGACAATGGGAGCTGAGGGGCTCCATGCCTGCAGACACTCCAGGTAAACAAAATGACAATGTATTAGATATTCAATTCAATGATTCCATAGAGTTTAAAATCATCAAATTTTGGTGTAGACCCATTTATAAGCCGACTCCTGCTCCTTGATGAGTCACTTTTTAACTAAAAATATTTGACTTATGAACGAGTATATATGGTATTTTTAATTCTGTAGAAGCTTAAATCTTATCTCTGGTAGCAAGAATAACCATTGGAGGTGACTGGGCAGCCTGACACATGTATAGCTAGCATCTCAAAGAAGGCATGTTAAATGACGAATGAGAATTCCTCCAAGGAGGGAAGAGGGCAAGGTAAGAACCAGAGAATGGTTTGGGTAAATACTATTCTTTCCTCTCCCTGGGGGAAGTGTCATCCCCAACTTCATTCCTGACATTCCCTACAGCCCTCTAGAACCTATCCCTTTCCAAGCCTTCAAGCTTCTCTGCCTCGGTTATTCCCACTTCCACTCAAGCTTCTCCAGAAAACCAATGCTTGTAATTCCACTTAAATAAAGCTGGAACCAAGTTGATTGTGCAGGGCACCTGAACCATGAGGTTGCCAGTGGCTAGTATGTCCTCCCATCCCATTCAGTTCTTTACACAGTACTGTGTTCTGTGTGCCAGAAAAACCCTTGTCTCGTACATTTAGAAGAAAAGTACTTCTGTCATGGGACTCTTTGAAGTCATGGTTCCATCATTTTCTATTTTTTCCTGTAAGTCGTACAATGTTTCATTAACTAGGGCTAATGCAGGAAAGGTTGGTAACAGCATAGGGCAAAGACAGATTCTGCCTTTACTTGCCGAATCCTCCAGGAGTGCTGTACATAAAGAATCATCTGCCTTTTGGGGAGGAGTCCTGTTGAGACAAAGTTGCTTCTTAAATGAGGAGACTTTTGCAGGTGTGGTGCTTCAGACACATCAGCATGGAGAACAGAAGAGAGATTTCATCCACTCCCTCCTCCTCCATCCCCCGGTCTGGACAGCATATTTCCACAGAGCGCCCTTCTTTTCAGAGCTTGCAATGCTCAAAGGAGACATTCCACCACCAACCCCCAGGAGCGTCATTGTTCCAGGGAGGAGCAAAACTAAGTCAATATTTCCATTACATGCACTTCAAAAATTATTAGTTATTTTTGTTATATTATAAAAGTAGGGGGAATTTTTACTTGCTTCTTACTGAAAACCAGTTTTATCTAGACCCTTCAAACTTGGCAAAATAAACTCCTCTTGCCATAAAGTCAGGATGTCAAATTTTCAGCTTCTTGATTAAACAGATGTGATTAGGCTAAGTATAGAGTTTATAATGAGAAGACTATTTGCAAACCTACCTCTGGGGCACAGTCATGGCCCCATAATAATGGGATACATTATGTGCTGACATACCTCTACACATTAATGCCCTGATCCGCACAGGAATCCATGCAGTTGGCCCCTTGTGCCTAAATGGAATTTCACTGACCCCACTGGGAATCCGTCTAGATGGAAGACTCCACATGCAAGGACCTCTACGCAAGATCAGGTCCTAAATAATGATTCCTTATTGTACACATATGCCCAACTGCTTTTTTACTTTGTTAGAACAGTTTGGTCAATTAAGCATTTTGCTCCACAAACATTGTTTCTCTTTATACCCTTGTATATGAATATGCTTATGCTTTGTAAGACTGAAATATATGCAATTGCTAAGTCATCCATTTCAATAATGCAAAATCATTTAGAAAGGAGGGTAGAGGGGAAGAGAAAAGGAGATTGCCTTAAACTGAAAAATGACAAGTTACGTTTTAATCAAAAAAAAAAAAATCACATAAGCGCTTTAACAATAAACACAATTTAGGGTGACAAATCAAACAACTAATTTCTTCTATTGGATATTAAAGGTCTCAGAATATTTTGGTAGTCAATCTATCACAGTGATACACACAATAGCTATAAAAGTGAACTACAAATCTGCAGTTGCAGCATGAAATTCATACTCAGTGGCACATATGCTATTTTACCCATTAAATAGGATGCAGTTTCAGTTTACTTAATGTAATGTGCTTAAGCAAAACATTTTGCTAGTAACTAAGAAATGAAAATGTACAACTGATAATATCTGTCATGACCCCAGGGTCTTTGCAAGGTTTATGGGAGAAGTCATGCTCTAAACCTCCACTTGGCAGCCTGACGGCAACAGCTTACCTGGGAGTGATGAAGCCCAGCCCCACTATAAGGCTCCAACCCAGAGGGCCGATTGGCCCGCTAGCCCTAAGCCAGCAGCAGGAACAGGAAGCTGTCTGAACTGGATTCACCTTTCTCTGGACTGTGTGCCTTCTGCGCCTACTACCCTGGCTTGATTTCCTGGCAGCCTGAGCCGGCTTGACTCTTGGTATCAGACTTGTAGTTCCTGCTTCTAACTCCCTGGTATCCTGACCAAGCCTGACTTTAGTTCCTGCCTTATGGTTCTAACCTCCAGTTTGACTCCTACCTCAGATCTTATGGTATCCTGACCCAGCTAACTCCTGTCTCACGACTGTGGACTCTGGCTCTGACTACTAGGTCTGGCTGCGCATGACCTGGCTGTGACAATACCAAAGGAAAAGGTAGGATAATACACATCTGTCTCTCCAAATCCCTCAACTTTGGGGAATTTTATATTCTTGATAGCAATATAACAGCAGATTCATGTTTAATATATGAATTTAGGGAGTATCTATCCTCTTTTAATAAAAGTTAATAAAAACTAATAAACGTTTTATACCAAAAAACAACAACGAACAGGAACAGAGATTCGACAAACTCTGTGGAGCACCTGGAAACATCATTTAGTTTGGCCTACCTGACAGTATAGTTAGATGGACAAATTATGAGTAATGTTTCAAGCACAAAATGTCTCATTTGTGAACTCTTAACCCATTTATGTGAACACTTAATCTCTTACTTCCTACTGAATGTTGAAAACTATAAAAACCTGTTTCTTCACTATTCAATTAGTTAAATGAAGTACTAGGCATTCTCTTCTTTCAATTTTAATTGAATTATTAGATCTTGAGGAAAGCTATTAACCCAGAAGAAATGTGCAAAAGCAGAATAATTTTAAACCAAAAAATTAAAAGTCAAAATGTAAATAGTTTATCTAGTTTATTTAACCACAAGTCTGAAAATGGTGCAGTGTTCGCACTGTAGCTCACATGCAGGGTAATATGTAGTTTACAGACTTATTTCATATACTTGGGTCTCAAGCCTGCATACATGCACACGTGTGTAGTACCAGTAAAATCATTTGGACAACTCACATGCACTAAGTTAAGTATGTGCATAGGCGTCTGCAGGATTGACTGAGGCCTTAGTACTTTCACAAACTAAGGAACCAACAGACACGTCTACACATTAGTATGTTTACTTGTGAGCAGTGCTATTGACTTCAAAGGAATAGCTAACGTGAATAAAGTTGCTTTTGTATGTGTTTGCAGGATGAGGCCCTGTATGAATTTATAATTGATGCTGGCTGACCAAAAAGATGAATGTGCGTTTTAACTGTACTTACTTGTATGACTTATTTTAAAGCAGAAATTGAGAGATTAGAAATTCCTCCAAATACTTAACCACCACAATAGTTTTGTCACAAAATATTTCTGTGTCATTTGTTTTAAAAAGAGCCAAAATGACCTTTGTCACCAGAACCTAACTTTAACATAACATAACTTTAAACATCAAACATAATGATAGTTTGATTTTGTAAGACTGTCAAATATTACGGTTTTTCAATAACTTGCTAATTTGAAGGATGTCACTACTCTGTTACAAAACAAAAGCAAAAATAATAGTTTAAATCCTAAAACCTTTTACAAAGGGAATCAATCCAACCAGACCCTTACACCCATTTGGAGTCCCAATGGGGCTTCGCACAGGCATAAAGGTCCAGATGGGCAGATTACTTTGTAGAATCAGAGCCTCAATCCTGTTCCAGTGGGTCTCTGAGCCACACACAACTCACCGCTGGACAAGGATAGAAGTTACCAATTACATCTTGTAACTCTTCATATATGAGCTCCATTGATGTTTTTTAAGATAACCAGATAATTTCTTGGTCCCCATATATTTCACTAAAAAGAAATATATCATTGTCCATCCTTATACCTTATCTCCTGCAGAAGTCACACTATACCCTCCAATCCCCAGTTAGGAGCTTTGTGGTGGACTATTTAGACAGTTGCAGTTAGTATATTGATCAGTGTAGCTATACTTAATACTATGGAAAAATAAATGTTAACCATTGCTGCACAGAAAATATTTTCTTTATCTTATACTTTTTTAGCATAAATTAACCATTTGTAAAAACACTTTTATAACAGAGATCAACTTCTACATACCTGTTTATCAAATGCTACCCATGAAGGAGCATCACTTCCCACACCTCTAGGAAACACACTATATTTAGGTTTCAGCTTTTGTCCATGCAAAGGTTCACCTCCTATTCCAGGTTTATCTTCTGCCACCAACATAGCAATTTTATTGCAGTAACCCCAATGCTGAGATTTATGGAACTTTTCTTTCCCTAGCTGTAAACAGATTGGAAAAAAGAGAATAAGCCATTATTAAATAATCATAAAACGATGTATTTAAATCAACAGCTTAAAAACGTCACACAAACTTTTATGGTATAAATGTAGGACATAGTACTAGTGAGGGGATTTAGGGAGAAGGGGGAATTGTGCTCATCTGTGGAACCAGCTCCTTGTTCCGTCCAACTGTTGGACAAAAATTACTCCACTCATCCTCCCTCATCTTCTTGTGTGCAGTTTCCCCTATGCCTGTAGAAGGGTGAATATATCTCTCCTTTCCGTTCTGTCCCTGCCTCTGGCAATAGGAATGTATGCCCATATGTTCAGTGAGAAGTGAAGTGTTGTTTAAGTGTATAAGGAGCACGTTCATGGTCCAGGAATGAAAGCAACTAAAAAAGTACTACTTTATAACACAGTGCATCTTCTTCTGAAGCATCTGATGTTGGCTACCTTCAGGGATGGGACACTAGACCACGTGGACCACGGGTCTGATCCAGTATGGCAATTTATTTGTAAAAGGTTTGGGGCTGGGGGGTTCCTACTTTTGTTCTCCGTCTTTTTTTTTTTTTCCTGATGCTGGTCAACTACTCTCTTGTTCCGTTTCCTTATTTTATTACTGTAGCAGCTCCTCACCAAACTGGGAAAGGTGGTATGGAGGGTACAGAGGAGGAGAAAGCTTTCTACATTTGAGTTCAAATGGGAAATAAATATAATAAAGCTGAATTTTAAAAGAGAAATTTGCAGGCAGAAATGGCTGATTTATACCAAAGGGCTCTACAGAATAGCACCACTTTTGGCACATCTAATATTTCCTATTTTTTCCCCATCTATTACTGAAGCAATAGCTGGGGAGAAAAAGGCAGCTGTCAAAAGCGTGGCCAATAAATGAGGGAAGTATTTTATCTAGGTAAAGGAAAACAGCTCTCAGAACCAGGTGTTATGTATCTCAAGCCTGTCCTGAGAAAGTTTTCCTGTTGTTCTGTCTGGTTTTTATTTTGGTTAGTTGTGTCTTAAATTGTTAAGTTAAGTGATCAAGATTTGCTCCTATACGAACTTCTTCCGGAAATGTAACTTTTTATATGAAAACCAAATGGCCCAATAATTAAATCCATCAAGAATCTTCCACTGTCTGCTGCAAAATCGTAGAGGGCTCTACATAAAGAACATATAAAAATGGTTATATGCAGAATCATTATTAGAAGCAAACTAACCTTAAAAGATTCTGCGAACAATAAACTTTTCAAACAGTATGTATTTGCCAGCAAGTTCCTTTAAGTAAGAAAGGAAGAAAGGAACAAAGGTCTCTTTATACATATAGTTTGTTGGTTGCTTTGACCAAACACTGGAAGTGAATACCTGTTGTGTTCACTGTGGCAATTACATCACTCTGACATTCAGGTTCTCTCCGGAAATAATGGATGACCAGGAAACTGAGGGATGAGCAAAGCAAAAGAAATTGCCACAATATCTATTGGCAATTTCTCTCACCATGTTAGACCTTACAGCTATAACAAAGAAGCCAGATTTAAGTTGACCATTTTCTAGCCAGGTACCATTCAAGACTTCCTGCAGACTATCCCCTGATACTCCCCCTCCCCCTGCAGCACCCAGCCTGGGAAGGGGCAGAGGGGTGGGAAGAGTCCCTGGATGAGCCCCAACAGCCTGGAAGGGAGAGAGGGAACCTGCCCCGCAGGCCTGGAAAAGAGGAATGAAATAAAGGAACAGAGGTGAGGCTGGGGGGGGGACAGGATTAATTGCTGGGTAGGGGCTATGAAGATGTGGAGGTGAGAGCTCCTGCAGCAGGGGCCAAAATCCCCTTACCCAGCACATGTGGAAGAGTGGGCAGCACTAATTGTCATACAGACACACCGGAGATGGGCGGAGGGTGCTCAAAAATCAAGACAGCCCAAAATTCCCCTTACACAACGTAATCTTTTTTTTTTTTTTTAATTTCATGATGGGGGGGGCAACTTGTGATATTGAGGCTGGCAACATTGGAGAAGTAGCAGAGAATGCATGAGGCAGCAATCGTCATGGTAACAATAGCAACATTAGCATCATTGAGGGTAATTCCAGTAAGCTGTTGAAGTCAGAGGTGTATGCATGGAATTTGAGCTGTTCCAAACATTAGTGGCACAGAAGATGAGACCTTCCCCCACAGCCACCTTCTTCTAAGGTCTGTAAACTCCCTTTCAGATCTTCTGAGAAGTACCAGGCAGAACTGTTTGAGAAAAGGTGCATCTCAACAGGATCTCAAACTTTTTGAACAAAAATCCATTGGTCAGCTAAAAGCCAGCATTCTCCCTTTCACCCCACTAATTTAAAAGGGCTGCATGCCCACTGTCATCATCTCAGCTGTGTGATCTGCTGCATGGTGGGGTGAGAGGAGCTGTGCTTGATCTTGGTTTTAAAGCACTGCATGATTGGAACAATAATAGGCATTCATGTTGCTACCACCGATTTAGGTTGGGATTTTTTTTTGCCCTTAGCCCAAGTGGAGAAGAGAACGGAGAATACAAGTGATGGTACTGCTACCTTGAGCAGAGGCAGATGGGACAGTACTAACAGCAAGAGAGTAGGATGACAGAGGAGGAAGAGGGAGATAGTGCCAGGCATGCCACCGCATCACTTTCCTTACCCATTCTGGACTTGAAACAGCTTGTGCATTCTTTCTGCTCTACTTGGGCATACCTCTCATGCTCTAAATTGGGACATCCATTACAGAGATGATTCAACAGATGGATCATAGTTGTCAGGCTTCACAAGTTTCTGTCCCAGCAAACACCATTCCTGAAGTGTATGCCTACAGCTTGTGTGGCACTGACTATATGAAGCTCAAAATACTGCCATTCTACATGGATTAAAAATCAACCACCACATTAACAATAGCAATGCTAGTTGGCCTTTGAGACTTCCTGCTCCTGAAGCTGTGCTCACTTGTCCTGTTGCTGTAACTACTACTAAGACACCATTGGTTCTTAATTAATCCTGGCCTCCTTAGCAGGATCAGGAAAATGGAATTGCACAATATATTTTTCTCTGTTTTTCAATGGAGCATAAGTGCCTTAAAAGAAAAAGCAGAAGAAGGAGGGCGCAGGGAGAAGAGTACCTCCCTTTTCCCTTTGCAAGCAGTAAATTTTTCAAACTTCTGATGTCTCCTGATCCATTTCTACCAGAAAGCATCCTACCCTCTGCAGCAAATGGAACATCAAACTTGCACTGTTTCTATTAGTTCTGCTGTTTCATCCAGTGAAAAGGAAGCATTAGGGTACAGAAAAATCTATAGGTATTTATAAGGTGTATATATAAGGATTTATATATAACCCTTGAGTCTAATTAACTGGGATGCCCAAATGGTTAGACATCGGCCCCAATTAAACAGAATGGCCACTAACAGAATAAACCATTTCAGTTGTAATACTGTTTTCCAGGAAGTTGCCAAGTTGGGAGGAGGCACTATTTACAGTAGGACAGGGACAGAGACTGCTACCTACCAAGTGCCAGCAACAGGGGCAGCTGTGAGATGTCCATCTTAGCAGTCCATTGTGTACAGTTGATATGGAAAGAGGAAACAAGCAGAAATTAAACCTTTCTAGACCTATCATAGCTAAGGAGAGACTGAATGCTGCTGGTAGATAAATGTTGACAAGTCCAGAATAAGACTGAGACATACACAAAGACCTAAGCATCATGAAAGCTCAAATTTTAACAAAAATATCATCTCCACTGAACTAGAATAATAGCCATAAATTATCACAAAGTTCAACCAGAACCCCTGAGAGACATCCCAGTTAGGCAAATTTCCTGATTAGGCATGTACAAATCAAATAAAATGGGTACTTTCACCTCTCCATCCACACTTCTTCTTGCCCTTCACATAGGCATAGTAACTGACATATCAGTAGCAGTGGGAACAGAAAAGAATGGTCGTTGTAGTAGTGATGACAACAGCAACAGGAAGTGCAATGATGGAAGTAACAGCAAGGGAAAAAATAAGCCAAGAGCTAATAGGAGTAGCAATGACAAGGCCACTAGTCCTTCTTGCTTTGTAGGTGCTATTGCTGGAACTAGATTTCTCCACAAAATAGGAGGCACTAGTGGCAGTGCTCCTAGTAGTAACCAATGTGGCTTTTGTTTTTTCCAGTATATAAAAGCAGCGACCTCCACAAACATCCAAAACACTGCTGCTGCTGCTCTGCAACTGTTGTGCTCGTGGTGAAGATAAGAGAAGGGAAGGCAGCGGTGGCAGGAATGGTCCAAACCTCTTTGTTAGTTTGTATATAGTACACCTCCTAGTCTTCTCCGAGAAAAGGGCACTGTGAACAGCACAAGCTAGCAATAACAACCAGCACCCAAAATATCTGAAGAATGATTACAAAATAGATGAATGAGGCCACATGACCGAGTAGAATATTCTAAGGAAGATTTAACTCTCTCTCTCTAGCCTTTGAACCTGAACTTCATTTTGTCACACTCACTTCCAAGTATTCACCTACTGATATTCAAAAATATTTGATAAATGTGTACTATTCAGCAAATTTATTATTTAAATTTCCCCCATCCTTAATAGGCAGAATTGAAAAAGTGGTGGCTGCCTAAACTCTCTTTTCTTTTATTTTAGAGTTCATGGTAAGAACCTTGTCCTTCTACATATTTACAAACAGCCATGAATACTTATGGAACTATATACAGAATGCAGTTGTCAGCTATGAATGATGTATTATCATTCTTAACTTTGTTTATCCCTGAACTGTCCTGGTTTTGATTTGTTTGGGTTTTTTTAAACAGTGTATTTGTCTCTCCATTTTCCTTTGTTACATAAATAAGCTAAGTTCTAACTGTCCTAAAAACTACTGGTTGGTTATTCAGTTCTTCCTTACTTGCTAAATATGTTCACTTTTGACTTAAGCCCTCAAAAAGAAGAAATGTTATCAATGTAACACTATTTTACTTTTGCTCAATTGTGTAATGAGAAGGTGGCAAACTCCAGAATTTAAGTTAACTCTGCTTGTGACAACTACTGTGGAGCTCAATCCTG
Source organism: Gopherus flavomarginatus (assembly GCF_025201925.1). Classification (NCBI taxonomy): domain Eukaryota; kingdom Metazoa; phylum Chordata; order Testudines; family Testudinidae; genus Gopherus; species Gopherus flavomarginatus. Next base: position 212,473,137 of record NC_066617.1, on the reverse strand, counting down.
CTGCCAAATAATTCAATAGGAGTCTTGCCATTGACTTCAATGAAAGCAGAAAAAAGCACCCACAATGGACCTATACTGGAGATTTTTTTTTGATGCACTAGAGATCAGTTCCCCCTTCCCACCCACCTCCGGAAAGTCCTAGATTTGCTACAAATGTTTTAAAGGCATGCTTTATATATTTTTTGTTTGTCCTACTATAAGCAAGTCTAAATAAAGCTATTCTCAGTCCATGCCAGCTTTCAATATTACAGTGTTCATGAACATGAGAAACACTAAAACTAGTTTGTATATGACAATTAGTCCTCCCATCACTGACTCCTGAGGGCAATGTGCTTATTTTACAGTTGTGTGTGGATGCAGAGATAAGTGCAAGTGAAATATTACTGGTAGTATGGACGCTAGTACAGCACTTACATGTGGGCCAAGACTAATATTTTAATCACACACTATATAATTCTCCAGTGCAGACAAGGCCAGAGAGGACAAGTGTATTGGAAGCAAAGCCTCATACACAAAAGAGAAAAATAACTATTGCTGACAATAGGTACAGCTGAAACATGATTTCCCTGCAAATATAGACAAGGACATGTTGTGTTTATCCTCATCTACACTTGCTGCTAGACCATGTTTGTAGCAACAGTTCATCAGGTGCAAACATTGCCAATGCCTGATGTCGGCAATAAATATTTATTTTTGAACAATCTTCTGAAAATTAGACCTACCCTCCCTTCTCCTCTGGAATAAGCACAGTAATTTCAAACGTATGGGTTTCTAGGAACATGATAAGTATAAAAGAGAGATAAGGTGAAGCAATCACATCTTGTGTATATTGAGAGCATACTGGAAGTGATAATGCTGAAAGGTATGTTGTGGAGGAATATTGGGGGAGCCTGGGATTCATTAGGAGGCACTTGGGAGGTACGCTGAAGGGGAGCAACAACAACACTTGGCTCTTTCATAGCATTTTTTATCAGTAGGTCTCAAAAGTTTTTTACCAAGGGAGCCAAGTATCATTATCCCTATTGCCCCACACATGTGGAAAAAAAGGCATCAGACACCTGTGGTAGATTAGGCAGTATGCTGGGGAGATACCTAGGGAGCATATAGAGGGGAACAAATGGGGGAGCTGGGAGTGTGTGGGGCAATTAGAAAGACTATCTGGGGGTTGTTGGATTCATGCGGCAGGTGCCAGGAGAGGGGTGCAGGGCGGGCTGCCAGGTGCAGGAGCTACAAGGAGATGTGTGAGGGTACCAGAAGGTAGAAGCAGTGCAGACAGGGCTCTGGTGCAGAGCTAGGAGCTTGTGCAGTTGCTAGGTGTGCAGGGACAGGGGTAGGGACTCTGCGAAGGGTAGGCGTGATGGGTAAAGAGGCTGAGTGGGACTGCTAGATACAAGGGGCTCTGGGGCAGAAGTTGCTAGGTGCAAGGGGGTAGGCGGTGCAGGGGAGGGGCTATGTGAGGTTGCCGGGGGCTATGCAGGGTTGCTGGTGAAAGACCTACGCAAGGGGTGCAGGGTGGGACACAGGGGGAAGGAGGGGTGAGATGCAAGGGGGCCAGCTGCAGGGGAGGGGGTGCAGAAGGGGGCTATGCAGGGGGCGGGATGGCACAGGATGCGGCTGGGGGCGGGGTCTCGGGGGCGCGGCAGCCGCTGTCACTCACGCTGCGGTTGAAGGAGTTCCCGGGCAGGAGCGGTAGCGCCATGCTCGTGCCGGTCTCGAGCCCGGCGCCGCTCCGGGGCTGGTGTTGCTGCCCGGACACGGGCCGCTCGCGCCCCCCGCGCTGCCAGGCGGAGAGGGCACGTGAACGCGCTGTTTGGGATCCTGTTGCCTAGAGACGTGCGTTTGACATCACAGGGGGAGGTGTCATGGCGGCGGGGCGGGGCCTGGGCGAGGCGCGCCTGCTCTCGGCTGACCCCTGCAGGCTCAGGGCGGTCACTGCACGTTTGCCTGCGGGCTGCTTCACCCGTGAGGCTGCAGCGCGGGTTCCCGCTTTTGGTTTCCCCGAGCCGGGGAGTGGGGAAGGACTCCCGGGGTTTGTAGCGGGTGGCAGGGTGCGCCCCTTAAAACGCCAGCTCCTGGAGTCAGGGGATCACGGCGGGATTTCCACCTGTCTTCCCTCCGGCGGGCGCTTAGTGTGCAGCCCTGGTGGCTATGGAGAAAAGCTTGCAACCTGGCCCCCTGGTACTGCAAACCCCACCTGCTAAAGGGAGAATCTCCTACTTTTTTTGTTTGATCTTGTATGTTACACAGTTCTGACCCTGAAATTTAGCTCAGTGGATTTCACTTTCTGCTTCCCAGGCACTGGTCCCATGCCCGGCTGTTTGCGTTTCCAGGATTACTTAGCAATATGTAAACGTTTTTAAACTTTTTTCAGAATGGTAGCCATGTTAGTATGTATCAGCAAAAACAGTGATGAGTCCTTGTGGCACCTTAGAGACTAACAAATGTATTTGAGCATAAGCTTTCATGGGCTAAAACCCACTTCATCAGATGCATGCAGTGAAAAATACAGTAGGAAGATAAATATACACAGAGAACATGAAACTGGGTGTTGTCATACCAGCTATAATGAGAGTAATCAATGAAGGTGGGCTATTAGCAGCAGGAGAAAAAAAACTTTAGTAGTGATTATCAGGATGGCCCATTTACAACAGTTGACAAGAAGGTGTGAGTAACATTGGGAGTGGGGGAAAATAGCATGGGGAAATAGTTTTACTTTGTATAATGACCCATGCACTCCCAGTCCTTATTCAAGGCTAATTTAATGGTGTCCAGTTTGCAAATTAATTCCAACTGAGCAGTTTCTCCTTGGAGTCTGTTTTTGAAGGATTTTTGGTGAGTATTGTGACTTTTAGATCTGTAATTGAGTGACCAGGGAGCTCCCACAAAAGCTTTTGCCCAAATAAATTTGTTGGTCTCTAAGGTGCTGTAAGTACTCCTTATTTTTAAACTGTTTCCTCTGAAATTAAAAAGAAAAACATCATAATAATGTTTTACTCAAGAACTTCGCTATAAGTAGTGGCGAGCAGGGTTCTGAACACAAACTAAGCTGATAGCGTCCAAGGGAGATTTCATTTTCCCCTGTAAATAGGACACCCTCTTCAGGGCATTCTGGATGCTCAGTGCACTTCCAAACCATAGTCCAGAAAAGCAGCAGCTCAATGGCTTGTCTGTCCTTGTGTTTCACATATGGATGGTCTAGAACTTTTTCATCAAAACTGTTTTTCCACAGAAATTTGGATTTTTTATTTTATTTTTATTTTTGCAGAAAGTTCTGCTTTCCACAGCAGATTTCAATTTTTAATTTAAAAAAAAATGGACAGCCTAAATCCAAAAAGATTTTGATTTTTGGCTGATAGCTGAAATATTTCAGCCAAAAAAATATTTTTGATTCTGATATTCTGCCACCACAGTGCCTCATGGGCACTGTAGTTCAGTTGCTCCATATCTGTATTCTCCATGGGTGAGACTCGGCTGCCAGACTTCAGTTCCCATAGTGTATCACAATCATGAGACTCCCATAATGCACTGCCTCCCTTCACCAGGAGGGAAGAAGACGCGGGGTATCACAGGAGATATTGTCTGATCAGAGAGCCCAGCCTATCGAGAAAAATGGGAACATGAGGCACCCAAACAACAAATCAGACATTCCCCACAGCAGCATTTCCTAATCAAATTACTTTGGTTGTTGGTAGAAATATTTCAGTTTTTGATTTTTTGCAGAAAAGTTGAAATTTTCCCTGGGGGAAATAACCTGTTTTGTCACCACCTCTAATTTCAAAGAAGTTTTGCAAAGAGCTGTACAAATTTTGAAGGGTACATTGTGTGATTGTAGCACCTGTACCACTCATATGACTAACCCCTTTCTGTGCTGACTGAAGTTCTAAGAACATTCATGAAATACATGTATCTCCTCTATCATTTCAATGTGTTTTTATCTTTTATTTATTTGCATAATTCTCAGGAAACACTGTGTATATTCCAGCAGCAAAACTTTCAATGTTAGTAGCTTTCATTTGAAAGAGAGGGTCTGGAGGACATTGACACAAAGCATCTTGGAATGCTCACATGCCAATATGCTCCTATTCTTTTTGTGATTGTTGAACTAGCATAGAAGCTTCTCTGCACTTCCATAGATCGAGCATCATAAATCCTGTTTGAAAGCAAGAGGGCCGCTATCAAAAATAGGCTCAGAGAATCCAATTAAAAGTTCTACTTTCAAATATATTTCACTGTTAATTCATGGTGAGAAATTACTTCTACCTTTTTAAATATCTGAGCAAAATAGAGTTTTCTGTTCAGTCTCTTGACCCCTGTCCCATACTACATAAGTTAATCACTGAGAAAGCTTAAATGGACTAGTGCAATTTCATAACTACTATTCATGGACACTTGTTGTATTGACCAATAGGCTGATGAAATGATATTACTACATTAGTAAAATACCTTTTAATACCTCAGTTTTCAACTCAGAAAGAATTGAGAAAGTACTGCAAAGTTTATCCTAAATTAAATACAGAAGTGAGCATGGCTTTTCCATCAGCATGGACTCCTGCTATTATTAAGATGATTTAAAAAAAAAGTGAATGGTACAGAGTAGAGTTTCTGGTTATCAGGGAATAACATACAGATTATCAAGGGGTACGAAGTTCTGTTTAAGATCAGATGGCATCAGGAATACATAATCTGCAATATCTCCAATTGGGGGTAAAAAGTTGATGGGTCAAAGTACAGATATTGAGATATGAGGTATGAGATATGTTGTTCATAAAATGGCTACTTTCAGGTGTGAAGTATAATGAGTGACTACGATGCTGAGGATGGATTGACACTCATTTAGTGAGAATTAACGTTCAGTGAGTTTAAGGTCCAATTCATATGGTCCAACAGAAAAAGTGTCTCAGTCCCTTTCTTGTAGTCGATGCATGATGTTATTAAAGCCCTATCGGATCCAAGACAAATAAGCAGAAATGCAAACTTTCCTCCTGTATACTTTACTTTTGAAATAATGTCCTTAACTTTATTATTTCAAATTGTCAGTGTTACCAGCTTTGCCGTTACTTTGGGATATGCTCATTTATTAGGGTTACTCTTCAGTACTTCTGTCAATGTACTCTTGTGTCACTTGTGTTCTCATACGGAGCTCTACTTCTCCCTGCTGCAAGTTCCCTCCCAATGGAGCTATTCTGCAGGACCTAGATTCCCCAGGGCTGGGTTCTTTCAGCCCCAGAATCAGACGAACACACACGTACATTAACAGAGTGCGTCTGAGAGGACCGGGTTAATCAGCATTCCCAAGCTGACCCTGTCATAAACAGATAGCTAAGGGTTAATGTCTCTTTCACCTGAAGCACCTGACCAGAGGACCAATCAGGAAACCGGATTTTTTCAACGTTGGGTGGAGGGAAGTTTGTGTCTGAGTCTTTTGTCTGCCTGCCTGCTTTCTCTGAGCTTTGGAGAAGTAGTTTCTACTTTCTAGTCTTCTGTTTCTAAGTGTAAGGACAAAGAGATCAGATAGTAAGTTATATGGTTTCTTTTCTTTGGTATTTGCATAAATATAAGTGCTGGAGTGCTTTGATTTGTATTCTTTTTGAATAAGGCTGTTTATTCAATATTCTTTTAAGCAATCGACCCTGTATTGTATCATCTTAATACAGAGAGACTATTGGTATGTATTTTTCTTTCTTTTTTATATAAAGCTTTCTTTTAAGACCTGTTGGAGTTTTTCTTTACTTCAGGGAAATTGAGTCTGTACTCACCAGGGAATTGGTGGGAGGAAAAAATCAGGGGAGATCTGTGTGTTGGATTGCTAGCCTGATTTTGCATTCCCTCTGGGGGAATAGGAAAGTACTTTTTGTTTCCAGAATTGGAAACAGAGAGGGGGAGTCACTCTGTGTAGTTTCACAGAGCTTGTGTCTGTGTATCTCTCCAGGAGCACCTGGAGGGGGGAAGGGAAAAAGGATTATTTCCCTTTGTTGTGAGACTCAAGGGATTTGGGTCTTGGGGTCCCCAGGGAAGGTTTTTCAGGGGGACCAGAGTGCCCCAAAACACTCTAATTTTTTGGGTGGTGGCAGCAGGTACCAGGTCCAAGCTGGTAACTAAGCTTGGAGGTTTTCATGCTAACCCCCATATTTTGGACGCTAAGGTCCAAATCTGGGACTAAGGTTATGATAGACCCCTTATATGTCCCTGGACTCAGTAGGCTGGGTGAAACACCACCTCCAAGCTGTCACCCTCATATGCCATGGACACCACACCGGAATAAAGTACGCCTGAGCAGGCTGGGTCGAGCAGCACTTTCAATCTGCCACTCTCATATGTCCCAGGTTCAGCATGCCCCTATCCCCACTTTCACGTTACAGTTGTTCTGGTAGTAACCCACTTGATGAGCAAACCCCACAGAATTTTTGGGCGTTGCAGTGATCTTTTAGCTGAGATATGAGAAGCATTGCTGGAGAGTGAATGAATCACCCACCAGCAGCCAAAAATCACCGGGAGGAGAGTGGAGGAGAGAGAGAGAGAAGCAACCAGCTTAATCATGAAAATCATTTATTGCCAGGTAATAACCATAGGGGAGCCAAACAAACAAAACAGTTATAATATTAAATCTAATTTAAATTTGATTATAAAGGTCAGATTTTGAAAACTATAACTGATCACACAAGTCAGGGTCAGAAAGCTATACCTAGAGAGAGAGAGAGCTGGGTTCTCACCACTCCGTAAAGCTTGAATCACTCAGGAGGCCCAGGTGGTGGAGGTAGCTGAGGTCCGGAGTGCTGGAGACAGGCAGAGCCCCCAGCACGATCAGTCAGGAGAAGATGAAGTCCTAATGGAACTGATGCAAATTTTGGATCCAGGCATCAGAACACTTAGTTGAGCATGGGTAGGGGGGTTCTGTAGAGAAACAATGGTTCAAGGGAGAACACTAGATTTGTTTATGTGTAAACTGATGGCTCAAGGGAGTATATCAAAGTTGTTTTGTTCAGGCTAGACAATGGGAGCTGATCATTCCTGGCTGTGGGTGGTGTTCCTTGGAGGGAGCTCACAATGCAATTAGGGAGCTTCACTATTTTGGATACAATAAAGTATTTTATACTAGAATTGGTCTGAGCAGGGTGTGTGCCAGTGTGGGTTCATTAACATCTGGAGCAGAAATCCCCCATCATGCAGTGCTTCCCTGCTTTCCTGGTCCCAGAGTTCCGTGCAGTTCTTGCCTTGGAATCTCTTTTCTCCATTCTGTATGCTAATGGAGATGCCTCCTTGTCCCATCTTCAATGCAGATGAGGCTAGGGGAGTTTCCTTAATCCTGTCACCTTTATCCCAGGGGTTTAGGTTTGTCTTTCACTGCCTTTTCATTGCTTTTTGTAAGTCTTTCTTCTGATTGGTTTTGGTTCAAGCAGAGGCTGGGGTGGCGTGGGGGTGAAAGGTCTTTTGTGAGTCAGACAGGCTGGATACTGCACCCTGGTTCCCCAAGAACACAGAGATTCTAGGTAACATCAGATTGTAAAAATATTTTGAAATTGTACAAAAATCAGTTTCTTCTCTGTAGCTGGAGGAATGTGTGTTTTCATCCGTCACGAGCAACAAGAGATGGTTTTATGCTACAGTATTATCAGCATCCTATTAAAAATCATAAGTAAATTCCAAGTGAGGTTTTGAAAGCCATACTTAGCACAATTAACACTCTGCATAAACATGTTATTTACTGTGGGCCATATGCTTCTTTTCCTGTGTAAAAATGCACAGAATGGAAACACAGCCCCCAAAGTTTCAGGGCTTTCAAAAAGTTGCCACTCTCCTGATTTCTGGATAGAGCAGGAGCCCAGGAGGAATATTTCCAGCTAGGATTTTTCATTCACCCAGAGACCTACAGGGATACTCAGGGAACACTCTTCAGATCTCAGGCTATATATGGGTTTCCTTGTTGCTTTTGTGGGCTTGTCTTCACTGGAAACTTAGGTCATGTTAGACTATGACTTTGAGGTGACATGTTAACTAACATGATGTCAAACAGACTTTGCAACCAATATAGGCAGGGACTGTTGTGTTTAATATTGTGTCAGATGGTCATGGAACTATATATTTAACCGCAACCAGTTGACATGTTGTTAAACACAACTTGTAGGAATCTACACTGGTTGCAAAATTGTGTTTAACATCCCATTAGCTAACATGAACTCACAACGTTGGGTTTAACTTGATCTAACTTTCCAATGAAGACAAGATCTGTGTTGTTCTTGCCTTCCAGATAGCAATGGAAGTCTGACTCACACAACTATAGCCCAAAAGGCACTCACACTTCTTCCTACTTCTTTCGTGCATCTAACTAGGAAAACTGGCAGCCAAAATTCACTTTTGGTGTAGCTCCTCCATCAGAGGTAGTAAGAGTGGAAGTCATACTGTAGACAGGATTCAGACCTTCTTGCTACCATGTTATCTAACACAACATAGAGCAAGATTAGTGATAAAAATGCCTGAGCCCTTACTATTGTATCAGATGACATCATTGCAAAGTACAAGTCACTAACAAGGGAACATCCACAGTGAACAGTCCCATGACTTCTTCCCCACATTCTGGCCAAGCTTTTCTTAGCTACATGGAAATTACAGAATTGCTGCTTTCCCTCCACATCATCCCTCATCCTGCACAATTACTCAGCACAGTTAGAACTTTTCTCTTGGCCTACATGTTGTAACAGGTGATGAGGGAAGCATATGCTTTGTCTCAGGGGTTCTCAAACTTCATTGCACTGTGACCCCCTTCTGACAACAAAAATTACTACACAACCTGGAGGGGGAGTGGGGTCTCAGGCTTCAATTTTGGCTTGGGCTTTGGACCCAGACTCCAGCAAGTCTAACGCCAGCCCCCACTAAAGTGGGGTTGTAACCATAGGCGCCGATTTCCCCTCTGCCTGGTGGGTGCTCGATCCCCTGCCCCTGGCCCCCCTGCCCCACCTCTTCCTGCCCCAGCACTGCCCTCACCCCACCCTCATTCCACCCCTTCCCCAAAGTCCCTGCCACACCCCGCCTTTTCCCACCCCAGCCCTTCCATTCCCATCCCCATTCCAGTCCCATTTCACCAAGTCCACGCCCCTGCCTTGCCTCTTCACCTCCTCCTCTGAGCGCACTGCATCCCCACTCCTCCCTGCTCCCTCCCAGAAAGTCCTAAGCACCACCAAACAGCTGTTAGCTGGTGGGGGGGTGGGAAGCGCTGGTAGAAAGATGGAGAAGCATGCACACAGCATGCTCGGGGAAGAAGGAGGTGGCAAGGACAGAGGAGCTTGGCTGCTGGTGGGTGAGGAGCACCCACTAATTTTTCTCTGTGGGTGCTCCAGGGCTGGAGCACCCACAGAGTAGGCACCTATGGTTGTAATGCACTTTGGGGTCCTGAAACACAGTTTGAGAACTGCTGCTAGACAGTTCCTCTGTAAGAACAAAACACACCATTGCAAACATTTTCCATCTACTCTTCAGTCACATTTTGCTGTGTGAAGTGCAGGAGCAATATAGCCTGTCTAGAACCACTGATTCAGTTACCACATAAGTTTTCTTTGAGATTGATTCATCATGGCTATCTTTTGTTCCTCCCTTTTTATATTCATTTGAGAATATGGCCAAAACAAAAACAAATGCATTAGTTACCATTACTGAAAAAGTGTTAAAGAAAATATTTTAATAAAATCTTTGTATTAAATGAATGACAAAGGATAGTAATATTAAATTAATTGTACATCCTGACAGCAACAGAGAATTATAATGGAGAATATACATCAGACACTGCATTTGTTCTATAGTACAAGGAGGAAGATGGCAGAAAGGAAGCCAAAGGGTTAAAGAAAAACCCAATATATTATTACCATGGTGAAAAGAGAAACATAGTGATTCTAATCTGTATTGGGACTGTTTTTCAAGCAAATTTGAAAATATTCAGTATTCAAACTATGATCTCCTGATCTGCTTTGAACAAAACTACTCACCACTTGGGCGTTTTGTCACAAAGGCCCTGATTTTCCTCTCATTTATATTGGTTTTACACCGAAGTAATTCCATTCCCTTCAATGAAGTTACACTTGATTCACACTAGTGTACGTGGGTGGAGAACAAGGTCCCAAGAATGCATTTAATCTATATATCCTTCATGTTTGCAAAATCTTCAAGTAATTGGAGCATCTACAATATAGCTGTTGGAAAGAGCCATGGCACATGGACCATAATCCCCGTCTCCCAGCCATACTGCCTATGCCAGCTGCAGAGAGAGGAATGGTTTAAGAGCTGCTGGCAGATCCCCCTACACTCAAGTGACCTTCCTGTGGCTCGTTACTTTGGCTAAGATGCCCTAACACAGGGTTGAATCTGAGCTTGTGTGTGAAATACTTCATAGTAAAAGCTTGCCATTTTATCATACTGAGCATGAATATGAGATAGATTTGGATGTAAAGTCACATCAGGTACAGTGGCACTTTTAAAGTGTCTCCACAGGTTTTGAAGTTCTTACCAGTTGGATATACATACCCTGTACATGTAGGCAAAGGTGATCAGAAGAAGTCCATTGAAATTAGTGGGAATTTCATCATTGACTTATAAAAAAAAAAGCAGAGTTATGCCTACACGGAGCACATTTGAAAATCATACCCATACTGGGGATCGCCAGTAAAAGCAGCAAAAGTTTTCCAGCTGACAGAAACTTTTAAAGTGAAACCACTGTATATATTCAGTGTGACCTGGGATATGCTGTAACTGTACAGATCCTATTCACCCCCACATTATGGTCCAATGTGAGATACATGTGAAAGTAAAGCATGTGAAATAGTATGCATGTGAAAGTAAAGCATCTGATTAGACTCAGAGCTGGAATGCAGATTTGGCAGGAAAACTGTAGACACACTTTTACTAAAACACACAGCAATTGCTGAGAGGACTAGGAAAGCTCTAACCCCAAGTGACATGCATACCCAAGTAACAAAGGGAAGTATGAATACACTGCTCAGTAGCAATAACCATTTTTCATCATTTACTGAGACCTCCCTATCATATTTTCTCAGACACAAATCATGTATTTCTCAATCTAGGTGACATTTATTTTAGATTTAGAAACTGCACAGAAAGAACTAATATAAAGTCACCATGAGGCAGGAGAGCCCTGTGACTCCCTCTGTGACATTCTGCAACTGAACTGAAATGCAAAATGGCAATCTGTTCCCCAGCCAACCCTGCAGCTGCCAGGGAGAGGCCTCTATATTTAAAGGTGCAGTACCTAAAAAACAGAATGGCAACATCAGGGTTTAAAGTAGAATGAAAGAGGAGGAGGAACTCTCACTGCACCAACTGAGGATTGGGGAAGGGGGCTGTACTTTGCTTATATACGCTCCCTTTTACTTTAATCACTGGGTAACATTTCCATTCAGTGATAGTACACAAACTACACACAGCACATGCATCTTGTGAATTTCTGCTTTGTGTAGTGTGATGTGCCCAGGTAACAAAATTTACAGATTTGTCCCAGAGGAAGTGCCCAGAGAAATTTATTTTTGTTTCCACCATTGGTTACTTGTCTGCAGCCTGAATACTCTATTGTAAACACTATCAAATATAATAACTGAAATACAGCAGGTTGCTTAAAAGCCCAGTTGCTGTCTCTGCTCATCAAGGGTTGTTAACCTGCTGCCTACTGCTTTTGAAAATTCCCCAGGCATTTCTCCAAGTTTCCCCTTGAAGGCTGCCTTAAAGCTTTGACATCAATTGGAGCTGCATGAAGGAAATACCAGTTCCCTCTCTCCTCCAAATTCTGCATTTCCCAGCTTAAGCTTTTAGGCTGATGGATAAAAACAAAAACATTTTAAAAAATTCCCAAGACCATGTTTAAGCTTCCTTTTTCCAGTCAATCTTGAGACTCTAATATTGATCAAGGCTTTTCTAAGGATGCACTTGTACTTCACCCTCATGCTACTGGTACACTGTGTCCTAGTTTCAGTATCTATTTCAATTAAGAAAATAGAGGAGGAAATGACATTTATTTTTTAAATAAAAAGCTTTCAAGCTACCCTTGCAGGCTGCTTTGAGGATCTGGTATTGATCAAAGCTGCTTTGAGGAATCCTCTGTTTTGCCTGGAATAGGATAGCATATTGTCCATATAGACTGTTAATGCAGTGTAAGATATTAAAACAGCTGGTATATTTTTGCACTAGAAGCAGTGCTGGGAGAAACTCTAAGGATTCAAAAATCTGTGAATGCCCCAGAGATCTGAATAAAATCAGATGTTTCATAACCCCATCTCTTTTCACGCTGCCTTTCATTTTCACATCTTTTTGTTTTCTTATTTGTGCACTTCTTCCTGTCTCTTTTTGTCCCCTTTCCCCTTTGTCTTGTATTTCTTACATTCCCTTCTTCCCTCCCTATATCATCCCTTTCCTGGCTACTTCTTTCTCTTCTTGATCCCCTTTACTCTTATGGCCTCTTTTGTACTTCTTTCCATTGATCATCCATATCTTCTCATCTGCTTCATGTTTTGCTTTTATGTCTGCCAGTCCGTCTCATACTTTTTGCCAAGCCACCTGTTCCCATTTCTGAATCAGTCCTTCCAGAATCAGAAGCAGAACTGCCTGCCTTTCAGTGGGCCTACCTCTCCTCTCACTTCACAGAAGTCAGTGGACTTACACCGGTGGAAAATCAATGTAAGTGAGAAGAGAATCAGGTCCTCTGCTTCCAAAGCTGTTGGAAGCACATTGAGCATGCTGAAGAAAAAGTGGCCATGCAGGAAATAGGAGAGGCTGTGCAGGTTAGAATTGCTGAACTGGAACTTTCAATGGAAATTTCTGGTTTTGTTCAGGAAATCCAATCTTGTCAAGTGAGAGGAGAATTTGTAGTTGCTCAGGTGTATTTCTACTCTTCAGTTCACTGAACTGGTTTGTTCAGTTCCAATTTAAATATAACGCTGTGAGTGTCTTTTGTATTATAGGGTGTAGTATATCTAAAAGGTTCATTTGGAAATAAACAGCTATGAGAAACTGCCAGAAATGGTTTCATGCCCTCAGAGCATGATGCGCCAATGGGAGATTGTTATGATGATGTAATGCTGCTAACTTGCATTTCATTGATGGAGGGTATTGTCTTGTGAATTACAGCTCCAGAGTTGTTATTGTTTGGGGGGGGAAGTGGGGAGGGGGGAAAAATTAAAGAAGTTTCTTTCTCCAACTTGCAATTCTGTTCAAGTTCTTATTAAATGCAGTTGCTTTTATGAGTCACCTACAGGGTCTTAATTGCTATGGTTCCAAACCAAAAATGGGACAGGCTCAAGATCGTGTCAATAAAAAGGCGAGAGAGGGTTAAAATAAAACATGTCCTTCTGGCACCATAGGACATAAATATCAGACTGCCTGCAGTGCACTCCACAATACAGAAGGTCTAGTCTTTTGGTGGTGTTTTTTCATGTTAAATGCTATAGCAAGGATATTTTTTTTTAAATAAAAAATAAAACTGGGCAGAATCCTTAAGGGAATTGCAATTAACTGGAACGACAACTAATGTGAAAGTTAAGAACTTAACAAGCGTGACAGTGTCCCTTTAAATTACACTTGTTCAGTACAATGGAACTAAAGTGTTCTGTGCTTATGCATATCTTTCTAACAAATGAGTGCACAAATATTTGGCTCTTAACTATGAACTAAATGGTATGACATTTGCCTGGGAAAATTAATTACTTTAACATGTGTTGTATAAAATATGGAATAATCATGTACTGTATTTGGATGCTGCAGAATGTTTCTCAGCTATCAAGTTATTACCAAAGGAAATTTATGAGAAATAAACAAGAAATACAGATAGATGATGTAAATGTCATGTTATGCTCAAGGGCCTTTTGTGGCTGAATAATTTTTATATGGATGAGGAGGCCAGGATCATGCTGATCCTCAAGCCCAGGCATTAAGTCAAGTTATTACAAGTTAATTTTTACATTTACATGTAATTTTGTTATTCTATAATGTATCTGGGACATCTGTTTCAAGTTGTAGTGCCCGATAAAGATGTCTAAATATACGGAATAAGACAAGATCAAATCAGATTAACCTTAGGGATGCTGAATATTCTTGATACAGAATTTAAAACTGTTTGGACATGAGGGAAGGAAGTGGAAAAAATAAGGTAACTGTTATTGATATTATAGGTGATAGGATAGGGAAAGTGCTAACTTAATACTGTTTGAGGTTTTTTGGAGGTAGTGGAGAAATCTTCCTTATAGATTTTCCACACAAAGGGGCCCCTTCCTGCAGGTCTGTCATATCTCCCAAGTAAGACAGTTCAGTCCCTTCCACAACACTGTCCTCCCATCAAACTCCAGGCCCCCACCACCAGAGGAGGCAGAGATGTCTTGCCACAGTAGGTAAAATTTCTTCCTAATCCACTCATTTAAAAGTTAGGTTAGGTTCTGAAGCAGGAGGGATTTTGTTTCTTCCAATCTTTTGGATTTTTAAAGTGTAATCTTCACTAATGTAAATCTAGATGTCTCATCATGCATATAAATGTCCAGTCCTTTTTTGAATTCCGCTAAGCTCTTGGCCTCACTGATATCTTGTGGCAATGAGCTCCATATGTTAATTGTGTGTTGCTTGGAAAAGTATTTCCTCCTGTCATTTTGAAATATGTTGCCTTTCAGTTTCATTAAATGTCCCTTTGTTCTTGCATGATGAGAAAAAAAAATGTGACCTACTTTCTGTAGACAATTAATTATTTTGTATACTCCTCGTATTCATCTCTTCTCTTAATTAAACATTCCATCTCTGGATGTTCTTACACACCTATGGTCACTCTCATTTCCTCTTTCTGAATCACCTCTACATATCATATCCTTGTAAAGGTAGGGTGACCAGAACTGAACACACTATACTATGCATACCATGAAATTATAATGTGGGTGAGGTAATATCTCTTATTGGACCAACTTCTGGACCTGAAGAGAACCTGTGTAAGTTTGAAAACTTGTCTGTCTCACCAACAAAAGTTGGTCCAATACAAGAAATTACCTCACCCACCTTGTCTCCCTAATAGCCTAGGACCAACACAGTTTACAACAACACTGCATACATAAAATTATAATGATATTCTAATATTTTCAGTGTTATTTTCCATCATATTCCTTATGTGTCCTAGCAGCTGCTTTGCTTTTTTTTGACCACTGGTTTTCACTGAGCTGTCCACAATGATATTCAGGTCGTTTTCCTGACTAGCTACAGTTAATTTAGGAACTAGCAATGTTTTTGGCGGTTCAGATTATTCCCTCGAATGTACATTACTTGGCATTTATCAAAACAGACATACTTTAGCTATTGTGTTGTCTACTCACCTAAATTGGTTAGAGCTTTCTGGAATTCCTCTGTCTTCTCTGGATTTGAGTAACCTAAATAATTTGGTGTCATCTGCAGATTTTAACACCTCATTGTTCCCTCCTTTTTCTAGATAACGACAGTTAAACAACATTGGCCCTAGCATGATACCTCATGGTATTATCATTTTCATATTACATCCCAAAAAATGACATTGCAAGAATGTTAAAGTTGCAAAGTGAAGCTCTCAAAATTTAGGAAATTCCAGAATTAAGGCATGTGCCCTCTTGTGGATATGTATTATGAATAGTCTTTAATTACATGATCACATACTACTTATCCACAGGACTTCTACCTCATTTAGTGCACTGGATAGATAGTGGTCACTGAATAGACAGCCATTCAATATTTCTAATCCACAAAATAGCCCAATGTGCTTATTATCTAACTAGATGGTCAACATAAACTGCACTGGGAGACCTAAATGATGGTTTTGCCTTAGCATTATATTTGTTTTGGTTTCAGATCTGTTTAGTCTTATGGGTAGGTGACATTAATGTTATTGAGTTGGGTTACTGTCTGTGGGCTTCACAGAGGAGAGGGGTTGTGGAGTTTAAATAGTTTAAAGGTGCAGCACATCACGGGTTTAATCTATACAGCAGCCACAATTCAATTTTAGAAAAATGGAAGGCTTTAAATTTTTGCTTTTTTTCTTCCTATTGTAAATTAACTTGATGAACAGACAGAGCATTATACAGGAAAAAATTACAGTGACTTCTGAAATTAGTCTTTCATTTAACAATGACAGCCTTCTATACTGAGGCAGAGTAAAAGAACTGTAAACTATGACATATTTGTTGGATGTTTCCTATTACACCTCTACCTTGATATAACGCTGTCCTCGGAAGCCAAAAAATCTTACCGCGTTATAGGTGAAACTGCGTTGTAACGAACTTGCTTTGATCCACTGGAGTGCACGTCCCCCTCCCCGGAGCACTGCTTTACTGCATTCTATCCAAATTCATGTTATATCGGGTCTCATTACATCGAGGTAGAGGTGTACATAGCCTCTGCATCTATTTTATTCATATTATATGAGATTCCTTGTGATAGATAACATCATTAAGAGCTGAATTGAAATGACTGTAAATTTTGCAATAAGGCATTCCTAATTCAACAAAAATTGGCTCAAATCAAAGCTCCAGATCCAAAGACCATCTAAACTTTGTGTCAGTTCACATCCAGACCCTAACTTTACTTATGGCTCCATCTTTATAATGAGCCATACTAAAACACCAGATCTAAATACCACCAATCTTTGGGGAAGTTTGAATCCAGAATCAAATTTTGTAGGTCAGGCACAAAGCCATGCTCCCAGGTATCTCAAGAACTCACCCTAGGGAGGTTTTTAGAAGTGTGGAGGAGGAATCTGCATTCATTAATGCTGATTCTAACTGCAACTGTTCTATTGCATTTTTCAGAAACTGGTTTGATATTTTTCAGAGTAGCAGCCGCGTTAGTCTGTATCCGCAAAAAGAACAGGAGTCCTTGTGGCACCTTAGAGACTAACAAATCTATTTGAGCATAAGCTTTTGTGGGCTACAGCCCGAATTAGCTCTTCAGTGACCCTCAGTTTACCATCTAGAAGCCAACAAACCACCTTTCAATGTCATCATCGAAGAGGACATTTTTGTGTCTATCCAGCCAAGTCTGCTGCTCATGCTTATGCTGTGATTAACCCCTGCAATGATTACACAAATATCAATGTTCTATTCACCTGGGGTCCATCTTCTTCTGATAACAATGAGGAGCTATTCATATGAATGCCTATAAACAAATGATAAAGCCATATGGTGTCTGCAAATAAATGCATGCTCAAGCTCTATTGGGAATACAGTCCTAGACTGCCTGAGGTGTACCCCCGTCTAGCCCTTCATCTCTATATATGATGAAAGCATGTACTTTGTACCAATCTGCTTCCTATGGAAGAGATTTACTTTAGTTTTGTATCTATACAAGTGGGATGGGAAAAAGGCAATCAAGATGAGTCCTTCACTTCTGGCTCTTCTTTTAAATAAATAGTGAAGCTCCTGTCCTTAAGAGAAAGATAAGAGCGTGTTGATTTTGCTCTGTGCATGCTTGGTGCTAGTAGTACATTAGGAAATGTAGAGATGTGGGATACCTGGTAGCTATAGCAGTAAACTATTACAATCAACCATTACATTTGTCTGTCTTGTGTAACTTACAGTAACTTAGTGCATACAGATTAGTAAAATATCAACTGTGTGTAGTAAAAGATTGTTATTATTACCTCATACATTTATGAACATTTTGTTTTGAAAGTCCGCTATTCAAAGGAAAACAATGAGGTGAGCAATCACAATTAATTCCAGAGTTTAATGTTACGTGTCCACATAAAGAGAAACATGGCACAGAGGCCATTCTTTGCTATTATGAGGTAAATTATTAATGTTTCTAATTAAAGGGATTTTTGAAATAATAATACATGACAGAAGTTTGGTTACATACACATAGAAAAGTCACCCCAGAACAACTCCATGAAAGTCATGGGCGCTCCATCCATAATGGCATATAGAACCTGAGGAGAAGGGGCAGTATTATAATGACAAATTATAGCAGATTTGTCATTATACATTGTTCTATGGAAAGTTAAAGAGATGCTGTCCAGGTTGGAAGGCCCCCAGTTTGGCCTATAGTGCTAGTTTATCCCCTTATATCTGCTTACAAAGCCTGTGTCATTCTTTATGTGTGTGTTTTTCCCAAGCCAGTGACAGACTATGCTTTTTTCTAAAATAAAATAAAATGTATTACTACTAGGCCAACACAGCTGAGCAACCTTGCAACAACAAACCAAAAAGCCATCTTAAAATGGCTAAAGATAGCCAGTGAAGAGTTCCCTTGCATAGGGGAACTTCCTCTGTCTGTGGAAAGACAGCAGAGATCACTCTGCCACCTCCTATGCCAGCTGTCTCTCTCCCCCTCACACACTCCCTTCTGTTGCAAGGCAAGGCATGGGGTATGTCAGGCATGTTACATGGATAGGTCATAGACAGAGCGTACACAGAAGAAGGTGTGATGGAGCAAAGCTCCATTAAGCCTGATCCTTCACTGTTTTAAGTTCTATTACCAGCAGCAGATGTTAGAGTTGGGGTGGGCTACTTTAACTTCCACTGTAGTTGGGCAGCTAAGGGTCAAGGAGCAGCAACTGGCTCCCTATCATCACCACTCTCCTGTATCCATTTGCAGTTCGACTATAGTGGAGAATCAGGGCCCTCCGTCTCAAATTTCCAAAGGGACATTATAGACACAAATAAGGTTATGATTAAATAAGGGAAGGTTTTTTAGATTGAGTGTCCCACTGAAATAAAATAACCTGTTTGAAACAAAAGCAGATTGGACATCATGCTTCCTTACCTGGGAATAATTCAGGTAGAGCACTGGGAGCTCCATGAGCTGATACGTGCAGCGTTTCCTCATAATTCTTCTATTGCAAGGAGTGGGGAAGGTTTGAAATGGCAGTAGCTCAGCAGCTTACAGATTTCCAAGGTACCACCAGAAGCCAAGGTCCTCTGCACAGATGCTCTGTTCCTCTGCGCTGACTCCTGCTTCCTAAGGCTCCTTGGCTGTTGGGCTTCTAAGGGTATGTCTACACTACGGGATTATTCCGATTTTACATAAACCGGTTTTGTAAAACAGATTGTATAAAGTCGAGTGCACATGGCCACACTAAGCACATTAATTCGGCGGTGTGCGTCCATGTACCAAGGCTAGTGTTGATTTCCAGCGCGTTGCACTGTGGGTAGCTATCCCGTAGCTATCCCATAGTTCCCGCAGTCTCCCCCGCCGCTTGGAATTCTGGGTTGAGATCCCAGTGCCTGATGGGGCAAAAAACATTGTCGCAGGTGGTTCTGGGTACAGCCTCACCCCTCCCTCCATGAAAGCAGCAGACAACTGTTTCATGCCTTTTTTCCTGGGTGAACTGTGCAAATGCCATAGCACAGCAAGCATGGACCCTGCTCAGATCAAGACCGCAATCGTGGACGTTGTAAACACCACGCATTCTTGTGCAGTCTATGCTGAACGAGGTCGTGCAAAGCCAGGCAAGGAGGCGGCGGCTACGGCAGAGCGGTGACGAGAGTGATGAGGACATGGACACAGAATTCTCTCAAACCGCGGTCCCCTGCGCTTTGGAGATCCTGGTGGTAATGGGGCAGGTTCTAGCCATTGAATGCCGATTTTGGGCCAGGGAAACCAGCACAGACTCGTGGGACCGCACAGTTTTGCAGGCTTGGGATGATTCGCAGTGGCTGCGAAACTTTCGCATGTGTAAGGGCACTTTTGTGGAACTTTGTGACTTGCTTTCCCCTGCCCTGAAATGCCAGAATACCAAGATGAGAGCAGCCCTCACAGTTGAGAAGCGAGTAGCAATAGCCCTCTGGAAGCTTGCAACGCCAGACAGCTACCGGTCAGTCAGGAATCAATTTGGAGTGGGAAAATCTACTGTGGAGGCTGCTGTGATGCAAGTAGCCAAAGCAATCATTAAGCTGCTGCTACGAAAGGTTGTGACTCTGGGAAACGTGCAGGTCATAGTGGATGACTTTGCTGCAACGAGATTCCCTAACTGTGGTGGGGCGATAGATGGAACCCATATCCCTATCTTGGCACCGGAGCACCAGGGCACCCAGTACGTAAACCGCAAGGGGTACTTTTCAACGGTGCTACAAGCACTGGTGGATCACAAGGGACATTTCACCAACATCCACGTGGGATGGCCAGGAAGGTTTCATGACGCTCACGTCTTCAGGAACATTACTCTGTTTAAATGGCTGCAGCAAGGGAATTACTTCCCAGATCAGAAAATAACAGTTGGGGATGTTGAAATGCCTGTAGTTATCCTGGGTGACCCAGCCTACCCCTGGATGCCATGGCTCATGAAGCCATACACAGACAGCCTGGACAGTAGTCAGGAGCTGTTCAACTACAGGCTGAGCAAGTGCTGAATGGTGGTAGAATGTGCATTTGGCCATTTAAAGGCACGCTGGCACACATTACTAACTCACTCAGACCTCAGCCAAACCAATGTCCCCTTTGTTATTGCTGCTTGCTGTGTGCTCCACAATCTCTGTGAGTAAGAGTAAGGGGGAGACCTTTATGGCGGGGTGGGAGGCTGAGACAAATCACCTGGCCGCTGATTACGCGCAGCCAGACACCAGGGCGATTAGAAGAGCAGACCACGAAACGGTGCGCATCAGAGAAGCTTTGAAAACGAGTTTCATCACAGGCCAGTGTACAATGTGACTGTTGTGTTTGTTTCCCCTTGATGAACCCGCCCCTTGATTGACTCATTCCCTGTAAGCAACCCACCCTCCCCCTTCGATTACAGCTTGCTTAAGGAAATAAAGTCATTATCATTTAAAAATCATGTATTCTTTATTTAAAAGTCATTATAAAAAGAGAGAGAGAACTGACAAGGTATCCCGGGTGTGGTTTGGGAGGAGAATAGGAGGGAAGGAAAAGGCCACTAAAAATATTTCAAAGTAATGACAGCCTTTTGGTTGGGCTGACCACGGGGGTGGAGTGGGTGGGTGCACAAAGCCTTCCCCCACGCGTTCTTACGTGTCTGGGTGAGGAAGATATGGAACATGGTGAGTGATGAGGGTGGTTACACAGGGGCTGCAGCGGCACTCTGTGACCCTGCTGCTGTTCCTGAAGCTCCACCAGACGTCGGAGGATGTCAGTTTGATCATGCAGCAGCCCCAGCGTTGCATCCCGCCACCGCATATCTTCCTGGTGCCACTCTCATCTCGAGTGTCCCTCCTGTCCTCACGTTCACTGGCACCTTTCCTGTAATTTGACACCACGTCCTTCCACTCATTCAGATGAACTCTTTCATTGCGGGTTACTTCCATGATTTCCGAGAACATTTCGTCTTGTGTCTTTCTTTTCCTCCGCCTTATCTGAGATAGCCTTCAGGATGGAGTAGGGAGGCTTGAAAAATTTGCAGCTGCATGAGGGAGGGAAAAAGGGAGAGAAGTATTTAAAAAGATACATTTTACAGAACAATGCTTATACTCTTTCACGGTGAACAACACTATTCACCTTACATAGCACATGTGATTTCACTACAAGGTCGCATTTTGCATCTTAATATTGAGTGCCTGCGGCTCTGGTGTTAGAGATCTCACAGACGCAGGTCCGGGCAACAGAATTCAGCTTGCATGCGTCCATGGTAAGCCATTGTCTTTCGGCTTCTGCAGCCTTCATATACACAGTGCCCTCCTTTCCCAAATACCAAGTAAAGCCCGTTCAGTGCTGCTTCTTTCCTGTTAACATGCAGCAGCAGAAACCACCGCCCATCCAATTCTCTGGGATGATCGCTTTATTCCTCCTCCCACTGCGTGGCTGGTATCATGGAAGATCACTGCTAATCACCCCCCTTTCCCACCTACCGCGTGGCTGGTAGCAGGGAAGATCCCTGCTAGCCAAACGCGAAAAAGTTCAGCGCCATTCCCCCACCCCGCTCCCCTCGCCCTGCTTGGCTACCTGCAAGGAAGGATTTCTTTTAAGCAACAGGCAAACAGCCCAGTAGGAGTGGCCATCTCTGTCCCCTTAATTAAATTCCTGAATTTCAACCAGGTTACCATGAACAATATCACTCTCCTGAGGATAACACAGCGAGATAAAGAACGGATGTTGCTTGAATGCCAGCAATCACCGGGACCATACGCAGCTAGGCTTTGTCATGCAATGATACCAGATTACTTGCTACATGCATGGCGTGGTCAAGAGTCCTACCATGGTGGACGGAATAAGGCTGCCCTGCCCAGAAACCTTCTGCAAAGGCTTTTGGAGTACCTCCAGGAGTGCTTCATGGATATGTCCCTGGAGGATTTCCGCTCCATCCCCAGACATGTTAACAAACTTTTCCAATAACTGTACTGGCCACGAATGCATCCCAAGTCCTCAGCGCAAATCAATCATTAAAAAACGTTTGCTTTTAAACCATGTTTTATATTTACAGAGGTACACTCACCAGAGGTCACTTCCATGGCTTCATTATCTGGGCCAGTGGCTTGGAAGGGCTGGGAGGGTAATTCCATCTGGGTGAGAAAAAGCTCCTGGCTGCTGGGGAGAACGGAGTGCTGTGTGCTGTCCGCATGCTTGTCCTCCTCTTCCTCCTCCTCATCTTCCCCGTCCGCAGAATCCTCAGGCATGTCTGAGATTACTAACCCTGCCTCGGAATCCACGGACAGGGGTGGGGTAGTGGTGGCGGACCCACCTAGAATTGCATGCAGCTCAGCGTAGAAGTGGCATGTTTTCAGTCCTGCCCCGGATCTTCCATTTGCTTCTTTGGTTTTCTGGTAGGCTTGTCTGAGCTCCTTAACTTTCACTCTGCACTGCACTGAGTCCCTGCTGTGGCCTCTCTCCACCATGGCCTTGGAAATTTTTTCAAATGTTTTTTCATTTCGTCTTTTGGAACGGAGTTCTGTTAACATGGAATCCTCTCCCCATATAGCGATCAGATCCAGTACCTCCCATGCTGTCCATGCTGGAGCTCTTTTTCGATTCTCAGGAGACTGCGTGGTCACCTGTGCTGATCAGAGCTCCACGCTGGCCAAACAGGAAATGAAATTCAAAAGTTGGTGAGGCTTTTCCTGTCTACCTGGCCAGTGCATCCGAGTTCAGATTGCTGTCCAGAGCGGTCACAGTGGTGCACTGTGGGATACCGCCTGGAGGCCAATACTTTCGATTTGCGGCCACACTAACCCTAATGCAATATGGTAATACCAATTTCAGCACTACTCCTCTCGTCAGGGAGGAGTACAGAAACTGGTTTAAGGAGCCCTTTATATCGATATAAAGGGCCTCGTTGTGTGGACTAGTGCAGCGTTAAATCGGCTTAACTCTGCTAAAATCGGTATAAACGTGTAGTGTAGACCAGGCCTAAGAAACTCTGTGTCTAGAGTCTCTCCATATCATCCCTGCTCCTGGAATTCCCCCTCACATTAGGTTTTCCAATGTGGAACAAGAGTTGACACGTGTTAATGCTGACTCAGTCAATGAGAGCTTGTGCTGCTTGGCCCCATGCAACTGGGGTAGAGGAATGATGTCATTGTACAGCAGGCCCACAGTCACAACCCCTTCCTACCTTTGGTGTTCCCCCACCTGAGCAGTGGAGTCCAAAGCCCAAGAAGGAAGAGAGGAGTTCCTGTGTAGTCTGGGGAATTAGAAGAACATAACACTCCACCTTCCACACCCCTGGATAGACATCAAGAGGTTCCAGTTCCTTCTGCTCCTGTAAGTGGATGGGAGCATTGACCTCTAAGATATAGTCATGTTGCTCTCAAACTGGGCTTATCTAACAATTTTGCATTACTTGTACGTTCTGTATTGGGGCTTGGGTCAGGGTTATGAAAATGACTAGTAGTTCTATTAAGTGTTAAAATTCCGGGAAACACACAGCTTTATATAAAGATGTGAAGAAAATCTCTCTGGAAAAAAGTGCCAAAATACTGAGCCATCAAATTAATGCAATGAAACGTGGTAACATTCATTGAAAAGAGAATGCTGCACATTTTAAGCCCTTGCAATTTTTGTTGATCTGAGAAAGAGGGGAAAATGTGCACCAGAGAAATTTATCATCAAAGTATTACTGACAGTTTCTTTTTCTATGTTAATTTTTTTAAACCAGACCTATTTACTTGTCAATTGAAAATTAAATCAGTGAGAAGATTCAATTAACGCATTACACTATTCCCTGTGAGTACAAACATAACTCACAGCAATTCATACAGAAGACCAGCTCTTGCTTAGTTTAGCTACATGACCTGCTTAGTTTTAAAGGGACCCTGTCAGCCAAAACAAAGACAGCTTAAAAAATTCAATTTAAAGTAGTTGCAGATACCAGTCCTGCAAAGGGCCCCTCTGCCAATTTCTGTAGTTCTACAATCATATTTTCCTATTTATTTTTAAGGTTACTTCTCTCTTATTGCACCATGAAAGATTATCTCCACTAGAAAATTAGGTTGTGTCAGAACATGGCCTTGAGGAGTTGTGTTAGCTAGCACAATGTTAAAGAAAATTGTGCAGTCTTAACATAGGGATGTCATGTTTAACATTGTATCAACCGGTTGTGGAAAACTGGTGTAATGCTGAGCACAATTTCCTGGAAGCCACTTCTCAGCACGATTTGCCCTTGTCTGTAGTGCTTGGTCAGTTATGGTCGGGACTGTCACTTGTCTTCAAAGGCAATAGACTGCATGGCAGGGCAGAGCTAAGTTATGTGAACTGAGAGGTTTCCCTGGTTGCACATGCAAGGGCTACAATATCAGTGGCAGGCTTGTTTGTGTTGGAGACAGAAAAAAGCCATAAGAGGGATTTGTTAGCATGATGCTGAGAGGAAGCAGAGAGACAGGGCTTCTTGAGTGCAGAATTCATTGGAATAGCAGACTTGGGGATTTCTGAGCAAGAAAACAGCCTGCTGTTGTTTATTTCTGCTGTGTTCAGGGAAACAGGCTCTGTGTACATTTTTGTTGTAAATACACAACTTTACACCAGGAATATACCTGACTCATGTCATGAATTTCATATTCTAATGGAAACAACCTGACCACTCAGACCAAAGGGGCAATGATAGATAGATTCTATTAGTGTTTGGCCTAAGAATTTTTCTTTTAATTTTAAATATTAAACTTATGTTTCTGTGGTTACTTTGGAGGATGAAAGGGAGGCATTGTAATATAGCGTCGGGCTTTCTGAAATTAAACTCTATTTAAAATAAATTATTTGGCTTAGGACACTTTTGCAGATTTTGATAAGCAATATGGGATTTTTGTTTGTTTAAATATCACACTGCAGTCAGTGAAAATGTATAGCATTAATGGATTTGTATCAATCTTCTGAGAGCACTTGTTAGGTCTTTCTCTCCTCAGGGTAACTCTTCCATATAGTTTCCCTTTTGTTTTAGTTGGACGCAAGATCGCTTTGATTATTTTCATAAAAGGAAGAGACAGAAAATACCTATTTGATTATCATCGCCATCCCTCTGCAAATGCAGAATTTAATCCTTTGACAGGAGACATGTCAGACATTAAACTGATACTTCATTTATCCATGCCTTGTATAATCTGTAAATCCTTCTAATGAGATAAAGGTCTGCAGTTTGGTTCCAAAAAAAATATTTGGAGCATTTAATTGACTTTTGCCTCTTGTAGCAGCCTATGTGATTTGTTGCTGAGTCAAAGAAGGCTACATTAGGTAATCTTGGATATTAAGGCAATAGATTTTCCATCTCCAATAAGGTTATTTAGAGATTAGGAGAAGCAATATGGATGATCAAGGAGATCAAAACACACTGAGATATAGTCTTGAGCAGTTACTCCATTACTCAGCATTACCTCACCCACCAGGAACCAATGTTGTTGCTTCTGACATACCTTTTTGGACTCATGTTATTCTTGTAGATCATGCCGCTCATTTCTGTGCCTGAGATTGTCTCTTCTTCTCTCTTCAAAAACATGTCTGTGTTGATTACAGATTGCTCTCGCCCCTCGCTCCACCGATATGGCCACCAGGTGCCCATTATCTACCGGGTAATGAGCGTTGGAATAGGGCGGAGGTTCGATCACTGGATGCCCTGGGGGGGGTGACAAGTGCCCAAGGGTAGTGACGGGGATAACGCAAGCAATCAGTCGTAGTGTTAAAGATTGAGGATTTATTAAATGAGTCACAGATAAGGATAAGGGACCACACGATTAGTTACAACTTGGGCTTACAATATAATACTAGAACAAATAACACAAACACTACAATTACAAATAGAAGCTGGCCCTGGTATTTTTCTAAGTCCCAGTAATTATTCAGGTCGTCCCAGGGGTTAGTAAAAGTGATATTGGTGCTATTAGTAATCATAAATGCAGCAACTAATCTTATTAAACACAAATTGCGAGGCTTAACTGGTCCCCCTTGCGTTCAAGGTTTCCTGGTCAACGGGTTTCCCCTAGCAGGAGCCTTGGGGCGGCTGGAACCAGTCTCTGCCTCTTATCTAACAGCACAGATATACAGATATCCTTAACAGCTAATTCTACTTACACATACAAACCACAAAAGTTTCATTACGGCCGGCAAGCAGTCAGGCTCTGGGAAACGCGTGAGCCAGGAGAGAGCTTCAGGTTGATCAAGCCTGGATACGGTTCGACGGGAATTCGAGTTCTCTCTTTGCCCGTCCCCGGGAGGGGGTCAGGAATATATAACGAATTTTTCGTCATAATTTATGATAAGCCAATTGCAGGGTCGCGAGTGGCTCATGCCCATACAAGGGAGGCAATCGGGCCCCAGCATCTCTACCCAGGAAGCGACTGTCTGGGGGAACTTCCCCTCCTCAGGTCGGCCGACCGCAAGGTGCTGTTTCCTGTTACAAGTTCTGCTTTCTGAGCAGCTATGTGATCAGTGGCAGTTCTGGGGGCTGGGGGAAAATTCCGTTGGGGGGTGGAGGCCGGAGCACCTGTTGTCTGGCCCTGGGGCCCAACTTGGGGGTCTAACATGCCCCCATGCTCCGGCCGACAACGCCCAACGTACCTAAACCTCAGTGTCCGAGTCAGCGTCCGCTCCTACG
The DNA here is from genome assembly GCF_025201925.1 of Gopherus flavomarginatus. Classification (NCBI taxonomy): domain Eukaryota; kingdom Metazoa; phylum Chordata; order Testudines; family Testudinidae; genus Gopherus; species Gopherus flavomarginatus. The sequence continues at coordinate 212,446,187 of NC_066617.1, read as the reverse complement.
AGCGGACGTGTCTCAGCGGCCGAGGCAATAAGGGCACTTCCCACCATCCGCCGAACACAGGCCTTAACAAAAGCACACCCGAGGCAGAGGAGGCAGAGGCCCACCACGAGCGACACAAAAAGGGCCTGAAAATAAGACTTATAGGCTCCAAGGCCCAGCCACTCCAGCCATGACCAGAAGCGGAAGGTCTCTCTGGACTCACGCACAGCGGTTCCCAAGGCCTGAAGGTCATTAATCACTTCAGTTAAGTTTCCAGAAATAGAAGACAGAGAGATACAGCACTTATCTTTAAACTGTGGATACATAGATACAAGGGTTTCACAAAAATCCCGTGATTGCAACAAAAATTGTATCATTAAGCGATTTTGAAAAGAATAATCTGCTAATTCACCTAATCGCTGATTAACTAAGCTAAAGCCCTTTGCAGTGGTGTTGGCTAGCGTTTCTATAGCCAACGATTGAAATAATACTTGCTCACGCAATAACATATATCCCACAGGGTTAAATGAGACCACTGAAGATACTACAGAGGACAAGGCACCCCTTGCCCTCTCCCACCATCCCCAAGAACGTCGAACCCGCCCGGCCGAATTAGGCTGCCGGGTCTTGACATAAAGACCACCCCCTTTTATTAAGACAGACCCAATGGTACATATACCTTTGGGATTGGGGGGGAGTGCCGCAAAGGCTGTCTCGCCACATAGCCAAAAGTGACCGGGTCTTAATTTGTTTAAAACCCAACTAAAATAAAAATAGGTGTGCCTAAGAGGGTTAAAAAAGTCGCTAAAGGGTGGGACCATGACATCCATTTCCACGACAGTTTTATTGATTATTGGCAGGGGGGTGTCCCGATCCATAACAACGTTGCTGTGGGACACGCTGTCATAGACAAGGGTTTGGGAACAGTTTGGATACGTGCCTACCCAGTAGGGTGAGTTTGACCGGCCTCGTCGTCCCTTATTGCCATAAAACACCCAACAGTGGGACGCCATGGGTCTCTGTCCGGGTGACAAGGGGAGTGGGCCTAGATAACGTGCCGTAGTTTTATTAAAAATAGGAAAGACACGGGGGGAGATGGGGTTAAAATAATCATTTATACAACCTGTCCACTGCACGATAGGGAGCCACTGAGCAAAGGAAGAAGAACAATTAAGGGGACTATTAATACTACTAAAGTTAAACACTAACGGCAATAAATCAAACAAAGGCCTATTTACAGACAGCCTATTGGAACATGCAAGGCAGTTGTCAGATGTCAGTGAGGATAAGTCGATGTTTCCTCCCAGGACTTCTTGGATCCAATAGGCCGCGAACATAAGCTTATGGGCGTTCTCATCTACAGGATACGGCTGTCCTAAGTTCCGCGGATCGGGGCCCTTCTGGTTGTCGTCCCGTTTTCCTGCTGCCATTGCGAGCTGCAAGACAAACAGAAGGCGGCCTTATTGGCCCCCGTTAGTTCGTTCCTGACTCGGAACGCTTGCTTATCCAGTTATGATGGACCAAGGTGTGGGTGCCCCGGGCATCCACAATCGTGTAGGTATTAGGATATTTACCTGCACTTACAATTTGGGCAGCGTAGGGTTCTCGGTGACCTGAGGCCTGTGGCTCAGCCACCCAGACTAGTTGGTCAGGCTGATATACGGGAGTCCAGGGGCCTCTAGGTCTGGGGCTGATTTCAGGCCAACGAGAATAGTTTGCATTGAGAGAGATTAGAACCTGCGGTAATAGTGCACTCCAACCCTTATAGTCAGCGTTGGGATTAACTGAACGTATCATGGTTTTCAGAACCCCGATTTTCCGCTCTACAACACCATTACTTTCGGGGTGATACTTCAAGTGAATATGGAGGGAAGCCCCCCATCCCAGCACTAATGCTTCAAAACGTTTGCTGGTAAACGGGGGTCCTCCATCTGCTTGAACTTCGGAGGGCACACCCCATGCTGCGGCTACCTGTTGCAGTGCCCCAGCCACAGCCGCAGCCATGGTGGTATTCAGAGGGATGCAGTGAGTTTGACGGGAGCCCAAATCTACCACTACCAGAGCCTTGGTTCGTTCAGGGTGTTTAGGCTGACCCTTGTTAACAGGGCTCTCAGCTGGAAGGGCTGAAATGGGGTTCTTCGGGGCTGGTGGCATTCGGAGCCGGGACACGGCCTCATATAAGGTAATAAGGGGTTGCCCAACCCAACCATGCAACAGCAGGAGTCCCCCTGTGTCAATCGGTGGGGCGCCATCTACGGCCAAGTCCACCGCGTCCCGTTGGACCGGAATTTGAGTGGGGTCTGTGACATAAATAAAGGGGACACCTGACTGAACCTGTTGCTGGTCTAAATTTAACGGTACCGTTTGTGGGTTCCACACTATGATGGACGCTCCGGCAATAGCCCAGATGATCTCATGGGGTGTATTTACGCTGCCGGGAGGTACATACAGTCCCTTAAAACTGCCTTTCATGGCCAAGACGGCCGCGGCCGGGGTGGTGAGCGGCCATACCTCATTTCCCAAGAGATGATGACCCGGGAACCCCGACACCCAATTGGACGTTTTGGCCAGAACAGCGGCTTCCTCCCTATCTACCATCTCTGCCCCGTGATCCAGGGCCAGACGACCCAGCCACACTAGGGGTGCCTCGCCCTCCCTGCGCCTTGTGTCTGCTAAGAATTCCTTCATCTCCGCCTTGGTGCGAGTTCGGTACTCGGTAGTCGTAACTGTCTGACCCGTATAATAATCCACCTTACTTTTGGTGATAGCAACAGGCATGGCCTCCATCTGCCCCTTCTTCTCAGGCGCAGGTGGGGCTGAGGGGAGTGCGGGATAAATTAAAGGGCAAGGGGGGGCTTCATAAGGGGGTGGTCTCCCGTCCTCCTGCTCTTTGCCACTTATCTCACACTCTGCGCTGTCGGTGTCGTTAGCAGCGGCTTGTTTAGCAGCAAACATAGTGCTTCCATGAAGGACCGCACAGAGGTCCAGCGCTTTGTTTAATGCGCTGAACAAGACTGTGGACACGTCTTCCGACTTATACTCATCTGGTCTAAGTTTCTTTGTCCGCCTGGTCTGTTCCAATTCCTTCACTAAGTGGACTAACAACCCGAGGGCTGGATCATCCGGCTGTACCCGGGGCGGGGGTATGAGTTTGGGAACGGTGGCCCCGGATCTTTTTATGATACGGCTACACTCCTTCCAAATGCCAGACGGTGTCTCGGTCCGACTAGTCTCCGCAACCCCCGTGCACTGGGGTTGCAGGGAACTATCGGCCGGCTGACATTTAAAGGTGGGATGGCAATGGAGGAGACATCCTACGGCAGGCAGGGTTAATGAGGTCGTATAGCTGTTTGACCCTGACCCTGATTCTATAATACAAATCCAATCTAAGGTGGGCTTCGCAGACTGTCTGCTGGCCACTTGGTGAAATTGCAAGTGTTGAAATTGCTCGAGTTCCGATTGTTCACGGTCCCCACTACACCACGGGCACCGACCCTCCCGAAGGCATCCTGTTCGTGACGCCATGTTGATTACAGATTGCTCTCGCCCCTCGCTCCACCGATATGGCCACCAGGTGCCCGTTATCTACCGGGTAATGAGCGTTGGAATAGGGCGGAGGTTCGATCACTGGATGCCCTGGGGGGGGTGACAAGTGCCCAAGGGTAGTGACGGGGATAACGCAAGCAATCAGTCGTAGTGTTAAAGATTGAGGATTTATTAAATGAGTCACAGATAAGGATAAGGGACCACACGATTAGTTACAACTTGGGCTTACAATATAATACTAGAACAAATAACACAAACACTACAATTACAAATAGAAGCTGGCCCTGGTATTTTTCTAAGTCCCAGTAATTATTCAGGTCATCCCAGGGGTTAGTAAAAGTGATATTGGTGCTATTAGTAATCATAAATGCAGCAACTAATCTTATTAAACACAAATTGCGAGGCTTAACTGGTCCCCCTTGCGTTCAAGGTTTCCTGGTCAACGGGTTTCCCCTAGCAGGAGCCTTGGGGCGGCTGGAACCAGTCTCTGCCTCTTATCTAACAGCACAGATATACAGATATCCTTAACAGCTAATTCTACTTACACATACAAACCACAAAAGTTTCATTACGGCCGGCAAGCAGTCAGGCTCTGGGAAACGCGTGAGCCAGGAGAGAGCTTCAGGTTGATCAAGCCTGGATACGGTTCGACGGGAATTCGAGTTCTCTCTTTGCCCGTCCCCGGGAGGGGGTCAGGAATATATAACGAATTTTTCGTCATAATTTATGATAAGCCAATTGCAGGGTCGCGAGTGGCTCATGCCCATACAAGGGAGGCAATCGGGCCCCAGCATCTCTACCCAGGAAGCGACTGTCTGGGGGAACTTCCCCTCCTCAGGTCGGCCGACCGCAAGGTGCTGTTTCCTGTTACAAGTTCTGCTTTCTGAGCAGCTATGTGATCAGTGGCAGTTCTGGGGGCTGGGGGAAAATTCCGTTGGGGGGTGGAGGCCGGAGCACCTGTTGTCTGGCCCTGGGGCCCAACTTGGGGGTCTAACAGTCTGCAAAAAACTTGGGTGTGTTTTTCTGTTTGGAAAAATAAGACGTTTATCACAGAAATTGAAATCTGTCTGATTTGCTAAAGCCCAAAATTAAGTTGGCACTATTTCCATGGATTTGTGAGAGAGGTTTGTCACCTTTCGAAAGGAAGCAAAAAATTGCAGGCTTTTAGTTCTATCGTTGTAGTGTTTTGTTTATTGAGTAAGGGAGATCAATTCACACCACTGATATTACCATTAAAGGGACTAGTTTGGCAAAGGAATATGAAGTAAAAGTGACTGTGTATCTTCTGAGTCTGAACAAATTAATTTAGATTTTTCATTTACCTTTTGCTCCATTTAATGGCATTAAGTTGGCCAATATTCACGTCATGGCTGAGGACCTATATTTACAGCACTAACATAATGATAGGTAGGCATTCGTGAGCAAGAAGTGAAATAGCCAGATTGGACTCAACATATCCAACCCTGAGGATTGCAGCTCCACATGCTCTACCCGCAAAGTGCACAGTGGGGCAGGTCCAGTGGGTCCTGAAAGATAGCCCAGGAAAAGAGCTGGAATAACAGAGACTGTACATCAGGGCCTTTGGCAAATCCCTTTACGGAAATATGTATGTGCAAGTTTCACTCAGAAAACACCAACTTTGCAATTTATGTACCACATGACATTCATTAGCACTATACAATATTAATGGAGCATACATTAAATGGATTAAGAACTGGCTAACTGATGGATCTCAAAAAGAAGTTGTCAATGGATAATCATCATGGAATGGGGGTATTTCTAGTGGGGTTCTACAGGGATCAGAACTAGGCTCAACACTCTTCCAACACTTTCATCAATGATCTGGGAGTAAATACAAAATCGCAGTTGATAAAATTTGCAGGTGACAAAAAGATCAGCTGAATGATAAATAACAATAATACAGAACAATCAGGATCACTTGGTAAACTGAGCCAGAGGCAATGGGAGGGCTGAGATTTGGAGCTGGGGGTGGGTATGCTAAGGAGCCTGGGGTGCAGAGGGAGCTCAGGCACTGCCAGGGCTTTAGTAGTGGTGGGCGGGCACTCACCTTGGCCTCACAGAGACACAGCAGGCAGAGGAAGTGAGGGTGTCTGCGGCAGAATAGTATCCCCGGTTCCCCACCCCAGACCTACAGACACTCCAGCTCTCTACCCTAGCTGCTGCTTTTACACAAATGTCAGTGAGTTCTGCCCTGTTGGGGAAACAGCCCTCCCTCTGTCCCCAAATGATGCAGCTCCTTCTCTGCCCAGTCCGCCTCCAGCTCCCACCTCCAAGCACCCCCTTTCTCTGGCACCACGGAGCCTTGGCTGGAGAAGGAGCAGGGCCTGGGCTGCTCCATCGCACACCCTCCCCAGCTACAGAGGAAATATTGTGTGGGGATGGAGGAGAACAGCTCCCACAATATTTCCATTGTGGGCACATTAGCCCCCACTGTCCTGCTAGAACTACCGCCTCTGAGCTGGGCCCATTCAAACAAAAAGCCTTTTAATACAGTCAAATGCAAAGTTACAAGTCTAGGAACAAGGAATGCAGGCCATAGCTACAGAAGGAGTGTATCCTAGAAAGCAGTGACTCTGAAAAGGATTAGGTGTCATGGTAGACAAACATCTGAAAATGAGCTCCAAGTGGGATGCTGTGGCTAAAAGGGCTAATGTAATCCTTGGATGTATGAACAGAGGAGTAGTGAGTAAAAAGGTGATTTTACCTCTGTGTACAGAACTGGTAAGTGTTAAACTAGAGTACTGCATGCAGGTCTGGTGTCTGCATTTCTAAAAGAATGGTGAAAAGCTGGAGAGAGTGCAGAAAAGAGCCACAAAAACGATTCAAAGGCTGGAGAAGGATTTACAGTGAAGGGTTTAAAGAGCTCAATCTGATTAGCTTATCAAAAAGAAGTCTGAGAGAGGACTTGATTACAGTGAATAAATATCATCTGGGGAGAAAATACAAGGTACCAAAGGGCTTTTTAATCAGAGAAAGGCAGAACAAGATCAAACAGTTGGAAGCTGAAGTCAGACAAACTCAAATTGAAAATGAGGCACAGTTTTTTAACAGTGAGTGTGATTAACCATAGGAGATAACTGCCAAAAGGAGAAGTGGTGAATTCTCTATTTCTTTGTGTCTTCCAATAAAAACTGGAGGCCTTTCTGGAAACTATGATTTAGCCTAACACAAGTTGTGCTTTAGTCAAACATAAATTATTGGGCTCAATACAGGGGTATCTGGTTGAAATTTAATGACCTGCAATATCCAGGCGGTCAGACTAGATCAGGGTTTCTCAAACAGCAGTCACCACTTGTGTAGGGAAAGCCCCTGGTGGGCCGGGCCAGTGTGTTTACCTGCCCCATCCGCAGGTCCGGCCGATCATGGCTCCCACTGGCTGCGGATCGCTGCTCTGGGCCAATGGGAGCTGCTGGAAGCGGCGGACAGCATGTCCTTCTGTCTGCACCGCTTCCAGCAGCTCCCATTGGCCCGGAGCAGCGATCCGCGGCCAGTGGGAGCCATGATCAGCTGGACCTGCGGACAGGGAAGGTAAACAAACCAGCCTGGCCCACCAGGGACTTTCCCTACACAAGCAGCGACCCGTTTGAGAAACCTTGGACTAGATGATCTAACGTCCCTTCTAGCCTTACACTCTATGAATGTATGTAATTCCTCAGCAATGTGACACAGGCAGTTTGAGGAGCAGGTGAGAATAGCAGCCATTGGTATGTAGTTTGAAGGTCATCTTAGCAAATAGGAATTGAGACCACTGTCCATTAGTGCCAGACTTCAGACTTAATGTCCCCTTGCAAATTCATAGTCTTTACTCCCATCAAGTAGCAACAGTGCATGTGGCTTGCTATCTCCTAGGCAGTGTACCAGGAAGTATAACTGTTTACACGTGCAATAGACACCACACAAGGACATGGTCTGGGCAGTATAGTGATCTCATCAGCTTACATTGGTTGAGGATGTCAGCAAGACCACACAGGTGCAGCCATGAATCATCCCACTACACAGGAATGATAGGCATGCTTAAGATTCCAACCATTCCCAGTACACAGAAGGTATTTTGTACCACAATGGAAGTGTGATGTTATGTTAGTATAAGGAAGCGTGGGTACAGTCCAGTGTAATCAGTGGTGCATGGACATGCTGGTGTTAGTTATGGTACCAGGAAGAAAAGCAACCTGTATGGATAGAGCATTCTTCCAGTACAGGCATTTGAGGTGTCAGAACATGGGCTTAGCCTTGGCCAGTACCATCTGTCACACATTTTCTGGATCGCATCTGGATAGCACTCACATTGCACAGCTGTATTGCCCCAGATGTTGTTGCTGAACATTGAAGTTCTACCCAGGATCATTTAGCACTGTCACTCCCACATAGCTGCCTCGTGCATAACCGAGGCAGCAGTGAAAAGGTGATAAAGAGTGGGATGTGTGGAGCATGCATTGTATGCTCAAGCTCCCAGCCATCCCTAACTTGATTCTCTTTATAATTGATTATTAAGGTAGTGCCTATGAGCCCCAATCCTGGGCCAAGCCCGCATTGTGCTCTGTGCTGTACAACCATTGTGCTGGGCAGTGTATTCTATGGGCATGTGTTTAATATTGCCACATCTTCTTGTATAAATGTACTCCTACTATCCACACCAGGGACTGACTCTTCAGCTATTACATGCTGAGGACATTGGCTAGGGGAGCTACATACTCTTCTAGCCCTTCCCTTTGTTTCCCTGCTTCCCTGGCAATCTATGCAATTCCAGCGAGGCTCTGTTTGCAAAGGTACCAAAGGTAAGCAGAATGCTGTCCATAGTTTCTAGCTGTCTTCCTATCCAGTATCTTTTCATAAATTCCTTTCCAGCTAACAATACTTACATCTTTTGTAAAGCACTTTGAGACATACCAAGTGAAATTGCTGTGTAAGAGCTAAGTATTTGTATTTATTACTATTATTATAAATGATGCCTAAGTATAGGCACATTAGAAACACATAAACTATGATAGATTAGACCATCTTCTGTTGTTCTGAAGAAGTCCTTGATGTGTATTGCAGGAAGCCAAACCAAAAACCAACCTATATGGTTAAAAATATGGCACAACAAATGGCATCAATACTCATTTTGCCACTCTGATTCCATGTGAAACAGCTAGCTAAGGAGTAGTTCCACATCCATGAAGCTAGGTCTTCTTTAGCTGGCAACATGAACAGGGAAATTAACAAGTTGTGTAGCAAAATAAAGAAAATGCTAGCGCTGTTCATTTCTAAATGGGTAAAAATTCTGATTTAGCTCACAAGAGAAATCATCTCAGATTCACTTGAATGAGGACGACTAAACACCTCATCAAATCACAATCCCATCCGCTTTTTGAGGATGCTGGGTGTTCTATACACAGCAGAGGTACAAGATAGGAGTTGGGTCATTCTAGCTAGAGGTTAGAACTAGAGTGCATTGGCAGAAATGGGTGGGATTCTTGGACAGCTCCAATCTAAGCTATGTTGGCCCTGACCAGCTCTCTGACTCCCTCGGGAGAATCAGCTTCACTTACCTTTTTTTTTTTTAAAGTCATACAAACAAAACACAGATCTCCTCTATTTAGATCAGAGCAAAAAAATTCAAGTGCTGCTGCAGAGGTCCAGCTGGTAAGCAGGGATGAGTCATGGAAGCAGCTTACAGACTTTTATTCAAGTAGCTCAGGCACCTGAGAACACACTTGGTCAGGGTGAAGACGATGAGTTGAGAGAAGCAGAAATGGGAAAAAAAAGCATATTGTACAATGAATGAGTTAGCGCAGTGGCTCTCAACACTTTCTGAGATATGACCCCACATTATAACAGAAAAAGGTTTGGGATGCCTCTGCCACTAATTTACACCTCTCTCTCTCTCAGCCATAAAGACAGGGAGGGTATGAGCCCCAGGTTAAGAATTTTTGCTTATACTGGTTTGGCTTATTCCCATATGGAAAGAGGAATAAACTATACCAGTATAATGCTCTTTTATACTGATTTAACTGCATCCACACTCAGGGGTGTCCAGAGGATTCAGGGGGCCTGGGGCAAAGCAATTTTGGGGGCCCCTTCCATAAAAAAAAGTTGCAAAACTATAGAATATTATATTCTCGTGGAGACCCCTGTGGGACCCAGGGCCTGGGGCAATTTGCCCCCTCCCTCCTGTCCACACTTGAATTTATACCAATTTAATTATTTCATAAGAAAAATCACACTCCTATCTGAAATAGCTATACTGTTAAAAAATTAAAAAAAACACCTTTATATAGCTTAGACCTAGAGAGTTGACTGGAGCTAGATCATCCAGAACGCTGCATATTTTTTGTCCAAAAATTGTAATTAAAAATGCTGATGATAAACTACAACTAGGATACTCTACTGAAACAAATTATCTGGGGCAGAGTGCATTTATAATTTTAGAGAGGACTAAAAAAGTGTTACTTCAAACTTCTCTATAAAATGTATAAATACAGAAAACCATTTGAAATCAACTAAACTGTGGACATTACTGGAAGAGTAACAGTACAGTTTAATATCATTGAAATTTGTTCTTGCATCAGTAGGAAGGGATTTGCATAGGTAACTCCCATTTTTGTTAATAGGAATCGTGCATGTAAATTCTTTGTACAATGATAGACTGTACCCTATTTGCATCATTTACATTTCTGGTGACACTTATGTTTGAATAATATATTGTTTGTGTATCCATTCTGTCACTTATTAAATTATACAGTCATGACTCATCAACATTTCCAGTTTCTTCTGTAGAACCAAAGGCAAGCTTACAGGTCTATAAATTCCTGGATTTGTATCCTCCCTCACTCATTTCTGAGTATAAACTACATTAAGTACTCACCAGCATTTAATAACCCTGTTTTTAGTAAGCTAGCAAAAATGTTCCATAAAAGCTTTCCAATTTTGTCTGTTTTCTTTAGAATTCTAGGATGTGATTTATCATTCTGGACCAAGTGCTTCATCAATTTTTAATAGTTCTTATTGCCTTATTATCCACTCTAGAGCAACAGTAAAACCTTCTGATATTTCACTTCCTTCCCCCCAGGAAAATGTATCCCAGTTCCTGGGATATTACCTTCTGTTGCTTCTGTGATTACTGGGGCGAAGAATTCCTTTAGGCCCTCTGCGTTATCAACCTCATCCATCTATTCCTGCATCCCGATGGCCCCTAGCAACTTTGTACATTTGGTTATTTAATGTCATTTTTTCTTTTTTTATTTGCAATTTTAATCTTCTTTGTCAGTAGTCTACCCTTTTAATTTATCTATGTGCTTTTCCATAGGCTTACTTTCCTCATAGCGGGTTTTGTGGTATATATCCCACTTCAATTTACTATTTTTAAACGTAGTTTAGGAATCCAGAGCCATAACCAGTGCAGGGCAAGTGGGGCAGATGCTCAGGGTGCAAAGCTGCAGGGGTGGGGGAAAAAAAGGTAGGGGGAGCAAATATGCTTGCTTGCCCCGGGTGATAAAATGCCTACTTATGATGCTGTAGGAATCATACACCAAGTCGCTCTGCTGCCCCATATTATAAACGTGTTTCTTACGTACAAACGCAAATCTTAAGTCAACTTTGTCGTGACTTTTTTTTAAGAACTTTGTAGACACAGATTACTTTTCTTTGCTCAGTATTTAACAGGAACTGCAACTGTTTTGTGGAGACAGAAAAAGTCATCTGGTTTTACTCTTAGTTCTGTAGCTCTCTTCATCTTCTACAGAAATGATATCTGACAAATAACTATAACATTAAGTCTAAGTATACCACAGCAAATATTCCCACATGCCCTCTAGCAAAGGAATTTATTTTTCTAGTGAAAAAAAAATCTCAGTATCACAGAAGGGTTTGGTAGATATCTTACACTCTCAACTTTTATACAATGAACTCCTCCTTTTAAAACAAAGACCTAAACTAGTTATAACATCATAATATACCCTCAGTGCCTATTTATTCTGGTTAGTATGAGACTCATGAGTATGAGGACATTAACCATAAGATCCTTTATTCTATATACTCAGAAATACAAGCACTTACGGCCGGATCTTGTACCCACTGAAGTTAATGGAAAGACTTTGTCTGAAAAGACATGGGAGCAGGTAACCTACCAAAAACACATGGATAAAATAAATGTAACTACATCATCCTCTACAGAATGTTTCATGTGCGGGGAACTAAGCCATGGACTTGAGTGGTTTTTTGTTTTGGTTTGGTTTTTTTCAGGAACACACAAGAATGGAAGGTAGAATAAAGAGGAACAATATGGACTTTTTCAGATTTTTTTAAACTGGCAACTCCAAAATGCACGTCAGCCTTCTACAGTACTACTGCAATGTTATCAGCCTTTCCCACTAGTGAAAGATGAGTTAATTCATTTCAAGAATCACTGGAGGTAGTGAACTGAAAAAAAAAAAACCCCAAACACCGCCACCTGCAACTTGATAATATATACTAGTAGTGTTGACTTCAATTGAAAATGTTAAATACTTAACAGCTCGATAAACACAGAAGGCCAGCTAGTCAATAGTAAAGTCAGTTACACCTTACTTTGTAAGAGCGTGGCTCACTCATTACTCCAATCCCCTTAATTCCTCTATTTTTCTCAGTAGATGATATCATTTCTGTTGGTTTTGTGATCCAAATGAAAAAGCTTTACAGACCACTTGTAGGCCACCGACCATAGTTTGTGAAGAAACGAGCTTCATTGTTGAAAGAGTAAAAATGTGTAGCCAGCAAGTTACCACTTCCAATTTAAAAGTTTTACTATTATTAACCTTCATTTAAATATCTTCCATTTGAGTTCCAAACATGCAGACTCTTTAGCATGGGTTTAACCTTACTCACATAACCAGTCAAATTGAAGTCAGTAAGACTAATCATGCTCAAAATTAAGCACACATATAAGTGTCTGCAGGATCAGGGTCTTAGATAGCACATTCTGTGTGACAGGGAACCTGTACGTTTATAAACCAATAATCACATTTGATGCTATATAAATAACAGCCTTAATTTAAAATGCTATAATTTCTGGAGAAATTTGTTATCCTTGACAATCACACAAAACTATGGGAACACAAGGTGGAGTACATTATTAATATTTAAGATTCATTCTATGTAGGTTTTTCTCGTAAAAATTTGGTTAGATGAAGTGTGGCATCTTCAATATTCAGTATTTAACCACCAAGACATTTGGACTGACTCACTGCAGAGGATTTAAAATCTCAAAATAAAACCATCTTCACTTTTTTTTGACTACACTGAAAGTTTGTTGTGCCTTAACTATATGAGAAAATTGGGTAAAGTTCCCATTCCAATTTATGTATAGTTTGCAAAAAGTATGAAGTTTTATTAACAATCATTACAGGACACACTGGTTCTGTCTTCTGTTGAATCAATACTGGCAAGCATATGTAGACAACCTCTGCTTGAAATGGAAGTTCTTCAAAGCATCTATTGTAAATGGGATTCATGATCCAATACTTATTCACTGATTTCTTGATACTATTTTCTATGAAGGATTTGAAAAATGTACACTGCACCTATGCAGAAATGCTTGCACACGTATTAAAGAGCATTCTGCTTATTTCCGGGGAGGAGAAAGGAGTGCTAGTGTACCTCTATCACCACAACATTTGAGTCACAATCAGCCAGCTGCAGATACTTCCATTGAAATATACATGAGCATTGCAAATAAAAAAACAGCACTCAACAGTGAAAACACTTTTCTGCTTAGTTTCCCCCTACATCTTTAGATGTGAATAAACGTCTCTAGCATATATTTTGTGATGCTTCCTTTTCAGCACTGGAAAGTATAGACTTTAAGGAACGTCTTGAAGTACTATTGTTTAAAGAGCAACATTTTCTCCTTCTGTGTTTAATTTGATAGTTTCTCCATTTCTAAAGACTACTGCATGCTTATGCCTTTATTCTTAAGACAAATGCACTTGAAAACTGCTGCACTGTTGAATATCTGCTATATGTTTAATTTCAGTGCTGCTGTTTTCGGTTTGCATTTTGCATGTTGCATGAAAATGGCCTCCACAGACAGTGAGACAAATTCTGGTTCCTTAAAATTCAATAGCAAAACTCCCATTGAATTCAATGGGAACAGAACTAGGCTCAGTGTAAATGACAAATTGCTTGACATTGGTTTAGCTACCTAGAAATAACTGTTAGAGTGTTGATTATCAAGATATACATATACAAATTGAATAGACAACTTATTAAAGAGCTCTCTCAAAACCCACTAGGCAGAAAACTTCATTATGTTTGTTATATGTTACACAGGGATATAGGAATTGCCTTACTGGATCAGACCTGTGGTCTATCTGGTCAGTATCCAGTTTCCAACAGTGGCCAGCATCAGATACTACAGAGGAAAATGCACAAAACCTCCCAGGAAGCAGATGTGGGTTAATCTGCTCCTCATTAAGGTGTCATCCTAATCCTTAATAGACAGATATTAGTTTCTGTCTTTAAACATGAAGTTTTAGAACTTTTCCAAAAAATGTATTAGAATTAACTATTATAACTTGGGATAGTCTTGTTATTCATATAAATGTCCAGTCCCTCCTTGATCATCACTGAATTATTGGCTTCAATGACTTCCTATAGCAATGAGTTCCGCAATCCAAATATGCACTGAGTGAAAATGTATTTCCCTTTACCAGTCCTTTGTTTCTTTGAATATCCCTTTGTTGTTATGTTACATGAGAGGGAAAACAGAAACTCTTGATGAACCTTCTCTAGACCATCTATTATGTTACATATTTTTATATACTGTTATTGTTTCCTTTCTAAGGTGAACAATCCTAAATCTTTTCAATCTCTCTTTATATGAGTTTTCCCATCCCTTAATCATTGTCACCTTTCTCTGGAGCCCCTCTAATTCGGCAATATCCTTTTTGAGATGGAGTGACATAAATGCACATTGTATTCTAAATAGTGGCATTCTACTGATTTGTATAATGGCAATGTATTTCTACATTAGTCTCCATCCTGTTTGCTTTTTCTGACCACAATTGCACATTAAGATGACTTCACTGAGCTGCCTACAGCAGTGGTCTCCAACCTTTTTAAGCACAAGATCACTTTTTGAATGTAAGTGCAACCCAGGATCTACCCCACCCCTTCCCCACAGGCTTCCCCACTCACTCCATCCCCCCCTCCTTCTGCCGCTTGCTCTCCCCCACCTCACTCACTTTCACTGGGCTGGAGTAGGGGGTTGGGGCTAGGGAGGAAGTATGGGCTTTGGGCTGGGGCTGAGGGGTTCACAGTGTGGGAGGGGGCTCCGGCCTGATCCTGGGGCAGAGGGTTGCGGTGCAGGAGGGGGTGAGGGGTGCAAGCTGTAGGAGGGAGTTTGGGTGCAGGAAGGGGCTCTGGGGTGGGGCAGTGTTGGGGTGCAGGAGGCAGTATGGAGTGCTGGCTCCGGAAAGGGGCTCAGGGCTAGGATTTGGGCTGTGGGCTCCTGCTTGGCAGCACTTAACCTCAGGTGGCTCCTGGGCAGCGGTGCAGCGTAGCTAAGCCAGCCACCCTGCTTGCCCTGGCCCCACACCGCTCCCAGAAGGGGCCAACACATCCCTGTGGCACTTGGCGGGTGCGGGGGGGCAGGGGTCTACGCACACTGCTCCTGCCTGCAAGCACCGACCCTGTAGCTCCCATTGGCCAGGAACAGGGAACTGCAGCTAATGGAAGCTGCAAGGCCAATGCCTGCAGAGAGGGGCAGCACGCGGAACCACATGCCCCTTCCCCGTCGGAGCCACGGTAGCCACTTACAGGAGCAGCGTGGGGCCGGCGCAGGCAGGGAGCCTGCTTTAGCGGCAGCTCTGCTACACCACCAGACTTTTAGCAGCCAGAGATCTCATTCGAGTGGGAGAATCTCCAGGATTGATGACTCGATCGCGATCTATGGGTTGGTGACCACTGGTCTACAGTAACGTCCAGATCCCTTTCCTTGGCTGCTACTGCTAATTTAAAATCCTAATGCATCTGAGGAAGTGGGTATTCACCCACGAAAGCTCATGCTCCAAAACGTCTGTTAGTCTATAAGGTGCCACAGGATTCTTTGCTGCTTTTACAGATCCAGACTAACACGGCTACCCTCTGATACTTAAAATCCTATGTGATCTATGAGTAGTTGAAAATTTTCTCTCCAGTGTGCAGTACTTTGTACTTATGAACACTGAACTTCATCTGACCTCATGTTGCCCATTCACCTAGCTTGTTAGTCTCTCAAATTCCTCAGTTGTCTCTGGACTTGACTAACTTTAGGTTGGTTTGCAAATTTCAGATCATTAATAAATTAGTACAAATTCTTGATGTAGCCCACTGTTCACCTTTTCCCATGATAAAATTTATTCTTACCCAGTTTCCTGCATGAGCCAGCTTTTGACCCATGACAGTATGTTGCCTCTCCTCCATTGTTAATTAGTTTTTGTTGTAGCCTCTTGCAAGGAACCTTGCCAAGGTCAATTTGGAAGCCCAAATAACTTATGTCATTCATCTCTCCTTTTGACATTTCTTTGACATGTTCAAATAATTTTAATAGCTTAGTCAGATACTGAAACTGTGCTGGTTAGACACTATCATATCTCTATCTGCCCGCTGTTCTATTTTTAACTAGAATTTCAACCACATTACCAGATATAAATGCAAAGCTGTCTTGTATGCACTTTCATGGCTTGCACTACAGCCTTTTAAAAATATATGTACACTTGCTATCCTCAAAACCTCTCTGTAATATAGTGATTAATAAACAAAAAAAAGACTGCATGTTTGTAGTAGCTGCACAGTCACTTGATTCTTAAGCTCTTTCAGAACTCTCAGCTGTATACCACCTAGGCCTTGTGACTTACTGCTTTTTAAAATTATGTTTGTTCCAACACCTTATATTCTGACACCTCACACTCAGCACCTCATCTTTATTACTAGAAAGGAGGTTCAGGACAGGAATCTTCCTAACATCCTCTGGCATGAAGATTAATACAAACAAATAATTTAAGGTCTCAATAACATCCTTATCCTCCTTAACTGCTGTTTTAGCCTCTAGTGATACTAAGGACCCAAAGATTCTTTCATTCTAACAGAAGCAGGGAAGCTAATATATTGTTTTCTACCTTTATATATTTGCTCTTCAAAATCTATTTTGGCCCTCTTACATATTACCTGCTTTAATTTATGCTTCTAGTGATTGGTTTCTCTTGGTTAGATTTCTGCATTTTGAAGTCTCTCTGGTTCAGATAGCCCTCTAAGCTTGCCATGTAGTCATAGTTTACTTCCTACTTTCCTTGTTCCCTTGTGTTCAGAAGTAAGCATACCTAGCCCACATATCACACATGCTGTCTCACATGGGGGGTTCCCCACTGTGTATTCTAAAAATATGTTGCGCCATTCAACATATTAGCAAGGGAAAATGGGTTACATGTTCAGGGCTGGTTCACCATATGTAAACCAGACACTGTGGCTGAACCTGGATGAGAGAGACTCAATCCAAGAAATAAGTGAGGAAATGCTTGTTGGTATAGTAGGAAGCAAAGAGTAATTAGGTGAATTGGTAAATGACATCTCCTTTGATTCAAGGGATCTGCCTGCTCTTTGCGACACATGTTCATGAGTTTGAGGGCCAGGGCAGGTCTTGAAGTTGGTAGATCCGTTGGGGATAAAGAAGTAACAGCAGACCAATAGTTTCTTAAATCTCTGCTTGGGTGGAAGGTTCCAAATTCATTGTCACATGTAGACCTCCCTCCCTTTAGACTTTCTTCCTGCTTTGATCTTACACAGCCCCAAGCATGCTGACTTATGGAGCACGCTGTAAGACTCATTTGCTTTCCCAGACATTTGAGATCGGGATGAGCGGGAATTTGTTCCCAATAGGCTGATGGAGGAGGAGAATCCCTGTTTTGTTACCAATTTATAGTTTTTGATTACTTACATATGAGTACATTTCTACAAATCAAAGTAAGTGACTCACCTTCTACTAAAAACCTCAGATCGAACACACCAGCAATATAAGCTTGTTTAGTTCCAGGGATTAACATGAAAAAGTGAAGTGAATAACTATCGCCTACTGAAATTGAACGTGGCAAGAGCTTTTGGATTGCTCAAATTACACTGTACTGACATGCTTTAAAGTCCAGCTAAGCATTTTCAATGTTAAACGGAAACTTCAGCCCTTGAGATTTCCAACAGGGTGGATTAAATGAGCTGTTCTCCTTGGATTACAAAATATAAAAATGTAATTTTAAATGTCAAAGGTTTAAAGAGTACATATTTACATAATAAATACATGTATTTCAATTGAAACTATCTGCACATTTAAGTATGACATGCATTTGATGAAATGTATGTAGTTTGTAAAATACACTAATTTGTATGCAAATACCTGTGCCGTATCCCTGAATGTTAAAGGATGCAGGAAGTTTATAGAATAAAGTACAGAAAGACCCCCATCAAGGTTTGATTTTCACCTTTAATATGCTCATGATTCTTTGTTACTTAATACTTCCGTAAAAAGTTATTACAGATTTATAGATTATTGCAGTGATTTCTAAGGAAGATTGTCAGCCCTGCAGCTGAAGCTACACATTGTATACATTATTAGTCATTGGCACTATTAACTACAGCATGAAGGACAATACCTTTTAAATAAAGATAAAGCAACATTTAACTGGAAAACATTCAGATTGAAAATGGAGATTTCCTTCTTACATTACTGTAACATAGCTATATCCCACAAATTACATTTTAAAAATGCTATTTTCTGAATGGTCACAGAATAAAAAAGTCATGATGAAAATTAACCAGTTTTGTCCAGAACTGCTATTATGAGCACACTGCAGTTTTTCGGCAAATCTTATGCCAAGCATCAGAAGGCAAAAGCCTAAAACATAAAAGCTTCCAGTTTCTCTGGCTAGTCCATTCTCTTTGCTCTGGAGCGATCAGTGACCCACACTGCTTTGCTTTAAGACAGTGCACTAATCACTACTACTGTTCTTTGTTGTGGTTGATGCCACCAGGAAGACAAAATTCAGGTCCTTAAGATGCAAGTCCTAACAAAAAGCCTCCAACAAATCCACTGGATACTACTATATTCTGTTTGATAAATTCTGTTGACTGAAAAAGAAAATAGTTTTTAGTTATCTATGTAAAAGCATTACATCTAATGGGAACATTTAGTATTTTTATCATGATTAACCAATAGAGGTTTGTACTATTTTTAATAAACTTAACTTTTCAAAACTTGTTAGTTTAGCAGATATAGTACATGTTGGAGTCAGGTACAGTGCACGCAGACTCTGCAAACTTTAACAATGCGCCTCACTTTTGACTTCTAGCAATGCTCTTATGCCAATATTGGCCTTTTTCTGTGCAGAAACTCTGCACTGTACACTTCTTTCGTACAAATGTGAGAGCTAGGGTAAGACCACTAAACTCATTTCAGTTTTAACCAGACACAGGGAATTATTGTAATTAGATTAATTATAATCTCAAGGTCACTTCTTTCTGATCCACACTTTTGTAACCTTTAATCCTGTAAATCATATACCACAGGAAAGCATCGTACTATATCAACAGATGTTTGGATATAAGTAGCAACACAATATAATCTGTGTGTCATGACAGGTATGCAAAATAAATATGATTTACATCTTTTCTATGATGTAACAGGCATTTTGTAAAACAAAAACGTTAGGTATTTCAGACAACGGAGAAGTCTACAATTTTAAAATGAAAGCCATTTGAACATGACTTCCTTCCTCCCTGGTCCACTCCTCAGCCTGTCAAAAAAGACTGATTAAATTACATCTGATTTAAAGAGCTGTATACCAAGTTTCAGACTGGAATTAAAATGATAATAACAATTTGGCAACCAAGGTATAATTCTATATAGGTTATGTTGGAAACACCAACATCTTTAACTACAGAGACACCAGTGTGGGCATTGCTATGACTCTCTTCAGCATAACAAAAATCATACTTCAAGACAAGTAGTCAGAAAATTAGATACATATGTGTTTCAAGTGTGTGCAAAAAAGCGCACCCACACATCTCCTGGCTAAAAAGACTCACTTTTTCTAATATGCTGTTGGTAGA
Source organism: Gopherus flavomarginatus (assembly GCF_025201925.1). NCBI lineage: Eukaryota > Metazoa > Chordata > Testudines > Testudinidae > Gopherus > Gopherus flavomarginatus. The sequence goes on along the minus strand of NC_066617.1, from coordinate 212,426,549 downwards.
GGGAAGTCCTCAAACGAGAAACTATTCCTAAAACTAAATGGGCCTTAGCTATACTAGAAAAGTGTTGGTAGTTTCTCTTCAGTGTATCAACATTATGCAGATCACAGGCACATTCGCTAAACTGGTTCAAGGAATGAGGTGGACAACTCCATGCAATCTAAAGCATAGTTCCCATAGTTACTTGTACACAGGCAAACTCATTCCTAAAGTCAATATGAAAACACTTAGGGTTAATTACTTTTAGTACAGTACTTCACCAGCAATTTTAGAGATTTTCTGCATTTGTTTGGTTAAGAGTATAGCAGGGGACAGTAAAGCCTTGTAGATGGACGTTTGCACCACCTCCTGTTACCCAGATGTGAAGCTCAAAGATCACTCAAAGATTATTAACACCTATGGATTTAATACCAGCTCCAAAAAGTTTTCACTTAATTCAAAATGGGGGAAAGGGTAACTTTAAGCTGCACTACCACCAAAAAGCAAATTTATTTTACTCAAGTAAAGTCATAAGCAACCAATATTTTACAATACTATGTGGCCTTACAGCAGGATACAAATTCCTAGAACTACCACATGGCTGTTGTACCTCTCTATTTTATGAAGACAATCCCTGAAGCCTGATCAGCATAAGACAAGTAATTGCCATGGTCTGGCATGAGAACAAAAAATCTCACCTGGAAGTGAACCTTAGTATAACAAATAGGTACTGGGCTTTCCTGCAGGATTTCTAACATTTATTACAACACAGAAATATGTTCTGTTGGTGAGATTGTGTAAGCCTTTCCTAAGAAGCGGGACTATGCTCCTGAAATTTTGCACATGCCATCTAGAATTTTAGTTATCAGGCATAACTATAACCAAATGCAGTGGAAGGCCAGAAACCTCAATCAATGTAATCTTAACCAAAATGAAACAGCACACAATTCAGAACAATTTATTTTTTAAAAACATCTTACCTCTTCAATGAGGGTGCTGATTTCAGGTGCTGCCCTGTTTGCACGTTTTTTAATCTGTCTTTTTGCTTTGTTTACATCTTTTTCAACTCTCTTCCAGTCAACTTGCACATACCCACTATGACTGGCAATCTAGGGCAATGAAAAAAATATTAAATAAGAACAATTACACTAACCAATCAAATCACAAGATGTTTGTGTGTACTCAATTTTGAAAACTGTTTTGCGTTTTCTTTTTCTAGAGAAAGACAAATGGAAGCTCAAGTACTTTAATTGCAGATGCTACAGATATTGTGTTTTAACATGCCAGAGATTATTTCTGTAATAAATCAAAAATATACTTTGAAAAAGAACTGGCAAGATTCAATAGATTCTCGTTTCTTTCAACCCTTTTCTACTTTTTATACTATGCTTGAGATTAATTTACAGGTTAACATAAACAGGTCAATTTATATACTCAATATTTATTACTGCTTTACTTGCAGCAAAATAGAAACTGAAAGCACTTTTATCAAAGGACTAAAATGCAGCTTTGTTTCATTTTAGTTTCTTTCAGCATCACTGCTGAAATTTTAATTTAGGACAGGACGCTCAGAGAATCTTATCTAAACCTCATACAGAAATAGAGAGCCATCCTCTTGTCTTTAGTATTATAAACTGTTCAGCATAATAATAACCTAATACTACAGGACTCTAGCCCTCTCCACATCACTAAGCCCCAAAGAAATGGTATAAGTATCAGTGAATAACAACATGAACCACTTCTACCATAATGCCCACAAGATATTAGGCAACTAATTATGGGCAAATAGAGGAGCAGTTGCAGTCAAGTTCATCCTAATTTGAAAAAACAATCCCCAGACAGCTAAAAAAAAATCCCACTTTTTACTATGAAGGTTTTATCCCTTTCCCCCATATTTTTGTTATTAGGCCTTGAACCTGTAAACACTTAAGCAGCTGTGTAACTTGACACACAAACAGTCGCATTGACGTCAATGGGACTACTCACATGAATAAAGTAATGCACATTTAAGTGGCTGTAGGGCAACAGATTGCCCTAAAAATTTGCAGAGACTGCATTTTCCTATAAGAGTAGAGAACACCTATCACACTGTGGACAATGACTTACTACAAATAATTCCTCTTAATTGGATAACACCACAATTATTCAAGAAAGGAAAATCAAGACTACAAAGCTCCGCGATTGTCTTTTAAATGTTGGGTAAATCAGTCTATGTATCCATTAAAAATATATATTATCCATAAAACTTTATAGGTAAGTTCTATTTTTATATGAACTCAAAATCTGAGATTCATCTAGTGAGTAAGTCATACAATGGAATCCTGTTCACAATCTTAAGTATGGGGCCACAAATAACTCCTCCATAATGTCTTGAACTTAAACACCCAATTTGATTTGCAGTCACTGGTTTCTGCTGAAGCCATTAACTCAAAAGAATCTGCTTAGCTAGATTACCTCGCTGCAGTTACTCACATGGGCTGTGCACATCTTTGTTATGGAACACAATAAAGAGAATCCAGAAGTAGATGGAAATAGGAAGAGTGCACTAAAGAACCAACTTCTCCAACAGCAAGTTTCACCCATATTCAACCAACCAACCTGAGGAAGGGCTTGTTACCATTAGATAGCATTCAGTTAGTTTTACAACAGACAGACAATACTTAAACATTTACCCTGTTCCAGATTTATAAATCTGATACCTGAACGGGCAGCATTACACATCACACGGGTGTACACTTTAACAAGGTGTTTAAAGACACTAACTTTATCATACAGGCGTTAACAAATGAACTAAAAGAAACAGAAGTAAATCTTCCTTTTGAAGAGTTAAAATCCAGGGATTAGATCCTCAGCTAGTGTCAACTAAAATAGTGCCATTAAATATATATATTATATATATACACACACACACACCGCTACCTTGATATAACGCCACCTGATTTAACACGAATTTGGATATAATGTGGTAAAGCAGTGTTTCGGGGGGGGGGGGGGAAGGAGGCAGGGCTCTGTACTCCAGTGGATCAAAGCCAGTTCAATATAACACGGTTTCACCTATAACGCGGTAAGATTTTTTTGGCTCTCAAGGACAGCGTTATATTGAGGTAGAAGTATATAACAATGGAACTACTCTAGTTTACACACGCTAAGGATCCAGCCCAAAATATTTCTATTTAAACTTTTGACCTAATGCATTTGCTTAAAGGCAAATTTCCAGTATAAAAATTGTATTTGCTTTGGCAGTTCTGATGAATGCCTCTCAAATGGTGCACAAAACTGTCAAGTCAGATATTCAACACAAGAATTTGACAAATTCTCACCTTTTTATTCCCCCCGCCCCCAACCTCCCAGGTAGCATGTTGCCCTCTCCCAACTTCATTGAGATGTCCCAGCATGCATCATTTTGCAATATCATAGCTATCACGGAACACCAGTGGAGTATGTAGCCAGACCACAATAGGCCAGGTAAATCCTAGTGTTATTTTTGAACCTTGTATGGTTTTCAAAGGTTCCATTTGTTACAGAATTATTTATGTGAAGACTTGTATCCATCAATGGTGTTCTACATTGAATGAGTCCAAATATGGAAGAGAAAGAATAAATGACTTACTATAAAGCTTTTTATGATTAAATAATGGCTAACAGAAGATTGACTCAAACACAGACCTTAGTCTAACAGGAGCAAAAAGCAGTAAAAACATTTTGCCACTAAACTGAACAGATATGACTAATATACAAAAGTAAAGGGGCATGCAGCATCAATATCCTCAGATGCCCCAGGAACCTCTCAGACTCTCACTGCTGAGTGGCAACTTTGCATGATTTATTTACACTTCCACCACCAATACAGTCCCAGGGAACAATATCATATACAGTGATTCTCTAACTTTAGCCTTTCCTGAAGGGCCAGGAAGGAACAGAGGTCTCCCTTCCTTGAGATCTTTGCACACATTGGGTTCAGCTAGCCCTGGTTACTCCCTCTCTACAGTTCCTTCCTATGACCTCTTACCAGCGGACAAATTGGCTTGCCCAGCCTGATCAGCCAATCAGCTGATTAATGCCTAAGTCAGAGTGTTGGCTCACTCACTAGCTCCCAGCACTCTGCCACAAGTACAGATCTCACAAGTGACAAGGTGCTTTAAAAACCACCACCAAAGTCACTTTTCAGAGGGGAACCACATTTTAAGGATTTGGCATGTTTCTCCATAGTTCTCCCTAGTATAAGGAACAAGTTAATCTAAAGGCTATAAAAGGAAAGATGTTAAGTTTGTTACCGTTTGTTATGAGAAATGAATTATTTGTGTTATTTTTATTTTTCCAGTGCCTATCTATTATAGTGGACTTGAACTGGCTTTGCATCAGGCACATTAGGAGAATTTAATCTTTTTATAAAAAAGAGATACACAATTAATCAAATTAAATTGTTCAAAATATCAAACTTCCATGACATTTGATGAGGAAAATAAGGTCTTGACTTATAAAATCCATGCCAATTCCTTAAAGGATTATTTTCCTTCTCTATCCCCACCCCTACAAGGCTACTTTTTAATAGAATCGGTTGTAATATTGTAGAACTGATAAATGAAATTGGTTTCAATTGTTCACTTTATTAATGTAACTTCTGTTCACCATTCACTACACTTGCCTATACCGTAACTTCTGTTCCATATTGTAATTCAAACCCCATTTTAAAACACTCACTCCATTTTGTAAAAGCTTCCTCCAACCTTCATTTTTGCAAACCCTGCTGTAATCTTATTAGTTTAGTTTAGATGTGTGAATGAGGTATGTATGAATGAATGATGGAATCAACCTCCAGCCCCAGCCTGTCCTGATGAGATAAAGTTCAAATACCAACGGCTGAAGACCTAGACAACAGCCCTAAACAAAGTAAGAAGCATCCACCCTAAAAAGAGAAGGACAACAGAACAACAGAAGGAAGATCAAAGCCAGGTCCAAGGCTGAAAGTCACGCCTGCAATTGATGGGTGATCAATCTAAACCCAGAGGCAGCGTGACACAGCAAGACCTATAGACTTTGAATCCAAACTAAAAGCCTATAAAAAAAGAAGGGTGAGATGACAGACTCTGAGTAACATTCTGCTGCCAACATGGAAGAACATCGGTGCCTGCCCAACAGAGATCCAGCTCAGCCTTGTGCCCAGCTTTCCTGGCCAGTTAGCTGCCACAAGCTACGAACCCAAGCTGCAAAATCAAGCCATGAACTTAAACTATCTTCAGGACTGGTAACTATGCAGCAGCTGCAGAACACCTGATGAATGTGGATGTGTGTGTGTGTGTATATAGGTATTAGGTATAATGTGTGTGTATAAGAATTAAGATATTAGTTATTAGTCATAAATTGTTATCATAATAAATGTGGCATCTTTGTCTTGTCCCCTTTAATAAGATCCTGCTGGTTTTTACTGGTCTAATATAATTGGTACAACATTTTGGTGGAGAATAGCGAAAGGGGGATCATTGGTATTTTTGCCTCATTTATTGTAAACCAATCTGTGTGCACACAACCAGCTCTACAGAGCACGGTTCTATTCTTGGTTAACCATAACCTGCTGGCCCCCGTGTGGGTAGCAGGAAAATGAAGAGCTCTTAAAATTGTTAACAAAACCTGCTGGCCTCCGCGTAGGTAGCAGAAAACATAAAATTGTTAACAAAATCTGCTGGCCTCCGAAGAGGTAGCAGAAAGAAAGAAAGAAAAATCAGGGGCAGCAAGAGGGTCCCAGGGGCCAGCAGTGCTGCTTGCTGAACAAAATTAAAAATGTTTAAGAAAAGGCAAGGGAAAACAGTCTCAGAGGAAGGAATGGAGTCAAAAGTAGCTTCTACCTCACATTTTAATAAAGAGATAATGCCTTCTAAACAAATCCTGCAGAGATATGGGCACAGTCCTTAGACTGAACAAACCCTTGCAAATATCTGCACCATTTTGGATCTAGAGGATAGCTTGGCCCAATATATCCTCATATGTAAACCCCCAAATGCAACAAAAACAGACGCTGCAGGGATCTGGCTGCTGTGGGAGGCTTGTAATGACAGCTACCTCCACCTAACAGCCTGTAAAAAGAAAAAAAAAAATCTCTAAAAGAGAAACTATTCCAACTAAAAGAAAAAAAAAAAAGGAACATTTAAGACCCCAGAAGGGGCAGACTTTTGGGACCCCTCTGGAGAGTGGGAAGGGGGATATTTGGGTAGATTCCTCCTCCCAGGGCCAAAATGCCATTGCAACAGTAACAACAGTGCCTGCTTCTGCCTCAGACCTCCAGGCCATGGCAAAGTGGCTGGGGATTTTAAAATAAAAAATCTAAAGTCACAAATAAATGAACCACCTAATTAGCATTTGTGCAGCCCCAAGTACCAAACACACTGTGGCAAAGACTGAGCAGGGTCTGCCATGTGGGAGCACTGTGCTAATTTGTTTCTAAGCTTCTATTTTTCAGGCTCTGAACCAGAACATCAGGAGAGCTGGTACCAGCTGAAGAGTTATAAAATACCATGGTTATAGTGCCGCGACAAAGTCTGTGTTCAGTGTTGCAGTCTGTCTCTAGTGGTGTGTGTTCAGTGTTCTGTGTTGCATGTTCTGTGTCTGTCTCTAGTGGTGTCCTGTGCTAGCATTGGGTCCAGAAAAGAAAAAGAAATACTACACTAGACAGGACAAATGTCTTTTCCTCTCTCTACTTCCCCCAAGTCCATCCAACTTAGCAATCACCATTTGTGTCCAAAAAAATAAATTTGGTCCCCAGTGCATCAGGTTTATTTTTGTTAGGTTATCTAATAGTCATTTTGTTGTTAATTTTTGTTATTGATACATTTGTATTGTTAGTTACATTTGCTTATATTGTTAATTCCACACTTTCCTCTATGCACTCTGGTTCTACTCCCCCAAGCCCTAAAGAGTAGTTCTTGGGCCCTCATAACTTGTAAAACCTTGGCCCATAATTGTAGGGCCCCATCTTTCAGGTCCCCAGAAACCTCTTGAAAACAACTGTTAAAAATAGGGGATTCTGCAACATTTTAGCAACAAAATGTTAGTTTAAGTCCAAATCAGCTTAACCTTGCATAACAACTGTGGTTCTCCTACAAAATCTTATTTGCTGTGTGTGCTTAAAAAGGTCCTGACTTCAGTAACTTTTATTATTTGATGGCTATTGCTGCATCAGACTTGGTCCTCATTTTATTTGTCAATGTACCCAATGATTGTAATGGTTTTATTGTATTCCCAACTATAATTGTTTTCATTTATGTGTAGGTTATATCTGGTGTTTAGTCAATTGTAATAGGTTTAGTTATATTCACCTAGTTATAATTATTTGGTTTGTTTGCAACAGATCAGCTTGCCCTACAATGTCTCAAGGGGCAAAGTGTTGTAGAAGCAGCCCACCTGGTCAGCAGTTCTAAATATAATTTTTCATCCCCTCATTGTCCTATTAGTAACCCTAACTGTTATGTTGGTTCTGCCTTAAAACAATTACATAAAGTGTGACTCATTCAATGCCCCTGGATTGAAGGGTCAAAAGGGGGACAATGTAGAACTGATAAATGAAATTGTTTTCAATTGTTCACTTTATTAATGTAACTTCTGTTCACTATTCACTACACTGGCCTATACTGTAACTTCTGTTCCATATTGTAATTCAAACCCCATTTTAAAACACTCACTCCATTTTGTAAAAGCTTCCTCCAACCTTCATTTTTGCAAACCCTGCTGTAATCTTATTAGTTTAGTTTAGATGTGTGAATGAGGTATGTATGAATGAATGATGGAATCAACCTCCAGCCCCAGCCTGTCCTGATGAGATAAAGTTCAAATACCAACGGCTGAAGACCTAGACAACAGCCCTAAACAAAGTAAGAAGCATCCACCCTAAAAAGAAAAGGACAACAGAACAACAGAAGGAAGATCAAAGCCAGGTCCAAGGCTGAAAGTCACGCCTGCAATTGATGGGTGATCAGTCTAAACCCAGAGGCAGCGTGACACAGCAAGACCTATAGACTTTGAATCCAAACTAAAAGCCTATAAAAAAAGAAGGGTGAGATGACAGACTCTGGGTAACATTCTGCTGCCAACATGGAAGAACATCGGTGCCTGCCCAACAGAGATCCAGCTCAGCCTTGTGCCCAGCTTTCCTGGCCAGTTAGCTGCCACAAGCTACGAACCCAAGCTGCAAAATCAAGCCATGAACTTAAGCTATCTTCAGGACTGGTAACTATGCAGCAGCTGCAGAACACCTGATGAATGTGGATGTGTGTGTGTGTGAATGTGTGTGTGTGTATAGGTAATAGGTATAATGTGTGTGTATAAGAATTAAGATATTAGTTATTAGTCATAAATTGTTATCATAATAAATGTGCCATCTTTGTCTTGTCCCCTTTAATAAGATCCAGCTGGTTTTTACTGGTCTAATATAATTGGTACAACAATATTGCTAATTGAACTAGCCTGTTTTCAGACTTTGACTTATCTGCTACTTGTGAGACACTAACCACATGATATATTTTGTTTTTAGTTTCCAACTAGATCCCTTGAAATTCATTTAATATACACTAAAAAGAAGTTAGGTTTTTCTTGAATTTCAAAAACTACACAAATAGGACTCTACTTGAGTACGCGTCCCCCTTTTTGTTCCAGTGGATTCCTGTGGTATCTGTAATTTCTCAACATTTTGAATTAACGAAACTTGCAACTTCAACGAAACTTTAAAAAAAGTTAATTTCTAGTCACCTGCCAAAAACCCTTCTACCTGTTCAATGAATGCATTCAGCATATTCCTGAATTGAAGTGAATTTACACTGTGTATTTACAGATGATTTTTAAAAGGAAAAACTTTGAAGACTATGGAAATGTAATTGGACTACCATGCAACTTACAACTAATCTTTAATATGCAAAGTACCTAGAATTAAATGACTAAGACATTTACTTCTATTAGAATATGATCTGAATCAAAGATGGAGACAACTGAACCTAAATGTACAACTGAGGTATAACAGTTCAACTCCATCCAATCCGCCCCTCATAAGTTTCCTTATCAGATATTTTCCACAGAAAAGGCCAACACACACAAAAAATCAAGATGTACATAAACAGATACAGCAAACTTGTTTTCCCCATTTATATATAGGCTCATTAGTGATTTACAAGCTTTTTGTTTCTTTTTTTTAATTCAAAATTTGCATGACACAAATTGATAAGGCTAGCCAAGTGGTAGAATGTTGTACTGCTAAGCAGGAAAGCCAGTTCTGAAACACAAACCTATGGTCTTCTGGACAAACGAAATTTAAATGTTGAAGTGCAATGAGCACTCCTAAACCTCACAGGTTGTGCCTACACAAAGAACTGAATCATTATCAATTGATCCAGAGGTGTAATGCACTTGCTTAAGCAAACAATTCAGTGTATCCATGCTAGTCAGATTGATTTGTGCACCATCTCCATATGTGGGTGGTTCTAAATCATTCAGATGCGACGCCCTTGGGATACATATCCCACAGTTCCAGGCACAACTCACAGCAATAGTCAATCTTAGATATTTCAGAAGGTCATCAGTAGAGAGAGACAGACACATTTTTTGGAAAACTATCAGAACCGTTTGAGTTTGACCCATTTCAGTGTTGTCCCCACTGGCACTAATGGCTATTAAAGCTGATAAAGCTATTATCAGCAGGAGGAAGAAAACCTTTTGTAGTGATAATCAAGATGGCCCATTTCAGACAATTGTCAGTCAAATCATCTTAATAGCTCATCTTAATTAGCCTCTTAGAGTTGGTAGGGCAACTCCCACCTTTTCATGTTCTCTGTACATATATGATCTTCTTACTGTATGTTCCATTTTATGCATTTGATGAAGTGGGCTGTAGCCCACAAAATCTTATGCTCAAATAAATTTGTTAATCTCTAAGGTGCACAAGTACTCCTAACAATAAACTAGACACCTAGACTATGACTGAATTAGACTCCTTTGACACTTAAGTACCTTTGAGATTCCATCCCCCTGTTAACAGAAAATAAAGATTGCTTACATTCCTTGATCTCTGCAACCACAATTTTATAATCAATTTGCTAAGTCTGGCAATATCAACTCAAAAATAGTATTTCAATTTCTGCATTACGTTTTCATTCTTTCAGCTTACTTGAAACGATTTTTATTTAAAAACATTTGATTATTCCTGATTGTTACAATATTTCTGATCAATAGCTTTAAGAAACTGTATGTAAAACTAAGTAAAAACATACCAGCACAGCAGTGGTAAGGCTAATATAAGACATAGATATGGAACTCACCTTCCCCTTCCCAACCCCAGTATAAGCCAGTAGCTGAGTTTTTTCCATAATTCAATTATGAAACATTCCCTAAATATTAAAATATGAAATTCTATATACCTGAAGTAGAAGAAATCCACCACCTACTGCAGTTGCTGCAAGTTTTCCAACTTTCTGGAACAAAAATCCTGCACACCTTAGAAGACCCAAAAAAACAACATTCCAATAAAGTTAAGATTGTCTGGCCCACAATGCCATTTTTCAGAATTTTCATATTACACCCTACTAAAATTTTGGATTCCTAAAATGAAACGTTTCACTTTCTTATTTCTTACTCTGCAACCTGCAAATTATGAGAAATTATAGATTTATGTAATACAAACACTTTTTGGTGATGTAGATCAAGCACAAGTCTAGATCAGTAGGGATGTTATCAACTAATGGTTATCTGATGTCCTCTGGAAAGTGAGTTGGTGGCTTCAGGCCTTGTCTACACAAAATAATGTAATTAAATTGCACTACTTTAACTGGTACAATCAGTTAAAAGCATTACAAACCCCTTAGTGCAAACAGTTATATCAGTATAAAGTGGCCTTTTATAGGTACACCTCTACTCAGATATAACGCGACCCGACAGAACACGAATTCAGATATAATGCAGCGCTGGGGGTGGGGAGGGGCAGGGCTGCACGCTCCGGCAGATGAAAGCAAGTTCGATATAAAGTGGTTTCACTTATAATGCAGTAAGATTTTTTTGCTCCTGAGGACAGCGTTATACCAGGGTAGAGGTGTATATCTATTCTGGTAGGGAAGGAGAAAAACTATACTGGTTAAAGAGACTTTTGTACCAATATAACTGCATACACAGTAGGGGCTATACCGATTTAACTATTTCAGTAAAAAAATAAACACCCCTCCCCCAAAAAAACAAAATAGTTAAACCAGCACAAAAAACTGCATGTAGACAAGGTCTTAGTCTGTTTTCGAGTGGAGAAAAGCTTCCATTCTATTTAACATTCTTGTTGGCAGACTCTGAGATCAGTCTACCACCTTGTCAGTTCTAGCACTGGCCTGTGCATGCCAGGACTGAAGTATTTTTCTAAGGCTGTTAGAAACAGGTTTCACTACCACTCCACAAACTGCATCTGTTTTATAGAAAAAGTACTTCAATTTCTAGACTCCTCATTTAGGCACTTCTTGTGATTTTGGCACTAAATTCCCATTACACTTTCTTCTAAAAACTCCAAAGGCTTTTGTACATTTATCTATTATTTATAAAAACTGGAGGGAGACATAAACAGGTTAAAAATCATATTGAAACTAATAATAGAAGTGGAGGAATTAGTAAACACTTCATATTATTTAAACAATTTTAAAATAATAATGGTCTTTTCACCATTTATGCTTTTTTGTGTGTTTTTACACTTTACTCAGCTTGTACAATAGAGATTCATTCCACTGTCATTCAGCCCGTTCTACTTTCAGGTTCTCACGTGTTTGTATTTTAAACATAATAGCATTGTTTAAATCCAAAAATATGTTTTCATTAACTTAAAAAAAGTGTTGTAATATAATATTAATGTTTCAATATTAGAACTTAAGTTAATACTTTGTACTTATGATTGTAAACTTTTTTTAAAACAGAACACTCAGATGAAATATCTTTTTTAGCTAAACTGATATAACAGAACTTCACATTTCACTATCTGTAAGAAAAACTCTATAGAAGTTGTTCAATTTCAAGCGGCTTTTGCTTTTAAACAAAAAAGCACCTTCACCTAAAAAAAATGTATTTGGGGCCCTTGACTAAGTCTGCCCCACATTTCTTCTGATCTGTTTTACATGTAAGTAAACATGTAACAAAACAAAAAGGCCCTCATGTCTGTATTATAACTAATAAAATATGCCACTCATTAGCAACACTAGCATTATATACCATAATTTTCCATTTGTTTGTTAAAGACATGATCTTAAGAGTTTTGTGACGTCTTCAAAGCTCTTTTGCAATGATTGGCAAGGGCTCTTTTTTATAATAGGTGTGTTTTACTGACTGACACTAGGCAGTGCTTCTGAGGGGTGATTCAGTGCCAGTTCTTTCCTTATCTCTTGAATTTACAGTTATTAATTAGGAAACCATGCAATCTCAAACAGTTTATCATTCTGAATGATACAGAACAGACAGTCAAATGCATGGCACAATAATCAAAAGTGATCCTCTCTCACCAGCCAGTCACTCCGCCCATTACAATCTGAGTGGCTACAGAATACTTTTCTACAATTGGTCCAGAATTTCGGCCAAACACACGATTCCACCAATGGTGACGCCTTGCATATTCTGTTAAATCCAATACTTCATACGAATCATCATCACAGTCGTGCTCTTTAAAAAAATAAAAATTACCATAGGTGATTCTCCTTTTAGTGAGTGTTCAAAGCAAGTTATAAAAGCATTAGTTCTAAACTTCTCAATTGTGTAGTAAATTTATGCTCTATGGAATTAAAACAATAAAATCACTGTAAGTAGTTGGGTAAAAAAGTCTCAGCCTTTTTTAAATTTTCAGGTAAATATGGGTCAACAGGCTAGTAAATAAAGATAATACCATAGTTTGATGTGTGTATCACATTACTATCAGTTGCAATCAATATTTAATGGGCTTGACTACTTAAAATGGAGGGCAAGTGACTCAAATAACAGAGACAGCAGCTCCAACAAGCTGGCACTGAACTTTCCTGTTACCAGTAACCAATGGTAAGTAGCTTCAACTACAAACTGTTCACTTTAATACATAGGGGACAGAAACATCACATAAAGATCATTTGTATTAGGCCTGGTCTAGATACAGTTTTTGTACTAGTATTATGATGGTTAGGGGTGTGATTATTTTTAACCCAAATAGTTATAGTTTTACACCCCCTACTGTGAATGCAACTGTACTAGCATAAAGATGTATTACTCTTGTGTAATTTACTTCCCTTCTTGACCAGAGACACATATACCAAGATAAAGCACATTTATGTCCCTATAACTGTGTCCACACTAGAGAGAACTATACCAGCTAATGGTGGTATAACTTTCGTATTTAGACAACCCTAAATAGGAAAAAAGCTATGGCAATTTCTTCATCCTCACCCCAACTCTGCAAAGTACCTTGTAAATTTAATCTCTTGGCTTTAATGGGCTTTGAATAATGCCCTAAATGGCAAAGTCTATCCACTTCTCTCCTTTCTTGCCTATGCTAGGATTTCTGGGGGCATTTGTTGACTACTTGACATTTCGATGGCACATTTTAGCTGAAGATCTGACCTTGCATTAAACACAGATACCCCTTGCAGCACTGACCCCCCGAGCAGCCCGGCTGTCCCCATCCCATAGGCGAGGAACCGACGGGGCCGCACACTGAGCCCCAGGGACTTCGCGAGAGACGCCGCCGTGGCAGCAATGACGGAGCCCGGGAGTCCTGGTCCCGAGCCCCGCCCGGCAGCTTCCACCCCCGGGGCAGCCACTTCCCAGCAGCACAGGGCGGCGGCGGCGCTTCCTCCTAACCCCCCTCCGCCCGGCAGCTACCACGGGCCGCCCCGCCCCCGGCCGGGCAAGGGGGCAGGGAAACTCCCACTAGGGGCCCGACTGCGGCGGGAACGAGGCTCCCCGCGAGGGGACCAGGCCAGGCCTCCCCACAGCGGCGGCCGCGCCCACTCACCCGACGCGGAGCGAGGCCTCCGAGCCGCCATGTTAGCGACTGTTTACTGGAGGGGGCTGGAGTGGAGCGGCTCCGCCCCCCGGCCGCTCTGTACCGCCAGACGCCGCGCTCTATGATCCCGCCGCTCCGCTCGGCTGAGCCGGAGGCCGGCGCAGAAGGCTCCGCGAATAGCGGCGCTGGGCCTTGCCGCTGGCCGACAGGGTGTGGGGGTGACGTCACCACCACCTGTGCCCCGGGGGGTTGTGGGGATTGTAGTTCTGCTGGCTGGCGTGGCCAGCGGACTTTCTGGCGGTGGGGCGCTTTGCGAGCCTCACCCTGTGCGGGGCTGGCAGCGCCGTGCTGCTCTATCGTGATGCCAACTTTTCCCAATCTAGCGCTAAATATTTCCCAAAACTGATGAAAAATTCTCAGATAAAGTTTTTTACAGTGCTTCTGTGTGCTGGGAAATTTCCCAAAACCTGGGAATTTGTGAGTAAAATGTTTCGAAAAAAAACTCCCAGATTTTGGGAAGTTTCCCAGGATATAGAAGCACTGCGGCAGCGCTGGGCCCAGTTAGATGCCCTCTCGCCCCACCCCCTCCAGCAGGGATGCCAACAGCTGGGGGGGCGGGGTGGTCCCAGCCACTATTTCCCAGCACAGCCAGGCCCAGGCACTAACAAGTGATCGGGGAAGGCCCGGACCCCACAAGCCATGTCACACACGTAAAGGATTCCTTTTTTCACCTGCTGGCTTCTGCTCCCTCAGGGCAGCGGGTCCCACAGGGGGGCAGCAGGGATAGGTGCCAATTTTGTAACTCCCCAAAACCAAACACCTTGAGCCCCCCCCTTCCCCAAGGCCCTGCCCCTGCTCACTATGTTCCCCCTCCCTCGATGGCTTTCTCTCCCCCACCCTCTCTCACTTTCACTGGGGTGGGGCTGGGGATGAGGGGTTCAGGAGGGGGCTCCAGGCTGGGGTGGGGTGGGAGGAGGTGAGGACTCTTAACTGGGGGTGCAAGCTTTGGGGTGGGGCCAGAAATGAGGGGTTCAAGATGCGGGAGGGGGCTGGGGCAGGGAGTTGGGGTGTGGGATGGGGTGAGGGCTCTAGCTGGGGGTGTGGGCTGTGGGGTGGGGCTAGGGATGAGGGGTTTTGGGTGCAGGAGGGGTAGCGGTAGAGAGAGACACAATATTAGCAGCTCTAGAAGGAAAACATTCTGTTAGTTGCTATTTTGATCAATAGCCCTAAGAAGACAAAACTCAAAACTTTTCATCTGTTTCTGATGTTACTAGATTTGGAGTGTTCATGCTGGAGGCAGTGTGGTCCAAGGGATAAAGTTGAGACCAGGCGTAGGAGCTTTGGTTTTAATCATGTCTCTGAGACTGACTCACTATATGACCTTGGGCTAATCACTTAATAGTAGGGCTGTCGATTAATAGCAGTTAACTCATATGATTAACTCAAAAAAATTAATCGTGATAAAAAAATAAATTGTGATTAATCACAGTTTTAATTGCACTGTTAAACAAGAGAATATCAATTGAAATTTATTAAATATTTTGGATTTTTATGCATTTTCATATATATCTTGTATTGTGTTGTAATTGAAATCAAAGTGTATATCTTGATTACAAATATGTGCACTGTAAAAATGATAAACAGAAGAAATAGTATAGTTCAATTCACCTGATACAAGCACTGTAGTGCAATCTCTTTGTCCTGAAAGTGCAACTTACAAATGTAGATTTTTTTTTTGTTACATAACTGCACTCAAAAACAAAACAATGTAAAACTTCAGAGGCTACAAATCCACTCAGTCCTACTTCTTGTTCAGCCAATCGCTAAGACAAACAAGTTTGTTTACATTTACAGGAGATAATGCTGCTGCTTAGGCGCAGGCATGGGGCCCGATTACAGGGAATCGGGGGAATCGGCCTAAAGACGGCCCTGATAAGCAACCTCTGAACAAACACTGGGGAGGCAATTCCAAAATGATGGCTTAATTCTAGGCCCCAGAGGTAAGTAACATAGCTTTTCTGCCAGTGATCGAGAGAAAGAAATCAAGAGAACTCAAAATAGTTAAAAAGCCCTTCTCAGGGAGGGAGGAGGGTCATTTATCATCAGCAGTTCAGGGAGACAGGTTAACTCAGAGAGATACTGTGGAAGGGGTCTAAAGAAGTGGGCCTTCCCCCAGATCCAGGAATTGGTAAGCCTTAGGAAAAGATAGGCAAGCATGTCAACTGTTTATTGTTTTAACATCTATTTTTCTGTGAAATATTTTAGTTCTAAAATATTTACTTGCATGCTTCCACTCTGAGAAAGGTGATGGTTAGAGGATCCAAGAGGTGAAGTGGGGTGAAGTCAGAGCAGTGGTGGGCAGCCTGCAGTTCGCACGTGGCCTATCAGGGTAATCCGCTGGTGGGCTGTGAGATAGTTTGTTTACATTGACTGTCCACAGGCACACACCACTTCCCACAGCTCCCAGTGGCCAGGAAAGGTGAACCGCAACCACTGGGGGCTGCGGGCGGCCATGCCTGCAGACAGTCACTGTAAACAAACTGTCTCATCATGGCCCACCAGGGATTACCCTGACAGGCCACATGCAACCCACGGGACACAGGTTGCCCACCACTGAGTCAGGCCAGGGAGAGGAGAGAGATGCAGTTAGCCCGGGAACTGTGACAGTTACATTTATCCGTCTTTGTAAAGTTCTTTGAGAACTACAGATGAAAAGTGCTCTGTAAGGTCTAAGAATTACAGTGGATCATAGGATGACAAATTAATACTGTTTATAATGGGAAACATAAAGTTGTTGATTGCCACACATAGCACAGACATTGCACTCTTGTATACTTTCACTACAGTTACAAAATTCACTACAGTAATTCTTTAAACATTCACAAAAAGGCAATTCAGAGGCAAAGCTGTTACTCTGTCTTTAACTATCTCCCTCCTGCACCAAAAAAGAGGGAGCTTTTTGTGTTGATTTGATAAATTAAGGCACACCCTTGATATACCTGATATTATTTTAATTAAGATTCTTTTTTATTACATGTTTCTACAGTCTCTGTATTGGTAACATGAAAGTAGTTGGCATGACTTTAATATAACATCAGGAACATTGTGGCAAAGTAAACACTGGGAAAGCAAAGCTGGTCAGGTATGATAACTTTTAAATATTGATTAAACGAGAGGCTATTGGTGAGTGTTCTTATTGAAATAGGTTTGTTCATGGTTAAAAAAATGAGTTCTCTTCTATGTGCAATGTGGTTTTACTTTTATTTTAATAATGTATTTTGTAATGCTTTGTGTTTCAGCTACATACTTCGTTTGTAGCTTTTGTTTGACTTAAAAATAAAACTTGTTTTATCTTTTCCCCCATGATCTAGTGTCTGCTTTATTTTTATTATTTTAGCTAGATTGTGCTGGCACTCATCATGTTCTAAATGGGTTCCAAACATAGAAGAAGACACAGTTCTTACCCTGAAGAATGTAAAAACAAAGAATCGGGTAACAATTTGTTTTTCCAGTTTTTAGAAAGGGTAAACAGGATGACCCGAGTAATTATAGGCCTGACATTCATCCTGGGCAAGATAATGGAGTGGCTGAAATGGGACATGATTAATATAGAATTAAAGAGTATAATGTGATTAATGCAAATTGACATGAATTTATGAAAAATAGATCCTGCCAAACTAATTTTATCTCTTTTTGATGGGATAACAAGTTTGGTTGATAATAGTAGTAGTGTAGACTTAATATACTTAGACTTTGGTAAAGCATTTGACTTGGCATCACACAACATCTTGATTAAAAAGTGGAAAAATATAAAATTAACATGGCACACAATAAATGGATTAATAACTGGCTATTGGATAGGTCTTAAAAAGTAATTGTAAATGTACTACATCATTACAGAGGGTCACTGAGACAACTCTTAGCCCTGAGGAAACATACACAATATTATTTTTGTGGCAGTATATATCCCCTTTAATTTTATCCCTGAAGCTCAAATATCCTATTCTCTTCGTATGTTTGTCCTTTAAGTATGCAGCAACTGTCTCCAACCCTGATATTTTCAGGTATCAGAGTGATGGGTGTAAGAAGGAGACCTCCCTCTTTCTCTTTCACTTGTAAACAGAATGGAGATAGTTACTTATGTAGAGAAGCAATGATCATAAATCAATCATACATACTATTTATACAGTTAACAGATGTCCTCATTAAGTTTATGTAGTATGAGTGCACTCAAACTATTCGTCAAAAACAAAAGAACAGTTTTGAATAACTATTTAAACAACTAACAGTAATAGCGTAACAACTGAGCAGGTCAGATTTAAATCAATCCACAGGAGATAAGCAGAAGGTTCTCCAGAAGCCCCCTTTGAGAAGCAAAGAGACAATATCATATCATTTTCTCCACTCTCAGACACTCATTTTTATTCCTGATACCCTGAACCGGATTCTTAGTAATAAGGTTATTTCAGTTTCTCATAAGAAAAGAAAAACAATGGAGAATTCTAATCAGTAACACACTACTACTAAACAGCATATAAAGGCAAAATTGTTCATCAGAGTCATAGTTGGCAAGGGGAAAACCTTCAATAGCTACAAATATTTAGTCATTGTGAAAATTCACTGCAGCACCTGGCTGTTCTCAGGTCATCTCTAGCTTATGGGAAAGTTCCTGAAAAGCTTCTTCTGTGGCTCCCTTTATTTTGGCTGAAATAAAGCTCCACACACTTCCTCCAGGGATCTGAAAACATACACTTGGCCAACACAGTCAACCCTGAGACTGTTGGGATGTAGGACTACTGCCAACAGCCCCATTCCCTGTAGTTGTCTCTCCTTTCCATATGCAGATTTCAAAATAACATTTCTCTGTCCAAAAGACTTACATACCAAAACAGTCCTTGGATTAGTGGAACTGGATCTGTTCTTTGAGGGCAATGTTCTTGCAGAGATTAAGGCCCCTCTGTAGCTTCAGAGACATTCAGCAAATCAGAAATCCATTTTCTTGCACATTGTTACAGGGCAAGAGTGCTTTAATAACCAGACACTTATCTAACTTTGAAGCAGCAATATTTAATATGATATAATATAAAATAAGTTCTTCAAAAGACAGATTTAATTCAAAATATAGTCCAGAAGAATTTGATCTGTGAGCAATTAGTTTATTTTGCTTTAAAATTTGATTAACAGTTAGGTATATTGTATTGCAGCTTTATGATCTCAGGTAGAATGGGTATAAATTTTCCAGATTTTAATTTTTGTATGAAATGTTCTTAACATTTTGATTAAAAAGCATATTATGATTATTTTTGAGGGGAGTTGAGAGTTAAATGAACTTGGTGAGAAACAGAAAATGTTTTTTTTTCTTTTGTTTTTCATCAGATCTTTGCTTCAGTGGGAATTTTTTCAGCCAACTGTAGTCTCAAAATGAACAATCTTCAACTCTTCTCACTACATTTTCAAGAGCCTGATGTATCTATCCTCACTGGAGCATTGAAATCAGTGAGAGGTTTGCATGCGTAAACATGACTGGACACCAGGTTTTCGTCCAAGAGGACAGAAAGAGAGGCTATTCTTCTCTTTCTCAAGCCACTTTGGAAGAAATGTAAAGTTCAAAATTTTTACCAAGAGAAAAGTTCAGTTCGATAAATGCAGGAGGTAGCATGTCCAGTGATAAGAGTAAGGGACTGTGTTTGTTTTCCTGACTGTCACTGACTCACTGCATAACCATGAGCAAGTCACTATCTGTATCTACATTGGGCTTTTCCAGCACTGCTGCCACCAATTCATCTCCCTTGGCTACTGTAGTGCAGGGAGCAGTAGTGTATAGAGGGGTCTCGGCAGCCACCAGTCTTTCAACCACTTTGTGGTTTCAAGTTACTCAGAGCAGGCCAGCAGATTTTGGGGCTTTGCAGTGGGTCATCTTCCAGGTGGAAGAGAAATTAGTCACATAGGCCCAGCATAGTTTCTTCTAGTCTCTTTTGATTCACAGAATGTACACAAGACCTATTTTCCTTGACACAGAGATGGTAAAAAAATAACACCAGAACTGCACACAGGTATGCTATTTGCAGAAATCCCACCTAGGACACTACTGTGTTCACCCTGGTAGTCAGAAAACAGCTTCCTTTCAAACCTCTGGGACCCTCCCACCTCGCAGGGTCCTATACTCCAGGCTCCAGCCCAAACCCCGAAGTCCCACACAGTAATGAAACAGCTCTGCAGCCCGAGCCCCACAAAGCCTTACTTAGCTGGCATGGGCCAGCTGTAGTTGTCTAGTCGCTATGCAGACATACCCTTAGTCTCTCTGTGCTACTTTCAGCACACTGGTCTTGTCCTCACCAGGGAATCTTACCAAAAGATACTGCTTCCACTGATTCAGCTGCACCAGTGTTGGTGTTGGTGGACGCTATTGTGCAGAAAAGTCTTAGTGGCACTAAACAGTTTTAATTGACATGGTGATAAAAATAGCGATCTAGAGCCTTGTCTACACTAGACATTCCACAGGTATTTCCGCCAATTCAGCTGAATCAGTAGTAGCTCAGAGAGAATATTTGGAAATATTTCCTAGTGTAGACACAGCCTAACTGCATCCTGCCTGCTTTCATTGTATCCAATAACACCAAAGGTGGCTGTTCAAAGGTAAATTAGTGGGAAACTAGAGCCAAAGATCATTAAGTTGGGTATCGGTATCTTGAGTCTTTTGAAAAACTGCTTTACTGCAAGGCACTCCCATGAGCTATCCTTTATAATCTTCAGTAATATCCAGATTTGTCAGCCTACAGCAGATTAGTTTTATTTTAAACATTTTAGTGTGTTCAATGCAGCTTGTATAATTGTTGGGTTGTTTTGTTTTGTTTTTTCTCTTTTGATTTATCAAAACCACTAAATAATTTGTAGAAATATATTGCTTGTTCATGTCTTCTTCCTAAATCTGTTTAAGATGAAAGGATGATTTGTTTGTGCTGTCATTAAGAAAACCATATGTTAGTGTGGCTTTATGGGGAAGTGTTTTTATATTTTTAAGCATTCAAATAAGGTTGACTCCAAAGGAGTCTGAATTGCTCATCCAAGTACAGAGGCTGAACAATGACTGGGCTGCAAGTAATGCCAAAAATCTGTTCAGCTCAGTCCAATTATTTCCAACATTAATATCTGTTTTTAAAAAATGTTTTGATTATGTAATGGGTTGGATCACAGAAACCCCCTGGGAACTGCCACCTGATGTGCCAAGACTACTTCTATCCCTGCCTTCCCTGCCAGCTCGGGGCCCCAGTATCCTGTCCTGCTGAGCCAGACACTCCCGTCTGCTCCAGCAAAGACCCAGGGTCTGAATTACTTACCCCAAAGCTGCAGGTTTACCTGAAAGCAGCTAACTAAAGTGTTCTTGTCTTTTACACTCAGGCCTTGGCTACACTCACACTTTACAGTGCTGCAACTGGGGTGTGAAAAAACACCCCCCTGAGCGCTGCAAGATACAGCGCTGTAAAGCGTTAATGTAATCAGGGCAGCAGCGCTGGGAGTGCGCCTCCCAGCGCTGCACGCTACACCCGTAAGGGATGTGGTTTACATGCAGCGCTGGGAGAGCTCTCTCCCAGCGCTGCCGCTCTGACTACACTCACACTTCAAAGCGCTGCCGGGGCAGCGCTTTGAAATTCCAAATGTAGCCATACCCTTAGATGCCCAATTCCCAATGACGTCTAAACCCAAATAAATCCGTTTTACCCTGTATAAAGCTTACAAAGGGTAAACTCATAAATTGTTTGCCCTCTATATCACTGATAGAGAGATATGCACAGTTGTTTGCTCCCCCATGTATTAATACATACTCTGAGTTAATTAATAAGTAAAAAGTGATTTTATTAAATACAGTAAGTAGGATTTAAGTGGTTCCAAATAGTAACAGACAGAACAAAGTAAGTCACCAAGAAAAATAAAATAAAATGCGCAAATCTATGTCTAATCAAAGTGAATACAGATAATCTCACCCTCAGAGATGCTTCAGTAATTTTTTCCCTCAGACTGGATACCTTCCAGGCCTGGGCACAATTCCTTCCCCTGGTACAGCTCTTGTTCCAGTTCAGGTCGTAACAAGGGGATTCTTCATGATGGCTCCTCTCTCCTCTTTGTTCTGTTCCACTCCTTTATATATCTTTTGCATAAGGTGGGAATCCTTTGTCCCTCTCTAGGTTTCCACCCCCTCCTTCTCAACGGAAAGACACCAGGTTAAAGATGGATTCCAGTTCAGGTGACATGATCACATGTCACTGCAAGACTTCATTGCCCACTTGCCAGCACACATGTACAAGAAGACTTACAGTTAAAACACACCCATCTGTAGACAATTGTCCTGGTTAATGGGAGTCATCAAGATTCCAAACCACCGTTAATGGCCCACACTTTGCATAATTACAATAGGCCCTCAGAGTTATATTTCATATTTCCAGTTTCATATATAAGAGTGGTACATTTATAAAAATAGGATGATCACACTCAGTAGATTATAAGCTTTGTAATGATACCTTACAAGAGACCTTTTGCACGAAGCATATTCCAGTTACATTATATTCACTCATTAGCATATTTTTATAAAATTATACAAACTGCGATGTCACAGATTACACCTCTAAAATTTCTTGATGCACAAAGAAAAGTATGCACTCATATGTTCTATGCATCCTGTCAAGTGTCTGGGTCTAAGCAAAATACACACTTCCATTTACAAGTCAACACACATACAAATATCATGAAATTGCCTTTTCATCCAATGATGGAATGATTAAGAATGGACTAGTAGAGTTTGCAGGATCAAAGTGAGGCTGGAACCTACAAACACTTGTGTATATGAGTAACTAACTCAGGTGAGTAGTCCCATTGAGATAAAGGGCACTACTCCCTTTGGTAAAGTTCTTAATATGTGTACTTGTTGCAAGATCAACACCATACTTTGTAATGTACATTTAGTGTTTATGGATTATGAAGTTAGAGAAGTTTGAAGTGGACTAACTCAGTGTAACAAAACTTATTTGGGGCCCACTTGGGTCTTTCCAGTGACTTCACTGGGAACTGAAATAGCCCTTTGGCTCCCAGCCTGATGAACCATCTATATGGCAGCATTTGGTTAAAAGAAAAGAATCAAGTCAAATACCAGTGCTTGCCTCCAATAGCATGGAGACAGGCACATCATAGGAATCTAGACAAAACAGAATATGTTGGCTGGGAAATTGTTACCTTCTCCATGATTATTGAAACTGAAGGAACTGCTTTCTCAGCAATGTATCAGTGACCAAGCAAACAGCCCATGGATACTGATGTATATTGGTGAGTGTTCATAGAAATATCTTTAGAGACTGCAGATTTTGTAGTGGAGGTGGGCAGGAGATGGTTGCTAAGGGCCAGACTTTGACACCCTCATTGGCACAGAGTAGCAATTTACTCTACAAATGTAACAGACCCTTTGGAATTGATGAAACTGTGTGCAGAGTGAGGAATGCATAAAGTGAGTAATGGTGGCAGAATTGGGCCTTAAGTTGGTTAGCCTATGAAGCACTGCATATTGTTATGGATTGGTTTAAACCTCTTGAAACAGCATTTTAAGAAAGATGTGAACAAATTGGAGAAAGTCCAGAGGAGAACAAAAATGATGAAAGGTTTAGAAAACCTGACTTATGAGGAAAGGTTGAAAGAACTGAGCAAGCTTAGTTTAGAGAAGAGAAGTATGGGAGGAGACGTGATAGATCATATCAAAACTCTTTCAGAAGCAGAGATTATATATTAATAGATTAATTATTATTAGAGAGATATTATTAAATTTTTTTCCTCTTCAGATTCTACTAAGGTTAAAGAGGAAGGATGGTTTAGTCACATGGTTAGGGTTCAAGGCTTGGTATCAATTCACTGCTCTGCCACAGACTTTGTGTGTGACCTTAAAGCAAGACACTTAGTCTCTCTGTGCCTCAGTTTGCCATCTGCAGAATGGGGACGATAGCATTTCCCTACCTCACAGGGGTGTAGTGAGAATAAATACATTAAAGATTGTAAGGCAGTCAGATACAACAGTGATAGGGGCTATATAAGTACCTAGCATAGATAAGTTTATGCTAGTGCTTAACTTCCCTGTAATGATTTATGTAGAGAGCTGATCTCCTATTCCCCCTCCCCAGCCCTTCCAAAAATGAATTTATTCATTGGTGCTCTGTGACTTTCAGAATATTGTAAAATATTAGAACAATCTGAAAAAAAGATGACCATGAAAAATAGTTTGAGTCAATAATTTCCCTCTTGAGAATGTGTGTCTACTGCCACAAAGGGTGTGGGAGATCATATTCTGAATTTGCATTGGTCTTAAGCAAGGAACATTTCAGTCATGTGGGAATGGAACTTGGCAATTAGGACACTTTGTGTTAAAATTGGAGACTATAGAAGAGTGCCAATGTGCCAGACTCACTAAGCTGTGACATGAGCAGAACTTCCAGGAAAGGCCAGGGCAACACTACCTTCTGTTCTCACAGTGTCATACACCAGTGCCTTCCCAAACTGGTCCCAACATATTTTCCCAGTTTTAGAATTTAAAATAAACAAACTTTCCTGTTTCAGGAAATATGCTTTAATGAGTCCATTTTCCCTCTGTATTAAACAATATAGTCACTTACTTAGGGGAATAAACATTATAGTTCCATGTCCTTCAGAGAAAATAAGTAAATCTGGATTCTGGTTTTGGCTGGCTCCATAAATACAAACAATTTACCTGTTTTTGGCTAATCTTTCTGATCCTTGGTTTCAGGAACCTTTAACAAAGGCCTTTCCTAATCAGTGACCAGAGTAGTCCTGTGCCGCTGTATGGGGAAAGACCAGCCAAAGATTCTGGGTGAGGTGACTGGCCCTATTGAAGTCAATGGGAATTTTGCCATTGACTTCAATGGGGCCAGGATTTTACTCTCCCTCTGTTATCCTTGTTGTTTAACAATTCCCAGAGAGAGGGCTTTCTCTCCAACATTAGCAGCTAAGGCAGTTTCTTTAGGCTTTTCCCATGCAAACACATTACCTCTTCCTTGATTGGCAGCATGCTGGGGAATAAATTAATTGGCATCACTCTCGTAACTCCAAATTTCTAATCTGATTATAAAATCAGTGCCCATAGTAATGAATCTAGCAGTAAGAGCAGAAAATTTCTCTGCTAGCTGTCTGTGCCAAAGCAAAAACTGATGTTAAGCTTTTCATGGATATTTTCCTACATGCTGTACTAGCAAGTGCACCAACTTGAAGGCACTGTAAAGCATCTGTTCACTTGTTTAAAGTAGTGGAGAGTTATGGATAAGTTGCATTTGCTGCAGACTGTGCATCCAACATGATACGTGGAAAAGCAGGGACTGCAACTGTCTTGGCTTAGGGCTATCACAAAGTTTGCTACCTGACACAGTGCCAATTATTGGTGATCTTGAAGTATCTATTAGACAGGTGTGAGCTTTTTTGGATGAATGATAAACTGTGTTTTTTTAAAGGCATTAAAGAACCATGCCTTAAGATCTGATGAGACTCATCTTCATTTGGAAATAGAACAACTCTGGGCAATAGATTATTTGAATTCAGCATGAAGTCAGTAAAGGCCTTTTGGGAGAGCCATTCTGTATTATGCCAAGGTTTGTATAAGCCACCAAAAACAAACAAGAAAGAAGCAGCAGTTGTTGTTTGAGGCAATATCTCTCTTGGAACACTTTTGTTTCAATGTAGGGTAATGTACAGTAGTCCTTTCTTGTAGCTTGCACAGTTTTATAACTCCAGAAATAATACCTCATGTAATACTTCCAATGTGTTCACATTTTAACAGTCAGAGAAAGGCTCTTGAATGAGTGGCTGGCTACTCTGCACAATTTCTTGAGGAGGTGAGAGTATAAAGCCATTCACTGTAACAAGAATTTCTAGGAAGAAAACTGTGTGATGCTAAAACCAACGTCAAACCACTCAGTGCCTCTCAATTGTTTCCCACTAGCTCTACTCAGCACAAGAGACAGTTGTTGCAGTCTGTAGGAGTCAAAGTTATAATGCTTTGTTATCTGGGAATTTGCCTTCTTTATTAGTGTGACACTCTATATCCCATGTTCACCACTTTTATATATTATGATATGTTTTGTACAAAGTATGCCTTGTAGGTATCATTTGAAAACTCATAAGCTGCTGAACATCATTGTCCTATTATGATGTGTGTCACATCACTGCATATAAAATTATGAGATTTTACTATATGATTGTTAGTGAAACATATTGTAGTTCTGGATAACACCCATAAACTAGTTTTTCAGAGACAAATACTCACTGAGGTATCAGCATAACCAAATAATAACACCAGGGGCTATTACCTAGATAATTGGATGTTCTTCAGCAATGGGGGAGTGTAAAAAAAAATTTACATTTCCTCCTAGATACGGAGTGAATCTCACATACACAGGAGACTGTTTATCTACACCCCAGCAGGGTGAGAGGAGGTAATCCAAAAAGAGTATAAAGCAGGTATAAAAATAAAGGACAGGGACTTCCAGAGGACCCCTCTCTATTCCTTCTATCTCTCTGCTTATGACAGCAACAATTCTCATAGAACTGAACAAAGGAAGGAGAGTTCACAGACTGGAAAGGCACAGCCTGTGAAATATATTGCAGCTCATGGTGAGACAAACCTTTTACTTTTAAGCCTATTAGCCTGATAAACTTTAGGAATTAGCTTGCATGTTTATCCTTTTATTTCTTTTGTAACCAGTTCTGACTTTTATACCTTACCACTTATAATCACTTAAAATCTATCTTTCTCTAGTTAATAAACTTGTGTCATTGTTTTATCTAAACCAGTGTGTTTGGAGTGAAATGTTTGGGAAACCTCCACTTGAGACAACACGGCTGATGCATACAATTATTTCCTTTGTTAAAATGATGGACTACCTACCAGCTTGCATTGTTCAGTAGTGCTCTGGACAGTACAAGATGCACATTTCAGGGATGCAAGGCTGTTGATATGCAAGTATCACTCTGTGTATAATTCCTGGATGGCTAGGCATAGCATTCATGTGTTCAGCTGAGGGTGACTTAACATGCTAGGGGCTGTGTGTGAGCAAAGCCTGGAAGGGTTTGCTGTTCGCCAGCAAAGCAGTGTGTGACAGTGCACACTCGCCCTGCACTGGGCAAGGAAGGGTTAACACTACATTGTAGGTTGAGGAAAGCATGCTCCCTTTGCTCTACTGGGCATGCTCCAGGTGCACTGGTATAAAAGGGAGCAGCTTAGCTCAGTTGGGGCTGACCGCCAAGGAGGAAGGATGTGATCCGCTGGCTCCAGCCGAGGATCAGCCGAAACCTGAGGTTGTGGAGGCCGGAGACACTGTAATCCAGACAGACGCTAAGGTACCTACAGAGACCCTGCTGCATCAGGAGTCGCCGGGGACAGCACAGACTGGGGAACCCAGAGACAGCAGAGATGCCCAGACCATAGCAATGGGAACTACAGTAGTAAGCAGCCTAGGTGTAGTAGACAGAGGCTCGATTAGTGAACTGGAGTTTTGAGTCAGCATGTTTTGGTGAGAAGCACCCCCTCCCCCGCTGACTCAGTGGCACATGCCCTTGCCACTACCAGGGCCCTGGGCTGGGGTCCAGTGGAGGGGGAGGGCCTGGACCCCTCTACCAGAGCTGCCACCCCCTTTCTTGTGTGTGGCCCCCTTCCTGACTGACTTTGGTCACTAGGCCTCACTGCCCTGCAGAGAAGGGTGAATCTATGGACTCTGACAGCTAGGCCTTACTGCCCTGTCTTCCTGGGGAGAATGTACTGATTGTGGCTACTGGGCCTTACTGCCCCGCTAAGAGGAGCAAACATATTGACTTTGGCCATTGGGCCGCATTGCCCTTACTCATTAGGGCAAAGTTACTGACTGTAGCCACTGGGCCCTAATGCCGACTGGGGCCAATTTATTGATTCTGTCCGTTGGGCCGCACTCCCCTGCTAAGAAGGGCGAGTATATAGCCTGGGGTTAAGAATGCGCTGGGACACACTCGCCCCGCACTGGACAGGGTTTTCCCCAACCCTGTCACACAGTGTAAAGAGCACTCCAGACTGGAGAACTCAGTGGACACACCAGTCCAGATAGCACCCTGGGGAATGTCACAATTAGATGTTCAGTATGCCAGTGAATAGTTGAAAATGCTTAGCAGGATAGTTTAAGTTTTTTTATGAAATAGGATTCAAGGCTTCCAGAAGTTCAAAGATACTTATAGCTCAACTATGACAAATACTTTGCAACAACTTAAGATGGCCACGAGTATTTCTGTTGTTTCTGCTGTTGCTTAGGATAGAGTATTTCATACAAGAGGATAGTTGAACACTAAAACCTGGATCTAGCAAAGCACTTCAGCACATATGTAAATTTAAGCCTCTGAGTACTCCCATTGAAGTGAAGTACTTTGGGCCTTCATCACAATACCCTGTCCATGAGTTGTGAGGAAGTGCTCTGCAAGTGGCCACGCTGATGATGCGCAATACTCTGGCATATTGCATATAGTCTGATAAACTGTTCATCTTGCATAACAATCCTGAATGTAAAATATGCTGATCTGTTACATCCTCCAGCCATTTTAAAATGTAAAGTATGTGCATTTCTGAAGAATGGGTTTAGTCTTCTGTACTAGTGTTTCCAAGTTATCCACAGCAGGAACCAATTTTTCCTGTGTATTTGCATTGCACCTAACAAAATGGGTTACGGATCCTGACTGGAGCCTGTGGACTCTAAGAAAGGGCAGATTGTGACCTATTCTTCTTGCCTGCACAGGGGAACAAGGGAATGTAAGGTCCCGCTTTTTATTCCCCTGCACCAAGTATGTATACCACAGTTAGCTGCAAAGAGAGGAGAGCAGCCTCCACTACACTCCTATCTCTGCTCATGTGGGTGGAGAGTGGGTGAGAGGGGACAGGGAAGAAGTGGAGTCTTCCAATGATGTTGTCATAAACAGATAGCTAAGGGTTAATGTCTCTTCCACCTGAAGCACCTGACCAGAGGACCAATCAGGAAACCGGATTTTTTCAACTCTGGGTGGAGGGAGTTTGTATCTGAGTCTTTGTCTGCCTGCCTGCTTTCTCTGAGCTTTGGAGAAGTAGTTCTACTTTCTAATCTTCTGTTTCTAAGTGTAAGGACAAAGAGATCAGATAGTAAGTTCTATGGTTTTTTTTCTTTGGTATTTGCATGAATATAAGTGCTGGAGTGCTTTGATTTGTATTCTTTTTGAATAAGGCTGTTTATTTAATATTCTTTTAAGCAATTGACCCTGTGTTGTATCATCTAATACAGAGAGAACATTTGTATGTATTTTTCTTTCTTTTTATATAAAGCTTTCTTTTAAGACCTGTTGGAGTTTTTCTTTACTTCAGGGAAATTGAGTCTGTACTCACCAGGGAATTGGTGGGAGGAAGAAGTCAAGGGGAGATCTGTGTGTTGGATTGCTAGCCTGACTTTGCATTCCCTCTGGGGGAATAGGAAAGTACTTTTTGCTTCCAGGACTGGAAACAGAGAGGGGGAGTCACTCTGTGTAGTTTCACAGAGCTTATGTCTGTGTATCTCTCCAGGAGCACCTGGAGGGGGGGAAGGGGAAAAGGATTATTTCCCTTTGTTGTGAGACTCAAGGGATTTGGGTCTTGGGGTCCCCAGGGAAGGTTTTTCAGAGGGACCAGAGTGCCCCAAAACACTCTAATTTTTTGGGTGGTGGCAGCAGGTACCAGGTCCAAGCTGGTAACTAAGCTTGGAGGTTTTCATACTAACCCCCATATTTTGGACGCTAAGGTCCAAATCTGGGACTAAGGTTATGATATGGTGTAGCAGCGGTGGGATATAGACAGAATCAAGAAGCCAGTAGGAATATTATATTTTTCTTTTCTCTGCTAAGGGCTTTTTAGCAGAGAGAGAAACAGTTGGTTTTAAAAGGGAACCAGAGAGAATTTTTTTTTTTCTGCTCTCTCTGGCAGTTTGTGGCTTGCATAATAAGCAAGAAGCCATTACCAAACTGTTAAGGGTCTTTTGTCATGCAATAGCCCTCCCATTAGGAGGCAAGTACCAGCACTTATATGCATGCAAATAAAGTGGTTTTTCTGGTTTCCTTTCATTGAACATTAGCTAGAGAGAGAAAAGGAAAAAAGCACTGTTGCTAGGCAGACTTCAGGAGGCAACAGAACCTGCAGTTCAGAA
Organism: Gopherus flavomarginatus; assembly: GCF_025201925.1. Lineage (NCBI taxonomy): Eukaryota > Metazoa > Chordata > Testudines > Testudinidae > Gopherus > Gopherus flavomarginatus. Next base: position 212,396,408 of record NC_066617.1, on the reverse strand, counting down.
GATAAACACCGGAGGGCACCCCAACACAAGAAAACAGGAACCATGACTTCTAAGGCAAAAATTGGGGCCGAAGAACAAATCAAAGAAGCTGAACACAGGCGACAGATGGAGATGAAAGAAAAGGAAGAAAGCATGAAACTGGCAGCCTTCCAAAGAGAACAGGCAGCCCAAGAGGCAGCACACAAAAGAAAACTAGAAGAAGAAGAGTTGGCCTACCGAAGGAAACAAGCAGAAGAAGAGGCGGCCCACCGCCGAGACATGGAAAAACACCAAAAAGAAATGGAAAAACACCAAAAAGAAATGGAAAAACAACAAAAAGAGAATGAAGAGAAGGAAAAACAGAGAAAACATGAACTGGAGATGGCAAAAGCTGGGCTGCATGTGCCAGCCAACCCTAACAACCCGGCGCCAATTATTGCTCCACAGCACAGGAAATTTCCCACCTACAAGGCAGGTGATGACACCGAGGCCTTCTTGGAAAATTTTGAAAGAGCCTGTCTTGGGTACAACATCCCCGAAGACCAGTACATGGTAGAATTGAGGTCACAGCTCAGTGGACCTTTAGCAGAGGTGGCAGTTGAAATGCCTAAGCTGCAAATGAATGACTATAAACTTTTTCAAACCAAGGCCAGATACCGAATGGGGATAACCCCAGATCATGCCCGTCGGCGCTTCAGAACCCAAAAGTGGAAACCCGAGGTGTCATTTCCCAAACACGCCTACTGCATTGCAAAAAACTATGAGGCCTGGATAACAGGAAACAACATTCAAACCTTGGAAGAACTGAACCTCCTCATACAAATGGAGCAGTTCTTGGATGGTGTTCCTGAAGACATCACACGGTACATACAAGATGGAAATCCCAAAGATATCGCTGAGGCGGGGGAGATTGGAGCCAAATGGATGGAACTGGCAGAAAGCAAGAAAGCTACTGTCAAGGGGAACGATTACCCCAGGGGGCACACAGACCATAAACCCTACAACCGAGGACAGCCAAAGACCCCACATACCACCCAAGTAAAGCCACAGATACCCTACCCTTCAACCTCACCAGTCTCCAGTAACTCACCTCGGCCCAGTGACCCATCAGATGGAAGATGCTTTAAGTGTAATGAACTGGGACATATCAAGGCCAACTGTCCCAAGAACACCATGCGAGTGCAATTCATTACACCACCATCACACCAAAGATCCCCAGGCCCGGATGCCTCTCAAATACCCTTGGAGCGAAGGGAAAATTTGAGAGTGGGCGGAAAGAAGGTTACTGCGTGGAGAGACACGGGGGCACAAGTGTCAGCTATCCACCAATCCTTCGTTGACCCCAAATTCATCAACCCAAAGGCCAAAGTTACAATTTACCCCTTCATGTCACAAGCTGTAGACTTGCCTACAGCTCAACTGCCTGTCCAGTACAAAGGCTGGTCAGGAATGTGGACTTTTGCAGTCTATGACAATTATCCTATCCCCATGCTACTGGGGGAAGACTTGGCCAACCAGGTGAGGCGGGCCAAGAGAGTGGGAATGGTTACACGTAGCCAAACCAGGCAAGCTTCCAGACCCATTCCTGTTCCTGAGCCGTCCACAGAGGCCCCGTCTGTGTTACCAGAGACCCAGACAGAGGTAGTGGACCCGGATTCCATGCCAACCACTGAAACAGCCACAGCACCCCCAGTCCCAGGCCCGGAACTGGAACAGCAACCAGCACCAGCAAGTGCAACCACATCTTCAAACTCAACGCCAGAGGGCGCCAGCGAGCCAGAACTGGCAGAAGCAAAAGACAGCCATACCCAAAAGGCTCAGCCAGAGCCTGAAATACCCTCAGGTGCACCAGCGGAGAGCGGTTCACCAGCAACGGAAACAACCCCATCACCTACATCGCTTCCAGAGGGACCAAGCCCAAGTCCACAGTCTGAGGAAGAACTGGTGACCCCAGCCTCAAGGGAACAGTTCCAGACTGAGCAGGAAGAAGATGACAGCCTTCAGAAAGCTTGGGCGGCGGCACGGAGCACCCCACCGCCTCTCAGCTCTTCTAATCGATCCCGGTTTGTTATAGACCAAGGACTTTTATACAAGGAAATTCTTTCTGGTGGACACCGGGAAGAATGGCAGCCGCAAAAACAGTTGGTGGTTCCAACTAAGTACCGGGAGAAGCTCTTAAGCTTAGCCCATGATCATCCCAGTGGCCATGCTGGGGTGAACAGAACCAAGGACCGGTTGGGGAAGTCCTTCCACTGGGAGGGGATGGGCAAGGACGTTGCCAAGTATGTCCGGTCTTGTGAGGTATGCCAAAGAGTGGGTAAGCCTCAAGACCAGGTCAAGGCCCCTCTCCAGCCACTCCCCATAATTGAGGTCCCATTTCAGCGAGTAGCTGTGGATATTCTGGGCCCTTTCCCAAAAAAGACGCCCAGAGGAAAGCAGTACGTACTGACTTTAGTGGACTTTGCTACCCGATGTCCAGAAGCAGTCGCTCTAGGCAACACCAGGGCTAACACTGTGTGCCTGGCCTTAACAGACATCTTTGCCAGGGTAGGTTGGCCCTCCGACATCCTTACAGATTCAGGGTCTAATTTCCTGGCAGGGACCATGGAAAAACTGTGGGAAACTCATTGGGTGAATCACTTGGTTGCCACCCCATACCACCATCAAACCAATGGCCTGGTGGAAAGGTTCAATGGAACTTTGGGGGCCATGATACGAAAATTCATCAGCGAATTCTCCAATAATTGGGACCTAGTGTTGCAGCAGTTGCTGTTTGCCTACAGGGCTGTACCACATCCCAGTTTAGGGTTTTCACCGTTTGAACTTGTGTATGGTCACGAGGTTAAGGGGCCATTACAGTTGGTGAAGCAGCAATGGGAGGGGTTTACGCCTTCTCCAGGAACTAACATTCTGGACTTTGTAAGCAACCTACAAAGCACCCTCCGACACTCTTTAGCCCTTGCTAGAGAGAACCTAAAGGATGCTCAAGAAGAGCAAAAGGCCTGGTATGACAGACATGCCAGAGAACGTTCCTTCAAGGTAGGAGACCAGGTTATGGTCTTGAAGGCGCAACAGGCCCATAAGATGGAAGCATCATGGGAAGGGCCCTTCACGGTCCAAGAGCGCCTGGGAGCTGTAAACTACCTCATAGCATTTCCCAATTCCTCACTAAAGCCTAAAGTGTACCATGTTAATTCTCTCAAGCCTTTCTATTCCAGAGACTTACAGGTTTGTCAGTTTACAGTCCAGGGAGATGATGCTGAGTGGCCTGACGGTGTCTACTACGACGGGAAAAAAGACGGTGGTGTGGAAGAGGTGAACCTCTCAACCACCCTGGAACGTCTGCAGCGGCAACAAATCAAGGAGCTGTGCACTAGCTTCGCCCCATTGTTCTCAGCCACCCCAGGACGGACTGAACGGGCATACCACTCCATTGATACAGGTAATGCTCACCCAATCAGAACCCCACCCTACCGAGTGTCTCCTCATGCCCAAGCTGCTATAGAACGGGAGATCCAGAACATGCTACAGATGGGTATAATCCGCCCATCTACCAGTGCATGGGCATCTCCAGTGGTTCTGGTACCCAAACCAGATGGGGAAATACGCTTTTGCGTGGACTACCGTAAGCTAAATGCTGTAACTCGTCCGGACAACTATCCAATGCCACGTACCGATGAGCTATTGGAAAAGTTGGGACGTGCCCAGTTCATCTCTACAATAGACTTAACCAAGGGGTACTGGCAAGTACCGCTAGATGAACCTGCCAAGGAGAGGTCAGCATTCGTCACCCATGCGGGGGTGTATGAATTCAATGTCCTTCCTTTCGGCCTTCGAAATGCACCCGCCACCTTCCAGAGGCTGGTAGATGGTCTACTAGCTGGACTGGGAGAATTTGCAGTTGCCTACCTCGATGATGTGGCCATTTTTTCAGACTCCTGGCCCGAACACCTACTACACCTGGAAAAGGTCTTTGAGCGCATCAGGCAGGCCGGACTAACTGTTAAGGCCAAAAAGTGTCAAATAGGCCAAAACAGTGACTTACCTGGGGCACCAGGTGGGTCGAGGAACCATAAACCCCCTACAGGCCAAGGTGGATGCTATCCAAAAGTGGCCTGTCCCAAAGTCAAAGAAGCAGGTCCAATCCTTCTTAGGCTTGGCTGGATACTACAGGCGATTTGTACCACACTACAGCCAAATCGCTGCCCCATTGACCGACCTGACCAAAAAGACCCAGCCAAATGCAGTTAAGTGGACTGATGAGTGTCAAAAGGCCTTTACCCAGCTTAAGGCGATGCTCATGTCTGACCCTGTGCTCAGGGCCCCGGACTTTGACAAGCCATTCCTAGTAACAACAGATGCATCTGAGCGTGGTATAGGAGCAGTGCTCATGCAGGAAGCAACAGATCACAACTTCCATCCTGTCGTGTTTCTCAGCAAGAAACTGTCTGAGAGGGAAAGTCACTGGTCAGTCAGTGAAAAGGAATGCTATGCCATTGTGTACGCCCTGGAAAAGCTACGCCCATATGTTTGGGGACGGCGGTTCCAACTACAAACTGACCATGCTGCACTAAAGTGGCTTCATACTGCCAAGGGGAACAACAAGAAACTTCTTCGTTGGAGTTTAGCTCTCCAAGATTTTGATTTTGAAATTCAGCACATCACAGGAGCTTCTAAAAAAGTAGCTGATGCACTCTCCCGTGAGAGTTTCCCAGAATTCAGTAGTTAAAAAGTGTTCTTAAAATGTAGAAGTCTGTTAGTTATATACTTAGGGGTATATGTAAAGGTGCATGTGTTGTATTAATCTGTTTATTTTAAAGTTCTAGAAGGAAATCGCCGCCAGTGAGCTTCCCCACTGTCTGCAATTTGGGGGGCGTGTCATAAACAGATAGCTAAGGGTTAATGTCTCTTCCACCTGAAGCACCTGACCAGAGGACCAATCAGGAAACCGGATTTTTTCAACTCTGGGTGGAGGGAGTTTGTATCTGAGTCTTTGTCTGCCTGCCTGCTTTCTCTGAGCTTTGGAGAAGTAGTTCTACTTTCTAATCTTCTGTTTCTAAGTGTAAGGACAAAGAGATCAGATAGTAAGTTCTATGGTTTTTTTTCTTTGGTATTTGCATGAATATAAGTGCTGGAGTGCTTTGATTTGTATTCTTTTTGAATAAGGCTGTTTATTTAATATTCTTTTAAGCAATTGACCCTGTGTTGTATCATCTAATACAGAGAGAACATTTGTATGTATTTTTCTTTCTTTTTATATAAAGCTTTCTTTTAAGACCTGTTGGAGTTTTTCTTTACTTCAGGGAAATTGAGTCTGTACTCACCAGGGAATTGGTGGGAGGAAGAAGTCAAGGGGAGATCTGTGTGTTGGATTGCTAGCCTGACTTTGCATTCCCTCTGGGGGAATAGGAAAGTACTTTTTGCTTCCAGGACTGGAAACAGAGAGGGGGAGTCACTCTGTGTAGTTTCACAGAGCTTATGTCTGTGTATCTCTCCAGGAGCATCTGGAGGGGGGAAGGGAAAAAGGATTATTTCCCTTTGTTGTGAGACTCAAGGGATTTGGGTCTTGGGGTCCCCAGGGAAGGTTTTTCAGAGGGACCAGAGTGCCCCAAAACACTCTAATTTTTTGGGTGGTGGCAGCAGGTACCAGGTCCAAGCTGGTAACTAAGCTTGGAGGTTTTCATGCTAACCCCCATATTTTGGACGCTAAGGTCCAAATCTGGGACTAAGGTTATGATAGATGTGACCAGCACAGCAGTGCCGATGCACCAGGAATGTACGCTGCACCAGGTATAAGGCTGGCATAGGGCATCTCCCTCTTAGTGCAAGGGGGAACTGGGAGGTAGACTGTAACTCCTGGAGAGAATCTGGTTCCTGGTCTGCTCTTGGGGCAGCACAGCTCGGCACTGCTCTGTACATGGGACTTGAGACCAAGCCACAATTTAAACCAGGGGTTATCACACTGGGAGTCAGGACCCCTCAGGGGGTCATGAGGTTATTTCGGGGGGGGGGTTCATGAGCTGTCAGCCAACACCCCAAACCTTGCTTTTCCTCCAGCATTTATGATGGGGTTAAATATATACAAAAGTGTTTTTAATGTATAAAGGGGGTCGCACTCAGAGGCTTGCTATGTGAAAGGGGTCACCAGTACAAAAGTCTGAGAACCCATGATTTAGACCAAAATAAATAAGTTATTATAAGGCTTAAGTCTGTCACCCTCACTCATGCTGAGTAGTATCTTATGCCATTGATAGCTCAAGGACTTCAATATATGAATGTAAGAGGGGGAAAAAAGGGCCACTTGCCAATGCCACTTACAATAGCACCCTGTACATCTGACAATGTTTCACACAGTGTCAGTTTTTCAAGCACAGTGGTGTTCTTCAGGATGAAACGGGCTATATAAATATAACTTATATTGTCTAGTATTAGTAAAAATAAAATGCTCTGTGACTCCAATAGGTGCTAAGAGTCAGCGACAGTCAACCTTATTGGCTGGCAACAACCTGAAGTGTGTTTATTTTACATGGGATGGTTTCCTAGTTCTCCTGCACTCCAATGATCTTAGGTCAGTGGTTTTCAACTTGTGGTCTGCAGACCCCGGGGGCATGGGCAGCAGGTTTGTATAATTCTTGGTGGTGCTCAAGTGGATCCGTCCCATCCATAGGATGGACCGGGGCAACTGCCCCGGCCCTGTGCTTTGGGGGGTCCCGCACTTCAGGGGGATGTGAGGTCCAGGGTGGCCTGGGGCGTTAGCAGGGTGTCTGGCGCCGACAGCAGTGAGCAACCCTGCTGCACCCCGCCTCTTCCCACCCTGCCCCCATTCCACCTCTTCCCCGAAGCCCCTGCCCCTGAGCAATGCCAGGAGCCGGCGAGGTGAAGCAGAGTGAGCTGGGGCTAGGTCACTCGCTGCTGCCTGCGCCAGGCCTCCCGCTAACTCCCCAGGCTGTCTTGGACCCTGTGACCCCCTGAAGCACAAGGTAGGGGTAGGCACCACCATGTTGTGTGACGAACACTTGACAAAATGACTGGACTTAGTGACAGACAATGGGGGCAGGTGGGTATTATGTCATTCAATCATTCAACCCATAAAATAGCACACATTTTGCCACACTGAAACGAAAAAAAAACAGTAACCTAGCTAATAAATAATAATAATAATTAATAATAATAAATTCAACTCATATAATTAATTAAATGTGTGTACACTGTATATCAGATTATATGAGAAATGAAAATGAGCTTGCTTTGGGATTTTACAAGGTACTTATATCATTTAAACACATTTGGTACCTTGAGTAATGATAACACTTCTTGCAAATCACATAAATAGGGAACCCATGGTCCCCTTCCCTCACCCCATTGCAAAGGCACAGGGGTTATTGCTGGCTGCCAAAAAACATATGGGAAAAACATATGGAAAGAAGAGGATCAATTTATACAGAGGGCTCAAGGGGACTCGCATAGTGTATTAATTAACACTTAATAAATACATCAAAATTAAATACATTACAGAGATAAGAACCTGTAATGATAGACTTTACTTCATGAGAAGCTCCAGAGAAAGAAGACGCAGAGGGAGTAATGGTAGGGGCAATCCTAGAGAGACTAAAGGGGCTGGTAGAGGGAGCAGACAGAGAACAATGGTAGAAGCAGAGTCACTGCAGGGTTGATCCAGTCTTCTGCCTCTTCCCTGTGGGTGGAAACACTGATCACTATTACTATAGGACGGAACAATAGAATGGAATGCCCAGAAGAATGAATGACTTGAGGACAATTTCCTGAAGGGACCCTTACCCTTGCAGAGCTTTTCTGGATCCAACATTTACTTTTCTATACAGGGTGGTTTGGCCCACAGACATAAAAATCTGCACATCTTCCATGTGTTTTTGGACCAATGGAAAAACCCAGGTACAATTCAAGTGACTTTTAAAATTGCCTGTGAAACTGAGTTAACAAAATAAATGAGCTTATGAACAACCAGAAAATATACTGTACTTCTCAAATGAAAAAACTATAAATGGACTTCTTGGCAAAGAAACTGTAAGTTTTCTTACAGGAAAAGCCACAAACTGTCTGGAAAGGAAGAGTAGACTGAATTACTTGCCTCAGTGGAATTAAATATCCAGAGAATTTCTGTGCCTGTGATGATGATGATGATGACCAAGGCTTTCTCACCTATGGCTCCCCCGCTCCATGCTGTGGAGACACAGCCAGGCAGGTCTGCATCTGCAAGCAGGCCCCCTGCCTCAGGTGCAGCTCCTATTGGCCGTGCTGGCCAATAGACTGGGAGCCTCCCAGCCAATGGAATGGGCTAGGCTGGGGAGAGGGGTGCGAAAGGCAAAGGGGGAGATTGTAGGGAGCTTTGGAGCAGGGGAGGCAGTGAGGGAGGGGAGTTGTCTGGCTCAAAGGGGAGGGCTCTCTGGAGAGGGTGACAAGGGCACAGGGGTCAATGGGGGTCTCTCGGGGGAGGCAGACAGTTGTGTGCGTCTCTGTGGGGCAGGGGGGAGTGATGGACAGAGCCAACCGCAGTCCGGGTCTGCTCTGTGGGGGGTGTTGCTATAGTCCCCTCAGGAATCCCATTCTGTACTGTATGTTTTATGCCAGCTCCGGGGTGCCCATCGCTGCTCCTTTTCCCCGCCCACTGCTCCATCTGCCCCCACAACCCCCCCCAGCTGCGTCTGTGTGTCTGTCTGCCCCCACAACTCCCCCGGCTGCGTCTGTGTGTCTGTCTGGCCCCACAACCCCCCCGGCTGCGTCTGTGTGTCTGTCTGCCCCTACAACCCCTCAGCTGTGTCTATGTGTCTGTCTGTCCACCCAGCCCCCCAGCTGTGTCCTTGTGTCTGTCTGCCCCTTCAACTCTCCAGCTGTGTCCTTGTGTCTGTCTGTCCATCCCCAAAACCCCCTGGCTCACCGGCTGTGTCTATGTGTCTATCTAACAGGGACAGACTCCTGCTGCTCGCTCTCTGCCTGGGCTGAGAGCAGCTGCCTGTGCCTCCCTCCCCATCCCTGCTGTGCAGGCGCAGCCAGGCAGCTCTGGCACCGCCCCCTGTAGCTCCCATTGGCTGGGAACTGGCCAATGGGCTGTGAGCCGGATCAGCGCTGGGGCCTCTCAGCAGCACATAGTGATTCTGAGGTGAAGGGAGCTGCCCCCAAGTTGAGAGTGCTCCACGTTGCCAATCAATGGCATTGGGACCCCCGAAGCATGGGGTCTGGGGCCTGGGGCCCAAGCATTGGTGGAGCTGGGCCCACCTTCAGGAATATTGGTGGAGCATGGGCACCATGGGCCCATATAGGAGATTGGCCCAAGGCCCATTTAAGTCAATGGAAAGGCTCTCTTTGATCTCAGTGGGATTTGAACCATGCCTTAGCAGAGAAGGGACGTGTCTGAGGGAAGGTGTGCTTAGATTTTTGCATTTCTGGAAAGAGGGTTGCACCGGTGACCAGCTGGAACACAAATTCACCCATGCTAGAATACTTACCTTGGTGGAAAGAAGGCGGTGGGCAAGATTCACCCTGGCTCTGGGGCAGAAGAATGCCATTAGCATCCACACAGGGCAGGATAGAGGACAAATTATATTTAAAACCTGAACTATTTCCTTGGCCTTGCACCTTGTGCAGCCATTTACACCCGTGCAAAGTGGATGTTAAATGCTACCAAATCCAAAGCTTATGCAAGACAGTGGAGACTAGGCCCCTGTTGGCAGAGTCTACCATTGCCCGACAATGGAATTCCATTAGTTTAGAACTAAATATTGGGGTTTAGCTATCCAGTTGAACTACAATATAATGCTGTTCCCTCTTTTGCGTGGTCAAAGAAGTGTTTTTAATCCTCAGCTGGCAGAGACAGAGGGAAGATGCCAAGGTTTCATGGTGCAGGTCTGCCTGTCAGAGAGCCTTACATGGCTGTGTAGACTTGCTGAGAGGCTAGCTGGGAATGCGCCCGAGCAGTGAGGCAGCCAATAGTGGATTTCCAGTTAGCAAGTGATTGGATTGCCAAATCCAAGAGTTCAAAATTTAGAAGACAAACCAAACTAAACCCAGAAGATTATTTTTGCCAACATGAAATCCATTACCACACTTATTTCCAGTACAGATGTCTCTGTCCTGTCCATGTGCATTATGGCACCAGATCCTGAAATGGCAGAAAATGCACAAGGTGGGTAATGCTGTGCTACATCTTAGCCAATTGGGGAGTGGTACTGTAACCCACACACCTTATGGGTGTGGTGTTCTGTCTCATCTAGTGGCACCAAGACCACTTAGAGAGAGAGAGTAAAGAGTCTGCTTTATAGACTTAGTTAAGAGGCCTTGGCTTTTAGCTCATGTGGTAGAGGCTCATGCACTAAGCTCAAGAGGTCCCAGGTTCAATCCCATCAGTGTTACACTACTTTAGACTCAAACATTTCACCACTCCATCTTCTGTAATCCACCTGACCTCAGAGTTCTGTACCACTGGGCAGCCCTGTCTGCTTTTAGCCTGCCTGTTGGGAATGTCAAATGAGGCTAAAATTAAGTTTTGGAATAGAATAAACACAATGATGATGTTCTTACAGTGAAATGTGAAGTGTATTAAAATTGACTCATTCATAAGTTCACAATGTGAGGACTAATTAGATATTCTTAGTTGATGCAATGCTTTTAAAATACCTTAAGAGGGTCTTTATTTTAATGTAAAATGTCCAATACATCTTGTTTCCATGTTTACAAAGCAAAAGGCATTTTTCTTGGAATAAAAATGACATAGAAATGATTATTTGTTTCCAGCCTAAACATTTAAAAATGTCCTATGGCACATCACATGTGCTATGATGATTCATTTGTTGTGATTTCCTTATGTTCTCTGAATGGGTAGTCTCAGATCAAAACTGTTGCTAACATATGGAAATATGTTTTATTTGCCTCTACTGTATTTTTACATTACTGTACATTGAAATTATTTGTATAACGTTTTGTAAAATACTGTTCCAGTCCACATCTTAATTCATGCTTTGTTTGCCATCTGTATTTGGCACTAGACTGGGGCCCAAGTTATCCGAAGGAAAAAAATGTATACACAGTTATCCTGGGGGGGGGGGGGGGGATTGTTCATGCTAGTTACTAGACTTATTCATTAACATTTGAATAGGGCACAGGTATTCTATTTTATTGATTTGGAAAATTGGTAGGATCCCATGATTGAATGGGATAATCCAAAGATATACTTTTATACCCACAATGGGCCATATGTATTCAGCATTCTTACATACATTTGTAGTCAAATATATTCACTCACTTTTTAAGATTTAACAATAGCATTAAAGGCCATCAAAAACTGGTTCTGTATATTCTAGCTCTAATATACCACAAGGTCAAATAAAGTCAAAGCACATCTATAAAATTTTGAGATTTCTATTGAAAAATTAAGTTATCTTAATGTAATGGGCAAATACAAAAATGTGATTTACTCCTTGATCAAATAAAATTTCTGATATTGAATATCTAATACAGGGATCTTTGCAGAGCAAGAAATGTTATAACAGATTTTTACTTTACCATGTAACTAAAGGCCAACCCAAATTTACTAACTTTAAGTGGAATGAGCAATTCTTTCTGCAGTCCTTAAATACTGTCAAATCCTTAATTAGAGGGTGATCCTTCAAACAATTTGTTCTTGGTTCAACTTGTAATCTGTTTTTAAGGAAACTTACCATTTATTTCAATGGAAGGTTCACATGATTTAGGAGTATAGGACTATGGATCATGCGGTGTAGCATTAGTTATCTATGCCAGGAGTTATACAGAGCTGAGTTGGAATCAGAGCATGGGATCCCACAACAGACAGTTCTAGAGGAGGAGGAAAGACCTTCAGGACAGATTCCAAATCAAAATTTAGAGCTATTCAACCATAGACTGAAGCATGCTATATTGTTTACAAAGTAGTAAAATTAAAAAGCAAAATTCTTTCTGCTCTGCAGGTGAAAAAAATTAAAGTAGGCAGCAAGCTACAGTAAGAAAGAGAGAAAGGGAGTAAAGTAAATTGATGAAGGCAAGTGCATTCAAAAGCTTCAGCTAGGCACTCAGGAAAGTTATGTGTTGAAAGGTGATTTGTCCATTATGTTTACTTGCACAAAAGAAGAATCAGCAGCAAGACCAAACCTGTAAACAGCTGTGTTAAACTGGAGATTCCAGCAATTTATTTGTTATTTTAAAAATATGTATTTACTTTTAATAATATAATACAGTATGCCATAGAAATTGCTACAAAGCACATGAGGTTGCGCGGGTATAACTGACGACAAATTATGGCCCCCTCTGTATTCTTACTCCCATTTTCTCAAGGCATTGTGCTTTGTATTAATTGTTATGATGTAGTGGATAATACATCACTGCCGTATGAAGTCAATGGGATTGCATATCTGTAAACAAGGGCAGAATTTGGTCCACTGTGACAAATTAGACCGGCATAAATTGTTATAGTGAAACCTGTAGGCGATAGTAGATTTATACTATATATAAATTTGACATATTTTATGTTATATGGAAGCAGATAATGAAATAACTTTAAATAGGCCTCCTAAAATACATGAATAGTAATTACTGATTACACTGTGGCTTAGCTGTATATAGTTAAAATATCTAGTACAGTTTTAAAGAGCTTTATCCAATGTTTTATAGTACAGTTTTGATCTTTCTAATTTACAGCACATTGTGGTTTTTTTAATATTCAAGACATCAGTCAACATATTTTTCCATGCTTTTGATACTGTATATTCCATACAATTTCATTTAGAAAAAAATTGCTTTTGTGTATGTGTAATGTTATGGCCACAGTCATAATTTATTTTGAACTAGATTTAATAATGCTTTCTCAGTATATTTTAAAATAACAAGATTTGTTGTAGGGCAGTATTTTAGAACAGCATATTATTAACAGAGTGAAAGATTTGCATCTACTATTTCCCAGTACATGTGTATCCATCCATACTCTTGGGTGTCCCGATCCCAACCCCCATATTTAAATAACTACTTTGTCTTTGATGTAAGGATGAGTAGGCTAAACTTGCTTCTGTAGGAGGCACTAGTTTGCTAAACCCCACCTTTAATATAGTACAGATGAAAATATTGTTTGCAAAGGTCTGTGCTTTGCGGGCAGTTCATCACAGGGAAGCAACACCTCAGACCTTGATTTGGAAGAGTTAATTCAATGTGCCTGGGAATTGATGTGAAGTGATTGGATGAATCACAGTGAGAGGAAGGCAGCTTACAATATGTTATAACTTTGGTGTGAGAAATGAGCAGAATGGAGCATCAAAAGGGATATTTTGCCTAAAAGACACACATCAAATCTGAAATTATACTTCTGTCTCCCCATGGTAGAATTCTTGTCAATGGGAATGTTAACTCTTAATGCCAAAACTCATGTACTTCTGTACCTTTGTGGAGGACTTGGCAGCTCCAAACCAAGCCCCTCCCTACATCATCAAAACAAGGCAAAATGCTCAAATATAGGCCCTAATTTCTTGCTTGCTCTCTAATGAGTCTGCAACATTTTATACAAAGAACTGGCAATGTTCCATGGGCTATCAAATAATAAACAGAATATATTCATGAGTGGGGCAATGCCTAGTTAATAGTGTTACCATTGCTTGCTGTAGGTCTGAGCAGTAAGGTTGGTCTCCAGAGAGAAAGTTGTTTTCTTTCCTGTAAACTTGGATTTTATGGGAATCAGATCCTTAGAGCCAACATGTGGATTAATATAGCCTTAATGCTAAACTCAAATAGATGACATAATTATGGATGAGATGGGCAGGGTAATTTAGCAGGATATAATGTTACTAAAATGTTTATTCTTTCCCATTCATCTCAAGTACAGTTTTTGTCTGTAGCCTTCCATTCTCAAGCAGCACTGAAACAGAACTTTTTAGTGACTGTTTTGCCAAATGGAAGGCACTGTTTTATATCAAAGGTCCATAACATCATAGGGTCAAATTCTTCTCACTCTCTCCCCTTCTCTGTCCCTCTTTCCCCAGCCCTCCCTGGGAATTGTGTGTGGATACCTAAGGGCATAATTCAGGTAGAAAGTTGAGATGTTAAAATGCTGTTTCATCATTCAGTTGTTCTCCCCTCTATCCCAGCAATGCAGGATTGGTCACTACAGTCCATTTTCTAATGTCTTGTCCAATCTAGTTTTAAATGTCCCAAGAAATCAGACATCCACTAGCTTTCACCACTTCCACAGCCTAATAGAACTTGCTGACTGAAGGTTTCCTGATATGTAGCATCAATTTTCTATTACTTAAATTCATTCTATTAAGTCTTATTTGTTCCACCCTACTTTCCTCCTTGATGTTGTCCACCTCCTCACATTGTTCTTTAGTCAAATGCATATTAATTCTGATTATTCAAAATTCTTGGGGGCATGGTGTGTTTGTGTGACACCTAAACATTCTGATAACTTGGGAAGCCAAGACAGGGAGCTTGCATAACTTACAAGTTCTGCATCCCCTTTTCTGTTGCATTAATAAGTTCTGGAGACTTCAGAATTTAAAGACTTCAGCACATAAATTTTCTGTATAAAAATATGTCATGTACTGAAGTCAAACCTTGGTATTCAAACTTTAGGGAACATATTACATAACAGAAACTGAGTAAACTAGGGTCTGGCAACATAGTTAATTTTTTTATCTTATCTATTTTTTAAATCTTGCTTCATAAGGCAAAACCTTTAACTTCCGTCATTTTTCTGTTGTTCTCTGAACTTCCTCCAGTTACTCAATAGCTGGAACACAGGCGTGGGGGAGAGCGGAGGGACTGCAGGTGGAAGAAGTGGGGAGGGGCTCCCGCTTGCTCTGGCACAGGGCCCCACAAAACCCTAATCCGCCCCTCTGTGGGACACGGCGTAGGTGAGTAGAGTAAAGACACGCCTGAAGGGTGGGTGTGTACTCAAGTACATGCCTTATACGACTCTTTACTTACCCAAGCTGAGCCTCCCTAGCTACACTGATATTTTTAGCAGTGTACTGTCCTGCTGCCTCCCCACTGCTGGAATTTTTCCCTAGAAAACACTCCAGCAGTGGGAAAAAGCTCTAACGAGAGTGAGGCAGTGGGGAAAGGCTGCATTGCTGGAGCCCTTCCCACCTCAGTGAATGACTCCAACAGCAGGGAAAGCTTCAGTTTTTCCCCACTGCTCAAGCCCTTCCGCAGCTGGAGGGAAAGACTCTGGCAGCATGGACCAGCTGGCAGAGCCTTTCCTTGCAGCTGAAGCCCTTTTCCGCTGCACAGAAAGACTCCAACAGTGGAGAAAGGCTCTGGCAGTGGGGAGGCAGTGGGGAAAGGCTGCCTCCCCCCTGCCAGAGCTTTTCCTCACTGCAGCGAAAGGTTCTGGCAGTAGAGAGCTGCTGAAGCCTTTCCCTGCTGCCTTACCTCTGCCAGAGCCTTTCACTGACGTGCAGCTACACATTGCAGCGTGGACACGGTATGCTTTCCACTGTGATGTATAGCTACATGTACACTACACGCTGCTGAACGTGGTATGTAGTATAGATGTAGCCTTAGCGTGTGGCAGGTTAGTGTGCTGTATATTCACACTCTGGCTTGCCAAGCACTAACTTGCTGTGTAGACAAGCCCTAATACATTATCATCTATCATAATCTTTTGTTTGTGGGCCTCCATCTGACAATGTCAGCGTTCCAGATCATCTTAGCTCCAAGTGTAAAATAGAGAAACTGTGTGAAATCCTTTACTAAAATCCAGTTGTCTTATATCTGTCATCTTTCCTTTAGCTACTAATTAAATTCAGTATAAAAAACAGTCACATGACTAGCAAGATTTATTGAGGGTTGTCAGGGTTGTTGTTTTTTTAAATTCTTTCGAAATTATTACAAACAGATTAGTCAAAAGATAAGTAGCTGTGATTATGAAATTACATAAAAAAGCTATTTAAACAATTAAATAAATAAATCTCTATGAGAAGTTCATTAAAAGATGCCAAAGAGATAGTCAGATAAAAACAAAACAAATGTGTCAACAAAAAAAGATTTCTGAGCACAATAAAATTTGGGGCTTCTTGGCATATAAAATGAAGACACCAAGGAGCGTATAAAACAGAAAAGGAGAAAAGCAGTAGAGCATTTGTTATAAAAAAAAAATTTTAAGCAAAGAAATTTGTGAAATATCAGAATTTGAGTTCCAGCCTTTATCCTAGAAGTTGTCTGTTTTTTTTAATCACATAGCTGAGATAGCAGAAAAGACTTACCTTGTAATTAAGTGACATCTATGAATTTGGATACTTTGTTAGCCTGTTGTTGTATCAACCAGGCAAGGTATTAACAAGCTTCAACAGGACTTTATTTTTACAGTGGAAACCTCTTTACCAAGCTGCTGCTGCACCCTCTGTAACTCTCACTCATCCTCCTCAATTCCTCCTCCCTCCTTCCTATTTCCTGTCATTTCAGACTCCCAACAGCCAGTGCTCCCAGTTCTAATAATTACAAGCACATCTAAACACCACATCTGTATTTGGTTGGAAATAACATGGAAGTCTGGAAATGCAAGAAAGCAAATGCAGAAGATCACGTTAATACATTTGTATAACTATTGTGGGTTTTCATGGGCATTTCTGGAAAAAACAAGCTTTTACTCTAATCACAAAACCGAGAAGTACCATACTGACACAGGTGGAGCAGCTCTATGCCACTCCCAAGCACAGTACTGCAGGCACTTCCTGCCTTAGTCCACAAGTTTGGGCTGCCTGCTTGAAGTAGAATGGCCTGTTCCATAAGCTCAGCAACAGTCTCTACAGTTAAATAAAAATAACAAACCCAGAATTTGACTGTTTGTGCATTTCAGTAAACAAAGAAAACCTCAAAGGCAAATGCTTTGTTACAGCGCTTGAAGACAAGGCCCTCACCTGGACCTTGGGTTCTGGGCAGGGGCGGCTCTAGGTATTTTGCCACCCCAAGCACAGCAGGCAGGCTGCCTTTGACGGCTTGCCTGCGGGGTCCCCGGTCCCGTGGATTCGGCAGCAGGCCTGCAGGAGGTCCGCCGAAGCCGCGGGACCAGCGGACTCTCCGCAGGCATGCCACCAAAGGCAACCTGTCTGCTGCCCTCGCGGCGACCGGCAGAGCACCCCCCCCCCCGTGGCTTGCTGCCCCAGGCACGCACTTGGCGTGCTGGTGCCTGGAGCCGCCCCTGGTTCTGCGGAACTCCTCTTCCCTCTCTCTCATGTCTGACCCTGAGAAGAAGCAGGCAAACCTTCTTAACTGGCCTACTGGCTCCAAACTGGTCCCTGTCTCCTCCTGGCCCTTCTAGTACTAAATCTTGTTGGTATCTTGGCCTGAGCAGGAGTGGGTGTCAGGATGCTGATGCCTCCAGCATGGGGCAGAGAAAGCCTGCTAGACCCCATTACACATATCTTTTGAAATGTCATTAATCAGCTCAAGATTTTATCATATGGTGCTGCACCAGATTCCACAGTAACGAGTGTAGTATAAAAACCTAGATATATGGACCTAGAATTGTGACAGTGTTAAATTCTATTAGCAGTCATAGTAGAACAATGAACAATTTTAAAGTGTACACAACACGTTATTGTATATTAAGAGGATTGAAAATTAACAAAGATGTCAGGAAATCTTAACAAACAAATATTCTGAAATTACTGCTTCATTAAGAATCAAAATACTAATGTTTGTGGGGTTTAGAACATGTTATAATATCTAATTTATGCTGTATTAACACAGCGGACAAGATCTTCAGCTCTGTGCTGGACCCTTTGTAGTGTTATGCTGGTTTAAACAGACTTCCATTGTGAAAACACATCTTGTTCTTTGCATTACCCACCCCCACTTCCCTATTGTCTGATGTGCCCTCATTATAGCATCTTTTAGAATTTTCCAGCTTCCTTCCAATTTTCCTTCCTAGATTTTTCAAGGTTTCTGCCATTACATCTCATCCACAAGATTCTCCAAAATGTGCTTTTCTGAAATCAGATACCCTTGTGCCACTGCATTTTGAGATCCCTCTTCTTGCTGCATTGATTGTAAGTACTTTTTGGATACTGATTCACCCCTGGGATCCACACCACAGGAACGACAGGGACTGGAACAACAGCAGCCAACAAAACTTTCAGAACCACAAGTGAAATTAAAAAGTATCTATCTGCACTGGCATTTCTCACAAACTGCTAGTTTCTAGGTAAGGGGCCAATCAATGGTTCAATTAAAATGAATGGCAAAATTTCCATTGACTTCAGTGGGATCAGGAATCAGCCCCTTATAGAATACAACTATGTTGTATGGAAAAGATCTCTTTCAATTTTGTCAAAGACACAAAACATCCATGTCAGCTTTTACAAATCACTTTGATAGGAAGACTGGTCTGTGGTAAAATATTTTAACCTCACATCACATTTATTTTGAAGCATACCATATTGGAGTAGGAACTTGGGCAATTCTTAGTATATATCACTAACTGTGAAATGACTATATGTTTTGTGACATAGCAAACAAACGTATTTTGATGGGTTTATTTGAAAATGTATATAGAATGAAAAACAAATAATAAATACCGGTAGCTGGTTCTTCGGCTCTCATTTCATGATATCAGATGCAAAAGATGCAGTATCAATATTATATTTTTGTTACAAGCTTTCATATGGAAAAGAAGATTACGATACTATTGAGACACTAATGTCCAGTATGTATTTGGCATATAGAAAAGTTTGATTTGCGAGACTGAAGACAATAGCCTGTGATTGTTTTGTATTAAATAGGAAATTCACTTTGTCTGCAAATATAATAGTGCAAAATATTCAAACAAAATTCAAAATAAGTTTTGAAAGTTCTGTTGTAAATTAGAAATTGGTTGTGAAATTGGTTGTGGATTGTTCGGTGCTAAAATGGGACAAAATCATCACTTATTTATCATTTTTACAAAAAATTATATATGCTGGTTGCTTTACAGAAGAAAAAGAAAGACGTTGCTGTCTTATTGTAGATGTGATGCAATAAATGTGGCTTAAAAGCACTAGGGAACAGATAAGGTGAATAAAGACAAGGACTACAGCCACATGAGCCCTTGGTCACTCAGACAGCATGTGAACATCTTCATGGTTCAGCTGAAGTATTTTATATGTATCTATTATGTGCCAGATTCACATCTGGGATATATTTGCATAGCTTCATTGACCTCAGTTGACTTCAGTGGAGTTACATTGATTTACTTTTGAACAGGTAGATTTTTTTTTTATTTTAAACTTGTTTTCATTCCATGGGTTTTGAAAAGGATCAATTTTTGTTTATTTAAACGTTTGCATGATAATTATAGAAGTGTTTTACTTTAAAAAATATTTTAATTTTTCTTTGTTTGCTTTTTGTTTTCCTTCCATCCCCTTTCTTATTTAACCCTTCTGTAGTGGGCCGGCGTGGCTCCCCTCCTCCCCAGAGAGGGTCGAGCCCCGGCAAAGCCAGAGTGAGCGGAGCTCCGGAGCTCTGAGCCTGCCCCTCAAAGGGTCAAGCGGCAACCCGGAACTATAAAAGCCGGCCCTCAGAGCTCAGTGAGGTCCCAGCGGCCGGAGAGAACAGACGTACTTCCGGGAGCTCGAAACTGGGAGACTCCGGCGACCCAGGGGAGCCACCCAGACTGGCCTGAGCTTCCCCGGGCTCGCTACCAGGAGGAGCCGCCTGAGCTTCCCTGCGCTCGCTACCAGGAGGAGCCGCCTGAGCTGCCCCACGCCTGTTGCTACCTGGAGCAGCCGCCGGCGCTACCATGGCCTGAGTATCCCGAGGAACTCCTGGACCTACCACCCAGCCCCGATCGTGATGAGCCTATGCTCCTGGACCCCACTGAGGCCGACGTTAGGACCCAGGTAGTTCCTGAGGGGAAGTATGGAAGCAGCCCGGGGGCAACTGACCCCAGTCAGGCTGCGGAGGTGCCGGAGCCTATGTCAGTGTGTTGCGGCCAGGATCCCCACTGACGGACCAGAGGAGTGATAGCTGCTGCTAGGGCCCCGGGCTGGGACGCAGTGGAGTGGGAGAGCCTGCGTCCCCCCTGCCACCCCATTCGGGGGTGGCAGACGCCCCCCTCTTCCTGGCCTGAGGAGGCCAATAACTGTTACTGCTGCTCAGTCCTGCCCCAAGGCCTGAGCTTACTGCCTCAGCGTTTGCTGCCCCGCCCTGCCCAGGGGCTGGGCCTTTAAACTGCTACTGTTGCTCAGCCCTGACCAAAGGCCTGAGCCTACTGACTCAGCGTTTGCTGCTCCGCCCTGACCAAGGGCTGGGCCTTTAAAACTGCTACTGTTGCTCAGTCCTGACCCAAGGCCCGAGCTTACTGACTCAGCGTTTGCTGCCTGCCCTGACCTAGGGCTGGGCCTTAAAACTGCTACTGTTGCTCAGCCCTGACCAAGGCCTGAGCCTATTGACTCAGTGTTTTGCTGCCCCGCCCTGACCAAGGGTTGGGCCTTAAACTATTACCGTTGCTCAGCCCTGACCCAGGCCTGAGCTTACTGATTCTGTGTTGCTATCCGTCCTGACGTAGGAACCGGCGCCTCGCGGTTGTTACGGCTCACCCTGCTGGAGGGCCTGAGCCCCTCGCCTGTCGGGTGGACAAGTACCGCAAGGACTGCCGGGCTAACTTCCCGGGCCAACCGGAGCAAAGCGGCCCAGCGTGGCTCCCCTCCTCCCGGAGAGGGTCAAGCCCCAGCACCCCCTCGTTTACACCTTCTCTCTCCCTCCCTTTTACTTTTTTCTCCTTTCCCCACAAGAAGGAGAAAGTGGAAAGTTAGAAGGAGACAAAAAGGAAGAGAAGAAAATCAGTATACTAAAAATTAAAAGGGATTTTTTTTCATTTTCTAGTTTCATTACAAAAACCCAGAAAATTAAAAACAACAACAAAAACGAAAAGGCTGTTACCATCATTTCCAGGTTCAGAAAAAGGTAATTTTTCAAACATAAAAGATCTGGCCCTACAATTTTTATACTCTCACTTCTTGTAGAGGATGCAGAAGATGTTAACCTTAGGAGGAATGTAAATAAAATGTGGCTAATGGCTTGGCATTGCAGAAATGGAAAGGCATTCCATGCATTGGGAGGACAATTGGGAAAAAAACAGATGGGGTTTGGGGGGAAGCAGACAAATGGAACACTGACATTGGCATCATTAGTAATGCAAAGAAGGAGGTGGTATATGTGATGAGTCTAGGTTGATTATGTAAACAGGATGAATGGGGCTTTGTAGTTTTTTGAATTGAGGCCAGAGTCAGGAACCCCATTTCCTGCAGCACTGAATAGTCCTTGGAATACCCTGATCCAAGTCCTGATGTGACCTGATGCTGCTGACCTGATCCTGCTGAGTTTGGGAGATCTGGCAAAGTCCCAGCTTGTAGTGGGATAGCTCCAGGAAACACCAAATAACAGATTTTTCATTACTAATTACATGATACAATGTGTGAAATGAGTGCCCAGCTAAACTCTTTTTTTCTTAGAAGATGGTCTTTAAAGAAGATTTTAGAAAGTTGAACATTAATTTTCTGGAAGCTATAATTATAAAATTAAACTTTGATGTGAGTCAGCATGTTGCATTCTGTATTACATTGGACTAAAATTAGTCACATTGTGTGCCATCAGACTGACATGATGTAACAGAAATGTTCAAGCTGACATGGCCCTGGTCATTGCCCTTTGAACATTCTGAAAACAATTAAAATTTATATTTAATCCTGGTGCTTGAAAAGAATATTTTATTCAGGCATTCCTTTAAGGAAAAACTAATTGCAAAAATACCTAAGATCAAATATTTGGTAGAGTAGAGATTGGAAGGGAATCAAATCATTTACTGCCCACGGGTAACAGCAAACCACCTGCACAACTGACAGCTGCAGATGTTCTAAAAAGCAGAGCAATGGCATCATTCCAGGATACACCTCCACCAGCAAGTGGTACAGTACTTCCAGACATAACACCATGGCATTCTCCAAAAAGCTCGTCCAATTCTGTAAACTCACACCTGGAAATTTTCATCCAAGGCAAAAAATAAGGAGGCATTTGTTGCATATCCCCTTCTTCATGCCTCCTTGGCCTCTTTTGCTAGGTGGTGCCATTCCAGATACCCCTTTGTTTTTCTCTGTGCTGCTCAGTTAATGTTGACTTCTTTCAGAGAGGTGATAGTGAGGCTGCTTAAATGCATTTGAACATGCCATTATTTGTAGGCACACATGTTTTTCTGATGTTATCTGGCTTATCTCTTGTTTTCTATGATTTTGTTGTCAGGGAATGAGCCAGGTACGAAAACTAACACTTCTGCTGCTAACGGACTGATGTTCGGGAAGCAAACTTCTCCAGTATCCAGCAAAATTTTTCCAGTAAATTACTCTAGAAAGTTACCATTTCTCTCACTGAATGGCATAACTGTTACTGACAGATTATATGACATCCTAGATGTCAAAATGTTTTCCTTAAATGTGTACTTGCAGACGTTACAGCTGACAGTCAAGATTTTGAGCTTGGAGTAAGTTTGTTTGATTTCTGAAAAATCATTGATCATTTAAGATTAGATTCAGTTATCTTTGAGCAAAAATTGAATCTGAAACCAAGGAAAAGCAAGGTTGTTTAGATACATATTGTGCACCCCTTCTTTATGTAAGCAGAGTCAGGATAAGCTCTACCCTATCCCAGACTGCCGAGCTGTGGGACTGCTTGGTGACAAATGACTCAACCTCAGTTGGGTGGTACTTGCTAGACAAGGGACAGGGGTTCCAAAAGCCAGTGAATTGAGAGAGGCTGGGGACAGGTATCTGTGTCTGGTGGTGCAGTCTCCTTGTGGAGCCAGAAGCACCAGTTCCAGCCCCTTCTCTCTCCACTGTGGAATGTCAGAGTTGATTTTTTTATTCCCTTAAGAATCCAGATACAGGTTACTGAGCTGAACTCACTTTTTGCTAATGGTGCACTAGCACTGGGGCTCCCCTACTATGAGCTGAAATCACTAAAGAGCTGAAATCACTAAAGAGCTGAAATTACTGAGCTGAGAGCACTGAGTACTGTGCTAACTAGTGGGGAGCCTGAAGCTATATTGTGGAACAGAGCAGCTGGCGGAGTGGAGCAGTTTGTGGGAACGGCTGGAGCGGATCACGGGACAGCTGGTGGAGCAGAGTGGCTGGCAGAGCGGAGTAGCTGTGGGACGGGTGGAGCGGCCCACAGAGCGAGCGGAGCCGAGCAGTTTGCAGGGACAACTGGAGCAGCTCACGGGACAGCTGGTGGAGCAGAGCAGCTGGTGGAGCGGAGCAGTTTGTAAGGACGGCTGGAGGAGCAGAGTGGAGTGGCTGGTAAAGCGGAGCAGTTCATGGAGAAGGCGGGAGCAGAACCCACGGAGAGGCAGGACAGTTGGCCCCGGACCATGTAAGGTGCCCCTTTCTACCCAGGCTGGGGAGAGGGACCTCTGCAGATAGACTCTCGAACTTTGAGGCTGCACTGACCCAGGACAGAGACTTTTGGGATTGTGGGACTTTTGGGACTGTGGGTGATTTGGGGGGGTTGCTGGACTCAAGAGCCCAGGAAAGAGGACACAGCCCAATTTCCTGGGGTGGGTCTTTGCTCACGATTTGGTCTATGAACTCTAGTTGAGGTGTTTTCCCAATTTAGTGTTTGTTGTTTATCTCATGTATTAAACCTTTTCTGCTACACTGAGACTCTGTGCTTGCGAGAGGGGAAGCATTGCCTCTTTGAGGTGCCTAGGGGTGTGTGTAAGATTTTCCCAGGTCACTGGGTGGGGGCTCGAGCTGGTTTGGCATTGGATTATTGAAACGGAACCCCTGGATACTGAACCCGGCCCTTGTTGCTGCCAAATCAGAGAGGCAGAAGGGTTACATTTACATAGAAGACTCTTGAACAAAATTTTATTTAAAAAAAATAGCAACAAGCTTTCACAAAGTAGACTGTCCCTTTAAGGGCAAGTCTGAGTCCAACCTATCCCTGCTACAAATTCTGACTCTTTATGCAAGTTGTACTCCCTAGAGAGGTCACATGACTGAGAGGTTCATGTGATGGAAGGACTATATGAGGCTCCTCCTTGTCAGAAAGAAGAGAGATGCAGGATGTGATTTGGAGACTCTCCAGAGTGTGTCAGGAAGGAAGTCCAGAGGAACAGCTGAAGAGCAGGAGAATGCCCTCCAAGGAGGGAGTGATATTTGGGCTGGAAAGCCAAAGGCTGGGAGGGAGAACTGGAAGTATTTGAGGGTCTCTACCAGAGAGCTGTAGAAGAAGCCCAAGAATTACTTGTGAGCACCAGGATCAAGGAGGAGCAAGTCCTTCATTTGGGAGGTGAAGGGTTATTTTGCTAAATATTTATATCTGTGAGGAGCAGAGTTAGCACTCCTTAGCTACAAGGTATTATCTTGGGACAACTGGAATGGTGTTGGCCTGTGGCCTGGTCTATAACTGTGCTTCTTTTAGAGGACCTAAGGTGGATATTTCTTGAGTGAGAGGCAGGAAGCTCCCACACCATGAAACCCAGGAAAAGGGCTTAGCCCAGTGAGGGCTGAAGGACCATTTGTTTTGGACTGTGTTTACCACAGAAAGGGAGGACTCTTGTTTTGTGCAATAATCTTACACAAAAACGGTTGAGCCACAGATGCACACACAAATGTATGTAGATGTGACTGTGCTCTTCAGGGTCCAAGACAAACTACAAAGCAGACTCAAGTGAGGTACAAAAGTCCACAGAGTTTACTGAGGCAGTTCCGCATATCCAATGCCCCCTCCTGGTCAGGAGTTCCCTCCAACAATCTCATTAAGCCCCTCAGGCCTCTCCCAGGCAGCACAGACAGACCAAAGGTCTTTAGGCACCACAGACCTGTCTCAAACAGACCAATAGTCTTGCAAAGAAATAGTCCCCAAATCAAAATCAGTAGTCTCCTGTGCCAGGCTAACCTAGAGGAGCTCTAGCAGTCAGCAGTCCTTGCAGAAGTTGTAGGTTGGACTTTCCCTCACAGAGCAAGGGATAGGCAGTCTGGTTAGCTAGGTACTGAGCTGTCTTCTTTCTTTTTTAAATGTCCCTTCATTACATTATAGCAAGTGCAGGAATAGCAGGGTGAGGCTGATTGGGCCTACAGCAGCCTATGAACCTTTGCTGGCTTATTGTGGGCTTTGGCATAGCCCATAACAGTAAGTTATCCAATTTATAGATGGTGCAACTCCAGAGACCTGGACTCAACATCAGTTTTACATGGTGCCAAAGTTTTCTCAGGGTATATTGGCTGTGTCTGCAACTCAAGGTCACTTGAGTATGTTCTAGACTTTGCTTTATCCACAAAAGAAATTATCAAGAGATGTACCAAGAACATTTTAATGATCTACTGTAGAAACGGACTGAACATAGCTTGACAGCACTGATGTCTCTTCACAACTAAATATTTTTTTCTAATTGTTGGAGTCTCTCCTGACTAGCTTTGACTTGTCAGAGAATTGTTTTTGTGAGCAGTTTGGTTAAAACGTGTTGTTCTGCTCTGTTGACTTTCAGGTGTTCTATGGAAAACATTGTTATTAAGTTTACTTTTTGCTGTTTGTTCAGCATGCTATTTCCATGGTGTTGATTCAAATAATTCATAGCTAATATAAACATACAATCAAAATGTCCATATTATTGGAGACAGATTACATTAAGGAGTAATGTTAAAAACATCTTCAACTGATAGTCTCTATATAACATGCAAATTATTTCTAAAAAACTTTGAAACAAATTCAACCCAGGTGTAAGCAACCACACCTCCACTGATTTCAAAAGAGAGCTGCACTGTCAAAACTGGGAGTTAGGTTGGCTTAACAATAGCACTCAGAGGGTGTGGATTATTCATACTCTTGAGTGACGTAACTGGGTCGACCTAACTTTTTAGTGTAGAGCTGGCCTAGAATTGTTGTCACATCTTTAGTGTAGGGTGGAAATCACAATCCACTTACTACGGTAGTATAGGAAAACAGAAAGTTATCTATGTAATGAGAGTACACTTTTGAATATTTGAACTATAATGACCCTTAGAACATAGGAAATAATACAGAAAAGTTGTTAATTTTGGTGACTTCTGAGTGAGATGAAAATGTTTTTAAGGGGTGAAGCCAAAACAAAAGTAACCTCACACTTCAAGAGAACAGTAAAGAAACCATAAAATGGTGGATAAGGGATAGCCTCCAGGAAACTTGCAATTTTTAGCACTTTGTCCCCAGTTCAGGAAAGCACTTAAGCATATGTGCAAGTGTTTTCCTGAGCTGGGACCTTTGCTAGTATGTTCCTAGGACTGTGAACAGGCACAATGGAAGTGTTTCAGTTGTGTTCAGGAGGGAATGGCTTGTTATGCATGATAATGTCCGTGCATTTCTGAACACAAGACTGAAGGGAAGATTGACTTTTCCACTAGTTTTCTTTGGAAGAGTTGTTAGATGCCAACTGTTTGAGCATAAACAGGATTTAAATGTGAGGGCAAGACCTGAGTAACATAAGCACTTTTTAAGATACAGTATAGTGAAGATGAGTCTCCTACATAGTATAAAAGTATACAGTTTGTTAATTCCACTCTAAGTACTTTCCATCAAAAAAGTGCCATTTATATGAATAACGTAGTATATCAAAACTTTATTTTATGAAAGAAAATGGTGCTCCTACACATATATGGCTAAAGGGTTTTGAACCCTACCACCAACTGCAACATCAGGATGGGAGCAGAACCTCAGTGTAGGGCTTGATTCTATAAAGCGTTAAGCACTTTTGTTTGGAACCAGTGAAGCACTTAAGTACGTGTTTCACTATAACCAGATCATATGCTTAAAATGAAGCATGTGCTTAAATGCTTTTCTGGATCAGAGAGACAAGGTGGATGAGGTAATATCTTTTATTGGACCAACTTCTGTTGGTTAACAAAACTAGTTTTCAAGCTACACACAACTCTTCTTCAGGTCTGGATGGAAACAAAGAAGCTAGAAGTATAATTTCCCTTGAGGAAGGGTGTGATCACAGTACTCTTGAGCCATATACTAAGCTGGAGTCACACAATGTCCACTTCAGAGATATGTCAAAATTTCCCCCAGAGAAAGAAAGACATATACAAAAGCTGGAGCTAATTATAAAACAGCAATAGCAACTCAGCCAACTTTTATGATCTAACCACAGAATCCTGACTAATTGGTACACAAATCAACAGTAATTATTTAACAGGGAGTAGGGGTCCAGGTATAGATGATTCTCAGGGTTCATGTACTTTCAAAGGCTTCAGGCTCCTATAAGAACATTATTTAAAAGAAAAAAAAGTTCATGTGCTAGGATGTCCTCCACAACCCGGCAGCAATGTAAGGTATGATCTGCATGTTATTCAGTGCAACAGTGGATCAGCTCTTGAGGCACTCTTTATAGTGAACCTTGACTTACACCTTACAAAAAGATCCTGACATTTGGGGGTATTTCTACACTGCAGCTTGAAGGTGTAATTTCCAGTGTGGGTAGACAAACTCATGCTAGCTTTGCTCTAGTTAGCATGCTAAAAAGAGCAGTGTGGTCTTGCAGCACAAGCATGGGCAGTGGCTCTGGCTGCCCACCTGAGGCCAATTCCATCCAAACCCATGGATCTGAGGTTGGGTGGCTAGCCTGAGCTGCTGCCCATACCACAATGTCCACACTGCTATTTTTAGTGCACTAGCTTCAGCAGAGGTGACTCTATAGCAGCTTCAGATAAATTTAAAAAAGGGAAATTCATGCTGAATTAAATATGCTAATGAATAGTACAATCAATACAACATCTCTGGTGTTATTTAATTTTTGTATTAAATTCAAATTATTTTACACTACCCCTAAACTTGCAATTGTGAGACAGAAAAATGAAATGAATAACTACAGTATTAGAAGCAAAGAGTCCTGTGGCACCTTATAAACTAAGAGACGTTTTGGAGCATGAGCTTTCGTGTACCTCTGAACTGTGGGTCTTCACTGACCAAGGACCACAATTGTGAGTGGGGTGTGAGAGAGCAGGAGATGAGGGGCATGTTATAGGAACTTTTGGTTGTTGGCCTTTCTCATCACCCACTTCGTCAGGTGGGTATTCACCCACAAAAGCTTATGCTCCAAAACGTCTGTTAGTCTATAAGGTGCCACAGGACTCTTTGCTGCTTTTGCAGATCCAGACTAACACGGCTACCCCTCTGATACTGTATTAGAGGAGTTGTTAGAGGAAGATGCAGGTTTCTGCACTTGAGCAGTGGGACAGTTGAGGTTTTTGACATCCGAGAAGTTGGGGGAGGAAGTTTGAGTTTGTGGAAGAAGCATATTAGTTGGGTGTTAAAATGATCAGCAGTGAAATAGTTTACAGTGTGTAAGCAGGGTCTGAATGAGCTCTCTTCTGACGTCTAGTGATGAGCTGGGGGAGAAGACTTCAGGAACCGACCCCTTGGTTTGCATAGACCCGCCCACTATGCCTAGGTGGGCAGCATGTTGGAGCTGCTTTGCCCAAATGATCACTTTTGGGTGGTGCTGGATTGCAAGTCACTTTGCTATTGGGGGGCAGCAGTAATAAGGTATTGTTACACTTGTAGTGTGAATAAAGGGCAACAGAACTGTGCTTCATATGACCTGACTGAGGGATTCATCCTCAACTGAACTGCACTGACAGGGGGAAGGGGTGCCAAAGCTCAATGGAAATGAGAAAGAGTGGGGACAGATGTTTGTAACTGCTAGTGTGAGCTCTGCCTAAGGGTCCTAGACTCCATTTGACCTTTCTCTTCCTCTCCACTGTGTAATGACAGAGCTGATTAAGACCCAGATGAGTCTTTTGTTGCAGATCAATACAGCTAATATCATCAATGTTTCTGGTGAAAGAGACTGTCCATCCTGCACTAGCAGTGAGGCTCTCACACTAGCAGCTGAAATCACTGAAAGCTGTATTAAGTGGTGGGACCTCAAGACATACCAGAGGTTGCAGTAGAGCGATGGCTGACCAGTGGGGCAAGTGTCTGACTGTAGATTGGCCAGCTGGCATCGCAAGTGGCAGGTGATGGAGTTAGTGGCCAATAGAGCAACTGATGAAGTGAGCAGGCAGCGGTGAGGATGAAAGAGGAGAGAGCACGCGGTGGAGCAGCTGACAGTGGAGCAAGTGGCTGGTAGGCCGAATGGCTGACTGGTAGGGTGAGCAGCCAACTGATGGAGCAAGCAAGGTGCCTTCTGCTCTCAGGGTAAGAGGTGAATTCTCACGAATGTACCTCTGAACTGTGGGTCTTCACTGACCAAGGACCACAATTGTGAGTGGGGTGTGAGAGAGCAGGAGATGAGGGGCATGTTATAGGAACTTTTGGTTGTTGGCCTTTCTCATCAGAAGGTGAGAACTTGAGGCAGAGGATACTGCCCAAAGTAATCTGGGATGGGTCTTTTGCTCATGGTCTTATGATTATGAATTGTGCTTGCAGCATTTTCCCAAGTTACTGGCAGGTTACTTTCCCCTTTTTATTAAAAGTTTATTTTCTACACCCAGACTCAGGGCTTGTGAGAGGGGAAGTATTGCCTCTTAGATGTGCCCAGGGGTGTAATTTTCCCAGGGTACTGAGTGGAGGCTCAAGCCAGTTTTGTGTTGTGTTATCAAAAATGAACCCCTAGATGTTGAATCTGGCCTTGTTGCCAACTCCACCTGGCAGAAGGGTTACAATGTTGACAATAAAGTTTACAGTATTACATTTTGAAGTTAGAATCATAGACCTGGAATGGACCTCAAGAGGTCATCTAGTCCAGTCCCCTGCACTCAACACAGGACTAAGTATTATCTAGATCATCCCTGGTAGATGTTTGTCCAACCTGCTCTTAAAAATCCCCAATGCTGGAGATTCCACAACCTCCCTAGGCCAATGCTTCTCAAAGTCGGGCTGCCGCTTGTTCAGGGAAAGTCCATGATGGGCCGGGCCGGTTTGTTTACCTGTCGTGTCCACAGGTTCAGCCAATCATGGCTCCCACTGGCCGCGGTTCACCGCTCCAGGCCAATGGGGGCTGCAGGAAGGGCCGCGGATGGAGGGATGTGCTGGCCGCCATTTCTGCAGCCCTCATTGACCTGGAGTGGCAAACTGCGGCCATTGGGAGCCACGACTGGCCGAACCTGCGGACACAGCAGGTAAACAAACCGGCCCGGCCCATCATGGACTTTCCCTGAACAAGCGGTGGCCCAACTTTGAGAAGCACTGCCTTGGGCAATTTATTCCAGTGCTTAACCACCCTGAAAGTTAGGAAGTTTTTCCTAATGTCCAACCTAAACCTCCCTTGCTGCAAGTTAAGCCCATTGCTTCTTGTCCTATCTTCAGAAGTCAAGAAGAACAATTTTTCTCCCTCCTCCTTGTAACAACCTTTTACGTACTTGAAAACAGTTATTATGTCCCCTCTGTCTTCTCTTCTCCAAACTAAACAAACCCAATTTTTTCAATCTTCCCTCACAGGTCATGTTTTCTAGACCTTTAATCATTTTTGTTGCTCTCCTCTGGACTTTCCCCAGTTTGTCCACATCTTTCCTGAAATGTGGCACCCACAACTGAACACAATACTCCAGTTGAGGCCTAATCAGCGTGGACTAGAGCAAAAGAATTACTTCTCGTGTCTTGCTTACAATACTCCTGCTAATACATTCCAGAATGATGTTTGCTTTTTTTGCAACAGTGTTACAATGTTGACTCATATTTACTTGTGATCCACTATGATCCCCGGATCCCTTTCTGCATTACTCCTTCCTAGGCTGTCTCATCCCACTTTGTATGTGTGCAACTGATTGTTTCTTCCTAAATGGAGTACTTTTGAATTTGCCCTTATTGAATTTCATCCTATTTACTTCAAACCATTTCTCCAGTTTGTCCAGATCATTTTGAATTTTAATCCTATCTTCCAAAGCACTTGCAACCCCTCCTAGCTTGGTATCATCCACAAACTTTATAAGTGTACTCTCTATGCCATTATCTAACTCATTGATGGAAGATATTGAACAGAACCAGACTCAGAACTGATCCCTACAGGACCCCACTCGTTATGCCCTTCCAGCATGACTGTGACATAACAAACAAACAAACAACAAAGATGAATAGGACAGTTTGCAATTCTGCGAGCTACTGCTTCATCTTTGGACATTCATTTCCCCCACGCCCACCTCTGTTCCACCCAGGGTCCTCCCCATTCTGTGCTCCCCACTGCAGCCCTGCAACCCTTTTTGCTCCTTTCTTCTCTCCCCCCTCACCACTGCAACCCCAAGACCAGAGAAGGTCTGTCCATGCCACAGCCCTGGGCCACAGCAGGGAGTGAGAGCTCTTCCAGTCTCAGGGCTGCAGCCAGAGTCTGGACACTGGGGCTTCCCCTGCCAACCTTTGCACTTCTGCAGTGGACCAGGGTTGGGTGCTGGAGCTTCTCCTTCCCACCTGGTGCTTCTGCTGGAGAGCAGGGTCGGGCATGGGAACTTTCCTTGCTGCTTCGTGGCTTTTGCTGGGGACAGGGTGTGTGTGTGCTGGAGCTCCCCCCACAGAGCAGCTTCTGCCGGGGATAGGGTTGGGGAGCTTCTGGGGCGGGCATTCCCCCATCCAGTGCCTGCTGCCACGGAGTGGGGTCAGGGCAGAGGGGCTCTGGACTTCTGCCCCAGCTGTGGATTTTTTCCAGGGGCCCCAAGTTGGCCAGGGCCCCTGGACACAGGCCCCATCATTCCAGTGGCTATTCTGCCACTGGCAATCAATCACCTATTTAAAAAACAGGAATTAAATCCTCAGCTGACTCCAGTGATATTTTTGATTTTGTAATGATTTTGGTACTTGGTCCTCTGTTTATCCACAGAACATGTACATGAACAGCAGCAGTGTAAACTTCTCCATGCTGTCTGCCAATATACCTTATTCTTTTTCTAGACGCCCCAATTATAGGAATGGAGGAACAGTTCAGTATCCATGCCCATTCAAATCTTGGATGTTTCTACTTACCCCACTGACAATGGTGCCAGATGTACCCATGGTTTCTGTGATGTCGATACTTATCTATTAAAGCCCTAGTCCAGCAAAGCATTTAAGCACATGCTTAACTTTAAGCACATGAAGTCAATGAGACTAGCATAAGTGATTTCCTGAATCAGGTGTTAAAACATCAAACTGGGACCTTCAACTCATTTCATTATAGATTACCAAGAAGACATTAGTTAATAACAAACTTTGGTTATGGTGATGTAAGTTGGATTCAAACTACTGACTGAAAAGTGAAAAAGCTCTCTAGCCCCCTTCCAAATCCCCTACCCTGCTGGTCTCTTGATTCACAAAAGAAATTGGTGAAGAAACTGCTCCCTTCAACATTTAGGTCATGGCTGAGGGAGCTCTGGAAAATTCTGCCCACTTCTAGGGAAGCAGCTTCCCGAAATTTTCTCTGAGTTCTAGTGCCAATTTGCCATCATATAGCTTTCAATTTGGGACTACATTTCCACAGAAGTATTACATTTGATCTTCCCTCAACCAGGTAAAAAAGAATGAGGGCTTCTCTTTTGAATGAAGGAAATTGCTAAAAGAGAAATATCTGCATACTAACTTTGTGTATTAATGAATTTATATTCAAACAAATTAACAAAACTAAATGACATAAACAGTCAAATAGAATACAAATCATACTTAGAGGCCTTGAAAACATAAGGGAGGGAAGTTTTAACACTGGAAGCTTTCCCAGTCCCTCCCAAATTAGTTTCCCCCTGGTGAAAGTCCCAACTGTTAACTGAAAAGTGGCTGGCCAGCCTTCAAAGAAAAGAGACAAACTAGGAGAGAAAAAAAATTGTTTATTTCATACACATTAAAATGGAGAAAAGAACGAGTTTGATTGCATCATCCCTGTCAAGCCCAGGAATTAGTTGACAAAAGATTTCTCCTAGTAAATATCTCCATTGCATATTTTCAGTTCCATTAAGGGCAGCTGATCCAGCTCTCATTAATGTCAATAGAGAGGCAGTGGAGTACAGCCAGTTGAGTTCCATAGTAGAATCCATCTTCTATAGTAGCAATTTTATGAAGGAAATAACCAGATGCTGGTTCAGTCTTTTTACAGGATTTATGTCATTTCTTAATTAATCTTTTCATCTTTCAGACATCCGCATACAATGAACAAACTCACACATTTTGGCATGACCCCATCCTTATTCATTTTGACTCACACTTCATAACTGATGGGATGGCACCCTGATCTGAAAATTTGTGAAATGAAGGATGCTAAAATATGAGACATTGTAACTACTTTTAATTACAGCAAAGAGAAAAGCTACATTCCCTGCAGCAATAATCTCCTAATCTAAGTATATATTCTAAGTATCATGTTTTATTCGATTTGAAATACCCTCAATCTTATTGATTGCTGTAAGGGAATCTTGAACTGTATTGAGACCTGAATGGAGAAGACTCAACCTCTTTGTCAAAAAAATCCATACAAGCAACGTAGGACTGCCTTTGTATTATGCAACATAAAAACCTTTAGAAGGATTATATATGCCTACTTCTGCACATGATAAAAACATACTCAATACTGTATCACTTACAGATTTAAAAGGAAAGAAAGATCTAGCTATTCCATTCTAGAATTTGAATTGTTAGCCCCTTCAACCAGATCAACTTTTAAAGTGAAGATTCTGTAGTTTTGAGATGCCTTTGAAGATAGTTATCAAAAAACAGGAAACACAAAGTTTATGTAGGAGTTTTTAAGAACAGTAATACAATTCTAGGGTATTTTCATGAAAAGATGTCATTAGATCACTAAATTAGGCATGAGCCTAAAAAGATAATGTTTAAAAGACTTTTTCTATGTAACAACAACAGATAATGCTGCACCCTAAATAACATTGCAATTCTATTCCTGCACTTATAAAATTACATAAATGAGATACCCAGCACATAATTTGCGAGTGCCACATAACACTCCTCTTTTCAACCATTTCAAAGAAATAGATCCAAACTCCTGTTGGAGATTCATTTTTGAAACAGTGTGGGTTATAGGGGAGCTTGAACAATTGCTGCCCTTTTGTACCTGTGATGTGGTACACTATATGAATTTTGTTTAAAAAAATACACACAGTGCTAGCTTTTTTATTCTAGAAGAATGCCTGGCAAGTTTCCTGGAGAGCTAGTTTTTACCACAAAGATGATTAAGACAACATCCCTCATATCATGTGAAAAAGCTCTTTAAAATTATCACATACAGAAATATCTGTGGTGCAACCATTTTTGAAAAATCATATCCATATTTTTAACAGAAAAAAAGTGAAACCAAAGCACACATTTCAATCGACTCAAAACAAAATTTGTTTCAGAATTTTGTTTTGTGAAATATTTTGAACTTTTGGCTTTTCAACCTGATTTGGGATTTGTTTGTAAAATCTTGAAATTTTTTGTGGGACAGAAGTAAATTTTTAAATAAAAAGTTGTTATGGATAGAAAAATCAAAACGTGTTTTCCAAAGATGTCAAATGGGATTGGACATTAAAATTGCATCAAAATTGATGTAATTTTGTGAAAAGTTTTGGTTTTGTCAAAACAGCACTTTCCAACAAAATACTATTTTGACAATGTTCTGACCAGCTCTACTATCTATATGGTTTCAGTCTGATGACTGAAAAATCTAACCTTCACAGATGGTCTAAATTAGCATTATGTTGATAAGAAGATCAGTTTACTTCAGACAAACATCTTTCAGGTTTTTTGTAATTACTTCTGCATATCTGTTACAAATATTTCCTCTACTATAAGCAAATCATAATAATGTTTGAACTCTTTTAAAGTGCTCTGGAAAGGAGAACAGAAATCTTGGATGTACAGTAAGTTACAGAAATGAATTTAGTGTGGGGTTCTATTTTGAGAGAGAGAAAAAAAAGAATGTAACTCTATAATTTTAGCATAAGAATTTAACCTGTTAGTGTCATTCCATCTTGGATTGACTTAATCCACCCATGACCCAGGAAAAGAGATGCTGAATCAATTCCCAGACAAGTAGATAGACAATCTTTCTCCAACTAAGCTGCTGTCCAGTTGTATTAATTTACACATCACACTTTTAAGTGTCCTATTAGACACACTAGATATGAGAAACTATACAGTTAATTGTATTTACTGTTTTTTCAGGAATTCAGACAGCATTACAAAGTCACACAAAGTACTTTTCTACCCTTTTTATAACAAATTAAGGAAAAAAGTATATTGTACAAATATATTAATTAATTTGGGATATCGAAACTAAAAGTATTGACAATCCATTACTATAATATACCAGGCATAGTCATTAATTCTATTGGGTTATTATTTCAAACTTCTGGTTGTCCACTCTTCTGAGGATGGGGGTAAGAAAAATATTTTTTATCATGTCTATTAGAAAAAAGAATGTGCAGAAATGTGGCATATGATTGGATGAGACAAGTAAAAGTCAAACTCACAATAACATCAGCAGCATTTTCTAATGTCCTCTGTGTCCCCCCGGCTTTCTAGGCATGTAGAACTGCTGAAACATGTACATACGGGAACGTAAGAAGTTGAGGTACCATTAGTGTTAGTCCCATATTTGTAATAGATCACAGTTTGCACCCAGTTCAGCATTTAGTTGGTGACCGCATATTTTAAGTCAAGCTGACAATTGTATCTTTTCACTATTTTCAGAAATCAAGATTAAGGTAATCCAAACAAACAATATGATTTTAAAGAACAGACTAACTAAAGAAAAGACTTCTCTTTCTTCCATTAGAATCCTTGTCCACATTTCTGGAGAAATTTTCCCATGAAACACTTGCCAAAAAATACTTAGAGTTAAATTTTACCTTGAGCTTTGCAGGGCACGAACTGGCATCTTCTGTTTCCTCACTGAGCGAACTAGCTTTATCTTTACCCTCCACAGCAGGTCTCAAGTTGACAAGAGTCACATTTTTTCTCTTTTAGTTGTCTTTTTTTGCCTTGCTATTGTCAAGATCTGTTCCTCATTACACAAATCCAACATTTTAAAGATAACCATAGTTCAGTTATCTTGTTGTCCCACATTTTTCCTTGGGAACTACAAAACACATTCTACCCTGACACAGCTATCCTCTGTCAAGTCCCAACATATCTGGAGTCCAATTTTCTAGACATCAGATCCAGTTTTCTCCACACACTCCTCACTGCCTGATTATCATCTCATTCCAGTGTAAAAAAAAGGAGTGATTTCACCGAAGTCAGTGGAGTTACACCAGCAAACTAGTATGAGAAGAGAATCAGTCTCTGCAAGATTCTAAGAACTTGCTTTTGCAGCTGTTATTTCCATTAATAGTTCTACTGACTTTAGTGAAACTATTCACATAGGAAGAGGTCATAAGACTAGGCCTCATATTTGTGCTCATGTTTGGCGTTTCAACTTAACAACTGTAATAGCCTGTACTATGAAAGTGTGGATCTGGTCAGCAAAGTGACTATGTAAAAATGGCACCTTCTTACTCAACAGAGCTGCTCTCTTTGTCCCCAATTCAGCTAAACACTTAAGCACATGCTTAACATCAAGCACATGTCCTTTAATTGACTTCAGTGGGACTACTAATGTGCTAAAGGTTAAGCATGTGCTTAAATGCTTCGCTGAATTGGGGCCATGGAGAACAGAAGTACTTTGCTGAATCAGGGCTTAAATGTTCCAGGTAACATTTGCTTTGTCTACTGACAAATTTAATTTTACTACAGTGGAGTCACATCTTATGTGGGTGTTAGGTTCTAAAATCAGTGTGTAAGGCCAAAATCGCGTCTAGTCAAAATTACCCTTGAAAATCCCTTAAATCGCCCATAAAATACAGTATGTTGTATATGATTTTGTGTATAGTATACAACTCTGTACAGTAATATGTATAAATGTATATTGGATACAGTAATGTACAGTATATAATAAAGAGTACATATGCAAAATATAATTTTACAGTCCTGTATTTTTAATTATGGGGGTAATTGCAGGGGGTCGTCAGGGCTTGATGTCAATCCAGGAGACGGAGGTGACGGAGAGTGAGTCATAGACGAAGTGATTCATAGATTCTAGGGTCAGAAGGGACCAACGTGATCATCTAGTCCGACCCCCTGCACAAAGCAGGCCACAGAACCCTACCCATCCAGTTCTATAACAAACCCCTAACCTATGCCTGAGTTATTGAAGTCTTCAAATTGTGGTTTGAAGACCTCAAGCTGCAGAGAATCCACCAGCAAGTGACCCATGCCCCACGCTGCAGGGGAAGGCGAAAAACATCCAGGGCCTCTGTCAATCTGCCCTGGAGGAAAATTCCCTCCCGACCCCAAATATGGCGATCAGCTAAACCCTGAGCATGTGGGCAAGACTCACCAGCCAGCACTCAGAAAAGAATTATCTGCAGTAACTCAGATCGCATCCCATCACCAACCACTGGGCATACTTATCTGGTGATTGGCTCTGGTTCAGCTCAAGAAGTTGATTGTGTAGGCTCATCTGCTGCTGGTTGTTTTTTCTCGAAAAACATGGTGATCGGCAACTGTCGCTGTTGTCGCTTGAGCTGCTCAAACATTTCTTGATACGGTCTCAAATCGTTCGTAATACTACGTGTGATTTTGAGGCTTCGTTCCATAGAGGGATGGTATTCAGAAATTAAATCATTCAAGATTCCAACTTGCTGGCTCTTCCTGTTCGTCGTCATCATCTTCGTCTTCTGTAGACAATTTTATCAGTTCCTCTAGCTCTTCGTTAGTCAATGTTTCTCTATGGCTCTCAATTAATTCTTCAATTTCTTCCTCAAGGATATTCAGGAAGCCATCACCACCCACTTGCCTGGCTACCTGAACAATGCGTTTCACTTCTTTGTCAATGGTTGGGAAACCCTTAAGATCATTCACACATTCTTTCCATAGGTTTCGCCAACATGCATTGACTGTCTCAGGCTTGACTGCATCCATTGCCTGTTTAATATAAGTGATGCAATTGGCAACATTGAAGAACTTCCAACACTCGATCGCGTTAAGATTGGGATCAGCATCCATAGCGCTACATATCTGTGAGAACGTAAGCCTCGTGTTCACGGCCTTGAAAGAGCAAATCATGCCTTGGTCAAGAGGCTGGAGGATGGAGGTGGTATTGGGGGGGAGAAAGACAACTTCAACATCATTATGTGCAAACCGGAGTGCCGCAGGAAGGCCAAGAGCATTGCCTACGATCAGCAACACTTTAAAGTCAAGTCTTTTCTCTTTGAGGTACCCCTTGACCTCCGGAATGAAACACTTGTGGAACCAATCCAGAAATAATGCTGCCGTCATCCAAGCCTTTTTATTTGATTGCCAGAACACATGCAGGAGATTTTGTTCTTGCCTTTATGGCACGGGGATTTGAAGCCCTGTAGAGCAAGCCTGGCTTTATTAAATGCCCAGCCCCATTGCCGCAAAACAACACAGTCACACAGTCTTTAGCTGCTTTGAATCCAGGGGCTTGTCTTTCTGATTTCAAAATGTAAGTGCGGTTGGGCATTTTTTTCCAGAAGAGCCCAGTCTTGTCAGCATTAAAAAGCCGGAAGATAGCCCTTTTCTTCCATGATTTTCTTTAATTGTTCAGGGTTGGCTTTTGCTGCCTCTTCATTGGCAGATGCAGCTTTACCAGTAGTCTGCATGTTTTTGAAGTTGAAGCGGTTCCTAAAACTGTTAAGCTAACCGTGGCTGGCTTTGAATTCCTTCTTATCAGAAGGCTGTCCCTCTTCAGTGGGAGGTTTGAACAGCGCGTAGAGGCTAAGAGTCTTTTCTCACAACGCGTTGCCATCCATAGGCACACATTTACGGTTCATGTCTTCCAGCCATAAGTTTCATGCCTTTTCAGTCTTCACTAAAGTCTTATCATGCACTTGGTTCGTCACCTTAGCAATTATTGGCGCACTTGATGCCATGGCTTGACAAATTTCTCTCTCGAATCTTGATGGCACGGATGCTAGATTCGTTGTGGCCATATTTACGTGCCATGTTGGAGACCGACACACCGTCTCTCAATAAGTCCAACACAGTCAGTTTTTCCTCCAGCATTGGAACAGATCGCTGTTTCTTCGGTTGAGCAACAGATGTAGGTGGCTTGCATTTAGGGGCCATGTTGTACGAAAAATACGTATCTTTAAACACTGGAATCACACTCAGTGTGGCGAGATGCTAACACTATGAGAGGCACGTGGGAACTGAGACCAACAGAGGGAATAACAGATTCACATATTCCATCTCACGCTCACTCCGGGGCATATGCTCATTGAGTGGAATGGTGGGTGGAATCACTTGCACTATTTACAGGTATCTTGTTTCTCTTTTTTTTGCCGAGGGTGCATAGTTGAATTCGAGTTAAGTTAAATGCACGTATGATGTGACTCACCTGTACTTTTTACTCCACTTAGTACTGCAGAGACAATATGATCATCAAAGACTGAGTTGCATTCTATTCTATCTCATGCATCAACAACAGAACATTTTACTGTCTTCTGATGGCAGAATTTCCATTATGGTGTTGAGGTATGAGCTAAAAAAGTACTGTACAGGTTGACTTTCACATCACAAGGTGCGTGCAGAGCAGTTAGTAAAAAAAAAATAATTTCAACTGAGTAAATTTAGGTCTGCACTATTTAAGAGACAACCCCCACACCCAAAACCATAAACCTCCATGATGCCACATTTACAGAGTCCCCTTTCAAAGTATACCTGCACTTTAAAATGAGGACTCCAGCTGGATGTTCTTTCTCTTCTGTATTTTTAGCCACAT
Source organism: Gopherus flavomarginatus (assembly GCF_025201925.1). Classification (NCBI taxonomy): domain Eukaryota; kingdom Metazoa; phylum Chordata; order Testudines; family Testudinidae; genus Gopherus; species Gopherus flavomarginatus. The sequence continues at coordinate 212,356,711 of NC_066617.1, read as the reverse complement.
AGTTTCAGCTGTGTTAGTTATATCCATACATCCTTCCAGATTCTTCACATGGAAGGTACTTTGGTCAAAATATATATATTTGATGCTGCCACTGAAATCTCTAACTCCTTGATTTCTTGGCGGAATGGCAAGGGATCCAGGGATTCATCCAGGTTAGCAGAAAGTACTGGAATTCCAGGGTAAAATCCTGGTCCCACTGAAGTCAATGACAAAACTCCTATTAACTTCAATAGGATTTCACCTTAGGTTGCTTCAATATTAGGTCACAAAGGTGACACACAACTTCTGTGACCAAACTCTCATGCTAAATAAATCTAGTAGATCTGGTTTTGATGCCTAATTCACCATTGATCTAGGTGATGTACGGTAAGTAGTCTGCTCTTCCAGTTAAAAGAGATGGGCCCAAACCCAAATGCTGAACAACCTTGAACTGTGGGAAAGTTTTAATCTAGGTCTACACTTTGCATCTTGTGCCAACCTGTGTTAGCTAATACTTGTATTGTACTGCTTAAAGCTATTCAGGGATAGCATGTGATTCCAAATGGGAGGGAAGACTGGTCTGAGTGGTCATGAATGTGAAGAGAGGTGTCCATGAGATCATCTTTGTTTTAAGATGTGGTCCACACTACGGAAGGTTTGAGAACCACTTAAGAGAAAAACAAACAATTTTTCAAATATTGCATCACAGAATTTATCTGAGGTGTAGTGTCCTTATTGTGTAAAGTTCCTTATTAACATGCTAGTTATTACTCTGGCTTCTTTTTGGCAGTGTGGTCTACTGGTTTAAGCATTGGGTTATATTTTATGTGATAAACATGGAAAGTAGACTTTTGAACAAATCTCGAGTTTCTGAAATCAAGTGGTGTGGGCAGCACACAAAATCATGGCTACTTTTCATGAATAGGCCTAGCACATCCAATGATCTTGCACTCCCTTAAATTAATGAAAGTTTTGTTATTGATTTCCGTGGGTTTGAGAGCAGGCTCTAAGGCTGAGTCTAATTGTTTCCATTCAAATACTCATTTTAAATAACATATATATTAAGCCTTTTGAAGGTAAAGGTGGAAGATGAAAATGAGTCCCCATTTAAAGTTAGAGGCTAAATTTAAGTCACAATAAAAATCTTGATTTCCTCCCCCCCCAATTTCGTTAACTATACTTTTTCATAGTCAGATACTACAACAAAAATCCATTTCCTCTAGGTGAGAGGTTGATGAATTTGTCTGGTGGAAAGGATTTTAGATCATGTATTGAGGCGAGAAGATGAAGCAGTCTGAAAATAGAGAAAGTAGTATTTAAAATAATTATATTCTAATATAAATCTGTTACAAAATTTGAGATTTTGTTCTAACTTTTGAAAGTAAATTAGCAGTGACCTAAAGATTTGAGGAACAGAGATTGTGACATATTTTCATATGGGTAAACAACAACTGTGCCTGGAAAAATACATATGCACCTGTTACAAACTGCATTCCCTGAATGTGGATTAAAAAAATGGTAATAATATGCGTGATACAAAGGAGTATCTTGGGGGAGACAACTGATGGGAGGGTGTGTAGTGCGTGTAGGAGAATTGATGGAGAAGAGAAGGATTATATGCAAATTTGTATATTAATGTAAATACACTTTCTTTTTTTCTCTGTTTTGGAGACTTCTGTAGGCAGGTGTGCTCAGAGCTAGGTGGTGAGGGACGCATAGAGATAGGATTTGAGCTGGGTTAGTAGAGCATATGGACACTGGGGTCACGCTGCCACTTTGTTCTCCAGGATCATAGGGTATGGCTACACTTGCAGCTGTACAGTGCTGCTGCGGGAGCGCTCCCGCTGCAGCGCTTTGAAGTGCGAGTATGGTCGTGGCGCCAGTGCTGGGAGAGAGCTCTCCCAGTGCTGCAGGTGCTCCACCTCCCCGAGCGGATTAGCTTACAGTGCTGGGAGCCGCCCTCCCAGCACTGGGGCAATGTTTACACAGGCGCTTTACAGTGCTGTAACTTGCTGCGCTCAGGGGGGTGTTTTTTCATACCCGCGTGAGAAAGTTGCAGCGCTGTAAAGCGTCAGTGTAGCCAAGGCCTCAGCTTTCGTTTACAAAAAAAAAAAAAAGTGTTAGGCCTTATATTTGCAATGAAAATCTTCAGAATGTGAACAGAGTATAACTGATCCCATGTTATCCACAGAAAGCTTGAAAGTATCTCTGAGATTTATGAACAACTCCTGTCATTCCAGTGAGGAGTTAATGAGACGCTAAATGATACTTTAAATGTCAACATTAATTATTTCACTGATGATGAAAGCATGAAAGAAAAGGATGATAACATTATGGAGATCTGCTAAATCTACTACATTTTGACATTTGATTTTGCCATCCAGCTGTTGAAAGTAGTTGTGAGAATGCCACTTTTTTTTTTTTTAACTAGCAAATAAGGAGCAAAGTCAAAGGAGGCTAGCAGAGCCCAGCAGGGAATCAGAACCTCACTGAGAAACCAAGGAGAGCGTGCATTATTATAGTTTGAACACTTGTATAATCTACAGTGAGTAGGGTAAGGTTAAGGCAATTGAGTGTCCTAAATATACCGTGACATAGGATTCCCTGAATCTCTGCCCCTGCACCATGACCAGCACAGGCCCCACTTGGAGTGGCAGGGAATTTTCCTACCCTGCCAGATACTCAGAGGTAGGGGAGTGGCATAGGGCTCTCTTTTCTTCCCTAGCAAAGTAGGGGTGGGAATGGGTTTAGGCTGTATCTCCCAGGAGACAACTAGGCTAGAGTGCATCTGCTTGGGAGGGGTGGGGAAGCCTGGTACGCTCTTTTTCCAGAGTCCTCTGTTGGGGTAATATTGTCACAGTCCTGTCAGAGCTATTGTTTCAGACTATCTGCAGACTCAGGCAAACACTGCTGCTTGGCAACAATTACTTCACATTGTCAAGTTTTTCTTCACAATCTTGAGGGCTAGAAACTTACTTTTCTGAAATGAATGATAAGATCCTGATATAATCATATGACTCCAGGAGCAGGGGCTCTAAGCACAGGCCTCTCTAGTTCCTATGTCTTAAAAGCTAAAAGTGAGGGATCACAACTGGAGCAAAGCCTATGCAATGGATAAAGCTTGGAAGAATTTCTCTTTTTTCCTCAGTTTCACCACCTAAGTCAGGGGTTCTCAAACTTGAGGTTGGGACCCCTAAGGGGGTAGAAAGATTATTATATGGAATCACGAGCTGTCAGCCTCCACCCCAACCCCCCACAGCATTTATAATGGTGTTAAATATATAAAGAAGTGTTTTTAATTTATAAGGGGCGGGGGGGGGAGTTGCACTCAGAGGCTTGCTCTGTGAAAGGGGTCACCAGTACAATAGTTTGAGACCCACTGCCCTAAGTGAAGATGGGGGTTGAGTGAAGTAGGAGGGAGGGGAGTATAGTTGCATGAAGTGGCTGATGGAGAGACAACTGGAAAGCTGGATGAGGTGCCATGTCAGCCTGGTTGTAGGGGAGGGAATGAATTTTAAGCAGAAGATTGGGGAGCCTAGAGCAGTAAGAGGTGACATGAAAAGAGCAGATTGACAACTGGTGAACAAAGGAGTTAAGCTGGAAGCCCCAGGTGCTAATTGAGATACTGAAACAACAGACGTCATTCCTCTCCTGAATATCTCTGCTGAGGATACGCTTTCTGCCACTCTTATTCACACTGAGCAGTGCTCTACCCCCCAAGTACCCCCCACTGATATCAGTGAGACAATTGAGGACTAAGATACTATCCACCGTAATGGGGCAGAATGAGATACTCTCAGGCCATGTCTACATCTAAAGTTTTGCAGCGCTGGTTGTTACAGCTGTATTAGTACAGCTGTATAGGGCCAGCGCTGCAGAGTGGCCACACTTACAGCAACCAGCGCTGCAAGTGGTGTTAGATGTGGCCACACTGCAGCGCTGTTGGGCGGCTTCAAGGGGGGTTCCGGGAACGCGAGAGCAAACCGGGAAAGGAGACCCGCTTCGCCGCGGTTTGCTCTCTCGTTCCCGGAGCCACCCAGCAAACCGCAGGGAAGGAGATCTGCTTGCTCTGGGCTCCGGGAACGAGAGAGCAAACCGGGAAAGGAGACCCGCTTCGCCGCGGTTTGCTCTCTCGTTCCCGGAGCCACCCAGCAAACCGCAGGGAAGGAGACCTGCTTGCTCTGGGCTCCGGGAACGAGAGAGCAAACCGGGAAAGGAGACCCGCTTCGCCGCGGTTTGCTCTCTCGTTCCCGGAGCCACCCAGCAAACCGCAGGGAAGGAGACCTGCTTGCTCTGGGCTCCGGGAACGAGAGAGCAAACCGGGAAAGGAGACCCGCTTCGCCGCGGTTTGCTCTCGCGTTCCCGGAGCCACCCAGCAAACCGCAGGGAAGGAGACCTGCTTGCTCGGGGCTCCGGGAACGAGAGAGCAAACCGGGAAAGGAGACCCGCTTCGCCGCGGTTTGCTCTCTCGTTCCCGGAGCCACCCAGCAAACCGCAGGGAAGGAGACCTGCTTGCTCTGGGCTCCGGGAACGAGAGAGCAAACCGGGAAAGGAGACCCGCTTCGCCACGGTTTGCTCTCTCGTTCCCGGAGCCACCCAGCAAACCGCAGGGAAGGAGATCTGCTTGCTCTGGGCTCCGGGAACGAGAGAGCAAACCGGGAAAGGAGACCCGCTTCGCCGCGGTTTGCTCTCTCGTTCCCGGAGCCACACAGCAAACCGCAGGGAAGGAGACCTGCTTGCTCTGGGCTCCGGGAACGAGAGAGCAAACCGGGAAAGGAGACCCGCTTCGCCGCGGTTTGCTCTCTCGTTCCCGGAGCCACCCAGCAAACCGCAGGGAAGGAGACCTGCTTGCTCGGGGCTCCGGGAACGAGAGAGCAAACCGGGAAAGGAGACCAGCTTGATTACCAGAGGCTTCCTCCTTCCACGGAGGTCAAGAAAAGCGCTGGTAAGTGTCTACATTGGATTACCAGCGCTGGATCACCAGCGCTGGATCCTCTACACCCGAGACAAAACGGGAGTACGGCCAGCGCTGCAAACAGGGAGTTGCAGCGCTGGTGGTGCCCTGCAGATGTGTACACCTTCAAAGTTGCAGCGCTGTAACTCCCTCACCAGCGCTGCAACTTTCTGATGTAGACAAGCCCTCAGTGATAGCACATCTCCAGCATGTCCCTTTAAAAACCCTTGTATAGAAGAGGTTGGAGATCAAAAGGGAGGCATAGGGCTCTGTCAAAACATCCTTACCTCCCCCTGCTGATCTAAGGCAGGGGTCGGTCTTTGATCCAGTCATCATCCCACCTGCCTTTTCAGAGTGTGTCTGAAGTCATGCCCACTCAGAGCAGAGGAAATCTGACTGCCAGAGAGGAGACAGGCAGCCTTCCAGCCACTAAGTGGGGCTGGGCAGAGAAAAGAAGAGTGGTGTGGTATGACAGGAGTTTGAGAAGATTGTAGATCACCCCTTTTAAAGGGAGGGTGCAAGCAGTGAGCTATGCCAAGGTACAACTGAGGATCTACTCCCCAATAAATTTAACAGGCAAGCATGATTTCATCACATGGAAACCTTGGAATTTCCTGGCTATCCCAATCAGTTTAAATATGGGTGAATTAACTGAATTATTAGAAGTCTTTTGAATTTCTGGGTAAATTGGGGAGGAGGCAGGAACTAAATTATCCCAAACCCTCAGGTGCAAAAACTGTGCACAGGCCAGGCCTTATTCAAGAGCAAATAAACAATGCAGGCAGTTATATTTTTATATTTTAAATCAAGTAGTATCTTTCCAAAAAATTCTGGCTAGCTCCAAATCCACTTGCACAAGTAAAGCTCCAGGAAGCTCAGTGCTGAGGTGAAGCATTAATAGGCTGCTTCACACTTCTTAAAAAAAAGTTCTCCTATTCCTTATCTCATCGTCCAGATTAAAGAAAAAATAAACGTGAGAGGGCAATAGAGATGACCCCCGCCCCCCAGGAATTGTCTCTTTCTCTTTTGCACTTTCCCTCTGTGCTCCCGTGGGCTGGGCTCGCTCCCAGCGCTCAGCAAGGTGGGCTGGGAAGGCCCCGCTCCGGACAGAACACCCACGATCTAGGCGCTTCCTAGAGGGGAGTTGTGCGGCCCGCCCCACCCGGTGTGTGCGCAGAGCCACGTGGCTACACCGGGGTGCCCCAACGCCAGCACGCGGCGCCGCAACTCCGCCTGTCCCGGGCTCTCGGGGTCCCAATCACTCATCGCAACCCAGCACCAGGGCGGAAGCTCCTGCCCGCGCAGCCCGTCTCCGGTCCCGCTTTCACGGGGGGGCTCGCGGCTGTGGCGGCGCGGGGGGGGGGAGCAGGAGGGAGTCTCCCTAGGGCAGCCCAGCTCCCGCTCCCGCAGCTGGGCGGCCCAGGCGGAGGTGGTACAGGGGAGACCTTCTAGCATCGCACGCGGCGTCCTCCGCGCGGCCCCTCTGGGGCTCCCGCGCCAGCGCGCGAGGCCGGGAACACGGCGCTCCCGCGGAGGGAGCCATGGTTATCCGGCGGTGCCAGGGAGAACCACGCCCTACGCCCAGCCCCGGGGGGAGGGGCGGCTCTTCCACAACCGCCCCCGCATCGCCGCCCGGAGGAGGCAGAGTCGCCGGAGCGAGGCCTAGGCACCTTGGGGGGGGGGGGCGGTGTGCGCTCTAGCGGCGAGCTAGAAACGCTCTCAGCTCCAAGGAGCGGAATCCCCCGCCCCCACCGAACTCCCCCCTTATTATTTAATGAATGCACACAAACTTGCTGTGGTTGAGTAACTGACAGAGCTCTAACTGACGAGACATTGCACCAATAGCAAGCAGATTCCCGATCAAATCCCGCCCCCTGAACGTCTTCATGACCAATGACGTGATGGCAGTTAGGGGACGGGCGCTGAAAGCGCCAACCAAGCTGGAGCTCAGCGGTGGAGGAGCGCTATGACTGACGTAAGTCAACAAAGGTCACGTGTCACGCTGGGGAGGCGGCGATTGGCCGGGCGGGCCCAGGCGGGCGGGGGGGCAAGGGGGTCACGGTGGCGGCGTGGGGTTCGCTGTGTGACACAATTACAACAACTTTGTGCAGCTGCTGGGGAAGTTTGTACAGGCAACAAATACACCCTGCGCGGGCGGGCGGGGGGACCCTGTCACCCCGACTCCACTCACCCCGCGCTGCCGGGTCGAGCAGCGCAGCAGCGATGTAAACACGGCTCCGCCGCCATCGCCGCCTGCAGCCGCCTCCTCCTCTTCCTCCTCCCCCCGAGCCTCCAGCGCTGGGGCGCTCTTCCCCCTCCCTCCTCCTCCGAGCTGCGGGGCTCCCCCCCGCCTCCCTCCCTCCCTCCCCCTCCCTGCCGGCTGTTGTTGTTGTAATAAAAGTTGTGGTGTGTGTGTCGGGCGCCCCGCCCGGCACTGGGGGGCGTTGGGGGCGCGCCGGGGGGGCGGTTGTGATTGTGAGTTAATTACGCTGCGTTTCCATGAAATCGTGCGGAGTGTCGCTCGCCGCCGCTGCCGCCGCCTCTGCTGCTCCTTTCGGTGATGAGGAAAAGAAAATGGCGGCGGGGAAAGCGAACGGCCAGAGCGAGGAGGACTTCGCCAGCCTGACAGCCGAGGAGAGAGCGGCCCTCTCCGGCCTCGACAGGTACCCGCGCCCCCCCCCTCCGTGTCCCGCCGCTCTCCCCTCCCCGCCGCGGCGCCCCACTCGGGCAGGGGCAGGGCAGGGCGCCCGTCGCCGTGCGGGGCTTGTGCGGGCTCCCGACCGGCCGTGCTCTGTCAGTGAGCCCGTGCGGGGGCTTCTCCCTGACTAATGCTGCGCCTTGTGCTTCTCTCCCCCTCCCGCTCCCCCTCCGCAGCCGAGTCTTCGGGTTTCTGAGGCTTCATGAAGATGGCGCCAGAACGAAGGCCTTGCTGTTAAAGGTAAGAGGATGGGGGGAGGAGGGAGCCAGCCCAGCCCCGCCACCCTTCCCCTCACCCCTGAGCCTGCACAGCGTGTGTGTGCGCGTGGGCAGGGGTGGCACCGCCACAGCCCGGGGGAGAGACGCGCCGGGGCACCGTGCTGCCCGCCGGCCTGTGGGCTCGCCCCTCGCCGGGGCTCCGTGTGTTTTAGGAGCCCTCGCCCGCCCTATCGGGCACATACAGCTGGGAGCTGGCGCACGCACAGCCCGGGGAGCGGGCACGGAGCGCGGCCTGCGGCTTCTCTCAGGCACTTTCTGGGGCTTGTTCAGAATTGGGACGGAAAGTGCCTGCGCGTCAGGCCGGAGTCTCCGGCTGTGGAGCGAGCAGCGAGGAGCGCGGGGTGGCCCGGGAGGGTGGGTGTGAGGCGCTGCTGACGTTGGTTTCCCTCGGACCCTCCCTAGTGATTTTAACGCCGTTTGTATTGGGCTCAGACTGCGCGCTCCCTGCCAGATCCCGGCCCCCCCGGCCTGTGCCCCTCACCCCGCTGCTGGCTGGAGCGGCGGAAACGCAGCCTCCTGGGTTGGGATCGCTCTAGTGCGGGAGTTGTGTGTCGCTTCGGAGTCAGTGGCTAAGTGACTTGTCTGTTCGCTGGGTTCAGCTGCCTCAAATGTGTAACTTCTAGCGGAGTGACTCCCCTACTGCCCAGCTCCTGCGCTGCTCCCAGGGAATGGCATAGTCTGGAGCCTGTCGGGGCTTTATACGCACACGTTTGTTTCTGTGAAAAGTTGTTGGCCCTGTCATTTAGTTAAGTAATGGCTGCTCCTGTCGGCCCAAGATGGCCGGACAGGGAGGAGAAAGAGAAAGGGGAGGGGGGAGGTAAACAGGGAAATAAATAGTAGGAATGAATATACACAACAGTTGAAATGTGTAGTCCCCTACTGTGGTTAAGGCAAACTCTCTTGCGCGTAGCAAGATTCTTCTCGTTGCTTTCCTAACGTAGAATACAGCGTTTGCAGAGCTGGCATAATCCTTATCAACCTGTAGCACATTTAGCTCCCCATCCACAAGCTAGTGACAAAGGCTGTGCAGCTGGAGTATCTGTCAGTTTGTATCTTAAGACTGAACACAAGAGGAAAACATTTGTGTACAAAATAATTCGAACCCATTAATAGATATTGAGCTATTTGATATTTCTCTGGTTTCTACTTTGGATTTAGTAGCTTTGCATTTGACACTTCTCTCATCCTATTGTGTCCATGCTGGATGCAGATGTTTTTACGTGAATATGTCCTTTCCATTATTCTTGTCTGATTCTGAAACCATACCTCCAAGTGTGTTGAATTCAGTGTGTTAGGCCTCAATATAGGGTTAATTTCTTTCTGGCATAATGGCAAAGCTAAATATTAGAATTTTTTTCAGAACCATTTTTCTTTGAGCTTGTTTTACAAAATAACATTATGCTTGTTGCTTATGGGTTTTAAAGTTATTTACAAACTTTTCAATATATAAGATGGGAGCACAACATCAAATCACTTAAATCTTTATTTTAATTGATATCTGATATGTAGATGTTCTAATAGGCACCTTTAAATAGTACTGAGAATCACTAGAAACTGGCTTTGAGGTGGAGTTTGAGAACACTTAAAAAAAAATTAGGATGTTTATGCTATTCCTTGCAGGTTTCTTGCAACTTCGGTACATTACCTTGTAGTTTGTGTTTTGTGAAATCAAGTAGTAAAGCAAATTCAGTTCTAACTGCTAAATTTTGATTCCTGCCATCCTGTGTACTTGTATTTTACTTTAAATTGACAAATTTAATGTTTAGTGTTTATATGGCAATATGCTGATACAATATATTTTGTGACTTTTGGCGCACACTTCTACAAATGTATTAGATGTTACCTTTTTTTATTATGTGAACACCTGAAGTCTGTAAAATTAATATAAATAGGCAAATCTCCCAATCTTCTATCTAAATTTTCCTTGTAACATTTTCTGGCTCTGCATATTGGAAATACGCAAGATGCAGGTTACCTTGTAAACTGATTTCTGACTAAAATTTGTCATTTCTAAATGACAAATCAATAGAATTATTTGGAGGGTAAAAGAATCAGAATGTTACTCTTCAGTACAAAGTGTTTGGCAAGAAATTAATGCAAAAAAGTTTCATTCTATTTACAAATTTAGCCTGTGTTACTTCAAGATTGTTTTTGTTTAAGTTACTGTCCTAGCATGATTCAAAGTTAATATAGTTTAAGATGCACATGCAAGAAGTGACCAGAGCATAAGTAGTGCAACTTACATGTATACTGTTTGATCTAGCCCTGCGCTGGGAGGGATTTAGGCTGGATGATGGAACAGGTTGCCAATATTTGATATGTCACTTTTTTAGCAATAAAAAATTACCTATCAGCCATATATTTTGTTGTTACCTGCAATTCTGCTGTACTGTTCTTGGTGTTAGAATAATTTAATTAAGTCTGTGCATGAAAGAACAGTAGCTAACAAAACTCATAGATTCTGTAGTTATGAAATCCTATCTGCATAATTCAGAATTCACTAGTCAAAACATTAAGGACTCTGTTGTGCTGTTTACTCACAGTCACACATTGGGAGAAGCGTGGAGTCATACTGTTTCAGGAGGAGTACCAGGAGGAATTGTCTTAGAGTATATCTATGTTGTATTTAAAAACCCACAGCTGGCCTGTGCCAGCTAACTTGGGCTTGGGCTAAGGGGCTGTCTAATTGTGGTGTAGACGATTGGGCTTGCACTGGAATCCAGGTTCTAGGGACCCCAGTGTGGTGGGAGGTTCCCAGAACACAGGCTGCTGAGCCTGAACTCTACACTGCAATTAATCAGCCTCTTATCCTGAGTCAACTGGCACAGTCCAGGTCTGGGCATCTAATTGCAGTGTAGCCATACCCTTAGAGGCAGAATTCTTACTGATGTTCCCATTCATAGAAGGTGGTTGCAGTGTGATTACCCCTTCTATGTCTGGCAATCTCTACTGGCTAGAGTGTGAAGAAGGTAGGATCATGGTCCTACTTATTTCTGATAGCCTCCCTGAGACTAAAAAAATTCTCAAAGGGAAGGGGGAAGACAGTCCTGTGCTCCACCTCGTAGAGAGTTTAGTCCTTTCTCCCTCTGAGCACATGTTGAGAATAAGGATTATAATCTGACCCTAGAGCTCCTGTCTTGTAAGGTGGTGGTGCTCTGTAGGATGTCATTGTAGAATGAATTTCATTGGGTGCTGCCTTCACACTTAACAAATCAGAATGGTGTGTATATTATAACATTGGACCCACTCATCTTGTGTTCTGTGGCATATTGAAAGTCTAGTCTAGAGTAGATGCTTGCTATGTCACTGAACAATGTATTGCATGCATTATAGGCTGGGCAAAATTGAAACTTTGATGTATTACATAATTGTGTATTTTTGGCATTATTGTGTGGTGATATAAAACCGAAGAATTACTGTTTTCAAAATTTTCAACTTTTATTTTGCAACAATGAATCCTGAAAAGATTAGTTTGGAAGGTGTGCTTTCAATCTCTGCAATTAGTATGGCTTTTTATGGGGCGGGGAGAACCTGGTCATAGGATGGAAGGGTCTTGTATCCTCATTGAAATGCTGAGTTCCTCATTACTGGTGCACTGAAACCAGTTTTATAGGAAATATCTCTCAGTTGTTTACTAGAAGGTCATACATGAAGGTGCAAAAGGCACTCTTTGGTATCTTGATGTCTCCAGTAGTTTGAATACATCTGATACTTTTCCTTCCCTTGTTTCTGCTTCTCTCAGGTAGTGAAGGCTTAAAAAAAATGCTTGGAGGAGAGGGGAAGAGTTACAATAGTGGAACTAGATTGCAAGGGGAGCCCTTTTTAATGTTCTTGTGGTATTTAATCAAAGTTGGCATTTATTCCTTGTGACAAACCTTCTTTTCATAAAATGTAATTGTTTGGCTTTTGTGTTAGAATGCTGCAGCTTATGTAATATTTTGGGTTCAGGACTGTTACTAACTCCCCTATTCATTGAGTCTAACCCATTTGGAATATACTGTTCAAAATTAAACATGTTGTTATTTAAAGACGGGCAACTTGAAGTCTAATTGATTAAAAAAAATAAAAGTAGTTTCATATACTACGTCTGTGCTTCAGTCTCCCTCACAAGTTTTATACAATTTCTATTATGAAAGAGTTTGCGTCTCCCCTGTTGTGAAGACACCCCACACAAACAGGGAAAAATAATTAAGTAGCTAAGTGCAGTGCTATCAAATGCACAAAACAACATTATTCTTTCCCTGTGCTGATCTTTCCATTATTCTTATGTTAGGTGTTACTTGTAGCAGTGTGTTTACAAATATTTTACTGCTAGTGTGAATTAAGTTGACTATATCCCTTTAATGCTGGCTGTCAATTTTCTGCTAACATATAATTCAGCATCCTTATTTTTTTAACTATAGCAGAATGCTTGAAAAGTAGTAAGGAAAATATTTTAGTAGAAAAATCTAAGTGTAGTATAGTGACTTATTTTTGAGCCTTTAAAAAAATACTTTGGATTAATTTGTTTTCACTGGAACAGAAGAGAAACATTGCTTTAAAATAATTATATTGCTTGTCTAATATAATGGCGGTGCTGGGAGCATGGGAACTTGGGTATTGGTACCATGAGACTTGTGTAAAAGTGCTCTAAAGAAGGGGTGGTGTAATCAACGTTCTGTAAATTATTACTGAGCTGTTGCTTCATAGATCATGTTAAATTCCAAATTTGTCTTTTGTTTATTAAAATCAATTGTCTAACATGCTTATATGAATGTGGAGGAAGGTGAAGCAAGTTACAATTTTGCAAGCAGTACTATACCTGGAAACTTGAGTTGCTGGTCTTGTTTTAAAGTATCTTGAAGTGGAGCAGTTTGAAGTGAAATCCTACAAGTAAAAGTTCTTAAATATTGGAGGCTGGTGTATGGATTTCAGATTGGTTGGTTGTCTTTCTGTATTCCATGTCTGCTTGAGCTTAAAGGCATAGATTTAAAATAAAAGCCCCAGTGGAAGAAATGGTTGAATACATTCCATTATTCTTGGTTGTACAGTATTCTATTTTAAAACATATTTTTTAAAAGTGTGTGTGTGTGTGTGTGTGTGTGTACACACACACACACACACACACACTCTTAAAGGGTGCAGTATTCCTCTGTCATGTCTCTAGGTCTGATGCTTCATCTGATACAAAATATTTACTGATTCAACAAATTGATGTTGTTAGCTCTCAAGGTTTGTGCACATTCAAAAAGTTTTAGTACCTGATATAGCATAACTAGTGTTTGAATTTCAGCCAGATTTTTTGACATGTATCAAGAGAGGCATTACGGACATTAGTGTGGAATAATATAAATAAGATACTCCAGCTCATTTTTGTAGCTTTCCAAATGTCATATGGTATGAGTATTGCTGTTACAGTAGTGCCTAGAGGCTGCAACAGATTTTGAGGGTGGGAAGAGGGCATTGTGCTAGTTGATATGCATATACTACTCCTGGGGGCATTCTGTATCAAAAAAATGAAAATTCTGTGCACAATATTTTAAAATTCTGCAAATTTTATTTATCAAAATAACACTACCAAATAATTTAAACTGGTGTAATTATGTAATTAATTTAAAAATACCTGTCAGCAAGTATGTCTATAACAATACAGACACTCAAAAAAATTCCCCCAGGAGTTGAGAGTTAAAGAAACCCCTAGGACAACTCGCTTCCTGTTTCTCTGCCCCCTTCTACCCTCCAGAGCCCTGCCGGTGTGCCAGACACTCGCCCCCCCACCCAAGCCCAGCTGTGGCCCCCGCCCCCCCACTCTAGCTTAGACACTCACACCCTCTAACCCTCAGGACCAGGAATCCAGAGGGAGAAACAGCCTGATGTTGGGTCCTGGGCTTACACAGAGTTTCCTGTGCGCTGCTGCTTCCTTCCTTCAGGGCATGCTGGGAACTGCAGCTGCTGGGAACCTTCCAGCTACTGCCCCATGTCTTCTATTTGCGAGCTGGGCTCTACCAGGTCCAGTGACCCCTAATGGTGGGCGACATCTCTGCAGGACATTTCTCTGTGTGTGTGTGGGGGTGGGGGTGTAATTCTGCGTGTACAACATTAATTTCTGCAAAATTCTGCATTGTGCAGTGTTCAGAATTCCCCAAGGAGTAATATACATAATAAGGCAGTACTGACCCTGAAATCTTTATCTAAAATAGATGCTCTGGTTCAAACAGGAAGTTTGAGGAAGTTCTACAGCCTGTTATGCAGGAGGTCAGACTAGGTCAGTGGTTCTCAAGCTGTGGACTGCTTGCGGTCCAGTCAGCACATAGCTGTGTCCTGTGTGTGACATCTTCAGGGCCGTACAGGTAGTGTGTGTGTGTGTGTGTGTGTGTGTGTATGTGTATATATAGTGTGAACGTGGGCCATATAACACAGAGAGCTGCATATATGGCCCACAATGGTAAATAGATTGAGAATCACTCGACTAGATGATCATATTGGTGTCTTTTGGCCTTAAAAAATCTATGAACATTTTACAATGAAAATAGATATGCCAGGCGAGGATCGTGGGAGGGGAAGAAATGAAAGTAGTATCATTTAACAGATGGCGAGTTGAAGGTAACTTTTTGAAGTCACACAGGAAATGTGTGGCAAAGATGGGAATAAAATCCAGGTATGTTGAATTCTAGCCTAGTATCATAACCATAACACATCCTTCCTGAACTGTGTGTAGATGTATTCATGATACTAATGGAATCTGGCTTTAAAGGAGGAGAAATACAAAATAGTCCAAGTAAAATCTCAAATATTTCTGAAATTCTTTAAATGCCATATTTATATAAAATATAAAACCAAATGGTGCAGAGTTTGTCTATTTTTATCTTGGATGATGATTTTAACTCACTTGTGTCTTTGCCATTCGTGGGTAAATGTGATCACCTGAGACGCTCGTGAGCCTTTGTATGATCCTGTTGTTCATAAAATGTCAGGGTTGGAAGGGACCTCAGGAGGTCATCTAGTCCAACCCCCTGCTCAAAGCAGGACCAATCCCCAGACAGATTTTTGCCCCAGATCCCTAAATGGCTCCCTCAAGGGCTGAATTCAGCCCTGGGTTTAGCAGACCAATGCTCAAACCACTGATATATCCCTCCCCCATTGATGTGAGTCTGTGAGATTATACTACTTTTCAGAAGCAAGGCCACAAGTAAGGTGGTATGCATGTCTTCTGAAATGAGTGCTGATAGTATGGGCTGAAAAGTTTGTATATTCAGAATATGGCACTTAGAAAATATTCTAGACATATTTAAAGACTTGTTGGGGTTACCCTTTGCATCCCTCTGCCTGTAAAGCCATTTGCATTACTTAATCAGTTCAACTGTACAAAGATTGGGGGAAGCCATAAAAACAGATTTTTTTTTTTCCTTCTACCATGTTATGATTTTAAGGTCTCATATCTCAGGACCTTCCAGGACTATAAGCATGTGCTGTAACCCACTGTTAGCCTGTATCCCATAGGAAATTTAAGAATCTTACACCATTGAAAAGGTTAAATTCCCGTTTCCAGCCCTAAAAGATTACGAAGTATCCACCTTTAAACATATCATTGGTTCATTGCTGATTGTTACTGGTCCTAGGCAACAAGTCGATGCAACTTTGTTGGGAAATTCTGCAATTGTGAGGCTGAAGGGAAAAGGAAATGCTTATCTGATAGATTGTGAATAGTTTTAAAACAACCATTTTATTTTTAACAGACTTGGGGCATTACACTAAGTCCTGATGAGATTAATTAGTGGATAGAGGGCAGGTGAGGCTATCAAAGGTGTTAAAGTTGTTGAACCAGGTAATACTTTTTTCTCTCTCTCTCTTTTTCTTTTTTTTTTTTTTTTCCAAAATATGTCCATGGCCTACCATTATCACATGGATTCATACAGTATTTATCTCCCATATATTGTATCTACATGGTTCCTACCTCTTCCTACCCTTCAAATGTTGATTTTGTTTCCTCCCTAAACGACAATGAATATTACCCTTTCTTTTGTTTAGGTTCTGGAAGTGTGGTGTTTTGATCAGAAAAATTGGAATATCATGTCTAATTTCTTACTTTAAATAATACTTAAATGACACATGCTCAATGAACCTTAGAGTGCTGCTAGTGTTTTTCAGGCAGCCAGCTAGTCAAATGATCCAAAGGAGAAACTTTTGTAAATGTACATTAATAGTACCCTCCTAATTAGCAGAATACGCATTTGGATCTTTTAGAATAATTGAAATATGGTCCTTGGTTCCATGTGTGCAGCCCGAAGAAGCGTGGTAGGGTTGTATTGGTGTCACACTGAGTGCACAAATTGGCCTGCAGAATCTTTACTGTTATGGTAAGAGAGAGATGCTGTACTCTGAGACCAGTTTTACTTCGTAGGGCAGACGTTTGGGGTGGTGGGAGGAAGTATATACATGTTTATTTTTTGTACATAGAAGGAGCAAACGATCTAGAACTCAACACAATAAACAAGGAACAACACAATGTCACTTTAAAATCAGTTTTTGAATAGAGGCCTTAACCTAGAAAATTTTGGAGGATCAGTCTGCTTGAAGATGTAAATATATCAAATATTTAAGGCCTTATCAACAATTATCAGTTATCTGAGACTTTTTTAAGTTTTATGCCTTTAAAATCAAGTATGTCTTCATAGTGGACTGATTTTTTTATATTGGATACTATTTTCTCTCTTTAGAGGGAATGATATGAGAATGTCTTCACTTATAAACAGGCTACTGAATTAATGAACAGGAAGAGCCCCTAAGCATACTTTGGGGTGTTAAACAGTATTCTTGCACTGATAATAGTGTGTAACTTTCTCTGTTCTCATTTTTTTTGCATTAGTGGATAACAACTGTTTTGATTAAATATTTTTCTTTAAAATTCTTGTCTCTATAATTCTGTAACAAGATCATAGGGGACATCTTGTACATTTGATATGTGGAATTAAGAGCTAATGTATGTAGTTGGTTTTTATGAACTGATATGTCTAGAATGATGTGTATCAGCATTTTTTGTTTCCTTTATGGTCAGTTAAGAACTATTGTTGAAGTGTCTCTACATATAAGACCAAATGCCTTCTCCAAGAACTTTGTTTGCAGGACTGAATCACTATCCAAAATAAGTTTAATATTCCATTCTAGATCAGATTAAACAGTGAATAAATTTTTCATGGAATTTCAGATAATATTTTGGGAATTGAGGTGCTCTTAGGTTGTTAAAATATTGTTTAAAATTGGTCAAAAGATGCATAATGGCATCAGCTATAGAAACACTAGGCCTTTTCTATAGTCATGTATCTGTAGACCTGCATCTTTTAAACTGAAAAAGTTAGTGAAGATGGTTACTAAAAGCTCTATTATTTTATAGTCTGTCAGGCTTGAAAAGCTCACTTGCCCAAGAATTTGGGTCACATTAGTGAGTTGGGACTAATGAGCAGAGCTTCTGGGTCACTGCCCTCTGAAGGCAGGGGACGTGCCTGGGAACACTACCTGTCCAGGTGCTGCTGCACATTGAAGAGGAGTGCCACTGCCCTTTTTTTAGGATGAGAAGGGGGAACTGGAATATTATTGGGGTTTCCTGGGAGGCATGGGAGAGATGCAGAGGCTAAGCAAGTTGGGGAAGGAAAAAAAAAGTGTACAGCAAAAGGTGCCAGAATGACTTTCAGTACAGACTCCTCAGGGTATGGCTACACTTCAAATTTGAAGTGTGAGTGTAGTCGGAGCGCCAGCGCTGGGAGAGAGCTCTCCCAGTGCTATACGTAAACCACATCCCTTACAGGTGTAGCTTGCAGCGCTGGGAGCTGTGCTCCCAGCGCTGCAGCACTGATTACACTGAGGCTTTACAGCACTGTATCTTTCAGCGCTCAGGGGGTTGTTTTTTTCACACCCCTGAGCGCGAAAGTTGCAGCGCTGTAAAGTGCCAGTGTAGCCATGGCCTCAGTGTGTCTCTTGTATACCTGCCCATGTTTCATACTACTGTGGAGAAGAGCTGGCTCTAGAGGGGAAGGAACACACGTGGAAGGGCCTAAGCTGAATGCAGCTTGGCTTGCATTTGGAGTCACTCTTAGCTGAACCTAGGCCTCCCTCTGTTTTGTGGGAAGGAGGAGGAGAGTACATGGAGTCTCTGCCCTCCAGGAAGGAATTGAGCGGGTTGGGGGAAGATACTAGTGAAGAGAAGAAGAAATCCCCTATGAGAGGTATCAACAGACAAAAGAGGCTGAAATGGAATTATTTTGCAAGGTGGATGGGAAAGGGAGTGTCATAGGGAGGGGAAAAAAGCATGGAAGAGATTGGTGCTGTACACCTTTCCAGCAGCTCCCTGAAACCTGTTGCTGGCCCCCTGCCTTCTTGCTGTCTGAGTTAGTTAACTTGTATGCAGTGTTGTTCCCTACCTCAGTAGGTGCACTGGCACGATTAATAAGAACAAAGTATACATACATAACAAGATTAGGAGGGGCAGAAGAAAAGATGGATGGGAAATAGTGGAGTTGTGTGTGCAACACCAAGAAGGGGGAGGTAGGGAAGTAATTCATTTTGTCCTGTGTCATATAAATCCTGAATATAGCATGGCTGATGTCATTTTTCTCCTGCCCCTAAAGCAAGAGAGCAAGCCTAAGAGCAGAGCAACTGAGGGACAACTGCTCTTATGAGGAAAGGATGGAGGCAAAATAAAGCAGGCTAAAAGCTGTTGCTGTTTTTTAAGAGTGAAGTTGAAGCAGAGCAGCTCAGGTGTTGCTGCCTTTTCTTCTGGATGGAAGGGAAAGCCAGGGAAAAGAAAACATCAGGCTCTCTTGTTAAACCTGGAGGGTGGGGGAAGGTCATTATAGGGGTTGTAGGTGGTTATGATATGATGTGGGTGAAAGAAGAAAGGATTGAGTAGATTTTAAATGTGCAATTGGGATTTTTGTAGGAGAGAAGGAAGGAGAACCAGAAAATACAGTGGAATAGATTAATAGGTGGAAAACAGATCACAATGGAGAAGGCGGGGGGAAGAGAGAAGGAAAACTGAATACCACACATGCAGCAATGCTGAAAGATACCACATGATCTGTAATAGGACAGAAAAGAAGAGGGAAGAAATTATAACAGTACAACAGTTAGCTACATTTGTTGAAGGTTTGTTAAATAGAAGTGCCCCAATTAAATATATTAAATATAGAAAAGAGTAAACAGTATGCAGCTTCTGTTCTTACCAAAGCCCCAAACCATTTAATGTTATGAAAGGAGTCGTCTACGTATTTGTCATCTGTATATTAGGCTGTCCTCAGACTTATGAGAGTTGGAAATATTTTAAGCATGAAACTTTGTATTTCTGAAACCTTAATGTTTGAATGTTGAATTTCCCAAAGGAAAGGGAATATATGATTGATAAAGAGGAACTACTCACATTTTAAAGATGGCTTGCAAAGGAGAGGAAAAATTTAGATTTCTGTCCTTTTGTGCTACATTATAATGCACTCAGCCTGACATTATAAAAAAATTGCTTGTTTTTATAAGTTCAAATGTTTGCATTACAAGAATGAATAAAGGAAAAATGCGTATAGTTTTACACTTGTACGTTTCTGAAAAATTCCTGCATAAGAAGCTGATGTTGAAAGTTGTTTGTCAGAGTGAAGGTTACTGCCCTGCCATGAATTCAAAATGGATTAAGAGAAGTCAGAGCAGGAATAAGTTACCCATTCTCTAAGAGTTGCTTTAAAAATGTGAAATCCAAGAAATTTTATGTATATGTACAAACATCAAACACTGGACAGTATGGAAATTTGTGTAAACCGACCTCCTCTGAGGTCTTAAACAGAACCCCCACAATGCACCTTTGGTATAGGAGTACACAGTTTTTAATCAGATGGCTATAGGTCTGGTGAAATTAGTCTGGGGGGAAAGGGAGAGAAGCGTACCAAAACTTGGGCCATAATGAAAGCCTAGTCCCTATCTTAACTACAGAGACGATCTGGTGGAGGAGGTTAATAGTAAAAATTTGAATGCTTATTTTGCTTACTCATGGGTAGTAGGGATTGTGAGGAACTTCAGGAAACTGTGACACCTGCATAATGTAATGGCTGCAATGATACTGGATTGCATAATTAGACTATCAGAATCCATAAGTAAAAGTGGCAGGCACAAGTAAGGATATGTGTTCAACCTTAAAAGGGCCACTTAAAAAAAACCTTTCAGGTACTAAACATCTCAAACAATAAAAACTAGCAGGAGACTTGAAGTTGATACTGTCCCTTTTTACACTTTGCATTTCTTGCTTCCAGTGCAGACAACCAAGGTCTTCCAGGGAAAGCCCAGGTGTGACAGACTGAGCCGAATTCATTCTATCCTCATCTTTCTGATAGCAAAGCCAGAGAAACCCTTCCCCCAGTACATAGGGATTTACTTCTTTTGGGGAATCCCCATAACAAATAAGTAGGAATTTTCCAGCTCTGAGGAACCACAGCTGGTGTAGGGTGAGTAAGCCAATGTACAGACTCACCAGCTGGGGAAAGAAAAATATATCCTACCTATAGGACGTTTCACATCCTTTCCTCGGGGCTTGCTTTTTTTTTTTTTCCTCTTAAAAACAACTCAAAACCAGAACACATCAAATTCAGACTACTGAGTAATAATTACCTGAGACCTTTCCAGCTTCAGCCAGTTGGAAGGAGAGAGGACATACCCTTACCTATTGCAATGGTTTTCAACCTTTTTTTCATTTTTGGACCAGTAAAACATATGGCTGTATGGACCCTTTTTGAAATCTTAGACATAGTCTGTGAACCCCAGGATCAGCGGACCACAAGTTGAAAACCACTGCCCTCTCACAAACTCTTTTGTGCTGGGGAGAGGCACCTCTCGCCTGGCCCCGAGCTCCTGCGTCAAGAGAGGGCTGCGGGGAGTCGTCTCTCCCCACTGCAGCCTGCATCCAAACCTTCTGCCCCAGTCCTGAGCCCCCTCCTGAAACCTTCATCCCTGGCCCTACCCCAGAGCCTTCACCATGAGCTGGAGCCCTCATGCCTTGCAACCAACCCTCTGCACCAGCCCTGAGCCTCCTCCTGCACCCTGAACCCCTCATCCCCAGCCCACCCCAGTCTGCATCCCCAGCCAGAACCCTCATTTCTCCTCCTGATCCCAACCCTCTTCCCTAGCCCGGAGCTCCCTCTTGCACCCCAATCCTATCATCACTGGCCCCACCCCAGAGCCCTCAGCCAGAGCACTCACCATGCACCCCAATGCTCTGCCTCAACCCTGATCCCCCCCACTCCGAACCCCTCGGCCCCACCCCCACCACATGAATTTTGTTGTGTGCACCAATATGTGCACATAAGAAAATTCATTCCGCACATGGACGTAAAAAATTAGCGTGAATGCTGCTCACAACTTCCCCTTTCCTCTATATCCTCTACAGCATACCGTTCCATGTTGCCCATTTCCCCAATTCCCTATGTCCTGTTACCCCCTTTGCCAAACACTGCTCTCCTACTTCATTTTTTATTGTATAAGAAAACTGCTTTGTAAAAATTAGAATTTCTATAGCAGGGGTAAGCAACCTCTGGCACGTGTGCCAAACGCAGCACTTGAGCTGATTTTCAGTAGCATTTGCACTGCCCAGGTCCTGGTAACTGGTCGGTGGGGGGGGGCTCTGCATTTTAATATAACTTTTAACTAAGTTTCTTAAACATTTTAAAAACCTTATTTACTTTACATACAACAATACTTTATTTATATATTATAGACTTATAGAAAGAGACCTTCTAAAAACATTAAAATGTATTACAGAAATGTGAAACCTTAAATTAGAGTGAATAAATGAAGACTTGGTGTACCACTTCTGAAGGGTTGCCAACCCCTGTTCTATAGGTTAGTTAACTTACAGATAAAGTTGATCAGACATACTACTTCATCTGTCTTTTTAGAAGAAAAATCCTAAATAACATTTTTAAAAAAATGTGACCCATTTAAAAATAAAGGAAATTTAAACTGAGGTGCCGAAACAAGCCGTGATAGTACAGTTCAGGCGCTGGGTTGAGACTCAGATCTCCTGTGTCGTGTTGGGCAATGTACTTAATCTTTGTTTCTTACTTCCGCTTTGGAAAATGGGATACTTCTTTTTTCTTAACCTTTGTATGTCATATGTAGTTAGTTTGTAAATTCTTCTGTGTAGTGACTGCTCCTCTGTGTGTGTGTGTGTGTGTACTGTGCCTGGCCTAGTGGGGCCTTGATCATGGCTGTAGCCTCTAGTTGCTATTGTGATACAAATTATAAAGTTTGATTTTTTTTTTTTTTTTAAGCACAAATAACTCCCCCATGCTTTCTGAAATACACATAATCATTGGTGAGGTCACCCAGACAACCTTAAATCTGGCCTCATAATGTAATCTAGAAACCAAGACAGCCTTATATCTGTCAATCGCTCATTGATCTCAAATGACCACAAAAACTATATAATATTGAACTCTTACTTATGCATTGATTGCACAGACTATAGCTGTGGTTATGACCGAATTCTCTCCATAGAAAAGCATATCGTTAAAATGGTGTCTTTTAAGAGAAGTAGTGTATTAAATGCTATTATTTGCTACCATTCACAAAGGGCTTATCTGTCACCAATTATTTAAGTGTTACAGATACTGCATCTAAAATTCCTTGATCAGGATCATGGAAAAATTACTTGAAGGGAAAAATAATCTGTATTGATAAAGTATCGTGCTTAACAGATGACTATATTTGTAACTTTTCTGAAATATAGCCTACAGTCTAAAAATGTTCACCTGTAAAACTGGACAGTATCTTCTCATATCTAAAAATTACAATACCGTATAGAAATATGGTGGAGTACAAGGCCAGAGTTAGTTGTTTGACTGCATCTGTATTTTGCTGTAATTCAGGGTACTTGGAGGGTTTTTTATTTAAAAGTGGAACCTTAAAATTTATTTCCTGCTTTTTAGAGCTTGAGCTTTACAAAAATTCACAGTTCTTAAATGCTTTTTCTAAAACATTGCTGCTGTGCTTGCTCAGTTTTTAACTACAAGCTAATGAGGTTTTTTCTGTTTTCAAATTATACTGGAAAAAGCACTAGGAAACGAACTGCCCTGGTATAATCCTGCAGTGTGAATGGGATCAGCTGCATGATGTGATAAATTTTTCCATCTTTAATGTTAGTAAATAATAGTTGAGAAATCATGTAGCAGTTATTTATGCAATTTTATCCTTAGTTTACTAAATATATACATTTTTGAAGTAAAATGTGAATTAACATTCCGTTTATAGTAAGAAATGGATACTAGAAGATTAGGTCAGGCTCCATTGTTTAGGTTACCTGTCCTTCTACACACGCTAATTTTTTTTAAATGTGAGAGTTTCTAAATATTTAGGTGAATCTTTTGGCTCCCAGTGTAATGATGACAAAGTAGAGTAATAATTGAAATACCTCATCACCACAATAAAACTAAGCAATTTCTGTTTCTCATATTTTGGCATTTTGGAGGTTAACTACTCTTTTTCCATTAGACCCCTTCACCTTACACTGAGTCTTTTTTACAAATTTTTTGCTGCCATAGGTGAAGAAGTAGCTCCCATGGTTCTCTGCAACTCAGCAGTTGTTGAAATGGAGGGATCTGGAGTATGGTTGAGTCTCTGAGAAAAGGAAATGGTCCCATTGCTGCATGACAGTGGGAGGTGGCAGTTATGAGGTTGCACTCCAGGTACCATAATGACAGTTGCTAAGTGAGGGTTGATCAGAGGTGCTGTAGTTAATATGATTCACACACTTCCTTTTGGAGTGGCTGGGTAATAGCAATTAGGTGAGGAGTTCTGTAGGTTTTTACTCCCCTAGATTTGTGTAAAGCTAGAATCCTAACCTCACCACCAAATTCATTGATCCATTCTCCAAGTACGCACTGTCATCAAGAAATGAATTGACAGGCCTCCCTCCGGCCCGGATATAGCCACTTTCCTGAGCGGCTCCCTGGATGGTGAATTTGCCCGGGACGGGGGCAACATCGCCTTGCTGTGGTCCCGCGCCCACAACGCCATGCGCTGGCTGGGAAAACGACTGGGCTGCCGCTGGGTATGGAGCAAGGAACGACAGGAGCTGGGAGTCCTGATGCTGCGGATCGAGACGGAGGGCAACACCATCGTCAGCCCCAGAGCCAGAGGCTTTGCTGGAGAAGTCACTGAAGGCCGCTGTCCACGCGCTCTGTGTGGACACCCTGAGGAAAAAAACGGACCAGGGCAAGGCCTTTGAGGTCACCAGCAAGTGGGACTCCAGCAACCACATTCTCCCCGCGGGCAGCTTCACCCGTTTCGCCGACTGATGGTTCATACACCGTGCCCGACTGAACTGCGTCCCGCTCAATGGAGCCGTCCACCACAGGAAGCGGGACAAGCGCCGCAGGAAGTGCGGGTACGCCATGGAGACCTTGCCCCACGTCCTGTGCAGCTGCAAGCCCCATGCCAGGGCCTGGCAGCTGCGCCACAATGCCGTCCAGGACCTGCTGGTGAAGGCCATTTCCCCACAGCTGGGTGAGGTTGCAGTCAACCGCACCATCCCCGACACCGACAGCCTGCTGCGCCCGGACATCGTCGTCACGGACGAGGAGAGGAAAAAGATCATCCTCATTGACGTGACGATCCCGTTCGAGAACAGGACCCCGGCCTTCTGCGAAGCCCGAGCCCGTAAACTCGAAAAATATGCCCCCTTGGCTGACGCTCTGCGAACAAAGGGCTACGAGGTTTACACAGACGCCTTGCTCGTCGGGGCCCTGGGTGCCTGGGACCCCTGTAATGAACGTGTACTCAGGGCCTGTGGGGTGGGCCGTCGCTATGCACGGCTCATGAGACGTTTGATGGTCTTGGACACTATCCGATGGTCTAGGGACATTTACACTGAGCACATCATCGGCCACCGCCAATACCAGTAGTGAGCCGGCGTGACTTCGTGCACCCATGGGGGGGAGGAGACCTATAAACCCCCCCTACTGAACTATATCCCCTGAACCCTAAACCCGCCGAACTGGATTCCACCGTGTGAGGGTCATCCTGTCCCCATTACCCGGCCACTTACTTATACCCATGACTGCGTGTAACCCACTGTATGAGCTATGTACCCTCACTGCTTCCTTACTGTATCTGGATCCCATCCACTGTACACCCCGCATTGGGGACACTACAGACTGTATATATTGTGTGCTAACCAATATCCAAATACCAGTGTTCCCCTATACTCTGTATGTCACCCCCGATGACCAATAACTGACACTTCAAACTCTTTGTATCATCTTTATTTAAATATTCTCTAATAAACTTTTAATTCTTTAACTGAGTGGAGCTAGGATTGCAGGGGCCTTTAATTTTTGTACCTAACTGTGGCTGTCTTTCATGCAGCAATCATCACCCGTGAACTGTGGGTCATAGATTCAAATGCAGTGAAGGGAAAGGAGAAAAAAAGTAGGAACAAATAGGTTTCAAACAGTAGG
Source organism: Gopherus flavomarginatus (assembly GCF_025201925.1). Classification (NCBI taxonomy): domain Eukaryota; kingdom Metazoa; phylum Chordata; order Testudines; family Testudinidae; genus Gopherus; species Gopherus flavomarginatus. Next base: position 212,331,340 of record NC_066617.1, on the reverse strand, counting down.
TGTTACCTGTAATATTGCTAGCCTTTTTATTCTCCTCCCTTCACAAGTGAGAATTTATTAAATAAGTAAATAATAAGTAAATATTTCACAAGGACCTAATGAAGACAACTGAATATTGAAATAATATTTTTTTGCCTTTTAAAAATACAGGCCTATTTAGATGCCTGCAATGCTCCTCAAAAATGTTTTACCAGAAACTTGTAAACACACTCTCGCTATTTTGTAAACATTTAGTGTTTTTCATTTACATCACACCTACATGCATTTCTGAATGGCTCTCTGTATTTTCCTATTCATTCTTGATCTGTTCCTTAATTTTTAAAATAGTTTTACAAATTAACTTTTTACAAAACTTAAAAGATTTTTGGCTCACAATTTATAAAACATTAGTCTAGTAAAAATGTTTCTTCACTTATTCATAGATTCAAGGGTTGGAAGGGACCTCAAGAGGTTATTGTGTCCAGTCCCCTTCCCTCATGGCAGGACCAAATACTGCCTAGGCCATCTCTGATAGACATTTATCTAACCTACTCTTAAATATCTCCAGAGATAGAGATTCCACAGCCTCCCTAGGCAGTTTGTGCCAGTGTTTAACCGCCCTGACAGGAACTTTTACCTAACGTCCAACCTAAACCTCCCTTGCTGCAGTTTTAGCCCATTGCTGCTTGCTCTATCCTTAGAGGCTAAGATGAACAAGTTTTCTCCCTCCTCCTTAAGACACCCTTTTAGATGCCTGAAAACTGCTATCATGTCCCTTCTGTCTTCTCTTTTTCCAAACTAAACAAACCCAGTTTTTTCAGCCTTCCTTCATAGATCATGTTCTCAAGACCTTTAATCATTCTTATTGCTCTTCTCTGGACCCTCTCCAGTTTCTCCACATCTTTCTTGAAATGCGGTGCCCAGAACTGAACACAATACTCCGGTTGAGGCCTAACCAGTGCAGAGTAGAGCAGAATGACTTTCCGTGTCTTGCTCACAACACACCTGTTAATGCATCCCAGAATCACGTTTGCTTTTTTTTGCAACAGCATCACACTGTTGACTCATATTTAGCTTGTGGTCCACTATAACCTCTAGATCCCTTTCTTTCGTACTCCTTCCTAGACAGTCTCTTCCCATTCTGTATGTGTGAAACTGATTGTTACTTCCTAAATGTAGCACTTTGCATTTGCCTTTTTTAACATGATCCTGTTTACCTCAGACCATTTCTCCAATTTGTCCAGATCATTTTGAATTATTACTCTATCCTCCAAAGCAGTTGCAATCCTTCCCAGTTTAATATCATCTGCAAACTTAATAAGTATACTTTCTATGCCAGTATCTAAGTCGTTGATGAAGATATTGAACAGAGCTGGTCCCAAAACAGACCTCTGCGGAACCCCACTTATTATACCTTTCCAGCAGGATTGGGAACCATTAATAACTACTCTCTGGGTACGGTTATCTAGCCAGTTATGCACCCACCTTATAGTATCCCTATCTAAGTTGTATTTGCCTAGTTTATTTAAACTCGAAAGAAAACAGTTTTAAAACTAACAGGCCCCTGCAGTGGTATGAAACAAGTTTCAGGCATGTTTTTAAAGTTTTAATTAAATACTGTCTGTAACCTTTTTGGCAGGTGTTGTCAGCAGTAAAAAGTTCGGGTTCAGTTTTCTAGCTTTTTTTCTCCCCTAAAGCCCTAATATTGACTGGAATCCCCACGCAGAAACCTGGGAAACTATATGCACAGTCCTGCACATCCTTTATTGGGGAAATACTTTCTCATTGCAAACACTGAGTACAGGGAGAACTTTATTTGTGTGGGGGTGCGGGGAAGAGGGGAGGCAACAGAATAAATTTAGGATAACTAACAATAAATTAACATTCTATGAGGGAAGACCGCCCCCCTCTACCTCCCTGTGTGTCTTAGCAGTAGATACAATGCAGTCCTCTAACAGTTGTGAGTAGCATATGTTTTCTGGCAACTTCCTTCCTCCCTAGCTTCTTAACACACAATTAGTAGAGCCCTGCAAGTCGGCGGATATCCACTTCATATCCACGGATAGTGGATCGGATGCAGATACAATCGCACAGGGCTCTACTCACTGGTGGCATGGGCAACCCGGGGGGCGGAGCACACTTGGGGCTAGCAGCAAGTGGTTGGGGCTGGGTGGCAGGTCGGAGTTAGGGCTGTCCAGCACCTGCTTGCTGCACTGCTTCCTGTCCAGTAGCTTGGGCCCCTCGGGCAGCGCAGGTATCTGCACCATGGCCCAGCCTGGCAGCACTGGCTGTGCTCCCAGTTCTGGGCCTGGCCAGCAAGCTCTTGGGCAGCAGGGCTCGCTCTCGGCCAAGGAGGTTGAAGCAGGTGAGGCCCCGGCACCCCACCCCATGCCCCACTGTGATTCAACACACACTGCTGCTGCTATGTGCCATCGCTCGCAAGCCCCTGGGAGCAGCATCCAATGCCCCTTCTTCCCTCCGCGATGCCCCTTCTCCTTGAGACCCACCCTCACGCTGCCCCGCCCTCCCCCTGTTGCTAGCAATTGCGAAACGGCTTGCTGCTGCAGGCGTGGATGTGGTTATAGGTAAAAGATGGCTAGCAGATCGTGGGCTGGTCCTGACAGATGCAGATCCACATTTTTTTTTGTATCTGCGCAGCACTCTACAGTTAGCTGCCCTAGGTTGGAGTAAGGTGAGGATTCTAGCAGTCCATTGCAGCCTGGGCTGCTCTGGGGGCTCTACTATTTGATTGCAGCTAAAACTGCAGAGTAGGGAGGCTCGCACCAGAGTTCATTAGGTAGGCTGTTGCTCTTGGTGACTTTGGCCTAAGCTGCCTATCTCTGCCTCAGAGCTGCTACTCTGTAGTATCCATTGCCTCAAAACTGCTACCACTCTGCAGTGTCCACTGATTTGTAGTAGCCTGCTCATTTCCTAGAGAGGGATCAGTGGTATCTATGACCTCCAACAGGCTCCTCACCACCAGAGAGGCACTTCTACTACCATCTGCTGGCTTCTTTTCACTCTTCTAGCCCGTTCCAGGCTCCCTTACCCAACTGTACTTGACTGTAGTCCTGGTCAGGATGACCCTAGGCACAGTTGGTGTAGAGTGCATGCATCTTTCTCCCAGCAATATTAATTGCATATTATTTCCTGTAAAAATCGAAACTTGCATGTATTTAACCCAAATGCCCCAAACATCACAGAAAACTGAAGCACACAGATTGAGGCCTTGCCCATTCAATCAATTTCCCTTGCTCTCCAACAGATGCTGGCAGAAAGCTCCCTGTCAGCAGAGCCCTGCCCATCTCCAGTTCTTAAGTAAGGATATTTCTACACTACAGGATTATTCTGATTTTACATAAACCAGTTTTGTAAAACAGATAGTATAAAGTTGAGTGCACGCGGCCACACAAAGCACAATAATTCGGCTATGTGCATCCATGTATTGAGGCTAGCATCGATTTCTGGAGCGTTGCACTGTGGTAGCTATTCCATAGCTATCCCATAGTTCTCGCAGTCTCCCCCGCCCCTTGGAATTCTGGGTTGAGATCCCAGTGCCTGATGGGACAAAAAACATTGTCGCGGGTGGTTCTGGGTACAGCCTCACCCCTCCATCCGTGAAAGCAGCAGACAACTGTTTCGCGCCTTTTTCACTTGGTGAACTGTTCAGACACCATAACACAGCAAGCATGGACCCTGCTCAGATCAAGACCGCAATCGTGGACGCTGTAAACACCTCGCGCATTCTCGTGCAGTCTGTGCTGAACCAGGACCTGCAAAGCCAGGCGAGGAGGAGGCTGCTACGGCAGCAGGGCAACGAGAGTGATGAGGACATGGACACAGAACTCTCTCAAACCGCAGGCCACTGCGCTTTGGAGATCCTGCTGGTAATGGGGCAGGTTCTGGCCATTGAACGCCGATTTTGGGCCCGGGAAACAAGCACAGACTGGTGGGACCGCATAGTTTTTCAGGTGTGGGACGATTCCCAGTGGCTGCGAAACTTTCGCATGCGTAAGGGCACTTTCATGGAACTTTGTGACTTGCTCTCCCCTACCCTGAAATGCCATAATACCAAGATGAGAGCAGCCCTCACAGTTGAGAAGCGAGTGGCAATAGCTCCTCAAAATGCTTACAGGGAATGAGTCAATCAAGGGCGGGGGGGGGGGGGGGGGTTGATCAAGGGGAAACAAACACAGCAGTCACACCGTACACTGGCCCGTGATGAAACTTGTTTTCAAAGCTTCTCTGATGCGCACCACTTCCTGGTGTGCTCTTCTAATTGCCCTGGTGTCTCGCTGCACGTAATCAGCAGCCAGGTTGATTTGCCTCAGCCTCTGGAAGCTTGCAACGCCAGACAGCTACCGGTCAGTCGGGAATCAATTTGGAGTGGGTAAATCTACTGTGGGGGCTGCTGTGATGCAAATAGCCAAAGCAATAATTAAGCTGCTGCTACAAAAGGTTGTGACTCTGGGAAACGTGCAGGTCATAGTGGATGACTTTGCTGCAATGAGATTCCCTAACTGTGGTGGGGCGATAGATGGAACCCATGTCCCTTTCTTGGCACTGGAGCACCAGGGCACCTAGTACATAAACCGCAAGGGGTACTTTTCAATGGTGCTACAAGCACTGGTGGATCACAAGGGACCTTTCACCAACATCCACGTGGGATGGCCAGGAAGGGTTCATGACGCTCACGTCTTCAGGAACACTACTCTGTATAAACGACTGCAGCAAGGGAATTACTTCCCAGATCAGAAAATAACAGTTGGGGATGTTGAAATGCCTGTAGTTATCCTGGGGGAACCCAGCCTACCCCTGGATGCCATGGCTCATGAAGCCATACACAGACAGCCTGGACAGTAGTCAGGAGCTGTTCAACTACAGGCTGAGCAAGTGCAGAATGGTGGTAGACCGTGCATTTGGCCATTTAAAGGTGCACCGGCGCACATTACTGACTTGCTCAGACCTCAGCCAAACCAATGTCCCCATTGTTATTGCTGCTTGCTGTGTGCTCCACAATCTATGTGAGAGTAAGGGAGAGACCTTTATGGTGGGGTGGGAGGCTGAGGCAAATCAACCTGTCTGCTGATTACGCGCAGCGAGACACCAGGGCAATTAGAAGTGCACACCAGGAAGTGGTGCGCATCAGAGAAGCTTTGAAAACAAGTTTCATCACGGGCCAGTGTACGGTGTGACTGCTGTGTTTGTTTCCCCTTGATCAACCCCCTCCCCTTTGATTGACTCATTCCCTGTAAGCAATCCACCTTCCCCCTTCGATTACAGCTTGCTTGAGGAAATAGTCACTCTTGTTTAAAAATCATGTATTCTTTATTAAGTCATTATTAAAAGAGGGAGAGAACTGACAAAGTATCCCGGGTGTGGTTTGGGAGGAGGTTAGGAGGGAAGGAAAAGGCCACTAAAAATATTTCAAAGTAATGACAGCCTTTTGGTTGGGCTGTCCACGGGGGTGGAGTGGGCGAGTGCACGAAGCCTTCCCCCACGCATTCTTACGTGTCTGGGTGAGGAAGATACAGAACATGGTGAGTGATGAGGGTGGTTACACAGGGGCTGCAGCAGCACTCTGTAACCCTGCTGCTGTTCCTGAAGCTCCACCAGACGTTGGAGGACGTCAGTTTGATAACGTAGCAGCCCCAGCGTTGCATCCCGCCACCGCAGATCTTCCTGCCTTCACCTCTGATCTTCCTGCTGCCACCTCTCATCTCGAGCGTCTCTCCTCTCCTCACGTTCCTCCCACCTATCCTCACGTTGGTCCCTCCTGTCCTCACGTTCACTGGCATCTTTCCTGTAGTTTGATACCACGTCCTTCCACTCATTCAGATGAGCTCTTTCATTGCGAGTCACTTCCATGATTTCAGAGAACATTTAGTCTCATGTCTTTTTTTTCCTTATCTGAGAGAGCCTTCGGGGTGGAGTAGGGAGACTTGAAAAATTTGCAGCTGCATGAGGGAGGGAAAGAAGGGAGAGAAGTATTTAAAAAGATACGTTTTACAGAATAATGGTTATACTCTTTCACAGTGAACAACACTATTCACCTTACATAGCACATGTGATTTCACTACAAGGTCGCATTTTGCATCTTAATATTGAGTGCCTGCGGCTCTGGTGTTAGAGATCTCACAGACGCAGGTCTGGGCAGCAGAATTCAGCTTGTATGTGTCCATGGTAAGCCATTGTCTTTCGGTTTCTGCAGCCTTCATATACACAGTGCTCTCCTTTCCCAAATACCAAGTAAAGCCCGTTCAGTGCTGCTTCTTTCCTGTTAACATGCAGCAGCAGAAACCACCTCCCATCCAATTCTCTGGGATGATCGCTTTACGCTTCACCCCCACTGCGTGGCTGGTATCATGGAAGATCACTGCTAAATATCCCCCTTCCCTCCCACCGCGTGGCTGGTGGCAGGGAAGGTCCCTGCTAGCCAAATGCGAAAAAGCTCAGCGCCATTCCCCCTACCGCCCGCCTCCCCTGCTTGGCTACCTGCAAGGAAGAATTTCTTTTAAGCAACAGGCAAACAGCCCAGTAGGAGTGGTCATCTCTGTCTCCTTAATTAAATTCCTGAATTTCAACCAGGTTACTATGAACAATATCACTCTCCTGAGGATATCACAGCGAGATAAAGAATGGATGTTGCTTGAATGCCAGCAATAACCGGACCATACGCAGCTAGGCTTTGTCATGCAATGATACCAGATTACTTGCTACATGCATGGCGTGGTCAAGTGTCCTACCATGGAATAAGGCTGCCCTGCCCAGAAACCTTCTGCAAAGGCTTTTGGAGTATCTCCAGGAGAGCTTCATGGAGATGTCCCTGGAGGATTTCCGCTCCATCCCCAGACATGTTAGCAGACATTTCCAATAACTGTACTGGCCGCGAATGCATCCCAAGTCCTCAAGGCAAATTAATCATTAAAAAATGCTTGCTTTTAAACCATATCTTATATTTACAAAGGTACACTCACCAGAGGTCGCTTTTGTGGCTTCATTGTCTGGGCTAGTGGCTTGGGAGGGCTGGGCGGGTAATTCTGTCAGGGTGAGAAAAAGCTCCTGGCTGTTGGGGAGAACGGAGTGCTGTGTGCTCTCTGCAAGCTCCTTGTCCCCCTCATCTTCCCCGTCTGCAGAATCCTCAGCCATGGCTGAGATTACCACCCCCACATCAGAATCCACGCACAGGGGTGGGGAACTGGTGGCGGACCCCCCTTAGAATTACATGCAGCTCAGCGTAGAAGTGGCATGTTTTCAGCCCTGCCCCAGACCTTCTGTTTGCTTCTTTGGTTTTCTGGTAGGCTTGTCTGAGCTCCTTAACTTTCACACGGCTCTGCACTGAGTCCCTGGTGTGGCCTTTCTCCATCATGACCTTGGAAATTTTTTCAAATGTTTTTTCATTTCGTCTTTTGGAACGGAGTTCTATTAGCACGGAATCCTCTCCTCATATAGCGATCAGATCCAGTCAGTAACTCCCATGCGGTCCATGCTGGAGCTCTTTTTCTATTCTCAGAAAACTGCATTGTTACCTGTGCTGATGAGCTCTGCGTGATCACCTGTGCTGGTGAGCTCTCCACGCTGGCCAAACAGGAAATGAAATTCAAAAGTTGGTGGGGCTTTTCCTGTCTACCTGGCCAGTGCATCCGAGTTCAGATCGCTTTTCAGAGCGGTCACAATGGTGCGCTGTGGGATACCGCCCAGAGGTCAATACCGTCGATTTGCGGCCACACTAACCCTAATCCGACATGGCAATACCGATTTCAGCGCTACTCCCCTCGTTGGGGAGGAGTGCAGAAACCAGTTTAAAGAGCCCTTTATATCGATATTAAGGGCCTCGTTGTGTGGACGGGTGCACGGTTAAATCGGTTTAATGCTGCTAAATTCGGTTTAAACGCGTAGTGTAGACCAGGCCTTACTCTGTGTCACTCTTCTTCCATTTCACCAACAGGTGAGAGTAGTGAGCTCCCTTCTCTGTAAGGCTTCAGGCCACATCACTTATGTGTCTTAGATGTTATCTGTAACATAAAGAAATTCATAGTAAACAAATAGTTAAGTTAATCGATCCCTTTTAATGGTCTGCTAACCTTGAAGCTAGGACTTGTTTGAACATTAAGTGAAAACATTTGACTGTTATGCAAACTGTGACAATGAGAGCAAGTATCATCAATAGTATAGTAGTACCAACTACAATTAAGGAATCTTCAGGACTTTAAGATAATGTGACCAGGTGGTCTGTCTCAGCGTCAAATGACTTGGAGGTCACATTATTTGTTACTAATTGTCCCATTTTATGCGGGTGGGGGAGGGACGGGCTGACACGACTGATTGGCTGACATTTATTAGGGGTAGAGCTAAAGACCTATAAAGCCTGATCCAGCTCTGAGGGATTTATTCCAGTCTGTGAACTCTGTCTACATAGAAGTATGCTCTTGTGTGTATTTTGGAGCAGTCACTGGAATTTTTTGTAATATAAATTAAAAACGTTATCTAAATCTGTCTTCCAAAATTGGTATTTGGTCCAATATATTATATTTACATAGGAAAATTTCATTATTTATAACATTGATTTTTATGGTATTCCCTGTGACATTTTTAAAATTGGAGTTTTTATGTGTCATGGAGTTTGGGGGGAGATAAGGCCCCCGCACCCGCGGCTTCCTGCGATTCACCATGACTCTCAGCCAGCCAGTAAAACAAAAGGTTTATTTAGATGACAGGAACACAATCCAAGACAAGTCTTGCAGGTACAGACACCAGGACCCCCTCAGTCAGGTCCATCTGGGAGTGAGGGGGGGGCAGGCAGGGAGGCCAGAGCCCCGTCTGGGCTCCCCCGCCTTTTCCCAGCTTGCTCCAAACTGAAACTCTCCAGCCCCTCTCCCTTTGTCTCTTTCCCAGGCCAGGAGGTCACCTGATCTTTGTTCTCCAACACCTTCAGTTGACACCTTTGCAAGGGAGGAGCCTAGGCCATCAGTTTCCAGGAGACAGGGTATCGGCCATTATCTGTGCAGACAGCATCACACTGGCCCCCTAGGGCACTGCAACAATCATACACCCCTAGACACTTGAGAAATGCATATGGGAAACGGAGGCACCCACACAGCACTCAGAGAAAACATTAAGAACATTCCCATTTCCTCACAATATGTGTGTGGCAAAGAAGAGTAAGAGGTGGTTAGAAGTATATAAACTAAATTAACAATGTAGCAGAAAGCTAATTGGGTATTCCTACTTACTCATTTATAAGGTTAAAAGGAATTTGAAACAAAATAAATGCATAAAAGTGAACATTTAATATGGAATTTGAAGCTGCAGGATAATTGAGTCTGGTAGCTTACTTTGTAGAAAGGATTAGACATTCATTTAAAAATAACAGTAACTGCAGTTATATTAGCTAATATAAAATTGGTAAAGGATATCACTCTTTGTACTTCAGAGTATAATTTGATCATCTCCTAGAGCCACAAAGACCCTTCAGTCCATAGTATTCCATGGTTAGGGGTACACATTAGTTATTAGAGATCTGAAGCATTTGCTATTGCCAGACTAGACCTGGGTTCACTGTTCTCCATCAATTCCTGTGGTACACTTTGATGGTTCTCTGTGGCTCCGTACCTTTTGTAAATTGTCCACTCCAATCCTCCCAAATATCAAGCTTGGCTCATGTTTTTCTGTTACTCATTATTTTCACTGGATACCTCTTACAAAGATTATTTGTTGTTATGTTAGAGAATACAAAGGTGTAATTGGCCATCACAAAATTTTGATTTTTTGAAGAGGAACTCTGAATTTTTACATAAAGTCTTAAAATTTGGCATCTTAAAGAAGCCTTTGATTTGTATCTCAGAAAATGAAATGAGCGCCAGAGGCCTCTCTGTAAATACTATTACTACTACTATTTTCTCATTCCACTATTTTTGGCAGATAGCTTCAGAATTTTGAAATGCCAAATGGAAACTTCTGTACAACATTTTTAGGGGGAAGAATTTTCATGTGTTAAAATGCTTTGGTGAGCTACTCAATGTTGCAGTAGTCAAAACTAGTTTGTATTTGGTTGGTCGTGTGAAGTTTCAGTTCGCTCCTCAGGTATTTTACCTGTCACCATTAGTATATTTTTTTATAAGCAGTGAGGTGAAGAAACCTGAAGTATAGTGATGCATAGCGTTGATTTATTTTTGCCCTTTCTAACTTTCAGTAGGCTTAAAAGTTTTTTTTTTTTTAATATAAAATAATACAAAGACCTATTTTAAACATGTCTTTAAATCTAGTGCAAATTGTTATGGCCAGAACACAAGCTTCTGAAGTAATGCGTGCAGCAGAAATGTAAATCCTCAATTTTATTTTTTGGTGCACCACTTTTGGATGCTGCTTAGTTTTGTGGCTTATCTAAAAACCCCTTTTAAGTCTTTATTATGTTCACTGCCTTTGTAGGCTTACTTTTCATTACTGATCTCAGCTTAAGGATGACTTCTTTTTTGGAAGTTAAACAAACTGCTAAGGAGGTTCTATTCTACCTCAATTGTTTAATCACACATACACCATGTGTTGTTTTTATCCTGAAAAGCACAAAATCTTAAGAAGTGGATGGCTGGGATAGGGTGGCAGAAGAAATGTGGCTAGGCCTCCTGGGCCCTTGACTACCTCTTTTAAATGTTACTTGTTGTGCACATTTTGGGATGAAAGCCATCTTGATTTGAATTTTGACTTCATGATTGTAAACCTGATGTAAATGCTTGTCCTTCCTACCTGTGTATTTCTCAAAATGCCTTCCCTGTTTACATGTATCTTAACCTTTCTATACTACTAGGTCTAGTCCAGGATATCAAGTATTTTTTAAGAAAAGTCTTAGCTAGCATGTTTAAATATTCTAGTGTAGGCTGGGCAAATTGTGTTTTTAATTTGTTTTAGCTGGTCAAGGTGAACCCTAGGCTCCCTCCAAGGTTAACTGTAACCAGATAACTGACATTAAAATACAACATTCTCTTTCTAGGTTAGGAATTAAAAATATAACGTTTGTAAAGCCTAGTGTTGGCAAGGTGGTGTATACTTTACTTTAATTTAACCATTTTAGCATGTGCTAAACCCTCAGGGGAAACCTAGGCTTTATTTTAACATGTAACATAATGTGACACTGTTTTCTGCTGCCAAACCTTTCCTATCCCAGAGTAATAGAACACAAATCTGTTGTATCAGCTTCCTAGTTGCAGAAACTCTCCTGACTTCCCACTTGCTAGAGCATGGCCTCTAATTAGACACATGTAAATATTTACAGATGGCAAATGTAGGTGAGAGTATACATTTCATTGTCTGGTCAAGCATGTTTAAATACATGGATCTGTGGATTGTGATATGGTAGGGTACATGACCATAGCAGGAGGTGGAAAGGTTTATGTAGCTGGGCAGCAAGGTAATGTTCTATCATTGATTAGAAAGAGGTTGGAGGTTTTAAATGTGAGTTTTCAAACACTGGAACACAAAATGCATTTGGCAGTGGTTAGTTGGAAACTTGTGAAGAATGATGTAAATTGCAGTCTCTTGCTGCTTGGAAAAAGTGCACTGCAGCAAAAGGAATTATTGACGATATTAATGGAGAATGATCCTAAAGTAGTTATAGCTTGCATAGCACCCAAACAGAACCAGAATTGGCAGGATGGGGGATTTCACATTTTTCAGAAATCCATAGGCTGCTGAAAGTTAAGATCCTCCAGTCCTGAAATGAGGCTCTAGAGAAAGCATTTTGGTAGGAATATCAGCAGCTGTTCTGGATGTAGGGTATGTTTTCCTCAGTCCTGTCTCCATATTTTTTTTGTCAGTTTCTGGCCCAGTGATAATTATACTAAGAGTCTATAGATTTCATCCTCTGGCTATTAGTCTGGTAAACTTTTCCTATGTGAGAGTTATTTTTCTTAAAGGGAAACTAAATATAAAAAGCAAAGTTAATGTAATATTAAGGTAGACTACTTTACTTTACTTTATTTCCTGAGTCAGAAAATCAAAAAATATGAAGCCTCACAAAGCAATATTAATGACTGGAATTATTGATGTTTAATATGCTTACAATACAAATGTACATTATAGCCCACTTAATATTGCTTTAAGTTTAATCTCCAAATTACTGATTTTTTTTTTTGAGACAGTGACACCAGTTTAGAAATTACTCCCAAAAATCACAAAAGTAACAACACACAAGGTTAGTATAATGGGGAAAATTAGACAAATATATTTTACTTTATAAAGCTTACTTTCTATATAGTAAATTGCACTATAATCAGTTTTATTCCTTTTTTGTAAGTCTCTTATGTAGGAACAGGGTCATGAAAGTTATTTTTAGAAAATAAGGAATGTGATTGTAAAATTACAAATATTTGTGCGGGAAGTTGGAAGGGTAGTACCTGAAATTAGTTTTATATCTTTTAAAAATTGACAGCTTGAAGTTATCAGCTTTCTTTAAATATAGAAAGCTAATATCAAAGACTTTAAAGGGACACATTTGCAAACAGGCTTTATCTGTGACTAATTTGCGATTTATTAAAAACAAGTTTTATAAATCCATTTTACTTATTGTGCTCTTGTTTTGCACTTCTCTCACCTTGCACACTTGGTTCAATTAGATTTTCTTTGTTTTTATTTATAGACTGTTTTCACTTGCAGATTTTTAAAGGCTGCAGAGGGAAATGTTTAAGGCAACTTTCTGTAGGATAACTATGAAAACATTTTTATTGGATTTGTGTATTATGAACTTGTTTTTGCAAAAAATTGGGATCATATTTAAATTGACAGTTCCCTTTTATGTTTTGGATAGAACAGAGGGGAGAGAGTTGGAGCTGGTTAAAGTAGATGCAGCATATAAATACTGGAGAATGTTGGCAGATTGTAGACTTGAAATTGTTCAGTTCTTGCAATAACATTTTCAAACTAAACCGGATATAGGTTGTTTTTAGTAATAACACATATAAGCAGCAAAGATGCCTTTGCCTTTGGTTTTTTTTTTTCTTTTGTAGCTTACATTGCTGTAGTTTAAACGTTTTATCTGCATTCTTGTGAAATGTCAGATGGGCTACAGGGCTCCTCTCTGGGTTACACAGGGCTCCTTGATTAGTCCCACCCCATTGGATGTTAGAGAATGGAAGTGAGTACTTGACAATCCCAGTGCCTGGTTGGTTGATTGTTTTTGTTTCATGACAAGGTAGAAAGAACTATTGGTGGTTGTGACTAATTGTGTTTTGGTTTTGGTTTTGTTTGTTTGGTAGTGAGGATCGTAAGTCCTTCATTTTGAGGCAATATCTGTGGTTTTATGGTAAATGGCTGTAATAGTTGTTTTTATAACTACTTTGACATGACTAGGGTTTGTGGGTTTGAGGATTTAGTGAGTTTTTTTGGGGACACTCGAATAATATGTCTCCATTTGGAGTAAAGTAACTGGTTTTTATTTTGAGGTGATTGACTTTCTAAAATTTTGTGTTTATCCTTTGGGGACTTGTTTTGGTGGAGGAAAAAATGTTTTTAATAGCTCCTCAAATGAGAGAATCAGGAAGTCCTGCCATCACTCTTGGATTCTGATTTTACAGTGTGGATTGGGTAAATATGGTTGGTTCTTGGTAGGCTGAGGGTCATCATCTACATTTATTCTCTCTCTCTCCTCTATATGCTGTGAATAGGTTAGGGAGATGTAGCAGTGGTTGAATTTGAATAAGACATTGCTCGTTATATTACAAATTAATTGAAAAAATATTGTTCCAAAAATTGCTAAGGTGGAGACATCTTCTGAACATACACATAAGAAATGGTCCCCAGAGGTTAATAAGAAATTTGAATGAGGCTTTTTCTTTATTGCAGTGCATTTTCATTAAAAAGCTGTTTACGTATTTAAAAAGTGTTTTAGAAAATAAATCTTGAGCTAGAAATTTAAGAAATTTTGTAGTTGAAGGTTCTGAGGAGCTTGATCTTTCTATGAGTATATCAGATGGAAATTGAACGGTTGTACATTTACTTTTTTGTGTTCTGAGGTGCAGGGGCTTGTTAGTATTTTATTATGGATTTGCATAAAGTTACAATGATTGTTTCTCAAGGGAACTTGTATTAATGTGTGCCCAGACTATCAAGTTTGTAACTGAACTGAAAAATCCACAGATTTTTAAAAAACTCAGCTTTCTTTTAGAGACATAATTAATCTTAATTTAGCAGGTAAAAATTATGGGTGAATCAGGGATGTTGTAATAGATTATGATGATATAGCCCTTCACAATTTCTCTGCATTCATGAGACCTTAAAATACAATGAACCCGATTTATCAGAATTCCTTTTCTCCTCTCCAGTTACTTCAGCTTTCTGTCTTTCATAAGCTTTCTCTTGCTAGGACCTGTCTACATGAACAATTAGTTTGTGACAAGTGGGGGAGTGAATCTACCCTGTACTAGCCTGCCAAGGGCTGTCTTTGTCGATTCTGCTTAAAAGCATTAACAGTTTGTTTATGCATTTTGATCCAGTCCTGTTTCAAAGAGTACTAGATCAAAATACATTAAGGAACTGCTGATGTGTGTCTGCAGGGTGCACCCAGACAGTTAGTCTGTGTCAGGGTAGTGTGAGGCAGATTCACACTCCAGCTTGCTGCAAACTGTTTGTCTGAAGAAGCTCTTGGTTTTGTTGAGCCATTTTGGACATTAGTCTCCATAGGCTCCTGGCTAATAAACATTATACCTTTTTCTCCATGGAAGTTGCCCTGTAATTATCAGTAGAAGGATTTTTCACAAGGTCAGTGAAGGAGCTACTAAGTTTTAAATTGCAGAGTTGTCTTCACCCTGCCATTGTTGCTACAGTCTGATATCCCTCAATTTTGTAATTATGGCTCATAGTTGTCTGCTCATAAGGTAACCTGGGACCTAGAGATTTCATTAAAGCCACTTTCAAACAGTCCATGTTCTCTGTTCTGATTCTAGATATTTTTTTCATTGCTTCATCTTCGGATGAACATGAAATGAATAAGTATTAGGGGATAGCTGTGTTAGTCTGTATCCACAAAAACAACAAGGAGTCCAGTGGCACCTTAAATGTTGTTGCTTCTATTTTATTTGTAGAACCTTGTCTTGAATTTTATTAAGTTTTATACAAAAAAAGATGCACCTATCCAAAGTGCTAGGTGCCCCCAGCATGAATTACAAAATCAAAATGGGATCACCTGTTGAACACTAAATTCCCATCTCCCCCACACAGCTGATTTCACTTAGGCCCTCTGCAGGAGCCCATGTGAATAGATTTGCCTTGCAGTAGGCTCTGCAGGTCAGTAGACTTAAGCTTTCCCCAATCTGAAAAAGCCCCTTTCAGAGTTGAGGGTTCATCCCAAAGGATGCTCTACTGCCAACCATCACATCGAGAGAAAACCAGCTTGAATACTTTTTCTGATTGCAATTGTGGCAGTATGACTCTGAGAGGTGGCTTTCAAGTGACAAGGTCACCAACCCATTTATGACTTTATAGATCAAAATTGGTACCGATCATACAGCACCAATGACATGCTGCCAAGGAGAAACACAGCTTGAAAGACAGCAGCATTGTGCATCAGTTTACATTTCTCAGTTAATCTAGAATATAGCCTCATTTATAATACATTGCAGTAATCCAGTCTTGAAATGTGACAAAGGCATGGATCATGGTAGTGAGGTGCCCATCTGAAAGAAATGGTCGCCTTCTCCAGACCGGGTGCAGGTGGTAGCAGGCATTCCTGGACACAGCTGCCATGTGATCCTCCAGCAGCAGTTGGAGATTGAATATAGTCCCATATTGTGAACACAGGTAACATGATAGACATATACCCTCAATGGGGAGATATCAGCCTTGCACTGTCATCAGGTTGCTTCCCTCCATCTACTGGCATCATCTTGATCTTCCTCAGATTGGGGCATGGATAAGAGCCAGCTGTCTGCAAATCAATCTTCTTTGGATACTTGGGCAAGACTATCAACAGCCCTGGCAGGATCGGGGAGACAGGGATATCGAGCTGAATGTCATGAGCATATTAAAAATATGGAAGTCCGTATCCTCTCTCTCTCTCTCCTAAAAGCCCTATATACACATTGTCTCCTCTTCAGGATAGAAAAGTCCACATGATAGTGCCCTCAGGGAAGAGAGAACTTTCTGGGAACATTTCACCAGGAAAGAATGAAGCCATGGAAGAGCAGTCTACAATACTGACCTGCTGAAGTGAAGAAACAGATTGACAGAGCCAGAAGAATACCCAGAAGTCACCTACTACAGGACAAGCCCAACAAAGAAAGTAACGGAAAGCCACTAGCCGTCAGCTTCAGCCCCAATTAGACCTCTCCAGCGCATCAAGGATCTACATCCTATTCTGAAGGACAATTCCTCACTCTCACAGATCTTGGAACACAGGCCAGTCCTCGCTTACAGACAGCCCCCAAACTTGAAGCAAATACTCGCCAGCAACCACGCAACAAAAACACTAACCCAGGAACTTATCCTTGCAACAAAGGGACATATCTATTCAAGGAACACCATCATAGGACCTAATCACATCAGCCACACCATCAGAGGCTCTTTCACCTGCACATCTACTAGTGTGATATATGACGACATGTGCCAGCAATGCACCTCTCCCATGTATATTGGCCAAACCAGACAGTCTCTATGCAAAAGAATAAATGGACCCAGATCAGACGTCCGGAATTAAAACATTCAAAAACCAGTCGGAGAACACTTCAGCCTCCCTGGTCACTGTGTTACAGACCTAAAAGTTGCAATTCTTAGCCCATAAAAACTTATGCCCAAATAAATTCTTTAGTCTTTAAGGTGCCACAATTACTCCCCGTTCTTTCTGTTGTTTTGTGACCACTCTCTCTATGAACTTAATTACCAATGGGGTACTGGTTGACAGCCATGTTGTCATCAAGTGCTGGTTTTTGAAAAACGTTTTGTGCTGTTCTTAGTTTAAGAGAAGCTGGCACCTCGTCCTTCTTTTTGGAAGCATTGATAATCTCCACGTGTACTGGGTCCAGTACTTTATCACTGGCATTTATTATCCTTGAATGACTTGGATCCAAAGGAGAGAGAGATGGGATAAAGTTGCATGCAATACAGTAACTCCTCACTTAATGTTGTCCTGGTTAATGTTATTTCGTTGTTATGTTGCTGATTTATTAGAGAACATACTCGTTTAAAGTTGTGCAATGTTCGCTTATAATGTTTGGCCACTGCCTGCTAGTACAGTACTTTGTCCAGTACTTGCAGGATTCTCTGAAAGAGCAGCCCGTTGGAGCTAGCGGGTGGGTGCTTGGAACCAGGGTGGGCTGGCAGCCCCCAACAGCTCCCCTTCACCTTCCCAGCATCTCCCGCGGATCAGCGCCTTCCTCCTCCTGCCTGCAACAATCAGCTGTTTTGCAGTGTTCAGGAGGATCGGTGGTGGGCGGGGAGGGTGTATGGATGTGGCGCACTCGAGCGGAGAGGGTGGAGCAGGGGTAGGAAGGAGTGCGGCCTTGGGGAAAGGGGTGGGGATGGGCTTGGGGCGGACCCGGGGATTGAGTACCCTTCCCCGCACTTTGGAAAGAACAGCAAGAGGAGCAGCCAGACGATTTACCATCTTCCACCCTTTGCCTCCACCACTTCAACCAAGCTTCACAATCATCATTGCGAAATACAGTATTAAATTGTTTAAATCTTGTACTGTATATGTATGTAATGTCTTTGGCGAAAAAAATTTCCCTGGAACCTAACCGTCCCTCCCCCCCATTTAAATCAATTTCCCCATAAGAATTAGATTCCCTTAACATTGTTTTGCTTAGTAGCATTTTTCGAGAACATAACTACAATGTTAAGCGAGGAGTTACTGTACCTCTAGAACATCAGTCATTATCCATGGCCTAAACTCAACCAGGGAAGAGCTATCACTTGCTTGTTCCCTCAAGATTCCTCTCTGCAATCAAGGCAGCAGACGGCTCAGCCCGAAACCAAGCCGTTTAATCTACAAGATAATCTGAAATTTCCTCTTTAGCTAGGATGGTCTGTACACCAGCCCAGGATTGTGTTTAACTTAATACAGACCTTCACCTAAAGCCATCAAATTATTTTTCCCTTTTTCAGTCAGAAAATCTTGCGACTACTTAAATATATTTTCATTTTCAGGAAGTGGCCTGAATAACAGGGTTTTATGTAACCCATTTTAATATGTGGAGGAAATGTAATGCTTTTCTTGTGGTGTTTGGCAATCTTAGGTAGGAGCTACATTATCCTCCAAATCCTGTTTTGTTGGACAGATTAAAAATGATCCCATTTTAAAGGCAGATAAGTGGGCAATTCAGCCACCTCCTTTAAGACATTTAGGTTTGTTCTGCTGGATGTATGACTTGGGCGGAGAGAGGGAGGAATCTGTGTGAGAATTTGGAAAATCTGTACTGTTGATGAATTCCATGTGAGATTATGAACTCTGCAGTTTTACCAAGCTACTAACTCCATTTTGAAGATGCAGTTTTGTCTTTGTGGTTTTTACCTCCATGTTGAACTGAAATGTCAAGGGCAGTGAAATAGAGCGGACAATAGAAGGTTGTTTAAATCAGGATGGTCTTTTGTTTAAATAGGAACATCCTATAGTAGACTGGCTCCCACTGAGAACTGATTTGTGAGGGGAGGGGGTGCCTGGCAACAATTTTCCCCTAGGAAAGGTCTGGGGCTAGAAGGTTATAGAAGTGCAGGAGCTGGTCTATTTGGGGTCTTTGGTCATTTTCACCAGCTCAAGCAAAGGAAAGCTGCTGCAGGAATCTGAGGTGGGAGGGGACACCCTCTCACTCTGAATTTAAGCACCTCTTCACCTCTTTCCCCCCCACCCCCAAAGAACTCACCAGGGAAGGTCAGCCAGAATGAGAAGTTGTGTGTTAAGGTTGGTTTTTATTTTCTATATCGTCTGTACTCTCTGGATTTCTTGTGCTTAAGGAAAGAGCAATGGCGTTAGAATCCTGTGCAAAGTGCGTGCATGATGCTCCATGTACTAGTGCCCTTTATGTAGGTAAACTGTGGACTCCAAACACCCTCATGTCTAAGATTTCTGTGTGAGGATGTGTTTAAGCTATGAGGGGAGTCTGAGGAATCGCCACTGGCTCCAGTGGGCTGCTTGGTTGCAGTTCTCAGGAGGGATGCTAGATGGAGCATCGGCACCCTGACAGTGTGCCAAGGGATCCAGTGATGGGGTAGTGTCTGGATGCTGTTCAGACTCTAGGCGCTTAAAGCATGCTGGGATTTAATGTCTGGATCTCTTCACAGCACCCTGAGTGTCCAGTGAGAAGTGGCTTGTTTAGAGGTGTGAAAGGCTAAAAGACTACTATCTCATCAGTACATCTGACTTTCCTGTTCATTACATATCTGAATTGTTGCTGTGTTCCTCAGATACAGTTTTTGAAAGACAGAGCCTTGTCTGCTCTGAATGCACTTGTGGATAAAGATGTGTATAAAATAACTAAATGTGTTTCTTTATCATCTTGTCATGGAGGCATGGTAGCTAAAATTGCTTTTGGTTTGTACTTCAAGCAGGGGTTAGATTTGTGTATCCTCACAAAAGGCTAAACTGTCAGTTTGTGATATAGCCCATGGCAAAGGGAAATATGTGTAGAGCTGCCTTTGGAGCAGCCCATGAGGAAAAATCAAATCTCCTTTCTGGTCTGAGAGGGCAAACTGCAACAGCAGCATATGTTGTAAGTGCATGCTCCTCAACACTGCTGGGTGCTTTGTGACCAGGGAATTGGAGTGGCGGCTCCATGTCTTCCTGCCCATGTGTGTAAGGGAGGATGTACTAGCTTTATAGATTATCCTTTCCCCTGTATGCAGGAATTGGTGGTATGATATACTGGTGCAAGAGAATAAACCTCATGTCCATTTTGCTCCCTTGTGCAGGACAGGCCATGCCTGGCCCATAACTTATAGTCTTTATTATTGAATACAGAATTAATTTCCTGGGAAATTGCAAGGAAATCTGTTACTTTGCAAAGCGAAAAAGAAACCCAAAACACAAACCCTGACTTCTGACTTGAACATTAGCAAATTTTAGCAGCATCTAAAGTATAGTGTTCAGTCTTAATATAATTTTTTATTTAGTCATTCCTGACAAATGACATCTGTGTCCCATGTTGAATATATTTGATGTGGTATTGATGTCTCAGTCTCAATTGCCATTGTGATTGTGAGGAAAACTTCAGAAATGTGAACAGTGTAAGTGAAGATCATTTTAAGATTTTTGTGTCTTCCACAACTGACACCACTACCTATGGCCAGTCACCAGCTTCTTCAGAGGGATTGGCATCATTTTGGATAAGCAGTTATGGTGGTTGATTGCCATGTTTTGGGTGAACATTAGGGGAAAATGCTATTGTGTGGGTTGTCAGGAGGGTGATATTTGAGTAGGAGAGAATGGTGCTGTTCATGGCTCCTTCTGCATTTTTTAATATACCCCAGAATATTAGCCGTTTTCACAACTGCATCACATTGTTGACTCGTATGCAATTTGTGATCCACTACAACCCCCAGATCTTGTTGAGCAGTGCTAATGCCTAGTCAGTTATTCCCCCTTTTTGTAGTTGTACATTTGATTTTTTTTTCCCCCTTCCTTCTCTTTACTGATTCATAGATTCTAGCGTCAGAAGGGACCAATGTGATCATCCAGTCCGACCCCCTGCACAAAGCAGGCCACAGAACCCTACCCATCCACTTCTATAACAAACCCCTAACCTATGTCTGAGTTATTGAAGTCTTCAAATTGTGGTTTGAAGACCTCAAGCTGCAGAGAATCCACCAGCAAGTGACCCATGCCCCACGCTGCAAGGGAAGGCGAAAAACCTCCAGGGCCTCTTGTTGATTTCAGACCAATTATCCAATTTGTCAGGGTTGTTTTGAATTCTAATCCTGTCCTCCAAAATGTTAGCAACTGCTCCCAGCTTGGAATCATCTACTGAAAAGTTAAATTGAAGATCTGCCTTTTGAAGGTCAATGACCTGTTTAACTGCAAGAATGATGAAGCATTCTACTCTTTGAAAGAGTTTTTAGAGATGTCCTTTGATCCCAAGGTCTCTACACTTCAGTCCATAAGAGGAGGCAAGTTAGGTTGAAATCTTTTCTGAAGACCAACCTCCTAATTTTATTAATGGCAAAAGGCCTTGGATCCTCCCTAGAAGAGACCTTTGTATCAGAAGGCGGTTGTATTCATCTAGTGCTAGAATTCATGCAACATCTGGCTCAAGAAAGCATGTTTGACTCCACAGTCAAAAGTCCTGGACTGATCTACAAGGATTTATACCATTTCCCTCACCATTTGGCAGCTGTTTTCCTTTTGTTTTGGGCTTGGAATAACTATGGACTGCTGAGTTCAGGAAGTCGTCTATAAGATCTATTCAGTCTAGTTTCAGTCCTTGCCCTTCTACCCAGTCTCTCATCAGGGACTCATCTCATGAGATACTGCTGAAGCAAAAGGTGGGGACTCCCTTCTACAACTAGGTGCATTGGAGAAGTTTCCCCTTGAGTTCTGGGATGAAGGTTTTATTCCCATCACTTCCTTGTTCCAGAGAAGAAAGCAGATGGCATCCTATTCTAGACCTCAGGCAACTCAACAGATTAGGTCATCACTTCAGGTTCAGGATGGTCAACTGCTCTTCTGAAATTCCCTCCCTAGATTGGTTTACCGCTCTCTCTACTTTTGATGGATATAGCGTCTGCTTGAAAGGTGAGAGAGATTTAAGAATTAATAGCAGGACCATCATATACAGTATTTCACAAAGTCTCGGTTACTTTCAGGTCTTATCTTATACGACAACATTTAAGTCAATGTAAGGCCAAGATACAGCCACTACAGTAATTACTGTGGTTTTTCATGTCCCCATGACCCTCTTTTGGCCAGTGATGTGCGTCCTCACCTGGAGCGCTTGCACTGACTTAAGTGGGGCAGTGTGGGAGCCTGCGTGGGGCTCACAACTAGAGTTTCCCATGTCCATAGAACAAAGCCATTCCAAAAATGATCTCAGGTTTTTGTTGTGTCCCTATATCAGAAACATACAGAGCTGCCACTTGGTGCTTCTAGTTGTAGCCATGAGATATGTTGCTCGGTTTGGCTGGGCAGTGCTACAGTTTTTAAGGACGACTCCTGACGCCCACCTCTTCAGAGAATTACCAGTTAGCCATGTATCTACAGTGGAATCCACATGACACGCACTCAGAATAATCACAGTAACTGTGGCTCTTAGATATGTAAGATATTTGGTCCATGTGGATCCTGCAACCTAGCCTTCCTTTCCCTGCTTTTACATAAGATTCTGTATTGACGGAGGACCTGAGCAGAGATTGGGCGTGCTTTCCCACTTACGGCCTATGTGATGGTGGGCCTAAGGGCATACAGGATGCATGCATGTTCCCAATGATTACTGCTGACCAAAACAACCTTTTCTCATGTGTATGTGGCACACTTGTTCAACTCTACAGTTGAATTGAAGTGGGGAAAAAAACACTGAGAACCACATTTATTGTGCAGTAACTGGGTTCTTCTTCGAGTAGTGTCCCTACAGATGCTCCACTCCTAGGTTACTCCTGAAGGACTTCTGTGCAAAAAATGAAGAATTATGCAGATTTTAAAATGTGTGCAGATTTTATTTGTCAAAATAACACAATATAGTCATACCATTTTCAATTATTTTGGTAGTTTATTTCAAAATACCTGTCAGCAAGTATGTCTAACAGTACAGACAACAAAAAAGATTAAGGAAATGTTTTTTGACAAATAGATGCCTTTGCTATTTATATAGCTCCACAGTGAGCGAGAGGGACAGAGTCTTGCATGCCTCCCCTCCATCCAAATCCAGGTGTGGGGCAAGCCGGTTCAGTGTAGCCGGATCCAAGTATGGAGGGGCTTAATGTGGGGCAATCCAGGGCTGGGGTGAGAGGGTTCTGTGTGGGATAATGTGAGTGCGGGTGGCTGAGGGGGGGTGGGATCTGGGTGCACAGAGGCTTGTTGAGAGGTTCTGGGTACAGGCGGAATGGGACTCGTGGGGGGGTGGGGTGGAGTGAGAAACAGTTATCCAGGTGAAGGAAGGTAGTGCTCAATATGAGCGACTGGGTGGGGAGGATGGGGCTCTGCAGGGAATCTGGATGCATGGGGTTTAGCAGGGGTCTGGGCGCTGGAGGAATGGGGGTTAGTAGGGTGGCAGTCCAGGTGCATAGGGGTATGGCTCGGTTGGGTGGGGGTTTGATTGTGGGGTGGTCAGCTGGGGGTAGTCTGCGTGCGGAGGCCTGGATTCAGGGGAGGGCTTGAAGGGGGAATCTAGGCAGGGGAGGGGAAATCCGAGGGGCTCAGTGGGGAAGTTTGGGCACAGGTGGGGGGTCTGGATTCAGGGGAAGGCTTGGCAGGAGCATAGCTTCTTGCACAATGTCCCTTTCCCCCGTGGCTGGGGAGCGATCGGGGCAGGAAGTAGGGGGATGGAGCTTTCTGCAGCTGGGAGATTCCCAGGAGTGGGTTTGATCTGGATGCTCTGTGAGGAGGAATTCACCCCCCCCCCCCATCCATGCTCAGCTGGGACTAACAGCTTTCCAGGCACACAGTAAGAGCCACTGGCTGGGGAATCCCAAGTCCTGCCCCTCCCCGCCTCCAGGCACACCACAATAGTGAATGAGAGGGACGGAGAGAGCCTAGCCCTGCTCCCCAAGGTGGTCATTTATGTCTTACCATGGCTGCTCTCGATGCCTGAACCAGACATGCCTCTTCTACCTGACCACTGCCCGAGATGGGTGCTTCAATCAATCTGTCTGCCAGGAAAGAATAAAATCTGCAGGGGATGTTAATTCTGGGCTTGGGCAAAGGTGCAGAATTTCCCCGAGAGTATCTAGGTGTATTTGCCTCCCTGCGCCTCAGATCAGAGATTTTGAGTAGCAGTGTCTGTTTGGCCCGTGTTTATTCCCTCCCGACCTCATGCTTTACCTCACTGCTATATAGTGCTATGTGAGCAAACTGCCTTCAGTTCCTTCTCAACTGCCCTTGGCCTGAGATGGGGCCTTAGAGTCTGTTGACAGCTTTTCTTTCTTGTTTCTTTCAGTGTTAGATGTAGTAATAAAGCTTATGTTAGTTAGTCCCCTTCTTTTCTTTTCATTTCTGCTCCCCTCCCCTCACAAATAATTTTTTTTTTTTTATTTCGCTCATAGGATAGTTATTGCCCTATGCAAGGCTTTTGAAGAGGGAAGGAAATAAAACTAACAGGAATAATAATGGGTAGAGGAAGAAAATAGCAGGAGGGGATCTGGAGAAAGGGTACTCTACTGCACATTTAGATTCTCTCCCAAAATAATTTGGACTGGAAGCCAAAAGAAATTCAAGCACTATTTCTTGGTTCAGGGCTAGGGAGGTTACACACTAGTAAATCGGCCTGCAGATCTGCACAATGTAGAAAGCTATATGATTACAGATATCTCCATCTGTGGTAAACTATTTTCTGTTACTTTGGGTCAAATAGCAGGTGGCTCCTAGAGAATCACTGTCGTCCTTCCCTGTTCCTGTGCTGGTTCCTCATGTAGCCAGCTACCAGGAGAGGAGGCAGAGGAAAAACTCTTTGGGATACGGGTTTGTTTAAGTGCTTAGTATCTTGGCGTTCTGGACCCTGATTTGGTCCTCTGTGCACAATCATGATACAACTGTATAATACAGAGGGGAGAGCAAACCACAAGTAAGAGCCAAAAAAAAAGTGACTAAATATAAAGCAAGGTGCTTAATGATAGAAAAGGTCTTTAAAGGAGAAAAGAGGCAGCAGCTGTGCTGAGCCCTGGAATGAAGAGACATGAGGAGAACTAGGAGCACTTGGCCACCCTTAAATCCCAAGAAGAGCTCCAACAGGAATCACTGAATTTTTATCCTTTCTTGTGCACAGGAAAGTCCACATATTCTTTATAGTGAGGTCTGCAACTCAGGAGGCATTATCAGTGTTGTCAGTCACTCCAGGGAGGGAATGGTCTTAGGTCAGATGATATCACCCATTTTTTTTCTGAGTATTCAGCTTCAAGCAGACTTACTCAAGAACTCTTCCTGTGCAGAGCAGAAACTGAAACACAAACAAAAGGATGTTTTGTTTTTTACTTCAACTGTTTGGCTTATTGGCATTTTAGTATTTTGCTGGGCTCTGTTGTTTAGTCTTGTGTGGGTTCTGCCTTTTAGAAATCTCCCCCCTCCCCCCCCTTTTTTTTTTTGAGGTAACTATCTGCAGTAGTTTCCAACATATATTTGGAAAGGCCTCTTGAGGAACTGTATTGCACAGGTTGATGTCCTTCTGCTTCTCTCATAGTAATTTTTCTTGTGGCCGTTTCTTCAGTATCTGGGTTAGTGGTGGGCAACCTGCGGGTTGCATGTGTCCCGTCAGGGTAATCTGCTGGCGGGCTGCGAGACAGTTTGTTTACATTGACGGTCCACTTCTCACCGCTCCCATTGGCCGGAGACGCCGAACCATGGCCACTGGGAGCTACGGGAGGCTGTGCCTGCGGACGATCAACGTAAACACACCGTCTCGTGGCCCGCCTGCCTGAGGATTACCCTGATCTAGGTTGCCAGAACTCAGTACTATCTACATAAGCACAATATTGTACTCACCATAAGGATAAAACATTGAGGACTTATTTTGCCTTTATTTCCCAAGGTGGAATAGTCTATTTCATATCTCAAAGGAATATCCAAAGCAGCAGCTGGAAATGTTGTGGACAGTACCCATTTTCAATCATATAGAAGGTTTTCCATTTTCTGATTCTCATTGCACCTTGCTTTATATTTAGTCACTTTTTTTTGGTTCTTTTACTTGTGGTTTGCTCTCCCCTCTGTGAACCCCTTCCACTTTTGCTGTATTATTTTTGAGGTCCGTTGATCAGACCTGAAAATGGTATTCAAGGAGGGGACATAAGATTTATATAAATATTGGACATACCATAAACCCAGCAAATTTGGAGTTATGACAAGGTACTCTGAAAACTACTGGCTTAAACTTCCTCAGAACTTGGAGAATTGGGATGATTTAAGTAGAGTAATAACTGGAATAGAATAGAATTACTCATGGGGAAATTCTGCACCATTGTGCAAGTGCAGAATTAATATTCCCCACAGATTCCTTCCCTACGCTCCTAGAATTATTAATTCTGACTGGGAGGCTAAGGGAACCCGCAAGAGGGGTCACACTTCAGTTACACCTTTCACCCACCAGGGGCTGATGTGACACGAGAAGAGCAGGCAGCTAGCTCACAGGCAGCAGCAGCCAGCCATGAAGAGGGAGGGGGCAGAGGCTGCTTTCCTCACAGCGCCCTGCCTGAGGGACAGGTGAGGAGGCACAGGTTGTGGTCAGGGGGAGACACAGAGCGGGGCACACTGCTGGGGGGGGGGGGTGTCACAAAGGTGGATTCAGAAGGGCTGATGGGGAGGACAGACTGGGGTGGGGGTGCAGAAGCTAGTGGTATGACAACATTGAGCCAAGTGCTGAATTGGAGTGGGGATGGAGGGCCACACGGGGACAGGGGCAGATATGCCTGACTGAATGAATAGGAGAGGCTAGGGTCTGCATTGGGGAGGTTCCCCAACTCCCTAACCATCCCTCCCGCGCCCCCCCCCAAAAAAAAACCCAACCTGTTCTATACTCCCCCTTCCCACAACAACCTGCCTGGTTGACTCCCAGGCTCCTTTCTAGCAATTACTTTCCTCTCCTTCAGCTGCTCTGTTATCCCTGACTCCCCCAAGCCTTTGCACTGCTTCTGAAGGGTGCGGGAAATACATTTCTGTATTGTAGTTTAAATGAATTATTACTCCAAGTTCTGTATGAGTATTCCTAATAAGGAATGTATTTGTCAAAAAAAAATTCCTCACTGTCTTTTGTTGCTGACAGGTATTTTGAAATAAATTACCACAGTAATTGAAACTGGTGTGATTATATTGTATTTATTTTGACAAAAATATTCAGAATTTTGGTGAATTTTAAAAATACTGTGTGTAGAATTTTTAATTGTTTGGTGCAGAATTCCCCCAGGAGTAAATAGAAATTTGTACACTTGATGTTATCCCAGTGGCTGTCAATCGATGTAGTTACAAATCCTTTTGGGTCTGATCCCTTGAGATTCTCACCCAAGAAAATCCATGTAGGTATGACCTCCTTTTTTCAAAATGCAGGGGTGGGTGAACTCTTTGTCCTGAGGCCCACATGTGGACGGGGAAATTTGTATGCAGGGCCATGAATGTAGGGCTGGGACAGGGGAGGGTGCGGGAGGGGAGTGCAGGGTGTGTGTGTGGCGGAGGTGCAGTGTGCAGTAATGGGCCTAGGGCAAGGGGTTGGAGTGCAGGATGTGGCAGGGGCTCAGGGCAGGAGTTTTGGGGGCTCAGGGCAGGGGGTTGGGGCGCAGGAGGGTGCGGTAGAGGCTCAAGACAGGGAGTTAGGGGGCTCAGAGCAGGGAGTTGGGGTGTAAGCTCCAGCCTGGTGTCACTTACCTTGAGCAGCTCTTGGGTGGCAGCGATGTGCAGTGGAACTAAGGCTGGCTCCCTGCCTGCCCTGGTCCCACATCGCTCCCGGAAGTGGGCAGCATGTCTGGCAGCGGCTCCTGGGAGTGGGATGGGGCAGGCGGCTCCGCAACACGCTGCCCTTGCCTGTGAGTATCACTCCCAAAGCTCCCATTGGCTGCAGTTCCTCATTTCCGGCCAATTGGAGCTGCGGGGGGTGGAGTGCCTGCAGGCGAGTGCAGTGCGCAGCGCCCCTCCCCACCCCTTCCAGGAGCCGCAGGGATGTGCTGGTCGCTGCTCCATGGGGCTGACCATCTCACGGGCCAGATCTGGCCCACGGTCTGTAGTTTGCCCTCCCTTGTTCGAAGGGGAGAAGTATTGACTCCTTTCCAAGGATGTCTTCAAAGGTGTTTGGTGGGAAGAAGATAACGGTTTTTGAACCAAAATCTGCACCAGAATATCCATATTTGTGTGGGTGAGGACTTGGGATACTGGGTTTAAAGAAAAATCTTGTGTAGACTTAATTCTCTGGAAGAAAAAAGAGATTATCCTGGTGTTTCCTATTCTCCCTTGAGAATGGAAAGCAAGGAAAACACTTGTGCTTGTTATTTCTCTGTTGCCTCCAGTCTGAACTTCCAAGAAGAGCTTTAGAAGTTAAAATGAAATGTCACATGATATCCCTCTGAATACAGGTAAAAATCCTAAATATTGCTGGATGAGGGATTGGAGACAAAGACATAGTGAAAATCTGACTTGCCGAAGGTCATACAGACGTGTGTGAAAGAGAGCCAGATATAGACCCAGGTGACCTGACACCCACCCTTGTACTCTAACCACTAAATATGTTTTCTCTAAGTGTAGTTTGGTAAAATTTGATCGAATCACTGTAGGGTCCCAGATGCTAAACTGTTTAAGCATGTATGGTTTATAACCTTGAATAGTTCAGGGAAGCCAGGTTCATCCCTGGTTAGGGAGATCCTGCTGTGTCAGTGTTCTCCAGAAATTCAGATTTTCCCTTAGGCAGTATTTGATCATCTTAGCAAAGTTGTCTTCCTCATCTGTTTACTTGCCCTACAGTTTTTATGGGTTACCTAATTCTTGTTTGGCGTTTATCCATGTCTCAAGCTGTGATGTGAATAGTACAAAAACAAAATTGTATTTTACCTGCTTTGTATCAGAAAATGTTAATTGTATGAATGTGCTTCCAGCCAGGTCTGGGCAAAAAATAAATTTCATTTTACAAAAAAAATTGAGCTTTTATTATTTTTTTGTTTTTGTTCTGCACTGAAACAAAAATTAGACCTTGTTATCTGAAGAAAAAAGTTCATAAGAGAAACAGACCACCACCCCCTAGAATAGCCAGATAGTCACTCATCTGGAATGTAGAAGACTACTTTCAGGTCCCATTTCAAGTTTAGAAATCAACTAGGAGTTGAAAAGCCAGGACTTTAAGGCGTCACCGGACTCTTCGATTGTATTGCTAAACTAAGGCATGTCTACACTAATGACCTTACAGCAACACAGCTGTACTGATGCAGCTGTGCTGTTGTAAGATCTCCCATGTAACCGCTCTATGCCAACAGGAGAGAGCTCTCCCATCAACATGATACCACCACCTCCAAAAAGTGACTGTAGCTTGTCAGCGGGAGGAGCTCCCCAACTGACACAGTGCTGTGCACACTACCATTTGTGCCAGTGAAACTTATGTCACTCGGGGGGTGTTGTTTTGAGTGACAACGTTTTGCTGACATAAGTGGTAGTATAGACATGATCTTAGTGTTAAAACAATTTTTAAATGCTTTTTTTATATCTTAAAAAAGGCATTTTTAATTGAATTCCAATTTCGTACAAATTCAGCTTGACACAAATTATGACAAAAAGTGATCTGTAAATAAGAAATCGTAAATTAAGAATTTGAGTAATTATATGTTTAATATAATTATTTAAGTATGTATAGATAGTGTATCCTCCTGGTTAGCAAAAAGTATCAAATTACAGCAGTCAACTAGACTCAAATGTTCTTTGGGAAAATAACTAAAGAACAAATGCAAAACAAGATTAAAATTGATGATTTTAATCAGTTTCTTACTTTCTGATTTAAATCATAATTACATTCAGTAATTTATATCACTTCAATTTAAATCAGTCCCCTCTGATGTACTGTATCAATTTATTTTTCCTTAGGGAAATGAAGTGTGTGTCAAATTCGCAAGTAAAGGAAAAAAAGATCTTATTTTTTCTGTATTATGGTTATTAGTATTGCTGGATATTTGTGTTTGAATCTGACACTTTTTCAATATGTGCTCTCCCTCTTGTTCTTGTTTTAAAACCAAAGATGACATAATTCTGAAATAACTCTGGTTGTTGCAGAAAACTGCAGAGTTTTTAGTTTTGCACAATAAGATTAGGTTTGGTAAAAGGTTTATATTTCTATTAGAAGATGCGTTTATAAAATGTGCTTTGAGTACAATACAGGATTTTTAAAATATCTGTACTTCTCTTTTACAGGCTGTTCGCTGCTATGAATCTCTGATATTGAAAGCTGAAGGAAAGGTCGAGTCTGATTTCTTTTGTCAGTTAGGTCACTTCAACCTCTTATTGGAAGATTATCCAAAAGGTAAGGCTTTTTATCACACTTGTGTAGCAGTTTTAATAACTAGTGTCTTCCATGACCCAGATTTGATTATGACACCACAATATAACCATGAATATTGGGTAGATCAACTTCAGCACTTTCTGTTGGCTTGCACCATGCTTCAAAGTTGGTAACAAAATAAGTAATATGTCATTGTACTGAGGAATACTTTTGTTCTTCCCTTCCCCCAGAGAAACCTTGTGGGCAAGTGTTTTAGTAGAACATGTTTACTGGTTCATGAACAGATGTGAATAATATACAAACATAGAACCTAATTGTTCCCCACATTTCTTCTGTTGCTGAAAATGTTCAAAAATAAAGTAAACCGGCCACAACATAACCATAAGTGTATATCAAATGTAGGCATGGATATGACAACTAGAATAAGAATAGACATTATAAATGAAAAGGAGACCTAAATGTGTACCAGGAATATTGTCCAGATCTCTGATGTGTGCTTGGCACAAGCCCCAGGAAAAGGGGTCAGATACAAAGCAGCATTTGCGCTCTCCCAAGTCTATTAAGAGCCAGAGACTGATCTTTGGCCCTGATGTAAGTTACAACAATCTAAAGGTTGTTCTAATTCATGTCATTTTCAAGACATCTGCCTTATGTTAATGGAATCATGGTCAGGGGTCACCATTCTTTACCACCACAAACTCGTCAGCTGTGGGCCACTTAATGTGGTCTGCATCACTGAAACATGGTTGGCTGACAAGACAAGCCCAGCGCTAGCTCATCTTGTGACATTAGGCTACTGTGAACACTTAGACATGGAGAATGGTAGTATAGTGATTTTATTCTCCAGATTCAGATGCAAGAGAGACTAGTTTAACATCAAAGAGGGTATCTTCTTAATCTGAGAGTGCTAATAATCGATTATGGGCATCCTGCTAATCTACAGAGGTACGTACACCAAAGGCTTCCCAATCTTCCCTCCTCCTATCCCCTGACGCTGTCTAACATGGTTTTGACCTGACCTGACCTGACCTGACTGGCAAAAATGAAGTGGGTAAGCCTGCTCTTCACTTAAGAGCCTCCAGAGTCTCAGGCTACGTCTACACTTATGGGCATGTAGAATACAGACATTGCACGCCTAGTTAGCATTTATATAAATAGCAGTGTAGACAGTGAGCATTGCTTAGGCAAGTAGAATGCAAACACACGAGAACCTTTGGGTATATACTCTGCATGGCTCTGTACATGCCCACACAGTGCCTCCTACATGTACACTCTTTTTACTAGTGTAGTGTACTGCTGCTGGAGCCTTTCCCTGCCTCAGTGGAAGTATCTGGAAGTGATAAAAACCTTTCCACGCTGCAGGGAAAGACTCTAGAGTGGGGAAGTGTGTGTGTGTGTGTTGGGGGTAGGCTGGCAGGGAGCTGTTAGCGCCTTTCCCTGCTACATTGCCTCTGTCAGAACCTTTCTTTGCTATGTGTCGCTAAATGCCACAAGATGGACACAGCCTGCTTTTCACTGCAATGTGTAGCTACTGTAGACATTGCTGGAAGTATGGACAAGACCTTAAAGATGTCCAGTCTTTTCCATTTTTGAGGGAGTTTCCCTCGCCTGTGGAAATCTCCATTGTTTTATTACATAGACAATAAGAGTTGCAATAGGAATAGTGAGAATAAACAAGGAATTGGAAAAGAAATTTGATGTGATTGGTATTATGCAACACATCAGGTTTCAATCACGACTGATGTTAAAATCACTGGATGTGCTGTGTGTAGGAAAGATACAATGGAAAGTATGGTACATAGAGTGGCACTCTCCATTAAAGATACCACTACTTGCTCTAGAATTATTGACAATTCTGAAGGAGAGGACTGGGAAGCTTTTATGGATCAAAGGATTAACTGATAAATCACAAGTGGTAGTGGGGGGACGGAAGTCTGCTATAGACCACTAAATCAGACAAAGGCACAGGATGAGCAGCTCCTCAAACTTCTGTCTATAGTGTGTAGATGGAAATATTACATTATTGGGAATTTCAGTCTGGGGGGACATATGCCGGAGATCTCTTGCTGCCACTTGTAAAATATCTTTGGAGATTATAAAAATTATATAACTTTCGAACACAAATTACTGAAATCAACTTGCGGTAATTTGTGCTTGACTTAATTTAGACAAAGATGAATTGATCACTGAACTAAAAATGTATGGTTGCTCAGGTGTGAGTGATAAGAACATAAGAATGGGTATATTGGGGCAGATCAGTGGTCCATCTAGCCCAGTATACTGTTGTCAGACAGTTGCCAGTGCCAGATTCTTCAGAGGGAATGAACAGAACAGGGCTGTTTGGAGTGATCCATCACCTGTTGTCCAATTGCAGCTTCTGGCTGCCAGAGGTTCAGGGACACCAGGACCATGGGGTTGTATCCCTAACCATCTTGGCTAATAGCCGTTGATGGACCTATTCTCTGTGAATGTACCTAAGTATTTTTTTGAACCTGGTTATATTTTTGGCCTTCACAACATTCCCTGGCAATGAGCTGCACACATTGACTTTGTGTTCTGTGAAGAAGTACTTCCTTATGTTTGTTTTAAACCTGCTGCTTACGAATTTAATTGGATGACCCCTAGTTCTTGTATTATGTGAATAACACTTCCCTATTCACTTTGTCCATACTATTCATGACTTTATAGATCTATCATATCCCCCACCTCAGTCATTTATTTTCCAGGCTGAACAGTCGCAGTTGTCTGGATCTCTCCTCCTATGGAAGCTGTTCCATATCCCTAATCATTTTTGTTTCCCTTCTCTGTATCTCTTCCCATTCTAATGTGGCTTTTGGGAGTTGAGGTGACCTGAACTGCATGCAGTATTCAAGGTGTGGGTATACCATGGATTTATAGAAAATATAATTGTTTGCTTTTTTGACTGCTGCTGCACACTGAGCAGATGATTTCAGGGAGCTATCCATGATGACCATTTTTTGAGTGGTAACAGCTAATTGAAACCTCATCATTTTGTATGTATAGCTGGGATTATTTTTTCCATTGTGCATTATCAACAACACTGAATTTCATCTGCTATTTTGTTGCCCCGTCACACAGTCTTGTGAGATCCCTTAGTTAATTCTAAAGCTGAAGGCTAAGAGTTACAATCTTGAGTAATTTTGCATCGTGTGAATTTTACCACCTCACTATTCACCCCTTTTTCCAGATCATTTATGAAAATTTATGATGTCTATTTTCATTTGCTGTGTGCAGATAGAACATCAAGTAGTAGGTATACATGATGCTTTAAAAAGGCCAGTTTCCAGAGATGAAAGCCATCACGTGCTAAAATTGAGTGGGAGGAAGTACTTAAACATAAAAATGAGAATTATATTTAAGAATTTTTAGATGCTTCAAAATGCACAATTCTGTAGTCAAGAAAGGCTTATTTGCTTTAAAAAAAATCCTGTTTTGGAGGGGAGGTGAAAGTAATAAAAATAAGTACTATATAATGAAACATTAGAGAAGATGAAAGCAAGAAGTACCAGTCAGTGCAGCAGTTAGAAATTTTAGACAGCTAAGAGAAGCTAAAGGTGTAAGTGGAAAAATAATCTGTGGCCAGTAGGGTCAAGGACAAAGAGTTCTTTAAATATATTGGGAACAAACAAAATTCTAGCAGTACTGTAGGTCTGATGCTAGACAAGGATGATAAATCATCAATCAAAAGGCAGAAGTATTTAAATATTTCTATTCAGTATTTGAAAGAAAACAGGATGGTGTATTCTTATCTTAGTGACCATGAAATACATTCTATTCAGTTAATAACTAAGGAGTATGTTAAACAGCAACAGTTTCATTTTGAAATCTGCAGGACTAGATAACTTGCACCACGAATATCAAAATAATTGATGGAATAGCTCTGTGATCTATTAATGTTGATTTTTATCAAATCTTAGAACACTGGAAGTTCCAGAGGACTAGGAGAGAGCTAATATTGTGCCAGTATTTGAAAAGGGTAAATGGCAAGACCCAGGAAGCTATAGACTGATTAGTCTGACATTAATCACAGGCGAAATCATTGAAAGAATGGTATGGGACAAAATCAGTAAACAGTTATGAGATGGTAGCATAATTAATACTAATCAACATGGCTTAATGGAAAATATATCTTTTCAAAATCAGTCTTTTGATGTCATCAAATAATACTATATTTGACAAGTTTGGTTAATAAACTGTTGACATAATATACTTAGATTTTTGTAAGGCATTTGACTTAGTCCTATATGTCATTTTAATTTTGGGAGGAAAAAGTACTATATAAAATCAATATAGCTCATATTAAATGGATTAAAAACTAATTTACAGAATGCAAAAAGTAATTGTAAATTGGTGTGTTTCTGTTGGGATCTGAGAGGTCTCAGTTCTTGGCCCAGTGCTACTTAATATCTTTATCAATGATCTGGAAGAAAATACAAGTGCTGGTAAAGTTTGCAGATCCCACAAAAATTGGAGTGATAAAGATGGGGTGAGGTCAGTTTACAGGCCAATGTGGATCACTTGGTGGTAAGGTTGACTTATTAGAACGTGTGTTTTAATACAGCCAATGCAAGTTCTAAATCTAGGAACAAAGAACATAGGTTACATTTATAAAAAGGTGCACTGTATCCTGAGAAGCAGCAACTCTGTAAAGGGCTTAAGGGATCAGGATAGATAAACAATTGAAACATGACACACAGCATTGTGGTGTGAAAGAGAGCAAAGTACTACTGAAGTAGGAGTAGGGAGGTTGTATTACTTTTTGTATTGGACATAAGTGAATTGGAAGCTGAAGGTAAACAAATTCACACTAGAAATAAAATACAAACTTTTAAGTGAAGGTGATAATCCTAATAGTTAATTACCTAGGGAAGTAGTAGATTCCTCATTTGAAGTCTTTGAAATCAAGACTGAACCTCTTTCTAAAAGATAGGGTATAGGTCAGATAGGTATGAGCTTGTTGCAGAAATTGTTGGATGAGGTACTTTGGCTTGTGTTATGGAGAAGGTCAGACTAGATTATAATGCAGTCCTAGCTTTTATCTGTCTGCTGTTTGTACTTTTCGTAAGGTGCACTAAGTAGAATTGATGTGATGTTGTCTAAAAGTTTCTGATTATCAGCAGTGCAGTTCACCAGTCTTGTTAATGTTCTTCTGATACTGTTTGGGAATCAGGAATACAGAACTGCATTGGTTTGCATTTGAAAGGTTGGATTCTGTATAAATGGGTGGGTTTAGGCTTTCCTTCTTCCAGGAAAACTTGTCACTGATAAATAGCTGTGTGTGTACTTGAAGCTGTTGTCCAAAGCTTAACCACAGAGCTCTATAAACAGGGCATGCGATATTTGTGTATAAAAATTGATACAATTCAGTGATAATGAAAATTTCAAGATATTTACAAAATTGTGGATTGCTCACCTGGTCACACCTAAATTTCTAGTCATTTTAACAGATTATACTAAGTGAAGTAAAGGTTCACTGCACTCAGGTATTTTAAACCTGGTACACCGAACATTGACGCAGCCTTGAAATCTCATTGCTGTATATCTTGCTTATCAAAGTTGTGTTGATGTCCTTGTGGATTTTATAAGATGCTACTTTATTCAGTGCAATGAACAGAAAAATTATTTTATTTAGTCACTAGATAAAATGTCTGAAATTATCTGATAATGCAGATACTCAGAGTAAAGAGCATAAATCATGCATGTGACTGAAGTACAATAAATATTACAGTGAATAAATTGTTAATAAAATTGTTCCTACACAGTTGATGGGCCACAACAGTGCTTATATCTTGTTTGCAAATACTGATTGTGTGATGGTGAGCAGCGCACAAACATTTCTAGCAACATTGTGCCTTGGTTTTAAAACTTCTATTAAAACTGTTAATGAAATTGTGCCTCTTTTCAAGTGGTATATTTTAAGACAATCTGGGGTTATGGCTGAAAAATTGAGCTAATTGTAAAAATCTTGGCTTTTGAAGAGTTCATGGTTTGTTTACTAAGAATTTTTGAAGAAGTAAACAGTCTTTGACTACATATTCTTTGTAACAAATGGGTATTTTAATTGTATAAATTTAATAGTACAGTTTTTTGCAGTGATAGACAATAGCTCAGTCTCAAGAGAATTTTTAGTTTGGTCACTGTTTTGATAGACCGTTACAGCCTCAAGAAAGTATTGTAATTGGGGACTACTCTATTGCTCTGGACAGCTCTGAACTGAAACAAGATTTTAAATCTTAATTAAAAAATTTGCATGTGTGATTAAAATCAATACTTCTGCTGCTCCTGTAGATACCGCCATCTTTTTTTCCCCCTGTTATGGAGTGATATTTTGGGGTCCATGGAGTCTGCTGGAGGTTCTTAACTCCGGTTAATTGTCAATGGAAAACTTAATTGTGGCTCTCACCCATTATGGGGAGCTTACCAGACTGCCATATTGTGTGTGTTACTTTGAGATAGTGCATCTGGAACTTTTAATAGGGCTGCAGTTATAATGTGGTGATTTTTCTGGCATAGGGAAAACTATTTTAATTATAAAATTTTGGTGTTCTGGAGCTTTGTGATTGTAGTCCTGTGGCATTTTATATAAGTAGCAAGAAGGATTAAAATCTTTGGCATGAATAACCCAGTTGTGTGTTGGTGGATTTTTATTGTTCAGCCCACACTGTTTAAGATGCCTCTGAGCAATAAAGAAAAAGAATCAGTTCTAGAGAATTAAATAACCAGGCTTTAATGGATCATTAGCTCTCTGCCTACACCCCTCTCCTTCGTGGCCCCCCCCCCCAAAATTAAACTCTCCGTGATGAAATCCCTTCAAGGAAGAATGGTATGTTGGGGACACTAGGAAATGTATCTTTGTGCACTGATATTCTGAGACTGTTCACTTTACACTGCAAACCTGAGATCTCTAGATGTCCTGTATCAGGTTGAGTAGGGCCCTTAAGAAGATGGAGAAATCTTGGGAAATAATCTTAGGATAAAAATTTGATATAATGTATGCAATATCTACCTTGAAGAAACATGTAATTAATTACATGATTAATCAGTTGCTTGAGACAATGTTGCATTTCATATTACAATATGCTTTTTAATATTACTAAAGGCATTTTTGAGAGGTAGATATATAGCAGTGGTCCCCAACCTTTTCGTTTGGCTGGTGCCAGACGAAGGACCGTGGCGGCAGCGGAGCATCCGCCGAAATGCCGCAGAAATTCGGCGGCATTTCAGTGGCAACGCCTCTCAATGACGTTGCTTGTTGGCAGCAAGTGGCGTCATCGAGAGGTGTCACCGCCAAATTTCTGCCGTGTTTTGGCGGCGACGCCTCTCAATGGTCCTTCATCTGGCGCCTGCCAGACAAAAAGGTTGGGGACCACTGTTAAGATGCTGGCACATTTAGATGCCCCGGCAGGTGCGATGGTGCCCACGGGCACGGCGTTGGGGACTCCTGATATATAGTATATCCTTTGAAGGATTTCTGAGCTAAATGTGGTCCAGCTGTGCTCCTCAGGGGATGTCTTCTGCATCTCAGAAGTGTGTTTATAGAATGGATGTATCAAATTTAGGCTCTCTTCTTGTGTATTAGCTAAAGAGTGCTTATAATACTGATAACTTTCATTGCTGTTGTGGTACTTAGTTTAGTTAACTACTTATGTTTACTGTTAAAATTGCATTTTCTAATGATGACCATAGTTAGTTGATACAACCATGGTTATGTGAAAACTAAGCTTATGACCACTCACTCTCGGGTGTCCCATTTCTCTGGGGACTAATTAGATGTTGTCTTGTCTTTCAAAATAGCCTTGGCAACAAGACTGATTCCTTCTTTGAGTGATTGCTCATGTGTATTCCACAATAGGTGTGCATGGTTGCCACATGCACCAGTGCCGGAAGTTTTTCCCCTAGCAGTACCCGTAAGGGGGAGCGCCTGGCATGGTGCCTGCCTTGCGCAGTAAAGGGGGAGCTGCGTGCTTCCCCCCCCAGTTCCTTTTTTCCACTAGTGAAGATGCCTCAGAACTGCTCTGCTCCAGCTTTGCTGTAGCTTGTCCCCAGAACTCTTTGTTCGTTTAGTACCTGTACTTAGTGTAGTTAGTTTAGTCAGTCAGTGAGCCCGGGCCGGGGCATGCCCCGGGATTTAAGTTGTGTGGTTCTTATTGGCATTCTATGCCAAGAAGTGACCAGCACACAGATGGTTTGTACTGCTTGGGAGAAACCCATATCAGTGAGGGGTGCAAGATTTGCAAATCGTTTAAGCCTCGGGCCAAAAGAGAAAGGAACATTAGACTTTGAGCCATTCTGATGGAGTTGGCGCTGACCCCGACATGGTGCTCCAAACCAGTACTGGCCACTGTGATATTGGTACACGGTGATCCACTGGTGCCATTGACCAGTCGGGACTGCTCTCCGTCCATGGGGCATGCCAAGAGGGCCAAGAAGACTCCCTCTTTATAGTGGCACTGACAGAAGTCTGGGACATAGGCTAGGCCCATGTCGGGCAGTCCTTGATCCCCACCGGGCCCTAGGCCTCTGACTCATGTAGAGTGGAGTAGCCCAGCCTCTTCTGAACAGGCCTCTCCGGAAGTCCAGATGCGGTCCATGCCCAAAGCCCTTCAGGCGGCCTGGGACGTCTTGTCCATACCGGTGCCCCACGCTCCAAAGGCAAGCCTCTGCTGGGATCTCTGCAGTTGCCCCTGGCTTGGTCTCGGTCAAGGGAACATTCCTGATGCCGATCACTGCTCAGAGTCCACATGGACCACTCCTGATGCCAACCAGATGTTCAGGCTGGGTTCTGTCCGTCCGTGACTCATGGAACTGGTCCTCCTCAGAGAGCGGATATCCACGGACCGTGGCGGACATCATCGTCGGTCCTCCTCCTGGAGACGGTACCACAGTTGGTCACAGCACGGTCGTTGATGCTGTTCCTGCTCGGGCTCCTGCTCCAAGTCTCTGCCAAGGCACTGCAGCCCCGGGCATCGACCGCAGGCATCTCGTCGTCGAGGCCGTTCACGGAGCAGCTATTACCATCGGTACTGGTCCTCCAAGTAGAGATTGCGGTCCTGTGACCGTTGCAGATCCCTGCACCGCCACTCCACCCGGGTGAGAGACAGCGCATCCTACACCAGCCGGGTCTCTATTTGTAGCCGTTCTTTGGGTCAGACCGGCCAACCTGGGCAGCTGGCCCCGCCAGTGCCACAGCAGGTGTAGTGGCACCAAGCATCGTGGCTGGCCCAGTGGTTACCAGTGGGCACCGTAGCCTCTGGTGCAGCCCCCACTGGGAGCTCGCTCGCTCGGTGGCTGGAGCTTCAGAAGCACCGTCGGCCTCCCTCTCCAGACCCTCGGCAAAGGAATCGGTGGGGCGCTCATCCTTGGTACCGTGCCCGGAGTCCGACCAGGTGGTGGATCCTCTGGTGCCGGTCGACACCCAAAGCACCACACTGGCCTCTTCGCCCCACCTGCAGGAGAGGATTGCGGCCCCACCTCCCTCCATCCTGCAGGAGGACTTCAGGGCCCACCAAGAGCTCTTAAAGAGGGTGGCAGCAAACCTCCTCCTCCAGGCAGAGGAGATGGAGGAGCCCTTGGACTCCCTGTTCAACGTGTTGTCCCTGTTGGCACCGGGTAGGGTGGCCTTGCCGCTCCGTGAAGGGGTGGCTAAAATTTCAAATGCCCTGTGGCAAACACTGGTCTCATTGGCCCTTATATCAAAAAAGGCAGAATGCAAGTGCTCTGTACCCACTAAAGGGCATGAGTACCTACATACCCACCTGGCGCCCAACTCCCTGGTGGTCGAGTTGGTCAACCACAGGGGACAACAGGATCAGCCAGCCCCGACCCCAAAGAACAAATACTCTTGGAGGCTAGAGTCTTTTGGAAGAAAAATTTATTCATCGAGCTTCCAGTTACGAGTGGCAAACATCAGGCCTTCTTGGGTTGGTGTGAATTTAATCTGTGGGGCTCCCTACCTAAATTTGAGGTCCCCCTCCAGGAGTGCGATAAGAAGGAGTTCAGGGTGCTGGTGGAGGAAGGAGCAACAGCAGCTCGGGCTTCCCTGCAGGCTGCCTCGGATGCTGTGGATGTGGCTGCACGTTCAGTGGCATCCGTGGTGTCCATGAAATGGGCGTCATGGCTCCTGCTTTCCGGGCTCTCCAGCGAGGCGCAATCTTCTATGACTGGCTGGTTCCTTAAGGGTCTAGTCTGTCTTTTCCTGTATTCTAGACCCCTGGTTCCACAGTGGGAACTATACCTGGTATTGGCTCGTCTCACAGGGCCCCCATTTGAACCACTGGCCACATGTTCTGGTATCACGTCTCGTGGAAGGTGGCCTTCCTGGTTGCTATCACCTTGGCCAGGCGAGTCTCGGAGATCAGGGCCCTGACCTCCAAACTACTGTACATGGTCTTTGATAAGGACAAGGTCCAGCTCCACCCACACCCTGCATTCTTCCCGAAGGTGATCTCTGCCTACCACATGGGTAAGGACATTTTTCTACTGGTCCTCTGCCCCAACCCTCATGCATCCATTGAGGAATGCCGCCTCCACATGCTTGATGTGCGGCAGGCTCTGGCATTCTACCTTGAGCGGTCTAAGCTGTTCAGAAAGTCCTCGCAGCTGTTTGTCACCTTGGCTGAACGTGCGAGGGGCCAGCCGATTTCCACTCAGTGGCTTTCCAATTGGGTCACTTCATGCATCCGTTCCTGTTATGAGCTGGCAGGGGCTCACCCACCACCCATTGTGAGGGCACACTCGACCTTCGTGGCCCATGTCCCCATCCAGGACATTTGTAGGGCTGCCACGTGGTCGCTGGTTCACACGTTCACCTCACACTATGCAATCGTCTCCCAAACCAGGGATGACGCCGGGTTTGGCAGGGCTGTGCTCTGTCCTGGGAACTTGTGAACTCCTACCCACCTCCTACAGATATAGCTTGGAATCACCTACTGTGAAATACACATGAGCAATCACTCAAAGAAGTAAAAGCAGTTACCTTTTCTGTAACTGGTGTTCTTTAAGATGTGTTGCTCATGTCTGTTCCACATCCCACCCATCATCTCCTCTGTTGAGGTTGTCTGGTGAGAAGGAACTGAGAGTGGGAGGAGCGTGCAGCTCTCCTTATACCGCATCAGGCAGGTGCCACCCCAGAGGTTGCAAGGGGCGCTCCCCCCTATGGGTACTGCTAGGGGAAAAACTTCCGGCACTGGTGCACGTGGCGAGCATGCACACCTACTGTGGAATAGACATGAGCAACACATCTCGAAGAACACCAGTTACGGAAAAGGTAACTGTCTTTTTCCCTAAAGTAATCACATATTTGTCATCCTGCCAGCTCAGAGCATCTGCTGAAGGGCCATCTTATACCTCACTTCCAGAGTTCTGTTAATAGATCTGTTGTTAAACTTACAAAGACCCACTTGTAGAATATGGCACTCCTGTTGTTGAGCTATGGAACTGTCTGGAAAAGCTATCTTGTATGCACAAGAAAGCATGCGTGAAGTGAGGTCATTGCCGCACTCTCTAAGGAAGTGACCCCTACCCTTCAGTTCCTTCACCAATAGTGCGGAGTGTTAACAGAATTCACCTTTGTGCCTTAAGGGTAGACATTTCCATATTTTGTTTTGTTAGCTTGTAAACAGTAGCATAGAATAGTTTAACTTACATAGCCCATCCTTCTACAGAGAGCCTTTAGCCTCACCGTGACCATGTTGAGCCCTGTAAGGGTTTTAAGAGACGTGCCTATTACCTATGAATTATACCAAAGACCAACTCCCATGTTCAGTGCCTTCTGTGTCTGGATGAGACCCACTTGGTAACCCAGTGTGCGATTCCATTCTTTATAGGTTTTATATCATGTTCATCATGATAGTATCTGAGTGTCATCCAATAATATATTAAGTATTGTGACTGACATCTGTCATGTTCAATGTTCCGTCTATTTTTTGACAGACCATCTGTGCAAAAAAGTCTTCTGTGCAAAGTTTTGTGTGCATGGTGTTTCACTGTGTGCGTGGGGTTTGGGATTTGTGTGCACGCGCACATGTGTGCAGCTTAGAGGGAACAGTGGTCACGTTTGTTCTCCCATTCTCTCCTTAGAGGGACCAGTGTGTGCAATGGAGTATCTTATTTTGGTAGTGTTTTGCTGTGCCTTCACTCCCCTCGTTAGGAAGGAGAGATGCTTGAGGCTCTTGGCTCTGTATGTTGGCAGACTCTAGGTCTGTTGAGAATACCAAGATTAGCCTCTGTACTGAGGTCCTCTGACCCAAGAGGTGTTTTGCTCTGGCCTCAGTACTGCCTTCTGTCGTGCACAAGACTGAACTCTCATCTGCCTTACATTGGGAGCAAATCCTTTGCCCAGCACGACTGGCCCTGACTACATCTAAAGCAGTACTGAATATCAAATTGACATCACCCATTTAAGTGTTCACATAATCATGTTACATCTGACCTTGGTGGTAAATAACCAAACATTTAGGTGGCCTAAGGAGTCTGTCAAATTTGAAATGAAGGATATAGCTTAATTCCATCCTTTGTAAAGCTCTTCAGCTAAATTCCTTTCTCTCCTCCTTCCTGTCATGGTAGTTTAGTGCTAAGAATTTGCTCCCAGTTCACTTGTCTATAAATTCTCTGGTGATGATAAATTTGTGGCTATTTCGAATGCTTTCAAATTATAAGCTATCTACAGACAGTCCCTTTGTGGATGCTGCCTAGAGAATGCTTCCTCATTTGTATTTCTGTACAAGAAATCAAATACAGTAATGCTTTTCCTTGAGATACGTCCCAGATAAAAGATCTGTAGGGTGCAATCAGACACACTCCTGTCCTTACTGGTCTCCACCATAATTGAATTTTAAACTGGAATTAGAAATTAGAGGCCAAAAATCTATTGTCTTTTAACCTCGTAGTACACCACTAGATGGTGCCAGTATCTAGCCATCTAATTATTTTTTTCTCAAGTGAACCATGCAGATTCAAGATGCTCAATAGGAAATATCTTTTTGAAGATCCTCCTAAATTTAAGTAGTCATAGAAGTTAGATAAAGTAGACCTGTTGGAACAGGTCACAAAGTCCATCCTTCTACCAATATACAGTTAACTACAGTCTATTTTCTAGTCTAGTATATTTCTCTAGTCTAGTTTTAGATGTCTCATTGAATGGTATCATCCACATTTTACCCTGAGGAGAATATTCCACAATCTAATAGACCTTGTTGGATAGCAGATTTTTCTGACATTCATACTAAAAACTTCCCCTTTCTTAACAAAAGTGTACGTAATATATTGTTGAAGGCTATTTTCCATAGCAAAAGAGGAAGTTGTTTTAATTTTTACCTGTGCCAACAAAATATTTTATAATGCTAGGAATTTCAATGACTAACTTTAGTATTAGTGGGTTTATATTTAAGGATCCTAAATCAGACTGTTTGCAGTCTGTAACTCTGTCCTATTGACATCAT
Source organism: Gopherus flavomarginatus (assembly GCF_025201925.1). NCBI lineage: Eukaryota > Metazoa > Chordata > Testudines > Testudinidae > Gopherus > Gopherus flavomarginatus. The sequence continues at coordinate 212,287,827 of NC_066617.1, read as the reverse complement.
ACAGCAACCATATGATTAAGGTATTTGAGTGTTTTGTAGTCTCAGGTTAGATTAAACTGATCTTTAAAATGTGTTAGATTTCTCTTGCCCTCCCCCAAATGGTATTGCAATATGACACAGTTATGAAACTGCACTTCCATGTTTCAGCATATATGGATTTCTTTAAAGGTTAGCCTTATCTCTGTATTTCTTGTGTTTCTGCTTTTTGGTTTTGGAAAAAGTACAATACCTGTATTTATTCTTAATTACTGATATGTACTCTGTGTCATTTTTTGTGTGGAAATTCTTTTTTAATTAAAATGTTCTTAATAGCCGTTAAATATAGAGAATGTATATTTTTAATGCTTTAAAGAGAATATTGTATCCATCTTAAACCATTTTTTGTAAATTAATTTATGACCAGATTCACTGGTATGCTTTAGCTTATTTGTGCTATGCTGTTCAGAACCACAGTTTTCCCTGCAGACAGCTTGGCTTTGCTCCCCTAGGAAACAGTGAGAAGTGGTGGCATCTTTAATGAAAGAACAGATCTTCAGTCTCATTGAGAGCAATAGGAGATGACAATTATTTAGAAAGAGAGCAGTTCTTTCTGCAATTCTCTATAACAGCACATTTGCTCCATCAACAGTGATTTATGAGTACTTTCTGTTATGAAGAATGATAGCAAAAATGATCATTAATCTTTTAAAAAATACTTCAGATGCAGCTCATTTATGAGATATGAATGAGTTTTATCTGTATGGGAAGTCTGAGTGTGAAGTGTTCTGTTATTAGGGACAAAACAATGGCCTGACACAGATACTAAATTTCTTAAAGGACCAATTTTCAATTAAAATTTATACTTAAACTAATGGATTGACTTGTAAATTCTCATAGGAATTATTCTGTACCCAGAGTAAGTGTTGTAATTTTGTGTAGGATATCCTGTGTTTTTTCATATATAACAAAGGTATTGAATCTCTTTGAGTGCAAAACTGAGCTCAACTTTAACTGCAGAACCATAAGCAGCGTTTCCTTAATGTTAGCTAGCTATATGACAAACATGAATTTATCTTTGTGGTATAGAAATATACTTTAATTTGTTTCATTGCTGTGGTGTAGATGCTGATCAATGACTAACCTGCAGAACAGAGAAAAGGTATTAAGTTAAAGTTCTGCTGTATGATCAGTTGTTTTACCTAGTAGACTTATTCCTTAACGTTAATCTTTCAGAAATGTAGCTTTCATAGTTCTCAAGACTTCTAGTCCGCCTTTATGAGTTCGCTGGGTTTCTTTGTATTGTTTCTCTTTCCTCACTGCTATACTTTCCAGCATACTTAGTGTGTGATTGGAGCTTGATTGAGCCCTTCCATCAGAATGATCTGGCCATCTCTCCCAACCCTTCTCAGCTGACACTGCCCATTTGAGGGAGATTGCACTTAATGCACACACACAAGGGGGTAGAGTTAAGGTTTCACAGATAAATGTAAATCTGGCATTTTTGAGTGTTTGACTTTGTAATCTCAATAATATACTTAATTGTTTTGCATGTAATTTCCTACTTTTAAAAAGGAGAAAAAGGTAAAAACAAATTGTACTATGTGCAGTTGTAACAATCCCTCTGTCATGCATCTTTAATGGGGTTTAAACTCTGAACCTTCAGCACTGTAATAGAGACATCTACCACTTCATTTAAGGGACTAACTACATTAACTGGGAGCCGGAGAAGGCTGATATCCTGGAAAGGAGGGATGGGCCACTGCAACTAGGATGTAGTTAGGGGGAGCCTGGGTTGGTTCTGTTCCCCTCTCTCCAACATGACATCTGCTCCATCAGTCCCTAGGTGTTCCCAGTACATTGTGTTCTGTTGCTTTGATGCCAGCATGAACCAAGCACTTTAGAACATTTGTGTTCAGCTGTTAGTCTGGTAAGCTGCCAAAGTTCTGAAGAACACAAGTGAAGGAAGAGAAATGGTTTTCAAAAGTTTGTGTATCAGCAAAATCTGAATGGAATTTCACGGGACAAATAAAAGCACTTCTCTAGCCAAATGGCTTTCTCCCATGCTGAATTTCAAAGGTCTAATGCAAATGAGTGAGTTGCTAGAGCTGCTCAAAAATGGCCACAGCAACCTTTTTATAATGGACAGGGTTAGGAAGCCCAAGTAGAAAGGACATAAAAATGGCCATACTGGATCAGAACAATGGTCCATCTAGCCCGGTATCCTGTCTTCTGACAGTAGCCAATGTTGGATGCATCAGAGGGAATGAACAGAACAGGGCAATTATCAAGTGATCCATCTCCTGTCATCTAGTACTAGCTTCCCTCAGTCAGAGGCTTAGGGACAACCAAAGCATGGGTTTGTGTCCCTGACTGTCTTATCTAATTGCTATTGGTTGACCTGTCCTCCAGGAACTTATCCAGTTCTTTTTTGAACCCAATTATACTTTTGGGCTTCACAACAGTCCCTGGCAATGTGTTCCACAGATTGAATGTTCGTTGTGTGAAGAGATACTTCTTTCTTTGTTTTAAACCTGCTCCCTATTAATTTCATTACGTTCTTGTGTTATGTAAAGGGGTAAATAGCATTTCTGTATTCATTTTCTCCATACCATTCATGATTTTATAGACTTTTATCATATCCCCCCCTTTAGAAGTCTCTCTCTTCTAAGATGAACAGTCCCAGTCTTTTTAATCTCTTCATATGGAAGCATATGTTTCATACCCCTAATCATTTTTGTGACCTTTCTCTATAATTTTTCCAATTCTAATGTATGTTTTTTGAAATGGGGACAACCAGAACTGCATGCAGTATTCCGGGTTTGGGCATACCATGGATTTATATAGTGGCAATATGATATTTCTGGATATTTGTCTTATTATTTATCCGTTTCCTAATGGTTCCTAATGTGTTTAGCTTTTTTGAATGCCCCTGAACATTGAGCAGATGTCTTCCAGGAACTATCCAGGCTGACTCCAAATTCTTCTTTGAATAGCGTTCCTGCGGGTGTTCCGCTTTAGGTGTGTCTGCGTCTCTGCGCCTAGGATCAGAATTTTTGTAGCAGTGCTTTTTGCATTGCTATGTAATGCTGTGCATCCAAGCCACCCTCAGTTCCTTCTCATCCAACATTGGCCTGAGATAGAGCCCTTAGCCGAGCCCTTTCGTAGTGATTTCCTTAGTATTTTCTTGCTCTTATTATTGTACTGGTAGCCTTTTTATTAGCCTTTTAGTGAGGTAGTTATACCCTATTCCCCCTTTTTCCTTGTTTAAATTTTTGTTGTTTGTTTTTGACCCATAGATTAATGTAGTTGTTCTTCCCCATTTCTTTCCTTCAGGGAGGTGATCCCTATAAAGGGAGTTTTTCGAGTGCTTGCTCATATCCATTCCAATTAGTGTGCACGCGCTGCGTGCACGTTCGTCAGAAGATTTTTACCCGAGCAACACCCGGCGGGTCGGCTGGGCGCCCCCTGGCGTGGCGCCGTTATGGCACCGAATATATACCCCTGCTGACCCATCCGCTCCTCAGTTCCTTCTTACCGCCCATGTCGGTCGTTGGAACAGTGGAGCGCAGCTTAGCTGATCTCCACTTCCCTAGCTATTCACTCGTTCTAGTACTTATTGTGTATATAGTTGTAGTTAATACTTTTAATACCCTTTTGTAAATGTAGTTAGTGTATATAGTTCAGAGGGTTGAGGATTAGCCCTTTCCCCTCTCCTGGTGCCCAGGCCCATGCCTGGTTCACCGGTTTTCAAACCGTGCTCGGCCTGCCGGTGGCCGATGCCAACGGGTGACCCCCACGACTCCTGCCTAAAGTGCCTGGGGGAATCCCATCTTGCAGATAAGTGCCGGATTTGCAAGTCGTTTAAGCCGCGGACAAAAAAGGAGCGGGGCTTTCTCCTTAAGCAGCTCCCAATGGAGGCAGCCCTCACTCCTCCATCTTCGGCCCAAGTGCCGCACAGTCTGCGCCGGGGAGAAGTGCCTTGTCGGCACTGGAGAGCGCCGGCACCACGAAGACGTCCCGGCACCAGCCGTCACCGGCCCAGAAGCCAGCCCAGCACTGCTAACTCTCCCCGCGTGCCAGAAAGCTCAAAGCTCCTGCGGCTCCAATATCTGCAGCGCAGTCTGAGCAGCAGCCGAAACTCAGCCGCTCGCCACCAGCAACTACCGCGGCACCGGCAATCTCGGCACCCTTGATTCCGGCCATGCAAGAACCATAGAGTCCGGTGCATGACATCTCCCCGGCACACGCCTCGGTAGAGCTTATCGTTCCCACCACGCCAGAGACCTTTTTGACGGCAAGGGAACTCATTGCCCTAACGGAGCCCACTCTGCCTCAACCCCCGGCACCGCCGGTGCGGGTTGTTACGTCAACAGGGGAGCCTGCCCTGGTCAGGCCACCTTCCATCAACGCCGCAGGCAGGCAGCACTCAAGATCGAGGTCTCGCCAGCACTCCCGATCTCGCCACTGGTCCTGATCTAGGCGCCGCTCACAGTCCCGGTACTGATCTCCTTCTCGGTACCGTCGTACTCACGGCACCGCTCAAGTTCCCGCTCTCTGGACCAATATTCCAGACGGTGGTCCAGCTCCTGGCACCGTTCATGCCACAGCCGCTCTCACCATAGAGCTTCACGATCCTGGTCGACCTCCTGGCACCGCGCTGGTCGCAGGTCCCGGTCACCCTCTCGGCACTGGTACAAATTCCGGTACCGCTCTCTGGTGCGGCACAACGTACTGTTCCCCGCGCACAGGGATCCTCCTCACGTGCTCTCTGCTCCGCCCTGGCCATCGCAGCACCCATCTGAGTCTTCACACACTGATAGCACCACCTGCGGGGATTCAGAGGCGCATAGCCGTGTCCTCCAGGAGGCTCAGGGCCCAAAGCAAGCACCTCAGTGGTCCTTCTGAACGCCTTGGGCATATCACCAGGCCCAAGGCGAATCCACGGTACCATCTCGTTCTGCCCCATCGGAACATCGCGCACCAGAGGCCACTGTTAGCCGCCCTCCTCCAGCAGGTACAGACGAATCGGCTCTGGCGCTGGACCCTCAGGTGTTCCCGGGCCCTGATGCTCCTCAGGAACAGGAGTCACTGCATGAGCCAGTCGTACCGGGTCTGTCGTCGTCCTCTTCACCAGACGAGGCAGTAGCCGATACTTCTTCATCGGGCCTGCCCCCGATCGACCTCCGAGCCCACCAGGACCTTCTGAGGCGAGTCGCCTTAAATATCAATCTCCGGGTGGAGGAGGTCCCGAAGGTGGAAGACTCAGTCGTAGACATACTGTTGGCAGATGCGCCAACTCGCGTGGCTCTGCCATTCATCCGTTCCATCCAAGCGAAAGCGGACACCATTTGGCAATTTCCGGCGTCTATCCCTCCCACGGCCAGAGGCGTGGAAAGGAAATACATGGTACCTTCTAAAGGGTACGAATACGTATATACCCATCCTCCTCCATGCTCTCTGGTCGTTCAATCTGTGAATGAGCGAGAGCTCCATGGCCAGCAAGCCCCTGCCCCCAAAATCGCGGGAGGCTAGATGGATGGACCTATTGGGACGAAAAGTCTACTCTGCCGGAGGCCTCCAACTGCGGGTGGCTAACCAACAGGCCCTGCTCAGCAGATATAAATATAATACCTGGCAATCGGTGGGTAAGTTCGCTGAACTAGTCCCACAGGACTCCCGCCAGGAATTCCAGGTGCTTCTGGAGGAAGGGAAGAAAGTGGCACGGACTTCCCTGCAGGCCTCACTCGATGCTGTTGATTTGGCGGCCAGAGCCGTGGCCTCGGGAATTACAATGTGGAGGATATCGTGGCTGCAGGTGTCAGGCCTACCTTCTGAACTGCAACATGCTATCCAGGACCTTCCGTTTGATGGACAGGGCCTTTTCTATCAGATTACGGACCCTAGACTCCAGAGTCTCAAGGATAATCGCATCATCATGCTTTCCCTCGGGATGCATACTCCGCAAACCCAACGGAGGTCCTTCCGTACCCAGCCTCAGCGCCCTTACCCCCCACCCAGACCACGACAAGACTTTGGCAGAAGGCGTGGTCGCGGGAACCGCAGACGGCAGTCGGGTTCCCAAGGGGACCAGAATAACGGTCCTGCCAAACCGTCAGCGGGACCCAAACCGAACTTTTGAAGATGCGCCCGAGAGCAGAGCACCAGTCTTTCCCCAGGATCCCCTTCAGTTTTCCAACCACCTTTCCTCCTTCCTCCTTGCCTGGGCCCAATTAACCTCGGATCGTTGGGTCCTATGCACGGTGGAATTTGGATACCATCTCCAATTTATTTAGCCCCGTCCCTCCTTCAGGGACCACTCTCATGAGCAATTCCTTTGGCAAGAGGTTCGTACGCTCCTTTCCATTGGAGCTATAGAGGAGGTACCGGAGGAATTCAGGGGCAAGGGATTTTACTCCCGATATTTCCTAATCCCCAAGGCAAAAGGAGGTCTCCGTCCCATCCTGGACCTGTGCGGACTCAACTTCTTTCTGAAGAAGTTGAAGTTCCGCATGGTGTCCCTGGGGACCATCATCCCATCCTTGGATCCCAGAGACTGGTACGCTGCTGTCGACATGAAAGACGCATACTTTCACATCGCCATTTACCCTCCGCACAGACAGTACCTACAGTTTATGGTGCACCATCAACATTTTCAATTTGCGGTCCTTCCGTTTTGGCCTCTCTACCACCCCGCGCATGTTTACAAAGTGTATGGCTGTAGTGGCTGCCTTCCTCCGTCGTCGGTGAATACACATCTTTCCTTACCTAGACGACTGGCTTATTCGCGGGACCTCCGAGGTCCAAGTCACCAGGCATGTTGCCATCATCACGGACCTATTCGAGCGGTTGGGCCTGATGATCAATCTAGGGAAGTCTACTCTAGTGCCCACTCAAAGAATAGAATTCATTGGGGCCATTCTAGACTCCAGACTCTCAACAGCCTGCCTTCCACTACCCTGTTTTCGGGCACTAGTTTTGGTTATAGAAAGCCTCCAAACTTTTCCAATGACCTCGGCCCGCACCTTCCTCAGCCTTCTCGGTCACATGGCCGCATGCACTTTTGTAACCAAGCACTCCAAACTACACCTGTGTCCCCTTCAAACCTGGCTCACCTCAGTTTACCGCCCAGGCAGGGACGCCATAGACATGGTTGTCACCATTCCTCAGAGCGTTTTAGGCTCCCTCAGCTGGTGGCTAACACCTTCCCTGGTGTGTGCAGGAATGCCGTTCCAACCGAGACAGCCCTCAGTATCCCTAACGATGGACGCGTCGTCTCTCGGCTGGGGGACATACCTAGGCCATCGTCGCAGGCAAGGCCTCTGGTCATCTCAAGAGCTAGCGCTGCACATAAACGTCCAGGAACTGAGAGCAGTCCGCCTCGCGTGCCAGACGTTCCATCATCATCTGCAGGGCCGTTGTGTTCTAGTGCTTACAGACAACACAACAGCAATGCACTGCATAAAAAAGCAGGGAGGGACTCGATCCTCCCCCCTTTGTCAGGAGGCGATCCAACTGTGGGAATTTTGCATAGCCCACTCTATAGACCTTGTAGCGTCCTTCCTCCCAGGGGTCCGGAACACTCTAGCAGACCATCTCAGCAGATCTTTTCTCTCCCACGAGTGGTCGCTTCGCCCAGACATTGTACATTCCATCTTCCAGAAGTGGGGCTTTCCCCACATAGACCTCTTCGCTTCCCGCAACAACAGGAAGTGTCAGAGGTTCTGCTCCTTCCAAGGTCTCGCCCTGGGCTCGATATCGGACGCCTTCCTAATCTCTTGGGCGAACCACCTGCTTTACGCCTTTCCACCCTTCCCGATGGTGCACAGGGTTCTCGTAAAGCTTCGCCTATCCTGATCGCCCCGCGTGGCCCTGACAACACTGGTACACCACGTTGCTGGACCCCTCGATAGCCAACCCGATCCCCCTGCCCCTTCATCAGGATCTGATAATGCAGGACCATGGCAGGGTTCACCACCCAGATCTGCAATCCCTCCATCTCACTGCGTGGCTCCTGCATAGTTAACTCAATCAGAGTTACGCTGCTCTGCCCTGGTGCAGGAGGTACTCCTGGGTAGCAGAAAACCTTCCACTCGGTCTACTTACTTAGCCAAGTGGAAGCGGTTTTCCTGCTAGTGTCAAACGCGGAATGTCGCACCTATGGAAGTTCCCATCCCCACTATTTTGGACTACTTCTGGTATCTTAAACAGCAAGGCCTCGCTATCTTTTATCTTTGTGAGTGCACTTGGCGGCTGTTTCTACTTTCCACCCCGGAGAAGGTACTCACTCCGTCTTCTCCCACCCTATGGTCTCGAGGTTCCTCAAAGGCTGGGAGCGTCTATACCCCCTAGTACGACGCCCCGCCCCTTCCTGGGACCTCAGTTTAGTCCTGACGAGACTTACGTCCCCTCCATTTGAGCCATTGGCAACCTGCTCACTCCTATATTTGTCATGAAAAACAGCCTTCCTTGTAGCCATCACATCGGCTAGGAGTGTCTCTGAGCTTCGGGCTCTGATGGTGGACCCACCATACACGGTGTTCCACAAGGACAAGGTGCAGTTACGCCCACATCCGGCGTTCCTCCCTAAAGTAGTCTGGGCCTTTCATATCAACCAGGACATATTCTTCCCGGTCTTCTTCCCCAAACCGCATACATCTCGTAGGGAGCAGCAGTTACATTCACTTGACGTCCGTAGGGTGCTCGCCTTCTATATTGACTGAAGGAGGCCCTTCCGTAAAACGCCCCAACTCTTTGTTGCAGTGGTGGACCGGATGAAAGGCCAACCTGTCTCTTCTCGGAGGATTTCGTCCTGGGTAACGGCGTGCATCCAGACTTGCTATGATCTAGCTCATGCCTCTCTGGGTCATATTACCGCACATTCTACCAGGACCCAGGCCTCGTCGGCCGCCTTCTTAGCTCGAGTACCTATTCAGGAGATATGTCGAGCATCTACATGGTCTTCAGTACACACCTTTACTTCCCATTATGCCCTGGTGCAACAATCCAGAGACAATGCAGCCTTCGGCTTAGCAGTTTTGCATTCTGCAGTATCTCACTCTGACCCCACCGCCTAGGTAAGGCTTGGGATTCACCTAATTGGAATGGATATGAGCAATGTATATGACATCTTGAAGAACAACAGTTACAAAGGTGAGTAACCATCTTTTATGCCCGGTTTCACTGGATTCAAATGTTGCTTCTCCTTCTGGGATGCCATCTCTGTCAGCAGCTGTCTCTCCTGTTGTGCCTCTCCTAGACAGCAGCTACATGTGCCCCAAAAGAGCACACGTTGCCTTAAACTTAAGGCAAGAACCGAGAAAAGCTGTTAGCTCAAGCTAGAACTCCTTTTGATGAAGAGCTTGCTATGGCCAACTTCTGACCCCAGTGCTGGGACCCCTTGGACAGTGGTCTCTCCCCTTCAACATTGATATCAGCTGCTCAACACCAATCCCTGCTGTCTATGAGGAGGAAATCAATCGATTCTTCACAGAAAGCCATCAAGAAGCATGCCTCAAGTTCTCCTAGCAGGGAACCATCTTCTCTTCTCTCCTCCACCTGCCCCCACCAAGAAGATCCCCTGCTAGGTCTGTGACTTCGATACTGACAGGTACAAGGCTGAGTACCTGTTAAGCTTTTGGTTCCTATGGTACCATCGCCGCCAGTAACTCAGAAGACCTAAAAAGGGCAGGATCAGACAAAACTGTACTGTGAGGAAGTAGAAGCAAGGGTAAGCCTAGATCCTCAAAGACAACATTGACCGAACTGGTTCGATATGCTATATCAAACATATAAGTTACTCCCAGTTATGCTTCTCCCCATTTCTGTAGTGGTGATGACAAGGAGGAGGAAAAGGACATATATTCAGTTTCCCCACAGACCCCGCCCCCACTTCACATCAGGGAGCTACACAAGTCAACCATTATGCTTGGACAAGGCATTATGAAGCTAGATGTGACCAACAGGCTTGGTACAGACACCCATGGGTTCCTCCCCCATGTCTTTTTCATTGTGTTGGCCCTAGTGGGACCCGTGGGCTACATACGGGCTGCAATTTTCCAGGTCCTTCAGCACCCAGAGAGAAAAAGAGACATTCCCCATCATCCTCAATAGCCATACCCCCTGAGCCTAAAAGAGAATCTTTTTTAAGGAACAGGAAGAGAGGATTAGGAAACTATGCCTGCAACCAGTATCTCTTCATCTTCATCAGACAAAGCAGTGATGCCTTCCCCACCAACAGCAGGAGATTTCTAGGATGCAATTCCAGGAGCTGTTCAGGAGAAGAGCAAATTATCTTTAAATTACACTGGAGGAATTGAATGAATCCCAGCATAAATTACTTGATATACAGTAGAACCTCAGAGTTACAAACACTAGAGTTACGAACTGACCAGTCAACCGCACACCTCATTTAAAACTGGAAGTACTCATTCAGGCAGTAGCAGAGACCAAAAAAACAGAAATACAGTATGTTGTTAAATGTAAACTACGAAAAAAAAGCAGCATTTTTCTTCTGCATAGTAAAGTTTCAAAGCTGTATTAAGTCAGTGTTCAGTTGTAAACTTTTGAAAGAACAACCATAATGTTTTGAGAGTTACAAACATTTCAGAGTTATGAACAACCTCCATTCCTGAGGTGTTCGTAACTCTAAGGTTCTACTGTACTTCAGACATCAACATCGGCAAACATAACTCTTCATATCAATGAAGCACTATTAGACCCAACTAAAGCTATCTGGTAGACTCTGGCCACAATGCCCCCCCACCCGTAAGAGAGCAGACAAGAAATATTATGTGCCCTGTAAGGACATGGACTTTTTATTTTTGCACCCTACACTGAATTCATTGGTTGTCAATGCCGTAAATGAACATGGAAGATAGCACCAAACTAAAATGATGGCCATATGATAGACTGGAAGAGATTAGGTCTATTTGGACACAAAGCATATTCCTCAGCAACTCTGTCAATTATGAAGCACTTCTGACAATGTATCACACAAGATTACTCCAAATTGAGTGAATTTGAGTATATTCCAGAAGACAAAAAGCAATTTCAGGCAATTGCAAATAAGTGTCAGCTCCTAGCGTGAACTGCATTGCCAGCTTCCTTGGACGTGGCCGGTACAGTTGCTCATTGGATATTGACAGCGGTGGTCATGCAAAGGGCATTGTGGCTGCCTCTTTCTGGGTCCCCGAAGGAGTTGGAGGCCAGAGTGGAAGATCTCCCCTTTTGAGGGCTCAAAACTATTCACTGACCTAACTGACGTGTATCTCCACTCCCTAAAAGATTTGAGGGCAACATTTAAGATCTCTAGGTATTTACACACCGGTACAAAAGAGAAGGCCCAGTAATTACTCACACTACACAAAGGTCTTAACCTCCTTCATTTGTCCCACCTCAAAGACACTATGACCCAGAAACGAAATGATCAAAACCTTCTAAATGTAGACTGCCCCCATCACAACCGTGAACATCTCAACCTCTGCATCAAAGCAATAATTTAGAGAATTTGGTCGAAGCTCCAAAATGCTGCCCCTGCAGACATGTGCTGCAACAACCTGAATGTTTCCATCAGTTTGACCACCTTACCTCTTTCTATCCAATGTGGCAGAGTATCAACACGGATGGATGAGTGTTAGAAATAATCAACAAGAGATATTCAGTCCGCTTTACCTGCCTCCCCATTCTGCTTCAGGGACCTCTCTCATGAGCACCTTTTACACAAGGAGATGAACCACCTCCTACACTAGGTGCTATACCACCAGTTCCAATCCAGCACAGAAGGAAGGCCTTTTATTCCAAATACTTTCTAGTACAGAAAAAGAGAGGCAGTTGGAGACCCATTCTAGACCTAAGTGCGCTCAATAAGTTTGTGGAATTGTGGAATTGTTACTGCAATTCAAGACGGTTAGGTTAGCAGGGACTGGTTATTGGCCCCTCTATCTTCAAGATACATACTTTCATATTACCATTCACCAATCCCACAGGAGATTTATCAGGTTCACACTGGGGCAGAATCACTTCCAATACAGAATACTCCCATTTGGCCTATTTTTGGCACTCAAGGTATTCTCGAAAGCCCTTGCCATGTTAGCAGCACATCTCCAGAACCAAGGAATTCTGATATTCCCATACGTGAACAGTTTCCTATTCAAAGCCTCTGCTAGAGACGATGCATTAATAGCTACACAAAAGACACTGGACCTTTTCTTATGACTCGGCCTACAAATAAACGCTCAGAAATCGTAGTTCGCAGGGACCTGCCTCTCTGGAGTGGAGGCCAAAGCCTCCCTCCAACACACATTCACTACCTTAGTCAGGTTGATCTCCACAGTTCAAGCCAGCCTGCAGGTATCAGCCAGTGTGTCTACAACTATTGGGACACATGGTGGCTGCCACCTTTATCATAGAACATGCCAGACTCCATATGGATTGCATTCAAGGGTGGCTCAGAACAGTTTATGCTTTGCACAGACACAATTTAAACAATCTATCAATGCCCTCCACGGTCAAAAGCTAACTTGACTTGTGGACATACCCCCACAATGCGTGTGCTAGAGTTCTCTTCGCCCGACCACCTTCATCACTAATACTGATGACGGACGCATCCCTATTGGGAGGGGAGCCCACTTGGGCGACTACACAGTACATGACAAATGGTCCCCTGGCTAAGGAATGGTGTCCCTAGCCTATGTTTGTCAGAGGGTGGAGCTCACTTGATCATTACTTTAGGTTCACTCCCTCTGGGGCACCTGGCATTGACCACTGTGGGTAGACAGGATACTGGGATAGATGAACCTTTGATCCAACCAAGTGTGGCCATTCTTATGTTCAGAGTCGACATAACACGTCAACCTGGGGGAGCTCAGAGCAGCCAGAAATGCATAGTGTCATTTTTTATCACTAATCAAAGACAGACACACGCAAAACAATGACAAACAACATCATTTGTATGTTTCACATAAACAGCCAAGGGCAAGATCACCCTCCCAATGTGCCTATGCAGTTAAATTATGGAATTAGTACATTCACCCAGGATCAATATCTCAGCTACTTATCAACCAGGACTTCAAAATACCATGGCAGACACATTCAGCAGGCAGGTCTCACAAGAACACGAGTGGGGAAATAGATACCATGATCCTACACAAAACATTAATGTGTTGGGGACATCTGAGCATAGACCTTTTTGCAACAGCTGGGAAAGCAAGTGCCCTCAATTCTGCTCAAGATTGTCAGTCTCCGGGGGATTCCTTTCTTCTCAAATGGGACAGACATCTATACATGCATTTTCTCTGATTCCATTAATACCCAGAGTAATACACAAAATAAAGGACGAAAAGGCCAGGGTCATTTTGATAGCCACAACATGGCCCAGACAGACATCTTTCCCTTACCTTTACAGCTGATGGTATGCGCATTACCACCACCACCCCTGCCCCCGGGTCACTGTTCATTCTATTCCAAACATCCTTTTTCAAGGCTAGATCCATCATAGAAATCTAGAAGTTCTCCACCTGAAAGCATGGGTCTTTTGATGGTTCCAAAATGTCACAATGAGCTGTTCTGAAGATGTAAGAGATACTGTTAAATCGCAGAAAAACAGCCATGTGCCTTACTTTCCTTCACAAGTATAAGAGATTCTGGATCTGGTGTGACAGTAGACAGGTTACAGCTATATCCTCTGCCATTGATTCTGGATTAGATATCCTGGAACAACAACAAAACAAGACTGCTGTTAAGTGTGCTGAGAATCCATTTCACGGCCATTACGTGGCCTTCCTCCACAGGATTGGTTGACACTCACTATTCATGCATCATACAACAAAAAGATATTTTAAAGGTATTTGGAACCTCTAACTTGAAATTTGAGATCCTACACCACCATGGGACCTTAACCTAGTTCTATGACACCTTACTGATTCTCTCAAACCCCCCCTCTCTTTGAATTTATGGTGACTGGTGGCTCATACATCTTTCTGTGAAGACTGCTACAAGAAAGGCAATCACACCCGCTTGAAGAATGGGGGAAATAGGTGATCTCACAGTGTTACCACCCCCCTTTACAATTTTCTTTAAGGATAAAGCCACTTTATGACCACATTCAAAGTTCCTACCAAAAATATCTTCATCCTTCCTGAATCAATCTATATTCGTCTCCCATCATTCTTCCCCAAATCTCATGAGAATAAAAGGGAGGTAGCGTTCCACGCACTAGACATTAGGAGAGTGTTAGCTTCTATTTAGAAAGGATCAGACCTTTCAAGAAATCACCAAGACTATTCCTTACCATTGCAGAGAGATCTAAAGGATCATCCATATCTAAGCAAAGACTTCTAAAATGAATTTCCAATTGTATTAGCTATTGCTGTTGTCAACGTGCCTTGCAACCCCCCACTGGGGACTCTCTCACACTGTTCAAGATCACTCTTTACTTCTATAGCTTCCTCGAACAATGTTTTGATTACAAACGTGTAGAGCAGCGACCTGGCTGTCTGCTCACACATTTACAGAGCATTACGCAATCACTCGACTTAGCATCTGCACTGTTAGGACTGACTGCTTTATCGTCAGTAAAGAATCCAACTCCAAAACCCAATCCTTCCAACAAGGGGCACTGCTCTACAGTCACCTAAAGTAGAGTACTCATAGGGACATATTTCAGAAAACCTCAGTTATTGTGCATGATGAGTAACCTTCCCTTCTTCGAGTATTATCCCTATGTGTGCTCCACTGCTTGCCCCCCTCTCCTCTACTTCAGAGTTCTTATATACAGAATGTGGTACAGAAGGAACTGAGGCTGTTTGTATCTGCACAGGGCTCTAATTAGGTTTTCCAATATGTATTACTTTGGACTTATGAACATTGAATTTCATCTGCCATTTTGTTGCCCTGTCACCCAGGTTTATGAGATCCCTTTGTATCTCTTCACCTTTGGCTTTGGACTTAACAATCTTGAGTAATTGTCTCATTTGCAGACTTAATCAACTTGCTGTTTACCCCTTTTTCCTGATCATTTATGAATGTTAAACAGCACAAGTCCCACTACAGATCCTTGGGGGATGCCACTATTTACCTCCATTGTGAAATCTGACCATTTATTCCTATCCTTTGTTTCATAGATAGGAGAGGACCATCCCACTTGTGCCATGAGTGCTTACTTTGTTTAAGCATTTTGGTGAGGGACCTTGTCAAAGGCTTTCTGAAAGTATAAGTACACTATATCCACTAGATCATCATTTTCCATGTGTGTGTCAAAGAATTCCAATAGATTGGTGAGGCATGATTTCCTTTTGCAAAAGCCGTGTTGACTCTTCCAACATGTTGTGTTTATTTGTATCTGGTAATTCTGTTTTTTACTATAGTTCCAGCCAGTTTGTCCGATATTGAAGTTAGGCTTACTGGCCTATAACTGCTGAGCTCTACTCTGCAGACATTTTGAAAAAAGGTGCTCTCAGCTTCCTCTATAATAATAGCAGTGTTTTCCCTTCATTCACTAAATTGTTTAAAAAAAAAAAAAATCAGTTCTTCCTATAATACTGTAGCGAGGCGGTTGGATACACCACAGTCCTGCTAAGGGACGGACTTCCCCTGAGACCAACGTGGGCAGAGCCACTGGGTCCTGCGCCCACCCTTCAGAGGTCACGGCGCAGACCCAGAAGTATAAAAGCTCACCTGCAGAGCTCAGTTGAGAACCAGCCGCCGCAGAGACCAGATGTCTGCGGCCAAGCTCCCTCGGGGGAGACAGCAGAAGGCCGCGGCTGGCCTGAGGTTGCACCGGGCCGGCCGAGCCTACCCTGCTCCAGCTACCCTGAGGAGAACTGCCCGAGCCTACCCCGCTCCAGCTACCCCGAGGAGCAGCTGAGCCTACTGTCCACTACTTACCCGGAGGAACCGATGGTGTTCGAGACAGCTGGTGATGCTACCACAACTCAGGTACCCTACGAGGGGGAGTGTGGAAGTAGCCCGGGGGCAGCCGACCCCAGTCCGGCAGCAGCACCGCCAGCGCCTATGTCAGTGTGTTGCAGGCAGGATCCCCACTGACAGCAGCGAGTTTCTGCCACTGCTAGGGCCCCGGGCTGGGACGCAGTGGAGTGGGAGGGCCTGCGTCCCCCCTGCCACCCACTCCTTGAGTGGCAGACTCCCCCTTCTCCCTGGCCTGGAGAGGCTAGAACCGCCTGCTATTGAATTATTGACTCAGCCCCTGCTTAAGGGCCTGAGTCCCTGACTGTTTGCTTGCTGCCCTGCCCTGACCCAGGGCCTGGGCTGCTATTTGCAGTCCCTGCTTAAACGCCTGAGTCTCTGACTATTTGCTTGCTGCCCTGCCCTGACCTAGGGCCTGGGCCGCCACTTGACTATTGGTTCAGCCCCATTCCAAGGGCCTGAGCCCCTAACCGAGTGTGCGTTATTCCTCATGACCGCAGAGCCAACGGCTGGCGAACTAGAGCAAGGCAGTGGGATACCCCACAGCCCCGCTGAGGGACGAACCGTGGCAAAGCCGCACCACAAATACTGTTTATAATAAACTCAGATTGGAATCATATTTTTTTCCCTCAGTACTTGAATCCTATTATGGAATTAGTTTGGGCTCACCTCAAGGCAGTAGATAAACCTGTTGTTTTTTGAAGCCCACAGGTGTTTCCATATTTGTGTAGGACTTTTCAGCAACAGTTGTCAGCTCTGTAGTTTCATTTAACTAATTTTCTTAATCTGAGATGCTGGCTCGAATTTGTGGTAGTGCGGACGCAAATCAACGGTATTGGCCTCCAGGAGCTATCCTAAAGTGCTCCATTTGTGACTGCTTTGGCCAGCATTTTGAACTCTGATGCTCTAGCCAGGTACACAGGAAAAGCCCTGGGAACTTTTGAATTTCATTTCCTGTTTGGTCAGCGTAGCAGACTCAGCAGCACAGGTGACCATGCAGTCCCCCCAGTATCGCAAACGAGCTCCAGCATGGACCAGAAGGGAGACACTGGATCTGATTGCTGTATGGGGAGAAGCATCTGTGCAGGCCGAACTCGGATTAAAAAGAAGAAATGCAAATATTTGCCAAAATCTCACAGGGCTTGTTGGACAGAGGCTACAACAGGGACACGCAGCAGTGCCATGTGAAAGTTAAGGAGCTCAGGCAATCCTACCAAAAGACAAAGGAGGCAAACGGTCACTCCGCGTCAGAGCCCCATACATGCCATTGTTATCACCAGCTGCATAGCATTCTAGGTGGGGACCCTACTGTCCGTGGACACCTAGAAGGGTGAGTCTCGCGTAACAGGGAGGAGGATTTTTGCGAATGAGGAAGAGGAGGAGGAGGAGGCGCAGCAGGAAAGCAGTGAATCTCTTCTTCCCAGCAGCCAGGAACTTTTCTTCACCATGGAGCCAATACCCTCCCAAGGCGGGATCCCCGACCTGAAGCCGGAGAATGCACCTCTGGTGAGTGCACATTTGTAACTACAGTACAGGGTTTAAAAGCAATAGTGTTTAATGTTTGATTTGCCCTGAAGAACTGGGATGCATTCACGGCCAGTACAGCTACTGGAAAGGTCTGTTCACATGTCTGGAAATGGAGTGGGAATCCTCCAGGGACATCTCCATGAAGCTCTCCTGGAGGTACTCTGAAAGCCTTTGCAGAAGGTTTCTGGAGAGGGCTGCCTTATTTCGTCTTCCATGGTAGGACACTTTACCACGCCAAGCCAGTAGCAAGTATTCTGGAGTCATTGCAGCACAAAGTATGGCAGCAAATGGTCCTGGGTTTTGGTCTCATTCAAGCAACATTCTGTCTATGTTAGGTGTTAGGAGCCAAACCTGTGTACCCTTTGGCTTACCATGGCTGCCTGGAAACCAAATTCTGTTGCCCAGCCGTGTGTGATGTGTCACCATACTGGCAGGTGCTCAACATAAGGTAAAATGCGACCTTGTATCTAAAGCACATGTGCTATCTGCTGTGAATTGCTTGATTCACTGTGAATGAGTCTCCTTTTTGTTCTCAGAAATGTAGCTTAAATTTTACTCTCCCTTTTTATTCCCCCCCGATGCAAATGTTTCTACGCTCCCCCTATCATCTCCGTCCCTGAGATTATCGCAGATTAGAAAGCGAAAAGAACGCACTTGCGATGACATGTTTTCCAAGATCATGCAGTCCTCCCACACTGATGGGGCACAGCTTAATGCTTGGAGGCATTCAGTGGCAGAGGCCAGGAAAGAATTAAGTGAGCGTGAAGAGTGGAGGCAGGAGTCGATGCCGAGGCTAATGGGGAAGCAAACGGACATGATGAAGCGTCTGTTGGAGCTGCAGGAAAGCCAACAAGAGCACAGACCCCGCTGCATCCGCTGTATAACCGCTTGCCCTCCTCCCCAAGTTCCATATCCGCCTCACCCAGACGTCCAAGAACGCGGGAGAGGGGGGAAAGCTCCAGGCACCCAGCCACTCCACTCCAGAAGATGGCCCAAGCAACCAAAGGCCATCATTCAAACAGTTTGATTTTTAGTGTGGCTACAATAAACAATGTGGCCTTGTCCTTCCCTCCTCCCCCACCCCACCCAGGCTACTGTGTCAGTTATCTCATTTTTTTAAACTAATAAAGAATGCATGGTTTCAAAACAATAGTTACTTTATTTTGAAGGAGGGAGAGTTGGTTGGCTTACAGGGAATTAAAATCAACAAAGAGGGTGGGTTTGCATCAAGGAGAAACACATGCAACTTTCACACCAAAGCCTGGCCAGTCATGAAACTGGTTTTCAAAGCCTCTCTGATTGTCAGCACGCCTTGCTCTGCTCTTCTAAATACCCTGGTGTCTGGCTGCTTAAAATTGGATGCCAGGCAATTTACCTCAACCTCCGACCCCGCCATAATGTCTTCCCCCTTACTCTCACAGATACTATGGAGCACACAGCAAGCAGCAATAACCATGGGAATGTTGTTTGCGCGGAGGTTTGACTTACTCAGCAAACAGTGCCCGCAAGCTTTTAAATGTCCAAAGGCACATTCTACTACCATTCTGCACTTGCTCAGCCTATAGTTGAACTTCTCCTTACTACTGTCAAGGCTTCCTGTGTAAGGCTTCATGAGCCATGGGATGTAGGGGTAAGTTGGATCCCCAAGGCTAACTATTGGCATTTCAACATTCCCAATGGTAATTTTCTGGTCTGGGAAGTAAATTCCTTCTTGCAGCTGCTCAAACAGCCTGGAGTTCCTAAATATGCGAGCGTCATGCACCTTTCTTGGCCATCCCACATTGATGTTGATGAAATGTTCCTTGTGATCCAGCAGCGCTTGCAGTACCATTGAGAAGTACCCCTTGCGGTTTATGTACTGCTTGGCAAGGTGGTCCGGTGCCAAGAGGGGGGTATGCATTCTGTCTATTGCCCCACCACAGTTAGGGAACCCCGTTGCAG
This sequence comes from Gopherus flavomarginatus, assembly GCF_025201925.1. Taxonomy (NCBI): domain Eukaryota; kingdom Metazoa; phylum Chordata; order Testudines; family Testudinidae; genus Gopherus; species Gopherus flavomarginatus. The sequence continues at coordinate 212,268,459 of NC_066617.1, read as the reverse complement.
CAAAGACATCCAGTATGACTTGCACATTTCCCAGAGTCACTACCCTTAATAACAGAACGTCAGTGATTGCATTGGCTACTTGGATCACAGCAACCCCCACAGTAGATTTGCCTACTCCAAATTGATTCCCAACTGACTGGTAGCAGTCAGGCGTTGCAAGCTTCCACAAGGTTATCACCGCTTGCTTCTCAACTGTCAGGGTAGCTCTCATCTTGGTATTCCTGCACTTCAGGGTGGGGGAAAGCAACTCAGAGTTCCAGGAAAGTGGACTTATACATGTGAAAGTTTTTGCAAGCCACTGTGAATCATCCCATAGCCGCAACACTATGCGGTCCCACCAGTCTGTGCTTATTTTGCCTGGCCCAGAATTGGTGTTCCACGATATCAACCAGCCTCACTGCTGCCCTGATGTCCCTATTGCCAGAGCCCATGCTTTCGGGAACGTCTGTGTCCATGTCTTCCTCAAAATCCTCCTCGTGCTGACAGCTCTTAGCCTGGTTCTGCATATACTCCAGGATAATGTGCAAAGTGTTTACAATGCTCACAACAGCAGCGGTGATGGTGAGCTGAGCGGGCTCCATGCTTGCCGTGGTATGGCATCTGCACGGGTAACCCAGGAGAAAAGTCATAAAATGATTTTCTGCCGTTGCTTTCATGGAGGGATGGGCAACTGATGACGTACCCAAAACCGCCCATGACAGTGTTTTTGCCCCATCAGCCATTGGGAGTTTAACCCAGAATTCCAGTGGGCAGTGGAGACTGCAGGAACTGTGGGATAGCTACCCACAGTGCACCGCTCCGTAAGTCAATGCTAGCCACAGTAGTGAGGACACACTCCACCGACTTAAGGCGCTTAGTGTGGACATACGCAATTGACTGTGTAAAATCAATTTCTAAAAATTGACTTCTATAAAATTGACCTAATTTCATACTGTAGACATACCCTAAGTGAAAATGACTGGTGACATTTGTTTTCAAAGCTGAGTAAATTTTTAAAAGTATGAATGGTAAAACTTAAGTTTTCTCAGTTTTGAGGTTTTCACAAGACTTCAAAAAATTTCCTACTTCATGTATTACTTGTGCTTAAATTTCTTTAAAAAATTTAATATAAAACTTGACTGTTTAAAATGTTTATTTCTTGGAGATTATTATAGTATAATGAAATACACTTCTGTATTAAAAACACATGTTCTCTTAATTACTACAGTTCGTTAAATCTTTAATATGCTGATTTTAAAATTACTTTTATTGGGGTAAAAACAGTAATCTTGTAACTTCCTTCAGTTTTAGGTGGACTCCTTGCTATAAGAATCTGAAACATTACAAGAAAGAAAAGTTTTGTTTGATTGGCAAAGGAAGGTCATCCATGTGTTCAAAAATTACTTGTCTGTACATTAAACTCAGTATGAATATCTGAGGCATGTAAATTGGGAAAGACTCTATTTGTTAGTGATACTGTACAATATAACAGCCTATGATTAAGATGCTGGTTTTAGACTACACACACACACACACACACACACCCCCTATTGTATAAGAGACTTTATATATATTTTTTTAAATTGTGTTTGAATTAATTGTCATGAAATGGTCAGTTGGATTAAGTGTCTAGAGTTCTTTCCAGAATAGTCGTCTTCAGATAAGCTATACATCTGTACATATAAGTACTATGCATTATTAGTGTTCAGTCTGAGGAGTAAAAGTGACTTGTGGGGTAGACAGGTGTAAATAGAAGGAATGTAAATCTAGAATAGCTTGTGGTGCATGCAGCAGAAAATGTTAATGTGGTCCCTTTAGAGAGTAACTGCAGTTTTTCAAATCAAACTAACCAAAAAAACAACCACCCCCAAATCCTTATGGCTTGTCAGAATAACATATCAAATTTAAGAATAAGGCTGACTGTCAAAATACAGCAAATCAGTTAAGCTTGCTTTTTATATTTGTAATTTAAATGGATGATTTTGGACTTATGGGTGTCAGGTGTAAAAAATGAAATATTTGCCTTAACTTTGCATATAGTTTAACTTGTGTTAGATCTTTTATATTCGTACTTATCATGTAATATGATAGTATTCCCCAAAAGTCCCAGATTAGATCCAATTGTATGGTGAGGAGCTTGAGCTAGAAATACATTGTTTTTGTAAATATATATTTGTATTCTTGCTCTTAAGTATCTGCAACATTTCTGAAAGTCTTGAATGGCTCTTGGTCAGTTATGTAACTAACTATGTAGGGCATGCACTTACAAAGTATGCTATAAATTAGACACCTACTTTGTGATGCTTCAGTGAGTTAATTTGCATATAGAAAACCTATTGCTTTTCCCATTCCCCATAATGGTCTGCTTTCTTGTCTTTCCTAGGATTGTGAGCTCCTTAAAGCAGGGACAGTTCCTTTTGAGTCTTTGGAAAGTTCTTAGCGCACATTGGATGCTACTGTTAAACTTAATTAAATTTCTTATAAAACTGATACTTTTCAGAGTTGAAAATATTGACTTTTTAAGGTATTAATGAATTGTTACTTAAAATGCTACTTGTGTTTTTTGCATGGCAACTATTCTTATAAGAACATAAGTCCTGCATTTATGCCTGTCTAGCAGTGAGTACATTAAGTAACAAAGGTGGGGCTTGACTTTTTTTATTTTTTTATATCACCAGACATTTACTTGCCAAAAGACTAAACTTATTAACCAGATTTTTTTTGAGGGGAGAGCAGTAAGGTGCAGGAACAATGATTTGTTGAGAACTCAATCTCTAAATAATGGTAATTCAGTGATTCATACCAGGGTGCCGTCTCTAGACCTGTCTTCAGAGCTCTGTCTTTCATAATGGTCTTGGGCTTGGTAGGTGATGGATAAAATTGAAGCTTTCCTCCCACTGTCCCCACACTTTATCTGATTATGGAAGGGGAGAGGGTGCTTCTTCTGTAATCTTTCTGCAGATCAGTCTGCTCTTCTTCCCTTGCAAAAATTGTGCAAGACACCAGAGAGCACTGTAAACATGCTACGTGATTTAAATTTTCTAATCAATAGCTTTTGTCAAAAACCAAAATTTCAGCAGGCAAATTTCTTTCATAAACTTACTTTAAAATACAACTTGATTTTAATTTTTTGTAAATCACGATAACATTTGCTTTTTGGTTGAGACACGTTCTACAGCAAAATTGTAGTCTTCAGGAAATACTCTATCCATAACAGTATATAGTTATTGTTAGTGTTACTTTTATTAAATTATTTATCATGTCCATATTGCATATTTGTATATGCTTAAGGCTTTATTTTCAGTCTTGTTCTTTTAAAAAAAAATCCACCTTTTTCTCTATTGCAGCATTATCTGCCTACCAGAGGTACTACAGTTTACAATCTGACTACTGGAAGGTCTGTACATATTTATTTTTTTCCTAATTGTCTTCTAAATGTTTGGATTTCTAATGTGGATGTAACTCTGCAGCATCTATTTTTTGCCATGTAACATTCGTATTAATGGAAATGTTCCTCCTTTTTTACATGCAATTTGTCTAAGTTAAAAATGGAAACCTTTTACTCAGTTCATTTTTTTTGTTTAGCTAGCTAACACTTCCAAAAACTGGTCATGTTTTTTTTTTTTTTTTGTGGAATTTTTGTTTTTATCATCTTTACTGTAATTTTTCATAAATAAACCCTGTTAGCTATTTGGGCACGTTTGAGTATTGAGAGAATTGCAATCATATCAAAGCTTCTGCACAAGTTTTGGACTTAACCCAAGGGCATTTTTCCTGTTGTACTTTTGATTTCCATGGTGACCATGGGGCATTATTATTTGATGTATTTTCAGTATTGTATTAGAATTCACTTAGACTGTGAACAAGGAAGTAGTCATTTATGCAAACTCTTTAAAAAAAAAAAGTTCACATTTATGGCTATATTAATAATTGTATCATTAACAAGTGTAAGCAAAGGTGGCAGGATTGTAAAGGTGAAAAATTCTTTACCTGACACTGAGTGTAGAAACAATATTGTACATGATTTTATTTTCATATGGCAAAATTCTGCAATGCTGATTTAAGCTCCCAATTCCAGAAAAAGGTTAAGTCCGTCTATATTCAGAAAAGTGCTTGAGCATGTGACTAACTTTGTGTCATGCTTAAACTTCATAGAATCATAGAAGATTAGGGTTAGAAGAGACCTCAGGAGGTCATCTAGTCCAACCCCAATTAATCACCCTAGCCAAGGCTTTGTCAAGCTGGGCCTTAAAGACCTCTAACGATGGAAATTCCACCATTTCTCAAGGTAACCCATTCTAATGCTTCACCACCCTCGTACTGAAGAAGTTTTTTCCTAATATCCAACCTAGACCTCCCCCACTGCAACTTGAGACGACTTCTGCTGCTTCTGTCATCTGCCATCACTGAGAATAGCCTAGCTCCATCCTTTTTGGAACCCACCTTCAGGTAGTTGAAGGCTGCTATCAAATCCCCCCTCATTCTTCTCTTCTGCAGACTAAATAAACCCAGTTCCCTCAGCTTCTCCTTGTAAGTCATGTGCCCCAGCCCCCTGATCATTTTTGTTGCTCTCTGCTGGATTGTCTCCAATTTTTCCACATCTTTTCTATAGTGGGGGTCCCAAAACTGGATACAATATTCCAGATATGGCCTCACCAGTGCCAAATAGAGGGGAATAATCACTTCCCTCAATCTGCTGGCAGTGCTCCTACTAATGCAGCCCAATATGCCATTAGTCTTCTTGGCAGCAAGGGCACACTGTTGACTCATATCTAGCTTCTTGTTCACTGTAATCCTCAGGTCCTTTTCTGCAGAATGGCTGCTTAGCCAGTCAGTGCCCAGCCTGTAGCAGTGCATGGGAATCCTCTGTCCTAAGTGCAAGACTCTGCACTTGTCCTTGTTGAACCTCATCAGATTTCTTTTGACCCAATCCTCCAATGTGTCTAGGTCACTCTGGACCCTGACCCTACCCTCCAGCATATCTACCTCTCCCTGCAGCTTGTTGTCATCTGTGAACTTGCTGAGGTTGCAATCCATCCCATCATCCAGATTATTAATGAAGATGTTGAACAAAACTGGACCCAGTACCGACCCCTGAGGGAGCACTTCGCTTGATACCAACTGCCAACTAGATATTGAGCTATTGATCACTACCTGTTGAGCCCGACAATCTAGCCAGCTTTCTGTCCACATATGCTTAAACATATGCTTAAGTGATCTTGTGAATGATAAGTTCCATCAGTGGGTATTAGCCAGGATAGGCAGGATAATGTCTCGAACCTTTGTTTGCCAGAAGCTGGGAATGGGTAACACGGGATGGATCACTTGGTGATTTGCCTGTTCTGTTCATTCCCTCTGGGGCAGTTGGCATTGGCCATTGTCAGAAGACAGGATACTGGGCTGAATGAACCTTTGGTCTGACCAAGTATGGCCGCTTGTCTGTTCTCATGTTCTTATGTATTAATTTTTGACTGCTAGCTTTCTATCAGTTTTTTGTTGTTTTCGAGTAGCATATGAAATCAGAGTGTACTTTGACAAATTCTGCTTCATCTGTTCCCTGACTGGACATAGGACGCTGTCTGTAGTTGATAAAATGTTTTGTTGTATGTGGAGGGAAGGGAAGGATTTGAAGGCCCTGATGGGATTGTGTGATCCTAGCTCTAGAGAGGCTCCCTGCATGCAGGTGTACAAAAGGAATGTGAAGGAGGAAAGACTTTTGGTTCTACACGGATTTACTAGTCACTCCCTCTTTTGGACACGGGAGGACCAGTTGGTGGGGGCTACTTTAGCTGGACTAGTATCATCAAAGGCTCCACTACTATATAGCCACCTGAGAAGTGTGCAATCAGGAGAGGTTTTGGAGCTGAGGTCATTCTTAAGAACTGATAGCAGTTGAACTTAAAAAGGGGGGATGATTTTTTTTAAAAAAGCAGAGATTTGATATTATGCTATACATAGGCTTTGAGATTCATTGTAACTTTTAGGTTCAATAAATCAAAGTGCAGGGACAGTAGGTTAATTATAAAGCAATCTATTCTAACTGTGTCTATGCTGTAGGCATCATTTCTATGTTAAGCATCTAAGAGCTTTTTTTGATTTGGATCACTTGTCTGGCTCATGCTTTAATAGCTCACCTCAGAAGAGATGCTGGATTATGAAATAGACATTTCACTGTCGTGTTGGAGTGCAGTATGAGTTGTATATTTTTGTTAGGCGTATTTGATCTTAAACTTAGCTCAAAGTGTCTGTGTTAAATTAAAAGAATATGTTTAAAAGAAATAATTTACTTTGTTGTTGCACAATCCAAGAGATTTTGATGTTACACAGGTTACATTTATTTGACTAATCTGTTTAAAATGTTTTATATTTGTACTGGGTTAATATCTTACTGTTTTTCTTCAAGTTGCCTCTGCACGTTCCTACTCTTGGGATGCACTGAAGTCTTAGCTGCATAGTCTGCACATCCCAAGAGTGGGACCATGCAAAGGTCGTTTCACAGAATGTTGGTTACAGGTAAGTAACCCTCATTTCGGTATTACAAGCACAGTGTGGCTGGTACAAAATGGCCAGTTCTGCTGCTGCTTGGTCTCATCCAAATGGGACACTATTCTAAACTGTGCTGTCACTACATATGATATAGTTACTGTTGGGATTTACTTTTACTTTAGTCATTCTTGGAACAGAACTAAGAAAATCCCTTTTTCCGCCTCTTTTCTGATCTAAAATTTTTGAGGGTGGAGCTACTTAGGTATATTATGACAGTAGGAATGTACATACCAACCATTCTCATTTCCCTTAAAGAGGTAGGCTCTACTGCAGTGCCAGGTTGGAATAACAGTTGCAACGCTGCCTGAGATGGGGCTGGAGAATGATTCTCTTCTCAGTTGTGTGGATTTTCCTCTTTTCCTTAATGTGTATTTTGTAAAATATCTTTGTTTTGGTTACAATGTCTGATTCAAAGAAAAATTGTGCAACAAGACCATAGGAAGTCCTCCAGCTCAAATTGTTCCCAGTGCATTTTAGGAGACAGTATTATAGCTTGCTTGATGTACTTTGTAATTAAATATTTTTTGGAGTGAAACAAATCGTTTAACAGTTAATTTTTGATTACTTTTGTTGAAATGCTTTTAGTTTAATTTTTTCTGGGGGTAAATATCACCAATTAAGCTACCAAAACCAAAAAAGATTTTTTTTGAAGGGATGGCATGGAAAAAGCTCCATCTTCAAGCCGTGTAAAAGGCCTCGTCTATATACTAAAATTTCAGGATTGTCACTCTGAGGCTTAGAATATTTGTCAATGTGAAGCGATGAAACAGCTACTAGCGGGGTTGATAGCTCTTTCGGTATTCACCCACGAAAGCTTATGCTCCAAAACGTCTGTTAGTCTATAAGGTACCTCAGGGTTCTTTGCTGCTTTTGTTTAGAATATCACCAGAATCAACCATCACTGGGCTTTGCCATCTGTTACTATCCAGTGTTTAAATTCTCAGCCCTTTTGACTTTACAAAGTACACCTGTGCAATAGTACAGGCTTTCAGTTACAGTAAGGTATGTATCCTTATCCATTGTGATATCCGATGTAACTCAACCTGTAACCTTATTCTACAATTAACTTACATGCAACACTTTAATTGGTTGTATGAGGGAGGCTGCATAGATGGTGAATTATTTGGCCTAGCTGCTATAGTTCTCACTATACCAGCTTTCAGCTGCTGCTGTGAGAATATTTAGAAGTTTCTGTACTTGAGTGTCAAAGGATCATATGCCAAATGTTAGGGAGAGATGTAGGTTTCAAACTGCACCAGTGCAAAATCTACTGTACACTGGTGAAGTGAATCTATAATGAATCTACATACATGTAGATACTATATTGTTCAAATAAGAGTATTTTTCTACTGTTTCTCACTTAATATATGAATATAAAACACACAGATGGATTGCTGGTCTTGATTATGTTTAAGACCTCCTGACAGGTTATGTCTAATCAGATGTAAACTGCAGTTCAGGATTGTCACCATTATGTCTAAGTCAGAAAGTGATTATTCTTTTGCTATGGTATACTCTACTGTGTGGCATTCAAACCTGAGTGTTATATAATTTTGTCATTTTGACTTTTTGAGAACATCATAACACTTTTTCCTATCCCAAAAATAGTTTTAGAATTACTAGTGTTTGGGTCTATTTTTCACTAACTTTCCATTTAGGCTTTTTTAAAAAAAAATCTTTTATTTGTTTTGTTGTATTTTTATTGTCTTGTAAAATGCTCGGTGCTATTTGTAGGGGGGTGGTGAGATGCTACACAAACTCATCCCATAAAGAACTATGTATAAATAAAAAACATTGGCAATCTGACCATAATTTGCAAGTGATGATACATTGAATATTGTTGAGTATAAAAAGTCAAAAGCAGAAAAAAATGGAGTTTTAGTGGCTTAGTTGGATTCTAAAACAATAATTTCTATTTTGATGAATAGTTAGACAATTATCCACTTTTACATAAAAATGAAGACAGAAAAAAATAAATTTTAAGCTAAGTCACAGGAAAAGGCATTGCTTGTTAATCAGTAATAACAGGGTGAATAAAAATGGTTGATTTTTAAAAAGTTTATTTAAATTATATATTTTTTTAAAAAACAAACCTATTTAAAATTTGAAAATGATACCCTGTCTTATGGTGTAAATTCACTATAATCTACAAAAATCATTTACATTAAATAAAAAATAATTAAGCAATGTGTGTTTGTGGCTGAAGCTTTAAGAAAGGCAAACAACTGAATTAGTGGAAATCACTGGCAAAGCACCTGGAACCAGAGTTTGTTGAAGTGCTAAACAAGCTTTTGACTGCTATAGCTGCTTCTACAGGTGCAGAAAGAATACGGTCTTCATTTCTACATGTTTAGTTCAATGACTAGTTCATTTAAAGTTAGGAAAGCAATTGGAAGTTGAAAAGGGCGGGAAAGCTTGTTTTTCTTTTCCCGTTCCATTAATAAAAAGTAAGTGTGAGAGGTGAGATCTTTTTCTAAAATGATGAAGAACATGGTGACCAGAAGCAGTAAGTTCAATTAATTAACTATAGATCATACTTTTTTTTAATAAAGCAGTATTAAATGTGAAACGTGTTTGACAAACTTTTATCTTGTGTCCAGCACGCTTAAGATAGTTTTCACTACTAATAAAATGCTGTTTCTGTGCATTTTAATTGAATTCCAATTGCCATTAAAATAGAGCTGGACACAAATCATGAGTAAGAAATGAATCATCTAGTAAACAAGAAATGCATCATCATTTTCTAACATAAAATAAATTAAGAATCTGAATGGGTTCATTACTAGATGGAAATGGTAGAATTGTCAGTAATATTCAACACTTCTGCCTTGTCTGCAATAAGTATTTGTTGTGTATTGGGAGGGAAAAAAAACATATAGCAAGCAGAGTGGGGGCTATCTAGTGTATTGCACTGACTGCAACATGTGTGATTACCTCCGTTGTGGAGAGGTGTCATATTTGTGCATTCAGTGCTAGCAACTCTTGCCCCTCAGATGAAGTGCAGGGTTTTGAGATCAGAGTGGCTGAACTGGAAGAGCAGATTTGGGGTGGGTACATAATGAGACTTTCCAGGACGTAGTCGAGCAGTCCCATACCCAGTCTGACAGCTTCTATCTGTTGTGGAGGATAAGTCCCTGGGAAGGAGAACATCAAGCTGGAGCAGAGGGAGACAATCCCATAGTTGGGAACTTTCTTCCAGATGATATGACATCCTCTTGCACTGAGGATATCCTTTGGAGGAGAGAACTCAAGTTATTAAGAAGAGACAAGTAATGGTTATGGAGGATTTGATTATTAGAAATATAGATAGATGGGTTTGTGATGAACAGGAGAACCGTATGGTGAATTTCCTTCCGCGGATGAAGGTTGTGAACCTCTTGAGACATCTGGGTAGTGTTAGTGGTACATGTAGGTGCCAGTGACATAAGGAAAAGTAAGAGAGAGGTCCTGGAGGCCACGTTTAGGCTGCTAAGAAAGATATTAAAGACTAGGACCTCCATGGTAGCATTATCTGAAATGCTTCCAGTTCCACGAGCAGGGTCAGTTAGGCAGAATTGCAGGGTATAAATGCGTGAATGAGACGGTAGTGGGAGGAGGAGGAATTTCACTTTATGAGGAACTGGGGGGACCTTTTGGGAAAGGAGCCAACCTATACAGGAAGAAAGGGCTCCACCTAAACCAAAAGAGAACCAGATCTGCAGCATGTAAAATTGAAAAGGTTGTAGAGGACTTTTAAACTAAAAGCTTTGGGGAAAGCTGACTGGTGTGGAGGAGCACATAGTTCAAAAAGACGCATCCTTTAGTGAAGGATTTATTAAAGGGGTTACTCTATAGCCTATAAAGAGGGAGAAGATAGAAGATGATAAAGTACAAGGAGGAATTGAAGAGAGAATTTAAAAAAAAAGTATCATTTAATTACATCACATGAAGGCTGTCAACTAAATATTAACAAATTTTATATGTGCTTGTATACAAATGCTAGAAATTTAAATACTAAGATGGGTGAACGTGAGTGCCTAATATTAAATAAGGCTATTGATATAATAGGCATCACAGAAATTTGGTGGAATGATGAACCTAAGAGTAGCCATACTGGGTCAGACCATCTAGCCCAGTATCCTGTCTTCTGACAGTGGTCAAAGCCAGGTACTTCAGAGGTAATGAACAGAACAGGTAATCATCAAGTGATCCATCTCCTGCCGCCCATTCCTAGCTTCTGACAAACATGGTGTCCCTAACCTCTCCCTACCCATCATGGCTAATAGCCATTGATGGACCTATCCTTCATGAATTTACCTATTTCTTTTTTGAATAGTCTTGGCCTTCACATGATGATATGGGACATGATAATACCAGGGTATAAAATATATAGGAATGACAGAGCAGGTTGTGCTGGTGAGGGAATGGCTGCATATGGGAAAGAAAGCATAGACTCAAATACAGCAGAACCCTGTTTATCTGATCTAATTGGGACCGGGACCAGGGCCAGATAGGATAATGAAAAATTCAGATAATCTGGAGAATGGAAAAGTTGAAGGCTTTAGCACCATCTAGCGGCCACTGGAGAAATCGCCCGCTTCTGGACCTCCATGTACTGGTTGTTCGGTTAATATGGAGACCTGGGAAATGGAGAGTCAGATAAACGGGGTTCTGATGTATAGTAAAAATCTTAAATGAATTAAACCAGTACCACAGAATCTCTATGGATAGAAATTCATGCTTGAATAAGAGTAAAGCAGTAGAATAAAAGAGGCAGTTAGAGGAAAAATCACATACTTTAAAAATTGGGAATCAAAACTCCTACTGAGGAAAATAGAAAGGAGCATAAACTCTGGCAAATCAAGTATAAAAGTTATAATTAGGCCAAAAAAGAATTTGAAGAGTAGCTAGCAAAAGTCACACAAACTAACAGCAATGCTTTAAAAAAGTACATCAAGCAGAAAGCCTGCCAAATAGTCAGGAGACATTTGAAGTGTGAAAAAAGGCACTCAAGGAAGACAAGGCTCTTATGGGAAAGCTAAATGAATTCTTTGCATTGGTCTTTGCTACAGAGAATGTGAGGGAGATTCCCACACCTCAGCCCATTTTTTTTTAGGTGATAAATCTGAGGAATTGTCCCTCATTTAAGTGTCAGTAGAGGTGGTTTTAGATCAAATTGATAAATTTAACAGTAAAATCTCACCAGGAGCCTATGGTATTCATTCAAGAGTATGAAGGAACTCAACTGTGAAATTTCACAGTTAACAACTGTGGTGTGTAACCTATCACTTAAATTAGTCTCTTCACCAGATGAATGAAGGATCTCTAAAGTGATGCCAATTTTTTTTTTAAAAAAAAGCTCCAGAGGCTGCCTTGGCAATTACAGGCCACTAAACCCAACGTCAGTACCAAACAAATTGATTGAAACTATACTGAAGAACAGAATGATGAGATGCATAGATGAACACGACATGTTGAGGAAGGATCAGCATGGCTTTTGTAAAGGGAAATCGTGTCTCACTAATTTATTAGAATTCTTTGCGGGTGTCGACAAGCATGTGGATAGGTGTGATCCAATGGATATAGCATACATGGATTTTCAGATAGCCTTTGATGAGGTCCCTCATGAAGGGCTCTTAAGCAATGGAAGCCATCATGGATTAAAAGATAGGAAACAAAGGGTAGAAATAAATGGTGAGTTTTCATAGTGGAGAGAGGTAAATAATGGGGTTCCGAATGAATCTGTACTGGGACCTATACTGTTCAACGTATTCATGAATGATCTGGAAAAAAGGGTAAGCAGCGAGGTGGCAAAATTAGCAGACAGTGCATAATTACTCAGATAATTAAGTCTAAAGCACACTGAAGAGTTCCAAAGACCTCATAAAATTGGGTGACTGGGCAACAATATGGCATATTAAATTCAATGTTGATAAGTGCAAGTAATACACACACATATAAATAAAGAAATAAAACACACACACAGTTATGTTTTCCTGTGTGTGTGTGTATGTATGTATGTATGTATGTATATATGTATATGTATGTATGTGTATATATATATATACACACACACACACACACACAATAATATGTGTGTGTGTATATATTAGAAATGATGGGTTCTAAATGAGCTGTCCCCACTCAAGAAAGAGGCCTTGGAGTCTTCGTGAATATTTTCCTGAAAACATCTGCTCAGTGTTCAGCAGCATTGGGGAACCCCCCCCCGCCCCCGCATGCTAGGAGCCATTGGACAAGGGATAGAAAACATCATGCCATTATATAAATCTTTTGTATGCCCACACCTTAAATATTGCATGCAGTTCTGTTTGCCTCCAATCAAAAAAGATATATTAGAAGTGGAAAAGTTACACAAAAGGGCAACAAAGATAATTAGGAGGTATAGAACGGCTTCTATACACAGATTAAAAAGAGTGGGACTGTTCATTTTAGAAAAGGTGTTACTAACGGGGGGATATGAAGGAGGTCTGTAAAATCATGAATGGTATGGAGAAAGTGAATAGGGAAGTGTTATTTACCATTTCACATAACACAAGCACGAGGGGTCATCCAATGAAATTAATAGGCAGCATGTTTAAATTAAAAAAAAAGGAAGTACTTTTTCACACAATTCATAGTCAACCTGTGGAAATTTTGGCCTCCCTAAAATCTGCTGGCAAAAAGTATAACTGGATTAAAAAATAATTAGGTAAGTTGATGGAGGATAGGTCCATCAGTGTCTCTTAGCCAAGATGGTCAGGGGGACAACCCTATGCTCTGGGTGTCCCTAAGCCTGACTGCTAGAACCTAGGTCTGGCCGACTGGGTACGGAAGACAGGTTATTGGTCTACATGGACTATTGGTCTGATCCAGTTTGACCATTCTTGGGTTCTTATATAGTCATATAGTATCATAGAAGATTAGGGTTGGAAGAGACTTCAGGAGGTCATCTAGTCCAACCCCCTGCTCAAAGCAGGACTAACCTCAACTAAATCATGTCAGCCAGGGCTTTGTCAAGCTGGGCCTTAAAAACCTCTAAGGATAGAGATTCCACCACCTCCCAAGGTAACCCATTCCATACTTCACCACCCTCCTAGTGAAATAGTTTTTTCTAATATCCAACCTAGACCTCCCCCCTGCAACTTGAGACCATTGCTCCTTGTTCTGTCATCTGCCACCACTGAGAACAGCCGAGCTCCATCCTCTTTGGAGCCCTGCCTTCAGGTAGTTGAAAGCTACTATCAGATCCCCCCTCACTCTTCTCTTCTGCCAACTAAATAAGCTCAGTTCCCTCAGCGCCTCCTCATAAATCATGCGCCCAGCCGCCTTATCATTTTTGTTGCCCTTCACTGGACTCTCTCCAATTTTTCCTCATCCTTTCTGTATGGGGGCCCCAAAACTGGATGCAGTGCTCCAGATGTGGCCTCACCAGTGCTGAATAGAGGGGAATAATCACTTCTCTCGATTTGCTGGCAATGCTCCTGCTAATGCAGCCCAATATGCCGTTAGCCATCTTGGCAACAAGGACACGCTGACTCATATCCAGCTTCTCATCCACTGTAATCCCCAGGTCCTTTTTCTGCAGAACTGCTGCTAAGCCAGTCGATCACCAGCCTGTAGCAGTGCATGGGATTTTCCATCCTAAGTACACTTGTCCTTGTTGAACCTCATCAGATTTCTTTTTGCCCAATCCTGGGAGCACCACAGTGGGCTGGGTCTCCCCATCTCTTGCATGGGGAGACTGGGCCAAGCCATTGTTACCCTAATGATCACCCTCTGGACTCCAGCACATTGCCATTCCCCTTTCCTTATTGTCTGCATTATTCTGTAGTTGTCATTTACAGAAAAATACAACATCACTAAAGAGTTTAACGTTGTGGAAGCAAGAGTAAAGTATGATTAAGTATTCGAATAATAGAAATACAGATCTGAAAGAGTAGTAAACCTCTACCTCGATATAACGCTGTCCTCAGGAGCCAAAAAATCTTATCACATTATAGGTGAAACTGCGTTATATCGAACTTTGATCCGCCGGAGCGTGCAGCCCCGCCCCACCCCCAGAGCGCTGCTTTACTTCATTATATCCGAATTTGTGTTATATCAGGTGGCCTTTTATCAAGCTAGAGGTGTAATTAAGACTAGCCCCCAGTGCCGTGGCTAAAATGTGAATGCATTAATAAGCTAAGTGCTTTTTATGTTAGTATCTGCCTCTACAATAAACTTGCCTTCCATACTGTGTTGTAGGTTTTTTAACCTCTGTGGTGATGACACCTTGAGTTGGTGTGAGAGAAGGGTAAGGGGAGCGGTTGCGGATAATGAACAGAGAGGAAGCTGGAACCATTTCAGGAACGAGGAGGGTCTGAAGGTGACAAGTGTAGCCAATTGTTGTAGGGTTAGATACTGCAGTCTGTGACATGGATACCATTTTGAGCATATTATAGGGAATGGAGGAATTTTAAAGCTGAGCAGTTGGAGGGGCTCCTAGCTTCACCCAACTTGGCAGCAAACATCAGGCACCTATTTAAAAAAAAAACCAAAAGTTGTTTAAATCCACCTGTGCAACTGTATTATAATATATTTCATAATGCTTGCTGGCTTTCCTCCACAGCAGTTTCTATATGACTGTACAAATGAAGTTCATATGTCATGTCCAAAGCTGCTATATTGTACAGTTTTTTGGCTGCTCGGAAAAATCTTTGATTGTTGGATCACGTAGTATACATAGGCTTAAAGGAACTTCCTGTGGGTTCTTGGGTGCTTGGTGGGTTGTCTGGGAAAACTATCTACCACATCATTCTTGGGTGTGTTGATGGCATTGCTTGCAAAAGTGCTGTCTAGTTCCTCTCAGTATGGGCAAGTAGTGGAAGCATTAACAGCGGTCCTGTTCTGGTCCCTTGCCTTCAGGTACTTCTGCCCAAGCTCCTTTGCTTTGACTTGGCATTGGGACCAGTTCTGGGAATGCTGCCTCATTAGTGTTTGCTCTGACAGTGGTTTGTAGAGGTTTGAATTCCAGTGACCTTTCTCATAAGTGGAACTGACTATGCAGGTCTCCAGAGAAGGCAATCAAGTCAAGACCATCACAAGGTCCATGCAGAAGGGTAGGGGTATGGCTTCTATAATGGTTATGTGACCCTGGGAATATGAACACACTTTTACCTGTTGTCAAAAAGGGACATTCCTGGCTGCTTTTAAATGCAGTGGTGATATGTGGTCAAGATGACTCTGGACCATTGGAGGGTACCCAGACAGGCCAATGCAGGTGTGAAAACATGCACTGTCTGATAGTAACTGGAGGGCTGCCAAAAGTTTAGTAGTTTAGAGTGTCCGCATGAACCTTAAAGCGAACATACTCAGTTAAACCTGTTGCAAGAAAAATTAGTTACTGTGACCTAAGATGCCAAATAATTAACTTGGAAAAAAGTTGAGTGTGGACGTAAAGCACTTTAAATGGAACATACTAAACTTAATCCAGTGTAACTTCTCCATGTACGTAATCCCTCTGATTGAATAACTGGCCCTTCTCAAAACCTAAATGTTGTTTGAAAAGATTTGAAAGAACCCTTTGTGAGTGAATTTCATCCCCCATCGCTGAAAACATAAGGTGGCAATCTTGCCATCTATCACATATGACTTCAAGATTGGGAGGGGAAAAATAGCTGCCATATGCCACTTGTAATCTTTTGCATAGATAAAGTAATTCTTAGCTGCTTCTGCTTTTAACAAGGATTTCACTTAAGAATCATATGTAGCATGGGTGGTTAAATGAAGAGATATTATATACTCTCATGAGGATCTTGAAGATCTGACTACTTAGTCTTGTAGATTTTTGAAAATATCTTCATGCAGTTAGGATCCAAACATGGAAATTTGGCATCGGGGATCATATTTTTATCAAACAAACTAGCAGTTATTTTGTAGCATACAAGAATGAAATGGCCTAGTTTAAAAAAATAAAGCTTTTTCTAGGAGGTTAGTCCTGTAACTGTGGTGCAGCAGGAAGTTATCAAATTCTGAAAAGCAGCTGTTTGGTGCTTCTTGCAAACATTTACCACACATTAGATTAGCTAGCTGCCTTGGAACATACAGCTTTTAACCTCAGATGGCTGATTTATCTTTGGGTACATGTCTCCCAGACATCCAGCTCTCTCTAACTCTTGCACAATGTGTTTTGGGTGAATGATTACTAAAAGCATGTAGTTTTATGTTGCTGGCAGTAAGATGGCAGAAAACTAGATTCTGCTCCCTTTTTTCTATTACTGCTTCATAAGTGTGAGATTCTCCAGGCTTAGGGAGAGACTGAAGAATGATTGTTTAAGGTTGATGGGTTTCTTTTTTCAACTGTTGAAGGAGTTCTATTTGAGTATATAAAAGACATCCCAGTGAAGCTCCACAGGGCAGTGTGTGTTGCAGGAGCTTGCCTGCTAGAAAGAGAGGACTAAACCTTGTAGTCTGTTCTTGGGACTGGCTTAGTTGTACAAAACAACATTCTCATTTTGCTTGCTTGGTTCATCGTGTATCTGCATGCTAGGAAGTTAGTCTTTCACTCCTGAGGGTATTCTGTGCCAAAAAATGTTGTGCACAAAATTTTAAAACTGTGCAAATTTTATTTGTCAAATAAATGTGGAGTCTCCAGCATGGCACTGGGAAGCACAAGCCACTGGCTGCACACAGGTGGGAGGTCACTGTGCGGCTCCCCTGTCCTGGGACACGGACTCAACGATGAGGCTGCACCCAATCCTGACATAGCTGAAGGATCATGCCTGCTGCAGAAACACCACAGGACCCTGCCCCTCTGTGCCAGGTGCACCAGGTGTGGGCAGGCAGGTTCTGCAAGGCAGGATCCAAGTGTGGAGGAGCTTACTGTGGGGGGATCCAGGTGTGGGTTGAGAGGGTTTTGTGTGGGGCAATCTGGGTCTGAATGGCTCAGTGGGGGATCTAGGTGCAGGGGGGAATCTAGATGCACAGGAGCTTGTTGGGGTTTATTGGGTGCAACGGTAATGGGACTCTTCAGGGGGTTCTGGGTGAAAGTGGTTGGGGCTCAGTAAGGAAGAAGTTTGGAGGGCTCAGTGGGCATGTCCAGATGCTTGAGAGTGGGCCTCAGTGGGGTGGGGATCCAGATGCAGCTGGTCGCAGCTCAAGGTGGCTCATTGGGGTTGTGCAGGGGGAGTGGGGCTCATTTTGGGGGTTTTGGGTGCAGAAGGGGAGGCTCGGCGAGAGGGTCTGGATATGAGGAGCTCTGAATGCATGGGGGTTGGGCAGATGGGGGAGTATTTCCCTGTACTCCCCCCCACTGCAGCTGACGAGCGATGGGAACAGGAAGCACCAGGGATAGAGGGGAGGAAGGAGTTTTCAGAGCTTCCTACAGCTGGGGGAGAAATCGGGGGGTGGGTTTGACACGGCCCCGGATGCTGTGCAAGAGAAGAGGAAGTCCTGTTCTCCCCAGCTCAGCTGGGACTAGCAGCTGAGCCCAGTGCATGGTCAGAGTCATGAGCCGGGTCTTCCCCAGTTCCACCCCCTGCCCCACAGTGTCTTACCTCTCTGTTGGCTGCCCTGGACACCCAAAACATACTGCTGGGCAGGGTCACATGACTGCTCTTGTGGCTTCCCTTTTCTTCCCCATCAGTCATTTTTCTGCGGGGAAGCAAATCTTCAGGGGACATAAATTCTGCGCATGCGCAATAGCTCAGAATTCCCCCAGTAGTAGTGTTTGAAGCCTTACTACGTCAGTCAGTTTATGGTACTGACCGAGCAACTTCTGTTAAGATTAGGAAGTCATTGTGAACAAAGTGTTTCATTTCTGAATTTTTTTTTTCTCTTAGTGAGCTTTGCATGCCACGTGAAGCCATCATCTCTATCATGGAGACCTAAAACACGGGAGGATCTGTTAATTTTACCATTGGATATTGTCTTTTTAATTAAACCTTAAAATAAACATGTTACAAAGAATATTTTTTCATCCTTAACACTAAAATAGTTTTAATTAGCAGTGAGATTTTTTAAAATCAAATATTTAAGTAATAAAAGGTTACATTTTCCAATAATATTTTTACTCAAACCTGTTACTGATGTTAATAACTTTATGTAGTTTCTTTTCACTTATATTTTCTTTCCTTGGGAAACCAAACATCCTTCCTTTTTTTGTGTCCCCCCCCAACATACTGTGAAATAAGAAAACAATTGAAAACATTTTAATCCAGTTTATTTTACTTTTTGGATGCTTTACTATATTTTCTCTGAACTATACATCTTTTTGCCTCTCTCTTAAATAACGGAACAAAAAGGCAATTGCCCAACATACTGATAACTGGGAAGAAGAGCATTTTGCACCTTAGAAGTTCTGATACAAGTCAGAGTAATTTTCCATTTCACTGATGTACAACCTTTTTGTATCCTACAGTAACCTCAAAATACTGGATAGAATTCAGTATAATTGCTGTTCTTGTCTAAATCTAATTCTGAGATTTAATTAAGACAGTAAGTAACAAACTGTTTCCTCAGTTACTTTTAGTTTTAATGTTTTAAAAAACAATTTTTAGAAGTTAGATGTTGGATCCTTATTTTAGTTTGGTCTTTTCCAGGTAAAATTGATGACACGTTTTTTTCTCCTTACATACGTTATAGTAATCTGATAGCTGAAATATTTAATGATATAACAAAGTACTATTGTATTTTGAAAGTTTTTGAGCTTTAAACTTTTAAAATGTTATTTTTGAAATAAATGTATTTACCTTTTTATTTGTCTTAAATATTCCATCAAACATGATTAGTTAAATGTAAGTATTTCTGAGTTTCAACTTTACCCCAGTGATTATTCTCGCATCTTAATGCAAAACATACTGGTTAACAGGAGAATTTTGACTAAAAATCTCTAATAAACTTAGTGAAAAAGCCTTGTTCTAATTCAGAATATTGTATTCATAACCCCATTCAGAAGCTATTTCATGGTCAGAGTTTGTGCAAATATACATTTGAGATGTTTGGTTTGATTGAAATGTTTGTTATGCATTGTTTTACCTGTAAGTAAAATGTCAGGGAGAAGCTTAGAACAGTTATGATGTAACAAGGTTTTATGTAGCACGTACAGCACATTTATTGCAGTGTCTCCCATGTGTGATTTATAGATTTTTGGAATAGGCTTCAAGTGATAAGAATTTAATAAACACTTGTCTACTGAATATTATGTAGTTTTGGGGGAATTTGGAAGGAGTTTTCTAGTATTTACACTTACAAATGTAATTTTGCCACTGTGTTGCTGTACACTAATTTATTTAATCAAGACCTGTCTTATTTAGGCTGTGTGTTTCAGAACTGAAACAGACAAATTAAATCTGTACACTTTTCAGATGGGTTGAAAAAAAGTCCCCTTGTGACAAAACCTTGACCATGCTTTTAAAAATCTTACACTTCCCTGACTGCCATTTAAAACAAACAAAAAAGAAATCTAGCACTAGCTGCTTTTAGAGTTCAACTGTAACAATAACACTTGCTTAAAATATTGTGTTTACCATAAGGGAAGGCATTAATTTTCCTTTCCTTCCAGGAACACTTCCATTGCTGTCTTGGGCCTCCTGCTGCTTATATAAGGAACTCTAAAGCAGATACTCTAGTATATTAGAGCCAAAAAATTTGAACTTGATCCAGGAATTTGTTTAAATATTAGTTATTTCACCAAACTACTGTACTTACAATTTGAAGGTGCTTCCTGCATGAGAGAATTGTAGCCTGAATAAACTGAGGCAAAAGGTCCAAAGTGTGCTGGGCCCTGGTTTATTATGAAGTTTACAAGAAGCCTCTTCAAACTGTTTCTATATTGAAATTTAAAATTACTTAAGTTTTAATTGAGAGGGAAATTGAAGAGTTTAATGGGCTTTCAAATTCTAAAAGCTAAATTGTTCAGAAGTTTTAAAACTGAACCTTTTATGGCTCTTCTCTTCCACTTCACCCTCTCAAGCAACTCTTTTTAACCTCCTTATTACTTATCTCCATTCCATCCAGTCACAAATCTTTTTCTTATATGTATATTTTTATTTACATTTGTTTTTGAAAATTAAATTGTCAAAATCTCAGACTGCAACAGTAAATGAACAATGTCAACATAAATATCCGCTAATCCAGGACACAAACCCTTATCTATACAGAGTGATGAGAATGGAAAACAGGAATGGAAAAAAATTACATGAAGCATCTTAACTATTAAACTTCTTTTCTTTTTTGTAGTAAGGAATCTGTTGCAACGGGTACTTCAGCCTGCTCTCAGTAGCTGCTCTCTAGTTCCTCAGAGCTATCTTCTGTTTCCCAGTCAGCCTTTTCTGGCCTATGTCTATACTACACAGCTTTTAGCGACCTTACTGTGGTGCTACAGCTGTGCTGCTAAAAGTCATGCAGTGTAGCTGCTGTTTGTTGGTTCTCCTGCCGATAAAAATCTTCCACCTCCAGCAAGCAGCGTTTGCATAATTGTCAGTAGAGCATTCCTGCAGACAACAAGCTGTTCACACTGGTGCTTATTGCAGCAAAACTTTTGTCTTTTGGAGGGTTTGCACCTTTGAAAGGGAAGTTTTGTCATTCAGATGCCAGTATAGACGAAGCCTTAGACTCGCCATTGGTGCGAAGCTCTTTCAAGTTTTGGAGCAAAAGAGTTACCGGTAGCTTTGATTAAATGAAGTTGCTGGAGGTTGGTCTGAGTGGGGATATCCTGTGGAACTGTTCAAGAATTTCAGGAGCAGCTTTCCCATTCTCAGCAACCCAGGAAAAGACCATGACTTAAATTAAGTCATCCACCTGTTTTCATATCAGAGCATTATCGCCTGCTCCCCATCCTATTTTCTGATAAGATTCAGTCGTGGTGTATATTACAGAGTTAGCTCAATGTAAGGCATCTTATGTCAACCTAACTCTGTGTCTACGCTGAAATGTATATCCCACTGATGTAACTCGCCCACTACACTGACTTAACTCCAGCTCTGCAAGAGGGATAGTGCTTTGGTCGATGTAGTTAGGTTGACACACTATCAATATAGACAGTGTTGCTTACATCAACTGTTGCTGCCTTTCAGAAGCTGTTCCACAATGCTCCACACTGATAGTTAAATCGGTTCAAGTGCTCCTAGGCAGGACATGCACTGCTGACACAAGAAACGTAGTGTGGATATGCAAAAGAGATTTAATTACTGCAGCAGCTATACATTGATGTAGCTTAAGTTGACTTCATTTTGTAGTATAGGCTTTCCTTCAGAGAATGTGGGACAAGCCAAGCAGTACCCTAATATATGGAGAGATACCTATCTCACAGAACTGGAAGGGACCCTGAAAGGTCATTGAGTCCAGCCCCCTGCCTTCATTAGCAGGACCAAGTACTGATTTTGCCCTACATCCCTAAGTGGCCCCCTCAAGGATTGAACTCGCAACCCTGGGTTTAGCAGGCCAATGCTCAAACCACTGAGCTATCCCTCCCCATGTCTGAAGCATGTAAATAAGTTCCTAAAAGAGGTTTGTTTTCACAGCATTTTCTTTTTTTACCATTCTCAGACAATTAGGCTTTGAATGATGGAACAGAAAGAGACAACCATCTATCACTGATAATTGCTCTTTACAGTCATAGAATGTAAGGCCAGAAGGGATCACTAGATCATCTAGACAGGTCTCCTATATATTGCAGGCCACCAACACCAGGCAGCACCAGTACACTAAGCCCAAACACTGAAATGTGACCAAAGTATTACAGCCCTCAGCAGACTGAACTATTGTGTGCCACAGGCAGAGAACAAGAGGGATCAAGGTGCACCAAGGTCTGAGGTCCTTGAAATGGTTAGCAGTTAAAAAACAAAAAGGATGGTGGGTGGGGGAATCTCTTCCTGACAGCTACAGGTGACCAGCTAAAGCCCTGAAGCATGAGATTTTAGAAATATCGACATGAACTAGAAGGGACCCTTGCGGCTTCTGAGCCCTGTCACAAGAAACCCCATAATACAGCCACGTTCATAAGTTTGCCCTGCTCTCTGAAAATGCTTTTGTGTGACCTCGCAGCTCCTAATGAGAGGCTGTTCAAGAACCTGACTCCTCTGAAGTTTAAAAACGGTCTTCTAATTTCCAGCCTGAATTTATTCATGGCCAGTTTATAGCCATTTGTTCTTGTGCCAATATTGTCCTTTAGCTTACATAGCTTGCCACCCTAGTTTATTTGTGAAGAGCAATTGCATCTCCTCTTAGCCTTCATTTTGCTAAGCTAAACAAACAGGCATTTAGTCTCCTCTCCTATAATCAGGAATGAAGGATCTATCTCCTAATAGCTCTTCACTATAGTTGTTCCAGATTGAATTAATCTTTCTTGAACGTGGATGACCAGAATTGTACATAGTAGTCCAAATGAGGTCTTATTAGTACCTTCTACAGTGGTATTAATACTTCCTTGTCTCTTTTTAGAAATATCTTGCCTGATACATCCTATGATTTCATTTGCCTTTTAGCACATCAGATTAGTAGTTCAAATCATTCTATGATTGACCAACACACCCAGGTCTCTCTCCTCTTCATTTCTTCCAGGTGGTGAGCCCCTGCTTACTGTACAAATTATTAGATCCTAACTGCATGACTTTGCATTTTGTACTATTAAATTTCATCGTATTTCTGTCACTCCAGTCTTCAAGGTCATCCAGATCTTCCCGTATAATGTTCATATCTTCCTATGTATTGGTAATGCCTCCCAACTTTGTATTATCAGCAAATTAAATTAGCACATTCCTAGTTCTTGTGCCAAAATCATTAATAATAATATTGAATGAGATTAGTCCCCAGACCCATGCATGCGGTAACCACCTTCTAGTCCGATCATTCAACTTTCAAGCACAACTTGTTGACTTTTCCCCTGTTCCTTATCTACCTTACAGTTCTTGTACTAATGCCTTTTTTCCTCTAATTAAATAATTTCCCATTTAATTAAGTTTTTCTTCCAAATTTGCTGTAAAACCTTTTGTAATACTGCGGTCAGACTAACAGGTCTATAACTGATCAGTGTGATAGATGTTTTCCAGTCTTATGGTACCACCCTCAAATAGATAGATAGATTTATTAAACATCCTTGCTAGTGGACTAGGAATTTTGTGCATCAGTTCTTTCAGTATTCTGGGATGGAAATGATCTGGTCCTTCTAATTTGAGCACACTATGTGCTTTAAGTTTTCCTGATGTTATAGATGTGGTAATCTCCATTTCTAGACACTCACTTCCATCAGCTATCTTGCCTTCGTGCCCATATTCTATATTGAAAACCTAGGCAAAAAGTATTCATTTGGTTTTAAGGCCATACCTATATTATCTTTAATTTCATCCCACTCATACTCCATATTGGCCCAACCTCATCCTTCTTTATTCTCTTTTTATTTATAAAACTAAAAAATCTTTTGTTCCAGTTTTCTTCGCAAGACCTAATTCAGCTTGATCTGGAGAATGTAGTTGTCTTCGCTATATAATCTCTATCTTAATTCTCTGTAACTCCTGCTTACATTTTTGAGATGTTCATTCAACCAGTTGGGTCCAGGGTGTTTTCCTACAAGTTTTCCAGTTACTTAGGATGCACATTGCAGATAAGTTTGTACAATTGATGTAAAGACATTCAAAGTTTTTTCTTCATACTGAAGTTCTTGAGCTCTTTGGTTCAGGTGATCACTCTGACTCATTCATTTACTTTCCCAAAATCTGCCCTTTTGAAATAGATAAAGTAGTTGACAACCTGGTTTTGATTGTACACGTACTTAAAGTAATGTAACTTGTGATCACTTGATCGAAAGTTATTTCCCATGACCACCTTTTCTATGAAGTCTTCACTACTTACCAAAACCACGTCTAAAATTGCATTCTCTCTTGTCAGTTAAGTGACTATTTGATAAAGAAAACTGTTGTCTATCAGATCCGGGAATAAGTGGGCTTCTACCAGTTATTCTGGATCAATTTGTAACATTTAATTCTCTAATCTGTATTATGACACAGTTCCTGGTTGTGTTTATCTCTAATAATAATAGAGATGTTGATCCATACCCAGGTCCAATGGTGGGGGTCTGTTGCAGACTGCTAATGCTAACCCAGTAGAACCTCTTCTACAATCCTTCCCCAAACTGACTTTGACCTAAGTGATAGTATGGCTAAAACAGAATCTGCTTATTTCTTTATCACTTCATTGATGTATACAACCCCACCTTTACCTTTATTGCTGTCTCTCCGAAACAGCACAAACCCTTCAATACCTATATTCCAATTATGAGTACTATTCCACTGTGTTTCTGTAATCTCTGATATCCGGTTGACCTCCTGCACTAGTAGTTCCAGTTTCTCCCTTTTTTATTTTCCAAACTCTTTGTATTTGAGTACAAGCATCTCAGTTTCCCTCACATCTTACTAAGTTTTCTAGCAGAATTAGTCCTTTCACTAACTCTTATCATCTTCTGACTACTACACCAATCAATATTAATACTGTTTCTCCTTGCTGTCCATACTCTTTATTATCTGATGTTTCTTTATCCCTTACTGTATCTTCATTTAGTGGATTTTCCTCTTCCTGTGTATTGAAGCCAGATGTGGAGATTACATGAGTCTCTCCCACCCCTTTCCTCTCATCTCCTAGTTCAAAGCCCTTATCGATTGTGCTAGTCTTGATCCCAGAAGGTTAATACCCTATATACGTAATTGCAGCCCATCAGTTGAGAAATTTTTCTCTTTCTGTGAATATTAAATTGTTGATCATCCTAAACCCTTTCTGATAACACCAATCCTTGAGCTATCTATTGATCTTCATTATGCTGTCATCTTCCTTTTCTAGGGACCAGAAGAATCGCACTGAAGATCACCCGAGCTTCCACTTCTTTGTATGTCTTACCATGCTTAATATAGTTGTTTGTTTTTACATGTGCTCCTGGGGTGTGTCTTCATCATTATGGTGGCAATAATATTGGTGTTAGGGAATAAGGAAAAACTTTCCTTCCTAGACAGGTTTTTTAATCTGATTTCTGTACAGAGAGAAAGCTGAAACAAACACTGTGATATGGTTACTGAAGTATCCTTGATTCAGGATGAATAGACACATTGTGCTCAGAAAGACAATCATAGGCCTGGGCTGAGGATGAGTACTATCAAGTTCTAGGTTTCATCTCAGAAGAATAATAGAAGATAAAATGGCCATAATGGACAAAAAATGGTCTCAAACAAAAATGCAACTTTGATTGCAGCCTTTTTGGAGTTTTGATCTTATACATAGGCATGCTTCAATAATCCAGAGTTTACATGATACCTATTGACTAAATCCTTTCCACATCTCACTCTTATTCATGGACAGAGATTTAACTCCAGTTGCATATTCTCCACTCCCACAAATAGTGAATGCAGAGAATCAGTTTTCTTTGTCTGTCTTTCACAGTTATCCAGTTCAGTCAGGAACACAGGATTCACCACCTGGGACACAATGATTCATTGATGTCTTGGAGCACATTCCTTCCATGGATAACATACCTATTATGATTGTGAAAGTCAATATGTCTGAGAGAGTTTTTGTGATTGGGAAAAACACTATCTGCACTACCCAGGAGAGAGATTCTTTTCAGGAGCAAACTTTCCTTTCTCTGCACTGCCCTCCAACTGGGGAAATATACACTGACTTACATAGCAAAAGTCAAATTAACAGAGTGATTCTTACACTCAGAAATATGCAGACATTGTAAGTCAGTTTGGTGGGCTGGTGATTGACCTCTTTCCATCTGTAAACAGTACATAAAGTGTCCTGTAGCATTGTGTCAGAATCTAGGATGTGAGTAGTGGACTTGCAAAGCTGAATAAGGTTTCTGTTCCCACGCTTTGCACTGTTTGTTAGGACAGTGCAAAAGATAAGAATGAGAGATGCAGTGGTACTATTTATAGTTTTGTGACTGTACAGGCTATGGCTCTGAGGCCTAGCATTGGATCTTCAGAGGTCTATCTTAGAGGAGTTCTGATATTGTAAAACCAGTCTTCCATCCAGGAGCAAACAGGTTTAAAATGAATGCTTGGATGAAGTGATTATTGCTATATTGGATCTTAAAAGAGGGGTCAACAAATATAACTTATTCTACTAGCTGGTGAAAAGTCCATAGTCTAGCTACCATGTTAAACCAGCAGGCCATGCCCTTAAATAAATATGTCTGGGAGGGTTTTATTGTGGGTGTTCAGGAGTGTTCTTGCAAAAAGGTCAAATTTTCTGTACTCTTAATGCTTTAGCATATTTAAGAAATGGAAGTTTTGTATAAAACTTCAAATATTAAATGCTACCTTAAGTCTTCAATTTTACTCCAAGGGCTGCAAGATCATAGAGCATGATCTTGGAATCTCATTCTTATAGCACTACCCAGACTGAACTTCTGCATTGTACTCTTTATTCATTAGAGTAGGCATCCCAACGTCTACAATCTCCAATCAAATGACATTTTATTTGAGAGCTTTCTCTATCAAGACCTAGAATTGTACTTTTGTAGTCCTCACAACTGTTGTCATTCATTCTCTAAGTAAAATCAAGATATACTTCTCCTTCAGTTAAACATAAAAGCCCAGTCCTTAAGAATACTGATAGTTTCAAGAGAGAATAGTTGTCTCCTGTACTGAGATTTGCTAGATAAGCACATAACCATCAATATCAGAGTTTAGCATATTGGTCATCCAGTCTTAGCCAATGTCATTTCCTTTCTGGAGATTTTATTTATATGTAATCTGCCTTATTTTAGTTGGTCCCATTTAAAGCATGATACAGCTTCTCACCTGGGAGGCACATTGTAATGCATCTGTGGACCCTAGCACTAAGAAGAATAGAAAAATATATCTATGCTTCCTTGAAAGTTTCCTGGAAGACAAAACAGATCATTGCAATTGAGATGAAAATTGTCCTCTGGTCATTTGGATTTGTTTTCAGGTGGAGTATAGCAGGCTCTGCAGTAGGAGAAATTGATGTTTTTTCCTCAAAATGTATTTAACACAATCTGTGATTTAGGAAAGCAGATTGGAATTATTCTGGCTATGGAAGTTGCCTCAACTGGGAACTTGCTTATATACAAGTAATAAAAGTCCAAATACTAACTGAAGTGTCTGGCATTAAATGAGGATATTGATATAATAGACATCACGGAAGCTTAGCTGAATGCGGATAATCTGTGGGAGATGGTAGTACCAGGATACAAAATATATAGGAATGACCAAGCAGTTGATGCTAGTGGGGAAAATCACACTTTTTGGGAATGAAAGTATGTAGTCAAATAAAGTAATCTTAAATGAATCAACCTATACCATAGAATCTCTATGGATAGAAACTCTGTACTTGAATAATAAGAGTATATTATATACTTGAGCATCTGACCAGGATGGTGATGGTCTTTGTGAAGTGCTCAAGTCGATTAGAGAGCTGCAAAAGGTAGAAAACACAGTACTAAAGGGGGATTTCAACTATCCTCATACCTCTCAATGCATGGATTTGTGGCCCTATCCACTGCAGGCAACACAATCCAGATTAGCCCTCAAACCCTGTCCAAGAGCTCTCTTCAACTTTTGGGAAACATGGCCCTGGTACTTTAGTTGTAGACCATGCAAGACTCCAAATGTGTTGCCTACAGGGATGCTCAGGACTGTTTTATTCACTGAACAGACACTGTCTTAACAACACTACTTTCCATATCCTTCTTCATAAAGGAATATCTCAATTGGTGTGAAGACCCTGACGTTGTTTTTATAGGAGTCCCTTTTGCCTGCCATTCCCCAGTGGTTGTCATAACAGTGGATGCATCCCTGGGATCTGGATCACATCTGGACACTTATATGGGCCAAGGCAGGTGGACTCCTCAAGAGATCACTCTGCATATCAACCTCCTGGAACTCAGGGCAGTCAGATATGCCCATCTCCAGTTTCTGCTACTAATCAGGGGCAGTCACATAAAGGTCATGATGGACATGTTATGCATTTTCTATATCAACCAATAAGGAGGGGCAAGATCCCTCTCCATCTGCAGCAAGGTTGTCAAAGTTTTGGAATTGGTGCATACATAATCAGATCATCTTCACAGCAGCTTACCTTCTGGGAGTTCAGTGGAAATGATAAGCAGGCACTTCTCTCAAGACCATAGTGGGATATAAATTTCATCATACTGCACCATGTACTCTGTCAATGGGGGACCCTTCAAAACAGCCATGGTGATAGACAACTAGTGCACCCGTTTCTGTTCCAGAGGTGGGCTGGGTCACATGTCCTTTGAGGGATGCGTTTCACTTTCAGTGGTCATCAGATCTATTGTACACATTCCCCTTGACTCTTCTAGTATCCAAAGTTCTACTCAAAATAAAAAAGGACAAATCCAGAGTTATTCTGATAGTTCCAACTTGGCAGAGACAAACATTTTCTTACCTGATACAGTGGCCATTTACTTACCGATCACTCTCCAGACTGTTGCTCATCTCCTCTCCCAGTAAGGTGGGAAGATCCTTCACCCAAATCTGACTTCATTTCAAAACATGATTGCTCGATGGTTCCCTGGATTAGAAAACCTGCTCAGAGGAAGGAAGGAGTGCCTTTACACAGCAGAACACAATATACAAGCTATGCTTAATTATAAAAATGGACAATATTTGCCTGGTGATATGACCTTAGACACATTCCACCAACAACATAGTTGCTGCCAGATACACTGGACTACACCCTAGAACTAAAAAACTTGGGGTTGTCACTGAGTTTCATGAGTCCACTTAGCAGCTGTCATGACTTTTTCCATTCTTCAGTAGTTACTTGGTATTCGCCCACCCAGTGATAAAGAGATTCCTCAGGAAGCTTGGAAATCTTTCTGCCAGTCAAGTTTGGGACTTCTGTTTGGTTCTTAAATCCCTTAAAACATCACCATTTGAACTGGTGGCTTTGTGCTTACTCCTCTCATTTATCAATGCTGTTTTCAGTTCTGGCTCAACAAGTTGAGGAAATAGCAGCCCTTATAGCATACCTCCCACCCCTGGCCCCCTTCACAATATTTTTCCAGGTACAAGGTCACATTACGACCACATCCCAAGTTTTTACCAAAAATGTCTTCACATAGACAAAGAAGAGTTGCAGTTACTCTCTCTCTCTCACTCTCTCTCGATGTCAGGAGAGCCCTGGCTTTCTGTCTAGACAGGAGTAAACCTTTCAGAAAGACTCCTACATTTGATCTGTCTGTTATGGAGGCAAATAAAGGGTCTGCAATCTCTAAACAAAGGCTTTCCAAGTGGATATCCGACAGCATTAGTTCTTGCTACCCATCTGATAATATTCAAGCAACCTCAGACACACAAACTCACTCTGAGGTCTATTTCCATATCTACAACCTTCCTCAAAAATGTTGTCATCATTGAAATCTGTGAAGTGATGACTTTGACTTCTATTTGTACATTTATTGAGCATTATGCAGTAACTCATGACTCTGCTTCCCAGGCTGCATTCTAGTTGGCTCTGCTTTCTTTGACATTGGACTGGACTCCGAAGCGGCCCCCCCATCTCCTTAGACAAAATTGCTCAGTAGTCTCTTAAAGTGGAGCACCCATAGGGGCGCTATTCATCTTGTGTTGTAACTGTGGTTCTTAAAGATGTGTCCCTCTGGGTGCTTCACTACCCGCCCTCCTTCCCCTCTGTAATGGAGCTTCATGCTAACAAAAGAACTAAAGGTGGTTTGCTTGCTTAGTGCTATATGACAGTGGCATGGAGCACGAGACTGAGTAATGCACATTTGCCGGCTGATAAGACACTGCTATGAGAAATCTCTGATCAAAGGTGCAGGAGGCACAAATGCACCTAGAGTGGAGCAGCCATAGACATTTACTGTACAGGGTGAATAACAATTTAATCTGGTCTAAGAGATGAACATAGCTGAACAACTCTATAATAGCGACCAGAATGTAATTTAAATTTAACATCTCTGCAAGGGGAAAAGAGTTTTTAAAAAAACCCTAACACAATGGTATTTAACTTGGGAAAAGGGAAACTATGCAAAAATGAGGAAGCTAGTTAAATGGAAGTTAAAAGAAACAGTCACAAGGATGAAATTCCTGCATACTGCATGGATACAACTTAAAAACGCTATACTAACTCCTCAAACTAAATGTCTATCCCAAATGAAAAAAAGAAATAGGCTTGAAAAACCTCACTGTGGCAAAACACTAGAATAAAAGATGGTTGGAGGCAAAAAGGCATGCTTTACAAATTGGCAGTCAAATTCTAGGGAGGAAAATAGAAAGGAGCATAAACTCTGGCAAGTCAAGTGTAAAAGTATGAGGCAGGCCCAGAAAGAATTTGAAGAGCAACTAGCTAAAGACACAAACTTAGCAGCAAATAAAATAAAATAAAATAAGTACAGCAGAAGCAGGAAGCCTGCCAAATAGTCAGCGGGGCCACTGGACGTTTGAGGTGCTAAATGAGCATTCAAGGAAGATATAGCTATTGCCAAAAAGCTAAATGAATTTTTCGCATTGACCTTCACTTTAGAGGATGTGGGGGAGATCCTCCACACCTGAACCATACTTTTTAGGAGACAAATCTGAGGAACTATCCCAGATTGAGGAATTGATAGGGGAAGTTTTGGGACAAATGTGTAAATTAAATAGTAATAAGTCTCCAAGACCATATAACATTCACCCAAGAGTTCCAGGGAACTGAAGTATGAAATTGCTGAACTACTAACTGGTGTGTTTGTTAAAGAGAGCGAGAGCCTGAAGCACTGGACCAGGTGCAAGATCTGAGGCCTAAACCAAACGCTGTGAATCAAAGTTAGGTCAGGTTTTAAAGCAAATACTTACAAGTTCACTGTCCAGTACATGAACTTGGCAAAGTTGTTGTTAGAATATTAGGTATTAAATATTTACGTAAATATATTTCATGTCTAGTACAGATATATCCAATATAGTACAAGATAAAATGGTTTGAAAAAACAATGAAAATACTTGTTTTTTGGGGTACCTTGCCGTACTCCTTTGTATGGCGTAGGGGATAGCAAAAATTTCCACTACTGACTGAGCCATACCACTGGGCACTCCTATTTAGTGAACTTGGAACCATAGATCCAGAGCGCTAGAACAGTGCCTTGAGGGCAATAAAACTGGCTGAGTGCCTTTGTCACCAGATCGTGCTTGTGGTCTTTCTTTGAGTAAATTAGTGGGCTGCCTTACCTGCTGTTAGTAGCAATAATGTTCAGGTTCCAAGGACAGAGGCACTGGGCAGTCTGAACAACGTTATTGAGGCAATAACATTCCAGTCTTCAACACTTAACAGCACTGTGTAACCTGTCACTTAAATTAGCTATCCTCCTCTCATCTGGTATAGAGGATGATGTGATACAAATTTTCAAAAAAGGATCTCTAGGCAATCCTGGCAATTACAGGCCGGTAAGCCTAACTTTAGTACCAGGCAAATTGGTTGAAACGATAGTAAAGAACAGAATTATCAGACATATTGATGAACACAATATGTCAGGGAAGAGTCAACACAGCTTTTGTAAAGGGAAATCATATCTCAAGAATCTGATACAATTCTTTCAGGGTAGCAAGAATATGGACAAGTGTGATCCAGTGGACATAATGTTTGGACTTTCAGAAAGTCTTTGACAGGGTTTCTCACCAAAGGCTCTTAAGCAAAGTAAGCTGTCATGGGATGAGAGGGAAGGTCCTCTAATGGATCAGTAACAAGTTAAAAGATAGGAAACAAAGGGTAAGAGGAGGTAGTGAAGAGAGGTAAATATCAGGATCCACCCAAAGATCTGTAACTGGGACCTGTATTGTTCAGCATTTTCATAAATGATCTGGAAAAGCAGGTAAATAGCTAGATGGTAAAATATGCAGATATTACAAAATAATTCAATATAGTTAAGTCCAAAGTTGACTGCAAGTGTTCCAAAGGGATCTCACTAGCCTGGGTGACAAAATGGCAGATGAAGTTCAGTGCTGACAAAGCAATGCACATGGGGAAAAAAAATCCCAACTATTCATACAAAATGATAGGTTCTAAATTAATTTTTACCACTCAAGGAAGAGATTTTGGAGTAGTCATGGGTTTGTGAAGTGGATGTCAAATAAGCTAATAGAATGTTAAGAACCATTAAGAAAGGGATAAGACAGACTCATAATGCTGCTATATAGATCCATGATATGCCCACACCTTGAATATTGCCTGCAGTTTTGGTCATCCCATCTCAAAGAAGATATATGAGAATTGGAAAAGGTTCAGAGTAGGGCAACAAAAATGATTAAGGACATAGAATAGCTTCCATATGTGGAGAGATTAAAAAGACCTGGACTATTCAGCTTGGAAATGAGATAACTAAGGGTCGAAGTGGGAATATGATAGTCTATAAAATCATGAATGGTGTGGAGAAATTGAATAAGGAAGTGTTATTTACTACTTCATGAAATACAAGAACTAGGGGTCACCCAATGAAATTAATAGGTAGCAGGTTTGAAGCTAACATAAGGAAATATTTCATACAGTGCACAGTCAACCTGTGGAATTTGTTGCCAGAGATGTAGTGAAGGACAAAAGTATAACGGGGGTTCAAAAAAGAATTAGATATGTTCATGAAGAGTAGTCCAGGGCTAGTAGCCAAGATGATATGAGGCACAACTCCCTGCTCCAGGTGTCCCTAAATCTCCAACTGCTAGGAGCTGGGACTGGACTACTGGGGATGGATCACTCTAAATTGTCCTGTTCCGTACATTTCCCCCTGAAGCGTCAGGCACTGACCAGGGGCAGAAACTGGACACTGGGCGAGATGGACCATTGGTCTGATCTAGTGTAGCCATTCCTGTGATCTCATAAGATGGGTCATTTGCCCTGCTCGCAGTAACTAGCAAGTCTGGTTCTGTTCCCAAGCTGCAAGCAGGTTGAAGGCCAAATGTAA
Organism: Gopherus flavomarginatus; assembly: GCF_025201925.1. NCBI lineage: Eukaryota > Metazoa > Chordata > Testudines > Testudinidae > Gopherus > Gopherus flavomarginatus. The sequence continues at coordinate 212,235,053 of NC_066617.1, read as the reverse complement.
CCGATCTGTGGACCTTATGTCCTTGCTCCACCTTCCTGTGTGACTTTAGGTAAGTCAGTCCCCCATATGTAAAATTGGGTTAATAGTACTTCCTTACCTCACAGCATTGTTATGAGGAAGATTTTCAAGTGCTTTGAGATGAACCGATAAGAGTTCATATACTACATTATGCTATATAAGAATTACGTATTATATTATTCAATGAAAGAAAGTTTTCTGGTAGGCATGGATACATTTTCCTGTTTGAGCTATCTGCCCCATTCTTTGCCTTTTTATTCTATATTGTTTTCCACATACATTTTCATTCACTTAAGACAAAGAAAAATTAAGACAGCATCTTTATTGCTGCCAAATAGCTTAAATGATGAGTACTGCAGCCTATCAAAATGGAGTGTGGGGGAGGGGGTTTATACAGGCCTGAGTGAGTGGGGATTACAATATCCACGATATAAAGAAATAACCATATATTATGCAATCAGATACCCACACTTCAGCAAGGTCTTTCTCAGTCCTGCATTGGAACCTGCTGCTTCCTCTTTCCCTTCTTTTGGGCTTCTCAAAACTGGAGTCAGATGCTTGAGTCAATTAACATACATTCTTGTGCTCTGAGGTGTATGAAACATCAGAATAGTTAAAATATCAACTTAAATCTTCCCACATATAGTTTCTTTAGCTCTATGCTGCCCTCAACACTTCCAAAATTTCTACTTTCTGGCATGTCCTTAAGCCACCTCTTCTTTATTGTTCAGTTTCTTTGGTCTTTTCATCTGGCTGGTCTATGCTGCCTCTTCCTTAGAGGTTCTTTTCATCTGGCTGGTGCGTATACCCTTCTTCCTGGTCTTCTCTTCCTGGAGTCCCTTCAGGTATTTCTTTTCCTCACTGATGGAGCAGTCTTCCTCTTACAGGAAATCAATCCATCAGGCAACTCTCAGATTGTTCAGGTCTTCTGACTCAGCCACTATCCCTACACTTAAATCCATCTTCAGGGGCCAGATGTCTAGGCACAAGTGAGGCTAAACCCATTTACCTTAAAAGGCCAGCCCACTTTGTGACATACAACTACTCAGAATGTGGGGATTTGCGTAACTGAGAAATGTTAATTGTTGATGGTTAACTTTATAAAGTAGCTTCATTCGTGCATCTGACGAAGTGGGTATTCACCCACGAAAGCTCTTGCTCCAAAACTTCTGTTAATCTATAAGGTGCCACAGGATTCTTTGCTGCTTTTACAGATCCAGACTAACACGGCTACCCCTCTGATACTTCATTCTGGTTGAGAATTTCACTTCAGTAGAATTCTGTCAAATATATTAAAAGAACCCTTAGTAAAGCACTCAGATTTTAAGGCAGAAGGAACCATTGTGATCATCTAGTAGTCTGACCTCCTGTACGAAACAGTTCATAGGACTTCCCTGAATTAATTCCTGCTTCAAGTCCAATAACTGTGATTCCCCCCTGTAATCCTTGGTAAATTGTTCTAATGTTTAATTACCTTTACTGGTTTTTTTTCTTCCAAAAGATACCTTATTTCTAGTCTGAATTTGTCTAGTTTTAACTTCCAGCTACTTTCATTTGACTTAACATTGTCTACTAGATTGAAAATCCATCTATTAAATTTCAGTTCCCCAATGTAGGTACTGTGACAAAGTTCCTCCTCTACCTTGGTGGGTCCTACGCTTACTGGCAGATTTGCTCACCTCAGTGATCTTTCCCACAGTCTGGGTCAACTACTCCTGTGTCTGATCAGGAGTTGGGAGGTTTGGGGGGAACCCGGGCCCGCCCTCTACTCCAGGTTCCAGCCCAGGGCCCTGTGGATTTGTCAAGGTTCCTTCCCCACTCTGAACTTTAGGGTACAAATGTGGGGACCTGCATGGACACTTCTAAGCTTAATTACTAGCTTAGATCTGGTACACTGCCACCATCCAGAATTCCAGTGTCTGGAGCAGTTTCTGTCCCCCCAAAACTTTCCCCTCCCTGGGTTGCCTTGAGGGACTTCACCAATTCCCTGGTGAACACAGATCCAAACCTCTTGGATCTTAAAACAAGGAGAAATTAACCATCCCTCCTCCTTCCCCCCCACCAATCCCTGGTGAGTCCAGATCCAATCCCCTTGGATCTTAAAACAGGGAAAAATCAATCAGGTTCTTAAAAAGAAAGCTTTTAATTAAAGAAAGAAAGGTAAAAATCATCTCTGTAAAATCAGGATGGAAAATACTTTACAGGGTAATTAGATTCATATAGCCCAGAGGAACTACGTCTAGCCTTAGGTTCAAAGTAACAGCAAACAGAGGTAAAATCCTCTCAGCAAAAAAAAGGAACATTTACAAGTTGAGAAAACAAAAATAAGACTAACGACTTGCCTGGCTATTACTTACAAGTTTGAAACATGAGAGACTGATTCAGAAAGATTTGGAGAGCCTGAATTGACGTCTGGTCCCTCTTAGTCCCAAGAGTGAACAACCGCCAAAACAAAGAGCACAAACAAAGACTTCCCTCCGTCAAGATCTGAAAGTATCTTGTCCCCCTATTGGTCCTCTAGTCAGATGTCAGGCAGGTTTACTGAGCTTCTTAACCCTTTACAGGTAAAAGAGACATTAACCCTTAACTATCTGTTTATGACAGGATTGCAGCTGTCTGTAGTACTTCCTGTAACAGCTGCATGACAGCTACAACTCCCTGGGCTACTTCCCCATGGCCTCCTCCAAACACCTTCTTTATCCTCACCACAGGATCTTCCTCCTGGTGTCTGATAACACTTGTACTCCTTAGTTCTCCAGCAGCACACCTTCTCACTCTCAGCTCCTTGTGCCTCTTGCTCCGAGCTCCACACATGCACTTCCTCTCCTGTGGCTCCCCCATTCCCTGACTGGAGTGAGCTCCTTTTAAAACCCAGGTGCCCTAATTAGCCTGCCTTGATTGGCTGCAGGTGTTCTAATTAGCCTGTCTGCCTTAATTGGTTCTAGCAGGTTTCTGATTACTCTAGTGTAGCTCCTGCTCTGGTCACTCAGGGAGCAGAAAACTACTCATCCAGTGGCCAGAATATTTGCCCTCTACCAGACTCCTGTACCCCACTGGCCTGGGTCTGTCACAGTACTTATACCCCATAACATTCCCTTTCATACTAAATATACCGAGCTCCCTAAGTCTCTCACTATAAAGCTTATTTTCCAATCCTTTAATCATTCTCATAGGTCTTCTCTGAACACTTTCCAATTTATCAATATTTTTATTGAAGTGTGGACATCAGAATGGGATGTAGTATTCCATTAATGCTCACACTAGTGCCAAATATGGAAATAACATAAACCTCCCTGCTCTGGTTTGCTATTTTCCTGTTTATATATCCAAGGATTGCAATAGTTCTTTTGTTCACACTGGGAGCTCATGTTGAGCTGATTATTTATCATGACCCCCAAGACTTGTTCAGAGTCACGGCTTTCCATGATAGAGTCCCCCATCTCATGAGCAAAGCCTGCCTTTTTTGTTCCTTGATGTATGACCTTTCATATGAATTGCCGCTGAAATCGTAGGACTGACAGACCTTCCGCAGGCGCCCTGCTGAAAGCCAGCTGCCTGCCGCCCTCACAGTGACTGGCAGGCTGCCCCCCGTGGCTTGCCGCCCCAGGCACGTGCTTGCTGCGCTGGTGCCTGGAGCCGCCCCGGGTGTGTTTTATCTGCAAGTCTTCCTGTATGTGTGTGTGCTGGCAAGTGGGCAATGAAGTCTTGCAGTGACATGTGATCATGTCACCTGAACTGGAATCCATCTTTAACCTGGTGTCTTTCAGTTGAGAAAGGAGGGGTTGGGAACCTAGAGAAGGACAAAGGATTCCCACATTATGCAAAAGATATAAAAAGGGGTGGAACAGAAGAAAGGGAGATGAGGAGCCATCATGAAGAATCCCCTTGGTACAACCTGAGCTGGCAGGGAAAGCAGGGGTAGAAGTAGCCTTGACACATCAGGTGGTAGCTCCCAAGAGGGTTTCTGTGATCCAACCCATTGCAATTTGGATGTGTAAAGAGGAGACAGGAAAATATTGGAAAATTAGTATGCCATTGTATAAAGTGGTTGTTTGCACGTACCTGAACTTATATCATATTCTGGTCACCCCTCTTAAGAAGAAAGAATAAGTGTTTGAGAGGGGTGATAAATGACTGGAGGCATGTCTGAAACAGAAAACATTAGGTCTGTTTAGAGAAGGGGTCATTAAGAGGGGACACAGTAGAAGTATATAAAACAGAAATGGAAAGATGTCTGTTAGGCATCTTACTCTTTCATGTAGTATAAGAATAAGGGGAAATCTACTGGCACTGAAGGGCAACATACACAGCATAAACAAATTGTGGAGCTCATTGCCACAAAAGACATAATTGAAGTAAGATATTGGCAGAGTTAAATAAAAGGACCAGGCTCATCTACATGTACAAAGAGAGTCTACATTAGTGGTTCCCAACCTTTTCGTCTGGCGCCCACCAGATGAAGGACTGTGACGGCGGTTGAGCATCTGCCAAAATGCCGCTGAATTTCTGCAGCATTTTGGCGGTGACACCTCTTGATGGCGTCGCTTGTTGGCGGCAAGCGGCGTCATCGAGAGGCGTCACCGCCGAAATGCCACAGAAATTCGGCGGCATTTCGGCGGATGCTCGACTGCCAGCCATTTAGATGGCACCGCATTGGGGACCCCTGGTCTTACAGCAACAAGAGATTAGGATACATTTTGTCAAGGAATATGTGCCCTTCTGGTTCAGGGCATAAGACTAATCACAAAGAGTATGTCTACACTTCAATTAAAAAAAAGTGCCGCGCTGAATCTCAGAGGTTGAATCAGTTGACTCTGGCTCGTGTTGCAAGGCAAAAACAAGAAGTGTAGATGTATGGGCTTGGGCTGGTGTCTGGATTTTGAGACCTAACCCCCTTGTGCGGTCTCAGAGCCTGGGCTCTTGCCTGAAAGTCTACACTTCAGTTTTACAGCTCCACACCCCGACCCCCAGTCAGTTGACCCAGGCCAAGGACAACCATGTTGCATGTCTTTTATTACAGTGTAAACATACCCTAAGTGATCGTGTTCAGGACTACCTTCCAAAAGTGCCAGCGTTGAAGTTTCTTGTATCTTCAGCTGAAGTCCTCATCAGTGTTAGAGGCACACGAGTGAACTAGAAGGATCACTGGTCTGGTTCAACACAGCTATTCATCATAAGAGTAGTTCAAAGTATCAGAGAGGTTGCCATCAGGGGCGGCTCTAGCTTTTTTGCTGCCCCAAGCACAGCAGGCAGGCTGCCTTTGGCAGCCCGCCTGTGGGAGGTCCCCAGTCCTGTGGATTCAGCAACATGCCTGCGGGAGGTCCGCCAGTTCCACAGCTTCAGCATACCCGCCGCTGAATTGTCGCCGAATCCGTGGGACCGGCGGACCTCCCGCAGGCAAGCCGCTGAAAGCAGCCTGACTGCTGCCCTCACAGCGACCGGCAGGGCACCCGCTTGAAGCGCTAGTGCCTGGAGCCACCACTGGTTGCCATGTTAGTCTGTATCCACAAAAACAATGAGGAGTCTGGTGGCACCTTAAAGACTAACCGATTTATTTGGGCATATGCTTTCATGGGGGGGAAGAAACACTTCTTCAGACCCATACATCAGAAGAAGTGGGTTTTTTTACCCATAAAAGCTTATGCCCAAATAAATCTGTTAGTCTTTAAGGTGCCACCAGACTCCTTGTTGTTTTTAAGAGTAGTTCAGAGATCCAATTTTCCATCTGTAATTAATTTTTATTGTCAGGTCCCTGCTGTCAATCAGACACAGTAGCATTGACCTGCCAGTTGAAGGGGAGAGTGGCCAGAGGGGTTGAATGGGAGTGGAGTAAATAAAACAGTTTCAGTAGAGCAGTTTGGCATTGAGAAAGGAGAGGATGAAAAGAGAGAGATGAGATTGGTCCACTGAAATGTTGCATTTTTTTCTTCTACCTGTCGCATAGGCTGTGGGTACAATAGGCCAGGGGAAGTTGAGCCTCTCCTGGTAAGCTGCTGAAGGCAGTTGTAGGTTTGGTGGGGGAAGATTTTGCTTATTATGCCCCATGCAGGTTCTGGGGCGGCCAAGGAGGTAATATCTGCAAGTCAGCTTCCTGGGTTCATCAGTAATTTGGACTCCAGGAAGATTACTGATTAACTTGGGAAGCTGAGCAACACATACCACCTCCTCAGCTGCCCCAGAATCTGCATGGCACATATCAAAAGCTCAGGTTCTTCTTCCAAAAGAGAAGAGACCAGAGCTTTTCCCCTGGAGCGGCTTGGGGTCTGGGAAGACATGGCTGGAGGGCTTTGGCTGGCCTGGGATTCCTCTGGCTGCGGGATGTGGGGTGCCCTCAGGGCTCCAGGTGGCCTGGGCTCATTTGGAGTTGAGGGAATAGTCCGGGCTCCAGCAACCCAGGGCTTCTTTGGCCATGGGGGATCTCAGAGATCCGGACGGGGGAGGGTGGAACCGGGGTCTAGCCTCCCCAAAGTGCGGGCTCCTGTAGGCTTGCCTTTGTAGATTGCAAGCTTCTTTGGACAGGGACTGGCTTCTCTATTCAGGACTAGAGATAGGAAGCTGTTCTATTTGAAAATTTTCAGCCACTGGAAAATGCTTATTTGATGGAATCAAAACATTCCTCAGGAATGGCTGTCTGACTGCTTTGTTATTATCTAGTCGCCTAGCTGGCTCCCCTTGCTGCCGAGTTGGTGGGCCTGCTGGCTTGCCTGCTGTATTTTATTTCATTTTATATTTTACTTTTACTTTAAATTTTTTATTTTATCAATTTTTATAGGAAATAACCAATTGCCAGTTAGAATATCAATTACCAAACCAATCAAAATTGTTTACAATATTAATTTAAATAGTGATTAAAAATTGACAGTTACATTATTTTTAAAATACAATATATAAAATATGTAACTCTAATTTTAGAATACAAAAATAAAATTAAAATATATAATATAATTTGGAACTTTTTTCAGGTCATAGGTTGTATCGTATTATGACACGATATAATATGCTCAAAACACTTTTACTTGTATATTATAATATAAATTGCCATATATTTTAAAGTCAAGTCAATAGAAAGGAAATGAACTCTCATTTTGATTTTTTTTCCAAAACAATTTCAGAAGTTCATTCCATGAGAAACTGATTTTTTTTGTTTGTTTGTTTTAGTTTGGAATTAAAAATGTGAAAGGTTGGAATCTCCCATGGAATGGGAATTCTCTGTTCTACCCAGCTCTTCTCAGTACTTAGCACAGGTCCTCTAGCTGCTGTTGTAGCAAACAATAACTATTACAGTATTTTTTTGTCTGACTTTTTTCTGTTTCTCACTTTATCTCTAGTCTAATGCTTTGCTGTTTTATATCTGTTCCACCTCTTTTTTTGTCATTCTTCTTTTTATTTAATCTTCTCCCCTCCCATTTTATCTGGAGTGCCTGCAGAAGAGGATCTGTATAATTAGTGATATTCAAGCAATTTTCCCCACACAGGAGTACTTTTCCAGCAGTAAGACACTGACAAGGAGATAATGGTACATGTTGTAAACTTTGTGGGATTCTTATATTTGGCTGAAAATGGGTGTAGAGAAATGGTGGCTTGAGAAAATGAGATGCCATGCCAGATTCAAAGCCCATTCTAGAGGATAAAATTGTATTTTCATGAAGTGTTTACAATGTCTTTGGAGACAAAATGTGTAAATATGTTGATGTGCACATATATTTAAAATTATATATGTGAATAAAGCATAATATATTCTGTATTTTTTTGTAAATATAGACTGTCCAAAATGAGGTTGCAATTAATTTTGTTAACATTAAAAAGCCTGAGGTCCAAATAACACACTGATTAATCTTTGCAGAGACATAATATTCTTTTAATTGTAACAGGATGAACCAAAACAATAAATTTGGTAGTCTCTAAGGTGCCACAAGGACTCTTTGTTGCTTTTACTCATACAGACTAACACGGCTACCCCTCTGAAACCTGTCAGGATGAACCAAGTGATCTTACATGTAATTTGAAGTAATCCTTTTATTAGTGAAGGAAAACTTTAATTGCAGGTGTTTAGATGAGTTTTCACATGTTCCTGTATGCCTATTTGTTGTGCTTCCTGATTTGTAAACTAAAAGGCACATTAAGTGTTGCTAGTAGCTTTATTTTGTAGTAGTCTGAGAGATTCCATAGTTGACGTTTCAAAGCAGTTTCTATTATAAAATTGATTTTAATCCTTAAATTTATTTTACAGAAAGGGAATTTCGGGCTGAAATTTCAAATGTGGGATGCCAGAGGATGAATTTTGTGTGTGGCATGAGTGTGGAGAGGGTGAAATTTGAAATGAATAGAAGCATCTGTTCTTGAAGGATGTGACCTCAAAAATGACTTTCACCTTTGGAAAAGTGTGGTGGGTTTTTTCCTTGCTATTGTGTATCTCAGAAATGACTTGATCTTAGAAGGATACATTTATTACATTCACTAAATCTGCAAAAGGGTAGACTGACTGAAGTAGGATAAATAACTTAAAAGCTATTTGCTTTATGAGAGAGAAACTTCTGGAGGCCACACAACACCTCTAAAGTTGACTTTATACTCTGTCATGAGTCATAATCCTGGTTTTCTGCTCTTGCTTAGGTTTTGTAAAATCTATGCATTTTCAATCAAGCAAAACAAATTAGTTTGTTTACATCAAAATAGTGTGGCAGGTCTTAATGCAAAGTACATAAATTAATCAAATTGACATTATGAATAACATCCATATTTAACGATCTGCCATATCAGCAAAACAATGTATGCAATCTAGTGATGCATTGAAGGAAGAGGCAGGTATATGAGTCGTGAAGTAAAGGAACACCAACTAAGTCAGTCCAGGTGTGAATGAATACACCTCTACCCCAATATAATGCCACCTGATATAACACGAATTTGGATATAACACAGTAAAGCAGCTCTCCAAGTGGGTGGGGCTGCGTGCTCCGACAGATCAAATCAAGTTCGATATAACGCGGTTTCGCCTATAACGCAGTAAGATTTTTTGGCTCCCGAGGACAGCGTTATATCGAGTTAGAGGTGTATATGCTCTAGGAAGTGTTGTCAATGTAATATGAACAGATTTGTAAAATATCAGTTCTTCCTCGTAGCATTCCATAAATGTTGCTGTGTGGTTTTAGTCTTTCATATTCAGGTATTCCATATAAAGAGACCACATCTCTCTCAATCTATTAGGCTGTTGTGGTAATTTGGAGCTGCCTGTAATAATTAATACTGTATGTTGATTGTGTTATTGTATTATGTACTGTGTGCATACAGTATGTTAGTTCACTAGTATCATTGCCAGGAAATGCTTCCTGGGAGGGGGATATGAATCCGGATATGCCAGTCTCTTAAAACACTTGGTGGACAAAGCTGTAGCCCTTTGCTGTGATATATTAGCTAGAATCCCTACTAGGCATTTCTCCAGGAATGCTGTAGCCCTAGTTGAAGGTCCCTCAAAAGGTTTAAATACTCACTCTTTAAGAGATAAAGTGGTTAAGAGGGAGACTGAGGCAGTCTGTTTTGGAGCAGTCTGACCTATAGGCTCTAAAGAGAGGGGATATCTGGGATAAAGTAGGCCTAGATATAGATGGCTAAAGACTGTTCTTTATTATTATTAAAAATATTTTCTCTATTTATTTGTTCCGGCTGTTGTGATTGAACAATATTTTATTTTAAGAAGTCTGATCTGAGACACTGGATTCATCACTTTTCATGCCTCCTGAAGGGAAGAATCATAGATAGTCAAATCCAGGGTACTACAGCTCAGCACCTGGTCTGAGAATTGAGGGAATCACGAGATTCCACGCAGGTGAGGTAGACTTGAAGTGCAAAGAGTGTGTACACATAATTATTCTGAAATAGTCCATGGAATAACTCTGTCCATGGACACTCATATTCTGAAAAAGAGAGCCTTTTTTTTTTTTTTTTTTACAAATTAGCTCAGTCCACTTTGGAAGTGAATTAAACTACAACAGAAATGGGTACTTCTTTTCTCGAATAAGTGTGTCCATAGATGGAGTTATTTTAGAATAGCTCTTTATATTCATACCTTGCTTTATTCCAGAATAACTTTGTGTAGATGAGGCCTTATGACCTGGTAGGGGTGCACGCAGAGAAACCAAGGATGGGGTCAGAAGTGCAGCTAGTCCTGAACCATGACAACTATCTCCTTAATGTATTTGTCAATCACGAATTTCAGACAGTGTGCTGACTTTAAGCTGGCAATCCAAAGGGAAACAAAAAAATAAGTTTGTTGTTACAAGTTTAAGCAAATTTCCTTTTTTTTGAAAATCTTTTTCATATGTAAACCCTATCTAAAATGTACTTTTTTGATAATTTGAGATTAATAAAGGTTTATAGAGCTGAGGTTCAACAAAATTATACATTTTTCCCACTTTCTGAAGAGTCCTCTGTTCATGCTCATTTGTAACTAAAAAGTGAATTAAATTTTGGTCTAAAAACTCTTACTTTGTCTTATTAATAACTGTGTGCTTCCTCACATTTTTTTAAGGTTGAGTGATACACTTTGGAGTTACTTACTATGTAAATGCTAACTACTTATCTGTTGGAAATTATTTTGAATTTGTTCACCTGGATGATCTGTTAATAATAGATGCATTAGGAAATGTCAGAGAAGTGGGCGTTAGCAGAATTTGTAAACTTTAATTGTTTTCACAGAGTTTGTAAGATTCAGATACAGACCCAGTAAAGCTCTTGAGCCCTGTAGCTATGATACAAGAAATTAAAATCTTTGGCACACATCCTAGCATTTATATGAAATAGCTGTGATTTGTAAAGTACTTAAAATTCAAAAGACGCTTTGCAAATGTACAAATTTAAGAGTCTTAGAACTTGATGGATGAATGTGGAGGAGCTTGGGTGTTCCCGGAACCGGATACTGCCAAATACTGCAAAATTGTACTGCTGCACTTGGATGATATTTATATTTTTAGGTTTGTCAAGCATTCTTAGAGCATATGGATAGCTATCCTTTTTTTAGCATTAGTACAAATCTAAATAAATAGAGAAAAAAACTTATTTTTTTCTGCCAAAGCTGGTGGAGCCTGTTAGTTCCCAGAGGCACGTCGCTGTTTGTATAAGAGTCTGAATGGAATTTTTTATGCAACACAGATTCTCCAGGGAACTGTGTTCTATATGTTGAGGAGAAATGATTAGGTACTATCAAGTCTCTTGAGCCTTATCTGAAACTTCATCTTAAGATGTTAAATCATTAATTATACCTTAGTATGAAATAAACATGTTCACATAGTGGGTCAAAAATACTTGAGGCCATCATGTAAACATAAATATTTTGGGAAACGCTAAGGAATTTACTAAATAAGAAAATTGAAGAAAGGTAGTTGGTTGTGTATATGGTAGCCAGAACCATTGTATTTCAAATGCACAAGGCACCCAAATTCTGTGGCCAGACACTCTTCCTTTCTGTGATAGGAAATCCTCAATTCTCCAACAGTGTTAATTAGGTTAATATTTTTTTCTCTGACTGCATGCCTTGAGTCTTAGTATACAGCCCCAGCATTCTTACCCAGGGTTTTCAGAATGCAAAGCAGTGGTAACTTAACTGTTTCTCTCCAGGCAGTTTCAGGAATAAATCAGTGGGGACAGAGCTCCTCCATCTGATAAAATGATTAATATAAACAAGAGTGCTTTTACTGTAAAACTATTTTTATTAGGTCTCGAGCACACACATTTATTGTAGCAATAGGTTCAGAGCACCCCAAACATTATAGTTACCCAAAGTCTGAGATAATTTTGAGTGATCAGCCGGGCTTCCAGGGGCCCTCCTTCTGTCCAGCTGATGGGGATTTTAGGTACTAGCTCCTGCCCAAAGAAAAGCTTCCTCAGGCTGCTCCAAAATGCATTCTTTTGCTTAATCTTTTATAGCTAACTTAAACAAAGCACTCATCGTAACTGTTAGTCTCACCATAGTAACCCCTAGTGGGTCACCAGTTCTCCTAATTTCTGCAAATTATTCATCTTATTATCAAAGCATTTCTAGTATTTCTAGTCATAACAACAAAACTTATATGTTGGGGCACTTAAAACAAAGATCGGCTGTCCAAATGTGCCTTCCATTCTCATGGTATATTAACTCTCTCCCATCCCCCCGGTTCTGATTAGCAAAACTGCAATCATATTGCTCTTTGGCCTTGCCTCTCAGAGCCCTAAGATTATTCCTAGCTCTGTGCTATTTGGTTTTCAGCTAGCAGTGGCTGGACACACAAAATGGCTGACTGCGGTTTGGTGAAGTTCTGGGGTTACAGCACTTGGAGGCATGTAATCACATCAGACTCTAAACTTTCATTTAAAAGAAGTTTCTAGCCCTCATAGTTGTGGAAATAAGTTGGAAAATATGACCCAAGTGTAACCAAAGTAATGACATATGCTTTGTCTTTGGAGTGTTCAAAATGATAGCTCTGAGGGCTGTGAACTAGCTAACTTACTCATCTCCGTGGAGTGTTAAGTCCAAAACCCACTGCACTGGGAGATCCCACCAATGCTATTCCAAAGAGAAGGGCAGAGTGGACCTGGCCAGTTCACCCACCCAACTAAGTACACTTGAGCAACTAGAATAAATCTTTCAGCCATCTTTATCTTTTGGGGGGAGGAAGGAGGGGAGACCTTATTGTTGTTACTGCTGCTTTTAAGAGGAGGACAGCCTCATACCACTACCCATTTCTCTTTGGGAAGGGCCTCTTGCCACATCCACTAAGTGGGGTTGTGGCTGTGATGCAGGGGCAGGGTCATATGGTGGAGTCTGAGAGCCCTAAGTCATGATGTATCGAAAAATCTCATAAACTGCCATGTTTTTCCAAGGCTACACAACTTCAAAGATAGGTAGGTGATGGCACTTACGAAATAGGAGAGTTTAATTCCTGCTTTGTCTCCTCTTTTTATGGGCAGCGGTGTTGGCGAATGTGCTGTTTTTGTAATGAATTCCCTATATTGCTTTCACCATAAGGAGAAGCTGTGTCCAGGTCCTTGTGGTGCAGAGAACAAAATGTTGGGCATCTGGACCGAGCAAAAAAAGGTAGATTTTTGTGCCCAAGATGCAGAACTCCATGGAAATTTGAAAGATGGAAAATTCAATGAATGTGAAATTGCAGAGTACTAGAGACCTTGATATGGTAGTAAATTATTTATTTGTATTGCAATAGAACCTACAGGTGCCAACTAACAATCTGGTTCCTGTTGTTTGAGTGACTGTGGAAGCATGTAATAAGAGGCTGTCCCTGTCCTGGATAACATATAGACTAAAGACACAAGGCAAATACAACATCCAATCTTGAGATTGAGAATTGAGGCAGAGAGTGATTAAGTTGCCCATGATCCCATAAGTTGCCCATGATCCCATCGGAAGCCTATAGCTGAGCCAAGAATTGAATGAAAATCTCCAGAGACCTAGTTTAGTCCCTTAACTAAAACACCATTCTTTTTTTCTAATTTTATGCAGTTAAAAAGAATTTCATAATGACATTGTAATTTTGCATCCTTATATCTGTCATCACCTTTTATTAATTGTCCAAAAACTTAACGTAGAGGTGAGGTTATCTGATGTTCTCATGCCCTTTCAAAACCTCTGTCCTCTTTGGGCTTTGCCCCAACACATCAGTAATGCACATTTGAACTTCACTAGACTGTTTTGAAGGGGAAACAGAAATGAGGGATGGTATAGATGTGGGAAGGGCCTTTGGGAGAACAGGTGAAGTCCCCTAAATTTTCCATTGCACAGTTGACACCCTCCTTTTGTACTCACGTGCTCATGCACTGCTCTAACCACCTCTTTTCCCCTTGAAGCAGCAGGCTTGAAAAGGAAGAGTAGAGCTGGTGTCCCTTCCCGCATGCTTGTGGCAGCATGGGGAAGAAGTGGGTTCTGGGCTCTTTCCCCTGATCAAGGAGCAGTGTGGGGAAAAGGGAGCCTATTGCATGTTTTAGAGTAGGTGTTTTATTCCTTTCAACAGTTGAGGTGTTGACAGTCTTTCAGTAGGGGTATTAGGTGTTCTCTGCACTTTTACCATTGAAGAACATGGGTAGTTCACATGCTCCTAATCACCACTGATGCTTAGGCTGAATTCTTGTAAGAGGAGGATTTTTGTAGTTTTGTCATGACATCAGCTTCTTTGTGCTCCTGTATTGATGTGTGAAGTGCAGAGTGGCCATGACCATTCCCTGCTTCCCTCTTACCACCTATGGCAGTGAGAGAGAACACCAGAGTCTGACCCAATATCTCTTAGCACTTCCTAATTCTGCTTGACAGCTTTTCCACTTGATAATCATTTATGTAACTGGAAGAAAAATCTCCCTCAATTCAACAGATTTTGGAACCAAAAAACTCATTACAGTCCAGTAAAGTGCTTAGTGCTCTCACCCTAATGGCTGACTCAAAATGTGCATCAGTTGATGGCCTGATCCCACTCATGGACAGCCACAGCAGATCCCTCTCTAGATGAGAACCACTTTCCAGACATTGTTTGTCATTTCTTCTCATCTTGGATGCCAGTCGAGAGATGCCAGTCTTAAGCTCCATTTGTTAGAGTAGTTGATGAGTTACTTTAGAGTCTGAAGAAACACTTAACAAAACTGCTCAGGCACTGAAGAAACTGGTATCTGAGTGTCACTTCTACTGGGCATGCAAAATAGAAAACGGACATCAATAAATCGTCAGGATCAAAGAAAGATCCAGCAGAGAGAACCCTGGCACTGATAGAAGATGATCTGAAGCAGACCAGATGTAGCTTGCTATCTCACAGGGAGATCAAAACAAACCTTCCAAGCCACCTAGAGAGAGAAGGGGTAGTGAAGTGGAATTGGCCGCAGCTGCAGTATTCGTGGAAGTATTTCTCAGCACAGACTCCAGTGCTCCCACAGGCAGGGAGTAGCCTTGAATGGAAGGAAGGAACTGCAGAGGACTCGGTTACAGGACTTCATTAGTGGTGATTTTGTCAGAGATCACAAGCTGGGTGTTGTAGCAGATCACCTAATTTTGGAACTCCTAAATAGCTGCAATAAAAGGCTTCTGTGTATTATTCAGTTGTAACGATCACAAAAATTACCAAGAATGGAGTTTCTTTTTGGGCGGGATGCACTTACAATAAGACATGTAGACTATTGTTATTTTTTCTTCAAAACTTTGTATCCAGGGTAAATTACCTTCTATAATGGACAAGAATAAAAATTCTCTTTGACATGTTACATGTACTTGTTAATTTTTTTTTAGACTTGAGAAAATATTTCAACAATCCATTTACATCGCTTGGATTATTTGTCACTGAAAAGATCTGTCAGTAAGAGGTTTAATGGAAAAGAATACTTTTATTTACATCCACCCACAGCTTAATAATTAATAATACAGGAAGGGTAAGAAATACAGTTGCTTTCTAGTGAGAACTGACTTAAATATCTGTATTATATATTAACACACACTTAAACTTAAGGGAAGAAATTGTGCAAATGCAATAAATCAGTTGTTTGGTTGAAAAATTGCATATGCTTACATAAGCAACAGAGTCCTGTGGCACCTTATAGACCAGGGGTCTCAAACATGCGGGCCGCATGCGGCCCGTGGGGCTCTTGCATGTAGCCTGCCAAGCTCCCCCTGCCCTCCCCCTTCCCCTCTGCCTACCTGCGGGATTGCCCCTTGTGGCATTGCGAGCCCCGCGCCGCTGTTTGAAGCAGCTTGCAGCACGCCCCTTCGGTCTGAGGGGAGGAGGAGGAAGGAGGCAGAGGGCTCCTGCATTGCCTCCTTCCAGGCGCTGCCCCCGCAGCTCCCATTGGCTGGGAACAGGGAACTGCGGCCAATGGGAGCTTCGTGGGAGGCACCTAAAGGAGTGGGAAGAGCAGTGCATGCACAGAACCCTGAGCCCCTCCCCCTCCCCCAGGGGCTGCAGGGACACGGTTCCAGCTGCTTCCTGGAATGGAGCAGCGCAGAGTCGGGGGCCAGGGCAGGCAGGCAGGGAGCCTGCCCTGGCCCTGATGCAAGCTGCTGCCACCCTGGAGCTACTCTAGGTAAGCGGTGCCAGGCTGGAGGCCACACCCTGCACCCCAACCCCCTGCCTTGAGCCCCCTGCCACATCTCATACCCCTCCTGCACCCCAACCCCCTGCTGAGCCCCCTGCCACATCCCACATGCCAATCCTCTGCCCTGAGCCCCCTGCCACACCCTACACCCCTCCTGCACCCCAACCCCCTGCTCTGAGCCCCCTGCCGCATCCCACACCCCAACCCACTCCCCTGAGCCCCCTGCTGCACTCCTCCTGCACCTCGATCCCCTGCCCTGACCCCCTGCTGCACCCCTCCTGCACTCCAGCCCCCTGCCCTGAGCCCCTGCCTCACCCCTCATCCGTTCTGCACCCCACACCCCCATTCCTTGCCCCAAGCCCCTTTCGCACCCCACACACCTTCTGCACCCCCTGGGGGCAGGGAGGGGAAGGAGTTGGGGTGGGGATTTTGGGGAAGGGGGTGAAATGAGGGCAGGGAAGAGGTGGGTCAGGGGAGGGGCTTCATGGAAAGTGTGGAGTGGGGATGGGGCCAAAGGCGGCAGGGGGCAGGTGCCAGTAATGAGGCCCTCGTGGTCATTTGAGTTTGAGACTCCTGTTACAGACTAACGGAAGTATTGAAGTATAAGATTTCGTGGGTGAATACCCACTTAGTCAGACGCATGCTTACATAGTTTTTGGATTGATATAATAGGCATCACAGAAACCTGGTGGACTGAGAGCAGTCCATGGGACGCAATCATTCCGGGGTACAAAATATATTGGAAGGACAGAACAGGTCGTGCAGGGGTAAGAGTGGCACTATATGTGAAAGAAAATGTAGATTCAAATGAAGTAAAAATCTTAAGCGAATCCACATGTTCCATAGAATTGCTATGGATAGAAGTTTCATGCTCTAATAAAAATATAGCATTAGGGTTCTATTATCGACCACGTGACAGTAATAGTGATGATGAAATGCTAAGGGAAATTAGAGATGCTATCAAAATTAAGAACCCTATAATAGTGGGGGATTTCAATTATCCCCATATTGACTGGGAACATCTCACTTCAGGATGAAATGCAGAGATAAAATTTCTCGATACTTTAAATGACTGTTCATGGAGCAGCTGGTACGGGAACCCACAAGGGGAGAGGCAACTCTAGATTTAATCCTGAGTGGAGCGCAGGAGCTGGTCCAAGAGGTAAGTATAGCAGGACCGCTTGGAAATAGTGACCATAATACAATAGCATTCAACATCCCTGTGGGGGGGAAGAATACCTCAAGAGCCCAACGCTGTAGCATTTAATTTCAAAAGAGGGAACTATACAAAAATGAGGGGGTTAGTTAAACAAAAGTTAAAAGGTACAGTGACTAAAATGAAATCTCTGCAAGTTGCATGGGCCCTTTTTAAAGACACCATAATAGAGGCCCAACTTCAATGTATACCCCAAATTAAGAAACACAGTAAAAGAACTAAAAAAGAGCCACCGTGGCTTAACAACCATGTAAAAGAAGCAGTGAGAGATAAAGACTTCCCTTAAAAAGTGGAAGTCAAATCCTACTGAGGCAAATAGAAAGTAGCACAAACACTGCCAGCTTAAGTGCAAGAGTGTAATAAGAAAAGCCAAAGAGGAGTTTGAAGAATGGCTAGCCAAAAACTCCAAAGGTGGTAATAAAATGTGTTTTTAAGTACATCAGAAGCAGGAAGCCTGCTAAACAACCACTGGGGCCCCTTGACGATCAAAATACAAAAGGAGCGCTTAAAGACGATAAAGTCATTGTGGAGAAAGTAAATGGATTCTTTGCTTCAGTCTTCACTGCTGAGGATGTTAGGGAGATTCCCAAACCTGAGCTGGCTTTTGTAGGTGACAAATCTGAGGAACTGTCACAGATTTAAAATGTCACTAGAGGTGGTTTTGGAATTAATTAATAAACTCAACATTAACAAGTCACCGGGACCAGATGGCATTCACCCAAGAGTTCTGAAAGAACTCAGATGTGAAGTTGCAGAACTATTAACTAAGGTTTGTAACCTGTCCTTTAAATCGGCTTCAGTACCCAATGACTGGAAGTTAGCTAATGTAATGCCAATATTTAAAAAGGGCTCTAGAGGTGATCCTGGCAATTACAGACCGGTAAGTCTAATGTCAGTACTGGGCAAATTAGTCGAAACAATAGTTAAGAATAAAATTGTCAGACACGTAGAAAAACATAAACTGTTGAGCAATAGTCAGCATGGTTTCTGTAAAGGGAAATCGTGTCTTACTAATTTATTAGAGTTCTTTGAAGGGATCAGCAAACATGTGGACAAGGGGGATCCAGTGGACATAGTGTACTTAGATTTCCAGAAAGCCTTTGACAAGGTCCCTCACCAAAGGCTCTTACATAAATTAAGCTGTCATGGGATAAAAAGGAAGGTCCTTTCATGGATTGAGACTGGTTAAAAGACAGGGAACAAAGGGTAGGAATTAATGGTAAATTCTCAGAATGGAAAGGGGTAACTAGTGGTGTTCCCCAAGGGTCAGTCCTAGGACCAATCCTATTCAATTTATTCATAAATGATCTGAAGAAAGGGGTAAAGAGTGAGGTGGCAAAGTTTGCAGATACTAAACTACTCAAGATAGTTAAGACCAAAGCAGATTGTGAAGAACTTCAAAAAGATCTCACAAAACTAAGTAATTGGGCAACAAAATGGCAAATGAAATTGAATATGGATAAATGTAAAGTAATGCACATTGGAAAAAATAACCCCAACTATACATACAATATGATGGGGGCTAATTTAAGTACGGGTCAGGAAAAAGATCTTGGCGTCATCGTAGATAGTTCTCTGAAGATGTCCACGCAGTGCGCGGAGGCGGTCAAAAAAGCAAACGGGATGTTAGGAATCATTAAAAAGGGGATAGAGAATAAGACTAAGAATATATTATTGCCCTTATATAAATCCATGGTATGCCCACATCTCGAATACTGTGTACAGATGTGGTCTCCTCACCTCAAAAAAGATAGTTCAGAAAAGAGCAGCTAAAATGATTAGGGGTTTGGAGAGGGTCCCGTACGAGGAAGGATTAAAGAGGCTAGGCCTCTTCAGCTTGGAAAAGAGGAGACTAAGGGGGGATATAATAGAGGTATATAAAATCATGAGTGATGTTGAGAAAGTGGTTAAGGAAAAGTTATTTACTTATTCCCATAATACAAGAACTAGGGGTCACCAAATGAAATTGATAGGTAGCAAGTTTAAAACAAATAAAAGGAAGTTCTTCTTCACACAGCGCACAGTCAGCTTGTGGAACTCGTTACCTGAGGAGGTTGTGAAGCCTGGGACTATAACAATGTTTAAAAGGGAACTGGATAAATTCACGGTGGCTAAGTCCATAAATGGCTATTTTCCAGGAAGGGTAAAGAATGGTGTCCCTAGCCTCTGTTCATCAGAGGATGAAGATGGATGGCAGGACAGAGATCACTTGATCATTGCCTGTTAGCTTCACTCCCTCTGGGGCACCTGACATTGGCCACTGTCGGTAGACAGATACTGGGCTAGATGGAACTTTGGTCTGACCCGGTATGGCCATTCTTCTGTTCTTAATCCTTAATTTTAAATGTATAATCTTAATTCTTAAAAGGAAGGGATGATATTGTGGCTAACATACTGGATTGGGTCTTGGAAGATCTGATTTATTATCTTGCTGTGCACTGCTGTTAGCACGCATCCAGTATGACTAGGCTTGGTAGAACTCACTTTTCTTTTTTTAAATAATTTCAATGGATAATATCAATGCTTGTTTTTAAGCACTTTTTTCTAGTTTTCATCCATTTAAATTTTCACAGTCCTGGAAAATTATTGAGAGATTGCATCAAGGTAGACACAGGAAGAATACACAGAACTGCTAAATGTGTCCATGTCTTCCCCTCCTCAGTTTCCTATTTATTCTAGACCTGTGGTTGCAAAGCTTGATATTTCATGAGAACTCAGCTTGGTTTGTAGTCTCTGTCCTGCTGTTTAGTGTGCAGGCGAAAATAAGAGGGGTTTTATCATACAGTCATCTTGACTGTTACGGATCATATCCAGCTCAAAAGTGTTTTCTATGGTTTGGAGAGCCCCTGTGAGCTGGTGTGGCTAAGTGGGCATAGAGCTGATTGAGGTCCCAAGAATGGAGACAGCTTAGCTCTGCTGCTGCTGTTCCACAAGCAGCCATAGTGTCCTCCATTCTCTTCCTTTTTATTAAAGAAATAGATACTCAAGCCGTTTGAAGGAAAATTTGTAAGGCTGTATCTTGGCTTTGCCTATACCTAGGTCAAACACAATAAAATGAGCTTTCAGACTCCATCTTCGCAGAAGGTCATTTCTTTCTGCACCAGGACTTGCAGGTTTTGTGGTCTGGTAGACTTTTTATATAGTTTACGTGTGGACCTCTGAATAGGGGATCCCAGCCTACCAATTTGACTGTAATAGCACCCCAGGAGAGCTGTATTCAATCAGTGGGAAGCCCATTGGGGTTTCCCTGCTGCCCCAGGAGAATTTATGCTAGGTTGTGGGAGTGACTGAGGAACTTGTGGCTCCTCCAAAATCCCTTGTCTAGGACTAGCCTTGCCCTCTCCCCTTAGGAGTTCCAGCTAGCATCCCCCAGGTTGGGTGTCTCCTTGTCTTGTGTTCATGGATTGGGCATTCTGGGTCTGATATGCTGCTCAGGGAGGTCTACTCCTTCAACCTCCAAATAGACTCCGCTCTCTCCACTGCCTCTCCCATGGAAGATGGCTGGAAGTGCCTTATGAAGCTTGAGATATCCACAAATAGGACTTGCTAAATAAATAAAGGATTGCTTGTTGGATTCTGTGCTTTGCACATTGTTTACTATAAGTGCAAGAAATAAAACTAACTTTCTTTTTCTGTCTTTCTCAGTCCAAATGTTTTTAACAACTGCCCTAGCACAGTGCTATATACTGTTCCACTACTTCAGTCTTGTCCTTTTCCTCAGCTCATAGTTAAAGAGTGCTTGGAAGGCATCTAAGAATAAAATCATCATAAATGATCTGGAAAAAGGGGTAAACAGTGAAGTGGCAAAATTTGCAGATGATACAAAATTATTAAAGATAGTTAAGACCCAGGCAGACAGCAAAGAGCTACAAAAGGATCTCTCAAAACTGTGTGACTGGGCAACAAAATGTCAGATGAAATTTAATGTTGATAAATGCAAAGTAATGCACATTGGAAAACATAATCCCAACTATACATATAAAATGATGGGGTCTAAATTAGCTGTTACTACTCACTCAAGAAAAAGATCTTGGAGTCATTGTGGATAGTTCTCTGAAAACATTCACTCAATGTGCAGCGGCAGTCAAAGCTAACAAAATGCTGGGAATAGTTAAGAAAGGGATAGATAATAGGACAGAAAATATCATGTTGCCTCTATATAAATCCATGGTACCCCCATATCCATGTGCAGATTAGATCGCCTCGTCTCAAAAAAGATATATTGGAATTGGAAAACGTTCAGAAAAGGACAACAAAAATGTTTAGTGGTATGGAATAGCTTCTGTATGAGGAGATTTTAATAGGACCGGGACTTTTCAGGTTGGAAAAAAGATGGCTTAAAGGAGATATGATTTGAGGTCTATAAAATCATGACTGGTGTAGAGAAAGTAGATAAGGAAGTGTTGTTTACTAGTTCTCATAACACAAGAATTAGGGGTCACCAAATGAAATTAATAGGCAGCAGGTTTAAAACAAATAAAAGGAAGTATTTCTTCACACAACGCACAGTCCACCTGGTTGTGTTTAACCTTTTCAACCAGAGAGCCAAAAATACCTTAAAAATGTCAATGGATACTTTTGTACAGCTCATAGTTGGTTTCACAGTAGCAGGACTAGCAGCGCTCACTGCCACTTACATGGTATTACGTTCTGTTTAGGTTCTTTTATGAGACATTTATCATCATAGTATATGCTAATACCACATAGTACTCTGTTTTGTTGGATTTCTGTCTTGATTGTGCCTCTCAGTTAGAGGTACCACAACAGGTGGTAATATCTGTTGGTTGAATTGTTGAATCAAAGGATCTCCTCTTAATATAAATAGGATGAGGTTAGACACATGATGCTCCTGAGGAATCTTTGGCTATGAAACTTCCTGCCCTCCTTGGTCCATCAGGTCTCAGGCTTGATGTTCTGCAATACAGACTCAAAATTTAGCTTGTTTTGGTTTATTAATATGAATAAAAATAGACTTGCCTGTCATTTTTAAGATCAGGGGTTCTCAAACTGGGGGTTGGGACTGCTCAGGGGGTCGTGAGGTTTTTATGAGGGGCGGGTGTCTTGAGCTGTCAACCTCCACCCCAAACCCTGCTTTGCTCCAGCTTTTATAATGGTGTTAAATATATTAAAAAGTGTTTTTAATTTATAAGGGGGGAGGTCGCACTCAGTTGCTTCCTATGTGAAAGGGGTCACCAGTAAAAAAAAAAAAAAAAAAAAAAAGTTTGAAGCCACTGTTCAAGATAGTCCCCCAGAAACATGTAGTGGTTAGTATAATTAAGTTCTGTTTTATAACCTGGTGGTAACCTGCAATACAGATAAACTTGAGTATATTGCTGCATCATAATAATTAATAATAAAAAGTGATGTTTATGTAATACACCTCTACCCCGATATAACGCGACCTGATATAACACGAATTTGGATATAATGTGGTAAAGCAACACTTCGGGGTGGGGGGTGCTGCACAGTCCAGTGGATCAAAGCAAGTTCGATATAACACAGTTTCACCTATAACGTGGTAAGATTTTTTTTGGCTCCCAAGGACAGCATTATATTGAGGTAGAGGTGTAGTTTTGAATTTTTAGTAAATATGTGGTAATCATTTACCAAATTACTTACACTTGCTTAATAAATGTCCAATAAAAAGCCTTAAATTTTGCCTTATCTCCTTGGGATCTAAGGATCAATTTCTTTAAAAAGAAAAGTTTCTTAGAAAAGGATTACACTGCATAAGTGCAGTTGATTTCCCCCCCCCCCCATGTAAATAGTATTACAAAGCAGGGAAATAAATTAATAACTTGTGAATTGCAGAAAAGCTACTGATAAATTGGTGATCAGTGATTAAGAAATATAATTACTTTTTCAGGGTCAGAGCTGGATGGCCTTTCCCCTAGTATTAGTGACAAATGGAATTTTCTTAAGCCAAATTTCAGGCTTATCTTAGTAGTATAGTACTTTAAATACTGCAATCAAAAATTGTATATTCTAAATATACCACTTGTAGTAGTATTTATTTATAATTATGACTATAGTAGTATGGTATGGTATATTTTTTGTCTCATCTTCCCATTTTAAAATGAAGATTTCTGTCCATCCCTACCCTCCCCTTTGTTCCTCTAATACAAAACAGAATATCCCACTTTAGTTTCATTAATGTAAGAATGCTCAGATATTTTTGTTATTAAATGGCTCCATAAGTAGCATTTTGGTCTGAAATTCGGAATGAAAGTTCAGGCTTCTGGTGAACCACATTTGTTTTTAAATCTGGCTCCCCTTCCCCCTTGACCTGCTGTCATGTTGAGAGCTTTCCTAAATAGAGTACCTGATATTGGAGACAGCATTTCTATCAGCCATGCATTTAAGAATGTGCAAAAATACAGGTTTGAAGTTCTCTAATGTAAGTTTACTCATCTGAGTTTTAAACAATGTTTCTTTGCTTACAGAATGCTGCCTTTTTATATGGCCTTGGTTTGGTCTACTTCCAGTACAATGCATTTCAGTGGTAAGTTGGAATAAATCCTGACTTCATCAGAATGTTTTTGTTTGTATTTTTTTACAATGTGAATGTTTCAAAACCAGCTCACATTCTGTTCAGGGGAATTAAAACTGTTCATAGTCTTGATCACATCTTAAGTGACAGATTGTCCTGGGTACTCTCTCTCCCATTTAAGATACCATAACATAATATCTTAAATGGAAAAACATAATAGAAAGCTAATGTATATTTAGTTTCCTTTAGTGTATGAATCAGCAGGTGTGCTGGCTCTTTTGTTTCAAGTGTGACCATATGGGTTTCTGTGAAGCACTAGTGATCTGTGGACCACAGGTTGGGAACCATTCCTTTGGGTTATGGGAAAACCTATTTTTCTTCTTTGAGTGATTGCTCATATCGATTCCAATTAGGTGTGTGCACGCCGCATGCACAGTTGTCGGAAAGCTTTTCCCCTGGCAGTACCTGTTGGGTCGGCTGTGGAGCCCCCTGGAGTGGCACCTCCATGGTGCTCAATATATGACTCTGCTGACCCGGCGCCTCCTCAGTTCCTTTTTACCACCTGTGCCAGTCATTGGAACTGTGTTGGCGTGCTTTCGTGAGTGTTCCTCTGGTTCTTGTAGTTTAGTCTTGTCGTTTTAATAGTTTAGCTGTAGTTACTTAACAGTGTTCCTGGTCTAGGTGCCAATTCAAGAGATCTGCAGGGCGGCGACGTGGTCCTCAAAGCACACTTTTGCCGCTCACTACGTGATTACCCAGCATGCAAGAGATGATTCGGCAGAGCAGTGCTTCAGTCCGTGATTCCATAACTCCGACCCCACTGCTTAGGTAAGGCGTGGGAGTCACTTAACTGGAATCAATATGAACAATCACTCTAAGAAAAAATGGTTACTCATCTTTTTGTAACTGTTCTTTGAGATGTTACTCATACCCATTCGAGACCCATCTGCCTTCCCCTCTGTTGGAGTAGCTGACAAGAAGGAACTGAGGAGGCACTTGTTTGGTATGGTCCTATATTCACTACCATGGAGACGCCACTCCAGAGGCCCACTCGAGCAGTTCTGCTAGGGGGAAAACTTTCCAACGACTGTGCGCATGGTGCGCATACATCTAATTGGAATGGATATGAGCAACACATCTCAAAGAACAACAGTTACGAGATGAGTGAGTTTCTCTAGGGAAAAACAACTTAGTGTGTTTTATTCTTCTGGTTTGTTCATTTTTGAGCTTGGCACAAATTTAATGTATTTGAAAATTTTTGATAGTAGAAACAATAGACTCTTAACTGGTATCTCTGAATGAGTATTCTAAAAAGTTAAGAGAAGTGGTGATCTTATTGGTTTTTTTCCCAACTAGGAAACAAGAAGAAAATGACAGAATTGTCTGTAAGCTGAGCGGGGAAGGAGAATGGGTGAAGTCATTAGTGACTGGAGAGAGTATTGGGCTAGTAGATTGAATGAATTTTCATTTAGTGTTAAATAGGGGAATGAGTAGAGTAATGTACTGTTATAGGAGCTTAGTTTGCAATCTAAAAGTTTTTGAAAAGTGGTCAGTGCACACCATAATGTGTCTATACAAAGCTGACTAGCTTATCTTATTTTTCAGTCTTCTTGAGTGTTGACTTCATTATATGATTGTTTGTCACACTAACTGTGGACAGTGTGAAAGCTGCTAATCAATACAGTAAATGGGTGATGATTGTTGAGTAATTACCAGATACTGTGTAAACTTACTTGACTTAGCATGCCTAAAGTTATAGGGAAGTGGTAAGAAAGAAATGATTGATGATATGAAGTTATAAAATCAGATGCTTTTTCTAAAGTAAAATTTGTGTAATGAAAGCATTTGTGCCCATCTCAAAATGCAGAAATGAGTCTCCTAAATCAAATGTGCTATTGAATTAAAAAGTCCATTGAAGGGTGAGAGCAAAACATTGAGTTTCATCTTGCAACTGAGATATTTTGAACGTTGCAGCTGTTGAACCATACTACACAATCTGCACAACATAGATAATGTTTCACCCCTCAACCACGAGACCCTAAATTTACAAAAGTAATTAATGGAAGTTTCCAAGGGATCTGACAGACTAGATTGGTGACTTTATTATGATAGTCTCATTGGAAATTTGGCTTGATATGATTAACAAGAATGAACCTAAACCAAGTGAGGACAAAACCAAAAAAGGATTCAGAGGAATCTTAAAATCTGTTGCCTTCTATTACTTAGCCAATATGGCTGATGCCAGATAAAAAGGGTCTAGGTTGAGCATAGAACAGGAAGAAATGTAGACTAGCTCCCAGTCTCTCTAGATGATGTGGTTAACACATTGGCAGTTGCTGGCACCTTTTTCACACTAGTGCTCTACTGTTGCCATATTGGGAAATCTGCATTTGGTGGTAACAACAGTAATTACAGCGGGAAAATGTCTAGTGTAGACAATACATATGAAATCACATAAAGTTTATTTGATTTCTTAAAATCTTTGTGAAGGGTTTTCACGTTGGAGAGAATCACAGTATCCTTGGAGCTGGTGGAAGGATACTTACGGTATGCCTGTACAGCAATTGGAAATGTGATTTCTTCCCCCGGCCCCTCAGCTTAGGTAGACATACGAAAGCTAGCTCAGCTCAAGCTCACACACTAAAAATAGAAGTAGGCTGCAGAGGCATCGGTGGCAGCTTGGGCTAGCTGCTTGAATGTGAACCCAGGGTGTTGGGTGGCATCGTAGTCAGGCAGCTAGCCTGCACTGCTGCCCGTGTTACCATGTTTATTTTGAGTGCATTAGATTTTGTAGGTCTACCCAAGCTGGAAATCTCATCTTCCAGCTGCTTTGTAATCATACTCATACAATTAGAGGAGTCCCTCTACTTCTGCAGTCCTATGTAGATTGCAAGGCAAGCCTGAAACCTCTCTTCTGCCAGATGGAGTGAATTGTCACTCAAACTACGTTCCTTTTAAAGCAGCAAGTCCACCCAATTCAGTTGGTGTTTGTGTGGCATATAGTATCCATCTGCCTCTGAGACATGCAGCAAAGACTACAGGCTTTTGAAGATGGGGTTGGTTAATTAGGATGTTAGTGAGTTAATTGCAGGTAAGTATCTGTCTTGCTGGGTTGAAGAGAAGAGGAAGAGTTTTTGATTTTTTTTTTTGGTAACATCTGTAATTTTATGCAATGTCTTTAATGACGAGTAGGTGCATT
This sequence comes from Gopherus flavomarginatus, assembly GCF_025201925.1. NCBI lineage: Eukaryota > Metazoa > Chordata > Testudines > Testudinidae > Gopherus > Gopherus flavomarginatus. Next base: position 212,208,077 of record NC_066617.1, on the reverse strand, counting down.
TTAAAAAGTAATTGAAATAGTCAGTTTGGGAAATCCTGTTAATATTTTTTTACAATATCTTTATTGGCTTTCCAATATATAAAGAATACTTACACTATCCCTGACAAGTGTTTGTATAACCTGTTCTAAAAAACCTGGCTAGGTAACCTGCTCCAGTGCTTATCAATACTTAGTTTTTTTGTAATAGCTAACCTAAATCTTCCTTGCTTCAGCTTAAGTCAATGGCAATTCATCCTGTACTTGGTTGACATGGAGAGCAGTTGATCTCCATCATCCTTTGTAACAGCCCTTAACATACCTGATGTCTGTTATCAGGTCTCCTTCGTCTTCTCTTCTCTAGATAAAAAATACCCAGTACTTTCAATCTTTCTTCCATAGGCCATGGTTTCTAAGCCACTTAGCATTTTGTTGCTGTCTTTTGTACTCTCTCCAGTTTGCTTACATTTTTCTTATAGTGTGATGCCAAAACTGAATACAGTACTCCACCTGAGGCTTGACCAGTGCCAAATAGAGCAGAACAGTTGCTTCCTGCGTCTTGTATGTGATGCTCCAGTTAATGTATCGCAGAATGATGTGTGCATTTTTTTGCCACAGTATCACAATGTTGGCTCTTACTCAATTTGTGATCCACTCTAACCTTCAGATCTCTTTTTGGCAGTACTAGCACCTAGCCAGTTACTTTTCATTTTGTAGTTGTGCGTTTGATTTTTCTTTTTTAAGTGAAGTACTTTGCCTTGGTCTTTATTGAATTTCATCTTGTTGATTTCGGGCCAGTTCTCCAGTTTGTCAAGATTGTTTTGAATTCTAATACTGGTCTCCAAAATGCTTGCAACACCTCTCAGCTTGGTGTCATCTGCAAATTTTATAAGCATACTCTCAATGCCATCATCCAAGTCATTAATGAAAAATGAATAGTACTGGACCCAGGACAGACTCTTGTGGGATTCCACTAGATACATTTCCAAGTTTGACAGCAAACCATTGATAACTACTCTGAGAACTGTCTTTCAACCAGATGTGCACCCATTTTATAATTTAACCTAGACCATGTTACCATAATTTGCTTACAAGAATGTCATATGGGACTATGTAAGCAGCCTCACTACAGTCTGGATATATCACATCTACTGTTTTCCCCCCATCCACTAGGCAAGTTATTTTGTCAGAGAAGGGGAAAATGGATTGATTTGGCATGAATTGTTCTTGACAAATCCATGTTTTGTAATTTCTTAATATCATCTAGATTTAAACAGATTGATTGTTTAATAATTTGTTCCAGTATCTTTTTGGATATTGAAATTAGGCTGACTGGTCTGTAGTTGACCGGGTCTTCCTTGTTGAAGGTAGGTACTATGCTTTCTTGTTGGTGAAACTTATTGATGAAACTATACTTGTTTCAGTTCGATTCCCCTTTGCTCACCTTGGAGCAGAGCAACAAAGTTGAAATTGTTATAAATCAGCATTATTCACTGGTTTATTAGGCTTGCTACCACTATCAATAGTAAATATTTTTTTAATTCTACATAGATCACCAGAGTGGGGAGGCAGTGTTTGCAATGAAAAGAGGCCTCCCAGTGTTGTCTGAGCAATGGGTGGCCATATTGTGTCCACCTACCACTGTTACCACCTCTAGAGCTAGACACATGAGAATAGTCTGTTTTCAGAAACTCAAGCTAAAACGTTGTTGGCACTGCTTCATATTCATTCCCTGGTGGACTCTGCTATCTTAGTGCTTTGCCTACCAGATATGCTGTCTCTGGCGCGTGCTACATCTTGTACTTGAATTCATCATGCTAGCATTACTCCCCGGGGGAATTCTGCACCATTGCACCATGTAAAATTTCCTAGAATTCCCTGTTTCCCCTGTTGAATTGCTAATCACCACTAGGGGCTGCTGGACTCTGCATACCCCAGCTTGCAGTGAGTGGAGCAGCCATCCAGGTGGGGCTGGATGCTGTATGCTTTTCAATCCTCATTTTCTCAGGGATGGGAGAGGGCCTGGGAAACCCTACCAGCTCTGGCAAAGTGTGAGGAAGGGCAGGGCCACACCACACCATGTCCCCTGGCAGGACAGTAAAGAAGTTGGGAGGAGTAAAGGCTCTAGGGGTGCTGGTCTCTGGGCTTGGGGGTTGCCCGCTGCTGGGCTCTGGGAGGATGGGAGTGCAGATGTCTGGGCTCTGGGGACTTGACACAGCCCACTCCAGCACCTCCCAACTATAACTGGGTTGTTGCAGAGGTTTCTTTAACTCTCTGCTCATAGGAGTATCTTTTTTGCTGTTGTCTGCATTGTTGACATACTAGTTGAAATAATTGAAACTGAAGAGATTATATTGTGTTATTTTGACATAAAATATGCTGAATATTGCAGAATTTTAAAATATTGTGAGCATAAATTTGTGGTGCAGAATTTTTTGGAACAGAATTCCATCAGGAGTATAACATGTTATTTATTATACTATACTTGAAAAATTGTCAGGAATTTACCAGTCTGGGCAAAACTGTACTAGTCCAGTCTTAAAAAAATACATTCAATCCATTCTGCCACCTGGCCTTCAGATAGATGTATAAAATACGCACAGATATATAAAATACACATACATCTGGAGACACCTGAATTCTGTCACTACTCACGCAGTCCCCTGTTAGTTTCTCACTTTCCATTCAGTCACTTCTCTGTTCAACTGAGTTTAATTTCATAGAATTATAGAATATCAGGGTTGGAAGGGACCTCAGGAGATCTAGTCCAACCCCCTGCACAAAGCAGGACCAATCTCCAACTAAATCATCCCAACCAGGGCTTTGTCAAGCCTGACTGTAAAAGCCTTCAAGGAGGAAGATTTCACCACCTCCGTAGGTAACCCATTCCAGTGCTTCACCACCCTCCTAGTAAAAAAAGTTTTTCCTAATATCCAGCCTAAACCTCCCCCACAATAACTTACTCCTTGTTCTGTCATCTGCTACCACTGAGAACAGCCTAGATCCATCCTCTTTGGAACCCCTGTCATAAACAGATAAGAAAAGTTAATAGCACAGAAGTACTGTATATCTCTTTGACTGTAAAGGGTTAACAAGTTCAGTAAGCCTGGCTGTCACCTGACCAGAGGACCAATCAGAGGACAGGATACTTTCAAATCTTGAGGGAGGGAAGTTTTTGTGCTGTGCTGTTAGTTTTGGTTGTTGTTCGCTCTGGGGGCTCAGAGGGAGCAGATGTGCAATCAGGTTTCTCTCCAATCTCTCCAATACAGGCTCTTATAAGTTCAGACTAGTGAGTACTAGGTAGATAAAGCGAGTTAGGCTTATGGTTGTTTTTTTTATTTGCAAATGTGTATTTGGTTGGGAGGAGTTCAAATGTGTATTTGGCTGAAAGGAGTTCAGATTGGTATTTTGCTGAAAAGATTTTAATTTGTACTTGTATACTCAGGCTGGGAGGGTGTTCCCAGCGTCTATAGCTAAAAGACCCTGTACCTATTCCATTTTTTTTAAATTTACAAAGATAATTTTTACTGTTTTTTCTTTCTTTAATTAAAAGCTTTTCTTGTTTAAGAACCTAATTGTTTTTTTGTTCTGGTGAGACCCCAGGGGACTGGGTCTGGATTCACCAGGGAATTGGTGAGGAGAAAGGAGGGAAGAGGGGGAGAGAGGCTGATTTCTCTCTGTGCCAGGATTACTTTCTCTCAGGAAGAGTCTGGGAGGGGGAAAGAGAAGGAGGGAGGAAGGTGAATTGTCCTTTCTGTTTTGTGATTCAAGGAGTTTAAATCACACAGTGATCTTCCAGGGTAACCCAGGGAGGGGAAGCCTGGGAGAGGCAACTGTGAGGGAAAGGGTTTACTTTCCTTGTGTTAAGATCCAGAGGGTCTGGGTCTTGGGGGTCCCCGGGCAAGGTTTTGTGGGGACCAGAGTGTACCAGGCACTGGAATTCCTGGTTGGTGGCAGCGCTACAGGTTCTAAGCTGGTAATTGAGCTTAGAGGAATTCATGCTGGTACCCCATCTTTTGGATGCTAAGGTTCAGAGTGAGGATTAGACCATGACAACCCCCTTTCAGGTAGTTGAAAGCAGCTATCAAATCCCCCCTCATTCTTCTCTTCTGCAGACTAAACAATCCCAGTTCCCTCAGCCTCTCCTCATAAATCATGTGTTCCAGCCCCTTAATCATTTTTGTTGCCCTCTACTGGATTCTTTCCAGTGTTTCCACATCCTCCTTGTAATGTGAGGCCCAAACCTGGACACAGTACTACAGATGAAGCCTCACCAATGTCAAATAGAGGGGAATGATCACGTCCCTCGATCTCTGGCAGTGCTCCTACTTATACAGCCCAAAATGCTGTTAGCCTTCTTGGCAGCAGGGGCACACTGTTGATTCATGTCCAGCTTCTCATCCACTGTAACCTCTAGATCCTTTTCTGCAGAACTGCCACCTAGCCACTTGGTCCCTAGTGTGTAGCAGTGCATGGGATTCTTCCGTCCTAAGTGCAGGACTCTGCACTTGTCCTTGTTGGACCTCATCAGGTTTCTTTTGGCCCAATCCTCTAATTTGTCTAGGTCCCTCTGCATCGTATCCCTACCCTCCAGCGTATCTACCACTCCTCTCAGTTTAGTGTCATCTGCAGACTTGCTGAGGGCGCAATTCACGCTATCGTCCAGATCATTAATGAAGATATTGAACAAAACCAACCCCAAGACTAACCCTTTGCGCACTCCGCTTGAAACTGGCTGCCACCGAGACATGGAGCCATTGATCACTACCCGTTGAGCCTGATGATCTAGACAGCTTTCTATCTACCGTATAGTCCATTCATCCAGCCCGTACTTCTTTAACTTGCTGGCGAGAATACTGTGGGAGATCGTATCAAAAGCTTTGCTAAAGTCAAGGAATAACAACATATCCACTGCTTTCTCCTCATCAACAGAGCCAGTTATTTCATCATAGAAGGCAATTAGGTTAGTCAGGCATGACTTGCCCTTGGTGAATCCATGCTGACTGTTCCTGATCACTTCCCTCTCCTCAAAGTGCTTCAGAATTGATTCCTTGAGGACCTGCTTCATGATTTTTCCAGGGACTGAGGTGAGGCTGACTGGCCTGTAGTTCCCCGGATCCTCTTCCTTCCCTTTTTTACAGATGGGCGCTACATTAGACTTTCTCCAGTCATCCTGGACCTCCCCCGATTGCCATGAGTTTTCAAAGATAATGGCCAATGGCTCAGTAATCACATCCGCTAGCTCCTTTAGCGCCCTCGGATGCAGCACATCTGGCCACATGGACTTGTGCTTGTCCAGCTTTTATAAATGTTCTCGAACCACTTCTTTCTCCACAGACGGCTGGCCACCTTCTCCCCATACTGTGCTGCCCAGGGCAGTAGTTTGGGAGCTGACCTTGTTCTTGAAGACAGAGGCAAAAAAAGCATTGAGTACATTAGCTTTTTCCGCATCCTCTGTCACTAGGTTGCCTCTCGCATTTAGTAAGGGGCCCACTCTTTCCCTGACCACCACCTTGTTGCTAACATACCTGTAGGAACCCTTCTTGTTACTCTTAACATCCTTTAAAAGCAGCAAAGAGTCCTGTGGCACCTTACAGACTGACAGACATTTTGGAGCATGAGCTTTCGTGGGTGAATACCCACTTCGTCGGATGCATGAGCTTTCATGTATTCACCCATGAAAGCTCATGCTCCCATATGTCTGTTAGTCTATCAGGTGTCACAGGACTCTTCGCTGCTTTTACAGATCCAGACTAACACGGCTACCCCTCTGATACTTAACATCCTTTGCTAGTTGCAGTTCCAATTGTGATTTGACCTTCCTGATTTCACTCGTGCATGCCTGAGCAATATCTTTATACTCCTCCTCCCTGGTCATTTGTCCAAGCTTCCACTTCTTATAAGCTTCTTTTTTGTGTTTAAGATCAGCAAGGATTTCACTGTTAAGCCAAGCTGGTTGCCTGCCATATTTACTATTCTTTCTACACATTGGGATATTTTGTTCCTGCAACCTCAATAAAGATTTTTTAAAATATAAGACAGCTCTCCTGGACTCCTTTCCACCTCATGTTATTCTCCCAGGGAATCCTGCCCATCAGTTCCCTGAGGGAGTCAGTCTATTTTTCTGAAGTCCAGGGTCCGTATTCTGCTGCTCCCCTTTATTCCTTGTGTCAGGATCCTGAACTTGACCATCTGATGGTCAGTGCCTCCCAGGTTCCCATCCACTATTGCTTCCCCTACTAATTCTCCCCTGTTTGTGAGCGGCAGGTCAAGAAGAGCTCTGCCCCTAGTTGGTTCCTCCAGCACTTACACTGGGAAATTGTCTTCCACACTTTACAAAAACTTCCTGGATTGTCTGTGCACTGCTGTATTGGTCTCCCAGCAGATATCGGGGTGACTGAAGTCCCCCATGAGAACCAGGGCCTGTGATCTAGTAACTTTTGTTAATTGCCTGAAGAAAGCCTTATCCACCTGGTCTGGTCTATAGCAAACTCCCACCACGACATCACCCTTGTTGCTCACACTTCTAAACCTAATCCAGAGACTCTCAGGTTTTTCTGGAGTTTCATACTGGAACTCTGAGCAGTCATACTGCTCTCTTACATACAGTGCAAATCTCCTACCTTTTCTGCCCTGCCTGTCCTTTCTTAACAGTTTATATCCATCCATGACAGTACTCCAGTCATATGAATTATCCCACAAAGTCTCTGTTATTCCAGTCACCTGTTCCGTCCCCCACCAGATCAATTATTTCTCTGCAACAGCCTTCGCAAACCATCTACCCTGGTTGGGCAGCCTCATAGTTGCTGAAATTTGCCTAAGTATCTTTGGTGTTTGTCTTTTTCTCTCTGACCCTGTGACTGTTTAGATACTTTATGCAAAGTGGAAGAGGTTCAGTTGAAGAGACCGAGACCCACCCCATAATATCCCATAGCATGGTGGTTAGGGCACTTGCCTGCGAGGGGGAGAGACCTGGGTTTAAGTCCTTAACTCCAGGCTGGGGATTCAAACCTGGGTCTCTTCACATCCCATGTGAGTGGCCTAACCATTAGACTGTTGGGATCCATGGGGTGGAGCAATGCCACTACTGCCTCCCTCTCATCATGTTTTGTGAGTCTAATCCCCTAACTTTTTTGGCTGAAACTATTGGGCGAATTCTTGTCAAAATTCACAAATCGTTTTAGGTCAACCTGAAACTATATATTCTTCTTTGATTCTGGTCCCTATGCGTATTCCATGTATGGGGTATGCATGCACACCATGTGCCTGACTCTGGACTGTTTCCAAGCAGTGTCCGTTGACCCACACGTGCTCAGTATCTTCTTTCTTGCTCCTGACTTAGGGCATAAAGCGGAGGGGAGGGGCATGGTGACACCATTCCAGTTCCTTCTTACCACTCATGGCCTGAGTCAGAACCCTGTCCTCCTTTGCTCTTAGAGTCTCTAAATGAGTTATTGTATATGTTTGCTGTAAATAGTTATCCTGTAGTTTAGAAATCTTAGTTTAATACTCTCTATGAGCCAAGATGTGAAAAAAATTATCTAGTGTAATATAACATAGAACTCCCAGGCAGAGGGAAATACTCTTTACCCTGACGACTATACCTAGGGTCCCAAACAATTCCAAGATCTCCTGGAAAGGGTAGCAGATGACCTTTAGATCCCCCTAGAAGAAGTACAAGACAAGCAGCATCAGCTACTGGAAATCCTTCATTCCTGTTCCTCAGTACCGAGTAGGGTTGCTCTTGCTGATCAACAATGCCTTTCTCCATACAGCTAGAATAGTTTGGCATACCCCAGCCACATGCACGCCTACCTACAAGGGGGCAGTAAAGAGATACTACATACTGGCTAAGGGGTCTGAGTTTCTTTTCTCACCCGATCTCTCCAAACCCTCCCCTCCTGCCCATGGTGCAAGCAGCAACTGAATAGTCCAGACAGCAACACCCATGCTCCACCCCAACTGATAAGGAGGGCAATTGTTGGACCTTCTGGTACTCAAGGGCTTCTTGTCAGCTAGCCTCCAGTTCCAAATTTCAAACTACCAAGCCTTGTTGGCCAAATACGACTTTTTCAGTGTGGCAAACTGCAGGACTTTATGGAACATAAGAACGGCTATACTGGGTCAGACTAAAGGTCCATTTAGCCCAGTATTTTGTCTTCCGACAGTGGCCAATGCCAGGTGCTTCAGAGGGAATGAACAGAACAGGTAATCATCAAGTGATCCATCCCATCGCCCTTTCCCAGCTTCTGACAAACAGAGATTAGGGACAGCAGAAGATTAATGGCCAATCACGACTGAGAACTCCATGGCACCATAGTAAGCAACATTTTCAACTATTGAGGAACTCCAACCAGAGACCTCTTTGCCTCCCACACCAACAACAAATGCAGCACATATTGCTCCAGAGGCGGGGGGGTTGGTGAGGAACGGTAACCGTATCCACTGTCAAGATGATGCTCTGATACCACATTGGTTGGACCAGATCAATCATGCTTACCCCCTGTACTACTGCTGCCATAAGTACTCCACAAGATCAAGTTGGAGAGAGCCACAGTCACTCTGATCGCCTCATTCTGGCCAATATAGTTTTGGTTTCCCAATTTTCTCCGCATGTCAGCCTGGCACCCACTTTCCATCTCTACTTTTCCTGGGCTGCTAATGTAACACAAAGGCAGGATCAGACATCCCAATCTGTAGATGTTTCGCCTCAGAGTGTGGTCGTTGTATGGGCATCTTCACTAGAAAAGGAGTGTTCATCAGAAGTCCAAGACATACTTTCAAGCAACAGGAAAGAGTCCACTAGGCGTTCCTACGTTGCCAAATGGGAAAGTGGAGATTCCCCTTCTTTTGGATTACCTCCTGTCCTTAAAGATTTTGGGGCTTTCCCTCAACTCTCTCAAGATCAAGCGGCAATCAGCACCTTTCAATCACACCATGGAAGGAAACTCCACTTTTACACATCCCCGTTGACTGTTAGGTTTTGGACAAGCCTCCTCAGAACTTTCACACCCATAGAATCTATCTCTCCTCAGTGGGACCTCAGCCGCATTCTGTCAGCACTAATGAAACAGCCCTTTGAACCACTATTTTATGCTCTATGTCCCTTCTTTCCATAAAAGTCGCCTACCTGGTGGCTATCATTTTGACAAGGAGAGTAGGACCCCCTTTTACCACTTTTCATAAGGACAGAGTTCCTGCACCTACATCCCAAATTTCTACGAAAGGTTGTATCCCAGTTTCATCTCAACCAGCCTGTACGCATAGCTGCTTTCTTTCCAAAGCCTCACATCTCAGCAGAGGACCTACAACTTCACTCCCTTGATGTCTGCTAGGCCTTGACCATGGCCTACCTGTAGAGGGCAAAACCAGTCAGAAAGTCTCCTACATTGTTTATCACAATAGCTAAGAGAGTTAAGGAGCAAGCAATTTCTACACAGAGAATCTCCATGTGGATTTCAGGATGCAGTACATTTTATCAGTTGTTGGTACTGCCACCCACTTCTGAGTGAGAGCCCGTTCTGCAAGAGACCAGATGTTGAGTATGGCCACCCTCCATGATGTACTACTTTGAGACACAGGTTGGTCAGCCATGTAGAGTTTGGTACATACCTTTTGCTCCACATTATGCCTTGGCGCAAAACTCTGCGAAGGATACATCATTTGATGTGGCTGTCCTCTACTCAATCAATGTATCCTCATCCTTGCCCCCTTCTTTGAATTAGTTATTGCTAATTAGTTATCCTTGCTGTAATACAATAGGGACCATTACTTGAAGAAGAAGAAGAAGAAGAGGCGGTTGTTTACCTGTAGCTGGAGGTTATTCGAGATGTGTGCCCCTATCTGTACTCCACTTCCCACTGTCCTTCCCCTCTGCTGTGGATCTGTTCGATTTGCGGTGGAGAAGGAACTGGAGACATGGTCAATCCACCCTGCCCTTTATCAGCTCAGATGTAACCATGAGGCAAGGGCACATGTGCAAACCAACAGACACTACTATTTCAGATTCTCCAGCTCCGGACACATGGTGTGCATGTGTAAACCCTCAGTGAAATACACATAAGGACCCACATCTTGAAGAATCTTCACGTACAGGTAAGTAACCTCCTCCTCTTCACCGTCTCGTCAGCCATTTGTCAGTGAGCGGAACCTGCGATTCTGACCGGAAACTCCTTATTACCCATCCTCTCCACCAGATGACCACTGACAAGATCAAGATCTACTTCAAAGGGTGGCTACTGACGTGTAAATGCTGTTGGAGGAGGTCCGGAACCCCCAGCACCGTCTCCTGGATGTTTTACAGCCAAAGGGACTATAGTGGGGTGGTTAATCCCGCTCCTGCCCTGAAGGGCTTAAAACAGCCCTGAGAGGGCTGTGGCAGGCAAAGCAGCTACTAGGCTGATTGGGGAAGCAGCTGTAGCTGGGCCACGCCCCTATCAAGCCTCAGTTGGCCCTATATAAGAGGCTGGGAGCCAGGAGCTCAACAGTTTCTCTCTAGCTGTGTTTTAAGAGGGAGATGAACCTGGCTGCAGGGACCTGAGCAGAGTACCTGAGTGGAGCAGGGCTGGGGAAAGGCAGAGGAGCTGGGGAGGCTCCAGCCTGGAAAGCACCAGGCTGCGGCCTAGTAGGAGGCCCACATAGGTACTGGAGTTGCAGAGGGACAGCCTGAGAGTGGGTAAAGGCAGCCAGTCCAAACCCCTTGTTGCCTGTGATGATTGGCTGGTAGACTGCAGTCCACTCCATGGAATGGGGGCTGGATGGTGACTGGCAGTAGCCATGAGTGAGGTGACGTGGGGATAGGGTTGGGGGTGCTCCTGGGGGGGGAGACCCAGAGAGAGTGGGGCACTGGCAGGGGGGCAGCACCCAAGACAAGGGCACTGGGGTCCGGGAGGGACATGGGGGCCAACAACAGGCGGGAGACCTGGCCTGCAGAGGGCAATCTGACGACTGGTGAGCTAATTCCCGAGACGACCAGCAGGAGGCACCACCAGGTAAGTCTGCACCCGCTTACAGGGACCATCCAAGGTGGCCCTTCTCATAAATGAGACCATACTGGAACCATCCAGAACAGGTTGGCACACACCAGCATTGTGTGCCCACGTCCCAAAGTGAACTGAGAGATACTATTTTGTGCTGGCCAAAGGAGCCAATTTTTCTCTTTATACACACTGCCCCTAATTCACTAGTGGTGCAAGTGGCAGCGGAATGGGCTTGGCAGCACCTGCAGAAATCCACTCTGCCAGATAAAGGGTCGAAGAGGCTGGATCTCCTGGGCAGAAGGATCTCCTCCTCCAAGGCCTTCAGTTTTGTATAGCCAACTACCAGGCCTTGTTGGCTAACTACAGCTTTAATATCTACATGAGGCTGGCAGAGTTTAAATACAAACTTCCTATGGAAGACCAGTTTTTGGTGGGTAATGGGAGGCTGGTGGGAAAGGTAACTCTCCAGGCTGCGATGGACACAGCTATACTTCATTCCGGTCCTTGGCCACAGGGCATATCCTGCATAGAGACTCTTGGCTTCAGACATCTGGAGTCCCAAGAGAGGTCCAAAATACCATTCAAGACCTCCCTTTTGATGAGTCCAGTCTGGTCAATGACAAGATGAATGATTATCTCTATTCTGTGAAGGAATCAAGATCCACTCTGAAGTTCCTGGGAATCTATTCTCCAGCCCCCAGGAGAAAATATCAAAAACAGCCCTTCAGACCATGGTGACTTGCCTTCTACCTCTACTACTAACGGCGTCTACCTGAACATCCTCCCAAGCAACTGAGATCCCAGAGAGCCATTTCCCAGCTCCAGCCATTATCACATCTTCAATGTACTTCCAACTGCAAGTCAAAGGCCACTTTTGACACACAGGTCAAGACCCGCGCACCACCACAGGTTCCTCCACCATCTGTGGTCTTTGAGGCCTCCTCGCCGCCTTCACCCACAGTTGGAGAAGAATCACCACAACCTGTTATGTTCTGGAGATTATCCATCATGAATATTCCATAGAGTTCTTTTCTTTCCCTCCGCACAACTTCTCCCCCTCAATCCCTTCCTCGGACTCCTCCCATCAGTTGATTCTTCAACAAGAGGCAGACTTGCTAGTCCTCCAGAGTGCGATAGAGAGTGTCCTGCCTCAATATCAGAGAAGAGGATTCTATTTCCCATGTTTCCTCATCCCCAAAAAATGGTGAGAGGCAGAGACCCATCCTGAATCTTCAACAGCTCAATACTTTCATCAGAAAACTGAAATTCAGGACGATTACACTGGCATCCATAATCCCTCCCTTCAGAAGGGAGTTCGGTTCGCAGCTCTCACCATGAAAGAATCATATTTCTGTGTGGACATTCATCCATCATGCAAGAAGTTCCCACAGTTCAGGATTGGACAGCAGCTCTCCTAGTTTTGTGTCCTCCCTTTTTAGTTGTGAGACAGCACCAAAAGTCTTCACAGAAGTTTGCTGTAGTAGTGATCCAGATGTGATGCCAGCGACATAACATGTTTCCATACCTGGACAATTGGCTTCCAGTGAGACAATACCAACGTGAAGTTGGCTTTGCAGTAGAGTCTCATTGATTCCTTCTTACATGTCTACATAAACTTAGACAAGTCCATTTTGTCTCTCACACACAGACTTCATAGGAGCAAGGGTGAACTCGGTTTTAGCACAAGTTTTCCTCCCAGCAGACAGATTTTATGCGATGGACAGCCTGATCGCTTGCATTACCTGCAAGCCCCATGTTAGTGTGTTGGTGCCTTTCCCTCTTGGGCCATATGGCTGCATGCACCTATGTGACACTTCGCTAGGCTCCCCTTGTGATGCCTACAAGCCTGGCTACATTTGATCTACCAGCTGACCAGGGACTGCATCAACCCCAAAGTCACTGTTCCCTCAGGATTTCTCGCTTCTCTTGCTTGGTGATCCAACTCAACCAAACTTACGATGGGGACCCCCTTCAGTCCTACCATGAGGGCCACCATTGTGACAGACACACAGGATGGGGTGCTCACTTGGACCGCCACACAGCTCAGGATACGTGGACACCACAGGAAGCCAGACTGCATATAAACATGTTGGAACTCAGAGCAGCTTGTCTAGCCTGCAAGGCCTTCCTTCCCTTCATATGCTGCCTCCACATGTGTAAATTGTATCAGACAATATCACTGCCGTGGTGTGTATATAGAAACAAACAGGGAGGAGTGAGCGCTTGTTCCCTATGCTTGGAGGCAGTCAGACTGTGGAACTGGTGTGTCAGGAATCAGGTTACTATACAGACTGCATACCTCCCAAAAGCTCAGAATTCCCTAGTGGACACACTAAGCAGAAGTCTCTACATAGACCATGAATGTGAAATACACAGAACAGTTCTGACCAACATCTTTGCACAGTGAGTTACTCGCCAATGGGACCTCTTTGCATCCCAGACAAGCAGAAAGCTTCCCATATACTGCTCCAGGGGAGCCATAGGCAGTGACTCTCAGCAGGCAACGCTCTCCTGCTCCCCTGACCTGGTGACCATACCTCAAGTTGCTCAGAAGATTCACCAAGGTGGAGTCACCATTATCCTCCTAGCACCTAGCTGCCAGTCTGGGGTTCTCATTTTAGTTAGTTCGCAAAGCAGAATTACTTTAAATATACTTTTAGTTTTGAATATAGGAAAATTTCAGAAAATGAGTTAATTTTTTAAAGTTTGTTTAAATTTGCAGGTAGTTCTGTTTGCTGGTCCTGCTCAGCCCACTGTTGGTCTGGAGTTCCGACCACCGGCCCTTTGCCAGCAGGGGTCCCAGTCATCAGCCCCACTCAGCCTGCTTCTGGCCTGGGATACCAGGCGCCGGCCCTGCTCACCTCGCTGCTGGTCTAGGGTTCCAGCCGCCCGGTCCCCTGCCAGTCGGGGTCTGGGCCTCCAGCCCTGCTCAGCCCACTGCCGGCCTGGGGTACTGGCAGCCAGCCCAGGGCTCTGCTCCTGGCCTAGGTCCAGCGCTCTGCAGCCGACCTCAGCTTCTAAAAAAATCTCGCATGTCTCGCACCCCGAGAAAGGACGTCTCACCCCCCCAAGGGGTGCGTGCACCCCAGGTTAAGAACCACTGCACTAAACTGATAAGATCTGCATTTTAATTTAATTTTAAATGAAGCTTCTTAAACATTTTAAAAACCTTGTTTACTTTACATACAACAATAGTTTAGTTATATATTACAGACTTATAGAGACCTTCTAAAAACGTTAAAATGTATTACTGGCATGCGAAACCTTAGAGTGAATATATGAAGACTAGGTATACCACTTCTGAAAGGTTGCCGACCTCGCCATAGCATCAGCAGAGTCTCTGACCAGATTCATGTGGTAGTGGATAACTTCTGTTGGCTACAATGTGGAATCCATTCCATTTTTGATGAAATTTGTTTAGTGTATGAATCAAATAAAGAAGATTCAGTACCAGTCTGCTGTACTGTGGGTGCTGATTGTTATCCTGAGAGAACAAAGGTGAAGGCCCTCCTAGGTGCCTAATTCCCTTCTGAAAATGACATTTGGACTACTAAATCAGTTAGGCATTGAAATATTGAGCACAGCAGCACCTAAATACCTGAAAAACTCTGTGCCTAAGTTGTCTTTTGGTGAGTTTAGAGGTGTTGGGAACCCTTTGGTTCAGTGTCCTTCCTATCACTGATGTCCTTCTTGCCTTTTTGAAGGCCTAGGGGAGAGCAAAGTCTGTTGCTAACAAAAATCAGTGTGGAAGAGTTTGGTTAATTGGTGGTTGAGACTATTATCTCCTACTTTAGGAAAGCCAAGGTGTCTCTCAAGAAAGCTGTAGTGGTCTTCATGCAAGCAACCCACATTGGCAACAATTTGGCTATCATCCAGTATCTAATCTTCCATTTTTGGTTAAATCATAGAAAAGCTTTGAGGTAAGACAGCTGAGTACCTAGAAACTGCAAGTCTCCTTGGCCTAAATAATTCTGGATGCAGACCTTGGTATGGGACAGAAATTGGTCTAGTGGTTTTAGATTACTGAATCATTTGCCTTTGGTAATACTGGTCTTTTGATCATGTTGAATAGCCTGCAGTATGTCTCTAAACATGTCCGGTTGTAGATAATAGCATATAAAATAACTCACTTCATCTCTTTCTTGACTTGTTTCGTAATTATGTACCAGGGATTGGCAACCTTTGGCGCGTGGCTCACCAGAGTAAGCCCCCTAGTGGGCCGGGACAGTTTCTTTAGCTGCTGCATCTGCAAGTTCGTCGCAGCTCCACTGGCCGTCGTTTGCTGCTCCCGGGGAATGGGGGCTGCGGGAAGCAGCGACCAGCACATTCCTCGGCTCACACCGCTTCCCACAACCCCCATTGGCCCTGCAAACGTGGCAGGTAAACAAACCGGCAGGCCACGTGCCAAAGGTTGCAGATCCCTGTTATATACATTAGTCAGCTATATGTGTTAGTTTCAAATGGAACATAATATTTATGGATCCCCTATTTTAAACGCATTTTGAGGAATATTTCGGTAACACTTGTTAAATGTGTTATGTTTTTCAATTTCTGTTAGTCCTAGAGAGCCAACACAGCTATGAATGAGTGAGTTGGATTCTAATCTTTGTATATCAATAAAATCTAATTTCTAAGTTTTCTAAATTCGAATGAGTTTCCTCTTTGCAAATCCATTGAAGATAAAAGGGTTGTGTGGCTATAAATGAGGGTCTAATTTGGTCTGCAGAATCTTTATTATGTTTGATACATGGAATGGAAAAGATGCAGCTTGGTTCTAGTTCCAGGTTGAGTTTGTATGTAGGAAAACATTTTATTGGTAAACCCAGCATATTTAATACAAAATCATTGAGCGAATAAAAATTGGACCCAATAAAGCCATTTTAGTTAGTTCTCAAAGCAGAATTGCTTGAAATATACTTTATTAGTTTTGAATATAGGAAAATTTTAGAAAATGAGTTAATTTTTTAAGTTTATTTAAATTTGTAGGTAGTTACTAATTTTGTTTTCGTTCCTCATTTTCTGTGTTCCAATTTGCGACATTTAGGGCATAGTTTTTCTAAAGTTGAGCTTCCACAACAGTAGTTCAAGTCAATACAAATTGTGGGTCTTCAGCTACTCTGATAATCAGGCAGTGTGGTCTGGAGCTATGAGCACAGGATTGGGAGTTAAGCAATCACAGGTTCTAATCTCTCGTTCTGTCACTGATTCACTGTGTGGCCTTAGCCATGTCATAGCCTTTCTGTCTGTTTCCCTATCTGTAAAATAGGGATAGTATTTACCCACCTACCTTCAGATGTTTTGAGGGTTAATTATATGTTCAAAGGCCATCACAGCCATTTAAAAATGCTAATACTCTTTAAAACTAGATATAGTTTGTGGTGCAATCATTCTAAAATTAGTGAAGAATGCTGCAAATTTCTGCCTTAAATCTGCCTGTGGTTCACTTCCCTGCCTGTAAAGTTGATGATACTCTATCTCAGAGGAATAGTGAAGATAAATTGATGTTTGAGAGGCTCAGACAGTACATTGATGGGCTTCCATAGAAAAGCCCATGAAGAAATCAATTTCATATTTAGTGCAAGCCTGGGAAGATCTGAATTACATAAGACATGGGGCCATACTTTGAATGATGAGGATAAAAAGAAATATTGAAGTCTGAATTTCTGGGTTTGTAAAGCTTTTTTTGGAGATAATTACAACAGTCCTATAGTATTTTTAACTGTGATATTACCAATTTGTACTTTTTTACTATAAGCATAATGTCGGGGTTTGTCTGGGCATTTATGTTTGAGATATTTGCATATGGTCATAGTCCATGTTGTAATGCATCAGGGGACAGAACTGAAGTTGAATGTATAACATTGTCCCAGGAATTTCTTAGCTTTTATGTGTTTACGTAAGCATTCTTAACTTTTAGTTTTTAATAGATTTCCATTTTAAGAGAAAAAAATTCCATAATTGGGCACACTTTCACTAAACACCACTATTTTCCAATCTACATTAGCTGTATACTATGTCAAGGGCCCCCTTCCTCCTGTGTGTTCACCTTGCATTCTTTAATTCTGTATGGTAGGCACAAACCTTTATGTCCAGGGCTTATAAAGTTTACCACACAATTCTGTGCATGTTAAATGAGCTGTTGTAACTCTCTGCGGCATTCAGTGCACAGCTGAACACTGCATTATATGAGGCATCCTTCTATGAACCCCTGCGTCATTCAATATGAAAACCTTAACTAAAACTTTATTTTTAAAAATATATATCCATGCCCACATGTGGATCACATTTTGCCTTTTAGTTAACTGACAGATACAGTTAAAAACAAAGCTTATTTGAAGTGGGTGAAGCACATTTTTCCCCTAAACACTCTTTAACTGCTAAATCAAAATTACTTTCCACTGAAATATTAAAAGGCACTTCAAAATAATACATCTTCTCACTTAGGGAAGAAGTCCAAATCTGGCAATCAGTTCTTTCACCACTATATTTGAGCAAAAGGGGATTGTATATTTTTTACTTTTAGCCTCAAAAAATCCTTAACTGTCTAAAAATGTGGTGGTGGCGGTGTTAGTGGCAAGGGAGGCTTTTGAAAAGGAACTATTTGGCAGCCTAAGCTATAGCTGATCCTAGTAACCTAGCTATAATAATTAAAAATATTCATGCTATAAATAAATTTTGGGATGAGGAAAGACATTGTTGAAAATCCATTATGACAGGGTATAAGTATATGTATCTCTTTGATATTCATAGAACAGTGTGACACACACACAACCCATTCTTAATTTAGATTTAGAACAATAATTAAAAAAAAATTAAAACACACACAAAGCTGTGTATAATGCTAAACCATTTGGTACAGTGCAGACAGTGAGCTTTAGCACATCTTCCTCTCAATTTAAATTGGGCATATATCCCTTTTACTCTATACTTAATGTTATAAAAATACATTTCTAACAAGGCTTTACACCATCTTACATAACATCCAGTTATTTGTGATCATCTCTGAAGAATCATTTTACCAACCTAACCTTTGGTTTACAGTACTGTATTTATTTTGGTGAATACTTCATTGGGTTGGAGAGAGTTCCCTTTTACTGGTAAAGATTTGTTTACAGGAATCTAAAAATCTATATTAACTAAAGCACTGCAGTAGACTAATCCATGTAATAAATATATACTTCGGATAGGTATGTTGTCAAGTAAGTGAATAGGAAGTTAGCTTCATGACTCTCATTGACTTCAGTAGCTGTGCATCATATTAAATAAAACCTGTAACTCAATAAGTAAAACAAGAGAAATAACAAATTCCATAGGCATCTAGCTGAATTGAACTGTATCTGTATTTAATCTTGGTGTTCTGATGATCCCACAGTTGTTGGGTCTAACTGCCAGCATTATTAGTGTTTGATTTATTTTTTTAAAACGAATATTTTAACCAGTGTTCCTACTGGAGTAACACAGCTGTTAAAGAGCTGACAAACATATTTATAAACCAGTAATAAAAAAAACAGTATTTTCTTATGATTTCAAGGGAATAACCCGGTAGATTGACTTAAATAATATGTAGTGATGTATTTCTCTTCTAGCTCTAAGAGTAGAGTGAGCACTAATAGGGAGGAACTCGTTGAGAATTTGAAAGAGAAGGAAGCTTGGGTAAAAGTGATCATGAAATCATAGAGTTTGCAATTCTAAGGAAGGGTAGAAGGGAGTACAGCAAAATAGAGACAGTGGATTTCAGGAAGGCGGATTTTGGTAAGCTCAGAGAGCTGATAGGTAAGGTCCCATGGGAATCAAGACTGAGGGGAAAAAAAACTGAGGAGTGTTGGCAGTTTTTCAAAGGGACGCTATTAAGGGCCCAAAAGCAAGCTATTCCGATGGGTAGGAAAGATAGAAAATGTGGCAAAAGACCACCTTGGCTTAACCACGAGATCTTGCATGACCTACAAAATAAAAAGGCATCATATAAAAAATGGAAACTAGGTCAGATTACAAAGGATGAATATAGGCAAACAACACAGGAATGTAGGGGCAAGATTAGAAAGGCAAAGGCACAAAATGAGCTCAAACTAGCTATGGGAATAAAAGGAAACAAGAAGACTTTTATCAATACATTAGAAGCAAGAGGAAGACCAAGGACAGGGTAGGCCCATTGCTCAGTGAGGAGGGAGAAACAGTAACAGGAAACTTGGAAATGGCAGAGATGCTTAATGACTTCTTTGTTTCGGTCTTCACTGAGAAGTCTGAAGGAATCTCTAACATAGTGAATGCTTATGGGAAAGGGGTAGGTTTAGAAGATAAAATAAAAAAAGAACAAGTTAAAAATCACTTAGAAAAGTTAGATGCCTGCAAGTCACCAGGGCCTGATGAAATGCATCCTAGAATACTCAAGGATTTGAGTTAATAGAGGAGGTATCTGAGCCTCTAGATATTATCTTTGGAAAGTCATGGGAGACGGGACAGATTCCAGAAGACTGGAAAAGGGCAAATATAGTGCCCATCTATAAAAGGGGAATTAAAAACAACCCAGGAAACTACAGACCAGTTAGTTTAACTTCTGTGCCAGGGAAGATAATGGAGCAAGTAATTAAAGAAATCATCTCCAAACACTTGGAAGGCGGTAAGGTGATAGGGAATAGCCAGCATGGATTTGTAAAGAAGAAATCATGTCAAACCAATCTGATAGCTTTCTTTGATAGGATAACGAGTCTTGTGGTTAAGGGAGAAGCAGTGGATGTGGTATACGTAGACTTTAGTAAGGCATTTGATACGGTCTCGCATGATATCCTTATCGATAAACTAGGCAAATACAATTTAGTTGGGGCTGCTATAAGGTGGGTGCATAACTGGCTGGATAACCGTACTCAGAGAGTAGTTATTAATGGCTTCCAATCCTGCTGGAAAGGTATAACAAGTGGCGTTCTACAGGGGGTCTGTTTTGGGACCGGCTCTGTTCAATATCTTCATCAACGACTTAGATGTTGGTATAGAAAGTACGCTTGTTAAGTTTGCAGACGATACCAAACTGGGAGGGATTGCAACTGCTCTGGAGGACAGGGTCAAAATTCAAAATGATCTGGACAAATTGGAGAAATGGTCTGAGGTAAACAGGATGAAGTTCAATAAAGACAAATGTGAAGTGCTCCACTTAGGAAGGAACAATCAGTTTCACACATACAGAATGGGAAGAGACTGTCTAGGAAGGAGTATGGCAGAAAGAGATCTAGGGGTCATAGTGGACCACAAGCTAAATATGAGTCAACAGTGTGATACTGTTGTAAAAAAAGCAAATGTGATTCTGGGATGCATTAACAGGTGTGTTGTAAACAAGACACGAGAAGTCATTCTTCCGCTGTACTCTGCACTGGTTAGGCCTCAGCTGGAGTATTGTGTCCAGTTCTGGGCACCGCATTTCAAGAAAGATGTGGAGAAATTGGAGAGGGTCCAGAGAAGAGCAGCAAGAATGATTAAAGGTCTTGAGAACATGACCTATGAAGGAGGGCTGAAAGAATTGGGTTTATTTAGTTTGGAAAAGAGAAGACTGAGAGGGGACATGATAGCAGTTTTCAGGTATCTAAAAAGATGTCATCAGGAGGAGGGAGAAAATTTGTTCACCTTAGCCTCTAAGGATAGAACAAGAAGCAATGGGCTTAAACTGCAGCAAGGGAGATTTAGGTTGGACATTAGGAAAAAGTTCCTAACTGTCAGGGTAGTTAAACTCTGGAATAAATTGCCTAGGGAGGTTGTGGAATCTCCATCTCTGGAGATATTTAAGAGTAGGTTAGCTAAATGTCTATCACCGATGGTCTAGACAGTATTTGGTCCTGCCATGAGGACAGGGGACTGGACTTGATGACCTCTCGAGGTCCCTTCCAGTCCTAAAGTCTATGAATAGGCAGGGTTAGTATTACTGCCTGTGAATGTTGCACAACACTTCCCATGATAAGACCCTGGTTTGAGTTGCTTATAACTTTGCTAAACTTTAAATGTTTGGGTGTCTGCTTCAGGATCTCCCAACCCCTTTAAAATTCAGCCAAAATGGTCAACTGTTTCCAAATGTGAGGCCTGGGGAAAATGTTTTGCAATGCTGATAAATTCTTGTAACCCTTCCTTTGAAAAACTCCAGCATGCCCATGTTTTAGAGCAGGGACTTGAAATTTGACATAGGGTTCCCTTTGTGTTAGGAAAGTGCCCTTTGCTGTTCCTGTGGAAATCCACCCCTTCTTGACCAAACTATAAGACTTTGAAATATCCTTGTTTGCAACTGCTCAATGGAGACTTCTTCGATTGTAACAGCTAAAATCTCTGAAGATTCCATGTGCACGGGACATTTGAGCCATTCACAGACTCCTTCATGTGACCCCCCTGTGCATGAGCCATCCCCAGAGAGCAGTTGAGCATCCTCCATTCCTCACAGCTCCTGGGTATGACAGGACTGCACATGCATCATTCCCACAGAGCATACTGAGCATGCTCCTTCCAGCCCAGGGCTACAAGGATGAAGTTGGACTTTGATGTTGGCTTCTCCAAGTTGGGATGGTGCAGAGTGCTGGAAATGAGAGCAGGGAGCCTGTCTCAATATTTTTTCAATTTAATTTTCTAGGTTTTTTTAAAAAGTGCACATGGCCAAACACGCACTGTTAAAGGAACTTTATTTAGATTGCAAAATCAAACATTCAAAAGTTAGGAAATGCCAGAATTACGGTTGCCTGTGCAACCTTAATTTGGCCTCCTTACACTCACGCATTATGAGTGTGATCTTTAATTACCTGATTGCATACTGTTTTTTCCACAGGACGCCTGCCTCATACAGTGCACAGAACAATATTTTTTTACTCCTCCTTGTTCAGTGTGTGGCCCCAGACCTTATTTTACTGCACAGTAATCAAATCCTGCTCTGAACAAAAAAAAAGTGTATTTTTTTCTTACTGGCTTTTCCATGGTACTCATCATTACAGTATCTGACTGTTTCATAGACAGAAATGAATTTATGGTAACACCACTCTTGTGAGAAGAGATGGTATTTATCTGCATTTTAGAAATGGGGAACTGACACTCAGTTTAAGTTCAAAGGCATCCACTGATTTTAGGTGCCCAATTTAAAACATATTGACTTGATTTTTTCAAAGTTAGCATTCTGTCTCACTTTATATATTCAAAGCACAGATCCCAATTGTCTTCAGTTGCAGCTATGAGCACTCAGCACTTCTGCAAATTGGATTGCAGAAACTCAAGTCGACCACCCAGAAAATGAGGAACACACAGTTAGTGACTACCTATGAAAAGTTTGGCTTAAATGACTTGCTGAATATCTCATAGAAACTGTATGGCAGAGGCAGAATTAGAATCCAGTTCTTCAAGGTGGCATTCAGCTGTCTTAACCATGAGACTCTTTTCTCATTTACTACACACCTCCCAGCTTCTGCAACAAATGAGGCAGGGATTCTACAGACGACAGCTTCCTTCACTACACAGCTCTGGTTGATCCTTAGAGTAGGTCTATTTTGTGCACTGGATGAGGCAGGTTCCTGTGGGGGAAAAATAGTATGTGTAATTAAAGATCGTATCGCTATATGGGGAATGTTTATAATGAAATATATGTTTCAGTTTTAATTCATTTACTTTAATATGGCTAACTCCATAGGAAAGTTGAATGGTGATTCATCTCCAGTGCCCACTCAGGCAGCTCCAGTGCAAGATTAAATGAGGCAGTGGTAAAAAAAATGCCTGCATAGTGTGAACCTGTATCTTGGCATGAATTAGAGTACCTTTTTTGCCAGTATTGTGAGGAAACTTATTCATCATGACTTTGGCTAAGGGAGTTCTCAGGTGAGAGTACTGGTAAGATACAAGGTCCTACAGACTCTATCTAGACTAGGAAAAAGTAACCAGGAATCTTATGTTTACAGTTAGCAGCTAAAATCTTGTTAAAGTCGATGGACCAATTACTTAATATGCTGGATAATATATTAGGTAAAGCATCTTTAAACAAGTTAGACAAAATATATATTTTTTCCCTTGTGTAGATAGGGTTATAGTGTGCCAAGGGCAGGACTGACACCAAGAGCCAGAAAGACAAGGTGGATGAAGTAATATCTTTTATTGAACCAACTTCAGTTGGTGGAAAGAGACAAGCTTTCGAGCTTTCTCTTTCGCCAACAGAAGTTAGTTCAATAAAAGACTTCACTTATCTTGTCTCTCTAATATCCTGTGACCAACACTGCTACAACAACCCTGCAGCCAAGAATCAGAGTGAGCTATTTCTTGGGTAAAAGGGAGTTAGTAGTTCCTTAGCAGAGGGGTTTTGCAACTAGAGTTGCTTGTGTGCAGTTTTTCTGTTTACCATCTCTGTCTAAGATAGCGAGGTCTTGTGAATAAAAATAATCTAGGAAATGATATCCTGAGTCTGTCTGCTCCTACCACACTGTCCACGTATTGGGGATGTCGGGGGGGATTGGCAAAAGTATAGAAGCATGCTTGGGCAACTAGAGGGGAGAGGGTTGATGCTGGAGAGAGAACTTGGGCAGCAGTTGACACTCTAAGTAACTGAGTGGGGGACGGAGTTCTGTAAATGGGTGTGTTTTGAGGAGTGGGGGACAGAGTTCTGTAAATGAAGATGCCTGAGGCAACTGTGAAAGTAGTGGGTGATCACTCCTGAACTTTTAATGTTGGTTCTGTCTTCCTACTCTCACCACCAGCTTCTGCTCCCAGGTAGTTGTAACCAGCCAGGAGCAGAGGCAGAGGTGGAGCAGACCGTCTACACCTTGTTGTTCTTAAGTTATAATAAATATTGTTACCAATTCTTCTTCTTTTGTCCAACTTTTCTGAAATGAAAAAAATTGGGATGTTAATCAAAAACAAACAGTATGTCATGCAATTTCTCCTATTGAATGGAAAGAGTTGAACTTTTAGGTTAGATCTGTAGACCACTAGGGTGTTAGAAGTACAGATTTTTCTTAACACTTGAAGTAAACGCTGAAAACTATGCAACAAAAAAGTGACGTTGCCATCTTTCTACATAAAATTGATTTTGATGTGTTTACCCATAACAATTTTCTGCTTTAAATTTTTTATTATGTAAGATAAATAAATAAAATGCACTGATCATAAAGTAACATTGCATAAAATGTTGCAATTTTTTAATGTTTGTTTTTCCAGGGCGATTAAAGCATTTCAGGAGGTGCTTTATGTTGATCCCAGCTTTTGTCGAGCCAAGGAAATTCATTTGCGACTTGGGCTTATGTTCAAAGTGAATACAGACTATGAGTCTAGTTTAAAGGTAGGTTTTAAAATTCTTAAATTCTGTTTGGCAATTATTGCAAATTTCATTGCATTTTAAAACTGCAAATAATCTATAAGTTTAAATTAGTAATATCGTAATTTTGAAAGTAGAAGTATACTTATGCACAATATTTTAGTAATTGTAGAGTCTCTCAGAGAGGGTCACAGGAGAGGGTGTTTAAGTGCCAAATGAAAAGCCTGACAAAGCTGTGGGTAGGCACTGGTGTTACAACAGTTTAAATTGAGTGTACAAATTCTTGGGTCAATGCGTGGGGAAGGAAAGTGTCTAGAAGGGAGATGGAGAGGATGATAAAGGAGTGACTAACATTGGCAGCTTGGGGTTCTAGAGATCTTTCCTTCCTCCTTTCAGTCTCCCCCATTGAAAACAAAGAGAAAATGTTTAGGAATTGGTGCAGTCAGGAAGTATTTATTCAAAATAAAATCAGTTCCCTTTCATCTTTTTATTTTGTTACAATTTTCCTACCTGACAACATATCCTGATTACTCTTGCACTTCCTTGTGCCTGAATGACCTCTTAGGGAAAGAAATCACTGTCTGATCAGTTAGAAACTATTTCTTAATGTAGAATACCTCTTCTCACCCCCAACTTCTGCATCTTCTTTTCTCTACTTCCTTTTCAGTCCCCTCTCCTGCCTCATTCTTTGGTTTCCTTCTGTAATTTCTCTCCTTACGTATCATTTATTTTGTTTGCTCTTGCTCTCTCTGGTCCTTCCTTTTCTCATCCTGTACAAACCTGTAACTTTAAATTCAACTGTCCTGGAAGAAGTAAGTATCTTTTTTTACAAGAACTTCATGTTATACAATGAAATCCACATTGCAGGGCAGAAAATATTTGAACATGAAATGTAATTTTAAGGTTATATTTCTGTATATTAAACCCCCTTGAGTCTATACATGTCTGTTCTTCTTTTATCTCATTCTGCATTCTGTAACTCAACTTGCCTAAAACCAATAAGAAAAAATACTGGGCATTGGGAATGTAGAACTGCTTTGCTTTCCACTTTCTGCCAGTTTACTTTTCCTCAGATCTACATTCTGCGTGCTGTCTGAAACACGTCATCAAAAAGGGAAGTAGGGCATTGATCAGAGGAGTACTTCTACCTCAACCATACCCAAGGAACATGTTTGCAACTACCTTTCCATTCCCTGTCAGGAGGAGAAATCCCAGCTCATGAGCTTCAGGCAGAGCGGATAACTTAAATTAGAGCGAGAACGTGTGTGTGTGTTTGTGTAAGAAATAAAGTAACAAAGCAGGGCGGGGAAAGGCTGGAGGTTTGGCAGATCATGAGTAGGCTTGAATGCTGTACTATTTTGCCCTATTCCTTTGTATTTGTGGCATGCACGTGTCATTGGATCCTATAAGTGTGGGCCAGAAAAAGAAGAGAAGAGTGGAAGGATTATTTTAAGGAATGGTTTGGGCACAGAAAAAATGTGATAGTTAATTTACAAGGAAGTATTAATTTTCCTTTAATTGTGCAGTGAAAAATTTTTGAGCGTTTCACTTTTAGAAAAACAAAGCTGTTTGTTTATAGAAACTGGATATTAAACTCTTACCATTGAGCCATCTGATATAGTTCTGTCACTGAATTCATTTGTGATGTAACAAAGAAAATTGATATGTAACAAAGCTGATTCTGAAACTTGTGACATAAGTAACTGATGTTATACTGTTATGTTGATTGCAAATCTGCTTATTTTTCTTCATATTTTGCTTTCTTTTTTTTTTTTTTTAGTATTTGCTGTTCCTAAAAAGTGAAACTTAATCGTATAATAGACTCAGGAACATAAAAACTGTAGTTTCCTGACTGGTTCATTTTACTTCAGTATTTTCCATTGTAACATACTCAAAAGTTAATGCAGTCTTCTTGGGCAAAGGTATCCTGATGGAAAATCAGTTGACATGGTTTTACAGTTGGCAATCTTGTTAATAATAATCTTAATTTCAGTGGAGCCTAGCCTCATTCTGTATAAATCTTCAGATACCTGGGATGAGGCAGAGGTTCCTTAGAGCAATGGTCTATCACATGTTGCATTTAGATATCAAATGGAGTGAGACAAGTTTTTCATGTGTGCGCAGCGCCGCTATAATGTTGGGAGATAGTTGCTTAAAAAAATCTTGAATTAAAAAAATGCATTTGTACAAAGTATTTTTAAACTATTGTAATTTGGCTAAACAAAAACATGTCTGACCATCAGGATTCTCTGTGGACCAAATCTTTCTAATGCCTGCCTCATCAGGAAGTGCTTAGTTGCCTTAAACTTCATGGAAGATGTGTGCTTTCTAGGTGCTTTCGAAAATCCCACCAGGTACTTGCCTGCATCCTTTGGTGTTAAATACCTTTGAATATCTTGCTTTTAATCACTGTGTGTACAGCACTTTGTATAATATACATGTATCGGTCTTGATGCTGCATTAAACTAGGCTTTTGC
This sequence comes from Gopherus flavomarginatus, assembly GCF_025201925.1. Classification (NCBI taxonomy): domain Eukaryota; kingdom Metazoa; phylum Chordata; order Testudines; family Testudinidae; genus Gopherus; species Gopherus flavomarginatus. Next base: position 212,181,393 of record NC_066617.1, on the reverse strand, counting down.
ATAGTATGTTTCTATAGTTACAGATATATGCACAAGTTACACTTTTGTGCAGTGAGTCCAACTGGTCATACTCTGAGAACTTCTGCAGTTTTGCAGAGTTGTGGTTAGAGGCTGCACAGGTCAGCAAAAAAAAAAAAAAATCTCTAAATGGAAAGCACAAAGTAAGAAAGATGAAGAAAGTAGAGCAGTGATCAGAGCCATCCCTTGGATATGGCAAATCGGGGCGACCACCCTGGGCCTCACGCTCTGGGTGGCCTTGCAGGTAAGGCGGGCGGGCCAGCGGAGTGAGGAGGTGAATGGCAGGCAGGTGGCGAGGAGCCCCCGTCAGAACCTCCTCTTCCCCCCCCCAGTGCCTCCTGCCTACCAGGGGGCCTGGCCAATCAGCACCCCTCCCTCCCTCCTTCCCTCCCAGGACCTTCCACAGATCAGATGTTTCACGGCGTCAGGAGGCGCTGGAGTGCAGGGGAAAGGAGTGAGGGCACAGCTTGCTTGGGGGAGGAGGCGGAACTGGGTGGGGAAGAAGCAGGGTGGTGGTGGGGCCTTGGGGGAAGAGGTGGAGTGGGGGTGGAGCCAGGGGGAGCACACCATGACAGATAGGCACCAAGTTTCTAGTGTCCCAAGCCCCACACTCCCCTAGGAATGGCCCTGGTTGTGATAGTCTCCCAAGGAGTCTTAACCAAGAGGTAGGGATAGGAAGTTTTCATGGGTAATGAACATTCCACCTTTACAGAGGGACAGTGGCAGATGAGTTACCCACATCCTGGAATATTGGAATTAATTTGACTTTTATTGTGAGGACCTTGGTACAAAGATTCAGGACACTAAAGGACAGGTGTGAGTAATAAGATGTAGACAGCTTCAGATGATTGTTCAGAACTAACAGAGCTGGCCTTAAAAACGAACAGTCTGGGGCTGTGCGCTGACATAGCAACTCATTGTTCAGTTTAGTCTTCCTGTTTGATAGCGTGGCAGGAAGAGGAGGCAACTCTCCATATTATGATCTCTTCTGGCTTTTTGGGGCCCCACAAATTATAGCAAGGTTAGTGTAGTCTGAAATACTGTAATAGTTTTTGATGGTATTTAAACTTTTGTGTTTGTTTGTTATTGCTAAGAATAAAGTAATGGTCTTTTAATGCCAAAAGATGAGTCATCGTCAGTAGGAGTCTTGAGGCGAAGAGGAAAGGTCAATGTTTTCCATGATTTTGTACACAATTTTAGAACATTAACATAAATCATCTATATTTTATGTAAGCAGTTTTAAACATAATAATTTTTACTATTTTAAGGTTTCAGATTATAAGGATAATTATTAGAGTTATGCTCTTTACAAGGCATGAAATCAGCCCTCTTTAGAATGCTTTTTAAAATCATTACTTTTCCATTGTCTTAACATTGCTAGAGTTCAGACTAGCAAATTATAATTAGGACCTTTTGTACTCCTGTGATATTTTGCCCCAGAATTTGGCACAGAATCCAGCACTTGTTGAATTTTGCTCTAGACTTTAAGCTTACATTTAAAAAAAATGTTTCTAGTCCTTATGGTTGTAACAAAAATGTTCCTCTGACAAACTTTGTGAAAACTGGTGCAATGTTGTCTTCAGAAACATCTGAGAAGCATGCGCTGCCTATTCATCACAATGCGGTGCAAATTCTGAAGTATAATGATGACGAACGCATTAGTGGTCTGTGGTATACAGTAGGTCAGAGTAGATGATTTGGCCTTATTCTGTGACTACTTAAAGGTCATTACTTTATTATTGATCACTTCAACAGAATCAGCCAGGTAATATTTACTGCACAATCCTAAACCATTCCATACCTTATCAGGCTCCCCAACAGTCCTATTCCCAGCCACTAAAACAAATACACCTCTACCCCGATATAACGCTGTCCTCGAGAGCCAAAAAATCTTACCACGTCATAGGTGAAACTGCGTTGTATCAAACTTGCTTTGATCCACCGGCGCGCGCAGCCCCGCCCCCCCGGAGCACTACTTTACTGCATTATATCCAAATTCGTGTTATATCGGGTCATGTTATATTGAGGTAGAGGTGTAACACTAGGAATATGATATTGATTGTAATATTCATTTTTATATTTATTCAGTCTGTTACAGTGGAATGCCACTGAATGAAGGAGACCTTGACACAAAGTATCTGGACTAGGGCTGTTGATTAATTGCAGATAACTCACGCAATTAACTCAAAAAATTAATTGCGGTTTTAATTGCACTGTTAAACAATAGAATGCCAATTGAAATTTATTAAATATTTTGGATGTTTTTCTATTTGTTCATATATATTGTGTTCTGTGTTGTAATTGAAATCAAAGTGTGTATTATTTTATTGCAAATATTTGGACTGTAAAAACAATAAACAAAAGGAAATGTTTTTCAATTCACCTTATACAAGTTCTGTAGTGCAATCTCTTTGTTGTGAAAGTGCAACTTACAAATGTAGATTTTTTTTTTGTTAGATAACTGCACTCAAAAACAAAACAGTGTAAAACTTCAGTGCCTGCCAGTCCACTCAGTCCTACTTCTTGTTCAGCTAATCGCTAAGGCAAACAAGTTTATTTACATTTACAGGAGATAATGCTGCCCTCATACTCAGACTCATAGACTCTAGGACTGGAAGGGACCTCGAGAGGTCATCGAGTCCAGTCCCCTGCCCTCATGGCAGGACCATCTTCTTATTTACAGTGTTACTCAAAAGTGAGAACAGGCATTTGCATGGTACTTTTGTAGCCAGCATTGCAAAGTATTTACGCGCCAGATAGCTAAACATTCATATGCCCCTTCATGTTTTGACCATCATTCCATAGGACATGCTTCTTCCATGCTGATGACGCTTGCTAAAATAATAATGAATTAATTAAATTTGTGACTGAATTTCTTGAGGGAGAATTGTATGTCCCCTGCTCTGTTTTACCCGCATTCTGTAATATATTTCATGTTGTAGCAGTCTCGGATGATGACCCAGCACATGTTATTTATTTTAAGAACAGTTTCACTGCAGATTTCACAAAATGCTAAGAAGATACCTATGTGAGATTTCTAAAGATAGCTACAGCACTCAGCCCAAGATTTAAGAATCTGAAATGCCTTCCAAAATCTGAGAGGGACGAAGTGTAGATCATGCTTTCATAAGTCTTAAAAGAGCAACACTCGGACGTGGAAACTTGAGAACCTGAACCACCAAAAAAAGAAAATAAACTTTTCGTTGGTGGCATCTGACTCAGAAAATGAAAATGAACATGGTTGGTGCGCACTGCTTTGGATTCTTACCGAGCAGAACAAGTCATCAGCATGGACCCATGTCCCCTGGAATGGTGGTTGAAGCATGAAGGGACATATGAATCTTTAGTGCATCTAGTATGTAAACACTTTGTGATTCTGGCTACAACAATGCCATGAAAATGCCTGTTCTCATTGTCAGGAAAGGTAAATGAGAACTGGGAAGTATTATATCCTGCAAATGAAAACAAACTTGTTTGTCTGAGCGATTGGCTTAACAAGAAGTAGGATTGAGTGGACTAGCAGGCTCTAAAATTTTACATTGTTTTATTTTTGAATCCAGGGTTTTTTTATACATAATTCTACATTTGTAAATTCAACTTTCATCATATAGAGATCACACCACAGTACTTGTATTAGGTGAATTGAAAAATACTATTTTTTTTTACAGTGCAAATATTTGTAATAAAAAATAAATACAAAGTGAGCACTGTATACTTTGCATTCTGTTGTAATTGAAATCAATATATTTGAAAATGTAGAAAACATCCAAAAATATTTTTAAAAATGGTATTCTATTTTTGTTTAACAGTGCGATTAATTTTTTTTAATCGCTTGACAGCCTTAATCTGGACCTAATCATAATCAGACTGGAAAAATACTCTCTCTCAGGATGAGTAGGACTCTGTCTTTGGGAAAGCTGTGAGCAGCTGTATATGCACTAGAGCAGAGGTTCTCAAACTGGGGGTCAGGACCCCTCAGGGAGTCGCGAGGTTATTACATCGGGGGTCGTGAGCTGTCAGACTCCATCCCAAACCCCGCTTTGCCTGCAGCATTTATAATGGTGTTAAATATATAAATAAGTGTTTTTAATTTGTACGGCGGGGACGCACTGAGAGGCTTGCTATGTGAAAGAGGTCGCCAGTACAGTACTTTGAGAAACACTACACTTGAGCTATCCATCTTCAGACTAGAGAAGTAGGTACTGCATGAATTCTCATTCACCAGGTTATTGTTACAAACAAAAGAAGTAGAAAAATGTATTTAATTAAAACTCTCATCCAACAGAAATTCATGGTTTTGCAAATGCTGTTCCAACTCCCCCCCTAGTGGAAACCTTACTTCTTGCTACTGACATAGGTGGGTGGATTTTTCATATCCCATTTTTAGAAGACATCAACCACACAACCTCATTTGGTGCTTTTGCTGTCTACAAAAGAGACTTAGGGAGCCCAATGAGCAATGTGTTGCAGAACTCCTGCCCAGTTACATGCAGGTTGGAGAACCACTTTGTGGGAGAGATGACTACAGTCTGTATCCACCTTCTTTGTCTCTCATCTCTCTATTGAAAGAGGCCTTCTGGTACCATGACAGATCCTCACCCCTAGTAAACATGCCTCTGCAACTCCCATCCCTCTCCATTCCCAAGTCTAATTGGCTATCCTACTACACTGGGACTACTGAATGTGTGTAGGTAATATTTCTATCCATAGAACAACAGGAGGACACGTGCTACAAAACCATGAGGAAGTGCTAAAAATTGTGAGGTAAACTAAATTGTGGAGGAGTAACTGCTAAAGGGTTTGAGTTTCAATCCTACTAGTCTTCAAAAAAAAAAAAAATGCAGGGACTCAGAACAAGAGTTTAAAATCTTCTATATACACATGTTAACGGTATCTGCTTTGAAGCAGTCAATCACTATCCCATCACTTATTCAACTTACTGTAATGCCTGTACTTTTTTTTTTTTTAGGATATGTTTGAATGCCTGTGGTATCATTATTTGAGTTTGTAACTTATAAACTACCGTGAAGGTAATAAGTTCAAAATTAGGGAGTTATTGTTGCCATGTTGCCATTAAAGAATCAAAAATGCATGAGTGAAGATGTGTAGCAGCATGACCCTATGTCATCTTTTTTAAGCTAAGGAAGTTGGGCTATTTTCAAGCCTTCAAAATGTTGTTTCACCACATTTATTTTTCAAACATGGTTAAAGCATTAATTACGAGCTGTAAATATGTCAGGATTAGGGTTCTTAAATCAATTTTTCATTGGAACAAAAATGATTGAACTAGTTCAATTACATTTACTAATGAAAAGTCTTAGTTAATATTTAAACTCATTGATGCAAAATATTTCACTATAATCCTATTCCTCTGGGAACTATTTGAAAAAAGTATAAAATACTTTTAAAAAGATGAACATTTCTTTGTATTTGTATCTTTAGCTGTTCAGGTGGCTGTCTCATTCTAAAGAAAAAAAAGCATTTGTGGGCTGAAGCTCAAGCATGATAAAATCTGTCAAAAGATTATTTTTAAACAATTGCAGGTAAACGGAAAATAAGGGTTGCAATTTAAAGTGCTCTTTAACTCTTACACAAATTGACCAGTTTTATTTATCTGTATGATATATACCCACACATGTTCTTTGATAAATCATAATTACTTAACAAGGTAGGAAGCTTTGTAATTGAATCAACAGCTGGAATTGTTCATACAGGTTGTTTTTGTGGATCACTGAATCTCATGCATTAAGGAGATTTCTCCTAATCAGTTTGCTACTTACCTCCTGTAGGAAAACTAAAGTATTACATAGAAAATATTCTAGTCACTGTATCCTGTAATTGCAAAGGAGTAAATTGCTAAAAATTGGCTTATTTGATTTTCTGTGCTTCTCATTTCTTAAAAGAAAAATAAACAGTAAAAAGAAAAATAAGTGTGGTTCAAAATCTTTAAAAATTCAGGCTAATGAATATTAGTAGCACTCCATTTTTTTCAGTCTATGGACTTCATTCTAGATTATTTAATACAGCAGTTCATATTTCTTGGCTTGTCTTCCCTGCAGTGTTAGCTCAAAGTATAGGTTTAGTGTTGTCCCTACCCAGTTCCCCATGCACACACAACGATCTCTAGCTTCAGCTAGGTGGTGCGTTTTGACTTGTTAGAGGGTGTGGGTTGGAGGTCCAAATGCTGCTGCTGCTTGAGCTGTAATGCACTGGGGACTAAGCTATTCTGTTGCTGCTATTTCAAATGCTTTGTGCTACTTGAGTGTTGTTTTGCAGTGTGACGCTTTGCAGGAGCTAGAAAAAAGAACAGGAGTACTTGTGGCACCAAATGTATTTGAGCATAAGCTTTCGTGGGCTACAGCCCACTTCATCGGATGCATGCAGTGGAAAATACAGTAGGAGTGTGTGTGTGTGTGTGTGTGTGTGTGTGTGTGTGTGTGTGTGTGTACACACACAAAGAGAACATGAAACGATGGGTGTTACCATACACATTATAAGGAGAGTGATCAGTTAAGGTGAGCTATTATCAGCAGGAGAGAAAAAGAACTGTTTGTAGTGGTAATGAGCTAGGTTAACGTGAGAGCAGTTAACTCCAGTACAGATAATTGAGCTAACACTGCAGCAAAGACAGGCCCTCAGTTTCTCTCCTCTGGTAGTCTTTTGGACTGTAGTTTAACTAACTTCTGAGGTGCTGTACAACTAAAGGCTTAATGTTTTGCCATGTTCAGACTTGTAGCCAACATGAGTACTCAGATATAGTTGTGACAAACATTACAATGCACTATTTAAGAGATTGCCTGGGCAGAGAGAACCTTCTTTTGGTCCCTGAAAATCCAGTCTTCATTAAGTTTTGTTACTCGAGTAGGATTTTACAGCTATGGTTGGTTGAGCAAGTGATTCTTCTGAACAGATTGATCTCATTCAGTTTATGTAAATATATGACCTTTGTTGATTCTGTCTTGAGTACTTTTCTTTTGTCCTATTCTCGTAGCTGATTTCTGGTGTTTTGATTGTATGGTGTAGGATGAAAGAAACAATGTTTATGCCTCACAAACCTCTTTCCCTAAAACATGAATTAATTCCAACTTTGGAGGACCCTGGAGAGCAGAGTTGGTGTGGCAGCACGTGCTGCACATCATCTCCTCCACCTCCCATGCTTGGCAAATGGTGCCTTGGGTATGTGCCAACACTTTGATTATGCAAGGCTTACTGTGTCCTAGTTATCTGAACAAAGACAGCTCTAAGGAACATACATATCACACCTGGGTCATACAGTCAGAAAAAGCTATCTCTGACAGAATTGCACTGAGCTGGGATCAGGCTTTCCCCGGTGGTAAGTTGATGTCAGAATTGTCTGCTTCCAAATGATGGCTTGCTTAGTGTGCTAAATAAATGTACAGTTGTCAATTAGCAAAACTTGTTACATCACACCAGAGATAAGAAAAGGGGTTAGACTCACCATTTAAAAACATTTATTAAAGGTTTTGATTTACAAATTACTCTTATTGAATGCCTTGCAGTAAGATTGGCAAATGTTGCCCTTTGTATGTGTTGGTTTTCTTTTAATGGATTAAAACAATAAAAAAAAAAATTCATGTATTTGACCTCTTTAATGCTAAAGGTATGTAAATGAGGACAATAAATACATTTTAAGAGAATTAGTGATTCTGTGTGTCTGTAATACACTCACTTCTAGTAGTAAGAGTGAATAGAATGTTTTAAATTAGATTTAATTCTGTTATCATTTTATGATTTGGGTTTAATACATTCAGTAATTGAGAACATATGCAAGCACTGTACTTTAAATTTCTCAGAAAGATTACATCAGAAATTATCACAATCATATAGGGAAGTCAAGGACTCTAAAGGAGACAAAATAGTCTTCTGATAATTGTACTATTATAGATTGTTACAAATCAAGCTATTTCATTACTTCAGCTGTAGCACTTGAAAAGACACTTCTTAATATTCAGAACAGAGCCTTCTAGGTAAATCCTCTTACTCAGGATTTGAATTTCTATAGACTGCTGTCTGCCTTGAGGTATTGTATGTCGTCTCTGAACTGCAGCGGCCTCTCCTGCATAACAACTATTTCACACAACAGTAGACAGTTCAGTACCGCAATATTTGTGTGAGGTGCAGATGTTTGCTAGCTGCTTCTGTTTGTTGCAGAAATGGGAATTGGAAATTAACATGGTGTTTTGTAAATTTTGGTGTTGATAGTAGTAACTTATGGGATTGTTTGTGACTGATTAGCTTAATTTATTAGGCTGCATAGTTATTTTTTTGTCTGTATTGACTACCTGAAAGGAGGCTGTTGTTTATTGTAACCAACTAGAGGTGTAGGGTGATTCATGTGTGTTTATGTGCTTGAGAGATTGTTTGTTGGTTTTGTATATGCAGCTTTGTAATAATTGTTTTGTATAAGTGCCTTGTTTTTCTATAAAATCTATATACCTGTTCTGGATTATCTGTAGTTTTACAGTGTGATTTGCTAAATGCTGCAGTCAGAAATGGGTAACATTTTGGAATATTTGAGACGATGCTGTGGAATTTGAAATTGTAAGGTAATGTGTATGGGTTTTTTTCCTATTTAGTGAGAATATTCCTGCTGTCTCACTGTGTAGTGTTGAATACGGGTAGATTTAAATGCTGAAATGGGCATTTCTACTTATGCAGTTATCTGAGTTCTCTCACTGGGTCTGATGAACATAACCATTCTGAAGAGGAAACGCCAAATAAGTGTCATATGTTTCATTTTTGATCTGTTCATTTTGTATAATAAATAGTATTACTAGGTGAAAGCAAATCTGTATCTTTCTGTTTTATGTTAAACATTAATAGGTCATGATATTGTCCGTGTAAAATTTAGGCCCTTGCACAGGCCTAAATATACAGGTCTGTACATGTTTTTCTATCAGAAAAAATGTAAAGGAGACCTTTTGATTAATTTCGTTTAATCGTTTTTAAGTTGCCTGCTTAGTATTGCTATGGTAACAGACTAAAGGATGTCTCTGGGGCACACAACCTGCATTGCAGTGCAAATGAGAGGAGATTTTAACTTCTCTATCACTGCTGAGCCCTCGAAAAGAAAACAGGCAAGTCTAAGAATAAGCTAATATTATTGTTTTGATCTAATCTTTTCATTTTATTTTGGAAGTTGTGTGTATCCAGTGTTCTCTGTGTTCTTTTTTAGTGATTGAATTGTTCAAAAATATTCATGATGCTGACATGATAAACTAGGATTTATAATTAATGTTGAGATGACTTCATTTTTGGCAACTATTTGTATGCATGGATGAAGTTGACAGAATGTAGTAAGGATGTCTGTTCCATTTATGTATGGCTTAGAGAACATTCTTGTAATTGGGTGGTGCAGCGCTAGTCTTTATAATTTATCTTGAATTGTAACACTGTAGTTGGTATTTTTAATTGTTTGATTTTAAGCTGGTCATAGATATGTCTAAATGAAAGTCCTGTGTATTATGGACCCTTGTTAAAGTATCATTCTTGTGAGTCAAATTCTATTGAGATGTTATTAGAGTGGTATCCTTGTGTTTACAACTATCTTGAAAAGAGGGTAAGTGCATCACTTACTCTGGAACTTAGTTTTAAATGTTCTTTCTTCATTAATAACAACTACTGTTGCTTACCTGCTTGGTACTCTAGACACCAGCAAATAAAATGCCATACTTGCATACTAACAAGATTACGTGTAATTGTTCAGTAGCCTCATTTACATGATTTGTATTTCATATTAAATTTGGATTTAGTCAGTATCTAAACGTTACTGTTACAGTCTCAGTTACAAATCAAGTATATTATCTGGTTCATTGAAATTTAGTACTTGCAGTACTTACCAATATTCAGTAGGCCTTGTACATTGCAGTAAGAAAATATTAATCCAAACTCTACACTGTATGTAGGAGATTTGTTTTCTATGAAGTTTCTTGAAAAATGCTGAAGCATTTAGGTTTGTATGCATACTCCATCTATTTTGATACACCCAGTTATTCATGTTTACATGTTTCACATTAATTAACTGAATTAATGTGAAACTTGTGCAGTAGAACCTCAGAGTTACAAACACCCCAGGAATGGAAGTTGTTCATAACTCTGAACAAAAGAAGTTATGGTTGTTCTTTCAAAAGTTTACAACTGGACATTGTCTTAATATAGCTTGAAAACTTTACTATGCAGAAGAAAAATGCTGCTTTTAACCATCTTAATTTAAGTAAAACAAGCACAAACAGTTTCCTTATCTTATAAAAACTTCTTTAAACTTTCCCTTTTTTTTTAGTAGTTTACATTTAACACAGTATTGTACTGCATTTGCTTTTTTTTCTCTTTTGATCTCTGCTGCCTGATTGTGTACTTATGGTTCTAAATTAAGTGTGTGGCTGACTGGTCAGTTTGTAACTCTGGAATTCATAACTTTGAGGTTCTACTGTAAAATGATTGGTCACGTCTAAACTTCCTTGTAGACAAACTTTATTACTTTGATTGTTTGGCTTCCCCTCTGGAGAAAGGAAATGCTTAAGAAATAAATTCAGAGTTTATATATTTTTAAATGAAATCTTATAATATTCAGTACAGTCAGACACAATTCCAAATGTTTTACAGAAACTGTCTTTTTAAAATAAAAAACTAGGACAATTGATTTGTAAGTGGTTATGAAAATTGTAGCTTTTTATCTGAAGTCATTTATTTTTAATGCTTTAATATCTTGTTAAACAGATGAGATGCTTCAAATCACTGTACTTCTGAATCTTTTATTTTCCTGTAGTAAATATGCCATTTAATGACTTGCACGTTTATTTGCGTGGGACTCTGAAATGGCTATGACTTGGGGTCTCAGTTGTTGTGAAGGTCAAATAAATGCTTGAACAGATCTTGACCATTCAAATGATGAAGTCATTCTTTTAGAAACTTACTACACTAACTATTTCATAAAATATGTGTTCTAAACTTAATTGTTAGAAGTATTGTCATTTAAGTTCATGAAACATTCTGTAAAATTATTTTACTTTCCTCTAATGAAACATATCTGTTTAAAGATAAAATTTCAAAAGATTATATATTAGTTCTTGCATTTCAACCTAACTGACTCATGTAAAATAGTATATTTGATTTCAAATATAAACATTTTGTTTCTGTATTAAAATAATTTCTCTAAATTATGACTATCAAACAAGTAAACAATATTAATTCTTTTTCAGCATTTTCAGTTAGCTTTGGTTGACAGCAATCCCTGCACTTTGTCCAATGCGGAAAGTAAGTATTTTTAAGATTTTGATTTGTGTATTTTGTTTCATATATAGAAAAATGCCTTATATACAGAGCTACAACTGTTTTTAACTTACCTCTTTTAAAAAGACAGTTTTGAACAATGAGTACTTTAGAAATTTTCCTCATAGAATTGTTGAAGCTGGTGACACTGTCTGATGTAGGTAGCTATAGTTACCCAGGCTGCATAAATGAACATGAAACCAACTACTGTGAATAGTTTGTGTCAAATATAGATGTGCCAATGGAATTATAAAATTACTGTCATTGTAAGAAATGGAAGAAATAGTGATCCAGGAGGGTCATACCTCAGCAATGTCTTTGAAGAGCTACGGTTTGGGGAGGAATTGCTACTTCTTTTTGTTGTACACAGGGTTTGTCATATCTTATAGTTTTTAAAAGAAACTCTATAAACCTAGTAACTTTCTATTTTATTATAGAAATATTTTAATACAGTAGTAAAAATCCTATATTATACATAAGAATGATACAATATTAAAGTAAGACAAATTATCTTTTTCATTATTGGATAAGATAAAATTTGGTTAAGTTGCTGTATTATCTCACTTCAAAGGCATTAATTTCATTCAGAAACATTTCTACATTTCTTCACAATTTTCCATTTGAATATGGATCAAATTTACAATGTACAGTTCTTCTTTGAGTGCTTGCGCATGTCCATTTCATTCTAGACGTGTGCATGATAGTGCACCAAGGCTGAAGAATGTTTTCCCATACCAGTACCCCTCAGGGAAGTGCATGCCAGTAGCCAAAGTTAAAAAGAGATAGAGGTGTTTCAACCACCCCTTGCAGTTCCTTCTCCTCACCTGTGGTCAGGGGTGTGTGTGTGTGGGTGTGTGTGTGTGTGTGTGAGAGAGAGAGAGAGAGAGAACATCTCAAGCTCTTTTGTCTTCTGTTTAGGAAAACTTGAGAGTTTTGTATTGTAAATAATTAGTTTAGTACAGTTGTAGTTTTAATTTCCATTAGCGGTACTCATCTTGAAAAAAATCTTGGTTCTTATCTTATTTTCCTTTGAGGTTTTAGCTCAAAACTGTGGCATGCCTAAGTCCATGGGATTTAGGTGGTGGTGGGGCTGTAACGAATCTATGCCGGTCAGCTATCCTCACTCCACTGTTTAAAGTGTTTGGGAGAAAGGCATTTGAGGCATAAATGCATCGTCTGTAGTGGATTTAAGACCAGGGCTAAGAAGTTGAGAGAAATTCAACATAAGAGAGATCCTCATGAAAGCGGCTTTTTGCCACCCAGCCTCTTGTTAACGTGGGGATTCAAACATGACACCATCTCAGAGCGTACCACCAGACTTCTTGATGGCATCCCCACATCACAGAGAGTCAAAGAGAAGATACCATTCTCTATCTCTGATACTGCACAAACAGCAGACAAAGTCCTCCTCTTTGAGGGCTAGGTGCCTACCAGACTAACACCAGATGAAGATCAGTACTGAGGTTAATGCAAAGTCGTCTACTGCTAGGCACCTTCCAGTACCTCATTCTAACAGTGTAGAGTCATTGACTGCAGCATCTCATGTGGTATTATTGAGACCTACTCCATTGCCAGGACCTTCAGAGGCATCAGCTTCTATACAGAGGATGCCTGAGGCGTACACAGTGGCCAGGGATCTCCTGTGTCTATCGGTGCTGGACTCACACTGATGCAGGATGAGGTCTGGGAATCGACTATTCTTAGCACCGAGGCCTCAGTACTGAGACCTTTCATCTGCACCTGCATGTTCAGTGCCATCTGGGACTGAATCTTTGTTGGTACTGTCAGGGTATGGAAGCACTATTGTGCAGCAGGGCAGATGTATGGTTCCCTTCAGGAGGAAAGCTTTGGATGCTTTCTCCAGTACTGTCTGCCCACATTGGTCCAGGTCCCAGTCTCTGTCTGCTTCACCCAGTACTGTGTCAGCTTGTCATTCAGATTGTGCTAACTCATCTTCTGAATTGGAGGTGGGATGTTGCACTTCAGAATCTTATTACAGAACGGTTTGTGCATCTCAATTCTCCTTATGCAGGGCAAGGCCTTGGCACCGTGATTATTATAGTAGAAGTCCAGGAATAGGATGCCTTGGGTTTGTGCTCTAGTATATCTAAGATAACAGTGGTCTTTCTCAAAACCATGGGAGTAGCCCCAAAATTAAGGTCTTTCTCTCCTAGATAGAGGTCTACCAAAATCTCTTTGAAGGTGCTGTTCTCCATCTGGTATTGTAGCAGCTGAGGAACCTTATCCCTCCAGTATTTGACCCTTCTGTCACAGATATTCATCAGACAACAGCAGACTGACACGATAGTGTCTCTGTTCAGCACTTCATCATCATCATCATCACCAGATGAGGATGCGCTCTCAGATGTCATTGTCCCCTGTTTTGAATGATGATAAAATGTACCAGGAACTTAAGAAAGGGGTAGTCACTTCCCTCGGTGTTCCAGTTGAACTGGTCCAAGATGATACATAGTAGTTAGTGGATATTTTACATTCTGCAGGACCTGCTAGAGTGGCTCTGCCTATTAATGAGACCATCTTAGACCCACCAAAATTCTTTAGCAAACTCACTTTTCTCTGACACACAGTGCCAAAGAATGGCAAAAAGATACCAAGTTCCCTCCCAGGGACATGAGTATTTCTATTCACAGCCAGCCCTGGGATTTTTGGTGGTGGCAGCTGTGAATCAGAAAGCCAGACAAGGGCAATCTAAATTACTCCCAAGGGCAAAGATGCAAAAAGCTTGGATTTATTTCAGAAAAACGTTTATTCTTCATTGGGATTGCAGTTAAGAATTGAAAACCATGAAGCTATCTTAGCTTACTATGATTACTCCAGTTGGGACTCAGTGTTGAAATTTGTGGACAAGTTGTCAGGTGGTGATAAAGAGTGCTCAAGTCTTTCAGAGGAATTTTTGCTCAAATTACAGTACATGATTGGAAAGGGAAAATCCTTTCTGACTCTTTCCAGCATCCAGTTCCTGGGCCTTGTTAGGAATGATGATACAGTGCATAGCGGTAGACCATTGGTGAGGATCTGTGTGAAACATGAAGACTTCCACTGGATATTTTGGGCAATTTCCAGGAAGAACTGTACAAGTTATATTTTTCTGATCATATCTCAGTCCCTTACCTGGTGGTTCTGAGATAACATTATTTTAGGAGTTTTTTCCGTATCCTTTAAAAACTGTTTTGGATTGATTCCAGTCTGTTGATGTCAGAAAACATTTAAACAATGGCAAACCTTCTACACATTTAAGGCATGCTACTTTTCCAGGGTTGGCACTCCTGGTAATCAGTCCAGACAATGTGCCTTACAGAGGTACTGAACACCAAAGCAGACTGGCTAAGTTGAATGGTTTTAAATGGTGGAGTGTTCAGTTTACACACAGTGGATTTCTGACCTGAATGTAACAAGGAAGGGCAAGCATGATCTGTGGGAGTACATCTACACTACCAAAAAAACCCTTGCAGCAGGGAGTCTGAGTCCAGGTTAACTGACTAGGGCTCACCCTACGTGGCTAAAAATAGCTGTGTAAATGTTTGTCTCCTCTTTCTCTCAACCCCCCCTTCCCCCTCTGCCAGATTTCAGAGCCAGGCTCCAGCCAGAGTGGGAACATTTACACTGCTATTTTTAGCCTTGTAACCTGTCAGTTGACCTGGATTCTGAGACTGGCTGCTGCAGGGGTGTTTTTTTGTTTTGTTTTTTTTGCAGTGTAGACATACCCTTTGCATTTGTGTTAGATTTCAGGATGGGATCATCCAGAGAGGCCTCTAGAGAGTTCAGACAAAATTAGGCACTGATGCGCATACAGCAAAACTGAATCTGATTAAAGCTTAAATTTATAGATAGCTTTGATAGGATCCTGGTAGTGAATTATATAGTACTCCAGATGTTTACAGTGAAAAGATTTTTAAGTGTAGATACTTCTGATAAACTTACAGGGTAAAGGAATCTGTATTTAGATACCACAAGGCAGATGGATTCCTAAGACCTCTAAACATTCACAAATGTCCTACATTGAATCTGAATATTGTATTCCATCTACTTTTATAAAACCTTTTTGAGTTTATTAAGAAGTTTTCATTACATTTATATACTAAACTGGCTGCCGTAGTCATAATCACTTCAGCCAGGAGGGCTTCTGCATTTAGGGGCCTTATAGTTCAAGCCCCACAGTATGAATATTCCACAAAGGAAAAATTGTTTTCTCAACTCCTATGGATTTTGTAAGATTTGCTGCTGAGAGTATGTCTACACTACAGCTAGAAGCATGCTTCCCACCTAGGGTACACAGACACATGCTAACTCTGCTCAAGCTAGTTCAGTAAAAGTAGCAGCCTCGCTGCATGTAGCACGAGCAACAACTCAGGCTAGCGGCTTGAGTACAAACCCACACAAGCCCATTGTGTAAGTACTTAGGTAGCTAGCCCAGGGTGCCACTGTGCTACTCACAGCTACAATGCTGTTTTTGAGCTAGCGCATCTGTCTACTTGAGCTGCAGTGTAGTTGTATCATAAGTATCCATCTAACCATCTTGCTGCAAGAAACTGTCTAACCAGTTTTACATCCAAATTGATGCCACTTGACAAGGACAGGCTTGCGATAGAAAGAGAGATGAGAAAATTACTCATAGAAAGCATCAAGAATATTCATAAAAACAGTACTTATTTTTGATTTTTATAGCCCTCGGTACAAGCGAAAGAAGGTATTCAAGGACACAATAGAGAGGGCTTTCAAAAGCCTATGTTTGACCTTCAAGCAAAGTCTACGAGAAATATAGCAGTTCCTGAAGTGGAAGAAGTTCACCAATCACTAAATTAATATGCAGGCCAGCCTGCCAGCATACTTTCTCAAAAAAAAAAAAAAAAAACAAACCCAGAGCTCAGTTGTCACATTAACTGATGCATCCTTCAGCCAGAAGATGCTTCACATTGTTGTGGACCAATGATTTCAAATGATGTATTTGGAAGAAAGTATTTGAGACGTTCTTTCCTTCCTTTACACTCCCATGCCCAGTGTTTGATTGTGTATTTGCTGGGATGCTCATTACTGGCCTCTTCTTAATTTAGGAATTAATACATTCTGGTGTGGGGAGAGAGGGGAATGGGCTTACCTGTTTTTTTTTTCCTACAAGATATCTGAACATCCATCCATTTTTTCTTCTTATTTTAATTTTGAGAGAGAAAATACGGTATTGGGGTGGCAACTTACGCTGGAGGGGTGGGATGAATGGGCTTTACAGGATCAACAACTTTTAGCAACAGCTTTGACACTGCTTTTGTTTTTGCTGCCCAACTAGTAATAACTAAATTGCTAGCACTGCTGAGTTATTACCCCATTGAAAATTAGCAGGTAAATGGAATTTCCCTTTCAAAATATCTTGCTCTACAGGTGGGAGAATACAGAGGAAGGCTTGTTTGCCATTCTTATGGCATACTGAGTTATTTGAGGGGGAAAGTGATGATAAAGTAGTGCATTGTTAAATTAAATTTAATGTTAAATGAGTCCATGAAGTTTCCAGTGTCTTATGTTGTGTGAATTGTTCTAAATTGCAGTAATTTAGAGGGTAACATGAAATTTCTATGCTGAATATTAGCCTTGTGTAAAATACCAGCCTGGTGGAAAAGTGAGAGTTGAGCTTGGATTCTGTGTAGTGAAAGGTGACACTCAGTTTTATAGTGATATTTGAAGTGGAAATGTTAGGGGTTTTATTTGCTGGTGTACTGAGCGATCTTTTCAGCCTGCCATGCTCTGAGTAATGCTGAGTTGCTTTTCAGCAAGTTAAAATTAAAGTTGTTTTAATGAACCAATTTTTTTCTATATCCTGTACAAGCATTTCTCTAGTACTGTAAGTCATGAGATACTGTAACTTAGAGCTCAGAAAGAGCAACTGGACAATAGTTTTATTTACCAAGGCAGTAAGGATGACTGACAACTGTCATTAGTGATTAACATTCATTTAGTTTACTATATTGGTTCTATCCTTTTGACTTACACTGACAAATTTTGTTAAGCAGTATATTTCACCCATATTGAATATAATGATTGGATAACTTAATTATGGTGTTTTAATTTCTGTTATTTTTATTCCCTTAAATGGCCCAATCTGGCACAATGCTGTGTGCTGTGAATGCCCTTTGAAATCAGTCCTTGTGGGAGTAGGCCTCAATGCTGTAATTATGCTAATTCTCCCATAGAGAATATGTGTTTTTCTTTGTGAGCCTTGAAGTTGAAATAAAGGGGACATGAGCCTTTTTTTTTTTTTTGTGGGGGTCTAAAAATGTAAAAGAGCCAAAGTTTTTATTTCAAACTTAAAAATGGTTTCTGGGCTGTTTAAAAAAACAACAAAGGTCTTTTCTGTAACACTGATTTGGGTACCGAATAAAATTATGGCATCACAAGAACACTTGAAAGAGGAAGGAATACCTTAATGGGATTGATTATTTAAAACTTAATTCTTGTCTAGCACCTATTTAACTCTCATTGCCTGGGGGAAAGCATATCTTTGTTGAAGATTCAGCACACTTCCCCCTTCTTCTCTAAACCTTGTCTGTATTAAAATTTAAACGGGAGATGTGCTTGCTAACATATTGTAGGTCTAGTGTAAAGTAGGAATGCTGCCTTGAACATGTGGTGTTCTAATCAAGTTAAAGCCTTAGTGAGGAGCCTAGATTGAACTCTGACACCTGAATATGTGGTAAACTAAGTATACATTGCTTGTCTATACTAAACTTTTAGAATGTTCAGGGTATGTCTACATCACAGACTAAATTGTAATGTTGACAGGCACACCTGCATTAGCTTTAATTTAGCTAGTGCAGCTAACAGTAGCAATGAGGATGTGACTAACGGGTCTAGGCAGCTAGCCTGCTCTTAAATCTGTGCTGTTTCCCCTGCTAGCTAGATTAAAAGTAATGCAGATATGCCTACCTGCTCTATAGTTGCACCTGAATTTGCAGTGCAGATGTACCATCAGCCTTTTATTGTAGTGTAGATAAGGCCTAAGAGTACTGATGCATGTACTTGAGTTATCACCTCATCCCCAAGAAGTCTTTCAACAAAACTCGGGAAGATCAGACTTCGATACTGCTGATATTTCTAAGGTAAAGAAACAAGCATGACAAAACACATGCAAACTCTCTCTGCAAATCATGGGGGGAAATCATTTGTGAATCATCTTTAAAGAATAAATAGCATAGCTTTAGGAATAAATGCAGGGATTTATGATGCTATATTTGAGCTTATGTTGATGTTTTCTTTAGAAATAACTTATTTTATTTAGAGTCTGTTACTCTACCAGTTGTGTTAGTCTTAAGTTATTTTATTGTATTTAGTAAGTTATTAGAGCCTTTAAAGTGAAGAGATATTGAGACCTAGAAACTGGCCTTCCCTCACCTATCCTTTTACACAGCAGTGGTCTCCATAACACAGCCCTCTAAACTGATAAACTAATTACTAATTAATGGCTGGATTCACCAGTTCTGTTTGACTGCTATGCCTTGCTCTGGTGATGCAAAACAGTTGTAAACTCAGCTATTGGTGCACTCTGGGTGCTTTATGCTGTTCTGGTATACTAATGAATCCGCTGTTTTTAAAAAATTAAGGTTGACAGAAATATTTCCCATGCATCCGACGAAGTGGGTATTCACCCACGAAAGCTCATGCTCCAATACATCTGTTAGTCTATAAGGTGCCACAGGACACTCTGCTGCTTTTACAGATCCAGACTAACACGGCTACCCCTCTGATATTTCATAGTAACATTCTCTTTGGGTTTCTTGTGTAGTATTCATGTATGAGATTTTAAATCATTTAAAAAATATTCCTAAACAGAAAACTAGATGAAAATTGATTTTTGTCTCCTGAATATGAAATGATCTCTGTGTTTTGGGGATAAAATAAAAATTGAGACAATTTTTAGTGTGTAATGTACACTGACTTTCAGTTAAAGTTTCTAAAGGATTTTTATGCTATTAACTGAGGCTTTGTCTACACTGGCACTTCATTCACAAACTTTTGTTGTTCAGGGGTTTTACAAAAACATACACACACCCGCCCCCCCGAGTGACAAACGTTTTACCAACACAAAGCGTGAACAGCGTTTTGTCAGTGGGAGCGGTCTCCTGCCTACAAAGCCGCTGCTGCTGGTGGAGGGATGGAAGTGTTTTGTCAGCAGGAGAGAGCTCTCCTGCTGACAAAAAGCAGCCACACGAGTGCATTTTAGGTGGCACAGCCATGTTGCTACAAGCCTCATAGTGTAGCCATAGCCTTACTGAGCATGATCCACAGTCAGAACTCATGTGTTGAGTGACATAGTCTTTGGCCTACTAGGTTTTTAAAAAATCTTATTTAAAAATGTTAAAATATAGATTTATGTGAATGCTTCAATTATGGTAGTTCTGGTTATTCATTTTCTTTAAATTATACATACTTTATATATGTTTTTTCTCACTAGCACTTAGTTCATAGCTTGGGGGGAGTGATTTGAAGTTATATTTGGTGAAAATAATAGTTTTCTGCAAATCAGAATAGTTTTAGGGAATGGAATTTGATTTTGCTTTGTTGGGTGGTGGATAATTATCCCCTGAAAAATGCTGTGAAAATTTACCAAACATAAAACAGTTTATTCATAAACATATAGAGTAAATCTTTAAAAAAAAAAAAAAAAAAAAACCTAGCCAATCGACCATCAGCAGTTGGGGGATGGACTGGCCCACAGTGTTTGGTATCTTACTATTGTTGTGGTAGGGAGTTAGAATTCCCATACATGCATGAATGCATACTAGGGATGCTAAAAACATTTTGACCCGTCCAGTCAATTGTCTGTAGTTTTACATGGCTCTTTGGAAAAATGACCATTTTATGCTCAACTGTCTTCTGAAATAACTGATGCTGTATGTTATTGGGAAGTTGAAACTTCCAGATTTCCCAAGACAAATAACAGTTTTAGCTATTTGAGATACTGTGCTTTAAAATCAAATTCAGTTGCTGAATTAGGGCTTTTTGAGGGTAGGTGCATGCACTCAGTCTAGAAGTAGGGGATAAGAAGCTTGCATGCTTTTGCAGAGAGAATGTGTATGTTTTAGTGCATGTAACATATTTTTTCAGGTCTGAGACCTATCCAGTCAGCTCCACCAGTAATTAAATAATAGCAGAAAAATTGTATTTGCTTGTTTCTGATTGGCTTATATACTAAAAATATTACAACATGGTGCTGTTAAGCATTTTCTCCATGAGAGACAGGTAGCTGCTTTTGTTTTAGTTAAATCTGTAATTTCAATAAGGTTTGTGGTACTGTATCTGATTTACAAGTTCAGGTTCAGGTTTTTGCATTGTTTGTATGTAAGCATAACACTGCTATTGGCGCACATGTTCATATTTCACAAATGCTACTGTCAGATTTGAAATCACTGATAAGATTTATTTCCAAATAAATTTTAACTCATAACGAATTACTTACGTTTTTAAAGTGTTTAATATTAAACTATTTTGTTCTTATTAAATGTCTGTTTTTATTATAATTAATTATTTTACTTTCCCACTTTTACAGTTCAGTTTCACATTGCCCACCTATATGAAATCCAGGTAAGTGTTAAACTTTTTGTATTTTTGATTAAGTATAGTCAGTGTATTATATAATCAGTTTGTGAAATCCAGCCCACTAGTGACACAAGTTAGGCACATACTATGTGAAGTTCGCATCAACTTATGTCCTTTAAGAAAATAATTATAATGGACGAACAGCTTAGGAAATGTAATTCGTTGTGATAAGTTCAAAATATTGCACATATAAGAGTCCGGCTAGCTATTTTTTCTTAATCTTTGTATTTGCCGTTTCCTAGATACACTGTCAGTCATTTTCGGGCAAGAACTAAACTTGAACTATTGGCTAAAATTTCTTTGTGAAACTTAAATTGACTTTCAATACAGTAGTTCCTAAAACAGTTGCCAGATGTTCTAAAGCTCCATATGTGTGAACACATAGACATAAAGAAATCTAAAAATGTGGTTACTGCCAAATAAGATGAGTCATCATCTGCAGACTATAAAGTTATGCTGTTATGAATTCTGGGCTAAATTCTGCCCTCAGAATTTCCTCAGTAGGCTTTTGGTAAGGTATGGATGGCTTATCCACCTTGAATGAAGATGCTAGGGTGCAAATAAATGTAACACACTAGCTATTAAGAGTACCTTCAAAGTGTGGTGTAATTTGAGTGAAAACATAGTCACACTATGTGCATTGTACACTTTCTATTGGGTATAGATGTAGATACTAGTTGAAAAAAACAAGTAAAAGATGTGTCCTGAAGAACACAGATAAATAGAAAACAAAAGCTCTTATAAACAAAATGGTGCCAAGTAAATTCTGTGCTTTCCTCAACTAAAGGATAAAGTAAATGTAATTGTTGTGGGGGGGAAGCATAAATTGACTTTGTTTTGTGAAAGTTAAATCATTTTTAAAAGACATGTATATTTTGTAAATAAAACGTCCAGACCCTCATGTCAGGTGCCTTACATCAGTGGTTTCCAAACTTTTCACTGAGGTGACCCACCCAAGGTCCAAATCTGTGTGTGTTGCGGGGGAGGGGGCAACAAAGTCATAGGCTAGGTTGGTCCTTCACTGCTGCCACCAGTGCTGCCTCCACACCCTGCTGAGGAGGCACTGACTACCTGCAGCAGTGTTCTCTGCCCTAGCACTACAATGCTAATTCTGGCCTTGTGCAGAAGGGAGGCTGTCATGGTGGAAAGTTTGTTGGGCCAAACCTGAGTGGCACTGTGGCCCTGCAGATTAGGTTGCAATGTCACTCACCCAAATTTGGCCCAGCTGCCCCTCATTGACTGCCTCTCCTCAGCAATAGGCCAGAATTACCATTGCAGTGCTGAGGCAGAGGACGTGGGGCAGGTCATGATGGAGTGGCAGCCAGGCTAAACCTGAGTGGTGCTGCTGCTGCTTCTTTGTATGGCTGATGTAGAGCAACAGCTACATTTTTACATTTAGGTGGTTAAGACAGATAATTATGTCAAGAGTATGGTGGCTTGAGTTGTTGCACTGAAGACTGGAAGATCATTGATCGATGTTCCGTCACCGGGTTGCTGGCATTAGTCATGATTTCTCACTTAAAGTGGGCTGTGTGAAGGCTGGCATCTTCCACTCCTGAGTGGCGCTGTGAACCCATGCGCCAGAATGTGACGCCTGGAGCAGGGAATTGAGGCCAGCCCCACAGGACAGCAGCTACCACTGTGGTGTTGAGTGCAGGGTGGGCTTGCTCTCCAACCTCCACCCCACCGGACCTGTGACCCATTAAACCTTCTCATGATCCCATCATTTGGGAGAAACCTCTTTATATAATTGGATGATGGTCATTTTCCCTGCCCAGTGTTTCGTCTACCCTAAATTTTCCGGTAGGGCGTGTCACAATTTAAAGCCTTAGCTCAACACAGATTAGAGCCAAGAATTTGGGCTCTGATACAGACTGCTGTAGTTCTTGCAGAGTAGATGTACTGTGACCAGCTTCAGTAGTGCTTCAAAGGGATGATCTTGTATGCTCTTGTCCATTTCTGTGGCCGTTCTTGGTGCATCCTAGCCAAAGTCTCTTGCCAGTCAACTATACATCTATGTGGTATTGAGGGTTCCCATGGAACCAAAGGTTCTGTTTAAAAACAACTTTTAAATAATATGATATTATCCTAAGTTAACAGTGAAAATAAATATAAATACAAGTGAAAATTACTTAATTGATTTTCATTTTCCAAGCTGAGCAAAATTCAGGAAGAAAACCAATATAAATAGCGAAAATTTTAATTAATTTGATTCATTTTGCCTAATTTGGTCATCGAATTTATTTTGTGGAAAGCCTCATATGCACAACAAAGATTATATAACTACATTTTCAGTGCTTTTCTACAAATGCTGTGCAACATCATATATACTTCAGTCCTTACCAATTGTTTATTTAGAATGTAAATCTACATTCTACCTATACAACTGCAAATTAGCTCCTACAGTGGATAATGTTCATTTGTCATTCTCCTAGAACACCAGTTTTGTGGCAGTTGCATGTCTTTTCCAGCAGTTTGTTGTTAATATTAAAATAAATAATCAGAATTGGAGCTGATTATTAAGAAATACCCATTTAACAGAAATTGCAGTGGAGTTTTAGCAGTGTGGGTCATTCTGTTTCAGTTTAAGTGATATCAAGAGGAATATACACAACGTGGTTAATTGATTCTACTTTTAATATGTGTAAGTGAAAAATGCGTATATACAAGATTAAAGGCTTGAGAAAAATGTTTTAGAATGTGTCCATCTATATTGGAGTACAATATTTTAGATAAATGGCATACATACATATCATTGTTTTCACCAAGATAACTAGAGACAATATTGAAAAGGTGACATGTATTATTTCTGCTGTGCCAAAATTAACTCAAAATGTATCATTTATATATGTTGCAACTTTTAAATAATGTGATAAATCTAAAAATATAATTTTAAATATACAGTTTTATTCTATAAAATGCAAATAGTATGCGTTTTTGATGAGTTACTTACATTCAAGGCTAAGGCTTAGAGAGAGCTCTTGGATACAGCAGACTCTGTTTAAATGGCAGACTGCTGAATGGCATGTATACATAGGGCTTGTCTACACTACCCACTGGATCGGCAGGCAGCGAACAATCCAGCTGGGGTCGATTCGCGATGAATTAACCGCTGAATGCTCTTCCATCAACTCTGGTACTCCACCAGAATGAGGAGTGCAAGCGGAGTCAATGGGAGAGTGTTAGCTGTTGACTTAGCACAGTGAAGATGCTGCTGTAAGTAGATCTAAGTACGTCAACTTCAGCTACGCTATTCATGTAGCTGAAGTTAAGTATCTTAGATCGACCCCACGCAGTAGGGAACAGATTAACTGCACTGCATTTCAATGAGTGAGCCATGTATAAATGGCGCACTTCATGTTTGTAAGCCTGCTTGCACTAGACAGGTATATTTCGTAGAAAAAATATTTTGATTTACTTGGATTTCTAAAATATGCTAGTCAAAATATATCAAGTATCAGTTTAAAAAAGGAGGCTGAGGGGGGAAGTTTGAGACTTTTTTCATGTTGAGTAGCACCTTGCTCTGAGTGATTCCACTAATGTCAGTGGGATATTTTTGGGATAAGGTTCTGTTCAACATGAGTAAAGATACCAAATCTGTCCAAATTATGAAACAGAAATTTCAGTTGTTTCAATCCCAGTAAAATTCCACTTAATCTCCTCCCCAGTACAGTTCTTTGTTCAATGTCTGATATTTATGTTCTAGAATGACAGCTAAATATATCACTTACCTAAATTCAGTTTTTAAAAAATATTGTATACAGCACGTGTTCCTAAAGCAAATAGTTAAATATTAACGTTTGCAAGCACAATCTCTTCCTGTAATATTTTGACAATAGGTATTTTGATTCTACCTGATTAAGAATTGCCTATTGTAATGCTACCCATGTGGGCTTCAGATATGATACTAGTGTAAACAATGGGCGAGATCCTCAGCTGTTGTAAATCAGCAAAGTTCCATTGAAGTCAGTTGAACAACACTATTTTTTATTAGCCGAGACTTGGTCCAATACCTTTTCAGGCCTTGATCACAGATGTTGCAGTGCGGCGAACCTAAAATCAGTGACAAAACTCCTGATTCTGTAGTAGCACATGTAATTAAATAATTTTAAAGTTTTTATTTTAATAATGAATCCAGTACACTTAGCCTGTTTTCAACTGTTGACAATATTATGAAATGCTGCCCAGGGTGTTAGAGTGGCGTGGTACTGAAGGATATGTGGCTGGTTGACAGGTTAAGGAATCAACCCTCTAATTCTGAATTCTAGTCTCGAGACTTTCAAGATTCATAGGCCAGAAATGGATCATTATGATTATGACCTGTGTAACTCAGAATTTCACAAGTGATGCCAGCATCAAACCTGTTGTAACTTCTGACAGAGCTTGAGAATATCTTTTAGAAAGTCCTCCAATCTTATTTTAAAGACTTCAGGTGATGGAGAAATCCACCAAATGCCTAGGTAAAATTTTCCAGTGGTTACCCTCACTGTTAAAAATTATTATTTCTACTCTGAATTTGTTTAGCTTGAGCTTCCATCCATAACATGTTATGCCTTTATTTGCTGGACTAAAGAGCCTCTACTGTCAAATCTTTTTTTTCTGTGTGTAGGTACTTAGAGACCTACATGCCTATACGTGATCAAGTCACCTGCTAACCTTCTATTTGATAAACTAAATAGATGGGCTTCTTTAGTCTCTTACTGTAATGACCTGGAATCATTCTTTTAGATATTTCTGAAGTTTTTCCAATTTGTCTAGATCCTTTTTAAATATGGACATTAGGCCCCAGTATTCAAGTAATATTCTCACTAATGCATTGATCTCCCTGTGTAACCTTTTCACATACTGGCATATTAGCTTATTTCTTGCATTTGTATCTTCCCCAGTAATCCAAGATTTATTAAATATCAATGAGTCACAGAACTCCTTCAGCCAGTTCTCTCAGAACTCTTGGGTGCAAGTTATATCTAGTCTTGCAGATTTTAAAATGTTAACTTCAGTAGTTGCTGTTTAACATCCTTCTTATTTGCTATTGGAATAGAAAGTATTTCATACTCACACCTTTCAGTGATAATATCATCCAGTTTCTTTCCAAATATAGAACAGATACATTTACAGAACTCGTCTTTCTTTTCCTGCATCATTGACAATTTTACCATCCCTATCTAGTAACAGACCTATACCTTTGCTAAGATTTTCTTTGGTCCTGATGATAAATTTTAAACAACTCCTTTGTATTGTCATTAACTGTACTAGACATGAATTTTTCAGATAAGTAGCTTCCTTTATCAGTTGTCTACATTCTGGACTTCTGATTTAGTCATTGCTATCAACTTCCCCCTTTTTCTATTTGTTATATGTTATTGCTGCTTTCACTCTCCTTCTTAACCAGACTGATATTTTAATCAAGAAAGTCCTGTCTTGTGATTGTGGAATTTGGGTTTTTGGGCATCTAGTAAAGGTAACAACTCCTAATAATCATTCATATTTGCTTTGTTTAAATTTTAATTCCCAGTCAATTTTGCTTATAATTGCCTTCAGCTTCATGAAATTGTCCCCATTAAATCACCGAATAAATATATATTTTACTGCTCAGGACTACCTTCTGTTTGCACGTAATCGATGTAACTAGATTGTCAATATTTGCATCGAGACAGTCACTAACTTTTAGTTCAGTGGTCAATTGATCTTTATCAGAATTTTGGTCTAATTTTGAGTATCGCTAGCGAAGCTGTAATACATTTTATGTAAGGAAATTATTATTATAATTAGAAATTCCAAAAAAGTTGTATTAGTGGTAACATGAGACCTCCAACATGTATCTCCCTGATTGAAATCAAGGAGGAGTAACCGAGGAATTAAGGCATTTAAAATAAATTGACCATTAAAAATAATTGCATTATGTACAGTATCTATAGTCAAGATAACAGACACAGGTTAATGCTGTCAGATAAAATTCAGCTGTTTGAAACACTGCCCATTTAAATAGTGAAGGAAAGAGTACACAGTCTGGAAGCCTTTTTCATCACGAGGGTCCTGAACCTATAAACTACTGTCACAGGTTTTCCCAGGATGCAACCTGGAACTGGGGTACTGCTGAGTCCTCTAGTCTTACCAACCTGGGCTCCCTCTTACACTGTGATGTTGTACAAGCTGCAAACCTCTCCAGGTATTGCGCTTACACAGACTCCACCAGGCAGGGACACACCTAGTTGAGTTACATGAATGCTTCTCCCAGCCACTTATGAACCAACAGCGAAGAGGCTCCAGCCTATTCTCTCCAGCTCCCCAGCCTAGGATCCCAGAGGTGTATCATTTTGCCCTGGTCAGAAGCCTGCCCAGTGTAAGTTTGTTACCCAGTCCACCCCTCCCTCATTGTGTAGAGGACATGCACCAGCTTTTGTTCACTGAGCAGAGGTTTCCCTAGCACTTCTAGCAAAACACACTGTTTTAGGTAAAATATAAAATGGATTTGTTAACAGAAAGATAGATTTTAAGGGATTGTGAGTGGTAGGCACCATGAATAGAGATGATTACCAAAGAAAACAAAAATAAGTGCACAGTCTTAAATTCTATAAACTAAACAATATTTGAACCAAGCAGATAGTACAAACAGGTTACAGATCTTCGGTGGGTAGGCTGGAACTCTCCTTCAGCGTGGAACCATTTCCCCAGTTCAAAAGACTTTGTCCTCCAGACATGTTTCCAAGTGTTGAGTTGGGGGGCGGGGGAGTGAGGAAAAGTGTCACTTCCCTCTTTTCTAGCTTCTTCCAGTTTCCTGGAAAGAGCCTTTGCTATGATGTGGGTCAAGCAGTCTCCATTGTATACAGTTCCTAGGATAGTCCTTGAATGTGTCAACTCCCTTTAACGGACCATCAGCAGCATGTGACAGCTCCATTGTTTTACCCAAAAGGCTGGTTGTGGGTGTTCCCAACCTCCCAACATATTTCAGTAACACACACATAGCAAAACTTTATAACTTCCCATACAATTATAGCACATACAATCCAATGAGATATTAATCTTTAACAGATCAAGACTTTTGAAATGATATCTCACAAGGCATACTTTGTACAAAACATACACCTCTACCCCGATATGACGCGACCCGATATAACGTGAATTCAGATATAATGCAGTAAAGCAGTGCTCCAGGGCGGGTGGGGCTGCACACTCCGGCGGATCAAAGCAGGTTCGATATAACACGGTTTCACCTATAACGCAGTAAGATTTTTTGGCTCCCGAGGATAGCATTATATCGGGGTAGAGGTGTATCATAATTATATCACAGTGGTGAATATGGGGGTTCCAGGGTGCTGCTTTGAGGTACAGAGTGCCACAATTACTCAGAGGTTTGCAGCTTGAGGGCCCATGCTTCTACAGTACATATGAATTAGAAAGTGAACACTTTCATGATTCAAGCATATCTTGTATAGGTTGAGGATGATAAGATAGAATATCCTAATGCTGCTAATATATTCCAGTACTTTTTAGTGGCTATGTGTATTTGAAAATCATAGCTCCCAGTATGACTGAAATCATCTTACTACTGAGTAATAAACATTGAATGCTACCTACAGCCATAAGTTATAGAAAAATAGATTTTAAAATATTGACTTTTTTGCATCATCTACAAACTGCCTCAGCCACCAACATTAGAGCATGGCTGCACTACAGCAGAACAGTTACTGCGGTGCAGGTGTAGCACCATAGTGCAGATGCTTTCTACATCAATGGAAGGGTTTTTTCCACTGACGTGGTTAATCCATCTCTGCAAGAGGCGACAGCTATGTTGACGAAAGAATTCTGTTGACCTCACTGCATCTTGACAGGGGGTTAGGTTCAGATAACTTCAGTGCTCAAGGTCCAGTATTTTTCACAGCCCTGGGCGAAGTAGCTAGGCCTATCTTATTTTTAAGTGTAAACGGGGTCTTCATTTGTGTTTGTTTCTGCTTTGTAGTTTGTGGGAGGAATTTACAAGTTTATTAACTGCACTCTGTTACGGTAGTAATGAGCTCAGTATACACCCTGACTAAAACAGTATAGAAGTGTAGAGCCAGATTTAAGAAAATCCATTTTGATATTGCAATGACCATTGGTTTGAATATGAATGGCATGATACATATGTAGGAGACCTGGCTAAACCACTCTTTTGCAAAATTTTCTTCTTCATTGTATTGTTTTGTGTGTTGACTTTATACCAACTATTATATCTTCAGACAAGTTATTCCACTGCACTATATATCTCCATCATTAAAGCTTTCATTGCACTATATACAAGAAATTTTGTTATAGATTTTCTGGGAATGCATGTGTGTGCTGTCAGTGCTGTGTAACAGTTACAGTTGGTGATAGGATATAAGTTTTATGAATAATCCATTTCCTTTTTCCCTCCCCTCACCCCACTCTTGCAGAGAAAGTATCACTCTGCAAAGGAAGCTTATGAACAACTTTTGCAGACCGAAAACCTTCCTGTACAAGTCAAGGCAACTGTCTTACAGCAATTAGGTATGTAAAAGCAAGTTTTTTGTGTGTGCATGTGTTTGGATTTGCCTCTCTGGTTGTTTTTGTTTTGTTGTATGTCTTTACAATTAATAATTAGTGCATTCAGAAGATGCTTTTTGAAGGCTCTATTTCCAGTGAGTCAAAAATTCATGAGGTTTTTACCCAAGTCAGAGAGAATAACATAACCATAAATAACCTCTCTACTAGTAGAAGGGAGGAGAGAGACAGATGTTTAATGGAAACTTTATAATTTGTTGGGTTCTTGGATATTATGGTGATTTATACTAACAGTACATTGTGCAGTATAGTGGAGAATTTTGGTGAAAAACAGGAGCGGTTATGCGCCAGTTGCAACAAAATATTTATTTTATTTGTAGGGAGGTTTTATAATGGAAACTGCATAAATGAGTGAAAAGAAACATAAAAGCTGGAGTCATTTTCCGTGTTTTCGAAAGTTCATGTATATTCTTAATCTAGGCTTTCTACTGGATGGGTAGAACATTCTTCATTTATCACATAGGCTTTATAAAAATATTTTCAAAGTATATTCACTTTATTTTTTATTTAATACAGAGAACTCTTCATTCACTATTGTCATGTTTTTATTTAATTTAATATTTTTAATATTTAGTCTGCTTCCTTCAGTCTTCCTTTCCTTTTTGATAATTGGCAGATTACTTCATCAAGAATTTTTCTATAATGCTTGCCTTTTGTGATGTAGATTGGTTGTTTATTGCTTAGTTTTAATTTGCTTAGCTTTTGATTTTCTGCATAGGAGTAATAATAAAGAAAACTTGCTGAAATTTACATCTGCCATGTAAGAGCATAAATGGTAGAGACACCACACCAGCTACAAATCAGATTGATTTGGGGAAATAATCACTAGTCTCTACATTTGAAACCTGTAAGTGGGGTAAGAGAAGGTATTCAAATGTGGGTCAGGTTCTTCTTCGAGTGCTGCCCCTGTGGGTGCTCTACTCCAGGTGATGGTGCATCCCGGCGCAGTTGATCAGAGATCATCAGTAACAATGCCTGATCAGGACACACGCACTCAGCTGCTCTCTCGTTAGAGTCTACATGAGCGCGCGCGCGTCTCGCACCCCTCTTAGTTCCTTCTCAACTATCCTTGGCTGAAGACAGGACTCAGGGCAATGCTGATCCTCTTCCCTGGTCTCTGAAGGAAACAAGTACAAAGACAGAGAAATAGTTAGTTAGTAACCTCCCAGTTATTTCCCTTCCTTTAAAATAGTTGCTTAGTTTAAAAAAAAAAATCAGGGTTGTCTCCCGTTGAGACACTCCCCTGGCATTCCTAGTGCAATAATGCCAGGTCCTCAGGATTTAAGAAATGTGCTTCCTGTCAAGACTCTGTCATGGTCCAACAGACACTCATGCTGTGTGAAGTGCCTCGGCGAGACACACATCCCTGCCAAGTTTATCCATTGTACCAGCCAAAACCAGGGCTCTTTGTGACAGGGACCTGTGGCTGAAAATGCTCCTGATGGAGAAATCCCTACAGCCATTTATGGAGACGGGCAATAGCAAACCCTCTCCCTCACACTCCTCGGCCAGGTCCGAACCGATCGGGAGCACGGCTTCACCCTCTCATGTGAAGAGGCAGGAAGCCCAATTGTCTCCATCCAGAGGCTTTCAAAAGGGAAAAGGGTCTCCTGCGAGATCCTTACCCTCAGTGCTGACAGCGCTGAAGGCAGGTGCCGCTAACCATCCCAGCACCTCAACCATGGCTCCCGCGGAGCACAGAGGCAGGGACCCAACTTCCCATACTGAGATGGTCTCCTTGGCACCGGTCCCCATGGCACCAAAAATAGACCTGGTGCCAACAGTGCATTCTGCCCCAGTACCGACAAGAAAGTCGGCACTGAGCCTGCCTGCCACTCCACCAGCAGCAGCCGACCTCCCGCAGGATGCCTACAAACAGCCCGTGGCACCGGGGAAGGCAAAACAGAAGTCAGTGCACGCTTCTGAGCACGGATCACTTTCAGCAGGATCACAGCCCAGGGAACAGCAGCAGCAATTCTGAAGTCAGTACGACATCTCAGTGGCCCTTCAGCCTGACTCTCCACTCCTTGACACACAGTGCTCACTTTTTGACCAGCCGTTCTCCCCACCTGAACTGGCTACCTTCACTGATAGCAAGCCTGATATGCAGCAGCAGCAGGAGTTCTCCCTACCTGCCTCTCCTCCTCCATCGGAAACTTTTGCATCTCAGGTCACAGCTCACAACCACCAGCCTCAGTTTCCCTACTTTGCCCCCCATGGGCGGCACCTAACTTCACTTATCCCATGCCTTGGCCTCAGTTGTACCCTTGGCTAGCTCCTGCTGCCACTCGTCCTCATGCTTCTTCCACCAGACCAGAAGCTTCTTCTGCGCCTCTATCTCCAGCTGATTCATACCCTGATTCACCGACTCCTAACTCTCCATCAGCTCCAGACAGAGCCCTCATGCCTCCGCCTCCACAGAATGTGGACGACTTTAAACAATTCCAAGAACTTTTCAAGAGGGTGGCCCTCAGCCAGGACTTCCCTTTAGAGGAAGAGAGACAACACAGATTCCTCAATATTCTCCAAGCCTCTGCGCCCTCAAAGATCGCACTCTCCATAAATGAAGCATTCCTAGAAGCAGCTGACACCCTTTGGCAGACCCCAGCCTCTATCCCACCAACTTGCAAAAAGGCTGACGGTAAATATTATGTTCCTGCTAAGGACGTAGACTTCTGATTTTCCCATCCACAACTGAATTCTCTTGTAGTGGATGCAGCGACACACAGGACGAAACAGCCACACTGCTGGCCCACTTCGCAAAACAAGGACTTCAAACACCTTGATCTCTTGGGCCGTAAGGTCTACTTTCATTCTGCAATTCAGAATTGCAAACTATTCCGCCCTACTTGCAAGTTACAACTTCGACAATTACAATAAACTCTTCGATTTTACCTCCCATATCCCAGAGGACAGGAGAGCAGACTTTGTCAGTCCTTGTCCAGTTGCTCTCCAGAACGGCCCTACAAGCATCTCTAGACATGGCAGACACAGCAGTGGTTATGCGCAGATCTTCCTGACTGTCTGCATCTGGTATCTCCAAAGACCTGCAGACCAAAGTGGAGGACCTCCCCTTTCTTCTAAAAAAAAAAAAAACCAACTAAATCCTTCACACTATGAAAGACTCTAGAGCGACCCTGCACACCGTGGGCATTTACTCATCCCTTCCCAGGAGACAACGGTGTCAACTGTATCAGAGGCCACACACACAACACTATAACCAGCCTCAGCCCAGACCATACGATATAGCCAGGAATTGCACTAGACCTCCTAGTCGCAGACAAAACCAAAGCGCAACCAGCTACCTCCCACCCATCAGGAAACAAACAACAATTTTGAAGCCTTGGTCGAGGGTCTGCACGAACACCCCTTGACTCCACCGCCTATTTGCCCATTTCGCCACCACCTCCAGGTTTTCCACCATACTTGACAGCAGATCACACAGGCCCCTTCGATCCTGGAAATAGTTGAGTCCGGTTACTCCGTCCCTTTTATATGCTACCCTCCCCCCATTCCTGTCCCTCCTCAGGGACCCTTTTCATGAACACCTACTTCGCATAGAAGTGACTCATCTTCTACAGCTAGGGGCAGTGGAACCTGTGCCGACACAACATTGAGGAAAAGGGTTCTACTCCCACTGCTTTCTGACCCAAAAGAAGAGCTGGGGATGGAGGCCTATACTAGACCTACGCTGATTGAACAAATTTGTTCGTGTACAGAAATTCAAGATGGTCACACCTGGCACAATAATACCCATGCTGGAACAAGGGGACTGGTTCACAGCCCTCGATCTACTTTTCACATAGCCAGCCCTCAGATGCTTCCTGCGATTCACACTTGGACACAACCATTTTCAATATGGGGTACTCCCTTTCTGACTCTCCACAGCACCGAGAGTATTCTCCAAGACCCTAGCTGTAGTCATGGCCCACCTCCACAGACATGGGATCATACTTTCCCCCTATCTAGATGATTGCCTCATCAAAGGCAACTCATACGATGAGACAATACGAGCTACCCATTTCGCCCTCTTCTACAGCTTAGGTCTGCAAATGAACTTCCAAAAATCCACTCTGACACCTACACAGCAGATTGAATTCATCAGCGCTCACCTGGTTTCAGTCCAAACCAGAGCATCACTCCCACACAACAGATTCCTCACTATTACACATGTCATACACACTCTCCGTTTGACCCAGGACACGGGCAAGAATTGGCCTACAGCTCCTTGGCCACATGGCAACCACCACCTTGTTGGTCAAGTATGCCAGGCTGTACATGATGTCTTCTGGGTTGTCTCAACTCCAACTACAAACCCAGCAGACACAGCTTTTGCATGATGCTAACTCCTCCAGCGAAAATACTAGCTTCTCTACAATGGTGGACGAGACCAGAGAACCTTTGCATGGGCGTTCCCTTCCAGCAATGCTCTCTGACGCTCATGCTCACCATGGACGCTTCCCTGATCGGTTGGAGAGTGCACCTGTGTGGGACACGCGGCACAGGGCTGCTGGTCCCTGCCAGAGACGCGCCTGCACATAAATCTCCTAGAGCTCAGAGCAGTGAGACAAGCCTTTCTTCACTTTCTTCCTCTCATAAAGAACAAATCTGTCAGGGTCCTAATAGACAATATAGCATGTATGTTTTACATCAACAGATGGGGGGAGCACATTGCACTCCCTATGCATGGAGGCCATCCAGTTATGGAATTGGTGCATACAACACCACATAGAAATTACCACTTCATACCTACCCGGATGTTACAACACTACCGCCGACACTTCTCCAAAGAACATGAATGGGAATTACATCCCACTATACTACAACAGCTCTTCTCCCACTGGGGCACCCTGTCGATAGACCTCTTTGCCACAACCCAGAATCGCAAATGCCACCTATTTTGCACCAGAGCGAAATTTGGGACTGCATCCCTAGGAGACGGCTTCCTCATCCCATGGAACAACTGTCTCATATACTGCTTTCCACTGATCCCTCTGATATGCTGGGTTCTATGCGGGATCAGAGACGACAAGGCCTGGGTCATATTTATTGCCCCAGCTTGGCTGAGACAGGCATGGTATCTTTACCTGCTCCACATGTCCATCTGTCCTCCACGGACTCTCCCCAACAGACCAGATCTGCTTTCTCAGGACAACGGCCAGCTTCTTCACCTGCAGCTCCAGAAACTCCACCTGATGGCGTGGTTCCTTCATGATTCCAGACCCATGAATTAGCTTGTTGTGAGCAAGTCCTGCGTAGTAGAAAACACTCCACCCGTAAGAGCAGCAAAGAATCCTGTGGCACCTTATAGACTAACAGACGTTTTGGAGCATGAGCTCCACCCGTAAGATTTACCTGCAGAAGTGGAAATGCTTCTCCGTGTGGTGTTCCATTAAACGCTTGACACCCCATACCATGACTCTCCTTAACGTCGTAGACTACCTTTTGAAACTAAAACAGGACAGGCTCTCGCTCAGTTCCATCAGAGTACATCTTGCAGCCCTCCCCACCTTCCATGATTTGCTGGACAGATATTCACTCTTTGCCCTCCCCACCATAAAATGCTTTCTCACGGGCCTGCAAAATCTCTACCCTCAGATTTATCCATCAGCAGCTGCCTGGAATCTCAGCCTAGTTCTTTGTGGTTTTATGAAACCTCCCTTCAAGCTCTTAGCTACCTCATCTCTTCTCCACCTGTCTACGAAGGTACCATTCTTGGTTGCTATAACATCAGCAAGGAGAGTAGGAGAGAGAAGCACCCTGATGGCCTACCTTCCCTACACAACCTTCTCTAAAGATAAAGTTACTCTGCAACCCCACCCTAAATTTCTCCCTAAGGTGGTGTCCGCCTTCCACCTAAACCAGCCAATATACTTACCTGTATTCTATCCCAAACTTCATGAGACTCCGCACAAAGCAGCTGTACCTACCCTCCATGTCAGATGAGTAATCACCTTTTATCAAGACAGAACTAAACCATTTTGTAGGTCTACGCAGCTATTTGTCTCCACTAATGAGAGATCAAAGGGTGCACCTACCTCTAAGCAATGCCTTTCCAAGTGGATCTCTGACTGCATCAGATCCTGTTACCGCATTCAGCGTGGCCAATCACCCGAAGGCATCAGAACTCATTCTACTCGAGCTATGTCAACATCCATTACCTTCCTCCATAATGTACCTATTCCTGATATTTGTAAGGCAGCCACATGGACACCTGAACACACATTTACCAAACATTATGCTATCACGCAGGATACCACGGCAGACAAACGGTAGGCCACACAGTACTGTCTACAGTCGTCATTGCCGCAACTCCAAAGTCTCACCAGCCATAGTGGGTGCTGCTTCACATTCACCTGGAGTGGAGCACCCACAGGGACAGCACTCGAAGAAGAAGAGAAGGTTACTCACCTTGCAGTAACTGAGGTTCTTCGAGATGTGTGTGCTCCATTACCCACCCTCCTCCCCTCTACTTTGGAGTACTACTCTGACATCTCTATGATAGAGAAAGAACTGGGGGGGGTGCAGGACACGCATGCCCAGGCAGACCCTAACGATGCTGCAAGACAGCAGCTGAGCATGTGCGTCCCGACCAGGCACTGCTACCTAAGATTTCTGATTACGGCGCCGGGATGCACCGTTACCTGGAGTGGAGCACCCACAAGGGCATACATCTCGAAGAACCTCAGTTAATGCAAGGTGAGTAACCTTCTGTTCTTTGCAGTCAAGGAAATGGTCTCTCCATTTCATTTTTTTTCCACTAAAATTTTCAAAAGTATATTTTATATTTGGAAAATAGTAGATATCCTTCATCCACAAAACATAGATACACAATGGCAGTACAGATTTCCACAAACATTTAAAGAGGTGCTTTTTCAACAATGCTTTTATACAGTATGCTAACTTACAAGTAATGAAAGCGTAGTTCGTTCTCCATAAAGACTCTGTCTCTGAGTGATGATTATTTGTGAGTCACTTGTTCCCTAAAAATTTGTTGAGTGAATCTACTCAGTCAGGATAGGCCACCACATTGTGATAAAGTGATAACTTCTTTGTGAGCAAAAGGACAGAAATGCCTGAATCAAAACACCTCAGGTAAAATGATACACAGTTTATGTTTCTGAGTGCCAGTGAGATGTACTCCATCAGATCCATGGTGCTTATCACAAACATGAACTCTAGTAAAATATCTGAGGAAGAATTGTTTTATTATAGAGTATGACCTAGGTGTAAAAATAATTTGGCACTAAGGAAAAATAAAGGTAAATGTTATCTCTGCCAGAATGGTGTAAAAAGAGAGTTTATTGTATGCTGCTGGCAAAAGAAGTGAAGAACATGTTTTTATGAACATTTGTGTCTTTTATGTTGAATTTTTTACTCCTGCAGAAGACAGTTCTAGCAGCAAAAAGACTTCTTTTCTCAGCTAGGAAACGCCTCTTGAGCAAGGTGCAAATTTAGATGATTCCCAAGCCTCAGATACATGCCTAACTGAGAGGGAAAAGGACTTTAGTTTGGGAGGGGACTTTTGTATTCTGGCAGAGATATGCATGTGTGCACATCAAATATTTCACAGCCATCGTATCCAGTCTATGAGGTACAACACAAAAACAATGAGTTAGTTTCTTCCACTGCACCATCATACTTCATTTCATATATTTTTCTACTTGTATAGACAAATGATCCTTTTTAATAATCCTAACCTAAAATGACATTGATTTGTAAAATGAAATGTTTTGTTTGATATCTAGTAATCCTTGGGTAAGAGGATTGGGTTCAATCATTTTGAATCTTTTAGACCACCCATAACCATTAGAGTTTGCCTTAAGAGAAAAAGTTCCCAAACAGGTACTGGTCTGTTAAGTGTAGGAATCCAGTGTGCATGTTCAAGGGCCTCAGTCCTTTAAGGCCATGAATTCTGGGAGGTATAGTCCAGAAGGAATGATGGGGATACAGTCTCAAGGTCATTTGGCTGGTCATGTGAGCAAGGTAGGAAATAAATGCAATCTCTATTTTCATCAGTCAGAGAAAAACACCAGGGATTGAGAAAAAGCTGGTATACGTCTCTTTACAGAAAATGGGAGGAGGACAGTTGCCCAGAGTGAGATTGATGGAGCTCTTTTCATAAAATGAGCTGGAATAGGAGCCAGACTGGCATAAGACCTTGGTAGAGAAATACTGTGAGCCTCTGATACAAGTAAGGACTATGGAGCCTTGGGGAAGGGACAAAAGCAGAGTTAAAAGGGTAAAAGGCTGAATGCATGTTTTAACAATAATGTAACCTGGGAGTGTGGGAATTTGTGGTGAAATTCAGCATTGTATTTGAGAGTTTGAGTTAATGAAGAAGCAAGGAAAACAGAGGCACAGCAGTGCAGCTAGATTGAGTGGGTACAACACAAATCTCTTACAGGTATAGTTTGACCTTTGTTCCAGAACAGCCACTGAATGCTTTGAATTTAAGAACCTCTCTATTTACCTAACCATTATTGTTAGCAAACCCTATTTTAAGATATACCTTTTAATTTGTTGAAAATTAGATTGTGGGATTAGTGCATTATTACTTTTCACTGTTTTGCATAGTCCAAGCCTTCACTGGGTACTGTAGTCAAAACTTACTACCATCTTTTGAGGTTTGTTTTTGCCAGAGACCAACATCTGCCCTCAGGTACTGCAGTTGGAGTCAGGAAAAAAATCTGATTCAAACAATGTGCATTTTCTATCATAGGTTTTCAACCCTCTCCTCTGTTCTCTTCAGAAATCTCTCTCATAGAATCTGTTATGTCAGGAAGTTGTCATCCATGTTCAGTTGGGGTCAATAGAATAGTTTCTCCAACAGTACAAAAGGAAGGGTTTCTTCCATTTTTTTCCCTATTCCAATATTTTATCTTACTGTGCTTATGGGCAGAAAAGAGGCCCAGCCTCCGTGATCTGTGCCATTCTGTGGGATAGGTGTTGACGCTGATTTTTTTTTTTCCTCTTCCTCCCGCATGTTATTCAGGGAGGTACAATAGGATACAACCCCATCTCATTTGCTCCAATGTGGCTTGCAAGTTCTGGTATCCAGAACTCCTGGAAATACCATAGGAACTTCCCTTCTTCTTGTTGATGATCACTGGTATGTTTAGTGAATGTTCTACTAAGGGTACAGCATGTTTTCCTATGGTGATGCAAACTTTTAACAAGAAAGAAAAAAGCGTCCCTTTAGCAAGATGACCTCTGGGATTGAGGAAATTTAGTGCATTTTTTGCAGTTTCTTTCCCATTATCCTAGAGGCCATCTCCTTTATTTCACTTAGGGTTGTCATTGGTCAGTATACCTGTCACTTTTCTTTACATCATGCACCTATTCAGACATATTTTGTTTGATTGTCCTAATATAAATAAATAACTCTTTCAAAAGACTAATTCATATTTTCCACAAATTTGTAAATCTGCACGGATTTGGATCTGATTTCTAATGTGATTGTTGGAGCCCACAGAAGAACATTGCTTTTATCATATTTCTGAAATTTTTTTCTAGTGGCTATCTGGAGAATGAATAATCTCCAGGCTTTTAGGATTGATTCCCTTTTAGACTCATAGACTTTAAGGTGAGAAGGGACCATTATAATCTTCTAGTCTGACCTCCTGCACAACGCAGGCCACAGAATCTCACCCATCCACTCCTGTAACAAACCTCTGACCTATGTCTGAGCTATTGAAGTCCTCAACATGTGGTTTAAAGACTTCAAGGTGCAGAGAATCCTCCAGCAAGTGACCCCGTGCCCCATGCTGCAGAGGAAGGTGAAAAATCCCCAGGGCCTCTGCCAGTCTGTGCTGGAGGAAAATTCCTTCCCAACCCCAAATGTGGCGATCAACTAAACCCTAAGCATCTGGGCAAGACTCGCCAGCCAGACACCCAGGAAAGAATTATCTGTAGTAACTAAGATCCCACCCTCTCTAGTGTCCCATCACAGGCTATTGGGCATATTTACTGCTAGTAAAAGATCAATTAATTACCAAAATTAGGCTATTCCATCTTCCCATCCTCTCCATAAACTTACCAAGCTTAGTCTTGAAGCCAGATGTCTTTTGCCTCCACTGCTCCCCTTGGAATCATAGAATCATAGAATATCAGGGTTGGAAGGGACCTCAGGAGGTCATCTAGTCCAATCCCCTGCTCAAAGCAGGACCAATTCCCAACTAAATCATCCCAGCCAGGGCTTTGTCAAGCCTGACCTTAAAAACCTCCGTAGGTAACCTATTCCAGTACTTTACCACCCTCCTAGTGAAAAAGTTTTTCCTAATATCCAACCTAAACCTCCCCCACTGCAACTTGAGACCATTACTCCTTGTTCTGTCATCAGGTACCACTGAGAACAGTCTAGATCCATCCTTTTTGGAACCCCCTTTCAGGTAGTTGAAAGCGGCTATCAAATCCCCCCTCATTCTTCTCTTCTGCAGACTAAACAATCCCAGTTCCCTCAGCCTCTCCTCATAAGTCATGTGCTCCAGCCCCCTAATCATTTTTGTTGCCCTCCGCTGGACTCTTTCCAATTTTTCCACATCCTTCTTGTAGTGTGGGGCCCAAAACTGGACACAGTACTCCAGATGAGGCCTCACCAATGTCGAATAGAGGGGAATGATCACGTCCCTCGATCTGCTGGCAATACCCCTACTTATACAGCCCAAAATGCCGTTAGCCTTCGTGGCAACAAGGTACACTGTTGACTCATATCCAGTTCTCATCCACTGTAACCCCTAGATCCTTTTCTGGAGAACTGCTTCCTAGCCATTCGGTCCCACATCTGTAACAGTGAATGGGATTCTTCCATCCTAAGTGCAGGACTCAGCACTTGTCCTTGTTGAACCTTATCAGGTTTCTTTTGGCCCAATCCTCTAATTTGTCTAGGTCCCTCTGTATCCTATCCCTACCCTCCAGCGTATCTACGACTCCTCCCAGTTTAGTGTCATCTGCAAACTTGCTGAGAGTGCAGTCCACGCCATCCTCCAGATCATTAATGAAGATATTGAACAAAACCAGCCCCAGGACCGACCCTCGGGTACTCCGCTTGAAACTGGCTGCCAACTAGACACGGAGCCATTGATCACTACCCGTTGAGCCCAACGATCTAGCCAGCTTTCTGTCATCCAGGCCATACTACTTTAACTTGCCAGTAAGAATACTGTGGGAGACCATGTCAAAAGCTTTGCTAAAGTCAAGGAATAACACATCCATTGCTTTTCCGTCATCCACAGACCCAGTCATCTCCTCATACAACTCAATTAGGTTAGTCAGGCATGACTTACCCTTGGTGAATCCACGCTCACTGTTCCTGATCACTTTCCTCTCCTCAAAGTGCTTCAAAATTGATTCCTTGAGGACCTGCTCCATGACCCCAGAACTTTACTCCTCTGATGATGGTTAGAAAACTTAGTCTAATTTCAAGTATAAACTTCTTGATGGCCAGTTTATATTTATCCCTCATGATTGTTCTTTATAAATATATATCAGTCTCCCCTTAGCCTTCTTTCGGTTAGGCTAAACAAGCCAAGCTCTTTGAGTCTCCTTGTGTAAGACAGCTTTTCCATTCCTGGGATCATCCTAGTAGCCCTTCTCTGTACCTGTTCCAGTTTGAATTCATCATTCTTAAACATGGGAGACCAGAACTGTGCACAGTATTCCAGATGAGGTCTCACCAGTGCCTTGTATGACGGTACTAACACCTTCTTATCTCTACTGGAAATACCTCACCTGATGCATCCCAAGACCG
Source organism: Gopherus flavomarginatus (assembly GCF_025201925.1). Classification (NCBI taxonomy): domain Eukaryota; kingdom Metazoa; phylum Chordata; order Testudines; family Testudinidae; genus Gopherus; species Gopherus flavomarginatus. The sequence continues at coordinate 212,140,172 of NC_066617.1, read as the reverse complement.
CATTACCTTTTTTTCACAGCCATATCACATTGACAGCTCATAGTCATCCTGTGATCAACCAATATGCCGAGGTCTTCTCCTCCTCTGTTACTTCCAAGTGATGCATCTCCAGTTTTTATAACAAAAATTCTTATTAATCCCTGAATGCATGACCTTGCACTTTTCACTATTAAATTTCATCCTATTACTATTACTCAGTTTACAGGGTCATCCAGATCTTCCTGTAGGATATTCTGGTCCCTCTTTGTATTGGCAATACCTCTCAGCTTCATGTCATCCGCAAACTTTATTAGCACATTCCCACTTTTTGTGCCAAAGTCAGTAATAAAAGGATTAAATAAGATTGGTCCCAAAACTGATCCCTGAGGATCTCCACTAGTAACCTCTCTCTAGCCTGACAGTTTGTCTTTCACTGTGACCCGTTGTAGTCTCTCTTTTAGCCAGTTCCTTATCCACCTTTGAGTTTTCATATTGATCCCCATCATTTCCAATTTAGCCAATAATTCTTCATGTGGAACTGTATCATATGCCTTACTGAAATCGAGGTAAATTAGATCCACTGCGTTTCCTTTGTCTAAAAAAACTTGTTACCTTCTGAAAAGAGGAGGTCAGGTTAGTTTGGCACGATCTACCTTTTGTAAAACCATGTTGTATTTTGTCCCAATTACCATTGACCTCAATGTCCTTAACTACTTTCTCCTTCAAAATTTTTTCTAAGACCTCGCATACTACATATGTCAAACTAACAGGCCTGTAGTTACTCGGATCACATTTTTTTCCTTTCTTAAAAATAGAAACTATGTTAGCAATTCTCTAGTCATACGGTACAACCCCCGAGTTTACAATTCCATTAAAAAATCTTGCTAATGGGCTTGCAATTTCATGTGCCAGTTCCTTTAATATTCTTGGATGAAGATTATCTGGGCCCCCTGATTTAGTCCCATTAAGCTGGTCGAGTTTGGCTTCTACCTCAGATGTGGTAATATCCACCTCCATATCCTCATGGCCATTTGTCATCCTATCATTATCCCTAAGCTCCTCATTAGCCTCATCATTAAAGACTGTGGCAAAGTATTTGTTTAGATATTGGGCCATGCCTACATTATCCTTAACCTCCACTCCATCCTCTGTGTTTAGCGGTCCCACTTCTTCTTTGTTTTCTTCTTATTTATATGGCTATAGAACCCTTTACTATCGGTTTTAATTCCCTTTGCAAGGTCCAACTCTATATAGTTTTTGGCCTTTCTCACTTTATCCCTACATATTCAGACCTCAATAAGGTAGCTTTCCTTGCTGATCCCTCCCATCTTCCACTCCTTGTAGGCTTTCTGCTTTTTCTTAATCACATCTCTGAGATTATTGCTCATCCAGCTTGGTCTACAGCTCTTGTCTGATTTTTTTCTTCCTCTTTTTTGAGATGCAGGCTTCTGATGGTTTCTGTAACATTGACTTGAAGTAAATCCAGGCCGCCTCTGCCTTTAGATCCACAAGTTCTTCAGTCTAATCCACTTCCCTAACTAATTTCCTTAATTCTTTAAAGTTAGCCCTTTTGAAATCAAAAGCGCTAGTCACAGATTTATTTTTGTTTATCCTTCCATTTAGTTTGAACTGAATTAGCTCATGATTGCTTGAACAAAGGGTGTCCCCTACAACCATTTCTTCTGTGAGGTCCTCACTACTCACCAAAACCAAATCTAAAATGGCATCCCCTCTTGTTGGTTCAGCAACTACTTGGTGAAGGAATCCATCAGCTATCTCATCCAGGAAAATCTGAGCCCTATTATTACTACTAGCACTTGTCCTCCAGGTAATGGCCTGGTCTACACTACAAGTTTATTTCAAATTTAGCAGCATTAAACTGAATTAACACTGCACCCATCCACACAATGAAGCCCTTTATTTAGATATAAAGGGCTCTTAATGTCGATATTTGTACTCCTCCCCGACGAGGGGAGCAGCGCTGAAATTGGTATTGTCATTTCGGATTAGGGTTAGTGTGGCCACAATTTGACAGATTAGGGTTAGTGTGGCCACAGTTGGCCTCCGGGAGCTATCCCAAAGTGCACCATTGTGACCGCTCTGGACAGCAATCTGAACTCGGATGCACTGGCCAAGTAGACAGGAAAAGCCCTGCGAACTTTTGAATTTCATTTCCTGTTTTCCCAACGTGGAGCACTGATCACAGGTGACCATGCAGTCCCAGAATCAAAAAAGAGCTCCAGCATGGACCGTACAGGAGATACTGAATCTGATCTCTGTATGGAGAGAGAAATCCTTTCTATCAGAACTCCGTTCCAATAGACGAAATTCCAAAACATTTGAAAAAATCTCCAATGCTATGATGGACAGAGGCCACAACAGGCTTCCTCCCTTTTCCCCCCTCCTCCTCCCTTGAAACCAAAGGGTAAAAAATCGTTTCTCACCTTTTTTCAATGTCACTGTATGTCTACTGGATGCTGCTGGCAGACATGGTGCTGCAGCACTACACAGCAGCATCTCCTTCCCTTCCCTTCCCTTGCGGACGGCAGATGGTGCAGTATGACTGATATCCGTCATTGTTGCCCCCTTGGTGAGGTCAGCAGGGGGCGCCTGGGCAAAAATGGGAAGGACTCCCGGTCATTCTCTTCTTTAAGCTTTGTCTCCTGGAGATTCGCTCCTGCCTGGAATATCATAGCTGTTGGAGGCTGCCCTCCCCTCCCCTCCCCCCTTTGATCTCTGCTTGCAGAGGCAATAGAGTCAGTGTTGTTTCTTATTCATGCATTCTTTATTACTTCATCACACAAATGGGGGGATAACTGCCACGGTAGCACAGGAGTGGTAGGGGAGGAGGGAAGCAACAGGTGGCATTGTTGCAGGGGCACCCCCTAGAATGGCATACAGCTCATCATTTCTGTGGGATGTCTGGGGCTCTGATCCAGAGAGGCCGTTTGCCTCTGGTTCTTTAGTAGGCTTGCCTGATATTCTAGACAGGACTGACTCTCCCTTTAGACAAATCTTAAAGAAGAGAATGACCTGGGGATTCATTCCCATTTTTGTCCATGCGCCTCTGGCCGACCTCATCGAGGCCAGCCAGGAGCACCCATGACAGCAGCAGACGTACAGTATGACTGGTAACCATCATTGTCAACTTGCAAGGCAGCAGACAGTACAGTAGAGCTGGTAACCGTCTTTGCTGACTTGCAAAAAGCAAGGGGATGCTGCTGTGTAGCACTGTAGTACCGCATCTGTTAGCAACATCCAGTAGACATACAGTGACAGTGAAAAAAAGGCTGAATGGGCTCCATGGTTGCCGTGCTACAGTGTCTGCCCGGGCAATCCAGGGAAAAGGGCGCAAAATGATTGTCTGCTGTTGCTTTCATGGAAGGAGGATTGTCTGATGACATTTACCGAGAATCACTCCCGACACTCTTTTTGCCTCATCATGCATTGGTATCTCAACCCAGAATTCCAGTGGGCCGGGAAGACTGCGGGAACTATGGGATAGCTATGGAATAGCTACCCACAGTGCAACGCTCCTAAAATCTATGCTAGCCTCAGTACATGGATGCACACCGCCGAATTAATGTGCTTAGTGTGGCCACGTGCACTCGACTTTATACAATCTGTTTCCAAAAAGCGGTTTCTGTAAAATCGGAATAATCCCGTAGTGTAGACATACTCTATATCTGGGAAGTTAGTCTCTCATGATCACACAATTCCCATTAGTATTTACTTCATTAAAAACTTTAAAGAGGTCTCTAGCCATATCCAAATTGGATCCTGGCGGTCTATAGCACACTGCAAGCACTATCCCATGGGAGGCTCTAGTAGCTTTCCTCCCCAATGTGATTTTTGCCCTGACAGACTCTTGCTTATCCGTTCCATCACTTCTTTTTTTTTTTAAATACAGTGTACCTAATCATTGATCTACAATGCTACTCCACCACCGTTGCCTTTTATTTCTATTTTTCCTAAACAGCACATATCCTTCAATATCTGTACTCCAGTTATGACTACTATTCCACTATGTTTCCGTTATCTCTATAATATCTGGTTTCACTTCCTGCACCAATAGCTCTAGTTCCTCCATTTTGTTACTTGGGCTCCTCACATTAGTGTACAAACATCTTAATTTTTGCTGTTTGGCTTCGCTCATGTTCTTTACCCAATTAGGCACAGACATTCTATCACCAGTATCACCTATTAGACTGGTATCTACACTACTCTTCCTCCTTATGTCCATTCTCCTACCCATGGCTGTGTCATAAACAGATAGTTAAGGGGTAATGTCTCTTTTACCTGTAAAGGGTTAACAAACAGTGAACCGGACACCTGACCAGAGGACCAATCAGAAAACAAGATACTTTCAAATCTCGGTGGAGGGAAGCCTTTGTTTGTGTTTTTTGGGTTTTGCTTTGTTCTCTCTGGGTCCTGGAAGGGACTAGACGTGCAACCAGGTTTCTTGCCAATCTCCCTGCTACAGTCTCTTATATATTCATAATAGTGAGTATTTAGTAAGAAAGGCGGTTATAGTCTTTTGATTGTTCTCTGTATTTGCAAATGTGTAGTTTGCTGGAAGTATTTTAAATTGTGTTTTTGCTGGGGGGGAGGCTTCTTTCTAGTGTGTATAAGCTGACAGACCCTGTAACTTTTACCATCTAAATTGCAGAGAACTTTTTTTTCTTTCTTTTTATTAAAAGTTTTGCTTTTAAGACCTGTCTGATTTTTCCCCTTGTTGAGGCTCAAGGGAATTGAGTCTGTACTTAACAGGGAAGGGGAAGGGAGGGGAGAAGGGTGGAATCCCTTTGGTTTAGATTCACAGAGCATGGATCTGTCTATCTCTCCAGGAGCCCGGGGGGGGAGGGGGACACCTGGAGGGGAAGAGAAGGGAGGGGAAGTCTGGGAGAGGCAACGGTGAGGAAAGGGGTTTACTTTTCTTGTGTTAAGATCCAGGGGGTCTGGGTCTTGGGGGTCCCCAGGGAAGGTTTTGTGGGGGCCAGAGTGTATCAGGCACTGGAATTCCTGATTGGTGGCAGCTTATCAGATCTAAGCAGGTAATTAAGCTTAGAGGAATTCATGCTGGTACCCCAACTTTTGGACTCTAAGGTTCAGATTGGGGAAAGATACTGTGTCAGGCTGTATCCATTCTTACTTCGTTTTCTTCCCTCTCAGTGTTAAAATCCAGCATGGAGATTACCTGAACATCTCCCAACCATCTCCCCCAAATTCCTAGTTTAAAGTTCTCTTAATGAGATGTGCCAGCCTCCATCCTAGAAGTCTGTTTCCCTCCCTACTCAGGTGAAGCCCATCCCAAGAGAACAGTCCTCTGTCCATGAATGCTTCCCAGTCACCCTGCATCACAAAGCCCTCCTTATAGCACCACTGCCTGAGCCATCTGTAGTATTTCATCAGGTTAAAGGTTGTCTTTTTCCCACAGTAACCTCTTGTTCCCTATTTTCAACATACCCAAGGCATTCCCAGTGCTTCTACTGACTACAGCTCATGTCTGGGAGGAACTCTTTGTGGGCTCTCTCAACCAAGCGCTCCAGGACAAGTAGCTTTTTCTTCCTAACTGTCTCTTATAGGAGGTTGGAAGTTTACCTTCCATTCTAGAAGATATTACACTGACTTTTACCTCAACACATTCCAAGACTCAGTAATTCAATTAAAAACATTTATTAAGAATAGTTAGAGAAAATCACTATACCTCATATATTCTGAAGTGAAAGAGGTAGGAATACTATGGTTACTGACCAGTTGATTACTCAGCTTTGCTTTACTTTGTCTAGCATGTGACGGGGAAAGTGTATTCATGTATGTCATAACTGTCCTACTCAGATCTGAACCTTAGAGTTCAGAACATGAGAAGCTAGCATGAAACCTCCAAATTTAATTACCAGCTTGGATCTGATATCGCTGCCACCAGCCAGAAGATTCCAGTGTCTGGCTCACTATGGTCTCCCCAAAACCTTCCCTGGGGGACCCCAAGACTCAGATTCCTTGAGTCTCACAACAAAGGGGAATAAGCCATTTCCCTTCCCCCTCCTCCCAGATTTCCCCGCCCTGGGTTCCCTAGGAGATTCCCTGCTTCAAGTCCTTGAAACACAAGTACCGAGAGATCAGATCTCTCTCTCCCCTCACCCTGAGGGTATGCAAAGTCAGGCTTTGTAAATCTAACACAAAGAGATGTTCCCCCTCCCTTCGTTTCTTAGCCTTAACCAGTGAAAAACACTTAAACAGGTCTTAAAAAGAAAGCTTTATATAAAAGAAAGAAAAAGACATAAAATTGGTCTCTGTATTAAGGTGACAATATACAGGGTCAATTGCTTAACAGAAAAAATGAAGAAACAGCCTTATCCAAAAAGAATACAATTTAACACATTCCAGCAACTACACACATGTAAATACAAAAAAACAATATAAACCTATTGTCTTACTATCCTTGTACTTACAACTTGGAAACAGAAGATTAGAAAGCCTGGAGATTCCTGTGGTCACTCTCAGAGCCCAGAAAGAGAACAGATCAAGAACAAAAAACTCACACCCAAAACTTCCCTCCACCCAGTTTTGAAAAAGTCTTGTTTTCTGATTGGTCCTCTGGTCAGGTATTGTTTGTTACCCCTTTCCAGGTGAAAGAGACATTAACCCTTAGCTATCTGTTTATGACAATGTAATTATATTTTATTGTTATGGATGTGCATATGGTATAACAGTTAGGGTTATGAGTCTCATTTCCTGACTTTTGAGCACTTCCTTTTGCAACTTTTAATGTTTTCTTACTAAAGATTTTTATGCAGTACCTGTCTAACACTCAACAGATATAAGAGCGAGGTGTGTGGGGGGGTGTAAATAAAATTTTATATAAAATGGATCTATTATATGTATTATTATGTTTTGTGATAGTCCTGAGGGCCGGGACCCCGCTGTTCTTGGCACTGTACAAACACATGACAAAAAGATGACCCCTCCCCCCAAGAATTTACAATCTAAGCATTAGACCAAAAAAAAGAAAAGAAAAAAAACAGACAAGTAGGGGAGCACAAGGAAACAGGAAGACAATACTGGTTAACATTATTAGATTCTAAGGCCGAAAGGTCTGATTGATTGTAATAATTTAGTCCAGTAGTTCTCAACCTCTTTACTACTGTGGGCTGCATCTGCAGCTCTCTGTGTTATGTGGGCCACATCTACACAATATATATACTACCTGTCTGGCCCTGAGGATGTCACATGGGCCACAGCTGTGTGCTGATTGGGCTGCAATTTGAGAACCACTGAACTAGTCTGACCTTGCATATCACATCCCCTAAATAATTCCTAGAGCATGTCTTTTAGAAAAAAATCCAGTCTTGATTTGAAAATGGACAATAATGGAGAATTGTTCTCATGGTAAATTCCTGTCACTGTTAAAAATGTATGCCTTATTTCCAATCTGAACATGATATGCGGTGGTCTCAACGCACTAGCTACCTAGTAGTTGTCATGCTTTTTGTAGGCATTACAGCAAAGGAGAGTTTGAATACAACAAAGTAGTTTCAAGAATTTTATAGGGAGCTCCTCCTATGTGTGAGAGACAGCATGAGAGAAGGACTGAAGGCGCTTTAGGGTAGATAAAAATCAATGATTTTAAAAAAATCAGATTTTTATTATTTAAATTGGATTTTTTGATAGTTTTTTTCCTCAAAAAGCATTTTATCTAAAGATAGTTTTAATTAAGATACATTATAGCTCAAAGATATCTCATCGTGGAATAGGGATTATAAATTCTAATTCTATAGTATGAGACAATATATTCATGTCTTTAAGAAAAGTTTTGTAAATGAGTTCCAATAGTTCATGGATTAGGGACCCAATCTTACGGCATTCCAGAGGCTTCTGTATAGATTATTTAGGTTACTCTTTCTATCTATCCAATGAGACTCAGTGCTCAGTCTAGAAGATACCATCAGAGATGCTTAGTTTTGCAGTTCTCAAACTGTGGATTTGCGTCTCCAGAGATGACATGCTGGTTAACAGCAAAAATGTTTTAAAATAAATAATATATTGAGGTGAGAAATAACAGACCTCAATCCTGTTGTCCATCAGCAAATTTGTGTACACCGAGCCAATCCCTTACCTCTCTCTAAAAGTGCAAAGTTTCAAAAAGTTCAATGAATAGAAGATTGTTGGGGGCAGATCTGGACAAGGAGAAGAAGTCTGGAGATAAATGTGAGATGGGAGGGACAGTCAGTAGAAACAAAAGTGAAACTGTTTGAGCAGCATATTCCAGAAGTCTTTCTGAGTGTAGCCTTCATTGATTTGAGATCTACCATAGCGTTCTCTCACTAGAAGAGAAAACCTATAATGGCAGCAGTCTGTAAAAGAGACCTCGTTTGGGAATATTTTAATGGAGTTCCTGTACCTATGGGTAAGACATGCATGCATGCAAAATGCAAACAGTGCAACAAAGAGATGCAAGGCCTGGTTGCCCGAATGAAACAACGTCATGAGAGAAGTGTTCCTTCTCCAGAGGAAGCTGCTTTGAAGATGATGAAAGGAACATCACTTTAAAAATGTATAATGTGTACCTTCTAAAAATGAAACATCTATCTCTGAGTTGTGAAGAATATGTATTAAGTTTATAACAACCAACAAGAATGCACTTTTTATGTAGAAATCCATGATTAAATCGAGTCTTCCTGACTAGTGATTTTAAATCATGATTTAAATCAATTTGATTTAAATCAAATCCACCCTGAGGTTCTTGTTTGAAAATTTACAAGTCAGCAATGAAGGCTGACATTATTGATAGAATGAAATCTCAACAGTATAAGAGCAATGATAGGTAACATGTGGATAGTTCATGAAGGGCCTTGAAAATGAACACAAGTAGTCTTGTGTCGGAGGCAGTGGACAGAAAGGAGCCAGTTGGGTGCAAAGAGGGGGGTGACAAAGTCAAAGCAATGACAGGAAAATTATCTTTGCAGCAGCCTTTTGAATGAATGTAAGTGGCGCAGGATTGCATTTGTCATGGCCTCGGAAGAGTTGCAGTAGCTGAGACATGAGATGATCATGGGGGCTGAATAAGAGTTTTGGATGGGAGAGCAGAGGCCACCTTAGATGTTTGGCTGGAAGAATCAGCCAGATTTAGAAACACTGGACGTAAGGATCTAGCAGGAGGACCATTTCAAAGGTGGGGCCCAGGTTACAGTCCTGCATGACAGAGGGAAAATTGTGGTGTTGGCCACAGTGTCTGAGGAGTGTGTGTGGCGACAGATACATAAAACATTTAGAGAAAGAGAGGGGAGAATTAAAATTTGCAGTGCTTGTATTGTTTGCTTGCTAGCTTTGGTTTTTATTTTTAAATTAAAATTGTAAGAAATAACGATGTATTAGCATAGATTCATTTCGCTTTCATATAAGAAACTGTAGCTATATAATAGATCCCTTTCCCTATACAGATTGTGGACCAGAATTTTCATTTGCATAAGCAGGCCCATAGCCTCAGAAGAGAAATCCTGATATTAATTTTTTTTCACAAATTGCTAATAAAATGGACAAAAGGATATCCAGGGGTCCACAGTAAAATTAAGGATACTTTTTTAGGAGAAGCAGCCAAGGTCTACTCCATCAGACTCTTGCTGCTGCCTCTCTGGTCTCTTTTCTACTGGGCCTTTTTTCAGGCCATTTCCCACAGTGCCCCCTTTGGGCTTACAGTACCTCTGCCTCTCTAAGCCCTTCACTCTCTAGCAACCAGAAAGGGATTGTAGAGGTCTTCCCCTCTCCCTGCAGCTTCCTTCTCATCTGGGCTTCATACCTTCGTAAACTACCCAGCTCCTCCTACAGCTGGGATTCATCCTTAATTGGATCTGGCCCATGTTGCAGATGCAATCAGGTGTGTTAATTGGACTCTCATCCCCACATTAACCCTTCCACTACCAATGTGGAGTACATGTCCCTCACAGTGGTATGCAATAGATTTTTTGTTTTTAAAAAAAAAAAGTCGGGGGAGGGGGATATTATCACCACTACCCTACTCAATATGTTAAGCAGCACTTTTGAGAATTTGGGTTGGGTGACTTGTCACTTCTTTTGTAGGCTGGATGCATCACACCGTGGATCAGCTAGGAGACAAAGCAACCAAGGAAAGCTATGCTATTCAGTATCTTCAGAAGTCTCTCGAGGCAGATCCGAACTCTGGCCAGTCCTGGTATTTCCTTGGAAGGTGAGAGAACTGGTGGTATAGCCATTGTATTTAAGGCTGTGTCATGTTTTTTAATAAAGCTTGTTTTGAGAGGCTGTGGTTGAATTGAAAATATTCTCTACAGTGTGAGAGCTATCATGAAAATACCAGTTTGGGAGTAATTTTCCTTTAAAATAAATAACATCACATATCTTTAACTTGAACAAATGGGAAAAATTATGAAACTGCTAAAGTCCAGCTTTGTTATTTTGAGGGAAAATATGTTATATTGGAAGGATATTTAAGTGAAAGTGCCTGTGCAATAAATGTTTTCATTAGAAATTTAGTACATAATTAAATAAGCAGGCAGAAAATATTCTGTACACGTGCGAAAGTGTACATGATTCTTTTTATGCCTTGAATGCAAATGCCTAAGATGATGTCATTTAAGCTAAATGTTTGCTCTAGAATGATATGACACTACTCACCTTTTTCTTTCCCTCCTATTGTCACATGCATCTATTCTCTTCAGTCTAAATTGCCTGCAAACATATTTGCATTTTTCTTTGCATACTTCCACATTCTCTCACTTTTCTGTCTTGAATATTGTTCTCCCTTTCCACATACATGTGCTTTAAAGTTTTTTCTGTACTGTATATATTATAGAAAAACAAACTATATTATATGTAAACTTTAGACTGGAATAGCTCAGATGTAGCCATTCTGACTTCCAAGATAAGTGATCCATACTTTAATAATAATTAACTCTTGGCCTTTTTTTTTTTTTTTTTTTTTTGGTCTTGTAAGTTATTTTTTGTTGTTGTTCTCTGTGATAAATACTGTGCATTTTATGCCCCTTTTTGTTTTTGAAAAAGATAGAAACATTGGGAAACTCATCACTAGTTAGCAGTAACCGAAGCAATATTCAGGCTTTTAATATGTCTTATCTTCTGTAGGCTGCAACCTCTTGTGGGTGACTTGGTTACACACTCTTGAGTTAGATCTCTTCCATCCAGTCAAAGAAGCTGTTACCCATATTATGGGGAAGATAGACAAATGTAGTGCTTTAACTAAAATAAAATTCTTCAACTTTGATTTTCCTAGATTTTCTAGTTGTGTAAATTATGTTTGAACATTCTTTCCTTTTGTTATATTTGAATTATTTTGATGCACTTGTTTTACATTTTGGTGAGAGTTGAATTTGACAATCATGACACTGATAGGATCCTTAAAATATCTGAAGCTGATTTTTACACAGATGCTGGGACTTTGTTTCATTACCTTTAAGTCTAACTTGTTCTTATCTTTTGAAACTTTTTTACTTAATCCTGGTGAATATTTATAAGTGAAGTAAAATACTGGTAGTTTTTTACTAGATTCCTTTCCTGCTGTACTCAATACAATGTAAAAGAAAAACCTCTGTTTTTTGTTTCCTGCTTAAAGGTTGATAATTTTTGCCTTTATTTTGCTCATATATGTCTCTTTATTTTTTGCAAGAATAAATTTTTAATTATTTTTTGTGTATTCTGAAGACTTTTAGTTCTTATGCAAACAGGGAAGATAATTGCAGGCAATATGGGCAAAACCAAAGAAAATACTTTTCTCCTTAAAAAGTTTCAGTATCTTATTTTCTTTCAGATTATGATGGAAGCAGTCATTTTTCCTTGTAGCATAACTGTAACTCACTCTTCTTTGTGTTCTAGAGTTCCTGCTTACCATGTCGTACTGCTTTTGAAAATGTTATATATACTTAGCATTCACATTATAAATTATATATATTTTAAAAAAGAACAATAAAATCAGGGTTTTTCCTTAATTTGGTTCATCCTATAGACTAGACTATAAAACTACACTTTTTATTGTCGATTAAGATTTTATTAAGAATGGTGTGGGAAGTGCAATACTAGCTGCATACACCCAAAGAAGACCTATAAGATTCTATTTACTAAAATATTCACCATATTTGTAGTGCCACTATGAGTTGTCATAAATTCTCTTCTCTAGTATTTCAACTTCCATGCCACCAACATTTAATTTTTTAAAATGCACACAAGCTGACTATTTGGGAACAGGCAGTTTAATTCTTCCCATGTTGTAATCCTGTGTGTAATTATTTTCCCTTTTGCTCAATGAAATACCACTGGTGAAATGTGTACATTTTCAGAATGCAATATTAATTCTCGACATTAGTATAATGTAGCATGTATTAGAACTTAAAGCAAGTTAAACTTTGCACAGCTGATGCTGAAGGATTAGTGTATTTTACAAATAAATTAGTAATAAAGATTCAGAAGTTTACATTCAATGTCATTTTTTGTCAAACTTTCAGAAAGTTATTTGGATTAATGTGTATGAGTATGTATTTGTATTTATATGAATTTACTAGTACTAGTCTACTCTTGACAAACCATTCTCCATAATGACTTTAAATATTACCACCGTTCTTTCTCTCTTCTCCCAGGTGCTTTTCAAGTATTGGGAAAGTTCAGGATGCCTTTATATCTTATAGGCAGTCTATTGATAAATCAGAAGCAAGTGCAGATACATGGTGTTCTATAGGGTAAGAATGATGCAGGGAAATGCAGTACTATAATTGAATTTTAATCTCTTTAAACAAGGACCAGTTTTTTTAACACAGTTATGTTCTCAGTTGATCATAGAGCTCCTAATTGCTAGCTAATATATTAATGTTCTGTCAACCGTGCTAGAGATATCTTGAAGTTAAAGAAATATGTAGGTATTTGCTTTCTTAAATTTTAGGTTGCAATATTGGTTGTACTTTATATTTTAGCTTGTCATGTTAAGGTATAAAAATGTATCATTCATGATTGTCACAGTGAATTATGTAATAGTGTGTTCCACTTGATACACAGAAGTTTTTCTTCTTCACTATGTGAGAAATACTGAGTTTAGTGGAGAAGTATATGACTTCTTTGTATTCAGACTTTATTAATTTAGAACTTTACCAATCTTTTTATTCAGTGTGCTATATCAACAGCAAAATCAGCCTATGGATGCTTTACAAGCCTATATCTGTGCTGTACAATTGGACCATGGCCATGCTGCAGCCTGGATGGACTTAGGCACACTCTATGAGTCCTGCAACCAGCCTCAGGATGCCATTAAATGCTACTTAAACGCAACTAGGAGCAAAAATTGTAGTAATACCTCTGCACTTGCAGCACGGATAAAATATTTACAGGTAAAACTTTAAAGCTTTAAGGAAGGGAAATATTTTACCAGGTACACAACAGGTGGGGAGGGGAAAAATAACATATCAGTTAATGTGTAAGTGTTTCATGGTGTGTATAACCTGTTTCCATATTTATTGTAAACATATCATAGCTTGTAATATTGTTTTATTTTCCATTTTTAAGTGAGACTCAATCCCTGTAATTAATGCTGTTTTGCACATTACTCAGTTGATGCATATTGATTTACATCACTTTTTTTCTGTGTACTGTCTACATTTTTAAGTTGTCATAGCATTTAGAGAGAGAGAACACACACACACTATCTTTCACTCTTGTTTGCAATTTCAGAAGAAAAGAGTTACGAGACCTCTGAAACCAGAGCTCAACTTTATTCTGATTCTCACAAAGGTTTATATTCTGGTTACCCTCTTTATACTTAGCACCTTTCTAAAACCCCAGACTTTAAATCTATTCTCTCTTTAAGACGTAATTAGCTACAGCGTTTAGGAAGATTTCGTGGACTTGCTCTTAATAAAGTAGGCTTGTGTTAAATTTGCTTTTTACATAATTTTTCCTAGGCTCAGTTGTGTAACCTTCCACAAGGTAGTCTACAGAATAAAACTAAATTACTTCCTAGTATTGAGGAGGCATGGAGCCTACCAATCCCCGCAGAGCTTACCTCCAGGCAGGGTGCCATGAACACAGCACAGCAGGTGAGAAGTTGGGTTATGTTCTGCAGGTGCCCAGCTTTAAGGGTTCTTTACAATCTGTAGTAGTCAAGCTTATTTTACGGAGTGCAGGGCTGGCTTTCATTAATAAAAAGCCTTTGATTTATTTGCAAAGGAATTTAGATCAAGAAAAGACTCCCTGTAATGTGGGAGAAATATGTGGGTACCAATTTAGAACCTTTGTGGATTTTCATGATTTTGAGAGATTTCATCTTAAGTAGAAATGCTACAGTGGTTGTTTTTTTAAAAGAATAATCCCAAGAAAGGTACACATTCCTCCATTGATGTCCATATGGAAACTGATTTTCAGTAACTGAGTCAGCTTCAGTATATCCACACAGCCCTTTTAAGATATGCAGATCATAAAAGTGTGTAGCTTAATTGAAAGAATTAAGAATATATAGAACCATATTTTTGTCTTCCTTCTGTGATTCGTAGGCTTGTAAACCTCATCATCCAAATACTGAACCTGTACTAGGCCTCACTCAAACACCAATTTCACAGCAATCCTTGCCACTACACATGATTCCTTCTAGCCAAGTAGATGACCTGTCCAGTCCTGCCAAGAGGAAAAGAACATCTAGTCCAACAAAGGTATATATTCTGGTGAACTAAAGAGCCTGAGCCAAAATTATACAGAAATTTGCATAGAAATTGTGCAGTGTACACAGCACTTGTACTTTAATTGTAATCCTTTGGCATTAAGGTGGGGAATGTTTTGGAAGTTGAAGTGTTGAGGTTAGTGCATTTTTCAGCAGTGTATTTAATTAGGAGATTACAATTGAGATAGTAAATACTTAAATGCAATACACATTAATGACACTATATATAGAAGTAATTATCCTAATCTCAGAATATAATTATAGTATTGTAATAGAGAGGGGAATGACCGTGTTGTTCTATTGCCTTTGCCTGTATCTAAAATTCAGGATGTTTCTTCTTCACATAATACTTTTTCAAGAGGTAGGGACTTAATTTAATTTGGTTCCTTGTCATTATGGTATTAGATGATATTTAATATCATTTACTTTTTTCTCATTGTTCTGATACTATATAGGTTGAAATAAAATGAGATAAAGTATATTTTAGTATACTTGTTATATGCTGTATTATTATTAAACCTGTGATTAGTCCTTTCATCAAGAAGTTAATGTCTAGCTTTTGTAAAACTAATATTTGCTCCTTTGATAGTAATATATTTTAATTTAATGTTTTTCTCAGAATACTTCAGATGCTTGGAGCAGTGGCCATACGGTGTCACATCCTCCAGTACAGCAACAAATTCATTCTTGGTGTTTGACACCACAGAAATTACAGGTAAGTGTGTTAAAGAAAAGCCTGAGCAGTTTTGAGATTTTGTTTTCTTATCAGAAATATATCTGAAATGGAATCAAAGAAACTTTTCAGATTTTAACTTCTGAATCAAATGTGAACTATTCAGTATACTTTGCTATAATGCTTATTGTTTGATACAAGTAGTTTTCATATTTATAGCTTCTCTGTGGTATGTGTGAAATCGAGCTTAAAATGAGAAACAAACAAAACCTGAGTTCCAGGTTAGTGACATAACACAAGTTGAATATTTTAATTATATAAGCACTATAATAAATTTGTAAAATGGACAGATAAAAGTAAATATTTTTTCTTGTTGTAACATTTTTTAACTTAATGTGTGAAGTAGTCATACTGTTGGATGTCAGATGAATGATACTTATGACTCGTGCTGCCTAAGATTTACAAAGTGCTACACAACTACTGTACCCCTCCCAATGTCCATGTGAGATAACTTCTTGTGTCCTCATTTGGCAAACTGATAAGTGAAGGACTTAAGATTTTTGCACAAATTATCACCAATAATGGAGAGAGTTGAAATTCAACCCGGGTGTTCATGGTTTTCAGACCACATAGCTTCTACACTTGAAGTGCTGGACTTAATTTTTGAGATCTTGACTCAAATCTAGTTTGTTTTGTTACAGTAGTTTCAGTTTATTCTTCAGCTCACTGGCATAGGTTGCAGTGTACCACACCAAGCAGCAGCAAAAGAATGCACATTTTGAAAATCATACCTGGGCAAAAGTCGTCATATTTGTGATATATTTTAGTATATATCACAAATATTGACTAAATCCAATGATATTAGTAGAAAAATTTTTGCTCTGAGGAGGGGAAATACTGAAGCTGTGGTATACTGCCCAAAGGCATTGAGCACAATTGGGAAATATTTTTTCTACGTGAAAGACAGTCCCTTACTTACTGCCTCCTTAGCCAGTCAGCATTGTTTTATTATACTGCTTTATTTTTTCACCTGTTTATCTCTCCTGCCTTTGTCCAACCTTTATGATTTCTCTCTGCTTTCTCCCATCTCTCCTACTTTTCTCTTCCCTTTCAGGCCTCACTAGCATTTTGTCTTTTTTCACTTTGTTTCCTTCTCTTTAATGGAAAGTGTCATTACCTTCTTCACTCTATGTATAGAAGAAAGGATTTGTTAACATTCATTTAATATGGTTTCATTATCCATGAATGACAAGACCTTCATAACTCATTTCTGGTTATCTTATATGAAAGTGAATAAAACCTTCATTCCATTTCTGTCTTTGTATTCTGTATATGTAGTGCAATTTACAGAGAAGGCATTTTAGAAATGTTTTTGTTCAAAAAAATATTGTTGGTGTTATTTTTTTACATCCTTACGCCTATAAAACTAGTTTTCTTTAGTACCACGAGCTCAGCTGTGCATGGAGAAAAAATAATAAATATATGAAATCCTTTGAAATAAAACACCTAAATTGTTTTCTGTTGGTGTTTAAGCTTCTAAAATAGCTCTACTCATAAGATATATGGTATTGGACAAGGAAGATCCCTGATATTTATATGGTATAAAGCTTTCATTGCGATCCCTGATGAGCAGAAGATATCAGACTATAAACCTGATACTAGTCCAGGAATTAATGATGCTTTTTCTTCAGCTTAGAACAGTTTTGGGGGTGGGGGGATTGGGAGGTAGGCAAGCATTTCTCTTATTTGTTGGGGGGGTTTTTTTGTTCTTTTTTAAAATAGTGACAGTTTGAAACTACTTAGAGGTTTAGGACTGTACTTAGTCCAACTAGAAATAACTACATTGATCTCTGAATATTTGCATTGTTGTTTGTATCATGCTTTAGCTTTATTAGCAATAGTTAAACAGAATCATACTCAAACTGATACAGCTACAAAAGGATATACATGAAAAATCTATAAACTTGATACCAACCTATTACATATACTCAAAAGAACAGAATAGGCTAGTTAATGACTTACCTTCTTAACTTTAGCTTCTTGTTGTTCGGAAAAATTGGTTCATAAGATAGGTAATGGCTCAATACTTAAGAGCAATTAAAGAAAATAGTGTCTGTAATGTCCAATTTTCCTTTGAATGATTTGCTCATACACATTCCGTTGTAAGTGAGTGCGCCCAATGCACTTGAGTCAGAGGCTTTTGCAGGCAGCAGTTGCAGTCAGTGTATGTGCCCCTGCTATCCTCACACGCTGAGCCAACAGTATAAAAGGGTGTGGTGTGCACTTCCCTCTCAGTTCTTTCTTACAACCCACAGTAAGAGTTAGAGCTCTCTATTGCTCCTCAGCTTCACTTAGCCAGCCACTGGAAAATAAGAATTTCTCTTATTTGTATGTGATAGCCACAAAAGCTGTCTAATTTGCTTGTGCAAGGGACACATGACGAATAAACATACTCTTTATACCTTATTTCTGATGAGGCCAAAGAAGCAGAGGTATTTCCGCCCTCATGTATGTCTCATGGAAAAGGCAATGCATCCCTTTTCAGCCTAAGTGGGTGGACTGCTTGTCTACAAGGAATGTCCTTACGACTGGCCCAGCTTCCAAGTCCAAATCAACACTGCTCATTGTCCTCTCCCTCAGTGTCCTTGTTGTGTCCAAAATCATCTTTGTTCTATGAGACTGAGAGATTGTCCAAGTCTCATTCTTCAGACCACAAGAAATCTGCTAAAACGTTCTTGAGTACTGAGTCAAGGTCTGGTTGCAGGCACCATCTGAGGCAGTACCATCAACTCCAGCTCCAACAGGGCTGTTGAGACCAGTGCTTTCACCGTTGCCAGACAGATCCTTGACCCTGGCACCATCGGATCTACTATCACCAACAATGGCAATGGAATACTTGCCTCTGAGTTTGCTGCTGTCAGCATTGCAGGCCTTCTTTGAGGTGAAGGACCTTTTGTGTCTCCCACTTCTGGGTTTTCCTTCACGATATTACCTGGCATCAGTCACATTAACCTCGACCAGGTTGGCACCATCAGCAGCATATACTTCCACAACACCAGCATCTCCACTTTTATCGTCTATGCAACCTTCAACGCTGGCTCTGCCAGTGTAGATAATGTTGACCCGCCTTTCTGCCTTCCAACCATGTCACCCACTTTCATTGGCTCTGTTGGATACATTGTTGATATTGATACTTTTAGGGAAGCACCACGTATATGTCTACAGTAACTGCTTCTCTGTCACTGAGGAGAGCTATATCTCTTCCTCTCAGAATCTGACCATAATAGATCTGTACCTCATTCAAGGTCTTTTCAGGTCTCCGTGCAGGTCATGCTCTAAGGACATCCATACCATATATTAAGAACACTGTTCTTACTAGGGTGCCCATATATGGTGCCCACCACTGTGGGCGGTACAAAGACTGGAATGTTCCTGTTGGCCGTATTGGGTAACTTTGGCTGCTCCAAGAGCATCTAGGGCCCCCTTCAGAGACTCAGTCTAGGACAGTGGTTCCCAAACTTTAACAAGTCTCGCAAACCCCCGCCTAAATGAATATTTCCAGGGATTTTCTCCTTTACCTGAGTATAAATTATAAAAGCAGTGATCTTGGAAATACAAAATTTGTTTTTATGACATGCTTATTACACACTATTTATTAATTTTTGTTTATCATTCTGAAAACGGCAACACTCTTCCGAGATCTCCCTTTCGTAGCTTGTATCACTTTGAATAAGCTTGTTATAAGACAAGGCTCTTATGTTTCATCAAGGTGTATCCGATGTGAAACGGCATGAAGGTATTTAAGAAGCCAACTCAGAGTTCCTCCTACACAAGAATTTGGGTCTTGACCAGTCCAGGCAAACAACGCACGTTACAACAAAGCTTAAACATGTTCTTCGTAATAATTTTAAAAACAAGACTAGCTGCCTATTTAATTTTAAAAACAGCAAAAAATATCCACTTCGCTTTCCATTTCTAATAAGGAGTCTTGAAGCTTAAATCTCTTCAGTGTGGTAGATAGGCTTGCTTTGATCTCCTTAGCTCTTGGAAGTCCAGGGGCTCCAGGTTTCTGGCCCCATGCTTCCTAGAGTCCCTAGGGACAGCTCTGTCTGCCATTAGAGAACTTTTTCCCAAGAACCCCCTGTAACATTTTAAGAACTTTATGAATTTAACATTCTTTCACAGTCAAAACATACTTTAATCATATCTAATACTTAAGAACGTGTACAGTACTGTTTCATAGCATATACTGAGATAATCAAGTCTTTTTCAGCTTAAGTAGATAAGAGATGCTTATACAGAGTTTTTAGTATAACAGTGGATTACACTGGTCTACAATTTTTGAGAAGTCGTCTGCTTCAGAGATAAAATGTGATATTTATTATGTATTTTGATGTGCTGAATTCAAATATGACAATTAAAAGAACTGATTGGCTACTGTTTCTAAGATATTTAAGTTTTTACATTTTATGTCTATGTATATTGTGTAGATAAAGTTTTAATCATAAATTGTAAACCTAAGTCTTTTCATGTGTTTATGGTTGCTTTACATGATAATATTTCACCTGTCCTGTTTATGTAACACTTTAAAAATCAGCAAAAGGGTTATATAACTAAAATTTATTATGAAACAAAAGGCAAAAAACTCTTATATACATAGTTTAGTCCTATTCAGTGTCTACTCGGCGCTTCTTGGCTTGTCTCTTGTATTCATTAAATGGAGCATCTCTTGTCACTGTCCAGCAATAGTCTGCAAGCACTGATGGACTCCATTTGCCCTGATAGCCTGCCAGGAGATTCCACTGCTGTAGTCTGGAGCCCAACAGCTCTGCCTTACTCTTGGGTTCCAAATCCCTGACAAGGTCATTGAGTTCACCTTGTGTTATGAGGTGTTGTTCAGAGGAGGAGGATGGGAGAAAATGTGGGTCCTGTGACATTGATGGTTCAGGAGCAGAAGTTTCATCCTCTTCCTCTTCCTCGTCTGACTCAAGTGAGAATGATTCTGGTGCATCAGGAACTGGCAGTCCTTCTCCGTGGGGTACTGGGCGTATAGCTGATGGAATGTTTGGATAATGCACAGTCCACTTTTTCTTCTTTGACACACCTTTCCCAGCTGGAGGCACCATGCAGAAGTAACAATTGCTGGTATGATCTGTTGGCTCTCTCCAAATCATTGGCGCTGCAAAATGCATAGATTTCCTTTTCCTGTTCAACCACTGGCGAAGATTTGTTGCACAAGTGTTGCAGCATATGTGTGGGGCCCACCTCTTGTCCTGATCTCCAATTTTGCAGCCAAAAGAAAGGTGATAGGCTTTCTTAACCATAGTGGTTATACTGCGCTTTTGTGATGCAAAAGTCACTTCACCACAAACATAGCAGAAGTTATCTGCACTGTTCACACAAGTATGAGGCATCTCTGCTCACTTTGGCTAAACAGAAATATGTCCCTTTGCAAAATCAAACACTGACAAATAAGAGAGCACAACACTGTATGATTTCTAGAGCTGATATAGGGCAATTTGTTCAGCAGAGTGATGTAAACTTCGTTATGATTGCATCATCCATGACTTCTAGGAATAACATGATGCAATTCATATCATGTATGGTGCAATACCAGCTTCAGATTGCATCATTCATTGTTTTGCCTAAAAAGCAAGTACTGTCCAAACCCAGTCATAGATTTATTCATAGATATAGTCAAAGATGTATTTTAGTCATTTCTGGTTTAAATTGAGATCTCTTTCCTTTGTAACTCACTTATCCTCTGCCATTCCCAAGTCAAGGGTCGTATATACTGACCCAATAGCATATCTTGAAAACTAGAGCCAATCAACAATTTTAAGCATCATTTTCATTCTCAGTGACCCAGATTTAGTAAAGTTGGACTACATTTATTTCAGAAGCATTTTGGCTGTAGAGCAGTGTTATAGAAAGGGGTTTGGTCCTTTCAGGAGCTTTAGTCTATATTTTCTCAGTTTCAGAAGCCTTACTTGTACTGGCCGTGTTAAGTATTGTTATCAGGAAGCTTTTTAATCAGTGGTAAGTTGATTGATTCTAAACAATGCTGCTATGTTTTGTTTCCACAGGACTTGGAACAGCTGCGTGCAAACAGAAATCTAAATCCAGCACAGAAACTTTTGCTGGAACAGCTGGAGAGTCAGTTTGTCTTGATGCAGCAACACCAGCAGGTGCGAGCAAAAATATTTTTCTAATCTTCAGGACTTTCATCAGTGGTGCATTCTCTTTTCTTTTTGAATCTGAATTATTTGTATTGTACATGCTTTCGTGCCCTGTTTGCCAGTTTACATAACATCTTCTGTTTTCTTTGACGTTTCATTTACTGTGATTGATGTTTACTGGCTGAAAGACATTTGTTGTTAGCTGTTTTCTATTGTAAGACTGCCAGAGATGATGATTAACCAATTTTTTAATTTGTTTTCTGGTCAGCTATTTGACAAAGTTTCAGAAACAGTCTAGTTAAGAAATAAGCCTTTCATTCTTGGCTGTTGCTCATGTCTCTTATTTTTCTGTGTTCAATACTAAAAGCCTAATAGTAACTCCTAATATATAGCTATATATATCTTTATGGCTCTCCTAGAAAAAAAGTCTGCCTTCAATAACTGTATCTTAAAATTCACTCACCATCTGTGAGCATGTCAGCTCTACCACTCAACACAAACTGGAAGGAACCTGTTTTCTGACCTGCAAAAAAAGTTGAATAAAGTTAACATAATTTCAACCAAACTTTATTTGAAACAATACAGTAAAAATAAATTAACAGTACACAATATTTATATAGAGGAAAAGCTGTGTTATCCAGCACTTTACAACCCAAAAAGCTGTGTAAACAGGCATTTATGATCTTCCTTGAAAGTCCGGCTTATAGTCCAGTTGGCGTAGAGCCGACAGACTCCCTACCTGGCTCTGCGTGGGTCCCCAGAATGGACGACATGTCCCAGCTGCTCCTAGGCTGCCACCATCCTGCCCCACCCCGAGCGCTGGCGCCACAGCTCCCATTGGCCGGGAACCCCAGCCAATGGGAGATGCGGAGGTGGCGCCTGCAGATGTAGGCAGCATGCAGATCTGCCTAGCTGTGCCTCCGCCTAGGAGCAGCCGGGACATGTTGCCTCTTGTGGGAAGCCACCCGAGGTGAGCGCCGCCCTGATCCAGCACACCGCACCCCTCCCGCCCCAACCCCCTGCCCCAAGCCCCCTCCTGCACCAAAACTCCCTCCCAGAGCCTGCCCCCTGCACCCAATCTCACTCCCTCTTAGTTAACTGGAATTTTTCACTTACCGGCATCCCCCCATTCTCCCAACATGCCCGATAAAAAAGCTTTTACTGTAGTCTCTTAATCATATGATTAACTTTATTCTTTTGTCTTACTAATTTTTCATTAGATGAGGCAAACAGGAGTTGCACAGGTACGATCTACTGGAATTTCTAATGGGCCAACAACTGACTCATCACTGCCTACAAACTCTGTCTCTGGTCAGCAGCCTCAGGTTGCTTTAACCAGAGTGCCTAATGTCACTCAGCATGGAATCCGTCCGGCTTGCCCTGGGCAGCCTATGGCTAATGGACCCTTTCCAGCAGGCCCAGTTCCCTGCAGCGCAGCAAGAACGCTGGGTAGTACAGACACTATTTTGATAGGCAATAATCACATAACAGGAAGTGGAAGTAATGGAAATGTGCCTTACCTGCAGCGAAACGCACTCTCTCTACCTCATAACCGCACAAACCTGACCAGCAGCGCAGAGGAGCCGTGGAAAAACCAACTATCTAACTCCACTCAGGTACAGTTCAGGTTATTAATCCAATAAAGTGAGCAAGTACTATCCAAATCACTTTTTGACATCTTTCTTATGTAAAACATGTTGTCTATTTTCAATTGTTGATTAAACAGATGCAGATTATAAATTGTACAGCTGATTAAAGCTACCCATTATACTTCGTTAAAATAGCAGCTAAATCAGCTTCTTATGGAATATAGGAAATAGCCATAAATCAAACAGGACAACTGATAAACATTTGTACAACTACCTATCCATTCAGAGGTGTTTTCTTTAGTAGATGAATATACTGTGTATTTTATACAGACTACTTCTTTAATCATGAAACACGGTGATTGTGTGGTTTTTTTACATACTATTGTAATAAAAATGTATATTTCATGGGTGGTGGGTATAATTGGCGAGGGGAGGCTAAGCCTCCGCAAACAGCCAGGCCATAGCCCCACCTATGCTTTGCCCCGAGGCCCCGCTCCTTGATCCTGCTCTTCCCCTGTGGTCCCGCCCATGCTGCTCCTCTTTGTACCTTCACTCCATCTCTCCCCCAAAGCCAGCTGGGGCTTGGGAGCGCTCAGGCAGCTGGCAGGTCAGGGCTTGGGCCAGTTGGCAGCCTGAGACTCAAAGCACCTGGGGCAGTCAAGCCAGTGCTTGGGCCAGGGTTTGGGCCAGCCAGCAGCCTGGGTCTCAGGGTGGCTGAGGCAGGCGGGCCAGCACTCCTCCAGCTGTGGTAGGGGTCTTGAGGATCCTCTGGCTCCTGGGTGGGGGGATGAGCAGGGCCTCAGGCAGAAGGGACAGGGGGCTAGCCTCCCAAATGGGGGATTCACACACCACCCATGAGTAAGCTGAACGTTATACCCATTGTTGAAATTACGGTGTCATCTTGTTTTGATCATTCTAAATCATTTTGTTGAAAGGCCATAAGAAAACATCAAAAATAATATATTTTACAGGAACAATCTCAATATAGATTTTGTACCAGTATATCTCAATCTCGCAACAGAAAGCATGAGGGTGCAAATGTATAATTATGTTTTTTAAAGTATTTGTTTTGGGAGGCATGAAGGAAAAGCCTGTTTTACTTGCAGGCTAACAGTTTATTCACTCTCAACCCCATATTGAAATCAGTAAGCTGTTATACAGGAAGACTTTCCCAACATGTAATTTTGCTTTACTGGATAGGTGGTATGTCCAGTTTCAGGAATACCTAAAAGTTTACAACGGCATTGTAGTGTGGAAACTGCTTTTTTGTTACTCAACACAGTTTATCGGCGTAAGGTTTTTAATTACAGACTATTGCAAGTTACTTAATCGAAACTCAGATAATTTTGTAGTGCAGGCTGTATTACAGCCTAGCAGCTTAAGTGCATATACAATTTTTAAAAATAAAATGAAAAAAATAGCAGGAACATTTTGTGCATTGCACAAGCAACTAGTTTTGCTCTGAAGCAACTTGATAGGCCAATTGTAAAAACCTACTCCTATATTAACATTGTAACTGGGAACCAGTGTTTATAGGATTGGCAAAGTGTCATAGAGACTTACAGCCTTATTGTATATTTCCCAAGTTAGACTTGGTTGGGTATGAAAAAAATGTCATTGGTATAAAATGGCTTTTCTACATCCTGTGTGAAATAAGTCTGTGGCATCAGTTCAGTTGTTACTAGGTAGGTGTCTGCATAATAATTGACACCCTTGTTGATAGTCTCAGCAAAGAAGCCAAGGAACGAATTGGCACAGAACTTGCCCTAGAGATGGTGCTTCCAAGACAAGGCTAAGAAGGATTAGTGGTTTTGTGTGGGCAAGCCTGCACTGCCATTCTCTGCTTGTATTGCAGCTATGTTGTGGATAAATAAAGAGCTGAAGTTTCTGGGTTCTCACATTTTCCGCAGGTACAAAAGTCACTTTAAAATTAATACAATGTTAAATTGGTGATTAATTTCTTTCTTGACATTAATGTGTAATAGATAGGAAATATTTTTTGTGCAGAAAACAGGTATGAGGAGGGTATTGTCAGTTTTTTGGCTAACAGAATAAAAGAGATAACTGCGTAGTTTACTTGGCTTGCCAGGTTCATAATGAACATTAAATTAAAAAAAAAGAACTAAATTATAGGAGAAATCTTGCTATGATAGAAACTGCTAAAATGAGCACATTTTCCTTTTCAGAATAAATGCACTTCTGTGTAAAAAAAAAAAAAAAAAAAAAGAAAAAAAAAAGTGAAAGTGAAAGTGTATAGAATTTTTCTTCTTTCCTTGACATTAGTTCATGTTTTTAGTAGTCACATGTACATGTAGCAGCCTAACTCATTGAAAGTAGGTCTAGTGAAAGTAATGAGACATTAATTTAAAATATTTCTCTTCTGATTTTTTGTCAATTATCTTAGTATCATGGTTTAACTCATACTAATGGTGCCAGAATCAGGTTTCACTGATAAGAATGTCCGTTGCTGCCATTAAAAGGTTGTTATTAGCAGTCTTTCACTAAAATTACAGACACGGATAGGTAAGAAATTACAAATTGTCAAGTCATGTGTGTTGCATAATGTGTTAAAATT